>NC_060143.1:210760222-213260222 GCF_021461385.2 Schistocerca piceifrons | reverse complement strand
ACGCGTAACCGACACGACGCGGGTGACTGTTGATGACGCGGAAGCCGAATGATCACACGAAAGTTCTTACGCTCGTCACGCATACACAGATATTTGGTACCAGTCCTCCTTGACAACAGTAATAAATTTTAACACTGTTCACAAAGTTAAATTTACAGTTCACAGTTCTCAGTTGTACGAGCGTGCGCGTAACCGTCGCGGCGCGGCTGATTGTTGATGATGCGGAACGCGATGATCGAACGCACGTTCACACGCTCGCTTCAAGATACTGGCACTTAAATGCTCTCTTGTGTGGCGAATAGTATTACTCACCCACATTAGTTCATTCTTGGAGACCGAACACGGCGCGGATGATTGGTGAACGGTGCGACGCGCAACGAGAGGATACACAAATACGTTATCAGCAGCACTGCTCATTTTTAAATTACTTCTTGACGCACTTTCCTCTGATCCATTTGCTTATTTTATCACTTTACTGTAATAGCACTTGTAGCAACACTTCAACTTCCATACTAACAATGCCCCTCACATGCAGAGCTGCACACAACATTTCCGTGTCCCGCGCTCGACTCGTCAAACGCGGCTGCCTGCATTGATACTCCACAACTAGGCCAGCGATATGACAATACGCTCACATTATGTAGCAACATTAACATATCACGGGGAACCACTGGACCCCACGTTACCACTTGTGTAAAATGTTGTTCTTGTTATTGTCTTCAGTCCTGAGACTGGTTTGATGCAGCTCTTCATGCTACTCTATACTGTGCAAGCTTCTTCATCTCCCAGTACCTACTGCAACCTATATCCTTCTGAATCTGCTTTGTGTATTCATCGCTAGGTCCCCTCACCGGTTTTTACCCTCCACGCTGCCCTCCAATACTAAACTGGTGATCACTAAATGCCTCAGAACATACCTTACCAACCGATGCCTTCTTCTAGTCAAGTTGTGCCACAAACTCGTCTTCTCCCCAATTCTGTTCAATACTACCTCATTAGTTACGTGATCTACCTATCGAATCTTCAGCATTCTTCTGTAGCACCACATTTTGAAAGCTTCTATTCTCTTCTTGTCCAAACTATTTATCGTCCATGTTTCACTTCCATACATGGCTACACTACATACAAATACTTTCAGAAACGACTACCTGACACTAAAAGCATTACTCGATGTTAACAAATTTCTCTTCTTCAGAAACGCTTCCCTTGCCATTGCCAATCTACATTTTATATCCTCTCTACTTCGACCATCATCAGTTATTTTGCTCCCCAAATAGCAAAACTCCTTTACTACTTTAAGTGTCTCATTTCCTAATCTAATTCCCTTAGCATCACCCAACTTAATTCGACTACATTCCGTTATCCTCGTTTTGCTTTTGTTGATGTCCATCTTATACACTCCTTTCAAGACACTGCCCATTCCGTTCAACTCCTCTTCCAAGTCCTTTGCTGTCTCTGACAGAATTACAATGTCTTCGGCGAACCTCAAAGTTTTTATTTCTTCTCCATGGATTTTAATACCTACTCCGAATTTTTCTTTTGTTTCCTTTACTGCTTGCTCAATATACAGATTGAATAACATCGGGAAGAGGCTACAACCCTTTCTCACTCCCTTCCCAACCACTGCTTCCCTTTCGTGTCCCTCGACTCTTATAACTGCCATCTGTTTTCTGTACAAATTTTAAATAGCCTTTCGCTCCCTGTATTTTACCCCTGCCACCTTCAGAATTTGGAAGAGAGTATTGCAGTCAACATTGTCAAAAGCTTTCTCTAAGTCTACAAATGCTAGAAATGTAGGTTTGCCTTTCCTTAGTCTATTTTCTAAGATAAGTTGTAGGGTCAGTATTGTCTCACGTGTTCCAACATTTCTGCGTAATCCAAACTGATCTTCGCCGAAGTCGGCTTCTACCAGTTTTTCCATTCGTCTGTAACGAATTCGCGTTAGTATTTTGCAGCTGTGACTTATTAAACTGATAGTTCTGTAATTTTCACATCTGTCAACACCTGCTTTCTTTGAGATTGGAATTATTATATTCTTCTTGAAGTCTGAGGGTATTTCGCCCGTCTCATACATCTTGCTCACCAGATGGTAGAGTTTTGTCAGGACTGGCTCTCCCAAGGCCGTCAGTAGTTCCAATGGAATGTTGTCTACTCCCGGGGCCTTGTTTCGACTTAGGTCTTTCAGTGCTCTGTCAAACTCTTCACGCTGTATCTTATCTCGTAAAATAGTGCCACGTTAACAAAGGATTGTTAGTACAAATGGCGTTCACATTTATGTACAGTGTCACCAAAATTGTATTCGCAGGTAGTTGGCAATGGCAATAAATGCCGAAAAAGTCTGTCGTTGATAAAAATTAATTATTACAAACATCTTTCTTAGCAATAATTTATGGCGACGTCGTAAGACAGACTTCTTCCAATGGCGTGAATATCCTTTACGTGAACAATCGAGTAATAAGAGAAGTAATTTCGCGAGGCGGTCTGTTATATTGCCAGCTGTAGGCCAGAAGAGGTTATAAAGCCAGCTAGAGCCACGGCTGTCACCTGACGCCTCCACACAGTAATAAACAGAGGGGAGTGTAGACGGCAGGCGGAGCAGAAGTCGAGTGTCGCCGTCACGCAGATTGAATCGTGTTGTGGCAGCAGCGTGGAGGGGTCCGCCGAAGATTGATGATAACCCGGCGGCCGCGACCACGTGGCCCCTGACCCCTGCGGCCAGCAGGTGGCACCTATCTCAGCAGACATCTCTCGTGGCGTTTGGAGGGAGGCTTACCGGCTGAACTGCGAGGAAGGCCTCTCTGGCAATTGCTTACTGACGGGCAAGTTACCACCTCTGTGACTTGTCTGGTATTAAAAAGCTGCTCATCTACAACATAGCACCAATACTGGTCGAAGGTCGTGTCATAAATAAAGCATATCATTATTTATCTCCGTGCGAATATTAATTTGACAGCATATTACTGGCAGTTCGGTGGAGCCTGCTTGCGTATCAGTCAGCAAATTTCAGTTTTACTGTGCCACCTCTTTTCATCTGTATTTTGTAATATTTCTGACTTAGTCAGCCATCATTTTAGGCTCCAAGAAGCTGTTCCCAGAGCAGTAGAGATGCAATAAGTATAAAGATGACGAAATGTGGCGTGAGGTACTTATGACATATGTTAGATTCGGTACCATGCCCCTTAAAAGACCGCCTGCACAATGTTACTGCTCTGTGATTGGCTGCTGTGTTCGAAGCAAGGGCGCCAAAACGTTAAAGTATAGTTATTATTATTAGTTAAACTACTCATTGGAATGACTTCACTTTTAATATAAATATCTCTCAACAGCTGCCTATCAATCAGTCATTTTAGAATTATTAAAAACAATTTAAATCAAAAACAAAAGACTGACGAAATTGCAGACGAAGCACTTCGGAAGCGTTCGGGTCACGCCTTTTCTGATATGGCGCGCCAAGTGTTTCGGGCTGTTCGTCACTCTGGATTAGGCAGTCGAGAAGGACAGACATGTTGTCTGTCGTAGGATGTGTTTCCAATTTTTATTTAATTTCCTGTTCGTCACTCTCAATTAGGCAGTCGAGAAGAACAGACATGTTGTCTGCCGTAGGATGTGTTTCCAATTTTTGTTTAAGTTCCTGTTCGTCACTCTGGATTAGATGTACAGTCATGTTGTCTTTGGCAGGATGTGTTTGCCAGTATTCAGTATTAAAAGATTCACTTCGGTAGTCATGAGGCACAGACACGTGACACAAATAGTGTAAAGATACATTTTCGTAAACATTGTGTTTGATCATGTACTTTGCTGTATCAGAAGGCGTTGTATTAAGATCATGTAGTTTTCTCGTGTGGCTATATTTAAATACGCGAGTGGCATCCCAAAGAAGTGATACATTATTTCAGAACAGAACCTCGCTAAAAGTCAGTTTCAGTCTCAAGATACAGAACCTACGACCTGCGTGCTATTGTCTGCGCCTGGGACATCAACTTGAAGACAGCAGGTTAGTGAACTGTAATAGAACCTTCGTATTCCACACAGTGCAGTGGAAACAACTAGGCGCCTCACGTGTACTGCATGCACAGAACAAATGTGCTCAGTGACACGTCATCTGCAGTAATGCAGAGGAGGTAAAGGAGGATGATCGTTATTAACATCGACAATCAATTTATTCTTCCTTTCTTGCCGTTATTTACATACATACTCTAAAATACTTTTTGTAGCGCATGGCAGAGGGTACTTAGCAATCGCCATTCAGCTAAAACCAAAGAACATTTTAAAAAAGTCTAATTCTGTTGGTTGATTCGAGGAACCGAAGAAAACAGCGAGGTCATCGGCCCCGTAGCATTAGGGAAGGATGGGGAAGGAAGTCCTTCGTGCCCTTTCAAAGGAACCATCCCGGCATTTGCCTGAAACGATTTAGGAAAATCACGAAAAAAGCAAAACAGGATGACCGGACGCTTGTTTAGACCGTCGTCCTCCCGAATGTGAGTCCAGAGTGCCCTGCGCCAATTCGCTGGGTGGTCTAATTCTGTCTTCGCGGTCATTACGAGTGCGATACGCACGAGGTTGGGTTATCAATCTAGATACTTTATTCAGTACTGTTTTTTTATTTATTTTTCAACATTTTCTTTCCCTTCTTGAATAGACTCGGCGGGCCGCTGAAAGATTTTTAACTGTATCGAGCCAGTAATTCCAAGTTTTATTTATCTCCTTTTTCTGGCATTTTTTTCTTATCCCAGTTTATATCTGCCTAATTCTCATCACAATTAATTACAATTTTTATTTGTTTTTCCGTATTTGTTTGCAATATTAATTAAATTTTTTGTTTGTATGCACCTTATTGGTTTACAAAAAGTTTCCTACATGTAGCTTGTAACTACTTCTTTGATATTTAGATTATTGTAACATTTTACCTTAATTTGGTGATGTTCCCATTATGTTCTTTTCTGTTTCGTTTAATCTCAGTTGTCTTCCTATTTTCTTACGTTCGTTTATACATTTGATATTAATTTTGTTGGCTTTCTTCTTCTGTACTTTATATCTATTTCTATACGGGGTGGTCCATTGATAGTGATCGAGCCAAATATTTCACGAAATAAGCATCAAACGAAACAACTACAAAGAACGAAACTTCCTAGCTTGAAGGGGGAAACCAGATGGCGCTACGGTTGGCCCGCTTGATGGCACTGCCATAGGTGCAACGGATATCAACAGCGTATTTTTAAATAAGAACACCCCTTCTTTTATAACATATTCGTGTAGTATATAAAGAAATATGAATGTTTTAGTTGGACCACTTTTTTCGCTTTGTGATAGATGGCGCTGTAATAGTCACAAATGTATAAGTACATGGTATCACGTAACATTCCGCCAGTGCGGACAGTATTTGCTTCGTGATACATTACCCGTGTTAAAATGGACCGTTCACCAATTGCGGAAAAGGTCGAAATCGTGTTGATGTATGGCTATTTTGATCAAAATGCCCAACGGGCGTGTGCTATGTATGCTGCTCGGTATCCTGGACGACATCATCCAAGTGTCCGGACCGGTCACCGGATAGTTACGTTATTTAAGGAAACAGGAAGTGTTCAGTCACATGTGAAACGTCACCCACGACCTGCAACAGATAATGATGCCCAAGTAGATGTTTTAGCTGATTTCGCGACTAATCCGCACATCAGTAGCAGACAAATTGCGTGAGAATCGGGAATCTCAGAAACTTCGGTGTTGAGAAGGCTACATCAACATCGATTGCACCAGTACCATATTTCTGTGCACCAGGACTTGCATGGCGACGACTTTGAACGTCGTGTACAGTCCTGCCACCCGCCACAAGAGAAATTACGGAACGATGAGAGATTTTTTGCACGCGTTCTATTTAGCGACGAAGCGTCATTCACCAACAGCGGTAACGTAAACCGGTATAATATGCACTATTGGGCGACGGAAAATCCACGATGGCTGCGACAAGTGAACATCAGCGATCTTGGTGGGTTAATGTATGGTGCGGCATAGTGGGAGGAAGGATAATTGGCCCCTATTTTATCGATGGCAATCTAAATGGTGCAGTGTATGCTTATTTCCTACGTAATGTCCTACCGATGTTACTATAAGATGTTTCACTGCATGACAGAATGGCGATGTACTTCCAACATGATGGATGTCCGGCACATAGCTCGCGTGCGGTTGAAGCGGTATTGAATAGCATATTTCATGACAGGTGGATTGGTCGTCGAAGCACCGTACCATGGCCCGCACGTCCACCGAATCTGACGTCCCCGGATTTCTTTCTGTGCGGAAAGTTGAAGGATATTTGCTATCGTGATCCACCGACAACGCCTGACAAAATGCTTCAGCGCACTGTCAATGCATGTGCGAACATTACGAAAGGCGAACTACTCGCTGTTGATAGAAATGTCTTTACACGTATTGCCAAATGCATTGAGATTGACGGGTATCATTTCGAGCATTTATTGCATTAATGTGGTATTTACAGGTAATCACGCTGTAACAGCATGCGTTCTCAGAAATGATAAGTTCACAAAGGTACATGTATCACATTGGAACAACCGAAATAAAATGTTCAAAGGTACCTACATTCTGCATTTTTATTTAAAAAACCTACCTGTTACCAACTGTTCGTCTAAAATTGTGAGCCATATGTTTGTGACTATTACAGCGCCATCTATCACAAAGCGGGCCAACCATAGCGCTATCTGGTTTACCTCTTGAAGCTAGATAAGTTTGGTTTTTTTTTTTAGTTTTTTCGTTTGACGCTTATTTCGTGAGTTATTTGGCCCAGTCACGATAAATGGACCACCTTGCATATGTTTTTATAGTTTGTTGAAACATAAGGAACGATTTCTATAATGTTAGAGGGCGTCATAGATAATGAAGAGGAAGAGAGAGAATGAAATACATGTAACACATGATTGAGGACGTAGTGTGCAAGTACTACCCTAAGATGAAGAGGTTGGTGTAGAAAAAGGAGTTAACGAAATGGCCCTCACAGTGTCGGTACTAACTGTCAACAGCTTTCTTGCCCTGGGATTGCTGGACCAGAATGCCGCCACTGGCTTTGGCTGTGTTCGGACGGCTGACGACCGCCGATCTGTCCTTGGCTCTCCCCACGCAACGCACGGCGGCGCAGAGCAGGTACACCACAGGCGGTGTCTTTCGCAGAAAAAACTGCGGGCCAGGGAGGCCCGATTCCCACAGTCTAGCTGCCCGGCCAGGACCGAGCCTACAATCTTCCCATTTGTGCGCATTAGGACCGTTTATTGCCGCAACCCGGCCTTGTTTCTGCGCTCCAGTGTCTGCCACAGCGGAACTCTGTCAATTCCACTACCATCTGATTCGTCAGGCATTTCCGCAATGTTACGCACAGAAGCCTACGCACATGCGCAGTAGTAATTACTTGGCGAATAAAAGCTCATGAGAACGCACTCAGTAGTACGATTTTCATCTATTTAGATACTATACTATCGACAGTGACAAATATAATTGATTTTTAAGTCACTTTTATTAGCTGCTTTGGACTGAGTCCTGGAACAGTGACCTGGAGAGGATATATGTACAGTTGATACCTGCAATGGCTAATTTTGGCGGCAAACCCACCTTTGCTCTTTTCTGGACAATTACACGTACATCTCTTTCTGTCATACCACCACCAGCCTTATGTATCACTCACTCCTGTTTCATTTCTATTAACAACAGTCATTTGTTTTAACAGCTGTCACTTATACAGTTATCCGAAGTGCTCCGAAGTGACACGTAGTCTATTCCAAGACACTTCATATTTTGACTCCTGTTTACGTTTCATGGACAGCGTGCATAAAAACAAATAAAAAAAAACTTCGAATCCCTCAGCTTTCCACTTAAGAGTACATACAAGGACACATCGGAAGGTTTATTGCAATCAGCAGAGTAGCTTTTTAACATGACTTAACGTTATGGTAAATAAACTTACATCTCACAAGCGAACAACATTGCAAGCATTTGATAGTGTTCAGTATGTCACAATAACTGGTTATATCCTCATTTGACTTTCTAATATTGCAGAAACGTGATAGGGAAAATATTACAAAATCAGTTTCAGTAGTGATGACACCAAGTCGTAATTTATGAACCGTACGAGCAATTTGATAAGCTACACTGCAATAAAGTGTGGCCATATGTGTCTCTGCATTCTTAGACTATAAGATATAAATTACGAGATTAGACTCCAGCAGACGAAATTTTAGACCAGGTGCAAGCCCACAGTCAAAACTCCGGCGTACCAAACTAATTAATGACGTTCGCAAAATTTTAATATCCGCTGGTGCAGTAAAAGGCTTTCGGATGCAAAAATGCACTTGCGTTCCCGGTGCAGGTGCGGATATTGTCTCTTTTATAGTCGTAGATGCTGGTCAAAGCTACAGTAACGGCGACTGGCTGCACACGCAGTATTCAGACGAACTAGAATCAACAAAGACATTGATGGACATCTACGAAAAACGGAGACAAGATATCTGAGTTGCTCCACGCGGCGGATGATGCTTGAGTGTCTAAATTTACACAGCGAGGGCAGCAGTACAGTTGTCCAACAGCCGTTCATTTGTCTTAAGATGTGGTATTATATACACCTTGTGATCAAAATTGTCCGGACATTCCTAAAAACATACGTTTTTCATATTAGGTGCATTCTGCTGCTATGTACTGTCTGGTACTGCATATCAGCGGCCTCAGTATCATTAGACATCGTGAGAGAGCAGAATGGGGCCCTCCGCGGAAATCACGGACTTCGAACGTGGTCAGATGATTGGGTGACACTTGTGTCACATGTCTGTTCAAATGATTCAAATGGCTCTGTGCACTATGAGACTTAACAGCTGAGGTCATCAGTCCCCTAAAACTTAGAACTACTTAAACCTAACTAACCTAAGGACGTCACACATATCCATGCCAGAGGCAGGATTCGAACCTGCGACCGTAGCGGTCGCGCGGTTCCAGACTGAAGCGCCTAGAACCGCTCGGTCACACCGGCCGGCAACAGTTGTAATTTTCCCTTCATAACCATATAGCACCTCTATTTACCCATTCTGAGAAGACTGTAAGCCGTTTTGAATGCCAATGGTTTTCGTACGTCGTACTGAGAGGTCCGCACGTGAGCTGTGCATCTGAACGCCAATGTTGAGCAAGTCGAGTTTCTGACGTCAAAACGTGGGAAAAGTACGTTGGCGAGTCTTTCTGAACGTGCAGAGCAATATGTAGCACGCCATACATTCTGAATGTGGGCTTAAACGTAGATTATGAGATGGATGAATGCGACGAACGTCGCATGACGCCATACGCGACCCACAAGAAATACGGGCCTCGCAACGAACTTGTGACGTCACACCAGATGTCATACCCGACAAACACCTCGAATACTTGGCTACGTCCAGCGCCTGGTGGGAAATCGGTAAGTTGTTGTAGAGAAACCCACTAAAGTCCCTAACTTCGTCATTTGTTATCGAGAGCTTGACTGTCCTTAAACGTGCAGCTATGCAGTTTCGAATTGGTGCTACGTAGTGACTCGCTATCTGCCGGTGACGGTCGCTGCTGGTCGTAAGACTTGTAGTGTCACGCGCTGTGACGCTCGCCACGGGGCTTTCGTACCTCGTTGGCTCCGACGCCATCTCTCTGCATTACAGAGTCGCGAGACTCCATATCGCCTATCAGTTGAAGCCCATATGTATGTATGCCATTTCTAAGCACCATGAAATTGAGAATCTCTCTAAGACATGTCGTTAATTGTACGATTTGTTGTAATAAAATGACGGGAAACGGCATACTGGTGGTGAAAGAACTATTGTAACTTGCGTATTATGAAAGTATACCGTTTCAAGGCAACGGTGCATTGAGGATCCATCAAAATCCCATTAATATTGGTACAATTCATTACAGTTAAATGATTGTTAATAACGAATATCTACGATTAAAGTTTTTGGATGTGGTACAGTGCAAAACATCGACGTATGTTATTCGCGGTCGACGCAACGTAATGAGTAGAGACGTAGAATTCTAAGCTGTATTTGACGTATTGCTGGTTCTCGTCTCACTGTATCATTTTTTTTACCAATCTTTGCGTTGTCAAATAGTTCCTGATACTTTCTTTTAGTGTACTACAAGTATGTTCTATAGTATTCAATGTTTTGTAACTATAAGTCCGCTGTTTCTGAGAAATGAGTTTCTTCGACCGGTTTTATCTACAAGACAGCTTTCAATACTTGAAGAAAAATATTTTGTACTTTCTTGTTTTAAGTTTTGCATTTAACATGTTTTAATAATATCAATGATAAAGTTTGAGTGACCTTAGGGTTTTACTAAAACGTGAATAATATCAATGATCAAGTTTGAGTGACCTTAGGGTTTTACTAAAAAGTGAGAAGTATGAAATAATTTTTATCTTACATACAGAACTGTTGTAGGCTAGTAGGATAGTGGTACATACACATACAGATGGCGGTAGTATCGGGTACACAAGCTATGAGGGGGCAGAGCATTGGCGGAACTGTCATTTGTATTCGGGTGATCCATGTGAAAAAGTTTGCGACATGATAATGGCCGCATGACGGGAACTTACAGACTCTGAACGCGGAATGGTAGTTGGAGCTAGACTCATGGGACACTCCATTTTGGAACTGGCTGGGGAATTCAATATCCCCAGATCTAAAACGTCAAGAGTGTGCCGAGAATAGCAAGTTTCAGGAATCACCTCATCCCGTGGACAACGCGTGGTGGAAAGCCTTCGCTTAACGACCGACACTGGCGGCGTTTACGTACTGTCAGTGCTAACAGACAAGCAATACTGCGTGAAATAACAGCAGAAACCAATGTGGGGCGTATGACGAACGTATATGTTAGGACAGTGCGGCGAATGGAGGCAAACGACCGACGCGAGTCTCTTTGCTGACAACACGACATCGCCTGCCGCGGCCCTCCTGGGCTCTTGATCATATCAGTTGGACCCTGGGCGACTGGATAACCGTGGTCTTGTCAGGTGGGTCCCGATTTCAGTTGGAGAGTGCTGATGGTGGGATTCGAGCGTGGCGCCGACTCCACGAAGCCATGAACGCAAGTTGCCAACAAGGCACTGTGCAGGCTGGTGGTGGCTCTATAATGGTGTGGGCCGTGTTTACATGGAATGGACTGGAGCTTCTGGTCAGGCTGAACTGATGATTGATTGGTATTGGTTATGTTTGGCTAGCTGTAGAGTATCTATAGCCATTCATGGATTTCATGTTCCCAAACAATGACGGATTTTTTTATGGATGACAGAGCACCATTTCACCGAGCCTCAGCTGTTCACGACTGGTTTCGAGAACATTCTGGACACCCAGACCGCCTCACATGAATCCCATCGAACATTTATGGGGCATAATCTGGATTGGATTGGATTGTTTGGGGGAAAAGACCAAATAGCGAGGTCATCTGTCTCATCGGATTAGGGAAGGATGGGGAAGGAAGTCGGCCGTGCCCTTTCAAAGGAACCATCCCAGCATTTGCCTGGAGCGATTTAGGGAAACCACGGAAAACCTAAATCAGGATGGCCGGACGCGGGATTGAACCGTCGTCCTCCCGACATAATCGGGAGATCATCAACAAAAGCAAAACAAGGATAATGGAATGTAGTCGAATCAAGTCGGGTGACGCTGAGGGAATTAGGTTAGGAAATGAGACACTTAAAGTAGGAAAGGAGTTTTGCTATTTGGGGAGCAAAATAGCTGATGATGGTCGAAGCAGAGAAGATATAAGATGTAGACTGGCAATGGCAAGGAAAGCGTTTCTGAAGAAGAGAAATTTGTTAACATCGAGTATAGATTTAAGTGTCAGGAAGTCGTTTCTGAAAGTTTTTGTATGGAGGGTAGCCATGTACGGAAGTGAAACATGGACGATAAATAGTTTGGACAAGAAGAGAATAGAAGCTTTCGAAATGTGGTGCTACAGAAGAATGCTGAAGATTAGATGGATAGATCACATAACTAACGAGGAGGTATTGAATAGAATTGGGGAGAAGAGGAATTTGTGGCACAACTAGATTAGAAGAAGGGATCAGTTGGTAGGACGTGTTCTGAGCCATCAGAAGGATGTAGGCTGCAGTACGTACTGGGAGATGAAGCAGCTTGCACAGGATAGAGTAGCATGGAGATCTGCATCAAACCAGTCTCAGGACTGAAGACCACAACAACAACAACAACAATCGGGAGATCAGTTCGTGCACGAACTGCTGCACCGACTACACTTTCGCAATCCTGGATGGCTACAGAGGCAGTATCCCTCATTATTTATGCGTGGGACATCCAACAACTTTTTGAGTCCTTACCACGGGCAAAATTAGATCTGACACGATCTTATGACGTATCCCATGACTTTGGTCACATGAGTGTACATCGCATATTTGTAATGGAAATTTTTTAAACGGATGAGAGTGAGAGAATTCCTAAGGGACCAAACTGCTGAGATCATTAGTCCCTAGACTTACACTCTACTTAAACTAACTTATGCTAAGAGCAACACGCACACCCGTGCCCGAGGGAGGACTCGAACCTCTTGCGGGAGGGGCCGCGCTATTCGTGACATGGTGGCTCTATCGCGTGGCTGCTCTTCGCGGCTAAACGGATGTCCTTACTGAGCGCACATAGTACTTACCTTATGTGTCTATGGGTATTGTACATTTTATCGGCCTCCTGTATTACACTGATTTCCAGTGTTTCCACCGAACTAGATGGCGCAGTGGTTAGCACACTGGACTCGCATTGGGGAGGACGAAGGTTCAAAACCGCGTCCGACTATCCTGATTTAGGTTTCCCGTGATTTCCCTAAATACACTACTAGCCATTAAAATTGCTACACCACGAAGATGACGTGCTACAGACGCGAAATTTAACAGACAGGAAGAAGATGTTGTGATATGCAAATGATTAGCTTTTGAGAGCATTCAAACAAGGTACGCGGGTTTGAACCTTCGCCCTCCAGAATGTGAGTCCAGTGTGCCCAACCACTGCGCCACCTCGCTCGGTGGAAACACTGGAAATCAATGTAATACAGGACGCCGATAAAAACTACAATACCCATTAACACATAAGGTAAGTACTATGTCCTAAGTAGGTTGACACCTACAACATGCTCATATGAGGAAAGTTTCTAACCGATTTCACATACACAAACAGCAGCTCACTGGCGTTGCCTGGTGAAACGTTGTTGTGATGCCTCGTGTAAGGAGGGGATATGCGTACCATCACGTTTCCGACTTTGATAAAGGTCAGATTGTAGCCTATCGCGATTGCGGTTTATCGTATCGCGACAATGCTGCTGTCGTTGGCCGAGATCCAATGACTGTTAGCAGAATATGGAATCGGTGAGTTCAGGAAGGTAATACGGAACGCCGTGTTGGATCCCAACGGCCTCGGATCACTAGTAGTCGAGATGACAGGCATCTCATCCGCATAGCTGTAACGGATCGTGCAGCCACGTCTCGATCCCTGAGTCAACAGATGGGGACGTTTGCAAGACAACAACCATCTGCACGAACAATTCGACCACGTTTGCAGCAGCATGAACTGTCAGCTCGGAGACCATGACCGCGGCTGCCCTTGACGCTACATCACAGACAGGAGCGCCTGCTATGGTGTACCCAACGACGAACCTAGGTGCACGAATAGCAAAACGTCATTTTTCTGATGAATCCAGGTTCTGTTTACAGCATCATGATGGTCGCATCCGTGTTTGGCGACATCGCGGTGAACGCACATTGGAAGCGTGTATTCGTCATCGCCATACTGGCGTATCACCCGGCGTGATGGTATGGGGGTGCCATTGGTTACACGTCTCTGTCATCTCTTGTTCGCATTGACGGCACTTTGAACAGTGAACGTTACATTTCAGATGTGCTACGACCCGTGGCTCTACCCATCATTCGATCCCTGCGAAACCCTACATTTCAGAAGGATAATGCACGACCGCATGTTGCAGGTCCTGTACGGGCCTTTCTGGATACAGATATTGTTGGACTGCTGCTCTGGCCAGCACATTCTCCACATCTCTCACCAATTGAAAACGTCTGGTTAATGGTGGCCGAGCAACTGGCTCGTCACAATACGCCAGTCACTACTCTTGATGAACTGTGGTATCGTGTTGAAGCCGCATGGGCAGCTGTACCTGTACACCCCATCCAAGCTCTCTTTGACTCAATGCCCAGGCGTATCAAGGCCGTTATTACGGCCAGAGGTGGTTGTCCTGGGTACTGATTTCTCAGGATCTCTGCATCAAATTGCGTGAAAATGTAATCACATGTCAGTTCTAGCGTAATATATTTGTCCAATGTATACCCGTTTATCATCTGCATTTCTTCTTGGTGTAACAATTTTAATGGCCAGTAGTGTAGTTACAGGCATATGCCGGGATGGTTCCTCTGGAAGGGCACGGCCTACTCCCTTCCTCATCCTTTCCTATTCATGGGACCGATGACATCACTTTCTGGTACGCTCCACCAAATCAACCAACTACGCAACCAACCAGTGTTTCATTCCTAGTCAGGAAGCGTACGTGGCAGGTTTTGACAGCTCGTCCACAGCAGACAGACAGCAGCCGCCTCCGCTGGCCCCCGGCGGGCAGTCCCGGCTGGGTACTCTGGGTCCGCCGGCGGGCCCTGGGCGGGTTTCAGAGGCGAAGAGGCGCCGGCCCAGCGTGGGCGCCTCGCCAATGATAATAATTACGAGTGGCACTGCCGGCAGGGCTTTTCATTTTCGGGCCCGTTTCCCATGGCAACCCTTCCGTAATTGCCGGCCAGCGATTTGGGTCAGGCAGAGACCCGCGTGTAATCTGCGTCGCCGTCGGCCGCCGCCCCCGCCCGCTAAGTGATACAAAATGATTTAGCGCTGGCAAACCACAGGCACCACCACCGAGCCGCGCACGGAATCCGCTCTCGGTTTACCCCAAACTGAGCCGGGGAATTAGTCACGAAGCCCGCCGCAGGCGCCGGGGCGGGTCGTTTCGGCCCGACTGAGAATCCGCAGTTTAAAGAAATTACACGCTGCTTAAAAGAGCCCTTAGCCTAATGATATTCATTTGCGAATGCTTGGTACGTCTTCCACCCTACACCACACTGAGCGCCGATTTAAAGTAGTACTCTTGTCGTTTCTCGACCGAGCATTAAATCGAAGTATATTCTCTGTCTGCGCGATCACCTTGCTTAAATTTCCGGGTAGCGAGAACGAAAGTGTTTCATTTGCTGGTAATTTAATAGGCTTCCCAATCACCGCGGAACAGTTCGTAGAGTGGAAAGCATCTTTATACCTGGAGTTTATGCGTTTTCTGAAATCATTCCACTCCATTAAACAAAGCAACGTAAATCGAGAGACTCTTAGGTGCTTCTCGGCCCCAGGCGAGATTATTAAACTGACAAAGAGCGTTTATGAGACCTACAGATGACATGATAGATACGAGGTTTCGATATCATTGTTTCTTACGAGGCAAGCTCATGATCAAGAACGGTCAGAACCGCACAAAAATGTGCTGAGAATATAGACCGCTCATCCCAAAAACACCTGTACGAGGCACTCACACGGAAAGATCACTTATTCAAGGTTTAAGCAAACGTATGGTAAAGAAACAAAGTATCGATATAATAAGACGAAAAATACATTGTGTAGGGTCGCTATAATTTCGCACCATACAAGCACTCATCTACATACAATGCCGTGATTTACAACCAGAAGTAGGTATCATTTGGTAGGTTGTCAATCGTATATAGAAATATTTAAAGAAGACTGACATGGTCACATACACCTTGTAAATCGTTGTTAACGCTTATTGCATGAAAAGTGACGGAGTATCTTTATTATCAAAACGGCGTGATGAATGATTGCCTATACTAGTAGAGGTTGGAACGCCAGTGGGAATGAAACGGCAGGCGTAACCCAAGCCCTGGGTGGAAAAGCCCGCACAGGTGTGTTGGTCCTGCTTGACACAGGAAGTAGCCAAGACGGGCGGTCTGGGCACCTGGGCGCGGAAGCACAATACAGCGGCGGCCGGCCGGTGTTGTAGTGGGGCCGGAAGGATAACAGGATAAAACTTCGGGAACTCTCAAAATCTTTCAAGCAGCAGAGAGGAACGAAGAAGAGTTACCTCGGAAATCGCACGCTGGGTTATTTCCAAGGATTTTTACTCTGAGAAGCGTACCATTGTATGAGTACCGTATAGGTATTTCCTCGCAAACTTTCCGCGTTGGACGACAAAGGACTAAATTTGTAGAGAGGGGGAATAATCCGTGGTTTCGAGAATATGATTCGGTTTCTTAGTTACGAGGGAGGGGAGCCGAGCTTTGCTGGGAAGCCAGCAGTGGAGAGAAGACGTCTTCCGTTTTGAGCGCCCGGGTTTGACGGTCACTCAGTTGGCACAGACGGACTAGCTGTCTTTGCTCTCAGGAGATTTTATAGTTAGAGTGGTTAGGCACCGTACTGATTCTGGACTTTGCCTCCGGGTAGGGAGTCGTCGTTGAGTACACAGCGTTCAGTGATTGAGAGCACTTCCTCTGTCAGTCATGTAGAGACGTTATGTGAATTCTGTCCTTGCGGCTGGGAACTCGCCTTTCTTGTCTGTAGAACACAGACAAGAGAAGACAGTATTAGATCATACCAGTCATATGACCGGCTTCTGCCGTCCTAGCGTTTGAAAGAGTTTTTATTTTGTGGCTGGAGTTCTTCCATCGTCGCAGACGTGTACGAAAACCATCACTTCGACACACCGGACACAGTACATATGGTGATATTGCTAACTGCTTCGCTTTATTAGGGCTATAAAGCTAAACAGCTGTGATCACGTAAATTTTATTTCCACTGAGGTTGCAAACCATTGTAGATCATCTTTGAAAGTAGTGTCTTCTAGAGTTTGTTATGTAGGTGATGGCAGTTATTTCGCGTAATTTATATTAGATCGGGTAGCAATAAAGAGGGGCAGATTTGGGCAATTGCGCAATCGTATTAGTTAGGAAATTCATTTGTATCTCTTTATGTCCATTGGACATTGATATATAAACAGTAGTAATATAAAGGGGTTTTAATCTACAATAAATGTATAAGAAGAAACAGCATTTATCATTTTATAGTTACTAGTACCCTTTATCATCCATTTATATGTATGTTGTAATTTATATGTTAAGGAGCAATAAGCAGGAAATATCATCATTAAGAGTTCCTAAGATATGCTTCAGGGGGTAGTCAGACAGGGCCATATCTTCATTTAGCGTTCAGTATTTTCCTTTGCGCACATTCATTTTACACCCGCCTGGAGGAGTATCTTGGAACTGAAGACTTAATACTCCCAACCTCTCGAATTGTACTTATTTTGGCAACATAGGCTCTATTTGAGAAGGATCGTTCATTTTGTAAGACTACAATATAAAATACCGTAAGTACGAGGGCGTGATGAAAAGTAATGCCTATAATTTTTTTTAACTCTCAAAGCTTCTTAAGTAAAGCAAACGTTATAAACGTCCTTGCATCTTTATTCTTCATGTCTACATGATTATGTTTCAACATAGTCTCCCTGGCGACCGACAAGTTCCCCCAAAGACAGACCATTTAGTTGATACTGTCACTGTAGAATGTTTGACAGAGTCACAACCCACCTCTGGTTGCACCACTTCATCACTATCAAAGTGAAATCCGTGAAAGTGTTCTTTGAGTTTTGGAGACAGCTATTGGGTTCCATTTAGGACTGTAAGGAGAATGATCGATGACAGTGAACCCACGGCATCGGATTGTTGCAGATGTCGCAGCGCTCGTATGTAGCCTGGCATTGTCATGCTGAAGGAGAGGGTACTTCGTGTGTGGACGAACTTCTCGAATTCGAAACTGTGAGTAGATTACAGTTCGCTGTTTCTCACGACCGACGTTGTTATGTTACATATCGCTATGTTAAACGCTACAGTTCAGAGCCCTCTACCCGTAGAGGGCTACATGCATGTAGAACTGATGAATAAAGATGTAGAATGTTAATAACGTTTGTTTTAAGAATGCCCTCCTGAAGTTTCGAGATCGTCATTTCATCATCAGATTTCACTAAATTATGTATAATTAACTTCTGCGCCGAAGTACTAGCTAATATTGCAGCAAGCCGGCAAAAGGCAGCTTATGACACTAACAGCAACATCATCGTCTAATATTGTAACTGGTGTTGCGTTTGACTTTTGACTACTTGAATGCAGATGTGACACTGAGTCGCAAAAAGTGGCTTTAGTCAGATGTGTGCATTGTTCTGTTCCACTTTGCTTTTACAACTGCATTGAAATCCCACTCCTGCAATTTTAAGACTGAATAGCCGTAAAGCACTGTCACGTCAGTAGGAAAGATTTACCGTGAAGTAGCATAATTATTTTCATTAGAGGTGGATATAACAATAAGTCACAGCATTAAAATGTATGTGTCTTATGTTCTATTATATCGACATATTATTGTCCGCTTGCTTAGCTGAGAGTATGCCGGCACAGTAGCCCAGCGTGTTCGGTCAGAAAGCCGGTGGCCCACTGTAACTAAAAGAAAAAAAAATGAGTAAAGGAATCAACGATCAAATTGAACGGATTACATGTGTCGTCTGCCTTGACCAAAAGCAACGAGCGATACCGAACAAAGAAAATAAGTAGTGGTGACGTGCTTGCTTCCCGCTTCCCATGCAGCTGGCCCGGGTTCGATTCCCAGCCAGGTGGAGATTTTCTCCGCTCGTAGACTGGGTGTTTTATCGTCCTCATCATTTCACCCTCATCACCGGCACGCAAGTGCCCAATGTGGCGTCGACTGAAATAAGACTCGCAATCGGCGGTCGAATGGCCAACAATGCCATACGATCATTTCATTTTTGGTATCTTGTTTCTTCGAGTTACCAAAGTTCCTCTCTTAGACCTTGAATATGTGGTCATTCAAATGTCTGTCGTGGTGAGACGTGCGGTTTTGCAATAGTATTACTCATGCTACTGTATTTGGGATGAGCGTTTTATATTAAACCATATTTTCGTGCGGTTCGGAACGTTAGATGTCACGCACTTAACCTTGTCTGCAGTAAATAGCGACCAAGATAGCGATATAAACCGCCGTGTGAACACAGTGTATCACCATTCCAGTATTAAACATTTCTCTGCGTTTGGAAGTACCTGTTGTTACTTTTTCTTGTTTCCGAATCAATTTTTTTAACTCCAACTTGTGCAAAATACCAAGCGAGCGATAAACACCACGTTGGAGAAACTGGGGACATCGACCGCCGGCACAGAAAAAAAACACGTGAATAGTCATAGGTACTCTGAGTGAGCAGATACGTTGCAAAAACCAATACGGTAGACTCGTTAGGAAAGACGTTTAAGGGGCTCCGGAACGCCCTATACTTGCAATGTTAAAATAACGCTTATAAATTACATCTTTCCTCACAAAGTATTTGAGGTAGGAAGTTGAACTTTTTACAGATTATTTATTGAAATATGGGCTACAACTTAACACAGGGATTTTACAAAATTTTAGTTCAGTTATTAAAGATGATTTTTTTTCAATTGTAATGAAAATTCACAACATTTGTTTGCAATTTTTTATTTATATATTCAAAAATATACAGTTTTTTTGGAAAAAGGTTGTGTTAAATTATGCAGAAGGTACTGTGTAACATTTATTGAAAGTTTGAAACAAATATGTTTGGAAGATCCTTAGAAAACATGTAATTAGTATGAGAAAATAAAAGTTTTGGGAATCGAGCGACAAAGATTGGATTAACTTTTTAGTGCATTCCAGGTCCATAGGATGGATTATCTTCATCCTCTGCAAACTCCTCCTCCAGCTTCCTCTTGTTCCTCCTCCTGTTTACTCTTGCTTGTATTTCTAGACTCTTTACAGCCTTGTCTGCAGCCCGAAGGCGATCCTTGTCTAAAGCAAGAATCGCTAGTTGTTGTGTTCGTAGATTTTGCTACCATTTTCTTCAGTTGCAGTTACTGCAACACTGTTCCAAAAGGTGGTCATGTATGAACACTTGTCACATTTCAGTTGTATTTCACTAGCAAGTCCTACGTGCTTTATTATGAAGAGTTCCAGACCAACTTCACTACAATGAATACATCTTACACAGTTTGAAAAAATTCCTTTGAGAACCGACATATCAAATATTTCGTTCACATCCGATTCGCCCATAAAACATTCATAGTTTTCACTCATTGAACCAAGCTTCTTCTGTGAAGTATTTTCTTTCCCACTTTGACTGCTATGGGCAGGTGTACTTGAGAGGTTAGGTTCACTCACTTGGTTATCGTCTTTATTGTTTACAGTAATAACACATACCTTTGGCTTTCCAACATTTCTCCTTTTCTTAAAAGCCTTCAGAGGATTTCTAATAACTTTACTTTTACTCATTATTATACTTCAGCAAAACAGAGACTCAAGAAACAGAATTAATTACGAATATTTTCGAGATAACGACAGAGTAAATAAACATGAAACAATCGACAATCACACCAGCGATATATATTGAACCATCACAGGTTAGCCACAACACATACTTTATCTCACGTCACTAAAATGTACCTGATGAACACGGACGTTAATAATAACACCATTTGACAGCAGTTTAACAGCGCCACAGTGGGTCACGCCCATGTAGAACACATTTCAAAAAAAAAATTAAAAATAGTTGTAGTCTTCGGAATTGAATAAATTATATATCTACTAAAAGATAATAGTCTGCAGATTCAGAAAACGCAAAAAAGTAAAAATTGAACTTTTCATGATTTTGAGCCTTTCCGGAGCCCCTTAAGCTATGGCGATTCTAGGAATCGCCACTAAGGGCTTTACTTGGCTTCTTAATCCTCAAGGATATCGCTTCCGTTATATCCACTCGCGTTGTTCGCGATCTGGAGCAAGTCGATCTAAGAGACACCATTTGGTGACTTGCATATCGATTAGGTTGAATGTAGTTCTTTTAGAGAAGAAGAAGAAGAAGAAGAAGAGTGAGAGTCGAATGGAGTGTAGTGGCGTGTATTCGTTGCTTGTCTAAATGAGAGAGAAGGCAGAGTGTGCCCCGTGAGGATATGTGGTATATTGTTGTTGAACGGAGCTAACGACGCCAACGACTCTAACGTTCAATCCGTCGGGCGGATCACACACTCTATGAGGCGTTGTGGAGGGGTTCGGAATTTAATTCGGAACATAGGAGAAAGTCTGGTGACTGAAAGCTTTACACCACCGTCTTTCCTCTCCTTGCCACTCACAAGTTGTCAATGGTTATTTCCCAACGCAAGGATTCGAACCGGGTACCACTGTGTACAGTGCCACGTGCGTAAATGTGTTTGGCTACGATGGACACCATCTTTTACGTGGGGAACGTGTACTTGAAATAAGACTAATAACAGCTCTTTTTTCATAAATTGTACTCTTGCCGTACACTTCACCGTGTTTTCCGGAGAATAGATTTAGTTGTAAATCATTAATGTTCCTGACGGCACGTGACGTTGTTATTAAGAAATAAACGGGTGTGACTCAATAGGGACCTAGTAGAAAATTATTTCCCATTTGTGATATCTTGACGATGCAGATAACAATTGCCTGTTCACTCACAATTTACAAGATAGAGAAGTTGGACTGTGAAAACAGGAAGCTGTTGTTACAAGATATGTGGCAAAATAGCAAGGGATAGCCATATAGCTGGTGAATGTGTTCTGATAACTGGAAAACAGCATCACGCGCCATGAAAAATGTCCATGCTAAATTAACAAGACAAGTGGGACTTTTGCAGCGATAAGAACTGTCAAGAAGCTGTCCAATAGCGAGACGGCTCCGATCTCCGGACAGTTCATGGAAATGTACATTGTTAATGCTGAATGGATGTACATTGTGTATAATATTGGAAGAAATGACTAACGAATGTCAGCACTTCTTGTAAAGGTTGCTTAAGCCGTATACCGTATTGTTAAAAAAGCAAAACTGAGAACTAAACATCGATATCCTTGCAACCGGAAGCTAAGGAAAGTGCAGTTCAAAATGAGAAAATGGAGCTGGATTGGACAAACCGTGATGCAAGACAAAGGATCAGTAGTGAAACACACTGCTGATTGGCTTACCTGAGGCGGTAGAGACGTTGCAGATGTCGAATTAGTGAGATATTTATAACCGTAAACTCACATCTTTGTGTAACTGCTACCTTGGAAGCAGACCACATAATTAACAATGCTGTATGATGGAGATTATTAGTTGACTCCCTCTGTTCGACTTTGTGTTAAAGAATCGATCAATAGAATGATAGAAAACAGGAATGGAATTTGGAATAACTGATCTACACACTAACGCAAACGAACACACACACACACACACACACACACACACACACCACACACACACACACACACACACACACACACACACACACACACATCTTATTTCTGTCACTGCGACGTAATCTCACTAATACTACCCGAACTTCTTAATGACCCCTTTCTCTGCGACTCCAAGTGTTGATAACGGGATTAACGAGACCCCTATAACTGCGAATCCGGGGATAGTGCAATTTTGTTTCCAGTTTAGAACGCCTATAAACTTTTATTGCCTTTCTCTCTGTAAGGAAAAACCACAGCACAGCAGCCGGTGTTCTTGAGACGAGGCATTATTTGTTTTTATGATACTTCAAGGTAGCCCTCCGGCATCATTTACAACCTGAAAACGTCGAAAAGAAGTAGAACGTGGTCCGATCTCTTTCGAATACATGGTTCTGACTGGTGGTATTCCATATTATTGCATAAAATTGATTAATTTCATGTGTATTTTGCATGGTTCTTTCATGTTTTATTAAATTAGTCTCTTGAGCTTGAAAGATCTTTTAAATATGTAGAACTTGCAGGTCATACTGCAGAGCACGACGTGACATATATTCAGAAAATCTTAATCTTCTCAGTTTTCACGAGTTAGACACGTTTCTCTAGGCTGTAAGAGATGTTGCCGTTCCAAATTGGAACCAGGGCATACTTCGGCGACAGTTCTAGTCTCAGGTGAGAACTCTCATTAAGATTTTGGAGTCAACAAGTAATTTGGGTGTTCTTGTTCGCTGAGCGGAAGGGATCTTCATGAGACAAGACATTTTGTTGAGGTCGTGAATGGGGAAACGCAATCGTTTGTTCTTCTACAGACTGCGAAAGTCAACGTTTCTTCCATTCGAAATGAGTGTTGCCACTGATCCAAGAATCCCGCATTACTGCTCTAGGCAAGGCTCCAGTGGAGGTGGTTGGCCTTTACTATCCTCTTGTACAGTGCAAAATGTGGAGCTAAGTTGTGTGAATGACTGTGATGTGTGCTTATACAATGTAAGGAGATGGCGAAATATAGAACCGGTCTACACGTTACTACTTTCGAATGGAGACAAGGGGACAGCCCGCTTAGCGTCCGCATCTGACGAGCGAATCACAACCAACAGTGTCACATACCCTCAGTCTATGAGAACCGTCAGAAGTTTGGATTTTAATTCAGGACGTTGGTGCCAAATCGGGCTGTCATCAGGTTTACGGAACCTCTTCTCCTTCCCGTGAGCCCCAAAAACGAGTGGTATGAATTTCTTCTATCAACAGCCGAATTGCTCCGAGAGAAAAGCCACCGGAGAAATGCACGTTAGGCCCTCGGCTACGAAGGCGAATTCACATTCTGTTCCGCCTCAAAAATAAATATTTGCCAGCAGGGAACGGCATCGGGAAATCCAAAGCCTAGAACGCAACTTTCGTCTATGGTTTCGAGTTCAGCGAACCATCAGCGATGTTATCGTTGTTGTGGTCTTCAGATTGATTTGCTGCAGCTTTCCAAGTTAGTCTATCCTGCACAAGCGTTTTCATCTCTCCATAAATACTGCAATTGACTTCCACTCGAATCTGCTTACTTTTTTCACGTCCAAGTTTCTCTAATTTTTATACTTCACACACTCCTCCACTAACAAACTGACTTCTCCTTAACGTTTAATGACGCATCTTAACAACTGATCCCTTCTTATAGTCAAGTTGTGCCATAACCTTCCTTTCTCATCAATTTGACTGAGCACCTTTTATTAACTCTGCGCACCACGTTTCAAATGCTTCTATCCTGACCCTGTCTGAACTATGTATCGTCGATGTCCGTACATGACTAGAAAACAGACAAACACCCTCAGAAAAGATTGCTAGCTCTTAAATTTATATTCGATGTTAAGAATTTTTCTTTCCAGAAATGTTTTTCTTGCTATTGCTCGTCTGCGTTGTACATCCCCTCTATTTCTTCCATCGCCAGTTGCTTTGCTGCCCAAAGTGGTAAACACATCTACTTCTTACAGTGTTTCATTTCCTAATCCAATTCCGGCCGAACCACCTGATGTAATTCGAATACATGCCGTTACCCTTTTTGTCGGTATTGCTACCACAACCTCTTTTCGTATTTCTATCCTTTCCATTTAACGGATCTTGCAAGTCCTTTGCCGTTCCTATCAGAACTATAATGTCATCGGCAAATCTCAAAGTTTTAATTTCTTCTCTCTGTACTTCAATTTTCTTTCGAGTTTCCCCATTGTTTTCCTGTACTCTTTGCTTGATGTTCGGATGGAAAAACATCAGGAGTTGACTGCAACCGTGTCTCAATCCCGTGCGCTGCTTCATGTCTGACTCCTACGACTACGGTTAATGTGCAAGTTGTACATCGCACCCTCTGTATTTTATACTTGCTTTCTTAGTCTTTTTAAAGAATGTATTCTCCTCGTCCAGGGATGAATTGCTAACCTCTACCGGCCGTTTTGATGACTCTGAAGACCGTAGAGCAGCTACCTCTCATTCAAGTAGCTCCTCTTTCGGCATCACGTGGCTGATTGCAGTCGATAACAGCCCTCCCACCAAGGAAAAATCTTTGACAGCGGGAACCGAACCTCGGACACCCGCATGGCAACCATCTACGCTAGCCACTCGCCTACAGAAACAGGACACATTGACAAAACCCGTCTCTAAATATACAACTGCTACCATTGACGGTTTCTCTTCCTGCAAACAATCTTGCAGAATAAGTCGCAGGACCAGTACTGCCCAGCGTGTTGTCGCATGTAGTGTTTCATAATTATGACGTCATGCCATCGAAGTGGACGTGTTATCGGTGGAAAGCCCGTTTTACACGAGTGACTTTCTAGTCGAAATCAACTCGAATTGCGTGCGTCTTTGGTGCCTGCGCGTAAATCAACAGCCAACTACGTCGCAAGTGTGTCTATGTCATTAATGATCCATAGATTGTGCCGAGTGTGGGGTTCTGAATTTCCGAGCATATCGCACACTGAGCATGCGCAAAAACAAGAGACTGTGGGTATGTCTGCTAATATCGGAAGTTAAATCGTTCTGGCTGAGCTAATTCCTATCATAGAAATGGATTCTGTGTTTTCGACTCTTTTTAATCCCTACTGTCATGTTTTCTTTGTTTCTGTGACACAGTGAAAAGATTGCACGAAGTCTTCGTATTTTTCTTACTTGTGATCTCCTAAATGAAATACGAAAAATCTGAAAGTAAAACGCTATTTACGTTTTAAAGAGAAAAAGCCTACACTATGAATAAATACCCCCCATGAACCATGGACCTTGCCGTTGGTGGGGAGGCTTGCGTGCCTCAGCGATACAGATGGCCGTACCGTAGGTGCAACCACAACGGAGGGGTATCTGTTGAGAGACCAGACAAACATGTGGTTCCTGAAGAGGGGCAGCAGCCTTTTCAGTAGTTGCAGGGGCAACAGTCTGGATGATTGACTGATCTGGTCTTGTAACATTAACCAAAACGGCCTTGCTGTGCTGGTACTGCGAACGGCTGAAAGCAAGGGGAAACTACAGCCGTAATTTTTCTCGAGGACATGCAGCTTTACTGTATGATTAAATGATGATGGCGTCCTCTTGGGTAAAATATTCCGGAGGTAAAATAGTCCCCCATTCGGATCTCCGGGCGAGGACTACTCAAGAGAACGTCGTTATCAGGAGAAAGAAAACTGGCATTCTACGGATCGGAGCGTGGAATGTAAGATCCCTTAATCGGGCAGGTAGGTTAGAAAATTTAAAAAGGGAAATGGATAGGTTAATGTTAGATATAGTGGGAATTAGTGAAGTTCGGTGGCAGGAGGAACAAGACTTTTGGTCAAGTGATTACAGGGTTATAAATACAAAATCAAATAAGGTTAATGCAGGAGTAGGTTTAATAATGAGTAAAAAAATAGGAGTGCGGGTTATCTACTACAAACAGCATAGTGAACGCATTATTGTGGCCAAGATAGACACAAAGCCCATGCCTACTACAGTAGGACAAGTTTATATGCCAACAAGCTCTGCAGATGGTGAAGAAATTGATGAAATGTATGACGAGATAAAATAAATTATTCAGGTAGTGAAGGGAGACGAAAATTTAATAGTCATGGGTGACTGGAATTCGTCAGTAGGAAAAGGGAGAGAAGGAAACATAGTAGGTGAATATGGATTGGGGGGGAAGAAATGAAAGAGGAAGCCGCCTCGTACAATTTTGCACAGAGCATAACTTAATCATAGCTAACACTTGGTTCAAGAAACATGAAAGAAGGTTGTATACCTGGAAGAATCCTGAAAATACTAAAAGGTATCAGATAGATTACATAATGGTAAGACAGAGATTTAGGAACCAGGTTTTAAATTGTAAGACATTTCCAGGGGCAGATGTGGATTCTGACCACAATCTATTGGTTATGAATTGCAGATTGAAACTGAAGAAACTGCAAAAAGGCAGGAATTTAAGGAGATGGGACTTGGATAAACTGAAAGAACCAGAGGTTGTAGAGAGTTTCAGGGACAGCATAAGGGAACAATTGACAGGAATGGGGGAAAGAAATACAGTAGAAGAAGAATGGGTAGCTCTGAGGGATGAAGTAGTGAAGGCAGCAGAGGATCAAGTGGGTAAAAAGACGAGGGCTAATAGAAATCCTTGGGTAACAGAAGAAATATTGAATTTAATTGATGAAAGGAGAAAATATAAAAATGCAGTAAATGAAGCAGGCAAAAAGGAACACAAACGTCTCAAAAATGAGATTGACAGGAAGTGCAAAATGGCTAAGCAGGGATGACTAGAGTACAAATGTAAGAATGTAGAGGCTTATCTCACTAGGGGTAAGATAGATACCGCCTACAGGAAAAGTAAAGAGACCTTTGGAGAGAAGAGAACCACTTGTATGAATATCAAGAGCTCAGATGGCAACCCAGGAAGGCAGAAAGGTGGAAGCAGTATACAGAGGGTTTATACAAGGGCGATGTACTTAAGGACAATATTATGGAAATGGAAGAGGATGTAGATGAAGATGAAATGGGAGATAAGATACTGCGTGAAGAGTTTGACAGAGCACAGAAAGACCTGAGTCGAAACAAGGCCCTGGGAGTAGACAACATTCCATTAGAACTACTGATGGCCTTGGGAGAGCCAGTCATGACAAATCTCTACCATCTGGTGAGGAAGATGTATGAGAGGCGAAATACCCACAGACTTCAAGAAGAATATAAGAAATCCAATCCCAAAGAAAGCAGGTGTTGACAGATGTGAAAATTACAGAACTATCAGTTTAATAAGTCACAGCTGCAAAATACTAACGCGATTTCTTTACAGACGAATGGAAAAACTGATAGAAGCGGACCTCGGGGAGGATCAGTTTGGATTCCGTAGAAATGTTGGAACACGTGAGGCAATACTGACCTTACGACTTATCTTAGAAGAAAGATTAAGAAAAGGCAAACCTACGTTTCTAGCATTTGTAGACTTAGAGAAAGCTTTTGACAACGTTAACTGGAATACTCTCTTTCAAATTCTGAAGATGGCAGGGGTAAAATACAGGGAGCGAAAGGCTATTTACAATTTGTACAGAAACCAGATGGCAGTTATAAGAGTCGAGGGGCATGAAAGGGAAGCAGTGGTTGGGAAAGGCATGAGACAGGGTTGTAGCCTCTCCCCGATGTTATTCAATCTGTATATTGAGCAAGCAGTAAAGGAAACAAAAGAAAAATTCGGAGTAGGTATTAAAATTCATGGAGAAGAAGTAAAAACTTTGAGGTTTGCCGATGACATTGTAATGCTGTCAGAGACAGCAAAGGACTTGGAAGAGCAGTGGAACGCAATGGACAGTGTCTTGAAAGGAGGATATAAGCTGAAAATCAAGAAAAGCAAAACGAGGATAATGGAATGTAGTCAAATTAAATCGGGTGATGCTGAGGGGATTAGATTAGGAAATGAGACACTTAAAGTAGTAAAGGAGTTTTGCTATTTAGGGAGTAAAATAACTGATGATGGTCAAAGTAGAGAGGATAGAAAATGTAGACTGGCAATGGCAAGGAAATCGTTTCTAAGAAGAGAAATTTGTTAACATCGAGTATAGATTTAAGTGTCAGGAAGTCGTTTCTGAAAGTATTTGTATGGAGTGTAGCCATGTATGGAAGTGAAACATGGACGATAACCAGTTTGGACAAGAAGAGAATAGAAGCTTTCGAAATGTGGTGCTACAGAAGAATGCTGAAGATAAGGTGGGTAGATCACGTAACTAATGAGGAGGTATTGAATAGGATTGGGGAGAAGAGAAGTTTGTGGCACAACGTGACTAGAAGAAGGGATCGGTTGGTAGGAGATGTTTTGAGGCATCAAGGGATCACAAATTTAGCATTGGAGGGCAGCGTGGAGGGTAAAAATCGTAGAGGGAGACCAAGAGATGAATACACTAGGCAGATTCAGAAGGATGTAGGTTGCAGTAGGTACTGGGAGATGAAGAAGCTTGCACAGGATAGAGTAGCGTGGAGAGCTGCATCAAACCAGTCTCAAGACTGAAGACCACAACAACAACAATGAATAAATAAGAATGTAAATAGATAAACATGTTTTAATGAAAATTTCAACGGTCGAAACGTCACAGTTATTCGACGAGAGAAATAATTTATCGATGTCATTTGGCATTTAGCAAGAAAACAAGATAGGAAGGATAAAATAAAAATGCCCTGTTTACTGTGTTACTCATATTGTTTGATGTGTTTTTTCGATCGAATATTTTGAAATGTTTGGACGGCACTTTTACTATTCTTTCAGTTTTCGGGAGTGTCGAGAATATACTATATAGTCTATGACCAGTAGACCCACTATGAATTTTGTTTTGGTCATTATCATTGATTGTTCTTGCATTTTGGGAGTATACGTCCCTCATAACCTCACTTTCACCGTTCAGGTGCCGATGTGCATAGCATACGGCTCTCACAGCAATCTCAGTTTAGCCGCTGACGTGTAAACGAAGATGACCACTCGAGACAGACGAGACTCGGTACAGAAACAACGCGCCAGGGAGCCGCAGCAGACCATCAGCTGGCTGTGGAGAAGCGGCGATCATCAGCTGAGACACGTAACGGCGTAACGGCGCCGGCCGACGCCTCCCGCGGTGCCAATTTGTGGAGCTACGGGACCGGGCTGGCACCCCAGCGAGCAGCAGGTAGGGGCGCCTGCGTGTCTACAGTCCACAACATACCGCGGGCGGTCAGCGCGCCACAACAGACGGCTACTAAAGACGCACCGGTTCTGTCCACCTTGTACAGTACTTCCAAAATAAAAGTGGCCCATCACCGTAAGAGACACCTTGCGATTTTACTGTTTCCCGCTCTACATCTACATCCATACTTGGCAAACAACTGTAAAATGCATGGCGGAGAGTACCTCTCTCATTTTACCAGTTACTAGGGCTTCTTCCCGTTCCATTCACGCATGGAGCGCGGGAAGAATAATTGTTTTAATGCTTTTTTGCGTGCAGTAATTATTGTAATCTTAACCTCTCGACCCCTATGGTAGCGATAAATAGGGGATTCTAGTATATTTCTAGAGTCATCATTTAATTATGATTCCTGAAACTTTGTTAAGAGATTCCCTCCAATTCAGTTCCTTCAGTATCTCTGTCACACTCTCCGACCCATCAAACAAAACTCTGACCACTCGTGTTGTGCTTTTCAGTATCCTCTGTTATTCCCGTTTGATACGGGTCTCACACACTTGACCAATATTCTACAACCGCTCTCACAAGTGATTTGTTAGCGATCTCCTTCGTAGACTGATTGCACTTCCGAATATTCTACCAATCTACTGAAGTCTACCTCCTGCATTACCCTCGACTGAGCCTATGCGATCACCCCATTTCAGAATTCTATAGTGTGTTATATCCAGTATTTGTATGAGTTGGCCAATTCCTACAGTGACAGACTGATAGTATAGTCGAAGGATATTACACTTTTTCGTTTTGCGAAGTGCGCTATTTTACATGTCTGAACATTTAAAGAAAGTTGCAAATATTTGCACCACTTTGAAATCCTATCAAAATCTAACTGATTATTTATGCAACTTCTTTCAGATGACTGCATCGTCCGGAAAAAGTCTGAGGTTACTGTTAATATTGTCTGCAAGGTCACTGATAAACAACATGAACAGCAAGGGTATCCGCACACTTCCCTGGGACACTCCTAAAGTTACTTCTGTATCTGGTGCTGATTCTCCAGGCAAGATAACGTATTGCATCCTACCTAGCAAAAAGTCACAAATTTCACTTGGTACCCTATATGACCCTACCTTTGACAATAAGCGTAGATGTAGTACTGAGTAAAATGTGTTTCGGAAATCAAGAAATACTGAATCTACCAGACGGCCTTTATCCAAAGCTTTCAGCGTGTCATGTGAAAAAAACGGTGAGTTGGGTTTCACACGATCAATGTTTTCGTAATCCATGCTGGTTCGCAACGAGGAGGTCATTCTGTCCAAAATACCTCATTACGTTTGAGCTCAGAAAAGGTTCGAAGATTCTACAAAAAATCCATGTCAAGGAAATTGGACGGTAGTTTCGTGAAACACTTCTACTACCCTCCTTGTAGACAAATGTGATCAGTGCTTCTTTCCGAGAACTGGTAACGAGTTTTTTGTTCGATGGATCTATAACAGAGTATAGTTAGAAGAGGGACTTCAAATGGTTCAAATGGCTCTGAGCACTACGGGACTTAACATCTATGGTCATCAGTCCCCTAGAACTGCACACTGGACTCGCATTCGGGAGGACGACGGTTCAATCCCGCGTCCGGCCATCCAGATTTAGGTTTTCCGTGATTTCCCTAAATCGCTCTAGGCAAATGCCGGGATGGTTCCTTTGAAAAGGGCACGGCCGACTTCCTTCCCCGTCCTTCCCTAATCCGATGAGACCGATGACCTCGCTGTTTGGTCTCTTCGCCCAAACAATCCAATCCAATCCCCTAGAACTTAGAACTACTTAAACCTAACTAACCTAAGGACATCACACACATCCACGCCCGAGGCAGGATTCGAACCTGCGATGTAGCGGTTGCGCGGTTCCCTAGAACCGCTCGGCCACTCCGGCTGGCGACTAATTCAGTCGCAAATACAGTATAGAATTTGACATGGATTCCATCGAGCCCTGTAACTGTAGCTTTGTTGAACAAGCGTTGGCCATTTCAGTTTTTCCAGCACCTCCATGAAGCCCTCCCGTGGGTGAAACAAAGCTTGAGTCCATTCATGTGGAACTTCCTTCATGCGTACATTTACCTTTCCTAGTACAACCTGTTACGGTTCCCATGAACCGAAGCACATTTCTGGGATTGATCGCACGAGCGTTTTATAAGAAATCCCTTTGTAGACTGATTGCATTTTCCTAGTATCCTACCCACTTTACCTGTGACTGCAAAATTTATCGTTGCCAACTGCAATAACGTTGTTCAAGTTCGACATTATGCCAGCTGCCACATACGGTATTCAACTAAGATGGATCTATCTGACGGCGAAAAACCTCAAGAAACTAGAGAATGGTAAAACAGTCTCCTCAAAAGAGCTCTGTCAATCTCAAAACTTACAAGAAGTCGCTACGCCTACACATTAGGGCAAGAATCTGTCTCCACAGAAGTTTAAACGATGCTTCGATCTTCCAGAGACACAAGCATATAAAACCGTTCATCGAGGAGAGACAGAAAGCAACGGAAGTATGGATAGAAACTATGTTAACAGAAACGATGGATTCAGATACATGGAAAAGATCGAAATTCCAACTGCGCCACCTGTATACTCGTTTCGTCGCCTATGATTTACATTGGAAGATATGCCAGGAAAGATCGGGTCACAACGCCAAGGAGGACCATATCTGTAAACTATGCAACAAGCAATGCCCTAAAAATAATTTAGACAAGTTTGAAAACAGAACTCAACCACTAAGCACTTTAACAAAAGACGTGAAAGGAAACTCAAATGTAACCTTAAATGCCATAGTCTTATTAATCTTTGATGTAGAAATTTCATTAATTTTACCAATTGTAATCATTATATAACATCAGATATTATAATTTGAACACTATCAACAACCATTTTAGTCTTTTTAGGGGGAACTACACCACGAATGAAACCAAGGAGCTTTACATTTTGTTTAACAAACTTCTTATTACTTACCTATGACTCAGCTTTTCGTCTGATAAATTTCATATCCCGGAAAACTCTTACGCCCAAGCATTTGTATGAGGTGACTGATGCCACATGAGCATCATTGCTTTTGTACTCGTAGGATACTACGTTTTTCTTTCTTTTTATGAAGTGCACAATTTTACTTTAATGAGTATTCCAGCAAGCTGCCAATCTCTTGCAACACTTTGAAATCTTATGAAAATCTTATTGACTGGCAAGTTTGGCAGGATAGTAATCGAGGCAACATTTTAATGTTTTCTATTATTTTGAAGGTTGTCTTACGTATTCCTTTAAGGCATTTGTTACAGGCATCATGAATTTACGTACGATTCTTCACAATTGCTTACAGGTACAATAACTTTATTTTGGAACTCTTCGATTTGGACCGTGTTTGCATAGAAAATACAACTATATCATAAATCGAGCCCGCCTTGATGCAAAACACCTTGTTATTTGTTTACTTGTTTATTTTCCCAAACTAGCTTCGGCGAAATATATAACCATCATCAGTGGTTCTTTACAATCTAAAACATGCAGAAAATAGCTTAGTTATACAAACACAGTGACACACTATTACATTTTTACTATTCGTTTTCTTGAAATATAGTTTTCTATGGATACTTTCGTAGAAAAACCATAACGCCATTAATATCGACAGCCATCTACACATTCTGAAAAACAGCAACTGTCTCAAAATGGTTCAAATGGCTCTGAGCACTATGGGGCTTAACTGCTGTGGTCATCACTCCCCTAGAACTTAGAACTACTTAAACCGAACTAACCTAAGGACATCACACACATCCATGCCCCATGCAGGATTCGAACCTGCGACCGTAGCGGTCGCGCGGTTCCAGACTGTAGCGCCTAGATCCGCTCGGCCAGCAACTGTCTACACCGACAACTAACAATAGAAGAAAATTACTACATACAAAAGAATATAGTCGAAGGGAAAAATGTAATAAACGAAAACACAACACTTTGCAACAACACACTCTTTACCGCTCTGAACGAACTGACCAAGGACGCAGAACAGAAAACACACACACGCAAAAGAACCACTTCCCTATTACCCACAGAGACATAAATGAGGAACAGAAGTCGTCGTAATTCGCGCCTCAGTTTTCGTAGCCTTCTCGCAACATGCGATACATCTCTCGCCACACACGCGAACAGCAAGATGACGTAATATTCTTGATCACAAACAAAGTTCGAAAGTTTTGTTTCTCTGTGTATAGAATCAGCCACATACCATCCAACGAACGTGAGTACACGAATAACTAACAGCCCAGTACAAACCAAAACTGGATTCCACAACACTACCGCAACCCCAATGTATAATGCTGACATAGGAAATTCACCTATTAGTATTTTGTTTACTAACAGCCGCTCACAACAGTTGAAGATGACATGATGTTCGTTGAGAAAAAACGGCAACAGAAAAAAAGCACAGAAAATATGTCGTAAACAGCGACAATCCTTCTCAAAAACATGCTATAACATACAATAAATAGGGTAGTATGAAAGCATCCATAGAAAACTATATTTAAAAAATAAAGAATAGTAAAAACATGATACTGTGTCTCTGTGTTTGTATAACTATGCTATTTTCTGCATGTTTTAGATTTAAAAACAAAAACACATGATGGTGATATTTGTCGCCGAAACTAGTTGGAAATAAACATGTAAACAAATAACAAGGTGTTTTGCATCAAGGCTGACTCAATTTCTGATATTGTTGTACTTACAGGTAGAGAGAAAAAATTGCATTTATAGTACTGAAGGAAATGGTTGCTTCTACAAGTCACTCCTCGTTCTTAATTCCAGATTTTCATGGAAAAATCTTAAAGAAAATAAAGCTAAGTAAAATTTCTAAGATTAAAAGATGTTGATCGTTTTGTAAAGCTATCAACAAAAAGAAACTCAAGTTATAATTTGGCGACAAATGGGCAGATTACAAATCTCTCTGGAACGACATGATTATCCTCCTTCAGGGAGCTTTCTTAGTGAAATGAAAGTGGAAACTGAGGCGTCGCGGAGCTGCAAAGCTCCACGACTTGAATTACGAGGAATAAGGACAAGGTCTGGAAACGATTAGCGACAAAAATGTGGAGAAGGATAAGCAGTGTCGGGCGTCCGTGAGTACTGAGCTGCATAAATACGTGTCATCAGAATAGTATTTTGAATGGAGTCTTGAAATACACCTTGTAATATTGTTTATTGGTTCAGTACAGAGGGAATATACATTATTTTACGAATAAAATTGATGAGCCAAAACGCTGTATTCACTCATCAAATAACGTATGATCCTTTTGCATTCGGAACAGCTGGAATTTGACGTCGAACACGTTATACAAATCGTTGATGTGCATCTGGAAACAGACAGCACCGTACACGCTCACGTCAAATCATTCCTACAGGTAACGCAGAGGTGGTCAGTGGATAACGATCTGGCATTCGATAATAACACAGTTATGAAACTGCTGCTGCTTCATCACTTCGGTCGACGGGTTTGTTTATTGTTCACATAGAACGTTTGCAGCTAGAAGTGGGACGATAATAATCAGCCATTCGACATCAACTAATGCTTGACCCCTGCAAGCGTTACGGTCCTTACATAACTTATTTACAGTATGTTAATCTTGCATGTTTTCTAATTGCTTCCTACCCTCAACTAGGTCGTCTTCCGACGCCTCCTGACGTATACATGGTGAGAATCGTCACGGAACGACGTTATCTAATCCAGTGACCTGTGAAAGATGTACTCGTATGCGAGGACCGGTGATGTAGTTTTCACTGATGGACTAATAACAGCTGCTAACCAGAGTGCACTGCCGACTCGCAGAAGTGTTACGTCTGGAGTACGGTCCACAAACATGGAGCGAAAAAATCATGGGGGCTGTGACAACGGAGTTCTGTGCTGGCTTATGGCAGGGGACAGAATAAGGGGCAGGTGGATGGATGCGAAGGAGTCTGTGGCGGACGAAAAGGTCTGATTTTAGAGAAAGACGGACGTTGTATGGTACAACGTTTTAGCGTGTAACATCAGTTGACTTAAAATGCGGTGAAAATTCCTGTATACTTGACCTGAGGATAGAAATCTGCTTTTCGAAAGGGAGTGAAAGATCGACGATAATCAGTATAGACAAGAAGAGTATAGAAGGTTTTGAAATGTGGTGCTACAGAAGACTGATGAAGATTAGATGGGTCGATCACGTAGCTAATGAAGTACTGGACAGAACTGGGGAGACATGAGATTTGTGGCGCAACTTGACCAAAAGAAGCGATCGCTTGATAGGACACATTCTGAGACACCAAGGAATCGCCAATTTAGTACTGGAGGAAAGTGTAGGTAGTAAAAACCGTGGAGGGAGGAAAAGAGACGAATACAGTAAGCAGATTCAGAAGGATGTGGGTTGCAGTAGTTATTCTGAGATGAAGAGACGTGCACAGGATAGAGAAGTTTGGAGAGTTTGTACGTAGTCTTTTGCGGAATAATTTGCGTTTATTTTCAAGAGTTTGCCAAGTCAAGTTTTTCAGCGTTTCCGTGTCTCTCTCCCGTGAATCAAACGAGGCTGTGACCATTCGTGCCACCACTCTCTGTGTAATTGAGGTATCTTCCGTTACTCTTATCAGCTACGCCTTCCATACATTTGAGCAATATTCTCAGATAGGACGAACAAGTAACTTGTAAGCAGCTTCGTAACTGTTGAATATTTATGGAAATTGGATATCCTACAACATAATCTGAGCCATTCGTGCAAATTATGTCAGGACACAGATGTCGGCTTCTCGTTGTGACTTCGACCACTTTTGAGGTGTAGAACTGAAAACTGTAATAAATAATAGAGAATACGAATGAAAAAGACTCGTTTAGTTTCATATTTTTGCTTTAACTGTTTTAACGTATTTTTAAAAAGTTTTTCGTATGCAGTTTAATTACAGATCTTTAGAATATTCAACATTTTTAGTTTTTTGAATTCTGTGTGGTGAGAGTACGAACTGGTCTTCTGACTACCAGTTCGTGAAAGGGCAAAATACAACTGACCACGTGAAAAAAACACTATGATTGCAAATCGATACCGATAGAAATGGCACAGTGGTTCGTAGACTGTACCCACATTCGGGAGAACGATGGTTCAATCCCGCGTCCGGCCATCCTGATTCAGGTTTTCCGTGATTTCCCTAAATCGCTCCTGGCAAATGCCGGGATGGTTCCTTTGAAAGGTCACGCCAGATTTCCTTGTCCATCCTTCTCTCATCCAATGGGACCGATGACTTCGCTGTTTCGTCTCCTCCCGCAAATCAACCAAACATAAATCGATTCCAACATATTTGAATGTTTGACCTTCGGCTTTGCTTACTGTTATTCTTAAGAACTGAAAAAAGTCGCCGGCCGAAGTGGCCGCGCGGTTCTGGCGCTGCAGTCTGGAACCGCGAGACCGCTACGGTCGCAGGTTCGAATCCTGCCTCGGGCATGGATGTGTGTGATGTCCTTAGGTTAGTTAGGTTTAACTAGTTCTAAGTTCTAGGGGACTAATGACCTCAGCAGTTGAGTCCCATAGTGCTCAGAGCCATTTGAGCCATTTGAAAAAAGTCGCTTAAAATGAATACGAAAATCGGTTGGGATTATTCGCACACAGGGTACGAGAGTGACCTCGCAAAATGTGGAACGTTTCAGCATAGCAGCTGCAATAACATAACTTCCCATCGCTTTAATCTACAAGCAGGTACCATCATGCAGTTTCGAAGACTTCAGGTTGCGTAGAAGTATTGCACAAAGGGCGATTGTGAGGCTCTAACTGTGTGACGCAAAGCCAACTGTATTCCGTGAATTTAGCAATCCTTGTGGATGCTGAATTGCGTCTTTATTGGTGAGTACAATATCGATTGATTGGTATTCTTAATGTTCTCCTATTAGATTTTCAACAATAACTTTTTTTATTTTATTTCAGACGCATTACAGAGGTTTCAGATTGCTCAGTAGTATTTTAATCAAAGCCGAAAATCCATAAATATAACTTCGCTAACGTATAGGGTTTCTGTTGACATCGACTACGAGGAAGAAACGTAACAGCGCATCGTTGTGTGTAGGCCTAAAGATTTTGTTGCAAATTATATATACAGAGAAATAATATACACTATGTGATCAAAAGTATCCGGACACGTGGCTGAAAATGACTTACAAGTTCGTCGAGCCCTACATCGGTAATGCTGGAATTCAATATGGTGTTGGCCTACCCTTAGCCTTGATGACAGCTTCCACTCTCGCAGGCATTCGTTCAATCAGGTCCTAGAAGGTTTCTTGGGGAATGGCAGCCCATTCTTCACCGAGTGCTGCGGTATCGATGTCGGTCTGTGAAGCCTTGTACGATGTCGGAGTTCCAAAACATCCCGAAGGTGTTCTTTAGGATTCAGATCAGGACTCTGTGCAGGCCAGTCCATTACAGGGATGTTACTGTCATGTAACCACTCCGCCAAAGGCCGAGCATAGTGAACTCGTGTTCGATCCTGTTGAAAGATGCAATCGCCATCCCTGAATTGCTCTTCAACAGTGGGAAGCAAGAAGGCGCTTAAAACATCAATGGAGGCCAGTGCTGTGATATTGCCACGCAAAACAACAAGGGATGCAAGCCCCCTCCATGAAAAACAAGACCACACCATAACACCACCACCTCCGAATTTTACTGTTGGCTCTACACACATTGGCAGGTGACGTTCACCCGGCATTCGCCATACTCACACCCTGCCATCGGATCGCCACAATGTGTAGCGTAATTCGTATCTCCACACAACGTTTTCCCATTATTCAGTCGTCGAATGTGTACGATCCTTACACTAAGCGAGGCGTCGTTTGGCATTGATGTGTGGCTTATTAGCAGCCACTCGACCATGAAATCCAAGTTTTCTCACCTCCCGCCTAACTGTCACAGCACTTGCACTAGATCCTGATTGAGTTTGGAATTCCTGTGTGATGGTCTGGATAGATGTCTGCCTATTACACATTATGACCCTCCTCAACAGTCGGCGGTCTCTTGTCAGTCAACAGACGAGGTCGGCCTGAACGCTTTTGTGCTGAACGTGTCCCTTCACGTTTCCACTTCTATCACATGGGAAACAGTGGACGTAGGAATGTTTAGGAGTGGGAAATCTCGCGTACAGACGTATGACACAAGTGACACCCAATCACCTGACCACGTTCGAAGTCCGTGAGTTCCGCGGAGAGCCCCACTCTGCTCTCTCGCTATTTCTAATGACTACTTAGGTCACTGATATGGAGTACCTGGCAGTAGGTGGCAGCACAATGCACCTAATACGAAAAACGTATGTTTTTGGGTGTGTCCGGATACTTTTGATCAAATAGTGTATATGGGAAAATGAATTTTTCCAATGGTTTAAATTCCCCGCTATCGTAACTGAAACGGACTGGGAGAAAGAAAAGAAATTTACAGCACAGCATCATCTTTCTCGTGACAGAAAATCTGTATATCGCTGTTTAAAAAAAATTTATGGTTTATTTCGGACTGAATATTTATCAGAGAATCGGGTAAAAATCTAATGTAAATCGATCAAGAACTTGCCCATAGCTTTGATAGTAGCGTTTTTAAATTAATATTAGTACAGAGCGCAAGACGTCGCGTTGCTTCAAACGTTTTTCAAATGAAAACCTGGCTATATTTCAATTTTATTTGGAATATTTGTTATCAACGCTGTGTAAATGATAAGAATTAGCTAATTTCATGCAGCGACATGCATACATCTTCACTGTCACCATTAAGTCGATAATACGCTGACGGAAAAAAATGACAACTTCAAGAAGGAATTATGCGACATAAACGATTGCTGGCACGTGTGTTTCTACATGTGGAAGACGAAATTCCGCGCCAATAGCATAACAGTGGCGCTAGAAGCACCACATGAAGGTAGGAAATCAGCTTTGGTTCAAATACACGCTGTAACGTTCGAGGGCGTTAGTTCAAAATGGCTCTGAGCACTATGGAAATTAACATCTGAGGTCATCAGTCCCCTAGACTTAGAACTACTTAAACCTAACGAACCTAAGGACATCACACACATCCATGCCCGAGGCAGGATTCGAACTGGCGATCGTAGCAGCAGCGCGGTTCCGGACTGAAGCGCCTAGAACCCATCGGCCACGGTCGTTAGTTGCATTTGAGATTGGACATAGTGAACTGATATTAGTGAAGAATGCCTTTCGGGCGACAAAGGCGCTACTATCAGCACCTGAGTTTGAATGAGGTGGCGTAATAGGGTTACGAGAAGCTAGTTGTTCCTTCTGTGATACTGCAAAAAGACGGCATCAATGTAGCCACTCTACATGGTTACTGGCAGTGGTGGTTAAAAGAACTTAGTGTCGCAAGAAGACCGAGCTCCGGACGCCCAAATGGCACTACCGAGAGGGAAGACCATCATGCTTGGCGTATGGCTCTGGACCATCGTACTGCACCTGCAGCGGTAGTTTCAGCAGCAGCTGGCTCGTTGAACGGCAGGGAGGATGTCTGTGTGTTTTCTGGTGAAAGCTGGTCCTGGCTCGGCGCCAGTGATGGCGGTTTTTTGGTTGAGGGTCTGTGATGAATCTGTCTGCGTTCTCGGCACACTGGACCTACGCTTGGAATTATGGACTAGGTTGCTACTTCGTATGAGCACTCTCATGGTCAACCCACGCACCCAGACTGCAAAACTGTAGGTCAGTATGGTGATGCGACCTGTTGTGCTGTCGCTCATGAACAGCATTCCAGGGGCTGTTGTCCAGTAGGTAAGGCTCGACCACATATCGGTGTTGTAACCCAACAAGCTCTGCGGAATGTCGACATGTTGCCCTGGCCTCCCCGATCGCTAGGTCTGTCTCGAAACGACCACATATGGGACATCATCGGACGACAACTTCAGCGTCATCCACAAACAGCATTAACGGTCCCTGTACTGACCGACCAAGTGCATCATCAGGCATGACACAAACTGACGCCCGGCACATGTGCAACGCAATGCATGCATGTTTGCGTGCTTGCATGCAACATTCTGGCGGTTATACCTGCAATTAATGTACAAGCATTTCACATTTGCAACGGCTTATCTCGTGGTCATATTAACCTGTGACCTTGCAATATCAATCATTTAAATTGGTTCAAAAAATGTTCAAATGTGTGTGAAATCTTATGGGACTTAACTGCTAAGGTCATCAGTCCCTAAGATTACACACTACTTAACCTAAAATAATCCTAAGGACAAACACACACACCCATGCCAAAGGGAGGACTCGAACCTCCGCCGGGATTAGCCGCACAGTCCATGACTGCAGCGCCTGAGACCGCTCGGCTAATCCCGCGCGGCTTTAAATTGGTTACAGAGACGTCCAGGGGATAGGCAAAATAATGTGAACATCTGTACTTACTTGGGAACGGTTTATTAATAAGGGTGTGGACCCATTTGCCCGTAATACAGCTGCAATTCATTTTGGTATACTTTCATATAATGATTGTATAGTCTCCAGTGGAATGTTACGCCACTCTTCGATCAGTCCCTCTTCTAACTCCTGTAGTGACGAGGGAGGCGGAAATCTGCTCTGGAGTCTGCGCTCCAATACCGCCCACAAGGTTTCGATAATGTTCAAGTCTAGGGATTGTGCTGGCCAGGGTAGACGCTGCAGTTCAGTTTCATGCTCCTCACACCACGATTGTACTGTCCTGGCTGTGTGAGTGGGTGCATTATCGTCCTGAAATATAGCATGATTGTTGGGGAAACAATATTTGAATCATGGGGTGCACCTGATCACCTAAAATCGTCGGCTGTAACACGGCCTTTGAGAGTAATGATGGGAACAGCAGAATAACATGAAATGGCTCCCCACACCATCACTCTTCCACCTCAATGCTTAAAAAATGGCTGAAATGGCTCTGAGCACTATGGGACTTAACTTCTGAGGTCATCAGTCCCCTAGAGTTTAGAACTACTTAAACCTAACTAACCTAAGGACATCACACACATCCATGCCCGAGGCAGGATGCGAACCTGCAACCGTAGCGGTCGCGCGGTTCCGGACTGTAGCGCCTAGAACCGCTCGGCCATCCATGTTTAACCGTTGGAGTCGAGCAGTCAGGATTGCAGGCTTCTTTGGCGTTTTCCCAATGTAAAGCCCGCTCGATGTTGGAAATAACGAAAATGTTGACTCGTGGGACCATATGATGTGTTTCCACTGATCAGCCGTCTAGGATTTATGTTCCTGACACCGTGCTTTACCCGTCTTTGGGTTGGATGTCGTCACTAATGGTTTCGGTATAGCAGCTCGTCCATGAATATTCGATTTATAGAGTTCTCGGCGGACAGTGTCGATAGATACGGGATCTCGAAGATATCTATTGAGCTCTCAGTCACTGTAGCCGCCGTAGTTTTGTGTTGCTTTGAGACAATTTGTGTCGATCTCTGTCATTTAGTTTTGATTTGCGCCCACTGTTACGTTTACACGATGATGTCTTTCCATATTTTGTGTAGGCTGTCATGACTGTTAAAACAGATACTCTTGAAACATTCAATAAGTTGGCTATCTTGGTTACTGATGCTACAGCTAATCTGACCCCCCCCCCCCCCTCCCCCCGTCTGCAGTCTTTGGAACTCTCTTAGGTCTCTCATTGCACGTCGACCTCGGCCTCTGAATGCAAATACGAAGTGTGCACTCCTCGTAAACAACCTGCACTGATGCCTAGTCGGTACTGACCACGCACAGTCCAACGTGATACGCTGCTTACCTGCGTTGTTGACCGTCGAACACAACCATCCCATCACTGTTCACATTATCTTGCCCCCTGTATGTACGAGGCGTGTTTTTTTAAGTAAGTACCGTTTTGAAATTAAAAGAAAGACGTGCTAAGATATATCAATAATCTTTGATTCTGGTGTTACGTAGGCCACCCATGTTTCATCGCCCGTAACAGCCGCCGAAGTGGCCGTGCGGTTAAAGGCGCTGCAGTCTGGAACCGCAAGACCGATACGGTTGCAGGTTCGAATCCTGCCTCGGGCATGGATGTTTGTGATGTCCTTAGGTTAGTTAGGTTTAACTAGTTCTAAGTTCTAGGGGACTAATGACCTCAGCAGTTGAGTCCCATAGCGCTCAGAGCCATTTGAACCATTTGAACCAAGCCTGTAACAGTTTGGCTTAGGAAATCATCACCGTCGTTGTGGTACCGCTCAAGGAAAGTCAATGCACTGTGTAACGTTTGGTTCTGTGCACATCCGTCAACATTTTCGGTTCCCAACATGCGCACAATATTCGGTAATTCAAGTGCCATACAAAACACTACGAGAAACATTAGGAAAGTCATCATGCAAGGAGGAAATCGTAAAGCGTCTGTTTTCTCTCACCCTATTGTCCAATTCCTGCACCATACTTTCGTTAACGACCGAAGGACACCCACTCCGTTGTTCATCATGCACATTTGTGCGGCCATCTTTAAATGCTCTCACCCACTTTCTTACCATTCCATCACTCATAATGTTTTCTCCGTAAACTGCACAGATCTCACGATGAATATCGATCGCTATTAGGCCTTTAGCACTACAAAATCTTATAACAGACTGTACTTCACAGTCAGCGGGACTCACGATTATCGAAGGCATCTTAAGCGCTCAGTACCCGTGGTCTAGGGGTAGCGTCTTTGATTCATAATCAAAACGTCTTCGGTCCCGGGTTCGATCCCCGCCACTGCCTAAATTTTGATAAATAGTCAGCATTGGCGGCCGAAGACTTCCGGAATAAGAAGTCAGCCTCATTCAGCCAACGGCCTTGTCAAAGAGGGCGGAGGAGCGGATAGAGGTTCAGGGCACTCTCTTGTCCTAGGGGTGGGAAATTGCCCCTAAAGGCGGAAGAATCAGCAATGATCAACGACATGAGGATGCAGAAGGCAATGGAAACCACTGCATTAAAGACACGTAACGTGTATCCACAGGACATGTGGCCTGTATTTGAAGAAGTGTCATGATGATCTCTCCATTGGCAAAAGATTCCGGAATAGTCCCCCATTCGGATCTCCGGGAGGGGACTGCTAAGGGGGAGGTTACCATGAGAAAAAGATTGAATAATCAACGAAAGGATAACGTTCTACGAGTCGGGGGCGTGGAATGTCAGAAGCTTGAACGTGGTAGGGAAACTAGAAAATCTGAAAAGGGAAATGCAAAGGCTCAATCTAGATATAGTAGGGGTCAGTGAAGTGAAGTGGAAGGAAGACAAGGATTTCTGGTCAGATGAGTATCGGGTAATACCAACAGCAGCAGAAAATGGTATAACAGGTGTAGGATTCGTTATGAATAGGAAGGTAGGGCAGAGGGTGTGTTACTGTGAACAGTTCAGTGACCGGGTTGTTCTAATCAGAATCGACAGCAGACCAACACCGACAACGATAGTTCAGGTATGCATGCCGACGTCGCAAGCAGAAGATGAACAGATAGAGAAAGTGTATGAGGATATTGAAAGGGTAATGCAGTATGTAAAGCGTGACGAAAATCTAATAGTCATAGGCGACTGGAATGCAGTTGTAGGGGAAGGAGTAGAAGAAAAGGTTACATGAGAATATGGGCTTGGGACAAGGAATGATAGAGGAGAAAGACTAATTGAGTTCTGTAACAAGTTTCAGCTAGTAATAGCGAATACCCTGTTCAAGAATCACAAGAGGAGGAGGTATACTTGGAAAAGGCCGGGAGATACGGGAAGATTTCAATTAGATTACACCATGGTCAGACAGAGATTCTGAAATCAGATACTGGATTGTAAGGCGTACCCAGCAGCAGATATAGTCTCAGATCACAATATAGTAGTGATGAAGAGTAGGCTGAAATTCAAAACATTAGTCAGGAAGAATCAATACGCAAAGAAGTGGGATACGGAAGTACTAAGGAATCACGAGATACGTTTGAAGTCCTCTAACGCTATAGATACAGCAATAAGGAATAGCGCAGTAGGCAGTACAGTTGAAAAGGAACGGACATCTCTAAAAAGGGCCATCACAGAAGTTGGGAAGGAAAACATAGGTACAAAGAAGGTAGCTGCGAAGAAACCATGGGTAACAGAAGAAATACTTCAGTTGATTGATGAAAGGAGGAAGTACAAACACGTTCCGGGAAAATCAGGAATACAGAAATACAAGTCGCTGAGGAATGAAATAAATAGGAAGTGCAAGGGAAGCTAAGACGAAATGGCTGCAGGAAAAATGTGAAGACATCGAAAAAGATATGATTGTCGGAAGGACAGACTCAGCATACATTAAAAGCAACGGTGACATTAAAAGCAACGGTGGTAACATTAAGAGTGCAACGGGAATTCCACTGTTAAATGCAGAGGAGAGAGCAGATAGGTGGGAAGAATACATTGAAAGCCTCTATGAGGGTGAAGAGTTGTCTGATGTGATAGAAGAAGAAACAGGAGTCGATTTAGAAGAGATAGGAGATCCCGTATTATAATCGGAATTTAAAAGAGCTTTGGAGGACTTACGGTCAAATAAGGCAGAAGGGATAGATAACATTCCATCAGAATCTCTAAAATCATTGGGAGAAGTGGCAACAAAACGACTATTCACGTTGGTGTGTAGAATATATGAGTCTGGCGACATACCATCTGACTTTCGGAAAAGCATCATCCACACAATTCCGAAGACGGCAAGAGCTGACAAGCGCGAGAATTATCGCACAATCAGCTTAACAGCTCATGCATCGAAGCTGCTTACAAGAATGATATACAGAAGAATGAAAAAGAAAATTGAGAATGCGCTAGGTGACGATCAGTTTGGCTTTAGGAAAAGTAAAGGGACGAGAGAGGCAATTCTGACGTTACGGCTAATAATGGAAGCAAGGCTAAAGAAAAGTCAAGACACTTTCATAGGATTTGTCGACCTGAAAAAAGCGTTCGACAATATAAAATGGTGCAAGCTGTTCGAGATTCTGAAAAAAGTAGGGGTACGCTATAGGGAGAGACGGGTCATATACAATATGTACAACAACCAAGAGGGAATAATAAGAGTGGACGATCAAGAACGAAGTACTCGTATTAAGAAGGGTGTAAGACAAGGCTGTAGCCGTTCGCCCCTACTCTTCAATCTGTACATCGAGGAAGCAATGATGGAAATAAAAGTAAGGTTCAGGAGTGGAATTAAAATACAAGGTGAAAGGATATCAATGATACGATTCGCTAATGACAGTGCTATCCTGAGTGAAAGTGAAGAAGAATTAAATGATCTGCTGAACGGAATGAACAGTCTAATGAGTACACAGTACGGTTTGAGAGTAAATCGGAGAAAGACGAAGGTAATGAGAAGTAGTAGAAATGAGAACAGCGAGAAACTTAACATCAGGATTGATGATCACGAAGTCAATGAAGTTAAGGAATTCTGCTACCTAGGCAGTAAAATAACCAATGACGGACGGAGCAAGGAGGACATCAAAAGCAGGCTCGCTATGGCAAAAAAGGCATTTCTGGCCAAGAGAAGTCTATTAATATCAAATACCGGCCTCAATTTGAGGAAGAAATTTCTGAGGATGTACGTCTGGAGTACAGCGTTGTATGGTAGTGAAACATGGACTGTGGGAAAACCGGAACAGAAGAGAATCGAAGCATTTGAGATGTGGTGCTATAGACGAATGTTGAAAATTAGGTGGACTGATAAGGTAAGGAATGAGTAGGTTCTACGCAGAATCGGGGAGGAAAGGAATATGTGGAAAACACTGATAAGGAGAAGGGCCAGGATGATAGGACATCTGCTAAGACATGAGGGAATGACTTCCATGGTACTAGAGGGAGCTGTAGAGGGCTAAACTGTAGAGGAAGACAGAGATTGGAATACGTCAAGCAAATAATTGAGGACGTAGGTTGCAAGTGCTACTCTGAGATGGAGAGGTTAGCACAGAAAAGGAATTCGTGGCGGACCGCATCAAACCAGTCAGTAGACAGATGACAAAAAAAAAAAAAAAAAACACAACGTAAACAAGGAAGAATCAGACTGTAATGGCGTCAGTGCGCAGATTAAGGTACAGGCTTTCATGTAAAAATAAAATTATTGAGATATCTTAGCACATCTTTCTTTAATTTCAAAACGGCACTTACTTATAAAACACGCCTCGTATTCCTGAAATTTCATTACTCAACATTAATTATTTTTCGGTGCTGCGATTTTGTTCCGTCAGTGTATTTGTACGAGGTGTAGTCCACCGTGCGGAGTGTACAGTAGATGTAGATGGGGTGAGTGGGCGCAGCAGCGGCAGAGTGTAGCGCCCGCACGGCGCCCCGGGGCGGCAGCCTGGGGGGAACTCGGGGCGTCGGCGCCGGCCGGCGTCGGGACGCGCCGCTACGGGCTGGGATTGCGGGCGTCGCCGCGAGCGCTGCCATCGATCGCGCCCGCCAGCGCCCAACATGGCGACACCGGCGTCGCTCGCGAGCACGCGCCACGGGCGCCGGCGGCTGCGTCCGGGGTATCCTCATCCCGTAGCCTACGCTACCGTAAAGGGAGCACGCGCCCAACTAGTCACCGATTTTACTCGCCTCTCGCACGACTGTGGTACACACTTAGACGACTGCTTTGGTGCGATGCGCTTCTCCAGTTGTTTTTCCCCCATACAACCAGTTCGTAGTCTTATGAGCCTGCCGGCCGGTGTGGCCAAACGGTTCTAGGCGCTTCAGTCTGGAACCGCGCGACCGCTCCGGTCGTAGGTTCGAATCCTGCCTCGCGCTTGGATGTGTGTGATATCCTTAGGTTAGTTAGGTTTAAGTAGTTCTAGGTTCTAGGAGACTGATGACCTCAGATGTTAAGTCCCATAGTGCTCAGAGCCATTTGAACCATTTTTTTCTTACGAGCCTGTTACATACAATGCGAGAGTGCCAGCCGTTAAGCAGAGGTTTTAGCGGAAAGGCTAACACTGACTGTCAATATAACGGGGAAAGACGACGTCACCGTCGAATGGTGATATTGGCATGCTCGAGTACCAAACGGTGAAAGTGAGGCTGTGAGATACCATCCGTGATACAAAGAGTTAGAATATAGTAAGAGAGTTAAGGAGGTAGCGACGGTAAAGTGTATTAACGGCGGAATCCAACATCATAAACGATGTTCTTGACTTGTGTGGTAAACTGCTGACGAAACAGTAAGAAAGAATGTCGTCCACACATTTGTAACCATCGATATTTATTTGCTAGGGAAATTATATTCACACAAAAGCATCGAACAGCTCTTAGGTTCTCCTAGCAGGCAGCTGTATATTCGATTGATGAAGGGCTGTTCCAGTTATGATATGTACTGTATGTATGTTCACGTCCGGTTTCGGCCTACAAATCCAGGCCATTATCAGATGATCCTGAAACTGCTATTGTTTACGCATAATGTGTAGTAGACAAAAATGAAGCATGTATATGTACAGTTTATATACAGAAATAATATGTAGCTTACATTGTGCTGTTGAAGAGCAAAGTCAGATCATAAGGAAAAGTAAAACTTTGGAAGATTTAAAACTTACATGTTCTACGATATCGTGTGAAAAATGGGCGTGTCATAATTGTAAAAATTGTACAATTATATGCATTAAAACTACTGGCATGCTTTAGTTTTAGGCGGAAAATTCAAACTGCATGCATATTCATTCTATGCCTACACCGTACATATGTGAGATCTATTTTTCATCTATTACGTAAAACATTTATATACTCATTATATTATGCATTAACAATGGCAATTTCCGATCCACTACAGAATGACCTAGATGTGACAACCAAAAAAGGTCGTGGGCTTACATAAAGCACACATCACCAAATTCAGTTCTCTATTTTTCCTTCCTAAGTATCAACTGACGTCAGAAACTACTGCATTTTTCTCCTTGAATGTATCTTGTACAAGGTTGTTTAGTGCAAACTATTTCATCAGTCTGATTTCACATCTGTGTGCAGTGTAGGCTTTTACTTTGTCCAATTATTGTAAAATACAAATAATTTTTCGCTCTAAGATATCTTATTGCTTTTGTGGAAGGACGCTCATAGAACATCTGCACTAGGTCAGGAAAAACAACAAGCAAATGAAGACAAAGAAGATAACAAGAGCACGACGAGAACAGATAAATTCCCCGTGTTAGCAGTCTCTCTCTCCGTCTACTAACGTTAACGTGAGAACGACATTTTCGAAACACCTTGACGCTACTCTCCCGTCCGCTTCTTTTTCTTCTTTTTACGTTGACGGTCTGAGTGAGTGCCACCATTTGAAGCATACGTTTACAAGTTCAGGTTCGTTAAAAGTAAGCCGACCTCTACACGGCGAAGTTACAAGAAGCCTACATGTACTGCAACATTTTAAGATAACAGTTTCTCGAGTCACGGAGGCTTCACAAGGTCATGGATGTTCCATACGCCACCACAGTTTATGTCGATGTTCGTAATCTAGTACAGGTGTCAATTCCGTTATACAGGGTATTATGCTAAGTGCGGATAAACTGCAGGAAACGATCCCTGAGAGTACAAGGAGCATGGCGTCTATGACGCAGTGTCACCGCAGAGGAAAACCCGTAAGGGCTGCACGTGCTTGAGCGATACAGGTAGCGGCTGTCCTCGTGGACAAAATAACAGCTCACTTGAGTGCAGATATAACATACTTGTACAGGCAGAACATTCCCATTCGCCTAGTGTGTTCCCATGTGTGCCTTTAATCACTGATACCAAACTGTGAAAGATCTTTTATTTCCACCTTCAAGTGGGTGTACCTCCCTTGGAACGCATTTCCGTCCATATCATCTTTTTCGTTACCTATGGTTTGCCTCACCGTATATGGTAGATGACTCTGTACATTTCACCGTAGCCTTTCCAGCATCGAACACCTGTTTGCACACACAATAAGGGAATAGACACTGCCCGATTAAAGCTACTGTGGCACACTCTGACCTCAACACCCCTTTTGATGGTACAGGGTGGGTCAAATGAAAGTGTCCCCGACGAGTGGATACAATTGGCCGTGGCAGCATTAATGGAGGAGGAAAAGAACTACAGTTACTTCCAACACGATGGAGCAACTGTGCATACAGCCGGCCGAACACTGGAGCACATTTACTCAAACTTTACGCTTGACAGAGTTTTTAGCAGAGGTCACTGTGGTCGCGGCCCTAGCTGGCCAGCCAGGTCACCTGATCCCGCAGTGTGCGATTATTTTGTGTGGGGAGCATTCAAGTCTAAGGCGTATCGCTTCCGCCTTCAGCAACTTGCTGACGAGTGCCCGAAAGTGGCAAGAGATGAATGGTGGCCACTTTCAGATCTGCTGTAGTCAGGTTAATACTGTAATTCGTTTCATCTGCTGTGTTTCTTTGTACCCTGGAACTCTGTTCTCCGGATCACTTTAATTTGCCCCACCCTATAGAATCAGATTAGATAGATGCGTGGTATTAAGGTTTTCGTTACATCAAACGTAATCGTATGTGTGTTCGGCAACAGGAGATTTGTCCTAATCGATATTTAATGGGGTAGCACATTTGTCATTTTACACGTTCGATTTCAAAACTCTGCAGAGAGTTAGTAAAGATTTAGGTAACATAGGCATTTTCTAGAAGTAGTAGTCGAATTAAGTCAGTGAATAAAAGAGAATCATTGGAAACAAGGCTTCTGCACAGTGGAACAGGGTTGAACTCAATAATGTGAAACATGAAGAAAGTGTATAAGAAGTATTCGACAAAAGCGGAGAGGAATGCTACGGTGCAAGCTGGAGTCCGATCCCGAGACAGTGAGAAAGGTACAGCACGGCCAAAGCCTCGACGCCACGGTAGTGACTTCGAACTCCCGTAACGAACGTAAAGGGCCTAGAGACGGCGAGCTGCGAAAAAGCTATGATGCTAGCTGATTGTAACAAGGGACTGGGACTATATTTGTTCACTTTTCTGACGAAGTAATGGCGAAGGTGTGGTGCAGCTGCTGTAGTCCATCTCTGTCGCAACCGACGTTTCCCATATCACAGAGCTTTCGGTTGCTGGACAGACAAGTCAGCGCAGAACGGTCGAAAGAGAGTGAAAATCGAAAGTTGTTATAACATATGAATACAGTATCTCTGAATGTATCACAGCAGCAAAAAGTCTGTCAGTTTCCTCTCAGAAGGACCACGAACAAATGAAATCAGTTTTGGAGAAGCATTTCGGGTAATCCACTCGTTGAAGTATTTTATCTGTGTAATAAAACTGCACGGAATAGTTAGTATAAAATGTACCGGCGTAGTGACCGAGCGTTTTCAAATTATGTAGGCGGGTTCGTTGCTTCGTAATTTGGCATTTTAGTTAACACGTTGTACAGAGTACGATTGGCGAAAAAATCGGCAGTCTTGTTTACAAAACAACAATTTCGATATTTGGCTTAAGCAGCGTAGGGAGATCTGAAGTATGAACCTCCATGAATTTGAGTGCCATGGGCATAGCTTACTGCTTCGCCTCATGTCACAGAGAGACCTATCGAGAATCTGTGAAACGATGTGATTTATTATTTCACAGCGGAAGATGGCGAGGAAGATTAAGGAAATAACGTCCCGTTCACGTCGTTACATTATAGACGTTGTACACGCTAGGACTGATGAAAACATCGGTAGTCTTGTGTACAAAACAACAACAAAACATGGTTCAAATGGGGCTGAGCACTATGAGACTTAACTTCTGAGGTCATCAGTCCCCTAGAACTTAGAACTACTTAAACCTAACTAACCTAAAGACATCACACACACACATGCCCGAGGCAGGATTTGAACCTGCGACCGTAGCGGTCACGCGGTTCCAGACTGGAGCGCCTAGAGCTGCTCGGCCACCCCGGCCTGCACAAAACAACAGTTCCGATATTTGTCTTATGTAGTATAGGGAGACCATTACATATCAATATCCAGGATATGAACCTCCATTTACTAGAGTGCCAGTGCAGTGGATTAGTGTTTCGCCTCATGTTACAGACGGACGTATCGAGAATCTGCGAAATGATTGGCCTTACGTCCTAGGAGGACCGGTGGCTTGGAAACCGGAGGTAAGCGATGTACAGAGGGAGAAGCGACCATTTTTCTTCGCCTCATTCGCAACTGCTACGCCCGCATGGTAGGGGGACGAATTAGTTGGTTTTTTGTTGTGAAGTACGTGTCTTCGTGTGCTGAAGAATGGCGTTCCGATACAACGTACCGTTGCAGAATAAATGCACATATTTCTGGCACATTAATGTTTCCTTCTAGAACTCGTTAAACTGAGATAACGCGCAGGTGTGGGCGTCGACTGGACGAGAAGCCGTTGACAAACAGAGCGCCTTCAGTGAGCAGCGTGTGGGGAAGTCGGGGCTTTTAGCGGCAGACGCGCGGCGCAGATGCGCGCCATGTTTGCGCCCGCGGCAGCGAAAGCGCCTCGCCGGCGCCGGCGCCGGCGCTGGCACGCTATGGAGCCGAGCGTAGCTGGCGGCGCCGCAGCTATGCGCCCGGCGGCCAGTATCGATTGCGGCCGACCGGTCGATCAGGCGCGCACAATGGCGGGCCGCAAGACGGCGCCCGGCGCCGGCCGCCGCCATGTCGCCAAGACGCCGCCGGCGCCGCCGCCGTCTCCACCGGCGGCGTCAGCTGAGTCACCTGAAGGTGCTGGCGGGCTGTAACACGTCGCGCACTCGAAGCCCTCGGGTGCTTTCTGCGCTACATATCGTGAAGAGTCTAGCGGAATTACTACTGTATCAGTTAAACGTGAAACTCTTTCCAGTCCAATAGCCTGTAGAACAGTGGTTTCCAACCTGGGGTAATTACCCTCCGAGGGTTAATATACAGGGTGGCCCATTAATAGTGATCGGGCCAAATACCTCACGAAATACGCGTCAAACGAAAAAACTACAAAGAACGAAACTCGTCTAGCTTGATGGGGGCTATTGTTGGCCCGCTAGATGGCGCTGCCATACGTCAAACGGATATCAACTGCGGTTCTTTTTTTTTTTAATAGGAACCCCCACTTTTTATTACATATTCGAGTAATATGTAAAGAAATATGAATGTTTTAGTTGGACCACATTTTTCGCTTTGTGATAGATGGCACAGTAATTGTCACAAACGTATAAGTACGTGGTATCACGTAACATTCCGCCAGTGCGGACGGTATTTGCTCCGTGACACCTTACCCGTGTTGAAGTGGACCGTTTACCAATCGCGGGAAAGGTCGATATCGTTTTAATGTATGGCTATTGTGATCAAAATGCCCTACGGGCGTGTGCTATGTATGCTGTTCGGTATCCTGGACGATATCATCCAGGTGTCCGGACCGTTCGCCGGATAGTTACGTTACTTAAGGAAACAGGAAGTGTTCAGCCACATGTGAAAACAACCACGATCTGCAACAAATGATGATGCCCAAGTAAGAGTTTTGGCTGCTGTCGCGGCTAATCCGCACATCAGTAGGAGACAAACTGCACGAGAATCAAAAACATCGACTGTACCCGTACCATATTTCTATGTACCAGGAATTGCATGGCGACGACTTTGAACGTCGTCTCCAGTTCTGCCACTGGGCACAAGACAAATTACGGGACGATGACAGATTTTTTGCACGCGTTCTATTTAGCGACGAAGCGTCATTCACCAACAGCGGTAACGTAAACCGGCATAATATGCACTATTGGGCGACGGAAAATCCACGATGGCTGCGACAAGTGGAACATCAGCGACTTTGGCGGGATAATGTATCGTGCAGCATATTGGGAGGAAGGATAATTGGCCCCCAGTTTATCGATGGCGATCTAAATGGTGCAATGTATGCTGATTTCCTGCGTAATGTTCTACCGATGTGACTACAAGATGTTTCACTGCATGACAGAATGGCGATGAACTTCCAACACGATGGATGTCCGGCACATAGCTCGTGTGCGGCTGCAGCGGTATCGAATAGCATATTTCATGACAGGGGGATTGGTCGTCGAAGCACCATACCATGGCCCGCACGTTTACCGGATCTGACGTCCCTGGATTTCTTTCTGTGGGAAAAGTTGAAGGATATTGGCTATCGTGATCCACCGACAACGCCTGACAACATGCGTCAGCGCATTGTCAATGCATGTGCGAACATTACAGAAGGCGAACTACTCGCTGTTGAGACGAATGTCGTTACACGTATTGCCAAGTGCATAGAGGTTGTCGGACATCATTTTGAGCATTTATTGCATTAATGTGGTATTTACAGGTTATCTCGTTCTAACAGCATGCGTTCTAAGAAACGACAAGTTCACAAAGGTACATGTACCACATTGGAACAACCGTAATAAAATGTTCAAACGTTCTGTATTTTAATTTAAAAAACCTACCTGTTACCAACTGTGCGTCTAAAATTGTGAGCCATATATTTGTGACTATTACAGCGCAATCACAAAGCGAAAAAGTGGTCCAACTAAAACAGTCATGTTTCTTTCGTACTACACGAATATGTAATAAAAATGGGGGTTCTTATTTAAAAAAACGCAGTTGATATCCGTTTGACCTATGGCAGCGCCATCTAGCGGGCCAACCATAGCGTCATCTGGTTTCCCTCTTCTAGCTAGACAAGTATCGTTTGTAGTGTTTTCGTTTGACGCTTATTTCGTGAGATATTTGGCCCGGTCACGATCAGTGGACCACCCTGTACAATTTTCTGAGGGTTTAAAATAAAATAAATCTTTGGGTCACGAAACTTATTTTCAAAAGGTAATTGCTACAAATATCATTTCTTAACCTTTAATGCTAATTACATTTACTAATAATGACATTCTTTTCAAATGCTAGCATCAACGTGCGACACAGTGACGTCGAGGATACAGCTTGTGAAACGAATTTGTGAACATCTTCCTCACATAGTCCACATAGTACGACGGCGGTACGCCCATTTACAGATGGCGGTAGCATCTCGTACTCAAGCTGTAAAACAGCGGAACATCGGTGGAAGTGGTATTTGTGCTCAGGTGATTCATGTGAAAAGGTTTCCGACGTGATTGTGACCTCACGACGGGTATTAACAAACCTTGAAAGCGAAATGGTAGTTGAAGCTAGATGCATGGGATGTCCCAGTTTGGATATCGCTGGTGAATTCAATATTTCGAGATCCACAGTGTCAAGAGCGCGCAGAGAACACCGAAATTCAGGCATTACCCGTCCACCACAGACGACGCAGTGGCCGACGGCCTACACTTAACGACCGAGAGCAACGGCGTTTGCGTAGAGTTGTTGTGTTTACGGACAGGCAACACCGCATAAAATAACCGCAGATATCAAAGTGATACGTACGACGGACGTATCAATTAGAACAGTGCAGCGAAATGTGGCGTTAGTATGCAGCAGACAACCGATCCGAATACGTTTCCTTACAACACGATATCGCCTTGAGCGCCTCTCCCGGATACGTGACTGTGTCGGTTGGACGCAAGCCAACTGCAAGACCGTAGTCCTGTCAGATGTCCCGATTTCAGTTGGTAAAGCCCGACGGTAGGGTTAGAGTGTGGTGCAGACCCCACAAAGCCATGGATCAAAATTGTCAACAAGGTACTATGCAAGATGTTGGTGGCTCCATAGTGGTGTCCGCTATATTTACATGCAATGGACTGGGTCCCCTCGTCCGATTGTTGACTGAAAATGGTAATGTTCTAGTAGATGGAGAACAAGTGCAGCCATTCTTGGATTTCATGTTCCCAAACAACGATGGAATTTTTATGGATGAGAATGCACCATGCCACTCGGGCACAGTAGCTCTCGATTGGTCTGACGATCATTCTAGACATTTCGAGCAAATGATGTGGCCTCTCACATCTCCGACATGAATCCTATGGAACATTTAGGGGACATAACCGAGAGGTCAGTCCGCGGACGAAATGCTGCACCGGCAATACTTTCGCAATTATGGACAGCTATATAGGCAGCATGGCTCAATATTTCTGTGCGGGACTCCAAACGACTTGTTGAGACCAAGCCACGTCGAGTTGATGCACCACGACAGGCATAAGGAGGTCCTACACGATATTAAGAAGTATCCGATGACTCTTGTCACCTCAGTGTACTTTAAAAGTTGCACCATGCGGCCGTGGAAGTGTAATTGAGGCGTATACATCACATACGCTTAAATATGTCAGATAAATGTCCTCTCCAAGTTGTCAGTGGTTCGCATAACAGACCAGAAATTACTTCATTATTCACTTCGCAACGGCTAAACGTACTATTGACAGCACAACACAAAAATAACTACGTAATGTCACTAAATTTTTGTAGGGCCTACACAGTATTATTACTACTACTATTATTATTATTACTGTTACTATTAGTATAGTGGTCGGACACAAAGTATTGGTTGCCTGAAGTCCTCCAATCTCTAACAATTCACCTCAAGAGTTCAGAAATGAAGTTATTTACAAAAAGTAGGACTCAGTATACTTCACACATTTTAATTTGGTTAATTTCGAATGGTGCTGCAGGGTGTCCATCAAACCAGTGGCCCTAAGAAGAGGAGCGGTACAGGGGAACCATGTTCCATAAAAGCGTCTACGTTTAGTGTGGATGTTTACTTTCTTTCCTTAGGAGACGTTTTAGGTAGCATTCGCCATGCAGTGAGAATTTCCTTGTCATTCTATAAAAATGGTTGTTAGAAATCAGCAATACAAATTTTCTCATGGACTTATTATTACAAGGTTTAGTAAAACACCTACAAAACGAAATGTCACTTATTTTCCGTCATTTTAAAGTCGGAAGTGTTGGAAGAAAATGATTTTTCTTTCTACAGTTTAGTTACGCGCTGATATCGATGGTTCTACGCCGAAAGCGCGGGGGGGGGGGGGGGTAGGAATATCTATTGTTTACGTAGAAATGTAATCATTTTAATTAATTCTCTTTTCAACTGGCTTAAAGGCTGGCGTATATCTTCATGCTGTTCGTGAGGCCCCACAATAACGACGTATCTCATTGAATGTGTGGCTAGGGGTACTAGGTGATCATCTTTTCTTGTAAGAAGACGTCATGAGCGAGGTTACCTTCTGTTTATGCGGTGGGATCTTCCAGGATTTCTTGGGGTTATTGCTTTGTGCGACGGGGACACTGATCCATTTTGCAGATGTTAAAAGACGTCTATCGTGCCGATATGGTTTGAAAAGCATGGGGTCTAGCATGACCTGTAACTTGGTTTTCAAGGTTATAGGGGAATAAAGGGGCAGCGACAATGTGAGATGTCAGCCGAGCTGTTTAGCATACAATTAAGATGCCTGGCGACCTAGCCGGCCGCTGTGGACGAGCGGTTCTAGGCGCTTCAGTCCGGAACCACGCTGCTGCTACGGTCGCGGGTTCGAATCCTGCCTCGGGCATGGATGTGTGTGGTGTCCTTAGGTTAGTTAGGTTTAAGTAGTTCTAAGTCTAGGGGACTGATGACTTCAGATGTTAAGTCCCATAGTGCTTAAAGCCATTTAAACCATTTGAACTTGGTGACCTACAGGGACCGGGGGTTCCCCATAAGGTCATGCAGATTTAAAAGTCACAGTGTCACGTAATGGATGATGTCTTATTAAATGAAAATTACTAGAAGTGGGCTAGTCAGCTAGAAAGCATAGGTCCACACCTGATATGGGTATATTAATGAAGGGACTCATCTAACTAAGAAAGGAACTACCGGTCATTATAACAGTTTGGTTTACTGCCATCACATATCAAATAAAATGATTTACTCTGGGGACAGGTGGGTAGACACGTGAAAGCATAGTATGAAACTATATCACAGATACGGCCAATGACTGCGAAAATGGCCGGTGATTTGAATAAATCCACAGAAAAGCAAGAATGAACACCAATAGGTTCGCCAAAGTGCATGGTGGGTGCATCTAGCTGTCAGCAAGCGTTAAAACTGCTTACCACGCTAAAATGACGTGAGAGTGGAAGATGGCCGCGGTAAGGGCTGGAAACCCATAGTCCAGCTTCACCTCTGTACTCTGCTGTAAGTTGGAGACACCTCCCTCTTCCGCAAGTATATTCTTCAACAAGTCTGAAGCAAGTACTCTTTGATGTCCCAGCAGCTAGTGTGTTCTAACATAACTCTCTGAAACTTGGCTGCTTCCTATACCAAAGGAATCTCGCCAGGCAGTTGTGGCAGACATAAAGTGTTCCGACCAATTACAGTTTTATGAAGAAGTTTTTAAGTTCCTAGTATAGCGGATTTTCTCATGGTTAACCAATAATGGTGTGTCACAGGAAGGAAGCCATCGAATCTCTCCAACTACATAACAGATTTGCAACCCCAGCCAAACAAAATCCTTGTACAGAGTGACGCACTTGGGAACTCATATTTTCTACCGAAACAATTACTGTGAACCATTACATACGCTGTTACTCAGTTTAAAGCTAATATTCCCGCATGGTGCACCCATGACCGATAGGCGGTCCCAAGATCTGAAGCTCTGAGTTTTTGACTTAGCTTTCAGATCTTATCTCAGCGTAAAGGATTCCTTCTCGTGCCTCACACAATGCAGTTCTTATGGAACACAAGCTGGCCGCCTACGCGCCTGCTGTGGGCACACAGTACACTGTGACTTCCCTGCTCCATACCCCCTCAGCGTCAGCTTTCAGTGTCAAACAAGTTTGTGTCACTCTCGTCCTAAGTCTACTTCCCTCAGTGCAATCATTGGCGGTCGCGAATATTTTCTGCAGTTTTCATGCAGCTTTAAAGAAACAACTATGTCGAATATTGCATGAGCATATCACATTAGAAAATAGGGTCATAACAGTTTGGGCATATACTGTCACGTAACAAGGGGAATGGCACCTGGCTACACTCTGTCGCTAATACTGCCATATCTGATAATTAACACGCCGACCCCGTGAATCAGCGGGATAACGGCCAAGGAAAAGAAGAAGCTATCAGTTTAATGGTGCAGAGAATAATAGATGTAGGTTATGTCCATCATGTTACATGAGGATAGGAATCAAGCTCCAAAGCGATTATATCAAGCAAAGAATCAACAACTCTGAGTGCACAGATTATTTCACTCTTGCATATGCAACATTATACTGCGGTGTATCTGCCCAAGCCACAAAGCGCATGTGTAAAATTGTCATAGAGTTTCGGACACATCTTCATAGCACATAACGCAATTATAGAAATATAAGAATCCTGGAACAGTGGGCTACATAAACGTATAGTATGGCAGACGTGAACCCCACTCGCCAATTGAAGAAAGCAGGAAGATTAAAGTTTAACGTCCCGTCGACATCGAGACGGGCATATAACTTGAAGGCATTGGGAAATCACATCCGTTTGTTGCTCCGAACAGCCACGATGGAATCTTACATTCTACCCATCACTTTTTCTCATTGCAAGCTACTATTAATGTTTGTTAAGTGGCTGGACATTTTGTAGTAACGTAAATCTCGAACATAATTCCGGACACTCGGTATGTTGCCACTGGCGTAACCTCATTCTGCGTAAAGGCACGTTTGCAATTCGCTTGTTGTCTCATTTGGTAGACGCTGAACAGTTTACATGAACCTTTGTTGTCTAGTGGAAGTACAGTCACTCGAGTACACGACGCAAGTAATAACTTGAAAAAAAAAAAAAAGACATTTTTAAACTTTGGAACACCTTTCTGGAACAAATAAAGAGGTTTTCTTTTGTATCCAGGTTCAGTTTTGCGTGCCCAACTAGCTCTCTAAGTCTTACGAGAGAGGTGTGACTTCCTGGTAGCGTATGTTCTGTGACCTAAAATCGCCGAAGTCGTAAGTGTGGCGTTTAGGCAGGTGCTGCCACAGTCCTGGGAACTGCTTGGCACCTGCTAATTATAAAAAAGCACGAGAAGTCGGTAGGATGCGGTGGCAGCTCGTTCCCATTGGTACAGCAACAGGAAGGCGGTGATTAACGTCCGGAGACGTTATCTGCGCATGCGCGCAGCTGTACCTTCCGGAGGCGAGCCGAGGCCGGAGGGAACGGCATCACCCGTATGCTAAGCAGAGTCGTACTCTGCATTAATTATCTCTCCCAAACGGACGCGCATTACCGCTGCTTTTGACGTTCGCATTTACATCTCTTGTTACGACTTGCATTGCCTTGATTACTCACTTTCTACATGCTCGCACCATGTTTCTTGTATTCTCTGCCATAGGCACAGATGTAGACTATTTATCATCTGCATATGTAATGCATTCGACGTAAAGGGCGTTGTAGGCGGGCTGTCGGATCGCCTCTAACCTCATCAACCTGCTTCTGGCCACCTGGGAAAGTATCTTATAATGGGAACCCGAGATTCTTAAAGAATGATTGTGTCCGGATGCCTGACATGTCGAAGGAAAGTAAGTATCGTGGTGAGGAAAGTAATGATTTCATTCAATCAGAGGTTGCAGTAACAACACGTGGAACTCACATCCAGGCTGCGATCGCATTTTTACCGCTGGCTACCTCAGCCACAGTGTGTTAAGATGTTGACTTTGAACACTCATCAAGGAAATTACCGGCGTTCTATCGCATTCGAAGACCGACACGGTTAAAGGATCCGAAATATAAAAGCTTACGGCATATACTGGGTGGTCAAAAGTCAGTACAAATTTGAAAACTGAATAAATCACAGAATAATGTAGATAGAGAGGTACAAATTGACACACATGCTTGGAATGACATGGGGTTTTATTAGAACCAAAAAAATACAAATTTCAAAACATGTCCGACAGATGGCGCTTCATCTGATCAGAATAGCAATAATTAGAATAACAAAGTAAGACAAAGCAAAGATGATGTTCTTTACAGGAAATGCTCAATATGTCCACCATCATTCCTCAACAATAGCTGTAGTCGAGGAATAATGTTGTGAACAGCACTGTAAAGCATGTCCGGAGGTATGGTGAGGCATTGGCGTCGGATGTTGTCTTTCAGCATCCCTAGAGATGTCGGTCGATCACGATACACTTGCGATTTGAGGTAACCCCAAAGCCAATAATCGCACGGACTGAGGTCTGGGGACATGGGAGGCCAAGCTTGATGAAAGTGGCGGCTGAGCACACGATCATCACCAAACGACGCGCGCAAGAGATCTTGCACGTGACTAGCAATACTTTTTTTTGTTCTAATAAAACCGCATGTCATTCCAAGCATGTGTGTCAATTTTTACCTCTCTATCTACATTATTTCGTGGTTTCTGAGTTTTTGATCACCCGGTATGATTTACTAGAAACCGAATTGCTCTCTTCTAATCACGTCCGCAACTTGTCTCTCAAGCGACGAAAATTGCTGCTACAGAGTTGCTTCCAAATGTAACGCCAAAATAGGAATGCGAAACAGAACAGAAGTTGGTGAAACAGTTCAGTAAAGTAGTTGGATCAGTTGGCAGTCCTGAGAACAGTCTAAATCTTCTAACAGATTTCTTAAGACTTCTAGTGTAAAACTGAACATTAAAAGACGTACCAAATTCGTCTCTCGTTATTGGTAAAATACAGGACGGATAATTCGGTAAATCGTTTGTTGCCTTCGTATCACGGGCGTGGCGTAAAGGAATCTGCATCCGGTTGAAAAGTGCCATAAAATTACTTGGAATTTGGTGGTAGGGGTCGACCGCATCAAGAGAGAGGTAACGGCATACAAGGTGTTCTCTGCACAGGCATTCCTGGCTGCTTCACCTTTGCCTGAATTTTGTGAAACCCACATAGCCTGGCACGCACTGGAACGAGACCAGTTCCCAGCTTTCCTAAGAGAGACGTACGTAATGATCTGGACATTTCTATCTGTCGGCTGGTTAGCTCCTTCAAAGGCTTTTAGGGCGTCGGAAACAGGTTTACATCTGATCTGGACGACTTTCGCAATGGTTGAATATCATTTTGGCTAGAGGAGCGCACAGTGGTATGTCCATATAATATATTTTTTTTATTTCACGTCTATGGTCACAAACTTGTAGGTTCTCAGAGATAAAAGAAATTTATTCTAAATTTTCAGATCACTGTGCCGCCCAGAGTGGCCGTGCGGTTCTAGGCGCTACTGTCTGGAGCCGAGCGACCGCTACGATCGCAGGTTTGAATCCTGCCTTGGGCATGGATGTGTGTGATGTCCTTAGGTTAGCTAGGTTTAAGCAGTTCTAAGTTCTAGGCGACTGATGACCTCAGAAGTTAAGTCGCATAGTGCTCAGAGCCATTTGAACCAATCAGGTCACTGCACCATTCGCATCCAAGTCGCAGCTTGTATGTCAGTATGACTGGTGGAGGTAGTCTGTACTGTTTTGAGTTTAGCCCCACCGGTTTATGTACTATTTTTTTCTGCTTTGTTTGTTGTTAGCCCTATGTGTTCCTGGAAATTCAATTTCTCACATATTTGTATCCCAAGGTAGCCCGTAACACGTGCTCGTTTGATGTTTGTGTCCCCTATTTTGACTCAAGGGTTCCTTTGGGGTGATCCTTTCAGTAACGTGGATATTGTTTTGTTTCCGTCTATCCTGAGTTTGTTGTGACAACGAGTGTACTTGTTAGTAGTATTCCACTGCCTTTCTCTTCTAGTTGGGCTCTGTTGTTTGCAGTGACTACAATTAATAGGTCATCTGCGTAGGCGACAACTCCGTCTGACGTGTCACCCACATCTAGAAGTTGTAGGAGGGGTTCGATTGTTATGTCCCAGAAGATGGGGGCTTCACATCGACGCTTGAGGACAGCCTTTGGTAATTCTTTTAATTTCCATCCCGTTGTTCATCTGCCATTCGGCTAATTGGCCATTACAGTAGTGTAGAAAACCGTTGTAAGTGGTTGGGGTACCTCCAGGTGTCTTAACCCGTGAAACATGGCGGGCCAGCAGAGGTTATCGAATGCCACAATGAAGTCAATCGTTACTGCCACGGCGTATTTCTGTGATGTAGTGCTAACTTAGTGGAGGGCATGGTCGATGGCATGATCTACGTACACACCGGCCATTAAAATTGCTACACCACGAAGATGACGTGCTATAGACACGAAATTTAACCGGCAGGAAGAAGATGCTGTGATATGCAAATGATTAGCTTTTCAGAGCACTCACACAAGGTTGACGCCGGTGGCGACACCTAAAACGTGCTGACATGAGGGAAGTTTCCAGCCGATTTCTCATACACAAACAGCAGTTGACCGGCGTTGCCTGGTGAAACGTAGATGTGATGCATCGTGAAATGAGGAGAAATGCGTACCATCACGTTTGCGACTTTGATAAAGGCTGGATTGTAGCCTATCGTGATTGCGGTTACCGCGACATTCCTGCTCGCGTTGGTCGAGATCCAATGACTGTTATCAGAACATGGAATCGGTGGGTTCAGGAGGGTAATACGGAACGCCGTGCTGGATCACTAGCAGTCGAGATGACAGGCATCTTATCCGCATGGCTGTAACGGATCGTACAGCCATGTCTCGATCCCTGAGTCAACAGATGAGGACGTTTGCAAGACAACAACCATCTGCACGAACAGTTCGACGACGTTTGCAGCAGCATGGACTATCAGCTCGGAGACCATGGCTGCGGTACCCTTGACGCTACATCACAGACAGGAGCGCCTGCGATGGTGTACTCAACGACGAACCTGAGTGCACGAATGGCAAAACATCATTTTTTCGGATGAATCCAGGTTCTGATTACAGCATCACGATGGTCGCATCCGTGTTTGGCGACATCGCGTTGAACGCACATTGGAAGCGTGTATTCGTCATCGCCATACTGGCGTATCACCCGGCGTGATGGTATGGGATGCCATAGGTGACTCGTCTCGGTCACCTCTTGTTTGCATTGACGGCACTTTGAACAGTGTTACGACCCGTGGCTCCACCCTTCATTCGATCCCTGCGAAACCCTACATTTCAGCAGGATAATGCACGACCGCATGTTGGAGGTACTGTACGGGCCTTTATGGATACAGAAAATGTTCGACTGCTGCCCTGGCCAGAACATTCTCCAGGTCTCTCACCAATTGAAAACGTCTGGTCATTGGTGGCCGAGCAACTGTCTCGTCACAATAAGCCAGTCACTCTCTTGATGAACTGTGGTATCGTGTTGAAGCTGCATGGGCACTCTTGATGAACTGTGGTATTGTGTTGAAGCTGCATGGGCAGCTGTACCTGTACACGCCATCCAAGCTCTGTTTGACTCAATGCCCAGGCGTATCAAGGCCGTAATTATGGCCAGAAGTGGTTGTTCTGGGTACTGATTTCTCAGGATCTATGGATCCAGATTGCGTGAAAATGTAATCAAAATGGCTCAAATTACTCTGAGCACTATGGGATTTAGCTTCTGAGGTCATCAGTCTACTAGAACTTATAACTACTTAAACCTAACTAATCTAACGACATCACACACATCCATGCCTGAGGCAGGATTCGAACCTGCGACCGTAGCGGTGCGCGGTTCCAGACTGCAGCGCCTAGAACCGCTCGGCCACTCTGGCCGGCGAAAATGTAATCCCATGTCATTTCTAGTACAATATATTTGTCCAATGAATACCCGATTATCATCTGCATTTCTTCTGGGTGTAGCAATTTTAATGGCCAGTAGTGTATTTGCGAGATCTGTGTCCCGTATCCGGAGTTTCCGAAGCGCCTTACTGTTTCTCGCAAAGTGCAGGAGGACTGTATTCCGCAGAGGGCGGCAGGAGAGCGGCGGCGCCAGAGCCGCAGAAGGGGCCGTGTGTGGGCGTCGAGAGGCCGCCTGGGTGTTTATAGAGTGGCGGCGGAACGGTGCGCTGCGGCTCAGAGGTCAGCGCCTGGGCCTGCAATTAAAAGCGGACGCCGCGGTGCCACAGAAAAACCAACTCGGATATATCTCCGCTCCGCGAGCAGGGCAGGGGTCCGCAGAGGAGGAGACGCTCGACCACGAAAGGTTACAATTTTCGGCGCGCACCAAATTACGGGGTCTGGTAAATCTTTTTCCCCCCAGGAGGAGGAGGAAAAGTAAAAGATGCGAAACTTTTCTGAAAGCGCGCCGCCGGGGTGGGCGGGCTAAGTACACGTTTGGCCCGCGGCTGGAGGGGGCGGCGGTGGCGGCGGCGGCGGCAGACGCAGAGGGGCTAACGACGGCAGGCGCCTCCTCTGGCGCCGCGCCGCGCCGCGCCGCGCCGCACTTCGTCCGCAGAGTAGCCGCGCGGCGGCCGCATTCCCAACAGCGGCGCCGGGCTCAGCTGACGGCGAGAGTCTGCAGTCCACTGCAGCTACAAGAATACAATTTTCTTTTTACCTGGTTGTATTCCAATCTGTCTTTCTCTACAGTTTTACCTTCTACAGCCTTTACCCTCTACAGCTCCCTCTAGTTCCACAGATGTTATTCGCTAATGTCTTAGCACATGTCATGCAATCCTGTCCCTTCTAGTTCGCCGGCCGCGGTGGTCTAGCGGTTCTAGGCGCTCAGTCCGGAACCGCGCGACCGCTACGGTCGCAGGTTCGAATCCTGCCTCGGGAATGGATGTGTGTGATGTCCTTAGGTTAGTTAGGTTAAGTAGTTCTAACTTCTAGGGGACTGATGACCACAGATGTTAAGTCCCATAGTGCTCAGAGCCATTTGAACCCTTCTAGCTGCTCGTATTGTCCATATATTCCTGTGGTGTGCGTACTGTAAGACCTTCGGTACACACACCATCAGATTAGTTGACTTGTCGCTCTAACGAAGTAGGCGAGTGTCAGCAATATGTCTCGTGGTCTTATCGTGGGGTGTTTATCTTCCGCCGTTAGGTCAGACGATAGAAATGCCACTTGCACGCTTAGAGTAGCAGATTGACGGTGACCAACTTCAAACAGAACATGATTAATTTTCACACATATTTATTAAAATAATAAAAAACATAGAAATTACGTAACTTGATTCTGGATGCTGTTTACAATTGACAATCTGAAGTTCCTTTGGTCTTAGTACGTTAATCTTATTCTCACATATCTCTGATACTTGACAAAGTGTCTATTCATTTATCATCATGGCTATGTACAGGAATATGATAATCTTATTAGGCGCAGACTGAAACTTGACTACAGACTGGTACAGACTAATGCAGACTGACTAATCGGAGGTCTGTACCCTCGTTATAATACCTCGCGCGTTCAGGTTTCACTGCGCGAGTCTGATCCGCGAGGAGAAAAGGTTCTACCTTAGCAGCAATCTCATTGGCTGCGTAACATTTTAATATGCGGATCGGCGGAAGCAGAATTTGGTCCGTCTCTAAGACAGCGCCATGTCGTAGTGCAGAGACGGACGAGCGCTGAGCCTGTGCTGTTGTGCTTAGCGGGGCGCTCTCTATTGGGAACGTTGTGTACGCGCTGACTACGTGGAACTATGTACACAACAATTCCTTTCCTCGCCGATTCTACGGGAAACCTCCTCACTGCTTACCTTATCAGTCCACCTAATTTTCAATATTCTTTTGTAGCACCTCATCCCAAATGCTCCTTTTTTCTTCTGTCCTTGTTTTCCCACCGTCCATGTTTCACTACAATATAATGCTGCATTCCAAACGTACATTCTCAGAAACTTCTTCCACATATTAAGACCCATGTTTGATTCTAGTAGACGTCTGTTGTTCAGGAATGCCCTTATTGTCAAAGGTAGTCTGCTTCTGATGTCCTATTTGCTCCGTTCGTACTTTGCTGCTTAGGTAACATAACTCCTTAACTTCATCTACTTCGTGGTCACCGATCCTGATGTTATGTTACTAGCTATTCTCAATTCTGCTACTTTTCATTACTTCCGTCTTTTTTCGACTTACTCTCAGCCCATATTGTAAGAGCATTAGACTGTCCATTCCTTTCAGTGGAACCTGTAATTCTGCTTCACTTTCACTGACGATAGCAGTGTCATCAGCGTATATTATCACTGATATCCTTTAACCTTGAATTTTAAATCCGCTCTTGAACCTTTCTTTTATATCCGTCATTGTTTCTTCGATGAACAGACTTAGCAGAAGGTGCGAAAGACTTCGTTCTTGATCTACCACTCTTATTCTTCCCTCTTGGTTCTTTTACATACTGTATATTACCCGTCTTTATCTGTTGTATGTGTTGTAACATTATGGGAATGGTATCGGTAGATTCAGTAAAACGTTATAGTTCATCTTTACAAACTGTTTACACAATATTTCGACAGATAACACTTGTAGACACTCTATAAGTGCTACAGACAAAAAATATAGGATGGATTTTACAGCTAATCGAAAATGTTCTTCAATGTAGACTTACAACATATTTTGCAGCGACGCAGTAGTTAGGAAAACATAAATTTTTGGATCAGACGAAATGTATAGTTCATGTAAAGAAACCTCTGAGCACTGACATAACAGAAATAGCTATGTTAATTTCAGTAACGAACCAAAAGACGAAAATTACCAACTATCCAATATTGCTAAATTATTAATTAAATCGTATTTTGGATCTTCATGCCTCATGTGAAAACTTAGGAGACAGAGACACTGAAATACTTCCTAGTTTTTGTCAGTTCTGTCCCAAATAGAAAATAGCTAAATTTGAAATATGAAAATAACATCGTAATTCTGAATTAAGAAGCGTCATTGATTCAAATAACTGTTCACACCAAAATGCTGATAACGAATATAGAACAGATGTAACCTGTGTCCATAAAACACAAAACTGCAAAACATCTGTTTGACAATGAGAGTGGAAAACACGTCGAAGTCATATTAAGTATACCGTTGTCAACAAAATATAAACATCATATTCTTGTCAATAATTACCAATAATTTCTGTACACATTACTCTCAATCTGTAATTTTTCATATTTTTATGGTTTTTTGTACTTGTGTCAGAAGCTTGCAGACAAACTCCAGACAACTACTCCAGCGTGTACCCGGAGGTTTTACGTGGTCTTTGACGTCTTCAAGCAGACGACGCGGTTGTTGGGGATGATAGGAAATGGACCTGTTTTGCAGGTCGCTCTAAGAACTGTTGTCATCACTAATACATGTGAATATTGGAACCAATGGTGAAAGTGTATCAGAATTTGGAAGTAAACCATCTGATGGAAAATAACATCATGGCTAAGACTTTTTTTTTTCAAAGACAAACGTCAAACCTCTTACCAGAATCTGTTTATATAATTTGCACGAAAAGCAGCAGCAGCAGCAGCAGCAGCCTGGGAGACATCGCCCAAAACTTCAACATCAAAAAGCTAAGTACAAACTAATTCAGCTACATCTTCTTCACTGAAGTGACGTTAGAAGCTTACCCCTATTTTGCCCAGAATTTCGAACACCTTGTACAACTTGGCATTGTTGAACCCTTTTTCAAAGTTGAAGAATCCTATGAACGTGTCTTGAGCTTTCTTTTATGAGCTAACATTATTGGGCGACTTCATAAGCCAAAGACGTGGCTTCTATAGTGCAGTAGAGCTTTCGGTCATCTACTACTAAATCACTACTCTGCAATTCACACTGAAGTGTTTGGCAAAGGATTCGTCCACTCACCTTCAGACTAGTTCTCTACCGTTCCATTCTCTAACAGCTCGTGGAAATACGAGCACTTAAATATTTCCATACAAGCTCTGAGTTCTCTTATTTTATTTTGGTCATCATTTCTCCCTACTGCTCCTGGTCGTCAACAAAATACAGTGTAAGCAAAAAAAAAAAAAAAAAAAAAAAAAAAAAAAACTGCACGCCACGAAGGAATTATCCAAATGGGTCGGAAATCGGTGGACATGATGAAAATGTAGAGACAAACAAATGATCACAATTTCAGAAAAATTGGATAATGAATTTATGAGAGAGAGCTCGATTTATTCCAGAGAGAGAGCTTCACAAACTGAGCAAGTCAATAACGCGTTGGCTCTTGTTCAAGGAGTTATTCGACTTAGCATTGATTGACGGAATTTTTGGGTGTCCTTCTGTGGGATATCGTGCCAAATTCTGTCCAGATGGCGTGTTAGACCGTCAAAATCCCTAGCTACTTAGAGGGTCCTTCCCGTAATGGTCCAAACGTTCTCATTTAAGGAGAGATCCGGCGACTTCGCTGGCCAAGGTAGTGTTTGGCAAACACGTCGACAAGCAGTACAACCCATCTCTGCGCGCAGGCGGGCTTTGTCTTGCTGAAATTTAAGCCCAGGATGGGTTGGCATGGAGGGAAATGAAACGAGGCGTAGATTATCGTCGACGTACGGCTGTGCTTTAATGGTGTCGGGGATGACAACCAAAGGGCTTCTGCTGTGAAAAGAAATGTCACTCCACACCATCACTACCTCACAAGGTGGTAAGTGAAAACAGAACATGGAACTGTTTTGATAAATTAATTTATTTTAATTTTAATATTTTATTTCTTAAGAACTCGTAGAAAATATACACAACAACTTAAGCACTGCCATTGAAAAATTTGTTAAAGCTACAGTGAAATTACACAAATTTTGTTTTCAGAAATTCTGAGTAGCATATCGGAAGGCGAGTTCCAGTGAAACGGGATTTCTTGTATTAGAATATATTTAAAACAAACTTATAAATTACCAGTCATGGACACCGAACGAAGTAAAGTAAAAGAAGTCAAGATTTCGAGAGCGGTTTGAAATTGGAAAACCACGGGTGAACACAATGAACGAAAGGAAATACAACTGAGTAATGAACTGAGAACAATATAACTGGAATGAGGAATGGGGAACGAGGAACCAACCGCGAAAAAAAACCGAGACCGACCGAACGAAACTGAGGCTGGAACGAGACACATCTGAAGGGAATGCTAAATGACCGTTCTCTGAAGTAATTCCTCGGCGATTTCGTTCTGTTTAGTAAATAGTTCCTTTGGACCTTTTGCTTCGCGAAAGACCCATCTATAAAAGATAAACGTGCCGTGCGTGGACGAGCGTTATTTTAAGCGCCTTTTACACGAGCAACTTTCCTTTCTCATCCGACTACTCATGGTGAGTGAGTCTCCGACTGAGCTCCTGGCGTTTCATTCCTGTACTATCCTCTGCCACGAGATTTCGTTTACACGCCATTACCAAAATTATATGTGTTGTGTGGGCTGACTGCTGTGCAATTTGGCAAAGTGAGGTTATGACGGACTATCTTTTTCACGAAAAAATCGAAATATATTAACAAAATCCAGCAACAAGCAGTGATAATAGAGTTTATTAATGACCAAAGCAAAGTTCACAGTTGATGTATATGTCTAAAGTCTTGTGGTAAATTCTCTACATTCCTGAGAACTGAAAGAATAAGGAAAATGTCCAAATATTTCAAAATAAATACATTAATTTTGTAGAACACACCAAACTGTATTTAGAACGCAGTCTACAGTACCTTAACAATTTAGCCTTCGTATCATGTTTTCTTCCTAGAAGCCAAATAACATCGAAAATTATTTCTCTCGTTAAATTAATTTTGACCTGTTCACAGATGAAATAATTTGCATTAGAACACGTTTACCTATTTACATTCTTATTTATCCATAGTGCAGGCGTTTTCTTTATCCAGGTATTGTACAACATAAAAGCCTTTTTCTTTAAGACATTTCGTTTCTCTTGTAGAAGAACTCTAGTAGGAAAAATACGAGGTTCTCATACAAACTTTTCAATGTGTGACGAAAAAAAGCAACAAAACAACACAATAAAGATTGAGAAGACACCAAAGCACAAATTCTATTTCTGTAATACGATTGAGCTCGCCCACAACACGTCTTTGGCAGCTGATTTACAAGCAAGCAGGCAACACGCACCCACAACGGGTAGTCGATTGTATGCAGAATGTCGTTCGTGTAGATCTGGCTTCATTGGACGATGGTATCGGGATATTCATAGGTAGTGAGGAACTCAACTCTTATTTCATACACGGTTCTTGTGATTTCATTTGGTCAGATTTTAAAGTGAAAGATGTGACTAGCCATAAGCTCCGAAAGACGCAACTACTCAGTGACCTATGTGTAAAATGGTAACTAATTCTAAAAGTATTTATCAAAGGAGAGACAAAGGAATTAATGATATTTGCTCCCATTGGCCATTTTTTTAAATTAATGTGGAAATTTCAAAATTTGTTCATGTCCGGGATTCGAACCAGGATCTCTTGCTTCCCACTTTTTTTTCTTTTTCTTCATTTTTCATGTTATTGTTCTTATAATTTGGTCTGGGCCGGTGTCACATGCTACCCCTTCCCGTTCGTCGCTGAATGTTTCACTCAGTTTTTCGTTTTCTTCTTTTTCCCTGAGGGCAGGCAGCCCTCTGTTCGAATACGCTGAGCTACCGTGCCGGCAACGAATTAGCTGGATGTCCCTACCAGTGTGCCTTCCGACTACAGCAGTCATCGCAACTGCGCGGTCTACCCTAGTACGCCTCCCGTCAGACCCAAATTCTCAACTTACCCACACACTATTGATGCAGATTCTCATTACTCGCGCCATTTCCCCGACTTCTGTAAGGTTAAAAAAATGGCTCTGAGCACTATGGGACTTAACATCTGAGGTCATCAGTCCCCTAGAACTTAGAACTACTTAAACATAACTAACCTAAGGACATCACACACATCCATACCCGAGGCAGGATTCGAACCTGCGACCATAGCGGTCGCGCGGTTTGAGACTGAAGCGCCTGTTTTGTCAGTGTGTGATTACTTTTTGTGGTGGCCCCCTTGAATCTAAGCGGTATCGCAACAAACCTTGAAGAACTGCATCAGAAGTTTTCGGATCTGACTGTAGCAATACTAGCAGCCCAGCTTCAACCCGCCATCAGCAACTTTTTCACCAGGGCCCAAAAGTGGTAAGAGATAAATGATGATCGCTAGTACTGTATTCCCTTTCCTCTGCTGTGTTTCTTTGTACCCTGGAGCTCTGTTCTCTTGGCCACTTTTATTTGCCCCACCCTATGTACGTGGTGTCCATTCCTTTGACATGTCTGAAAGAAAAGAAACCATTTTGATCCTGCACCCAGTATGAATCAAGACACAAAGGTATTAATGGCATTAACTGCCAGTTGGCATTGATGGGAAAAGTTGACAATTTGTGCTGGACTGGGATTCCAACCGTACGTATATAATTAGGGGAGGATGACCAGTAGATCAAAAATGGTTCAAATGGCTCTGAGCACTATGCGACTTAACTTCTGAGGTCATCAGTCGCCTAGAACTTAGAACTAATTAAACCTAACTAAACTAAGGACATCACACACATCCATGCCAGGATTTGAACCTGCGACCGTAGCGGTCGCTCGGTTCCAGACTGAAGTGCCTAGAACCGCACGGCCACTCCGGCCGGCACCAGTAGATCACTTCAGTGGAGATGCACATCACGCTCGAACTCTTGCCGGAATTAGGGAAATGCCCCTGGATTAGTAAGGATAATGGGCAAGAGGAACTACATCAGTAGTGTGTGGGTAAGTTGACAATTTGGATCTAACAAAGGGCATGCTAGGGTGGTCCGCACAGTTGCGACGAACGGATAGCGCAGTTGTTATCGCATCTACGTAGTAAGCAGGAGAACTGGGTTCCATTCTTGGTCTGGCATATATTTTGAATTTCTCCATTGATTTAAATCAGTGCCTAATGGCAGCTAATGCTATTAACACATTTGTGTGTTGATTGATAGTGGCTGCAGAAGCAAAATGGTGTCTGTTCTTTTGGACATGTCTGAAAGAACAGAGACCATATATAAGAATTTATGAAAGCTTTATAAATGTTTTCGTAATTAATTGGAACCTCCCTCATAAAAGGCCTGGTTTTTCATAACAAGTAACATTTCGCCGTGGTTCTTTGAAAAGCAACAAATTCTCAGGGAGCAAATTGTGTGCCTCGCTTTCCATCTCTTGACTTTTTGGCATAGAATTTCATGTTTTCCTGGTTAACACCGTTCTCAGTGTATTAATGTGGAGAACAAAAGGAGGTGTCATTGCAGTCAAACATCAGAAGCAAAATACCGGAAAACAGGGTGTTTTTCGTGGAGAATATCGTATTATAAGTCGTAGCGAGGCGAGAAGCACTGCGTGTGCGTGTGTGTGTGTGTGTGTGTGTGTGTGTGTGAGAGAGAGAGAGAGAGAGAGAGAGGTGGTGGACAATGGTGCGGCTGTAACTCATCTGGAGTAAGTCGCGAGGAGAGAAAGGACGAGAGAGAAAGTAAGGCAAAGTGTGGAAGGGGGGGGGGGAGGGGGAGGCAGGTGCGTGGCTTGGTGAGCACCCTGTTTTGTTCCGTCCCGGCGCCTCCCTCCGCGTGCCTCCATTAAAAGCTGTTTTTGATGTGGAATGCAACAAACGATTTCAAAGAATGTAGTTTTATATACGCCTGCGCTGCGTCAAACGGCATTATAATTACACACGCGCGCTCACGCACGGGCAGGTAGGGGGAGAGAGAGTAGCGGGTGGGAGGGAGCGGGCAGATATAGCCGGCTGTCAGGAGCACGCAGCGCGCGGCATCACGACGCACGTGCGTGTGCCGGTGCGTGCGTGGCTACGCGTTTGCGCGCGGACCGATTTTCGCGGCCCCTAATGAAGTGGGCGGCAGCTGCGCGTTCGCACGTCGCGCTGCCGTGTGTCGCGGTGTTCGCCGCCCACCGCTCTTTGTTGCCGAGGCCAGAGCACCACTGTGCGTGTGACGGCGCCCGCGGCGGCGATCGCCGGTCGCTCGTCCGCTGTTTGTGGCTGTCCAGATATCGATACGTCCCCGGGCACTGCCAAGTTGGGTCGCGCCCTATTGACGCCGCGCGGCCGCCGAATCAAAAGACACGCCTGTCGCGATGGCACTGCGTACGCTTTTTGTTGGCAGTGTGCGCTTTGCACCGAGCGCGCGGCCAATGGTCCGACGTGTAGCTTTGTTTGTTGTTCCTACGAAATTTAACAGGTTTATCCGCCAGCAGTGAACGCGCTCTGCCGTACCTACTGTCAGTTCGTACACATGCAATAGTTTACCAATATGAAGATCCATACATCATACTGAAGTGTGATTTCAGTTAGTTAGCATCTGATATGAAGGCCTCGGCTGGTAAGGGCCAAGATGGTCGTTTTTAGAAACTGCACAGGGAAGTTTCAATAAAATATGATACGTAAGATGAACTTTAAAGAAGTGAGAAAAATGGCGATTACTACGACTCAGATAAAAACCTGAAAGTTCTCCTGAACGCAAATGAACTTCAAAGGTTGTTGCTAATCTGGTAAATTTGAATAATTCATTCAGTAAGTAAACGACGTTAAGCTGTGACCCTTAGCACTGCCTATGTGAATTTACGTAACAGTCTGACGGTAGAATTGTTAAGTGACACCCTTAATATCATAGTCCACTTTTTTGAAGTACTTATAGTTCATTATTCCAAAACTTGGTAATGAGATCTTAGGGCCATAAACTGAAACAATTCGGATCTCTTAAATCTGTGTTTTTGAGAGGTTTTACAGTAATGGATCGATAACTGGCTCAGCAAGTAAATCAGTGGTGAATAACTCATATTAAGGGCACTCAGTCTGCAAATAAACGAAGTTAAGTACACATATACATATTTTAAGAGTAAAATTTAAGATATAATTTACGATTTTAATAACATGATGTTGTTCTAAAAACATACGAAAACAATGCCTTATCGTAGCAAAGAAAGTTGCAATCCATGTACTTAACATACACTCTGAGACAAAGAAAACGACCGAGCGAGGTGGCGCAGTGGTTAGCACACTGGACTCGCATTCGGGAGGACGACGGTTCAATCCCGTCTCCGGCCATCCTGATTTAGGTTTTCCGTGATTTCCCTAAATCGTTTCAGGCGAATGCCGAGATGGTTCCTTTGAAAGGGCACGGCCGATTTCCTTCCCAATCCTTCCCTAACCCGAGCTTGCGCTCCGTCTCTAATGACTTCGTTGTCGACGGGACGTTAAACACTAACCACCACCACCACCACAAAGAAAACGATCCACTACTATGGAATTATCCAAATGGGACGTAAATAGGTAGATGTGATGGATATGTACATAAACATTGGATGACTCATTGAAGTGAAAGAGCTTCACATATTGAGCAAGTCAACAATGCCCTGGTCCACGTCTGATCCTTATGAAAGCAGTTATTCTGCTTGGCCCTGATTGACAGATATCCATATAAGTATATAGTTCTGGCAATACCGGCCATGACCTTCTTCTTCTGTGCCGATGCACACCTTTACCCGAACTCTTACGGCACTTGGTAAGAATGTCTTCCACGAGTAATGAGTGTGGGAAATTACGAATGTAGTTTGTGGACATACAAGGTGAGAATGTGGGTCTCGCGGGGGGCGTGCGCGAGATATTCCGTGCACTCGCACTATCCTCTGTGCCCTCGCTGGCTCAAATGGATAGAGCGTCTCACATGTATGCAGGAGATCCTGGGTTCGGGTTCCGGTCGGGGCACACATCTTCACCTGTCCCCGTTGATATATATCAACGCCCGTTAGAAGCTGAAGGTATTAATATATAATTCTGAGTTCTTGGATGTCCTCCTGAGAGGAAGGACCTTTCCACCGCCTTTCTGGGAACTGCCCCACCCCCCAGTACCCTCTCCTCCTTGATGACCATCCCTTTCCTGACAACTTCAGTAAGGCCAACCACTCTGCCTCTCACATATCTAATGTCCAAATGGTCGTTAGACTCTCAACATCTCGAGATGGTTGGAGGACCCTGCTCATAATGCTCCAAACGTTCTCACTTGGTGAGAGAGCCGTTGACATTGCTAGTGAACGTAGCACGACGGCAAGCAGTAGAAATTATGGCCGTGTGACGGCGGGGATTATCTTGCTGAAATGTAAGCCCAGGACGACTTTCCATGAAGGGCAGCAAAACAAGGCGTAGAATATCGTTGACGTACGGCTGTGCTGTACGTGAACCGCGGATGAGACCCAGACGGGTCCTGCTATGAAATGACATGGTACCCCAGACCACCACTCCCGATGGTTGTTGGCCTGTGTCGTGGACGACAGCCATATTGGTATCACACTACTGTCTGGAATGTCTCCAAACACGTGTTCGATGGTCATCGGGGCTCAGTTCGAAGCGGGACTTATGACTGAAGATGACTCTACTCCATTCAATGAGATTCCAGGCTGAAGTCGTGTCTGGAGACGCGCCATACAGGTTTGGGATACGAGCTTGACTGTCACCCGCCATATATCCCAACAGCTACGAGTGATGGTCTGGGGTGGCATTTCTTTTCGTAGCAGGACCCCTTTGGTTGCCATCCACGGTACCCTTACATCAAAGTGATACGTCAACGACATTCAACGCCCCGTTTTGTTGACCTTTATGGTAAGCCATCTTGGCCTTATATGCCTGGAAGGCAATGTCCGTTCGCACACGGCGAGAGTTTCTACTGCTTGTTCTCGTGCTTGCTAAACCCTGCCTTGCCCAGAAGGGTCAGTAGATCTCTCCCCAGTCGAGAACGTTTGGAGCATAGTGGGCAGGGCCCTCCAGTTATCTCGGGATTTGCACGGTCTAACGCTCGGCCGGAATTTGGCACCACGTCCCTCAGGAGAACATCCAGAAATTCAGTCAATGTCAGGCCAAATAACTGCTTGCGTAGGAGCCAGAAGTGGATCAATGAAATACTGTTTTTCTCAGTTTGTGAATCTTTCTCAAGAATACATAATCCAAATTTTCTGAAATTGTAATCTTTTTTTATCTTTACATCTACATCACATCTTCCGCTTTTCACCCAATTGGAATAATTCCTTCGTAGTGGGCCGTTTCCTTTGTCTCAGAGTGTATTTCAGGTATTCAGATACATCGATTGTGTGTTTTTTTTGTTTTTTTTTACTCAGATGAGTCATTGTTTTCGTATGTTTTTAGAATAATGGTATATTATTAATATCGTAAATTCTGTCCTAAATTTTATTCTTAAAATACGTCTATGGGTACTTAACTTCGTTTACTTGCCAACTGAGTTCGCTTAACATGGCTTAGCATTGACTTACCACTGTTAACTTTCAGAGACAGTTAAACAGAGAGTTAAAAGGTCTGAATAGGTCCAGTTTATGATACTAAGATCTGCATTGCTAAGTTTTGATATAATGACCCATAAGTACCTCAAAAAGCAATCAATGATGTCAAGGGTGCTCTTCACAATTCTGCCGTCGGACTGGCACGTAAATTCACGTAGGCAATGGCAAGGGACACAACGTCGTTTACTTGATAGTGAATTATTTAAATTTACCTGATTAACAACAACTTTTGAAGCTCTTTTGCCTTCGGGAGAATATTCAGTTTCTTTATCTGAGTCGTAGTAACCTCCATCATCCTCGGATTTGACCAAATCGTCTCAGAAAAGCATTTTCCTGGCACGAAGCCAGCACACGTTACTACTAAGAGCAGCCACGTATTTGGAACGTACCACAATTTACGGGTTCACTTCCTGACATGTTGTCATTAGTGAGAATCTGAAATTAAACCCATTTCTTGGTTCATAGCGGAACTATCAACTTACATGAAAGAAACATCCTAGGTAAAATATTTTACTGGCAATAACTCTTTTTCTCATCGAGTGTCCTTTACCACTGTTTACAATTATAGTCTAGGTCTTCACATGCGACGTTAGTAGCGCAGCTCGTTTCGTGTAACGAGTTTCGCGTATGTGATTTCATATACGACAAGACACAGCGACACCGGCCTTTCATCGTTTTGGGAGCGCCAGCGTCGTCTCTGAGACATTTGGCAGCTGCACCAACTGTGACGGCGTTAATATCTGTCTGCATCGAATCACTGCATAAGAAATTAAATAACAGGCGTCTCTGGGTTCATGACTGAAAAAAAAAGAAAAAAGAATAGACGTCAGCTCAGCGACCTTGGTGGAAGAAGTTGTTGCGGAAGACACGAGAAGTTGCTTCAGCCGTCTGAGAAAGTAACCAGAACAGTTCACGTTTCTTCTAAGTATAGTTAATAATGCAATGCGGAAGAAAGGTGCTGTAATGTCTGAAGTATTCTTGGCGATTGCGGATTCATATTCGTCTCTACAGTAACTATATCGTGTCCCAAAATCAACAGTTGCCATACCTGTTCACCTGTGAAGATCTGTCTGCGCAAACGTCACACAATGTATCCAACTCTCCTTGAAAACGTTTTGCTGTATGGTAGACGAGGGCTGGTTCAAAGCCGGAATTTTTCATTTCAGATATGTATCTCAATTCGCTTGCCTATTCGTGAATTTTGCTCTCCAACTCAGATATTGTCAACTTATCAATGTTCAGATCGCGAAGGGCTGTGTCAAGTGCAGCAACGTGCTGCTGCTAGTTTTTGTAGCCAACATCACTGAAATACCAAATCACAGCATAGTTACCCAAGAAGCGAACGATTTCCTCTGTTCTGTTTCAGTTTGCTTACACTCTACCGACGCAACACTTAACCTCGAAAAACGTGCAATTAGTCACCAAAGCTGGAAAAAGCCGAAAGTTTTTAGTTTCACGATCATGTCGCACAAACCAGCGTCGCACATAGACAGTGGCCGGTAGTGCAGTTGTGCGCAACCTAGCGTCGTGTAAACTAGGCTCAACGTGAAAACCTAGCTGTAGATCCCTAGGACACATACTACAAAATTATATTTGGGTGGCCCGTAAGTTCTTAGAGTTTTCCCCTGTGTCTAATAAACACAACAGGTACACAAAACAGTGACTTTGGTCATCAACGCTGAGGCAACTTGCTGCTTCTGTGACTGTAGAAATCACGTGATTTTGAGGCGAAGAACTCGTCATGCCATGTTCGGAGTGCATTTTAATCTGAAAAGGAAGTTCCTTAAAGGCTGCTTGTTAGAGAGTGGGAAAGGTGCAAAAACTGAGGGAGCAAGACCAGGCGAATAAGATGTGTGCGGAACACTTCCCTGGAGTAGCATCACTTTGCGCAATCTTCCTGGTCGTTTTTCTTGCATTGGGTCTGCAAGACCTCACAGTTGTCAACAATAAATGGCAGTAGTGATGGTTACATCTCGAGGAAGCAATTCGTAATACACCACACCGTCATTGTTCCACCAGATGCACGACATTATCTTTTGTGGATCAGCGCCGGTCTTTGTACGGGGACTTCCTACTTTGTTTGGGCTCATCCATTCCTTTCTCGTTCTTATGACACCACTTATCGTCACCATTAACGATACAGGATAGGAATGGTCGCTGTTCTAGAACTAATTGGTGACGCACAAGCAGTGATGCACAAATGGCAGCCCGATGATTTTTGTGATACTGACTTAGAGCATGCTTTACCCATACATTTCTCAACCTTTCCCGTTGCACACAAATGTCACACGATGATGGAATGATCACAGTTCAGCATATTTTCAAGGTCTTGAGTGCACTGAAGTTGATTATTATGGATTAATGCGTTTAAACGATTTTCATCAAACCCCGAAGATCTTCCCGAACGTGGAGATTGACTAATGTCAAAACGCTTCTCTTGAAAACGAGAAAACTGTTTTCTAGCCGTTCTCTGTCAAATGGCATTATCCCCATGCACGGCGAAAATATTTCTGGTTGCCCCCGCTGCTGTCACGCCTCTGTTGAAGTCAAATCGAAGAATGTGGCGGAAATATTACTATTTCTCCGCTGGCGCTCCATTTTCTAGCGTCCACAGTTCCACTTACTCTCTTCAGATGACAAAATGACAACATGTAAATTGAAATAGCAGTAGTGAACTACAAATAAAAAATGACTCTCTGTAAATAAACCCATAGGAACCGGAATACCAACATGCGAAACAAAAACGCTACGAACCGATGCACCAACCTAATAACTCAGAACGTAAGATCCTCACCGTTTTACAGACGATCTAGACTCAAGGCCGGTTGGAAGAAGCCAGCTGAAGTTAGGTTCTACTTCCACTCGGTGACATAAAGGATGACCGTGTGTAAGGGGTATAACTATCGATAGTAATATGACGTTGTAAATCGTATCCCATAAGGGCGAATACAAGCGTAAATGCATGCTTTAGATAGAGGCAGTGGACATTAAGTTATGATGTTTATATATTTATATACATTTCGATTTTAGAATGTTTAAAAATCTGATCTGATCCTGTGGTTCATGATACAGTCAAACATATGGAATTTTGCAGATTAAAATCTATTGAAATCGAACTTTGGCGGGACTTTGTCAGTTTCATAACAGAAGAAGAAAAACATTCGCACACTTGTGCTGAACCAAATACTGATTAACTTTAGCGGCTTGTTTGTACAGTCGAGGATACTTCTCTTTGTGTCACGTTTTATAAAAGTGTTGTAAGTCCCTGAATTGAACAAACAGTTCACTGAGCTGGGTACGTCTGTCCGCTTTGATTGGAAGTAATGATGTACTTTCCCAGCCTAAAGCGAGAATGGTCTGCGAGGTAAATCGAAACTCGTCTTCAATCGTGCAATGTCCTGGAATCTCTTTCAGACCTCATGATGAAAAGTTACAGTTACTAAAGCGTAGTGCGTCATATCTGGCCCACAAATGACTGCCTTGAGTTACGGGAAATGCTCACGTCATGAACCTGGAGTTGATTCAAGTCTGGTGACTGAGAGGGCAAATGAAGCATCTCGAAGTTAAGCAACAACCACATCCTCATATTCCAGGCAGCATCTTTCGGGTCCTTATCTTGATAAAACATAGAATGTTCCCCAATCCCCATGTTTTCGGCCCTCTTTTGCAGACTGTCCCTCAGTATTCTGAGGTACTGAATTTGGTCCATTTTATCTTCAGTAAGAACCAGTTCACCAACTCCTTTCGCTGACACGCACTATCACACCATTACATGTCCACCGCTATGCTTCATAGATGCCTTGAGATTTTTCTCTTGAAGCTCATTATTAGATCCCCGAAAACTCATTATCCTCCCAGCAGACTGATATATGTTAAATGTACTATCGTCAGCAAATATAACGTCAGTCCACCACATATTGTCGTCTCTAACATTGTAAGTAGGCTGTTTAGGTTTTTATGTTGGTAACGCCACGTAGCACACTCTATGAAAATCACTGACTGTGCTGTGTCAAGTCTGTGGCTGGTTTGCATTGTTGAAATACTCGCTATTGTAGTGTTGGGCACTTGGATGTGAACAGTGCGTAGCGCTGCGCAGTTGGAGGTGAGCCGCCAGCAGTGGTGGATGTGTGGAGAGAGATGGCAGGATTTTGAGAGCGGATGATGTGAACGTGTGTCCATCAGACAGAGTAAATTTGTAAGACTGGATATCATGAACTGATTATATATATATATATATATATATATATATATATATATATATATATATATATATATATATATGATGACTTTTGAACATTATTAAGGTAAATACATTGTTTGTTCTCTATCAAAATCTTTCATTTGCTAACTATACCTATCAGTAGTTAGTGCCTTCAGTAGTTAGAATCTTTTATTTAGCTGGCAGTATTGGCGCTCGCTGTATTGCAGTAGTTCGAGTAACGAAGATTTTTGTGATGTAAGTGATTCATGAAAGGTATAGGTTATTGTCAGTCAGGGCCATTCTTTTGTAGGGATTATTGAATGTCAGACTGCGTTGCGCTAAAAATGTTGTGCGTCAGCTTAGTGTTGATCAGAATAAGTAAAGAGAGAAAAGTCTGAGTACGTTCAGTTTTGCTCAGCTGTTTGAAAATCAAATAACGTAAGGGGTGTATCAGCACAGTAATTCATTAATTTTTCTAATGGGACGTTTCAGTGGCATCGGAAGGGTGTCATTTATTACGATTTTTAACCTGTTGAAACTGTTAACACTGATCACTACCAACAGCAAATTATCGATTTAAATCGAGAATTACATTAAAAACGACCAGAATATGGAAAAAGGCAACATAAAGTCATATTGTTCCACGATTACGCCCCATTCCACACAGCAAAACGGGTCAGGGAAACGGTCGAGGCGTTCAGTTGGGAAGTACTAGGGCATGCGACTTATTCTCCAGACTTGTCTCCGTCAGATTATAATCTGTTTGCATCACTGGGACACGCTCTCGCTGAACAACTCTTCAATTCATATGAAAATGTACGAAAATGGCTCGGTGACTGGTTCGCTTCAAAAGAAGAACAATTTTTTTGGCGTGGCATTCATAGCCTTCCGGAGAGGTGGGAGAAACGTATAAATAGCAATGGAGATTATTTTTAATAAAATATTGTTTATCAGTTTCAAACAACAGACGTGTAATTACTGCAACGAAATTCCGGTTTCATACTTCTACACCTAGTATTTGACTTGTTTTATTAATGAAGGGCTTCCGGCCTGCAATACGACCGTGAAAGTTACCTGCTATGAGAAACCTCCATACTGTTTCGCGATCGCTTCCTTTCCGATGTGTTTGGCAATCTCAGTAGTGAGTTTTGGAGCACTTAACTCGGAGTCCTTCTTCGTTTGTCTGATGATACAACACGTTTCTTGCACAGAAACCGTTCTTGGACGTCCTGTATGCGGTAGACTGTCTATACTATTTCCTCTCGGGATCTTCTTATTATATCGGAAACTGTACTTTTCTTCATTTGAAGCATTTCAGCAGTTTTACGACACCTTTTGCCTTTAGCATGGTGAAAAAGTACTTGTGCCGCAGTTGGAATGCGCTCTCTCTTCCTCTGCGGCCCATCGTTACTTCAGCTGCACACAGCACACTCACTACCTCACTGAATGTTTACGTTCACACTGTCCTTGGCTCCTCTACACATCTCTGTAGGACAACTGAGTATGTCCGGATAACCTTGTTGACGCGTGTCACTGGTTCTCACCTGTTTTCAAAACGTAAACATTTTACCGTGGTATTGACTGTGTCGAACAGGGATATGAACAACTAGTTTGCGTGTGCACTATTTTCTTTGAACCATAGGGCCAGCGTGTCGCAAAGGCTAGTTTTTAATAAATGTCCGAATAATTAGGTGAATCACTGTATATGACATGGCGTGTCGGTACGTACGAATGCTGCAAATAAACCGTCGTATAAAAACACAGCCCACCATAGCGGACTGTAAACTGAAACACTCCAGTAGAACCTGAAATACAAGGAGTTATTTTGCCAGACTGACGGACGCAGAAAAAGGGTATTTAATTAGAAGTCGTTGTTAAATGACCTCTTTTGTCGAGTAAAAGTGCACAACATCACATCAATTAAGGGGAAACACAGATCGTATAATTAACTAGATCAAAGAATAAATCCTTCAAGCGACGACAAGCTGCAAACTTCAGGGAAACGAATATTTGCGGCACAAAACACTCAACATTAATGAGAACTAGCCGTGTCATATTTGAGGTTAAATTATGGCGGCAAGACAAAATTAACCTACGTCTTTCATGTGGCACATAGTTATTCAGCCTGAAATTCCACTGCTTTTATGTCTTTGACAAGATACTAAATTTTATCTGCTCCACATTGCGCTCATCTGGAACACAGACCTCGTGTTACATTAAAGATCGACGAAAAAAGTAAATTTTCGAGGCAGTACTTTACAGCCATTATAATCGGCTGCAAGCAGCCCTTCTTAGAGCAGTTGAGAAGACAGTAGTGGGAAGATGACGTAATATTACGTCAGGTACCGGTGACAGATGGTTTATTCGCTACGCGTATCTTGAGAAAGACTGCTTAAATTGTGGACCTTCTCCGCGATTGGTTGGTGTATTTGGAAGTAGCGCGCCAAAATGATGAATTTCTGTTATTAATATTAGAAAACCTAAAAGGTGAATTACTTGCATTTCATATAAAAACATCTCAAGATAGCAGGCTATTACTCAGTTATTTCAAAAGAATTAAGTACCAGCAGAATAATAAACGACTGCTAAACGAAAAGGCAGACGAAGCACTTAGCATACCTTCGGGTCCGCAGCTCGTGATATAGTGGCTAGCGTTGCTGCCTCGGGACCCCGGGATCCCGGGTTCGATTCCCGGCCGGGTTGGGGACTTTCTCTACCCGGGGACTGGGTATTTGTGTTGTTCTCATCATTTCATCATCATCATTATTATTCGTTTCAGTGGCTAGATCGGATTGTGTAAAAATTGGGACTTTGTACGGGCGCTGATGACCGCGCAGTTGAACGCCCCGCTCACAAAACATCATCGCTTATCTTCGGGATGGGTCTAACTTGGATGGCGGGTGAAGTGGGTCGGCAGTAAGATCAGAGCTCGATCGGCAGTTTCGGAGGACGGATATGTTTTCTCCCGCAGTCGGTTCAGTTAAGACCTAATTAGCAATCTCTGGTTTGTAAATCTAAGGGTTCGATCGGCAATCTCGGAGGGCAGACATATTGTCTGCTACGGTAGGTATTCGTTAAGAATTTAATTAGCAATCTCTGGTTTTATGGTCAGGTAATTTAGAACTATATAACAGTAATCACGCAAACACGCAGTTCATTATTTTGTTTATTCTCTGTGAAAGCATGAAGAATGGAAACTATTTGTGATCCATAGAGTGGACTCTAATAAAAAGCGACTGGCAGCCCGTTAAATCAAACCAATTCAAAATTTATACAATAACAATTCCTCGCTAACAGTTTATTACAGCCTCAAGACATCGTATTCACGATATACGTGCTGCTTGCTGAGCAGGGACAACAACTACAGAAGACTGCAGGTTGGTGAACGTTATTCAGACCTTATGCACTCCGCTCAGGGTGGTGGAAGCAATTAGGCTGCTCACGTGTTCTGCAACATTACAACACATGATATCAGTGACACGTCATATTTTGTAACACAGAGGAGATACGAAAGAAGGAAATTTTCGAGGAAAGGAATTTATCATACTCACACAGATCCCTCCCGCTATCTCTTTCATTTGCCGCAGTGTCTATCAGTTGAAGATGTACGATATTTTCAAACAGTCACTGACATATTTCCCTTAACATAAAACATGTTTTAGGTACCTTTCATTCCGTACCGCTAAAAGCACACTGGGCTGTCCGATTAATAACGCACAGAAGATCGAGGGACTTTTCAGACAAATACCAGTGAATCCGGTAGTGGTAGTGAGATGCAGGGAGTGTTAGATGGGAACTTTTGGAAGGGGATTATCTGCTCCAGTATTTGCCATACAACCAAGGGAAACCTCCTCAAATCCTTAGTCTGAACTGGGAGTAGGGGGTGGGGGGTTGAAACTAATTTGGTCTGTCTGTGGAACTAATTGAAGGCAGTTTGTTTATTGCCATACACGTTTCGCTTCGTTTATTTGGGAAGTATCTTCAGTGGCGGTTTCCAGCACTGTTAACTCATGCGAGTCGTCCAGGAGATGTATTCGTTAGTTTCGTTGCACCAGCTGGTCGATTTCTGGCTTTCTTTCGCCCACATTTGTCACATTGCATGTATCACTTGCACTTCAGATTTTGTGCACTACTAGCAGCTAAGGGAAAGACGGAAAACAGAAAAAAATGCTCATTTTAATTTAATTGTGGGACGATGTGTATTTCATTTACTTTATTTTACATGTGATAAAGGCCTTATCGACCATATGCCTGCTCTAAGAGCCCCTTCCATTTCTTTATGTCAAGTGTACTATTTGTCAATTTGGTATTAATGTTCATCCCACCTGTGTCCTCCCGGATGTTACCTCACCACTTGATTCGAGGTCTTTCTCTTCCTTTCGGTCCATCGGTCCATCTATTGTTCTGCATAATGCGATTCTACGCAACCGATTCTCCTTGATTCATGCTGTGTGGCTTGCCTAGTTCAACCTTTTATTCCATAGCGCTTCGACGTCGGTATCCGTACAGCTTTCTTAATTCTTCATTTTTTATTGTTCTCCATTCCACGTAATTTTCATAAAGTCTCAGACAAATCCTAGTGTATGTGAATGTGTATTTGTTCATGCACATAGTACGTTAATGAGATGCTCCGCATATAATAAAATTAAATCTTACACTCCTTACATGTGAGGCCAGAACGGACAATCGTAAAATTTCGTTGTTTTCAGCCGAGTGTTCCAAGAGGTTGGGGGTTGAGCAAACTCACACTTGGGAATGTCTGAGAGAAAATTTGAAGTTTTCGACTGTAGTGTTTAATAATGCTTCGAATAGCAAATAGACGTGAGAGAGAGCATCGTCTATACAGTCTGTACAGCTCGTTGGCTAAATATATGAAGAGTACGGCATTACTAAACTCTCATCGAGTAATTTTCTGCGGCTGGTCCCGGCGAAGGTTCGAGTCCTCCCTCGGGCATGGCTGTGTGTGTCTGTCCTCAGGATAATTTAGGTTAAGTAGTGTGTAAGCTTAGGGACTGATGACCTTAGCAGTTAAGTCCCATAAGATCTCACACACAGTAATTTTCTGTTTATATAAAACATCTGACAATAATATGTAATCAAACTGGAATACTATAACCCAGAGACTTTTCTGAGACGTATAAAGAACACGGAGAAGCTTCAGTAGTTGTCCAGTCCACTCCTCTTAAAACAAAGTGTGTTTCGTTAAATTAAAATCATGTTTCCAATCGCAGAAGCGGACTGCTTAAGTAATCACGAGTCCAGTGGTGGTAGGGAGGGGCCTATAAATCTGGTAATGAAATAAATCAGTTAATTTATGAATTAAAAGCAATTTTCCGTTGCCAACTGAGACCACCTATGGCTCGGCTCAGTAGAGGAGCATCGAATGGTGCGGGTGGGGTAATTTTCGTTTTCACCAATTAGTTATCTCAGAAAGTTCAAAAGAAGGCGAAAATCTCTAAAAATTATTGGCCCAAGGAAACCAGCATTCGGTGAACTGGCGCCGCTACAGGTTTCCAAATCTGAGCGCCAGGAGATCGAGTCGAAAGCAGCAAGACCCACTTCGGTACGCAACCCGTTCCCCCTCTCCCCAATCGAGTTTGCTTTAGGAACTTTTTCCTGTGCACGATCCCCGGGCCCTTATTTCGTCTGCAGTTCTCGGTCGGCCTCACTTCATTATTAGTAGTAATGCGGGGGTCGCCGCCATTTTATTGCTTGCATATCGGCATCCATCACTCCGGAAACAACCACGTCTATACTCAGCCAGCCTTAGTAAAGACATTTTACTGTAACACGCTCGTGGCAACTCCGGCCGCGGTTATTATTATGCTCCTCGAGCAACCGGCATTACGATTCCATTAATGCTAGCGCGGTAAGCTTTGTCGTGCTGCCCTTTCTGTGTGACTCTTCTTGACTCGCAGCGTTCTTTTGTGGTTCTCATTTCCCAGATTGCATCTCTTTTTTTTCCCAGTTGTCACTTTCTCTAGGGACTGGACGAGTTGCCGGCCGCGGTGGCCGTGCGGTTCTGGGCACTTCAGTCTGGAACCGCGTGACTGCTACGGTCGCAGGTTCGAATCCTGCCTCGGGCATGGATGTGTGTGATGTTCTGGTTAGTTATGTTTAAGCAGTTCTAAGTTCTAGGGGACTGATGACCTCAGATGTTGGGTCCCATAGTGCTCAGAGCCATTTGAACCATTTGACTGGGCGAGTTATCGTTTTTGTTCAATGTTTTCCATGTATTGAATTTTCTCATTTCGCGGGGACAGAAGGGCGATCTGTTTAATTGTTGGAAACTATTCAACAGCCAAGGTTGTATAATTTTTTTTTGTGTGAGACAACTGGTTTCAACAGACTATGCTGTCATCTTTAGGTCTTAAAACCTTTCGTTGCAAAACATTGATTTTACGCTGACCTCATGCACAAGAATGAAATGATAATTAAATCCTTACGCTGTCGACAGGCGTTGATATACATCAACGGGGACAGTTGAAAATGTGTGCCCCGACTGGGACTCGAACCCAGGATCTCCTGCTTGCATGGCAGACGCTCTATCTATCTTTTTTTTTCGGTACTGTTCGTTGCATTTGGTCTCGGCGGACGTCAGAAGACATCCGTTCAAGTTGATCGTTGATTCCTTTACTCAGTTTATTAAAGATGGCGAGCAGCCCTCTGACCGAACACGCTGAGCTACCGTGCCGGCATCCATCTGAGCCACCGAGGGCACAGAGGATAGTGTGACTGCAGGGACTTATCCTTTGCACGCTCCCCGTGAGCCCCGCAGTCTCAAATTCATATCCACATACTACAGTCGTAGTGCTCCTGCCCATTACACTCACTACTCGCGGCAGACAATCTTACCGAGTCCCGTAAGTGTTCGGGCAATACGTGTGCATCTGCATGGAGGAAGAAGGTCAATGGCTGGTTAGCCTTAACTATATGAAGATTATATCTGTTCTTTGGGACATGTCCGAAAGAACAGATACCATCTTCATATCATGCACAAGACATCAAGTGGATAAAAATTGCACATTATAAAAGGCTTGTCACCACTAAATTATTTAAAAGCATAAAGTACATTGAGGCAACAGGCTGTATCCATATACATACTGCTCACACTTTCTTGTTGCATCATACAAACACGGTACACAATAGCACAACTGTGTGCATATGCTGGACATATTCTAAACAGTGCGACTCCATTGTATAGAATATGACCAACATACATAAGCTGTTGTGCTATTGTGTACAGTGCTGTTTGTACGATGCAGCAAGCAACTGTGAGTAATATGTATATGTACATAGTCTGTTGCACATGCTGCTTTTTGTTTTTAAATATTTTAGCGACGACAAACCTTTTATAATGTGCTATCTTTATCCACGTGACATTTTGCGCGTGAGATCACCGTAAAATGAACATCTTTTTTACAACAAAAGATTTGAGACTTGAAAATGACAGCATAGTCTGTTGAAACCAGTTGGCCGGCCGCGGTGGTCTCGCGGTTCTAGGCGCGCAGTCCGGAACCGTGCGACTGCTACGGTCGCAGGTTCGAATCCTGCCTCGGGCATGGATGTGTATGATGTCCTTAGGTTAGTTAGGTTTAAGTAGTTCTAAGTTCTAGGGGACTGATGACCACAGCTGTTAAGTCCCATAGTGCTCAGAGCCATTTGAACCAATTTTTTTTTTTTTTGAAACCAGTTGTTTTAAATTAAAAAAAATACGATCTTGGCTGTTGAAATGTTTTTTTTCCCTATTTATTTCTCTTGTCCTATAGCAAGACGGCAGGTCACCACTCATAACGAAAATTGTGAGTTAGGTAAGTTCCATTCTTGTCACTAGATAACCTCGCATTCATCGTGTGTTTCTCATCAATACACCTGAGTTATTTTCAATTCACTGTCTGTTATCCGTTTCTAGGTTTCCCCTGTCTATTATTAATGCAGTCAACCAAAGCAGCTGCTGTAGGAGAACAAGTCTGACGTATCAACGGTCTGGGGAACAGAAGATTACCTGGTGAGACTCTGTATTTGCTGACAGGAAAACACTGATAGGCAGTACTTCTCATTTTAGCCCAATCAGTTAGTAATAAAAACTCCAACAGCTAGAAGATGAGGAAAATATTGTCCATACAATCTGTGTAGCTCAGTGGATAAATGTCTAAGTTTCAGACTACAAATCTATAGGCCCAGAGTTCGACTCCCTGTCAGTCTTAGGACTTCTTTCTGCCTCTTATCGCGTCTTTCACCTCTGTCTGATAACGATTTTTTAGTGTGAGAAATTCCGAATTGCACACTGATCCGGAAACACATTAAACTGTGGGTCTCCTTACAACTGGTTATTCAAGGCAATGACAAACTATCTCCAATACCGCCGTACATACACTACTGGCCATTAAAATTGCTATACCAAGAAGAAATGCAGATGATAAACGGATATTCATTGGACAAATATATTATACTAGAACTGACATGTGATTACATTTTCACGCATTTTGGGTGCATATATCCTGAGAAATCAGTACCCAGAACAACCACCTCTGGCCGTAATAACAGCGTTGATACGATTGGGCATTGAGTCAAACAGGGCATGGATGGCGTGTACAGGTACAGCTGCCCATGCAGCTTCAACACGATACCACAGTTCATCAAGAGTAGTGACTAGCGTATTGTGACGAGCCAGTTGCTCAGCCACCATTGACCAGACGTTTACAATTGGTGAAAGATCTGGAGACTGTCCTGCCAGGGCAGCAGTCGAACATTTTATGTATCCAGAAAGGCCCGTACAGTACCTGCAACATGCGGTCGTGCATTATCCTGCTGAAATGTAGGGTTTCGCAGGGATCGAATGAAGGGTAGAGCCACGGGTCGTAACACATCTGAAATGTAACGTCCACTGTTCAAAGTGCCGTCAATGCGAAGAAGAGGTGACCGAGATATGTAACCAATGGCACCCCATACCATCACGCCTGGTGATACGCCAGTATGGTGATGTCGATTACACGCTTCCAATGTTCGTTCACCGCGATGTCGGCAAACACGGATGCGACTATCATGATGCTGTAAACAGAACCTGGATTCACCCGAAAAAATGACGTTTTGCCATTCGTGCACCCAGGTGCGTCGTTGAGTACACCATCGCAGGCGCCCCTGTCTGTGATGCAGCGTCAAGGGTACCGCAGCCACGGTCTCCGAGCTGATAGTCCATGGTGCTGCAAACGTCGTCGAACTGTTCGTGCAGATGGTTGTTCTCTTGCAAACGTCCACATCTGTTGACTCAGGGATCGAGACGTGGCTGCACGATCCGTTACAGCCATGCGGATAAGATGCCTGTCATCTCAACTGCTGGTGATACGAGGCCGTTGGGATCCAGCACGGCGTTCCGTATTACCCTCCTGAACCCACCGATTCCATATTCTGCTAACAGTCATTGGATCTCGACCAACGCGAGCAGCAATTGCGAGATTCGATAAACCGCAATCGCGATAGGCTACAATCCAACCTTTATCAAAGTCGGTAACGAGATGGTACACATTTCTCCTCATTACACGATGCATCACAACAACGTTTCACCAGGCAACGCCGGTCAACTGCTGTTTGTGTATGAGAAATCGGTTGGAAACTTTCCTCATGTCAGCACGTTGTAGGTGTCGCCACCGGCGCCAACCTTGCGTGAATGCTCTGAAAAGCTAATCATTTGCATATCACAGCATCTTCTTCCTGTCGGTTAAATTTCGAGTCTCTAGCACGTCATCTTCGTGGTGTAGCAATCTTAATGGCCAGTAGTGTATGTAGGAACTTCAGAAAGTTACACATGTCCTCCCTCGCTTAGACCAACGCACAACAGCAGTGGCGAATTGTCAGTAGATGGTGTATGGTGTCCGGACATTTGCCACGCCGGACATTTGCGACGGTTTTACCTGCTCCGAAGGGTTCGGTCCCTTGTCTGCCCTCCTCCTCCTCCTCCTCCTCCTCACCCGCCCGCCCAGTTTGCTTTCGAAGCTCCTAACGTGACCATCAGTATGGAAGTTATTACAACGAACAAGGGCAGGCCTCCTGCGCATTAGAAAGGTTACGCGTATCTTAAACAGAGGGAATCTAAAGAAGGTGTTGTTACATGGATGTGCTTACGCCGAAAAGCGGATCATTGCAAGGGTAAGCTGCTTTCGAGGAACGGAGAAGTGTCGAGCGTATTAGAACATCTCTGTGGACCATCTGACGATGCAGCTCTGAAAGTGAGAAAGCAAGTGGAAAGAGCGAAGGTCTCGAGAAGAAACTACACAGTTATCGGAAATATATGCGGATGAAATGGGAAATCTACATAATAAAGTTTATGACTTTGTTACAGTGATGCCTAATTCAGATTCTATGAAGAGAACCATGTGCCGTCGATGGAGCCAAGAGTGGGGGAACCAATAAGAGCCTAAGAACTCTTATGAAATTGATCTTCATGAATATTTATTAAAAATGGGAGATGGCAGTAGTTTTCTTCTGGAAGACGATAGATTAGAGGTGTGAATAATGATTTTTAGTGGAAGCAAAGGAAAATAAAGTTTAAAACATGTTCCCATTTTTTTATGGAGGGAACATTTAAGAGATGTAGCAAGCAGTTTGCACAGATCTACACCATACACGTAGACTTAGGAGGCCCGATTAAATAAACAAACATTCTGTCTACTGTATTTGAACTGCTCCCTAATGAGAAGAAAGACACATATGTTCGTCTGTTTCGTCTGATAAAACAGTCTCTGAGTGGTGTCCTAAACAAGTAAATATAGGCTTTGAGGCAGCTGCGATATCGGCCATTCGTCAAGTTTTTCCCACAGCTGAAATAAATGGAGAAGAACTCGAGTTCTCTGTCTAACTGAGGAGTACCGCTAGAACGAGGATTTAAGACTTCACGTCAGCATGTGTGCAGCGCTGGCAGTTGTAAAACCGGGGGACGTAAGCAATGGATGGATTGAGATTCATGCAGAAGCTCCTGATAACGGAAGGTTCTCTCAATTTTTTGACTACTTTGTGGATAACTGGATAAAGAATGAGGATATCGCATTAGAAATGTGGGACTGTTACGGAAAAAGGCACCGAACGACGAATGCTGTTGAAGGGTGGCACAACAAAATAAATAGTATTATTGGAAACCCTCACCCTAAAATCAACTATTTGGTGGAGTGCTTGAAAAAGGAAGCAGAGCTCACAAACTGCATGTACATGAAATTGGAAATGAATCTTGAAGGTAAGAAGAGAAAGAAGAAGTACTTGAAGCTGGACGATAGGATAGAGAGAATCATAAAGAATTATGAAGACACTGGAAACATTAGGCCTTGCTTGAAAGCCATTGCCCATATTCAGAAACTGGACTAAAATACGTTAAAAATAATGTATTAAAAACTATGAAGACCACCGAGTCCTCGCAGGTTACTGACATAAAATTATTAAGACATTGAAGCAGCATTATCGGAGCTAATATTAAGTTGTAAATAGAGTGTACATTAGTTCAGCGTGTTTAGGCTGATGTTACACGCGCCAGAATGGTAGATGGTCATTTATCATTTTCACGGTCCAAAGCCTGTGCAAAGTGTGATGCGAATCAGCCTTTAATGTAAACATTAAAAAGTGTTTCAAGCCTCACAAAAGTATCCCTATTGTTGTCACGTTAAGATAACTTTTTTTTTGCCTTCCAATATTATGGCCATACTATTAAATAATTGTGAGTTCTAAAATAATTTTCTGAAGCTTCAGAATCGCAACTATCACCTAAAATATCTTGGTTTGTTAAACTGACAGTATACGCTTTCGTAAAAGAAAATGGGAACTGAACCTTTGAATTGCACCCAAAATTGACATCCCAAAACTGATCTGATGCTAAGGTAGACAATTTTGGCACCTCAAATATTTTTTATTTAAGTTTAGCTGCAAACATTTATAGTAGATGTAAATCTACTTAAGTACATTTAGATATAGTCTTTTAAAAATTAAAATTTCTTACTAAATTGTTGATTATCTTTAAGCAGGTCAGTAAAAGCTAGGAGCTTACTACTGAAAATTAATTGTTACTAAAGAACATCAGAAACAAATGTATTAGACCCACTTTTCTTATATATTAGAGACTTTTTGAAAAGATATTTGATCATTTCCTCTGTCACTGACAGTGTAATTTCAGTTGCTTTGCAACACCAGGGATATCTACTTCTAAATTATGTTTGCAGCTGTTCTCATTTCGAATTCTGGAATATTTACTTCGTTTTCTTTGGTGGAGGAATTTCGGAAAATGCATTTACTAACTCCACTTTAATGGCACTTTCATCAGTAACATTACCGTCGCTGTCGCGCAGTAAAGGTACTTACTGAGCCTTTCCGCTGGTTTACTTAACATGGGACCGGTATCTCTTTGGATTTTCCGCCACATTTCTAGAGCGAGTTTCGTTGTGGAAATCCGCACCAAACTTCGAGCCTCAGTAAAACTTCACCAATCTTGGAGATTTTGTGTTCGTCTAAATTATACGTGCCTTTTGCGGTGCTCCTGTAACAGCTTTCTGTCGTGTTTTGTGTACCATGGGGGATCAGTTCCGTCTCTTGTAAATTTGTTTGGTATGAATATCTCGAGTGCTGTTGATACTATTTCTTTGAACTTAAGCCACATATGGTCTCCATTTACATAGTTTGGAAGGATTGGAGGCTATCCCTTAGAAAGACCTCACCTGAATTTTTTGCTGCTTTTATAAATAGATATATTTCGCGTTTAGTTTTGGTGAATTTCTTTGTTACGGAAGTGAGTCTCTCTACGACTGCGTGTTCACTAATCCCTGTATCCGTCGTGATGCTCAGGATTATTTGTGGCTAAGAGGTCAAGTGTGTTTTCGTAACCATTTACAATTTGAATGGCCTCGTCAACTAATTGTTAAAAATAATTTTTAAAAAAGCATTTTGAACAATTACGGAAGTTGTTTTCTATTTACAATAGGGTATGAAAATGTATTTTTGTCAACATGCGGGAGGTAGATTGAAGTAACTGCCAACTATAATTGTATGAGTAGGGTACCTATTTGTGATGAGACTCAAGTTTTCTTTTCTTTGAACTGTTCAGCAACTGTTTCGTCTGAGACAGGGGGGCGGTAAAAGGAGCCAGTTATTAATTTATTCAGGTTGTCGAATATAACCTCTGCCGATAGTAAGTCACAGGAACTATCTGCTTCAAAGTCGATTGTGAGCTTACATTATTTTTCCTTAAGTTGTCCTTCTTGTTTCTGTTGTAGCGCAGATAATTACAATTACGGCTTTTCCCTCCAGAACCTAAGATGCTGTCTCTGTGACCCTGTAAATACCAGAGATAAACAATGTAGAACAACAACGTACGTTACAATTCTATATTATTTCATTTCCTTATTTCCAAGATTTTAAAATTGTAAGTCGACTTTAGATGACATGTCAATCATAGATGTTCTTATCTCTATTTAGTGAACGTTTTTCAGTTGTTTTGAACATTGTCCCGCTACACTTTATTAACTAATGTTTTTAGAGAGTAAATTAATATGGAGTATGTCGTTCTTCTTTTCAAACATTCACAAACCCATTTATTCTTTCCGTATTGTCTTTTGGGTATGCAGTTGTAGCAATTAAAGTAGGCACAAATGCAGTGATAAAAAAGAAATGATTAGCGTACATTTGCATTCTCGTTTCATTGTTCCTTTCTTGTTGCTCCCATGCCGATGGACTGTTTCTATAGCAATCAGTAAGCGTGAAAGGAAGCTACCGTACAGACAGAGGAATCTATATTTATACTTGGCAGAACTAATTACATACTGACCTAATCGTCAGTATTGCTTTCGTTTCCCAAAAGTTATAAATATTTCGATTTCGGAAAAGAAGCTCTGTATTTGGCCAAGATGTCGAAGAAGAAGGTCCCTTATGTATTGGTTGTATCGAGTAATATGTGGAGACGGCAGTTTGAAAGCGTACAGAGGTAGTGCGGGGAAGGGCGTCCCTTACCTGAGGGATCGCTACTCAAGCTACCTGATGAAGGGGCAAATGTGGCAAATGTCAGGCGTGGCAAATGTCCGGTGTGGCAAATGTCCGGCATTCATGGTGTATGTTCCGGCTTTCCTGCAGACACAGTTCTGCTGCGGTTCGGATGACAGGTGTATCACATTGTTGAAGTGAAATGACGCAGGAATGGAGAGCCTACTACCACGATGAAGTACGCGGGACAGCACTTTTCTTGCTGGCAAATCGTCTAAATTGCACACATATTCACCGTAAAATGGTTCAAATGGCTCTGAGCACTATGAGACTTAAACATCTGAGGTCATCAGTCAGCTAGAACTTAGAACTATCAAGTCTGTCGCCGCGCATTCTCTACTGGATGGACCCGCCGTATTCTGTGGTTGCAGATTAAACTTCAGTATTGATCTGAATGATACCTTCTCCCATGGTAATGGTTGGTTAACAGTTGCAATCGTACGAGGAGGTACAGGCGTACCAGATGTATCAGGATTGGAGAGCTTCGTCGATCGGGACGTCATAGCCTATCGAACGTATCATGTGACTGAAAATGCAAATAAAGACTTTGGCAAATCATCATATATGTTACCCTCACCCTTTTCCTTGTATACACGTAGTAGACGTAAAATATCTGTTAATGAAACTGTATTTATTTGGATCAAAGGTAAAGGTACCTGTGAATATGTTAAATTTGTAGGAGATTGTACCATGTATTTTCACAAATAAAGTGATTTGTAGCGTAGCTGAGAATTGGGGAGCGTACATCTAGAATCTGTCGACATAGAGTATGCAACAGCATGTTACGTCAGCTCTCTGAGCGCTTGACCTTTGACCCCGCCGATAAGGCGGTGCTACGCAATCTTGGCAGCGCGCCAGCCGCGGAGTGAACGACAACTAAACTAAGGACATCACACACATGCATGCCGGAGGCAGGATTCGAACGTCGCTCGGTTCCGGACTGAAGTGCCTAGGACCGCTCGGCCACCGCGGCCGGCCACCGTAAAACTCTGGCAGCATGTGGACCAAATGCAACGTCGCTTCCACCGGTAGTGAAAAGGCGCTCACAGTTTGACCAAGGCCGCACATACGCAGGTGATGCTGATCCGCCATAGAATCCAGATACCGCACCGTACGATTCCCATCTTTTCTGCAAGCTGAAAGCATATATGGGGGGCAAGAGACTTTGCAACAGTCAGGACTTCACACAGCGGTTCCCGAATAGCTCTGTGAACAAGGAGTGGGTTTTTATCGTCGAGGAATTGAATGATTGGTGGAAAGCTCTGGCCGATGTTTAGAGAGACTTGATAATTATTTTGAAAAATAGTGCCATGTATCTGTGTGTTTGAATTGTAGTGCAACATTCAACAAAAGTTACTTGGCCTGCCACGATAACGCGTAAATTACTATTTGATAGCCTCTCGTAGTAAAGCACACCAATTTTGAAACCACCTTTCTCATTAATGTCAGACATAGCTTTATTTTTTGATATTATTCTCAGCTCTACAAATGTATCATAGCTATGTGGATGATAGACTCCAACTTACTTTATTATTTGTGTTTATTGTTTTCTATGTAAGACAAAGGGACGTAAATTCGAGATAGATCTTCTACAACATTTTTTCACTCTCTTACACGCCATTTTCCTTGACTTCCGGAAGGCGTTCGATACAGTTCCGCACTGTCGCCTGATAAACAAAGTAAGAGCTATCGGAATTTCAGACCACCTGTGTGGCTGGATTGAAGAGTTTTTAGGAAACAGAACACAGCACGTTGTTCTCAATGGAGAGACGTCTACAGACGTTAAAGTAACCTCTGGCGTTCCACAGGGGAGTGTATGGGACCATTGCTTTCCACAATATATATAAATGACCTAGTAGATAGTGTCGGAAGTTCCATGCGGCTTTTCGCGGATGATGCTGTAGTATACAGAAGAGTTGCAGCATTAGAAAATTGCAGCTAAATGCAGGAAGATCTGCAGCGGATAGGCACTTGGTGCAGGGAGTAACAACTGACCCTTAACATAGACAAATGTAATGTATTGCGAATACATAGGAAAAAGGATCCTTTATTGTATGAATATATGATAGCGGAACAAATACTGTTAGCAGTTACTTCTGTAAAATATCTGGGAGTATGCGTACGGAACGATTTGTAGTGGAATGATCATTTAAAAATAATTGTTGGTAAGGCGGGTACCAGGTTGAGATTCATTGGGAGAGTCCTTCGAAAATGTAGTCCATCAACGAAGGAGGTAGCTTACAAAACACTCGTTTGACCCATACTTGAGTATTGCTCATCAGTGTGGGATCCGTACCAGATCGGGTTGGCGGAGGAGGTAGAGAAGATCCAAAGAAGAGCGGCGCGTTTCGTCACAGGTTTATTTGGTAAGCGTGATAGCGTTACGGATATGTTTAGCAAACTCAAGTGGCAGACTCTGCAAGAGAGGCGCTCTGCATCGCGGTGTAGCTTGCTGTCCAGGTTCCGAGAGGGTGCGTTTCCGGATGAGGTATCGAATATATTGCTTCCCCCTACTTATACCTCCCGAGGAGATCGCAAATGTAAAGTTAGAGATATTCGAGCGCTCACGGAGGCTCTCTGGCACTCGTTCTTCCCGCGAACCATAAGCGACTGGAACAGGGAAGAGAAGTAATGACAGTGGCACTTAGTGCCCTCCACCACACACCGTTGGGTGGCTTGCGGAGTATAAATGTAGATAAAAGCATTTTATCCAGTTATACACTCCTGGAAATGGAAAAAAGAACACATTGACACCGGTGTGTCAGACCCACCATACTTGCTCCGGACACTGCGAGAGGGCTGTACAAGCAATGATCACACGCACGGCACAGCGGACACACCAGGAACCGCGGTGTTGGCCTTCGAATAGCGCTAGCTGCGCAGCATTTGTGCACCGCCGCCGTCAGTGTCAGCCAGTTTGCCGTGGCATACGGAGCTCCATCGCAGTCTTTAACACTGGTAGCATGCCGCGACAGCGTGGACGTGAACCGTATGTGCAGTTGACGGACTTTGAGCGAGGGCGTATAGTGGGCATGCGGGAGGCCGGGTGGACGTACCGCCGAATTGCTCAACACGTGGGGCGTGAGGTCTCCACAGTACATCGATGTTGTCGCCAGTGGTCGGCGGAAGGTGCACGTGCCCGTCGACCTGGGACCGGACCGCAGCGACGCACGGATGCACGCCAAGACCGTAGGATCCTACGCAGTGCCGTAGGGGACCGCACCGCCACTTCCCAGCAAATTAGGGACACTGTTGCTCCTGGGGTATCGGCGAGGACCATTCGCAACCGTCTCCATGAAGCTGGGCTACGGTCCCGCACACCGTTAGGCCGTCTTCCGCTCACGCCCCAACATCGTGCAGCCCGCCTCCAGTGGTGTCGCGACAGGCGTGAATGGAGGGACGAATGGAGACGTGTCGTCTTCAGCGATGAGAGTCGCTTCTGCCTTGGTGCCAATGATGGTCGTATGCGTGTTTGGCGCCGTGCAGGTGAGCGCCACAATCAGGACTGCATACGACCGAGGCACACAGGGCCAACACCCGGCATCATGGTGTGGGGTGCGATCTCCTACACTGGCCGTACGCCACGGTGATCGTCGAGGAGACACTGAATAGTGCACGGTACATCCAAACCGTCATCGAAACCATCGTTCTACCATTCCTAGACCGGCAAGGGAACTTGCTGTTCCAACAGGACAATGCACGTCCGCATGTATCCCGTGCCACCCAACGTGCTCTAGAAGGTGTAAGTCAACTACCCTGGCCAGCAAGATCTCCGGATCTGTCCCCCATTGAGCATGTTTGGGACTGGATGAAGCGTCGTCTCACGCGGTCTGCACGTCCAGCACGAACGCTGGTCCAACTGAGGCGCCAGGTGGAAATGGCATGGCAAGCCGTTCCACAGGACTACATCCAGCATCTCTACGATCGTCTCCATGGGAGAATAGCAGCCTGCATTGCTGCGAAAGGTGGATATACACTGTACTAGTGCCGACATTGTGCATGCTCTGTTGCCTGTGTCTATGTGCCTGTGGTTCTGTCAGTGTGATCATGTGATGTATCTGACCCCAGGAATGTGTCAATAAAGTTTCCCCTTCCTGGGACAATGAATTCACGGTGTTCTTATTTCAATTTCCAGGATGATAATATGATATTACCAGAATAACTACAAATAGAAATCGAACAACTTTTTTTATTTTTTTATTTTGACAAATGCAAATGGAATTCCAGATGATGGTGGAGTACCACACGCACTGGAAGATAATTTCGTCATATGCGTAAGTAATTTTGTTATAGTTACAAGATAATTTCGTGAAAGCTCTAACGCGATTAGCAGAGTGCAGCTAGGTCAATAATATCTACCAACAACGATGTCCCAAGAGACTACACTCCGAAATAGCTCGTTGCCCCTCCAATAGGTGTGGTCACGGTGAGTTAACAAAAAAGTATCAAGAAATTACCTGTATCACGAAAAATATCTTCCTTTACCTTACCTTACCTGCTTCTTATATTAATTTGAAAAGATACTGTAAGACGATAACACTACTAGAATGCAGAGAACAGCTTCCAAACAAGTCGGCGGTGCGTTAGTGTGGCAGAGGACCAACAGCGTTTTGGTTTAATATGCTTGAGATCAGTACAAAATGGCGAGCGTAAGAGTAGTGACGAAGATTTCACTTATAGCATTAGTTAACAGGGTAGTATTCTGTATTACGTGCAAGTAACTGCTTTGTGGAAAACGCTACTCAAGTCAGAAATGCTCAAACGTTTGCGAAAATTGGAATACCCAGGAATGTTTCCACTTCGGAAGATGTGTAGAACATCATACAATAAACAAAACGTCACTAAGCCTGCAGTTATTGTGTATACATAGGCCCAGAGGTTGGAATTAAATTTTTCTTATGTCAAGCTGATACTAAAGAGACCTCAAACGAAGTAGGAATCGGACTCTTCTTCATTATTTAAAACAAGGTGGTTTCGGTATGGTATCCTGTCACAATACGAATGTCGCTGGATGCCTCCAGACGAAAAATCAACCGGTAATGTAGTAACGAATTCCCAGAGCCAATGTAAATTTCGACAAAGCTAGAGTGAAAATCACGATGCTAATAATTTGAACCCGCTGAACTTAACTTATTGAATGTATAAATTCTCAAACTGGAAGTAGAACAAGAAGCGCACAGCAGGGGCAGAAGTCCTTCCGTTTAGTTTCGTGATTTGTGCGATTATTATTCCTTTATTGGATTACGTTACGCTCATCTGTCATAATGAGGAAGGTTGGAGGTCATAAATGCAGACGTAAGGACACTCCAGTATGTGAGGATGATGAGCTTGAAAGTACACGTTCGTCTGTCTGACTGATACATGTACATGATGTTAGTATGTTGCATATTACAAAATTGCATAAAGGAACACGGTTCAATGGGTTTCTCACAACAACAACAACAAAACTGGTGGGATCAGCTACATTATTTCATCGGTCTGAAACAGTTTCCCTGACAGAGTTCTCATGACGGCAGAAGCCGACTAAGTTATTGACTGTTATCTTTGTGATGGAACATAAATAATAAAGTAAGATGCTAGATTTGATAAGGTGGATTGCCTTTCGAACTAAACTCTATATTTCTGTGTCCTAGTTGCTTTTAAAGTCCGCCAAATGCGTCTGAGTTGCCTCGTTTATTATTTTTTTTCTAGCAGAGGTTTTGGACATTTTCTGTCTTCATTCTGTGGCAGGAAGACTGGGAAGCGTGAAACTTTCACCGATGAGCTGTACCACAATGCTTGGATGCAAAGGACAGTATTTTCATTGACGGAAATACAGAGCTTCCATAAAGTCAGGGTCTCATTTTAAAAAAAATAATAACTTGAAAATTAAGAGAGTTAGAGCATCGTTGTAAAACTTTTAACAGCTGTCAGAGTTGTTCTCTATTATACCACAATTACAATGTATCCCTCACAATGTGTGCGGCTAGTATAGTGATACGGAAGTTCTGCCCACGTAGGCGTCAGCATTGCAGCTCCAACAGTTCTCACTGCTTGATTGGTTCGTGCACGAACGGTAGCAATGTCATCCACTGCTGCGTACACGCGATCCTTGACGTAACCCCACAGAAAAGAAGTCTAATGGGAAGACACCGGGAGAGCGCAGGGGCCATCTTAGGGCGGTCTTTGGCACTGTCCGTCTCTTTAAAGTTCTTAAAACACCACATTATACTCGTTTTTTTACGGTGGTGGCCGTCTACGATACTGGCGTGTTAATTCCGCAGTACCTTTGTCACAGATTTGGAGTCTGCATACCGGTTCACGCATTAAATCTTCTTATGGTCTATCTCCATACTGATGGATTCCAACAGAAAATTAGCAACAAAGGCCAAACGAAAGAAACTTTGAGATCTGCTGATCATTTTGCAACAAACCAGGATCCTCTATCTCTAATAGTTTACAAGTTATGATTTTTTGAAATGATAGGGGGATTTTATGGACGTTCTGTATAGCGGGTGATTTCCTTAGAAGTGGTTGGCCAAATTGGGTTTTGCAAGTGCGAACGAAAATCACCTCACCGCTGAGGCTGCTGTTCAATGTCAATTTTAGATCGAACATTGGAAAAATAATAAAAAGTTTCCCTTAGGAAGCGATACATTTTTCTAAAAAAACTTCGCTATTAAATTTCGGTTTATTACATTATTCATTTCGCGAGATTTGTTTATATTTGAGCGGTGTTTATTTATGAAGCTTCCATATTTATTTTGGGGCGGCGCCTATTTTCACATTTGCTTATTTAATATTTTATTTATATTGGACGGTGTTTGTTTAGCTGCGTTGTTTAATTACTGGCTCCTCGCCGTGGCTGTAGGACCGGCGCGCTCGCGGCCGATATAATTAGGCCGCTGTGCGCAGATCATCCCATCGTGCTGGTGCTCGCTAATTGCTCCTCTGCGGACACCACCTGCCCGCAGCGGTGACGTCACAGCGATTTGACAGTCTCGTGAAAGAAGTGAGCGCTGGACGCGCTGACAGGATCAGCTGAGACTTTGTCTGACGTAAGGTGAAAGGCACAATGCACAATAGTTGTCGGTATCCATGTACGAGGGCATTTCGAAAAGTAAAGATGCAATGGCTCGCAGTCCTTAAATAGAACATTTATTTAGAAAACGTCAGTTACATCTTATCAACTGGATTATTTGTTATTTTTCGACATAATCGTTGTGAAATGATTTTCCACCAAGATGTGACTTCAGGTAACGGAAGACATGGAAGTCGGTGGGCGCAAGGTCCGGGCTGTATGGTGGATGGTCCAATACGTCCCATTTGAATGGTTTGAGTAGTGCTTTGGTTACGAGCGCTGTGTGAGGCCGAGCGTTGCCATGAAGCAAGCGGACTCCACTTGTCAGCATTCCCCTGCGTGTGTTTTGAATTTCCCTTCGAAGACGTTTCGAAGTCTGGCAATATGCAGCAGCATTAATTGTCGTTCCAGGAGGCATAAATTCCGACAGAAGAATGCCTTGTCTGTCCCAAAAAACAGAAGCCATGATTTTCTTCGCTGAAATCGACGTTTTGCATTTCTTGGCTTTTGGTGAATTCGAATGGCGCCAGTGCATTGATTGTTGCTTGGATTTAGGTGTATGGTGATAAACCAACGTCTCGTCACCTGTCACAATGTGATCAAGGAACTCATCACCTGCTTCAGCATAGCGTGTGAGAGAGTCGAGTGCAAAGCCCATCCTTTTCTTTTCCGTTAACAGTTTTGGAACCCAGCGCGCACACAATTTCCTGTACCTTAACTTGACAGACAACTTCATAAAGAGTTGTCATTGACACGTCCGGTATGATCTGATGCAATTCTTTCAATGTGAGACGTCTATTCGCACGAATTGCTTCATCCGTTCTCCGAAGAAGGGCATCAAAGATCACAGATGGCCGACCTGTTCTTTGTTCATCATGAACATCGGTCCTACCTTCAGAGAAATGACACCATTTCGTTACATAATGTTGTTGTTGTTGTTGTTGTGGTCTTCAGTCCTGAGACTGGTTTGATGCAGCTCTCCATGCTACTCTATCCTGTGCAAGCTTCTTCATCTCCCAGTACCTACTGCAATCTACATCCTTCTGAATCTGCTTAGTATATTCATCTCTTGGTCTCCCTCTACGATTTTTAGCCTCCACGCCGCCCTCCAATACTAAATTGGTGATACGTTGATGCCTCAGAACATGTCCTGCCAACCGATCCCGTCTTCTGGTCAAGTTGTGCCACAAACTCCTCTTCTCCCCAATCCTGTTCAATACTTCCTCATTAGTTATGTGATCTACCCATCTAATCTTCAGCATTCTTCTGTAGCACCACATTTCGAATGCTTCTATTCTCTTCATGTCCAAACTATTTATCGTCCATGTTTCACTTCCATACGTGGCTATACTCCATACAAATACTTTCAGAAATGACTTCCTGACACTTAAATCTATACTCGATGTTAACAAATTTCTCTTCTTCAGAAAGGCTTTCCTTGCCATTGCCAGTCTACATTTTATATCCCCTCTACTTCGACCATCATCAGTTATTTTGCTCCCCAAATAGCAAAACTCCTTTACTACTTTAAGTGTCTCATTTCCTAATCTAATTCCCTCAGCATCACCCGACTTAATTAGACTACATTCCATTATTCTCGTTTTGCTTTTGTTGATGTTCATCTTATATCCTCCTTTCAAGACACTGTCCATTCCATTCAACTGCTCTTCCAAGTCCTTTGCTGTCTCTGACAGAATTACAATGTCATCGGCGAACCTCAAAGTTTTATTTCTTCTCCATGGATTTTAATACCTACTCTCAATTTTTCTTTTGTTTCCTTTACTGCTTGCTCAATATACAGATTGAACAACATCGGGGAGAGGCTACAACCCTGTCTTACTCCCTTCCCAACCACTGCTTCCCTTTCATGTCCCTCGACTCTTATAACTGCCATCTGGTTTCTGTACAAATTGTAAGTAGCCTTTCGCTCCCTGTATTTTACCCCTGCCACCTTTAGAATTTGAAAGAGAGTATTCCAGTCAACATTGTCAAAAGCTTTCTCTAAGTCTACAAATGCTAGGTTTGTCTTTCCTTAATCTTTCTTCTAAGATAAGTCGTAAGGTCAGTATTGCCTCACGTGTTCCAGTGTTTCTACGGAATCCAAACTGATCTTCCCCGAGGTTGGCTTCTACTAGTTTTTCCATTCGTCTGTAAAGAATTCGTGTTAGTATTTTGCAGCTGTGACTTATTAAACTGATAGTTCGGTAATTCTCACATCTGTCAACACCTGCTTTCTTTGGGATTGGAATTATTATATTCTTCTTGAAGTCTGAGGGTATTTCACCTGTTTCATACATCTTGCTCACCAGATGGTAGAGTTTTGTCAGGACTGGCTCTCCCAAGGCCGTCAGTAGTTCCAATGGAATGTTGTCTACTCCGGGGGCCTCGTTTCGACTCAGGTCTTTGAGTGCTCTGTCAAACTCTTCACGCAGTATCGTATCTCCCTTTTCATCTTCATCTACATCCTCTTCCATTTCCATAATATTCTCCTCAAGTACATCGCCCTTGTGTAGACCCTCTATATACTCCTTCCACCTTTCTGCTTTCCCTTCTTTGCTTAGAACTGGGTTTCCATCTGAACTCTTGATATTCATACAAGTCGTTCTCTTATCTCCAAAGGTCTCTTTAATTTTCCTGTAGGCAGTATCTATCTTACCCCTAGTGAGATAAGCCTCTACATCCTTACATTTGTCCTCTAGCCATCCCTGCTTACCCATTTTGCACTTCCTGTCGATCTCATTTTTGAGACGTTTGTATTCCTTTTTGCCTGCTTCATTTACTGCATTTTTGTATTTTCTCCTTTAATCAATTACATTCAATATTTCTTCTGTTACCCAAGGATTTCTACTAGTCCTCGTCTTTTTACCTACTTGATCCTCTGCTGCCTTCACTACTCCATCCCTCAAAGCTACCCATTCTTCTTCTACTGTATTTCTTTCCCCCATTCCTGTCAATTGCTCCCTTATGCTCTCCCTGAAACTCTGTACAACCTCTGGTTCTTTCAGTTTATCCAGGTCCCATCTCCTTAATTTCCCACCTTTTTTCAGTTTCTTCAGTTTTAATCTACAGGTCATAACCAATAGATTGTGGTCAGAGTCCAGATCTGCCCCTGGAAATGTCTTACAATTTAAAACCTGGTTCCTAAATCTCTGTCTTACCATTATATAATCTATCTGATACCTTTTAGTATCTCCAGGGTTCTTCCATGTATACAACCTTCTTTCATGATTCTTAAACCAAGTGTTAGCTTTGATTATGTTGTGCTCTGTGCAAAATTCTACCAGGCGGCTTCCTCTTTCATTTCTTAGCCCCCATCCATATTCACCAACTATGTTTCCTTCTCTCCCTATTCCTACACTCGAATTCCAGTCACCCATGACTATTAAATTTTCGTCTCTCTTCACTATCTGAATAATTTCTTTTATTTCATCATACATTTCTTCAATTTCTTCGTCATCTGCAGAGCTAGTTGGCATATAAACTTGTACTACTGTAGTAGGTGTGGGCTTCGTATCTATCTTGGCCACAATAATGCGTTCACTATGCTGTTTGTAGTAGCTTACCCGCATTCCTATTTTTCTATTCATTATTAAACCTACTCCTGCATTACCCCTATCTGATTTTGTGTTTATAACCCTGTAGGCACCTGACCAGAAGTCTTGTTCCTCCTGCCACCGAACTTCACTAATTCTCACTATATCTAACTTCAACCTATCCATTTCCCTTTTTAAATTTTCTAACCTACCTGCCCGATTAAGAGATCTGACATTCCACGCTCCGATCCGTAGAACGCCAGTTTTCTTTCTCCTGATAACGACATCCTCTTGAGTATTCCCCGCCCGGAGATCCGAATGGGGGAATATTTTACCCAAGAGGACGCCATCATCATTTAATCATACAGTAAAGCTACATGCCCTCGGGAAAAATTACGGCTGTAGTTTCCCCTTGCTTTCAGCCGTTCGCAGTACCAGCACAGCAAGGCCGTTTTGGTTATTGTTACAAGGCCAGATCAGTCAATCATCCAGACTGTTGCCCTTGCAGCTACTGAAAAGGCTGCTGCCCCTCTTCAGGAACCACACGTTTGTCTGGCCTCTCAACAGATACCCCTCCGTTGTGGTTGCACCTACGGTACCGCTATCTGTATCGCTGACGCACGCAAGCCTCCCCACCAACGGCAAGGTCCATGGTTCATGGGGGGGGGGGGGGGGGAGGGGACAATTTCTCTGTGAATATCCGCTGGTCGCTGACCTTTTGCATGAAGAAAACGTATGACGGAGCGCACTTCGCATTTGGCGGGACTCTGAATGGGCGCAGCCATTTTAAACACGACCTACTCCAACCAGAAGCAACATTCAACTGCCGAACGACGGCGAGGAAGCCGGCCGAAGTGGCCGTGCGGTTAAAGGCGCTGCAGTCTGGAACCGCAAGACCGCTACGGTCGCAGGTTCGAATCCTGCCTCGGGCATGGATGTTTGTGATGTCTTAGGTTAGTTAGGTTTAACTAGTTCTATGTTCTAGGGGACTAATGACCTCAGCAGTTGAGTCCCATAGTGCTCAGAGCCATTTGAACCATTTTTGAACCGCGAGGAGAAAGCTAACGGTTCAAGGTTAACACCAGTGTTGCCAACTTGCTCGCCAAAACTCTTCTGTTCCTCTGGCGTACGGTGTATCTTTACTTTCCGAAATACCCTCGTATCTTTAATACACTGAGGTGACAAAAGCCATAGAATACCTCCAAATAACGTGTCGGACTTCCTTTTGCCGGGCATAGTGGAGCAGCTCGATGTCGCATGGTCTCAACGATCCTTGCTGCCTCTAAAGCCGTCGATAATTCCGATAGTTTCCCCGGTGCAGGGTGTTGTGCATGAACAGACCACCTGATTACGTCCCATATGGGGCGATCTCGGTGGAGAAATTAGTTCCGCGAATTGTCCAGAATGTTCTTCAAACCAATCGCTAACAGTTGTGACCTTGTGTCATGGGGCACTGCCATCCATAAAACATTCCATCGTTGTTTGGGGACATGAAGGCCATGAATGGCTCTCAGTGGTCTCCAAATAGCCGCAATACCCATTTATAGTCAATGATCGGTTCAATTGGACCAGAGGACCAAGTCCACTACATGTAAACACAGTCCACACTATTATGGAGCCATCACAAGCGTGTACAGTGCCTTGTTGTCAACTTTGGTCCACAGCTTCGTGGGATCTGCGCCACTCTCGAGCCCCAACATCAGCTCTTACCAACTGAAATCGGGAGTCATCTGACAGGGTAATGGTTTTCCAGTCGTCTAGGGTCCAGTCGATGTGGTCACGAGCCCAGGAGAGGCGCTGCAGGCGATGTCGTGTTGTTATCAAAAGCACCCGCATCGATCGTCTGCTGCCACAGCCCATTAACGCCGAATTTCGCCGCACTGTCCCAACGGATACATTCGTCGTACGTCCAGCACTGATTTCTGCGGTATTGTCATGCAGTTTTGCTTGTCTATGAGCGCTGACGAATCTACGCAAACACTGCTGCTCCTTGTTATTAAGCGACGGCCGTGGCCACTGCGTTGCCCGTGGTGAAAGGTAATCCCTGAAATGTGGTACTGTCGACACATTCTTGACACTGTGGATCTCCGAGTATTGAACTCCCTAACGATTACCGAAATGGAATGTCCCATGCGTCTAGCTCCAACTGCGATTCCGCGTTCAAAGTCTGTTAACTACCATCGTGCGACCATAATCACGTCGGAAAGCTTTCCATGTGATTCATCTGCGCGCAAATGACTGCTCCGCCAATGCAGCGCCCTTTTATACCGTGTATCGATGCAACCGCCATCTGTATACGTGAATATCGCTATTCCACTTCTGTCACCTCAGTATACAGTAGCCGTAGAATAAAACTTGTGCTGGCTACGAGAAACTGCGAGGAGAAGGACCACAGTATGTATTAAAAAATGGTTCAAATGGGTCTGAGCAACATCTGAGGTCATCAGTAGCCTAGAACTTAGAACTACTTATACCTAACTAACCTAAGGACATCACACACATCCATGCCCGAGGCAGGATTCGAACCTGCAACAGTACCGGTCTCGTGGTTCCAGAATGAAGCGCCTAGAACCGCTCGGCCACACCGTCCGGCTATGTACTAAAAGCCGACACACACTGACTAATATCAGTACAGACTTCAAGTGATTGCCCTAGCCAGAAAAGAGGTATGATTAACACGCCCTTAAAGCAAACAAGACGAATATGTGATCCACAGGACCGAGGAGGCGAGTTGCAACTCCCAGAATTGGTTCTGAGGAGCATTGCGTACTCCACCACGCACCAATTGCGTAAGAAGTGTCACGAAACGTGACGCTCCGCGAAGTGACACGTCGGGAGAAGAAATTTTATGTACCCCCTATCTGCCATACATCCCGAGAGTGATTGACAGAATCGGTCGTATACTGAATGGAAACTATTTACAAGGGACGTTCCGAAACTAAGTTTCGTCATTGCTTTCGAAAGGAAAGATGGTACACCAGTTGACAGAAACTAACACTATATGCTGGTTCATCGACGGAAGGGGCATCAGTGGAGGAGGCAGGATGCATACGCAGGGCCCCAAAGAAGAGAGAGTAACAGCAGATTGGCATGCCTGAGGTTATTCGAGAACACGTCACGAGGGTCGACAGACGTGCACTGACAACACTGTCGCCAATAGAAGTGCGTACTGTTACGCTGTATAAGTGCGCACATGGGGCTAGTGTACCGTCATCTATGGACACCTACAGACGGTGTATGGTGAATAGGTCATGTCTCATCAAATTGTTGGTCGCTGGTGTTACATGTTCAGAGAAGGAAGGTAGAATGTGGAGAATGAAGGTGGGCGTCCCTCCACATCGACCAATGATAACAACATTGCTAGGGTACTGGGCATGGTGTTGTAGGACAGGTGCATAATTTTGTCAGCTGTGACGTTCACACTGCACATTGGCCGTACTCAGCGCCTTCACATGTTCCATGGTGCCGAAAAGTGTCTGCAAGAAGGGTACCGAGAAACCTGACTCCAAGGATGTCACTCCCAAACCAACGCCGAGATGGAGGAGACTGTTCTACAATTCGCAGGGCACGAAGTTCCACCACAGTGGGTTTCTTCAAACTGATTGCACGCTACGACCAATGTCTCAATGTCGGTGGCGGCTAAGTCGAAAAACATTGAAAAGTGTATAGTTTATGATGCCATGGTGTATTTGTTTTTGACAGTAAAGTTTCCCCGTGGAAAACAATGGACGAAACCTACTTTCGGAACGTCCCTCGTACTAACCGAACCAGCACATCATATGGTTATGTGTCCCAGATAGACAAAGGACAAAAGGGATCCACTTTTAATGTTAGTAATATACTACATACATGCGGAAAAGGATATTGTTATGGTCGAGATGTGACCCCAAGGCAGCGGAGGATCTGCCATTCATAGGTCAGAAGAAGCTGCCATTTCATAGCTGGGATGTGAGTTGTAGAGATGATGATGGCTGCAAATACTTACGAGCTATTTATGAAACATCGATGTTTACAATAGCGTTCTATTCATTTGAGTACAGAGAAGGGATTACAGTAGGCGGAAGGTTGTTGCCCCTCGACGTCGGAGGCTGCCAGTTTGGCAGCCAACACAGATCTCACCAACGGCAACGGACAGGGGCGCCAGCGAAGCTGTCCCCAATGTGCGTCAGATGCAGCTCGTTGCAGCCTGACTAAATCGTGGTCGCCACGTAGCTTTCTAGGATAGACCGTGTTCAATCGGTAATATCCAGCACGGTCAAAGCCGAAGGCGTACGGCCGCACTGGACAGTGATCAGAGACAATGGATGCCTTCGAAAACCAGTGTACTGTAACAGAGAGACTGCGCCACACCAGCCAGGTTCGAACATGTGATCCACTAAGGAAGTTCAATAAAACAATGCCAATAGCCGTTATTCAGATTTTATTTTTATTTTTAGTCTACCAGTTTCGACGTTACATTACGTCATCTTCAGGACTGCTTCAGTCGAGTAACCTTCGTGTTACAAGATACACCAGCACTTTTAACAGGTCTCGTAACGATTTTACGGGCATGCGTGCTCCTTGGACACCTGTCAACAGCTGTCAAAACATCCACAAAAGTTGCTTTTTTCACTTAATTCCGCTTTGGAGGCACTTAACCCAACACAGAAAGCCCCGTGAAAACATTGAGGGATCTTCTGGAAAGCTTAACTTACTACATCTTAGGAAAGTAGATTCCGTGTTTTTGTTTTGTAACCGTGAAGACCTCCCTGCCGGCGGCGAAAGGATTAGTAAAACTTAAGCAGACGGTACACCTAACTCCAGCAGCGGACTATACTTTAACAGTTTCCCGCACGGAGTACAAGTTAAAACGACTTTCAGGAAGAGAGGAAAAAATTCAAGGGGTGAGAACTGCTCTACGCAAAGCGGGAAGTGCTGTATCAAATTTTACGGCGAAATTACACTTTACAGTGAAACGGATGATCTGGAAAATGTCATCCAACACCGCATCCTATCTCTGATTACAGGAATTCAGCTCGAAGCAGATGACATACTTTGATGCACGAGCAGTAGAGGCCTCGAGCGACTTGTTACACCAACGAGGAGTGTCAGACAACTGAACGGTAAGCCCCGTGCACAGTTACTACCTGTTGGCATATCTCGTCCTCCTACATCCTGGGCAGGTGACGCCTAACCGCAGCTTTAGCGCTCCAACTACAGGGAGGCGCGAATCGGCGAAATCGTTGGCTGCAGGGATGAATTACGGCGCCGCGTAACAAGAGACGCCGTTCCTTGGCCTCTGCCACTGGCTCTAGGCTGCAGCCCGCTGCTTTCCACAATGTGCCGTGATGACAGGCGGCGGAGTATCCAGCGTGTGGTTAGCGCCGTTGTTCCGTTCTGACACAAATTCTGTAAGCCAGTGTTTTACAAATCCCTTACGGATGTTCAAGTAGGCGCGCGTTTCGCCTCTTTGCCCGGAACCGAGGAAGACACATCCTAACAAGCAGCGTACCATTAAACTCTCTAGAAGACGTTGACGATATCGTACTGGGCCATTTACGTTTTGCTTACCTACTTGGCGACAGCACTAATTTTCTATTAACAGATAGTTCCCGGACAGTTGTGAGCTCTTAATAAGATTCGTATACTTTAAAAGACACTGAACTTAAAAAAAAAAAATGGACGGAACATCGAAAAGATAATGACAATTCAAAACTTCTTGGGTCTGATGAGGATGTAACTTTAATGAAAGTTCAAATTTTTGATGTTGCCGAGCGACAGCCATACAGTATTTTTTTAAAGGAAGGGACACCTATTTGACTATTTTATTCATTTTATTATTTACTTAAGAATGGTACAAACAAGATTTCGGCCTTTTATGCCTTTTCAGGTATGTGATTTTTTGTCTTCGACATACATTGTAGGACACTTAACACGTTGTTAAGCTCAAAGTAGGCCATAAATTAAGAAAAATATTGGCTCTCCACGAAATGGCAGATGTGATTTTACAGCTGGTATTTCGTAGGGAGTCAAAATTTTTCTCAATTTTTGGCCAACTTTGAGCTTCACAACATGTTAAGTGTCCTGCAATGTACGTTCAAAGACATGAAACCAAATACTCGAAAGTGGCTTAAAAGGCCTAAACCTGGGTTGATTCCTTTCAAAAAGGTACAAATTGTAAAAGATGGGTTAGAAGATAAATTAAACATGAAAGCAAAGTGTAACATCAAGCACAAAAACATGCGTAATTGAACTATGTCAATGAGAAACTCTACGCATATAGTGGCATGGCATCTATGAAATACGAAGTGACAGTCACTGTACTTGCAAATTACCCGAGAACATCCCAAAGTTTTTGAAAGATATAACCGCCATTTTATTATACAGTTTTTATTCCACACACTAGATTTCGGTCTTTATTTTTCTTTATTGAATTTCGATTTCCCCCTAAGAGGGCGGGCTGGCAGTAGCTTAGTACGGTGCTCTTCAGCCTACAGAATTTTTAAAACAGAAGAAGAAGATAAGAAACAATAAAAGCAGGAGATAAAAGGGCGACTTAAACTGTAAAACGGCGGAAAATTGTGGAAAGTTAAAACATAAAACAACGGGCTGGCGATGCTAATAAGATACACAGGAAGCAGACAGGTAAAATAGTAGACCAACGTTTAAAAAACACAGCTACAGTCTGGTTTCTGTTCGCAATAGATATAAAAATCACACCCAGCGACAGTATGATTTCCGTTCGCAACACTTCGGAAAAGGCGCACAACACTTAACACTCACTGGAAACACTGCACGAAAATGAGACACCATAGACAAGGGTAGGTGCGGGGGGGGGGGGGGGAATCTGGACAGATGAGGGGAAAAAAGGGGGAGGACAGGAAAAACGAAGGGGGGAGGGGACCGACAGAGAGAGAGAGGACTCACAAGTGGGGGCAGGCCAGTGGCGAGAGGGATTGGAGAAAGGCAGAGGAGGGAAATGCAATTGGACTCGGGGGAGAGAAGGGAGGCAGAGAGAGGGTAGGCAGGGAAAAAAAACAGGATGGAAGGGGGTCAGAGGGAGCCCAGGAAAAGGACAGTGGAAGGGAGAGAGAGTTGAGGATCAGAGTTGATAGGAGGGATAAATGGAGGGAGAGATGGCATCATCCTGGAGGGGGAGTCAACGGAAGCCACCTTGGGAAAGGAGATGAAGGGTGTAGAGATGGAGGGTAGGGGGGACACAATGGTGAAGGCGCAGCAGAGGGTAGGGGTTGGAGAGGAGAGGAGCAACCAGGGTATGAGGGGGATCAAGGCAGAGGGAGGTGTAGTGTATGCGGATATGTTCAAGGAATAGGAGCAGATGGGGGAAAGGAATCAGGTCGTTGAGGATCTGCATGGGGGACAGGAGGTGGAGTGCATGGCGCTCGAGGATCTGGAGGGACTTATAGAATTTGGGGGGGGGGGGGTTGATATCCTGGCGGAACTGGCATAACAGAGGATGGGACGGATTAAGGATTTGTAGGTGTGGAGGATGGTAGACGGGTTCAACCCCTATGTCTGGCCAGAGAGGAGTTTGAGGAGCCGGAAGCAGTTGTGGGCTTTGTACTGAATAGAGCGGAGATGAGGGATCTAGATGAGGTAACAAATTCTGATGAAACGAAACACACATATCACAGCAAAGAGTGCCCAAACAGTTCTGTCACTGCACAGTGTGCCCCTCCCCCGCCCCCCACAGTGGTTAGCACACTGGACTCGCATTCGGGAGGACGACGGTTCAATCCCGAATCTGGCCATCCTGATTTAGGTTTTCCATGATTTCTCTAAATCACTCCAGGCAAATACCAGGATGGTACCTTTGAAAGGGCACAGCGGACATCCTTCCCTGTCCTTCCCTAATCTGATGAGACCGATGACCTCGCAGTTTGGCCTCTCCCCCCAAACAACCCAAACCCCCACCCCCCGGTGGCAAAGCAAGCGTCTATTCTAGCATGCAAATAATAATAAAGGTGCCGAACGGCATCCTGCGGTTGGTTGTTCAAGCACTTGCAGTTTCAGCAGATTGGCGTGCCTGAGGTTATTCGAGAACACGTCACGAGGGTCGACAGACGTGCACTGACAACACTATCGCCAATAGAAGTGCGTACTGTATAAGTGCGCATATGGGGCTGGTGTGCCGTCATCCATGGACACCTACAGACGGCGTATGGTGAATAGGTCATGTCTCATCAGATCAATTATTCTTGCAGGTCCTGGAGAACGAATAAGTTTCCACTTCATCAAGTACCACACGTCTTCAGCTGGTGAGAGTTCTGGCAGTATTGCAGGCCAGGACAGACGTACACCACGAAGAGCATGTTGCGTCGCTGCAGCCATATGTGGACGTGCATTGTTCTGCTGTAAAAGGACATCACCTTCCCGTCAAAGAAATTGTAGTAGCATGGAGATAACGGCATTGCAGCAGGCAGGCACTGTTTACTTTATCCAGATGTGACCTCGAGTTGTAACTGGTGACTCCCCACACCATGAAGCCTCAGATGAGAACTGTGAGTCATTGGCGAATGCATACTGAAATAGGCAGCTCACCAGATCTATGGCATATACATGTACGTCCATCACTCGCCGCCAGACAGAAGCTACTATCAACACACAAGACAACAGAGTACCATAGCATTCTCCAGTCAACTTTTTCACGACAGCAGAGCAGCCATGTTTGGGGATGTTGTGGTGTCAGTAGTAGCCTGGCCAGAGGCACACGTGATATGAATCCTGCTGGAGGCAGTAATTTCCCAGTAGTCCCTGGTGACACATCAGGGGCAGCATGAGCCCAGATTTCGTGTCTGTTAGATGTTCAGTCAGCCACCGCTGCTGGTACAATGTGTGGAAGTTGACGTGGGTCTGTATAACGTGGACGTCCAGAACCTGTTCTACAGGTGTTAGAATTTTGCACAGACCACACTGAAATATCGTGTGGCGAGGGCCTCCCGATGGGTAGACCTGATCGCCTGGTGCAAGTCTTTTGAGACGACGCCACTTTGGCGACTTGCACTTCGATGAGGGTGAAATGATTATGATGAAGATGACACAACCACCCAGCCCCTGGGCGGAGAAGAACTCCAACTCAGCCAGGAAACGCAACTGGGCCCCCCGGCAAGACAAGCCAGCGCGCAGTACATTCAGCTTCGGTGGCAGACACAGACCACACTGAAAGCGGCGACACACCAACGACACACTGTGCCCAGTCCATCAATACGGCTTCCCACAGGCCCAAAATGCGACCCCATTCCAATGGGTGAAGCTGTTCAACAGTAGTGCGTACTGTGGTGTCACCACCAGACACCACACTTGCTAGGTGGTAGCCTTTAAATCGTCCGCGGTCCGTTAGTAAACGTCGGACCCGCGTGTCGCCACTATCAGTGATTGCAGACCGAGCGCCGCCACACGGCAGGCCTAGTCTAGAGAGACTCCCTAGCACTCGCCCCAGTTGGACAGCCGACTTTGCTAGCGATGGTTCACTGACTACATACGCTCTCATTTGCAGAGACTACAGTTTAGAATAGCCTTCAGCTACGTCAATTGCTACGACCTAGCAAGGCGCCATATTCTTCAAGACTGTATTCTGAACAGATAATATTGTGAATCATCTACCGTTAAGAGCGACGTTCATCATTAATGGATTAAAGTTAAGTATCAAACTAATTACGTCCACTTTCTGAATTCTCATTCCTTGTGATGTTCCAGACCTCACGTCAGTATAGTCCTTCCCTCCTCACGCCAGCCTGCGTGAGCTAAAACGCGTGCATTTCGGCCTCCTCTAGTAACATGGTGTTGGCTCTTCTGCCAACACTGCACGTACTCTTCGGAAGTGCATAGTCTTATTGTAGAATGACTGTTAGAAACAATGTTCAGCTCTAAAACCAGCTCAGCTACTGCGTGCAGAATCAAAGCAGAGGGAGCACAGAGAGAGGGAGCACATATTAAATCCTGGTGCCACTGGACACTGTCCTTAATGAGGTAGCAATATTTTCCGACATCGTAGTGTGCAAAGATGAAGAGGATTGCACAAGGTACTATAGCATAAAGAGGTGCATCAAACCAGTCTTTGAACAGAAGACCATCACAGAAACTAATACTGTCACGTTACCATCCCATTTTCATTCATCAAGTACGTTCTATGCCAACAGCCTTGCCGCAGTGGGAACACCGTTCCCGTCAGATCACCGAAGTTAAACGCTGTTGGGCTAGGCTAGCACTTGGATGGATGACCATCCAGTGTGCAGAGCGCTGCTGGCGAGCGGGGTGCACTCAGCCCTTGTGAGGCAAACTGAGCTACTTGACTGAGAAGTAGCGGCTCCGGTGTCGTAAACTGACATACGGCCATGAGAGCGGTGTGCTGACCGCATACCCCTCCATATCCGAATCCAGTGAGGCCTGTGGGCTGAGGATGACACGGCTGCCGGTCGGTACCGTTGGGTCTTCATGGCCTGTTCGGGTGGAGTTTCAAATGGCTCTAAGCACTATGGGACTTAACATCTGAGGTCATCAGTCCCCTAGACTTAGAACGACTTAAACCTAACTAACCTAAGGACATCACACTCATCCACGCCCGATGCAAGACTCGAACCTGCGACCTGCGACCGTAGCAGCAGCGCGGTTCCGGACTGAAGCGCCTAGAACCGCTCCGCCACAGCGGCCGCCTGGGCGGAGTTTAGTTTTTAAGTATGTTCAATAAGCGAGGAGAATTTTTTCTCTGGCATTTATTCTGCCGAAGTCCAACCAATAGAAGAAACACCCTCATCAAGTTAGTTAACTACAGTATTCGGGTGGATAGTTGCTGCAGCTCACTGTCGGAATGTCGAGTAAAAAGCAGCTCTGAAGGACGAAAGATGTTCCGTGAAGGCCGGTGCCTAATGGGTAACACCGAATAACTAACGTGCTCCTGTCTGGCTAAGGAAGCCGATTACGATCAGACACGTGGTGGGAACGTGGCCGGTGAACACGCCAACTGTAATAAACGGAGAAGCGTGTCGAGGCTCGGCCGTAAAAACTGTGCGCCGGTGCAAAACGTCGCTCGTTATGAACTTCAACGGCGCTCAATGAATGGAGCTCAAGAGAGAAGCACACTCTTCTTCTAAATGATCTGATTACAACGTAGTGGCTTATATTAGTATAATAGTGTAGGAATTGTAAGTACCATTCAGGACGGGAATGGATATGCACAGAAAAATACATCAAAATCTGAGTTACTAATGTGATGAAATCACTCCGCCTCTATGATCTTAAATGGACGCGTACAAAGAATTATTATGACAATACACGCAAAAGAATGCACAATTACGCACTGTCTGCTCATAATCTGGACTTGCACAGGTTTCAGGCAGTATTCAATCAAAAACATAATGGTAATAGTTTCACGCAAAGCTTATTCAATAAATTTCGTACCGTGAGACTTTTTTCTGTTCCCTAGAGCGAAGCGGGTCTGATATGGAAGCGGTTTCAGAACATATGATGGGGGAACATTTAGGGCGCTGTAATTATATCACTGATTCGCCCATTTGCTTCTTCAGATTTTGTCAACTGAAACATGCGAACCATAGTTGCCATCATCTGCAACTTCTACATCTATATACTTATCAGTCACTTTACAGTGCATCGTGGAGGATGCGAAGTACCAATACTATCGAATTTCTTTCCTGCTCCATTCGAGAACTGAGCGAGGGAAAAAAGATCATCTAACTGCGGGTCCACATGTCCTAATCTTTCTTATTTTATTTTCATGTTCCCTGCGTGAGATATACGAAGGTGGCAAGGTCTTCGTAAAATTCAAGTTCCCTAAATTTACTCAGCACGGTTTCGCGAAACTGTGACATCTTTTGCGAAGGATTGCCATTTCTTAAGATCCCAACAGAGCACGTCTGAATCTGTTCGATGTCTGCTGCCGTCTTGTATGTAGCAGACTATGCAGCAAGACGATGCGCAAGGACTGAACTTGACAAGGCTTAGCCTATTGCTGAATAGGTAACCAGAATAATTGATCACTCTGCTATCGGCAGAAGTACAGTTAGTCGCTAGGCAGGGAGGGTAAGGTCATCAGAAGTCGGTTCGTCGGATCTCCACGATTTGCAGCTGTTTGGGAGATCATCCACGGCTGTCACACCTGACACACCTGACCTAGCCCCCTCGGACTTCCACTTGTTTGGGCCATTAGAGGTATCCATTCGTGGTAGACATTTTGAGTAGGATGTGGAGGTGATTCACACAGTGAAGCACTGGCTGCGCCACCAGGACAAGAACTGGTACCGACAGGGCATATACGCCCTTTCATCGAGCTGGAGCAAGGGCATGGAACGGGATGGCGATACCGTGGAAAAATACTGAGTGTAGATAAAACACCATACTTTCGTGTGTGTAATTGTCACTATGCTGAATAAAGAATTGCTGAAGAAAAAAAATGCGGTGCACTACTTTCTGGGCAGCCATCGTGCATTTATGTAGTCAACGGCATTGTCAGAGAACAAGCTGATGGATTGTGGGAAAACCAGAACAGAAGAGAATAGAAGCATTTGAGATGTGGTGCTACAAAAAAAGTTGACAATCAGGTGGTCTAATAACATAAGGAATGAGGAGGTTCTACGCTGAATTGGCGAGGAAAGGAATTAATGGAAAACACTGATAAGAAGAAGGTATAGAATGATAGGACACCAGTTAAGAGAACGGGGAATAACTTCCATGGTCATAGAACAATAGACGGTGAATCTGTAACGGGAGATGGAGATTGGAATACATCCAACAACAAATTGAGGATGTAGGTGGAAAATGCTACTCTGAGTTGAAAAGATTAGCGCAGGAGGGCATTCGTGACGGGCCGCATCAAACCAATCAAGAGATGGAAAAAAATTATTAGCAAAATACCAGTCATATAGGTGCCCAGGTACCGTATCCTGGGTAATTTTCGGCAATTTTGTACAGTGCAGAAGACGAAATTTACTTGTTCAACAGAATGTACTGTTTTGAAAAATATCGTACGCAAATAAAACTAATTATTTTTTACAGATAATTTTTAACGTGCTGTAGCATCAACTGTTTGTGTTTGGAAAAGGGATAATGCCGAAATTTCAGTAGCAAGTTATAAGTTATAGATGGCCATAAACGGAAATGAAATGTTCAAATAATTTATCCTCGGGCAGTGGATCCGTTCTTCAAGAAGAAGCAATTCCTCTAGCATGTGAAACAGCATTTGTGAAAACATGAACTCCGACTTAAATGGCGTCTTCACGCTGTTGGCAGTTCGTCAGATGATTCTAAACTGTGATAGCAGAGGCAACTGTCAGGAGGACCCGTTACAACAGTATCTCCAGCCGCAGGAATAAAATTCTACTCCTAGCAGCGTCTGGATTTCTCTCTAATGTGGCTGTCTTATTTCCTCTTGGTTGATTTTCTCAATAACTTGGACTTACCTTCGCAACTGTATAATATTATTTCTACAGCCACACCAACATCAATACTCTGCAAATCACTGACAAGCGCATGGCAGAGGTTACGTCCCAATGTACCTCCTATTAGGGCTTCCTCGCGTTCCAGTCACGTACAGAGCGTCAAAATATTGATTACTTAAATGCCTCTGTGCGAACTGTAATTAGTGTAATCTTGTTATCGTGATATCTGTAGGAGTGATATGTGGCTGGGTTTTAACGCCCTGTGTGATAAAATGTATCCGGACACCCCCAAAAACATTCGTTTTTCGTATTCGATGCATTGTGCTGAAACATACTGTCAGGTACTCCATACCAGCGACCTCAGTATTCATTAGACATCGTGAGAGAGCTTGGGGCGCTCCGCGGAGCTCATGGACTTCGTACGTGGTCACGTGATTGAGTGTCACTTCTGTCATAGGTCTGTACACGAGATTTCCACACTCCTAAATACCCCTACGTTCACTGTCTCCGATGTGAAAGTGAAGTGGAAACGTGAAATGACACGTACAGTACAAAAGCATACAGGCCAGCGTCGTCTGTTGAGTGACAGAGACCGCCGACAGTTGAAGAGGGTCGTAATGTGTGATAGGCAGACATCTATCCAGACCATCATACGGGAATTTCAAACTGCATCAGGATCCACTGCAAGTACTATAATAGTTAGATGGGAGATGAGAAAACTGGGATTTCAATGTCGAGCGGCTGCTCATAAGCCACACGTCACGCCGGTAAATGCCAAAAGACGCCTCGCTTGGTGTGAGGAGCGTACACATTTGACGATTGAAAAGTGGAAAAACATTGTGTGTAGTGACGAATCGCGGTACTCAATGTGGCGATCCGATGGCAGGGTGTGGGTATGGCGAATGCCCGGTGAACGTCATCTGCCAGCGTGTGTAGTGCCAACGGTAAAATTCGGAGACTGTGGTGTCATGGTGTGGTCGTGTTTCTCACGGAGAGGGCTTGCACTCCTTGTTGTTTTGCGGAGCACTATCACAGCGCAGGCCTCCAATGATGTTTTAAGTACCTTCTTGCTGCCCATGTTTAAGAGCAATTCTGGGATGGCGACTGCATCTTTCAACACGTTCGAGCACCTGTTCATAACGCACGGCCTGTGGCGGAGTTGTTACACGACAATAACGTCATTGTAATGAACTGGCCTGCACAGGGTCCTGACCTGAATCCTGTAGAACACCTTTGCGTAGTGCAGCACTCAGTGAAGAATAGGCTCCCATTCTCCAATAAGCATTCCAGCACCTGATCGAACGTATGCCTGCGAGAGTGTAAGCTGTCATCAAGGCTAAGGGTGGGCCAGCACCACATTGAATTCCAGTATTACCGATGGAGGACGCCACGAACTTGTAAGTCATTTTCTACCATGTGTCTCGATACTTTTGATCACATAGTGTATATACCTAGATTCATCACCTGAAGTGTGTTCTAGAAACTTTCTAGATAGGCTATCTACCTTCAAAAGTCTGCCAGTTCAGTTCTTTCAGCATCTTCGTGACACTCTTGCATACGTCACGCTGATAAATGCCAAATGATGCGAACCTGTGACCATTAATGCTCCCCTAGTATGGTTGCTCAGAGTGATTTGATTTTCTCAATAGCTTCTGACTTAGTTTGCAGTTGTATAAAATTTTTTTGCTATGATAGTTACCAAGAGTGACTGGTTTGACAAATCTCGAAATATTTCGTCTCGTTAATTAGTTTTAGTCGAAAATACTCACAAGCATTTGAGTTCAGTGTACTTACACAGTGATTTTGAATTGAAGTGCTGCAAGTTTTCTTTTAAAACAAACCGAGCGAAAGGCAACAGGATTTTTGCGTTCAAATCCTTGTTTCTTCGTGCTGCGAGCCCAAGCAGACGAATTTCTCTTCGCACCCATTCACTCACACGTTCTTTGTCTGGTGTAGGAATTATCGAGGCGCACCTCCTTCAGGACGGCACGACATTTCTGAATTCCTTTCGGTAAAAAACTCCCACCTTCGTGCTGTGATCGGCCGTCACGCCGAGCCACACCCCGGGCGGTGGGCGTTTGCCAGTTTGACATCGGAGCGGGAGGCGGCCTATTAAACCATTCCAGATGTCAGGCACCGCTTCTGATACGAAAATTAATCGATCCGATTGCGGCCACTGTTCGTTCGGGAGCACGGTGCATAATAACGCCTTTTGTCTCAAACGGCGAGACAACCGAAGGACCGAATGATCATGCAAAATATCTCGAAGCAGTTCACATCGTAAGTCACGATAGAACGATTAGAGGCCTCCTCTGCATAAGCAGTGGGAACGTATTCACCGACATTAGCATTTTTGATACAATCTGATAGGGTGATACCGCTTTTGGGAACAATCTCATTATAGACACGCACTGGGCTTCGTGTGACCTTTTCGTTGTTTGAATTAATCGGCGTCTTCGTCGTTCAAAAAGCTTCATAAAAATACTGAAATTTAAATATGCTTCTAATAGAAAAAGTAAAAAGGAAATAAGCGCGAAACCGCGAGAGTTCTGTGTTCATGTTTTCATCTACTTGCTTGACCACAGGAAAGCTTTTGACAGCGTTTTGTGGGAGAAGTTTCGGCAGGTGCTTGCAAAATTTTGTCCCCTGCCACGCTTGACAGCACCGATTATCAGTCTATACAATAATCTGGCACGTCTGATTTCTTCAGTGTATCAAAAGGCGTCAGACGCCGCACTGACCAGCTCAGCTCAAAGCTTCAAGAAAGGACGATACTCTCCCCTTCCTTTCTCAGTTCTACATTTACATCCATAATCGACAAGCTGTTTCGGTATATGACGGAGGGAACTCCTCCGTAATGCACAAAGCCTCTTTTGTAGCGTCTGCTACTCGAGTTAGTCGGGCATCTCCGTAACGCTCCCGAGAGTACTAAACAGTCCCGCCAGGAAGCGTGCCGTTCTTCGTTGGCTATTACCTCTCTCTTTCTGCTACTCTATAATGGCCCCATACCATGAGCAAAACTCATGAATCTGTCTTACGAGTGTTTTTGAAACCATTTCTTCCGTTGAGGAATTAAATTAGCTTAAGAAATCACACAACTCGAAACGCAGCCGTTTGTGTTGTGGTGTTAAGAGTACTCATTACAGGGGTCCATTACGCGCGTCGGAGGATATAATGAAGAGGCTACACTGTGCTTGGTGCACAATGCGGCGATCCCCCCTTGTGGTGCATCGGACGTGATCGACCGGACTCTAGGCGACGAGTATGCCTGCCTAGGGCTGTTGATAAAATATCGATATATTGATATACCAATATTCTTCCAAAAAATATCGATCTATATCGGCAAATTTCTTCCAACGAAATATCTATATGTCGATAACGAAATTGCAATACTGAGTGCCGACAATTTTATTTGATATTCTTTTTTTTGCAATTTTCTGTAAATATTAGAAATTGTTGTTTTGAATCTTTAATAGAACATAATTTTACTTTCACTGTGAAGGAGTCTTACTACGTTTGTAAGTAGGCTGTTTAGGTTTTTATGTTGGTAACGCCACATAGTGCTCTGTATGAAAATCACTGACTGCGCTGTGCACGGTCTGTGGCTGGTTGGACTCATTGTCAGAATATTCGCTTGTGTAGTGTTGCGCAGTTGGATGAGAACAGCGTGTAGCGTTGGGCAGTTGGAGGTGAGCCGGCAGCAGTGGCGGATGTGGAGAGAGATATGCCAGAATTTTGAGAGGTTGCTATAAGCGGACGATCTGGACGTGTGTCCACCAGAAAAGGGAAATTTGTAAAGATGGATGTCATGAATTGATAGATTTATATATGACGACTTTTGAACATTATTAAGGTAAATACATTGTTTGTTCTCTATCAAAATCTTTCATTTGCTAACTATGCCTATCAGTAGTTAGTGCCTTCAATAGTTAGAATCTTTTATTTAGCTGGCAGTATTGGCGCTCGCTGTATTGCAGTACTTCGAGTAACGAAGATTTTTGTGAGGTAAGTGATTCGTGAAAGGTATAGGTTATTGTTAGTCAGGGCCATTCTTTGGTAGGGATTATTGAGAGTCAGACTGCGTTGCGCTAAAAAATATTGTGCGTCAGTTTAGTGATGATCAGAATAAGTAAAGAGAAAACTGTTTGAGTGCGTTGAGTTTTACTCAGTTGTCTTTGTATCAAATAACGTAGAAGCTTACTAGGACATTCATTCATAATTTTTCTAAGGGTACGTTACATTTTCTGAGCCTTCATCAAGTCCAGTCTTTTTCTTTGACTGTGTGGAGCAAGTATAGGTGGCACAGGAGAAGAAATCCGATTGCACTGGCGTGAGGAGAGAGGGGAGGGGACGGGGTGACGATGTGAATGGAATAAAAAGGTTTCCGATGAGAGGAAATAGCATACCAGTTGCGTTTAAAAACAATTTTAACCCAACTAGCGTGCTATTTCTTCACATCCTCGTTCTTCAAAAACAGTTGCTGAAAATTAGGAACAAAAATTTAAATGACAAGACAGGTCGTTGTGGTGGGTGGAGATGTTTGAGGGGAAATGCTGATGTAATCGGCGTTCGGCGCTACCATCAGGAACTACAACATTTAGCTTCACCACGCAGTTGTGACGCTACAACTGCTAGGTCGCTACCGTTTGCAGAAATGAAAAAAAAAAAAAGAAAAAGTACAGGGAGGCGACACGAAGTGTTCCAGACAAATCCGATATGTGACGAAACCGAACCACGGACTCATCGGACATCTTTTATTGTGCCACTTACCACTGTTAGCAACGCGGTTATCGCCAAGCGTGAACGTGCATCGTTTTCCTTTCAGTTCTTGCTCTAAGGGGGATAAGCAGGTTGCTAGCTTGTTGATATACAGAATGTCTAATAATAAATCAATACTTAACTATACAGCTGTAAAACCGGCATTATATTACCAGTGTTCAGCCGATGTTTTTACAGGCCAGGACGTCGACATTTTCCCCCCATATATCGATATTTTATCTCGATATATCGAGCCCATGCAATGATATTTTTTAAATGTCAGTATGTCGGATTCTCGATATTTTTAAAAATATCAAGTCTTATGGCTGCCCTCACGTTCCCATGCAGTTCAACACCGGGCCACTGTCACATCCGCATGTCCTAAAAATATGAATATTGCTCGATTCGACTAGCAAGCCAAATGGAGACCCATTATGAGGGCCCTTTAAAACTCTGTCGGGTGCTGATAACACTGTCTCACACTAGTACGTGGCATCTCCGAGTCCGAGTAATGATCTTTACATGAAATGTATTCGCAGTTGCCAGAGTGGGACTCGAACTCGAATTTCCCGCTTACAGCGAGCGGTCGCCTTGCCATTAGGCTATCAGAGCACGTTTCACCGCAAGACCCAAACTCCATGAGCGAGAGAGGTGGCGCAGCGGAGAGGTGGCTCGTAACCGAGAGGACGACGTTTCAAACATGCGTCCGGCCAGCCAGATTTAGGTTTTCCGCGATTTCCCTAAGTGGCTCCAGGCAAATGTGGATGGTTCCATTGAAAGGGCACGGCAGATTTCCTTCCTCGTTCTTGACACAATCCGAGCTTGTGCTCCGTCTTTACGAGTAATGAACTCGATGTCGACGGGAAGTTAAATAAAATCTCCCTTCCCTCTTTTTTTTTCAAATTTCTATATGTTGTCAGACACGTCCGAAGGAACAGATCGTACTCTGAGTCACACACGCCCTGCAGTATCGTATCGTAATCTCGTACTAATGGACTGTTGTGGCCGCTCTACCTGTCACAGAGAATTCTAGCTCTAATCACGTACATGGACGATAAACAGTCCAGATAAGAAGACAATAGAAGCTTCTCAAATGCGGTGCTACAAACGAATGCTAACAAAGATCTTAAGTGACTGCAGCTCTGTAGCCTGGTTCTACGGAGTTTACTATTGTCGCGTATGGATACTTTTGAGAACTATTCCACCTGAATGACTCGCACAAGAAAATTCGTTTTTCTCTAACGTGAGCCTTCTGACCTCCACTTATCTACGTCATCTTGTCTGAGTAGACTGTTGCCGGTCTTATTCACAACGGAGTGCGTAGGTTTTCAAATACAATTAGACACCACAGTATCGCCTTAGGGCTCCTAGTCTTTGCTCAAAAGGAGACAGGTGACACTAGAGTCAAACTTGAGTCGTTAGAGGTTCGAAATCTAGCACAGAAACGTCTAGCTCAAGCACCACGTAACAATTAATTACACAGAAGCAGAAGAACAAGCAAATGAGCTGCCTTATGCTTCATTTTATACAAACATAAAGAGCATTGACTTATTTGGTAATAAGTACGTAAAAAGCTATTATTTAGTTACTTTAAATGCTGAAGGCAGTAAACTACGAATCAAAAACTGAATTTGCGCTGAAAAGCATTCAAGTTTAGCGTCAGAGGCGGTGGTGGTAACTTTTGATAATTCGATACTGATGTACCGTGCCATGTTCGTAACAATAATTAGCTGTCCGCTATACGCACGTCACCAGATTAAACACACATTTCAATGAGCACGCGAATGTGTGCACGATACTCATTCTAGACAGAATATTAGAGTAACTGTGCGAATACACTACAATTTCATGATTATTGAACACCTATTGCCCCCTAATTAGGTGATCTGTATGCTTGTATATGTATTTCATTTCTGTTCTAAAGTTCGCTTTGGGCATTGTTTGCCGATTTATGGTTGTATGATTACTGTTTAAATTTCGAGCATTAGTGGAATTACATATATTTAAAACTGTTGTATCATTTTCTTCCATGTTGTACCTCAGGAAAACTTGTTGTATAAGTGATTATTCACAGTTTGTAAGTTAGCAAGTTTTAAGTGTTGCTTTATTGCATTGTTCCTATTCGCATATGAAAACGTCCTGAACAAACTTCAGGTAATTTAAGGTCCTGAGTGACAATGTTCGTCTCTCAGGAATTTTATGTGTTCTAAGAAACATGTAATTATTTGGGTGTTTTACACTGACATTCGGAATTTTTATAAACAGAACTTCCTGGACTGACAGTCGAGTACCGTAACCACTGTCATCGTATAGTTCTAAGTAAAGTAGCAGCCGCTATAGCAAACTTCGTCGAGTCATTGTTTATCAATACCACCGTTACCTCGGCCGAAGTGGCCGTGCGGTTCTAGGCGCTGCAGTCTGGAACCGCGAGACCGCTACGGTCGCAGGTTCGAATCCTGCCTCGGGCATGGATGTGTGTGATGTCCTTAGGTTAGTTAGGTTTAAGTAGTTCTAAGTTCTAGTGGACTAACGACCTCAGAAGTTGAGTCCCATAGTGCTCAGAGCCACAGTTACCATTTTCACGAATGACGCGCTCATCGAGAGATAACACGAGCGAGCATGGTTCCACATCTGGTGACCGTCCGTTCACGACGCTGCAAGTAACAGTAAATTATCGAAAGGCATCACGGCATAGATAATATTTTCGGACAGTATTGAATTTTAGTTCAAATACAGATAAGTTTATTAGGTTTTAATTTTACTATCAGTACATTTATTCTGGTAGTATTACAAGTTAACTTGCTAAATTACATCCTTATGTTTTTCGAAATGATGTGAATAGACCAGAGATATATTTTGGAGAATGTGGATCACCTGAAAAGATAAAGTGCAGTAGAAGAGTTTTCTTCTCTGGAAAGGCTTTCGATCATTTTAAGGACGCGAGTCAATACTTTTATTATGAAACTACTGCGTTAGGTGTAGAGAACGAATAACAAAGTACTAAAACAGTTGAGTGGTTCCATGTTGTTGCGAGTACAGTGTGTAACAGATAACAGAAGGCAGTGTACTGAACAACTTTACATTAGCATTTACTTCATTTGCAGACTATTAATTGTAGCTATTATGAGTAGCATGTTTTTAGTTCGTTACTACCTCCAAGTATCGCTGGCAAGAGCAAACCATTAATGCTTATTTTCCCCTGGACAGCAGGTTATGTGTTGAAATGTGGACGCATGGCCACAAAATGTTTAGTATTTACTGACAGGCGCAGTGCACTTAATGGTATAGTTACAGCTGGGGAGAAACATCAGGTCGTAAAATTTGTGACGTCTTTGTGGGAAGGCTGTTTAGCTCAAAGAAGAAACAACCAACGGATTGATTTGTGCACATATTACGATACCACGTACATATCTGCACTTATGCCTGTAACACCATATATAGATCTCCTAAGTGACCGTTTGCTGCAATTACCTTCTGTCATCCTGAGTGAGCCTTACCACATGATATACTTCGGACTGTAGAGCATAGTGTGTCGTACAGAATTATTTACCAGCAGAATTTCAAAGACAGGTTGGGTCTTTATCGAATGTGGTAGTACTACAGAAGCTATTATCAACACTGTAACGTTATTCAGAATAAAAAGAAAGAAGAACAGAGACCAAATTCTAAAGAATCTCTAGTCATTATCAGAATTCCACGTTTAGGACACTCGGTAATTTCCAGCGCCCTAAGAAAAAATAATTTCATTTATTGTCTCCCATTGACAACGCAGAATCAAATGGTGGCGAAGTTTTACACTTGTGAAATGAAATTACTTGGTTAGACAAAACGAAGACGCTTACTGCCTCGTTTCTATTGCCGATGAAAATGGGGCGTCGGGAGGTGGGGGTGAGCACGGAGAAGAGATAGCATACTGAACGCTCTCCTGTGAAAATGCAAAACACACGCACACAAAATGAGACCTGCGGAAGATCGACGATTAGAGCGGGAACTAACACTTGACCCTCAGTATGTAGCATACTGAGTCAGAAAATCCCATTATTTATCGAATAAACGACTGGCAATCAGTCACTTGAAATTGTTACAATCGTAAAAAATCCAGGAGACTCCGTTCAAAGAGACTTAAAATAGAACGAGCAAATGAAATTAGCTGTAGGAAAAACAAGCGCAAAAAGAATCCGAAAGAAATGTAATTCACCAAGGAATTAAGGCTCGTTTGAGCATTTCTAAAGTATATCCGACCAGCCTGGTGACATAGGACTTTTTAAATTTATTTATTAGCTATTTTCATTTAGTCTTTATCCAGATACAGGAACAGACCAAATGTTGCACTTGAATTGACATGAATATAGCACATAATATTTTAGCATAATTGCAAATGTATTACTATAACTAGACATTATGGTGTTTAAGGGAAAGATCTACACAATAAAGCTACATAAAAATAATTTTTTAAAAAGGAAAAAAAATCTGCATAATCTATTTGGCCATCAGTCGCACATGCTAGGGGGGGTTTAACACAGGAAATCCAAAGGAGAGCAGAGCATTTCATCAAGTGTTCGTTTAGTAAGCGCAATAGTGCCACAGAGTTGCTCGCCAAAGCTCGGTAGCGGACAGTGCTAGATAGGCATGGTGCATAAAGGAGAAATTTAGACTACTGTTAAAATTACAACGTGAAATGACTGCGACAAGAAAAATCAGTGAGAGTTGAGCTCATACGGAGACCAACATACAATCGTTCTTCCCCCGCAGATCAGGGAAGGAGATAAATTAGGTTGGTAACAATTACTCTCCGCGGTATGCCGTAAGGTGTCTTTTGGTGAAGTGGATGTACTGAAACTGTTACTCCGCAGGTATCGTACTCTAGTGAGTCCTCTCAGTGGAAAAGCAATTCATGAACTTTGTGAACTTTTTTGAGTGGTTAAAATACAGCATTTACCGCCTAAAGCCTCTTTTTCAACAAACCCATTCTGTCATCGATGCAAGTTATTGAGGATGCACATGCAAGGGGAGGCACTTTGTTTGTTCTACAGGTCTTCTACTTTCTTCTACCCAAAAACATAATTTTATGAAATCAATTTTTCGTTAAACAGAATTACATGTATGAGGAATGGTTATCAGAAATCATTCGTGAGCTAGTGCGATCGGTCGGTATTTAATGGAATTGCAAGGGGCGCCTAACAGTCGCTTTTGAAATAAGACCGTCTCTCGGCAAAGAAAAATCAAACAAATGTTACAGAAAGTTTCAAGGAAGGCGTCAGTCCTCTCTGTATTGTCAAAGAGAATTTAGTGTGGGAAGGTACAATATGCACGTTCGTCGGACGCCGAACAAATACAAATTCAGCACTGCGATAATCGTGACACAAAGCATGGAGACGGTTCGCCTCTGTATGTGCATGTGCCTAAGAGACCTTATTACACGAGGCATCTAAGGTGTACACCTATTCAGCAGCGCTCCAAGCGTGCATGTTAGGAAATGCGGAGTGGTTCACGTAGCCGGATTACACGATAACCGCAGGATATTCCTCCCGCGAATCCGCGCATGCACACTTGACGCCAATAAGGCAAGAAATTCAGAGAGACTGTCTGACTTCTTGTAAAGTCGTTCATTCAAATTAAATATTTCTGAGAGGTCAAGTATCGTATCTACTAGTTGTTTCATTTTTTATTATGATAATTATTTACTAAGTAATTGTTGTTCTCTTTTTGTAGCGATAACGAAACTGTGATGTAACTCTTCTGATTTATGGGTTCAAGCATTGGTTTTGTATTGTGACACTTGTCAGCACAGGTATATATTTAACTAAACTAACGTTTGTACAGCATTTTGTGCATTGAGGACACAGCTGTCTTCGGAGCTATTGTCTTGTCAGTGTCTGTAACCCTTAGGATTAGCGGTTGTCGGTTTCTACCCTGTCTCGGAAAAAGGGACGAGGGCAGGTCGTATATTTCCCATTAATGATGGAACTGAGACTCGAAGATCCACAGGAAATTCATAACTTCCTGAGAATATAAGTAGCTTGTTGCAACCAGGTGCTGTCGATGATCCAGGAAGGAATTCGCTCAACTGACACAGTAAAGTAGGAATCAGTTTCACCTAATCGGAAGTAAGATCAAACCATTTGTTTATTCATTTTGTATCGAACTCTTTCGCCGGCAGTTGGCAGTTTCTCCTTCATGACATGTTGACATAACACAAAACAATCCAATCAAATCAAATGTGAACTTTCGTCAATTAATGCGCTACATATACAAATAGAAAAACACACATGAATAGCTTACGTATATTTACTCAGAAATAACTACTGTCGATCTATCTTCCTATGATACAACGGGTAGTTAGGATCATACAGGTGCTTTCCCTCGCTATACGCCTGGATTAGGACGCTTAATGATTGTTTGCCTGGATTTGAACGCTTAAGGGCTGTTAGGTCTATTCCATTTGTAGAACACTAAGGAATCAGTATAAAGAACGCTTTTTACAAACAGATTCTACAAAAATACAGCTGGCAAAAATATTGCTTTTCTTTAATTACGGCATTTATTAAAATTAACACAGTGAAAAATGTTCAACATCTCCAATATGACTCCATGAAGTTAGCTACTGGCTAAACAAAAACAGGCAGGAAACGTACTTGGAAGTACTTGCTTCTATGCACGCGCATGTTATCGCGGTATAATGTGCATGAGCGGATTCACGGTGTTTTAGAACTGCTCTCTGTTTCCGCGTGCGGATAATGCGCCTTCTAATTTTTTTAGTTCCATCCATTCTACAGCCAGATGGCTGTCGCGCTATACCCGTACCTTAATAGTACTGTTTAGATCCTGTACCGTTACTACTGAAAAATTAGAGTGTGTGTCCATGAATATGAAGATACATTACATTGTCAAGTACGTCTTCAGGGACTTCACTGTTCCGCAACTAATGCACCTGAATCATTTTAGATGAAAATGACCTTATGCACACAGATAAATTTATTAAGTTGTGCTTTCAAGATGTCAATGAAAGCTGTGCTTTCAAGATGTCAATGAAAGCTGCCCGTTCCGTTGGCCAGTGTCAGTACAAGTTACCAAGATGAATCAATTTTCAGCTGGGGGCTACAGTGCGACACTTTCGCATTTAGCTTGCTACCCACGAGACTTCAGGTAGACTTACACAAAATATGCTCTTTGGATCGAGCCGCCTTTCCCGTTAAGTCGAATGTGAATTTGAAGTACTTCACAAAAGCCTAAATAGCCCGCGCTAGGCTGCTTTCTGCTTTTACTTCCGTTGTTTGATGCATGAACACCTCAAGTAGGAGAAAATACAAACATAGCGTTTCCCAATATGTAGACACAACGATGTTTAACTCACTGTTTAATCATCAAAAAAATGGTTCAAATGGCTCTGAGCACTATGGGACTCAAAAGCTGAGGTCATTAGTGCCCTAGAACTTAGAACTAGCTAAACCTAACTGACCTAAGGACATCAGAAACATCCATGCCCGGGGCAGGATTCGAACCTGCGACCGTAGCGGTCTTGCGGTTCCAGACTGCAGCGCCTTTAGCCGCACGGCCTCTTCGGCCGACTTAATCATCAAGATTTATGTTTCCTTAGAAGCCTTTGGGTCATTCCAGGTGAAAGTTTGAATAAGTCAAATGTGTCCAGAATGAGATTTTCACTCTGCAGCGGAGTGTGCGCTGATATGAAACATCCTGGCAGATTAAAACTGTGTGCCCGACCGAGACTCGAACTCGGGACCTTTGCCTTTCGCGGGCAAGTGCTCTACCATCTGAGCTACCGAAGCACGACTCACGCCCGGTACTCACAGCTTTACTTCTGCCAGTATCTCGTCTCCTACCTTCCAAACTTTACAGAAGCTCTCCTGCGAACCTTGCAGAACTAGCACTCCTGAAAGAAAGGATACTGCGGAAGGTAGGAGACGAGATACTGGCAGAAGTAAAGCTGTGAGTACCGGGTGTGAGTCGTGCTTCGGTAGGTCAGATGGTAGAGCACTTGCCCGCGAAAGGCAAAGGTCCCGAGTTCGAGTCTCGGTCGGGCACACAGTTTTAATCTGCCGGGAAGTTTCAAGTCAAATGTGATTTACTTCCATGTCCCTGCTCAAAAGAGCATGTGTTCCGATTCTAAAGGCAACGCTATCGACGAAACTTGAAAATTCGACTTCCTTTCCTTTCTATAGACAAGGCCTACAAAGCTTACATGAAACTTACGTTCCGCAACAAACATGCGATAGACCACCGTTATAAGGTAGCCAAAAATAAGACGAATAACTCATGACGTGCGACCTTCGCTTGACCGAAAAAAATAAAAAAATAAACAACACCAAAGGTATGTAGTCCATAATAACGATCATAGAATAGGGTTCAAATGGTTCTGAGCACTATGGGACTTAACATCTGAGGTCAACAGTCCCCTAGAACTTAGAACTACTTAAACCTAACTAACCTAAGGACATCACACACATCCATGCCAGAAGGAGGATTCGAACCTGCGACCGTAGCAGTCGCGCGGTTCCAGACTGAAGCGCCTAGGACCGCTCGGCCACCGCGGCCGGCATAGAATAGGGTATTCTGTCTCTGCACTATAGAAGTTGAAGAAGGATTTGAGGATGAAAGGTATTTTCAATAGCGTATTCGCTGCTGCTACTGACTAAACATAAATGCATGTATCATTACGTCCTTATAGCTTACACTTTATAATACTGTTGACTGGTTATTTTTCTTGTAGTTCTGTAGCATAAATCCGAAAGGCTTCCCATAATGAGAATTTTCACTCTGCAGCGGAGTGTGCGCTGATGTGAAACTTCCTGGTAGATTAAAACTGTGTACTGAACGGAGACTCGAACTCGGGACCTTTGCCTTTCACGGGAAAGTGCTCTACCATGAGCATGCTCTACCATGGTAGAGTACTTTCCCGCGAAAGGCAAAGTCCTGAGTTCGAGTCTCGGTTCGGCACACAGTTTTAATCTGCCAGGAAGTTTCATGGTTTCCCATTTTCCTCATCACGAGACATCTTACCGTTGCAATTATTGGATGCTCCGAGATTTTCCTCTTGAGTGTAGTAGCCTGTATATAGTGTAGATGACAGAGAGAGGTGGGAGAAGGAGAAACCCAACATAGACTACTTTTCTCAAGTAACACCAAGGATAACGTCTCCATTTGACGACAATCAACCACAGGGTTTCATGCTCTCACTGCTCGAGACACTGTGCTGAGGTTTGCAGCTCAGTGCAGGACATTAACAATCACACTGGAGGTGCGATCAGTAAGATCACACTCCCCCCCCCTCCCTCCCCACATCTTGCCACCCAAAAATTAGTAATAAGACATTACTTCAACGACAGAAGTCGAAGCGACCAACACCGAGATGAGCGCCACAGAGCAATGGAACGACAGTAGCTTCAGGTACCAATAATTTTGTGGTAAATAATGAAAAAGTAATCTCTGCAGAGAAAACAAATTTTATTACATATGCAAAAAGTGGTACAAAATGTTTAACAACAGATAATGAACAAATGGAAAAGGCAAAAATATTCAAATAATTGACTATTCAAGGAAGCAGTTTAGAAAAATTTGCTTTAGATGAAAGGATACATAAGTTGGAAAAAGCGTATGATATAAGTAAAAATACCTGCAACAATAATTATTTAAAAAAACTTAAAAGAAGGCACTAGAACACAGTAGTGAAACCAGAATTCCTATTTTCCAGAGAATGTCTAGTGTCACATTATAGACTTTGTAAATTAGAAATATTATAATGAAGAATTGTAGCGAAAACATTAGATACTCAGAAAAACGTAGCATTTTGGAAATTTAGAAGGAACGATGAAATTTATCAGAACGAAGAAAAGGCACCAGAAACAACAAAGAAGAGGAAATTACTATTTTTGTAATTATTTACAGAATGGATGACACTGGACTCACTCAAGTACCTTAGGTTCAAATGGCTCTGAGCACTATGGGACTTAACAGCTGTGGTCATCAGTCCCCTAGAACTTAGAACTACTTAAACCTAACTAACCTAAGGACATCACACACATCCATGCCCGAGGCAGGATTCGAACCTGCGACCGTAGCAGTCAAGTACCTTAGGGAAAGTAAGTTAACAGCCATGTGTTTTCAACTGGTTAGGAAAAATGTAAGAAGTATTGAAAAGAGAGATCTTTAGGGAATACTTTTAAAGCTGGAAGGATTCCAAGGAAGGATGTAAAAGGAAACTGTCACGTAGTGATCTTAACACGGGACAAAGAAATGTCGGAAAGAAGTGGAAAAATACTGCAAGAAAGGAAAGAACAAAAAAAGATTAAGAACTGCAATTGTAACGTGGTCACTAGAAAGGCTTAACGCAAAAAGAAGAAGAAAAAATAAAAAAGAATCAAAGTTAAGGGAAATATAGTTACAAATAAGACCGATCTTATCGAGGGTGTAAACAATGAAAGAGAAATCACACACTCTGTTGGGACTAATGCAACCTGTAACAAGTTATTACGAAAGTGACAAATATTTTCAGTCACTCAAAAAGGGGAAGTCCTAAGAGAAAAGTAGCAGTGCAGGCGAACCACTGAGGTCGAACAAATTTAAAGAATGGCGCCACCTAAACGACCAGGTTTTATGTTATGCGTGTTAACACAGTTGCAATTAGGTTTCATGTAAAAACAGAACTGTACGAGAAGAGAGAAAAAAAAGTATGTACCGTATTCATTTAGAGGAAGAACCAAGGAAGAAAGTGAATGATGCAGCACCTGGCCTATAGTAGTTCGTGGAATTACTGAGATCCTTGAGAGAGCCAGTCATCACAAAATTATTTATCTGGCGTGCAAGATAATGACACAGACGACATAGCCTCGGGCTGCATGAAGAAATGTAATAATATCAATTCTAAAGGAGGCAGGGACTTTAAAGTGTGAATACCATACAATCAGTGTAATAAGTACGGTTGCAAAATATTCACACGAATTACTTACAGAAGAATGGAAGAACTGGTAGAAGTAGACATCGGGGAAGATCATTTTGGGTTCCGGAGAAAAGGAGAAACACATGAGGCAATACTAACCCTACGACATAGCCTATAAGATAGTTTGAAGAAAGGCAAACCTATGTTTATAGCAGTCATAGATTTTGGAAAACGTCTTGACAATGTTAAATGTAATACTCTCTTTCAAATAAAAAGTGCAGGAAGAAAAAGGTTATTTTTAAGTTGCGTAGAAACCATACTGATGTTACAAGAGTCGAAGGGCATGAAAGAGAGGCGGTAGCTGAGAATGAAAGGAGACACGGTAGTAGCCTGTCGCCGGTGTTATTCAGTCTGAACACTGTGCAAGCAATGCAGGAAACGAAGAAGAAATTTGGTGGAAATGGCTCTGAGCACTATGGAACTTAACATCTGAGGTCATCAGTCCCCTAGACTTAGAACTACTTAAACTTAACTAACCTAAGGACATCACACACATCGATACCCAAGGCAGGATTCGGACCTGCGACCGTAGCAGCAGCGCGGTTCTGGACTGAAGTTCCTAGAACCGCTCGGTCACAGGGCCGGCGAAGAAATTTGGAAAGGGAATTAAAGTTCATACAAAAGAAACAAATACTCAAGGGTTTGCCTGTGACGGTTAATTCTGTCAGAGAAGGCAAAGGATTTGGAAACACAGTTGAAAGGATTGAATAGTTTATTGAAAAGAACATCGACAAAACTAAAACAAGGGTACTGGAATGTAGACGAGTTAAAACGTGCGATGCTGAAGAAATTAAATTAGGAAATGACGAACTGAAAGTAGGGAAAAGTTTTGCTATGTGGGGAAGGACATAACTGATGATGGCCGATGTAGAGAGTATATAAAATTAGACTGGCAACAGCAAGAAAACTATGTTTGAAAAGTAGGAGTTTGTTAACATATAATATCAATTTGAGTGTCAGGAAGTATTTTCTAAAGGTACTCGCTGGAATGTAGCTTTGTACGGTAGTGAAAAGTCCACGATTCGTATTTGAGACAAGAGGAAAACAGAAGAATTTGAAATTTGGTGCTGCAGAATAGTGGTGAAGATTACAAGGGAATAACAAATGACGAGGTAGTGAATCGAATTGGGGAAGAACAAAATTTGTAACACATTTTGATTAAAAGAATAAATCTGGTGGTAGGACGCATCCAGGTGCATTAAGGAATTGTCATTTCGGTAGTGGAAGGTCCACCTCTGCAGCTGAGTGGTCACTGCGGTTGACTGCCACTCCTGGTACTACCAGCGGCTTTTCCTTAGTGGGAGGATTGGAACGGCATGCACTCACCGTCGTGATGCAATATGAGGAGCTACTTGACCTAGTAGTCGCCGCTCCAGATCACGAAAACAGGCAACCGCCAGGAGAGCGATGTGCTGACCCCACGCTCCTCCAAACCTCAACCAATGGCAGAGGATGACGCGGTGGTCGGTCGGTACCGATGGTCCGCCAGAGCCAGTGGACGGATCTGACGCGACGGAAATGTAAGGCGGTAGAAATGGTAGAGGGACACAAGAGCCTGGGTACGGGAAGCAGGTTCAAATGGACGTAGGGTGCGGTGTTTATTGGCAGAGGGTGACGCGGTGGTCGGACGTTACTGACGGGTCCACAAGAGCAACTGGATGGAGTAGATGTGATGGAAGTGTGATGGGGTAGGAATGGTACGAGGAGACAAAAATCTGGTTACAGGAAGCAGGTTCAAATGGACGTAGGGTGCGGTGTCTATGAAGAGACAAGGGAAAGACTAATATAAAGAGTTGCGTCATTGCATCAGACCAGACTTCAGACTAAGACTCGTGATACAAATAGAGGAGCTACTCGAACAAGTCGCAGAGGCTCCAGATCACGAAAACTGACAACTGCCGGGAGAGCAGTGTGCTGACCCCACGCTCCACCATACCACGCATCCAACGCAGTTGGCAGAGGACGACACGGCAGTCAGTCGGTTACAACGGGGCCGTGAGAGCCTATGGACGGAGTTTACATAGTGGAAGGAAGTGTGAGGTGGCATATAGTGTAGGAGACAAAGGCTTGCACATAGTAAGCACGTTCAGACGGATGTAGGTTGCGGTATTTACGCAAAGGATAGATTAACATGGAGGGCTGCATCAAACCCGTCTCTGCAGCAACAGTGACTGTAGACAAAGATGAAGAAGTCCTGGCGTGACACAGAACCAGAGAGACGGCATCGCGGCCTGGGGTAGCAGTCGAGACAGCGGCGCCGGGGCTACCGCGGTTGTCTTTAAATACGCGGCGGCGGCGCGGATGCTACTCGGCGGGCCAGACTTGAGCGCCAGCCACAAGACGCTCGCGCCCGATGCGTATCGGGAGGGGCTGCCGGTGTCCGGATTGGTCGGCGCCCGTTTTGCAGCGTAATTACGGGTTTAGTCGGGTCCCGCGCACCGAGCACCGACCGAGGAAAAAGAAATAAATGACGGAAAGGAGAGACAGAGAGAGAGCGAGAGAGAGACGGGGAAGGAAGGAAGGGGGAAAAAGAAAGGAGTAGCGAGCTGGATCGTGGCCGGGTAATATGGGTGGGAGGACCCGCCCGAGGCCACGCGTAGGAGGGGCCGTTGCTGTAGTGCCGTGCCTCCAACATTCGGCAGTGCTCGGTGCGAGGTGCGTGAGGTGCGTGCCCGCGTCGGCATTCCGTGGACCGCTCGCCGCAAACTCTCGCTCCGTCACTCCTATAAGGGGCATCCAATAAGTAATGCAACATACTTTTTTTCTGAAAGCCGGTTGGTTATTGTCAGGAATCCAACATACCTTGTCATTCCCCACTCTCCTGACTTAAAAACCCAATTTATCAACATAATCTCCGCTCGCTGCGATGGGCTTAGGCCACCTCACAATCCGCATAGTATCATTCTACTGGTCGACGTCGGAGCCAACGACTTGCTGCATCAATAACGTCCCCGCCATCCACGTACTGCTTCCCGTGGAGTGCATCATACACGAACTATCAGCTTAATAAGTCACAGCTGCAAAATACTAACACGAATTCTTTACAGACGAATGGAAAAACTGGTAGAAGCCAACCTCGGGGAAGATCAGTTCGGATTCCGTAGAAACACTGGAACACGTGAGGCAATACTGACCTTACGACTTATCTTAGAAGCAAGATTAAGGAAAGGCAAACCTACGTTTCTAGCATTTGTAGACTTAGAGAAAGCTTTTGACAATGTTGACTGGAATACTCTCTTTCAAATTCTAAAGGTGGCAGGGGTAAAATACAGGGAGCGAAAGGCTATTTACAATTTGTACAGAAACCAAATGGCAGTTATAAGAGTCGAGGGACATGAAAGGGAAGCAGTGGTTTGGAAGGGAGTAAGACAGGGTTGTAGCCTCTCCCCGATGTTGTTCAATCTGTATATTGAGCAAACAGTAAAGGAAACAAAAGAAAAATTCGGAGTAGGTATTAAAATTCATGGAGAAGAAATAAAAACTTTGAGGTTCGCCGATGACATTGTAATTCTGTCAGAGACTGCAAAGGACTTGGAAGAGCAGTTGAATGGAATGGACAGTGTCTTGAAAGGAGGATATAAGATGAACATCAACAAAAGCAAAACAAGGATAATGGAATGTAGTCTAATTAAGTCGGGTGATGCTGAGGGAATTAGATTAGGAAATGAGGCACTTAAAGTAGTAAAGGAGTTTTGCTATTTGGGGAGCAAAATAACTGATGATGGTCGAAGTAGAGAGGATATAAAATGTAGGCTGGCCGTGGCAAGGAAAGCGTTTCTGAAGAAGAGAAATTTGTTAACATCCAGTATTGATTTAAGTGTCAGGAAGTCATTTCTGAAAGTATTCGTATGGAGTGTAGCCATGTATGGAAGTGAAACATGGACGATAAATAGTTTGGACAAGAAGAGAACAGAAGCTTTCGAAATGTGGTGCTACAGAAGAATGCTGAAGATTAGATGGGTAGATCACATAACTAATGAGGAAGTATTGAATAGGATTGGGGAGAAGAGATGTTTGTGGCACAACTTGACCAGAAGAAGGGATCGGTTGGTAGGACATGTTCTGAGGCATCAAGGGATCACCAATTTAGTATTGGAGGCCAGCGTGGAGGGTAAAAATCGTAGAGGGAGACCAAGAGATGAATACACTAAGCAGATTCAGAAGGATGTAGGTTGCAGTAGGTACTGGAAGATGAAAAAGCTTGCACAGGATAGAGTAGCATGGAGAGCTGCATCAAACCAGTCTCAGGACTGAAGACCACAACAACAACATATTTTTTCTTCATAATTACTGTATATTATCTCAAAAGCTAAAATAAGCCATACAAATCACATTTCCTTGGATGGTAATAAAATTATACAGGGTGGTTCATTGATCGTCACCGGGCCAAATATCTCACGAAATAAGCGTCAAACGAAAAAACTACAAAGTACGAAACTTGTCTAGCTTGAAGGGGGAAACCAGATGGCGCTATGGTTGGCCCGCTAGATAGCGCTGCCGTAGGTCAAACGGATGTCAACCGCGTTTTTTTTAAAATAGGAACCCCCATCTCTTATTACATATTCGTGTAGTACGTAAAAAAATATGAATGTTTTAGTTGGACCACTTTCTTCGCTTTGTGATAGATGGCGCTGTAATAGTCACAACTGAAACATTCATATTTCTTTGCGTACTACGCGAATATGTAATAAAAGATGGAGGTTCCTATTTAAAAAAAAAAAAGCAGTTGATATCCGTTTGACCTATGGCAGCGCCATCTAGCGGGCCAACCATAGCGCCATCTGGTTTCCCCCATCAAGCTAGACGAGTTTCGTTCCTTGTAGTTTTTTCGTTTGATGCTTATTTCGTGAGATACTTCGCCCGGTTACTATCAATGGACCACCCTGTATATTAACTACTTATTTCTGATAGTTAATTTTTTTTAAATACTGCAACTACTGTTACTACTACAAAAATACAATAAAACCCTTAGCCAGTTACCCAACTACTAATACTACTATAAGCGCTACAGAAACTGTTCTCTGTTTGTTTGTTTATTTTGGTCCACTTAAACTGCAGATGGTCGTTTCCGCTACTGGGTCCGCCCGCATACTACCCCAGTCAAAAGCCACTGTCTGCTGGATTCCTTCGGCGTTGGCCAGCACGTCATCAGCATTTCCACTGTAGCAAGCAATTCCACCCATCACTGTTACGTCTTACATGATCAGTTGCGCCAACACAATGTAGATTCTTAGGAAATTGTTTCATTCTGTCGTCGCTGAACTCAGTCACCTCTCCATCTGCAGAGTATGTTATACAGGGTGTATCATAATTAAAGGCGTAAACGCATACAGTTGAAAGTAAACGATACTAGGAGCAAAAAAGTCTCAGTAAACATAGGGTCCAAAATGCGTAGCTTAAGATATACGAGCAATTTCTCATCTTCTATACTGTGAAGCAAATTTATTTTTCTGCAAGCTCTTTGCTTTCCATATTTTGGGAAATGGTAATGTGGACCGAAACAAGAAAAAATGACCAGTAAACATGTGCTCTAAAATGCATACCTTAAGAGCTATGAGCACGTGCTCATCTTCGCTACTTGGAAACACAAATCTTTTAATGAACAATTGCTCGTAACTTTTAAGGTATGCATTTTAGAGCAAATGTATTCTGGACATTTTTTCATGTTTTGGTCCATATTACTACGAACCAAAATGTGGAAAGCAAAGAGCTTGCCGGCCGGTTTGGCCGAGCGGTTCTGGGCGCTTCAGTCTGCAACCTCGCGACTTCTACTGCCGCAGGTTCGAATCCTGCTTCGGGCATGGATGTGTGTGATGTCCTTAGGTTAGATAGGTATAAGTAGTTCTAAGTTCTAGGGCACTGATGACCTCAGATGTTAAGTCCTATAGTGCTCAGAGCCATTGTTTCTTTGCAAAGAGTTTGCAGTAGAAGAGATTTGCGTCATAGTATCGATGATGAAAAATTGCTCGTAGTTGTTGTTGATGTTATTGTTGTTGTCGTCTTCAGTCCTGAGACTGGTTTGATGCACCTCTCCATGCTACTCTATCCTGTGCAAGCTTCTTCATCTCCCAGTACCTACTGCAACCTACATCCTTCTGAATCTGCTTAGTGTATTCATCTCTTGGTCTCCCTCTATGATTTTTACCCTCCACGCTGCCCTGCAGTACTAATTTGGTGATCCCTTGATGCCTCAGAACATGTCCTACCAACCGATCCAATCTTCTAGTCAAGTTGGGCCACAAACTCCTCTTCTCCCCAATTCTATTCAATACCTCCTCGTTAGTTATGTGATCTACCCATCTAATCTGCAGCATTCTTCTGCAGCATCACATTTCGAAAGCTTCTATTCTCTTCTTGTCCAAACTATGGTCCATGTTTCACTTCCTTATATGGCAACACTCCATAAAACTACTTTCAGAAACGACTTCCTGACACTTAAATCTATTCTCGATGTTTACAAATTTCTCTTCTTAAAGTTTGCATTTTCGACCCTATGTTTACTGAGACTTTTTTGCTTCTAGTATCGTGTATTTTCAACTATAAGCGTTTACGTCATAAATTATGATACACCCTGTATAGCCTGAATGTCATCTTTCTGACTGATGGTTGAATGCCTCGTTAAGTCTTCCTTGGCCTTCCTCTATACTGCGGCAGCAGTATAGACCAAGATGCGCCAGATCGACTCGCTCCTTAGTGCTGCTTTGGGATCCAACATCCTTAACACCTGACCTCCATTACCCGCCGCATCTTAATACAGGGCGCAGTCAAACAATGTGTTACGATGTGCCCACTCTGCCGCAGGCGCAGCTATCATTCATCTGTCCTTTGATTCTGTGTAGATACGTAGGGTACAGTCCATGGCCAGTCAGGCAAAGTATAAGTCCGCTCGGCGGGTTGAGCCATTTCCTTTTAAATTCGTTTGTTCTTCTGCCTGTACCTCATGTATCCCATTCAGTTTTCCGCAGGTGTGGTATGCGATACTTCCATTTGATTGCTTTTCTTTTACCAGTAAAAGGACAGTACACTTGAGAGTTGATCGTTGAGAGGACACCTAACGAAATAACCCTTTCAGAGTCCCAGAACACAGTTGCCATGACTTTGCCGAATTGCCGTTTTGCTTCCTGTTCGAACTGATGAACCCGTGTTTTGTCACCTGTGACGATGTTCGACAAAAAATTTTGACGGTCGGTCCCGTAACTCGCAAGTAATTCTGCACAGGTTGTCCTTCGTTGCTCTTTATCGTCTTCCGTTAGGCGACGAGGAATCCAGCGGGAACACACCTTTGAATATCGTGTCAGCACTGCCACAAAGACGTCCAGTTGAGCAGCGAGATGTTTGATTGTAATCCGTCGATCAACTCGAATGAGCGTGTCCGCACGTCAGTACTTACAGTTGTGTGCGGCCGGCCGGCACGCGGGATATTGGACAGGTTTGCGTGACCTTGTTGCGATGTTGACAGACGCCCGGCCCAACGATTCATCTTGCTTTTGTTCACTGACAGGTCTCTGTAGACATCCTGGAAGCGCCCATGAATAACTGCGATGTTCTTGTTTTCCTCCAAAAGGAACTCAATTACTGATATCTGCTTGGAACGCTATTTTGCGAGATACATATAGCGCCGCTACGTATCGTAACTTCATGAAACTGTAGCGGTTCAAGTGTGAATATTGCACTATGTCCCACAACAAATTTCGAATTTTTTCAACCGAAACTGACCTAGAAAAAAGTGTTCCATTACTTATTGAACGCTCCTCGTATTTGCGGGGCGGAAGCGGTGAGTCCTGAGTAGACGAACATCTGGTGTACACTGACCGAAATGGAAAGTCCTACGCCATCAAGCACCATTCCGACATTTATAAAACTTTATGGAGATGTTCCTCATTTAACGGATACTACTCAATGTGATTTAATCAGGGAGGCAAAACAACAGGTCGGACTGATGGAAGAGATAGAGATATTCCAACGAAGAGCAGAGCGTTTCGTCACGGGATCGTTTAGTTGGCGCGAGAGCATAAGCCTGTATTACACGACACAGCTATAGTATGCAAGTCTGCACCAGCGCCCCTGGCGTACAGCTCTGAAACCGCCAACTTTTTCGTTCTCCCTATTACACGATACACCTAACATGTATAAGTCTGCACCACCACCTCAATAGTAAAAATTCGAAATTGCAGGCTTCCTTACGTCGCTGCGTGGAAAACTTTCTCTATTTGTAAAGCTATTGTTTTTCCCCACATTAAAGCTTTTAAGAGATGTACGTTCGTATTTATTATGCATCTATTGTTCTCTTGCGCAGCTACCACGAAATTATGTTAAGATTATAGAGAATCATGGACAAAAGCGTTCGTTCTGGTACAAGCAAATGTTTACGTTTCACAGCATTTTAGGCATGGTGGACGCAATTATCTATGCAGCACTTGCCGTGACAGTGGCCGCCGTAGTCGCTAGGTGAAGGGCAGAACGGTGACGTAATGCCGGGAGTAGGAATGGGGATCGACCCTGGGAAGAACTGGTCAAGACAAGGACGTACACTGATCAGCCAGTTATTATGACCATCGACCTACTACTAATATAAACACGTCCAGACAATAGCAGCGTCAGCCGGCGAGGAATGTCTACTACTCAGACACACGCACTGTGCATGTAGTATCAGTCAACGTGCTGTCCGTGTGTAGAATGGAGAAGGCGCGTGTTCATTCGAGTTTGACCAAGGCAGATGGTGATGGCTCGGAGGTACGGCCCGGGCATTTCAGAAACTGCACCCATTTCGGGTGATCGAAGAGTGCTGTAGTTAGTGTCTTTAACACGTGGCAATATCAAGATGAAACCACTTCCAGAGGTCGTGAAGTTGAGCCGCCACCCATCATTCCAAATGTCGGACGTCGTAGGCCGGATAGACTGGTGAAACAGGATAGGCGACGAGATGTGGAGGAACTAACATCATACTTTAATGCTGGGCAGAGTACAAGTGTGTCTGCAAAGCGAATACTTCTAACGATGGACCTCCTTAGCCGACGACCACGCATGTGCCAATGTTAACATGGCATCTGCAACTGAAATTGCACGTGATCATCGGCCCAGTGACAGCGTTGCATGGTCTGATGAATCCCGATGGAAGAGCGCGGATCCGTCGTCTTCCAAGGGAACAGCGGAGTGGAGACAAGTTGGCGGCGGCTGCATTATGTTCTGGGGAACATTGACGTGGGCACCCTTGGGCTCATTGGAGCTCGTATAAGGCACCATGTCGGCAGACGAGGTACACCCTTACGTGGAGATCATGATTCCCGACAGCAGTGGCATTTTTCAAGAAGATAATGCGGCCTGCCAAACGGTGAGGAGTGTGATAGAGTGGCTCAAGGAACACAGTGGCCAGTTCCAATTGATGAGCTGGTTCCCAATCTCGCCAGATATGAACCAGATCTAACACATCTGCGACGTGATTGAACGTGGCGTCAGAGCGTATCGCCCCCTCCCCCTGAGGTCATCAGTCCCCTAGAACTTCGAACTACTTAAACCTAACTAACCTAAGGACATCACACACATCCATGCCCGAGGCAGGGTTCGAACCTGCGACCGTAGCGGTCACGCGGTTCCAGACTGAAGCGCCTAGAACCGCTCGGCCACTCCGCCCGGCACTAACTTTACAGAGATGCTTAAGAAGCTATAGTGGCAAACGCTACGAAAAGGCATTGTAAATTACGCAGAGTTTTAGTATTGAAATTTCAAGACAGACCTTTCCGGCCTGAGTCGTCCAACATGCTACTTCCTCTCACATGTCTCGCGAAATGACCACAACTAGAAAATTCAAGAAATTAGATATAATACGGAGGCTTACCGACAATCATTCTGCCTACGTGCCATTAGCGAATGGGACAGGGAAAGGAGGATCAGCTGGTGGTACCAGAAGAACCCTCTGCCACCCAACGTTAGGTGGGTTGCGGAATACCGTAGTAGGTGTAGAAAAAGTATTTTAGCCCGCACCGAAACTAAGTTTACTGTGCGGTGGTTTTTCCCCCTACAATTCTACTACAGCCAGTCAGCACTCTTGGAGAGTATGAGAAAGTGTTGTACCGTGGTACAGACCTTCGCCTCTAACCAACACTGTCATAGAAGTTTAATACATTTTCCTTACTTAATTTTTAGGGGGCCGTGCCTCTGTCGGTAAAAATGGAACCATGATAGGATCACTTTGTTGTCTGTCTGTCCGTCTCTTTTTCTCAGGAACCGGTATAGGTAGCAGTTACGACTCCATGGTCCCTCTGGTGTGCAAAAATTTGAGCTTCTAAGTCAATGCAATCAAGGGATGTGGCCATTAATATCGCATATTCTGATGCTCTCAAACTCACTCATCAGAACTTGTAAGGAGCAATCAAAACGTTTCCTGTCGAAGGCCGTACAGTCTAGAATCGGTTTTCCAGCGAGGAAAAATCGCCGTTAGCATTGAGACAATCACCTCATCGACGCACTTGGTTGAAGGGGCCCGTTTGGTGGAGAAGTCCGTAATTACCTGCTGCACATCCTTTTTTCGACACGAATCGTCGACCCTTCAAGGCATTTTTTAAGGAATTGAAAGGGTTATAATCGTATGGGGTGATCAGGACTATAGGACGCGTTCTCAAGTGTCTCCCACTTGAGTTGCCGTAACTTCAGCGTTACAACATTTGCGATATGGGGTCCGGCGTCCTGTGTCGAATACCGACCAGTACGGAACTTGGTGCTCCATCCCACAACAATGTTTATTTATTTATTTATTTATTTTTGCAACTACAAGCTGCTTGTTCATCTTGTTCACGCAAAGGTGTAACAGAAACGGCATTAAATCTCTCCTGTTGAGTACGAAGAATGTGAAACATTTAATGTCTTGGATATGTCTCCTTTCGAAATTTTTCCATAAATGTGAAAGAAACCTACTTCGTCATATCCTTCCTCTCAGAATTGTTAGTCCTGAAAGTTTTGGAGGAGGAAATTCTCTGGAGCCTCGAATGGCGGAAAAAGGTACGGACAGACTGACGTTGCGAGAAATGTCGTCATAATATTTCACGATGATTTGATTCTTAATCTCCAAGAAATGGTTTTCAGAGCAGAAACTGCGAATATTTTCTAACTTCCTATACGTCGCTTCCTTAGAGAGCTTCAAGATAGAATAATAATAGCTCATGAATTAGACTAATAATAGCTTTTACTGAGACATATAAGCAGTTACTTTCCTCGCATTCCCCGTCTTTCAGTGGAAGGGGAATTAACGTCAACATACCAAACGATAACAGATGACTTCTAAACTACTTACAAGGATTTTCAGATTAAATTATAGCAACATTTGAGTTTTATTCCCAAAATACTTTCTCGAACAAAATCATTTTAGTTCGCCTGAGTAGAGTGTCATGCATCCCTACCGGTAGAATTATTTTTCGATTAGCGCAGTGATAACTGCAACCGTTTCTTGGTCCTGTTTAAAAGTGGATCATTAGTAAGTCGATGAGTTGACACTGAACTTACGAATACGACTAAAATTACTGAAGCACTAACAACGAGTTGCCCCTAATGTTCGAGGCGTAAAATAATAGTATAACAAGCACACCAATGCATTGAGGCCATACGTTATTGTTCCACTGGAAAACAATAATAATGAAATGAGAGCTAGATGTGTTAATCTAAATAACACGAAATCATCATACCAAAAAAGAAGCCCACATTAATAGCGAAAGATATATGCAGAAGCTACTAGTGGATGTGTAAATTATTGCAGATGAATGTTTAAATTACTCACTTGCTTACCTTGAGACAGTAAATTACATTTCTTTGGGCAATTCACTGAATACGTTGCTGGAATACTTGTCAAACCAGATTGCAGAGAGCAAGAGAGAGAGTGAGTGAGTGTGAGGAATGTGTGTGTGTGTGTGTGTGTGTGTGTGTGTGTGTGTGGTGTATGTGTGTGAGAGAGAGATACTAAAGAAGCATGATAGCCTCCTGAACCTTTTGTTCAGAGCACAAGGCGTCATCGGCAGTCCCATAGTACTGGACAAGTTTTCATGTTTACACGTTGGAAGTTGGGTAAAACTGAGCAGTGCCTAATCTTACCACATGCGTAGCCATTAACAATTTCTTCGTTTCAACGTAACTAGAAACAAATTGGAACATTGCATGTTTAACATGGGTGAGTCAGGGATTACAACTGTTAACAAAACGTCTAAAATGGTTACAACATACACTAAATGTGTGGGGAACAGGAGTTGTCTGTGTCCCTCCGGTGCCGGCCGGAGTGGCCGAGCGGTTCTAGGCGCTTCAGTCTGGAACCGCGCAACCGCTACGGTCGCAGGTTCGAATCCTGCCTCAGGCTGGGATGTGTGTGATGTCCTTAGGTTGTTAGATTTAAGTGGTTCTAAGTTCTAGGGGACTGATGACCTCAAAAGTTAAGTCCCATTGTGCTCAGAACCATTTCAACCGTTTTTTTGTCCCTCCAGTAATAATAATTCCTTGGAAAAGTATGAAGGAGAGCTTGAAGTATGCCAGTCTTCGTGTATCAATAATGATTTGTTCTGATGCTGGTTACAACAACTCAGGTCTGCATCTTACATGTTTATATTATTTTTGAGAAACATACTTAGAAAAATGAAGAAAATATTGGTTTGTTAATTTTGAACCATCACTTGTCACATTTTGGTCTTGATGCCGTCGATTATTGCTTTATTGGACAAGCCACAGCATTCATGTAGTTACCATTCCCTCAAAACAGCAGCCACAAATTTCAACCACTGGGACGCCATCTTTACAAGTCATGGTTCAAAGGTTCAAATGGCTCTGAGCACTATGGGACTTAACATCTGAGGTCATCAGTCCCCTAGACTTAGAACTACTTAAGCCTACTAACCTAAGGACATCACACACATCCATGACCGAGGCAGGACTCGAACCTGCGACCGCAGCAGCCACTTGGTTCCAGACTGAAGCGCCTAGAAGCGCTCGGCCACCGCGGCCGGAACAAGTCATGGTTCATTAACCACGCTGTACATGACATTGTTGCTGGATTGTAAGGATCTGCTTACAAAAGGAAGGCAAACGGACCAAGCCAACAAAGGCGTTAAAGATATTCTGCAATTATCCAAAAAAAAAATCACCGCATATTCACCGTAGATGATTTCGTGTCTTCAGATGTTACAGCCGGGAGCGATAAGTTTTTTCGTGCATCCACAGCTGAAGCTGGATTTTTTCCAAAGTTCATTTACAAATGAACTATGAATAGGGCTAAATATCTCTGTATCCCCGAAAAATTCTTGCCAAATAGTCATCAGTACAGAGAAAAGAGAGGGAAAAACTCAAGGCATGGTCCCTAAGTCCCCATTCAAAAACTGCTGACCGATTTTGGCCATGCAAAATGAAATGAAAGCTAAGTAAGTCTCACACACAGAGTGTTTGTGCTGTCCTCTTCATTTCATCATCATTCGGGAAAATGGCGAGACTGGACAGTGAAAAGGTTGGGAATGTATACAGGAGCTGATAACCACGCCGTCGAGCGCCCCACAAACCAAAATCATCATCATCATCAACAACATCACTTGAGCACCCCTGTCTAAGGGGTAGAAGCAATAGGGAACTCCGTGTTCTGCTGGAACTCTTTCAGTGAGTAAGTATTATTTGAATATCCCTGACCCTTCAATTTGTCCCACAAGTAAAATCATGTAGAGATCAAGCGATAGGGGTGGCCAGGAGATTCCACTGCCTCTCTGATTGTTCTGCTCTTACCGAAACCTCAGGCACTCGTGACAAGGCGGTGTGTGCTGTTGCTCCGTCTTGCTGAATATATCCATAAAATACTTCGTCTTCTGTGATTTAATCGACATATGGATTAAACAATATCTCGACATGCCGGCTAGCATTAACTGTTAGCCTGAATAATCGTGCTACAGTGCAGACATCAGACTTGCGTTCCTAATACCAATTTTGAGATTATGCAATGGCTCTTCAGAGTACTGATGGGGATTTTGTAACGCTTAATGCCACATGTTCTGTGAGTTCACATACCCTGGAAAGGCTGAACCAAGCTTCATCTGAAGAAATGGCAACCCGAGGTTGCAAAAATTCTGATCCCATTTCACTCAGAAACTACCGGTGGAATTCAACACGCGAAAGTTCGTCTGAGCACTATAATAACAGCAGATTTGTAGGGATACAGGTGGAAGATCCTTTTTGATAATGTTTCTGCAGGACGATTTCTTACTTCCCACTTGAACAGACAAACGAAGTTGAGATTTCGTCGGACTTTGTTCTAGGATCCAGGTTTCCTATCACTCAACTAATGTTTTGTGGTGTTCGAACTTTTTTCGAATAGTTATCACGTTCTTTAATGTATTTTTCCACAAAGTTTTACATTGCAGTCTTTGCTGGAGATTTTCCCAAATCTATTCTGCACACGTTTTTCCGAATTGTGATTCGCATAAGACTCGACAATGAATATCCTAGTAATATAGTTGTGTTATATGTATAGATATAACAAAAAGCTAATACTGAGCTACCCCTTGCTCAAATTATCATTTTATCGCCGATGAATTCTGCAATCGAACTACAGTGATGTGCTAGAAGATGTCGTGAACTATTATACAGATGGGGAAAGATTACCACTGCGGAGTGTAAATATGGCTTTCCAGGACGTACTGTCAGACATACTGATGAAGACTGAACCCGAAATTCTTACCCTGGGAAACGCTAGGACATTTTGGAGACTACAGCAAACATGATGTCTATAAATTATGTACATATTTTATTTGTGGTTCTATAGTGAGACTGTGAGTATCATGGCAACTGGGGAATGGGAAACACAAAATTCTATTTGATTCTCGTGACGTATGGGTGGATGTAATGATTCTCTTCAAAAAACGTCTGTATTATAATTTCATAAATGTGTATGTAGGTAACAGCTAGGATTTGTGGTTACCGAAATAATGTTCGAAATGGTTCTTTTTACTGCTGCGTAAAAATGTATGTGGCAATTTCCTTCTGCAAAATGGCTCAAATGGCTCTGAGCACTATGGGACTTAACATCTGAGGTCATCAGTCCCCTAGAACTTAGAACTACTCAAACCTAACTAACCTAAGGACATCACACACATCCATGCCCGAGGCAGGATTCGAACCTGCGACCGTAGCAGTCGCGCGGTTCCAGACTGAAGCGCCTAGAACCGCTCGGCCACACCGGCCGGCTCGCAAGGTAGAAGTTACCGTGAGATTGAATATTCTGTTAATCATACAAGAGTGTGGGTAACCATGAAAAAGTTTCAAGATACTAGTGCAACAGACAATAAACACAGATCCGGACGTCCAACAGTTATTGAATGTAGGGAGTGTCGAAGGATAGTTCGTCTCGCACAAAAAGAGCCCTTTAAAAGAGCAGGGTAGTCTGCATCGAACATCCGGTCAACGACCATCGAACAGGTCAGTGCTCAGCCTATATTCATGAATCTGATATTCATGGCAGATCTCCCAAAAAGAAGTCATTTATTTCAGAAGTTAGCAGAAGAAAACGCTTACCGTTTACCAAAGATTATGTCAGTAAATCGATTGATCTGTAGAATACTGTGCTGTTTGCTAATGAATCCAAGTTCAACTTGTTTGGATCTGATGGAAAAGGAAAAGTTTGGCGCAAACCAAATACAGAGCTCCAATCACATACCCCAGCTACAGTAAAACATGGGGGACGAAGCATCCCGCTTTGTGGATGCATGGTAGCTTCTCGTGTTGGTGACTTGGTAAGTCGATGTGTCGAGAAGCCATTTACGTAACAGTGCACAGGAACTGGGTTTTGATGGCATCTTTTACTTTTAACAAGACAACGAACCTAAACATATGACTCTGAGAACTTGAGGGTGCTTATTCTATAATGCTCCAAGGACGGTTTCGACTACACCACAGAGCCCTGATCGGAACCCTATAGAGCATCTCTGGGCACACTTGGATACAAGAGTTCGAAAACGTCTGTCTATAGGGCGGTGGAAATTTCAGACGATGTTGTTAGAGGACTAGTCGAAGATCTCCCTAGGTATTACTAGCAACTTCGTTCAATCCATGCCAAGACACGCTGTCAGCAATGTCAGAGGCAAGCACACAGCTTACTAGAATTGAGCTACCTGAATTAAAAAAACTGTAACTTCATTTTCGTGCAGGTGTGCATTACTTATTTGATGTACACAGCAACTAATTTCTTTTTGTAAACTAATATTTTTCTTGTGAGAAACAAATTATACTAGAAGACCCCTCTATTTACTACTGTACATTTAAATAAATACAACATTGTCATGGTATCACCAATGTTTGTTTGTTATATATATATATATATATATATATATATATAATGTAGGGTAGGTGAGCCTATGCTTTGTGGTGTCACTGTAACTGCCAAGCAAAGTGTGTCGTCTACATATAGCAGTAAACTCTTCTGCTGGAATGCGAGATTGAGTGGGCTATGATGGGTTTGTTTATTGAAATTTATATTTTTTACGAATAAGGTACGATCAAAAAGTTTCCGTTAGTAGGTCACACTAACATCTTGCCTATGTGTCGGTGCTTATATACCCGCATCTAAATCGCACTGGGTTGCATATACGCTGCAGCAACACCCTCAAACGGAAACTTTTTGGTCGCACCTTGCGTTACGCGCAAGGAATTCGTCTGGTCCAAAGAAACCATACAGATGTTTGCCTTAAGCGAGGCAAGAAAACCACTGGAAGCTACGAAACGTTCCTAGGTGCGTTTGTGGCAAAGTCTCTAGTCCGTCAGTGGCCGGAAACCTCGCCCTTCAAGCGGCTTGAGGTATGTCACGCGAATATAAAGTAGGGCATGACTGCGCATTTGATATTGGATTAGCAATGTAATGAGGGAGTCTTTACGAACTGCGTTAACATTAGTCTCAATTCAAATAGCCTATCACTAGTACTCATACTGCAGAAGAAAATCTAGGGGCCTCAAACAATGTCATCGTAAGAAAGCTACATCCGATCATCTAACGAAGGAATTTTGAATAACATAGATCTTTTAGTAATGTAATGTTCTTGTTCTGTTCTGAAAATATTTTAATCTACATATTATTTCCTTTATTGAATCAGAGTTAATGGTATACGTGCAGAATGACAATTATTGAACTATAGGGAAAAAAAACTATATTAGTTAGAAACTACGGCTGGCACACACTTTAATCAACATGTAAACGTCACTACAGATATTCGGATTTAGGTTATGCCATTTTTGATAAGCCTGTCATCATTGGCGATCATGTGGTGCAGACGAATAGCGAAATTCTGCATGACCCGCTGAAGTGTCGGAATATCCATGGTGTCGTTGACTCCCTGAAAGGCTGTTTTCAGCTCAGAAATGGTGTTGGGGTTATTGCTGTACACCTTGTCTTTAATACTGCCCCAAAAAAAGGAGTCGCATGTGTTCAGAATCGGAGAAAATGGCGGCCAATCGAGGCCCATGGCAGTGGGTACCCTAGGGCGAGAATGCGGTCCCCAAAGTGCTTCTCCAGGACATCAACCACTCTCCTGCTTCGATTGGATCGAGCTGCATCTTACATGAACCACATCTTGTCGAAATCAGGGTCACTTTGAATAATGGGGATGAAATCGTCTTCCAAAGCCTTCATCTACCTTTCGGTAGTCATCGTGTCTTCAAGGAATATCACACCTATTATTCCGTGATTGGACACTGCGAACCACATAGTCACCCGTTGAGGGTGAAGAGACTTCTCGATCCCGAAATGCGGATTCTCAGTCCCCCAAATGCGCCAGTTTTGCTTACTGACGAACAGATCCAAACAACAAGGCCGTCAACAACAAGGCGCGTGCTCATGCGCATACTATTTATATAATGATGTGGCCTCTAATATTAGGGATAACTCTAAAATATTTCTGTTTGCTGATGACACTAGCTTGATGGTAAAGAATGTTGTGTGCAACATTGGCTCGGTTTCAAATAGTGCAGTACCTGACCTAAGTTCATGGCTTGTAGAAAATCAACTAACGCTAAATCACAGTAAGACTCAGTTTTTACAGTTTCTAACACACAATTCAACAAAACCTGACGTTTTAATTTCACAGAATGGGCATGTGATTAGTGAAACTGAATATTTCAAATTTCTAGGTGTTTAGTTAGATAGTAAACCGTCGTGGAAAGCCCACGTCCGGGATCTTGTTCGAAGAAGCCATTTTTACTATTCGAGCAGTATCTAAAGTGAGTGATCGCTCAACACCAAAATTAGTCTACTTATTTTCATTCGTGTGTGTCGTATGGTATTATATTTTGGGGTAACTGTTCCCATTCTAAAAGGATATTTTTGGCTCAGAAACGGGCGGTTCGGGCAATAAGCGGCGTAAGTTAACGAACCTCTTGTCGACCCCCGTTAATGAGTCGGCGTATTTTGACATTGGCCTCTCAAGATATATAATCCTTACTGTCATTTCTCTTTAAAAATATTAGCTTATTCCCAAGAACAAGCAGCTTTCACTCAGTTAATACTCGGCAGAAATCAAACCCGCATTTGGATTGGACTTCCTCAACTCTTGTGCAGAAAGGTGTGCAGTATACTGCTGCACCCATTTTCAGTAAGCTACCGCTAGAATTCAGAGATCTTAGCAGTAATCCACGCGCTTTCAAATCGAAACTGAAGAGATCCCTCATGAGTCACTCCTATTCTGTCGAGGAGTTCCTTGAAAAATGGAGCTGAATCTTATATTGTTGACTCTGCCTTTTTTCGGGTTTGTCAATATTTTATTTTTATCTGTTATTACTTTTATGTCGTAATTTCATGTACTGACGTTGTAAGTAGGCTGTTTAGGTTTTTATGTTGGTAACGCCACGTAGCGCTCTGTATGAAAATCACTGGTTGTGCTGTGTGCAGTCTGTGGCTGGTTTGCATTGATAGAATATTTTCTATTGTAGTGTTGGGCAGTTGGATGTGAACAGTGCGTAGCGTTGCACAGTTGGAGGTGAGCCGCCAGCAGTGGTGGATGTGGAGAGTGAGATGGCGGAGTTTTGACAGCGGATGATCTGGACGTGTGTCCATCAGAGACAGTTAATTTGTAAGATTGGATGTCATGAACTGATATATATATTATGACTTTTGAACACTATTAAGGTAAATACATTGTTTGTTCTCTATCAAAATCTTTCATTTGCTATCTATGCCTATCAGTAGTTAGTGCCTTCCGTAGTTATAATCTTTTATTTACTGGCAGTATTGGCGCTCGCTGTATTTCAGTAGTTCGAGTAACGAAGATTTTTGTGAGGTAAGTGATTCATGAAAGGTATAGGTTATTGTTAGGCAGCCGGCCGAAGTGGCCGAGCGGTTCTGGGCGCTACAGTCTGGTGCCGCGCGACCGCTACGGTCGCAGGTTCGAATCCTGCCTCGGGCATGGATGTGTGTGATGTCCTTAGATTAGTTAGGTTTAAGTAGTTCTAAGTTCTAGGGGACTTGTGACCTCAGCAGTTGAGTCCCATAGTGCTCAGAGCCATTGTTAGGCAGGGCCATTCTTTTGTAAGTATTATTGAAAGTCAGATTGCGTTGCGCTAAAAATATTGTGTGTCAGTTTAGTGATGATCAGAATAAGTAAAGAGAGAAATGTCTGAGTACGTTCAGTTTGGCTCAGCTGTTTTAAAATCATATAAGTAGAGGTTTATCAGCACAGTAATTCATTAATTTTCGAAGGGGACGTTACAACATGTTCCACGACCTTGAAGAATTGCTCCTCGGTTTGATCCTACGGAATTTGACGTGTAAATAAATAAATAAATAAATTCCCATCATTCCCCGCGGTGATCAATGCAGTTTTAACGTCCTAACGCAAACCGTTCAGAATTTATGACGATTTTATTTCCTATAGTTCAATAATTGTCACCCTTTATAATTTTCCTAGTATTTGCCAATATTTTTCTGTGCAGTGGTTGAAAAATCAGCCTGCCAGTTGCAAAACGAATGTTTATTAGCTCTCGACCTAAGTTTAGATATTCCTAAAAATATCTTCTTCAGAAGGAGTAGGACTTGTTAAATCACATGATGGCACATTAGATTAACTCAAGCCATCGTGTGATGTAAATAGGCCCACACCTTCTAAAGAAGATATTTTTAAAAATATCGAAATCTAGGTCAAGGGTAATAAATCTTTGTTTTGCAACTGGTTGGCTGATTTTTTTCGATCTCTTCAGATTTACACAGTTGCTGTTTCGTAGCCATCTTAAGACTTTTCGGCGCCGCTGTGCTTCAGGATGAAAAGGCAAGCACCGTCCAGTACACACATCTCCTTTGTTAACATCCCAGACCTCTTCTCCAGTTTATGCCGGTGGGACGCAGTGCGATGGGGAGCGTATCTCGGCTCCCATCGCGGTGGAGCCGGTGTGTGTTACGAGCTAAACATTACTCCCTCCAGAGTCCTTACCCCGCGGGCCGTACGTGGCGGCCCCCCCAAAACGAAGCGGCGAGGAATTCCGTTTGGAAATGTGAGCTGCGGCGGCGCTAGCCTGCCACCGCCCGCCGATATAATGTATTCAAAATATACACGAGCGGCAGCGCACGCATTGACGAAAAATGCCATGGACGGGGGTGGCGGGACCTGTGTGTGTGTGTGTGTGTGTGTGTGTGTGTGTGTGTGTGTGTGTGTGTGCGTGTGTCCGGATTCCTGAGAGTCTTTTCGGCATAATTCGGGTGTCGGCGGCGGCATCGCGTGCTCTTTCGGCGCCGCGTCCCCGAGAAGAGCGCACGGTCGCACGCAATAGGCGCAACCCCCCCGATGGCGTTGGACGGCCGGCAACCGAGGGCACGTTGGGGGTGGCACTGGTCGTGAGGGGGTGGAGTAGGCGGCGGCTGTCCAAATGAGGGGTTACCGCGCCCGCGCGCGGGTGGCTACCAGGGTATTAAAGCAGGAATGCCGAGCACGCCGGCGCGCCCGGAGGTGGTACCGCCGCCTGCCTCGCCTTGAGCGAATTTTTAAAAACGCTCCGAGAGAGTGCTCGTCAAGCCGACGCAACGTTTTGGTTTTATTAAACGGGCGGAAAGGGAGAGGGAGGGGGAGAGAGCAGGAGAGAAACAGACAGCGAGTGGCAGACAAGGGAGGCAGAGAGTGAGAGAGAGAGAGAGAGAGAGACAAAAGGAGATGGAAAGATATACACGGAGCGTAGCAGGTGAAGCTGGATAAGCATCGTCGGCAGGGCCCGCGCGCAGAGGCGACCGAAAAGGGAAAACAAAAGACGAAAGAGTGGCAGTATAGTAGGAGTAGGAGGGGGCACGAGTGGGAGGATGTTTTCCTGCGATCACGAAGGAAGCGCAAGTAATTTATTCGACGGATAAACGGGGGTAGTAAAGCGTAAATACAGGTCTGGAAGGAGTCGGAGCGCCGCGGCGCGCGGTCCATTGTGGGGACTGCGGTATCGCGCGACCGCGGCGTTTTTATTGTGCCCCGTGTGTCCGGCGGTCCGCGGCGAGGTGTGAAATATTATACGGCGCTGTGCAGAGCGCGCCCCGCTGCGAGCTTCGGATGTATTAATGAAGGCAAATTAATTACCGTGCTCGCCGAGAAATTATAGAGCCGTGCGCGGACGCGCGTAATGGACGGGTTTCCGCTCGCAGCGGGCTAACTGCCCCGTGCCTGCAGGTCAGCGCAGAGGCACCGCCCGGGACGCCCGTTTAGTTTGCCATTTACAACCAGGTCACCGCCGGCACCTTGCCATTATCCCTACTGTCTGCTGCGCGAGGATTACGTACCTGTTGTGATTCAGCAGATGAGAAGCTAAATGTTGTGATCATAATGACTCCTAAGAACGCTTTGATCTTTATTTGCTGTAACCCTATCTCTCGTAGCAAACGTGAGTAAATTGGCAATTTGCCCTTAGCAGTAACTTGAAATGTGTCGTTACATCTCATTTTCATCATTCGATTCACCTGTGTGATTTGGTAACAATGAACCTGGAGAATGATGTGCATGTTTCGCTCTCGTAATACGAAGCAGGCAGAAAGGAATACAAACGTCTCAAAAATGAGATCGACAGGAACTGCAAAATGGCTAGACAGGGATGGATAGAGGACAAATGTAAGGATGTATAGGCATATCTCACCAGGGATAAAACAGATACTGCATACAGGAAAATTGAAGAGACCCTTGGGGAAAAGAGAACCGATTGGATAAATATCAAGATCTCAGATGGGAAATCAGTTCTAAGCAAAGAAGGGAAGGCACAAAGATAGAAGGAATATGTAAAGGGTCTATACAAGGGCCATGTACTTGAGGGCAATATTATGTAAATGATAAAGGACGTAGATGAAGATGAAATGGGAGAGATGATACTGCGCGAAGAGTTTGACAGAGCACTGAAAGACTTGTCGAAATAAGGCCTCGGGAGTATACAATATTCCATTAGAGCTACTGATAGCCTTGGGAGAGCCAGCCATGACAAACCTCTACCATCGGTTGAGCAAGATGTATGAGACAGGCGAAATACCCTCAGATTTCAAGAAGAATATAATAATTCCAACGCCAAAGAAAGCAAGTATTGACAGGTGTGAAAATTGCAGAACTATCAGTTTAATAAGTCACGGCTGCAAAATACTAACACGAATTCCTTATAGACGAATGGAAAAACTGGTAGAAGCCGACCTCAGGGAAGATCAGTTTGGATTCCGGAGAAATGTTGGAACATGTGAGGCAATACTGACCTTACGCCTTATCTTAGATGAAAGATTAAGGAAAGGCAAACCTACGTTTCTAGCATTTGTAGACTTAGAGAAAGCTTCTGACAATGTTGACTGGACTACTCTCTTTTAGATTCTGGAGGTGGCAGCGATCAAATACAGAGAGCGAAAGGCTATTTACAATTTGTACTGAAGCCAGATGGCAGTTATAAGAGTAGAGGGGCATGAAAGAGAAGCAGTGGATGAGAAGGGAGTGAGACTGGGTTGTAGCCTATCCCCGATGTTATTCAATCTATATAATGAGCAAGCTGTAAAGGAAACAAAAGATAAATTCGGAGTATGTATTAAAATCCATTTAGAAGAAATAAAAACTTTGAGGTTTGTCGATGACATTGTAATTCTACCAAAGACAGCAAAGGACCTGAAAGAGCAGTTGAACGGAATGGACAGTGTCTTGAAAGGAGGATATAAGATGAATATCTACAAAAGCAAAACGAGGATAATGAAATGTAGTCGAATTAAATCAGGTAATGCTGAGGGAATTAGGCTAGCAAATGAGACACTTAAAGTAGTAAATAAGTTTTGCTATTTGGGGAGCAAAATAACTGATGATGGTCGAAGTAGAGAGGGTATAAAATGTAGATTGGCACTGGCAAGGAAAGCGTTTCTGAAGAAAAGAATTTCTGTTAACATCGAGTACAGGTTTAAGTGTCAGGAAGTCTTTTCTGAAAGTATTGGTATGGAGTGTAGCCATGTATGGAAGTGAAACATGGACAATAAACAATTTAGACAAGAAGAGAACAGATGCTTTCGAAATGTAATGCTACAGAAGAATGCTCAAGATTAGATGGATAGATCACATAACTAAGGACGAAGTACTGAACAGAATTAGGGAGCAGAGGAATTTGTGGCACGACTTGACTAGAAAAAGCGATTGGTTGGTAGGACACGTTCTGAGGCATCAAGGGATCACCAATTTAGTATTGGATGGCAGCGTGGAGGTTAAAAATCGTAGAGGGAGACCAAGAGATGAATACACTATGCAGATTCAGAAGGCTATAGGTTGCAGTAGACACTTGGAGCTGAAGAAGCTTGCACACGATAGAGTAGTATGGAGAACTGCATTAAACCAGTCTCTGGACTGAAGACCACAACAACAGCAATACGAAAAAAAATAGGAAAAAAGTTCTTATAATTAAATTTTCCTTGCGACATTTGGGTCTCATCTTTATCTATGATAATGATGGAAGCTGAAGAAATGAATTAAATTTGAGCAATTTTCGGGGCTTGAACCCAGGGCTCTTGACATACTGGGTAGGAATGGTAGCCCTTACACTGCCGCAGCACTATAGATAACATTTCTGCATGGCATACCCAGGTCCAGTGCCCTCCTATACACAAACTTAATTCGCATCTTCAACTTATTTTCCCCTTATTATATCATCACTACAGCTGAGGATCTCCAGCACTGGAACAGCACCCCAGCGTTGGACGTCATGGGAAAATCGTATACCTCAGGTGCAGGTGATTATAGAACTTTTCCTCGAGACATTTGAGTCTAGTCTTTATCTACGATACTGATTTGAACTTTGTGCTGGGGAGGGAAATGGACTTGAGTAGTCCTACAGAACTGTTGACTATAGTGCTGCAGGGGTGCGATGACTAGCATTCCTGCGTAGTACGTAATAGGAGCTGGGTTCAAGTCCCGGCCATGCCTCCAATTTAATTAGTTTATTTAGCTTCCATCATTATCGTAGGAAAAAAGTATTATTTCCTATTCACTAAAGACAAAAATTAAAAAATATGATATCATACAAATACGTCTTTCTGTAACATGACTGGCAAACTCGTGTAAAGCACGCCACCGTTTACCTGATAGTGTGAATTCACACAAGATTCATTTCATCTCTGACTTTACTAATTGCTTAAAACACGCGGATAAACTCAAATTAAGCCCAAAGTACTATTCAGTTTAATTTTCTTTTACTGGTACAGATATAATACAACACAATTTCCTTTTTCTGTGTGTGATCATGCCTTCAGTGACTCTCTTAATGAAAGGGGCAATGAAGCGATTGACAGTGACCTGTTTAAAGGTGTCACGAGGACTTTCAGGAGAAGTGGTGTTTCTACTACAGTGGAAAAAGCTAGTCAGAAGCGATATTCCAACGCGTGTCTACATAATCAGTGTAGCTTTTCGAGAGCAGTTTCTATTCGGTATGGGTGAAACTAAATTTTCGAATTATGGAAGTTGATACGTTTCGTTCTTAGAAAACTAATATTATCATTCCATGGACTGGATTAACGGAATATGAAACATTTAACGGAACTAACCTACCTATCTATGGAAGTCTGCTTCTCCAGATCAGAAACAGACCACATAGACAGAACACGAAAGCTTATAGAATAATTCTTACACATCTAACAGGCAGATACATATGACATCTCCTCTCACTTTACGACCGCATTACAACACAAAGGATTAAATGGTTGTCCACAGTACATTTCTTTAACTTACTGGCCCGAAGCCTCACACATACATCCACAGAGCCTTCTATGCGTGCTCCGATTGGCCAGCCTACACCTCACAAATGCGATCTAGGTGATCGTTCATTCGATGTTCCGTTCTTCAACGTGGGTTTTATTTTAAAACGATGTGGAGTTTCAAGAGTAAATACTCAGTTACAGAAATAAAATAATAATAAATCTATGATCGGAATTCTGTGGACCACGAAGGTTATCATCTGTAATTTAAAAACAAAACCTTCAATTTCATATGTAAATGTCCTCAATAACAGACAAAGTTAGTACCGATAGTAGACACCGTCGGAAATAAGACTGAAAAACAGGCGATAAGATTTATATTTGTACCAATGGTTTCCATCGACGTATGAGTTTACACCTGAAGCCCATTTACCGGTATGACTCAATAACTTTCCTTTCCGTCTTAATTAGACAAGCCTCCTAAGACGATACATGCACACGCCAATTGTGTTAATTCTCATGAATAGGAATTATCAAACATGACACAAAGAATGCAGGTTACCAGTATATTGCTTGTACACGTAAGTGACAAATTCGTTGGTTTATTCTACCTCGATATGATCACTCTAAACATTTAACATTATGGAGAAGAAAATGTGTAATTGATCGCATCGTGTGGGTTGTGGAGCGTCATCGTTATATGTGTCCTTTTTGTGGAAGCAGATCAACGCACACTTAGTAGTTCATTTGGGCCATTATATCCCTGTAGCTCTTTACATTGAACTACGTAATTTGTAACAAGCCGCGGACACACAGTTGTATACGATTTTGTTGTTCGACGTCACATACACTCACAGTAAATATAGACACGAATGCACAATTTAAAAAAAGGAAGAAAAACAAGAAAAACCATTATACAAAAATGTCTTACTAGTAATAAACGTTCTTGCAGCTGTACAGTATTTACATTACAATTCAGATTCGTAGCAATACTTCATTAGGAAAGTGAATACATGAAGTTTCGTCTTTCTAAAAGATTGTACGGAGTGGCGCTGTAGTTGTGGGAGGATCACGGTTGAAACTCGTGTCCAGTCATCAAGATTTAGGTTATCCATGATTTCACTAAATCGTTTCAGGCAAATCCTGGGATGGTTCCTTTGAAAAGCGACGGTCGATCCCTATCTTTGACACAGTCCGAGCTTCTGCTCCGTCTGTAATGACCTCGATGTCGACGGGACGTTAAACCTATTTTTCCTTCCTTCCTTCCTTCTGTAGTTGTGGCATTAAAAGTTGGATTACGTAGGTACGCATACAATCTCTGATTGTAGACATTCTCGAGATGAAGGTATTTCAAGTCCGCTTTCAAGCTTTGCTAAGTTAGCGCATGATGAATGTTGGAAGGATAGTCGACACTTCCGCCCCTACCCTCTTTTACACCTTGTATCTGCGGACGCTGCTTGGGAAAATCAACTGTCTATACTGCACTGTACGCCCTCATTGTTCAGGTACAGTCAGTTGAGAAACATGAATGACTTTTAATGCGAATATAATCCTTGAATTATATCTTCAAGGCAAATTTTAAGTATTTCTTCGCACGGTGCACTGTATGTTTTCTAGAATCTTTGATACAGTAACTTGTTCATTAAACCGATACAGCAACGTAAGTAAGTTACCGTACACGCATTTGGGAGACGTGCGATACGAGTGCCCAGATTTCCAGATTTAGATTTTCCATGGATTCGCAAAACAGACTACTACGAATTCAAGGACCTTAGCCGTCTTTGTCCTATCTGAGCCTGTATTCCGTCTCTACCGGCATCGTCACCTACTGGTCGCTAGACCCTTATCTTCTTTCCTTGCTTTTATCCTATCTACCAACAAAGCTAGGAAGAGTTTCGTTTAAGACTTGTGCGATGCAAGTTGTTAAAACATCACGAAGTGATACTTGGAAACAATTCTTCTCAGATCTTTTCTCTTTTTGGTGTTCTCTGTTTCAGTAAATATCATTAGCTCTTGAACAATGCCGACAGTAAATATGTGTTAAATCTATCATCTTCTTATCTTCAGTTTTTCCAAGTGCAAGTGCCATATAAATATCAAATGTTGATGGTGGCCCATCTGTGGTTCAACTGGCGTATTGTTGCGGGTCGTTTTCCTTACGATCTTACACGCGGAATAAAATGGTTCAAATGGCTCTGAGCACTATGGGACTTAAATGCTGTCACCAGTCCCCTAGAACTTAGAACTACTTAAACCTAGCTAACCTAAGGACATCACACACATCCATGCCCGAGGCAGGATTCGAACCTGCGACCGTAGCGGTCGTTCGGTTCCAGACTGAAGCGCCTAGAACCGCTCGGCCAGAACGGCCGGCACATGCGGAATCGAAATTCGTCTAGGCTGTATTTTTTAGGGTCACCATTTCAGAACTTCAATTGAGAAATTCTAAAATGAAAATTTTTGTTGCTGGTCATCTTGGTTCCCACTGACATTTATTAAAAATGGTTGAAAGGTACCATAGTATACCTACATATTCCACACTACGTATTATGTCAACAAAGGAGAATATATCATAAAAACTTGTGACCAATTCTAACTAGGCTTCCTCACCAGAAGACGAACCTGGAGTCCCGCATTTCGCCGATAGCGCATACTAGTTGCTCCAGCCGTGGACGACTCATAGATTCAGTTTGCTACTTGTTTCTCTCCGTTCTTTCCATAGATGATATTTTCTGCCTTGAAATGTCGGAATACTAGTTTGGAAAACAGAGTTACACTGATAAACGTGAGTCTAAATTTTGACGTTAAGAAAAAAGTTTGCTCTAAACAGTATTCTTACACATTTCTTTCAACGTGCCGGTCGTTAGTTTGATAAAAATTTTCGCCCAACTGCTCAAATAAATTTAGTTGTAACAATTTTTTTAAATTCAAGAAGCCTATTCGCAATGAATATTCTTTGTAGTATTCCGTTGACGTGTAACAGGAGCCAAGGATTTAAAGAAAAAAACCGAGAACAATTTCTTCTGGAGGTTATGAAAACCCTGTTAGGAAAATTCACATAAAATGAATCACAAAATACCTTTTTAGGTTCTCGCAACCACCAAAACCACAACTTCATTTCGAAAATTTAGGCAAGTGATTGAAAGTTTTTTCTATTTTTTCACATTGCACAATAGCTGTGCTTAGAGATTTTGGAATTTGACTAGTTATTTTGCACTTTCAATAGGAAGTGCCTCAAATTTTATCTTTTACCGACACACCGCATACTACAAGATGGTTCACTGAGTAAAAGTGGCGACTGGAACAAAAATCTTAACACACTATACGAATGAAATTCTTCTGGGTTTCATACTACATCATATCATCAGACGTACCGAAATTTCCACCTATTATGCGTGGGTCACCATCCGGATGCCAACTCAGGTGCAAAGCTCCAAATTATCCCAATTTACAGTAACTGTTGAACATTTAAGAAATTTTATTCGTTCAAATGCTGGCCTGCTGTTCTGCGTTCATGTATTAGATATATAATTTCCACACACGAGAATGTTACTTTATACTAAATAACTTAACTAATAAATTTTGTCACTCTCTCATTCAGTTAAAAAAATTTGGAGGCAGTTTCACATGATCTCCTCGTGCATATGATAATTTAATTTTATTTTCATTATCTTAAGGCTAAAATTTCATAAATAATCATCAAGAAGGAAGAGTTTTTCATGCCTGACTGAGCTAGCTAAATAAAAAGGAAGTGAGCTTGTATTAGAAATGAACCTGAAGTTAACGCTTTAATAATGTGAGCAAGAGACAAGGTGAAGACTACAGTGAGTTTCAAACTGCAATTCTTGAGGTGAACTTCGAACTCAGTCATAGAAAGCGTATCTTTTCCAGTGTCTTCGACTTTGGAAAGTGCAAAGCCCGAATTTTAAACGTTAGCCATAACTTGAAGCTATAACTGCTGTTTCTGGAACTGCGCAGGAACCATGCAAAAGTTATGGTATGTGGGACCGCAGAATGGCTCTGAGCACTATGGGACTTAAATTCTGAGGTCATCAGTCCCCTAGAACTTAGAAATACTTAAACCTAACTAACCTAAGGACATCACACACATCCATGTCCGAGGCAGGATTCGAACCTGCGACTGTAGCGGTCGCGCGGTTACAGACTGTAGCGCCTAGAACCGCTCGGCCACTCCGGCCGGCATGTGGGACCGCAGTTTAATAAATAGGCATGAGGCATGGAACTGAGCAAATAACTCCTTTAGATTTTACCACTACTTCATTAATAAGCGGCATACAATTCGCAGTGACTCAGAATTAAAACAATAATATTCAGTAATGACTTTCTGTTGGGAGAGAAACAGATACAGCCGATGAGGATAAACAGTCTGGAGTCTACTAAACGTAGTGATGCTGTGACGTCCGCCACAAGTTTCTGATTACAAGTCTTGTAACAAGAAATATAGCTAATATATTGTCAATCGGAACGCAGATAACATGGGGAACAAGGTGGTAGAGAATAATTACTTATAGCCTGAGTCAACACAAATTTCTCAAATTCCAAACTACTGATTATGTAAGGCGAGCAAACGCTGTTGATGATAATCTGTTGTCGTATGAGGATCATAAGCTCGATGCATTTGAAAGGGAGCAGCCTTCGTGCCGCTGCCTGGTTTCATCCTCGATAAGGGAACTGATACACCAGTTTCCCACTATTTTCACCAGTATCGTCATATCAGAAAAGAGTATCAATTTGTGTAGAAATTGTGGACTATTTAGTAGCAGTAGTATTAGTAATGGCTCAAATGGCTCTGAGCACTATGGGACTTAACACCTATGGTCATCAGTCCCCTAGAACTTAGAACTACTTAAACTTAACTAACCTAAGGACAGCACGCAACACCCAGCCATCACGAGGCAGAGAAAATACCTGACCTCGCCGGGAATCGAACCCGGGAACCCGGGCGTGGGAAGCCAGAACGCTACCGCACGACCACGAGATGCGGGCAGTAGTATTAGTATTAGTAGTAGTAGTATTTATCCGTTGATCTCTTTTACAAGGATACTGCACGTGCCTTGGTATTACAGTTTAAAAACAATAAATATAAACTAAGTCTAGAACGGCAAGGATGGGACAGATAGTCGGCGGTGCCCTCATATTAGGAAGCATCCGGCATTTGCCTGATATAATTCAGGGAAACTGCTGTAAACATAAACCAGGATGTAGACTGCACACATAACTGTGTGTTCCCACAGAGAACTTGCGTACATTCCCATGGACTGTTAGGTGATACTGGTTCAAAATGGTTCAAATGGCTCTGAGCACTATGGGACTTAACAGCTATGGTCATCAGTCCCCTAGAACTTAGAACAAACCTAACTAACCTAAGGACATCACACAACACCCAGTCATCACGAGGCAAAAAAATACCTGACCCCGTCGGGAATCGAACCCGGGAACCCGGGCGTGGGAAGCGAGAGCGCTACCGCATGACCACGAGCTGCGGACAGGTAATACTGGTATAACTACGTATTTCTTATGTGTATCTTATGGAACCCATAGCACACAACATAGAACAAGTCGTAAAATCACTTTAGAACAAATTAGTATGTTTACATTATGTTCTTTACCTCTTTTTCGTGAATAATCTAAAAGAATTACATTTGTTGCTAGTCACTAAGATATTTTACTACAGTCTATTGTCACCTACTATGTGGTCTGTTCGTCATTACAGTTTTTTCTAACCGTTAATAAGGTACTGACAGGGTATCGCTTGTATTAAATGCAAATAAAAATTGAAAGAAAAGTGGCTACACTCTCCCCTTTCCCTCATGCGCAACTCCACTGACAGGACACACTGATGGAAAGAATGGGTTTACGTTTTTGTTGGTTGGGAGACCGCGTGTGGAATATTTAGATTTAGTCGCCTAATTACGAAGGTTTTCTTCGGTCACGAACAATGGGACTTTCGGTCCGTAAAAGGTAGTATTTGTGTCTTAAGTGTGTCTGTTCAGTGTAAGTGAAGTATGAAAAGTATCAGAGTCACGATTGTGTTGTTGATCAGGTATGTTTATTAAAACTGAGGAATGTACAGCAATCAGGCACTAATAATCTGTTTATTGCAGATCTAGCTAGATTTCATCCACTGAGTCGCTATTGTCAGTGCTGTTAGATCCAAGTCAAATCATCATTATAACTTGCCTTTACAAATAGCTGTTACCAGACTATTCATGTCAGTATTTCAGAGTGTGAACTGAAAATGTCACATAACCCCATGCCGTAGGACTCCATCGAGATGTTTGGAATTCACTTAGTTAGTGGATGGGCCTGGCCAAATTCTGGCGATTAATATTTCTTCCATCATCAAGATGCATTCGTGTCCTAGTCAAGCGTAACCAGAAAGACGTGCGATGCCGACCTCGATTACCGAGACTGATAAGATACTCTGAAGACAATAATTTGTGATGTATTAAGAACGTGTCAAAGCATAACAAGCTGTATTGGCATTGGAGACCACCCAACCAACAATTTCTGGTAACTCTTTTTTCTATTTAGTTAGACTTCTTTGTTCTTTACGTTTTGTTTCTTGTAATACTTCTTTTAGCAGAAAAGTTATTTTTTAATGTCTACATGTTAATTTTTGCTACAATATAATGGACTGCCATAATCACCACCTAAAATCCACGTAATGTTTAGTTCATTAGTCACCTTTGCCTATTTCGTGTGACATTCTGACAAATGAGGCATGGACCAAGTCAGAGCTTGTGGCTGACAGTACGTCTCGCACTACTTTACTTTGCATGATTTGCTTCCCCGGCCAGGAGTTTTTATTACAGAGTATATTCCGCTACAGAACCAAAGACTCGTTAACGGAGATAAAAAATTCTTACGAATTACTTCTGAAATTCCGATTGAAGTTACTGCAGGAAAAGGAGGCGTATAATTTATTGTTTTGGTGAACTGTCAAAGCGAGCGAAAATTAGAAAAGCCAGTCAAAAGACAGTACACATGTAAAGCGGATACAGGTAAAAGATACATTTGCACACTGAATTTTCGGAACAGCAGAAACAGGAACCCTTATATCTTAATTCATGGGGAGGGTGATTTATAAGATCACACATTGGTCAAAGAAGAACTCAGTTACGAAATTTATGTACTTAATTATTCCCTTTCTGCGAGCCTCGGTTAAAACTATTTTTATGAGAAATGACTGTCGATATTCATATGAAAAAAGAAAAGTTCGTTCCCACTTTAATTAAAATTTCATAGCACGTACCTAGAGTGTGTGTATGTGTTTGACTACTACAGGTGATTTTATCTTCTTGGTGTGCCACCGTACGAATGATGTTAATCTGTCATACGGATTGCACATGAAGTTCAGCAAGTCGAAACTCATGAAAACTGATCAAGGAGCACAAGTCAAACCCACAGGCCGGTTAAAGGAACTGAATTCGTGCATTCTTTGGTCTATCTTGGATCAACCATCTGCGACACGGGAAGTTGTGAAGGTAGGTCAAGGAGGCAGATGGCGCTAGGGCGAGTAGCTATGATAAATATCACCAAGGTCTGGCGGAACAGAGCGTCAAGGAACAGTAGGAAAATCGACCATTTTAAAACACTCTCGTTTTCCTTCTTCTTTTACGGTTGCGAAACATGGACCCTTAAGGCAGGCCTAAGTAACGTATTGATACATTTGAGCTTTGTGCTGCCGCAGGAAGCCGTGCATAAAATGGAGCGAAAGAAGAACAAATTCGTCCTGAAACTCTCATTTCCAGGCTCCTTTCTTCTCGCGTCAGGCGAGGACCACGAAGATAAGATACGAGAAATTAGGGCTCATATGGAGGCGTACAGATAGTCGTTTTTGTCTCGCTCTATTGGCGAGTGGAACGGGATGGAAAATGACAAGTAGTGGACAGAGTTCGCTCTGCCACTCACCGTACGGTGAACTGCGGAGTATCGATGTAGCTGTAGATGTAGATGTAGACGTAGAAACTCTCCAGTTCTTTGGCCATATTGTGAGAAGAGATGGAGAAAAATGTAAAGAAAATTATGATAGAAGGGAAGACCAGGACAAGAGACCGAGGGTAAGAGCAGAGAGCAGGTGGAAAGATCAAATCAAAGCTCCAGTCTACCTATTCTGCAGGAAGAAACAGAAGATGGTAACCGTTTGGGATCGAGACAACTGGTCCACGGGGCCACGACGCTCAGCGATGAGTATGACGACTTGCGATGATGATGATGACATCTGTATTCTTAAGTAAAAGGCTACAACAGACCAGTATGGCAACATTTGCTATCGCTGATTTTGTTTGACCATACAGCCAACGAATGGAACTGAAACATGGCCTAAGGCAGAAATTGCGCACTAGTACGAAAAGGATCTAAAAATTTAGAGTTAAAACCACCAAGGAGTAATTTACGGTAGTCATCACAACTGTCGAACCCAGTTCCAGGAAAATGAAATTTCACTTCATTTCAGTATTTACTCTCCTATACCAGTTTTACTGCCAAAGTTCTAAATTGAAGTTTTAGAAGTAACATGTTTCAAACATTTTCTTCTATTTTGAAATGATGATAACGTATGTATGTGAAGCAATCTCTGCATGTATGTCTCAGTTTCATGTCGACATCCATTGATTAAAACAAACTCAGTCGGTAGGAGATCGCTCCATTAGCTTCCTCATGATTAGTTTTTCCGACGAAATAACACACCGCCGCGTTTACCTGTCTGCATTAGCTGACGTGCCGACACCTTAAAATGAATTATTCAGCAGCCACGGCTTCTGGCATTCACGCGATGACGGATGGAAACTGGACCAGCTTCTGATGGTACGGTCGTCAGAGACACGCTTCTGCACATGCTATCTTCCCAAATGCGGATGCTATTCGCAGTGATGCTAACCTAACAGAAGGGTTCGCACTAGATAGTGCAAGAGGCGAGAAGAACGACCAGCACTTTATCAATAAAAGTATGTGCCATACCAACATGCCCCCCTTCCCCCCAACCAATTCCTTTCCCTAAGCGGCCACTTTCTCGTATCGAAATAATTTCTCTCACCTTATCTTCGAGGTACGTTGGCGACAGTAGAATCGCACTGCAGCCGGCCTCAAATTCCTGTTCTCTAAACTTCCTCGACAGTACTTCACGGAAAGGAAGTCTTCCGCCCCAGGGATTGATTCCCTCTGTAACTCACGAAGCATCTCCGTAATACCTACTTGCTGATCGAACTTGCCAGTAACAAATGTATCATCACGCTTCTCAATTGCTTCGACGTCTTCCTTTTTCAGTATACTCGACATAAACTTCTTGAGAGATGTAACACCTGTATAGATATTGAAGCTGATTCTCACATTTTGTTCCATCTCAGTGGCATTTTTCTAATTATATTACACGTTTAGATCACTCTGGATGATCTTCAGATCAAAGTAGTTACGTCAGCAACCCGTCTTCTCTACTCAGAACCACGTATCAGAGTACTCTGATATGTGGCTCTGAGTAGAATAGAGGGTTGCTGACGCAACGACTTTGATCTGAAAATGAACCAGAGTATTCGAGACATGTAATCTAATTAAAAATATTACACAGAAACGGAATGATAAATGAGAATTGTCTTCATTTCTTCCGACTCGGGGGGGGGGAATGTCAGACACTCGAGCAGCATTCATGGACGTGACCCGCAGTAGAGTTCTCCTTTATACACTAACGTTCAGAAACAACAGAACGCCTTGAACGATTAGAGATAGGACGTTCATATTCACAGGACATGTACATTAGCATGTTCTGCCGAAATTATGTGCATCTGAACCATGTCGGCACGCGAGTTAAAGGTCAACATCGATATCGCGTTGCAACACGAACTACCGGGAAAATGTGCATGCGGCTCTAGTTGTTGCTATAAACCGAATGTAATGGATCACTGTGACTTGAGCAGACGTGCAGGCTACTAATGCTGTATTCGAAAGTTACACGATTGTTCTTCCTATTGATCTACAGTAACTTACATTTTTATACACTTAGAGCAAGATGCCATTCATTACACTAACTAGAAATTCTCTTTGAGTCATTCTGCATCCTCCTACAGTCGCTCAACGACGACATCTTCTCATACACAAATCAGCATCAGCAAACAGTCGTAAATTGCTGCTCACCTTTTCCGCAGATCATTTATGTATATAGAGAAAAAGAGCGGCCCAAACACAGTTCCCTGGGGCACTCCTGACAATACCCTTGTCTCTGATGAACACTCACCGTCGAGGACAGCATACTGAGTTCTCATGCTTAGGAACGAGCCACTCACATACCTGATAACCTAATCCGTATACATGGGCCATTATCAACAGTCAATAATAACCAGGGTACCAAATGGCTTATTTCAGCAGGATAATGCAAACCTCTACGAAGCGGTTCATGCCATAAACGCTTTGATATGTGTAAGGATCCTTGAGGTGACGACTTGGGTCCCACATTTTCATCCACAGAGCATGTCTAGTGTGCGATGGGAAGGCGTTTACTTTTATACAAGTCTCCAACCAGCGATGATAAACTGGTACACTGTTTCAGGTATGGCAACAAAATCCTCAGGATGGCATTCAGAGGGTGGTAGATTTCATAGCAGGCCGAATATTAGAGTGTAACGCAGTGACCAGTGACCTTGTCAAGCACAGAAGGCCCATGGCAAATGACAGCATCTATCCAGACCAGTCCTCAAGACAAAGGAAGTGAGAGTAATAAAATTAATACTTTAATTCTCGTCACAAATTGGAACTTATAATAAAATTCAGAGTTTATCGATACCTAACTCAGACTAGTCGATTAATTAATTAATCATTCAACACTCATAATTACTGAATTTATACTCTTACATTAATTTTCCCAAGTCTACAGACATTACCGAGGTATTGTCTACAAAGAGGACTATCGGTTTGAGGGGAAAGGGTAAATTTAACATTCCCCGTTTAGTTAACATAGAAAGCGTCCAAAGTGTCGAAATCTAGCTTGGTTTCCGGCCGTTATTCCGAATCACCGTTGAAGCCACGTGGTGGCGGAGGCGCACACAGTTCTTTGATTAAAACAACAGTCGAGATCGCAATAACATTTATTATTACTGATTTTGGCTTATGTGAAAGCCATCCTCAGATCTTTTGGTTCTCTATGGCTGGTGCTGGCGGCTTCTCGGCTTTTCAAAAACTGGTTCAAATGGATCTAAGCACTATGCGAGTTAACATCTGATGTCATCAGTCCCCCAGACTCAAAACTACCTAACCCTAACCAACCTAAGGACATCACACACATCCATGCCCGAGGCAGGATTCGAACCTGCGACCGTAGCAGCAGTGCGGTTCCGGACTGAAGTGCCTAGAACCGCTCGGCCACAGCGGCCAGTGGTGTAAGTATGACAGTGTCCTGAAAACCTATATAAAGCTATCCTTGTAATTCTCTCAAGACCCAAAAAAATCTTCAAACCTCGCGGTCCTTTTAACGGCAGTGAGCTTAGCGAACTAGAGTGTGTTTGTCACAATGTGTCTATTCTATAGTGCGATTTCCTTTTTAAATGCACCTTCACCAAATCAGAAAGGAGTTGTCTCTCACGTAGCAATACCTCACTGAGGGCAATGTGCAGTCAAGTCTACTTAAAATGTGAGGTCTGCAATCCGTTCTTGATGTTCTCTGCTACAGTTACATTTTAGTTACTGAACCCCATTTTCCTTCAAAAGTTCAGCAATAGCAAGTTTAAATCGAAAAACAACGTACTTTCCAGTAAAATATAGATGCTCCAGGCACTTTGTTCAACTCCATGGAAAACTGTTGCAAATGCCAATGGAGTATTGCATGCGACTTCATAAATATTATTATTGATGGCACCAATTTCTTCACGTATTGCGTACCTGAAAATGTAGAAGTAAGTGCTACTTGACGTTCTGAGCAATGAATCCTGCCTGTCGATCGTTGTAATTTTTTCCTCTTTCGTTGTTAACTAAATCGTTAATTTCCTTCTGCATTGTATTGTAATATAGTTTCATAGCAAATCTGCAGTACCTGCTAATGTGCGACTGCGTAATAGATATTGAGAATTCTCATCCCTCTCTTCCGTCATTCCCATTTATTTTTAAAGGCGATCACCCGCTGAATCTGTGAACGTTCTTAATACCACGAACAACCAGCGAAACGTGGACACGGGTGGCACCACAGTTTTTACCAAATTAAGCGATTTGTGACTATCGGAAAATGCCACACCACAATGATGTATGATAAGTCGCGGTTGTGTTGATAAGGGGAAACTCCTCGTCGCAGCCCCTTAGATCTAGTGATAAAATGGTGCAGGAACAGCCCGTTGAAAACTGAACGCAGATCAAGCATGAAAACAAGAAGAAGTTGTACTGAACTGTGAAAATAGAAGCAAAATTGACATTGAACGGTCCAAGCATAAGTTGTGCCACATGTTGTGGCTGTGTGGTCAAGGTGTTCGACTGCAGTGTGCGAGATCCGTGTTTAAACCTCCCTCGTGCTCCATTTTTTTTCACAGATTTGAGTGCTGTCCGCCCGGTCGTTGACGTGTCCGTTCTCCTTCCGTAGTCTTGGCAATTGCCATACTATACTTTTATTATAGAATATGAGTCATGTGTTAAGAATATATTACCGTCGCAAGTAAATGTGATGAATAGTGAGAGCAGACGAGATGCCTAATAGACCTCTCACAGAAATGGTAACAACGAATAAATTAGTGTGAACTACGTTACAACGATGGAATTCAAGAGTCAAAACTTCCAAAACTGAACGTAAGAGGCATAACATGTGGTACTTTGTGTAGAACAAGTAGGAAGTACGTACGCCTGGGCTGTCTAAGGCGCTGGAGTCATGGACTGTGCGGCTGGTCCTGGGGAAGGTTCGAGTCGTCCCTCGCACATAGGTGTGTGTGTGTTTGTCCTTAGGATAATTTAGGGTAAGTAGTGTGTAAGCTTAGGTGACCTTAGCAGTTAAGTCCCAGCAGATTTCACACACATTTGAACACACACGTACGTCTGGAGGTCCTTTCGTTACACGTCGCTGTTTCAAACAGACGCTACACGACGATACACACACAAATTTGAACACAACGAACAGACATGTCAATGACCGGACGGACAGATCATAATTTTATGAAAAAAAAAGCGGCGTGAGGGAAATTTGAACCCTGATCTCCTTTGCAGTCCAACACCGTCGCCACATGACCACAAGACGACGGTCATTCGTATTCGTTCCATGCTGCACATGTTGATCTTGGACCATTCACCGTTCCTATTTTGCTTCTTTTTTCCACAGTACAGTACACCATCACCCTGCTTACAAGCTATCTGAGTAGGGTACTATGGGAAGATTCCACTTGTGAGTACTTCCGGGAAGGGAGGACAGTTCCGCACTGTCGCCTGATAAACAAAATAAGAGCCTACGGAATATCAGACCAGCTGTGTGGCTGGATTGAAGAGTTTTTAGCAAACAGAATACAGCATGTTGTTCTCAATGGAAAGACGTCTACAGACGTTAAAGTAACCTCTGGCGTACTACAGGGGAGTGTTATGGGACCATTGCTTTCCACAATATATATAAATGACCTAGTAGATAGTGTCGGAAGTTCCATGCGGCTTTTCGCGGATGATGCTGTAGTATACAGAGAAGTTGCAGCATTAGAAAATTGCAGCGAAACGCAGGAAGATCTGCAGCGGGTAGGCACTTTGTGCAGGGAGTGGCAGCTGACCCTTAATATAGACAAATGTAATGTATTGCGAATACACAGGAAGAAGGATCCATTATTGTATGATTATATGATAGCGCAACAAACACTGTTAACAGTTACTTCTGTAAAACATCTGGGAGTATGCGTACGGAACGATTTTTGAAGTGGAATGATCATATAAAATTAATTGTTGGTAAGGCGGGCACCAGGATGAGATTCATTGGGAGAGTCCTTCGAAAATGTAGTCCATCAACAAAGGAGGTGGCTTACAAAACACTCTTTCGACCTATACTTGAGTATTGCTCATCAGTGTGGGATCCGTACCAGGTCGGGTTGACGGAGGAGATAGAGAAGATCCAAAGAAGAGCGGCGCGTTTCGTCACAGGGTTATTTGGTAACCGTGATAGCGTTACGGAGATGTTAAGTGTGGTGTGCGTACTGTAAGACCTTCGGTACACACACCATCAGATTATTTGACTTGTCGCTCTAGCGAAGTAGGCGAGTGTCAGCAATATGTCTCGTGGTCTTATTGTGGCGTGTTTGGTTCAAATGGCTCTGAGCACTATGGGACTCAACTGCTGAGGTCATTAGTCCCCTAGAACTTAGAACTAGTTAAACCTAACTAACCTAAGGACATCACAAACATCCATGCCCGAGGCAGGATTCGAACCTGCGACCGTAGCGGTCTTGTGGTTCCAGACTGCAGCGCCTTTAACCGCACGGCGACTTCGGCCGGCTGTGGCGTGTTTATCTTCTGCCGTTAGGTCAGACGATAGAAATGCCACTTGCACGCTTAGAGTAGCAGATTGACGGTGACCAACTTTAAACACATTTATTAAAATAATAACAAGCATAAAAATAACTTAACTTGGTTCGGGATACTGTTTACAATTGACAATCTGAAGTTCCTTTGGTACGTTAATCTTATTCTTACATATCTCTGATACTTGACAAAGTGTCTATGCATTTCTCTTCATGGCTATGTACAGCAATATGATAATCTTATTAGGCGAAGACTGAAACTTAACCATAGACTGGTATAGCCTAATGCAGACTGACTAATCGGAGGTCTGTACACTCGTTATAATACCTCGAGCGTTCAAGTATCACTGCGCGAGTCTGATCCGCGAGGAGAAAAGGTTCTACGTTAGCAGCAATCTCATTGGCTGCGTTACATATTAATACGCGTATCGGCGGAAGCAGAATTTGGTTCTTCCCTAAGACAGCGCCATCTCGTAGTGCGGAGACAGACGAGCTCTGCGCCTGCGCTGTTGTGCTTAGCGGGGCGGGCTCTATTGGGAAAGTTGTGTACGCGCTGACTACGCGTGTTCAGATGGCTCTGAACACTATGGGACTTAACTACTGAGGTCATCAGTCCCCTAGAACTTAGAACTACTTAAACCTAACTAACCTAAGGACATCACACACATTCATGCCCGAGACATGGATGTGACCGTAGCGGTCACGCGGTTCCAAACTGACGCGCTTAGAACCTCACGGCCACATCGGCCGGCCTGACTACGCGGAACTATGTACACAACATTTAGCAAACTCAAGTGGCAGACTCTGCAAGAGAGGCGCTCTGCATCGCGGTGTACCTTGCTGTCCAGGTTTCGAGAGGGTGCGTTTCTGGATGGGGTATCGAATATATTGCTTCCCCCTACTTATATCTCCCGAGGAGATCACGAATGTAAAATTAGAGAAATTCGAGAGCGCACGGAGGCTTTCCGGGAGTCGTTCTTCCCGCGAACCATACGCGAATGGAACAGGAAAGGGATTAATGACAGTGGCACGTAAAGTAGCCCCCGCCACACACCGTTGGGTGGCTTGCGGAGTGTAGATGTAGATGTAGAGCAGAGCTGATACAGGCCGAGCCGTGGCCCGCAGACCATACCCGCTTGAAGTTTGGCACGCCGTGGCCAGCCCTGATCTAGAGTGATGATACATATTTGACTGGCACTTCGAGCGCTCCTGGCTTCAGGGCTACCGTAAGTGTCTTATTGTCCACGACAGTGGAGGTTATAAATTCGCACGGTATATCATTTTTGGAATGAGAAACACTGTTGCCAGTACTTGGCCGACGTACCAGACTGGGGAGGCAGTGTCTCGCGGACGGCCTCGCCGCGGGCCACGGCGGCTGCCACCGCGGATGGCTGCTGTCGCCTGGAGGGGCGGCGGGGGGCGGCGCCGCGAGCTGGTGGGGGATCGAGCCGGGAGTCGCCGGCCGGCGTCGCTACTGGCCGCCCGCCGCAGCCTCCGCCCAGCGTGCCAGCCAAAAAGACGACGCCGACGCTGCGGGCTGCGGGCGCCGAACATGGTGGAGGCGCACTGCACGTGTCCCCGGCACGCCGGCCGCGCTGCGCCTCGGCGCCACCAGTGTCGTCGCCAAGCCCAACCCGGCCGCGCAACTCAGTGCTGGCGGCATCTCGAGACCGGTCGACCTAGCCTTCCAAAACGCACTTCGTGACAATCGCTACTTGACAGCCAGACTTACGTCCCTACGACGAAGCCACGTCTGACGACGCTGACGAGCAATCTGAAGCAGCTGCGCGCTCAGCAGTGTTATCGGAGCTCAGGAGCAACCAGTTACGATCATGTGAACTGTTAGGGTGTTAAATTTTGTGCTCTTAGGTACTCAGTCGAATTACCGATTTCATTTCCGAGTGACATTTCGACGACCGACCCAGTGGTCTTCATCTGGTGCTGCCGCCTGTGTAATTATTGGTAGTCGTTGTCTATTCTTGAACTGGGGCTAAGAACGACGCGTTCAGTTCTGCTGCAAGGACGTTCTGAAGCCAGTTCGATTCCATACTTGGTAAGCTCGCATTTTGTTCGTCCTAAAGACGAGTTTGACGTGTTATAGACCACGACAAAAATTGTACAAGTTCAGTAACGTTGTTGCCAATACTTGGTCGACGTGTCTGAGTGGTTGGAATCCAGGCAGCGGGTCAGCATAACAATACGCTTCGCAGCGTCTGAAGAAGGCGGCTAAGTCGCTCCTCGAAATGCCTTGCGGAAAAAAATGTGTCAAGAACACAGCTGAACCCCAATAGTATGCCATCAATCTGTAGAAGTTAAATCGTAGGTTGTGTTTTACACGATGTGATCAAAAGTATCCCGACCCTCCCCCTCCCCCCCCCCCCCAAAAAAAAACATACGTTTTTCATATTAGGCGCATTGTGCTGCCACCTACTGCCGGGTACTTCTAATCAGCGACCTCAATAGTCATTAGACTTCGTGAGAGAGCAGAATGGGGCGCTCCGCGGAACTCACGGAAACTTCGACGTGGTGAGGTGATTGGGTGTCACTTGGGTCATACGTCTGTACACGAGATTTCCACACTCCTAAACATCCCTAGGTCCACTGTTTCGGCGTGCGGTTCTAGGCGCTACAGTCTGGAACCGCGAGACCGCTACGGTCGCAGGATCGAATCCTGCCTCAGGCATACACGTGTTTGATGTTGGTTAGGTTTAAGTAGTTCTACGTTCTAGGGGACTGATGACCTCAGAAGTTGAGTCCCATAGTGCTCAGAGCCATTTGAACCATTTTTTCCACTGTTTCGGATGTGACAGTGAAGTGGAAACGTGAAGGGACACTTACACCACAAAAACGTACAGACCGACCTCGTTTCTTGACTGACGGAGACTATCGACAGTTGAAGAGGGTTGTAATGTATAATAGGCAGACATCTGTCCAGACCATCATACAGGAATTCAAAACTGTATCAGGATCGACTGCAAGTACTATGACAGTGAGGCGAGAGGTGAGAAAACTTGGATTTCGTGGTCGAGCGGCTGCTCATAAGCCACACATCACGCCGGTAAACACCAAACAACGCCTCGCTTGGTGTAAGAAGCGCAAATATTGGACGATTGAACAGTGGGCAAATGTTGTGTCGAGAGACGAATCAAGGTACACAACGTAGCGATTCGATGTCAGGGTGTGGGTATAGCGAATGCCCGGTGAATCTCATCTGCCACGTGTGTAGTGCCAACAGCATAATTCGGAGGCGGTAGTGTTAGGGTGTCGTCGTGTTTTTCATGGAGGGGCTTGTACCACATGTTGTTTTTCCTGACACTATATTGATATTTTAAGCACCTTCCTGCTTCCCACTGTTGAAGAGTAATTCGGGGACGGCGATTGCAACTTTCAACACGATCGGGCACGTATTCATAATGCACGGCCTGTGGCGGAGTGGTTACACAACAATAACATCCCAGTAATGGACTGGCCTGCACAGAGTCTTGACCTGAATCTTGCAGAACACCTTTGGGATGTTTTGGAACGGCGACTTCGTGGCAGGCCTCACCGACCGACATCGATACCTCCGCTTAGTGCAGCACTCCGTGAAGAATGGGCTGCCATTCCCCAAGGAACCTTCAAATGGTTCAAATGGCTCTGAGCACTATGGGACTTAACATTTATGGTCATCAGTCCTCTAGAACTTAGAACTACTTAAACCTAACTAACCTAAGGACAACACACAACACCCAGTCATCACGAGGCAGAAAAAATTCCTGAGCCCGCCGGGAATCGAACCCGGGCGTGGGAAGCGAGAACGCTACCGCACGACTACGAGCTGCGGACAAGGAACCTTCCAGGACCTGATTAAATGTATGCCTGAGAGAGTGGAAGCTGTCATCAAGGTTATGGGTCGAGTAGTCCGTCTTCAGGCCACAAGTGGCTCATTGGGACCATCCAGCCGCCGTGTCATCATCATGTGAGGACGAGGATAGGAAGGACATGTGGTCAGCACACCGCTCTCCCGGTCGTTGTAATGATATTCTTTGATTGGAACCGCCTTATTCAGTCGAGTAGCTTCTCAATTGGCATCACGAGGCTGAGTGCACCCCGAAAAATGGCAACAGCGCATGGCGGCCCAGATGGTCACCTATCGAAGTGCCGGCCACGCCCGACAGCGCTTAACTTCGGTGATCTGACGGGAACCGGTGTATCCACTGCGGCAAGGGCGTTGTCAAGGCTAAGAGTGGGCCAACACCATATTGAATTGCAGCACTGCCGATGGAGGGCGCCCCGAACTTGAAATTCATTTTCAGCCATGTGTCCAGATACTTTTGATGACATAGTGTATCTACATTGTCGGTTTAAGACATTGTATTACTTCGATATTTCAGCACATCGGAAAAGAACTGTAATGCTTCGCCTGAGTGCTGATGATAGTACAAGGGTAGCTGGTCCACTTCAAGACTGTGATTGCCCCCACTGGTATCATTAGACTGGCATACAGTGTGAACTCACGACTAAACGGAGTGAGGTCTTCTTATAAGAGGAAAATATGTGTGGCTGTATTGTGCAGACTATAGTAGATGTTCCAGATGAAAATGCGATCATATGTACAGATTTCGTGGCGAGAAAACTGTGAGTTCAGGACTAGAAGCCAAACTGTTGCCTAGGATCTCTGTCTCCGACAGTTAGGGGTAACTTCAACCAGTAACATTACCCTCGTGAGATGATGTTCCGTGTACGGAGTCCGCGTAAGTTTTAGCTGCCAGATGGACTCACTGTAGCGCAAACTGCGCCGCAATGCGAAAAGGTTCATTCTGAAAATGATATGCAGAATGATTCCGTAATGGTGTTGAAAAGTTTCACGGCTTGTGGAGAAACTAAACTCCGCGTGAACAGGCCATGAAGGCCCAACGGTACCGACCGGTCGCCGTGTCATCCTCAGGCCACAGGCGTCACTGGATGCGGATATGGAGCGGCATGTGGTCAGCACACCGCTCCTCCAGCCGTATGTCAGTTTACGAAACCGGAGCCACTCCTTCTCAGTCAAGTAGCTCCTCAGTTTGCCTCACAAGGGCTGAGTGCACCCCGCTTACCAACAGCGAACGGCAGACCGTATGGTCATCCATCCAAGTGCTAGCCCAGCCCGGCAGCGCTTAACATCGGTCATCTGACGGGAACCGATGGTACCATAGCGACAAGGCCTTTGGCACGGATGGTGGAGAAGGGTATATGTATTAATCTGAGATCAGGGACCCTAGTTCGGAAATGACCGAGTCCAAAATTATAAGCGAAAATTTTTCTGCTACATCTGACAGTTCTGGCATTATTTTTGCTAAAATTGTGGTGATGACAAGTTTTACAGACGGTAGTATGGACTAAAGCAACAAACAAACGTCTAGTAAATGTGGGCTCCAAAGCGCCCACCGTAAGATCTGCGATTACTTGTTCATCTTCGATACTGTGAAACACATCTGTTCTACTGAACAAGTGCTCATAGTTCTTAAGGTATGCATTTTAGATACCATGTTTACCGGGCGGTTTTATCTTGTTCTGGTCCATACTACCACCTCTGAAAGTTACGTACTGTAAAGTCTTAGCGTCAATTGTACCTGTACATGTATTCCACTGTCAGACATATCAGAAAAGTTTTAGCTTATAACTTTCGACTCGGGCTTTTCCGAATCAGTGTCTCTTACCTCAAATTGATACGTTTATCTTTCTCTATTATTCTTGAAAGTTTGTATCATCTTTACAGAATCAACCTGTATATGCCAACAGCTCAAACGGAAGATGTCTGTTATCCAATGCGAACTGTCAATGCTTCGAACACAGCTGTTTCTCGTGGACAGTGTTAGTAAACTGCGCAGCGGGTGACCTCTTCTACATCTGCACCTACTCTCCGCAAACCACCTTAACATGCATGGCAGAGGGTATCAGGTTCTGTACCAGTGTCATTTCTCCTTTTTCACGTTCCAGTCGTGAATGGTTCATCGGAATAATGATTGCTGGTAAGCCTGTCTGTGGGCTGAAATCCCTATGATTTCACCTTCGTGATCTTTTTGCGAGGTATACTTAGGAGGAAGGACTATATTTTGACTCTATAGCAAAGTACGTTCTTAGAACTTTAAAAGTAAACCAGACCCTGATGCAGAGCGCCTCTCTTGTAGCTTCTGCCAATGGAGCTGTCTGAGCATCTTCGTGATGCTTTCGAACTTACTAAATGAACCTGTACCGCAACTTGCTGCTCCTCTTTGGATCTCGGTTTCCTCTATCAATCCTATGTGGTTCGGATCCCGGACTGATGAGAACTATTGAAGTAGGCCCTACTGGTCGAAGGAGTGTTTTGTAATCACTTCCTCTGCTGACGGACTACTTTTTCTGAGAACTTTTTTAATGAATTTCAGTCTGGCATCTGGCTTACCTGCGATTAGTTTTATTTGGCCGTTCCACTTCAGACAGCTCCGTGCGCATACTACTACGTGTCTTATTGAAGTAACTACTTCCAGTGATTATTCTGCAATCGTTTCTCATTCAGTAAAGCGTCTTTCTGTCTTTGTATATGAAATATACGTTACATTTGTTTATGCTGAGGAACAATTGCCACTCCATGTATCAACCGTCGATCCTCTGCAGGTTTTCCCGCATTTTCCTCTAATTTTCTAAAGTCGCGACTTCTCTATATACAACAGCATAGCTCGTGAAAAGCTTCATGCAGTTTCATTTGTATATACTGTGAAAAGAAATAGTCAAATGGCTCTGAGCACTATGGGACTTAACATCTGAGGTCATCAGTCCCCTATAACTTAGAACTACTTAAACCTAACTAACCTAAGGACATCACACACATCCATGCCTGAGGCAGGATTCGAACCTGCGACCGTAGCAGTCGCGCAGTTCCGGACTGGGCGCCTAGAACCGCGAGACCAAATAAATGGTCCTTTAACAATCCACTGGGCAGGCCAGAAGTTACTTCTGTGTCTAAAGTCTTTTCTCCGTTCAGTATTCTGTCTGCTAGAAACTCTTCAGTGCTGTCACGCAGTTGGTCTGATATTCCGTAGGTTCGTTTTTCGCTCATTATGCACCAGTGTGTAAGTGTGCAGAACGTCTTAGGGAAGTCAAGAAACATGGCTTCTACCTGGATGCCTGTAGCTTCTGCTTTGTGGGTCTAGTGGACAAACAGAGCGAGTTAGGTTTCACACGATCGTTGTTTTCCGAATCCATGTTGACTGCTGTAGAGGAGATTTCCAGTCTCTGTAAATGTAATAGCGATGTCCGATGTCAGAGATATAGGCCTATAGTTTGGTGAGTGTGTTCGTTGAGCCTTCTTGAAAAGGGGAATGACCTGCGCTTTTTTCCAATCGTTAGGAATGCTTCGCTCCTCCAAAAACCTACCGTAGACTGCTGCTAGAAGAGTAATAAGTTGTTTCACGTTCTCTACACAGAATCTAACTGGTTTCCCACCAGTTCCAGGGTCCAGGGCCTTTCCTCTGTCCACGGTAGCTCGCTCTCTGCGTTTCATAAACGCCCTAGTCCTGCAGCGGTATACGAAACACTGTAACTGCTACCAGCAGCAGTACACCAAGGAATATTCTCAGATAATTTCCGAATAATTGTAACGACAGATTCTGGACGCTAACTACCTTGCTCAACTTGGGACGTGACAATTAGGGTGGAACGTGCAGTCCTTGTCGAGGGTATTTTAGTGGAAAGGTTGAACGACCAGTCTCGCGGTCATATCCATCCTGCCCGTGCAGTTCAGAATTAGACCTCCCAGTATCGTCAGTCTGCTCTTACTGTTTTAAAGCTGATCACCCACCTAGCTATTACTAGGAAACAAAGAGACTTACGAACCCGTCTCTAGTTTCCTGCAATGAAATTTTGTGACTTATACTGGTGGTCATGACAAGTGAAGGTACACTTCACAGCGTTACTGGAGATCTAGTATAACCTGTTGCCCTTTGTTCGATGTGCTTGATTAATGGCGTGCTTTCGGAGCGTTCAGCTGAATCGTTGATTCTACTTATCTGCACGATCATTTTGACGACAGACTCGGTCGTCTTCTTCAGATTCTGTGAGATGTGTTATTATCGGTACCCGCTGTCTGGTCTCCAATCAGACTATGAAATAAAGCAATTTATAGCCCTTCGATGATCATTTGATTCTCCGAACCCGAAATGTTATTCCTTGAAATGAACATCCTACCATCGCTTTCCAGCTCTGATCTCTGATATCGCGGGCGGAATCTCAGAGCAGTGGAGGGAATGCGCATTTCACGCAGTAACAGTGCGCGTTCCATAAACAAATGACCAACAAGTTATCGAAGGGCATAGGCAGTACCGGGGGTCGAAATTCGCTGTAAAAAGCGACTCGACACAATAATACGAGTACTTCACGGACTTTTTGGAGTGCAGGCGGAAACTACACATAATAAGACGGTTCACAACATCGAAATAACAGTGAATAAAAATGAAATCAACAACTTGGTTGAGCACCCGAAAGCACACGATCAATTTATTGAAGTTAGTTCGTGGGTCTCGTTTCCAGAACACTCTCGATGACAAAGCAATTTTTTGGTGCTATGTTGCGGCATAAACATATTGGAAAACAGCTACAACGCGGCAAATACGATCGGGGATCAGGCAGTTGGTCCTCTTCAGCAGAGCAGTGTCATTGCTCTCGTAGGGCTATTAGACTGGCGCATAGCGTTATCGTGATAACACTACTGAATGGCTGGGAAGGCTGCTGTTACAACTGGGACATCTGTATGTTTGTGTGTTTGTATGCCGTGGAAGACGTTTCAAATCCGAACAATATAGCACGTGAAGATATCTCGGCAATAAAACTTTGTGCTTATTCAGGACCCCAAACCAAACTGCCAGAAAAAAGAGAGGTTTACACGTTTTATAATCGCCAATTGCTGCAAATAAATATATCTTTATTAAATACCAGTTTCGACCATCTGATCGTCTTCAGGTATCACAAAATTATTTACGATGACCGGTACGATCACGTTCTTACTGTGGCTTCAGATAAATTAAAAACCATCCTGCATCACTGCCATCAGTTGCCTGACTAAAAGAAAAAAAAAAGTAAGCACTCAGGGGACATAGCCGGATGTCACTGCAAGTCATGGTAATTTCGTACACGTACGTGCCATCGACGGGTACGTAAATGATTAAACTCTATAAATTACGTCGTCAGTCTATAAAAACTATGCTAGATAGTGCATCATTAATGCTATAGCTGCAATGGGCGTTAACGTTGTGTATAGATCCATCTATTACTTTTGATATGTGTTCTGTGGGATTTCGGAGTAGCACCAAAAAATTCTTCCTTTTTTCTCCTTTCTTCTAACTTAATATTTGACTGCCAGGTAACAGGAACGTTCCCATTATAATGTTCCATGTATTACACTTCTCTACTCCTGGTGTTACCTCTCGTTATAGTTATTTACATGACAATGTTCAGAACAGGTTTCACTGACGTCGTCGAGGACTCTGTCATTTAGGGCAACACAAAAATTTATACATATGCGTGCAGCATCCACTGAGGACCTTCCCCAAAGACATTTTTGCCCACTACAAACTGCACTGTCAATGAGCATGTTTCTCAGTAGTGACGGTATTTTGCACCAGCTAATAGAAAATAAAATCATAAAATGCAAACGGGATAATTCGATTCTAGTAAAGATCGTTCCATAATTCCACCATATAATTGTTTCTAAATTCATTAAATGTTATTGGATAAGGTGTCAGATGGAAATGAATACCGCCTAAAATGTAAATCGATGTCAAGAAGATAGTGTTTGTGTATAAGTGTGGTGGGTGCCACTCACTGTACAAAGCTCTTACTATCTGTCACCACTCAAATGGCCCCAAAACGTAAATAACTTGATAAAAAGGTAGAGGCTGAAAAGAAGATAATTTAAACGTTTTAAAAGTGATATTACAGAAGCATAAAAATGGTTCAAATGGTTCTAAGCACTATGGGACTTAACATCTGAGGTCATCAGTCCCCTAGACTTAGAACTACTTAAACCTAACTAACCTAAGGACACCACACACATCCATGCTCGAGGCAGGATTCGAACCTGCGACCGTAGCAGCCGCGTGGTTCCGGACTAAAGAGAAGCATAAACGTTAAATGGGCAGATAAGATAACGACTGAGGAGATTCTCTGCAGAATAGGTGAGGAAAGGAATATGTGGTAAACACTGACCAGAAGAAGAGACAAGAGAATAGGATACCTGTTGAGACATGAGGTAATAACTTACATAGCATTAGAGGCAACCACAGAGCACATATGTGAAAACTGTAGAGAAGACAGATTGAAATATACGCAACCAATAATTAAGGACGTTGATAGTAAGTGCTAAGATAAAAAGATTGGGGAAGAAGAGGAAGTCTTGGAGAATCACATCAGACAAGTTACACGATTGATGACACAGTTTACTACACGATTGATGACACAGTTTACCATGGAGATAGATGGAAAAATATTGCATCCTTCCTGGTTACATACTAAAATTGCCAAATAATTTATGTGCAGCATTATACTAGTTTCCCTACGACGCTTCACTGAAAAACGTCCGTTACTGTACGAGCTTGCATTACCTTATCTTCATCAAGGGCAACGAAGCGTACTGTCGAAATAAGGATGCTGTTCTGAAATCGTGCAGCATGTTTGTGCATATGTTTGAAATGTTAACTGATCTGCCAGAACATTACGAGGATCGAACCAGCCATGTTCGCATACAGCTGTGGCATCCCAACAGCTGTAGCCTATCACATCATGGATTCTACAGCTCGTTGGTACGTGGGACAGGACAAATAGTAGAACGAAACATCTTCGCACAGATCAAATAACTACTGCAGAGTAACACGACTGTTTGTAAGTTGAAAGGCAACACTCAGTGACATTCTACGAACACGTTAAAAGTTAACGAGCGTCATGTCTCTGAAACAATACAACTTGGTCATCATCCTTCTCGTATTCTTCTGGTACGAACAGTTATCCTCTAGTTGAAAAATCCATGTGCTGCACACAAAAAAGGTGCGAAAGAGTGTTCCTGGAAAATGGCGTAACCTGAAAGAGCACTCATGCTACAACTGAACTCGGGAGTCCTGCGCTCACGCAGTCCACATCCATTGTTCCATTTTCCAACCATCACATGACAGCGACCACTGCAGACACATTTGACAATATTCTTAATCAATACCGGCTGCAAAGCTCATTTATTATGACATATAATGAAAAATGTTGCCACGACCAATAATGGTCTTCAAAATGAACGTTTTTCAATGAGGAATGCACGTCGAACGACCTGCGTCGACAAGCGGTTACACCGTCATTTGTTGGAATTCACAAATATGTAATGAAACTCCCATTTGATTGGAATACTTAATTTACAAGCATAAAAATGATACTCAACAGCACTAGTGACTGTCCGTGAATAACCAACGTAGCCTTGCTATTCTCTTACTCTTAATTCACAGTTGCGTGCAATGTAGCTGTTGGAAATCTGGAAGCACCCTGGTTGTGAGAAGGAATGTGGACCCGCTATAAGCCGTAAGAGAGAGCCACCCTCAGCGCCAGATTCTTGGAAAGCTGCAGGAGGGGGCCAAGGATTACTGGCAGCCGGTTAGCAGCTTTTGCTGCGCGAAACCACAGCAGGATATCAGGCCTTTGTATAGATACACAGATTTCCCATAGAGAAAACGCCTGGTGAAAACCTTTTATGACAAGGAAATGGAGTGAGGAAACTAGCCTTTTAGTGGTCAGGCACCTTTGCGCTCGAGATGTAGAAAGCTTGCTGTTTTCCCAGGAGGCACAGATAATTAAAGCTAAACATCTAAATGACAGATAGGGGATGCTCGGTTCTGGACCTTTCAAAATGTAGGAGACCGCCGAACTGGTCGAGAAAAAAAACAATGTTTATTCAAAGGCTCTGAGTACTATGGGACTCAACATCTGAGGTCATCAGCCCCCTAGACTTAGAACTACTTAAACTTAACTAACCTAAGGGCAGCACACACATCCATGCCCGAGGCAGGATTCGAACCTGCGACCGTAGCAGCAGCGCGCTTCCGGAATGAAGCGCCTAGAACCGCTCGGCCACAACGGCTGGAAATGTTTATTCAATGTAAAATCTGTCAGTATTGGCTAATGTAAATAAATTCTAAGTTTGAAGCAGACACCAGATGGTGATGAGACAGAGTACCTCATTGGTAAAATGAAGAGACAGAGAGAGTATGACATGACTTTTTTCAGTAGAGGAAGGTAGGAAGCAAGCAATTGGTTAATAACTCAGAGGAAGGAGACAAGTGCTTTGAAGGGAGCAGTTTGATCAGTCATCTCTACGAAGATCCAAAGCCGAATGAATCAAAATTTAGTGAAAGACGAAAAATCGGGCAATGCGGGGTTTCTTTTAACTGACAATCGATTGGAAGTTACATCAAGATCGGGGGTCTCTGCCAGCAGAGCTCAATGGTGAGAGCTACCTCAGAGCTTCCTGAGTTGATGCATTGGGGACTCAGAATCATTTCTTGCTAATATGGGTTTCGCCACTGGCGAGGGTCGCTGGTTCCACCAGTGATCGATTCTGCAGCCACTTCAACCAGCACCTGCAAGAGGTTAATGAGATCGTAGCACAACTGTGAGATCAAATATTGCAAATCATTTTTTTGTTGCCCTATAACACGTTAGATAGCAACGTGCAACTGTAAATGTAAAATATGACCCATGAACTGCGTTAGTCAGTTAGTAAAATACAGCGTGAAGCTGAAAAGTTCAGTGAATGGTCACAGAAAATAAAGGAAATAAGAGTTACAAAAAATCCGTTTACTGGTCTTCGAAGTAACAACACAGTACTGTCAACGGTTCTGAGGCTGTAGAAAACTGTTAACAAACGGTTCTCGTGGAATCGTTCGAAGTACCGTGGTCACGTGTTGTTGGATATACTCAACGTTATAGCCGATGAGACCTGATGTACCAATACGATCTGGAAACGAAGGGGGCAGCCATTGGTCTGATGTTTATCGTCTTCCAGGAATTCGTGATTAAACAAGCCTTGCTATCGAAAAAGGTGATCAACAGCGTCATAATCTTGAATTTTGTCAGACGACTTTTTTTTTTTTTTTTTTTTTTTTTTTTGACAAGGCGGAAGCTTCATGTACCATGATTTTGCAGTGATTTGCAGAATGCGAAAGTATTGGTAGAGAGCGAAGTGATATCAGCAGAAGAAGGAAATAACAATTCGCTGTCCACCGTCTTGAGCGTCATTAGTGTGAAGTGACTATGTTTGTGGCTTTGATCGGACAACGCCAGAGGAGGAATTCGATCGTGGTCGTCGTGAGAGAATCTCGGCGCCACTCGCTTGCAGGTATATACGCAGAAATAGACGTCACGGAAAACCTAAATCATATTTATCGGATAGGGATCTGAATCCTATTGCTCCCGAACACAGATCCATTACTGAATAAACAGCCGCACGGGATTAGCCGAGCGGTCTAAGGAGCTGCACTCATGGACTGTGCGGCTGGTCCCGGCGGAGGTTCGAGTCCTCCCTCGGGCATGGATGTGTGTGTTTGTCCTTAGGGTAATTTAGGTGAAGTAGTGTGTAAGCTTAGGGACTGATGACCTTAGCACCTAAGTCCCATAAGATTTCACACACATCTGAACATTTCTGAACTAAAATAACAGCTCCATCTCCCTCGTTAGTTGGTTGGTGAAGTATCTTCACGAACAGCGTTGAAATACTGGCAAACATTTTGCGATAGTCAAACAGCATCAACATCACGACAGTTAAAACGATAAATATTATTTTTATGAATAATGCTTTCTACATCACAAATAGTTTTTTTATAAAATACGCTTTAGTTATATAGCTACAAAGAAATCACGGTTATTTCGAGGGATGGAGAGGACCTGCCGTGTCTCATAAGCCAGGTTACGAAATTGATACCAAAGCAAAAAGAGGTTGGACACAGATTTAAAAGTAGTCAAAGCTTTCATCATTATCACCAGTGGCACGACAGCCCCTTGTGAGCCCAGCCCTTCTGTTGAAGATTGTTTCATTCTTTACTGTTAAGAGCCGAACTCCTCTAATTCTGAATTCCAATATTTCTTGCGTCCTCTCTGACACACTCCTGCTGCATTACCTTTGGTTTTCCAACTTGGACAGCGTGACTGACTGCCGTGTGGTGGAACCACATTCGATTCCTGGTAGTGCCAGGGAGTTTTCCTTGGTGGGAGGACTGGTACGAGGTGCATTCAGCCTCGAGAGACCAACCGAAGATTAGCAGCGGTTAATTTGTCAGGAAACCGTTCAACGACCGGGAAGGCGCTGAGCAGACCACGTGCCCTTCCATAAAACATCCGATAATGCCAATGGCAGAGAATAACATGGCAGTCGGTCGAGTCCTATTGGCCCAACCAGAGCCGGAATTTTTCCTCCTCCAAACCCCATGTTCTTTTGCTGGTTAAAGAATTTGTATCAAACTCTTTCTTTCAAATATGTCAAACTTGTATTTCGTCGAAATTTTTTAACGTCTATGTTATAACTCCGTACGTTAGCACCTGTCTCAGCTTTGTCTGTCCATTTATTTCCTAAAGTCGGACACACACGCACCCACCCACCCACCCACCCACCCACCCACACACACACACACACACACACACACACACACACACACACACACATATATATATATATATATATATATATATATATATATATATATATATATTTGTAACTCCTATTGAGCTATTGGAGCGATTTTAGCTAAACTTGGTACACTTCACATACCATCCGGAAAGTAGCAATGTGGCAGTAATGGCAATGTGGCAATCTTCCATATGGATGGAGGTGCGTATAAAATGGAGTTGACAAAGAAACCGAACTGATGAACTTCTGGAAAAAGCACAAGAAAATTTTGTACATACATGTCTCCTTATTTGTATCATTTGTATATTTATTTATATACAAAAAGGCTGTGGAGGTCATATACGTCTACGACATTTACAGGTGGGATAGGGTTTGCGTAGCTGCTACATGATAACGACGGAAAACCGAATAAAATCCATATTTTCGCACTCTCTAGGCTTATTGGTGGCAGTACCGATTATGTTTTACCTCTAGGGAGGTGGGGAAGGATGTCTGTAACTCCTGACAGAATGACTAGAAAACTTTCTACACGTGTTGCTTACTATCCGTAAAAATAAATAAATAAATAAAATGTTTTGACGGTAATAAACGCATACCACTACAGGTGTAGGTGCGTGTGAAAATTAGCAACTGCAATCTCATTTGGTTTTTGCGTAACTCATTATTTGTAAGCCGGCAGCTGGTGGTCTCGCGGTAGCGTTCTCGCTTCCCGAGCACGGGGTCCCGGGTTCGATTCCCGGCGGGGTCAGGGATTTTCACCTGCCCCGACATGACTGGGTGTTGTTGTGTCGTCTTCATCATTCATCCTCATTACGGTCGGAGGAAAGCAACGGCAAACTACCTCCACTGGGACCTTGCCTAGTAGGCGGTGCAGGTCTCCCGAATCGTTCCCATACGCTCTGTCAAGAAGCATGGGACTTCATTTGCATGCCATTATTTGTATAAAAACGCTGTGAGAGTAAGGTACACAGTCACTCTATGATCGCACTGAGACCGAAATGAAAAACTGCAGACAGGAGACACCTAATGATAAATTCGGTCTTCCTAGATTACTTCATTACAGAAAGCATAATACGGTTCCACCATTCAGTCATCACACAAATGCCGAAATCAAAGATATTGCAATAAATTCAACAAAAATTACTCAACGGAGGAAAGGCAACAGATCTGAAGAGGTAGCTGTATGATTGTAAATATATTATGCGTAATACACTGCTCTCCTTGCAGCAGTCGTTCACAGTAGGTCGCTGAGGCTACAAGGCATTCCAAACGATTGGTTCAAGGTTAGTCCTGTTTTCAAGACGATCAAAGGAAAGATGGTCGTAACTATAGGCTAGTATCGGGGACGTCACTCGTAATATTGTTGTACATATCTTTTGCTCGAGTAATATCTCCTCTATTCGAATAAACAAGGATTCCGTGAACAGCGGTTGGAGGAACTTCGATATCGTTTCACAGTGATATCTAGTATGAAAAATACGAACTTATAGAATGTAAGACAAGCTTTAACACTGGAAGAAAAACTTCCTATTATATCAAATCGTCGTCGTTAACTGGAGGAAATTGTAAAATGGAAAAGCAATTTCCAGGGTAACACAAGGGATTTTTACCGTTCCGTCACTGTTCACGAATAAACAAGGATCTGTCGGATGACAGCTGAAGTTCCGTGAGGTGGTTCGCGGATGAAGCTATTGTATGAAGGAGAGTCGCAACGCCAGAAATTTGCAGCGTATTGCAAGAACACTCGCAGAGCATCGACGTTTTGTACAGAAACCGACAGTTGACGTTCATCACATATCAATGCAGAGTATTATTGATAAGCAGACGGAAAGACTTATTGGTGCTGGATTACTCTAGTGGTTAACATTCACTGGGAACTGTATTGCCCGTAGTATCAGTACGGAGAGATGTAAAGTGGAACTACTACGTAAAATTAGTTACAATCACAGATGCCCAACTGAGATTCATTGTAAGGATGCTGAGAAAAAGGAATTCACCAACGTTAGAGGAAGCTCACGAAACCTTCGTTCGACCCATTCTTGGACACTGATCGTTCAGCATGGTGTTAACAAAGAAGACAGATAAAAGACTCAAAGAAGAGCGGCGCCTCTAGTCACAATTTCGGTTCGTAAGTGCGAGAGCGTGAAAGAAAAGCTCATCAGCCTCCAGTAGTAGGTGTTACAAGAGAGGCGTTCTGCATCACGTATTGGTTTTATAATGAATGTTTTCTCCACTTCTGATAAACACCGTGTATTTTAGTAATGAACGCTGTATGTAGTGATGATTCACTGTAGCCTGTGTTTTATTGATTACTTTTTTATGTGTGTTTATGTATGTGTCATCTCAAACGTTAAGAAAAGGTATCATAAATGGTTTGAATCTCATGTTTTCTGCGGTATGTACCTGCAAAAGAGAGTGCTTTTTTCTGTATGAGATATATAGTCTATGTAAATTTTATAAAGAAGGAAGTGACAAATGAAAATTGAGATTTGAAGGTGAAGTTCGGACGTTGAATTCTGAAGACAGACGGTAGGGATGTTTCGTGTTATTAGTGTAAAAAATGTTGATTTGCGGAACAAGGCAGTTTTCTTTGTGGTAATAGTCGAAACGTGTAACGTAGAGAATCACAGCACAAAGACAGTGGAAGCAGATTGAGTGTGCAGAGATGAACGGGACGAAGATGTTTGCGGCAGATTATCAAGGTGTTACTGATACAATGATTTACTAAATTTTAATTGGAGAAACCAATTTTGAAATTAGCAACAAAGGAGAGGAGACCAAGAGAGAAGACTGCAACAGTCAAGATTCAAGACAGAATTAGCAAGAGATCAGCGCACAATACAACAGCCTACTAAGTTTTCAAGACATCGGAAGCAAGAGGATTGCGTGAGGTTTTCATCACGAGAACGGGAATATTTGGTTTTTCAGCAGAGACGAAGGAGATAACAGCGTTATTTCGTCAGACTGAAACTGTGAACTACTAGGGAGGTTTAAACCACAGAACTGAATGCGACTGTTTATTGATTTCCGTGTTTGAGAAGTGGACTGTGAAGTGAGGAACTATTTGTTAAAAGCATTTACTGTGAATAACAAACCACGCTTTAAATTTGACAGTTTAATACCGACAAAGTGACGTAAAGTGACTACAAGCTAATCAGATATAGTCTGATTACATGAGTGTCAAGTGTTCTGGTTAAAAACTACGTTCGTATATCATCCCAGCAGATCCCATTTCAATATCCTTTTCAAAGAGTTTTAAAAGGTTTTATGAATCAAGAAGTTGCACCGAAGTAACAGCTGCATTTGTTTGCGTCTTCTGATTAATTTGATCGTTTATGAAGTTGGTCACCGCCCTCTTTGCATCTTCCTGCCGCACGGAAAACAGAACAGCTGCCAGTTCAGGATCAACAGAGATCAACAACAGCTTCACTCGCTGGTGAGATAGAAAGAAATCACATTGATATATCTCTGGTGGTAGCCACTATTTTCGACATGACAGTGATTATTTACATCGGAACTAAACATTACGTAGCAGACTACAGGTAAATATAGATAACAGCAAAAATCGTTGTGGTCCAATGAGTTATTTCACAGCAATAAATCTAACTAGGTTCTGTTTTACATTCAAACACAGAATTTTCACTTAGTCAAAAGCTTTGGTTAAATGGTTCAAATGGCCCTGAGCACTCTGGGACTTAACATCTGAGGTCATCAGTCCCCTAGTGTCAAAAGCTTTACCCCACTATTTAACTGTAGTGAAATAGTGCTGCCTTGCTAGAAAAGTGTTAAATTGGATATATTTTTTCTTGCTTCCTCTTACTTCAGTAACTTTGCAATTTAAATTTGTTTTGTAGAGGTTCGTTCATTCGCATCATTTAGTGTTAACACATATTCACAGAACTGATCTTGACAGATAGGATTCTGTACACAGCGGTAATAATCTTACGATATACATTTAATGGTACAGCTTCTGCCCGATTATTAGATAACTCAATAAATTAAATATTTTCATAACAGTTTAAATATTCCTAATTTGAAACAAGAATATCCCGTGTAGATACATTTATGCCACAGCACTGAGTCAAAGAAAAGAATTAAATTATCGAGCTTATCAGTTACATAAATATTATTGTGATTTTATTTTTGAACCTGTTTTATGTAGGTTTGACTGTGTGTATGTGTGTGTGAAATTAGTCACCCGTTTAGGTAAGTGCAGAAGTCAGGCTAGGCACGTATAGGATTGAGAATAACATTGGCTAGTACTGAATTATTTTGACGAAACAGTCGCAGGTTTTGTGGTAAAATTTTTGTGCGTTGGTTCTCGACAAAGACATTTTGTAGTCCATCATGCAATCATTAATTTTTATAGTTTGATGTTAAAAGTCTGACAGCGTACATTTCGAAAAGGGTCAGGCAACATATTACTACCGCCCACACTTCTCGCTAAAAGCGTTGACAGGAAAATCGGAGAAATTAGAGGTCATAAGGAGACTGACTCTTAGATATTTTTCCCGTGCACATTTCACGAATGGGATGGGGAAGGATGAAATGTCAGTGGTAAGTAAAGTACCCTCCACCACATACCGAAAATTGGCTTACGAAATATGTAGATGTAGAAGAAATGTACTCACGCTACGAAGTCAGACTCTGTGAATTCAATCAGTTTCATTCTGACCTTTAATACAGTGTACTCACCTCAATGGCAAAGCGATATTGTATATGTCTCGATTATGTGGTTGGGAGGTGGTAGCAGCAATTTCCTTACTGAATGGAGCGCCGTTAGAGAGATCTTATCCAGGAGAACAAGCCGACTTAGTGCATAGAATAATACGCCTCGGGGGCCACCGAAGTATGCGATCTCAAGATGTACTTGATTTACAGTGGATAAGTGTAAGCGTTGAATTGTTAAATGCAGTTGTTGGTTCATCACACCTCATTGCAACCCCTAGCGATGCGGTGTCTAGATAAGAGCGGAAAAGCTGCCTTCAGCAACATACCCGGAGGTGTTGCTTCTAAAGACACGGCGCGCACTCTGCGATTTTTGCAATCTCCGGATGCGATGTGGAGATACCGTCATCTGTTATCTGAACATCTTGTTCCGCCTGATGAAGTCGTAAATCAGTTTCTCACAAGGAGGCAGGTATGATAGACACGAGCAACTTCTCTCTTTCCTGGCGTGCTTAACGAACCGTGGCCTGTCACGTACGGCTTGAAGTAATTACACCTCGACAGCTAAATGACAGCTGTGATACCACAAAGTAATGTGCAGCGATGACTGTGTCACATTAAAAAGTTGAATAAAGTGGTTTTTTATAGGCCTTGTCGGTTGCTGAATGACCTTCCTATTTTAGGGACAATTCTACATATACATCTACATCTACATGGATACTCTGCAAATCACATTTAAGTGCCTGACAGAGGGTTCATCGACCACCTTCACAATTCTCTATTATTCCAATCTCGTATAGCGCGCGGAAAGATCGAACACCTATATCTTTCCGCACGAACTCTTATTTCCCTTATTTTATCGTCGTGATGAATTATTGGCTTTTCTTAAGTATATTTTGATTCACGAAACACAGTTGAGGGAAGACGTAGCCACTTAGCAGTCGCATAGGTCACACACTCGCATAATGGATTTGTTGCAAAAAAATGGCGACAGTTCAGGTGAAACAGTAGAAAGAGCTCACTAGACAATAGATACAAAGGGGACGAAGTAGAAGAATCTTGTCAATGCTCTCCTGATTTCTACCAGAGAAAGGAAAGTATATCATCAGTAGAAGATTTGACATACCAGCAGTAACGGTATTTCTATGGCACTGATAAAATTCTACGAGTAGACAGGGAGGACTTAGACTATAGATGAAATAAATATCAGCTGATGTGAGATAAAATCCGGTGAACGCCCGGCAACGAAGTGCGGAAAGAAACCAAACTTTGATTTCATGAACTAACAGTTAGGCTTGTCCTGACGTACGGCTTAAAGTTAAGGACAGTAAGAAACCAAGACCAACATCATTCGTTACATTTAGCTACACCTTGCACTTACTTCTCTATATAGACGCCGCACCGTAGTAGACATTTGTCGTAGAGTGGTACAAACTTCCCAACGCCCTCGTCATAGAAGGCAACCGCCCATGCTTCATTCAATTCTCCATGCTGATCTGCAGGTCCTTATAGCCAGTGTTTCTTGTGAGCGAAGAAATGAAAATCAGAGGCAGCCAAGTCCAGACTATACGGTGGATGATCAAAATTGTTTGATAAAGAGAGAGACCTCCAGTTAGAGAGTGGAGCCATTAGCTAAGTGCATGTGGTGTTGGATAAAACGACTGACGTGGTTAGGGTAATTCATGCCAATAAATCCCTTTCGTTTCGGGCGTCTTCTGGAATGTCTCCCTTTGATTGTTGCAGATTGAATCGAGCCCTCACTAATTTCTGTGGTATCCATTCGTGTTGCTGACTTTGGTGTGGCTCAGCTATCTCTGGATGATACCACAAAACCTGTCCACATGTTGAAACTTCCTGGCAGATTAAAACTGTGTGCCGGACCGAGACTCGAACTCAGGACCTTTGCCTTTCGCGGGCGAGTGCTCTACCAACTGAGCTACCCAATCACGATTCACGCCCCGTCCTCACAGCTTTAATTCCGCCAGTATCTCGTCTCCCACCTTCCAAACTTCACAGAAGCTCTTCTGTCAGGAAGTTTCATATCAGCGCACACTCCGCTCTAGAGTGAAAATTTCATTCTAGAAACATCCCCCAGGCTGTGGCTAAGCCATGTCTCCGCAATATCCTTTCTTCCAGGTGTGATAGTTATGCAAGATTCGCAGGAGAGCTTCTGTGAAGTTTGGAAGGTAGGAGACGAGGTACCGGCGGAATTAAAGCTGTGAGGACGGGGCGTGAGTCGTGCTCAGTTGGTAGAGCACTTGCCCGCGAAAGGCAAGGGTCCTGAGTTTGAGTCTCGGTCCGGCAAAGAGTTTTAATCTGCCAGGAAGTTTCATATCAGCGCACACTCCGCTGTAGAGTGAAAATTTCAATCTGTTCACATGTTACTTGAATTGCCTGAAGCCTCGAAAGCACTCGTGAATGACACTCTTACAGGGCAGTCAGCAGCCGTTCCTGCTGTCACCAGAAAAGTGATTCTGTAAGTGGGCGAAGAGTGCTCTGATGCTCAACTGTGGTGTCATTCTTTGGCCTTTTTGCACTTGTTTTTTATCACGATTATGGCAACCAAGATAAATATCGAACCATATTTATGACTGGAATGCAGCCTCATTGCAGATAGACTCAAAATGTCCTACTTAACGGAACACAATACTTAACGGAACACAATCGATCAATGTGAAGTTGATTCAAGGTTGCAACGCCATAAGACTGTAGTGAAATGCAGGAAGATCTGCAGAAGCCTAACAGCTGGTGTAAGGACTGGCAATTAAACCCTAACGACGGCCGGAGTGACCGTGCGGTTCTAGGCGCTACAGTCTGGAGCCGCGTGACCGCTACGGTCGCAGGTTTGAATCCTACCTCGGGCATGGATATGTGTGTGATGTCCTTACGTTAGTTAGGTTTAAGTAGTTCTAAGTTCTAGGAGACTGATGACCACAGCAGTTAAGTACCGTAGTGCTCAGAGCCATTTAAGCCAAACCCTAACGTAAATACGCTGGTCAGGCAATTAATTATGAACACTGCCCACCGCGACGTGGATGTCGGCTGGTGACGTTGCGGCCACGTGACGTGGTAGCAGGCGGAGCAGACACGGACGTGGGATCACCCTAGTGGAGATATGGGCTGCAAATTGGGACATTCATTGAGACAAGCGACTTTGACAAAGGGTAGATTATTATTACACAGAGTCTGCGAAAGAGTATCTCGAAAATGGCGGAGCTGGTCGAATGTTCACGTGCTACTTTTCTGAGCATCTAAGGAAAGAGGTAGAAGGACAGTGAAACTACCACTAGGCGCTAATTGATTGGACGTCCACTACTCTTCACAGAAAGTGGGGTTCACACGTTTGTCTGCTCTGTAAGGTAAGGTAGATGCTGATATGTGGCATTTTTTGCCGAAAGAGCACAATGCCGGTGCACGCGTAAGTGTTTCGGAGCACACCGTTCGTCGTACATACTTGAACATGTAGCTACGCAGCAGACCACCCCTACGTGTTCACATGTTGACATGTTTACCTAACGACACCGTCAATTACGATTGCCTTGGGCACGGGACCATCGCGATTCGACCGTCGATCAGTAGAAACGTGTCAGTTCTTCGGGTGAATCATATTTTTGCTACACTAAGTCGCTGGTCGTCTCCACAAACGCCGTCATCGAGGTGAACGGCAGCTCGAAATGTGTGGCGCGCCACGAACGTAGGCTGGTGGGAGCACTACTCTGCTGTGGCAAACATTATGCTGCGCTCGCATGGGTCCTATGGTCGAAGACACGCCGATGGCTGCGAACCACCTGCGTCCCTTCATGCCTGATGTCTTCCTCGACGGCGACGTCATCTTTCAGCAGCGTAACTGTCTGTGTCTTGGACCCCGAAACGTGCTACAGTGGTTTGAGGAGCATTATCGCGAACTCACGTTGATGTCTCGGTGACAAAATTCGCCTGCTGCAAATCCTGTGGAACCCATCTGGGTCATTATCGGCCGCCATCACCGCATACGCAAATCAGCGGCCCATTATTACCTGACCCGTGAGTAGCTAATGCCATATTTCTCCACAAACCTACCAACGAACTTTCGGATCCCAAATATGCAGAATCAGTGACCTATTTCGTTTCAAAGACGGACATGAAAGCTATCGAGTAGGATATTTTAGTCATCATTGTGAGTGTAATTCATTGTGAATAAATAGCAGAAGGAATCGACTGCTTCTACATTGTTTTAGCGATAAATCAGTGTAAACAGTAAAGCGAAAAAGCAAAACTGCGAATTTGTGCCCAGATGGACTAATAGGGGTCGACCGACCGCTGTCCCATCCTCTGCCAGTGGTGACATGCGGATGTAGTATGGCTCTCTCAGCCGTTGATGCCCTTCCGGACTTCGGAGCCGCTGATTCTTAATCAAGTCCTCATTTGGCATATAAGGCTGAGTGCACTGTGCTCCAGTCCTCCTACCAAGGAATAATTCCTGGCTGTACCGGGAATCGAACCGGGTGCTTCGCACAGCAGCGAGACACACTGACACTGACGAGGAGAACGCGGCAAGTACCATAAGCCTATTTCCCAGAATCCTTGCTCAGTGGAAGAGGGGTCAAAATACGCGAACACACGGCTCGGCTTGTCCGTAAATACTCGACCGTTTGCGAGAGAACGACAGTCAAAGTTTTCGAGGTGTTTTATGTACCTTTTAGCGAGCATCCTCTTCAACCGAAGATGTGGCACTATGGCTAGCGTCGCAGCTTCCCAGTTTTCCGCCTCGTGTTCGAAAGCCGATTATTGCTTTTATTTTTGTTTTTCATTTATCTACCCATTTCCATAGAAGATTACTACATGAATGTTTTCAATGTATTATTAAATAACATTATTCTTATTCGTCTACTAATTGTACGTCTGGTGAATGAATTATAAAAATAAATGAATGAATGAGAAAGTTATTTGAAATTGTTTTCGGTGAAATTCCTGTAGTGTACCTTCATTCATAATCAACTGCCAGCGCCAGTTTTTGATAAAGTGATCTGTTGAGCGTGATTTGCGGCGAAATTATTTCCAATGCGAAAATCATGAGTGACCTTAACGACTTTTCTTTTCCGAGCGATATTCATACGAGGAAATGTCACGGTGACAAATCTGCCTTCTCGCGATGATCGTAGTGTTTGGAATTTCTATGGCTCGAATGTTTTTCCGGTCATTGTTATCCAAGGGAGTGCTCCAAATCTTCCTGAAGAACGAACATAAAAATAAAATGAAAACATTAATATGAGAATTGATATAAGAATGAAATACAAGAAGATGAGAATTTAAAAATAAAATTTAACCCTGAAAATTCCGTACACATATATATTCTATAATAAATGTGTGCATCTTATTGTGAAATACACTTGTAATTTTAAAACTATTACAACGCTCTTGTATCCCCTAACTTGATAAGAAACATTCGTGCAGTAATCTTCCATGGATATGGTTAGGTGAACGCAAAAAAATGAATAAATAATATAAAGTAAATAAAAATGCTAATCAGGTTTCGAACACGGGGCGCAAACTTAGAAGCTGCGATGCTAGCCACTGTGGTACCATTTCAGATGAGGTTATCGCCCTGTAAAAGGCACATGCAGTACGTCGAAAATTCTGAACGTCGTTTTCTCAGAAATGGTCGAGTATCTACAGATAAGGCGAGACACGTATCTACTTGTTTTGACCCCTCTTCCATTGAGCGAAGTTTCTGGGAAACCGTGCTATGCCACTGGCCGTGTTCTTCTCGCGAGCAAGCGGTAGTTATCGTAAAGTTCTTAGGAAAAACATCTACAGAGACCTAAAGTCCCGGAATGACAACACAAAAAGACTGTAGGAGAAACAGATGCCAGACAGTGATTCACTGGGAGAGATTTGAGAAAAAATTCAGCCGCGAAAGAAGTGGCTCACAATACTCTTGTTTAAGACCGGTTCTTGAATATTGCTCGTCGTTGTGGGTCCATTGCCAGGTAGTGTTAATAGAAAAGATAGGGAAAAGTCCAACAAGGCGCATTTCGTTATGGAATAATTTAGTCGGGGCGATTGCGTCATGCAGATGCTCAACAAAAAATGGTTCAAATGGCTCTTAGCACTATGGGACTTAACTTCTGAGGTCATCAGCCCCTAGAACTTAGAACTAATTAAACCTAACCAAACTAAGGACATCACACACATCCATGCCCGAGGCAGGATTCGAACCTGGAACCGTAGCGGTCGCGCGGTTCCAGACCAACGCCTAGAACCGCTCGGCCACCGCGGCCGGGAGAGGCTCAACAAACACCTGTGACTAACACTACAAGAGAGTCGCTACGCATCACGTAGAGGTTTTTTGTTGAAATTCGGAGAGCACGCGTTCGAGGAAGAGTCGGGCGACATATTCCTTCCTCTCACATATGCCTTGCGAAATGATCAAAACGATAAATTCTGAGAGAGCTCATTTGGAGATTCATCGAGTGATTGCTTGCAACTGCCATTGTGAATGGAAAAGGGAAGAGGTACCTTCCATTACACACCACCACATGCCTTCTACATCTACAACTACATCTACATGGATGCTCCGCAAGCCATGGTACGGTGCGTGGTGGAGGGTACCCTGTACCACTACTTGTCGTTTCCTTTCCTGTTCCACTCGCAAATAGAGCGAGGGAAAAGGGGCTGTAAGTCTCCGCATGGAGCCTAATGTCTCGTATCTTATCTGCGTGGTCCTTACGCGCAATGTATGTTGGAGGCAACAGAATCGTTCTGCAGTCAGCTTGAAATGACGGTTCTCTAAATTTTCTCAATAGTGTTTCCCGAAAAGAACGTCGCCTTCGTTCCCGTGATTCCCATTTGACTTCCTGGAGCATCTATGTAGCATTTGTGTGTTGTTAGAACCTACCGGTAAGAAATCTAGCACCCTGCCTCTGAATCGCTCCTATGCTTCTCGAGCAGCACTTAAGAACAGGTCGCACCAGCGTCATATATGCGGTCTCCTTTACAAGTGAACCACTCTTTCCTAAAATTCTCCTAATAAACCGAAGTCGACCATCTGCCTTCCCTATCACAGTTCTCACATGCTCGTTCCACCTCATATAGCTTTGCAGCGTTATGCTCAGATATTTAAACGACTTGACTATGTCAAGCACGACACTAATAATAATGTATCCGAACATTAGAGGTTTGATCTTCCTACTCATCCGCATTAACTTACATGTTTCCACATTTAGGGCTAGCTGCCATTCATCATACCAACTGGAAATTTTGTCTAAGTCGTCTTGTGTCTTCCTCACGACACCTTACAGTACACCTTAGCATCATCAGCAAACAACCGCAGATTGCTGCCCACCCTGTCAGCCAAATCATTTATGTATACAGAGAAAAAACGCGGTCCTATCACATTTCCCTGGGGCACTGCTGACGATACCCTTGTATTTGATGAACACTTGCCGTCGAGGACAACATACTGGGTTCAATTATTTAAGAGCGAGCCACATCTCTGTGAACTTTCTCCATACGCCCGTACCTTCGTTAAGGGGGGTAGGACGTCAAACTGGCCGACTTGGAGCAGGAGAGGCATCACAGGAGATTTTAATTTCCACTGTCTATACTTTTACAAATAAATTCATAAAACTTTGTCAGCATGACCAGGAAGGGTTAAGGATTCACGCTCATAGCACTGAAGTTTCCTTCACAAGTAAGAGAGATTCTTCGATGAATTTAGCACAGCATACAAACCATTCTTACAGGTGTATGAAACTCTAGAATTTTCCAAATCCATTAAAAACTGTGCTAAAAATTCAGGTAATTAACCATAAAATTTGAGTTTTTTCTAAACATGAAGTTTAAAATGTAACAGCTCATTCATTTTTTCATTAATTAAATAAATTCTAGAGTTTCATACACCTGTAAGTATGGTTTGTATGCTGTGCAAAACTCATCGAAGAATCTCTCTTACTTGTGAAGGAAAGTGTACCTATAGCAACAAATGCAGCCAATAGTAAGTGAAAAAATGATGAAATTGCACACGTAAAAAAAATTTATTTTGCTATAGTTTTGAACTTACATTGCTATGAGTTTGAATTCTGAATCCTTTCTGGTCGTGTTGACATACTTTTATGAATTTATTTGTAAAAGTATAGACAGTGGGAATTAAAATGGCGTGTGGTGCCTCTCCTGCTCGAAGTCGGCCCGTTTGACGTCCTACCCCCATTAAGAGCCTGCAATGGGGCACCGTGCCAAATGCTTTCCGGAAATCTAGAAATCTCCCTGTTGCCCTTCATCCATAGCTCTCAGTATATCAAGTGAGAGAAGTGCAAGCTGAGTTTCGCACCAATTATGCTTTCTAAAACCATGCCGATTCGTGAACATATGCTTCTCAGTCTCAAGAAAGTTTATTCGCACTGCGAATATGTTCAAGGATTCTGCAGCAAACCGAAGTTAGGGATATTGCTTTTACCTTGTGGGGTATAAATTTAGAATAAGCTACAGCTGTACAAAGATATGTATTGGCTTTTCGTAATGAAGCGCGACCTAATTACAGTCCGTGTACGTGTCTGATAGTCAGGCAAATGAAGGCAAACGACGTCGATCTGGACCTGTGGTGTGGTCCATCTGTTGGAGAGTGAGCTAGGTGACCTATTAGAATGTGGTATAAAAAGTACAAAGTTAGCAACGCAGAGTTAGTGCCGTCGAACTCTCTGTAGGCAAGCGGCGGGTAAGCGCCCCGGTGTCCGCAGTGCCAACGAGCCAAGACGTATGGCCCAATAAGGGCTGGGCTGTAATTTGCTTATCATTAGCCGGGCTCATTACTGCTAACAGGCGGGCTGCGGCCAGCCCCGAGGCGGGTCGCCGGCCGTTTCTGAGGGGACGCGGATAATAGCGCGGCCGCGTCGACGTCAGGGGCGTCGCTGCTGCGTCCCACCCAGCTTCAGACACAGAAACCTCACGCACTAATCAAACACGGAATTACGATAATTGGCCTATTTTCTGGAACTCATAGATATTAACAGCAGCGTTACAGTTGACTGTACAAATCACTTTTCCCGATTTTCTACAAGGCTGCCGTACGATTCTGCACCGTCCTTACTAAATAACGTACATGTTTGCAGAATATCGGAATAGTTCCAAAGAAGACTTCTTCACAAACAAAAGTAACTGCGGCATTCTTAAAGTGCACACGTTGTCATCAGAGCAACAAGTGAGCAGCACACATTACGGAAGTACAGTACGAGTGTTATCTTCACAGCGCATATAAAACATTTGGTAGAAAATTTGAGGTATAATACTGTGCTTTCTGGTGTCCAGCCAAATTGTCATGCGCACGCAGTATTTCGACGACCGACTCAGTGGTATTCGTGAGGTCCTGCGGGCTGTGTTTTCATGCGTACACGGTGCCTGGACTCAACCAGACAGTGACGTATTTTAGGTGTCGTGTCACTACTTACACCTCACTTCGACTCCCGGCGCCCACTTCACCCTTTGGCGCCCGTTTGTATTTCAGCCCCCCCCCCCCCCCCCCCACACACACACACAGTGCTCGGTGGGAACTGATTTGTTTGCGTTCCTGCAGAGCTTCTCCGTGCGCACTAGGTGGACGAAGCAACTGGATAGCACTTTTCCTAACCCAATCCTGCGCTCGGTCACGGTTCTATTAGTTGGTGCTTTGTGTTATTACGTATAGTTCTTAAAGTATTTGGTTTTTTGTCTACACATTCAAATTTTCCTTTGCGTTAGCAGTTTGACCGAGTGGTCTAACAAGAAATTTGAAGAGTGTTAAAGTGTATTTCCTTGTTTGTGGCTGGTTAATTCTGCTGATTACAAAGACAGAATGAAACGAAATGACTGTCTAGAGCTCTTCCCATATGAGAACAGCCTGGAAATAACAAAGGCAGAATGACAATTTATCGTTCGTACATCCGACGAAGACATGTTGAAGATGAGAAGTGAATCTGGGGCCTTTCATGTGACGAAACTGTCAGGTTCCTTTACCAGTCTCTCTGATTCAAAAATAGTGTGCGTCGTAAGGAGAAAACAAAAATTGCGCTTGTAAATTACCGAAATAGCCGCTTCCACTGCTCTGCAGGCCCACATGTTTTCCGTGCGAAGTCCCCACACAGTGCGGGAAATGCCACCTCACTTCAGACTCTCGCGTGATATTCAGTTGTCCTTCTCTAGAGCTTGGAGGCTGAAGGTAAGCAAAAGAGAAAGTAAAGAATTTAATTAAATGATTTTCACAAAGGAAGACTCCACCTCCCTTTGACACTGACCCACTCACCGACAGCCGGCCGGTGTGGCCGAGCGGTTATAGGCGCTTCAGTCTGGAACCGCACGACCGCTACGGTTGCAGGTTCGAATCCCACATCGGGCATGGATGTGTGTGATGTCCTTAGGTTAGTTAGGTTTAAGTAGTTCTAAGTTCTAGGGGACTGATGACCTCAGATGTTAAGTTCGATAGTGCTCAGAGCCATTTTTGAACCATTCTCTCTCTCTCTCTCTCTCTCTCTCTCTCTCTCTCTCACACACACACACACACACACACACACACATCAATGCTGATGCTATCCGATGAAGCACATGAAAACGGATATTTGTTATCCTTCCAGTATTTCATTTCTATACAGCTCTACAGTGTTGCATGTTCAGAAATAAATACATATTTGAATATGCTTGGGAGACTAATAGTAAATGTTAAATGCTTTCCAGAAAACCAAACGTTAAGCGGTCATGAACCTAGTTTAATGTATTTTTTTAGGGATTCGACCAGCGCTAAGAAAATTCCTGGGATGATGTTAGATTTGCAATATGTACCTTGAGCTTGGATAATTCTCCCTGGCAGCAGGAACTCAAAGTGTCAGAACTAACCTTGCGGCTACTGGTGTTGCGTCTACGAATTTTGTACCTTTCTTCGCTATCACTGCCCCAACAGGATGAAGAAAATCAAGTGTATAGTTACACTACTGGCCATTAAAATTGCTACACCACGAAGATGACGTGCTACAGACGCGAAATTTAACCAACAGGAAGACGATGCTGTGATATGCAAATGATTAGCTTTTCAGACCATTCACACAAGGTTGGCGTCGGTGGCGACACCTACAGCGTGCTGACATGAGGAAAGTTTCCAACGAATTTCTCATACAAAAACAGCAGTTGACCGGCGTTGCCTGGTGAAACGTTGTTGTGATGCCTCGTGTAAGGACGAGAAATGCCTACCATCACGTTTCCGACTTTGATAAAGATCGGATTGTAGCCTATCGCGATTTCGGTTTATCGTATCGCGACATTGATGCTCGCGTTGGTCGAGATCCAATGACTGTTAGCAGAATATGGAATCGGTGGGTTCAGGAGGGTAATACGGAACGCCGTGCTGGATCCCAACGGCCTCGTATCACTAGCAGTCGAGATGACAGGCATCTTATCCGCATGGCTGTAACGGATCGTGCAGCCACGTCTCGATCCCTAAGTCAACAGATGGGGACCTTTGCAAGACAGCAACCATCTGCACGAACAGTTCCACGAACTCAAAGTGTCAGAACTAACCTTGCGGCTACTGGTGTTGCGTCTACGAATTTTGTACCTTTCTTCGCTATCACTGCCCCAACAGGATGAAGAAAATCAAGTGTATAGTTACACTACTGGCCATTAAAATTGCTACACCACGAAGATGACGTGCTACAGACGCGAAATTTAACCAACAGGAAGACGATGCTGTGATATGCAAATGATTAGCTTTTCAGACCATTCACACAAGGTTGGCGTCGGTGGCGACACCTACAGCGTGCTGACATGAGGAAAGTTTCCAACGAATTTCTCATACAAAAACAGCAGTTGACCGGCGTTGCCTGGTGAAACGTTGTTGTGATGCCTCGTGTAAGGACGAGAAATGCCTACCATCACGTTTCCGACTTTGATAAAGATCGGATTGTAGCCTATCGCGATTTCGGTTTATCGTATCGCGACATTGATGCTCGCGTTGGTCGAGATCCAATGACTGTTAGCAGAATATGGAATCGGTGGGTTCAGGAGGGTAATACGGAACGCCGTGCTGGATCCCAACGGCCTCGTATCACTAGCAGTCGAGATGACAGGCATCTTATCCGCATGGCTGTAACGGATCGTGCAGCCACGTCTCGATCCCTAAGTCAACAGATGGGGACCTTTGCAAGACAGCAACCATCTGCACGAACAGTTCGACGAACTCAAAGTGTCAGAACTAACCTTGCGGCTACTGGTGTTGCGTCTACGAATTTTGTACCTTTCTTCGCTATCACTGCCCCAACAGGATGAAGAAAATCAAGTGTATAGTTACACTACTGGCCATTAAAATTGCTACACCACGAAGATGACGTGCTACAGACGCGAAATTTAACCAACAGGAAGACGATGCTGTGATATGCAAATGATTAGCTTTTCAGACCATTCACACAAGGTTGGCGTCGGTGGCGACACCTACAGCGTGCTGACATGAGGAAAGTTTCCAACGAATTTCTCATACAAAAACAGCAGTTGACCGGCGTTGCCTGGTGAAACGTTGTTGTGATGCCTCGTGTAAGGACGAGAAATGCCTACCATCACGTTTCCGACTTTGATAAAGATCGGATTGTAGCCTATCGCGATTGCGGTTTATCGTATCGCGACATTGATGCTCGCGTTGGTCGAGATCCAATGACTGTTAGCAGAATATGGAATCGGTGGGTTCAGGAGGGTAATACGGAACGCCGTGCTGGATCCCAACGGCCTCGTATCACTAGCAGTCGAGATGACAGGCATCTTATCCGCATGGCTGTAACGGATCGTGCAGCCACGTCTCGATCCCTAAGTCAACAGATGGGGACCTTTGCAAGACAGCAACCATCTGCACGAACAGTTCGACGACGTTTGCAGCAGCATGGGCTATCAGCTTGGAGACCATGGCTGCTGTTACGCTCGACACTGCATCACAGACAGGAGCGCCTGCGATGGTGTACTCAACGACGAACCTGGGTGCACGATTGGCAAAACGTCATTTTTTCGGATGAATCCAGGTTCTGTTTATAGCATCGTGATGGTCGCATCCGTGTTTAGCGACATCGCGGTGAACGCACATTGGAATCGTGTATTCGTCATCGCCATACTGGCGTATCACCCGGCCTGATGGTATGGGGTGCCATTGGTTACACGTCTCGGTCACCTCTTGTTCGCATTGCCGGCACTTTGAACAGTGGGCGTTACATTTCACATGTGTTACGACCCGTAGCTCCGCTCTTCATTCGATCCCTGTGAAACCCTACATTTCAGCAGGATAAAGCACGACCGCATGTTGCAGGTCCTGTACGGGCCCTTCTGGATACAGAAAAGGTTCGATTGCTGCCCTGGCCACCACATTCTCCAGATCTCTCACCAACTCAAAACGTCTGGTCAACAGTGGGCGAGCAACTGGCTCGTCACAATACGCCAGTCACTACTCTTGATGAACTGTGGTATCGTGTTCAAGCTGCATGGGCAGCTGTACCTGTACACACCATCCAAGCTCTGTTTGACTCAATGCCCAGGCGTACCAAGGCCGTTATTGCGGCCAGAGGTGGTTGTTCTGGGTTCTGATTTCTCAGGATCTGTGCACCCAAATTGCGTGAAAATGTAATCACATGTCAGTTCTAGTATAATATATTTGTCCAAAGAATACCCATTTATCATCTGCATTTCTTCTTGGTGTAGCAATTTTAATGGCCAGTAGTGTACTAAACACATGTTTTCATTTTTATCCCCTCCTCTACATTCACACATGTATCACGCAAGGGATGTTAATTAGCCCGGTACTTAGGCCCCTCTTTACGATTTCGCCTTTGTCTCAAAGTATATCGGCTGCGGCGACAGCTACTGCTAGCAGAGCGGACGCCTAATCACTCAACAGCGAACATGGTTCTTCTTACGTGTGAATGGAATCACGCACGCGCACGTCTCGAGAAAGAGTCATGCAGCTACACGCAGGCCTCATCTTCAGTGAGAGGCAAACATAGGCGCACGCCGACTAGGTGCGATGTGCACACGTGTAAAAGCACCTTCCGTCAGGTGTGTCGCTGCCGTTCCTTGCACCTCGATTAGGCTGTTCTAACAGTCTGATAGAAAAGCAATATTCACGTCGCATGCGCCACCATCGCATCCGTTAGAGCTGGAAAACGCTCAAAGCATGTGCGTTGCAGGGGTTAACACCAGGAGCTCTAAAAAACAAATCGGGAGTAACATGCGCCAGGAATCGAACTCGGCTGTAAATAGCGGCACTATGTCAACAATACTTCACAGTGCGGCTGGAATTCAGGCAGCGAATAACCATAATAACGCAGCTCGCAGCACGTCAAGTAATCAACTTCGTTGATCGGCCGAATATTAGGCATAAAATAAAAACAGCAACTTGTTTCAGCGTCCGAAACCCTATCATTACCATCTACCACGCAAAAAAAAGGATCACATTTAAGGCTATTGAATTGCACACTAAGTGCTTATGTACACGGAATTGTTAGGAATATCAGAAAGATATCTGATCACCGCTTGGTGGTAGGACTGACGCCAGCTGATGCCCGACATAAACAAATGTAATGTATTGCGTGTGAGTAAAAGAATATACCCCACATCCTTTGACTATTACTACGTTATGGAGTATCAATCAGTAGAATTAGCTACAGATCTTAAACATTTGGCACGTCTACCCGTTGTGATTTGAGATGGGACGACCAAAGCTGTGCACCTGAAAAAAAGTGACAATTGTCGTAATACGATCAAGGGTTGACGGAAGTCATTCAGACTGAACCCTTCGAGACATGTTTATGAGAACTACACAGCGGAAAAAAAACTTTCTTCAATAAAACAAAGTGACTAAATCAGCCATTAGTCTAGATCTCGACAAAACGTACTGAAATAGAGTGCGTATCTCATAGACCTGAATGCGAATGCGAATATTAGGTAAATCGGAGGATAAGAAATAGGAAGCATTTGAAAAGCGACTCCCCAGAAAGACGTTACAAAATAAGTAAATTGATGAAGGAGGGTAGGACGTCAAACGGGCCGACTTGGAGCAGGAGAGGCACCACAGGAGATTTTAATTTCCTGTGCCTATACTTTTACAAATAAATTCACAAAACTTTGTCAGCATGACCAGGAAGGATTCAGGATTCACACTCATAGCAGTGGAAGTTCAAAACCATAACAAAATATTTTTTTTTACATGTGAAGTTTCATCATTTTTTCACTTACAATTGGCTGCATTTGTTGCTATAGGTACATTTTTCTTCACAAGTAAGAGAGATTCCTTGATGAACTTTGCACAGCATACAAACCACACTTACAGGTGTACGAAACTCTAGAATTTTCCAAATTTATTAAAAACTATGGTAAAAATTGAGATAATTAACTACAATTTTTTTTTCTAAACATAAAGCTTAAAACGTAAGAGCTCATTCATTTTTTTCATAAATTAAATTGATTCTAGAGTTTCAGACACCTACAAGTATGGTTTGTATACTGTGCAAAATTCATCGAAGTCTCTCTTACTTACGAAGAAAAGTGTACCTATAGCAACAAATGCAGCCAATAGTAAGTCAAAAAATTAAGAAAATTCACACATAAAAAACTTATTTTGTTGTGTCTTTGAACTTCCGCTGTTATGAGTGTGAATCCCGAATCCTTCCTGCTCATGCTGACAAAGCTTTATGAATTTACTTGTGAAAGTATAGACAGTGGAAATTAAAATGTCCTGTGGTGCCTCTCCTGCTCCAAGTCAGCCCGTTTGACGTCCTATGAAATGAAAGATGCATTGAGCACAAAAGCTACCTAAGTAATTGGGAAGTTTGTACCAGTAAATAGAAATGGATGCTATGATATGGAAACGAATGGTAGACTTCTGTTAGTTGGCAGGATACTGGTAACAAACACTCAATCTACAAGAGAGACAGATGGCGGCCTATCCTAGAATATTGGGAGGGATCCATACCAAATATGACTGACAGGCGACATTGAATGTGTACGAAGACGGGCAGGAAGAACCGTCGCAGGTTTGTTTGATTCGTACGAGTCCTACAGAGAAATGCTAGTAGACAGACGTCAACTATCCCGTGAATGCCTGTTACAATGTTTCGAGAAGCAGCATCGAACACCTGAGGAACATATGCAGTCCCCTGTAGGAACCGCGAAAATAGAATTAGATGCATTACAACGCAATAAAGAGAAGACAAAGCACTAACTTTCATATATGAAGGGAACGGTAAGAGATCCTAACATGGGGTACAATGGGAAGAATGCTCACCCATGTGCTCCATAGTGATCTGATATATATATGGTCCATTGATCCTGACAGGGCCAAATATATCACGAAATAGGCGTCAAACGAAAAAACAACAAAGGACGAAACTTGTCTAGCTTGAAGGGGGAAACCAGATGGCGCTATGGTTGGCCCGCTAGATGGCGCTGCCATAGGTCAAACGGATATCAACTGCGTTTTTTTAAAATAGGAACCCTAATTTTTTTATTACATGTTCGTGTAGTACATAAAGAAATATGAATGTTTTAGTTGGACCACTTTTTTCGCTTTGTGATAGATGGCGCTGTAATAGTCACAAACATACGGCTCACAATAGTAGACGAACAATTGGTAACAGGTAGGTTTTTTAAATTGAAAAACAGAACGTAAGTACGTTTGAACCTTTTATTTCGGTTGTTATAATGTGATATATGTACCTTTGTGAACTTTTTACCTGTAAATGCCACATTAATGCAATTAATGCTCAAAATGATGTCCGTCAACTTCAATGCATTTGCCAATACGTGTAACGACATTACTTTCAACAGCGAGTAGTTCGCCTTCCGTTATGGTCAGATATGCATTGAAAATGCGCTGACGCATATTGTCAGGCGTTGTCGGTGGATCATGATAGCAAATATTCTTCAACTTTCCCCACAGAAAGAAATCCGGGGACGTCAGATCCGGTGGACGTGCGGGCCATGGAATGGTGCTTCGACGACCAATCCACCTGTCATGAAATATTCTATTCAATACCGCTTCAACCGCACGCGAGCTATGTGCCGGACATCCATCATATTGAAAGTACATCGCCATTCTGTCATGCAGTGAAACATCTTGTAGTAACATCGGTAGAACATTACGTAGGAAATCAGCACCATTTAGATTGCCATCGATAAAATGGGGTCCAATTATCCTTCTTCCCATAATGCGGCACTATACATTAACCCGCCACGGTCGCTGATGTTCCACTTGTCGCAACCATCGTGGATTTTCCGTTGCCCAATAGTGCATATTATGCCGGTTTACGTTACCGCTGTTGGTGAATGACTCTTCATCGCTAAACAGAACGCGTGCAAAAAATCTGACATCGTCCCGTAATTTCTCTTGTGCCCAGTGGCAGAACTGTCCACGATGGTCAATGTCCTGGCGCATAGAAGTGTGTTACGGGTACAATCGATGTTAATGCAGCATTCTCAACATCGACGTTTTTGAGATTCCCGATTCTCGTGCAATTTGTGTGCTACTGATATGCGGATTAGCCGCGACAGCAGCTAAAACACCTACTTGGGCATCATCATTTGTTGCAGGTCCTGGTTGACGTTTCACATGTGGCTGAACATTTCCTATTTCCTTAAATATCGTAACTATCCGGCGAACGGCCCGGACACTTGGATGATGTCGTCCAGGATACCGAGCAGCAGACACATCACACGCCCGTTGGGCATTTTGATCACAATAGCCATACATCAACACGATATCGACCTTTTCCGCAACTGGTAAACGGTCCATTTTAATATGGGTAATGTATCACGAAGCAAATACCGCCCGCATTTGCGGGGTGTTACGTGATACCACGTACTTATACGTTTGCGACTGTTACAGCACCATGTTTGTTCGTAGTATTCAAGTATTACAGCGCCATCTATCACAAAGCGAAAAAAGTGGTCCAACTAAAACATTCATTCATTCATATATATATATATATATATATATATATATATATATATATATATATATGTGTGTGTGTGTGTGTGTGTGTGTGTGTGTGAGTGTGTGTGTGTGTGTGTGTGTGTGTGTGTGTACGTGTGGAGGTAGGAGGTAGGAGGTATATGCAAATGTAAAAGCAAGTCATGTCCGCAAATACCTAACTTCGCATCCACCAAAGGAAACACAAGGGAACGTTCCAGAAGAAAACAAAATTTGCATTTGTGTTTCATATGACTTCGAGAACGTTGGGAGAAAGACAAATGAAAAGAAGAAAAGAATGGTGTGAATCAGAAGGAAAAAGAGGACGGAATGCAATCCAGTGAAGAACGATGGGACGTAGCGTGTTTAACCACCGTACATAACCATGGCAGTGCATCGTCGTTTCAGCACAGTTGTGTACAGACGAGCTACCAGAAACCTCCCAGCAGGTACGAAACAGAACAGCGCACTTCATTAAGCCTCGCTGCGGCTGTAAGCGGGTCGGTACACAGTGCACCTGCTCGGTACGCGGAGACTGCGCTGCGCTGCGCTGCGGAACGAGGGCTGTACATGACTTCGCCAACTAACGACCGCACTAAAACCGCGTTTGCACTTCCGCAGTTCTTTTACATCTGCTGCCGCAACGTACATTTTGGTACAGGAAGCCCGAAACAAACTACGAGGTAATACTATAATTTATAATGACGAATAGAGAAATCATAATTTTTTTCTCATATTGTATATTTGAGCTATAATTTGCCGTTATCCTTATGATTCATCATGTTAAATATTGTTGTTGTTGTAGTCTTCAGTCCTGTGACTGGTTTGATGCAGCTCTCCATGCTACTCTACGCTGTGCAAGCTTCTTCATCTCCCAGTACTTACTGCAACATACATTCTTCTGAATCTGCTTAGTGTATTCATCTCTTGGTCTCCCTCTACGATTTTTACCCTCCACGCTGCCCTCCAATGCTAAATTTGTGATCCCTTGATGCCTCAGAACATGTCCTACCAACTGGTCCCTTCTTCTTGTCAAGTTGTGCCACAAACTCCTCTTTTCCTCAATTCTATTCAATACCTCCTCATTCGTTATGTGATCTACCCATCTAATCTTCAACATTCTTCTGTAGTACCACATTTCGAAAGCTTCTATTCTCTTCTTGTCTAAACTATTTATAGTCCATGTTTCACTTCCACACATGGCTACACTCCATACAAATACTTTCAGAAACGACTTCCTGACACTTAAATCTATACTCGATGTTAACAAATTTTTCTTCTTCAGAAACGCTTTCCTTGCCATTGTCAGTCCACATTTTATATCCTCTCTAATTCGACCATCATCAGTTATTTTGCTCCCTAAATAGCAAAACTCCTTTACTACGTCAAGTGTGTCATTTCCTAATCTAATTCCCTCAGCATCACCCGACTTAATTCGACTACATTCCATTATCCTCGTTTTGCTTTTGTTGATGTTCATCTTATATCCTCCTTTCAACACACTGTCCATTCCGTTCAACTGCTCTTCCAAGTTCTTTGCTGTCTCTGACAGAATTACAATGTCATCGGCGAACCTTAAGGTTTTTATTTCTTCTCCATGGATTTTAATTCCTACTCCGAATTTTTCTTTTGTTTCCTTTACTGCTCGCTCAATATACAGATTGAATAACATCGGGGACAGGCTACAACCCTGTCTCACTCCCTTCCCAACCACTGCTTCCCTTTCATGCCCCTCGACTCGTATAACTGCCATCTGGTTTCTGTACAAATTGTAAATAGCCTTTCGCTCCCTGTATTTTACCCCTGCCACCTTTAGAATACTACCAGTGCTTGGTAGAGAACAAATGAGTTTTCATCTACCGATATGGCGTGCGAATCAAAATTGTTTTGTATCGCTGTGCGGAATTCGTGTTACACTGTAGACCGGTCACAGATTGGTGTGTTGTCTGGCTCTCACATCAGTGGAAGACGACGATATAGCGTGCTACCTGTCTTATGGCAGTGTCTAGTTAATGAATGATATACGCAAGCAAAGATTCTACCTAACGATTGATTCGAGAAAGACATGGGTAGATGGATGAGAAGCTAGGCATTTGAGATTATGTTTACGTATATATCCACACACACACACACACACACACACACACACACACACACACACACACACACACACGATCACCTATCAGATCACTATGAGGCACCTGGGTGAACACTGTTCCCATCGTACCACATTTTAGGGTTTCTTACCGTTCCGTTGACGTATGGAAGTTAGTTCTTTGTCTTCTCTTTATGCGCTCTAATTCATCCAATTCTGTCTTCGCGACTCCTACGGGGGACTGCGTATATTCCTCAGGTGCTCGATACTGCTTCTCGGAACATTGTAAGCAGGCTTTCTCGGGGTAGCTGATGCCTATCTACAAGCATTTCTGTGAAGCACTCGCACGAGTCAAACAAACCTGCCCATCTTTGTACACATTGAATATCGCCTGTCAGTCCTATTTGGTATGGGTCCCTCTCAGTGTTCTAGGATGGGCTGCCATCAATCTCTGCATGTTACCAGTATCCTGCAACGAACAGAAGTCTGCCACTCCTTTCCATATTTCTACAAATTGTTACAACCAGGTAGATGAATTAGTTAAGTGCTTCCAATTACGACTCTTTCTCTGTTTTGTACGGTTAACAAATTTAAATTTATGAACATTTAATGTAAATCGCCGATCTTTGCACTATTTTTAAATCTTATCGCGATCTGACTGGATGTTTCGTACCTCACTGCCGGTGAAAAGCAAGGTTCCATATAATTTTATTTTTTTTATTTACACGCCTAGTTCCGTAGGACCAAATTCAGGAGCAAATCTCCAAGGTCATGGAACGGGTCACTACATACAACTACAATATAAATGTAATAACAAATATAACTAAAATTTTTATGAACCCAAAAAAGTGAAGCCATAAGTTTAAGTAAACGCAATCAACAATGTAACATAAGAATCAGCTTAATTTTTCAAGGAATTATTCAACAGAATAGAAGGAGTGACCCATGTGGAAACTCTTCAGTTTCGATTTGAAAACTCGTGGATTATTGCTAATATTTTTGAATCTTGTGGAAGGTTATTGAAAATGGATGCAGTAATATACTGCACACCTTTCTGCACAAGAGTTAAGGAAGTCCAGTCCAACTGAGGGTTCGATTTTTGTCGAGCATTAACTCACTGAAATCTGCTTATTCTTGGGAATAAGCTGATATTGTTAACAAGGAACGACAGTAAAGAAAATACTGATTGAGAGACAAATGACAAAATACTCGGACTAGTGAACAGGGGTCGACAAGAGGTTCGCGAACTTACACCACTTATTGCACGAACCCCCTGTTTCTGAGCCAAAAATATCCTTTTAGAATGGAAAGAGTTGCCCCGCAATATAATACCATACGACATAAGCGAATGAAGATAAGCAAAGAAGACTAATTTTCGTGTCGAACGATCACTTACTTCAGATACCGTTCGAATAATAAAAATAGCATGAAGTCTCATAACAAGACCCTAAATGTGGGCTTTCCCCGACAGTTTACTATCTGGACACCTAGAAATTTGAACCGTTCAATTTCAGTAATCAACTGCCCATTCTGTGAAATTCAAATTTCGGGGTTTTGTTGAATTGTAAAAACTGAATCTTACTGTGATATAGCGTTAGTTTATTTTCTACAGGTCATGAACTTATGTAATGAACTGGACTATTTGAAACCGATCCATTGTTGCACACAACATCCTTTATTACCAAGCTAGTGTCACCAGCAAACAGCAATATTTTAGTTACCTGTAATACCAGAGGGCATATCATTTATATAAATAAGGAACAGGAGTGGTCCCAACACTGATCCCTGGGGTAGCCCCCATTTGACCGTACCCCATTCACACCCCTATCACAGCCATTCTCAAAACTGTGAATAAAGACCTTTTGCTGTCTGTGGTTAAAGTAAGAGGTGAAACAATTGTGAGCCGCTCCCCGTATTCCACAATGGTCCAACTCTAGCACGTATCTGTCATGAAGTTTTAATATGTCCCACATATTACCGATTTTTTTGTTTAATACACAGAGGTACGAGCCGAGTGCTAGCTTCACACTGGACTTCCCTCTGAAGTGTTATCAGCAGTAATAATCGAATTAAGAGTAGGTAGACAGTAATACAAAAAGAAAACAAAACTTTGGAAGACGACGGAAGAAGACGAAACTCGTATAAAATATGAGATTACGAACTGAGAAAGAGAACTCATGAACACTTGTACAAAGTGCAGTACTAAGTATATTTGGAATAAAAGGTAGAAAAAAAATACAAATGATTACAATTTCAGAAATATTGGATGATTTATTCAAGAGAAAAGCTTTACAAATTGGGCAAGTCAGTAACACGTTTATCAACCTCTGGTCCTTTTGCAAGCAATAATTATTCGGCTTTTCATTGATTGATAGATTTGTTAGATGTTATCCTGAGCAATATCGTGCCAAATTCTCTCCAATTGGTGCTTTAGATCAAAATCCCGAGATGCTTGAAGGGCCATGCTCATAATGTTCCAAACGTTCTCAATTGGACAGACACCCATCGACCTTTTTGGTCAAGGTGGGGTTTGGCAAGCGGGAAAACAAGCAGTAGAAACTCTCGATGTTTGCGGGCGAGCATTGTAATGCTGAAATTGAATTCCATAATGGTTTGTCTTGAAGGACTAGAAAACGGGAAGTAGAATATCGTCGATGTACCGCTGTGCTGCATGGGTAATTGAAGATTGATGACGATAAATGCTATTAATCAACATGTGTGATTGTTCTAGTGAAATCTCTGATAATTGTGCAAGGACTTGAATGACTGGCGCGTCAGTGTTCATTCATGTACTAAAATTCAAATGAAATTCAATGAACTGTAGAAGCTCGTTTAGCTCATTTATAATGATTAGCTAGCCAGAGGGGACCAACGAATAACATTACGAAAGTTTGTGAATTCAGTTTTAGTGAATTTAAGCTGAGTGGTCTGAACTAACTTATGACGGCGATTATATGACTGAATTGTGAATGTTACAAGTCTTCTGCTGCGTTTTAAGTCATCTGTAACGACTATCGCTGCGATAATTTAGTACGCGTTATCACTATTCTTGATGAGGATATTATCTTTCTCAATGAATTTGGGAGCATGGTATCAAATGGAGGCAGTTGTTTGAACGCTTCTATATTCTGGAGAGGATAACCGGAATAAATTATCATCATACATGAAAGAAGAAATTGCAACGTGAGGTTAACGAATTGAGTGAAGATCGACTTCGTTTCTTTCACGAAATTGTAAACTTTATTTGTCCAGTAACGGAATTCAATATTACACGTCCAAAACATTCCCGGTTCTACTTCATGTTAGCGAAAAGGGCCTACTATTGAAGAAATGGACGTAACAGAAGGAGAATTAATTGCAAGACGTTTAATGCGGGTTCGTTTTGTTCCCGGCTGAACTACGATTGTGCACCTGCATCAGGGCGACACACTGTCACAACATCAACTATATAAGAAATTAGAAGTCCGTATCAATTAAATAGTTCGTCATTAAAAGCCTGTAGTGGATACCTACATTTAATGGGAACACCGCAATTTCTAAGGGAGCGTTATTCGGAGCTCCATGCTTATGATCATTTGTACTAAGCACCTCACACTATTTGATTTTAAGACTTCCTCGACAATACACTGATTTCTGTTTTGAACAGCGCCAAATAAGAGCCCCGTCTACTTCTTCGGTTCTCTTTATGTTTTACGAGTAACTGTCGTAGTGGCCACGTGGCGTAACGCGGATGGTCATTGATACCTGCATATCAAACCTATGACCACATAAAAACACAGAACAGACGAACTAAACACTATGAAAGTTAAGAGTGGTACTAGGGTTGATTGTTAGAGCGGGCACCCTCTGCGGTTGACGGGACTTCAAGAGAGGTAAACCATGTCTCATACGGAGAACTTCTGGTGGACGAGGATTTTCGAGTGGCTGGTGGTCCCTGGCTTAAGCCCGTGTTACACGAGCGACTTTCTGGTCTAAACCTACTATTCTGTACCTGCGTGTAAATCAGCAGCTCGCCAAGTCCCAGGCGTGTCTTTGACGTCAGTGATAAAAAGGTTGTTCCGAGTGTGGAGTTCTAAATTTCTGAATACGCTGCACAGTGCGCATGTGTAGAAACAAGGGACTGGCAGCGTCTGTTAACATCGGAAGTTATCTGTTTTTATTGAGCTCACTCACAGCATAGGAAGGGATTTAATGCTTTCGTACCTACTTATTTTTTATTGTGTTGTTCGCTTTGTTTCATTCATTTACTTATTTATTAGTGTTGTATGTACATTTATGGATCAGATCAAACGAAGACTTTGCATTTTTCTTGAGAAGGTTCCACAAAGGGCTGATACTTTTGTTACTAGTGTTCTGCTACAAGAGAGGCGAATTACCTGAAAGCAAAAGGGTATTTATTTTTACAGAGAAAAGGACTACACAATGCATAAACGAGAGCGTAAATGGATAAACATTTTTAATTAAAATATTTAATCCGCTGAAAAGTCAGATTTCTTTGACGTGAAAAATAATTTTCGATGATTTTTTGACACTTAGCAAGAAAACAAGATACAAACGATCAAGTAAAAAGGCGCTGTTTACAGCCGATAGTGATGATGATGATGATGATGATGATGATGATGACGACGATATCCGTTATTTGGGAAGCTCAACTGCGCGGTTGTCAACACCCGAAAAAATTCCCAATCTTTTCACTGTCCAGTCATACCGCTTTCCCGAATGATGATGAAAGTATGAGGAAAACACGAACACACAGTCTGCGGGTGAAGACAATCCCCGATATGGCCGGGAATCGAACCCGGGACCCCGTGAATCAGTGGCAGCAGCACTGCTGTTTACAGTGTTTTAGGTATTGTTTGATGTGTACGCAAGTACTTTTTTCTGAGCAAATTAATGTGTATGTTTCGAAATTGTAGGACAACACTTTTCCTATTCTTTCAGTTCTCGGGAGTGTACAGAACTTACCACACGACCTCTGACAAGAACAACCACTATGAGTTTTGGTTTGGACTCTAATGAACTATTATCGCCGCTTGTTCCTACATCTTGTTAGTATACCGGTGTTGTAATTGTTTTCGTAATAGGGGTAGTCCCTCATAACCCAACTTTCACTGTTCAGATGCCAAACGGCTCAGCAGACAACTCTCACTAGTACGCAGTTGCGCTGACGTGTAAACAAAAATGACCGTTCGGGACAGACGAGATTCAGTACAGGTAATGGAGCCCTTTTACACGATCGGCTTTCTGGCCTCAACTGACTGCTCGAAACACATGCGTGTGCTGCAGCGCCCCTGATGTTTTATTAAGGTCTTGTCTGTTTTATTAAGTCTTGTCTGTTTTGAGTGGTCATTTTCGTATACACGTCAGCGCGAAAACAGCCGTGTTGTGATAGAGAGGCTATGAGGGACTATCCTTTCCACGGAAAAATCGATATATAGTAACGAGATGTAGGAACAAGGAATGCCGGTAGAGTTTATTAATGATCGGAGCAGAATTCTTAGTGGAAGTTATTCCCAAATGTCGTGCGATTAATTGTTCACTATCCTGATGACTGAAAGAGCAGGAAAATTGTCATGCAAATATTTCAGAATAGATACATTTATTTGTTCGAGAAAGAATATACTTGAAAATACGTCAGAGTATATGTACAACGCGGTGAATAGTACCTGTTTGCTTTATCCCTTGCGTATTGTTTTCTTGAAGTGTCAAATAACAACGAAGATTATTTTTCGCAATTTTGACTTTTTTACTATTGAAATAATTTTCATTAAACGCGTTTATCTACCTACGTTCTTATTAGGAGTAGTGTAGGTGTTTCCTCTGTAAAACGTTAAAGCTTTTAGCTTACAGGAATTTCGTCTCTCTTGTAGACTAGAAGAACAATTGTAGGAAAAAAATAACAGGACCTTTTCCAACTTTTCAATATGTCACGGAAACAAAACAAACAAAATAATGAAATTTAAGAATACACGAAAGCACAAAATCCATTTTTATAAAAGGAATGACATAGACCAGAACAGGTTATAGCTTTCGATGTTAACAGACGTAGCCTTAGTCCTTGTCTCTGCAAATGCTCAGTGTGCAGTATACACTTAGCAAATTTTGTACACCACTGACGTCATACATACACTCGCGACGTGGTTGGTTGCTGATTTGCACGCAGACACGAAAGGCGCACACACTTCGAGTAGTCAATCAGTTGTAGAGTTTTGGAACACTTATTATGTTCGAGTATAATGACTTTTCTTGAAACTAGAAATCTACTCTGTAGGAATCAGCATGCGATAAGAAAAAGACGATCGTGTGGAATCCAGCTCGTGCTATTCGTCCACCAGACTCAGAGGGCCATAGACACGGGATACCAGGTAGATGCCGTGCCTTTGACTTCCGCAAGGCGTTTGATACAGTTCCCCACAGTCGTTTAATGAACGGAGTAAGAGCATATGGACTATCAGACCAATTGTGTGATTGGATTGAAGAGTTCCTAGATAACAGAACGCAGCATGTCATTCTCAACGGAGAGAAATCTTCCTAACTAAGAGTGTTTTCAGTTGTGCTGCAGGGGAGTGTCGTAGGACCGTTGCTATTCACAATATATATAAATGACCTTGTGGATAACATCGAAAGTTCACTTGAAAGGGTACAGTACTGACCGACATTGAAAATAGGTACAACATACTTCATTATTTTTGTCAGAACAACACATTTTTTTGTAAAATAACTCAATTTCAATTAATACAGTGAAGCCAGATACCAGTGTGGGAAAGAATGACAATTTATTTATTTAATTGATCACATGTGTACTCCCACAAAATAAATCCCTACATACAGTTTGGTGAGATCTGTGAAATGAATGAGTGTGTGGTCGTCTGCTAACTGCAGATAGTGAATGTGAATATATGATCATCTTTGAGACGATCCTTTGGCCACGATTGGTGGGACCAAAGAGATGAAATTTACCTGAGCTTTGAGCGCCTGAAATGTGGCTGACTAATACGGTAGCAAGGTGCTCCCCCACTTCGGCAGAGGTGCAAGAGGACCTGAAGAATGACCATGTTTCGGCACTCTGTCGCAGGTTCTTGTGCTGTTAAGACCTGTCTTAGGTGTGCTCCGTAAAGACAAAACAGTGGAGATATGGTATGCATGTGGAATACTTAAGAGTAGTTTGGAATAATAATTTCTCTATTTCAGGAACTTTTGTGGGGAGAATTAAATGTCAGGCAGGTAATATTAAGGGGATCGTAGTAATCTTCGGAAGTGACCAACGGTCACAATGGAACCACGTGTAGCAATAAGTTGAAATACTTCCGAGTGCTAAAGTTAAGCTGAAATTTCTAGCGTGTGTACTATAAGTTGAAATATTTAAGAAATGGCGTGTGCAGGACTTGAAATCAGAGACGAGTACTTCCACGTGGTAAGTACTTTGTGAGTCTCAATCTGTGTGTGAGACAAAGGATAAAGAGAAGTACTCGTCCATGGTATCAGTTGAGGACTCGCGTGTGTGATGAATATGTTCTTAATATTACTTTGCGTGTTATATTTCCGTGTGACGCTTGATTCAAACTATAATACTCTGAGAGAGAAGCAAGGTGAGTCAACCGCCTATCCAGCAACGCCACTTGGCTTGCATTGCACAGGAAGACGTGCATATATCTCCAGAGTTCATAGTAGGAAAGAAGAATTACGAAGTGGGGCAGTGTCGTGTGAAACTGGGATAAATACTAATTGAAGTGGGAAAGCTGAAAGTGATAATGTTGTGACTATTTATTGTGTTGTATTCCATGTTGTAGTGTGGTGTATGTCATGTAATTTGAGTATGTGTGGTTTGCAAGGGAGAGTAGCGGTAGTTTCAGAGGTAGTGGGTTATGCGTGTTCCTTTTGTACCGCTCGGTCTGGAGGAAAGTTTCGTGATGATGGTTGTGAGAGTCGAAGTGTGAGATATAATAAAAGATCCACCATCCTATCCAGAAAATGTACTGTGGCGTTAAACAATTACGAGACCATAAGATAGAGAATCACCAATGTAAAGCCATGCCCACTGGGCGGAATTTCTCATGTGTTATTGTTGTAGGTTATGGAATTTGTGTGTTTAGGTTATAGAATTTATCGGAGTAAATAAGATAGCGAAAAGAAAAAGATTGGTGGCCTTTTCCTTCGAAATGTATTTTGTCATGATATCCAGAATTTATAATGTGTGCGCCACTCATATTCAGTGCGATGGCCACGTGTTGATAAAAGCCGTTAAATAAAAAAATAAAATGTGGTATTGCCAGTGCGTAGTGAACAGTCAGAGTTCGGTAAATTACTGATAGTCAGAAGTGCGTTTCCGTTGCATATTGTTCATACAGTAGGATAATTTGTATATTAATTGTGAGTACGAGAGTTCATGTTACTCGAAAAATAAGAATGAATCCACTCGCTTGGCAGACCACTCATCTTGCAGGCCTGACTGCTTGATGCCACAGTATGAGCAAGGTATGTGGGTGCCTCTCATAATTTAGACCCTGCCAGGATATTCTGCCAGGATATTTTGCTGTTAGGGTTTGCTGTTAAGATTTTTTTATTTGATGGAATATATTGTGATAGTGCTAAGAAGTAAAATTTTCTTGTTTGCAATTTCTTTCTGGATTGGTAAGGATCTTTTATTTTTTATGTAATTAATTGCTATATCGTCCAATACTGGAAGATAGTTGCATAATTTTTTTTGCGTAATGTTCATAGTAACTAGGTCGCAGTTGAAAAGTGTAGTCACCATGGAGAATAGTGATTCAGGAGTGAACGTAGCAGTGCAGCAGGAAGTAGGTGTCGACCTTGGGTTAATGAGCGAGAACGGCAAACACTCGGAAGGGGCTGAATTGTTCAGCGGACTGTGGCTAGGTGATCCTTTATGCGGCGGGCTTTGTCCACAAATGGGGGCTTTTCCCGATGACGCGGGTGAGCCGACACTAGGTCAGGTATGCAGTGAAAGTGAAGCTACCCTTAGCGTAGCTACCGTTTCTCAGGTGAGTGCACCGAAAGTAGCAAATGACAATGTGCTACTGCAGTTTTTACAGAGGATGGATAGAGATAAAAGAGAGAGAGATAGGGAGATTAAGGAAATATTGGAAGCGATGGATAAAGACAACAAGGAAAGATGGGAAGCGATGGATAAAGATAGTAAGAAAAGTATGGAGGCATTGGATAAGGAAAATAAAGAGGCAATGAGGAAGCTACACTCAGTTATCGATGAGCGTCTGCCCGCAGTTAATAATCGGTTAGATGAGGGAGAGAAGAATCTGGGTGCGTTGAAGCAAGTATGTGACGCCGTGAAAGAAAAAGCCAATAATTTGGAGGTACGAATAATTGCAATAGAGAGTGATATTACAGAACGTAGGGACGTGTTGCCAGATGAGCAAATCAAAGAGGTAGTGGAGGACTTACTTGCACATAAACAAGGGGCATTAGACAGTGTGGAAGCTCAAGTCGCCCGGCAAGAAGTGGCGCTAAATAAACACAGGGATGAAGTTGCGGAGGTAGTGGTCAGAAAGAATAGGATTAGTGCAGAAGTAGAAAAGATCAGTATAAGAGGCGAGACAGGTTCTGACAGTACGCAGCGAGAGGTTTATGCCGACCAGGAGGAGATACAATCCCCATTACAGTTTAAAGAGGCACAATTAGAAATAAATAGGAAACATAGGAAGAACTAGCACAGTTGCAAATAATGTGCAGTGGCGAAGGTGACACACCACCAGGTAGATTGCAGACAGAGGGTGAGATAAATTCAGAAAAGGAAAATAGGCAGAAAGAGGAAGACGAATTCAGAGAGTCAGAAGAACGGTTGTGTTGGATAAAGCAGGTGGCAAACCCAACTGGGTATAGTCCAAGGCTGTCTCAATTTCAAGATTCATTACCTTCATCGTGGGGACTGTTCCTCAAAATGCAGATTGAGTGTAACCATTTGAGGGACGAGGCTAAAGCGAAAATGCAGGCAGTTATTAAAGACTGTATTAGCTATTTAAATGAATTCTGGTCGAAAAGTAAGCAGGACCAGGTCACGCAAAGCATATTGATGATGTCAAATTGTAACGAAGGTGGTATAAGAGATCCAGTGGCGTGCTATCAAAAAATGATGAGACGAAATTGGTATTTGCATGTGCTATACGAAACTGGGGAGTTCATTAGGATCTGTATAACGAAGTTGCCAGTGAGATTGCGCAGAGATATAGTGATAGCAGGCAGGGGCTTAGACGATTCCGCGTCATTTCAGCACTTGTTACAGGAACTGGGTAATGAGAGCAATATCGTGAACGGAAACACGACTCATAGGTCAGATAGTGTCGAGGATAGGAACGGCAGAAACTATCAGAATGACAGGAGAGCAGGGAATCCTGGCATTTCATTCTTGTCATAATGGATTGTAGGATAGGAGAAACTAATCCAACATATGAGCCCTTAACATCTTGCGTTAAAACACATGCCGCTAGCACTGAAAATTGTCAATGTAGCAGACATACTCTACTGATATGTAGGAATGCAAATACCATACTTCTGATCAGAGAATAAAACACCAGTAATGGCATCTGTTAGGCTGGTCTCTCAGAGCAAAATTTGCAATTTTTTTATTTCGTACACTAAAGTAAAAGGGCTGTTTCCTCAAAACAAACCAGTTGCTAAAAAAATGTTATGTAATAGTGCCAATGAGTCCAGTTTAATTAGTGCGATTTGGCTATTGCAGGTACTTAACACATAATGTAAAAAGTCAACATTGTGATCGAAGTTTTTAAATTAGATGCCATCTGATCTATAGTATGTCATAGTCGTGGTGACAGTTATAATGAAGTGCTGTGTATGGTTGTTCGGAATCTGGTGTTAGTGAAAGAGGCCACTGGCACCAAAGTTTCTAACACTTGGGCTGTCCCATTTCTCCCAGCTTGTATATTCTCTGCACACATTTAATTTTCATGTAAGCACAGATTCCTAACTAGCAAATTCTTTGCTGTGTGTAGTGGACCATTCAGAGTGAGGCGGATTGTCCATGAAAATGCTGTACTGATTGAGACAATCAAGGGAAAACAGTCCTGTGGGCTTCATCACATTTCTAACATCAAATTATGGAAAAGGTAAGGGTAGATCGAAAGTAGGCAAGTTATGGTAGATAGTCAGTGTATTTATTTGTGGTGTGTAACGTTGTGCAGGGTCAAATCGAACATAACAATTTTCAGGCGGGATGTCAGGAAGTATGACGGAATAGACTGGTCGAATGAGTCATGAACAGGAGTCGACAGAGTGGTGTATGTACGTATTTTTTGTCATATGAATAAGGATCAAGCAGAGACGACGTGATGATTAATGAGTGGATAAAGATGGTAGACAGAGAAGCGGCGTGATAAATAGTAGTAGATAAAGGTGATATTTAAGGAGAGAAGCGACGTGAAGCAGTGTGATTAATAAAGAGAGATTCGACGTGATGAAACAGTGGTAAATAAAGGTGAGTAGAACTAATAATGTGGAGATGTCTTAGAGGTATGTTACAGAGAGGCCTGTGTATGCTGCAATCGAGATTGATGCGAATGGCGAAGGAAGACCAGGAAATGATGGAGTAATCGACGGACGGAGAGCCGAAATACGAATGAAGAGATGAGGACAACTGCACAACGTGAAGGGACATAAAGGGAGTATGAGATCCAGATGGTGAACGATGTGGAATAACGATGTAAGATGTAATATAAGTGTAAATCTAATTCTTACCATAACATTTGCAATATGAAAAAAATAACTTTTGTTGCTGTTGTTGAAGCCTGGTACCAGTATAACTAATCAAAACGGTACCAAGAATGTGTACAGTTATTTTTCAGGATGAATAATTTGTGTATTTTTTGTTCTTAGATGAAATGTCGCAATTCTAAGTTGATATTTAGCAGGATGAATAATCGGTAAAGTGAATGCAGAGGTAAGCCGATGGAGAGAGGTGCCAGAGTGAAAGGACGAATTCGGAGACTGGAATGCTATCCCCAAAACAGCTTCATGTGTTGTGTGGTTGAGTATAAGGGAGCAAAGGTATGGCATGTTGTCGTGAGTGTGGTGGTGTTAAGGTTAGCTGACTTCTAGACCTATACTGTTAGTGTATTAATGGATTGAATGAAAGGAAAATGTGATGTCTGGTGAGTGAGAGTCGTAGAGTTGTGTGATCAATGCACACACTCCTGTAAAGGGTATGCTACCGATCCATAACTAAAACATTATTGTGCTCTATTGTTTGTTTGAATGAACGTCGATGGCAGGTCAGGATCTGACATCATGTGGATGGTACACACATGTCCTAGAAATGTTGTTATATATAATAAAAAGGTAAAATATATAAAGAGATACTAATTTCAGTCTGTCACAAGCACAAAGGTGCATTGTATGTTGTAGATTTAGAGTCATCAGTTTCTAAAATGTTTATTGTGTTTGGATGTTAAAGTATTTTACTACTTAATAACATGTGGTAGGTAATTCTGAGCTGTGTAGATTATTTCTTATTTTTTTGTTAGAACATTTTCAAGGGTATTAATTTCAGTCTGTCACAAGCACAAAGGTTCACTGTATATTGTAGTTTTAGAATCAACAGTTTCTAATATTTTCACTGTGATAGGATGTTAGAGTAGTCTACTATTTGATATTGTAATTATGAGCTGTATAGATTGTTTCTTATTCCTTTTGTTTTTCTTTTACACTTTCATGTTTTGTATGAGGGATGACAGGTACAATCAATAGCACAAGTGTGGGCTGTATATAGAAAAGGCATAAATGTTGATGTATGGGTAGAAAACTAGGGTGTATGATTTTATGTTTTTTAGAACAAAGATTCTTTTATTACCAATGTACCTAATAGATCATTCATGTAATCAATTAGTATTTAAATACTGTAATGTTGCGAGATGCACGGAAGGGTCTGACTGATTGGGTGTCATAGCGCTGAGGTGCTACGCAGAACGCGCCCATACCGCTAGCGGGGCCAAGCTGACGTCGCCATGGGAGTGGCGAAAGAGCCGCGGCACTCCCCACTCGACTGCCGGTTGGGGTACACTCCATGTGCCTGCTACAGCAGGTCAACGGCCTGGGGCGACACGCACGTACCACTGGCCATTCATAAGTTCCGCCACCCGTACGACTGGGGAAAGTATCCCGCGGAGGCAACAGCGGGTGGTTTCTCCTGCTCAATGGCTCGTGCAGCGGCGCCACGGCAGAATGAACAACGCGCGGCAGAGTCCGGCGGGCATTTTTTACCAGAAACTATTAACTAGTACTGGACTGTGGAGCTGTGAAGCAAGATGACTGCTCATATGTCTCCATAAGGTGGAAAGTGAAGGACTGGTGTTCACACGTTGTGAGTGGTGGAAAAAATTTTGTCTTTAGCAGACAGGACGATTGTTTTGTTTTATCTTGAACACTGAACGGTGGGATCCATAAACTTTTGGCAGTGACTTGTTAAGTGTGCTTTTTGAATTGCATGTGGGACGCTTGGTATACTTAAGGAGGACAGTTGTCGTTTGGTTAGTAATTATTGTATGAACGCAAGAGACTAGAGTGGGACATTGATATTTGCGTTTGTAGTAGGAGACATTTCTTTAATTGGTGCGGGAATAAGTGCTGTTTGTTGGAACTTACGACTTTTAATTACACCATGAACTGAAAGGACAGAACCGTGGGTAATAGTAGTTGTAGGGCCATTTTTGGACGACCAGATCCATGTGGATGGTACTCTGAGAGTGACTATGACATTTGTGTTTAATGTGAGATACAGTTTACTGTTCAGTGCGTGTTCAAAATGCCGATTTGAGTGACCTAAAGACTTTTGTCCGGGTAACCATGGGAGAGCTTTGACACTGAGACAGTGTTTCTAGGGAACCTGTCAGCAACTATTTTGACCCCAAGAAAATCACAGAATGAAATGATTCCGTGTGATTCGCATGATAGGGAATAATGTATTTGTACTTGTAATTGTGTAAATTTTTTTATATGTTTCATTCCTGAAGGGACAGCAAGTGTAACTGTATTTCATTAACATTTGTGTTTAGAATAGTTAGTGGTTTTTTTTTGTTTGTTCTGGGTTACCAGTTGACGTAGCATTTTTATTAGAATATTTGGTACAATGATGCTTTAATTATTAGCCAGTGGCGTAATACTAACGTAGCGGCTCTTGTTGCATTGGTCAGTAAGGTTGTCACAGAGGACAAGAGTTTGCATTGCACAACAAATATCGGAATTAACTGATGCATTTTGATGTCGTGGACAGTAATGATCTTGTTGGTGTGTTGACTGAAGCCAATTATTTCCATTATCACAGTGGTGATATTTCACATTAAAGTGTAACGAAGGCTAGTCGAAATAAAAGTTCTTGTCGTCTAAATGTGTAACAACAGAGAAATGAGCAGTAGAGTAAGATACGAGAGCTACTGGTGGATTCAAGCACTTATTGCTAACTATTTACTGCGTGTATTGATCAAAGTTGATGGACTGACTAGCTCAGCAGCAGATATTTGTACTGGTGGACTAGGCTAAGGTTAAACACACAGTCGAGTAGTGGTGGCAATTGCTTAAGTGATGATAGTTAATGAGGTATGACATGATGTCTTAGACTGACTATATTACGTAAACAGTATGTAACTTTTGGTATATTTCGTTGTTTTTTTCTCAGTTTAATTTCTCTGTAGGTTTGATGTACATTTTAGAGTAATGGTATGGAGCCTGATATTCTACATGTAACTAGTGTACGCAATTTTTTTTCTTTTGTTGATTTTGTTTTGTATTTAGACATTGCCGTGTAAAGATTATTACAACGCAATTTATGAATGTCAGATTACTTGTTCTGTGTTTGGACGGTGAGCTATTTAAAATTTCATGAGTACAATTAGTATTTTTTTATTTGTCGTAGAATCAGTGAAGTTTGGATTACTCATAAAAAATAACAAAGATCCCAGTAACTAAGTAAATTTTTATCTCAACATTATTTTTTATTTGTGTGATGTAACGTTTTATTTGTCATGTGGAGTGTTGTAAATTTGTATGTGTACGTTACTCCGGATTGTGGAGAGTACAATAATGCAACAACTGTGTCAATAATTTGGTAAAGTAACAGCAATTGGTCCTCTATTTGAGGTCATCAGGGGCTAAGGTCTCCTCCTGGTTATTTTGATGACTTGCTACGTTTGTTCTAAAACAGCTTTCTTAAAATAATGTTCGGAAATACCCTCGCATTGAAAGGATAGTACCGCGCCATTTTTTTCTGCAGGGGAAGCCGGTGGTGAAAGGATACAGTACTGCCCGACATTGAAAATAGGTACAACATACTTCATTATTTTTGTCACAACAACATATTTTTTTGTAAAATAACTCAATTTCAATTAATACAGCGAAGCTGGATACCAGCGTGGGAAAGAATGACAATTTATTTATTTAATTGATCACATGTGCACTCCCACAAAATAAATCCCTACATCCAGTTTGGTGAGATCTGTGAAATGAATGAATGTATGGTCGTCTGCTAACCGCAGATAGTGAATGTGAATATATGATCATCTTTGAGACGATGCTTTGGCCACCTTTGGTGGGACCAAAGAGATGAAATTTACCTGAGCTTTGAACGCCTGAAACGTGGCTGACTAATACGGTAGCAAGGTGCTCCCCCACTTTGGCAGAGGTGCGAGAGGACCTGAAGAACGACCATGTTTCGGCACTCTGCCGCTGAATCTTGTGCTGTTAAGACCTGTCTTAGGTGTGATCCGTAAAGACAAAAGAGTGGAGACATGGTATGCATGTGGAATATTTAAGAGTAGTTTGAAATAATAATTTCTCTATTTCAGGAACTTTTGTAGGGAGAATTAAATGTCAGGCAGGTAATATTAATGGGATCGTAGTAATCTTCGGAAGTGACCAATGGTCACAATGAAACCACGTATAGCAATAAGTTGAAATACTTCCATGTGCTTAAGTTAAGCTGAATTACTAGTGTGTGTACTATAAGTTGAAATATTTAAGAAATGGCGTGTCCAGGACATGAAATTAGAGACGAGTACTTCCACGTGGTGAGTACTGTGTTAGTCTCAATCTGTGTATGAGACAAAGGATAAAGAGAAGTACTCGTCCATGGTATCAGTTGAGGACTCGCGTGTGTGATGAATATGTTCTTAATATTACTTTGCGTGTTATGTTTCCGTGTGATGCTTGATTCAAACTATGATACTCTAAGAGAGAAGCAAGATGAGTCAGCCGTCTATCCAGCTACGTCACTTGGCTTGCATTGCACAGGAAGACGTGCATATATCTCCAGAGTTCATAGTAGGAAAGAAGAATTACAAAGTGGGGCAGTGTTGTGTGAAACTGGGATAAATACTAATTGAAGTGCGAAAGCTGAAAGTGATAATATTGTCACTATTTATTGTGTTGTATTCCATGTTGTAGTGTGGTGTGTGTCATGTAATTTGGGTATGTGTCGTTTGCATGGGAGAGTAGCAAGGTAGTTTCAGAGGTAGTGGGTTACGCGTGTTCCTTTTGTACCGCTCGGTCTGGAGGAAAGTTTCGTGATGATGGTTGTGAGAGACGAAGTGTGAGATATAATAAAAGATCCACCATCCTATCCAGAAAGTGCACTGTAGCGTTAAATAATTACGAGACCATAAGGTAGAGAATCACCAATGTAAAGCCATGCCCACTGGGCGGAATTTCTCATGTGTTATTGTTGTAGGTTATAGAATTTGTGTGTTTAGGTTATAGAATTTATCGGAATAAATAAGATAGTGAAAAGAAAAAGATTGGTGGCCTTTTCCTTCGAATTGTATGTTGTCATGATATCCAGAATTTATAATGTGTGCGCCACTCATATTCAGTGCGATGGCCACGTGTTGATAAAAGCCGTTAAATAAAAAAAGAAAATGTGGTATTGCCAGTGCGTAGTGAACAGTCAGAGTTCGGTAAATTACTGATAGTCAGAAGTGCGTTTCCGTTGCATATTATTCATACAGTAGGATAATTTGTATATTAATTGTGAGTGCGAGAGTTCATGTTACTCGATAAATAAGAATGAATCCACTCGCTTGGCAGACCACTCATCTTGCAGGCCTGACCGCTTAATGCCACAGTATGAGCAAGGCATGTGGGTGCCTGTCACACTGATGAAGAGTTCCTAGATAACAGAACGCAGCATGTCATTCTCAATGGAGAGAAATCTTCCGAACTAAGAGTGATTTCAGTTGTGCTGCAGGGGAGTGTCGTAGAACCGTTGCTATTCACAATATATATAAATGACCTTGTGGATAACATCGAAAGTTCACTGAGGCTTTTTCTGGATGATGCTGTAGTATATCGAGAGGTTGTAACAATGGAAAATTGTACTGAAATACAGTAGGATCTGCAACGAATTGACGCATGATGCAGGGAATGGCTATTGAATCTCAATGTAGACAAGTGAAATGTGCTGCGAATACATAGAAAGAAAGATCCTTTATCGTTTAGCTACAATATAGCAGGTCAGCAACTGGAAGCAGTTAGTTCCATAAATTATCTGGGAGTAGGCATTAGGAGTGATTTAAAATGGGATGATCATATAATGTTGATCGCCGGTAAAGCAAATGCCAGACAGATACATTGGAAGAATCCTAAGGAAATGCGATCTGAAAACAAAGGAAGTAGGTTACAGTACACTTGTTCACCCAATGGTTGAATATTGCTCGCCAGTGTGGATCTGTACCAGATAGGGTTGATAGAAGAGATAGAGAAGATCCAGCGGTGAGCAGCGCGCTTCGTTACAGGATCATTTAGTAATCACGAAAGCGTTACGGAGATTATAGATAAACTCCAGTGTAAGACTCTGCAAGAGACCCGCTCAGTAGCTGGGAACATACCTTCACGGAGGAGTCAGGCAGTATATTGCTCCCTCCTACGTGCATCTCGCGAAGAGACCATGAGAATAAAATCAGAGAGATTAGAGCCCACACAGAGGCATACCGACAATCTTTTTTTCCAGGAAGAATACGAGACTGGAATAGAAGTGAGAACTGATAGTCAAGGTACCCTCCGCCACATACTGTCAGGTGGCTTGCGGAGTATAGAAGTAGATGTAGATGTAGTCGTTTTTGATCAATCGCTCGTGTAAAACGGGCATAAAACGCCATGAGCTCACGTGTCTCGAGTAGTCAGATGAGACAAAAAAAAGTCGATCGAATAAAAAGAGGTTCAGTGAGGAGGTAGTTCTCTGGGAGATAGGGCGCTAATGTCACAGGGCGCAGTTATTAGATATCCGTGCAGCAATGTCTGACGAAAATGTCCTGATTATTGTTTTCCATTTTGACAGCACCGTCGATGACCGCGAGTGCCCTGCTTCCGCAGCGCTCATGAAGGCCATTGACGTCCAAATGCGGGTGACTGTGCACGCACTGGGCACCCCGGTGGCGGCAGCATTGTCGGCCATTTGTAAGCGCTCCGGATGGCCCCTGGCCGCTGGCCACGGAGGGTCGGCCGGGCAGAGAGCGGAGGGGTCCCCAGGCGGCCATGGGGACGCGTTATGTGCGCCGATAACCGCGGCCTTTCAGCCTCCGCACTGCGACACTCGATAAAACGCTCTATGGCCGGAATAAATTCCCAGCAGTGGCACTGGCCGCCTTCCGACACACTGCTCTCCCGGGGAGGATACGTCCACCGCCCCGGCAACGGTCGCCAGTGTCATCGGTAGCTATATCCGAGTGGTTTACGATAAACGTCAGCCTTAAGACAGCTCCACAGCACAGTGTAAGTAAGGTGTTTAGTTTTTTATGTTGGTAACGCCACGTAGCGCTCTGTATGAAAATCACTGACGGTGCCGTGTGCAGCCTGTGGCTGGTTTGCATTGTTGTAATATTTGCTGTTGTAGTGGTGGGCAGTTGGACATGAACAGCGTGTAGCGTTGCGCAATTGGAGGTGAGCCGCCAGCAGTGGTGGATGTGGGGAGAGAGATGGCAGAATTTTGAGGGTGGACGATCTCGACGTGTGTCCGTCAGAACACCGAAATTTGTAAGACTGGATGTCATGAACTGCTATATATAGTATGCCTTTCGAACACTATTAAGGTAAATACATTGTTTATTCTCCAGCAATATCTTTCATTTGCTAACTATGCCTATCAGTAGTTAGTGCATTCAGTAGTTAGAATCTTTTATTTAGCTGGCAGTATTGCAGTAGTTCAAGTAACGAAGATTTTTGTGAGGTAAGTGATTCATGGAAGGTATAGGTTATTGTTAGTCAGAGCCATTCTATTGAGGGATTATTAATAGTCAGATTGCGTTGTGTTAAAAATATTGTGTGTCAGTTTAGTGTTGATCAGAATAAGTAAAGAGAGAAATATCTGAGAACGTTCAGTTCTGCTCAGCTGTTTGAAAATCAAATGACGTGAGAGGTTTACCACCACAGTAATCCATAAATTTTTCTAAGGGGATATTTCATAACAGGCTACTGACTGTTCCCCAGAATCATTTCGGCCTTCTGCAGAAGAAAATCCGAAAATTTTAACCTTTTTTTTAATTTTTAAAATAGAAAATTCTATTCCACTACAGGTGTTTTATTTTCTTCGGAAATTCAACGCTAGCCACAAGGAAATGTCCAGACCATTGAGACCTCTCTCCGTCCATTTACAGGTACCGGACACCACACAATAACAGAGGTATCAGGATGTCAAACTCTTCGAAGTTAGAAAGGCAGCACCAGTGTGTAACACCCCAAGAAACCTGAAAACCCAAATAAGAATGTCATGATAATTTAAAGTAGGAAACAGTGCTATCCTGACAGGTATGACAACTTTGACAGTAATATAACACCTTAAAGTTTGGATGAACACCAATTTCAATGATTACTGAGTATGTCATCTACAGCTACAGCTACATCCATACTCCGCAAGCCAGCTGACGGTGTGTGGCGGAGGGTACGCTGAGTACCTCTGTCGGTTCTTCCTTCTATTCCAGTCTCGTATTGTTCGTGGAAAGAAAGATTGACGGTATGCCTCTGTGTGGGCTCCAATCTCTCTGATTTTATCCTCATGGTCTCTTCGTGACATATACGTAGGAGGGAGAAATATACTGCTTCTTTCATCGGTGAAGGTATTTTCTCGAAACCTCAACAAAAGACCGTACCGAGCTATTGAGCGTCTCTCCTGCAGAGTCTTCCACTGGTGTTTATCTATCATCTCCGTAACGCTTTCGCCATTACTAAATGATCCTGTAACGAAGCGCGCTGCTCTCCGTTGGATCTTCTCTATCTGTTCTATTATCCCTATCTGGTACGGATCCCACACTGGTGAGCAATGTTCAAGCAATTTTCGGATTGCATTTTCTTATGATTCTTCCAATGAATCTCAGTCTGTCATCTGCTTTACCGACGATCAACTTTATATGAACATTCCATTTTAAATCATTCCTAATGCCTACTCCCAGACAATTTATGGAATTAACTGCTTCCAGTTGCTGACCTGCTATGTTATAGCTAAATGATAAAGGATCTTTCTTTCTATGTATTCGCAGCATATTACACTTGTCTACATTGAGATTCAATTGCCATTCCCTGCACCATGCGTCAATTCGTTACAGATCCTCCTGCATTTCAGTACAATTTTCCATTGATACAACCTCTCAATATACTACAGCATCATCCGGAAAATGCCTCAGTGAAATTCCCACGTTATCCACAAGGTCATTTATATATAATGTGAATAGCAACGGTCCTACGACACTCCCCTGCGGAACACATGAAATCACTCTTACTTCGGAAGACTTCTCTCCATTGAGAATGACATGCTGCGTTCTGTTATCTAGGAAATCTTCAATAAAATCACATAGTTGGTTTGGTAGTCCATATGCTCTTACTTTGTTCATTAAACGACTGTGGGGAACTGTATCGGACCCCTTGCGGAAGTCAAGAAACACGGCATCTACCTCGGAACTCGTGTCTATGGCCCTCTGAGTCTCGTGGACGAATAGCGGGAGCTGGGTTTCACACGATCGTCTTTTTCGAAACCCATGCTGATTCCTACAGAGTAGAATTCTAGTCTCCAGAAAAGTCATTATACTCGAACATAATACGTGTTCCAAAATTCTATAACTGATCGACGTTAGAGATATAGGTATATAGTTCTGCACATCTGTTCGACGTCCCTTCTTGAAAACGGGGATGACCTGTGCCCTTTTCCATGATATAAAGGTAGAAAGAAAGAAAGGTTATTTTTAATTAGCTATCAAACATCTCAGTAATAACTGTAAATCAGTATGAGAAAAGTTAAGTCCAAAGTAATATGTCGGTCAGAGATAACATTTGTTGTGAAAGACAGTTGTAAACGCGGCGAAAAGGAAATTCAATGTGTCTACAATGCTCGACCATGGAAATGTTAGTCGCTTGCTAGCTCGCTTGCTATCAAGTCGAGAGAGAGCACCGTTTCTTATAGTACCACAGACGGAAAGCTACGAGATTGTTTGTTTTCAAAAAAGTACTATTGCGTGGTAGAGATGCGTGGATTTTGTTCTCAGTTATTCTGACTTGAGAACTTGAACTGAAGTGATATTCTGATAGTGTACGACGAGTTAATGAACTTTAATTATTGGAGATATTATTGTTGGACTCAACTTTCATCAAAGTGAACAGTTACAACGAAGAATGGGCATAGTATCGAAGACTGCAATACCTGATTAGCCTGGAGTAGGAAACATTAATACGAACACACGAAGATAATCCAAATACGCCGATTGTAACAGTTGTCGTAATTGTCACGATCACCGAACTGAAAAGAAACGTAATTGATCTGATCCATCGGTGTGCGTGTGGTGTGATGATTATAAACTAATTGCTATGAAGGAACAATAAAACTGTTCGTCAGTAATGGAAATCTCATGTGTTGGCTCCATCATTAACTGAACTGTGCGATAGTTGATAATCAAAATTAATTAACTGTGAACATTCTAATTGAAAAAGTGACTTGATGAACACTGAGCACTGAAAGGAGTGTTTTGTCGAAATAATATGACGAAGCACGAAAGCAAGATAGCATTATAGATTATCTCTGGATTTGCGTCGTGCCGTAGTGAACTATTCTGCCTAGCAACGTAATAACAACTACTGATACTGAACCGCAAATGAATTTTTCATCGCTTCAGTGGTGTGAAACGACGCCGGTGATGAATGATTGCCCGCATCTCGTGGTCGTGCGGTAGCGTTCTCGCTTCTCACGCCCGGGTTCCCGTGTTCGATTCCCGGCGGGGTCAGAGATTTTCTCTGCCTCGTGATGGCTGGGTGTTGTGTGATGTCTTTAGGTTAGTTAGGTTTAAGTAGTTCTAAGTTCTAGGGGACTGATGACCATAGATGTTAAGTCCCATAGTGCTCGGAACCATTTGAACCATTTTTTTAATGAATGATTCACTCAATACTGCAATAACTAACTAACCGGGCTTAGCAAATCATCAAAAAACCATAGCAGACAGACTGTGGTCGAGCGGTTCTAGGCGCTTCAGTCCGGAACCACGCGGCTACTACGGTCGCAGGTTCGAATCCTGCCTCGGGCATGGATGTGTGTGATGTCCTTAGGTTAGGCAGGTTTAAGTAGTTCTAAGTTCTAGGGGACTGATGACCTCAGAAGGTAAGTCCCATAGTGCTCAGAGCCATTTGAACCATTTGCTTCTATTATCAACCCCAACGGCAGACTTGCCTCTCTGGTGCTTTTACCTTTCCTGAAGCCAAACTGATCGTCATCTAACACATCCTCAATTTTCTGTTGCATTCGTGTCTGAAACTTGGACACATCAGCTGTTAAGCTGATCGTGCGGTAATTCCCGAAGGTGTCAGCTCTTGCAGTCTTCGGAATTATGTGGATGATATTTTTCCGAAAGTCAGATGGTATGTCGCCAGACTCATACATTCTAAATACCAGCATGGTCTTTTTGCTGTCACTTCCCCCAATGACTTTAGAAATTCCGATGGAATGCTATCTACCCCTTCTGCATTATTTTAACTTAAGTCTTCCAAAACTCTTTTAAATTCTAATTCTAATACTGGATCCTCCTCCTCTTCTAAATCGACTCCTGTTTCTTCTTCTATAACATCAGACAAATCTGCCCCCTCATAGAGGCCTCCAATGTACAGGGCGTAAACCACAGCTCTTTACAGGACACCACAGTAGCTTAAGAGAAGTCAAGAGGAACAATTTGATAAGGATACTTGTGGTCTGTCAATGCGAAAACAACCTCAAACAGGTCAACAAAGGCCACGTAAGTTACAGCGCATGGGCGCTGCCTGAAATATTCAGTGTCCTCTCGATCTCCTTTATCACACCGGCTTTAGTTAACATTATTAAGTTCACCTATCCTATTATGGCAACGAAAGTGAAAGACTTTTGCACAACTTTTACTGAAACTAATTACGTTGCCAGTCCGATCCAAACGTAAACCTTAAAAGCACAGTTGTCTCGTAGCAAGAAGACCAGAGAAGCAAAACGATTTAATTGTTAATTTTACGCCTCTACAATTCGCAAATTTGTGAGCTACAATCTATGCAAACGACAACTTTACAATTTGTAAGGCACGACAAAGGAGACGGCGAAAGAGGGCGAGTGTTTGTTGTGGTCACTAGTCCGAAGAGTGGTCTGTTGTAGTTCTTAATGTTACTCTGTTCTGCGCAAGCGTAGTCACAACTGAATAACCACTGAAACCTACATCCTTCTGAATATGCTTACTGCATTCATCTCTTGGCCTACGTTTACGTTTTTTACCCCCCACACTTCCCACCCATACGAAGTTGATGGTCCCTTGACGTCTCAAAATGAGTGGTATCGACCGATCGCTTCTTTTATGCGAGTTGTGCCACAAATTAATTTTCTCTCCCATTCTGTTCAGTACCTCCTCGTTAGTTACGCGATCTACCCATCTAATCGTTACATTCTTCTGCAGCACCACGTCTCAAAAGCTTCTATTCTCTTCGTGACGAAACTGTTTATCGTCCATGTTTCACTTTCATACATGGCTACACTCTATGCAAATATTTTCAGAAAAGATTTCCTAACACTTAAATCAATATGTAGTGTTAACAAATTCCTTTTCTTCAGAAACCTATTAGTTGCCATTGCCAGTTCACATTTTACATCCACTCTGCTTCGGCCATCATCAGTTACTTTGCTGCCCAAATAGCAAAACTCATCTACTACTTAAGTGTCTCGTTTCCTAACCTACTTCCCTAAGCATAATCTGATTTAATTCGAATACATTTCATTATCTTTGTTTTGCTTTTATTGATGTTCATCTTATATCATCTTTTGAAGACACTGCCCATTTCGTTCAACTGCTCCTTTAAGTCCATTGCTGTCTGCAACAGAATCACGTCACCGGAATACTTCAAAGCTCCTATTAGCATATTAAGAACTTCATGCGGTGCGCATGGGCTATAGTTAAGTTGGCTTTTAAAGGTCAATTTAATGTTTTTTTTAGCTTGATAGACCAAAAGTCTCTTATGTCAAACTGTTGGTCTCGACTTTTCCTCCTCCACTGTGGTACGTTATAAACAATTATCGCTTACACTCTATATAAACAAAAGGCTTGCTGAGATTAAGGTTGAAAAGTAACTTTGTCTTTACTGAATACATCTGGTGAATTAGGAGACGCAATTTTAGCCACAGAAACATTCGTTGGACCGCGGCCTGCAGCTCATAAAACAGGAATCACCAATATTCAAATACTATCCGTAGAAGTCTGCACTGAACGGGGTGACTTCAACAGAAACAAGCGTAACTTTAGATGTTCCCCAGGACAGCGTAATAGGTACTCTGCTTTTTACGATTTACGTAAACGATCTGGTTGATGGTATTGACAGTGGCCTGAAACTGTTTGACGATGATGCTGTAGTCTACAGGAAAGTAGTATCACACGAAAGTGGTGAACAAATCAATGAGGATTTGCAGAAAATAAATGCGTTATGTAATGAAATGGTTCAAATGGCTCTGAGCACTATGGGACTTAACATCTGAGGTAATCAGTCCCCTAGAACTCAGAGCTACTTAAACCTAACTAACCTAAGGACATCACAGAACATCCATTCCCGAGGCAGGATTCGAACCTGCGATCGTAGCGGTCGCGCGGTTCCAGACTGAAGCGCCTAAAGCCGCTCGGCCACTCTGGCCGGCGTTGTGTAATGACTGGCATTTATCTCTCAATATTAGTAAGTGTAACCTACTGCGTATAACAAGACGAAAAATCCCATTAATGTACAAGTACAAAATAAATGCCCAGTCTTTGCAAGCGGTAACATCCGCCAAGTATCTGGGTGTGACTATTCGAAATGATCTCAAATGGAATGATCAGATTACACAAGTAACGGGTAAGGCGAACTCTAGATTGCGGTTTATTGGTAGAATCCTGAAGCGATGCAGTCCTTCAGCAAAGGAAATAGCTCACATTAGTTCGTCCAGTCTTGGAGTATTGTTCGTCGGTATGGATCTGATTCAAGAGATTGAGAAGGTCCAAAGAAGAGCGGCAAGATTCGTGACTGGTACATATAGCCATCGTGAGAGCGTTACAAATCTCACAGAAAGTTTGAAGTGGGACACACTTGCAGATAGACGGCGCGCTAAGCACAAGGGGCTGCTCACTAAATTCCGAAATCCGATCTTCACGGAGGATGCAGAGCATATATTATTACCACCAGCTTTCAAATCGCGCAATGATCACCATTCAAAGATAAGGGAAATAAGAGACTGTACTGAGGCGTTCAGATAGTCGTTTTTCCCTCGCGCGATCCGCGAGTGGAACAGAGCGGGGGAAAGGGGGGGGAGGAATATGATTATGGCGCGAATTGCGCCCTCCGCCACACACCGCTTGGTGGCTAGCGGAGTATATACGTAGATGTAGAATGCTAAAATGTCCATCAATTGTGGCTCCCTAACGATATTTCCGTTTCATCAGAACGGAATAATAATATTGGCGGCTTTCTCTACTACATTATCTGCAGCAGCCATAAATTCCTCTAACCTCTCAAGAACATAAACAGTACGTCGTTTAGTCTTCGAGCCCTACTTGGTGTGTAATGCTTCGGACTGTTATTACAAAGCTACAGATCCACTTCAATAAACCATACGGTGGCAACGAGCCTTTTTAGAAATGCAGCTGTTTCAGCTGTTATTGGAGAAGGCATTATTCCGCGTCGTTGTTGAAACCTCGGTGCTACACTTGGCGCTCGCCGCGGGCGCGATTAATGACCGGGCTCCAGAAGCTGGAAACACGAACAGAATGGGAAGGGCACGTACCAGCAGCGGCGCGGCGTCTTTGGGAGGCGAACCTCCAATCAGAGAGGCACCGTGTCACGTTTCTGAGGAATTCCACGGTGCCGGCGGGCCCGCGGCCAACGCCCCACGCACGCTACCATCAGACGCTCTCGCCTCGGAGAGCCACTCTTCGGCGTCGTCCAGTACCTCTCCGCGGACTCCAGCGACTGGTACCTGGCAAGACGGACTGGAGACCTGGCAGCGCCCTCGTATTGACGCCTTAGTAAAGGAAGGGAGTATAATATTTCTCGCTCATGGAGACACTACTCTATTGCCATTCAAAGCGTCTTCCGTGTTGTAGCAGGCAATGACAAGGAAGTATTGATCCGTGTATGCGACTCAGGAACGCTGCCTCAAGTCGGTTTGCTCGGGGAACTACATTTTGATTAGCTGCTTCACTTACGAGGGAAGGTCACGACTTGCTATCGTGAAAATTGTATTCATACACAGCGTATTTAATAGAGCAACAGCATAAACATACACCGTAAAAAATATACCTACTGTGGATTATTAGAACAGGAGATATCAATCGTCGAATTTACAATGCGAATACTGTGAGTATAAATGATTTTTTACAAATTTAGATTATGTTAGACAGATGGTCAAATAGCTCTGAGCACTATGAGACTTAACTGCTGTGGTCACCAGTCCCCTAGAACTTAGAACTACTCAAACCTAACTAACCTAAGGACATCACACACATCCATGCCCGAGGCAGGATTCGAACCTGCGATCGTAGCGGTCGCGCGGTTCCAGACTGTAGCGCCTAGAGACGCTCGGCCACTCCGGCCGGCAGACAGATGGTCAATGATAAGACAACAAACATTCTAGAACAGCCGGCCAGAGTGGCCAAGCGGTTCTAGGCTCTTCAGTCTGGAACCGTGCGACCGTCACGGTCGCAGGTTCGAATCCTGCCTCGGGCAGGGATGTGTGTGATGTCCTTAGGTTAGTTAGGTTTAAGTAGTTCTAAGTTATAGGGGACTGATGACCTCAGATGTTAAGTCCCACAGTGCTCAGAGCCATTCTAGAATAGAGCTTACTTGACTACATTACCGGAGGAAAGAAAAAAATGCAATAACAGCATGGTCAATTGGTCAATGTATAGACACTTCTCGCAATGTGCACATTTGATGAAAGCAGGCTGGTCACAGTTCTCATAGAAACGTCTTTCGTTAATCCTTCTTCCAAACAGTATTCCAAGTGTGTTCGAAAAAGACCAGAAATGTCCTTAGTGTAGCCGCACTGAATAAACGCAAATTTCATTAAGTTAGAGAATCGTGTCGCCGAGAACTAGAGATACACAAACGATTGTAGGCATGAGAAGTGCTCTCCGTGCCATGTTGTTGTTGTTGGTGTTGTGGTCTTCAGTCCTGAGACTGGTTTGATGCAGCTCTCCGTGCTACTTTATCCTGTGCAAGCTTCTTCATCTCCCAGTACCTACTGCAACCTACATCCTTCTGAATCTGTTTAGTGTATTCATCTATTGGTCTCCCTCTACGATTTTTACCCTCCACGCTGCCCTCCTATACTAAATTGGTGATCTCTTGATGCCTCAGAATACGTCCTACCAAGCGACCCCTTCTTCAAGTTGTACCACTAACTTCTCTTTTCCCCAATTGTATTCAATACCTCCTCCTTAGTTACGTGATCTACCCACCTAATGTTTAGCATTCTTCTGTAGCAGCACATTTCGAAAGCTTCTATTCTCTCCATCTAAACTACACTCCTGGAAATGGAAAAAAGAACACATTGACACCGGTGTGTCAGACCCACCATACTTGCTCCGGACACTGCGAGAGGGCTGTACAAGCAATGATCACACGCACGGCACAGCGGACACACCAGGAACCGCGGTGTTGGCCGTCGAATGGCGCTAGCTGCGCAGCATTTGTGCACCGCCGCCGTCAGTGTCAGCCAGTTTTCCGTGGCATACGGAGCTCCATCGCAGTCTTTAACACTGGTAGCATGCCGCGACAGCGTGGACGTGAACCGTATGTGCAGTTGACGGACTTTGAGCGAGGGCGTATAGTGGGCATGCGGGAGGCCGGGTGGACGTACCGCCGAATTGCACAACACGTGGGGCGTGAGGTCTCCACAGTACATCGATGTTGTCGCCAGTGGTCGGCGGAAGGTGCACGTGCCCGTCGACCTGGGACCGGACCGCAGCGACGCACGGATGCACGCCAAGACCGTAGGGTCCTACGCAGTGCCGTAGGGGACCGTACCGCCACTTCCCAGCAAATTAGGGACACTGTTGCTCCTGGGGTATCGGCGAAGACTATTCGCAACCGTCTCCATGAAGCTGGGCTACGGTCCCGCACACCGTTAGGCCGTCTTCCGCTCACGCCCCAACATCGTGCAGCCCGCCTCCAGTGGTGTCGCGACAGGCGTGAATGGAGGGACGAATGGAGACGTGTCGTCTTCAGCGATGAGAGTCGTTTCTGCCTTGGTGCCAATGATGGTCGTATGCGTGTTTGGCGCCGTGCAGGTGAGCGCCACAATCAGGACTGCATACGACCGAGGCACACAGGGCCAACACCCGGCATCATGGTGTGGGGAGCGATCTCCTACACTGGCCGTACACCACTGGTGATCGTCGAGGGGACACTGAATAGTGCACGGTACATCCAAACCGTCATCGAACCCATCGTTCTACCATTCCTAGACCGGCAAGGGAACTTGCTGTTCCAACAGGACAATGCACGTCCGCATGTATCCCGTGCCACCCAACGTGCTCTAGAAGGTGTAAGTCAACTACCCTGGCCAGCAAGATCTCCGGATCTGTCCCCCATTGAGCATGTTTGGGACCGGATGAAGCGTCGTCTCACGCGGTCTGCACGTCCAGCACGAACGCTGGTCCAACTGAGGCGCCAGGTGGAAATGGCATGGCAAGCCGTTCCACAGGACTACATCCAGCATCTCTACGATCGTCTCCATGGGAGAATAGCAGCCTGCATTGCTGCGAAAGGTGGATATACACTGTACTAGTGCCGACATTGTGCATGCTCTGTTGCCTGTGTCTATGTGCCTGTGGTTCTGTCAGTGTGATCATGTGATGTATCTGACCCCAGGAATGTGTCAATAAAGTTTCCCCTTCCTGGGACAATGAATTCACGGTGTTCTTATTTCAATTTCCAGGAGTGTATTTATCGTCCACATTTCACTCCATACAAATACTTTCAGAAACGACCTCCTGACATTTAAATCTATACTCGATGTTAACAAATTTCTCTTCTTCAGAAGCGCTTTCCTTGCCATTGCCAGTCTACATTTTATATCCTCTCTACTTCGACCATCATCAGTTATTTTGTTCCCCAAATAGCAAAACTCATTAACTATTTTAAGCGTCTCATTTCCTAATCTAATACTCTCAGCATCACCCGATTTAATTTGAGTACATTCCATTATCCTCGTTTTGTTCCGTGCCATATATTAATGTGATTGTCAGAAGATACCATAATTCTATGTGTGACAAATTTCACAAAATTTTGTATGGATGGAAGAATAAAACGTCGGGAGGTTTTACAATGTCTGTGCACTTCGCTGGAATCAGCTTCTTCGTGAGCTCAACGCCTTCAGAAAGCGCAGAGTTGTATAGTTCAACATCTCTATTGGCCGACCAGGAGTGACCCAAAAGAAGGGCTTAGGTTTTTTCCTTCTATATGTGGTCACATTACTTGTTCTAGCGAGACATTTAAATTAGCAGATTTGCTAGCGATCGCCTTGATGATTGGCAAATTTACATTCGTATTCACAGAAAAATGGCCAGGACATACATCAATCACAATGCCATGCATTATCTTATAAGAGTGGGTGGTTGCCGCTGTGGGTCCGACCGCATCCAAGACACGCTTGCTTCTCTTCACTGAGAAAGCCCGTCCGCACTGTGAATCTTTATCAGATCTTGGTTAGTCGGCATTAATTACTTGATCTGGTGACAAACGTTTTTCTTCAATGGGAAACTTGATTCCTCTCACGAACTGACAAGCTTTCTGTTGAATACTGGCATCCCCTTCAACGAACCGCTTACGAACTTCGCGCGTTATTTTGTGACAGACAATCTTATTCTTACATTTCAATTTATTTATCCATGAGTTGAAAGCTTTGAACTGCATTGAATTATGAGAGTCAGTTCTTTTATTTATTTTCACAGCTCAAATCTCAATGTGCGGTCATGTATCCTGTCTCTTTGCTGTAAAATGCAGCCACTGCCATTAACTCATCCTCTTATGACAATTATTGCTTTTTTTCATAAATATCACTCTTTTCCTGCAGTTACAACTTCTGCAATACCAAAGTTCCCGACCAACAATTTCACAATTATTGCCTGTCCCACTGTCCAAGGTGAAATACTAACTCTGTAAACACTCTTCCACACCTCAGAGATAATCTGATCTACTCTAACAGTAAACACAAATCTATATGGCATATTGTGACCACTGCACTGCTTGCAAAGCGACACGTAAATGGAGGGCTTTAGCAACGATAGGAAGCCTATTACCGCCCCACCTATTCTTCCCGTTCCTGTCATTGCCATTGCAGCATAGCAGCTAAAACGTTGCGAAGAGCTTTTCTCTCTTCTCTGTAACATAAAAAAATAGTTTTGTTCTATTCTCCGCGACATCTACCGTAAACTTCCCTTGTTAGATGAAGGTCTTAAGGGACGGGAAACTCACATCGTGGCTTAATAGTCGTGTTAGAAAACTGTTATGTAAACAAAGAGAGCTTCATCACAGATTCAAGAGAAGTCAAAACCTAGTTCACGAGCGAATGCTGAAGGAAGCAAAAACGAGCGGAAGGAAAGCAGTGAGAGAAGCGTTCAATGACAATGAAAGCAAAATTTTGTCAACCGTTCTGAGTAAAAAAAACTGTAACAGGTTTTGCCCTTTTTATAAGATCGGTAAGCGGTTCGAAATCCTCTGCTCATTCACTCAGGGACCATACAGGCACAGAAATGGGAGATAACAGAGAGAAGGGTGAAATATTGAATTCGGTCTTCCGAAATTGTTTCACCGCGGAAGATCGTAATATGGAGGATTTGATCCGAGCCCTGCGCCTTTCCCTGAATGCTGGAAGCGGCTTGCCACCGCACGCAGCTCTACGGAGTGTGACTTGCTTCATTCTACAATGCCGAAAATGTTTGAAAGATATCAGTCGCAAATGTTAAAAAAATGGCTCTGAGCACTATGGGACTTAACTTCTGAGGTCATCAGTCCCCTAGAACTTAAAACTACTTAAACATAATTAAGCTAAGGACATCACACACATCCTTGCCCTAGGCAGGATTCGAACCTGCGACGTAGCGGTCGCGCTGTTCCAGACTGTAGCCGGCTCAGTCGCAAATGTACTAAATACCAGTAGTGGAAGCGATAGTAAACTAAAGTAGCCTCGCTGCAATAATTTGAAATTAATCCGCTTCCAATTCAAGCAGAAGACAGGGGAAGCTGTGACTGAAATCGCGCAAAATATCCGCCTCTACTAAAACAGCCCTATGTCTGTATCTTTCGGAGGATGAGCGTCACGAGCGCACGGTGTTGACATTTGGGACGACCGTGCACGGTGAGCTTACAGTCAATGTTTTCCGTTTCCGGAGTGGTATATTCTGGATATCTGGCATCCTGTTTGCCCTCCCCGTGTCCGCCACGTTTCGCAGAGGTTCGCCGGCGGTGCCAGACTCCCTCGACGCGGCAGAGAGCGAGACGCACAGGTGGTGGTCGCTGCCCTCTTTGCGTTGTCGCCCGGAGACGAGCGCAAACATTTGCCGGCCGGAGCAGATCGCAGCTCGGCGCCGGCGGGCCCACGCGTGGGCCGCCATGTTTGCTCTGGCGTCTCCTGGCGCCACCGGAAGTGCGTCACCGCCGACCGGCAAATGTTCGGCGGAAGCGGCCACCAGAGACGGACACGCCGTGATGGGTTTCTCTGCGCCACTGATCTCTCGTTTCCCATCCGGTCTGTTTCTGAGCCTCTGGACAGCGCACGGCGTTTCGGACTTCTGTGAGCGATCTTTTCAGTTTGGCGGTAGGCTGAACTGATATTTTCTCTGGACAGCGCACAGAGTTTCGGACTTCTGTGAGCGATCATTTCAGTCTGGCGATGGACTACACTGATATTTTCGGACTGATTTCTGTTAATTTTCCTTCTCGGTAAATAGAGTTTCCAGTTGTGGTTTGATACAGTTTCAAATCACGTTTTACAAATTCACAACCTACAGCCCTTCGTACCACCACCAACGACAAAATGTCCCTGTACTTATTTACACCATAACTGTTACACTGTGATTAGACACAAGTAACAACTAACAGGCACTAGCAAGAGAACTGTATGTATGTGTGTGTGTGTGTGTGTGTGTGTGTGTGTGTGTGTGCGCGTGTGCGCGTTCTTATGCGTTTGTGTGTTTGTCTGTGAAATATTGAATTTAATTAATGAAAGGAGAAAATGTAAAAGTGCAGTAAATGAAGCAGGCAAAAAGGAATACAAACGTCTCAAAAATGAGATCGACAGGAAGTGCAAAATGGCTAAGCAGGGGTGGCTAGAGGACAAATGTAAGGATGTAGAGGCTTATCTCACTAGGGGTAAGATAGACTCTGCCTACAGGAAAATTAAAGAGACCTTTGGAGAAAAGAGAGCCTCTTGTATGAATATCAAGAGCTCAGATGTAAACCCAGTTCTAAGCAAAGAAGGGAAAGCAGAAAGGTGGAAGGAGTATATAGAGGGTCTACACAAGGGCGATGTACTTGAGGAGAATATTATGGAAATGGAAGAGGATGTAGATGAAGATGAAATGGGGGATACGATACTGCGTGAAGAGTTTGACAGAGCACTGAAAGACCTAAGTCGAAACTAGGCCCCGGGAGTAGACAACATTCCATTAGAACTACTGACGGCCTTGGGAGCGCCAGTCCTGACAAAACTCTACCATCTGGTGAGCAAGATGTACGAGACAGGCGAAATACCCTCAGACTTCAAGAAGAATATAATAATTCCAATCCCAAAGAAAGCAGGTGTTGACAGATGTGAAAATTACCGAACTATCAGTTTAATAAGTCACAGCTGCAAAATACTAACGCGAATTCTTTACAGACGAATAGAAAAACTGGTAGAAGCTGACCTCGGAGAAGATCAGTTTGGATTCCGTAGAAATATTGGAACACATGAGGCAATACTGACCTTACGACTTACCTTAGAAAATAGATTAAGGAAAGGCAAACCTACGTTTCTAGCATTTGTAGACTTAGAGAAAGCTTTTGACAATGTTGACTGGAATACTCTCTTTCAAATTCTAAAGGTGGCAGGGGTAAAATACAGGGAGCGAAAGGCTATTTACAATTAGTACAGAAACCAAATGGCAGGTGTAAGAGTCGAGGGGCATGAAAGGGAAGCAGTGATTGGGAAGGGAGTGAGACAGGTTTGTAGCCGGTCTTCGATGTTATTCAATCTGTATATTGAGCAAGCAGTAAAGGAAACAAAAGAAAAATTCGGAGTAGGTATTAAAATCCAGGGAGAAGAAATAAAAACTTTGGGGTTCGCCGATGACATTTTAATTCTGCCAGAGACAGCAAAGGACTTGGAAGAGCAATTGAACGGAATGGACAGTGTCTTGAAAGGAGGATATAAGATGAACATAAACAAAAGCAAAACGAGGATAATGGAATGTAGTCGAATTAAGTCAGGTGATGTTGAGGGAATTAGATTAGGAAATGAGACACTTGACGTAGTAAAGGAGTTTTGCTATTTAGGGAGCAAAATAACTGATGATGGTCGAAGTAGAGAGGATATAAAATATAGACTAGCAATGTGCAAGGAAAGCGTTTCTGAAGAAGAGAAATTTGTTAACATCCAGTATAGATTTAAGTGTCAGGAAGTCGTTTCTGAAAGTATTTGTATGGAGTGTAGCCATGTATGGAAGTGAAACATGGACGATCAATAGTTTGGACAAGAAGAGAAAAGAAACTTTCGATATGTGGTGCTACAGAAGAATGCTGAAGATTAGATGGGTAGATCACATAACTAATGTGGAGGTACTGAAAAGAATTGGGGAGGAGTTTGTGGCATAACTTGACAAGAAGAAGGGACCGGTTGGTAAGACATGTTCTGAGGCATCAAGGGATCACAAATTTAGCATTGGAGGGCAGCGTGGAGGGTAAAAATTGTAGAGGGAGACCAAAAGATGAATACACTAAGCAGATTCAGAATGATGTAAGTTGCAGTAGATACTTGGAGATGAAGAAGCTTGCACAGGAGTAGCATGGAGAATTACATCAAACCAGTCTCAGGACTGACGACCACAACAACAACAACTGTGCGCGCTCACCACTCCCCCAACGTGCCCACCCATGTTTGTGTAAATACAGGGTGACAATTATTGAACTGTATGAAATCTCCACAGCTTCTGAACGGCTTGCGTTGGGACGTTCAAACTGCTCGGTTGGCCGCGGCGCGTATTGGGAATTAGTATGCACATGCATGGTTCCGCTTAGCAACAAAGTCCACTATCATTTACCGAGCGTGGTTGCGCAGTGGTTATCACACTGGACTCGCATTCCGGAGGACGACGGTTCAATCCCACGTCCGGCCATCCTGATTAAGGTTTTCCGTGATTTCCCTAAATGGGTCCAGGCAAATGCCGGGATGGTTCCTTCGAAAGGGCACGGCCGACTTTCTTCCCGAGTACGATGAGACCGATGACCTTGCTGTTTGGTCTCCTCCCCCAAACAACCCAACCCAACCCAATCCACTATCATTTGGATTGGTTCGTCAGTAAGGAAAATTGGCGCATTTGGGGGACTGAGAATCCCCATTTAGCGATCGAGGAGTCCCTTCACTCTCAACGGGTGGCTGTGTGATGTGCACTGTCCAGTCACGGAATAATCGGTGCGACATTCCTTGATGGTTCAGTGACTACCGAACGGTACTTGAAGGTTTTGTAAGATGATTTCATCCCATCATCCAAAGTGAATCTGATTTCGACAAGATGTGGTTTATGCAAGACGGAACTCGACCCCGTCGAAGCAGGAGAGTTACTGACGTCCCGGAGGAGAACTTTGGGGACGGCATTCTCTCTCTGCGCACCCAGAGGCCACTGGCATGGGCCTCGATAGACCGCCATATTCTCCGGATCTGAACACCTGCGACTCTTTTTTGTGGGGCCATATTAAAGACAAGGTGTACAGCAGTAATCGCAAAACCATTGCTGAGCTGAAAACAGCCATTCTGGAGGTCATCGACAGCATCGATGTTCCGACATTTCTGCGGGTCATGTAGCATTTCGGTATACGCTTGTGCCGCATCATCACAAATGGTGACAGGTATACCGAACGTGTCATAACCTAGATCCGAATACCTGTAATGACTTGTACGTGTAGAATAAAATTTGTGTACGCCGTAGTTGCTATTTTTTTTCACGTAGTTCAATAGTTGTCACCCTGCAGCTGCACTCTTCATATAGATGGTTAGATCTGTTTTGACTGTACGTTAGTAGCAGTAATAAACGTGATTTCAGTTCTAATTTTTGTACTGCACTGACGACATTGCCTTCGGATAGGGACTTGACTGTGGTTACGACGGGACAGTGTTGTTAATATTTGCAACTATTCTCTCTCGTTGTTACATTATAAATAAAAGTCACGCGAGAAGCAGATACTCTTGTGTACAGAGAAAATTTCATCGTAGCAAAGCAGTCTGTAGTAACTAATGTTTACAGTCATTCTTCCTTTGACTTTAAATTCTGCGGAGATAAAATAAGTATGAAAATATAAATAGTAGGATGGCCCTGAGCGCTATGGGACTTAACATCTATGGTCATCAGTCCCTAAATAGTAGGATGCTGAGACTACTGTGTGGTAATACAAATTACCACACAGTACACTACGAGTTCTTGAATATAATACAGATTCCACCCACTTTCCTATGCTCATAAGTGTCTGAACTACAGTTTGTCACTCGATGTTGAGATAATCCAAAATACCATTATCAGGAGAGCTATAGTAGTTGCCACAACTTCTTTAGATCATCCTCGTTCGAAAAAACTACAGTTTCTAAGTTTGTGAATGAGCTTGAGTGAGATTGTTTAGCCGGCCGGTGTGGCCGAGCGGTTCTAGGCGCTTCAGTCTGGAACTGCGCGACCGCTACGGTCGCAGGTTCGAATCCTGCCTCAGGCATGGATGTGTGTGATGTCCTTAGGTTAGTTAGGTTTAAGTAGTTCTAAGTTCTAGGGGACTGATGACCACAGATGTTAAGTCCCATAGTGCTTAGAGCCATCTGAACCATTTTTTTTTTTTTGAGATTGTTTATTGCAGTTCTAGACACTTCCCTGGCTCAACTACTTTCATTACCGGAAATATTGCATGTTGCACACTGTGAACAACGTTGTTAGTAGTCAGTAATAATAGAAAAGTTTAATAATCGTCGTAATTTGCCATGATGCAGTTCCCACTTCGATTACTGGTTACCCTCCATGTGCATCCACATCTAGCGGAGAGAATCGTGAAGATTCGAGGAACACATCGATAGTATGTGGCGCAAGATTCTTAGAACGAAGTACGAACAATAGTCAACTGATAGTATATGTCGTTGAATGCTATATTTTTAGTTGTTACTTGTAATTTTTTACCATTCTTGAGAAGATTCGAAGTAACAACTGACTTCCATGATAGTGTGAATACTGTAAGCTAATGGCGCGCAGTCTATAGGTAGTTGTGACTGAAATCACAGACAATATACTCATACTTGTTATTTCGAGAACTGTGACTTGTCAGTCATTTATAATTTGTAACTGTTACGTGACTTCTTGCCCACCTCTATTCAATCTGACTCCTAGCTGGTACGTGTCGATGATCATAAGAAGCAGTTGTTGACAAGGGAGTGAGACAGACCCCCCATTGTTTCTGGTTTTTGTTAATGTTTTAAGCTCGAATGGACACAGTCTACAGTTTTCAGATGACGCAAAGTTGTTTCCTAGTTGGAAGAGCAACATGCAGATCGTACAACAAGCAGATGATCGGCGAGTCCAAGGAGTAGTAGTGATGAAAATAAATCAAAACAAAACACAGAGCATGACATATTGCCCCAGTGATAATGGAGCACTGGGATATGTGGGATCTGTTAAGATACTGCGTTTCTACTCGTACATCCACAGTAAATTAAACGGAAAGAGTACGCCATACATCTGTGTGCCAAGCTTTCAAGGGTCCTCTACGTTTTGTGGGAACAAACAGAACAACGTCTAGTAACAGTCTACTGTGCCTTATTCGACAGCCACGTCAGCTACGGAATCCTGCTATGGAGTCACTCTGCAGGTTGCAGGAATGTGTTGCTACTACAGTAGAAAGTAGTGAGATACGATACCTGTAGCAAAAAAGTGAACACATCCTTACCCAACTAGGAGTTACGACTACTTACAGCCAATGTGTGTTCAGCTGCCTCATACACGTGAAGCTGAAGCTTAACACACACCAAGAGACAACAGATTCATCACCAAAACACTAGAAATCGGGTCAGTTTAATCAGACCAAGATGTGAACCAAGACACAATAGCATCCTAATGGTAGCAATGAAAATGTTTGGTGAATTACCAGTCAGTGTTCGATGCCTACCAACGGAGCTACTTAAAGTAAAAATGTTGATTGATTTGAAACAATGTCCATTCTATTCCGTGGAAAATTTTTTTCATTCCGATCCAACAATTGTCTCCTATCTTGCGACTAAGTGCATTAACACTGGTACCAATTCTCATATTGTACTTAAATATTGTACTATTGTACATTAATATATTCTTGACGCAGTAATACTGTACAAACAGATCAATGGTGCAGAATTGGCAATAAATGGTAGTAAATGGTGGGCTACTCAAAATGTTACTTAATGTATAGATTGGGCAAGCTGTGAAGGAAACCAAGGAGAAATTTGGAAATGGAATTATAGTTCACAAAAAGACTATGAGGTTTGCCGATGACATTCCAATTCGGTGAGAGACTGCAAAGGATGCGGAAGACAATTTAAATGGAATGGATAGCGTCTTCCAAGTAGGTTATAAGGTAAACATCAACGAAAGTATGACAAGGGGAACGAAATTTAGTCGAAATAAGTCATTTCATATTGAGATAATTAGATTGGGAAAAGTAGCAGACGAGTTTTGCGATTTCAGCAGCAAAATACACTGTTGAAAACAATTAGAGGGACAAGAATTTGGTAGCATGTACCTAGTCTGTGATAAATACACATATTGTTGCTCTTAGTCTTTCGATGTATTTTAATAATGAAAACAATCATCCACAATACGTTTGAAAGCCATGGCTTGGCATCATGTGCCTAGTCTGTGATAAATACACATATTATTGCTCTTAGTCTTTCGATGTGTTTTAATAATGAGAACAATCATCCACAATACGTTTGAAAGCCATGGCTTAGTGGCAGAATTCAGATGCCTAAGAGTGTAATGAACAAGCAATGTCTCACTCTGCCATCTAGTGTAACAAGTGTGTCTCTATACTCTTTGTGTACGTTTCATCAGTCAACATGTGGCATCTGACGGTGGCAGAGCGTGTTTGGGCAGTGACTTTACTGCAGGAAGGTTGGACTACCCGTGCTGTGTCTACAGAGCTTAATGTGGCTTCGTCTGTTGTTGGGAGGGTTTGGAAACTGCTAGCTCCACAAGAATGCCAGGGCAAGGGATGGAATGGAAAACATCGGCCAGGGACGACCAATACGTTATTAACTGTTCTCTCCGCCGGTCCCCGGTAGCTGCTCGGGACCTACAAAATGATCTAAGAACAGCAACTGGTTGCAGTGTCAGTGACTAAACAGTACGCAACAGACTCCGAGAGACCGGTTTAAGACCAAGAGGATCTCACCACGTCCCATATAGACACTGGCAGCTGCGTCAGTGGCGCAAGGTACTGTTTACAGAGGCGTCCCACTTTCGTCTAACACGGTGCGACGGACGTATATGCGTGTATATCGTCGTCGTGGTGAATGCTGTAAGGAAGCAGCAGCCCAGGAAATGGACAGATTTGGCTGCGTCTCAGTTACGGTGTGGGCTGACCTCACAGTTGATGGCCGATCGGACCTTGAGAGAGCCAATGGCCAACTTAATGCTCAGAGGCACATCAACGAGATTGTCAAGTTGTGCCCATTGCAACTGTAATGGGTCCCCAGTTTATCCTGAAACAAGATAATGCGACAGTACATTCAGCAGCAACCATTATGAAAACGTTACAGGAGCTCGCGATTCAAACATTTCACTGTCCTGCTCTGAATCCTGACCTTGGTCTTATCAAGCATTAATGGAATATGCTGGACAGACAACTTCTGGCCCGCCCTGCAGCACCTCAGACCCTTGAACAATTTGCACAGTTCCTTATTGAGGAGTGGGAAAGAATTCCACAAGAAAATGTTCGCCGAATTATCAAGAGCATGCCTCAGAGATGTGAGGCAGTAATACGAGCACATGGAGGTACTACCGGATATTGAATTTTTTGTGTGGTTTACAACATTGTATTGACTATCTGGTCATAGAACCAACATGTGTCATGAGAAGAGGACAGGATATGTACTTTTCCTTTAAATAAAGGCCGACCTTGTTGGCCGAGCGGTTCTAGGCGCTACAGTCTGGAACCACAACCCCTACGGAAGCAGGTTCGAATTCTGCCTCGGGCATGGATGTGTGTGACGTCTTTAGGTTAGTTAGGTTAAAGTAGTTCTAAGTTCTCGGGGACTGTTGATCTTAGAAGTTAAGTCCCATAGTGCTCAGAGCCATTTGAACCATTTTTTTTTTAAATAAAGTTTCCATTTTCCATTACAATAGTCTGTTTCACTCCAAACATTACTCAAAAATAATGCAGGTGATTAAAATGTTGTCCCTTCAATTTTTTGAGCTGTGTAACTGATTATGACCGAAGAAGAGAAGATATAAAATTTAGATTGTCAACAGCAGAAAAGCATTACAGAAAAATCTAAAATAAATTAAAAAGTTTGGAGGTCTTGAGTGTAGGTATGTGGAGTGTAGCCTTGTGCGAAAGTGAATCGTGGACGATAAACAGTCCAAAGAAGGAGAGAACACAAGCTGTTGGAATATTGTGCTACAGAAGAATGACGAAGATAAAATGGGTATATCGGACAACTAATAACGAGATAGAAATAGAAGTGGGGAGAAGAGGAATTTATGGCAGAACTTGACTGAAACAAGGAATTAGTTGACAGGACACATCCTGAGACATCAAGAATCGTTCATCAATGGAGGGAAGTGGGGACGTAAGAATTATAGAGGGAGACAAAGGCTCGAATAGAGTAAGAAGGTCAGACTGGATGTAAATTACATTAGTTATGCAGAGATGAAGAGTCTTGCATAAGATAGACTAGCATGCGGAGCTGCTTCAAATTAGTCTTCGAACTGAAGGTAGCAACAAGAAGACACTCCATGAGTCACTAATATCTCGGTTTCCAGCGCCACTAATCTCTCAGTTCGACGCACCGATTCTGACCTTGTTGCCAGCACAGAGCTTTTCAGCCCTCTGCGGAATGTTAGTTCAGTTTCTTCAGTATCCTGGCTGACGCGTTAGTTTCTGGTTTCTGTCACTGGTCAACCGCTACTCCACCATATCTGCCGGTGCTGGACATTAACTGAAGAATGGAAATGGAACACGCTATCAGTGCCAAACCTCACATTTTGCAGGAGAAGAAAGCAAAGCAATGTATCTCTGTTTGTACACAACTAATTTGCATACAGAAAAATGAGAAGGTATCCTGACACCACGGAATCATGTTACTCCGCGCGTTACCGTAAAAAAAGAGGCAATTTAGAAAGTAAAGACTTCATTAAGAAAGTTCTGAGAGCCATGTAAGTAGACAGACTAGTTCTAAGTGCCAATAAGAAAGTTTTTACAAGATGAACTTAGCAAAGAAACTAACAGCAACCAGTCACTGTTAATAATACTACACTCCTGGAAATTGAAATAAGAACACCGTGAATTCATTGTCCCAGGAAGGGGAAACTTTATTGACACATTCCTGGGGTCAGATACATCACATGATCACACTGACAGAACCACAGGCACATAGACACAGGCAACAGAGCATGCACAATGTCGGCACTAGTACAGTGTATATCCACCTTTCGCAGCAATGCAGGCTGCTATTCTCCCACGGAGACGATCGTAGAGATGCTGGATGTAGTCCTGTGGAACGGCTTGCCATGCCATTTCCACCTGGCGCCTCAGTTGGACCAGCGTTCGTGCTGGACGTGCAGACCGCGTGAGACGACGCTTCATCCAGTCCCAAACATGCTCAATGGGGGACAGATCCGGAGATCTTGCTGGCCAGGGTAGTTGACTTACACCTTCTAGAGCACGTTGGGTGGCACGGGATACATGCGGACGTTCATTGTCCTGTTGGAACAGCAAGTTCCCTTGCCGGTCTAGGAATGGTAGAACGATGGGTTCGATGACGGTTTGGATGTACCGTGCACTATTCAGTGTCCCCTCGACGATCACCAGTGGTGTACGGCCAGTGTAGGAGATAGCTCCCCACACCATGATGCCGGGTGTTGGCCCTGTGTGCCTCGGTCGTATGCAGTCCTGATTGTGGCGCTCACCTGCACGGCGCCAAACACGCATACGACCATCATTGGCACCAAGGCAGAAGCGACTCTCATCGCTGAAGACGACACGTCTCCATTCGTCCCTCCATTCACGCCTGTCGCGACACCACTGGAGGCGGGCTGCACGATGTTGGGGCGTGAGCGGAAGACGGCCTAACGGTGTGCGGGACCGTAGCCCAGCTTCATGGAGACGGTTGCGAATGGTCCTCGCCGATACCCCAGGAGCAACAGTGTCCCTAATTTGCTGGGAAGTGGCGGTACGGTCCCCTACGGCACTGCGTAGGATCCTACGGTCTTGGCGTGCATCCGTGCGTCGCTGCGGTCCGGTCCCAGGTCGACGGGCACGTGCACCTTCCGCCGACCACTGGCGACAACATCGATGTACTGTGGAGACCTCACGCCCCACGTGTTGTGCAATTCGGCGGTACGTCCACCCGGCCTCCCGCATGCCCACTATACGCCCTCGCTCAAAGTCCGTCAACTGCACATACGGTTCACGTCCACGCTGTCGCGGCATGCTACCAGTGTTAAAGACTGCGATGGAGCTCCGTATGCCACGGCAAACTGGCTGACACTGACGGCGGCGGTGCACAAATGCTGCGCAGCTAGCGCCATTCGACGGCCAACACCGCGGTTCCTGGTGTGTCCGCTGTGCCGTGCGTGTGATCATTGCTTGTACAGCCCTCTCGCAGTGTCCGGAGCAAGTATGGTGGGTCTGACACACCGGTGTCAATGTGTTCTTTTTTCCATTTCCAGTAGTGTATTTATTTACACAACTAGCGCCGTTATCGGTTTGGAACAGACACGTTTCTCTTTAGATGGCTGTTCGGGTTGATGTCAAGTTTGTTGCTGTTTACATTAGTTGCTGGCTGTTTTGTTTCCAACAGCAACAAATGTAATATTGACACAAATGAATCAAAGACCTTGGCTGCCAGAAGGCATTGATTTATAGCAATGGGGCAGGGTAAAAATTTGTGCTGGTGTAGGATTCAAATCCGGGTCTCTAGCTTACTAGGTAGAGGCACTGACGCCTGCACCATCCGGCCACAGCGTTCAGCACACCTGCATTGACTACCTTAGCTCGTCCCCTGCTGAAAATGAACCTGTCGGTTTCAAACCGGTAACCATTTGTGTAAATAAACACCATTATTAGCTGTGGATGGCTGTTTCTTTGATGGAAGGATCAATTTCTATTTCGTACACTTTCACAACCCGAAAATGTCAGCTTTCGACAAAATACCAGGAAGAAAGTTTTTGTCCCAAGTGCCATTAACACTGAGGAGCTCTAAGTGCAAGATACTCAGACTGGGTTGATATAAAATAGTACTAACAAAATAATTCCACAAAAATATCTGTTTATGTCTCATTAAGACATAGAACAGAATACAATGCACATAGGCAGACTGTAACAAGACAGGGATTTGCTCCTACTCACTACGCAGATGCACTAACCACCACACCACCCTAACAGAGTGGTGTTGCAGTTTAGGGGGAATATCAATTACGACGAGGCTTGAATGTTAGTTTTGAACGGGAGGAGGGGGAGGGGGGGGGGGAAGCAGACGAGATAGGGCTGTGCCAGCTTGGCATAGTGATTAGTGTATGTGCCTAGTGAGCAGGATACCTGGGTTCGCATCCCGTCCTTGTTAAAACTTTCTTTCAGCGCTTCAGTCTGTATATATACATCATAAATGTCTGAGACCTCTGGAACCATATAGTGTCATCTGAATAACAATATTTCACATCACATGTCATTTCTAGCATTCATTCACCCTGTATCTTTAAAAATACTAAATAAGATAAATGAAGCACATTCAGTGGTGGTGATGGTGAATGCAATTATTGAGACTTACGGTTTATTTCATTTCTTTTTTAGAAATTGTATGTTTTCTTTCTTTTTGCCGTTAATTGTCCATAAAACGAAGTGTAGACGTCTGTTATTCCACTGTACACAACGCGCACATATCAAGATTTTATACATTAATTTGCAGCCAAATCATTAGCAGTTTTACTACGAAACGTGGAAGCAACCAATTCTGTTACGATTGGCTTTTAAGGCTGTGACATATTCATCCACTACATGTCTTCTGTTACCATCATTGTGCTTTGGAGGGTAAATTTCTCGTGGGGGTTTTGCACGGAGTAGAAAAAAGCTTTATTCCTCTTAAGTGTTGCTACTTAACTGCAACACAAGTTGTCTTCGGATCGGCGCAAGACGAGGGTTACGCAGCGGCAAGAACAATCACGCGAGCCATAGATCGCCGGCGGCGTACCGAGCCCTCACCTCGACCTGGAGGAGGCAGAAAGCAACGCACGAATGTAATTACCTCGACCGGCTCCTTCTGGGCGATTCATCAGGCGGCGTATCATTCCGAGGTGCGGCAGAAACTGGCCGGCAATATTTACGTGTCAATTACGCTCGCCGCGAAAAAAAGATTTACCACCTGAAATCCAATTAAATGCAGTCGTCCTAGAGAGGGATGTTTTCAGTGCAAGAACGGAAATAAAGCACACGTTTACTACTATCATCGTGCTATTTGATTTATAATAATTGCTAGTAGGTGGAAGTTGTTGCGAAAAGAAATATTTCAATGACAGTATTATTTACAACGTAACTTCTTGTTTTGTGAGCAAGGAATTCTTAGTATGAAGACAGCTTGTGGTAAATGAGATGCTATGTATGTCAGTTATGGAGTATCTTACGCAACAGAGATCTCTCAAAAAGGAAAAGTAACTCACTGAGATATGTCTGTTATGCAGACAAGAGCAGGATATACGCACGAAGCTATCACAAGAATCTGATAGATTGCAGAGTTAGAAATAATAATGTGACTCACCTAAGTTGGCAATGAATCAAGCAGTTCCAGCCTTACCTGTAAATAAAGAAAAAAACATGTAAATTACTAATTTCACAGTTAATAACAGATGAAGTGAGCAGTTTTACATAAATTCCTTTGTGGTCACTAAACGGTCAGGTCGATCTAATGAAAGCAGGTCAGGAAAACATTGAGTATTCTTCCCGTTGCTACCTCAGCTATTAAGTCATTTTACATCATAAACAGAAACTGATGTATAAATCTCATATAATTAAATTTTCCTTGAGACGCTTTGTACGTAATGGGATAACCCTACCTGTACCTCATACATAGGTCATTTAACGATCTTATATAACATATAATATTCATAAGCAGACGTGCTATTCGAATATCGGATTGCCCCCGGAAATACTAACGATTTAAGAAGGGGAAAATAGGATGAAGTCATGAATACAAGTTTGTGTTAGGGATGGCACTGAACTGGGGTAGCCCGTGCAGGGCTGTTGTCTATCCCGCTACGGTAGTGTAACAGTTAACACATCTGTCTACTTAGGAGAAGATCTGGGGCCAAGTGTTGCCCGTGGCACAAATTCTGCTTCTATCATTATCTAGTGAAACTTACATGCTGCCTAAGGTGAAATAGTGTTCGCCGATATGTTTGTAACTAAGCAATATCCAAAATTTAACTATTCGAACCCAGGTACCCGTATCGGTTTCAGCAAAAAGAGAAGTGCAATATTTTCTACTTCACTTTCGTCCTCCTAACATCTATCTTCTCACTCTATACCTGCCGGCAGCTGTGGCCGAGTGGTTCTACGCCCTTCAGTCTGGAACCGCGTGACCGCTACGGTCGCAGGTTCGAATGCTGCCTCGGGCATGGATGTTTGTGGTGTCCTTAGTTTAGTTACGTTTAAGTAGTTCAAAGTTCTAGGGGACTGATGACCACAGATGTTAAGTCCCATAGTGCTCAGAGCCATTTGAACCATTTGAACTCTATACCTTCCAAGCTAGCTTGCTGTGTCCACTATGTATCAAATGGATTTATACAAGTGTATCAAAGGCGTGCATTGACGTTATCGCTTTTATTTTGTAACTTATAAAAGCGGCTTTCTCGTGATTATTCAATAATTATCTTCCTCTCAGTTTGCAATTCTATCTGTACCGTGCGTATTTCATGGCAGTATTGGAGCTCGTCACTCCTCATCATCATGCTGCGGATATGGATTACGAAGTACTTCAGGAGCGATATCCCTGTGGCAGTTCAAAACATTTAAGACTAATGGTGGACGACACAACAAATATTTACTCTCGTGGCACAGAATCTTCTAAGTAAAAATTGTTCATTATAGCTATGGGAGCGATTACAAGAACAGACAGACATTGGTCGTTAATTGGGTGAGCCTTTAGCACACGGGCGATGGTAAAACGACACAGTCCTTCTAAAATGATACATTGAAAAACATTTGACCCATATTTTATCCGAATTAAGTCTACATATAGCTACCTAATGTAACTGATACACCCAAAAGAAGCATCGTTTTTGAAGAGAGAGAGTTAATTACACTAAATGATATTTTGATAATATTTCGGCACCTGAATTTATGTGTGTCACCCTAGTAAGTGGCTGTGCGAGCTTGTTCCAAGGTCGGAGAAAGGCAAATGCCTTATTTCGTTGTCCACAGTGTCAAGAGTGGGCCGAGAACACCGAATTTCAGTCATTACCTCTCACCAAGGACAATGCAGATCCTTCGGCCTTCACTTAACGACCGAGAGCAGCGGCGTTTGCGTAGACTTGTCAGTGCTAACAGACAAGCAGCACTGCGTGAAATAACCGTAGAAATCGATGCTGGACGTACGACGAATTTATCCGTTAGGAGAGGGCGGCGAAATTTGGCGTTAATGAGCTGTGGCAGCCGGCTCGAGCGCCTCTGCCAGAAGCACGACATCGCTTGCAGCGCGTCTCCAGGGCTCGTGACCACGTCGGTTGGTTGCTAGAAGACTTGAAAACCATGGCCTGATTAGATGAGTTCAGATTTCAGCTGATAAGTGGTGTGGCGCAGACCCCACGAAGCCATGGACGCAACTTCTTATCAAGGCACTGTGCAAGCTGGTGATGACTCTACAATGGTGTGGGCAGTGTTTACAAGGAATGTACTGGGTCCTCTGGTCCAACTGAAACGATCATTGATTGGAAATGGTTACGTTCGGCTACTTGGAGGCCATTTGCACCATTCATGGACTTCACGTTCCCAAACAACCATGGAACTTTTATGTATCAAAATGCGCCATGTCCTAAGGCCACAATAGTCTGCGACTGGTTTAAGAAACATTCTGGACAGTTAGAGTGGATATTTGCTCACCCAGACCGCCCGACACGAATCCCATCGAACTTTTATGGAACGTGATTGAGAGGTCAGTTCGTGCACAAAATCCTGCACCGGCAACACTTTCGCATTAATGGATGACTATAAGGGCAGAATGCATCAATATTTCTGCAGGGGTTTGCAATGGCTTGTTGAGTCCGTGCGACGTCGAGTTGCTGCACCACATGGGGTAAAAGAATGTCCGACATGATATTAGGAATATCCGATTAATTTTGTCATCTGAGTGTGTAGTGGTATGCATGTAAGCACGTTGGTGAGTGATGCGTTCTGCGTAGAGGGAGTAGAATACTTTATGCCGTCACTAGAGTGCTTTGTGTCTCTGTGCCACATCACGTTTCCAGCCACTGCCTACTCTGGAAGCACAACAACGGGGTAAGCGCCACATTACGTCACTGCATTTGCTTCTGATTCTCCCAACTGGCGTGTCACGTGGTACAGTGCCCCTTGCTGCTGCGCATGGCCTCACTACCCACTCCCCTTCATATGTGCACACCGTTATATAGCAAAGCACTGTGAAAAACGTCTGTTAGTTGCAGTTTTGATTTCCTCTCATAATATTTTACTTATTTTCTGATTTTTAATATTTGTTGTGCTACTATTTGTGAGGTCTTACAATAACCAGCTTCAGTATACCGATTCAGATACTTTCGCAAACTCTTTGCTGAATCACTGCATCAGTATCAAGTCCGTAAGAGTCGGTTGGCTATCTGCCAATAAGATTCATTAGCGGCTAGGAAGTCGTGTGGGTGCCTTGTTACCCATTCTTCTACAAATGGTTCAAATTGCTCTGAGCACTATGGGACTTAACTTCTGTGGTCATCAGTCCCCTAGAACTTACAACTACTTAAACCTAACTAACCTAAGGACATCACACCCATCCACGCCCGAGGCAGGATTCGAACCTGTGACCGTAGCAGTCTCGCGGTTCCGGACTGAAGCGCCTAGAACCGCTCGGTCACATTGGTCGGAAACCCATTCTTCTCCTTGCTGCTACCCACGGGGGTGAAACTCATATAGGGGCTTTTGGTAACAAGCCCTTGGTTCACTGCCACGCTACTCTTGCAGAGTATGGATGTAGATGTAGATGAATGAGCCCTATGCTTTATAATCTCTGTGACTATAGCATTCTTCCTTGCTAATTCTAGAAATACTACAGCAGTTACGCAGATGTTTCCACACTAAATTAACAGGTACTACAAACAGTGAATTTTATCAGAAGTCAATAAAAATTTCTGTAACCTCCATTAAGTCTACCGGCCGATGTGGCCGAGCGGTTCTAGGTGCTTCAGTCTGGAACCGCGTTGCTGCTACGGTCGCAGGTTCGAATCCTGCCTCGGGCATGGATGTGTGTGATGTCCTTAGGTTAGTTAGGTTTAAGTAGTTCTAAGTCTAGGGGACTGATGATCTCAGATGTTAAGTCCCATAGTGTTTAGAGCTATTTGAACCATTTTTAGAAGAATGGGTAACTTCCTTCGAACAAGGCACCCACACGACTTCGAGTGGGAGAGTACGAAACACATATCATAAAAAAAGAAACGTAGAATACTTACGGTGCATTTCAATCGAGCAGTTCACACACGGATTCGTAAGCAGTAACAAACAGCCATGAGACCACAGAATAACATGTGACGAAACCAGTTTCTATTTCATATGAAACAAAAACACATATGGAATTATTTACTCCACTCAATACGAGTGCAATATTTAAGCAGAATAAGAGCAACATATTTATGTTGCAATTCTTTAAGTGCAATACGCACAAGATGGTCGAATCAGGAACATAATTTCCACTTAATAACAGCCGCACGGTCAAATTACAGTACTGGGTTTTACAAATAAATACACTTTACCACCAGACTACCAGACTCACCTATAAAGTATAAATGAAAAATATTAAGACCTAGTCCTAGTGGTACGATAAGCAATAATACGTCTTTCTGTGTCACACTTCTCGTATTCACAATTTACTGTGAAAGGGTACAGTACCGCCCGACATTGAAAATAGGTACAACATTCTTCGTTATTCTTGCCAGAACAACATATTTTTTGTAATAGTAACTCAGTTTCACTTAATACACCGAAACCGGATACCAGTGTAGGAAAGAATGACAATTTATTTATTTAATTGATCACATGCGCACTCCCACAAAATAAATCGCTACATCCAATTTGGTGAGATCTGCGAAATGAATGAATGTATGATCGTCTGCTAACCACAGATAGTGAATGTGCAATATATGATCATCTTTGAGACGGTCCTTTGGTCACCTTTGGTGGAACCAAAGAGATGAAATTTACCTGAGATTTGAGCGCCTGAAATGTGGCTGACCAATGGGTAGCATGGTCTTCCCCCACCTCGACGGAGGTGCGAGATGACCTGAAGAAAGGCCATGTTTCAGCACTCTGCCGCTGGGTCTTGTGTTGGTAAGACCTGTCTTAGGTGTGCTCCGTAAAGACAAAAGAGTGGATAGAATGGTATGCATGTGGAATACTTAAGAGTAGTTTGGAATAATAATTTCTCTATTTCAGGAACTTTTGTGGGGAGAATTAAATGTCAGGCAGGTAATATTAAGGGGATCGTAGTAATCTTCGGAAGTGACCAACGGTCACAATGGAACCACGTGTAGCAATAAGTTGAAATACTTCCGAGTGCTAAAGTTAAGCTGAATTACTGGCGTGTGTACTATAAGTTGGAAATATTTAAGAAATGGCGTGTGCAGGACTTGAAACTAGAGACGAGTACTTCCACGTGGTGAGTACTGTGTGAGTCTCAATCTGTGTGTGAGACAAAGGATAAAGAGAAGTACTCGCGTCCATGGTATCAGTTGAGGACTCGCGTGTGTGACGAATATGTTCTTAATATTACTTTGCGTTTTATGTTTCCGTGTGACGCTTGATTCAAACTATAATACTCTGAGAGTGAAGCAAGGTGAGTCAGCCGTCTATCCAGCAATGCCACTTGGCTTGCATTGTACAGGAAGACGTGCATATATCCTCCAGAGTTCATAGTAGGAAAGAAAAGTTACGAAATGGGGCAATGTCGTGTGGAACTGGGATGAATACTAATTGAAGTGGCAAAGCTGAACGTGATGTGACTATAAAGTTGTGACTATTCCTTGTGTTGTATTCAATGTTGCCAGTGTGGTGTTTTTCATGTAATTTAAGTATGTGTGATTTGCATGGGAGAGTAGCAAGATAGGTACAGAGGCAGTGGGTTATGCATGTTCCTTTTGTACCGCTCGGTCTGGAGGAAATTTCCGATGATGGGTGTGAGAGTCGAAGTGCGAGATATAATAAAAGATCCACCATCCCATACAGAAAGTGCACTGTAGTGTTAGATAATTACGAGACCGTAAGATAGAGAATCACCAATGTAAAGCCATGCCCACTGGGCGGAGTTTCTCATGTGTAATTGTTGTAGAAAATGTAATGGTGTGTTTAGGTAATAGAATTATCGGAATAAAAAAGATAGTGAAAAGAAAAAGATTGGTGGCCTTTTCCTTCGAATAGTATGTTGTCATGATATCCAGAATTTATAATGTGTGCGCCATTCATATTGAGTGCGATGGCCACGTGTTGATTTAAGCCGTTGGGTAAGAAAGAAGATGTGGTATTGCCAATGCGTAGTGAACAGTCAGAGTTGTGTAAATTACTAATAGTCAGATGTGCGTTATCCGTTTCCATTGCGTAATATTCAAACAGGAGAATAATTTGTAACTTAATTGTGAGTACTAGAGCTCATGTTACTTGATAAATAAGAATGAGTCCAATCGCTTGGCAGACCACTCATCTTGCAGGCCTCACTGCTTGATGCCACAGTATGAGCAAAGCATGTGGGTGCCTCTCAACTGGCACGCCACTTGGAGCGGTGCTAGGGCTCTCTGTTTCCGTGTCGTAAGGGGCCTTGCCCTTCCGGTGTTCTGTCCTGCTGCCATCGCTGTATAGTAATCTGGTGTGTTAAGATGTGTCTCGTTCAGCAGCTTTTGAGGAACGATACTGTGCTGTTGAAGAGCCGTGTTCGATGGAGAGGCACACATCACTAAGCGCTCTGGACGATATCTGGTAAGATCAATTCAATTTGTATTCTGTGGTGGAGTGCAGTTTAACGTGTGAGATTACCCGGGTTTGTTTATTAGTACTGCTCTGCGCTCTGGAATCCTTCCGCATGCTTGTGCGCAGTGGAATATGTTCGGATAGGTTGTGAATTATTAAGTCTTTGGAGGCTGGTTACTTGCCGGCCGGAGTGGCCAAGCGGTTCTAGGCGCTACAGTCGGGAACAGCGCGACCGCCACGGTCGCAGGTTCGAATCCTGCCTCGGGCATCTATGTTTGTGATGTCCTTAGGTTAGTTAGGTTTAATTAGTTCTGAGTCTAGGGGACTGATTAAGTCCCATAGTGCTCAGAGCGATTTGAACCATTTGAGGCTGGTTACTGAATCATTTATAATTTCATTTCATTACGTACTATCTTAAATTGCGCGATGTAAATTGTTCAAGGAGTGTAGGATTACTGTTGTACTGATGAGTTTGGATTACATGTAAAACACGACTTTCTTGATTTTGTAATGCGAAGTGTGGGTTATATTACCGTCGGAAGTTTACGCAATCTGATCACTTCTTTTAAAGTTTAATACATCAATATTAAAATCATCAAGCAAGCCAACTTAAATGTGCAGAGTTACGAAGCCGACACACTACTGTTATAACATGAAATAGTCTATAATTGTTTACATTTATTGGACTCAGAAAAATTCCTTTATTGGTCAAGATCACAATTTATGACTATATGAACCGGAAACCCCATGTCCTGGACGACCGTTATCAAAAAGGCGTGATCGACACGGTCCAATGCTTGACTCAAGTCAAGCGATGCCACTGCACCAGACATATGTCCCTGTAACGGCAAACGGCCGTATGAATATGACTGTCACCAACCAGGGATGGTTGATCGAGGGACGTGACGTACAGTGCTGCCAGCGCGACGTATAGTGATGCCAACGAACATGTGACAATATTCATGTCGCTATTGAGCAGAGTGATACTCCGGTAATCACAGACACGCGGTCGCCGATACTGATAGACCACCAGGCCTGACATGTGTATAGGATGAAAAAATGCCGGACTTGGAGGCCGGTATGCGATTCCTCATTCTCATTCAAGATAAAAGCTTATTTCTTAAAATCAGATAGGGTACATTTTGAAACCACGCGTACGAAAACAAGGAGCTGGCAACACTGTCGCATCATACAACTCATCATAATGTAGAGAGGAACATATATCATCCCGCACTACTGTACCATCTGTCGTAGCTCACTGAGTTGACTGCTGAGACATCAATCCCAGATCAGCCATGGAACTATGGTTCGAATCTTCGTCAGGATATTTTTTATTTTTAGACGTCCTTTCCCTAGTTCTCGTCGTTTATAATCAGGACATCATTTTGTCACATACTAAAAGGCTATCATATGACAATGAGATCCATTAAATTGCTTGCATGAACCTACTAACCGCGCAGTGTACAACCATATAATAAGTGGTTCTGCCAAGTTCCATGTAGGCAGTCTTCCCGATGGAGCACAGAAACGACGAATACATATATATGATATTGGTGCTGGTTGCATTCTATAAACAAGCTTCTGCTGCTCGTGCTTATGCTGCACGATACTCTCAAAGGAACCATCCAGATAAGAATGCTTCTCGTCACCTGGAGCAACGCCTTCGGAAAACCGGTGACCTTCGTCCACAAATACTGGATAGAGATCATTCAAGGACTAAACATGCTCCACAGACAGAGGACACGATTGTTGAAACCGTTCACCAATCACCCCGGCGAAGTACCCGTGATGTTGCAAGACAGTTCCAGATATCTTAAAGACTGGTTGATCAAGTGTAGCACGATGAAGAACTGCATACATATCACTACACGTTTACTCAATACCAGCGGCAAGAATACCGCATTCGACGAGTGCAGTTTTGTGAATGGCTTTTGCATGAAGTGGAAGATAATCAACATTTTGTAAAAAAAAAAAAGTTCAAATGGCTCTAAGCACTATGTCCCCTAAGTCCTCTAAACTTAGAACAACTTAAACCTAGCTAACTTAAGGACATCACACACATCCATGCCCGAGGCAGGATTCGAAACTGCGACCGTAGCAGCAGCGGCTCCGGTCTGAAGCGCCTAGAACCGCTCGGTCACATCGCCTGGCGAACATTTTGTAAATGGACTGGAAAATCTAGCTTCACCCGTTAAGGTATTTTCAATATCCACGACAGCCATTATTGGTCGGAGCACAATACTTATATCACCCGTGGACGTGGCTTTCAGGCAAGCTTTGGCACAAAACAGTTGCTGGAATCATGAGCAGACTTTTTTTAGGCTCTTACCTATCGCCGGTCAAGTAGACTGTGCCACTGTGTCGTGCGTTTATTTGCAATACTTTACCCAACGCTTTAGAAAACCTTCCACTTAGTGTCCGGCGACAACTATGCTTTCAACATGATGGTGCACCGCCATATTTTGGAATGAATGTGCCTGACTATTCTAATGAAGCTTTACCAAGGAACTGGACTGGTCGTGGAGGTCCGAAAGACTTAAAACAGGAACAAGTTTATAGCACTCCACCCATGGATGTACACGACCTGATGGTTGGCGCGCATGTCGCTTTGACAATGGTGGATGCAAATAAGGTTCAAATAGCTCTAAGCACTATGGGACTTAACATCTGAGGTCAGTACCCTAGACTTAGAATTACTAAACCTAACTAACCTAAGGACATCACACACATCCACGCCCAAGGCAGGATTCGAACCTGCAACCGGAGCAGCAGCGAGGCGCCGTATTGAAGTGCATAGAACCGCTCGACCACAGCGGCCGGCTAATGGTGGATGCAGGTGAGTTGGGTAGGGTCCAGCAAAGTATGATCCAGCGAGTGGTGAAGTGGTTGCAAACGCAAGGTGGTCTATTTGAACATCTTCTCTAAAATGAACATTGCTCGTACATTTAGGTACCGGCTTTGTGAAGGTAAGCCTGAACGCCAAACTCACAGAATGGAATTGGCTCTGAGCACTATGGGACTTAACATCTGTGGTCATCAGTCCCCTAGAACTTAGAACTACTTAAACCTAACTAACCTAAGGACATCACACACATCCATGCCCGAGGCAGGATTCGAACCTGCGACCGTAGCGGTCGCGCGGTTCCAAACTGAAGCGCCTAGAACCGCTCGGCCACTCCGGCCGGCCATGAACGAAATAAAGTGATCCTTCGTGTTATGTCTTAATGTTTACATAAAGATAAAAGTTACAGAAAGAAGTACACAAGATGCCGCATTGTGGAGGTGTAAATTGGATACAATTTGATGCTCTCATAGAAGAAATAAATGCTTGGTGCCAACGCGACTCGAACATCGGAGAGTCTGCTGATTGTTCCGCACGTTTTCTTTTTTTCGGCCCAGGACGGGAAAAGGAAACTGCAAAAGAAAAGTAAGGACGAAACCTCTTCAGGCGTTGCACTGAGCTAATGGGACACAGCACATAGTTCGTGCTACCTCGTCCTGGCACACTGCGCACAGTTACAGCGTTGCCACAGCCTCGGTTTTAAGTCACATTTCTAATAAACCTATCGGTAGGGCTAAGTTTTACTAGGTACACCTTTTTCTTGAACTGGCCAAGTTCATCTACAGGGTTTTTTTTTTTTTTTTTTTTTTTTAAATGCCGAGTCTCAAAATATGTACCGTTGACTTAAGTACGTGACATAAACTTCAGTTCTGTACCTATACATTTTTCCAAACAGATTCTGGTCGTATGTGAAATATGTTAGCGGCAAGAAACAATCAATGCCTTCTCTACACGATAGCAATGGAGATACTATCTAAGACAGTGCTGCCAAAGCAGAGTTACTAAACACAGCCTTCCGAAATACCTTCACAAAAGAATACGAAATAAATCTTCCAGAATTCGAATCGAGAACAGCTGCCAACGTGAGTAACGTAGAAGTAAATATCCTCGTATTAGTGAAGCAACTCAAATGACTTAATAAAAGCATGTCTTCTGGTCCAGACTGTATACCAATTAGGTTCCTTTCGGAGTATGCTGATGCATTAGTTCCATACTTAACAATCATAAACAACCGTTCGCTCGACGAAAGATCCGTACCCAAAGACTGGAAAGTTGCACAGGTCACACCAATATTCAAGAAAGGTAGTAGGAGTAATTCATATCGTTAACGTCCATATGCAGCAGGATTTTGGAACATATATTGTGTTCGAACATTATGAATTGCCTCGAAGAAATCTGTCTATTGCCGGCCGGTGTGGCCGTGCGGTTCTAGGCGCGTCAGTCGGGAACCGCGTGACCGCTATGGTCGCAGGTTCGAATCCTGCCTCGGGCATGGATGTATGTGATGTCCTTAGATTAGTTAGGTTTAAGTAGTTCTAAGTTCTAGGTGACTGATGACCACAGATGTTGAGTCCCATAGTGCTCAGAGCCATTTGAACCATTTTTGAAATCTGTCTATTGACACATAGTGAACATGGGCTTAGAAGACATCGTTTTTGTGTAACACAACTAGCTCTTTATTCACATGAAGTGCTGAGTGCTATTGACAAGGGATTTCAGATCGATTCCTTATTGCTGGATTTCCGGAAGGATTTTGACACTGTACCACACAAGTGGCTCGTAGTGAAATTGCGTGCTTATGGAATATCGTCTCAGTTATGTGACTGGATCTGTGATTTCGTGTCAGAGAGGTCATAGTTCGTAGTAATTGACGGAAAGTCATCGAATAACACAGGAGTGATTTCTGCCGCTCCCCAAGGTAGTGTAATAGGCCCTTTGCTGTTACGTATCTATGCAAACGATTTGGGAGACAATCTGAGCAGCCGTCTTCGGGTGTTTGCAGATGACGCTGTCGTGTATCGACTAATAAAGTCATCAGAAGATCAAAACAAACTGCCAAACGATTTAGAAGAAATAGCGGAATGGTGTAAAATTGGAAGTTGACCTTTTACACCGAAAAGTTTGAGGCCATCTACACGAGTGCTAAAAGGAACTCGTTAAATTTTTGTTACACGATAAATCAGTCTAATCTAAAAGCCATAAATCAACTAAATAACTAGGTATTACAATTACGAACAACTTAAATGGGAAGGAACACATAGAAAATGTTGTGGGGAAGGCTAACCAAAGACTGTGTTTTACTGGTAGGACACTTGAAAAATGTAACAGACCTACTATGGAGACTGCCTACACTACGCTTGTCCGTCCTCTTATAGAATATTGCTGCGCGGTGCGGGATCCTTACCAGATAGGAGTGACGGAGTACATCGAAAAAGTTCAAAGACAGACAGCACGTTTTGTATTATCGCGAAATATGGGAGAAAGTGTGACTGAAATTATACAGGATGTGGGCTGGACATCATTAGAAGAAAGGCTTTTTCGTTGCGACTGAATCACCAACTTTCTCCTCCGAATGCGAAAATATTTTGTTGACACCGACCTACACAGGGCGGAGCGATCACCAAGATAAAGTAAGGGAAATCAGAGCTCGTACGGAAAGATATAGGTGTTCATTCCTTCCTCACGCTATACGAGACTGGAATAATAGAGAATTGTTAAGGTGGTCGATGAACCCTCTGCCAGTCAATTAAATGTGATTTACAGAATATCCATGTAGATGCAGATGAGGAAAGGGGGGGTCTTAACAGTCGGGTGGACAGATCGACAGATAGGCAGACGGACGGACAAACAACAAAGCGATCTTATAAGGCTTCCGTTTTTACAGTCTGAGGTACGGAACAGTAAAAAAAGAGCTTTCTACTGCAGGGCGGACTGTTTGCCGCGGGCTAGTGAACTGTCAGCGGACGCGGACGACCCCGCGATAGTCGCACAAGGCCACGGCCGCGGTGCTGGAGAATGCGATGCGATGTGTATCCTCGGTATTGTCGGAGCGCCGTGCCCGAGGCGTCCCCGGCTTCCACGCTCGACCGGCCCCGCATAACGGCGGCTGCCGGGTGGTCTCCGCCCCACGTCAATCTGCGTTCCTGCCCTGCTACCGTCTCTGTGCTGACTGGCGGATCTGCCGTTCACGTCAGCTCGTCTGTAACGAGCACAAACTCGTCCTCCCGACTCACTGTCTGTCCCGCGCTGGGCCTCTTCTTCCTCTGGAACGCCAAGTCCGACACTTCACGTGACTGTCTAACGCAGAGTTTTCCAAATCAGGTATTCCGACACCGCGGGGTATCGTGTGTAAGTAGGCTGTTTAGGTTCTTATATTGGTAACGCCACATAGCGCTCTGTATGAAAATCACTGACTGTGCTGTGTGCAGTCTGGCTGGTTGGACTCATTGTTGGAATATTCGCCATTGTAGTGTCGGGCAGTTGGATGTAAACAGCGTGTAGCGTTGCGCAGTTGGAGGTGAGCCGCCAGCAGTGGTGTACGTGGGGAGAGAGATGGCAGAATTTTAAGAGCGGACGATCTGGACGTGTCTCCGCCAGAAAGAGTAAATTTGTAATACTGGATATCATGAACTGATTATATATAATGACTTTTGAACACTATTAAGGTAAATACATTGTTTGTTCTCTATCAAAATCTTTCATTTGCTAAGTATGCCTATAAGTAGTTAGTGCCTTCAGTAGTTACAATCTTTTATTTAGCTGGCAGTATTGGCGCTCGCTGTTTTGCAGTAGTTCGAGCAACGAAGATTTTAAGAGGTAAGTGATTCATGAAAGGTATAGGTTATTGTCAGTCAGGGCCATTCTTTTGTAGGGTTTATTGAAAGTCAGATTGCGTTGCGCTAAAAATATAGTGTGTCAGTTTAGTGTTGATCAGAATAACTAAAGAGCGAAATGTCTGAGTACGTTCAGTTCTGCTCAGCTGTTTAAAAATCAAATAACGTAAGGGGTTTATCAGCACAGTAATTCATAAACATTTCTAAGGGGACGTTTCACGTGTAGTACAGTGGCTCCCTACCTGGGAGTAATTACCCCCTGAGGGTATCAACTAAACGATTTGACACTTTTTCAGTCACAAAACTATTTACAAAAGATTGTTACTATTATCACGATTTTGTAAGACTCTATATTAATTATATGAGTTATCAATAATTACTTTTTCTTAATTAGTAGCATTAATGGGGTGGAGGTTACAGGTTCCTCACATAGTCCACCCACTGCACACATATGTCGTGCTTTGTCCGGTATGTCGCTGATGATAAAAGTGAGACTGCACATAACAAATGCTAAAGACCTCAATAAAATGTCTTCTCCAAGTTGTAGATAGTACTTGCAATAGTCCAGAAGCTGCTTCATTACTCGCTTCGAAGCAAGTGAATGAATTAATTGACAGCATGACAGAGCAGTATCTACATAGTGCTATATGCAGTTTATTATTATTATTATTATTATTTCTTTCATTTCTCAGACGTTATGTCTGGTTAAAAATGGAAAGTGACGCAGACCTTGATCAAGCGTGACTTACTTTTAACTGTACGGTTTGTGTTACACTGCATTTAGGAACTTTCGGGTAATTAAACATGTATAAATAATTACAGATTTCTGTAGTTATATATATATATATATATATATATATATATATATATATATATATATATAAATGTTTGCATGTAGCTGTATTGCGTTGATGTACTGGTGAATGTTGTGTGGTATGACTCCTGTAGTTGATAGTATAATTGGTATAATGTCAACTTTATCCTGATGCCAAATGTCCTTGACTTCCTCAGCCAGTTGGGTGTATTTTTCAATTTTTTCTTCTGTTTTCTTCTGTATATTTGTTGTGTTGGGTGTGGGTATTTCGATTAGTTGTGTTAATTTCTTCTTTTTATTGGTGAGTATGATGTCAGGTTTGTTATGTGGTGTTGTTTTATCTGTTATAATGGTTCTGTTCCAGTATAATTTGTATTCATCATTCTCCAGTACATTTTGTGATTCATACTTGTATGTGGGAACGTGTTGTTTTATTAGTTTATGTTGTATGGCAAGTTGTTGATGTATTATTTTTGCTACATTGTCATGTCTTCTAGGGTATCTGTATTTGCTAGTATTGTACATCCGCTTGTGATGTGATCTACTGTTTCTATTTGTTGTTTGCAAGGTCTGCATTTATCTGTTGTGGTATTGGGATCTTTAATAATATGCTTGCTGTAATATCTGGTGTTCATTGTTTGGTCCTGTATTGCAATCATGAATCCTTCCGTCTCACAATATATATTGCCTTTTCTTAGCCATGTGTTGGATGCGTCTTGATCGATGTGTGGCTGTGTTAGATGATACAGATGCTTGCCATGTAGTGTTTTCATTTTCCAATTTACTTTCTTCGTATCTGTTGATGTTATGTGATCTAAAGGGTTGTAGAAGTGGTTATGAAATTGCAGTGGTGTAGCCGATGTATTTATATGAGTGATTGTGTTGTGTATTTTGCTAGTTTCTGCTCGTTCTATAAAGAAATTGTCTACCTGTCCATAATGTAGGTTTTTTATGTCGATAAATCCCCTTCCTCCTTCCTTTCTGCTTAATGTGAATCTTTCTGTTGCTGAGTGTATGTGATGTATTCTATATTTGTGGCATTGTGATCGTGTAAGTTAATTGAGTGCTTCTAGGTCTGTGTTACTCCATTTCACTACTCCAAATGAGTAGGTCAATATTGGTATAGCATAAGTATTTACAGCTTTTGTCTTGTTTCTTGCTGTCAATTCTGTTTTCAGTATTTTTGTTAGCCTTTGTCTATATTTTTCTTTTAGTTCTTCTTTAATATTTGTATTATCTCTTCCTATTTTTTGTGTGTATCCTAGATATTTATAGGCATCTGCAGTCGCTGTGGTTACCCAATATGTAATCTTCTTGTTTAGTGTGTTTTCCCTTGACTATGCTATTTTTCTTACATTTGTCTGCACCAAAAGCGATATTTATATCATTGCTGAATACTTCTGTTATCTTTAGTAATTGGTTGAGTTGTTGATTTGTTGCTGCCAGTAGTTTTAGATCATCCATGTATAGCAAATGTGTGATTTTGTGTTGGTATGTTCCAGTAATATTATATCCATAATTTGTATTATTTAGTATGTTGGATAGTGGGTTCAGAGCAAGGCAGAAACAGAAAGGACTTAATGAGTCTCCTTGGTATATTCTGCACTTAATCTGCATTGGCTGTGATGTGATATTATTTGAATTTGTTTGGATATTAAGTGTGGTTTTCCAATTTTTCATTGCTATGTTTAGGAAATGTATCAATTTAGGATCTACTTTGTATATTTCCAATATTTGTAGTAACCATGAGTGGGGTACACTATCAAAAGCTTTTTGGTAATCAATGTATGCGTAGTGTAGTGACCTTTGTTTAGTTTTAACTTGATATGTCACCTCTGCTTCTATTATCAGTTGCTCTTTACATCCTGGTGCTCCTTTGCAACAGCCTTTTTGTACTTCATTTATAACTTTGTTCTGTGTTGTATGTGTCATTAATTTCTGTGCAATGACTGAAGTTAATATTTTGTATATTGTTGGTAGGCATGTTATGGGGCGATATTTAACTGGGTTTGCTGTGTCTGCTTGATCTTTAGGTTTCAGATAAGTTATTCCATGTGTAAGTGATCAGGGAATGTGTATGGGTCTGCAATGTAACTGTTAAATAATTTAGTTAGATGTGAATGTGTTGAGGTGAACTTCTTTAGCCAGAAATTTGCTATTTTATCTTTTCCAGGGGTTTTCCGATTGTGCGTAGAATTAATTGCTCGGTTGACTTCATGTTGCAAAATTATCACTTCAGGCATTTGTGGTATCATCTTGTATGTGTCTGTTTCTGCTTGTATCCACTGTGCATGCCTGTTATGTTGTACTGGGTTTGACCATATGTTGCTCCAGAAGTGTTCCATGTCTGTTATGTTTGGTGGATTGTCTATTTTAATGTGTGTGTTATCTATTGTCTGGTAAAATTTCTTTTGGTTTGTGTTTAATCTTTGGTTTTCTTTCCTTCTATTTTCGCTTTTTTTGTATCTTCTAAGGCGTTTGGCGAATGCTTGTAATTTCTGCTTCTTCTCACCTAATTGCTCTATCGCTTCTTGTTGTGAGATTTTACCTAACCTTTTTCGTTTTTTGTCTGATATTTCATTTCTTATAAATTGTGTTACTATTATTATTATTATTATTATTATTATTATTATTATTATTAGAGTGATTAGACACAGCCTTAAGTCGTCCAATTTCTTCCAGTTCAGAAGTCCTCCAAAAGGCACACAACGTGTGCTAACCGTTGTGGTGCACGCTCGATGATTTCGGTTAAGAGTTAAGGACTTTTCAGAGACGCTAAATATTCTCCCAGTAATAACAAATGCGAAAAATAAGTGCGAGAATTCTTACGAGCAAGGCTTACCAGAGAATTGCTATTAGCGGAAGAGAAGGTATGACCGAGGGTAATGACTGCACTTGTGTCATCTAGATCTAAATCTACATACATCACAAGCCACCGTACGAATGCGGGAGGGCACATTTCACCACTAATAGTTATTTCCTTTCCTGTTCCACGAGCGAATAGAAATATGGAATAACGTCTATCTATATCCCTCTTTACGACTCATTTCTCTTCTTGGTCCTTAGGCTGGCGGCAACACACTCTCACAACAGTCAGCTGCAAATGGGCCAGAATTCAATAATTCTACACTTAAAGGGTGGTTGGCTGAATGGCCTCAATATAAAGTCAAACTTAGTTCTTGCGAAAGCTGAGAATAGGGCGTCAGATTTCCTGGATGTAAAAGCTGAATTGTGGGCCGTCTAGGACCAACATCATATCCGAAAGTTGAAAGTTTGCCGTTATGTTTCGTCATAACATAGATATATACTGAAACTTCGGGCAAATTAAAAGTGTGCCCCGAATCAGGACCCAGACTTGTGAACTTCGCTTTACCCACGCAAGTGCTGTATTGCGCGAGCTATACAAACTCCGACGCGCCCTCAGGGTTTTCGTTCCGCCACTATGTCTTTCCTATGTTTCAAAATTCACAGGACTTCTCCTGTATACATTGCGGGTGTACGATGTTTACGTCGCCGCTGCAGACGACAGATTCGACAGCCATCTGTCTTTTCACAGATGACTGCGTGTGTATCTCTCTGTCTCCCTATTTGGTCAAATGTCTGAGCGGAGTGAAAACAAGTTTCGCTATAAATTTCTCAATGGGTTTTTGTCCGAAGTTTCATAGCCGAACGAAGAGTGACAAATGAACAACCGGTGCATCAAACATAGCAGTTTAGCTAAGACAGTATTGATCACTAGAAAGTAAACCGGTAAATAAGAATAACTTAATTAGTGACTTCAGTGAAAACTGAAATGTTTCAGGGACAGCTGCTGCTTGTTGTGTAAATGAAGTTAAAGTTCATCTCTTCAAGATCTAGCTATTTTGAGCATACAAAGTTGTGATATTTGAGTATCAAAAGACTTTCTTCGAATCAAGCACGAAATTTAGAGCATTTCGACAAGTGCAGACATTAGGAAGGCAAATGAGCTATCAAAAAGTTTATTTTTTCAAAGTCTAGCTATTTTGCTCATAGAGAGTTGTATTGGTACCATATTTAACTGTCCAATGGTTTCCTCCAAATCAAGCACTACATTCAAGACATTCCGAGAAGAGAAGGCGCTACAACAGCAAAAGAGATTTCGAATATCATGCTTTCTGATCAAAACCTGAAAATAAAAAGTAAAAATTTGAAAAATTATAGGTTAAACGATTTGTGGAATGTTTTGTCTAAAAGTAAGAAACAAAATAGATTAGAGAGACATTTTCCATGCCTTTGAATGATGCTCGAAAGCAACGAATGTTTTTCAAAATGATTTTTCCTCTCCCACTCTTTCTGGAGCAGTTGCTTTTATGTTCGTCTTTGGGAAACTAGTGCAACTGTGACAAAACAAAAACGTCTTGTCGATTTAAAGGGATGACACGTAATGTCCCAGTTAAACCTCTTTCACGAAATCAGATATAAATCGAGAGAGAGGGAGAGTGTTCGTGCGCGCGTATGTGCGTGCAAGTGTAGAAGAAATCAATATCCGAACGATGTCACTTCTAGATCTCATCCGTGTATGAATCATTGGTTAATGGAAGACTACGCGGTCTTTGTCACGATACTGCACGCCGCCAATATCTGAACCAAAATTTCGGGTAAATGTGGTCACCCAGCAGAAATTAACAGTGTGGAAATAATATTTTCTGTATATAATAACGGAATAGACTCACAAATAATCAAAATTTTTCCACCGTGCACTCCATTTCAAATCATTTCGCTTTTTCTGTATCACTTTACAATTTCGAAATGCCCGCTGGTTAAATCAATTACTGTAGGCAATGTTTTTCAAAGCAGGTTGCTGGAAATTAATTTCGTTACTAGAAGTTCTAACACGAAGAAAATTTTCCACTTTTAAAAACTTTGTTCGCTTGACTGGACTTCTAAAAAAAATCAGAAACGACAAAAATAAAAAGGTGATACTGCAGTGGAGGTATAACGTTTACAAAGGAACAAATTACTTTGTGTTTAGTGTACGTTCCTTTGTTTGTCTCTCGACGTTTAAAAGAATTAAATGCTTTAGCAAATTAAATGTGAACGTTAGCATAATTACGCAGGGCTCTGAGCAGTTGCACACATCACGAATTAATTAAAAACTGGCTCTGATTGTTTCAAAAAAGTGAGCCTCAGAAATTCCTGCTGAAGATGAATTGGCGCAAAAAAGCCACAGACAAACGATTATCTGTGCCAGCTCTTTGAAGGAAAACGTGTAATTCTTTAACAGACTTTTCCAGAAAAATATGTATGAATGCGCAATCACTTTTCGGAGTCACTGACCTTAGAAAGAGAATTCTAGTGGTGCTGCTTTTACCCTTTTATTTGACTTATGCTGAGAAAGCTTGTACTTGAAGAACAAAAAACTTATACATTAATTCAGAAATAGCCTGCATGGTGTATCTATGAAACCATCAAAACCATTGAAAGGTATAGCCACGAGTTTGTATTAGTCTTCTGCATCGTCAGTCAAAGTAATTGATCGTTCCAGACAGAGTGAGTCGTGCGAATACTTCGTTCAAAATTTCAGAACAGACAATAACAACAGGGTGATCTCAAATTGCCACCTGTAGACTTGAGAGTCCTGTGTTCACTGTGGAGGACAGGAATCGTGCGAAGCACGTTGTTGAAGGCATTCTGGAAACTGAATGGCCTGAATTAATTAACGTAGTAAATATGAATGTGAAGACCTGGACCATAAATCCGTCACACTGATTACTAACGTTAGAAAACCTACCGTCGTTTTTAAATAATTTGATAAAAGACAAGTTGTCGTGGTTTACTGACATGGTCAGTACCAATTATTAGGTTACGATGATCAACCATCAGAGGCTCATCGGCTCAGAGTTTAATGTACTATGCGAGATGCATTGGACTTTTATCCTAACCAAGACAGTGAGTGATGAAAAAGATACACAGTGCTTTAAGAAATAAAAAACTCAATAAATTTCCGGAAAACGGAAGAGAGCAGCACCCCAATATTAAATGAACGTGTAAAAGCCTGCATAAACGCATGCAAATGAAAACAAATTCATTGCAACAAATACTATGACACATGTCTTCGACTCATTTGAAAATTAAATTCTACAAATAAGAAAAATTTAATGTTATATTATGTCAGCCAATGAAGCAAAATCGAGAGTCTAGCCTCTTCAAGATTTGGTGTGGGTAAATGTAAAGCAGTATTACAAATTCCAAACGATTTCTTAACACAGGTCGATTACCGACATTCATTATAGACAGTGGAGGCTCTACAACATATTGAAATTATTGTGGCTTACAATCCGCCTGAGGTGACAAAAGTCATCAGATGCCTCCTAATATCGTATGGGACCTCCTCCATCCCTGCGTATTGCAGCAGCGCGACGTGGCATGGACTCAACAAGTCGTTAGAAGTACCCTGCCGAAATATTGAGCCATGTTGCCTCTACAGGTTGGTCCACTGTTAGTGATCGGGCCAAATATCTCACGAAATAAGCGTCAAACGAAAAAACTACGAAGAACGAAACTCGTCTAGCTTGAAAGGGGAAACCAGATGGCGCTATGGTTGGCCCGCTAGATGGCGCTGCCGTAGGTCAAACGGATATCAACTGCGTTTTTTTTTTTTTTAATAGGAATCCCCATTCTTTATTACATATTCGTGTAGTACGTAAAGAAATATGAATGTTTTAGTTGGACCACTTTTTTCGCTTTGTGATAGATGGCGCTGTAATAGTCACAAACGTATAAGTACGTGGAATCACGTAACGTTGCTCCACTGCGGACGGTATTTGCTTCGTGATACATTACCCGTGTTAAAATGGACCGTTTACCAATTGCCAACGGACGTGTGCTATGTATGCTGCTCCGTATCCTGGACGACATCATCCAAGTGTCCGGACCGTTCACCGGATAGTTGCGTTATTTAAGGAAACGGGAAGTGTTCAGCCACATGTGAAACGTCAACCACGACCTGCAACAAATGATGATGCCCAAGTAGGTGTTTTAGCTGCTGCCGCGGCTAATTCGCAAATCAGTAGCAGAGAAATTTAGCGAGAATCGAGAACCTCAAAAACGTCGATGTTGAGAATGCGACATCAACACCGATTGCACCCGTACCATATTTCTATGCACCAGGAATTGCATGGCGACGACTTTGAACGTCGTGTACAGTTATGCCACTGGGCACAAGAGAAATTACGGGACGATGACAGATTTTTTGCACGCGTTCTGTTTACCGATGAAGCGTCATTCACCAACAGCGGTAAGGTGAAACGGCATAATATGCACTATTGGGCAACGGAAAATCCACGATGGCTGCGACAAGTGGAACATCAGCGACCTTGGCGGGTTAATGCATGGTGCGGCATTGTGGGAGGAAGGATAATTGACCCCCATTTTATCGATGGCGATCTAAATGGTGCAATGTATGCTGATTTCCTACGTAATGTTCTACCGATGTGACTACAAGATGTTTCACTGCATGACAGAATGGCGATGTACTTCCTACGTGATGGACGTCCGGCACATAGCTCGCGTGCGGTTCCAGCGGTATTGAATAGCATATTTCATGACAGATGGATTGGTCGTCGAAGCACCATACCATGGCCTGCACGTTCACCGGATCTGACGTCCCCGGATTTCTTTCTGTGGGGAAAGTTGAAGGTTATTTGCTATCGCGATCCACCGACGACGCCCGACAAAATGCGTCAGCGCATTTTCAATGCATGTGCGAACATTACGGAAGGCGAACTACTCGCTGTTGGAAGGAATGTCATTACACGTATTGCCAAATGCATTGAGGTTGACGGACATCATTTTGAGCATTTATTGCATTAATGTCTTATTTACAGGTAATAACGCTGTAACAGCATGCGTTCTCAGAAATGATACGTTAACAAAGGTACATGTATCACATTGGAACAACCGAAATAAAATGCTCAAACGTACATACGTTCTGTATTTTAATTTAAAAAACCTACCTGTTACCATCTGTTCATCTAAAATTGTTATCCATACGAGTATGCTTGTGACTACTATAGCGCCATTTATCACAAAGCGAAAAAAGTGGTCCAACTAAAACATTCATATATCTTTACGTACTACACGAATATGTCATAAAAATGGTGGCTCCTATTTTAAAAAACGCAGTTGATATCCGTTTGACCTCTGGCAGCGCCATCTAGAGGGCCAACCATAGCGTCACCTGGTTTCCCCCTTCAAGCTAGACAAGTTTCGTTCTTCGTAGTTTTTTCGTTTGACGCTTATTTCGTGAGATATTTGGCCCGGTCACCATCAATGGACCACCCTGTATAGCGGTCCGTAATTGCGAACGTTTGTCAATGCAGTAATTTGTGCACGAACTTTCTCGATTATGTCTCATAAATGTTCGATGGGATTCATATCGGGAAGTCTTGGTGGCCAGACCATTTGCTGGAATTGTCCAGAATGTTCTTCAAACCAGTCACGAACAGTTGTGACCCGGTGACATGGCTTATTGTCATCCATAAAAATTCCATCGTTATTTGGGAACATGAAGTCCATGTATGGCTACAAATGGTCTTCAAGTAGCCGAACATAATCAGGACTCAGTCCATTCCATGTAAATACAGTCCAAACCATTATTTAGAAGCAACTAGCTTTCACAGTGTCTCGTTGCGAGCATGGGTCCGTGGTTTCGTGAGGTCTGTGCCATACTCTAACCCTACCATTAGCCCTTACTAACTGAAGTAGTGACTCATGTGACCACGCTACGGTTTTCCGGTCACCTAGGGTCCAACCGGTATGATCTCTAGCCCAGGAGAGGCGCTGCAGGCGATGTCATGCTTTTAGCAAAGGCACTCTCAGCGGTCGTTTACTTCCCTAGCCCATTAACGCCAGATTTTGCCACACTGCCCTAACAGATACGTTCGGCTTACGTCCCACATTGATTTCTGCTGTTCTTTCACGTAGTGTTGCTTGTCTATTAGCACTGACAGCTCTATGCAAATGCAGCTACCCTCGGCCGTTAAGTGAAGGGCGTCGGCCGCTGAGTTGCCGGTCTTGAAGGGTAACGCCTGAAGTGTGGTATCTCCGGCACACTCTTGACACTGTGGGTTGTTGGGTTGTTTTTGGGGACAGCGAGGTCATCAGTCTCATCGGATTAGGGAAGGATGGGGAATGAATCGGCCGTGCCATTTCAAAGGAACCACCCCGGCATTTGCCTGGAGTGACTTTGGGAAATCACGGAAAACCTAAATCAGGATGGCCGGACGCGGGATTGAACCGTCGTCCTCCCGTCTTGACACTGTGGATCGCGGAATATTGAATTCTCTGACGATTTACCAAATGTAATATCCCACCCGTCTAGCTCCAACTATCATTCCGCGTTGAAAATCTCTTAAGTCCCACCGTACGGCCATAATCACCTCGGAAACCTTTCCACACGAATCACCCGAGTACAAATGACAGCTCCACCAATAGACTGGCCTTTTGTATCTTGTGCACGCGATACTAACGCTATCTGTTATATGTGCATATCGCTATCCCATGACTGCTGTGACCTCAGTATACCTCATATATGACACATTCCCCATTGTGTGCATTTTTCATATTCCACTGCTGTACTCGCCCCGTATCCCACGTGAACTAAATCTAAACATTACCTACCTACAAGCAGTCCAAAATTTCTTTAAATGTTTGAGTGGCTCAAGAGGTGAAGCAGAAACACAAATGGACAATAATGATAACAACGAAACTCGAGAAGTAATGCCAAATTGTATGAAGTAGTCGACGTATGTAAAAAGGAACTGAACCTGAAGTTGGTTTAGTTTCAGTAGATGTCGCGAAGCTCGAGAAACAGTAATACACAAAGACAATACAAGTTTTTGCGCAATTTCTGTAGAGAAGTTAAGTCCCTCACATAAGGACAATGCTGTAATTTCTGCTTTGCATGAAATGAGACAGACAAGATAGGAAAATAAAAATACTGCAAAACTACCACACTTCTTTCGGCAATGCGCAGGACATTTATTGAAATCGTTCCAACTGCATAGAAAAAATATTGCGTTTTAATGAATCTAAGAAATTAGAAGGGTTTACAAATGGCTACAGCAAGGGCACAATTTGCAACTAACCACGAAATATCAGAACGGAGCAAAGAATATGACTGATAACTTCGTCTATCTGTCTACTAAATTTCAATAAATTTCTTATTGGCAACCATTGAGAACAAAATAGTGGTTCAATCTATGCTGGTATACTAGAGAACATGTAGTTCAATTCTGCAACGTACCTTAAATATCATCAGGATAGTGAGAGCAGACACACAAGTAGATTACATAGCATCAAAACTGCTCTCAATAGTCCTATATAAAGTTTACAGCTACTTAAACTGAGAAATTGAAGAAGGTAATCGTCCTAATGAAACATATCTGAACCAGCACTGTTTCGCTGGGAGCTGTACAATTTGTCTTTAATATGGGAAGGCCTCAACAACGAATGGAAGAACTTACGGAATAAATTTGGAAAATGGCCTTAATATCAATCATAAGAACGGGAAAAGAACGTATAATCAACACAACAAACGACAAAGAAAACAATGAAGTTATATAACCAGTTGACATATTTTGGTATTTTTGAGAATTGAAGACAACGATTGCCTGCAGAAAAAGAAGATATGAACGTGGCGGTAAAACTATAGTGCATTTGATAAACTAATTAGGATTTGGAAAAAAAAGAGAATAAAAAATTTTCCAGTGTGGTTTAAATGGAAAATTTACGATCAGTGTGTAGTTACAGGTCTGACTTACGACAGTGATATAAGGAATTTTAATGCAAAAAGATGCCAATAGTTATAGGGTTTTATAGCAATTAAAGGAGAAATGTATTTTGAGAATTGCTAGCAGAGACAGAGAATAAAGTAATAGGCTAGAGAAGAAACTCTGGTGGAAGACGTAGCAGTGGATGTCAAAAGTACTTGTGGGAAATTAAAAAGAGGTCAAGTTTTAAAATGGTAAGATAGCTTGTTTGATATTTTTAATCAGGTGCGTATTACATGGTCAATTTATTTAAAGTTTTAGGGGCGTTTTAGTGCAACCTAACACATTGCACCTTTTGAAGGCATGTGTGGAGCATCATTTACTTATCGCCGATGTAAGGACGTTACAAACATGCTGCAGGATATGAAAGACATCGTTAGCCCTGTGCTGATGTAAAACGCTGGAAAATTAAAAAAAAAACTCCAAGATAGAAATGACGAGGTAGCGTGTTCAAGGTATTTCAAACAGTTGCATATATATAAGAGAGAGCGAATGTTGATGCTTATACTGGTATACTGGGTCATTCAATTTCTTTCTGTGCTGTGTCTTTATGAAATACTTAGATTTAGTTGTTTCGGCACGCTCAAACAAACAGCAGATAATTATTTCGCTATAAGCTTCAAATGTAATAAACAGCGCCCTGAAAGAGAATAAATAAATCGAAATAAAAAAAAGGCGTTCAAGTTATTTATTCTCTAACTACAGCTGAAATGCAGTTATAAAAGATTACGGTATTAATTAGGTTTCTGACCAACTACAGAAATACACAGAATTTGCGTCTGATGTTTTTTTAAAGAAATGAATGATGCATTACCTGGCTATTAGCAGAATGCTGAATGCTGAATTCGGACGGACAAGATGTAAATGCATTGCAAAACACTGCAAGCTTGTGCGTCGCATAGGATAATGGCTTGCATTACCTGCTGCATTTGTACCATATCACCAGTTAATTCACCAAAGTATCATTGAAATAAGCACGACTAAATACAAGAGAATAAAAAGAAGAAATAGGCTGAGGTTTGCGCTGGCGTGAGATGCAAACCCTACGAATGATTCTGATGTTGCGCATTTTACTTCAGTGTACATCATTAGCAGTGTTGGTCTGTATTTGGATATGGCATCTCCAGCAATGAAACAGTGCTTAACTAGTAACCAGGCATTCAAAAGAAGTGCTACTCAGAAAGTTGTTGTTGTGTTCTTCAGACCGAATACCGGTTTTACGCAGCTCTCCATGTTAATCTCTGCTGTGTAAACGTCTTGATCTCTGCAGAACCTTGTATATCCACTTGAACCTGCTTATTGTAGACATTCATTTTCTCCCTTTACAATTTTCAGCTCCCCCCCTACCGCCACCTTCCACCCCACCCCGACCCCTCCCCACACACACACACACACACACACACACACACACACACACACACACACACACACAAACACAAAAACAACACACTTCAGCCACCCGCGGTGGCCGAGTGGTTCTAGGCGCTTCAGTCCGGAACTGCGCGTCTACTACGGTCGCAGGTTCGAATCCTGCCTCGGGTTCAAAAAAATGGTTCAAATGGCTCGGAGCACTATGGGACTTAACTTCTAAGGTCGTCAGTCACCTAGAACTTAGAACTACTTAAACCTAACTAACCTAAGGACATCACACACATCCATGTCCGAGGCAGGATTCGAACCTGCGAACGTAGCAGTCGCGCGGTTCCAGACTGTAGGGTCTAGAACCGCTCAGCCACCCCGGCCGGCCCTGCCTCGGGCATGGATGTGTGTAATGTCCTCAGATTAGTTAGGTTTAAGTAGTTCTAAGTTCTAGGGGACTGATGACCTCCGATGTTAAATCCCATAGTGCTCAGAGCCATTTGAACAACACACTTCCCTCCCTTACTATGAGAATTGACTATGCAATCGCACGCATCGTAGGCACCAGACTCAATGACCGTTAGGAATTAAAGCACAGATAATCACAGATTGCGCATTATCTTATTTATTTCTAGCTTCACCCATGAGACGCGAGGATCTTCAGACGTTCAAAACTCAGATCTACACCATCGTCATGACAGGACTTCGTACTGACGATAGGGCAATAATGGATCTGGTAGACTTCCATGTCTTTCCATCGAGACAGTGAAAAGATGCATCTGATAAACGAAACTACACTGGTGTGCCAAACTGAATAGCGAAAGTAGCTCTGGCGTCATGTGTCACTGCGAAGTAATATGGCTTGACGAAACTTGGACCATTCATGAAAAGAACTGCTAGAGTATAGCGCAGAAGATAACTGAAAGCTATAGACAACGAGACGAAGATAAATGACCCTTTTATTGAAAGCCAGTAATTCTGCTGAAGTCATCGCGATTCATGATGGTCCTCTGGGCAGTACAAAAGGCGGGAAACGTTTCTTAGTAGGCTGTGTGATCGCCATTGGCGGCAGAGCACGCTCTGCAACGCGCTGCCATAGTGGCCACAGGGATGGTAAGGAGTTATTGTGGCATGGCGTGCCATTCCTCCGCTAGCGCAGAGGTCGTTAGTGCATGTGGACGTTCTGCAGTACGGCTTACCAACGCATTCTACACGTGATCAATAGAACTTACTTGTTCCCACCTCTCGCCATATGAGGTTACGTAATGCATCCATGAACACTGTCGAATAATAATGATAATAACGAGCGTATGGCATTGATGGACCCTCGCGGGCGGTTCGGCCTCCACTCCACAAGTTCTTTAACGCCACTACGGCGACTTGCGAGTGAATGAGGATGAAATGATGATGAGATACACACAACACCCAGTCATCTCGAGGTAGAGAAAATCCCTGCCCCCGTCGGGAATCGAACCCGGGACCCCGTGCGCGGGAAGTGAGAACCCTACCGCAAGACCACGAGCCGCGGACTAACACTGTCAAACGTGATCACTTAGTGGTCCAGGTGCCATGGTGTGGGGAGGCATAGTGCTGGATGGGGGCTACTGACCTCTAAGTTTTTGAACACAGTGCATTGTATTCCTTTCCCATGTGCATCTTTCCAGCAGTGCATTCGGCCCTGGACTCATTTTTATGGATGACAGTGTGCGATCGCACTGAACACCTCAAGTGGAGCTCTTGCAAGGAAAGGACATTCGGCAAATGGACTGGCTTGCACGTCCCCCAGGCTTAAATATCATCGATCACGTGTGGGATGCATTGGGGAGATGTACTACAACACGTCCACATGTACCAACAACCATGGAGCAGCTGTCAGAGGCACTGGTGGAGGAATGGAGCGCCCAGTCACAAGAACTCATTAGCAACACCGTGGCCAGCGTGGGACCAGGTTGCAGAGGGTGCACTAGCGTCCGTGACGATCACATATCATATTAAGAATCATGTCCCACCTTTTGTAATGTCCAGGGGACCGTCATAAATCGTGGTGGCTTCATTGTCATTGTTGTTGTGGTCTCAGTCCAGAGACTGGTTTGATACAGCTCTCCATATTACTCTATCCTGTGCAAGCTTCTTCATCTCCCACTACCTACTGCAACCTACATCCTTCTGAATCTGCTTGGCGTATTCATCTCTTGGTCTCCCTCTACGATTTTTACCCTCCACGCTGCCCTCCAATACTAAATTGGAGATCCCTTGATGCCTCAGAACATGTCCTACCAACCGATCCAATCTTCTAGTCAAGGTGCGCCACAAATTTCTCTCCTCCCTAATTCTATTCAATACCTCCTCATTAGTTAGTTGATCTGCCCATCTAATCTTCAGCATTCTTCTGTAGCACCACATTTCGAAAGGTTCTATTCTATTACCGTCCACGTTTCATTTCCATATATGGCTACACTCAAAACGAATACTTTCAGAAACGATTTCCTGACACTTAAATCTATACTGGATGTTAACAAATTTCTCTTCTTCAGAAACGCTTTCCTTGCCATTGCCAGTTTACATCCTCTCTTCTTCGACCATCAGCAGTTATTTTGCTCCCCAAATAGCAAAACTCATTTACTACTTTAAGCGTCTCATTTCCTAATCTAATACCCTCAGCATCACCCGATTTACTTCGACTACATTCCATTATCTTCGTTTTGCTTTTGTTGATGTTCATCTTATAGACACTGTCCATGCCGTTCAGCTGCTCATCCAAGTCCTTTGGTGTCTCTGACAGAATTACAATGTCATCGGCGAACCTCGAAGTTTTTATTTCTTCTCCATGAATTTTAATTCCTACTTTGAATTTTTCTTTTGTGCCCTTTACTGCTTGCTCAATATACAGATTGAATAACATCGGGGATAGTCTACAACCCTGTCTCACTCCCATTCGAACCACTGCTTCCCTTTCATGCCCCTTGACTCTTATAATTGCCATCTGGTTTCTGTACAAATTGTAAATAGCCTTTCGCTCCCTGTATTTTACCCCTGCCACCTACAGAATTTGAAAGGCAGTCAACATTGTCAAAACCTTTCTCTAAGTCTATAAATGCTAGAAACGTAGGTTTGACTTTCCTTAATCATTGTCATTATTGTAGTTGTATAAAATTTCTGTACATCTCATTGCGTATTTGTTTCAGTTACCTTCTGTACTATAATGTAGCAGTTCTTTCTAAGTTTCATCTAGAAATGTTACTTTGCAGTGAAACATCATGCGAAAGTTACTTTCGTCCTTAGGTTTTGCACAACAGTTTAGTAACGAACGCTTCACCTGGAAATGAAAGCGACCAATAACACCCCCCCCCCCCCTCCAACTCGATGCAGCAACTCTTTATTAGCTTTTAGATCTACACATTTTACGAGGGCATTTCAATAAGTAATGCAACACATTTTTTTCTGAAACAGGGGTTGTTTTATTCAGCATTGAAATACACCAGGTTATTCCCCAATCTTTTAGCTACAAAACACTATTTTTCAACGTAATCTCCATTCAGTGCTACGGCCTTACGCCACCTTGAAATGAGGGCCTGTATGCCTGCACGGTACCATTCCACTGGTCGATGTCGGAGCCAACGTCGTACTGCATCAATAACTTCATCATCCGCGTAGTGCCTCCCACGGATTGCGTCCTTCATTGGGCCAAACATATGGAAATCCGACGGTGCGAGATCGGGGATGTAGGCTGCATGAGGAAGAACAGTCCACTGAAGTTTTGTGAGCTCCTCTCGGGTGCGAAGACTTGTGTGAGGTCTTGCGTTGTCATGAAGAAGAAGTTCGTTCAGATTTTTGTGCCTACGAACACGCTGAAGTCGTTTCTTCAATTTCTGAAGAGTAGCACAATACACTTCAGAGTTGATCGTTTGACCATGGGAAGGACATCGAACAGAATAACCCCTTCAGCGTCTCAGAAGACTGTAACCATGACTTTACCAGCTGAGGGTATGGCTTTAAACTTTTTCTTGGTAGGGGAGTGGGTGTGGCGCCACTCCATTGATTGCCGTTTTGTTTCAGGTTCGAAGTGATGAACCTATGTTTCATCGCCTGTAACAATCTTTGACAAGAAATTGTCACCCTCAGCCACATGACGAGCAAGCAGTTCCGCACAGATGGTTCTCCTTTGCTCTTTATGGTGTTCGGTTAGACAACGAGGGACCCAGCGGGAACAAACCTTTGAATATCCCAACTGGTGAACAATTGTGACAGCACTACCAACAGAGATGTCAAGTTGAGCACTGAGTTGTTTGATGGTGATCCGTCGATCATCTCGAACGAGTGTGTTCGCACGCTCCGCCATTGCAGGAGTCACAGCTGTGCACGGCCGCCCCGCACGCGGGAGATCAGACAGTCTTGCTTGACCTTGCGGCGATGATGACACACGCTTTGCCCAACGACTCACCGTGCTTTTGTCCACTGCCAGATCACCGTAGACATTCTGCAAGCGCCTATGAATATCTGAGATGCCCTGGTTTTCCGCCAAAAGAAACTCGATCACTGCCCGTGTTTGCAACGCACATCCGCTACAGACGCCATTTTAACAGCTCCGTACAGCGCTGCCACCTGTCGGAAGTCAATGAAACCATACGAGACGAAGCGGGAATGTTTGAAAATATTCCACAAGAAATTTCCGGTTTTTTCAACCAAAATTGGCCGAGAAAAAAAAATGTGTTGCATTACTTATTGAACTGCCCTCGTATTCTCAGCATTCTTCTGTTACACCAGTTATTCTAGTCTATACTGCTTATCGACCACGTTTCACCTCCTTATAAGAGACAACACTCCAGACAAATACTTTCCAAAAAATCCACTTAACACTTAAATTTGTTTACCAAGGCTAGGGTTTTAACACGGGTCTGCTGCCCGGTAGGTAGATACGCTAACCACTACGCCACCCTGGCATGGTGTCTAAGGAGATCTGCATGGATTATCTGTGCACACCTTCTTTTTCAATCCAAATTCCCATTCGCGTCTTAGCCCATTTGGTATTCCTCCTTAACGCGAATAGAACTGCAGAGGCTCTACAGTTGCATCGAGCAAAATGGGGAATCCTGCCTGAAACGCAAGGACAGGTGCTTTAAACAAATGAAACTATATGATACGGAGACCTTTCCAATATATACAGACTGAAGCGACGAATGAAAATTTGTACCAAGCCTGGGATTCAAACATAGGCCTCCTGCTCACTAAGCACATGCCGTTCGAATGTAAGGGGGATACCTTGTGAAATCTTGATTGTGGACTGAGGAGGATGGCGTGCTAAGGCTGTTCGTGCAGTTCTGAGAAGTCACTGTGAGAGGGTGACGTAGTGGCTAGGACATTTGCCTACTAAGCAGCAGCCCCGTGTTCGAACCCTGGCCGTGGTACCAATTTCAATTCATCGCTTCAGTCTACGTATATATCAACGTATATGTTTATATGTATACACACATCATAGATATTTGAGACTTTAAAAGATCTCTGGAACAATATAATTTCATTTACTTAAATTTGTGTTATATATTGAAATATTCCTCATTTACAGAAATTGTTTCCTTACTGCTGCCAGTCTGCATTTTCCCTTCTCTAAAACGTTTCTTTCTCGGAGTCTTGGAGCTTCCACGGCGTCATGCAGAGTCACACTCGCTGCCGCGTCCAGAATCCTCAGACTCTTGAAAATGTGCAGCGTGCGAGACAAACTACGCAAGGCTTTGCTCTGTGTGTTTAATCGGAGAGGTTTAGCAGTGTAAATAAGAGTCTCCACCTTTACTTTGACCCGCATGACACAGTTAGACTTCTCACTACTCCACTGTCAACAATCTAAGCCCTGCCACACCCACCGTATTCTCCTGACTACCTGTTCGGCGCTACGTAGAAACTTCTGCACGGATGTCATTTCTCAGACGTCCGGGAACTGCAAGCACCTCTCCTGCGGTGGGTGCTATAGGGGCCAGAAGAGTGGTTTGGGGAGGGGCTACAGAAGAGAATGGGTCCAAATCAGGAGAATATGGTGGATGTGGCAGTACCCAGGACCCCCTTTCAGCGATGGCAGCCGTGGCTTTCCGACTTCTATTGGCATGAGCGGTTTCGTGTTTGTGCAGGACCACTTTTCGTGACGATGCACACTCTCCACACATGACAGCTATCGCCTGTGAATATCCGCAGTGTTTACACCCCCCCCCCCCCCCCCTTGCACGGAAACCACGCTGTCCAGCGCTGTCCTTGGTGGTCACACTCCAGATTGTCCGCTCACCTAATGACAGCAGTTTGCACATTGAGCTGGATTGCGTATGGATTACGTTTCTAGTGATTGTCCCACTCACTGCAGTTAAACCAAGATACTTGCACCTATAGCGATGAGTAAACGGTGCCCCTTGAGTGGTGAAAAAAATAAAGCGAAAATCAGTATGACACGCCCATCATAGTAACTCCGTCCGATAATCATAATAATAATAATATTAATAAAACAGGATTACAGGACTTTCACTGCGCGCTAACAACGGTGAAGTCACTGATGTCAGTGCCACTAAAGCAGAGTTATTAAGCACGATTTTCCGAAACTCCTTCACCAAAGATGACGAAGTAAATATTCCTGAATTCCTATCAAGAACATCTGCCAAGACGAGAAACAGAGAAATAGATATCGTCGGGTCGCAAAGCAGCTTAAGTCACTTAATAAAAGCAAGGCTTCCGGTCCAGATTGTATACCAGTCAGGTTCCTCTCAAGAGTATGCTGATACTATAGCTCCAGATTTAGCAATTATATACAAGGCTCGCTCACAGAAAGATCCATACCTAAAGACTGGAAAATTGCTCAAGTCACACCAATACCCAAAAACAGAAGTAGGAGTAATCCGTTGAATTACAGGCCCATATTACTAACGTCTATTTGCAGTATGGTTTTGGAACGTATACTGTATTCGAACATTATGAAGTACCTTGAAGAAAACGATTTATTGACACGTAGTCAGCATGGATTCAGAAAATATCGTTCTTGCGAGACACAACTAGCCCTTTATTCTCATGAAGTAATGCGTGCTATCGAAAGGGCATGTCAAATTTATTCCATATTGTTAGATTTCCAGAATGCTTTAGACACCGTTCCTCGCAAGCGTCTTCTAACCAAATTGCGTGCCTATGGAATATCGTCTCAGTTGTCGACTGGATTCGTGATTTCCTGTCAGAAAGATCACAGTTCGTAGTAATAGACGGAAATTCATCGAGTAAAACAGAAATAATATCCCAACGGTAGAGGGACAGCTTGAATGTGGTTCATTGAACCCTCTGCCAGGCACACAGATGTAGACAATGCAGAGTCAATAGGGAATGATGTGTCAGTAGTTGACGAGGCCAACACATTAATAAGTTCTTTTATCAGTCGTATACTTAATAACTGAGATATATATTTCCATAACTGTAGGTTCTTCTGTGATGCTGAGTTGTAAAGGTTGATTCAGCTGCCCCTACGAGGTTTTATGTAACCCACAACACCTTTAAATACCACGTGCGAGATTTTCATATTCTCTCGCTTACTATGTGTAATACATTAGTTCTACAGAAAAAAAGGAACAGGCTTTTTGTAGAAAATTTTAACGAAGGTAAATTTTATACTGGGATACGTTTCAGCTACAGACCGTAGTTTTCGAATTATCAAGAAAAAAGTTCAAAAGTAACCTTCAATCGCGTCTTCCTCGAATAACTTGAAAATTGTGACCTCCGATGAAAACGTATCACAGTACAAAATTTAACTTCATTAAATTTCCTGATAAAGGTACAGGTTAGTGATCATCTGCTACTGCGTGAAAGAGTGATTCATTGGTCGCTGGAAGAAGTAGTGGGCGCTATAGCCAACGACCAAAAGATGCAAAACAGTTTGGCGAGGGTTCGGTTACTTAGAAGTGCAAAGATTACCACATGAAAAGGCAGCATCAAACAGGACTGCTGGGACAAAAACAGAAGAAAGGTGTTTCACGCTTTGTAATCAGTGATAGAAGCCCTATTGCTCGCAGAGAACACTGGCCACAATCTGCTGGCAAAAGAAGTGGACTTTATTGACGCAGGGGCACTCGCTTTAATTGCTGTAGGCGTCAGCTGGCGGTCCATGTCTCATTCTCAGTAAAAAAAAAAAAAAAACTCGGTGTATCGCAATTAAAACAGTGCAAGCACTTCTGAAACATTTGCGTTCACATAGCTTTTACTTGGCATTCAACAAAAGTGATTTACGCCATTTGAAAGTTAGCTTCACTGCATTCACGGTTTTTATACTAACAACCCTCCCACAACAAAGGTCAAAAATTAATTATGATTGTAGTGTTGCTGACGCTGCTAAATATTGCATTTTCGGGCAACAACAAAGTTATATTATGTGGCAGGTGTCATTAGAGCACAATTAATAAAGTCATTTCTTGAAATAATGGATAAACTAGGCACTCATCTTTTCGTGTTTCCCGCGCTGGTCTCGTTATGAACTCATGGCTCAATCGTCGAAAATCTAGGTGGTGATGATTCCAAGCTCGGCTGCAAAGAGGCCTAGGTGTTATTCTGCGATATTCAAAAGTTTTATAGATGTGTTTCATAAACCATTCTTGAAGATTAAACTTTTGCAAGTTAGGACAATGGAGATGTAAAAAAAGTAATCAGCACTCCGAATCTAAGTTACACTTCTTTTTTATTACTTTTATTGCAATATCACTCGTTCCAAAACATCACTTCACAATATAAAACATACTTCAAAATGTCTTCCTCACTGTTAAAGTTCACATTTCATAAACTGACTACAATTTGCGTCTTTTTAACATGACGACCAAAGCTTGACTCCCTAATAACCGCTTACGCGCCGAAAAATCAGAGTTACAAGAACGTCAATGATCATAGTGACAAAAGAAAGAATACACATAAGAATAATATCATTGCAATATATACATATCGATGTAGCGAAGTACCTCTACATTAATAAAATCAAATCAGAATGTTGTCACAGAAATATGTTAACTACTTTACAGAAACACAGTAGAATATTGCTGGTACCGAGAGGTTGAGGTGAGGCGCCGCAATGGTTACGTAATTCAAGTACCATTACAACCTACACAACTGAGTAGCAGTTTCGTAACACTTAACAACACGCAGTCGCGCGCCCTGCCGATAACCTCTCCCTCCGATTCTTCTCAAAGGACTGCGAAAGGCTGGTCTCCGATGGATACGAGGGCCGTTCAATAAGTAAGGCAACAAATGTTTTTCTCGACCAGTGCCAGTTGAAAAAATGCGGAATTTCTTGTGGGACATCGTGGAATATTCCCGATTCAGTCCCTGTAGGTTATTATAGTGCTGATACGTGGCAGCCCTTTACATAGTCTTCAAAGTGGTGACTGTAGTGGAGGTGCATTCCAAGCAGAGGGTTGTCACTGTGAACGGTCTCTGTCGGATTCCTTTCATGTTAATTTCTTAAAACTGTTGTCATTTACGGCATACATTCCACTTCTAAATTTACTGTGGTGTTTCTGACAATCTTGGAGGAGACTGAGCAGTGGAACGTGTTACTTTTACACATAATCAAGTACGATCTGTCACACTACTACACTTTAAAGCACAGTTTATATGTAATTCATGTCACACAGTCTCATACGGAACCTACATCCGCTTTCTTTTACATACTGTATATGATAAGATACTGTCATCCCCATTCCCGTCTGTGTGAGAGGATGAATGAGCAAATGTATTTCTAGTTGCATGCTTGATGGTAGCAGACAAGCCTGTCTGCTAGAGAACAGTAGGATCAACGTCGGAACTGGTAGCTACGCTTTCTAAAAGCAAAGAGGTTTTATTCTTAGTATGGTCCTGTCCGTCCCTTGTCATGTTGGTATAGGAAGCTGCCTCTCTGGTCACTTCCGTTTGTACCTGTTAAGAACCCTCGGTAGGGGCCCAGGCAGTCTGTCCGCTTCGAGCGTCTGAAGTGGTAAGATCTCCGGCTAAGCGCATCTCTGTTAAGTCCGTAGGACAATGGATTTCTTAAGTTCAGCCTAACTGAAAATTTAATCACCTGTATTTCAGGTTTAGATCTAAAATATCTTATGTTATCTTAAATTGCAACGCAGTGTAATTCGAGTGTGAAGTTCAGAATATCTTCCAGTAGTTCCTTTGTCACTACTTTGTGAGTAAAGTGGAACCACGTGTGGATGATCCGTAACTCTAGAATCGTCAATCTTAAATGCGAATGTGCGTGAGATTATAACATCTCGTCTTGACAATATTTTTCAATATAGCAACTTTTCTTTATGTTCAATCCACATGGGGTGTACTTTGTGACACCAGTACCACGTGCTTATACAATTGTTTGACCCATCAGGTTAATAGTAAGACGATAGTAACCAGTTCGAGGTTTTTCTTTTGTAATTTGTGTTTCGATGTAATTTATTTTAATTATCAAAATTATTGTGGAGCTACACTCTTTGTGTAAACCAAGTTGACCACGTGAAGCATGTAGTGTAATCTTCAAAGTAGCCCTCAGCTATTCTTTTCGGAATGATTTCACAGAGAGTTAGTATGAATTTAGTATACCAGTGTGTGGTAATTTCATGACAGACAGGATTGCGCTACGAACGTAGCTTCTTTGAGTGAAAATTGAATCGGTTGGTTGTGGTTAATTTCCTCTTGGATATGTTTCAACGTTCTTCCTGTGTTATTTTATGTATTCAGTGTTGTATGCAGTCTCCCAATCTTGGCTCCATATTTGATGTGTTCCGTAAGATTACAAACTCACATTTTCGCAATTCTAAGTAAGACACCAGATTAGTTATGAATCAAGTTTAATATGCTGAAATTTTAACGGAACAATGATCAATGTTAAAATAAATGTCCAAATATAAACTGATTTATTTCTTTTTATTTAAATTGTCCTTGTCTTGTGCCGGAAAACCCGAGCATCGTAGATATCCATAGGCACTTCGGAGACCTGGCAGTGAACAAAACCGCCGTGAGCCGTTGAGCGAGCCGTCTGTCATTATCGCAACAAGGTCGCGTGTGTCCGATCCCCCGCGTGCCGCTCTATTAGCGTCAGCAGGAAATGCCGGTGAAAATGCCTACATTCTGCTCAGTTTCGTGGGAAATCAAGGAGTTGGCTGGCGTCTCTCGTGAGGTTGAGGTGGCAAATCCTGGGCCCTCTGGGGCAGACTTTGTGCTTTAAAGTAGTTGTCATTTCAGTTACTACTGCTTCATCAGTTTATCATCCAACTGGCTGCCCAACAACTTCGAGCAGCCGAAACTTTCCAGTTTGTAACGAAGACGGAATAAAAGTTATAACAGCTGATGCTGTAGATTGTTGCCATTAGAAGAAATTATTTCGACTGTGGACCACGCTACATTTAAAACATTGAAAGGGCATAGATCTGAATGGGGACTGCGTAGAAAAAGAAAGGCATTTTTTCACCTATAAGAGAAAAGTCTTAGCTGCTACTCGGAGGAATATTCATATCGCCTTTATGGATGAGGAACTACGGTTTCCAGGTGTTCGTCTATAGCCGGACATGACCGGTTTTTTGTCCGGACTGTCCGCCTTTCGTTAGGTTTTTTAGTGATGACGTACAGAAAGCACAAATAAGGCCCGTTGCAAGCCAATGACGTAAGCGCAAGGAATAAGTTCAAATGGTTCTAAGACTGTGGGACTTAACATCTGAAGTCATCAGTCCCCTAGAACTTAGAACTACTTAAACCTAACTAACCTAATGACAGCACACACATCCATGCCCGAGGCAGGATTCGAACCTGCGACCGTAGCAGCAGCGCGGTTCCAGACCGAAGCGCCTAGAACCGCTCGGCCACAACGGCCGGCAAGGAATAAGGAGGAATAAGAAGATATATCACAAGAATATTTAGATTTACGAAGCAATCACATTCTTAAATGTGTGTCCTATGTTTTTCTTAGTAGGCCGAATGAGTCTAACACACAACGTCAAAAGGGCAGAGTGAGAGAGGTAAAGTAGAATGTGCCAAAGAGCCGTTGCCAACCCGCCACGCCCAACCACTTGGATGACAGTAAATTTTTAATCCGCAGCAAAATCAGACGAAATTCATGCAACAGCAGGAAAAGACTACTGTCTGTCTGAAAAGCTTTTCGTAAATGAAAAATGGATAGCTTATATCATATCACAGCATAATGAACAATTTCATACGGAATTATTGATAATGGCTTTATATCACTTTGCAGTTCCAGGCTGTAAGACCAACGTCCAAAGGGTGTTCTCTTTCGCAAGAGCCCAGTGGACAAAGAAATGCAATAAACTACATACCGACACAATCACAAAGATGAAGTTGTGGTTGTGTAACTTAAATTACCTTGTCAAGAGTTCCACGAAATCGTTTCCAAGAAAAACAACGTTCTTCATAAAGTGGGTTCGAATGAGAAATATTTATATTTAAATTAAACGTTATTTACTTATAAGTGTAACCAAAATGAGCGGAGTTATTGAATATCTTTTCATTTTCCGCCACAGAACAATAGGTATTTGTTTACTTTGTTTAATGAAGAAATTTTAGTTTATTTTGACATAAGAACGCCGTATGAAGAAGACTGAGCAATGGAGAACTTTGGGCATCAGGTGCTATCATGTATAAGGCTGTGTACTAATTCTTTTCCCTTTTTTAGTTTATGCTCTTTTAAGGTTGATTTGGCAAAAAACTTACTGTGATTGATTATTAATAAACGACTGCAAATATTCACGTGGTGCCGGTTGTATTTAAAGTAGGTATTTCGGCTTTTAGTTCAAAATGTGCGACTAGTTAAATATAATGCCTAGTCCGACTTTTCTATATTCGGTATGAAATGGAAATAGTAACTTAGGGATGATGTAGCAGAGAGACTGGCTCTCAACCTTTCTGTGACCATTCCCGCTGAAAGCAATAAAATATCCAACCCCCCTCCTTCCCCCACTAACATTAGCTCTTTACTAAACTTAGGAATGAAGAAGAATTTCTTTGAACATTTTTATTGTTAAAACGACGAAAGATAACTGATTTTCAGATTTTGTTTCAGTCCATGAACTAATGAGTCAATGAGACGATTGGTATTGCTTTTTTCTGACAACTTTTTTTCTAGAATGATGAAGCAATTCTAACTGCCTGGTTGTGCTAGCTACAACTCCTTTTCAGAAAAGAAAGCTAACTGACCACAGTGATGGTAGACACTTCTTACAAAACATGTTTCTTTTGCGCCTCTTCTCTACTTAGTGACACTTGCTTTACCCACCCACTGCACCCTCATTAAGAATCAACCAAATTAAAATGTGTACTTCTTTGATTTCTGGACATCATAATTCTGAACTGACCGAAATTCGAAGGCAACAAGCAGTCAGTCCTTTGTACCCGACCACCACCACTAATAATAATAATAATAATAATAATACTGTGTACGCCATTAGCAGGACAGAGTGAGGTGGCGCGTCGGTTAGCACACTGGACACGCATTCAGGAGGAAGACGGTTCAAACTCCCATCCGTGATTTCCTTAAATCGCTTAAGGCAAATGCTGGGATGGTTCCCCTGAAAGGGCACGGCTGATTTCCTTCCCCATCCTTCCCTAATCCGATGGGACTGATGACCTAGCAGTTTGGTCCCCTTCCCCCTTACCAACCAACCAACCATTAAGCGGGGTAGTAACCATTAAATAGTTACTGTTACCTTACGCTGTCAATTAGTTCGTTTATTGTTATGAGGTGAATAATGAAGGGATTTCTGATCTATTGCGGGAATTCCCTACAACTTTAAGAGAGTCAGTTTCATCAGATATTTATGCACATCTTACCGTCATAGATGCGTGGTACATAGTAGCCATACTAAGTTTGTGTTTAGTGAACATAAATTCGTTTCAGAAACTATAAAATTCACCACATTATGTCACGCGTTAGTGCTAGTATTTGAAAAACTTAGGTAATCAATAATAAAGCCTTAGGAAATAGTGATAATACTAATGATCTTTTAAAAATCTTTTATTTTTGTGAGCCAAACACAGTTTACCCTTTTTGTTTTTACTCCTCGGAAAATTTTATGTCATCCTTCAGGGGTAAATACCCCCACGTTGCGAAACACTGGTGTAGGAAGTCGTCATAATATTAGGTTAGCAGGAAAGTAACTTTGGTTTCTTACATTACATTCAAAGAGATAAATTGTTAACTAGTTTTTATTTTAAGCAGTTATGTAACAACACTCATCTTTTCCCACGTAGTGCGCAGTTTTCAATCCCGGATGAATAAAAATCAATTGGTTTTTGAGTAAAATATCTGGAAATCGCATTTTGTCATCATCCATATTTTCACTTTTTTGCCATTTAGAAAACGTTGTACCGATCGGAATAAACGGAAATCCGATGGCGCCATGTCGGGTGGGTATGAAGGTGAGACAATACTTCCCATCCCACATTACAATTTTTTTTGAGGTTCATCTTGCACAGTGCCGTCTCCCATTATCGTCTTGCAGAATAACGCCTTTATTGTTGACAATCGCTGAGCACTTTTCAATTAAAGATTGATTTACTTGATCCAACTGTTCATAGTAAAGGTCTGCATTCACAAGTATCCAGGTTTCAGCACTCCAAAATGAACGATCCCGTGAATACTCCACCAAACGCACAAAAGCGACATGTTTGGGGTGTAAACCTGGCTTAGCTGCACTACGTGGCCATTTATTCGGAGAGAGCCACTGCCTTTTGCGCATTGGATTCTCACAGTGGACATATTTTTCATCTCCAGAAATCAACCACTCAAAAAACGCTTCTGTATTGTGCCGCGGAAGCAAAGTTGCATGTGGTGCAACGGTTGTCATTATTTATCTTTACCAATGTGCTGCAAATGTTCTTGGATTGTTGACGGAGGTTGGCAGTTCCTCGGTTGTATGTCACGGGTTTGCTTCCATTTCTGGGGTTAACATTTCATTGTCTAAAGTTGTTTGTCTTCCTGATCGATATGGGCCGGAAAGATTATAATTACAGGATTTGAAATAAAAAAAAAAAAAAAAACGCCTTAAAGACGTTTACGAACGTCTTATGCACTTGGACAAACATCGCAAATGTTTGCGTTACTAGGCTTACCCTTTCGAAACACAAAAAGCATATGCTGCCGGATACGTATGCAAAGGCTACTTACCAGTATGCGGGCTCTTTCGATGGGCCAACTCTACTTTTTTGTGGGTACTGAGAGTAGGCGCACTCTGCTGGTCATTGTGTACCCCTTGTTGCCAAAGATTCGACATCTTAGTCGAGAATTATTCCACGAAGACACAAAGCAACAGCGAAAAAAGGTAGCATTTGCACTATGTTCTTGTAATTGACTATTATTAGTGACTGAAACGTCATAATGATATGACAATAGTGATTAAATTTCTGCAGTCGCCATGGGAAGGTACAATCTATTCACACGACTTAGCCATGCTCACAATATAAAGTAGTGTGCTGTGGACGGAGACTAGGTATTGTTAAACCTAACGGTGCGAGTTGCCTTGAATGAATCACCTCGAATTTAATCTGAATTTACCGCTTAGTAGGGCACTATGATCAAACTATAAGTAATGGTTTTCATTATATTTTTTCTAGTAGAATATAAGTTTTTCGATCATCAGTCAAATGACTTTTTTGGTTTTTTTTAACCTTTAAGACGACATTTATACTTTTAGCCAATTTCGTTTGGAATACATGTTAGTCGGTTTCAGATGATGAGAAACTCCTAAAAAAAAAAAAAAATGTATTGACGCTTATTTAGAGCTATACAGTATTTAACAGCTATTACACTATTGCACGTTCACGGAAACTGCCTAGCCCAATGATCGAAAAATTGGCTTTATTGCCTTGATTGGTCCGACGACACCTACCTTTATGTCTGAGATATTTCATTAACGGTGAATATTGATGACTTTTGTGTCTACGATAGCGAAACATAAAATATAAGGTTCAATTTACACAGGAAATAAAATATTTATTGCAATATCCGAGGATTTCATTACACATTTTATTTACGTAGCCCATTGATAGCAACTGTCGTCTACTCGTTATGGTATCTGGCTGGCCATTTCACCGTAAATTGCAAAATAAATTTAAGATTTAGTTATTTACGAGTACAGAAGTCTGCCTTAAAATGTCGTTGGTACGACTTTGAAGTAGACAATGAGTTGATAAATAACAAACGAATATCGACATTGACAAAAATGGCATTACTTTCCGGTCTCTCTAATAATAATAATAGTAATAATAAGGGATGTGTGTGTGGTACAGCGCGCACAGCGTGTTACCGAGAAGAAAGAAACAGCGCAATAGGAGAGCAGCTGCGCGCGTCTTTGTGGAGCGGGATTATGTAAGCAGCGATGCTGCGCGCGCTATGGACCGGCCTGGGCAGCGTGGCAGTGCCCCTTTAAGGCCGGCTGATCGACTTCCCCCGCCCTCCCGGCGGGCGTGGCCTGCGGCGCGCGGGCCACTCGCGGCCGGCCCGGGGGCAAGCGCGCCGCTCATTGGCCCGCCCGCAAGCATGGCGCGAGGAAGCGGCGCTCCTCTTTAAAGCCGGCGACGGCGCGCACATCTTTAATACACGCCACGAGCGCGCCGCCGCCGCCGCCGCAGTCGGCACGTAATTAGATCGGCGGCCCGCGTCTGCACAAACAGCCACAGCAGCCAGCACAAGCCGTAGCGGGCTGCACAGCTTGCGTACATCAGGCCGCGCAGTTGCCGGCGCGTCGTTTCTGCGGGCGAGCTTACACACAGTTGCAGGCTTCGGAGCTCCCTTTAACTCGACTGACCCGAGCAATAAATTTTGTCATCACTGTATCTAAACACACGCAGAAACTACCAACAAAAGCTTGTTTCTTCGCGGAATGACAGTTAAGTGTTTTATATTTAGAGAGTGTGAAATCAGTCACTTTTTGGATACAGGGGGGAGTTATAATTGAAATATCGCTACTTGAGCCAGTGTAGAGAGAAAACTATTTACCGTATGGGCACCCAAATTTGTAGCAATGATGTTCAAACTGTACGCTGCGTGATTTTCGCTGTTATTAGTGTCACTTACGTTTGGCGCCTTTAGTCCTGGAACGGCGACGTAGGGCTGAAACACAACGGTCAACGTGGGCCAGGACAGAGTGAGCGTGGCTTAACTCGTAAACCTGTTCTATCAGAACAACACCAATAGTGTTGCTGCTCTTTGCGCGTATCGACGCATGAAAGGAATTCGAAGAGGTCCTCTTTGTGCACCAGAATTGAAGAACGTGATTCGGAAGTCTGGATTAACTGCGATTTGGAAACTGCTCCAGGAAGAGACCGACGGCCAGTTGCGCTGTAAATTGTTGAAGAAGTTTTGCCGGGATTGGTAATGCTGGGCGCAATCTGAGACCTTCAAGCTGTGCATAAGCTGTATCACGACAGTTGGACATTCCACAGCCCGCCGTTGTTTCGGGCAGCAGAGGAGCATTCTCTATCACGGTTCCACGCTGTCCTTGATCCAGATGGTTGTCACATTAAGTCACGTTTCAGCTGGAATCTAAATATGATATACAATTAACGAATATTACCCTCTCATGTGGAAATTAAAACGTGTTTCTTTCAATGATTTGTTATTTTCCTTCCGCATGATGTCCTTAAAAATGTTTCCACAAAGTTTCATTGCTCTACGATCACTTATTTTTTACTAGGGCTGCAGTCACGGACTGTGCGGCTGGTCCCAGTGGAGGTTCGAGCCCTTCCTCGGGCACGGGTGTGTGTGTGTGTGTGTGTGTGTGTGTGTGTGTGTGTGTTTGTCCTTAGGATAATTCAGGTTAAGTAGCGAGTAAGCTTAGGGACCGATGACCTTAGCAGTTAAGTCCCAAAAGATTTCACAGACATTTTGAACATTTTTTCACGAGGGTCTTCTCAATTAGCTAATGGGCCTCTAAATTAGGAATGGTCAATATTCAGGGATATGGCAAGAACCATCATTTGAAGCAGAAATATCCATCAAACTGGGCTCTAAAACGCATTTCCTAAGAGGCATGAGCTCTTCTTCGTCTTAGATAATGTGAAACACATCGCTTCAGCTCCAAGTTCTTTCGTTCTCATATTTTTCGAAAAACAAGGAAAAATTTTCCTGTGAGCATGGGCTGTAAAATCCATACCTTAAGAACTAGGAGCAATTGCTCAGTAGAAGAGGTGTGTTTCACACTAGCGAATCCGAACAAGCACTCATAGCTTACTCTTAAGGTATGCATTTTAGAGCCCATGTTTCCTAGTATTTTTTGCTTCGAATAATCTTTGCATTGTATCCCTAAATATTGACCATTCTTCCTGGGCCACCTTGTACAATGCTTTTACATTTAACTGTTGCACCTGGTTATAACCAATGTTTATCTTTAGCCGATCTTTCGCGATATATTAAAAATGAATCACTCTTTCAACATTTACAAAGTCTGAATACTCGTTAAGTTCAGTAGCACAGTCCGCCAAAGGTTTTAATTGTGATTATTGCATTTACTGAATCATCAAGTTAATGTACAAAATACTGAAGTTCTAACGCAATATAAAGAATTAACTGCATTGCTCCATAAATATGTTTCGCAATTTAATTCAATACTTATTTATCGTGAATGGTCCCCTGAAGATGATGGTAGGCTCATTTTGTGCCATATCGACTTTAAAAGCCCGTTCTTCTAATATATAAATCATTATATCTTTAGCACATACAAAATATCTGCATCTGCATGGCCACTCTGCAGTTAAGATTACACGATTAATCTGCACTTACGTGTCTTGTAGCGGGTTCGTTGAATCACCTTGAGAGTAATTCCGCTTTCGAACAACGTGCGGGAAAAACGAAAACTTAAATCTTTCCGTCTGAGCTCCCATTTATCTTATTTCATTCCGTTGATCATTTCTCCCTATGAAGACGAGTTTAACAGAGTATTCTCGCTCTCAGAGGAGGAAATTGGAGATGTAAATATCATGAAAAGATCTCGCCTCAACGAAAACGCCTTTGCTTTGATTAACACCCCAACTCGCGTATCATCAGATAGGATTGATGGGGATGTCGAAAAAGTTCAAGGTAGGGCACCGCGTTTTGTATTATCGCGAAGTAGGGGAGAGAATGCCACAAAACGGGGTGCCCTGCCTTGAACTTTTTCGACATCCCCATCAAACCTATCTGATGTGGATCCCACACCGCGCACCAATATTCCAGAAGACGATGAACGCGCGTAGTGTAAGTAGTCTCTCTAGTACACCTGTTGCATATCCCAACTGTTCTGTGAATAAATCGCAGTCTTCAATTAGCTTTCCCCGCAACGTTATCTAGTCTATGTGATCGTTACATTTTAAGTTATTCGTAACTGTAATCCCTATTACTTATTTGAATTTACAGCCTTTACATTTGAGTAATTTCTCACGTAACCGAAGTTTCACTAATTCTCTGAAGTTTTGATATGAAAGAACTCATACATTTTATTATTTAGGGTCAACTGCCACTTTTCGCACCATATTGATATATTGTCTAAATCGTTTTGCATTTGGTGTTGACCTTCTGATGGCGTTACTAGACGGTAAAAGACAGCATCGTCTGCAAACAATCAAAGAGGGCTACTCAGATTGTCTCCTAAATCGTTTGTTAGGATTAGAAACAACGTAGTGCCTCAACACTTTCTTGGGGAACGCATGATATAACTTCAGTTTTACTCTAGGACTTTCCGAGAATTACCACGAACCTTCCTGAGAGGAAAATACTTATTACACTCCTCCTTTCTTTCTTTTGCATGATATTTATCCCGACCAGTCCGGGACCTGCTGTTCTCAAGGATTTGGCAAACCGTATTTTATTATTTAACTTTGTGACCGGATGCCCTTACTTAGAGTTGTAAAACTACCGTAGGCTAACGTAGACTACCGTAACGAAGCTTCGGTCAGTTAAGGTAGCACCCACATTACCTATTTATGTTAGGTGTGTTGCGTACCTATCGGGCATTACCTCATAACGATCGCTTTCTTTACGTGTGCGATCAGTAGATTCCCCTAACAACCGGAAGCGGTGAACCGGCTAGAAACTGAGCGAGGATATACAAAGGGCCGGGTAACCTACGGAACATTTTTGTTCTACATAGCTATCCTCTTGTATATTAGTTACGAATAAACAGTATTTATTGCAAAACTGATCCAGGTTTTATCCGAAAATTGGTGATTTGTAACGTGAAACAGAGGTATGTTGTAATAAAAATAAATAAAACGATACAGATTTACCATATAGCGCTAGAAAATGCAGTTTAAAAAACGCAAAACAAAACAAAACACACATCGTTTCAGTACTTTGTCGAAATTATATCAAACATGTTTCTGGTATTCATAAACAACTTTCGCATTTACAACAGAAAACTCTTGCCTTTGATCATAACGAAGAACGTTCTGTTGAGTATGTTTGCGTAAACTGTATTTGCATCAAAAGTAACAGCTTTGGTTTCATAAACGCGCAGAAGTTACGCGATCACCTGATTTTTAACATTTATAAAATGCAATTTATATTACTTATGGATAAAAATACGCAATGGACTAACAATGAATTATGTATAGTTCTAATTATGTGGAAAAAAGAGAATTTTGTCTCTTATACATTCATTTATGTTTCTTTCCGTACGAATACTACAGGTAAGCCTACCATTTAGTACGTCATTTATGTAATGTATCAAAACTATCGAACCGTAGTTTTGGTAGCAAGCAATTCTAGCCTTACCCCAAGGTAACCTAAGTGAGGGAAGCAGTCTGCGCTATTTGGTTGCGTATCATATAAACTGTGTTCCGGGTGTTACCGTTCAGTAACTGTTTGTGTATCGAATTCCCTGAAGCTGAATTTGGGGACCAAATCAGCATCTACCTAAACGAGCCTGGGAAGCCACCTAAAAACCACAATCGGGCTGGTCTGTGAACCAACACACTGTCGTCAGTCCAGCACTCAAATACGATCCAGTTCTGGATCACCTCCGGATCTCACAAGTTAGCATGCTGCGCGTTACACAGTTCGAGCATGGCAGAATACAGTCAACACTGAGCATCATTTATGTATTCCGCAAGGCAATTCATTGTTGATTCATCATGAATGCACCGCTATTGTTGTTTGTATGCTCTAGACAGTTGCGACCATACGAAAAATACATAGGACAAAAATTAATATGTACTGTGACTAACTCGACCTTTTCATTCGTGCCCATTATAGCAGCTCTATCCCTACATAAATATGATAAATTCCTTCCTCCTTAGATGCGACAGCTGGCCAGGCTGCGAAGAAACCAGTTTATTTCTCACCAATGAACAATTGCAATCCGCTCGGTATTGTCGTATGACGAGCGGAAGAATACATAATGTAATATTTGCATACGGTTTATTCTTACAATGAATGCAGCTGCCACACAGTTCGTCCTCAATGGTAGCAACAGTCGCAGTGCTCAGCATCCAGCACGGATAAGATAAATTTTATACGTGTGTGTGCTCTGACGGTGAGCATCTTTACTGTCCCATTAATCAAATAAGGATCGAGGCATATATGCGTATTATAGCTATAAACTACACCCTGTGGAAAGCATTCCTTACATCTTTTTCCGTCAATAATTTAAAATTGTTATATTTGTTACTGATGACTAAGACGTGTTGTATGAATCGTTATCAGCTATTCTGTGCTATGTATGCCCTCATATAAATTTTTAATGAACAGCTGTGTCCCTTACGGAATAAGGTATTGTGTTCATCGTATTTGTACCGAACACTAGGAAGTAAAAACAATTTTAAAAAATCTTAGCGACCGGCGCACGCTTATAATGACTGTATAGTTGTAGTTGAGCATACACTCTAAGCCGAGAAAAAAGAACTGAAGAAATTGATTAAAATTTGTGCCATAGTTGGGACTTGAACTTGGGTCTGCATGTGTTAGCCTTGCACCACCATAGCATGGTACTTAACACAGCTGCACTGTCTGCCCTGGCCCATTGCCCTCCCTAACACAAACTCCAATTCATCCATTCGGCCCATTTTCCCCTTCTTAAATCGACAGTACTGCTAAGACTCTTTAGTATTGGAATAGCATCCCAGCTTTGTACGTAATGGGAAAATCCTGCCTGTACCTCAGGTGGGTTATTCTAGGAGAGCCTTGACTATGCTAATGATTTAAGAAGGGGAAACAGGCTGAAGGCGAGAATTGAAGTTTGTGTTTGGGCACTGGAATAGGGTTGTCCATGTAGGTATGTCATCTGTACTGCTACGGCAGTGTAATGGCTAGCACATCTGCCTAGTAAGCAGGACACCCGGGTTCAAGTCCCGGTTGTGACAAAAACTTGAATTCATTTCTCCAGTTTCTCTCATTAAAACATTATAGTCAATATTTTACGATACTGAGTGATAGCAGCAGCAAACAGAATTCACGTTAAATTATCTTTCAAAAACTAGCTCTTTGTCCATCACGTGAAGGCTCAAGTGTTGTCAAACGGCCGATCTGGCTATCGGCCCCAAGTGGATGCCCATATGTTCAGCGCACCGCTTTTCCGGCTATTTTGCCACGGAGCTGCTACTGCTTCGGCAAGCAGCTTCTCGATTGACATCACGAGGCTTAGTTCATCCCATACCAGTCTTTCCGGCAGGGAAAAATCCTTGGACATACTAGGAATCGAACCCGGATCCTTCGCACAGCAGTCATCTACGCTGACCGGTCCGCTACGGATTTGGCCTAGATTAGCCTTGGGTGGGCTCAAAATCTTGTACCTCGAGTAATAGACTACTCAGATAGATAAGTAGAATTGTTATATAGAGGAAGTGGCGCAAATTTTGGTAAGGTTCTAAATTTGGGCTAGCTAGATATTAGATACTGTGACGTGCTGCAGCCCTGGGGGAACAATGTAAAACACCGATCCAGGTCGTGTCAGTTGCTCTGTAAAACTGGGACATCACTTCGTTCGCGCATGCGATTATAAGCCAACAAAAACTTAATTTCGACCATTTTGAATCTTTTGTAGTTATGTATTCATTATTTTTTCATACAGTTTCTGTGTTTAAGTAAATTTTTTCTCTAGTATATCAAAGATAATCTTAGCTTTCAGAATATGTTTAGTTTTAAGAGTTGCTGTTTCGTTGTTTTGCTGTTGACCCAATAATCACGTTGTAGTAATGGTCTAAATTCGGGCTATTACGTAAGGTCTAATTTTGGGCTATAGCTAGATTTCAGACCATTCTGTCAATGTGACTAACCTGTTTTCGTGCAAGGATACCGATAGTAAAGCCAAAAATGTCCTTTAAGGAAGAGCAGTAAATGGAACGAAACAGATATACCAAGGCAATGAAACTACATGGACACTGAAGTTATTGTTGACGTTACAAGCATTTATCAAGACTTAAGTTTCTTATTCAAAACTAACTTCATGTAAAACTGGAAGAAAATCTGTTTTAGGAGCAGCAACATCATAAGAAGGCCAAGGGTTGATAAAGATATTTATATTTTTGACTTTTATCAATAAAATATAGACCCTAATGTTTCACATTTCATGACCATATTTTTTGATAAACCACAGTGATTTAAAAGTAAAAACTTGCCATATTATTTTCCTAACACTTTATGCAATTTTTCTTACATTTTTTCTTAAGTAAACTGTTTTCCATTCTTATAACAGAGTTTGTCAATGATATCTAATATTTTTAGGACCTGCCAGAATTTGGGCCACATCTCTACGTTGATTCAATCTGCCAATGTCTTTTTAAATCAAAAATAAGAATAGATAATGAGAGTATGTTTCATTTAACCATAATGGCATAAAGCAGGACACTTGAAAGTATTGTTTACTGCATTGTTCATTAATTTATTTTTAACAGAATGTGGGATACGTCTTAAAAAGTAGATGGTAGCCAAAATTTAGACCACTTAGATTCGACGTGTATCACTGCTAACGAAAGGGCTTAAACGACTGTTTGAAAATAAACTATAACAAAAGTGAAATTCAGTGTTAAAACTGGTTTCCTTTCACGTTTTCCTTTCATTCATAATATGAAATATTCAGGGAAATCCAACCGTCTGTAGAAAATTGAAAACAGATTTGCAAACTGGGGCAGAAATTCGGCCGTGTCCTTTTAAAAGGAACCACCTCGGGAAACGTTTTGGGCAATTTACACAGTCTAGTCATATTAATGTAACCTCCGCCTATGTTCGATGTCGACGTGCGATAACCACTCACAGAAGGCCGATGGCAGCACTAGTACTGGCGGGTCCTTAAAGCGTGTCGGGCCAATGCGGAAAACTGGGCAATCGTTGTAGTAATGGGAAATGGAGCAGTTTATCTGACGTCCGAAAGGGCATATCATCGGCTTTCGTGCCAAGGGTGGAAGCATTTCCGAAACTGCTAAGTTTGTAAACTGTTCTCGTGCTGCCGTGGTTAAAGTATATCGTGCTTGGCAAACTGGCACTAACCAAAACCAGCACCGAGGCAATGTGATGCACAACTCGCCATAAATGAATGGGGTGAACGACTGCTGCGGAGACGAGTAGAGCCGAATAGGTGTGCAACTGTTGAGCAACTGACGGCCAGGTGAATCAAGGAACTACGAGCAGTGTCTCCTCAACTATCGTTCTTTGAACGGTCCTGCGTTTCGGCCTTCGTAATAGGCGCCTGTTCTTTGCTGACTGCTGTACAACGGCACGAATGCTGTAATCTGCACGCCAATATCGCAACTGGATGTCCATTGAGTGGCCTTCTAAGATGAATAATGTTTTATGCTCCTTCGACCTAAACATCTGAAAGCAACAACCTGCAACAATCTTCTTGGCTTCATCACGGACTCGTGACAGTGGCTGATCAAACCGTACGTAGAGCAAAAAACAAACCACAGTCGTATTTTAATCAGTACTTATTTATTTTTCTTTAAGCTACCAATTTTTGTGCTAGAGGAGTGCCGAACCTTGTAGCTTAAAGAAAAATAAATAACAACTGACCGCGGTTTGTTTTTGCCCTACATCCTGCACCAACAGCTGGAAGCATCCAGGCCGGAAGAAGGAGTGCTATGGTCTCGGGAATGTTCTCGTGGCATACTCTGGGTGATCTTGTTATTCTGGAAGGCGCAATTGTTCAACACAAGTATGCATCTAATCTTGAGACCCAACAGACAGTTCGCTTTACCTCGGCACGATGGCATCTACCAGCAGGACGGTGCAATATATCCCACAGCTCGCAGTGTTCGTGCGTGATTCTAAGAGCACCAAGATGAGTTAAATGTACTTCCGTGGCCACCAAACTCCTCAGATTTAAACCCAATCAAGAACCTGGGGGCTACCTCGATTAGGCTTTAGGCGCCATGCATCCTTAGTCGAGAAACCTAGCGCATCTGGCCACTGTACTGGAGTCGCCATGGTTCCACATCCCTCTCGATAGCTTCCAGAACCTCACTGACTCTGTTCCTGCACTTCTCGCAGCGGTTGGCGCGCATTCAAGCTTTTGACAGAGGGTCACATCAATGTCACTGGACAGTATAGTTAACCTCAGAAAATCTACTCCTAGATTCCCGAAGGAGAATCTGAGCCGACTCACTCCCTATTACAAGTCACGTGTCGTAACCACCGCATCTCCGAGCCCGGTCCAATGACTTCGTCAATGACGGCACATTAAACTCTTAACTTTCTCTTTGATCCTTCCTGAATAGTAGACCAGGGGTCGACAGAAGCGTCCGATTCCACGCGTCGGCTTTGACCCGCGACGTAAGGGTGTTGTGGTGTGTGACGTCATGACGGCGCGGAGTTTGGTTTGTGAGTGTGACGTGTTTGTAGATGTCGTCGTGTTGTGGTTTGTTGTGCCCTCTGGTGGTATGTTGAGGGTTTTCATTTGTGTGGTGTAATGGACTCAGTTTGCTCTTGCTCATTGTCCAGAATTGTTCGAGTGTCGGCTGTGTTTGTAGTGGAATTTGTTTCAGTGTGTTAACGATTTTGTGGTTTTGTATGAATGTTAATTTAGTGTGGTAATTTTAATAACATTAATCGGTTGTTGTTTTTTGTTCAGGAATGGATATGACAGACAAAATTAACAGTGCGCGTCTCAGAAATATGATGGGGAACACTCCTTTGGAACTGATCAAGTTTTTGCAGCTTTTCGACTTAATTTCTGAGGCTGTGAAATGCTCTATTTGTGGCGAAGAAATGAAGTTGGCTAAAGTTCCGGCGTCTCGGACCAGGGACGGTTTTATGTGTGTCCGATTCCAGATGTTATTGTGTTTAGTGGTATTTGGGGAGTTATGTGATGTTGGTTTTTTTCGTCGTTTTGTGTGGTTTTGTAGGGTGTGGGTGTCTAAATTTGTTTATATTTAGTTTGTCCCCACCCAAAAAACCCCCATTTCCCACGCTTGTCCCGTTAGTGCCATTAGGCTTTTTGTGGAAAGTGTGTGTGTGTGTGTTTGTTTTTCGATGTATTTTCGTCCTCATAATGCGTACGTAACGACTTTATACGCGCCATATTGGAATCGTGGTTTAAGGTCGTTTCCGCTATATTTGTGACGTCATGGGTCAAAGCAGACGGGCGGGATCGGACGCTTCCGTATTTTCGTAGACCAATTTACAGCGGTCTCATTTGCAGGTCCGCTGCGCTGTTGGCTGGTGCAGCCAGACGTCAGTGGAGCCGGCGCTAGGGACACGGCGTGAGTCAGCAGAGCCGGCTGCTGGTTGCCTAGCAACGCCATGCAGCCCACCGGCGCCCGGGGGCACTGGCTGGCTGCCGCCTGCTGGCTTCGGAAGGCGAAGGAGGGCCCAGACTGCTTCGCTTTACTGGCCGCCTACCACCGCCATGCAGTACCGTCCTCTTACCACCGCGCAGCATAGCACCGGTTTCTATATATTGCAGAAAAAAGGCGAAATATCTAGAGAAAACAAAAGCAACTGGAACAAAAGTCTAGTAAGAGAGAGTCGTCCGCATGTAGAAATGGTAGGAGTATCGCGTACAGAAGGTATAAAAGGCAAGTGCGTTGGCCGAGCTGTCATCTGCACTCAGATGATTTATGCGAAAAGCTTTCCGACGTGATTGTGGCAGCACGACGGAAATTAACAAATTTCGAACGCGGAATAGTAGCTAGAGCTATACCCAGGGGACGTTCCACTTCCGAAATCGTCACAGAATTCAGTGTTTCGACGAAGGGTATCTGTGCGTGAAGGAGCTGGTTGGGAATCGGTGTTCGTGATGAAGGTGTCCATAAAAATGAGGTATCTATTAACATGGAAGGTGGGAAGGTCTGGATATACATGAAAGAAAAACCTTTGATGTTTAAATGAACTGAGTTGCTCGATTTGCACATTTTTTAATAGTTGAATAAATATTAAATAAATAACTCGGCCATATTTATCTGTTTCACAACGGATAGCAGTAAGATGTAAAAATGGAAGTTTGTGTAAGATCGTGCTCTGGTAAAAATATCAAGTTTTTTTGAAGACGCGACTGAACGAACTAATAAACTAAACAACTATAAAATGGGTGATGGTTGCTGTTTTTCATAACACTCTCGGCTGAGTTACAAAATTACATTTACAACCGCGTCTTGGAGACCCCAGCACGATTTATAATTGTTTATTAATTATGGAAGGGTCAGAGGAATCTTTCAGTGGCAACATTCACGCACATACACACATATAATATTCAGGACAAATATAAGAATAAACAAAACTTCACCAGTATGCACGTGGTTGGCAAACAGTCGTTCTCTTGGCCTGAGTGTACGAAATAAATGAATTGTAAGGTGGCTATAATTTCGCAACTTACAAGCGCTCGTCTGCATGCTTTGCCTTATTTACAACTAGAATTAGGTATCACCTGACAGGTTGCACATCGTATATTTGAATATTTAAAGAAGACTGACATTGTCACGTACACCTTGTAAATAGTTGTTAATGCATATTGCATGAAAGGTGATGGATCGTCTTTATTATCGAAACGGCGTAATGAATGATTGAGTATACTAGCAGAGGCTGGAAAGCCAGTGGAAATGAAAGGGCAGGCGTAACTCAAGCCCTGGGTGGAAAAGCCCGTACAGGTGTGCTGGTCCTGTTAAAAACAGGAAGTAGCCCAAGACGGGCGGTTCGGGCACCTCAGTGCTGAAGCACAGCCAGTATTGCAGCTAGGCCGGAAAGATAACAGGAAACTCTGAAAATCTTGGACTCATCAGAGAGGAACAAGGAAGCGTTACTTCGGAAATCACGCAGGTTGGGTTATTTCCGAGGATTTTTACTCTGAGAAGCATGCCATTGTATGAATTCAAATTAACGGGGATGGGTATTTCCCCGCAAACTTCCCGCGCAGGGCTAAAATACGGTTGATTGGCGTTCGGAAGAATCTGTAGAGAGGGAAAATATTACATGGTTTTGAGAATATGATTCGCCTTCTGCAGTTACGAGGGAGGGGAGCCGAGCATTTCTGGGAAGCCAGCGGTGGAGAGAGAGAGATCCGTTTTGAGCGCCCGTGTTTGACAATCGCTTAGTATCAGCTTTTGTTGGACATGCTGTCTTTGCTCTCAGGAGATCTTATAGTTGGAAGGGTTAGGCATTGTACTGTTGCGAACCTATACGATTCTAGACTTTGGTTCCGGGTAGGAGGTCGTCGTTGAGTGATTGAGAGCACATCCTCTGCCTATACTCACACAGAGACGTTATCTGAAGTCCGTCCTTGTGGCTGGGAGCTCGCGTTTCTTGTCTGTAGAATACAGAGAGGAGAAGACAGTACTAGATCATACTAGTCTGCCGTCCTAGTGTTTGAGAGAGTTTTTTTTTATTTTGTGACTGGAGTTCTTCCATCGTCGCAGACGTGTACGAGAACCATCACTCTGACTCACCGGACGCTGTACATACGGTGATATTGCTAATTGCTTTGGCTTATTAGGGCTGTAAGGCTAAACAGCTGTGATCGTGTAAGTTTTATTTCCACTGAGGTTGCACACCACTGTGGGTCATCTTTGAAAGTATTGTCTTCTAGTGTTTGGTATATAGATGATGTCAGTCATCTCGCGTTATTTATATTAGCTCGTGTAGCCACAAAAAAGGGGCAGATTTGGGTACTGATCAGTAATATTAGTTAGGAAATTCATTTGTGTCTCTTTATGTCCATTCGACATTGATATATAAACATTTGTAATACGTAAAATGGGTTTTTATCTACAATAAATGAATAAGCAGAATCAACATTTATCATTTTGTAGTTACTGGCTCCCTTAATTATTCATTTATGTAATTTACGTGTTAAAGAGCAACAAGGAGGAAATAATATCACCGTTAAGAGATGCTAAGATCTGCTTCAGGGAGTAGTCAGACAGGGCCAAATTTTCATTTTCGCGTTCAGTATTTTCCGTTGGCATAATTCATTTTTACACCCGCCGGGAGTAGTGTCTTGGAGAATAAGAATTCACCGATAAGAGTAAACTGTTAATAGTTGCACCATAGAAGAAATTCTGAAACTAATTTTGAAGTTTTATACCGAGAATCAGCAACTGTGACATGTAACGACTCTCACAATCCGTGAACACGTGGTCATCACAAACAAAAATTCTGCATAAAATGATTGGTGAAACTCAGAGTAGCTAGCCGAATTGGACAGGATACATTACTGTGAGACAGGATCTGCGAACATAAGGCTCTCAGATCCGTACTTAACACGTGCTGAGACAACAAAGACATGCGGGAACTAGATTGCGAACTGAAATCTAAATTAGCGAAGTTTCAGAAATTTGTTAGATTATACTATACTCCTGAGATCACCAACGAACTAGATCAGACTAAATTGAGAAGATACGAAACGAGTCCACATGTCTGAACAGAGATAGAGCAGAACAACGGCTTGATGCGTGGCTAAGAGCAGCTGGTTTTAATGTTTCGAAATTAACAAGAAAACTTCCGTACACCGCTGAATGACCAATGAGCGAGGAGAGCAAGACATTAATTTTGACTGGAGTTGAAATCTACAAAAATAAGATAATGAATTAACTGTGGATAGGCAGACTCACAGTCGGTGTAGCCCGTTTCGCGCCTCCCGGAACACCTTTTGGAGTCCACACGTCCCATTCCACCGGAATTGCCCAGAGAGCTCCCTATTGTGTCGTGCCAACCTGTACAAGAGCTTAGTCGAAGGCGAAAAGAAACCTCTTTGCTACCAGGTACGTGCTTCATAGGGTTGACTATTCTACCACAGTAGCAGACTACTTTTACTCCCACAGATCTAGATACTGAAATTCAGTTTGTACACTCTCATTCATGTTTTTCAGTCATCAGGTGAGAGGACGAAATGATTAATATATTGACATACTGCACGTAGATACATTGAATATACACGTGGGGCTCCGATAACTAGCAAAACTCTCAGTAAAATGTGAAGTAAAATAAAGATAATATACATAAAAGTTTTCTGGGTTTTGTACCGCGTCATAATGTAAAAACTACTGCTGCTATAGAAAAACCAACTTTTCGGCCACGATTGCAACGGTTTTCTTCTGCGTCTATTGGTGCGTTCTAGCTATGCAGTGTCCTTTATATTTTGTTGTTAGTGTTGGCTGCGCATGCCATTACGTCATAATTTTAAAAAAGGTAGTTAGTTTCATTGGTTACTTAAGGAAGAAGGAGAGGGAACTTTATTTTAATGGGTTATTGGGGTGGAGGGAGAACGTGACCTCTGTTATCCATTGGCTCTTGTGTTATGTGCCATGACTGGTGGCCACCGTCCAATGAGAAGTTGGCTGCTGTTTCCCAACTGCTGGACGTCGGCCGCGCGGCGGCAGTTACTCGCCGGTAGTGCTCGTGCCTCGTGTTGACAGTGCGGTCTGTTGGGCTCTGATTGCTGGCAGCAAAGATGGGGCAAGCCTGAGTCCATCCTCCCTGTTCATGTTGTTAGGATGTTTAAATATTTCGATGGCTTCTCTGATTTTGCGTTTCGTCATAATTGGCTGCTTGGCCAACACGCAGGCTTCGCTGAATTTTATTTCTTTTCCGCAGTCATGGTGATGTTCTTCCACTGCGGATTTGTTGTGTTGCCCTAGAAGAATATAACGTTCGTGCTCCCGAATGCGCGTTGCTATTGGCCTACCAATCTCGCCGATGTATGCCTCTCCACATTCGCATTCCACGTTGTAATCGCCTGCAGTGTGTAATGCATCCACCTTGCAGGCGATTACAAGGTGGAATGCGAATGTGGAGAGACATACAGCACTGTATGATGTGTAGAGTAAAAGAACAATTCAGAGACGATCATTGCTTCTATGGTTGTAACAATGCACCATGTGAAATTCAGAATCTGAGAGGAAATGATTTGAGGAAAAGAACACTTCTGAATTCGACTGGCCTGTTCAGAGACCAGACCTGAAACCAATGGAATACTTTCACGGTGAGTCAAATCCTCGACTTCGCTTTAGACTTCAACGTCGAACATTACAACCTTCTCTTGAGGAACAATGAGTTGCCATTCACCCGCAGACGATCAGACACCTCTCTGAAAGTGTCACCAGCAGACATCAAGCTATCATAAAAGCGACGTATAGGCACGCGCCATATTAACGTCCACTAGGAGGCGTCCGGCTATTTTTAGTCAGATAGTCCAAATGCGAATCTTAGGCAAGCAGTTGCACGAGTTCAGTAAGGAGGTGAGTCTACCATATTTGGCCAGGTATCATCTAACGAATATCAGGACGCTTATGATCACTGATAAATATAATTTGGATCGGGGCATCATCATGTAATTTATTGTCCATCATCACAACAGTCAACATTTGGTTGATGGGCTGGTCTTACTAGACACAAATACGCGAGCGCACAACTCGTGAAAAACTTTCTCTATAGGTACAAACCAACCGATTCGAATCTTCCTCCATGAACCCAACAGACGTTACGTGTGTCCAGTTGAAACTTGCTGTCGACGGTGCGCCTAATCGACCTTACACACTGGATGTCCCTCAGGAGGGCGCCATAGAACAGTCAAAGAGGCTTGACCAGCAACATCTGGACAACCTTTGAAAGTATCATGTCCAAAATTGCCTTTAAAAGTGGAAGTATCTAACCAAAATTGTTTCCTTTTTAATTAGTGAAAGTATCAAAGATAAAATTGTTCCAAAATAATTATTCAACAAACCTGCATCTGATTGCGCCTGCGAACTTTTTTCGTGCGCTCCTCCATTTTGCCAGTAATGAAACATGTATTTGACTAGCAATAAAATTTAAGAGAATAATGCCGTTTGTGCAATGGCATTAAGATGGTATTGAAAAATTAACTTTTGGCCCTGATGTTTACTTAATGAAATTATATCTTGACTTGAATAATGCCAGTTGTGCAATGGCATAAAATTAGTTATTTGAAGAAACTTTGCTCTGATTACTTTAGTTATACCAAAATCGATTTCAAACCATGAACTGCACACATATATATTACATAGAAGCCTCGTTTTCTTTACGTTCTTGCAATTGGTGGGTAACTTTACTTTACTACTCATTTTCATATTCAATATAAGCAAAGGATGTGGATTATGATTCAGGCTGTTAGATTTAAACACAATGTTGATCTATATATATATATATATATATATATATATATATATATATATATATATATATATATATATATTGATAGTTAAAAATTTAAGTTATGTACAAAAACTACCATTTCCAACATTTTTGTAGCTCGAATCACTCTGACAAAGAAATTTACAAAACGCTTACTGCGTCAAAACTTGGACATACAAATCCTAACTCTGAATATTACCTAACAAAAACCATTTTTAAATCATTTTATAGCTTCTCCCATTAACGTGCTAAAGTTTGCTCAGTGTACAACCCGAAAACTGCGTATCGCGAATCCTACCTTAAAGCTGTCACCACACATCTGCTTCTTCCGCGCACCTAGCTGCGACGACGGAGATTTTTACTGCGCGCCCGTCTCTCTTAGCCATCAAAGATCCTCCTACTCAAAGCTATTATACTCATTCCACTTTGCGGTTGGCAACTATCGACTTTATTTTCTGGATCTACCCTGATCAGACCCTAGCATATTCCTTTCACCTTCTGAGAAGATGCCAAGGTGGATCCAGACTGGGTGGAGCTAGACTGTACTGAATTTTAACGAGGAGCAGATTTTGATTTCACAGTTATGTAAAGAACTTCACTTGTTTTTAGCTTTATAACGCTTCATTTTTTTATCCCCTGCTGTCCTTGAATTTAAATCCACACACGTTCGCAGATGACCAGATGGTGCAAAACTGTCTTTGAGCAGTTTATAGGTAGATGTTGTCATGCTACGACATTAATAATGGACTGTTTCTATGGCTTCTTCTGTGTAGGCCAACCGGTTTGGCACTATTTTAAGTTAGCAGACATTGTGTGACCACACTCCATAGTTGAGTCCCGACCTCATTGCCAACCGGTTCGCAGACCTCACAAGGGCAAAGAGAGACAAGAATCATACCACAGCAGTAAAATGTAAACTCTCTAACCTCAAGCGCAGTGCCCCAAGAAACGAGCCGCTTTCCAGGCCCTTCTCCATAGCGGAAGTAGAAAGTGCTGTCAAGCAACTGAAAGTCAGTAAGGCTGCTGGCCCCGACAACATCTATAATGAATTTATTAAGAACATGGGCATACGCTGGCTCACTTCGCTCTTCACTTACATACTCAACGATAGCAAACTTCCCAGACAATTCAAACTGTCGAAAGTTATAACCACTCTCAAACCTGGCAAGCCTGAAGAAAGCCCTGAAAGCTACCGCCCTATAGCACTGCTCAGTTGTACATTCAAACTTTTGGAACGAGTCCTCCTAACCAGAATAGCACCGTTCATCGAGGCTGCTACCCCTCCTGAAGAAGCTGGCTTCAGACAAGGACGCAGCTGCACCGATCAAGTTCTTGCCCTAACTACCCATACTGAAGCAGATTTTCAAGGCCATCTGAAATCAACAGCTGTCTTCATCGACCTGACAGCTGCATATGACACTACTGAGCTACAAGCTACTGCAAGTTGTGCCAAGTCGAGAAATTGTGGATCTAATATGCAGCATGCTTAGTGAAAGGCAATCTGAAGTGTTTCTAGCCAGCTCTTAAAGCCACAAATGGAAACTAAATAATGGACTACCACAGGGATCTGTTTTAGTCCCATCACTATTCAATTTATACGTTAATGATTTTCTAACCACAATATCAACTAAATTCATCTATGCTGAAGACATTGCACTGGTAGCACAGAGCAGTAATTTCAAAGATGGTGAACGAATTCTTACGGAGGATCTGGAGAAAATGTCAACTTTCTTTAAGACCTGGAGATTGATCCCAAGCACATCAAAAACTGCAGTCTCTTGTTTCCCGGCGGGGTCAGGGATTTTCTCTGCCTCGTGTTGGCTGGGTGTTGTGTGATGTCCTTAGGTTAGTTAGGTTTAAGTAGTTCTAAGTTCTAGGGGACTGATGACCATAGATGTTAAGTCCCATAGTGCTCAGAGCCATTTGAACCAATCTCTTGTTTCCATCTAGCGAACCGTGCTGCGAACTACAAACCAAGAGTTCCGCTCAATGGACAAACGTTGAGGTACAACCCTTTCCCCAAATATCTCGGAATCACTCTAGATAGAACCCTGAGCTACAAAGAGCACATCACCAAGTTTTCTCATAAAGTTGTTGCAAGGAACAACATACTACAAACGCTCAGTGGTACCACCTAGGGAACCTCTGCTGACTGTCTGCGTTTAACTGGCATCAGTCTTGTGTACTCTGCTGTCGAGCACTATGCACCTGTCTGTTTGGAAAGTGTACATGTGATGCGCTACATTACTGGTTCCATCAAATCAACCCCATGCCACTGGTTACCTGTATTGTGTACTGTGTCACATCCCTCCACCTCACTTAAGGCGGAAACAAGCTCTGCCGAGGGAGGCCAAGAAAATCTCTGCATCACCTTCTCTACCACCGCACCAGGAATTCTGCTTTGTGCCACAGCAACGATTGTGATCAAGAAGACCAGCAAGTATTACTGCAGGACAACTCATCGCGGATGGTTTTGATCTAAATGAAAGCTGGAAGCATGAATGGTCAACAAAAACATTGGGAACAAGAGCCCATCACCTTGATCCCACAAAGAAGCCAAAAGGTTTTGACCTACCGAGGAAACTTTGGGGCTGCCTTAACAGGTTAAGGGCTGGACATGGTCGTTGTAGCTACTTCAGGTACAAATGGGGCTGGATCAGTTCACCAAAGTGTGAATGTAATCAAGGAGAGCAGACAATTGAACATTTAGTCCAACGCTGTCCACTTCATTCATACCCCGGAATTCCCAATGACTTGTTCACTCTCACACCCAGCTTAATTAACTGGTTGGAAAACACGGACTTTAAGGTTTAATCTTGTCTTATATGTATATTATATAAAATCATTTGCCTTATATCAGCTGTATATTGTACAAAATCACCATACGATTAAATAAATAAAACTCCGTAGTTTATGTGTTTCCGACCACATCCTCCTTTCTTCATAACAGAAGAGCGGTTCTCCGTGTGTGGCGAGGCTGGAGTGTGGCAGAGGGTGCTGTGGGTCCGGATCGCTAATCGATCCCGGACAGAGGGGCAGGTAGTAGCGGAACAGCGGCGTCTCCTCCGCCAATCAGCCGGTCCGCCACTGAGAAACGAGCACCGGCGTTAATGCCGTCGCCGGCCCCGCTGATGGAGCATCCACTGATTTATTGCTCGTGGCCCCTTCTGTCACCCGGGCCAGTCCAGTCCGCCTTTATTAAATGCCGCCGAGGAAAATATTATTCGCGAAGCGTCAGCTTCATTAGCCACAGGTCACCTTGGGCGGAGCGTGAAATTATTTTTTCTAACTAAATCAGGCAGTTTTTATTTTACCTTTTTTTTAAGGCGCGTCATTTCGCTCGCTCCGACTATGAAAACTGTTCAGATGCTGCGATAGGGGAACGTACGCGTTTGGTAAAGCAGATATATCATACGCCTACTTTGCTTAACGCAAAGACACAAATCTATATCTACATCTCCATACGTCCATGTTTCACTTCCATACATGGCTAAACTTCATACAAATACTTTCAGAAACGACTTCCTGACACTTAAATCTATACTCGATGTTAACAAGTTTCTCTTCTTGAGAAACGCTTTCCTTGCCATTGCCAGTCTACATTTTATATCCTCTCTGCTTCGACCATCATCGGTTATTTTACTCCCTAAATACACTCCTGGAAATTGAAATAAGAACACCGTGAATTCATTGTCCCAGGAAGGGGAAACTTTATTGACACATTCCTGGGGTCAGATACATCACATGATCACACTGACAGAACCACAGGCACATAGACACAGGCAACAGAGCATGCACAATGTCGGCACTAGTACAGTGTATATCCACCTTTCGCAGCAATGCAGGCTGCTATTCTCCCGTGGAGACGATCGTAGAGATGCTGGATGTAGTCCTGTGGAACGGCTTGCCATGCCATTTCCACCTGGCGCCTCAGTTGGACCAGCGTTCGTGCTGGACGTGCAGACCGCGTGAGACGACGCTTCATCCAGTCCCAAACATGCTCAAGGGGGGACCGATCCGGAGATCTTGCTGGCCAGGGTAGTTGACTTACACCTTCTAGAGCACGTTGGGTGGCACGGGATACATGCGGACGTGCATTGTCCTGTTGGTACAGCAAGTTCCCTTGCCGGTCTAGGAATGGTAGAACGATGGGTTCGATGACGGTTTGGATGTACCGTACACTATTCAGTGTCCCCTCGACGATCACCAGTGGTGTACGGCCAGTGTAGGAGATCGCTCCCCACACCATGATGCCGGGTGTTGGCCCTGTGTGCCTCGGTCGTATGCAGTCCTGATTGTGGCGCTCACCTGCACGGCGCCAAACACGCATACGACCATCATTGGCACCAAGGCAGAAGCGACTCTCATCGCTGAAGACGACACGTCTCCATTCGTCCCTCCATTCACGCCTGTCGCGACACCACTGGAAGCGGGCTGCACGATGTTGGGGCGTGAGCGGAAGACGGCCTAACGGTGTGCGGGACCGTAGCCCAGCTTCATGGAGACGGTTGCGAATGGTCCTCGCCGATACCCCAGGAGCAACAGTGTCCCTAATTTGCTGGGAAGTGGCGGTGCGGTCCCCTACGGCACTGCGTAGGATCCTACGGTCTTGGCGTGCATCCGTGCGTCGCTGCGGTCCGGTCCCTGGTCTACGGGCACGTGCACCTTCCGCCGACCACTGGCGACAACATCGATGTACTGTGGAGACCTCACGCCCCACGTGTTGAGCAATTCGGCGGTACGTCCACCCGGCCTCCCGCATGCCCACTATACGCCCTCGCTCAAAGTCCGTCAACTGCACATACGGTTCACGTCCACGCTGTCGCGGCATGCTACCAGTGTTAAAGACTGCGATGGAGCTCCGTATGCCACGGCAAACTGGCTGACACTGACGGCGGCGGTGCACAAATGCTGCGCAGCTAGCGCCATTCGACGGTGAACACCGCGGTTCCTGGTGTCTCCGCTGTGCCGTGCGTGTGATCATTGCTTGTACAGCCCTCTCGCAGTGTCCGGAGCAAGTATGGTGGGTCTGACACACCGGTGTCAATGTGTTCTTCTTTCCATTTCCAGGAGTGTAGCAAAACTCCTTTACTACTTTAAGTGTCTCATTTCCTGATCTAATTCCCTCAGCATCACCCGACTTAATTTGACTACATCCAATTATCCTCGTTTTGCTTTTGTTGATGTTCATCTTATACCCTCCTTTCAAGACACTGTCCATTCCGTTGAACTGCTCTTCCAAGTCCCTTGCTGTCTCTGACAGAATTACAATGTCATCGGCGAACCTCAAAGTTTTTACTTTTTCTCCATGAATTTTAATACCTACTCCGAATTTTTCTTTTGTTTCCTTTACTGCTTGCTCAATATACAGATTGAATAACATCGGGGAAAGGCTACAACCCTGTCTCACTCCTTTCCCAACCACTGCTTCCCTTTCATGCTCCTAGACTCTTATAACTGCCATCTGGTTTCTGTACAAGTTGTAAATAGCCTTTCGCTCCCTGTATTTTACCCCTGCCACCTTCAGAATTTGAAAGAGAGTATTCCAGTTAACATTGTCAAAATCTTTCTCTAAGTCTACAAATGCTAGAAACGTAGGTTTGCCTTTTCTTAATCTTTCTTCTAAGATAAGTCGTAAGGTCAGTATTGCCTCACGTGTTGCAACATTTCTACGGAATCCAAACTGATCTTACCCGAGGTCGGCTTCTATCAGTTTTTCCATTCGTCTGTAAAGAATTCGCGTTAGTATTTTGCAGCTGTGACTTATTAAACTGATAGTTCCGTAATTTTCACATCTGTCAACACCTGCTTTCTTTGGGATTGGAATTGTTATATTCTTCTTGAAGTCTGAGGATATTTCGCCTGTCTCATACATCGTGCTCACCAGATGGTAGAGTTTTGTCATGACTGGCTCTCCCGAGGCCATCAGTAGTTCTAATGGAATGTTGTCTACTCCCGGGGCCTTGTTTCGACTCAGGTCTTTCAGTGCTCTGTCAAACTCTTCACGCAGTATCTTATCTCCGATTTCGTCTTCATCTACATCCTCTTCCATTTCCATAATATTGTCCTCAAGTACATCACCCTTGTATAAACCCTCTATATACTCCTTCCACCTTTCTGCTTTCCCTTCTTTGCTTAGAACTGGGTTGCCATCTGAGCTCTTGATATTCATACAAGTGGTTCTCTTCTCTCCAAAGGTCTCTTTAACTTTCCTGTAGGCAGTATCTATCTTACCCCTAGTGAGACAAGCCTCTACATCCTTACATTTGTCCTCTAGCCATCCCTGCTTAGTCATTTTGCACTTCCTGTCGATATCATTTTTGAGATGTTTGTATTCCTTTCTGCCTGCTTCATTTGCTGCATTTTTATATTTTCTCCTTTCATCAATTAAATTCAATATTTCTTCTGTTACCCAAGGATTTCTATTAGCCCTCGTCTTTTTACCTACTTGATCGTCTGCTGCCTTCACTACGTCATCCCTCAGAGCTACCCATTCTTCTTCTACTGTATTTCTTTCCCCCATTCCAGTCAATTGTTCCCTTATGCTCTCCTTGAAACTTTGTACAACCTCTGGTTCTTTCAGTTTATCCAGGTCCCATCTCCTTAAATTCCCACCTTTTTGCAGTTTCTTCAGTTTCAATCTGCAGTTCATAACCAATAGATTGTGGTCAGAATCCACATCTGCCCCTGGAAATGTCTTACAATTCAGAACCTGGTTCCTAAATCTCTGTCTTACCATTATATAATCTATCTGATATCTTTTAGTATCTCCAGGATTCTTCCAGGTATACAACCTTCTTTTATGATTCTTGAACCAAGGGTTAGCTATGATTAAGTTATGCTCTGTGCAAAATTCTACAAGGCGGCTTCCTCTCTCATTCCTTCCCCCCAATCCATATTCACCTACTATGTTTCCATCTCTCCCTTTTCCTACTGACGAATTCCAGTCACCCATGACTATTAAATTTTCGTCTCCCTTCACTACCTGAATAATTTCTTTTATCTCGTCATACATTTCATCTATTTCTTCATCATCTGCAGAGCTAGTTGGCATATAAACTTGTACTACTGTAGTAGGCATGGGCTTTGTGTCTATCTTGGCCACAATAATGCGTTCACTATGCTGTTTGTAGTAGCTAACCCGCACGCCTATTTTTTATTCATTATTAAACCTACTCCTGCATTACCCCTATTTGATTTTGTATTTATAACCCTGTAATCACCTGACCAGAAGTCTTGTTCCTCCTGCCACCGAACTTCACTAAATCCCACTATATCTAACTTTAACCTATCCATTTCCCTTTTTAAATTTTCTAACCTACCTGCCCGATTAAGGGATCTGACATTCCACGCTCCGATCCGTAGAATGCCGGTTTTCTTTCTCCTGATAATGACGTTCTCTTGAGTAGTCCCCGACCGGAGATCTGAATGGGGGACTATTTTACCTCCGGAATATTTTACCCAAGAGGACGCCATCATCATTTAATCATACAGTAAAGCTGCATGTCCTCGGGAAAAATTACGGCTGTAGTTTCCCCTTGCTTTCAGCCGTTCGCAGTACCAGCACAGCAAGGCCGTTTTGGTTAATGTTACAAGGCCAGATCAGTCAATCATCCAGACTGTTGCCCCTGCAACTACTGAAAAGGCTGCTGCCCCTCTTCAGGCGTTAAACGTAAGGAAATCGTGAACATTAAATAAGGGACAAGAACGGCATACTGAAATTTTTATTGAAAAGTCATAGTTCCACACATCTTCAGGCTATTACTCAGTTTTTACCACACAATAGTTGCAATCACTAACAGACCGTCTTCAGGTATCTATATCCAACGGAAAAACAAAATAAGACACAATGAGTCATTACAAAAACAATATGTGTGACTTTAGGTTTTCCCAGTGTAGGAAAATCGTGAGTAGTTCTCGTGTGTTCAGCCTGATGGTGTTGTCTAAAAGGCGCGATATTTTGGCAACTCGACTTGTTGTAATCTTCAGGCTTTCATCAGCAACGCCTGAAGACGACAATAAATCGGCTTCCCGAAATATCGCGCCTTTCAGACGATGCCACCCGGCTGAAAACCCGGGAATTACTTAAGAAAATCGTAAATATAGTGCTCAACATTTATAAAATTTTGCTTTTTCGTTGGTTCTGGACACCCGAAGATGGTCTGTTACCGCCTGGAACTGGCTGTGTAATAAAAACTGAGCAATACAGCTGCGTGCAAGTATGACCGAGCGAGGTGGCGCAGAGCACACTGACCTCGCATTCGGGAGGACGACGGTTCAAACCTGCGTACGGCCATCCTGATTTAGGTTTTCCATGATTTCCCTAAATCGCTTCAGGGAAATGTTGGGATAGTTCCTTTCAAAGGGCAGGGCCAACTTCCTTCCCAATCCGTCCCTAATCCGATTTGACCGATACTGTTTTGCGCCTTCCCCCAAATCAACCAACCATGATTTTTCAACAAATTTTACAAGCTGTTTATCACCGTATCTTTAAAATAATGGTAAAAAGTTTTAGGCATTCCCAAAAGGTGCAAAACTGCCGAGTCACAAATGAAGACATTAAGAAAGAACTTATAGTGGACAAGATGGGTTGGGTCCGTCGTGGTAGCTGCGCGGTCATCGTGGCGAATTTCTAACCGAAGGGGCCTTGGCTGGATTCCGGCCAGGTGAGAGATTTTCTCCGCTCGAGGATTGGGCGCTGTGTTCTCCTTACGATCGTATAGTCAGAAACAACATTCCACTGTTGAGATGGCTGTATGGGCATGTCCTAATAGCCAATTAAAATCAGTTTAAGAAAAGAACGGTTAGGAAACACAAGAGTATGGAATGAACACAAGCAGAAAGTAATAGGTGATGCATTCGCCTTTAGTGGTGTACGTTTACCAGTCGACTGGTCAGTTCACTGAATCTTTGTAAATTCTGTTAGAATACTAATTGGCATTATCATTCTATTGTAGTGGCTATTTTCACCTTGTCACCACGATGTTGACAGTCCTTATTAAGACTGGTTTATAACTTCAGCAGAGTCAAAAACTGAACAGTATTCATCGATGAAGGTTTCCTTCTCCGACCAGTAGTGTAACACGTCACATAGTTTGCCTCTTGGAGAGCGCACTCGTGGGATCTCAACTAATGCCACGGCATCACGATGGGCCAGTTTCAGATGTTGAGTGATCATTGTGAAGGAGACAGAGATGCCACGTACTCGTGAGAGACACGGGTCTCCATTGGGCTAGGTGGCCAGATTGTGCGGGATTTTCTCTGCCTCGTGATGACTGGGTGTTGTGTGATGTGCTTAGGTTAGTTAGGTTTAAGTAGTTCTAAGTTCTAGAGGACTGATGACCATAGATGTTAAGTCCCATGGTGCTCAGAGCCATTTCAACCATTTGAACCAGATTGTGCGGTGGGGAGTTCCGGATATGACAGGCGCTCGATGCTGGACTGCATGGGAATTTGAGGGCAAGCCCACTCCCCGTCAAAGTTTCGGTCGACCACGACTGACCACCACGTGGAAGGGTCGCCATATTGAGCACGAAGCACACCCGTTCAGATATGGGCCTTCTAGCCGAGAACGTCTAATGGAGTCCCTGTGACATTCTGTGTCTTCCCACACCATTGATGGGACACTAGAAGCAGCCGGACTAGGGAATTACCGTCCCATATGTAGGCTGTCGTTAACACCACCACAGAAGTGGCAGCAACTGGGCTACAGCCGTGAGCAGGAAGCATGGAATGCTGATGAATGGGGTCGCATTGTGTTTACCGACGAATCACAGTTATGTACTGCCTCAGTCTGCGACTCCGGCGGAGACTTGGGAAGAGGTCCTACCTTTCCAGCGTTTTGGAGAGGCATAGCAGCTCCTGGGGTCATGGTGTGGAGAGAAATCGGGTATGACTTTTAAGTCATGTTAGGTAGTGATCGAGGAAATTCCGATGGCACAACGGTGCTCCGCGAACATTCTGCATCTTCGTGTGTTACCTTTCTTACGTCAGTATCGCTGTGGCATTTTTCAACATGACCAGTTTGCCTCAGGAGAAGATGCAACGCATGCATGGCACCCTTCCCAAACGCATCAGCACATGCATCAAGAAGTCGGTGCAATATCATGCTGATAAGTAGGCTCATACTGCCAAGTTCTTTGTAAATTAACTCGACATCGTGGTCGCTGAAGTGACATCACATATCCTCTCAACCCATGAATTGCTCGGAGAGCCTCGGAAGTAGTGACAACCTAAGAAGGGGAATGTAAGCTGAAGATGTGAATTGAAGTTTGGGTTGGGGATTGCATTTGACTTAAGTAGTCCGTGCAGCAATGTTAGCTATAATGCTGCGATGATATTTCAATTCATTTCTTCAGCTTGTCTCTAGAAAAATTTAATTGTAAGATCTAAAGATTATCTACATGTAAGGTATAGGATTTCCTCATTACATCCAATGCTGGGGTGCTATTCCAGAGCCTGAGACCCTCAGCAATAGAGACGATCTAAGCAGGGTAAAATAAGCTGAAGATGAGAATTGAAGTTTGTGTTGGAGAGGGCATTGGACTTGGGCGGTCCATGCAGTAATGTTAGCTATAATGCTGCGGTGGTGTCACGGCTGGAATTCCTGTCTAGTAAGCAAAGAGCCTCAGGTTGACTTCCCGGCTGTGACACGAATTTTAATTCATTTCTTCAACTTCCATCATTACCATGAATTTTCATTTCGTTTCTTCCTCCTATTCTGGGTTTTTGTCAGGTGTGCATTTTCCCTAAAGAAACCACTCCAACATTTTCCTTAGTGAGCTTCTGTAAACTATTGGGGACCTGCATCTTAATGGCTGAACTAAGATTTGAGATCCACTTCCCACAAAAATGAGTCCAGTGTATTGATTTTTGCTCCATCTCGCTGCGTAATTCTTATCAGGCATCCATTAAGAACATAACCAAATGCTTGTAATACGTATGGCGAGAGAAGATCCATTTATAATTAGCAGCTTTCGTCACCGATGCGCTGACGGTTGCTGCACAGGTGCTTAACACTGTAACAATGCCGAGACGTTGCTACTGAAACGTAAAACCGAGCGATGTGGTGCAGTGGTTAGTACACTAGACTCGCGTTCGGGAGGACCACGGTTTAATCCCGCGTCTGGCCATCCTGAATTAGGTTTACCATGATTTCCCTGAATCGCTTCAGGAAATGCCGGGATGGTCCCACGGCCGATTTACTTCTCCATCCTCGACACAATCCGACCTTGTACTCCGTCTCTAATGACCTCGCCGCGCGGGATTAGCCGAGCTGTCTGGGGCGCTGCAGTCATAGACTGTGCCAAGCGCAGGTGACGCCTGTATACAAGAAGGGTAGAAGGACGGATCCACAAAATTACAGACCGATATCCTTAACATCGGTTTGTTGCAGGATTCTCGAACATATTATCAGTTCGAATATAATGAATTTCCTTGAGAAAGAGAAGTTGCTGTCCATGTATCAGCACGGCTTCAGAAAGCATCGCTCCTGCGAAACGCAACTCGCCCTTTTTTCACATGATAGCTTGCGAACCATGGATGAAGGGTATCAGACGGATGCCATATTCCTTGACTTCCGGAAAGCGTTTGACTCGGTGCCCCACTGCAGACTCCTAACTAAGGTACGAGCATATGGGATTGGTTCCCAAATATGTGAGTGGCTCGAAGACTTCTTAAGTAATAGAACCCAGTACATTGTTCTCGATGGTGAGTGTTCATCGGAGGTGAGGGTATCATCTGGAGTGCCCCAGGGAAGTGTGGTAGGTCCGCTGTTGTTTTCTATCTACATAAATGACCTTTTGGATAGGGTGGACAGCAATGTACGGCTGTTTGCTGATGATGCTGTGGTGTACGGGAAGTTATCGTCGTTGAGTGACTGTAGGAGGATACGAGAAGACTTGGACAGGATTTGTGATTGGTGTAAAGAATGGCAGCTAACTCTAAATATAGATAAATGTAAATTAATGCAGATGAATAGGAAAAAGAATCCCGTCATCTTTGAATACTCCATTAGTAGTGTAGCGCTTGACACAGTCACGTCGATTAAATATTTGGGAGTAACATTGCAGAGCGATATGAAGTGGGGCAAGCATGTAATGGCAGTTGTGGGGAAGGTGGATAGTCGTCTTCGGTTCATTGGTAGTATTTTCGGAAGATGCGGTTCATCTGTAAAGGAGACCGCTTATAAAACACTAATACAAACTATTCATGAGTACTGTTCGAGCGTTTGGGATCCCTATCAGGTCGGATTGAGGGAGGACATAGAAGCAATTCAGAGGCGGGCTGCTAGATTTGTTACTGATAGGTTTGATCATCACGCGAGTGTTACGAAAATGCTTCACGAACTCGAGTGGAGGAAAGGAGGCGTTATTTTCGTGAATCGCTACTGAGGAAATTTAGAGAACCAGGATTTGAGGCTGACTGCAGTACAATTTTACTGTCGCCAACTTACATTTCGCGGAAAGACCACAAAGATAAAATAAGAGAGATTAGGGCTCGTACAGAGGCATACAGGCAATCATTTTTCCCTCGTTCTGTTTGGGAGTGGAACAGGGAGAGAAGATGCTAGTTGTGGTACGAGGTATCCTCCGCCACGCACCTTATGGTGGATTGCGGAGTATGTATGTAGATGTAGATGTAGATGTAGATGTAGATGTAGATGTGCAGCTAATCCCGGCGGAGGTTCGAGTCCTCCCTTGGGCATGGGTGTGTGTGTGTGTCTGTCCTTAGGATAATTTACGTTAATTAGTGGCTCTGGCTCTGAGCACTATGGGACTTAACATCTGTGGTCATCAGTCCTCTAGAACTTAGAACTACTTAAACCTAACTAACCTAAGGACATCACACACATCCATGCCCGAGGCAGGATTCGAACCTGCGACTGTAGCAGTCCCGCGGTTCCGGACTGAGCGCCTAGAACCGCTAGACCACCGCGGCCGGCCGTTAATTAGTGTGTAAGCTTAGGGAGTGATGACCTAGCAGCTAAGTCCCATAAGATTTCACACACATTTGAACAATTTTTCTAATGACCTCTATGTCTGCTGGACGTTAAACCCATTCTTCCTCATTCCTAGAAACGTAAACAAAAGCGCTTTACGTAACTGGTCGTAGCAGAAGCGCGAAGCAGCCTTGCAAAGTACACTTTCCTTGTGGCACTGACTATAGGCAAGCAATTTTTAATAACACGGTGGTAACTTGACTCCTGTCGAACTGTTGTGTTATTGTGACAGTATTCTGCAGTTATGTTATTATTTCGATCATTTCTAATTACATATTTTGTACACAGTCGTATGCCGTGTGTCTTGTGATTGGTATTTACTCGTTGTATATGGCTCCTACCAATTTATTGCTCTGGAAATACTTGCTTGATTGACACTTATCTGCCGGCCGGAGTGGCCGCGCGGTTCTAGGCGCTACAGTCTGGAGCCGCGTGACCGCTATGGTTGCAGGTTCGAATCCTGCCTCGGGCATGGATGTGTGTGATGTCCATAGGTTAGTTAGGTTTACGTATCTCTAACAAGGAGACGGCACGACCGTGGGGACGGGGATTTGTCCGCAGTTTTGTGTGGTGAAAGAGGACCCCTAACACTTCACGTGGTTAAAATATTAGGACGCACTATTCGGAAAATCCCTAGAAAAATCGATTCAACGTTTCTTAGGTGCCGTATTAGTATAAAACGTTATTATATTGCCGAGGCGCCGTTTGGCCTACATGGTTAGCGTTCGGACCCTTATGCAAGAGGTCTAGGGTTCGATTCGTCCTCCAGCAATTTTTTTTTCTTCTGTTGCTTGCAAAATTGTAGCGCATTATTACAGGAGAATCGTGAAATTAATTCCCGGGAAGACTGTATAAAAATTCATTCTATAAGTCACCATCAATTATTGTCACCAATATTCCGAGACATGATTCAATATTCCTCAAAATTATCAGAAACTCAAAACATTTTCGTAAATGCTAATGGGGCATGTTTTTGTACAGATTTATTGCAAACGCCCTGTGATTGTAAAAAATCCACTTTCTTATGTTGCGCAAGATGTCGCAAAAACCATTGCTTTGTTTGTTTTTACGATAATTACTACTGCGGTTCTTGTTTATAATTATGGTATGTATAAAAATTGAATGTTTCCCGATCGACTTTGTTATTCTGATTAAAAACCCAATGTTTTTTCCTCATATACTTTACAATGAAAAATGGAAAACCCACCGCCATGAATTGTGTTGTTGGACAAAAAGAAAATAATTTTTATTCAGTAACGTGACTAATTTGTTAAAGATAATGTAGGTTTGGGAAACTTTCTGAATAATTGGTGGAATAACAGAAGGAAAAAAAAAAGTGCCGGAGGAGGAATCGAACCCGAGACATCTGGTGTAAGAGTCCGAGTATTAAACTATTTTTTTTTTTTTCCTTTTGCATCTGCTCGGGGCGGACGTCGTAAGACATCCGTTTAAGTTCGTTGTTGATCGATTAACTCAGTTTTTTTATTACAGAGGGAGCTAACCCTCTGACCGAACACGCTGAGCTACCGTGCCGGCATCATCTAGGCCAGACGGCGCCTCTGCAATGCACTAACATTTTATACTCATACGGCACGTAAGAAACTTTGGATCGATTTTTCCCTGGATTTTCCGGGTACTGTGTCCTAATATTCTAACCACGTGAGGTGTTAGGGGTCCTCCTTCACCACACAAAATTTCGGAGAAATCCCCGACCCTACGGTCGTGCCGTCTCCTTGTAAGTTCTTGGGGACTGATGACCTCAGAAGTTAAGTTCCACAGTGCTCAGAGCCATTTGAACCATTTTGGACACTTAAGTTTTGGCAGTGAATGTAAGAAATCAACAAGTGTGTGGCATGTTAACGGGAGGTGGGGGGCGCTACGTATTGGCGACACGCAAGTGGGCGGCGCGTGCGCTGGCAGGTGGAGCGTCATCAATCATTCAGGCGCGGCGCGATCAACAGGCGGCGACATGTGGCGGGCGGAGCCCCGCCCTTCTGGTGGCATTCATCGGCGGGCTTAACTGGCTCCTGCTCTGCTCCTGCGAGGCGTGCTGCTGTGCCCTGGCGAGTTGCGGCGACAGTTTAAATGCACGACACAGCCTGAACGACCGTCTTACCGTAGCAAGCCGCTTATTTCGAGCTGTTCGGAGTCAGCAAGACAAAAGCACAACTACAGTATCTATTACAGCAAGTTTTATTCTAGGAAGACTTTTTACAGAAATGAGAGAGATGGGATTGTACACTCGTGCCTACTGAAGCAGTAGCACCGGGAAGGACATTCGGTTTTTTAAAATTTGATTTATTGCTCATTTGGAGACCTGTAGCCTTACATTTTGTAGCATATCGTTCTTTTTACAGATTTTCATGTATATTACGAAACATATTCCATATTACATAGAGAAATTATTGTTTTCAGCAATTACAATGGAAGTGATAATAAATTAAAGGTACCTTAGCAAATTATTCAGATTTTAAGAAGGTATGAAGAGCTTATTTCAATAGTGGTACAAGTCCATTAACTCCACTTTTCTCCCTATAATGCTTCTGCAACTAATGATCCAAGCAATCAGAAAGGAAGGTTCATCTCTAGCAAGAAGCCATATGCTTGAATATTTCTGGTATATCAACTGCAGATTTTTCAGCGCTCATTTAACTTTAGGACCCTGTATCTCACAATGAAAAAAAATGGACTTGTACCACTATTGAAATACGACCTTCATACGATGACAGATGATATAGAAAAGACTTGGATAGAAAGAGAGAGAGAAATGTTACCCTGTCTGAGTCAGCATGGTCTGAAAGCTTCGGAACTACTTCGAGCTTTGCAGTTCGGTTTCGCTACCGTTTAATTTACGGATTAATATTTATAAACATTATTTACAACAATACTATAACTATTATGTACGTTGTGGAAAGAGCAGTGGTTTGTGAGTGTAAAGTATGTTATTTCTTGGGGTTATTAATTAACCTTCAATTCCTACATTAAGTGTCTTGAATGTTTCCTATTACGTTATTTATATACTAAGTGTTCATTTACAAGTGTTACATCGTGAGGCAATACTGACCCTACGACTTATCTTAGAAGCTAGATTAAGGAAAGGCAAACCTACGTTTCTAGCATTTGTAGACTTAGAGAAAGCGTTTGACAATATTGACTGGACTACTCTCTTTCAAATTCTGAAGGTGGCAGGGGTAAAACACAGGGAGCGAAAGGCTATTTACAATTTGTACAGAAATCAGATGAAAGTTATAAGAATCGAGGGGCACGAAAGGGAAGCAATAGTTGGGAATGGAGTGAGAAGGGTTGTAGCCTCTCCCCGATGTTATTAAATCTGTATATTGAGCAAGCAGTGAAGGAAACAAAAGAAAAATTCGGAGTAGGTATTAAAATCCAAGGAGAAGAAATAAAAACTTTGAGGTTTGCCGATGACATTGTTATTCTGTCAGAGACAGCAAAGGACTTGGAAGAGCAGTTGAATGGAATGGATAGTATCTTGAAAGGAGAATATAAGATAAACATCATCAAAAGCAAAACGAGGATAATGGAATGTAGTCGAATTAAGTCGGGTGATGCTGAGAGAATTAGATTAGGAAATGAGGCACTTAAAGTAGTAAAGGAGTTTTGCTATTTGGGGAGCAAAATAACTGATGATGGTCGAAGTAGAGAGGATATAAAATGTAGACTGGCAATGGCATGGAAAGCGTTTCTGAAAAAGAGAAATTTGTTAACATCCAGTATAGATTTAAGTGTCAGGAAGTCGTTTCTGAAAGTATTTGTATGGAGCGTAGCCATGTATGGAAGTGAAACATGGACGATAGCTAGTTTGGACAAGAAGCGAATAGAAGCTTTCGAAATGTGGTGCTACAGAAGAATGCTGAAGATTAGATGGGTAGATCATATAACTAATGAGGAGGTACTGAACAGGATTGGGGAGAAGAGACGTTTGTGGCACAACTTGACTAGAAGAAGGGATCGGTTGGTAGGACATGTTCTGAGGCATCAAGGGATCACCAATTTAGTATTGGAGAGCAGCGTGGAGGGTAAAAATCGTAGAGGGAGACGATGATGTAGGTTGCAGTAGGTACTGGGAGATGAAGAAGCTTGCACAGGATAGAGTAGCATGGAGAGCTGCATCAAACCAGTCTGAGGTCTGAAGACCACAACAACAACAACACATCATAACAGCGGTATAACGACCACGGGATAGCTATGCCTGCTGTTTATATTTAAGCCAAAATAGGTTTACAGAGTTGATTGCATTACACTGTTTTTCTAATACAGTTTAATTATTCTGGATGTTGTGTAAGGTTGTCTGCAGTAAGTGTTGGTGGAAGTGTTCGCTGTTTCAGTGAGTGTGTCTTTCGGTACTGCTGTCTGTGTGGGTGTACGAACTGGAACTGGTGTCCTATGTACTTCTCGTGGTTTGCAGCGTTCTGTTATACGGCCGTATCAATTTGTATTCGTCATGTAATGTCCTTGAGACGTCATCAGCGATTTTATTAATTATCGTCCACTCGTCTTTGTCTCTCATTGCACGTATCATATCATTGTCATACTGCGTTGGTGTCTGGCGTGCTGCCCTGTATCGGTGACAGTGAAAAAAAAGTATGTCTTCTGGGGATACATGTTCCCCACACGCACAAGTAGCATTCTGGCTGCGGCCTACGCGATGTAAGTGCCTAGGGTGACTTGTCAGAAAGTGAACCACACCCCGGGTGGATTGATATGGCTCAGTCTCAGACGTTCCCTGATGTCCGGAAGGAAATTATATACCCTACGGCCCTTATCGCTCGCCTCCCATTCCCTTTGCCAAGTATCCACCCACCATTTGACGAGTTGTGGCTTCTCTGTGATGTCCTGTCCGATGGTCTCTATTACCTTTATCCTGTCTCTCCCTCCTCAGCCAGTACATTGCAGCCCGAAACCTGATGGTTATGTCGACAGGGAAGGTTCCAAGCACCACGCAGAGTGATTACACTGACGCGGTGTTGAAAGCTCCTGACAGCCTTACCAGGGCACTTCTCTGCCCCTGCCGCACGATGTTCCCATTCGTCACCAGACATACTGGGTGGGCCCACGCACAGGCTGCAAAGCAGACCACAGACTCAAAGAACGAGCAATGGTAAGTTCTCAATGTGTGTAATGGTACCCTAAAGTGTGCTAAGTTGAGGCTGGACAGCTTGTGCATGTTCTTGGCAGCCCTGTCAGTCAATATACACCACTGGCCATTTAGATTCCAACACCAGGAAGTATACCAAATAACGAATCGTGAGACGGTAAATCATCGAGCAAAACAGAAGTGATATATGGCGTTCCGCAAGGTAGTGTTCAAATGGTTCAAATGGCTCTGAGCACTATGGGACTCAACATCTGAGGTCATCAGTCCCCTAGAACTTAAAACTACTTAAACCTAACTAACCTAAGGAGAGCACACACATCCATGCCCGAGGCAGGATTCGAACTTGCGACCGTAGCGGTCGCGCGGTTCCACACTGAAGCGCGTAGAACCGCTTGGCCACACCGGCCGGCAAGGTAGTGTCATAGGCCCTCTGCTATTCCTGATTTACATAAATGATCTAGGTGACAATCTGAGCAGCCCCCTTAAATTGTTTGCAGATGACGCTGCAATTTACCGTCTAGTAAAATCATCAGACGATCAATTTCAATTACAAAATGATCTAGAGAGTAATTTCTGTATGGTTCTAAAAGTGGCAATTGGCACTAAACAAAGAAAAGTGCGAGGTCATCCATATCGGTACTAAAAGAAAAAAGATAAATTTTGGGTAAACGACATATCGCACAAGTGTAAGGGCTGTCAATTCGACTAAATACCTAGGAATTACAATTACGAGCAACTTAAATTGGAAAGATCACATAGATAATATTGCGTGGAAGACGAAACAAAGACTGCGCTTTGTTGGCAGAACACTTAGAAGATGCGACAAACCCACTAAAGAGACAGACTACGCTACTCTTGTCCGTCTTCAGCTGGAATATTGCTGCGCGGTGTGGGATCCTTATCAGGTAGGATTGACGAAGGACATCGAAAAAGTGCAAAGAAGGGCAGCTCCTTTCGTGTTATTGCACAATAGGGGTGAGAGTGTCACTGACATGATAGGCCAGTTGGGGTGGCAGTCACTGAAACAAAGGCAGTCTTATTTGCGACGAGATCTATATACGAAATTTCAATCACCAACTTTCTCTTCCGAATGCGAAAATAGTTTGTTGACATCCACCTACGTAGGGAAAAATGATCATCGTAATAAAATAAGAGAAATCAGAGCTCGAGCGGAAAGATTTAGGTGTTCCGTTTTCCCACCCGCCATTCGAGAGTGGAATGGTAGAGAAGTAGTATGAAAATGGTTCGAAGAACCCTCTGCCAGGCACTTAAGTGTGAATTGCAGAGTATAGTATGAGTACAGAATAGTGTCAACGGTCCATGATACAATTCCTAGGTTATTGAGAGTCTACACTGTGTGAAATTTAGTACACAAAACTACCAACTCTGTCAGCGAAAACAGCTCTAACCCAACCAGTGCATCGAATCACACTGAGCTCGGAAGACTAATATGGGTACGAATTCCCATGTTGCTTCATCTCTATGTGAGAGTTGATCAGTCGAATTGGCTTCCGAGGGATGGTGTGCCAGTCTATGGGTGGGACATTTGTGGAGGACGTCATGACCAGGGAAACAGTAGAGCAGTCTCTCTGTCGGGGTTAGTCAGGACAGCACGGTCAACATGCGATCTTGTGTCTTGATGCAAGAAAGCGTATGATATTCCTATATGTTTTCTGCTTTTTGTAAATAATTCACCATTACTGTACTGTGAAAAAGATAAATGAGCCCACTGCATGAGTAGTGAATAACATCCTTGACTTTGTGTTTAGTTTTATCTGTGGTTGACTTGCTAGTTAGACTGTTACGCAACTCGGGGCATTCTTATTTGAGGCGTTGTAGCGAAGAGTGGAGTTTTTCAGAGAAAGAGATTTTTTTGGTGAACCTGGGAGAAGCTATCTCGAATACTTCAGAATGGAGATGAAAACTCATTTATAATACTTTCTCGTTCTGTATACTGATGGAGAAGATTCCGGAGAAACTTTAAACATAATGAAGACATGCGCAAGAATGAAATGTTTGTTTGTTGAACTACTGATCGAAGGAAATCTTTGTCCCTCACGTAACTAGTAACGTTCATGGTTAGTATTAATTTATATCTTTGTTTTTAACTGTGTCGCAAATAACTCAGTTGTTTGAAATGTTTGTAGTCTTTATTACGAGGGAGTCTTCGTATGTTGTGCAGTCTTTTTGTCAATAATCATAGTCTAATTTCTCTAAAGTAAAACCCACCTTCGTGGTGCATAGCAACGTTTTGAATATTTTGTCGTATGTGAATTACACCGCACACCACACGAAGTCACAGATTGTTTCTGGCAAGCAAATAGAAAGATTTTAGTATTAAATAATTTATTTATCTTTACCTGCTGCATCTGCTGATTTGTATTCGATTTCGAGAACGTCAGTACTCCAGACACAAAGACAGCATGATGAGCAAGAGGCAAGTCACTTTTATTTCAGGGCAGGTCTCACCTTGCATTTCTGAGCGAACAGTGTGTAGTCGGGATTGTAAGGTGTTGCGCAGACTGAATTTGGCTGAAGAGTATTGCTAATTTCAAACAGTTATTTTCTTCCGAGTACAGCAGTGTTTTATTTTTGTGGATATTCCAAGTCAAACATTAGACTTCATATCACACAACCTTCATTATGTAGTCCGGTACTGAGTTTTACTTATGTAGTTTTCATTGAGTAAGCAATTAGTTTCTTTTGGCATTTAACTAACTCATTTTCTTTATTTCAAATTTTGCATATCATAAAGCTTAAAGGTTTATTTCACGACACTGTTCACATGCGCAAAGCAGCAAAAACCAACAGTCAGTTTCGCTCAGTGATTGAATACGATATCTAAAGTACTCGTTACATGACGAGAAAGTTTTTGAAATCAATATATTCAGTCTTCTCACATACAGACAGACTTTTGCACAAAGCCTACAAGCGATGTGGAGACCTCAAAGATACAGCACAGCCGCCGGACTATGTATCGTCTGTTATCTATACTAAAGCTATCCGAACCAGAGGTGATAGTGTTGTATACCAAGTGGTACTGCCTACGATAGGTGCTGGACGTGTATGAAAATGACGAAGGCAGTTTACTAACTTTTCCTCTCCTTGGAGGCTCGACATACGGCTATGTCCATCGTGATTTCATTGCGTAACCGAGACTCGTCTGTAAAGATGACGTGGGGCCACGCCCATGTCCAGCGTTGTCGTTTGGCTCGTCGTCTCCGATGTCGAACGAAGCCGCTACGATTGTTATCGTCCTGAAAGTCTGTCGCGTTCCAAACGTCATTGTAGCATCCGTGTGGACACTTGTCTTTCTGGAAACATGGAAACAGGCCCATTTCCTGACTCAAGTAAACGACATAGCTGTAAGATCCTATACGGCTGAGTCAGTCATAAGTTGGTGCTCTCGGGTGTCAGTCGTGTGGGGCCACTGCGATGCTGCGTGGCGTGAATACGGCGCTCCTATTGTTTCTATTACAGGCGTGGAATTCCAACCATCGCCAGCAGCAGTATTGTGTAACGATAAAACGTAGCATCGATAAGCCGCAATCCTTCCGCTGTCGAATTCCGACAAATATTGTTAGACGTTTTTCCTCCTTAGATGGAGCGTAACAAAACGATCTCCTGACGAACAACATGATCTTACAAACAGCCATCATTCAAATGAGATTTGTGGATAAGGAAACCGCTGTGTAATGTTTCCTTATATACAAAATTTGCTACTCCTACATAAAGTGTGAGGTTGCGCTGAAATGCTAATCAGTTACATATCCAGGCATGTGGTACACCTCATGCAAATTTGACATTTGTTGCTAACTCTCTTCGTGGTGTTACAGTTTTAATGGTCAGTAGTGTGCTTCGCTTAACTACTTTGCAGAGGAGCAATGCGATCTGGAGGAGGACTTAAACCATTTTAATACGCGTTCTAGATGAACAGAGCTCCAATCCAACTCGAGCTATCGTGATATAAGTTTACTGCGCTTTTGCAAATACACCTGAGAAAATATCACTACCCTGATTTTCTCCTCTGTTCTTGTCCAAATGAGCTGCCAAAATTCTCTAATGATCTCGGAAATGACAGAACGTTGGTCTCTAGCATTCCTTTCTCCCTATTGATAGTAGTACATGTGCGGAAAGAACATCTTTAAACTTTTATGTGTTCTTATAGAGGAAACAATGCTGTCTAGGGCTCAGTGCTTGATTGCAGCAGTACTTTTAGATTCAATCCACATTATTAATTGGTTTGGCTTCGGTTTCCATCTCTTCCCACCTTGTAATAATCCCCTCATCTTTACCTAACTTTTACTCCCACCATACTCTATAATCTAATTTGCATATTGCAGTCTTGGTCTATTTACTTATTTCCTACCTTCTGTAGTATGAGAAATTTTGAAAATGGGGACCTGGCAGACGAGAAACATACTGTTTCCAGCGGAGTGCGTCTTTCATTGGGCCAAAAAGACAGAAGTCGGTAGGTGCGAGATCCAGGCTCCAGGATGGTTGAGGAAGAAAAGTCCAACGAAGTTTTGTGAGCTCCTCTCGGTTACGCAAGCTTTTGTGAGGCTTTGCGTTGCCATGGAGAAGAAGAAATACTCTACTGGCCATTAAAATTGCTACACCAAGAGGAAATGCAGGTGATAACGGGTATTCGTTGGACAGATATATTATACTGGAAATGACATGTGACCACCTCTGACCGTAATAATGGCCTTGATATGCCTGGGCATTGAGTCATGAATCAAACAGAGCTTGGATGGCATGTACAGGTACAGCTGCCCATGCAGCTTCAACACGATACCACAGTTCATCAAGAGTAGTGACTGGCTTATTGTGACGAACCAGTTGCTCGGCCACCATTGACCAGACGTTTTCAGTTGGTGAGAGATCTGGAGAATGTGCTGGCCAGGACAGCAGTCGAACATTTTTTGTGTCCAGAAAGGCCCGTACAGGACCTGCAACATGCGCTCGTGCATTATCCTGCTGAAATGTAGGGTTTCGCAGGGATGGAATGAAGGGTAGAGCGACGGGTCGTAACACATCTGAAATGTAACGTCCACTGTTCAAAGTGCAGTCAATGGGAACAAGAGGTGACCGAGACGTGTAATCAATAGCACCCCATACCATCACGCCCGGTGATACGCCAGTATGGCGATGACGAACACACACTTCCAATGTGCGTTCACCGCGATGTCGCCAAACACGGATGCGACCATCATGATGCTGTAAACAGAACCTGGATTCATTCGAAAAAATGACGTTTTGCCATTCGTGCACCCAGATTCGTCGTTGAGAACACCGTCGCAGGCGCTCCTGTCTAAAATCTAGCGTCAAGGGTAGCCGCAGCCGTGGTCTCCGAGCTGATAGTCCATGCTGCTGCAAACGTCGTCGAACTGTTCGTGCAGATGGTTGTTGTCTTGCAAACGTCCCCATCTGTTGACTCGGGGATCGAGACGTTGCTGCACGATCCGTTAGAACCATGCGGATAAGATGCCTGTCATCTCGACTGCTAGTGATACGAGGCCGTTGGGATCCAGCACGACGTTCCGTATTACCCTCCTGAACCCACCGATTCCATATTCTGCTAACACTCATTGGATCTCGACCAACGCGAGCAGCAATGTCGCTATACGATAAACCGCAATCGCGATAGGCTACAATCCGATCCTTATCAAAGTCGGGAACGTGATGGTACGAATTTCTGCTCCTTACACGAGGCATCACAACAATGTTTCACCAGGCATCGCCGGCCAACTGATGTTTGTGTATGAGAAATCGGTTGGAAACTTTCCTCATGTGCCGGCCGGTGTGGCCGTGCAGTTATAGGCGCTTCAGTTTGGAACCGCGTGACCGATACGGTCGCAGGTTCGAATCCTGCCTCGGGCATGGATGTGTGTGATGTCCTTAGGTTAGTTAGATTTAAGTAGTTCTAATTTCTAGGGGACTGATGACCACAGATGTTAAGTCTCATAGTGCTCAGAACCATTTGAACCACTTTTTTTCCCTCATGTCAGTACGTTGTAGGTGTCGCCACCGGCGCCAACCTTGTGTGAATGTTCTGAAAAGCTAATCATTTGCATATCGCAGAATCTTCTTCCTGTCGGTTAAATTTCACGTCTATAGCACGTCATCTTCGTGGTGTAGCAATTTTAATGGCCAGTAGTGTAACAAAATAGTTTATCAAAAATTCAAATTTCTTACTATTTTCTTTAATTTTATTTGTACGTGTACAGATGATCAATGCTTATGATCTAAACGTAATCAGTGTAAATTTGTGCAACTTAGCTGTAATGATAAATCTTTTTAAATATCAGTAATATCGATATGATGTACCCTCTACAATTCGCTGCGAAGTGTCTTACGGAGTAGATATGTGAACGTAGACACGCCGCCCAGTAGCTTCTTTCTCTTGTCTCTGATGAAGAAATTTTACGTGGCAGGTATTTCCAGAAAGACGAGGAAGTGATTTTCGAAGCAGAAGTTACCCGAGCGGCCAAAACGCAGTTCTCTACGACCAAGATCTGCCCTCAAGTCACCCATCTTCGGGGGAAAATGCGTCGTATTGAAACGTGAATATCCACAAAGGCACTAACAGTATGACCAAGTTCGATGGTCACAGATTCCGTGTTCGAGGTGATAAATAAAATTTTGTGACTACCGCTCTTACTGTTAAGTAATGGTAACTTGCCAGTATCTCGTTGATAGGAATACCGCACAAATGTCCTGCTGTGTGAGGAAGCCGGCCGCGGTGGTCTCGCGGTTACGGCGCTCAGTTCGGATGTGTGTGATGTCCTTAGGTTAGTTAGGTTTAAGCAGTTCTAAGTTATAGGGGACTGATGACCACAGAAGTTAAGTCCCATAGTGCTCAGAGCCATTTGAACCTTTTTTGAACCTGTCTGAGGAAAATAATAGTCGTTTCATTGGTATTGGAAAGATAGGGTCCGCCGAAACACTCACACACACACACACACACACACACATACACACACACACACACACACACACACAAACACACACAAACACACACAAACACACACAAACACACACACACACACACACACACACAAAGAAACATGGTGTGCCAAGTGTCCAAGCAGAAGCCTTGTGACTAAGCAGGCAGACTCTGGCTCTCTGCTTGGTGCCTCAGTAACGCCTTGGCCTTTGCACTATACTACGAGCGGCCTGCGCCGACCAGCCACGCGACGTGAGCTCGTCGCAGCACGCGCCCACCGCCCACGCGCTCCAGATGGTGGCGGACGCGCACTGGCGCTCCCCTCCCCTGGTCGGGCGCCGTGATTGCGGCGGTGCAGCGGCTTATATTAAGAAGCCACCTCAAAAACCAACAAGCGGCACAGCGCAGCGTGGGGGAGTATGCCGCCTCGGGCCCCGCGTGACTCACGGGCAGGGAGCCGCCACAACCTCCTCCGCTACCCCCGCCGCCCTCGTAACTGCTACTCTTCTGCATTTAGCCAAGTGTAGCACCAGCCAATACACTCGTTTCCATAAATCAGGGGGAGGTGCTGGTGGGGGTGGGGGGCGGGCAACGAAATAACACAGTATAACGTTCTGCAAACCACGACAAAGTTGAGTATATCTTACCAGTCTCTGTATCTCAGTTGCATGAGGCACAACATTTCAGTGACAGCTGTTAATGTGTATCGTAATACGAGGGCTGTTCGGAAACTACATTCCGATCGGTCTCGAAATGGAAACCACCGTGAAAATCCTCTGAAGCTTTCACAGACGTTGATGGTGTTAGGACAGCAACCAGCCACAATTTTACATTCAGTTCCTTTATTCAAAGGGTACCGTTACCGGTTTCGAATCGTTGTGATTCATCCTCAGACGGTTTACACGCTTTCTTTATGACATGTAGTGTGTTTTTTAAAGATTAATTGTCCTAAAATATAAATAATACATAATTATAAAGATTTTCGTTGCATGTGACTTACGTGAAACGTCGGTTTGGAGAGTTTGTTTTCGTAACATTCAAAAATGGCTCTGAGCACTATGGGACTCAACTGCTGAGGTCATTAGTCCCCTAGAACTTAGTACTAGTTAAACCTAACTAACCTAAGGACATCACTAACATCCATGCCCGAGGCAGGATTCGAACCTGCGACCGTAGCGGTCTTGCGGTTCCAGACTGCAGCGCCTTTAACCGCACGGCCACTTCGGCCGGCTCGTAACATTCGTCCAACATATGTGAATACATTCCGACTGCATTCTTATTGTTGCAGACGTAAATTGTTCTCACTGAACACTTTAGATATGTCACTGAGAAGATTTCTACCAAGCACCAGACGTTTTGATACATACAAAGAGCTTACAAACATATGAGTATCAAAGATGCTATAACATATCGTAACATTTGACGATGATGTCCTATGTTTGGAAAAGATCATATATTCATTTACGCAACTGTAATGCCTTTTACACTAATACAGAGACATTGAATTTTTGAGTTGATATTGTTAAATTAAGTATAAAATTTTTTGTGTAGGTAAAATATTATATTATTTAATTACATTTAGCATCATGAGAATTATAGTAACATATAGATTTGCTACTTGACCTGCAGATAGGCGTACTATTATTATTTGCTTTGATGGTTGGAAAATAATTTTTGGAAATTATTCAGGGTAGGGGTGTTAGCTAACTCTGTTCATTAAGGATATAGTCTGGGGTGCTGTTTTTATGTGTGTGTATTTCTATTTCTTCTAATATATTCATAGTGGCTCCTTTTTCTGCTAGATGTAAAATTTTTAAGTTATCCTCAATGTTTCCCACTGAATAGTTTTATTCAGCAGCATGGGCTGCAAATGCTGATTTGTTCAAGTCGTAAAGAAAGCGTGTAAATCGTCTGAGGACGAATCACAACGATTCGAAACCGGTAACGGTACCTTTGAATAAAGGAACTGAAAGTAAATTTGTGGCTGGTTGCTGTCCTAACAGCATCAACATTTGTCTTCAAACAACAGCCACAGTCTCCATCATGTCATCATATGACAAAATTGCATTTCACAGATGTGTCGCGCACTGTCTCTAGTATGCCCGTCGATGGAATCAGTCGCTCTTTTCACTTCTGAGTGCACAGTGAGCACGTAAAGATGCCTAGCAAACTGCGTCTCCCGCCAAGTATGAGGGCCTGGTGAGAGATTTCACCAAATGGCATGCATCCCACATAACGCAACTGTCATGCGGTTCCTTCTTCATGACAATGCGGCCGCACTCTGCAGGGTGACTGAAGATGCACCTGCAACATTTTCGACGTGAAGTGTTTGACCACCCTAAGATTCATCTCGACTCACACGAATCGCTGGCTTTGAAGCCAACATTTTGGCACAGTCAGTGAGCTGTAGATCAACGTAGAGTATTGACTGAAAGCAAAGGCGGCTGCATTCTGTGATAAGAGTATTCTAAAGCTGCAACAACGTTACGACAAATGTTGACATTCCAGCATAGACCTATCAGCAGCATTTGCAAGCTAAATACTCTGTAATTCGGAAGTTCCTTACGATCTTCTTTCGTGCAAACTAACATAACATTACAAGGTGAATATAAGAATCGAGTATTACTTTTCTAGTAGCTTCGCGCGACATTACAAATACGATAATCAAGTATTGTCATAAATTGTCTCCATAACAGAGAAAATGGATATGCAGCTATCAAGTAGCTGAACAGAAACAAATCTAAATCGTTTTGAGACGATAACGCTATTATCTTCGTTTGTTTAGGTCACCCTCTCCCTATACAGGGTGGTCCATTGATAGTGACCGGGACAAATATCTCACGAAATAAGCATGAGACGATAAAACTACAAAGAACTAAAATCGTCTAGCTTGAAGGGGGAAACCAGATGGCGCTATGATTGGCCAATAGGGCAATATGCACTATTGGGCAACGGAAATTCCACGATGGCTACGACAAGTGGAACATCAGCGACCTTGGCGGAGTAATGTATGGTGGGACATTATGGGAGGAAGGATAATTGGCCCCCATTTTATCGATGGCAGTCTAAATGGTGCAATGTATGCTGATTTCCTACGCAATGTTCTACCGATGTTACTACAAGATGTTTCACTGCATGACAGAATGGCGATGTACTTCCTACATGATGGACGTCCGGTACATAGCTCGCGTGCGGTTGAAGCGGTATTGAATAGCTTATTTCATGACAGGTGGATTGGTCGTCGAAGCACCATACCATGGCAAACACGTTCACCGGATCTGACGCCCCCGGATTTCTTTCTGTGGGTAAAGTTGAAGGATATTTGCTATCGTGATCCACCGACAATGGCTGACAACATGCGTCAGCGCATTGTCAATGCATGTGTGAACATTACGGAAGGCGAACTACTCGCTGTTGAGAGAAATGTAGTTACACGTATTGCCAAATGCATTGGGGTTGACGGACATCATTTTGAGCAATTATTGCATTATTGTGGTATTTACAGGTAATTATACTGTAACAGCATGCGTTCTCATAAATGATAAGTTCACAAAGGTACATGTATCACATTGGAACAACCGAAATAAAATATTCAAACGTACCTACGTTCTGTATTCTAATTTAAAAAACCTACCTGTTACCAACTGTTTGTCTAAAATTGTGAGCCATATGTTTGTGACTATTTCAGCGCCATCTATCACAAAGCGAAATATGTAGTCCAACTAAAACATTCATATTTATTTACGTACTACACGAATATGTAATAAAAATGGGGGTTCCTATTTTAAAAAAAAATGCGGTTTATATCCATTTGACCTACGGCGGCACCATCTAGCGGGCCAACCATAGCGCCATCTGGTTTCCCCCTTCAAGCTAGACAAGTTTCGTTATTTGTAGTTTTTACGCTTGACGCTTATTTCGTGAGATATTTGGCCGAGTCACGACCAATGGACCACCCTGTATATTCAGTTTCGCAGACAACAAACGCAGCTCATAGTGTGGACTTGGAGGAGTGGGTTCGGAAGGGGAATTAAGCAATTTTTTTCTCGTGTCGGTTATCAGATTTTATTGATTTCGTGCTCTTTTTCTCCTCTTATTATCTTCTTCTATTTCTTTTGCATTTACACATCAGATACAAATAAGGTCCCTAATGATATTTGTGTTCTTTATTTGGAACATTATCGGTTCATTTAATTTCTGACGACCTCTTGGTACACTTAATTACTAGCGCTTCCAATCCTTTATCCTGCTTCAGTTGCCTCCATTGAATCTGCTATCTTCTTCAATCTTATTTCCTAGTGGCGACACTTCTATAGTGTCGCCAGCAAATCTGAGGTTCTACAAGAATTCGCTCTTTTCTATTTCGTCTTTTTCATGTTACATTTATCATTCTTTAATCTGTTTCGTGCGAAATAGGCTGTCCACAAATTAAATACTGTTTTAGCAAGCCATCCTTATTTTCTCTCAAGTGGGCTATATTGTTTACAAACCCTAGTATTAGTATGTGCTAATGCACTTCTATTTCTATTCTGAAACTTATTTTCACATGCATCTGTATTTGTTCCCATTTAGCTAAAAAAAGTAGGAGATGTGGTTGCACTCCGCTCAGGACCCGACATTGTTTTTTGCAGCTATTGTAGTGTTATTTTTTTATTTTTTGAAAGATACCCCTGTGTGTCTTTAATTTTATTTGAGCATCCATACCCTTTTGTTGTCGTCAGGACTCCCTTAGCCGCGTTATATTCATCCACTTGTAAGCCAATCGCATGAGTTATATATGAAACAACGTCATGGGCACAGCAAAGTATATATGAGAAGAAATCTATTTCAGGGTCGTCACGGTTAACTATGATAGGAATTTACTGATTAATCAAATGGTTCAAATGGCTCTGAGCACTATGGGACTTAACATCTGTGGTCATCAGTCCCCTAGAACTTAGAACTACTTAAACCTAACTACCCTAAGGACATCACACACATCCATGCCCGAGGCAGGATTCGAACCTGCGACCGTAGCAGTCGTGCGGTTCCTCTGATTAATCGATCGACATGCGGAAGATACGGAAAATAACGTCGTGAGCAGTGCAATATCCTCAGCTGTTTCATTAATTTAATTCATGAATGTTCGACCGCTGCCCTGGCCAGCACATTTTCCAGATGTCTCACCAATTGAAAACGTCTGGTCAATGGTGGCCGAGCAACTGGCTCGTCACAATACGCCAGTCACTACTCTTGATGAACTGTCGTATCGTGTTGAAGCTGCATGGGTAGCTGTACCTGTACACGACATCCAAGCTCTGTTTGACTTAATGCCCAGGCGTACCAAGGCCGTTATTACGGCCAGAGGTGGTTGTTCTGAGTGCTGATTTCTCAGGATCTATGCCCAGACGTATCCAGGCCGTTATTAGGGCCAGAGATGGTTGTTCTGGGTACTAATTTCTCAGGATCTATGCACCCAAATTGCATGAAAATGTAACCACATGTCAGTTCTAGTATAATATATTTGTACTGTAAGTAAGCTGTTTAGGTTTTTATATTGGTAACGCCACGTAGCGTTCTGTATGAAAATCACTGGCAGTACTGTGTGCAGTCTGTGGCTGGTTGGCATTGTTGAAATATTCGCTATTGTAGTGTTGGGCAGTTGGATGTGAATAGCGCGTAGCATTGCGCAGTTGGAGGTGAGCCGCCAGCAGTGGTGGATGTGGGGAGAGAGATGGGAGAATTTTGAGAGCGGACGATATAGACGTGTGTCCATCAGAATGAGTAAATTTGTAATATTGGATATCATCAACTGATATATATATTATGACTTTTGAACACTATTAAGGTAAATAAATTGTTTGTTCTTTATCAAAATCTTTCATTTGCTAAGTATACCTATCAGTAGTTAGTGCCTTCAGTAGTTAGAATCTTTTCTTTAGCTGGTAGTAGTGGCGCTCGCTGTAGCGCAGTAGTTGGAGTAACTATGATTTTTGTGAGGTAAGTGATTTGTGAAAGGTATAGGTTAATGGTAGTCGGGGCCATTCTTTTGTATGGATTATTGAAAGTCAGATTGCGTTGCGCTAAAAACATTGTGTGTCAGTTTAGTGTTGATCAGAATAAGTAAAGAGAGAAATGTCTGAGTACGTTCAGTTCTGCTCAGCTGTTTGAAAATCAAATAACGTAAGAGGTTTATCAGCACAATCATTCATAAATTTTTCTAAGGGGATGTTTCAGTACAATGAATACCCGTTTATCATCTGCATTTCTTCTTGGTGTAGCAATTGTAATGGCCAGTAGTGTACATTCATGTACGATTACTGGCTCGACGAGGGGATTGAGATCTATTGTTTTGGCCGAGCGGTTCTAGGCGGTTCGAATGCTGCCTCGGGAATGGATGTGTGTGATGTCCTTAGGTTAGTTAGGTTTAAGTAGTTCTAAGTCTAGGGAACTGATGACATCAGATGTTAAGTCCCATAGTGCTCAGAGCCGTTTTTTTAATTTGAGATCTATCGTTTTAGCGTAGCCACCTGGATGATAGTCTTGGATTGAGAGGCTCGTGGTTGGCTGATGGCCATAAATCTGCGAATTACCTGTCTGTCAAAGAAAGTGAAGCATCCAGAATGCGTGGTGTACAAGTATGCGTACACACTATCGGGGTTCCATATCTGGTTAGATCGGTAATTCTCCGTGAGAGATAGAACAGCCATCAGAGTGCGTTACTGGTGTTCGTGTTTAGTGTTGTTACCAGTCCTGGTAATATACGGAATATAAAGGGGCGTGCAGACCATACTGCTTAGGGACAATTAACCGCCTATGGATAACACCAACACACAAACATGAGAAATAGTTGTGAAAACCTGCAGCACAGCAAAATTAACTGGCTCTGCGAAGTGTAAACTAGCCGTCAATCGGCAACGCAGGGAATCCATATTGCACACTAAACGCAAAGCCAACCAAAACCCTCACACAGTGATTGATTTACGACCAATCGACCACTTACTTGAAAATCGTGGCATGTTACAGGTACAGACGCTGCAGATGGCCCAGAAAACTTCGCAGATGCCCTGCCCAGCAGTACCCTTCTTTGAAATTACTGACACTCTTTATGACGACCTAAGCTATGACAACGGTACCGAGCATTGCACAATACGCGAAACTAACCTACTCTACCATGCCCGCCCGGCTAGCCGCGCAGTCTAACGCGCTGCTTCCCCAGCAGGAAATCGTGCCGGTTCTCGGCGGATTAGAGTCAGGTCCGGTATGTCAGCCAGCCTGTGATTGGTTTTTAAGGCTGTTTTCCATCTGCCTTGGCGAATGCGGGCTGGTTCCCCTTATTCCGCCTCGGTTACACTATGTCGGCGATTTCTGCGCCAACACTGTCTCCACGTACGCGTACACCATAATTGCTCTACCACGCAAACATTTGGGGTTGCACTCGTCTGGTATGAGACGTTCCCGGAGGGGGGATGGGTGAGGGGGTCCACTGGGGGCCAAACCGCATAATTAACCTGTGTTCAGTGTGGGCGTCTGTGGGTTGTGTGGACTGCTGTGGCCTGTTGTGGGTTGTGAACCACTGAGGAATCCGGCGGGACGAAGCCTCTCCCTCGTTTCTAGGTCCACGGTTCAATGGACAATACACACACACTATCATTGCATGATCTGTCGCATAGGGCAAGCAAACCGCTACTGGCCCTACTACCCGACCAGATAACCGCAGAGATTTTTTCCCCTTGACGCTTTTTTCTACTCTGCCCTTGAGACCGCAAGCCTTCGTTCGCTTTTCATCCACTATCTCCTCGATGCGATGGTGTTAGTGGATAATCCTACCCAGGCGCATGGCCCCACATCACATGAAGTCCTCGATTAGTAACTAACAAATACGGTGGTGACAGTAGATCTTTTGAGATGGTCACCACGTCGGTGTGGGCGTGGAGGGGTTCACCCTTTTTTATCAGATGTTTAGCGATCATGGTAAGGGACGCGCAGATGCCATGTGAGACAGCATCTGACAGAGTCAGAATAGGGCGTCATTGTAGGTCTGCATTTTACCGACTGGTCGAATTGTGCAACGTCTAGATTTGTGGGGCATTCGGATGTGCCGGCCGGAGTGGACGAGCGGATCTAGGCGCTACAGTCTGGAACCGCGCGACCGCTACAGTCGCAGGTTCGAATCCTGCCGTGGGCATAGATGTGTGTGATGTCCTTAGGTTAGTTCGGTTTTAGTAGTTCTAAGTTCTAGGGGACTTATGACTTAAGAAGTTGAGTCCCATAGTGCTCAGAGCCATTTGAACCATTCGGATGTAACAGTGGTCCGACGTTCGACTGAGTAGGAGCGTGAGTGCAGGCATACCTGTCGTCAAATTTGCAGTTGATAACATTCGACCACCGCAAGGGAGGACTTCCATATTGTGCATATTGTGCACCAAGCACATCGTGGACTTCCACATGCGCTCTTGCCATCGAGAATCAGGACAGGACTGCCTGTAACATTCTGTGTCATCTGGTACCACTGGTCGGGACTAGGCAGCAGTAGGACTAGGGCTATGCTGCCCTTAACACAATAACACCAACGTCTGCATATGGGATAATGCTGTGATTGGGAGTCATGGACTGCTGATGGCGCTGCACTGTATGTTCAGCGATAAATCTCGGTTCTTTACAGTCCCTGAGTGTGAGTATCGCGGCGACCTGAGGAGACGTCTCATTTTTCAAAAATATTGGAGAGGCACCTCGTTGTTACGCCTGGCACATGATGTAGGGTATTATTTCAGGTCACGGCAGGTATTGACTGACAGCAGAAAGGTGCGTCACGGGCGTTCTGCGTCCTTAAGTGTTACGTCTCATGCGACAGTATCGTGATGCCATTTTTCAACAGGATAATCCTCGTCCACACAGGGAACATCTCTTCATGAATTGTCTACGGGATGTTGCGGCACTGCCTCGGCCAAAAGGTCTATCACCAGTGGAAGGTGTGTGGGACCACCTCGGACGTCAACTCCAAATCCAGTGTCAGTATTCCGGCTATCAAGGATTAGTTACATTAGTTGTAGGCCAGTTTGCCCCAGGAGAGAATGCAACGGCGTTACGACACCCTCCCCAAGTTGTTTGTAAAGTTGACACGATTTTCTAATGGGTGAACAACATCATGTACCCTCTTCACCCATGACGTTTCATTTCGTTTCCGTCTCCTCGTCATGGTGCTTCACTTTGTCTGGCAGTCAGTGTACTTTTGGCCAATTTTGCGAAGGTTCCTTCCCACATTACTACACAATTCTAGCTAGTGATTTGTCTCTAACGATTCTCTGCTGACAGTACATTAAAAACACGTTCACCCCTGCCTTCTTCCCATAGATTGTCCACATCTGTGGTTCCAGTTGCACAACGGGCGCTTCTTGTACGCTGAGACGCGCATTAGCGCTCCCTCTAGAAAAAGGATCCCGCGGTGTACGCACGCGCGGCCCTCGAGCTCTGCAGGTGGGGAGGGGGAGGAGTGGGCGGCGTCGGCGGCTGCGCCGCTCGAGTGCCAGGGTCCGCGCGTCGAGAGCCGAGCTGCCGCCCATTGTCGGCGGGAGGGCCGTGTTGTTAAACAACGGCCGCTGATCACCGGACGAGTGCCCTAAGCCGGGACTCGAGAGACGCGCCAGCACCGCCCAGCTGGTCGTTATCTCAGCCCAGTGCCGCCAAAGTGCTCCAATTCACGGCGCTCTGTATGGTAGTAGCTGTGTCATGCAAATCCCAGTAACATCAACGTCATACATTTCATTTTATTTTTCCTTTCGTTTTAGTATTTCCTTCCATTTCTACTTTCATTCCCTAGCCGTGTTTCCTTCTGTTTCCCTTTTCTTTCCTATCCATGTTCCTCCCACTTTTTCTTTTCCGGTCCGTGTTTTCTTCGCTTTCTCTTCTCTTAATGTTAGTCTAACCTTCCCTTTTTCGTTCCCTTTGCTTTCTTCTTCCGGTTCCCTTCCGATTCTTTTGTTCTTTCATATCCATGTTTCCGTCTCTTTCCCCTTTCCTTTTCTCTCTCTGTTTCCTTCCGCTTTCCCTCTTCTTTACTCCATGTGTTTCTTTTCCTTTTCCTTTCTATTCCTTTCCTCTCTGTGTTTCCTTCACTTTTTATTTTCCTTTCCTCTCCTCCCTGTGTTTTTCTTTCCCTTTTTACTTTTCTTTCCTTTTTCATATCCTTTCCTTTCCTTTTTGTACCCTTTTCCACCCCTTCTTTCTATCCTTGTCGTGTTTCCTGTCCTATCAATGTTTCCTTTCCCCATATTTTTTCATTCTTTCAATTTTTTCCCTTTCTCTTTCTCTTCCCTTTTATTTGTTTGCCTTTCCATTCTCTCCGTTTCCTTTCTGTTTCTTCTTTTCCTATTTTCCTTTTCTACTTTTTCCTTTTCCTTTCGTTTTCCTCCCTCTCTTTCATTTACTTTTGGTTACGAAATTCCCAGTTATACCTAATATCCATGGACTCCCTTAGCACTGCATACATTCCAGGAATCCAAAAACAGCTAAATTGGGGCTAGTGTTATACACATTCTGGTTGTCTCTCCTAAGGGGGGTAGCACGTCAAACTGGGCCGACTTGGAGCAGGAGAGGCACCTCAGGACATTTTAATTTCCACTGTCTATACTTTTACAAATAAATTCATAAAACTTCGTCGTCATGACCAGGAAGGGTTCAGGATTCACACTCATAGCAGTGAAAGTTCAAAAATATAACAAAACATATTTTTTTTACATGTGAAATATCATTATTTTTTCACTTACTATTGTCTGCGTTCGTTGCTATAGGTACACTTTTCTTCATAAGTAAGGGAGATTCTTCGATGAATTTTGCACAGCATACAAACCATACTTACAGGTGTATGAAACTCTAGAATTTCCCAAATCTATTAAAAACTGTGCTAAAAATTGAGGTAATAAATCATAAAATTTGAGTTTTTTCTAAACATGAAGTTTAAAATGTAACAGCTCATTCATTTTTTCATTAATTAAATAAATTCTAGAGTTTCAAACGCCTGTAAATGTGGTTTGTATGCTGTGCAAAATTCATCGAAGAATCTCTCTTACTTGTGAAGAAAAGTGTACCTATAGCAAAAAATGCAGCCAACAGTAAGTGAAAAATGATGAAATTTCACACGTAAAAAAATTTATTTTGTTATACTTTCGAACTTACATTGCTATGAGTTTGGATCCTGAATCCTTCCTGGTCGTGCTGACAAAGTTTTATGAATTTATTTGTAAAAGTGTAGACAGTGGAAATTAAAATGTCATGTGGTGCCTCTCCTGCTCCAAATCGGCCCGTTTGACCTCCTACTCCCCTTAAGAATCATCAGGGACATTTTTCCACGCGTTTCGGCAGATATTTGTAATTTTGCTTTTATATGCTGTCCAGGAGTCAGCCCAAACAATTACTGCTCGTCACATCTTTCACGAGAGGCCAAGTGTCAACAGAAAGCGTCCGTTTGTTTCCTGTTACAAACAAAATTATTTTTAATCGGAATTTTACTTTCCAATTCGAGAGAGCACTTCCAGAGTCTTCTAGTCTGACATTCGTTTTACTGATATATATTCAAAAAATGGTTCAAATGGCATCCAGCGCTATGGGACTTGACATTTGAATTCATCAGTCCCCTATAGCTTAGAACTACTTAAACCTAACTAACCTAAGGACATCACACACATCCATGCCCGAGGCAGGATTCGAACCTGCGACCGTAGCGGTCGCGCGATTCCAGACTGGAGTGCCTAGAACCGCTCGGCCACAGCGGCCGGCTCACAAATATTCACAGGGACAGTAAAACACAAAGAAAAGACAGCAATCCAGCTGTGACTCAGTACTCTTGCAAGCTTATCGATAGCACACAGTGCGGAACAGGGCGATGCTGTGGCTGTAGTAGTACTGGTTATTCTTCGTGTTTTACTGTGCCTCTTGATACGAATCGATAAAACACATATCGCACTAAGCTGCTCGGGGACCACTCTATCTATTCGACACGTAAATACCGTTTTAACAATCACTTTTTTTGTAACGGAAAACAAACCAATGCTTTCCGTCAACTCTGGGTGTAACATAAATGATATGATGACCACTATTTGTTTGGACTGGCTCCAGCGACACAATGCTAAAATGAAATTGAAAATATCTGATGAAGCACCAGAGAAAATGTGCCTGACGACTCCCATATACATACATATGAGAAAGCTACTTAAAAAGTAATCAATCGGCGTCAATATCATTTTCTTAAAACTGGTATTACTGTAATTTTTGCAGAAATTCATTCTCTCTGTGGATAGTAGTATTTGTAATAGACTGCATCCTTCAGTTCGCAGTCATAAAACAGAGATAAGTGGATTCATACAAACATGCAATAACCGAAACAGGTTGTGTTAATATTCGTATCAGCAATTGAAATAATTATATAATGCACTGGCAGTTTTAATGCCGCATAAATTCATTTTTGGCTGTTCAACATTGGAATTAATTTACTGAATTAAAATTATTATTATTATAAATATTCGATTAACTTAAATTGCGGAACGTACATTTGAAGCAATCCGAGCTACACCAAAAAATTCCAGGCGTGCTGTACTAATAGGATATCAACAGAAAGGTCACCAAAGCTCAGACCGTAAAACGTGTGTTTCGTGCATCAGTTTGTTTTTATAAGGGTGTAACAATTAATACCGACGAGAAAAGTGATAAAGTAATACACTGTGTCGAATCATCCCAAATTCTTCTGCTCATTGCATTGCTTTACAGCAACCTTAATTTAATTTCACATTCCTTGCTGTAAACAAGTATCACATTTCAAGGTGGAACTCTCTGCAAGGCACATTCACGAATCCGTGTTACTTCTGTGTCAAAATTTACACCACAGCACCTGATCGGTACGAGTCGCTCACTCTCGTGCGTTGTCAGCACTGGAAGACGGACAATACAACATTATCATTCTCACATTCTCTACACCCGCAGTGGCCGCGCTACTTACGCGTCTGTCCTGGAAGTTAGCGGCCAACTTAACTTAATATCAGGGCCAAAGTTACCAACTACAATTAAAATCAAGAATCACATCTTAAAATATTACTGTCTCTGTATTTTTTTTGTTACTGAACAAAGAAGAAACTACATCCCCAAGAAGGTGTTGTTGTTGTTGTTGTGGTCTTCAGTCCAGAGACTGGTTTGATGCAGCTCTCTATGCTACTCTATCCTGTGCAAACTGCTTCATCTCCCAGTACCTACTGCAACCTACATCCTTCTGAATCTGTTTAGTGTATTCATCTCTTGGTCTCCCTCTGCAGCCGGCCGGTGTGACCGTGCGGTTCTAGGCGCTTAAGTTCGAAACCTGCCTCGGGCATGAATGTGTGTGATGTCCTTAGGTTAGTTAGGTTAAAGTAGTTCTAAGTTCTAGGGGACTGATGACCACAGATGTTAAGTCCCATAGTGCTCAGAGCCATTTGAACCTTTTTTTTTCTCCCTCTGCGATTTTTACCCTCCACGCTGCCTTCCAATACTAAATTGGTGATCCCTTGATGCCTTGATCCCTTCTTCTAGTCAAGTTGTGTCACAAATTTCTCTTCTCTCCAGTTCTAGTCAATACCTCCTCATTAGTTATGTGATCTACCCATCTAATCTTCAGCATTCTTCTGAAGCACCACATTTCGAAAGCTTCTAGTCTCTTCTTGTCCAAACTATTTATCGCCCATGTTTCACTTCCATACATGGCTACACTCCATACAAGTGCTTTCAGAAACGACCTCCTGACACGTAAATCTATACTCGATGTTAACAAATTTCTCTTCTTCAGGAACGCTTTCCTTGCCATTGCCAGTCTGCATTTCATATCCTCTCTACTTCGACCATCATCAGTTATTTTGCTCCCCAAATAGCAAACCACACTTACTACTTTAAGCGTCTCATTTCCTAATCTAATTCCCGCAGTATCACCCGATTTAATTCGACTACGTTCCATTATCCTCGTTTTGCTTTTGTTGATGTTCATCTTATATCCTCCTTTAAAGACACTGTCCATTCTGTTCAACTGCTCTTCCAGGTCCTTTGCTGTCTCTGACAGAATTACAATGTCATCGGCGAACCTCAAAGTTTTTATTTCTTCTCCATGGATTTTAATTCCAACTACGAGCTTTTCATTTGTTTCCTTTACTGCTTGGTCAATATACATATTGAATTACATCGGGGATAGGCTACAACCCTGTCTCACTCCCTTGCTAACCACTGCTTCCCTTTAATGTCCATCGACTCTTATAACTGCCACCTAGTTCCTGTACAAATTATAAATAGCCTTCCGCTCCCTGTGTTTTACCCCTGCCACCTTCAGAATTTGAAAGAGAGTATTCCAGTCAACACTGTCAAAAGCTTTCTCTAAGTCTACAAATGTTAGAAACGTAGGTTTGCCTTTGCTCGATGTATTTTCTAAGATAAGACGTAGGGTCAGTATTGCCTCATGTGTTCCAACATTTCTACGGAATCCAAACGGATCTTCCCCGAGGTCGGCTTCTACCTGTTTTTCCATTCGTTTGTAGAGAATTGGTGTTAGTATTTTGCATTCGTGGCTTATTAAACTGATAGTTCGGTAATTTTCACATCTGTCAACACCTGCTTCCTTTGGGATTAGAATGATTATATTCTTATTGAAGTCTGAGGGTATTTCGCCTGTCTCATACATCTTGCTCACCAGATGGTAGAGTTTTGTTAGGCCTGGCTCTCCCAAGGCTGTCATTAGTTCTAATGGAATGTTGTCTTCTCCCGGCCCCTCGTTTCGACTTAGCTCTTTCAGTGCTCTGTCAAACTCTTCACGCAGTATCATATTGAAACGTCCCCTTAGCAAAATTTATGAATTAATGTGCTGATAAACCTCTTACATTATTTGATCTTCAATCAGTTGAGCAGAACTGAACGTACGCAGACATTTCTCTCTTTACTTATTCTGATCAACACTAAACTGACACACAATATTTTTAGCGCAACGCAATCTGACTTTCAGTAATCTCTACAAAAGAATGGCCCTGACTAACAGTAACCTATACCTTTCATGAATCACTTACCTCATAAAAATCTTCGTTACTCGAACTACTGCCTTGCAGCGAGCGCCAATACTGCCAGTTAAATAAAAGATTCTAACTACGGAAGGCACTAACTACTGATAGGCATAGTTAGCAAATGAAAGATTTCGATAGAAACAAACAATGTATTTACCTTAATGGTGTTCAAAAGTCATAATATATATATCAGTTCATGACATCCAGTCTTACAAATTTACTGTCTCTGATGGACACACGTCCAGATCATCCGGTCTCAAAACTCCGCCATCTCTCTCCCCACATCCACCACTGCTGGCGGCTCACCTCCAACTGCGCAACGCTACGCGCTGTTCACATCCAACTGCCCAACACTACAATAGCATATACTCCAACAATGCAAACCAACCACAGCGTTCACACAGCACAGTCAGTGATTTTCATATAGAGCGCTACGTGGCGTTACCAACATAGAAACCTAAACAGCCTACTTACAAGGTATGCATTACGTCTGGCAAATTTTCAGTGGGAATAGGAGAAGGTAGAGAGCGTGCTTTGGATGAAAGCTGACGCCGGACACTAGAAAGGAGCCCCCGCCGCCATCGAGTGTCTGCGCAGTGCTGAAAGCCGGCACGTGCGGCCTGCATTAGCCTCAGTGCAAAACGCTGTCGACGGGTTGCAGTGATTCACGGCGCAGCGCCGTGTTTTACCCTCTTACGGGCTGGCCGGGTCGTCACAAAAGAAAACACTCGGCAGCATTAAGGCGGTGGGCGTGCGCCCATTATAGGGAGCCTCTGCCGGTGTCGATAATTACTGTAACGAAATACAGGCGGCGCGGCGGAGGAGCAAGCGCGCCTTTTTTAGGCGGGCGTGTGTTGTGCGGCGCGTGCCGCAGCCGGAAACAAAGCAGCGACGCGTGCGCGAGCCGAGGCGTGGCTGGTTACTGTGGGGGACGTTGCGACGGCGCCCGCAGCTCGCCTTCGATCCCAAATACTGAGACTCCAGGTCCAGCTACCGCAGCTGGACCACTCATGCCTTACTGTGAAACGCTCTGGAGTGCCTTGCCCTGCGAGAACTTAACCATTTTCTTGGATAAAAGTCGTGGTAATGCCTGATTCTTTCCTGTAAACGTTGACTCAGCTACGAAAATGGTTCAAATGGCTCTGAGCACTATGGGATTTAACATCTGAGGTCATCAGTCCCCTAGACTTAGAACTACTTAAACCTAACTAACCTAAGGACATCACTCACATCCATGCCCAAGGCAGGATTCGAACCTGCGACCGTAGCAGCAGCGCAGTTGCGTACTGAAGAGCCTAGAACCGCTCGGTCACAAAGGCCGGCTGACTCAGGTTCGCATGCGGTAGACTCATAAAAATTCATTTACCATATCCAGGTTTACTGCGAATGGAAGACCAAGAAGGACAAAAAGGGGAGTAAGACAGGTATGTAATCTTTCGCGCCTAATGTTCAGTCTGCGCACCGAAAAAGCAATAACAAAAATAAAAGAAGCGTTCAAGAGTGACAAGAAAACTCAAGGTGAGGGACATCAATAATATGATTCGCTGATGACATTGTATCCGAAGTGAAAGTGAAGAACAATTACAGGACGTGTTGAATGAACTGAGCAGTCGCATTAGTGCAGAACATGAACTGAGAGTAAGCCGAGGAAAGACGGAAGTGTGACGCACAGTCAAACGAATATGAGCCCGGTGGAAAATCGTAAGTAAACTGTTTATTATTTCAAAAGTAATTTACGTAACTCTTAATACATTTACCTGACTGTGAGACAAGACGGTCAGTGCCTTCATGGAAAAATGTTTGCGACTGGCTACTGTAATATTTCTGGCTTTGTCAGCCATCATATTAGGCTCCAAGAAGCTGTTCCCAGAGCAGTGGAGACGCAAGAAGTATATAGATGACGAAATGTGGTGTGAGTTACCTGTGACAGATGTTAGATTCGTTACCGTTCCCGTGAGAAAGACCGCCTGCATAATGCTACTGCTCTGTGATTGGCTGCTGTGTTCGGAGCAAGGGCGCCAAAACGTTAAAGTATAGTTATTATTATTATTATTAGTTAAACTACTCATTGGAATGGCTTCACTTTTTAAAAGAAATATCTCTCAACAGCTGACTATCACTCAGTCATTTTAGAATTATTGAAAATAATTTAAATCAAAAACAAAAGACTGACGAAATTTCAGACGAAGCACTTCGGAAGCGTTCGAGTCACGCCTTTTCTGGTATGGCGCGCGTAGTGTTTCGGACTGTTCGTCGCTCTGGATTAGACAGTCGAGAAGAACAGACATGTTGTCCGTCGTAGGATGTGTTTCCAATTTTTATTTAAGTTCCTGTTCGTCACTCTGGATTAGGCAATCGAGATGTACAGTCATGTTGTCTGTGGCAGGATGTGTTTGCTACTATTCAGTATTAAAAGATTCACTCCGGTAGTCATGAGGCACAGACACGTGCCACAAACACTGTAAAGATACATTTTCGTAAACATTGTGTTTGATCATGTACTTTGCTGTATCAGAAGGTGTTGTGTGAATATCATGTAGTCTTCTCGTGTGGCTATATTAAAATACGCGAGTGGCATCCCAAAGAAGTGGTACATTATTTCAGAACAGAACCTCGCTAAAAGTCAGTTTCAATCTCAAGATACGGAACCTACGACCTGCGTGCTGTTTTCTACGCTGGGGACATCAACTTGAAGACAGCAGGTTAGTGAACTATAACAGAACCTTCGTATTCCACACAGTGCAGTGGAAACAACTAGGCGCCTCACGTGTACTGCATGCACAGAACAAATGTGCTCAGTGACACGTCATCTGCAGTAATGCAGAGGAAGTAAAGGAGGATGATCGTTATTAACACCAACAATCAATTCATTGTTACTTTCTTGCCGTACTACGGATACGTACTTGTAATCAGGTGTGCATCTCCTCGTCCGAAGCAGATCAATGGCCACGAATGACTTTCTTCAGAGCTCCAAAAATGTGTAAATCAGATGGGGGGAGTTGGGAACTGAACGGAGGATATGTAAGAGATTTCAAGCAGAACTCCTTCAGAGTATCGAGACACCAGGCACGCGAGCTCCGGGAAAGTCATTATGAACTTTTTCTTTAGCTGAAGAGGCCCACATTCTGGAACATGGCGACACAATTAAAGCACAGCGATACTTGGACACTAGAGCTGCTCTCTACCAAAACTACGAATCGGTAGTTTTGATACACTAGGTAAGTGACGTAGTAAATGGTAGGATTAGTATTAGTATTGGTAGCATCGGTAGGGAAAACAACAAACATGAATGTAATGAGAACCACAAATCATTCAGCGTTAGCGTAATGTGTATTTCCTATTCTTACAGAATATAAATTCATCTTATAAGTAATAAAAATTAGTTGGTAGCGTAACTGCTGCGCTTTTCCACTGATGAGCCGAAACATTATAACCATTGCTCATCGCGAGATTGAATGCCTCCTTGTGGTGTTGCAGGCGCGTGACGCAGTAAGGAAAGAATATAAGCCGAAGATAGACAAGGGTAGTCATTATAGCGAAGATGCGGGCTACAAACGAGGAAATCCACTGGTACAAACTGTTTTGACAAAGAGTACATGTTCTGACGCTGCAGATGGAAACGAGAATCTCTGAAACGGCGAAGCTGGTTGCCTGTTGGCGTACTACTGTCATGAGCATATGTGGAAAAGCCGGCCGGTGTGGCCGAGCGGTTCTAGGCGCTGCAGTCGGGAACTGCGCGACCGCTACGGTCGCAGGTTCGAATCCTGCCTCGGGCATCGATGTGTGTGATGTCCTTAGGTTAGTTAGGTTTAAGTGGTTCTAAGTTCTAGGGGACTGATGACCTCAGATGTTAAGTCCCATAATGCTCAGAGCCATTTGAACCCTCTGTGGAAAGCGAATGAGGGATGATGAAATAACGAGTAGGCCGTTTGGCATCGGACGATCACGTCTCATCACAAAATACAGACGTTTGAGGATCCCCCACAGTGTGATCCAGAATAGGCAGCGATCTGTGGTAGATCTGAAGACAGAGTACAATGCTGGTGCAGGCACAGGTGTTTCAGAGCACACCGTTCAAAGGCTATTGTTGAATATGGTGCTCCACATCATACGACCCCTACGTGTTCCTGTGTCGACCCACCGACATCGTCAATTGTGAATGCAGTGGGCACAACATCACTGAGCTTTCACCATGGATCAACAATGTGTCGCCTGTCAAATGAATCGCATTTCTCGTTTCACTACGATGTTGGTTGAGTCCTTATAAGCCGTTATCCAGGCGAACGGCAGCATGAAACATGCACCGCACCACACAACAGATGGAGGCCGGTGAGGGCAGAATTATGCTGTGGGGTACATTGAGTTGGGCGTCCATGGGATCTGTAGTGCTAACTGAAGGCATCATGGCAGCAGTGAGGACCACCTGTATCGCTCCATGCTTGAGGTCTCCCCATATGGCAGTGACATCTTCCAGCAGGACAACCGTCCGTGTTTCAAGGTCAGTGCTACAGTGATTTGAGGGGCGTTATAGTGAACTTAACATCGATGTCTAGGCCACCAGATGTGCCTGCTCTGTACACATTAAAACACTTATCAGGAGCCAGCTGCGTGCCAGTAAACCACCATCCCATAATTTACAGGAATTTCTTGACCAGCGCATAGACTTCTGGTGCTACAAACGTCTGGATCCCATCAAGGACAGTTACTTTTCAAGCCAGTACAGTTTACATGCACAAACATAAAAAAATGATATCATGGAACGACTGGCGCAGCGCTACTACACCGAATTTTGCTACAAACTGACAGCCAGATGGAAACCATTCAGAATATTCAGACCGCTTTCGATGGCGATCCTATGGACCTCACAAATATTAAGGAGTAGTACAATCGTTTTGGAGACGGCTGCACATCGATGAAGAGCGAGCCATGCTCTGGTCTGGCAACAACATGCTAAAATGACCAGATCATTGCCAAAGTGAACGCTGTGGTGGCACGAGACAGTTGTGTGACTATCAGAGAAATTGCAGAAGAGTTGAGCGCAAGCACTTTTTCGGCACATTCCATTCCTACCGAAGATTTCGCTGGCCATGAAGAGTGTGTCGGCGAAAGTTGTGCCGAAGCTGCTGATGTCGAAACAAAAGCAACTTCGTGTTGAGGTCATTTAGGACATGCTGGACTCCACAAACAGTGAAGCAACTTCGTGAGCACCGTAATTACTGGTGATGAGTCCTGGGTGTACAGGTGCAACCTGGAAGCCAAATCCCAGTCGTCATTGTGGAAGTATTCTTCGTCAGCAAGACCAAGCGCACGTGAACGTCAAAGTTATTCTGACTGTTTCTTTGAGCCCCACAGTGTGGCACATCACGGGTACGCACCACAGGATCATACAATCACCAAAGAGTACTACAGGGATGTCCTCCATAGCCTATGTGATGCTGTGCGACGCAAGAGACCAGGCTTGCGGTCAACATGATATTGGTGCCTGCATCACAACAGCACATTCCTCGCACTTGATTCAGACTTTTTTGACAAATAACCAGATTCCTGTGCATCAACAGGCTCCTTACTCTCCTGATTTGGGCCCCTGCGACTTTTGGCTAGTCCCCAAACTCACGAGGCCGTCGAAAGAAGCGATTTCAGGCAAGAGAGGACTTCATGGCAGCAATGACAGCCGTGCTAAACTCCATTCACCAAGAGACTTTTTTCGGAATGCATCCAACAATGGTGGCACCGGTGGGAAAAGTGCGTGCAGTCCCAAGGGAACTAACTACTGTGAGGCGTCCAAAGCTCCAGGTAAGCCAGTCTTTTTCTTCTCCCGGCCATAGAGGGTAGTTCATGTAGCCGAAAATTTTTGTACAGTAATAGGAGGTCGTGTCACGGACAATATACTAGAAATCCCGACTGATGAGGGATGAGTATCGGGTGGAGGTGCGTTGGAAGGTCAGTTTTGTACGTTTGTCTTAAATAAGTCGAAAACAAGGCGTCCAGTGGAAACGTAACCCCTACAGAATCTAACTAAATTAAATTTCCTACAGAAAGGTATTCTTCATTTTTTTCTGTAGGACTAATAGTTTGCGTCTAGCGAGAGAGAACAAATGAAAAAATGGCACGTGGTTTTTGAAGGCCAGAGATAATATTGCGGGTTGCATAAAACTACTGCTGAATCACCTTGTATACACCGTATGTTCCTTTTAAGAGTAGTCACGCACATTTTCTCTATGTTCCGGCAGACATTTGCAGTTTCGTTTTTGCACTGTATACCTGGAGTCAGACCAAACAAATGGTACTCATTACGTCTTTCATGCGATGCCCAGTGCTGTCGGAAAGCGTCGATTAGTTTCGCATGGAATTTTACTTGCGCATTGGATACAACGTTAGCGAATTAGTCTAGTACGATATTCGTTGTATCGATATGTATTAACAGGAAAATTAAAACGCGAAAAATAAACAGACTTCAGCAGCGACAACACTGTCCTAGCCCAGAATGACTTCCAGCGCCATGCAGCAGCGATGCTCTGACTCTGCTGGAATACTGGTTATTCTTCGTATGTGAACGTCCATGTTAATACATATCGATAAAACAAATATCGCACTACACTTATTTGCGACCGCTTTGTCGAATGGGCACGCAAAATTCCGCTGTAAAAATAATTTTGTTCGAAACGGTAAACAAACCAACGCTTTTCGTCGTCACTGCGCGTCGCATGAAAGATGTAATGAGCAATATTTCTTTGGGCGGACTCCATCTATACAGTGGAAAAACAAAACTGGATATATCTCTCTGACGAAACATCAGAGAAAATGCTCCTGACGACACTTAGGACGAACTCTCTCTCTCTCTCTCTCTCTCTCTCTCTCTCTCTCTATCTCTATCTCTCTCTCTATCTCTATCTCTATCTCTATCTCTATCTCTATCTCTATCTCTATCTCTATCTCTATCTCTCTCTCTCTCTCTCTCTCTCTCTCTCTCTCTCTCTCTCTCTCTCCCCTAAACTCCACTGACAAGCCTTCAGATGTTATTCGGGGATACCTTCTCAGTATTTTGGTGTAATGGACCCACTACCTCTCACGACTCGTTACACGGTTATTGTACTTAGTTCGGTTTCTTTCCCCACTCATCGTTGTATGTGTGTGACACTTGGATAGTGAGAAGCAGATCAATATCAACTTCGTGAAAGAGTTCACTGAAGGCAGTGGAAGAACGACACAACGACACCTGAGCTTTTCCCTCTGTAACCACAACCACACCACAAGTCTTTTGCATCTGTACATAGGCATCTACGGGAAACCGTATGTTTTACGAAACTTCCTGGCTGATTAAAACTGAGTGCTGGACAGAGACTCGAACTCGGGACCTTTGCCAAGGTCCCGCGTTCGAGTCTCGGCCCGGCACACACTTTTAATCGGCCAGGAAATTTCATATCAGCGCACACTCCGCTGGGGAGTGAAAATCTCTTCATATGTTTTACGTTCAGATAATAGCATTGTAAGTAGGCTGTTCAGGTTTTTATGTTGGTAACGTCACGTAGCGCTCTGTATGAAAATCACTGACTGTGCTGTGTGCAGTCTGTGGCTGTTTGGTATTGTTGGAATATTCACTATTGTAGTGTTCGGCAGTTGGTCGTGAACAGCGCGTAGCGTTGTGCAGTTGGAGGTGAGCCGCCAGCAGTGGTGGATGTGGGGAGAGAGATGGCAGAGTTTTGAGAGCGGACGATATGGACGTGTGTCCGTCAGAAAGAGGAAATTTGTAAGACTAGATATCATGAACTGATACATAAATGATGACCTTTGAACATTATTAAGGTAAATACATTGTTTGTTCTCTATCAAAATCTCTCATTTGCTAACTATGCCTATCAGTAGTTAGTGCCTTCAGTAGTTAGAATCTTTATTTAGCTGACAGTATTGGCACTCGCTGTGTTGCAGTAGTTCGAGTAACGAAGATTTTTGTGAGGTGAGTGATTCATGAAAGGTATAGGTTATTGTTAGTCGGGCCATTCTTTTGTAGGGATTATTGAAAGTCAGATTGCGTTGCGCTAAAAATATTGTGTGTCAATTTAGTGTTGATCGGAATATGTAAAGAGAGAAATGTCTGAGTACGTTCAGTTTTACTCAGCTGTCTCTGTTTCAAACAACGTAAGAGTTTTTCCAGCACTGTCATTCATAAATTTTGTAAGGGGACGTTTCAGCATATTACGGTATTTTTCACTGTTGTGGCATTATTTGTACAGAAACTAAAGTAAATGATGTAACAAACTGATTAAACTATAAAATTTTGTATTTGTTGGGAGACACAGCCTCCAGATGCTTAATGAACGTAAACACTATCCGCAGTAGGCTGAAATGCAATGTTTAATTAACCTTACAATTAGTTAATTTCGGCCGGCCGCGGTGGCCGTGCGGTTCTAGGCGCTTCAGTCCGGAACCGCAGGACTGCTACGCCGCAGGTTCGAATCCTGCCTCGGGCATGGATGTGTGTGATGTCCTTAGGTTAGTTAGGTTTAAGTAGTTCTAAGTTCTAGGGGACTGATGACCTAAGATGTTACGTCCCATAGTGCTCAGAGCCATTTGAACCATTTGAGCCAAGTTAATTTCGACTAAGCGTCACTATCACAAATGTGCTTCACCATGACTCTTAGTTGAAATTAGCCAGTTGCACGATTAAATAAACGTCACATTACATCCTACTACGGACCAAGATTACGTTTATTTGAATAAATCATTATTACACTATTACCCTGTAACGCCGAGACCGCGGGCTCCTTATATATATATATATATATATATATATATATATATATTCTTTGCATATCTTAGAAGCTAGATTAAGGAAAGGCAAACCTACATTTCTAGCATTTGTAGACTTAGAGAAAGCTTTTGACAATGTTGACTGGAATACTCTCTTTCAAATTCGAAAAGTGGCTGGAGTAAAATACAGGGAGCGAAAAGCTATTTACAATTTGCACAGAAACCAGATGGCAGTTATAAGAGTCGACGGACATCAAAGGGAAGCAGTGGTTGGGAAGGGAGTGAGACAGGGTTGTAGCCTCTCCCCGATGTTATTCAATCTGTTTATTGAGCAAGCAGTGAAGGAAACAAAAGAAAAATTCGGAGTAGGTATTAAAATCCATGGAGAACAAATAAAAACTTTGAGGTTCGCCGATGACATTGTAATTCCGTCAGAGACGGCAAAGGACTTGGAAGAGCAGTTGAACGGAATGGATAGTGGCTGGAAAGGAGGATATAAGATGAACATCAACAAAAGTGTAAGTAGGCTGTTTATGTTTTCTCTATGTAAGTAGGCTGTTTATGTTTTCTCTATGTAAGTAGGCTGTTTATGTTTTCTCTATGTAAGTAGGCTGTTTAGGTTTTTTTTATGGTAACGCCACCTCTGTATGAAAATCACTGGCTGTGCTGTGTGCAGTCTGTGGCTGCTTTGCATTGTTGTAATACTCGCCATTGTAGTGTTAGGCAGCTGGCTGTGAACAGCGCGTAGCGTTGCGCAGTTGGAGGTGAGCCGCCAGCAGTGGTGGATGTGGAGAGAGAGATGGCGGAGTTTTGAAATTTGTCATGAACTGCTATATTTATATATGATGATATCAAGGTAAATACATTGTTTGTTCTCTATTAATATCTTTCATTTGCTAACTATCCCTATCAGTAGTTAGTGCCTTCCATAGTTTGAATCTTCTATTTAGCTGGCAGTAGTGGCGCTCGCTGTATTGCAGTAGCTTGAGCAGCGAAGATTTTTGTGAGGTAAGTGATTTGTGAAAGGTATAGTTTAATGTTAGTGAGGGCCATTCTTTTGTAGGGAATTTTGAAAGTCAGATTGCGTTGCGCTAACAAAATATTGTGTGTCAGTTTAAGCACAGTCATGTATAATTGTTAAAAAGGGGACGTTTCATATGTCGACCCTTAGCCGAGGATACCTCACTGGAATCTTCTGATTTTTTTCTTGTAGTTTGTGTAATTAGTGTAGCTATTGTTTATTGCTAGCGCGTAATTGTAGAGAAAATCTCCTTTGTAGTTGCAGTCTTTCATTGTTGTACAGTAAAACAGTTGTGGCATGCATGTAGATTCGCGCCAAGTATTTCGCAGCTGCGCTGGCAATTAAGTAGACATTATTTCCATTGCTATGTTATTTTATTTTGCTCTTCAAATTGTGCTTTTCTGTGTTATCGTGTGAAATATTGTGACAATTATGGCGTGTGAAAAACGTAATACTAGGCTCCAAAGTAAACTGAGAAATGACAGTGAAGACGAAAGCAGTGTGTTAGCGCCGCAGAGTAATGAATTAACTAATGTTCAAAGTAGTAATTTGGTAATTGCGCATAGGGAAATGGAGCGGGCGGCAAACAATGGTGTAGACAGTGAATCAGGTAGCGAACAGGGAAGCGTTATCGATCGATTGGTCGGCAACAGCTCGCCTCAGGAATCGGGAATGACAGAACACAATATTGCAAATACTGCAGACTCAGGTTTTGGGTTCTCACCGTTTTCTCAAATGAGTCAAGACACATTTTCCGCTTGTCAGAATGTGAATGTTGCCGGTGCAACTTCACTGCCGAAAAGCACTGAGGAACATGTTTCAGACACCAGTGCATTGTTATTACAATTAATGCAACAAATGGGACAAAAGCTTGAAAAGTTAGACACAATGGAACAACACCAGAGACAAACACAGCAACAGTTAGACACAGTGGAACAAAATCTCAAAAAGTTAGACACAGTGGAACAAAATCTTAAAAAGTTAGACACAATGGAACAAAATCAGAGACAAACACAGCAACAGTTAGACACACTGGAACAAAATCAGAGACAAACACAGCAACAGCTTCAAAAGTTAGACTCATTGGAACAAACTCTTGAACAAACGCGTGAAGATTTAACTACTGAGTTACATAACATTGAATCGAAATGTCAAAAAGTCTGTAATGACGTAAAAACTCAAATTTGTGAGCATTTTCAACCTATTTTTTCGCGGCATGAAAAGGCATTACAGAATCACGAAGCAGCCATTAAAGAACTGCAAATTATTGTTCATGAAAATCATGAGACCTTGCAAGCTAAATTTGACTCAGTTGCATCTACCGATTCGGTTACGCAACTTGCAAAAACTCAGGAAAACTTAAAGAACACAGTAGATTCGATTTCAACACAAATGAACACTCTGAAACTTGGTTCAGAAAAACACATTGAGGAAATGTGTTCACTATCGGAGAAAGTAGCCGAACTTTCGGATCAGTTCACTAACTTATCTACGAAGGTAGATGATAATCTGAACGACACAAAACCGGTAGTCTTTAATGACACAGAAGAGTGCGAACAAATTAGGAAATTCAAACAAAATCAGAATCAAATTAATACGCAACATCAAAGAGAAATCCGGGAAGTACAAGATCAGCTGACTCAGGTAATACAAGAATTACGCATTTCAGAGGCCACTCGCGCTCCAATACGGGAAGAGGGACTTAGAAATACGGAACAACCACAAAATAATAACACAGGACACTTCGGAAGTTATGAAAGAAATTGGCAAGGTGCACCGAATTTTGAAATGGAACCGCCGAAACGACGTAACAATGACCGATATGCGACTCGCCGACATGACGATTTTGACTATAAGCTGTTCATTACTACACGTAAATTCAAAACATTTAAGAATTCTGGCAACGACATTCATCCACAAGCATGGCTCCATCAATTCTCTCATTGTTTTCCTCCCAACTGGTCATTAGAGCACAGATTAGAATTTATGTGTGGCTACTTAAAGAATGAACCAGCTGTAAGAATGCGGTCGGTCATTCACGATTGCCACAGTGAAGGAGAGTTTTACCATGCCTTCCTCTCAGCATATTGGTCTCAGGCCACACAAGACCGAGTAAAACAAAGCATCATAATGATGAAACGTTTCGAACAATCTGAATTTTCCAGTCTTATGAAATATTTTGAAGACATGTTGCACAAGAATCAGTACCTGTCAAACCCATACAGCCCCTCAGAACTTATCCGCATTTGCTTAATCAAATTGCCTGAACATTTACGACACATTATTTTGGCAGGACGTTGCAAAGACGACATTGAAGCATTTCAGGGACTGTTACAAGAATTGGAAATTGACACTGACAATCGCGGAATGCGGAAACAGGAACACAACAATTACAGGTCACATCCGTCACAATTCCTCGATAATAACTGGACGCGACAAGGCTATTCTCACAACACAAATCGTGACCAAAACAGACACCACCTATACGACAACCGCTGGCAGAGTAATAATAGTTACAGAGAAAGATCGCATTTCCGTAGTAATGACTATCACAGAGACAATCAGAGAAACAGACAATATGGGAACCAAAACATTTATTATCAAGGGAGGCAGAATAACTTCAGACGCAACAGTTCGGCGCAGAGTTACGATTCAGGGAGAAATTCTCCACCACTTAACCGACAAGAAAGAAACTACAGGAACTACCAACATGACGACAGACGATGTGATCGTAACGACAGACCTGAATTGAATCAGAAATGGCGGGATTTAAACAGGGCAGGGCCCTCTCGTCACGGTGAATTTGTAGAAGTTAGGTCTCCGAACCCGAATAACGGCGCGCGCCAACAAAGAGACAGACAATGACTCGCACAGCAGGCAGCCGCGTGCGTCCGCTGGCTCCGAGAAAAATAACATAAGACGCTAGCCTTGAGAAGAATTTTAGCATTCTTTACCGATGTATACCACATGATAATTGCGTTGAAGTTGAACTCTGCGTACTAGGAAGAGTAAAGGTTTACACCACATTTCACATGTAAAACCGTTTATTGAAAGATAATCTGCTTTTTAACTTTGTCTTTGCCATAAAACGTTTCACTTCACGTTACTAGTATGCTTTAGAAACTGTTAACATGCAACAATGTTTGAAGTTAAATATCCAGTCTAGAACCTAGGGAACATTTTTAAACAGAAATTACGAATGCATTGTTATAGTGAACAGACGTCACAGTGTTATTGTGTGTGTACATTCTTGCTTGTTAGTTGCACGATTACGTAACGACTATAAGGCTCACATACTTAGAACATATACCTGCACTGCTAATGAGATTTTAATGCAACATTTTGGGGTACTTGCAAATACATTATGGATTCAAGGTGCTTTCTGAGAGATACCAGGTGACACAGTGGTTAGTTTATTTGACAGCTACACGACTATATCACGACGCTACTAATGTGTGACACAATTTACCTTGTTGCTTTTGCAGTGTATCTGTTTTATATCTGCACAGTTTTTCTGAATTCTTCTGGAAAGTAAAACATGTTTTAATAGTAACTTTTGTGGTATAGCTACAATGAGGCAGCCTTTTCCGTAGCACAACAATACGTTACAGCACAGTAGTTTCTTCATCACAACAATAAGCATAATAACTATGATATCTATACGCAAAGCATTTCTCTTTTGTTTATCATGAGGTAAGTACATTGACTTCTGCAGAACTTAGCTTTCGGAGGACGATAACTACGACACTTCCACAGAGATTATGTTACAAGACGCACAGTTTAGCGCTACAGTACACGTATTTGAGTGATCAATTTTATACTTAAAACATTTATTTTTAAAGATTTTTGAATTACAAAGAAAGTTTTCTGTGATATATTTCATTCCATTGGTGTAATCTGTAACACCTGAGGGTATAATTACATTAATCTTCAGGGGGGTACACGCTTACTTTGTGTACCATGTGTGTGGCAACCACAAGGAACCCTAGCTAATATGGTATTTGCTTATACAACTTTACACATCGGTACCATATTTCTCTAACACACAAATTATACAGCTATCTGATCATTTAACTGAGAGATAAACATTTTTTTACTACATCAGTGACACATGTTTACGCAATTACACAGTTGGGTAACTTCACACTTATGAAACTGTATTTTGTCTGTACTTTGTAAACTGTTCATATTTTTTCGGAATCATTGTGATACTATGAGAGCTTTGAATGATGTATTTGGTAAGGGAGCATGATTTTAAAGTACGTTTGAGGCAGATGACACTTTTGACATGAGCAGAGAATTTTTTTAATTATTGGAGGAAGCTACGACGATTTTGAGATTTGACTGAGGTGTTATGATGTTATTATTACGACGACGATGTGTACTATGCTGTTGAGATATGTTTATGATCAATAAGATGTTGCTACCGTATATGAGGAATAAGAAGTATGTTGGAAACCAAGAATCGTACTTTAAGAGTTATGAAATGTGCGTAAATGCGTGACTGTATCACAATGCTGACGAATATTTTATTTGGACACTTATATTTATAGGATTTTCTTTCTACAGATTTGCAACGCTAATTCTTGACCTGTGAAATATTTTTATGTGAGACTGTCACTGTAGCGGAAACTGCTGTCGTAAATATTTCCGTAAGAAAGTTAAGTGACCACCTGCACGTAATGCGTCGTGGGCACCCAGCTGTGTCGGACGCCTGGAGAGAGGGCCATTGGCGCGTGCCTTTCAGAGCACAGGAAGGAAAAAAAAAGGGAGGACATTATCCTGGCCATTGTCATTCCTTTAGAGAAAGCATCGCAAATCCGACACGCTAATTACTTGGAAACATATCGTACTTTCTGATATTTACTGAAATGCCTAATGAAATGACAAGAAATAGTTTGTCTACACACCTGACTATGACTACTGTCTTTCTAGATGAGAGATTTTTTTACTACTTATGAAATGCCACATGACTATTGAACGATGTTCTTACGCTTTGCTTTGTACATAGTTGCTTATTTCATTTGATATCTTGTTTCTAGCTGCACTGCAGCATTGGTTAAAATAAAATTTTATAGATGTACTAATATAAATATTTTCTGTCTACAGATCGAGTATATAATAATTTTTTTCAAAAAAATGAGGGAGCACAAAGCGACATTTACCTTCACAGGAACTGCATTCATAATTTTCTTTTCAAGTACTTGGTAATTTCTTTCGTAGAATAAATTGTGATGCATCACTCTAGTGTTAAGATGTGACATAGGTATTAGACATGGCCATTTTTAGTGTAATATTTTTTTCTGCTTGAGCTATGTCATGTTTTGATATAAGTTATTACATTTGCTGCTGCTAGCTTTGCCAATCTGTATTTTTTGTCATTGCTGCTTGTGTTAATTGTTTTGTGCTGCTGCATTGCCTCGTCCCTTAGTTTAGCATCTGAGCTCAGTAGATTTAAGTTAGCTTAAGATGGGGTAGGCTATATGAGAGAACGAGATGTGATGAATTGGAAGAAATGCATTGAGAAGCTATAAGAAAATGGTTTGGCCAAAAAAAGTATTTTGAAAGAGGATATGAGCAAAAAAGTAGGGTTTAGGGACAACAGGTTTACGTAGGATTTTCTTGGAAATAAATAATGAGGTAAGAAATATGTGAACATATAAATACAGAAAGCATGCTTTGATAGGATTTTTTTGGTGGAAATAAATTTTGAAATAAGACGAAAGATCTATGGAATGAAGTTTTAGGTTGGACTGCAGTACCAAATGTTACACTGAAAACAAACCCTGCCCTTTCCTCTTGTGTTATTCTGCTATATGTTTGTGTACCCTTGTGTATTTGTGTTCATCCTGTCTTTATGTGTTTATCTGATACGATTTAGGTTGTAGAATTTTTCTAATACTCAGCTACATTCACTATGATGAGGAATACTGCTATCCTCAAATACAATTTGCATTAATAATATGTTATTTACTTTGTAAAGATGTTAGACATTATTAATTCTGTTCTGTTTAATGCTCATGTGTGAAGTTGATGTTTCAAAAGTTATTGTGATCCTTTATGTATGTACTCATGTCATAATTCCACTGATGTATATGTTTATTTCTATTCTTTTGTAAAGCCTGTGTTACTACAAATGTTATCTGTATTGTTATGATCTTTAATGATGTATTTTGTACCTTTGTAATTGTATTTTCATGTTGTAAATTTATAATTGTACAGACACCAGTTCTTCAAATTAAGTTACATTTCACTGCACACGTTTCTGTTGGTCATAGTATGTGGACAATATGTGAGAAGTAGGGACTGTTAGTGTTTGCACGTGTGTTAATAATTCAGCAAGGGACTGGATAACAGCATTGCTGGTTCTAAGGACAATTCCAAACACTTTGTGAGTGCACAAGTGGTGGTTTATGGACTTGCTATATTATCCGCAAGACTCTTCGATGGTGATTGTGCACCTGCACAGTCACAACACATGGCTGCTGGCCATCTCTATAAGGACTACAGTGGATCTGCATCTTTGATGGCCCACCAATACCATTATCTCTATAAGGACTACAGTGGGTCTGCATCTTTGATGGCCCACCAATACCATTATTTCTACAAGGACTACAGTGGGTCTACATCTTTGATGATCCATCAATACCATTATTTCTACAAGGACTGCAGTGGGTCTGCACCTCTGGTGGCCTACCAATACCGTAATCTCTACCAGGACTACAGTGGGTCTGCTCTGTGATGACCTACCTACCAATACCCTTCAAAATTTCGACTGACTCTGCTGTGGGTTTGCTCTGTTGTGGCCCATTACCTGTATGCATGTCAAGAGTCAGCACTGTCGTTCCGTTGGAAGGACAACACTACCTCTTCAAGATTGCATGGAAATCCACTACTTCTGTGTGCGTTTTCCTTTACTGCTCAGACTTTGAGAAAAACACTGCTATTTTACTGTGATGGATGATCAGGACTGTCTTTATGGACTGTGAGAAAGTTTAGCTTCTGACCAACATTGTATCAATAAGTGTGTGCATTTGATATCTTTGTTATTGTAATTATGAAAAATTTTATCAAATCATTATTGGCCACTGCCCAAAAAAAAAATTGTAAAATTTTTTGTGGGGAGCATAGGGGCTATGTAAGTAGGCTGTTTATGTTTTCTCTATGTAAGTAGGCTGTTTATGTTTTCTCTATGTAAGTAGGCTGTTTAGGTTTTTTTTATGGTAACGCCACCTCTGTATGAAAATCACTGGCTGTGCTGTGTGCAGTCTGTGGCTGCTTTGCATTGTTGTAATACTCGCCATTGTAGTGTTAGGCAGCTGGCTGTGAACAGCGCGTAGCGTTGCGCAGTTGGAGGTGAGCCGCCAGCAGTGGTGGATGTGGAGAGAGAGATGGCGGAGTTTTGAAATTTGTCATGAACTGCTATATTTATATATGATGATATCAAGGTAAATACATTGTTTGTTCTCTATTAATATCTTTCATTTGCTAACTATCCCTATCAGTAGTTAGTGCCTTCCATAGTTTGAATCTTCTATTTAGCTGGCAGTAGTGGCGCTCGCTGTATTGCAGTAGCTTGAGCAGCGAAGATTTTTGTGAGGTAAGTGATTTGTGAAAGGTATAGTTTAATGTTAGTGAGGGCCATTCTTTTGTAGGGAATTTTGAAAGTCAGATTGCGTTGCGCTAACAAAATATTGTGTGTCAGTTTAAGCACAGTCATGTATAATTGTTAAAAAGGGGACGTTTCAAAAGCAAAACGAGGATAATGGAATTTATTGGAATTAAGTCAGGTGATGCTGAGGGAATTAGATTAGGAAATGAGACACTTAAAGTAGTAAAGGAGTTTTGCTATTTGGGGAGCAAAATAACTGATGATGGTCGAAGTAGAGAGGATAATGGCAGTGGCAAGGAAAGCATTTCTGAAGAAGAGGAATTTGTTAACATCGAGTATAGACTTAAGTGTCAGGAAGTCGTTTCTGGAAGTATTTGTATGGAGTGTAGCCATGTATGGAAGTGAAACATGGACGATAAATATTTTGGACAAAAAGAGAATAGAATCTTTCGCAATGTGGTGCTACAGGAGAATGCTGAAGATTGGATGGGTAGATCACATAACTAATGAGGAAGTGTTGAATAGGATTGGGGAGAAGAGAAGTTTGTGGCACAACTTGACTAGAAGAAGGGATCGGTTGGTAGGACATGTTCTGAGGCATTAAGGGATTACCAGTTTAGTATTGGAGGGCAGTGTGGAGGGTAAAAATCGTAGAGGAAGACCAAGAGACGAATACACTAAGCAGATTCAGAAGGATGTAGGTTGCAGTACGTACTAGGAGATGAAGAAGCTTGCACAGGATAGAGTAGCATGGAGAGCTGCATCAAACCAGTCTCAGGATTGACGACAACAACAACAACAATATTCTTTGCATGTGTATATATTAGTGGAAACATACCTGCGCATGTTTTGTGAAAGTGAACTGTCAAAAACTGTTAGTATTCATCCTCAAGTCGAGATGACACTAAGAAAACTTGGCGGCCAGCATCTGCCACAGATTTTTTATGTGGGGTCAAAGGGAGGCTCTGTATATCCCCTCGATGACTGTAACACTGATCGACATCATTGTTGCTCGAGAAATTTTAATTAAAAAATTAATGATGCATACCCTCATTTACTTAAAGTGATGTAGGTAATCCACTAAAAATCTATATTAATATGCCGGAATTGTTGCGTAAGACCAAGTTGCGAGTGTTGTGCCATCTCTCTCGATCCTGAACGTGGAACTTACGTCAGTCGAACGAAACTGTCGTGGGCGCGAGTAACCCTTCCGCCGACCCTTACACGCAAATCACGGTGTGCCTCCCTCGCAGCTGGCCGGACATTGTAACAGCCGATACGGCGGCCCTCCCCGGGCCTATTTTTCCGCCTGGACCTGGCAGCGCCCGTTCCCCGCCACTGGCCCCGGACGTGATCGGTGGCCGGTAAATTGTGAACACCGACCGCGGGAATTTCCGCCAGATTGCTGCGATCTCTCCGGGCAGCCTCGAGCTCTCTGGAAGCAGGCGACTCTGGTGGTCGGCCAGCAAAACTGCAATTACCGCGGAAGGAGCACCGCGAACGGCCATCAATTAAGCTTTACGCTCCACTTGCTCGCCGGCCGCACTCGTAAGTTTCCGCAGTAGCTCTCGTAAGCGCAGAAGAGAGGTCACTAGCCTCGTCTAGCGTACCAGCATTTCCTTAACCCACAAAACAAGAAACCAACGCACCCTACGTCTGACATGCGAATAGGGAATCATCGGTTCAGGAAGGTCATACTCAATGCTAGATGAGATCTCAATGGCTCCAAGTATCCAGCGCCCGGGAGGACACGTATGTTGTGCTCTCTGTCGTGCAGAGTCAGAAAAAGACTTGCAGCAAGACAAGCATCCACACGGGCAGTCCGATGACGTCTGAAGCACCACAGACTGTCAGCATGACCACCGTTGTTGAGGCCTACTTTTATGCAGCACCAGGGAGAAGCGCATCGACAGTGTTGCGCCCAACTACAACCCTGGTCAATGAAAGCTGCCACATTGCATTCATCATCATCATACGTGCTCAGCACTTGTCATGATCGTATTGGGCGCTATTTGGAAAACAAGACCGTCAACTGTAATACGCATAGTCTATAATCTGGACAGAAATCGCTACATTTCTGATGTGTTAAGGCCGATATCTATGTCCCATTCCGAGGTTTCAGTGCCGTAACCTTCCAACAAGATAAAGCAAGACCCCACTTTGCCCCTCCTCTTCTCTGTTATCTCGATGAAGAGGATGTTCGACTGTTATTCTGAAGAGCATGCTCACCAAATCTCTCACCCACTCGAGACATATCTTAGGTTGCCGAGAGACTCACACAGTCACTCGTCAGCTACGATTGATGAACTCTTAACAGAATGGAATGACATCCACGCTCATTCTGAACCGACGCCCAACCGATTTAGGGCCACTGTAGCTGCCGGAGGTGGCAGTTCTGTGTACTAAATTTCGGACCTTGTGCACGCCCAAATCGCCTACAAATTTATCTCTTCAGTTTATTATCAGTTTGCATCAACATTCGAGACTATTTGTTATTATCAGGAATTTTACTGTCATTAATCAAATTTGCCCAGAGAGTTTTTCAAGTCTCAAACATGTTCAAGAATAGTAGTAGGAGTAATCCACTAAATTACAGGTCCATATCGTTAACGTCTATATGCAGCAGCATTTTAGAACATATATTGTGTTCGAAGATAATGAATTACCTCGAAGAAAACCATCTATTGACACACAGTCTACATGGGTTTAGGAAACATTGTTCTTGTGAAACACAACTAGCTCTTTATTCGCATGAAGTGCTGAGTGCTATTGACAAGGGATTTCAGATAGATTCCGTATTTCTGGATTTCCGGAAGGCTTTTTACACTGTACCACACAAGCAGATCGCAGTGAAGTTGCGTGCTTATGGAATATCGTCTCAGTTATGTGACCGGATCTGAGATATCCTGTCAGAGGGGTCACAGTTCGTAGTAATTGACGGCAAGTCATCGAGTACAACAGAAGTGATTTCTGGCGTTCCCCAAGGTAGTATTATAGGCCCTTTATGCTCTTCCTTGTCTATATAAACGATTTGGGAGACAATCTGAGCAGCCGTCATCGGGTGTTTGCAGATGACGCTGTCGTTTATCGACTAATAAAATCATCAGAAGATCAAAACACACTGCAAAAAGATTTAGAAAATGGTGCGAAAAGTGGCAGTTGACCTTAAATAACGAAAAGTGTGAGGTCATCCACATGAGTGCTAAAAGGAAACCGTTAAGCTTCGGTTACACGATAAATCAGTCTAATCTAAAAGCCGTAAATTCAACTAAACACCTAGGTATTACAATTACGAACAACTTAAATTAGAAGGAACACATAGAAAAGGTTGTGGGGAAGGCTAACCGAAGAATGCGTTTTATTGGCAGGAAACTTAGAAAATGTAACAGACCTACTAAGGAGACTGCCTACACTACGCTTGTCCGTCCTCTTTTAGAATACTGCTGCGCGGTGTGGGGTCCTTACCAGATAGGAGTGACGGAGTACATCGAAAAAGTTCAAAGAAAGGCAGCACGTTTTGTATTATCGCGAAACATGGAAGAGAGTGTCACAGAAATGATACAGGATTTGACATGGACATCATTAAAAGAAAGGAGTTTTTCGTTGCGACAGAATCTTCTCACAAAATTCCAATCACCATCTTTCTCCTCCGAATGCGAAAATATTTTGTTGCGACTTACATAGGGAGGAACGATCACAAAGATAAAATAAGGGAAATCAGAGCTCATACGGAAAGATATAGGTGTTCATTCTTTCCGCGCGCTTTACGAGATTGGAATAATAGAGAATTGTGAAGGTGGTTCCATGAACCCTCTGGCAGGCACTTAAATGTTATTTGCAGAGTATCTATGTAGATGCAGATGTAGATGTGATGTATTCACACAATTGAAAAAATGAATGAAAATTTATACCGAGGCCAGGATTCGGACCCAGGTCTTCTGGTTACTAGACACATGTGCTAACTTCTACGCCACCCTGGCACAGTGGCTTTGCACAACTGCACTGACTTCCTTAACACACCTCCCTTCTCAATGCGAATTCGCATTCACGCCTCAGCCCACTTGCTATTCCTCATAAACTCGAACAGCGTAGATGAGGCTCTCCAACTGTATTGGAATAGCACATCAGCATCGAACGAATTGAGGGATCCTGCCTAAAACTCGGGCATAGGTGCTTTAATTAACACCAAGTGGGCTGAGGCATTAATAGGAGTTTGGTTTGAGAGGGAGGCGTTCTAGTGAGCAAGTGAGTCGGATTTGAGTCCCGGTATGGGTAAAATTTCGTCGTCGATTCAGTCTGCATATACGGGGTGACAAATATTGAACTATATGAAATAAAATCGTCATAACTTCTGAACGGTTTGCGTTAGAACGTTCAACCTGCCGTTTGCCCACGAGGCATGATGGGAATTAGTATGCGCATGCGTTGTTTGGTTTTGCGACGAAGCTCACTTTCATTTGGATGAGTTCGTTAATAAGCAAAACTGGCGGATTTGGGTGACTGAGATTCCGCATTTCGCGATCGAAAAGTTTCTTCGCTCTCAACAACTGACTGTGTGGTGTGCAATGTCCAGTCACAGATTAATCGGTACAATATTCCTTGATGTCACGGTGACTACCAAACGGTACGTGAAGGTTTTGGAAGATGATTTCATCCCCAATATCCGAAGTGACTCTGATTTCGATAAGATGTGGTTCATGCTAGACGGAGCTTAAGCCCATCGAAGCAGGAGATTGTTTGATGTCCTGCAGGAGCACTTTGTGCACCGGATCCTGGTACTGGGGTATCCAGAGGCCACTGGCCTGGGCCTCGACTGGCGGCCATATTCTCCGGATCTGAGCACATGCGACTCCTTTTTGTGGGGCTATATTAAAGACAAGGTGTACAGCAATAACCTCAAAACCATTTATGAGCTAAAAACAGCCATTCAGGAAGTCATCGTCAGCATAGATGTTGCTACCCTTCAGAGGATCATGCAGAATTTCGCTATTCGTCAGCACCACAATATCGCCAATCATGGCAGGCATATCGAACGTGACGTAACCGAAATCCGAATATTTGTAGTGAAGTTTATGTTTTGAATATGGTGTGTGCACGCTGTAGTTTGTAACTAATTTAGGTTTTTTTATATATATTTCAATAATTGTCACCCTGACTGTATTTTTCACATAGTACAGGGTGGCGCACGAAATGTGTTACCAATTGTTTCTTTCACAATTTACGACGCACATTAGCCATCCCTCTGGGATCTCTAGAGCAGTACCAGCAGAGCTTGGAAAAACAAATGAGTTTCGAAATGGCGTGTAATTCACGATACTGCCGCTAGGAGACTAGTAAGCAGCAATGGCTGACAATGGGAGACTGACGACACAGCAACGATCGGCAATTGTGTTACTATTCCATGAAACGAAAAGTCTTGTGACTCAGAGCTGGTTTCGACAACAGTTTAACACACGATGGGTCCCTTGCAAGAAGACCATCCACAGGTTGTACCATAAATTTGTACAGGAAGGAACAGATTGGAAGCGAAGCGACCTCGGCCTAAGCCTGTTTGTTCGCCGGAGAATGCTGAAGCGGTACGAGTTGCTGTACAGAGAACTCACGGGAAATCGTGTAGAAAGGCAGCAGTGCAACTGGGAATATCCAGACGCTCCGTTCAACGCATTCTTAAAAGTGACCTCCATATGTACCCATACAAGATGACCTGTGCACAGAAGCTCACTGAAGAACACAAGCAGCAGAGACTACTGTTTGCTCAGTGGGCGGAGGATAGGGAAGAAACTATCCACTACGTTTGGTTTTCAGACGAAGTGCATTTTCATTTAGACGGTGTGGTTAATAAACAAAATGTGCGCTTTTGGGCCACGGAAAACCCACAAGTGCTTCATGAACGACAACATTATGCTCCGAGGATTACAGCGTGGGCAACAGTTTCCAGTCATGGACTTATTGATCCCTTTTCTTTGAAGAAACTGTGAACAGCGAGCATTATTTGAGCACGCTTCGCAGTAGCTTCATTCCACAGCTTCTTGCTACTGCCTTGCCCTTCAACACGCAGTGGTTCATGCAAGGTGGAGCAAGGCCACATACTGCAAACACTGTGTTGGAGTTTTTACACGAGCATTTCGACATGCGGATCATTTCACTCAGATTTCCAGGTCGCTTCAATGACGGACAAAATTGGCCTCCCAATAGTCCAGACCTCAATCCATGTGACTTTTTTCTTTGGGGATACCTAAAGGAAAAAATTTTTCCCGAGACGTCCACGTGATTTAATGGAGCTCAGAAGACTTATTCTTCAAGCTTGCAGTGAAATTACGGAAGACATGTGCCGTTGGGTAATCAATAACTTCAGTGTTCGTTTGAAGGAAGTTAGGAAACGAAATGGTGGACATGTTGAGCATGTGCTCAAATCTCCATGGACGGCTCTTCATTGTAGTATATGTTCCTTTCAGATTGTATTGACAATAAAGTTTATATTCAAAAACAAAATGGTAGCACATTTCGTGCGCCACCCTGTATACAGCTCAGAACCACAGAACGATCTACACTTCTACAAAGGTATGTATATCTCAGTTATTATGTGTATATTGTGAATAAGCTTATTAACGGGTTATCTTCTTGTAGATGTCTGATTGTCTTTTATTGGCCACCTAGACTACTGTTACATCACGATACTCTACAACCCTGAGCCTGTACATTCCCAAACTATCTCGCATTCTAATTTGGATTGTGTCAATCTACTGCTTTTCCACCCCGTTAAGGGCGGTCTTTAACACCTTAGTGTAACTTACCCATTGGTCAGTATCTTGAGCACCGTTTAAGTCGAGCCCTCCTTGATTAACGTAGAACGGCAGCAAACGTTTATGAATTACCGAAGGGGTAACATGTGATTAAAAGTGATAGAGACTGCGGCACTGCCTACATCTACTCGCCAGTTGTCGGCCGTCTGAACGCCGGCCTCAATTAGAGGATCTCTTTTATTGGCCGTCTCTGTAAATAACACGGCTGGAAGTGGCGGCAGGTCGAGACGGCGTTTATGCCACCCGTTCACCGGCGGGCCGGGCTCTGTATTAAGTGTTGGCAAATGGCCGCCCATTCTATTAGAAGCAAGCCAACTAATCGCCGACCATTAACGCGCCGTCTAATTATCTCGGCCGAGCGGGGGGCGTGGTCGCCGCCCGCCGCCCAAATGGCTCACTTTACGCCAATTTGTTTGTTTCCACTAATTGAGAGGGCCCTCCAGTTTTCAACCCCTACCTGCCCGATGGAAACACTCGTGCTAGCGGCGATATGAGTCCGTTAAGGTCAAATGGCGGTGAAAGTTCGAAAGAAAAAGTTTCACTATTTTTTTATTATAGAAAAACATTGAATTGGCTGTTGTTCTATGGCTTTCACTCCGAAAGCATTTCACCCAAATCACATTTCAAAAACTTTTCATTTCTTCTTTGTACTGTTTATCGTTCACATTCACTTCAGTATAATGGTACACACGAGACAAATACCCGTAGAAAGGATGTTCTAGCACCTAAATTTATAACCAATCAAATTTTACTTTTTTAGAAACGAATTTCTTGCTATTACCAATCTGCATTTTATATCCTCTTCGCTTCGCCCACGGACGGTTTTTTTCCAATCCAAACAACAATACTCGTTTACTACATTTAGTTTCACATTTCCCAATGTAATTCCCTCAGTACTGCCTGCTTTAATTCGGCTACGTTCCATCACTCTTCTTTTACTTTTTGTTGTTATTCCTTTCAAAATCCTCTGTCATCGGCAAGCCACAAAATTTTGCCGGCCGCGGTGGTCTCGCGGTTCTAGGCGCGCAGTCCGGAACCGCGCGACTGCTACGGTCGCAGGTTCGACTCCTGCCTCGGGCATGGATGTGTGTGATGTCCTTAGGTTAGTTAGGCTTAAGTAGTTCTAAGTTCTAGGGGACTGATGACCACAGCTGTTACGTCCCATAGTGCTCAGAGCCATTTGAACCATTTTGAACCACAAAATTTTCGTTTCTTTACTCTGAACTTTCATTCTCTTCCAAAATTTGTTCTTTGTTTCTCTACTGCTTGCTCAATGTACGAAATGAATAGTATCGGGGAGAGGCGTTTCTAAAAAAGTAAAATTTGACATTATAAATTTAGGTGCTAGAACGTCCTTTCTACGGGTATTTGTCTGGTGCGTACCATTATACTGAAGTGAATGTGAACGATAAACAGTTCAAAGAAGAAATTAAAAGTTTTTGAAATGTGATTTGGGTGAAATGTTTTCGAAGTGAAAGCCACAGCAACTACTGCGTCTCTTCCATGTCTTTCGATTCATAAATGTCGTCTGGTTTCTGCGGAAGTTGTACGGAACCTGTCGCTCCATGTATTTTATCTCTGTTCTTTTCATAATATTAAAGGCTGAATTCCGGTCAGCATTCTGATATGCTTCTTTCAAATCTACAAATGCACTAAAGGCAGCTTTACTTTTCTTCGATCTATCTTCTAAGATAAGTTGTAGCGTCAGTATTGGCTCACTTTTCCCTACAATTGTGAGTAAGGTAAACATCCTCTCCTTTGTTGGCGTGCTCCAGTCTTTCCATCCTTGTAGCTAGTTGCAATCCACAGAGAAACTTCCATCGCTAGTGTATGTCCAGAAGTGGTGGTGTAGAGTGGTTATAGTTCCTCATCACCAGAACGTACACCAGTATCCTACATTGCACCTCGAACCTCCGTGCAGCACTTCATGGAGTGATACTGTGATTAAATGATTAAGGTTTTCTGTCTGTTACTTGAAGACAGTAAGCTCGACAGCCTCTTTAGCGCTTTTGAAGAGGTTTCAACTACATGCCAGTTCGGGGATTCGCGCTGTCTCATCGACCATTATAGTCGCCTACAACAAACTGATGCAGTTGTCGTCAAACGCGCTCACTGCCAAGGAAAGAAGACAGACTTCACGAAGGAATAAATCATTTCCAATTACATCGCTTATTCTTTTAAATGGAGTCATAAGGAGGTGTAATGGTGTGACAATACACATTTATCACAAAGTTGTGGAAAGCAAGGAATTTTTCTTGAAATACTCCTCGTTTGATCATGAGCAACACGTTGGTTCTTTAAACGATCTTCGCAGTTTCACTGTGTTTCACAGAATCATTTGGGTACAAGTTTATTTTGAACAGGGCAGGTTGTTAAGGGACTAAAGATATGTAGTTCAGTATTAAATAATTTCTTCTGGTCAAACTAGTAGGGTATAATTCAATCACACTTACGTAATAACAGACTAACGTAATCTCAATCTTGCGAAAGGCCCACGTTTTGCAGGATGCTCACGGATGAATGGAGAGGCTACGTAATAATCGATATCCACAAGGTCTAAACATGCATTCATTTTCAGAAAGCCATCGAATGGTGGAGAGTGAACGGTACCTTGCAGTAATAATATTAATGGACCGAATTCTCCTTCAAATTGCGGAAACTGCTTTCGAAGTGAATTCACTGCTTCATGCACATCTTTCTAATTTTATCACTGTGGTGAAGCGGCACACGTACAAAAGAACGGGTACTACGTTAGAATTATCTTGGAAAACAGGTTCGCCGAATTTTAGGTGTTGTGTACGACACTTTCACTTGTGCCGCTGGAGCTGGCTGGGTATCTCTGTATCGTATTGGTGCACCAGATACACCCAATTACAGTAGTAATATAGATCTAGTTTTTCAATTATTTAAATGTAGCCTCTGAAAACTGTACTGTATGCTTGAAGCGCCTAAACAGTTGTTGAATCTTGCCTAGTCGTTGTCAAATTGTGGGGCGTCTAGGTAATCTGCTTCTCGGACCGCTAGACAACAATTCAAACAAAAAATGGTTCAAATGGCTCTGAGCACTATTGGACTTAACTTCTGAGGTCATCAGTCCCCTAGAACTTAGAACTACTTAAACCTAACTAATCTAAGGACGTCACACACATCCATGCCCGTGGCAGAATTCGAACCTGCGACCGTAGCGGTCGCGCGGTTCCAGACTGTAGCGCCTAGAACCACTCGGCCACCTCGGCCGGCCAATTCAAACAAATCGTATTAAAGAGTTCTATTAATAAAAGTAAATGATAGTACTTAACTTTGAGAATTGTATTGTATGGAACTGGGGACCTAGAAACGACGGAGAAGCTTCGTTCCCACCATAGCCCTCAGTGGTTCACAGGCCCACAACAGGCTACAGCAGTCCATTCACCCCACCGCCGACCCCCACCAAACCAAGGGTTACTGTGCGATTCGGCCCCCAGTGGACCCCCGTGGGAACGTCTCACACCAGACGAGTGTAACCTCAATGTCTGCGTGGTAGAGTAATTATGATTTACGCTTATGTGGAGGAAGTGTTTGCGCAGCAATCGCCGACGTAGTCTTACTGAGGCGGAATAAGGGGAACCAGCTCGCATTCGCCGAGACAGATGGGAAACCGCCTTAAAAACCATCCACAGACTGGCTGACACACCTGACTTCGACACTAACCCGCCGGGTGGATTCGTGCCGAGGACCGTCACGCCTTCCTGCCCGGAAAGAAGTGTGTTAGACCGTATGGCTAACTGGGAGCGCTAACTTTGAGAATTGCATAGATGTGTCGCAAGGAAAGGGCGACATGCGAAATAAACAAGCTCCTTCAGTATAAAAAATCCTAATACAAGAGATGTAATACACTTGACGCTTCTATTCAGGTGGCTAGTCTTCAAGCTTCTCTTCGTCTGGCAGCGGCCAGACGGAAGCGGCGCTTATGTTCTCTTCGTGTAGAGGCCGCTGCTGTTGTGTTGTCGTCCTGAAGAGGGGTAGGTCAGCGTGCGATTGGCTACCGTTTTCTTCACAGCCCTCTCTGCTCTCTCGTTCCCGACTGGCGTGCCAGTGCTTGACTCTACGCCGTAACAGAAGTATTGTGTATGTGAAGCATCTGAACCATGAGTCTGTATAATTATGGAGAAAACTGAAGACTCCTTCCTGCCTGAACTGTTGGTTGTTCACAAAAATGGTTCTGAGCACTATGGGACTTAACATTTGTGGTCATCAGTCCCCTAGAACTTAGAACTACTTAAACCTAACTAACCTAAGGACATCACACATATCCATGTCCGAGGCAGGATTCGAACCTGCGACCGTAGTAGTCATGCGGTTCCGGACTGAGCGCCTAGAACCGCTAGACCACCGCGGCCGGCTAACGGTTGTTCACAATCAAAGCCTTCACCAGTACTTGCTAGTGAGGAAATCTTCCACACAAATGACGGCGTCACCCGCATCTCTTGCAGACTTCCTGATGTCCTGAGTTGTGGAAAGAAATTGTACCACAGAATAGGGGATATACACTCCTGGAAATTGAAATAAGAACACCGTGAATTCATTGTCCCAGGAAGGGGAAACTTTATTGACACATTCCTGGGGTCAGATACATCACATGATCACACTGACAGAACCACAGGCACATAGACACAGGCAACAGAGCATGCACAATGTCGGCACTAGTACAGTGTATATCCACCTTTCGCAGCAATGCAGGCTGCTATTCTCCCATGGAGACGATCGTAGAGATGCTGGATGTAGTCCTGTGGAACGGCTTGCCATGCCATTTCCACCTGGCGCCTTAGTTGGACCAGCGTTCGTGCTGGACGTGCAGACCGCGTGAGACGACGCTTCATCCAGTCCCAAACATGCTCAATGGGGGACAGATCCGGAGATCTTGCTGGCCAGGGTAGTTGACTTACACCTTCTAGAGCACGTTGGGTGGCACGGGATACATGCGGACGTGCATTGTCCTGTTGGAACAGCAAGTTCCCTTGCCGGTCTAGGAATGGTAGAACGATGGGTTCGATGACGGTTTGGATGTACCGTGCACTATTCAGTGTCCCCTCGACGATCACCAGTGGTGTACGGCCAGTGTAGGAGATCGCTCCCCACACCATGATGCCGGGTGTTAGCCCTGTGTGCCTCGGTCGTATGCAGTCCTGATTGTGGCGCTCACCTGCACGGCGCCAAACACGCATACGACCATCATTGGCACCAAGGCAGAAGCGACTCTCATCGCTGAAGACGACACGTCTCCATTCATCCCTCCATTCACGCCTGTCGCGACACCACTGGAGGCGGGCTGCACGATGTTGGGGCGTGAGCGGAAGACGGCCTAACGGTGTGCGGGACCGTAGCCCAGCTTCATGGAGACGGTTGCGAATGGTCCTCGCCGATACCCCAGGAGCAATAGTGTCCCTAATTTGCTGGGAAGTGGCGGTGCGGTCCCCTACGGCACTGCGTAGGATCCTACGGTCTTGGCGTGCATCCGTGCGTCGCTGCGGTCCGGTCCCAGGTCGACGGGCACGTGCACCTTCCACCGACCACTGGCGACAACATCGATGTACTGTGGAGACCTCACGCCCCACGTGTTGAGCAATTCGGCGGTACGTCCACCTGGCCTCCTGCATGCCCACTATACGCCCTCGCTCAAAGTCCGTCAACTGCACATACGGTTCACGTCCACGCTGTCGCGGCATGCTACCAGTGTTAAAGACTGCGATGAAGCTCCGTATGCCACGGCAAACTGGCTGACACTGACGGCAGCGGTGCACAAATGCTGCGCAGCTAGCGCCATTCGACGGCCAACACCGCGGTTCCTGGTGTGTCCGCTGTGCCGTGCGTGTGATCATTGCTTGTACAGCCCTCTCGCAGTGTCCAGAGCAAGTATGGTGGTCTGACACACCGGTGTCAATGTGTTCTTTTTTCCATTTCCAGGAGTGTATTTGAGCTAATTTCCCTCTGTGAGGGTTAATGTTTTATTTGCAGCGAGAAATACTGAAAGTTTGACGTACTGATTTACTTACATTTTACGACTCAGGGAAGGTGACCTCCTACCTTGGGTATGTTTAGCGGTTGTCGTGATCTCATCATTACTATCGCTCCACTTGGCTGAATTTTAGACTTACGGAGAGAGATTCTTTAACGGCTCGCGAAGAATTTTAGTGCATTTTTTCCCAGAAAATGAACTACCATATACCCTTGTCCTGAAGCACAGCAGCTTAAATGAGCATTGCCACTTACTACTGTGAGAATACATTATGTCGGGTGCTGGATCCAAATGCCGATGACGAATGCTATCTGGTAACGTTCGTTCTCTTCGGAGGCTCCGCAAACAGATACGTTTATCTGGTAAAAGCAAGATATATAATTATGAGCATCTACCCTTTAGTCGGCCACGGTGGCCGAGCGGTTCTACGTGCTTCAAGTCCGGAACCATGCGACTGCTACGGTCGCGGGTTCGAATCCTGCCTCGGGCATGGATGCGTGTGATGTCCTTAGGTTAGTTAGGTTTAACTACTTCTACGTTCTAGGGGACTGATGACCTCATATGTTAAGTCCCATAGTGCTCAGAGCCATTTGAACCATCTACCCTTTACCCTGATGACACCGGTGAGGTGGCATGTTCTGGACTCCACTAAACCGAAAGTACTATTAAGCGGTCCTGATTCAAGTCTACAACCCCAGCCTGACAGTCTCAACTTGGACCCCTAGAAGTTAACATAAATTCTGGTTGAAATGTTACTTTTCATACCCGGTCGTTCTGCCCAGGTACGCATCCCACTAGATAAATGCTGAACTGGCGGGCGAAAGTCCAAGGGCAGTATACACACCGTATTAAAGCAAAGGTCAACATATCATCCTTTTAATAACCGATCAGGAGGCGTCGGAGAGAAGCCAGTGTGACTGCCTCCGGCATCTGCCTGTTGAGAGACGTTTCTGAACCTCGCTCTCTCTCTCTCTCTCTCTCTCGCTCTTTCTCTCTCTCTCTCTCTCTCTCTCTCTCTACTGTTCAGCATTCGTCCTGCAATACCACTGCGCCTTCCGAATACCTTTCAACTTTTGGCGCTCAACACTGCCGCGTATGACGCGGTCCCGGGATAACTTCGTTCTTCTTCCAGGGTCCCACTGTAAACCGAATCTATGAAAAACGCAGACATTATTTTCATAGTATTTATGACCCGTAAAAACTATCCCTCTACCTTGCCCGTATTTCACTGGCCGTCCTGTAAGCTAGACCACTCAACAGCGTTGCGATAAGGTCACACTAGAGGGTATAACAAGCACGTTCATGTAAGTTCCTCCAGCCGTTCAGAGACAATTTGGGAGTGCGTAGAAACACAGATAGGTTAAAGTGTGCTGCAGGCGAATGTGTGGATAGTACGTCATCGGAGTGTATCTTTCGCTGGAGACACTACTAGTAAGGTCAGGAACAGTCTCATCCAATGTAAAGTTCTCCATCTCACTCCACCCTAAACCTGCCCTGTTATCATGCAGGATGAATCGCCTAGTATTTTTTTCGATTTAGTCATAGCCTACTGTGGGGTGCACCAAAGTGCACTGTGACATCAATTCAGCGACATTTCTCGAGGCTTCTGCCACACGCAGTTGTAGTCTTCTTACTGCAATGGCTATCTCTTTGCACCACGACGTGCGGTAAGTAGAATTGCAAGTGCGGGTCATGTGGGTCCAAGTAGTGTCCCTAGTCACTAGCTTTTGTCCAGCACTGGATTAGAGAGTAATCTGGCACAATGTCGCTTCTGACCTGAGCCAAAGTCCATCGATCGTATTTACTGTTGAATGGTGATGTTCCAATCTGTCAGCAACCCATGAGACGTCGGGAGAACGCTTTGACCAGGGCAATAGTCGAACAAACTCCATATTGAGGGCGTTCATGACAACGCACGCTATTTCCAATCTCGGGTTATCTTGTTGAAAGATGACGGCATGGACACATCGAATATAGTGGACAGCCATCGCCAAGGAAAATCAGAAATTTTAGGCTGCCCAAAATATGGGCTATGCGAATAAGCGGTGATCGTGTTGTGAATCCAATGGTACCTCACAACATTACGTCATGTGCTGGGCCCATATGGTGATGATGAAAGCAGTATGGCAACCTGTGGTTGTACAGGTATGAGCAGCCCTTACAGGCTCGCCTTCACGCATTCCTCTTAAGTATTTTGTGACTAAAACCCTTCTGGCCTTTTATTTATTTTATACGTGACATGTAAGTACTGTCTCTGTCTTGTATTGTTAGTCAGCACTTACACTTTTTATATAAAAAAAATTTTCCCGTAAATTTGTAATTATGTTATAGACCACTTTAAATGTCTAAATTCTGATGAAAGCACTCTTAGAAGTGTTGAAACCTGGGTAATAAGACTAAAAAATTGTGACCGAGGGCTCATTTGTTTCAATTTTAATCCATAAACGGTCACTGAACCAAGCAGCCATTTTCAAAACTTTGCAGTATGGCAACGTTCATCCCCATAGGAGACTCTTCACACAGATACGTCCATCGTGATGATGTATACTAAACCGGGCCTTGTATGAAAAGACGACGTGTTGTCTCCCTTTGGTGTCCAGTATTTACATGTTCGTTATGTTGAAAACCTACGGTGACCTAAATGTTGCCCATGAAAGTAAGCCCACTTCCTGAGTCAACGTATTTGAATTCAGCCTGCCTTTTCGATGTCAACTAACTGTCTTCCCACGTCATGTTGATAATATTTGGCAATTGGATGCCGGTTTACGATTGAAACTACTCGAAAGTCATATTCATTGACTTCCGGAAAGCGTTTGACTCGGTGCCCCACTGCAGACTCCTAACTAAGGTACAGCATATGGGATTGGTTCCCAAATATGTGAGTGGCTCGAAGGCTTCTTAAGTAATAGAACCCAGTACGTTGTCCTCGATGGTGAGTGTTCATCGGACGTGAGGGTATCATCTGGAGTGCCCCAGGGTAGTGTGGTAGGTCCGCTGTTGTTTTCTATCTACATAAATGATCTTTTGGATAGGGTGGATAGCAATGTGCGGCTGTTTGCTGATGATGCTCTGGTGTACGGCAAGGTGTCGTCTTTGAGTGACTGTAGGATGATACAAGATGGCTTGGACAGGATTTGTGATTGGTGTAAAGAATGGCAGCTAACTCTAAATATAGATACATGTAAATTAATGCAGATGAATAAGAAAAAGAATCCCGCATTGTTTGAATACTCCATTAGTAGTGTAGCGCTTGACACAGCCACATCGATTAAATAATTGGGCGTAACATTGCAGAGCGATATGAAGTGGGACAAGCATGTAATGGCAGTTGTGGGGAAGGCGGATAGTCGTCTTCGGTTCATTGGTAGAATTTTTGGAAGATGTGGTTCATATGTAAAGAAGATCGCTTATAAAACACTAATACGACCTATTCTTGAGTACTGCTCGAGAGTTTGGGATCCCTGTCAGGTCGGATTGAGAGAGGACATAGAAACAATTCAGAGGCGGGCTGCTAGATTTGTTACTGGTAGGTTTGATCATCACGCGAGTGTTACGGAAATCCTTCAGCTAATCGGGTGGGAGTCTCTGGAGGAAAGGAGGCGTTCTTTTCGTGAATTGCTACTGAGTAAATTTAGAGAACCAGCATTTGAGGCTGACTGCAGTACAATTTTACTGCCGCCAACTTGCATTTCGCGGAAAGACCACAAAGATAAAATAAGAGGGAGTAGGGCTCGTACAGAGGCATATAGGGAGTAATTTTTCCCTCGTTCTGTTTGGGAGTGGAACAGAGAGAGATGATGCTAGTTGTGGTACGAGGTACCCTCCGCCACGCACCGTATGGTCGATTGCGGAGTTTGTATGTAGAAGTAGATGTAGATGAAGTAATGAAAACTATTACTACGACAGCTTTTGGCCGTTTTACGATTTCACGAAAGACTTAGGAGCTGTGGAGACCCGCCATTCATTATGCCTTCTGCCTGCTTAGGTTGGTTCTCACGCAGCTGTCTGTTATGTGGGAGAGCCAGACTCGATTCCCGGTACTGCCAGGGAATTTTCTTTGGTGAGAGGGCTGGTGTAGGGCGCATTCAGCCTCTTGAGGACAACTCAGGAGCTGTTCCAAGGTCAAGAACCCCGACAATAGCAGGGAGGTCGGTGTCCTCAGCACTTGTCCGTCCATATCACACCCCATAGCGCCGTTGTCAGAGGATGGCACCGTGGTCGGTCTAGGGCCAGAACGCGAAACTTTACCTCTCGTGTCATTCACTACGTCATTCACACGGGCCTAACTCGTGCAGTTACCGAGCCGCCAGACGGCACAGCAGGCCGCTTATCTGCTGAAGTGTGAGTACACCGCGAGGACGGGATGGGCGCTGTGCGCGCTGGCAGGCGACGGTGCGGAATAAAACATTGGACCTGCGCGGCGACGGCGCCCGCTTAGCTGTGGTTACAGCCGGCCGGGAATTTTGTTTGCGCTGACGCGGGCGGCGAGCACGGGGTCCGCGCGGACGCGGTGGAGAGGGTTGTTTCCGGGAGGGCGTAACGACCCTCTCGAGCCGCACAATGCCGAGAACAATCGGCACAAAAACTGCGCGCGCCCCAGTCCGCGCTGAATAATGAAGACAGCGGCCGAGCCGGGGACAGCACAGCGCCACAGCCAGAGCCGGCTCGCCTAACGATACAACTCGCTGGGCTCCCTGCAGCCGGCGACGGGGAGTGCACGGCGGCTACCTGCTGCCACAGTCACAGCACGTGTACACACGTGTCAAGCTTCTTGTGAATAGTCAGGCATAATTTAAAGATATAAGGGGCAGTCAAAGGAAAATGAGAGAGATGAAGAAAAAGAAGTAAATAAACTGTTTACTATCTAAATCTACATGGATTTTAGCAAATCACAACTAACACAGAAGGTATCAGATAGATTAAATAATGGTAAGACAGAGATTCAGGAACCAGGTTTTGAATTGTAAGACATTTCCAGGGGCGGACCACAATCTATTGCTTATGAACTGTAGATTAAAACTGAAGAAACTGCAAAAAGGTAGGAATTTAAGGAGATGAGACCTGGATAAGCTGAAAGAACCAGAGGTTGTACAGAGTTTCAGGGAGAGCATAAGGGAACAATTGACAAGAATGGGGGAGAGAAATACAGTAGATGAAGAATGGGTAGCTTTGAGAGATGAAATAGTGAAGGCAGCAGAGGATCAAGTAGGTAAAAAGACGAGGGCTAGTAGAAATCCTTGGGTAACAGAAGAAATATTGAATTTAATTGAAGAAAGGAGAAAATATAAAAATGCAGTAAATAGTGCAGGCAAAAAGGAATACAAACGTCTCAAAAATGGGATCGACAGGAAGTGCAAAATGGCTAAGCAGGAATGGCTAGAGGACAAATGTAAGGATGTAGAGGCTTATCTCACTAGGGGTAAGATAGATACTGCCTACAGGAAAATTAAAGACACCTTTGGAGGAAAGAGAGCCACTTGTATGAATATCAAAAGCTCAAATGGAAACCCAGTTCTAAGCAAAGAAGGGAAAGCAGAAAGGTGGAAGGAGTATATAGAGGGTCTATACAATGGCGATGTCCTTGAGGACAATATCATGAAAATGGAAGAGGATGTAGATGAAGATGAAATGGGAGATAAGATACTGCGTGAAGAGTTTCACAGAGCACTGAAAGATCTGAGTCGAAACAAGGCCCCGGGAGTAGACAACATTCCATTAGAACTACTGACAGCCTTGGGAGAGCCAGGCCTAACAAAATTCTACCATCTGGTCAACAAGATGTATGGGACAGGCTTAATACCCTCAGACTTCAAGAAGAATATAATAATTCCAATCCCAAAAAAAGCAGGTGTTGACAGATGTGAAAATTACCGATCTATCAGTTTAATAAGGCACGGCTGCAAAATACTGACGCGAATTCTTTACAGACGAATGGAAAAACCGGTAGAAGCCGACCTCGGGGAAGATCAGTTTGGATTCCGGAGAAATGTTGGAACACGTAAGGCAATACTGACATTACGACTTATCTTAGGAGAAAGATTAAGGAAAGGCAAACCTACGTTTCTAGCATTTGTAGACTTAGAGAAAGCTTTTGACAATGTTGACTGGACTACTCTCTTTCAAATTCTGAAGGTGGCAGGGGTAAAATACAGGGAGCTGAAGGCTATTTACAATTTGTACAGAAACCAGATGGCAGTTATAAGAGTCGAGGGGCATGAAAGGGAAGCAGTGGTTGGGAAGGGAGTGAGACAGGGTTGTCGCCTCTCCCCGATGTTATTCAATCTGTATATTGAGCAAGCAGTAAAGGAGAGAAAAGAAAAATTCGGAGTAGGTATTAAAATCCATGGACAAGAAATAAAAACTTTGAGGTTCGCCGATGAAATTGTAATTCTGTCAGAGACAGTAAAGGACCTGGAAGAGCAAAATGTTCAAATGTGTGTGAAATTTTATGGGACTTAATTGCTAAGGTCATCAGTCCCTAAGCTTACACCCTACTTAACTTAAATTATCCTAAGGACAAACACACACACCCATGCCCGAGGGAGGACTCGCACCTCCGCCGGGACCAGCCGCACAGTCCATGACTGCAGCGCCTGAGACCGCTCGGCTAATCCCGCGCGGCCTTGGAAGAGCAGCTGAACGGAATAGACAGTATCTTGAAAGGAGGATGTAAGATGAACATCAACAAAAGCAAAACGAGGATAATGGAATGTAGTCGAATTAAATTTGGTGATGCTGCGGGAATTAGATTGGGAAATAAGAGGCTTAAAGTAGTAAAGGAGTTTTGCTATTTGGGGAGCAAAATAACTGATAATAGTCGAAGTAGAGAGGATATAAAATGTAGACTGGCAATGGCAAGGAAAGCGTTTCTGAAGAAGAGAAATTTGTTAACATGGAGTATAGATTTAAGCGTCAGGAAGTCGTTTCTGAAAGTATTTGTATGGAGTTAAGCCATGTATGGAAGTGAAACATGGACGATAAATAGTTTGGACAAGAAGAGAATAGAAGCTTTCGAAATGTGGTGCTACTGAAGAAAGCTGAAGATTAGATGGGTAGATCACATAACTAATGAGGAGATATTGAATAGAATTGGGGAGAAGAGGAGTTTGTGGCACAGCTTGACAAGAAGGGACCGGTTGGTAGGACATGTTCTGAGGCAACAAGGGATCACAAATTTATTTAGCATTGGAGGGCAGCGTGGAGGGTAAAAATCGTAGAGGGAGACCAAGAGACGAATACACTAAGCAGATTCAGAAGGATGTAGGTTGCAGTAAGTACTGGGTGTCGTGCGAGAAATAGCGGTCAGTGGCCGGCGACACCACAGTGATGTTGTGAGCATAGTTTCGCGTAGTGCCCGGCGGCAGAACTTTAGTATCTTTTGCGTTCTCTTGTGTCTTGTTTAGGTAACAATAAGTTACACAGGTCAACAAGCTTTTTTGTTTTTGTAAGTACTTGTGTCCTTTCATCATGGCAGACGAAAGAGACAATACGATTATTTACGATGAGTGCGCGGATGTCTTGTCTGACGTTCCGGATGACTTGGTCGATTGGGAAGAAGACATTGGATATGAAAAAAATGAAAGTGAAGCAGAATCGTAGGAAGACACTGAAATACGACCAAGAAGAATTCGGCGAACGCAACGGTTGCCAATTTGATTCGGCTGAATCAGACGAAGAAGACAGTGCACAGTGGTCAGACATTGATTTACCGAGGACCAATGATAAATTTGAAGGAACCCCGGGTCCAAACATATTTCCCAAAGATACACAGAGCGTCGAGGATATCGTAGAATTATATATTGGGAACGATCTATTTGGATATGTCAGCAACGAAACCAATAAGTACTACAGTCAATATTGCAATAGAAGGAAACTGGATTTTAAAAAATGCAAAATTTGTCGACGTTACGGGATCCGAACTTAGAAAATGGTTTGGGTTTGCTATTCTTATGGGAATGGTAAAAAAAGCAAGGATCCATGATAATTGGTCAACGAATCCGTTGATAGACACACCGATATTTCGCAAAACGATGTCCCGCAACCGATTCAGACAAATATCATTTTTACATTTTTCCGGATAATGCCGTCCGGCTTTTCAAAGTGCAATTCGTAATTTATTATTTTTCCAAAAACTTTAAAGAAACGTTTAATCTAAGTCAAAACATCTCAGCTGATGAAGGAATGATACCGTGGCGTGGACGGTTAAATTTTAAAGTTTACAATCCGTCGAAAATTACGAAATACGGCATACTATTCGGCTGCTGTGTGATTCTAGTACGGCATACATTTCCTCATTCAAGATATGTTCCGGCACTGGACAGCCTTTAACAAAAACAGTGATGGAAGTATTGACACCTTCTGATGGGCAGTGGCATCACCTCTGCATGGATAACTATTATAACAGTGTAGAACTTGCAGGTAAGTTACTTGAAAAGAAAATTCGAGTTTTTGGAACGATACGGCAAAATAGAGGATTTCCCGAAAATTAAAGCGCGCAAAAGTCAATGTGGTTGAAGTTTGTCATCAACAGAAAGGTGACAAGCGGCCGGCGACAAGTCAAGTAATCCGAATTAGCGCTGCCGGCGCCAAGCGAATAAATTTGCACGAGACGTGCGGACGCAAAGTGTTAAGTGCCTGACAGAGTTCATCGAACCACCTTCACAATAATTCCCACATTCCACTCTCGAACAGTGCGCGGAAAAAACGAACACCTAAATCTTTTCGTGCGAGCTCCGATCTCCGTTATTTAACTGTAATAATCGTTTCTCCCTCTGTAGGTCGGCGTCAACAAAATATTTTCGCATTCGAAGGAGAAAGTTGGTAATTGAAATTTCGTGAAAAGATTCCGCCGCAACGAAAAACGCCTTTTTTTTGTGTCCATCCCAAATTCTGTATCATGTCCGTTCCCCGTTTCGCGATAATTCAAAACGTGCTGCCCTTCTTTGAACTTTCTCGATGTACTCCATTGGTAGTCTCTTTAGCAAATCTGTTACATTTTATAGGTTGGGGTTGGAATGTTCTGGGGGAGGAAACCAGACAGCGAGGTCATCGGTCTCATCGGTTTAGGGAAGGATAGGGAAGGAAGTCGGCCGTGCCCTTTGAAAGGAACAATCCCGGCGTTTGCATGGAGCGATTTAGGGAAATCACAGAAAACATAAATCAGGATAGCCGGACGCGGGATTGAACCGTTGTCCTCCCGAATGCGAGTCCAGTGTGCTAACAACTGCGCCACCTAACTCGGGTACGTTTTCTAGGTAATCTGCCAGTAAAACGCCTTCCTGACAATATTTTCTGTGTGTCATTTCCAATGTAAGTTGTTATTAATTCTGATTCCTAGGTACTTAGTTGTATTTACGGCCTTTAGATTAGACTGATTTATCGTGTAACCGAAGTTTAACAGATGCCTTTTAGCACTCATGTGTATGACCCACACTTTTAATTATTTAGGGTCAACTGCCAATTTTCGCACCTTTTAGGTATCTTTTGTAAATCGTTTTGCGATTTGTTTCGATCTTCTGATGAGTTTACTAGACGATAAACGACAGCATCATCTGCAAACAAGCTAAGACGGCTACTCATATTGTATCCTAAATCGTCCATGTAGATAAGGAACAGCAGAGGGCCTATAACACTACCTTGTGGAACGCCTGAAATCACTTCTATTTTACTCGATGACTTTCCGTCGATTACTATGAACTGTGATCTCTCTGACAGGAAATAACGAATCCAGTCACATAACTGAGACGATATTCCATAAGAACGCAATTTCACTACAAGCAGTTGTGTTGTACAGTATCAAAGGCCTTTCGGAAATCTAGAAATACGCAATCAGTTTGAAATCCCTTATCAATAGTGCTCAGCACTTCTTGCGAATAAAGAGTTAGTTGTGTTTCACAAGAATGATGTTTTCTAAATCCGTGTTGACTGTGTGTCAATAGACCGTTCTCTTCGATGTAAATCAAAATGTTCGAACACAATATACGTTCCAAAATCCTGCTGCATATTGACGTTAATGATATGGGCCTGTAGTTCAGTGGATTTCGCCTACTACCTTTCTTGAATATTGGTGTGACCTGCGCAACTTTCCAGTCTCTGGGTACTGATCTGCCGGCCGGAGTGGCCGTGCGGTTAAAGGCGCTGCAGTCTGGAACCGCAAGACCGCTACGGTCGCAGGTTCGAATCCTGCCTCGGGCATGGTTGTTTGTGATGTCCTTAGGTTAGTTAGGTTTAACTAGTTCTAAGTTCTAGGGGACTAATGACCTTAGCAGTTGAGTCCCATAGTGCTCAGAGCCATTTGGTACTGATCTTTTCCTGAGCGAGTATTTTTGTATGTTTGTTAAGTTAGGAGCTATTGCGTCAGCATACTCTGAAAGGAACCTAATTAGTATACAGTCTGAACCAGGAGACTTGCTTTTGTTGAGTGATTAAAGTTGCTTCACTACTGCGAGGATATCTACTTCTATGTTACTCTTGTTGGCAGCTGTTTTTGATTCGAATTCCGGAATATTTTCTTCGTCTTCTTTGGTGAAGGAATTTTGAAAGGCTGTGTTTAGTAACTGTGCTTTTGTAGCATTGTCGTAGATAGTATTTTCGTTGCTATCGGGCAGAGAAGGCATCGACTGTGTCTTGCCGCGAGTGTACTTTACATACGACCAGAATCTCTTCAGATTTTCTGCCAGGTTTCGAGATGAAGTTTCATTGTGGAAACTATTATAAGCATCTCGCAGTGATATCAGCGCTAAATTTCGTGCTTCTGGAAAAGTTCGCCAATCTTGAAGATTTTGCGTTCGTTTGAATATGGGATGCTTTTTTCGTTGTTTACTACAGAAGTAGTTTCTGTAACTGTTAATACATTTATCCGACTGTGAGTTAAGAGGTCAGTGCTTTCGTGGAAAAATGTTTGTGGTTGTCTACGTAACCATGACTGAACCTAGGCGCGCTCCTCTTCATCCAGAGCAAATCGACGGCCAGCTCCAGAATTACAGAAATCGTATGGAGAGAGATCAGGACTGCAAGAAGGATGTGTAAGGGCTTCCCAGCGAAACCTCTGCAGCGTAGTCGAAAGAGCATCGGCAAAATGTGGGCTGGCATTATCCTGCAACAGAATGGTGCAGTCCGTCAAAATTCATGGGCGTTTGGATTTGATGGTGTGCTCCAAGTTTTGCAAAGTGTCCGCGTGTCGCTGTGCGTTAATTGTGACGCCGTGTTCCAGAAAGTCAATGAGCAGTGGACCCTTGGAGTGAAAGAAAAAGTCATTGTGACCTACCCGGAGCTGCCGTGCACGTCTTTGGATTTTTTTGGTGCAGGTGAATCCATGTGCTTTCATTGTTGGCACCAAAGCTTGCTTTCCGGCGTAATTAGATAACACCATGTTTCATCTCCAATGAAAATGCGGGGCAGGAAATGATATTCTTCATCGTGATATCGTTCCAGGTGCCGCAATGATATCGACAATCTGTTCAACTTCTGATCCTCCATTAGGCTGTGAGGAACCCATTGTTCTATCATGATAGCGTGAACGGTAACGAGCCTGATGTCTTCCACCACCCGCCGTTGGTAGATTCTAACAGCAGCCGTCAGAAATTACCGAAGGCGGACGGTAAAGTCACCATGTACGATACCGCCCACGCCATCACGACAGAGCACCTTAAGTCCCGGAAAATCCGTGACCAATGGGTCATATAAGGTGACGACTACCAAAGATCCTGTCTATCAGTACGGTTGCACAGCAATGGTATGAGGTACTGCGGGCCAGAGGTTCATGGATAAGTGACGCTACGTCGTAGTGTGTTGAGGGCTGAGAATTTGGGTCGGATGGGGATGGTGCTCCAGTGATCGAGGTGGTTAAGAGGAAAATCCAGGTTCGAGTACCGGTCCGGCACAAATTATCACTTGTTACCATTGATTCATTTCCGTACTCAAATTTGGCTAACTTGACTGAAATCTTTGAACAAATAAGAGGTAATGACACAACGAGCCTGTTTTGTTCACTGTTGCCTTCCAATGACACCTGACGTTCTCGAAATCCACGCAAACACAGGTGAGGTGTGCGTGACAGCGTGACATATTCGTACGGTGTTTGTCACACACCAGTAGACATTCAAGAATGAGTTTCACTTCTTGTTACTCCTTCCGCAATCAACAATCGCACTAACGCTCACAGAACCTCTTCCTGGGTTTTCTATGTCCATCCTTTTAGCAGGAGGTCTCTGAGACGACGGCCGTTTACTATAGTGACAAATAAATAAAAATACCTACAGCCGTCCTTATGATTTTATTTTATTTTCTGGCTGTTTTTGATGCGATACAAGTTGGTACGATCCCCATGCATAACACTAGCAGATGGGTGTCCGTGATGAAGTCGGACGGTCACAAGCTCGCTGAACACGTGTCGACCACATCTAACAGACAAATGGCACAGCATGAACTTTCGCGCTGTTCAATGAAGTACAACCAAGCGAGATGGCGCTCATGTAAACCGGAATAACGCTCAATGCGTTTCTTAATATTTTCATGAAGGGGATGAAAATAAATGGCAAAAAAAATATGAGGTTGCAAATACATTTTCAGGAAGGGATTGTAGAGACCATCATATATATAAAATCAGATACTTTTATTATTACACAGCCGATGATTTACACGTGGTGGGGTGATATTCATCGGAAATACAGGGGAAGCAGTTATTTTCTCGGCATCTTGCACACGTTATAAACACCGCATTTTTACAAATGCACGGTTGTCTTAAAATCTGAATAGAAAAATAAAGTTGTTTACTTTCATAAAACGTTATTTGTCCCGGAACAATTTGTGGGGAAACCACGCATAAATAAGGCCTTTACGCTTCTTGGAAAGTTCTTTGTAATCCAAAATTTTTGTTTGTTTCTCTTTTCAAACATTTTATGAAGGTAGTAATAAAACAGTGCAATGAGCATTATTTCGGTATATGTGTAGTATAAGTAACGTAAAAACTGAAACTAAAAAGAAAACAAAATTTCGACATAGGGAGTCGACCATACAACCTCTGATCAGCATTCTCTACTCTTTTCGATGTACCAGTCGTTGCCTGTAAACTAAAGGAAGTATAATTGGATAATGCTTCACCAAAGCTGCGCCTAAATGTTATTTTTGCTAAACGCCTGGCCCTCTCGTGTTCCCACTTCCGTCACTTCTTGTTTTGCCCGAGCCCTACATATACCACAAATTCGGATGACATCGGGAACGAGGACTTCTAGCGGGTTGAGCTTTTGGCCAGCTGGATGTCCTGAAATTAACAAACTTTCAGCTCACAGTCCAGATTTTACCTTAAATGACCAGACACAGCTTAATATTTCCCCCTCCTAAACTTTAGATAATCCTCTCTGTTTTTCGTTACTTCCCGCACTGTCTCTTCCTACATTTTTTTTTTTTTTGTCATCAGTCTACTGACTGGTTTGATGCGCCCCGTCACGAATTCCTTTCCTGTGCTAACCTCTTCATCTCAGAGTAGCACTTGCAACCTACGTCCTCAATTATTTGCTTGACGTATTCCAATCACTGTCTTCCTCTACAGTTTTTGCCCTCTACAGCTCCCTCTAGTACCATGGAAGTCATTCCCTCATGTCTTAGCAGATGTCCTATCATCCTGTACCTTCTCCTTATCAGTGTTTTCCACATATTCCTTTCCTCTCCGATTCTGCGTAGAACCTCCTCATTCCTTACCTTATCAGTCCACCTAATTTTCAACATTCGTCTATAGCACCACATCTCAAATGCTTCAATTCTCTTCTGTTCCGGTTTTCCCACAGTCCATGTTTCACTACCATACTCCAGACGTACATCCTCAGAAATTTCTTCCTCAAATTATGGCCGGTATTTGATATTAGTAGACTTCTCTTGGCCAGAAATGCCTTTTTGGCCATAGCGAGTCTGCTTTTGATGTCCTCCTTGCTCCTTCCGTCATTGGTTATTTTACTGCCTAGGTAGCAGAATTCCTTAACTTCATTGACTTCGTGACCATCAATCCTGATGTTAAGTTTCTCGCTGTTCTCATTTCTACTACTTCTCATTACCTTCGTCTTTCTCCGATTTACTCTCAAACCATACTGTGTACTCATTAGACTGTTCATTCCGTTCAGCAGATCATTTAATTCTTCTTCACTTTCACTCAGGATAGCAATGTCATCAGCGAATCGTATCATTGATATCCTTTCACCTTGTATTTTAATTCCACTCCTGAACCTTTCTTTTATTTCCATCATTGATTCCTCGATGTACAGATTGAAGAGTAGGGGCGAAAGGCTACAGCCTTGTCTTACACCCTTCTTAATACGAGCACTTCGTTCTTGATCGTCCACTCTTATTATTCCCTCTTGGTTGTTGTACATATTGTATATGACCCGTCTCTCCCTATAGCTTACCTCTACATTTTCAGAATCTCGAACAGCTTGCACCATTTTATATTGTCGAACGCTTTTTCCAGGTCGACAAATCCTATGAAAGTGTCTTGCTTTTTCTTTAGCCTTGCTTCCATTACTAGCCGTAACGTCAGAATTGCCTCTCTCGTCCCTTTACTTTTCCTAAAGCCAAACTAATCGTCATCTAGCGCATTCTCAATTTTCTTTTCCATTCTTCTGTATATTATTCTTGTAAGCAGCTTCGATGCATGAGCTGTTAAGCTGATGGTGCGATAATTCTCGCACTTGTCAGCTCTTGCCATCTCCGGAATTGTGTGGATGATGCTTTTCCGAAAGTCAGATGGTATATCGCCAGACTCATATATTCTACACACCAACGTGAATAGTCGTTTTGTTGACACTTCCCCCAATGATTTTAGAAATTCTGATGGAATGTTATCTATCCCTTCTGCCTTATTTGACCGTAATTCCTCCAAAGCTCTTTTAAATTCCGATTCTAATACTGGATCCCCTATCTCTTCTAAATCGACTCCTGTTTCTTCTTCTATCACATCAGACAAATCTTCACTCCCATAGAGGCTTTCAATTTATTCTTTCCACCTATCTGCTCTCTCCTCTGCATTTAACAGTGGAATTCCCGTTGCACTCTTAATGTTACCACCGTTGCTTTTAATGTCACCAAAGGTTGTTTTGACTTTCCTGTATGCTGAGTCTGTCCTTCCGACAATCATATCTTTGTCGATGTCTTCACATTGTTCCTGCAGCCATTTCGTCTTAGCTTCCCTGCACTTCCTATTTATTTCATTCCTTAGCGACTTGTATTTCTGTATTCCTGATTTTCGCGGAACATGTTTGTACTTCCTCCTTTCATCAATCAACTGAAGTATTTCTTCTGTTACTCATGGTTTCTTCGCAGCTACCTTCTTTGTACCTATGTTTTTCTTCCCAACTTCTGTGATGGCCTTTTTAAGAGATGTCCATTCCCCTTCAACTGTACTGCCTACTGCGCTATTCCTTATTGCTGTATCTATAGCGTTAGAGAACTTCAAACGTATCTCGTCATTCCTTAGTACTTCCGTATCCCACTTCTTTGCGTATTGATTCTTCCTGACTAATGTCTTGAACTTCAGCCTACTCTTCATCACTACTAAATTGTGATCTGAGTATATATTTGCTCCTGGGTACGCCTTACAATCCAGTATCTGATTTCGGAATCTCTGTCTGACCATGATGTAATTTAATTGAAATATTCCCGTATCTCCCCGCCTTTTCCAAGTATACCTCCTCCTCTTGTGATTCTTGAACAGGGTATTCGCTATTACTAGCTGAAACTTGTTACAGAACTCAATTAGGCTTTCTCCTCTTTCATTCCTTGTCCCAAGCCCATATTCTCCTGTAACCTTTTCTTCTACTCCTTCCCCTACAACTGCATTCCAGTCGCCCATGACTATTAGATTTTCGTCCCCCTTTACATACTGCATTACCCTTTCAATATCCTCATACACTTTCTCTATCTGTTCGTCTTCAGCTTGCGACGTCGGCATGTATACCTGAACTATCGTTGTCGGTGTTGGTCTGCTGTCGATTCTGATTAGAACAACCCGGTCACTCAACTGTTCACAGTAACACACCCTCTGCCCTACCTTCCTATTCACAACGAATCCTACACCTGTTATACAATTTTCTGCTGCTGTTGATATTACCCGATACTCATCTGACCAGAAATCCTTGTCTTCCTTCCACTTCACTTCACTGACCCCTACTATATCTAGATTGAGCCTTTGCATTTCCCTTTTCAGATTTTCTAGTTTCCCTACCACGTTCAAGCTTCTGACATTCCACGCCCCGACTCGTAGAACGTATCCTTTCGTTGATTATTCAATCTTTTTCTCATGGTAACCTCCCCCTTGGCAGTCCCCTCCTGTAGATCCGAGTGGGGGACTATTCCGGAATCTTTTGCCAATGGAGAGATCATCATCACACTTTTTCAATTACAGGCCACATGTGCTGTGGATACACGTTACGTGTCTTCCTACATATTCTCCCATTTTCCTGCAGTCATTCAGCTGTTTTATTTTATTAAAATTGTATATGTAATCCATATAGACTGTAGTTGCAACTGTTATGTCGTTCTTTTAACAGGCGCTTGTATTACTTTCCATGTTTAATACCTCTTGAAGTTGTTTCATCAAGTACTGTTTTTTATTTTACTTCGTTCATTTATTTTATACAAACTTTTACTTAGGTAGAGTTTTGAGTATAACGTTAATGTTTTTCTCGTTTGCTCCTTTTATACTTGTATTTTGTTCAACTGTATTTTTCAAAATGCAGTACCACCACACTCTCAAAGATGGCATTTACTGTATGTTCCCTCAGACTCCTCCATTTTCCTGCATTTATTCATTTCTGTTTCTCTAATTGATATTGATTAAGTTCCTCATATATTCTGTAGTCACATTGATAATTCTTTGTTTTAATTCGTTTTTGTATCACTCTCCATGTTTTATGCCTCCTGAAGTAGCCTTATCAAGTACTCATTTTATTTTATTGGTTTTGTTTATTAATATATACTGTTACGTAGGCTTGCTGTCTCAGTTTTGCGTTAAAATGTTTTCCTGTTTATTCCCTTTATATTTATTTACTGTTCAACTTTTTACATAGCATTGTCGAAGATGTTGTTTACTTTATTGGCCGCGCGGCTAGAGGCGCCATGTCACTAATCGTGCGGCCCTTTCCGCCGGAGGTTCGAGTCCTCCCTCGGGCATGGGTGTGTCTGTTGTCCTCAGCGTTAAGTTAGTTTAAGTAGTGTGTACATCTAGGAACCGATGACCTCAGCAGTTTGGTCCCTTAGGAATTCACACAAATTTGAACACTTTTTTTTTATTTTACTCTATGTTTCCTCTTCAGTTTAGATGTGAACCTTGTTTTCCACTGTCTTTCAAAGAGACTGTAACATCTTTGGCGATAGTAGTCAATAAATGTCTGAAGATAGACTTGTAAGTCGAAAACTGGTTAACACAAAAGCAAATTAGTGATCTTCATTTATTACAACCAAAACGCACAAAACATATGTATCCATATGTTCAGAACGATCGCGGAAGATGCTTAGTAAATAAAAGCGAAACGCGTCTGGTGTAAAATTCTCTGTGATTAATTGCAGTGACATTAAGGCAGAGAAACCAATAACAGTTGATGTTAACAGCAGCTATAGAAGATGGCCATGCAAACAAATGTACCACTGAACATTGTTTTACAGTAACTTGATTTTATAGAAGCGTCGATGGTCACGCAAACTAGGATACCCTTATTTTATTAGATACTGGGGTACGATTTAAAACAAGCAGACGATGGAAGACGTACAACAATGGCATCAAAGATTATTCCTAAGAAGGGTAATGTTTACATTTGTAAGTGGGCTGCTTCTGTGTTGGCAGCGCTGTGTAGCGCTTTGCATCAGATATCTGACTGCGCTTTCTTTGTAAGAGACTCTGTGGCTGGTCGGACTCGTTGGAAGTTAATCGCCAGTGCTGTTTGGAAGCTGGAAGTTGGTCGCCAGCAGTGATGGAAGTACTGTTGGGCAGTTGGAAGTGAACAGCCAGCAGTGATGGATGTTAGATGTGATAGCATTGATGGAGGGAAGAGGTCCACAATACACTCGAAATAGACTCGATAAAAGACAGAATCAAAAAACAAATGGCAACATACGGAAATGACAGATTAACAACTAATCAAGACATCAAGACGTTAATCACGACAATACCATACCATTTAAACGCACCGGCATATAAATACCCTTATCCGCCTCACATTATAGCAATAGCAACTGAACAAGCATACCCAGACAAACATGAAGACATGAAAACAATAACGGAAAACAAAGATCTGCCTCAACATCTAACAACAGAATAAAATAACAAAACGACATAGAGGAAAATTCTAAGGCTTTTCACCCGACTCCAGCTGAGGTTTTCAGGGGTTTCCCTCAGCCATAAGGCAAATGTCGGAGTTGTGTTGAAAGGGTACAGTACCGCCCGACATTGAAAATAGGTACAACATACTTCATTATTTTTGTCAGAACAACACATTTTTTTTGTAAAATAACTCAATTTCAATTAATACAACGAAGCCAGATACCAGTGTGGGAAAGAATGACAATTTATTTATTTAATTGATCACATGTGCACTCCCACAAAGTAAATCCCTACATCCAGTTTGGTGAGATCTGTGAAATGAATGAATGTATGGTCGTCTGCTAACCACAGATAGTGAATGTGAATATATGATCATCTTTGAGTCGATCCTTTGGCCACCTTTGGTGGGACCAAAGAGGTGAAATTTACCAGAGCTTTGAGCGCCTGAAATGTGGCTGACCAATGCGATAGCAAAGTGCTTCCCCCACCTCGACAGAGATGGGGGAGGACCCAGAGAACGGCCATGTTTCGGCACTCTGCCGCTGGATCGTGTGCTGTTAAGACCTGTTTTAGTTGTGCTCCATAATGACGAAAGAGTGGAGACACGGTATGCATGTGGAATATTTAAGAGTAGTTTGAAATAATAATTTCTCTATTTCAGGAACTTTTGTGGGGAGAATTAAATGTCAGGCAGGTAATATTAAAGGGATTGTAGTAATCTTCGGAAGTGACCAACGCTCACAATGAAACCACGTGTAGCAATAAGGTGAAATACTTCCGTGTGCTTAAGTTAAGCTGAATTACTAGCGTGTGTACAATATGTTGAAATATTTAAGAAATAGCGTGTGTACCATAAGTTGAAATATTTAAGAAATGGCGTGTGCAGGACTTGAAATTAGAGACGAGTACTTCCACGTGGTGAGTACTGTGTGAGTCTTAATCTGTGTATGAGACAAAGGATAAAGAGAAGTACTCGTCCATGGTATCAGTTGAGGACTCGCGTGTGTGATGAATATGTTCTTAATATTACTTTGCGTGATATGATTCCGTGTGACGCTTGATTCAAACTCTGAGAGAGAAGCAAGGTGAGTCGGCCGTCTATCCAGCAACGCCACTTGGCTTGCATTGCACAGGAAGATGTGCAAATATCTCCAGAGTTCATAGTAGGAAAGTAGAATTACAAAGTGGGGCAGTGTCGTGTGAAACTGGGATAAATATTATTTGAAGTGGGAAAGCTGAAAGTGATAATGTTGTGACTATTCTCTGTGTAGTATTTCATGTTGTAGTGTGGTGTATGTCATGTAATTTGGGTATGTGTGGTTTGCATGGGAGAGTAGCGAGGTAGTTTCAAAAGATTAGTGGGTTATGCTTGTTCCTTCGGTACCGCTCGGTCTGGAGGAAAGTTTAGTGATGATGATTGTGAGAGTCGAAGTGTGAGCTACAATAAAAGATCCACCATCCTATCCAGAAAGTGCACTGTAGCGTTAAAAATAATTACGAGACCATAATATAGAGATTCACCATTGTAAAGCCATGCCCACTGGGCGGAATTTCTCATGTGTTATTGTTGTAGGTTATAGAATTTGTGTGTTTAGGTTAGAGAATTTGTCGGAATAAATAAGATAGCGAAAAGAAAAAGATCGGCGGACTTTTCCTTCGAATTGTATGTTGTCATAATGTCCCGAATTTATAACGTGTGCGCCATTCATATTCAGTGCGGTGGCCACGTGTTGACAAAAGCCATTAAATAAAAGACAAAAAGAAAATGTGGTATTGCCAGTGCATAGTGTACAGTCAGAGTTCTGTAAATTACTGATAGTCAGATGTGTGTTTCCGTTGCGTATTAATCATATAGGAGGATAACTGGTAACTTAAGTGTGAGTACTAGAGTTCATGTTACTCGATAAATAAGAATGAATCCACTCGCTTGGCAGACCACTCATCTTGCAGGCCTGACTGCTTGATGCCACAGTATGAGCAAGGCATGTGGGTGCCTCTCATAATTTCGACCCTGCCAGGATCCCGTTTTTGCCAGGATATTTTGCTGTTAGGGTTTGCTGTTAAGCTTTTTTCTTTTTTTTTTGATAGAATATATTGTGATAGCGCTAAAAAGTAAAATTTTTTCTGTTGCAATTTCTTTCTAGATTGGTGAGGATCTTTTATTTTTTTATGTAATTAATTGCTATATCCTCCAAGGCTGGAAGATCGTGGTATAATTTTTTTTGCGTAATGTCCGTAGTAACTAGGTCGCAGCCGAAAAGTGTAGCCACCATGGAGAATAGCGATTCTGGGGTGAACGTAGCAGTGCAGCAGGAAGTAGCTGTTGACCATGGGTTAATGAGCGGGGACGGCAAACACTCAGAAGGGGCTGAATTGTTCAGCGGACCGCGGCTAGGTGATCCTTTAAGTGGCGGGCTTTGTTCACAATCGGGGGCTTTTCCCGACGACGCGGGCGAGCCGGGACTAGGTCAGGTATGCAGTGAAAGTGAAGCTACCCTTGGCGAGGCTACGGTTTCTCAGGCGAACGAGGTGAGCGCGTCGAAAGTAGCAAATGACAATGTGATACTGCAGTTTTTACAGAAGATGGATAGGGAGGCTAAGGAGAGAGATAGGGAGGCTAAGGAGAGACATAGGAAGTTAAAGGAAATGGTGGATGCGATGCGTAGAGGCAATAAGGAAAGATGGGAAGCGATGGATAAAGATAGTGAGGAAAGTATGGAGGCATTGGATAAGGGAAATAAAGAGGCAATGAGAAAGCTACACACAGTTATCGATGAGCGTCTGCCCGCAGTTAATAATCGGTTAGATGAGGGGGAGAAGAATCTGGGTGCGTCGAAGCAAGTACAGGATGCTGTGAAAGAAAAAGCCAATAATTTGGAGGTACGAATAAGTGCAATAGAGAGCGATATTACAGGACGTAGGGACGTGTTGCCGGATGAGCGAATCAAAGAAGTAGTGGTCAGAATGAATACGATTAGTGCAGAGGTAGAAAAATCAGTATAAGAGGCGAGACAGGCTCTGACAGTACGCAGCGAGAGGTTTATGCCGACCAGGAGGAGATACAGTCACTATTACAGTTTAAAGAGGCACAATTAGAAACAAATAGGAAACATAGGGAAGAACTTGCACAGTTGCAATTAGCGTGCAGAAGCGAAGGTGAAACACCACCAGGTAGATTGCCGAGGGAGATTAAGATAAACTCAAAAAGCGAAAATAGGCAGAAAGAGGAAGACGAATTCAGAGAGTCAGAAGAACGGTTGTGTCGGATAAAGCAGGTGGCAAACCCAACTGGGTATAGTCCAAGGCTGTCTCAATTTCAAGATTCATTATCTTCATCGTGGGGACTGCCCCTCAAAATGAAGTTTGTGTGTAACCATTTGAGGGACGAGGCTAGAGCGAAAATGCAGGAAGTTATTAAAGACTGTAGTAGCTATTTAAATGAATTCTGGTCGAAAAGTAAGCAGGACCAGGTTACGCAAAGCATATTGATGATGCAAAATGGTAACGAAGGTGGTATAAGAGATCCAGTGTCGTGCTATCAGGAAATCCTGAGACGAAATAGGTATTTGGATGTGACATACGAACCTGGGGAGCTCATTAGGATCTGTAGAGCGAAGTTGCCAGTGAAATTGCGCAGAGATATAGTGATAGCAGGCAGAAGCTTAGACGATTCTGCGTCATTTCAGCACTTGTTACAAGAATTGGGTAATGAGAGCAATATCGTGAACGGAGACACGACTCATAGGTCAGATAGTGTCGACGACAGGAACGGCAGAAACTATCAGAATGACAGGAGAGCATGGAATCCTGGCATTTCATTCTTGTCATAATGGATTGAAGAATAGGAGAAACAAATCCAACATATCAGCCCTTAATATCTTGCGTTAAAACACATGCAGCTGGCACTGAAAATTGTCTATGTAGCAGACATACTCTACTGATATGTAGGAATGCAAATACCATACTTCTGATCAGAGAATAAAACACCAGTAATGGCATCTGTTAGGCTGGTCTCTCAGAGCAAAATTTGCAAATTTTTATTTCGAACAGTAAAGTAAAAGGACTGTTTCCTCAAAGAAACCAGTTCCTAAAAAAAATGTTATGCAATAATGATGCCAATGAGTCCAGTTTAATTAGTGCGATTTGACTATGTGAAGTACTCAACACGTAATGTAAAAGGTCAACATTGTGACCGAAGTTTTTAGATTAGCTGCCATCTGATCGGTAGTATGTCATTGTCATAGTGACAGTTATAATGAGGTGCTGCGTATGGTTGTTCGGAATCTGCTGTTAAGGAAAGAGGCCACTAGCACCTAAGTTTCTAACACTTGGGCTGCCCATTTCTCCCAGCTTGTATATGCTCTGCACACATGTAATTTTCATGTAAGCTTAGATTCCCAATTCTTTACGGTGTATAGTGGACCATTCAGAGTGAGGCGGATTGTCCATGAAAATGCTGTACTGATTGTCTCAATCAAGGGAAAACAGTCCTGTGGGCTTCATCACATTTCTAACATCAAATTATGGAAAAGTTAAGGATAGATCTAAAGTAGGCGATTTATGGTAGATAGTCAGTGTATTTATTTGTGGTGTGTAACGTTGTGCAGGGTCAAATCGAACATAAGAATTTTCAGGCGGGATGTCAGGAAGTATGACGGAATAGACTGGTTGAATGAGTCATGAACAGGAGTCGACAGAGTGGTGTATGTACGTATTTTTTGTCATACGAATAAGGAACAAGTAGAAACGACGTGATGATTAATGAGTGGATAAAGATGGTAGATAGAGAAGCGACGTGATAAATAGTTGTGGATAAAGGTGATATTTAAGGAGAGAAGCGACGTGAAGCAGTGTGATTAATAAATAGAGATTCGACGTGATGAAACAGTGGTAAATAAAGGTGAGTAGAATTAATAATGTGGAGATGTCTTAGATGTATGTTACAGAGAGGCCTGTGTATGCTGCAATAGAGATTGATGCCAATGGCGAAGGAAGACCAGGAAATGATGGAGTAATGGACGGACGAAGAGCCGAAATACGAATGAAGAGATGAGGACAACTGCACAATGTGAAAGGACATAAAGGGAGTATGAGATCCAGATGGTGAACGTTGTGGAATACTGACGTAAGATGTAATATAAGTGTAGATCTAATTCTTAGCATAACATTTGCGATTTGGCAAAAATAATATTTGTTGTCGTTGTTGTTGTTGAAGCCTGGTACCAGTATAACTAATCAAAACGGTACCAAGAATGTGTACAGTTATTTTGCAGATTGAATAATTTGTGTATTTTTGTTCTTAGATGAAATGTCGCAATTCTAAAGTGATATTTAGCAGGAGGAATAGTCGGTAAAGCGGATGCAGAGGTAAGCCGATGGAGAGAGGTGCCAGAGTGAAAGGACGAATTTGGAGACTGGAATGCTATCTCCGAAACAGCTTCATGTGTTATGTGGTTGAGTATAAGGGAGCAAAGGTATGGTATGTTGTGAGTGTGGTGGTGTTATAAGGGAGCAAAGGTATGGTATGTTGTCGTGAGTGCGGTGGTGTTAAGGTTAGCTGACTTCTACACCTATTCTGTTAGTGTATTAATGGATTGAATGAGAAAGAAAATGTGATGTCTGGTGAGTGAGAGTCGTAGAGTAGTGTGATCAATGCGCACACTCCTGTAAAGGGGATGCTACCGATCTGTAACTAAAACATTATTGTGAATTGTTTGATTTGGATGAACCTCGATGGCAGGTCAGGATCTGACATCATGTGGATGGTACATACGTGTCCTAGAAATGTTGTTATATATAATAAAAAAGGTAAAATATATAAAGAGATACTAATTTCAGTCTGTCACAAGCACAAAGGTGCATTGTATGTTGTAGATTTAGAGTCACCAGTTTCTAAAATGTTTATTGTGATAGGATGTTAGAGTAGTCTACTATTTTATATTGTAATTATGAGTTGTATAGATTGTTTATTATTCCTTTTGTTTTTTTTTTTTTACACTTTCATGTTTTGTATGAGGGACGACAGGTACAATCAATAGCGCAAGTGTGGGCTGTATATAGAAAAGGGATGAATGTTGATGTATGTGTAGAAAACTAGGGTGTATAGTTTTATGTTTTTTAGAACAAAGATTCTTTTATTACCAATGTATCTAATAGATCATACATGTAATCAATGAGTATTTAAATATATCCTTTTGTCTGTAATGTTGCGAGATGCACGGAATGGTTTGACTGATTGGGTGTCGTAACGCCCATACCGCTCGCAGGCCGAGCTGACGTAGCCATGGCGACGGGCGACAGAGCCGCGGCACTCCCCTCTCCACTGCCGGACGGGGTACACTCCACGCGCCCGCTACAGCAGGTCAACGGCCTGGGGCGACACGCACGTACCACTGGCCATTCATAAGTTCCGCCACCCTTACGACTGGGGAAAGTATCCCGCGGAGGCATCAGCGGGTGGTTTCTTCTGCTCAACGGGGCGCGCAGCGGCGCCACGGCAGAATGGACGACGCGCGGCAGAGCCCGGCGGGCATTTGTTACCAGCAACTATTAACTAGTACTGGACTGTGGAGCCGTGAAACAAGACGACTGCTCGTTACGTCTCCATAAGGTGGAAAGTGAAGGACTGCTGTTCCCACGTTGAGTGGTGGAAAAGATTTTGTCTTTAGCAGACAGGACGATTGTTTTGTTTTGTCTTGACCACTGGACGGTGGGATCCATAAACTTTCGGCAGTGACTTGTTAAGTGTGCTTTGTGAATTGCATGTGGGACGCTTGGTATTCTTGAAGAGGACAGTTGTCGTTTGGTGACTAATTATTGTATGAACGCAATAAACTAGAGTGGGACATTGACATTTGCGTCTGTAGTAGGAGACATTTCTTGAATTGGTGCGGGAATAAGTGCTGTTTGTTGGAACTTACGACTTTTAATTACACCATGAACTGAAAGGAGAGAACCGTGAGTAATGATAGTTGTAGGGCCATTTCTGGACGACCAGATTCGTGTGGATGGTATGCTGAGTGTGACTATGACATTTGTGTTTAATGTGAGATACAGTTTACTGTTCAGTGCTTGTTCAAAATGCCGATTTGAGTGACTTAAAGACTTTCGTCCGGGTAACCATGGGAGAGCTTTGACACCGTGACAGTGTTTCTAGGGAACCTGTCAGCAACTTTTTAGACCCCAAGAAAATCACAGAATGAAATGATTCCGTGTGACTCGCAAGATAATAATGTATTTGTATTTGTAATTGTGTAAATGTTTTTTTATATGTTTCATTCCTGAAGGGACAGCAAGTGTAATTGTATTTCATTAACATTTGTGTTTAGAATAGTTAGTGTTTGTTTTTTGTTTGCTCTGAGTTATCCAGTTCACGTAGCATGTTTATTAGAATATTTGGTACAATGATGCTTTAATTATTTGCCAGTGGCATAATACTAACGTAGCGGCTCTTGTAGCATTGATCAGTAAGGTTGTCACAGGGGAGAAGAGTTTGCATTGCACAACAAATATCGGAATTAATTGATGCATTTTGATGTCGTGGACAGTAATGATCTTGTTGGTGTGGTGACTGATGCCACTTATTTTATTATCACAGTGGTGATATTTCACATTAAAGTGTAACGAAGGCTAGTCGAAATGCAAGTTCTTGTCGTCTAAATGTGTGACAACAGAGAAATGAGAACTAGAGTAAGATAGGAGACCTACTGGTGGATTCAAGCACTTATTGCTAACTATTTATTGCGTGTATTGATATGGAGCCTGACTTCTACTTGTAACTAGTGTACGCAATTTTTTTCTTTTGTTGATTTTGTTTTGTATTTAGACATTGCCGTGTAAAGATTATTACAACGCAATTTATGAATGTCAGATTACTTGTTCTGTGTTTGGACCGTGAGCTGCTTAAAATTTCATGAGTACAATTAGTATTTTTTTTATTTGTCATAGAATTAGTAAAGTTTGGATTACTCATAAAAATAACGAAGATCCCAGTAACTAAGCAAATTTTTATCTCAACTTTATTTTTTATTTGTGTGATGTAATGTTTTATTTGTCATTTGGATTGATGTAAATTTGTATGTGTACGTTACTCCGGATTGTGGAGAGTACAATAATGCAACAACTGTGTCAGTAATTTGGTAAAGTAACAGCATTTGGTCGTCTATTTGAGGTCACCAGGGGCTAAGGTCTCCTCCTGGTTATTTTGATGACTTGCTATGTTTGTTCTAATACAGTTTTCATAAAGAAATGTTCGGAACCACCCTCGCATTGCAAGGATAGTACCGTGCCATTTTTTTCTGCATGGGTAGCCGGTGGTGAAAGGGTACAGTACCGCCCGACATTGAAAATAGGTACAACATACTTCATTATTTTTGTCAGAACAACACATTTTTTTGTAAAATAACTCAATTTCAATTAATACAACGAAGCCAGATACCAGTGTGGGAAAGAATGACAATTTATTTATTTAATTGATCACATGTGCACTCCCACAAAGTAAATCATTACATCCAGTTTGGTGAGATCTGTGAAATGAATGAATGTATGGTCGTCTGCTAACCGCAGATAGTGAATGTGAAGATATGATCATCTTTTGAGTCGATCCTTTGGCCACCTTTGGTGGGACCAAAGAGATGAAATTTACCAGAGCTTTGAGCGCCTGAAATGTGGCTGACCAATGCGATAGCAAGGTGCTTCCCCCACCTCGACAGAGATGGGAGAGGACCCAGAGAACGGCCATGTTTCGGCACTCTGCCGCTGGATCTTGTGCTGTTAAGACCTGTTTTAGTTGTGCTCCGTAATGACGAAAGAGTGGAGACATGGTATGCATGTGGAATATTTAAGAGTAGTTTGAAATAATGATTTCTCTATTTCAGGAACTTTTGTGGGGAGAATTAAATGTCAGGCAGGTAATATTAAAGGGATTGTAGTAATCTTCGGAAGTGACCAACGGTCACAATGAAACCACGTGTAGCAATAAGGTGAAATACTTCCGTGTGCTTAAGTTAAGCTGAATTACTAGCGTGTGTACAATATGTTGAAATATTTAAGAAATAGCGTGTGTACCATAAGTTGAAATATTTAAGAAATGGCGTGTGCAGGACTTGAAATTAGAGACGAGTACTTCCACGTGGTGAGTACTGTGTGAGTCTTAATCTGTGTATGAGACAAAGGATAAAGAGAAGTACTCGTCCATGGTATCAGTTGAGGACTCGCGTGTGTGATGAATATGTTCTTAATATTACTTTGCGTGATATGATTCCGTGTGACGCTTGATTCAAACTCTGAGAGAGAAGCAAGGTGAGTCGGCCGTCTATCCAGCAACGCCACTTGGCTTGCATTGCACAGGAGGACGTGCAAATATCTCCAGAGTTCATAGTAGGAAAGTAGAATTACAAAGTGGGGCAGTGTCGTGTGAAACTGGGATAAATATTATTTGAAGTGGGAAAGCTGAAAGTGATAATGTTGTGACTATTCTCTGTGTAGTATTTCATGTTGTAGTGTGGTGTATGTCATGTAATTTGGGTATGTGTGGTTTGCATGGGAGAGTAGCGAGGTAGTTTCAAAAGATTAGTGGGTTATGCTTGTTCCTTCGGTACCGCTCGGTCTGGAGGAAAGTTTAGTGATGATGATTGTGAGAGTCGAAGTGTGAGCTACAATAAAAGATCCACCATCCTATCCAGAAAGTGCACTGTAGCGTTAAAAATAATTACGAGACCATAATATAGAGATTCACCATTGTAAAGCCATGCCCACTGGGCGGAATTTCTCATGTGTTATTGTTGTAGGTTATAGAATTTGTGTGTTTAGGTTAGAGAATTTGTCGGAATAAATAAGATAGCGAAAAGAAAAAGATCGGCGGACTTTTCCTTCGAATTGTATGTTGTCATAATGTCCCGAATTTATAACGTGTGCGCCATTCATATTCAGTGCGGTGGCCACGTGTTGACAAAAGCCATTAAATAAAAGACAAAAAGAAAATGTGGTATTGCCAGTGCATAGTGTACAGTCAGAGTTCTGTAAATTACTGATAGTCAGATGCGTGTTTCCGTTACGTATTAATCATATAGGAGGATAACTGGTAACGTAAGTGTGAGTACTAGAGTTCATGTTACTCGATAAATAAGAATGAATCCACTCGCTTGGCAGACCACTCATCTTGCAGGCCTGACTGCTTGATGCCACAGTATGAGCAAGGCATGTGGGTGCCTCTCAGTGTAATCTCCCCACAACAAACAAAGAAAACAAATAAGAACATAAAAACCAAGAAAGGTAAATAGCAAAAGATAAACAATAATGTAGATCCCTTCCCCAAATTACAACAAATAAATTGTGTCACCACAGAAAAATGTAAGATTTGCTAAGGCTCCAAACGGGCAGTAAGCCCTATATGAGCCCACCGCACTCTTCCGGTGGTGGAATAATTTTAATAATAAAAAGTGTTAGCGTAGACTAACGATCTGTACATGTTCGACTTGGAGATTTGAATATTATTCACGATTATATACCTTTGTACTAGATGTCAATGACTATTTACATTCCTGTCTGAACTGGATGTCACATTATTGACATAAAAAAATACATTATTTAGTTTACAACAAAATCTTTCCTTTGCTAACGACGTGCCTATTAGTAGTTAGTGGCTTTAGTAGTTAGAATCGTTTATTTAGCTGGCAGTATTGACGCTCGCTGTATTGCAGTAGCTTGCGTAATGAAGATTTTTGTGAGGTAAGTGCTTAATGAATGTATAGGTTATTGTTAGGATTTTTTTTAGTCAGGGCCATTCCTTTAAATAAATTAATAGAAGTCAGGTTGTAATTTTTTTGACCAGTCATATTGCGTTGCGGTAGGATATTGTGGGTCTCAGTCATTCTGCAATTTAAGTACAGCTACACTCGTTTAAATAAAGAAGATTAATTAATGTAGGTTAATTCTTACAGAGAAGAAAACAGCAACCAGCCACTATTAACACTGCTATTTATTTAGGTAAATAGCGCCGTTACCGGTTTCGAACTGGAAAGTTCACCATCAAACGGCTGTTCACATGATTTTCAAGACTTTACATTATCGTCCGTTTTTTATTTTTATTATTCCACTGTGGCGAAGTATTTTTGGTGTGTTGTTGCCGTCGAAAATTCCGCGCAATTTTGTTGCGAAGTTGCAGGATTGTATTAGAAACGTCCCCTTAGAACAATTATACATGACTGTGTTTAAACTGACACAATATTTTTTTAGCGCAATGCAATCTGACTTTCAAAAACCCCTACAAAAGAATGGCCCTGACTAACATTAACCTATATCTTTCACAAATCACTTACCTCACAAAAATCTTCGTTACTCGAACTACTGCAATACAGCGAGAGCCACTACTGCCAGCTAAATAAAAGATTCGAACTACGGAAGGCACTAACTACTGATAGACATAGTTAGCAAATGAAAGATTTTAATAGAGAACAAACAATGTATTTACCTTAATAGTGTTGAAAAATCATAATATACATAGCAGTTCATGACATACAGACTTACAAATTTCAAAACTCCGCCATTTCTCTCCCCACATTCACCACTGCTGGCAGCTCACCTCCAACTGCGCAACGCTACGCGCTGTTCACATCCAGCTGCCCAACACTACAATGGCAGACAACAATGCAAACTAGCCACAGACTGCACACAGCACAGCCAGTGATTTTCATACAGAGCGCTACGGAATGTTGCCAATAAGAAAACATAAACAGCCTACTCACATATTTTTCGCATATTCCTAAATATATACAGCACTTATGTAACTTGTACAGCACCATATTGTGCAAAGACCAAACATACACACACACCAAAAGAATTTGCCACACAGGAATATGCGAAAAATACAATCCTGCAACTTCGCAACAAAATTGCGCGGAATTTTCGACGGCAACGACACACCAAAAATACTTCGCCACAGTGGAATAATAAAAATCAAAAACGGACGATAATGTAAAGTTTATCTTGAAAATCAAGTGCTGGATATATTTAGGAATATGCGAAAAATACAATCCTGCAACTTCGCAACAAAATTGCGCGGAATTTTCGACGGCAACAACACACCAAAAATACTTCGCCACAGTGGAATAATAAAAATCAAAAACGGACGATAATGGAAAATGTATCTTGAAAATCATGTGAACAGCCGTCTGATGATGAACTTTCCAGTTCGAAACCGGTAACGGCGCTATTTACCTAAATAAATAGCAGTATTAATAGTGGCTGGTTACTGTTTTCTTCTCTGTAAGAATTAACCTACATTAATTGTACACAGCCACGGTCTCACCATGTCAGTTTTAGACAATATAGCAAAGAAGTTTCAGATTTACTCGGTATGATGACGATCGCTAATAAAGAAAATAAAACAGTAAGCCATTTGGTTTTGTGCGAATCGTTTATTCGTGTGTGTGTGCTTGTGTGTGTGTGTGTGTGTGTGTGTGTGTGTGTGATTGTGCGTGCGTGCGTGCGTGTGGTGGAACAGCGTATGTGAGAACCAGTGCGGCGGTCACGGGGGGACGCGAAGCGCGGTGCGGCAGTGTCTCTGGAGTCGCGAGCCGTGCTAATCGCTCGTGCCCGCTGCCGGGCGGCCCCCCTCCCTTGCTTTGTTTTGGGATTCTCACAGCCGGCGGTTTCCGCAGAGGGAAGCGCCGGCGACGTCGCGTGTCGCCAGCCTCCTACCGCGCGTCTCGCAGGCAGACCGCCTGCTGACCAACACGTGGACCGGGCCAGCCGCCGACAAGAGTAAACGAGGTGACTCAGAGAGTCCCTTCTAACAATAGGCTCTGGGGAACGTTTCCTCTCACAAATCTGCTGCTTCCATTGTACGTAATCAGTCGTGAAACCGCAAGCTCATCTACACCTACATCTACATGGATACTCTGCAAATCACATTGTAATATCTCTTTATATTCGATGAATTATTCTGATACAATTCTACCCTTGAATGACGTTTACTAATTTCTATCTTCATACTCGCAGAATCCATGTGCAAAGTAGTTTCATACAATAGCCATGCCATGAGCGCATAATTACTCTTTGTAGTACGGTGATAGCAAAAAAAAAAATAAATAAATAAATAAAAAATAAAAAGCTTCCCAGATTGTCTTAGTGCCGATTAGCCTGAGCATTGTTTGAAGAATTGTAATCTGAATATTGAGATTTATGAAAAAAGATAACTGATACGAAATTGTACGATTAAAAGGGATATATATATATATATATATATATATATATATATATATATATATATATATATATTGCTCCTTGGAACACGTGAGGCAATACTGACATTACGACTTATCTTAGAAGAAAGATTAAGGAAAGGCAAACCTACGTTTCTAGCATTTGTAGACTTAGAGAAAGCTTTTGACAATGTTGACTGAAATACTCTCTTTCAAATTCTAAAGGTGGCAGGGGTAAAATACAGGGAGCGAAAGGCTATTTACAATTTGTACAGGAACCAGATGGCAGTTATAAGAGCCGAGGGGCATGAAAGGGAAGCAGTGGTTGGGAAGGGAGTGAGACAGGGTTGTAGCCTCTCTCCCCAATGTTATTCAATCTGTATATTGGGCAAGCAGTAACGGAAACAAAAGAAAAATTCGGAGTAGGTATTAAAATCCAGGGAGAAGAAATAAAAACTTTGAGGTTCGCCGATGACATTGTGATTCTGTCAGAGACAGCAAAGGACTTGGAAGAGCAGTTGAACGGAATGGACAGTGTCTTGAAAGGAGGATATAAGATGAACATCAACAAAAGCAAAACGAGGATAATGGAATGTAGTCGAATTAAGTCGGGTGATGCTGAGGGAATTAGATTAGGAAATGAGACACTTAAAGTAGTAAAGGAGTTTTGCTATTTGGGGAGCAAAATAACTGATGATGGTCGAAGTAGAGAGGATATAAGATGTAGACTGGGAATGGCAAGGAAATCGTTTCTGAAGAAGAGAAATTTGTTAACATCGAGTATAGATTTAAGTGTCAGGAAGTCATTACTGAAAGTATTTGTATGGAGTGTAGCCATATATGGAAGTGAAACATAGACAATAAATAGTTTGGACAAGAAGAGAATAGAAGCTTTCGAAATGTGGTGCTACAGAAGAATGTTGAAGATTAGGTGGGTAGATCACGTAACTAATGAGGCGGTATTGAATAGGATTGGTGAGAGAAGTTTGTGGCACAACTTGACTAGAAGAAGGGATCGGTTCGTAGGACATGTCCTGAGGCATCAAGGGATCACAAATTTAGCATTGGAGGGCAGCGTGGACGGTAAAAATCGTAGAGGGAGACCAAGAGATCAATACACTAAGCAGATTCAGACGGATGTAGGTTGCAGTAGTTACTGGGAGATGAAGGATCTCGCGCAGGATAGATTAGCATAGAGAGCTGCATCAAACCAGTCTCAGGACTGAAGACCGCAACAACAACATATTGATCCTTCATACAAAAGGTGTGTAACAAATTTACATTATTCTACATTTGAGAATTAATGATATTCATCGATATATTGCGTAGTTGTTAATCAGAAGGGAACTTCCGAAAGACTGGATACGAACCTGCATTTAATAATCCCAGAGCTCCATTACTTCTTCGGAAGGTTAAACTTCATCAAAGCCAAATATCCGCTTGATCTGAGGTTTCCCAACTGATTATACAACGCTCCAAAAAATACGAGGCATTTTATTTGTACAGATTAGCACGCTGGCGCAAAGCACGAGCCTGCAGAGAAGAAGAATCATTGCCTGATTTCATTCTAACAAGTAAAATTTCTGAATCATTTTGAGTGACTGAGTTATGACTGTGTTTCCTATTATGAATGATTGATTGCTCGAACGAATTGAGAACTACATAACTACATAATTACATAGATAGGAGGAAAGATTACAACATTTAAGTGCCTGGCAGAGGGTTCATCGAACCTTCACAATTCTCTATCATTCCAATCTCGTATAGCGCGCGGAAAGAATGAACACCTATATCTTTCCGTACGAGCTCTGATTTCCCTTATTTTATCGTGGTGATCCTTTCGCCCTATGTAGGTCGGTGTCAACAAAATATTTTCGCATTCGGAGGAGAAAGTTGGTGATTGGAATTTCGTGAGTAGATTTCGTCGCAACGAAAAACGCCTATCGTTTAACGATTTCCCGCCCAAATCCTGTATCATTTCTGTGACACTCTCTCCCATATTTCTCGATAATACAAAACGTGCTGCCTTTCTTTGAGATTTTTCGATGTACTCCGTCAGTATTATCTGGTAAGGATCCCACACCGTGCAGCAGTATTCTAGAAGAGGACGGACAAGCGTAGTGTAGGCAGTCTCCCTAGTAGGTCTGTTACATTTTCTAAGTGTCCTGCCAATAGAACGCAACCTTTGGCTAGCCTTCCCCACAACGTTTTCTATGTGTTCTTTCCCATTTAAGTTGTTTGTAATTGTAATACCTACGTATTTAGTTGAATTTACGGCTTTTAGATTAGACTGAATTATCGTGTAATCGAAGTTAAACGAATTCCTTTTAGCACTCATGTGGATGACCTCACACTTTTCGTTATTTAGGGTCAAATGATGTCACTTTTCGTACCATTCAGATATTTTTTCTAACTCGTATTGCAGTTTGTTTTGATCTTCTGATGACTTTATTAGTCGATAAACGAGAGCCTCATCTGCAAACACCGGAAGACGGCTGCTCAGATTGTCTCCCAAATCGTTTATAGCAAAGGGCCTATAACCCTGCCTTGGGGAACGCCAGAAATCACTTCTGTTTTACTCGATGACTTTCTGTCAGTTACTACGAACTGTGACCTCTCTGACAGGAAATCACAAATCCAGTCACATAACTGAGACGATATTCCATAAGCACGCAATTTCACTACGAGCCGCTTGTGTGGTACAGTGTCAAAAGCCTTCCGGAAATCCAGAAATATAGAATCGATCTGAAATCCCTTCTCAATACCACTCAACACTTCATCTGAATAAAGAGCTAGTTGTGTTTCACAGGAACGACGTTTCTAAACCCATGTTGACTGTGTGTCAATAGACCGTTTTCTTCGAGCTAATTCATAATGTTCGAAACAATATATGTTCTAAAATCCTGATACATTCGACGTCAACGATATGGGCCTGTAATTTAGTGGCTTACTCGTACTACTTTTCTTGAATATTGGTGTGACCTGTGCAACTTTCCAGTCTTTGGGTATGGATCTTTCGTCGAGAGAACAGTTGTACATGATTGTTAAGTATGGAGCTAATGCATCAGCATACTCAGAAAGGAACCTAATTGGTAGACAGTCTGGTCCAGAAGCCTTGCTTTTATTAAGTGATTTGAGTTGCTTCACTACTCCGAGGATATTTACTTCTACGTTACTCATGTTGGCAGCTCCTCTTATATTCTGGCATCGTCGTGTAGTGATACGAATATTTTGGTTTGACACAACGAGAATTGAGTGTGACAGTGAGGCAACCACGTTCTACATCTATACACGTACTCCACAAGACCCCATACGGTACACGGCGGAGGATACCCTGTTCCACTAGTAGTCGTTTCCTGTTCTACTCCCAAATAGATCAAGGAAAAGAAGAGAATCTATACGCCTGCATATGTGCCTCAATTTCTTGTATCTTCGTGGTGCTTACGCCAAATGTTTGTCGGTCGCAGTAGAATCGTTCTGCAATCAGCATCAAATATCCGTTCTCCAAATTTTGACAGTTGTCTTCTTCGAAAAGAATGTCGCCCACCCTTTGGGGATTCTCATTTGAGCTCCCAAAGCATCTCCGTTATACTACGTGTTATCCTAAGCTTACGGCTACAAATCTAGCAACCCACCTCTGAACTACTTCAGTGTCTTCCTTCAGTCAGACCTGGTGTGAATCCCAAACACTCGAGTGGTACTCAAGAGCAGGTTGCACTTGTATCCTACATACGGTCACCTTTGCAGGTGAATCACATTCTCCCAAAAAACCCGAAGTCAGCCATTCGAATTCCCTGCCCCACAGTCCTCGTATACTCGTTCCATTTCACATCACTTTATCACTTTGCAACGGCATTCTCCCCCACCCCCCACCCCCGCCATACTTAAACGGCGAGACTGTGTCAGGCAAGACACTACTAATGCTGTACTCTAATTTACTGGTTTGATTTTGCTACTCATCTGCACAAACTTATATTTTCTTACATTTAGGGCTAGCTGTCATTCATCTAGAAATTTTTTCTAAGTCGTCTTTTACCTTTCTACAGTCACCCAATTTCGACATCTTACTGTACACCACAGCATCATCAGCAAAGAACCGCAGATTGCTGCCCACCCTGTCCGCCAAATCATTTATGTACATTTAAAATAATGGCTGTCCTCTCACACTTCCCTGGGGTATACCTGACAATACACTTGTCTCTGATGAACATTCGCCGTCGAGGACAAATGAAGGGTTCTATAACTTAAGAAGTCTTCGAGCGACTCACATATCTGTGAACCTATTCCATATGCTCGTATCTTCTTTAACTGCCTGCAATGGGGCATCGTGCCAAACGCTTCCCGGAAACACAGGAATATGGAATCTGCCTGTTGCCCTTCATCCTTAGTTGGCAGTATATAAGGTGGGCAAGCTAAGTTTCGCACGAGCGATGCTTTCTAAAACCTTGCTGATACCTGGTCATCAGCTTCTCGCTCTGAAGAAAATTTATTACATCCGAACTCAGAAAATGTTCAAGGTTTGGTCTCTAATTCTGAGGGTTAGTTCTTTTGGTTTTCTTATACACAGGAGTCACTTGCGTCTTTTTTTTTCAGTCGATTGGGACTTCACGCAGCGCGAGAGATTCGCGATAAATGCAAGCTAAGTAAGGGGCCGATGGCGTAGAGTATTCTTTGAAAAGGACCTGGTGACTTACATGTTTCATGTTCTTCATTTGTTTCTCTACACCAGGGCTGCTTGAAACTGTGTCGTTATACGGGAGTCTGTTCGATGGTCAAACAACGGTATGTTTGTACGACTCTTATGGGTGAACGATTTCTTAAATGCGAAATTTATTTCTTCCTTCGTTTCGCTGTCTTCAGCTGCCACAAGCGTGACTGGATGGAAGCCTTAGACCCGCTTAGCGATTTTACATAGGAACAGATTTTTCTCGGCTCCTCGAACAGATTTTTTGGTGAGTATGACTGTGATAGTTCTTGTATGCTTCGCACATAGATCTTTCTGGAGACGCACGAATCTCTACTTATCTTCACCTGTCGTCACACGCTCGTTCTCTTTTGAACCGACAGTGCAACAGCCTTTGCTTCCTGAGCATTTTCCGAAGTTCGTTGACAAACTGCGGTGGGTCTTTTCCGTCCTTAAATCACTTACTAGGCACCACTACTTGTCCAGAGCACGATTTACAGTCTGTTTAAACGTTGTCCGTAATTCCTCTAGGCACCACGGGATGGGCATGATCAGCCAGAATGTTCACATACCTCGCGGAGTAACAATGGGGCATATAGACTACCACGATATGGCTGCCCAAATCGTTCCCGAAACCTTGCCATATTACGCTCTTGGAACGCAACCGGCGAGAAGTTGGAACAGTTGAAAGAAAACTCTTCCGACCAAGGGACTCTCTTCCATTGTTCTGTAGTCCCAGTTTTTTTAGCTTCGCGACCAGTTTTTCCTGTTATAGGAACTTATATCGATGTTTTACAATTCGAGCTCACACTGGAATCCCCTGCTTGTGGAGCTTTCTTCACGTTGTTTCTGTGATGACAGTGCCTGCGAGTGCGACATTCATTTCTGCTGTGGCTCTTGCAGCTATCGTCCACATAGTTTTGTATTGTCACAATCCTCTTTGATGACTGTCCGTCTCTGTCACCCAACACGTACTTCCGTCGACGTTGTAACTTATGTAACTTAGCGGATGACGTTTTTCCGCTTTCCCTGTATGCGGTATAAATCTTCGTTAAGGTACTTCCTGAAATGTCCAAATGGTTCAAATGGCTCTGAGCACTATGGGACTTCTGAGGTCATCAGTCCCCTAGAACTTAGAACTACTTAAACCTAACTAACCTAAGGACATCGCACACATACATGCCCGAGGCAGGATTCGAACATGCGACCGAAGCGGTCGCGCGGTTCTAGCCTGAAATGTCAAACATTTTGGCTACCTTGATTAGGGAAGCAGCCGTCATACGAACACCAATAATTTACCCGAGTTCGAATGCGTGAAACTCTGACATTATGTACTCATAACTATACAGAACATTGTTCTGACCACAACTGACACTTGCAATATGTCGAGGACATTGCACAGGTGCCGTTAGTGGCCGAAGACGACAGCGCAACCTGCGGGGTTAACTAGCATCTGCATTTTGTTTTCAGGCACGCTTTTCCCCCTATGCGTAGTATATGTGAATGTTGCATTTTAAATGTAACAGTGCAGTTAGCGAGTAGAGTGAGAAAGATTATCGTCTCGTGCTTGAAACTAACTTTGTTGATAGCTACAAGAGGTTGAACGCTGCTGCCGTCGCTTGTAGCCTGACCGAGGGAAGTGTTTGCCCAGCAGTACTATGCTCCGCTGTACTGAAGTGATAAACAGAAGGTGCTCTTTATTTCCTCAGATCAAATATATCGAGCAGGAGACGCAGTAGTAAGACACAGGACTCGCATATGCCTGTCCGGTCATCCAGTTTTAGATTTTCCGTGATTTCCCCAAGTAGCTTAAGGTGAAAGCTGAGATGTTTCCTATCAAAAGGAGAGCTTGGGCTCTGTCTCTAATGACGTTAAGCCCCAGTCTCCTTTCCTTTCATATCATATACAAACGCTCGGAACGACGTTTTACAGTCTTAGTATTCTCCATAATGGATAATATATTCAAAAGAGAAAAAAACCAAAAAAGACACGACCACATTACACGATGCTGCATCACAGAAACATGTTTTGGGAGGTCGTACAGGGCACTGGTGTGCAGGATGTAAACGCCGCTATTTCTCATCCCGTTTGCCAGCAAATTCTGGTAATGAGAATTTCTCTCAGCCACTGCTTAAAAAGTGATACTCGTGAAGAACCGTACCCGCTATACCCATCCGCATGCACCACAAATTCCACAGTTTCTTCGTCGTTGTCATCGCGAGGTGTATGTTGGATGAATTAATATGGTTCTCGATTAGTATTGGAAAGAGGGCTTTCGAAATCCTCGGAACAAGAGTCTTCGCGATGCATAGTGCTGTTCGTTTAGCATCTCGCATTGCATTTCATCGAACATTTCTGCTACCCTCTTGCAGTTACTGAACAAACTCGTTACGAATCACGCAACTATGGTCTGAATACATTCTCTTTCTTCCATTAATCCAATTTTATAACGGTCGCAGATCTACGAGCAGTACTCAACGCTTGGCCAAACGGAAGTTTTGTAGGCGAACTCTTTTGCGAATGAATTACATCCTTGATATTGTTCTATAAATTCAAGTCTAACATTTTCCTTCCCCATAGATGCACGAGATCAAAGTCAGTACAGCTCCTTGTAGATTCTTGAAGATTGGGAGTGATTCAGTTAAACGACTGCAAATTTTGTACCCAAATGCAATCGGATATTTTCCCTTATTTACACCGAACGAAGTGGGGCGGTGATACGACACTGGGCTCCCATTTGGGAGGACGGTGGTTCATATTCCCGTCCGGCCATCCAGATTTCCGTGATTTTCCTAAATCGCTTGAGGCGAAGCTGAAAGGGGCAGGACCCATTTCTCCCCCCTTCCTTCCCTGACCCGAACCTGTGCTCCGTCTCTTACCTCATCATCGAAGGGCTGTTAAAACTTGACTTTCCTACCTTTTTCTATTTAAGGGGATTACATAACAGATTTATTTATGGTCCTTCATCGCTGTCCGCGCGTTGAGCAGCGCTAGGATCAGAAGTTTCAACTATTTTTGTTGTTATAAATTCAATGCCCATCTTCCCCCGTATGGAGCAGCGTCGTCTTCACGAAGATCACGTCAGGTGGTATCTTTCTTACACTAGAATCCTCGATACACCATAAATATCTTCCTCTAAGCGCGACGAAAACTTCTAATTTTACCTGTTGAATATCTTCTAAACCCCGTAAAGAGATAGAGCGATATAGACAATTTTCTCGAAAGACCGAAAACATACGCTATATACACTGATCCATTTTCACCCTCGAAGAATTTGTAGCACAGATCTGCAAACCACATTTCTCATTTTGCAGAACCGATTAATGGAGCTCGAATCGTGATGGAAACACGTCTAAACCTGCAAAAGAGTAGGTTATAAAGTACTAATCTCAAACCTCACACTACGGAATCAAATGGCTCTGAGCACTATGGGACTTAACATTTGAGGTCATCAGTCCCCTAGAACTTAGAACTACTTAAACCTAACTAACCTCAGGACTTCACACACATCCATGCCCGAGGCAGGATTCGAACCTGCGACCGTAGCGTGCTTGTACTCAAACGTTAGAAACAGCTGAAATGAGCCAGGTTTATATTTAGATTACTGGAACTAATGGTTTTCCAGAAATTATTAGTGTTCCAGGAATTTGTGATCACCGAAAACTTCAAATTCGCCAAAGACGGAGGAAGACAAAGAGGAAAGCAAGAAGACACGAAATCTCGTAACTACCTTGGCGTCCTTATAAAAGTCGTAAGTGACGCAGTACCGAACCAGCCGTACAGTCACAGAGAATGTAGTCATGGTGTCAACGCGGCAATAATTTTAAACACTTCAGATAATCTCCTCCAGTGTCAGGATTTGATGTTAAAATCATTGTGCTACCTCGCTTGCCTTTTAAAAACAAGAATCATTGTTGCCTCGAGTATGCCATACTTCGACCTTTTCAATACGCTGAGACTCGACAAAAAGAAAAGGAAATATAAATGTGTCTTCTTGAATGTCATTTAAGTACTGCTACAAACGAAGTTACGTGTTGGTTTCTGAACAGCCGATGTAATTATTTATATATTTCAATTACTTTCGTTAAAACAAATCATTTTTGATTAATTTTAATTTTATTTTGTGGTATGGACAATTAATAATATACTTTCAGAAAGCTTCGAAAGCAGATTGTATTTTTAACGATGATTGAAGCGTGCCGTAAAACACCGTCATGTTGAACTACTTATAAAATAAAGTAGGGCAGAGTGTTGTATCATGGACCACTCCTCAGACTTTCGCATGTAGCCCTGTAGTAAAAGTTCAGTGTATTTCTTGTTATATTATGAAATAATAGTATTCACCTTACGTGTGCTGCAGTCTTGTAGTAAAATTACAAAAATTACTCCGGGAAAGTAAGGTTTCTCCAAACGTGAAAAACTGTTCCTAGGTAGGTGTGGTCGTGTGCCTAGGAACATGTATTCTGTTCAAATTCAGAATGTTCCAGAAGAGAAACTCTTGCCAATATTGTATTTAGTAATCTTTGTGTTGCTTTGTTACTCTACTGCGTACCAACAATCAGCAAATGAAATCAAATTAAGATGAAGTATTATCGAAAACCGGTTACAAGTTAAAAACGTTTTGAAGTAAGAGGGGTAGTCATATGTAAACTGAACGCCTGCCACAATGGGACCATGGATCTGTTCCATTCAAAAGTAATCACCACACGCGCTAAGACGTTTACCCCACTGGGAGACGAGACAATCAATTCCTGTTTCGCAGAACGCAGTCGGTCGCTGACGTGTCCACAAACCACACCCACTCTTGCACTACCTAGTCCGACTGAAACCGACGCCCATGCTTGTCTTTCTTCAGGTCACCAAATCACACGGTGAAAGATCCGGGTTGTACGGAGCATGTTGCAGTGTTTCCTCACCTCATCTCTTCGTCCGATTGGCAGCGTTGGGGCGGCCGTCGTCGTGCAATAGCATGATTCCGTCTGACAGAATTCCTGGGAGTTTTGACGTTATGGCGCGTCGCAGTTTCTGCAAAGTGTCTTCAAGGCGCTGCCCAATGATGGTTGTTCCACGTTCAAGGAATTCGACGAGCAGACGAAGCATGCCATTGCGTGACAACGCCCGCCGCCACACTGCCATTCGGACGAAGGTTACGCTTCAGCGATTTGGTTGGGAAACACTGTAACACTCTGTGTACAGCCCGAATCTTATCCGTGTGATTTTCACGTCTTTGGTGATCTGAAGAAAGACATGTGTGGATGTTGGTTTCAGTAGGACGAGGAAACAGGAGTGGGTCCTGTTTGTGGATTCGTCGGCGGCCGACCGCGTTCTGCGAAACAATAACTGATCGCCTCTTGCTGCATTCATATCGGGTCTCCAGAGGTAACATATCGTCATCTGGGCACGATATTTCGGCGGTCCACCTGGCCGCCATCTTCAGGTGAGTAGGCCGTTGCCCTGTCTCGCTAGAACTGAAACCAAACACTTTTTTTTTTTCTTTATTGTGATTTCATGCCCCTGCCCCATACGGGCAGGGGAGGGCTGGCAGCAGCACAATCCGCCGCTCTTCAGCCGAGTGAATGACAACTAAAACAAGAATAAAATAATACATACATAAGGAGGTAAAAAAGGGGAACATAAAACAGAGTAAGGGGAGAAAATGGAGGTAAAAATACACTGACATGTAGAAGTTCATTGGGGACAGTTAAAAAAGTCACCAGAAAGTTAAAAAACACAGTTGGCGATTCTTAAAACACAGAAGACACTGGATGCGCATGCACAGGTTAAAAGTTGGCCACAGTATTAAAAACACTCCGAAACAACACACTTAAAACCCACTTGGAGCACACACGACGAAGAATAAAACTACCAGGCGGGACCTGCCGAGGGAAAGGTCAGAGAGGATGGAAAAGGAGGGGAGAGCATGGGGCAGCTGGGGAAGCGGCGGGATGAAGAGAGGAGGGGCAACCGTGGGTTCACGAAGAGGCAGGAGACACATGGGGCGGGAGAGGAAAAGGGAAGACAGGGCAGGAGGGAGCGCAGAGACACCGAAAGAAGGCACAAGAGATGGACGGGGAGTAGGAGGGGAAATCCGCTCAGAAGGAGGGAGGGGGAGGAGAGGGAGCCCTGAGGAGGAGGCAGGAAGAGGGGGTTAGAGTTGGTAGGAAGGGTAGATGTCAGGGCGAAGCTCATCATCCGGGAGTGGTAGACGGTGGAAGTTGTGTTGGGAAAGGAGATGGAGGGTGTGGAGATGGAGAGAGGGAGGGAGACAACGGTAAAGGCGCGGCAACTGGTTGGGAGTGGAGAGGAAGGGGGTGAGGGGGATCAAGGCGGCGGACAATATATAGGGTGCGGATGTGTTCAAGGAAAAGGAGAAGGTGGGGGAAGGGGATGAGGTCATAGAGGATGCGCGTGGGGGACGGAAGGCAGATGCGGAAGGCGAGGCGGAGTGCATGGCGTTCGAGGATTTGGAGGGCTTTATAGAACCGGGGAGGGGCGGAAATCCAAGCGATGCTGGCATAACAAAGTATGGGGCGGATCATGGATTTGTAGGTGTGAAGGATGGTGGAAGGATGCAGACCCCATGTCCGGCCGGACAGGAGTTTCAGGAGGCGGAGGCGGTTGTGAGCCTTGTTTTGGATGGTAACGAGATGGGGAGTCCAGGTGAGGCGGTGGTTGAGTGTGAGGCCAAGGTATTTGAGGGTAGGAGTGAGGTGGATAGGACGGCCGTAAATGGTGAGGTAGAAATCATGCAGGCGGAAGGAGCAGGTGGTGCGGCCTATGATGATCGCCTGGGTCTTGGAGGGATTAACACGGAGGAACCACTGGTTGCACCAAGTGGTGAATTGGTCAAGGTGGGTTTGGAGGGTACGTTGGGACCGTTGAAGGGTAGGATAAAGGGCTAGGAAGGCGGTGTCATCAGCGAACTGGAGAAGATGAACAGGAGGGGCAGGTATGGGCATATCAGCAGTGTACAGGAGATAGAGGAGAGGGGAAAGGACAGAACCTTGGGGCACGCCGGCAGAGGGGTAGAAAGTACGGGAGTTGGAATTGTGGATAGTCACATAGGAGGGACGATGGGAGAGGAAGGAAGCAACGGGACGGACGAAGTTGATGGGGAGAGCATAGGTCTGGAGTTTGAAAAGGAGCCCGGGATGCCAGACATGGTCATAGGCATTCTGGAGATCAAGGGAAACAAAGAAAGCAGAGCGACGGGAGTTAAGTTGGAGGGAAAGAAGATGGGTAAGGTTAAGGAGCTGGTCGTCAGCAGAGAAGGAAGGCCGGAAGCCACATTGGGTAAGAGGAAGGAGGCGGTGCTGGTTAAGGTGGCGGTGGATACGACGAGAGAGGATGGCCTCAAAGACCTTACTGAACACGGAGGTGAGGCAGATGGGACGATAGGAAGAGGTAGCATAGGGGGGTTTGTTAGGCTTAGGGAACAGCAGGACACGGGAAGTCTTCCACAGGTCAGGGTAAAATCCAGTGGAGAGGAGGACATTGTACAGGGTAGCAAGGACAGACAGGAAGGATGGAGGGGATTCCTTGAGGTGACGGTAGGTGACGCCATCATGACCAGGGGCGGTGTTTCGTTTGGAGCGGAGGACGAGTGTGATGTCTTGCATGGTGATGGGAGTGTTGATGTCGGAGGGGGGTAGCCGATCCAAGTACTGGAAGCTAGGGGCGAGTGGGGGGACAGAGGTGTCAGTGCGGTCAAGGACAGTGGGGAAGAGGGAGTAATCAAAATGGGGATCGTCAGGAATGGAGAAGACCTCGGTCAGGTGGGAAGCAAAATGGTTAGCCTTACTGAGGTTGTCAGGAAAGGGTCGATCGTCATGGAGGATGGGGTAATGCAGGGTGGGATGGCTACCAGTAAGGCGGTGGAAGGCTGACCAGTACTTGGAGGAGTTGACAGGGAGGGTGGAGTTGAGGCGTGTGCATGTCTGACCCCAGTCCCGGCGTTTCTTTGCTGTAAGGAGGTTCCGGATATGTCGCTGTAATTGCTGGTGGCGAGTGAGAGTATCCCGGTCACGAGTGCGGAGGAAGGAGCGGTAGAGCCGGCGGGATTCACGCAGAAGAAGGACGGCCTGTGGAGGAAGCGTAGGGCGGTGAGGGTGGATGAGTTTGGTAGCGAAATGAGCCTCCACAGCATCAGTGATGGTCTTCTGAAGGAAGGAAGAGGCATGGGTGATGTCATCAGGGTGGTGGAAAGTGAGGGGGTGGCTTTCGACCTGTAAGGCAATGGATTCCCGGTAGGCATCCCAATTGGCACGGTGGTAGTCATGGACAGATTTTGGAGGGGCAGGTGGGCGGGTGGCTGCAGTGGCAGGACGGGTAGAGGAGATGGTGAGAAGGACAGGGAGATGGTCACTACCGACGGGATCGAGGACATCAACGGCAATGCGACCAAGGAGGTTGGGGGAAGCGAGGATAACTTCGGGGATGGAGTTACTTTCAGGACGTGTGTGCTGTGGGAGAGGAACAAGGTCACCATGGAAGGTGGCAAGGAACTGATGCCACCGCCGAAGGGTGGCAGGGTCACGGCTGTGGATGTTGAGGTCAGCGGCGATCACATAGGTGGAGAAGGTACGGTCAACATGGGAAATGAAGTCAAAGGGGGAGAGGAGCTGCGGGGCGAATATAGATAGTGGCACAGGTGACGGTGAGGGAGGGAAAAAAGAGGCTGAGGAGAAGGTGTTCGGTTGGGTCATTGAGGAGGGGTTGTGGCTGGACAGGGAGATGCCTGAGGTGGCCGATAGCGACCCCGCCTCGAGCTAGGGGAAGGGGATTATCAGTGCGGTGAAGGAGATAGGGGGAGATGCGGACCACATGGTGGGGTTGGAGGAAGGTTTCATTAAGGATGAAGGAGTCAACCTGGTGCTGGGAGAGGGTATGCATGAAGAGGTATTTGTTTGCAGGGAGGGAGCGAATGTTGAGGTAGAGGATCGATACTGTTGACGAGCCATGGGGTTGGGTGTGGGAAGGGTGTGGGAAGGGGAGAGAGGGGCTTAAACGAGGGTGTCTAGGCGGGTGAAGGTAAAGTGGGCTTGGTTGTGGGAGTATGTAGCGTGGGTGTTTAAGTGGAAAACAGAGCGGGCAGCGAGGGAAATCTGCTGGAGTGTGTGGGGGCGCTGGAAGGGGTGGATGTTCTGCAGGACGACGGTGAGGAACCGGATGATGTCTTCTGCTGTAGGGGGAGGGCGGAGGGAATTGTTAGGGTGGATAGGTGGGTCGATGGGGCGAACGGGGACAGTGAGTTCAGGGTTGGTGGGAGGGGGCTTGGCTTTGCATTTGGAGGAATAGGTGGGGTGAGGTTCATTGCAGGTGTTGCAGGATGGGGGGGAGGTGAGGTTGGGACACTGTTTGAGGAAGTGGGAGGCTTTACAATGGGGGCAGGTGGGTGGGTTCTTGCAGTTTTGGGTGAGGTGGTCATTGTACAGAAGACAACGCTGGCAGCGGTAGGATTGAGGAGGGGAACGGGACGGGTCAACAGGGTGGCGGCGGTTGAAAATCAGGGCTCCCTGCGTGAGGAGGTGGTCGATGGAGGAGGCGGACTCTGTAAAGATACGCATGAGGAAAGTAGGGCCAGAGGAGTTGTAAATACGGCGGGCAGAGCGGACTTCCAGGGAGGGGTGGGCATTCAGTTCCGCCAACACCTCAGCCTCCGTGATCACAGGGCTGAGTTTTGTGATGACGGCAGTGAGGGTCGGCGGACGACGAGGCGGTTGTGGTTGACGAGGAGAGGAGGATGTAAGGAATGGGGTGAGGGATGCGTGGGGCCCAAAGGTGATGCGGGGAAGGTGCCGGAGGAGATCAGTATGGAAGGACGGAGAGGGAGACTTGATGAGGACAGAGTCTCTGCGAGGGATAAGTTGGGTGATGGGTGCACTGGGGATGTACTTCCGGATTTCAAGGGTGAGGGTGCGGGCATCCAGGAATTTCGGATCAGGGGTGGCTAGGACAAAGGTATACAGGGAGGGGGCTGGAGAGGAGGGAGGTGGGGTGGTATCCATAGTGGGGTCAGTGGGAGGTGGGGCGGGCAGTGGCTTTTTGGAGGAAGGAGTAGAGGAGAGGTCGCCACTGGGCCGTTTGGAAGATGTTTTGGCAGGTGTTGCCTGGGAGGAGGGATGAGGGACTGGATGGATGGGGAGGTGGTGGCCCTCCTGTGAGGCAGTAGCACTGGATGAGAGGGTAGGGCGCTCTGTGGCGGCGACTGTGGCGCGGCGGGCGGAGACTCTGGCAGGGGAAGCAGCGGTAGTCGCAGGGGGGAGAGGGGGAAAGTCGTCTCGGCGGGTGACAGGAGGGGGAGGGGGGTTGGGAGCGGGGACAGAGGCAGGAGCGGGAGAAGCAGCAGGGGCAGTAGCAGGGGTAGGAGCAGGAGTGACGTACAGGTGGGGATACATCGATGGAGAGGAGATAGATGGGGAGGAGACTGTGAGTAGGGGAGGTGCATGAGACGGGTGAATCCCAGTGGAAGCACTCCATGACGTTACAGTGGGGGCAGGTGAAGGAGAGGTGTAGATGATGGTGGTAGTCGGGGCGTCCATGATCGCAGGTGGCAGCGAACACCGAGAGACGGCGACAGCGGCGAGCACCGAGAGACGGCGGCAGAAGAAGCGGCGAGCACCAAGAGACGGCGACAGCGGCGGCGGCGGCTGAAGAAGCGGCGACCAGGTGGCGGCGGCAGAAGAGGAAGCGGCGAGCACCGACAGACGGCGACCAAGCGACGGCGGCGGCGGCGGCGGCGGCAAGCACCGGGCGGCGGCGGCAGGCAGGCAGGCAGGCAGCAGTGACGGCGCGCAAACGGGCAACAACGCGACAAGCATGGTTGGAGCTCTTCCACGTCGAAGATACACCCTGAGAGTAGCCCAGGCAGTGCGAGGAAATGAGGGAATCTAACCATCGAATGTCGATGAACCAAACACGCCTCGGCGGCTCCTTTATACACCGACTGTGAGTCCACCGCGCGTGCGCGAACGTAACTGCCCTCTAGCGACACACACAACAGCGCACCGGTGGTGAAAGCTCGCAAAACGTAAAGTCGATATCAACCACTATTGACAGTTTTTGAAGACCGAAACAAATACCGTTGTTTCTTAATGTGAAACAGAACAGGTTTCCAACTCTTACTTAAAGGATACCCCTTATCTCTGTTTGTAATATGGTTAGATAGCCGAATTTCAATGGTTTCTTTCACTGCACAGTCCCAATACCACGACGCAGGGGGCAACCACTCGTGTCTCATCGTACAGCATTTTATGTCCTTCAGTAAGACACTGCAGATTTTTCTGGCTGAAATAAACGCATGTGGAGATGCCACTCCACGTGTAAGTAGGCTGTTTAGGTTTTTTGTGTTGGTAACGCCACGTAGCGCTCTGTATGAAAATCACTTGACTGTGCTGTGTGCAGTCTTTCGCTGGTTTGCATTGCCTGAATTTTTGCTATTGTAGTGTTGGGCACTGTCTGCATGTCAAGAGTCAGCACTGTCTTTCCGTTGGAAGAACAACACTACTTCTTCAAGACTGCATGGAAATCCACTACTTCCGTGTGCATTTTCTTTTTCTGATCACACTTTGTGCAATGCAATTACTATTGTGATGAATGATCAGGACTGTCTTTATGAGAACAATTTTTGCTTTTGAGCAACAGTGTATCAATAAGTGTGAGCATTTGATATCTTTGTTATTGTAATTATGAAAACTTTTTCAAATCTGTATGGGGCACTGCCCAAAACAATTTGTAAAATTTGTTGTGGGAAGCATGAGGGCTATGTAAGTAGGCTGTTTAGGTATTTATGTTGGTAACGCCACATAGCGCTCTGTATGAAAATCACTGACTGTGCTGTGTGCAGTCTGTGGCTGGTTTGCAATGTTGGAATTTTTGCTATTATGACTTTTGAACACTATTAAGGTAAATAAATCGTTTTTTCTCTATCAAAATCTTTCATTTGCTTAGTATGCCTATCAGTAGTTAGTGCCTTCAGTAGTTAGAATCTTTTATTTAGCTGGCAGTATTGGCGCTCGCTGTATTGCAGTAGTTCGAGTAACGAAGATTTTTGTGAGGTAAGTAATTCATGAAAGGTATAGGTTATTGTCAGTCAGGGCCATTATGTTGTAGGGATTATTGAAAGTCGGATCACGTTGCGCTAAAAGTATTGTGTGTCAGTTTAGTGTTGATTAGAGTAAGTAAAGAGCGAAATGTCTGCGTACGTTCAGTTCTGCTCTGCTGTTTGAAAATCAAATAACGTAAAAGGTTTCTCAGTACAGTAATTCATTAATTTTTTTAAGGGGATGTTTCACACGCAGCGATCCTGGACCGTACGTATCGTTTGCCCAATATAGACTTTCCCGCCATGGTAAGGAATCTTGTAGCTCGGGCTTTCTCAAACCCAAACCATCCTTCACTGAGCCCACCAGAGCTCTGGTCTTAGCTGGTGGAGGGAATACAATTATTTCTTTAAAAGTCTTCCTATTTTTGAAGATATCCTCCAGGCAAAATGTAGTAATGCCACCGATGTCCTTGTATTTTCTGTTGGTTCCCGCAAATGTCCAATCTGTACAGCACGATGGATCTGATTGTCATTATAACCATTCTGCTTTAACACAGCTTTCAGATGATCCAGTTCTTGTGTCAAACTATCTGCATCTGAGATGACGTAAGGTCTTTTTACCACTGTACTTAGGACCCCGTAGGAAGAATTTTAAGGAAATCTGATATTAAAAGAGAATTCCGTCCGCTAGCTAAGACCATAGCTCTGCTGGGCTCGATGGAGGATGTTTTGTGTTTTGAAAAAGCCCGGGGTCTACAAGATTCCCTGCCATTGCGGGAAAGCCCATATTGGACAAACGATTCGTACGGTCCAGGATCGTTGCGTGGTGCTTCATCGCCACACGCGTTTATTTCAGCCAGAAAAACGTGCAGTGGTGGGACGTTGTCTTACTAAAGGACATAAAATGCTGTAATACGAGACACAAGTGGTTTCCCCTACTTCGCGGTGTTGGGACTGTGCAGTGAAAGAAGCCATTGAAATCCGATTATCTGACAATATTGTAAACAGAGATAAGGGGTATCCTTTAAGTAAGAATTGGAACCCTGTTCTGTTTGACATTAAGAAACAACCGTCTCTGTTTCGCTCTTCAAAAACTGTGAGTAGTGTTCGGTATCGTCTTAACGTTTCCGCGAGCTTTCACCACCGGTGCGCTGTTGGGTGTGTCGCTAGAGGGCAGTTATGTTCGCTCACGCGCCGTGGATCCAAGGTCGGTGTATAACCAGCCGTCGCGGCGTGTTTGATTTCAGTTCTAGCGAGATAGTGCAATGGCCTACTCACCTGAAGATAGCGGCCAAGTAGACCGCCGAAATATTGTGTCCAGATGACGATACGTTCCGGCTGGAGGCCCGAAATGAATACAACCAATTATTATGGCGGGAAAGTTTAAGGAGTCACAACTAGTCGTCTCTTCTCCCAGTGGGATAAATATCTTATGGTGTGTGATGATTACTTTTGAATGGAAGCACTGCATCGTCTCTGTGTGCTGGATGTTCAGTTTTCATTTGACTGGTCTTAATAGCAGCTGTTGGCCACTGACACAAATTTACTTTTTTCAAGATAGGGGAACTGTTAAGACATTAAAGAAACTCAGTTCATTTTCAGAAATCACTTATATCACGGTAGAAGACGGTCCGTTTCAAGGAATATGGCGCACGACTGATAGAGTATGGCTTAACCACACGTTATGTCACTAGTCTTAATAATATACAGAAATTTACTTGCCATTAAACTCTGAAAGTGAAGAATTAACACTGTCCTCCAAACAACTTTGATATATTGTATAGCACTTAAATATGTAGACCTCCCCTATACGGAAAAAGGCAGGCTAAAAGTCTATGGCCATATTAAGAGTGGAACCAACCAGACACGTTCTGAAATTCAGCGAAAGTTGCAGTTGAACTAAAATTGAAAGACTAAAATGTATCGGTGCAGTAAAAGGAGACTTGAAAGAATCCAAGAATAATACAATCGATATACCAGACGCAAAAATTTTTAGACAGAAAATTCACGACTGGACACTCGCCCCGACAAAAAATTTAAAAATACTAGAAGAACTTGGTCTGCTGAGTGGAAACATCCCTTTGTGAGAGAATGGTAGTAGTATGGGCACAAAGAAAGGATAAAAATGGTTCAAATGGCTCTGAGCACTATGGGACTCACCTTCTGAGGTCATCAGTCCCCTAGAACTTAGAACTACTTAAACCTAACTAACCTAAGGACATCACACACATCCATGCCCGAGGCATGATTCGAACCTGCTACCGTAGCGGTTGCGCGGTTCCAGACTGCAGCGCCTAGAACCGCTCGGCCACTCCGGCCCACAAAGAAAGGATAAAAAGCCTTTGTAATCGCTATGTAGATTGCGTGGTCCGGTAGGGCCCAAGCGGCAGTAACGATGATAATGTACATTAAGGTTTTTAATTTAATAATTATTTCTTTTAGGACTGCAAAAGCCTTTCGGTCATCCGAAGCATTTGCTGTAAAGTTTCGCCGTAGAGGACGTAGAAATAGCGCTTATAATCCCTAGAAAGAACGTAAAAGGCACTTGTATATCTTCTTCCACTGGGTATGATGGCCGCGGAACAGGTAACGTAAGTGCATCCAATAAAAACAGACCGCAAGCCGTATAGTGTAATTTACGGCCACAGCGTCTTCACGACGCACGATAAAACCACTGTAAATGTCACGCCAAAAATGAAATTTTCCCAGTGAAAATCCCTAACGCTGAGCCGCGTAAAAACGTCCACGTGTTAGCTCTTGAAATACGCGCTCCGCTTCTCCGAGAAACAATTTGGCTGTGCGCGCGTCGGAGCTTCCAGATGATAATTTGACAACTCCAGAAATTAAGCTTTGACGAGTTAATAACGCGCGTATGTGTTAATGCATTCAAAACACCCCGGAGCAAAAACTTACTGCCCGTTAAGTCCTTTAGGCGAAAGGGAAAACGAATTCAGGACTCGCATGCTGCATAATTTACGCTCCGGAGGTCGTTTCGATTTATTCTGTTATCCCTAACAGGGCGTAAAGGTGTAATTTCTCGGTTTATTTACAAATGGCCAGTGGGCAAAGGGCGCCTCTCCGTGTCGCTGGTTTAACAAATGCGATCTGGGCGTGAACCAGCCACGGGAGAGACAGCAAAAGCGCCGATTAACGGTGCTAACAGGTTATAATGGCAGCCTCTCGCCTGCGGATGTGAGTTAATGTGGGAACGCCTCGTGTTTGCAGATCGAAATACGCTCTTCCAGAGCTTGTTTGGACTGGTTCCTTGATTTGGGACGCCACTTCAATACCGACTACGTCGCTTTTCCCAATTACTCCAATAAATCAATATCGTCTTCCATTGAGACACAAGCATTGCCACTTGACTCTACTCCATGCGGTAGTTTCTCAGGGCAATTGTCTTTGCAAACACCATTATATCCTATGAAAGCACATGTGATGTAGTTCAGTCTAGTAAACAATGAAATGTTGCAGCAGCGAAATTAAAGAAATTAATTGCAACTTAAAAAAACAGAGTTTCATATGATTTTAGCAACACCAAAACAAAGATAATGTTTCACAAAGAACGTTGGAAATGTGAAAGAAGAGAGGAAAAGAATTTCGGCAAGTTCATGCAAAACCTCACTACCTCACTTTCAACTGATGAATAACCACAACACTTCGGAGTTATCTGGCGGATACAATTAACATTCCAATCCTCGGCCAGTTTTCTATGTTCTACATAACAATACCAGTCCTAGCTTCACTAGTTATCATCACAACATTTTTCATAAAACATAAAAAGTGGCCTATGCGGAAAATTTTTGAGGGTGTTAGCTTCATCAGCATAGAGGCAATTCAGAACTGAAAGAGGTGTTGGAGAAGAAGATTTCATAACAACAAAATTTTTCTCAGTAATCCTAGAAGTAGAGGAGCAAAGTAAAAATACGTGTTAATGAAACATAACTGAATCATTTTTGTTTCTCCGTGCTATTTACTGTACCATCTTTCTACAGTGCGAGCTTATAATCCATCTGGAACGACCTTTTTGTCCATCGTGTATTAAAACTCAACATTCCTTCCTTCCTTCCGTGAAAACACGCCGTCGTGCTGCTAGATACGACGAAGACCGCATACAGAAGAAGAGAGGACGGCCCAGTCGCACCGACAGTACCGTAACAAAGTTTTTATCTTACACTGAATTCTGACGATCTGTTTACGAGGATCTGTTCAAAAAAATCCGGAACAACCGTAATTTAGCGCCAATTGTCTGTTGGAAAGAAAAGCGGTTGGCATCTCCGCACACGCCTGTGTTTAATGTTTAACTGCCGGAAGTTTCATTGATGTATGCCTGTTATTCTTCAGTGCCGTTTTGAGTAGAACATTGCTTCAGTTTGCGAATTTCGAAATGGTAGAGTTAGAGGAGCAACATTTCTGCATTAAATTTTGTGTGGAACTCAAGAAAATCCTTACAGACACACACCGACTGATGCAGGGAGCCTACGATGATGAGTGTTTCAGCCGTACTCCGTGTTACGAATGGTTCACACGGTTTAAAAATGGCCGGGCGGTAGTGAAAGATTACCCTCGTTCAGGACATCCTTCGACGTCTACCGACAACGCTCATGTCGGTAATGGCAACGAAACAGTGCGTGTCAATCGAAGGCTGCCTGTCCGAGAGACTGCAGAAGAATGTAACATTTCAGTTGGATCACGTCATGAAATCCTACGAAGAGGAAACGAGCTGAAACGTGGTGAGACCATGGTTCTTGCATCACGATTGCACACCCGCACGTCCATTCCTATCGGACTTCTTATTGTGGTGGTCTTCAGTCCAGAGACTGCTTTGATGCAGCTCTCCATGCTACTCTGTCCTGTGCAAGCTTCTTCATCTCCCAGTACCTACCAACCTACATCCTTCTGCACCTGCTTAGTCTATTTATCTCTTGGTCTCTCTCTATGGTTTTTACCGTCCACGCTGCCCTCCAATACTGAACTGGTGATCCCCTGATGCCTCAGAACATCTCCTACAACCGATCCCTTCTTCTAGTCAAGTTGTGCCACAAATTTCTCTTCTCCCCAATTCTATTCAATACCTCCTCATTAGTTAAGTGATCTACCCATCTAATCTTCAGTATTCTTCTGTAGCACCACATTTCGAAAGCTTCTATTCTCTTTTTGTCCAAACTGTTTATCGTACGCTTCACTTTCATTCATGGCTACACTCCATACAAATACTTTCAGAAACGACTTCCTGGCACGTAAATCTATACTCGATGTTAACAAATTTCTCTTCTTCAGAAACGCTTTCCTTGCCATTGCCAGTCTACATTTTATATCCTTTCTACTTCGACCATCATCAGTTATTTTGCTCCCCAAATAGCAAAACTCATTTACTACTTTAAGCGTCTCATTTCCTAATCTAATTCCCGCAGCATCACCCGATTTAATTCGACTACATTCCATTATCCTCGTTTTGCTTTTGTTGATGTTCATCTTATATCCTCCTTTCAAGACACTGTCCATTCTGTTCAGCTGCTCTTCCAGGTCCTTTACTGTCTCTGACAGAATTACAATGTCCTCGGCGAACCTCAAAGTTTTTATTTCTTCTCCATGAATTTTAATTCCAACTCCAAACTTATCTCTTGTTTCCTTTACCGCATTCTCAATATACAGATTGAATAACATCTGGGATAGGCTACAACCCTGTCTCAATCCCTTCCCAACCACTGCTTCCCTTTCATGCCCCTCTACTCCTATAACTGCCATCCATTTTCTGTACAAATTCTAAATAGCATTTCGCTCCCTGTATTTTACGCCTCCTTCAGAATTTAAAAGAGAGTAGTCCAGTCAACATTGTCAAAAGCTTTCTCTAAGTCTACAAATGCTAGAAAAGTAGGTTTGCCTTTCCTTAATCTATTTTCTAAGATAAGTCGTAGGGTCAGTATTGCCTCACGTGTTCCAGCATTTCTCCGGAATCCAAACTGATCTTCCCCGAGGTCGGCTTCTACCAGTTTTTCCATTCGTCTGTAAAGAATTCGCGTTAGTATTTTGCAGCTGTGACTTATTAAACTGATAGTTCGATAATTTTCACATTTGTCAACACGTACTTTCTTTAGGTTTGGAATTATTACGTTCTTCTTGAAGTCTGAGGGTATTTCGCCTGTCTCATACATCGTGCTCACCAGATGGTAGAGTGTTGTCAGGGCAGGCTCTCCCAAGGCTATCAGTAGTTCTAATGGAATGTTGTCTACTCCCGGGGCCTTGTTTCGACTTTGGTCTGTCAGTGCTCTGGCAAATTCTTCACGCAGTATCATATCTCCCATTTCTGCGTGACTACTGCGTAAAAAACGAAATCACTGTTCTGTACATTCTACAGACCTGGCACCTGTGGACATTTATTTTCATTTTAGAGGCTGAAAACCCCATTGAAAGGACGAAGATGTGTAGCAATAGATGAGATAAAAGGAACTTCGTAGACGGCACTTCGCGCGATCCAGCGAGAGGCATACCTGGACTGCTCCCTGCCACCGTTGGATAAGCAGCTGCAGCAGCAAGTCGTATACTCCTAGCTCACTCATTTGTTACATAGTTTAATTCTTAATTTCTTTGCGTGTTTTTGGTACTTGCATTGTTTAATTCATAAATTTCGGGCGTATTATAGTATTTGAGAGTTGTAGCATCGCGTTTTAGTACCTGAATAGTGTAAATTCACGTAGTCTCCTTCCGCCACCGAGCATTGTCAGCAGTGCGCAAGTAGCAGCATTACTGCATTTACTAGGCAATCTTGTATTTTAATAACCGTTTAAATTTTGTCGATTTGTTTGCGCTCTCTGTAGATTAGTTCAGACGTTCTTTGCAAAACAGTTTTTAGCATGGATAGGGACTGCAACTGCTGTGTTCGGATGCAGGCTGAGTTGGCATCCCTTCGCTCCCAGCTTCAGGCAGTGTTGGCTTCGGTCACACAGCTTGAGGCTGTTGCCAATGGGCATCACTGTGGGGGTCCGGATGGGTGTTTGTTGGGGACGGCCAGCTCGTCCCACACATCCCCCGATCGGACTACGACTGTGGTTGCCCGGGATACTGCCCGCATTGAGGCTGATCCCTCACCTGTGGTAGAGTGGGAGGTCGTCTCAAGGCGTGGCAGGGGGCGGAAGACATTCCGGAGGGCTGAACGGAAGGCCTCTCCAGTTTGTCTGACGAACCGGTTTCAGGCTCTGTCTCAGGCTGATACTGATCTTCGGCCTGACATGGCTGCTTGTCCTGTTCCAGAGGTTGCCCCTCAGTCTGCAAGATCCGGGCGGTCGCAAAGGGTGGGCTTACTGGTAGTTGGGAGCTCCAACGTCAGGCGCATAATGGGGCCCCTTAGGGAAATGGCAGCAAGAGAGGGGAAGAAAACCAATGTGCACTCCGTGTGCATACCGGGGGGAGCCATTCCAGATGTGGAAAGGGTCCTTCCGGATGCCATGAAGGGTACAGGGTGCACCCATCTGCAGGTGGTCGCTCATGTCGGCACCAATGATGTGTGTCGCTATTGATCGGAGGAAATCCTCTCTGTCTTCCGGCGGCTATCTGATTTGGTGAAGACTGCCAGTCTCGCTAGCGGGATGAAATCAGAGCTCACCATCTGCAGCATCGTCGACAGGACTGACTGCGGACCTTTGGTACAGGGCCGAGTGGAGGGTCTGAATCAGAGGCTGAGACGGTTCTGCGACCGTGTGGGCTGCAGATTCCTCGACTTGCGCCATAGGGTGGTGGGGTTTCGGGTTCCGCTGGCTAGGTCAGGAGTCCACTACACGCAACAAGCGGCTACACGGGTAGCAGGGGTTGTGTGGCGTGGGCTGGGTGGTTTTTTAGGTTAGATGGCCTTGGGCAAGTACAGAAAGGGCAACAGCCTCAACGGGTGCGGGGCAAAGTCAGGCCATGCGGGGACCAAGCAGCAATCGGTATTGTAATTGTCAACTGTCGAAGCTGCGTTGGTAAAGTACCAGAACTTCAAGCGCTGATAGAAAGCACCGAAGCTGAAATCGTTATAGGTACAGAAAGCTGGCTTAAGCCAGAGATAAATTCTGCCGAAATTTTTACAAAGGTACAGACGGTGTTTAGAAAGGATAGATTGCATGCAACCGGTGGTGGAGTGTTCGTCGCTGTTAGTAGTAGTTTATCCTGTAGTGAAGTAGAAGTGGATAGTTCCTGTGAATTATTATGGGTGGAGGTTACACTCAACAACCGAGCTAGGTTACTAATTGGCTCCTTTTACCGGCCTCCCGACTCAGCAGCATTAGTGGCAGAACAACTGAGAGAAAATTTGGAATACATTTCACATAAATTTTCTCAGCATGTTATAGTCTTAGGTGGAGATTTCAATTTACCTGATATAGACTGGGACACTCAGATGTTTAGGACGGGTGGTAGGGACAGAGCATCGAGTGACATTATACTGAGTGCACTATCCGAAAATTACCTCGAGCAATCAAACAGAGAACCGACTCGTGGAGATAACATCTTGGACCTACTGATAACAAACAGACCCGAACTTTTCGACTCTTTAAGTGCAGAACAGGGAATCAGTGATCATAAGGCCGTTGCAGCATCCCTGAATATGGAAGTTAATAGGAATATAAAAAAAGGGAGGAAGGTATATCTGTTTAGCAAGAGTAATAGAAGGCAGATTTCAGACTACCTAACAGATCAAAACGAAAATTTCTGTTCCGACACTGACAATGTTGAGTGTTTATGGAAAAAGTTCAAGGCAATCGTAAAATGCGTTTTAGACAGGTACGTGCCGAGTAAAACTGTGAGGGACGGGAAAAACCCACCGTGGTACAACAACAAAGTTAGGAAACTACTGCGAAAGCAAAGAGAGCTTCACTCCAAGTTTAAACGCAGCCAAAACCTCTCAGATAAACAGAAGCTAAACGATGTCAAAGTTACCGTAAGGAGGGCTATGCGTGAAGCGTTCAGTGAATTCGAAAGTAAAATTCTATGTATCGACGTGACAGAAAATCCTAGGAAGTTCTGGTCTTACGTTAAATCAGTAAGTGGCTCGAAACAGCATATCCAGACACTCCGGGATGATGATGGCATTGAAACAGAGGATGACACGCGTAAAGCTGAAATACTAAACACCTTTTTCCAAAGCTATTTCACAGAGGAAGACCGCACTGCAGTTCCTTCTCTAAATCCTCGCACAAACGAAAAAAAGGCTGACATCGAAATAAGTGTCCAAGGAATAGAAAAGCAACTGGAATCACTCAATAGAGGAAAGTCCACTGGACCTGACGGGATACCAATTCGATTCTCACAGAGTACGCGAAAGAACTTGCCCCCCTTCTAACAGCCGTGTACCGCAAGTCTCTAGAGGAACGGAGGGTTCCAAATGATTGGAAAAGAGCACAGGTAGTCCCAGTCTTCAAGAAGGGTCGTCGAGCAGATGCGCAAAACTATAGACCTATATCTCTGACGTCGATCGGTTGTAGAATTTTAGAAAACATGTTTTTTGCTCGAGTATCATGTCGTTTTTAGAAACCCAGAATCTACTAAGTAGGAATCAACATGGATTCCGGAAACAGCGATCGTGTGAGACCCAACTCGCTTTATTTGTTCATGAGACCCAGAAAATATTATATACAGGCTCACAGGTATATGCTATTTTCCTTGACTTCCGGAAGGCGTTCGATACGGTTCGGCACTGTCGCCTGATAAACAAAGTAAGAGCCTACGGAATATCAGACCAGCTGTGTGGCTGGATTGAAGAGCTTTTAGCAAACAGAACACAGCATGTTGTTATCAATGGAGAGACGTCTACAGACGTTAAAGTAACCTCTGGCGTGCCACAGGGGAGTGTTATGGGACCATTGCTTTTCACAATATATATAAATGACCTAGTAGATAGTGTCGGAAGTTCCATGCGGCTTTTCGCGGATGATGCTGTAGTATACAGAGAAGTTGCAGCATTAGAAAATTGTAGCGAAATGCAGGAAGATCTGCAGCGGATAGGCAGTTGGTGCAGGGAGTGGCAACTGTCCCTTAACATAGACAAATGTAATGTATTGCGAATACATAGAAAGAAGGATCCTTTATTGTATGATTATATGATAGCGGAACAAACACTGGTAGCAGTTACTTCTGTAAAATATCTGGGAGTATGCGTGCGGAACGATTTGAAGTGGAATGATCATATAAAATTTATTGTTGGTAAGGCGGGTACCAGGTTGAGATTCATTGGGAGAGTGCTTAGAAAATGTAGTCCATCAACAAAGGAGGTGGCTTACAAAACACTCGTTCGACCTATACTTGAGGATTGCTCATCAGTGTGGGATCCGTACCAGGTCGGGTTGACGGAGGAGATAGAGAAGATCCAAAGAAGAGCGGCGCGTTTCGTCACAGGGTTATTTGGTAACCGTGATAGCGTTACGGAGATGTTTAATAAACTCAAGTGGCAGACTCTGCAAGAGAGGCGCTCTGCATCGCGGTGTAGCTTTCTCGCCAGGTTTCGAGAGGGTGCGTTTCTGGATGAGGTATCGAATATATTGCTTCCCCCCACTTATACCTCCCGAGGAGATCACGAATGTAAAATCAGAGAGATTAGAGCGCGCACGGAGGCTTTCAGACAGTCGTTATTCCCGCGAACCATACGCGACTGGAACAGGAAGGGGAGGTAATGACAGTGGCACATAAAGTGCCCTCCGCCACACACCGTTGGTGGCTTGCGAGGTATAAATGTAGATGTAGATGTAGATGGTTCAAATGGCTCTGAGCACTATGGGACTTAACATCTGTGGTCATCAGTCCCCTAGAACTTAGAACTACTTAAACCTAACTAACCTAAGGACATCACACACATCCATGTCCGAGGCAGGATTCGAACCTGCGACCGGAGCGGTCACGCGGTTCCAGACTGAAGCGCCTTTAACCGCACGGCCACACTGGCCGGCGTAGATGTAGATGTAGACTGCTTCTGGAGGTCGAAACGACGTAGTGAGCAGTGTATCAATTGTGGAGGAGAGTATTTCGGAGGCCACCATAAACAACACGTGAAAGATAAGCGCAAAAAAATGTTATGGACAAAGTTCCGTAATTTTATGAACAGACATCGTATAACACGTAAGTTTGATTTAAGCCAAGTCGTAAGATCTGCCAGCAACTCCTTTGTGATATTCACTGGCAGTTACTCGAGACACTACCTCGCGTAGCTCACACACAGCTTTACCTGTGTGTCTCGACGTTACTTCTGCCCTCGGCGCTGTGACCTCACTATCCGGCAGAAGAGGATGTGTGAGGTGGGCAGACACGTAAGTCTGGCGGCAAGGAGAGCCGCTGGCGAGGAAGACGCGGCCCGGTGGCCGTTAATTACAATAATGGCGTCAGGGGGCCCGGGACCGGACCCTGGGGGCGGCGAGGGCGCTAATGGATTGATTAAAACGGCAATTCCCAGGCGGGGGCGGGCCCTGCGCGGATATCGCCTAAGTCAATCAGACCGCAATCTTGCCCGGCCGGCATCACATTAGCCTCGGCGCGTTCTGGATCGCCGCCTTGCGCGGTCTAGACCTGTCTCGGGGGCTGGCATTTGCCTTCCTGCGTCGAATTGCCTCCCGTGGATCAGTTTGCTCGGTTATTCGATTGCCGTAGCTCGTAAGTATAACATGCAGCCGGCGAAAGGTTATTTCTCAAATTGTCGGAAGCACGATTTCGTTCCACCCGAATTAAGCTTGCCCTCTAGTGGCTGTACTTTCAACACCGTATGATTGCAGGTAAGTTCTTATGCTAATACAATAATAACTATGTAGGAACATTGCACTTAATAATCAGACAAAGAATAAAGAAATGGCAAGATGTTTTTGTTGAATTTGAATATACAGAAAACATTTAACAACGAAGACTGCAGGAAGGTGTTATAAGCGACGAGAAAAAAGATGGTACAGATGGAAGAGTAATCTGCAATGCTCACAAAAGCTGTGGGAGTAACAAAAGCGGGGAATAAAGACAGCTAAGTAGAACTGAAGGTGGCAGGGGTAAAATACAGGGAGCGAAAAGCTGTTTACAATTTGTACAGAAACCAGATGGTAGTTATAAGAGTCGAGGGACATGAAAGGAAAGCAGTGGTTGGGAAGGGAGTGAGACAGGGTTGTAGCCTCTGCCCGATGTTATTCAATCTGTATACAGGGTATTACAAAAAGGTACGGCCAAACTTTCAGGAAACATTCCTCACACACAAAGAAGAAAATATGTTATGTGGACATGTGTCCGGAACTCTTACTTTCCATGTTAGAGCTCATTTTATTACTTCTCTTCAAATCACCTTAATCATGGAATGGAAACACACAGAAACAGAACGTACCAGCGTGACTTCAAACACTTTGTTACAGAAAATGTTCAAAATGTCCTCCGTTAGCGAGGATACATGCATCCACCCTCCGTCGCTTGGAATCCCTGATGCGCTGATGCAGCCGTGGAGAATGGCGTATTGTATCACAACCGTCCACAATACGAGCACGAAGAGCCTCTACATTTGGTACCGGGGTTGCGCAGACAAGAGGTTTCAAATGGCCCCATAAATGAAAGTCAAGAGGGTTGAGGTCAGGAGAGCGTGGAGGCCATGGAATTGGTCCGCCTCTACCAATCCATCGGTCACCGAATCTGTTGTTGAGAAGCGTACGAACACTTCGACTGAAATGTGCAGGAGCTCCATCGTGCATGAACCACATGTTGTGTCGTACTTGTAAAGGCACATGTTCTAGCAGCACAGGTAGAGTATCTCGTATGAAATCATGATAATGTGCTCCATTGAGCGTAGGTGGAAGAACAAACTAAAATGAGCTCTAACATGGAAATTAAGCGCTTCCGGACACATGTCCACGTAACATTTGTGTGTGAGGAATGTTTCCTGAAAGTTTGGCCGTACCTTTTTGTAACAACCCGTATTGAGCACTCAGTAAAGGAAACAAAAGAAAAATTTGGAGTAGGTATTAAAATCCAGGGAGAAGAAATAAAAACTTTAAGGTTCGCTGATGTCGTTGTAATTCTGTCAGAGACAGCACAGGACCTGGAAGAGCAGTTGAACGGAATGGACAGTGTCTTGAAAGGAGGATATAAGATGAACATCAACAAAAGCAAAACGAGCATAATGGAATGTAGTCGAATTAAGTTGGGTGATGCTGAGGGAATTAGATTAGGAAATGAGTCACTTAAAGTAGTGAATGGGTTTTGCTATTTGGGGAGCAAAATAACTGATGATGATCGAAGTAGAGAGGATATAAAATGTAGACTGGCAATGGCAAGAAAAAGCGTTTCTGAAGAAGAGAAATTTGTTAACATCGAGTATAGATTTAAGTGTCAGGAAGTCATTTCTGAAAGTATTTGTATGGAAGTGAAACATGGACGATAACTAGTTTGGATAAGAAGAGAGTAGAAGCTTTCGAAATGTGGTGCTACAGAAGAATGCTGAAGATTAGATGGGTAGATCACATAACTAATGAGGAGGTATTGAATAGAATTGGGGAGAAGAGGAGTTTGTGGCACAACTTGATTAGAAGAAGGGATCGGTTGGTAGGACATGTTCTGAGGCATCAAGGCATCTCTAGTTTAGTATTGGAGGGCAGCGAGGAGGGTAAAAATCCTAGGGGGAGACCAAGAGATGAATACACTAAGCAGATTAAGAAGGATGTAGTTTGTAGTAGGTACTGGGAGATGAAGAAGCTTGCACAGGATAGAGTAGCATGGAGAGCTGCATCAAACCAGTATCATGTCTGAAGACCACAACAACAACAGTTCACTAATGATAGTAAGGTTTACATAATGTCATTTTCTCACTTTGAGATAGTGAGTAAAGCTGTGGACGCTAGAAAATAGGAGTGCCAAGTGGAGCAATACGATTTTCCCGGCACATTCTTCTTTTGCAGTTAAGTAGAGGGGTGAAAGCAGCTGATGTAGCCAGAAACATTTGCGCCGTATACGGGGATAATGTGATTGGATAGAGCATGGCAAGAAAATGGTTTCTCGTCTTAAGAAGGATCGTTTTGACATTAGTGACTATCCATGTTCGGGGAGACCTTCGGGTTTCGATGAAGATCGTTTAAACGCAATACTCCTCACTGACCCACATCAGTGCACTCGAGAAGTGGCAAACGTGATAAACTGTGATCATTCCAGCATCGTGCGACATTTGCTTACAGTGGGTGAGATTAAAAAATCGGGTGTATGTGTACCGTATGTTCTACGCCAAAATCACAAAAATCAGCGGGTGGCAATACATGCATCTTCGTTTGCTCGTCATCATTTGGCTCGTAAACACTGGTGACGAGAAATGGCGTCTTTATCCTAACTTGCTACGGTCGCAGGCTCGAATCCTGCCTCGGGCATGGATTTGTGTGGTGTCCTTAGGTTAGTTAGGTTTAAGTAGTTCTAAGTTCTAGGGCACTGATGACCTCAGATGTTAAGTCCCATAGTGCTCAGAGCCATTTGAACCATTTATTTTTTATCCTAACAGAAGGAAAATACAAGAATAGTGAGCTAAAACAAAGCAGCAATTGCTCGTACAAAGACGTGCACGCATCCATGAAAAATAATGTTGCGCATGTGATAGAACAGCTGCGGTGTAGTGTACTACGAATTGCATCTCCGAGGTGTAACCATCCCTGGCGACATTTAGTGTCAACAACTGAGACGTCATGCAGACGGAGTCAAAAACAATGACCATGTAGACTACGTGATAACTCCAGCCCGCATTCTGCTAGAGTGACAAAAAACACTATACAGGAGTTGGTTTGGGAAATCATTCCACACCCTCCTTGTTTACCTTATCTTGCGCCCTCAGATTTACACTTTTCGCGCTCTCTGTCGAAAAACATTCAACGAACTTTCTCTCCGGATGACAATGCACTCTGAACATAGCTCGACGAGTTCTTTGCCACAAAACCACGTGATTTCTACAGTCGCGGAGCGAAAATTTACCTCAGTGTTACCAGACTGTTGTAAATAGGTGATGACTCAAGTCTCCTTTATGTGTATCTGTTGCGTTTATTAAAGTTATGGGGAAACGCTTCGAACTTATGCACTAACCCAACACATAGGACTCTCATTGGACTCTAAGATAAGAATTAATGAAGAAAAATCAAGATATTTCTTTTAAGTTTTGCAGATATTAAGATTTTGATACGAAGACCGCCTTATTTTCCCGCTTGAGTGACGTGAGGTACGCCAGAAGTATAAACTGTTATATAGCATGTTGTGTCCTGAATAATTGTATTAAAAATGCTTTGTTTTCTTTGTGTGTTTCGCGATGAATGCGAGAGATCCTGGCAAGGTGGCAGAGTAAGGACCTACCAAAGCAACGAGCGGCAGTGTGGATAACTGGAAGAGTAAAGCTGAACGTCAGCGCTAGGAACATTTGCTGGACTGCGTTGGTAAGAGAGGCTTTGCACTCTGTCATTAACAAAACTTTAATGAAAAATAACGAATTATGTACCAGTTCAAATGGCTCTGAGCACTACGGGACTTAACATCTATGGTCATCAGTCCCTTAGAACTCAGAACTACTTAAACCTAACTAACCTAAGGACATCACACACATCCATGCCCGAGGCAGGATTCGAACCTGCGACCGTAGCAGTCGCGCGGCTCCGGACTGAGCGCCTAAAACCGCTAGACCACCGCGGCCGGCTATGTACCAGTTCTTGTAATGTCATGTCAGATGTAACATCTATCACGGCGTGCCTGTTAGAAGGTGGATCTGCAATATTTTGTGTTGCGTACGTCTCTTGAGTAGTGCAATACGTCACCGATGTAGTCCACCGTAAAGGAAAATATTATTCATTCTACGTACATTTTATTAAAAGTGGACCAGCTTGCAAGCAGATTGTTTATAGGATACTAACTACAGGAAAGGCGCTGGTTTGAATCAAAAATAGAGTTTTAAATCATACCAATGCAGGCTTTAACGACTAGATGTCAAAGTTGCTGATAAGTCTTCCGGGCCTACGGTCGTGGCCGCAGGCTATGATTATCTCAGCTTATGACGTGTAAACTCGACCACGCCCAATTTACACAGTATTTATGTTGCTTCCCGACTTCCGACTCGTCATTCGGTAAGACCCCGCGTCGCCAGCAGCACCTCTGGACGAGACGTCAGAAACAGAAAAGTTTCATCGATCACGTTCATATAGCCCGGAAGATTCATGAGCAACTAATTTTATTTGAAGTCATTCACAAAACAACTAAGCGAATATTAAGAATGGCAGTGAAGAGTAGAATCTCTGGGGAGTGAATCAAAAGATATTCAGTGTTAGAAAAACGTGCGAACATAGTTAGAAAAAGGGAATTCACAAAGTGAGACTGAAATTATTTTATACAGAGTGATTTTAACATGAGGAGCCAGTTCCGCACGTACAGCTGGACGGGGTCATCCGAGGTGAATTGTTTGCCCCTCAGAGCCTTTTCAAGGTGGCCGAAAATGGGGTAATCACAGGGAGAGAGGTCCGGACTGTACGGAGAGTGGCCGGGAACCTATTTGAATTTCTGGAAGAGTGCTGCGACTGTGTTGGCCGTATGAGGCGTTGAACTGTCGTGGAGCAGAATGACCCCACAGGTGACATTGTCTGGTCGTTTTGATTTGGTCGCTTGGTGAAGGGTTGTCAAGGTTTTTGAATAGCGCTGGGCACTCACTGTTCTCCCGTGTTGCAGGAAGTGAATCAGAAGGAGGCCATCTTGGACAAAGAAGAACGTCAACATATTGTTTTCAGCACTCGTGTGGACGACGACGTCCAGCTGTACGTGCGGAACTGGTTAACATCGCAGGCCCGGGAATTTTATGACACAACCATTCACCGCCTTGTGTCACAATGGGACAAGTATTTCAACAGCCAGGTTCAATACTTCGAACATACAGGTACTGGTTTCTGTAATAATGCCACCGGCTCGTTTCTTTCTGAACGCCCCTTATAGAGTTATCGTATCACATCTTCAAGAAACTTCTTTTACTGAAGGAATTCAGGCACTTACAGTCAAGTAGCATCTGTGAGTCTTAGTGACGACGCGTTGTTGTTTTCGCAAATGAGCATTTCCGAACTTAAGCAACAACAGAAAGTGGTTTGAACTATTTACGATCTCTTCCCTTTCAATAAAAGGATCTGCATCTTATTTAAAAGATGCAAAAAAAAAAAAAAAAAAAATCTAAAGCCATTGGCGGCATTAAACTTCACTAAAAGAAAATTAGCAACAAATGAGACTACAACATTACGCACAGCCAACCAGTCATTTCATGAAAATGTGTCGCTATTGTACAGAGACTAAGTTCTCACGATAATAAGAATTGGTACCAATTACTGTCTATATAAAGCTGAGGAACTTTTTTAACCAGCGGATTGTTACCGAGCACTGGAATTTGATTTTGAATATTTTCAAAAACTATTTATCTCAGCTTAGTCGAAACAACGCAGATGGATCACCGCAGTTTGTAGTACAAAGGAAACCAATGACATTTTAAGCTGGAATAAGATGTTACAAGTGATGAGGAAAAGCGAGATGAACAATCTACAGTACTATGGAAACAGCGGGAGTAAAATAAAGGGAGTTAAGCGCATGACAAGAAAATTTTAGATGGAGTTGAATCTTTATGCCACTTTTGAAAAATGGCTCAAATGGCTCTGAGCACTATGGGACTTAACATCGGAGGTCATCGGTCCCCTGGAACTTAGAACTACTTAAATCTAACTAACCTAAGGACATCACAAACATCCATGCCCGAGGCAAGATTAGAACCTGCGACTGTAGCAGTCGCGAGGTTCCAGACTGAAGCGCCTAGAACCGCTCGGCCACGTCGGCCGGTTATGTCATTTTTATTAATTTGTAATGTTCCTATACATACTGTAGTTCTAATCTGACAACAGCTGTTTATTGAACTTGACGCTTTTCTGCGAATTTTTTTATGGTTCTTACCGTCCTACTCTTCCAGAAGTTGTAGTGAGAGACACTTTTTCCAATTTTGAAAAGCGAGTGAGGTATCTGGGCCTCAAAGCAGAAGCGTATTCGCCTGCCACATTTGCGGCACTTGACGACTCTATCTGTGAAAGCCCTTAACATTTTAAAATGTATTGCACATCGGGAACGGGAGCAGACCGAGAATGTCTGCTTCAGTTTTATACAGTTTTTGTGTCGTCCTGGCTTGCTTATGGGTGCAAGGTGTTTGTGTCTGACAGACCGTTGCACGTTGAGGCATTAGATTCATCCCACCATGGGGGAGACTAGGATGGCCACAGGCGCTTTTAGAACGAGTTTCACTCCCAGTCTCTGCTTCAACGCCTGCGATCCATTGCCAACCAGACGACCACTACTCATGGAGCGACAATAGTAGAAGTGGTATTCTGTGCATCAGTCACCTGCATACCATATAGTAGCTCTGCCAACAGTCTGCGAGTAACGAAGACATTCAGGATACGGGCAAAGAGCCACCTTTTGCAAATGGGTGTGGCAAATATTTTTTTGCACCATGGATGGGAAAATGAACCACCTTGACTTCATCAGAGATCCAGAGTTGTTTTAAAACTACTTGGTTTTCAATAAGAAAGCCTTCTAAATGTGATTTTTAGGTCAGCACCACAATTTTAAGATCGTATGTGCGAATGGGCCTAAACAAGAAGAATCCCCTGGCTACTCATTAATTTTTCCTGATAATGTCTTCAGATATGCTTACCAAATGCATTCAAGATCTGCTGCGCTAACCTGTGCGCGATTCTGAAGATTCTGAGACTGAGATATCCGAAGAAACTTTCAAATTCCGAGATCACTAGTAAAGCTTTTATTAGATTTAGATATCCGATTTTGGGCAAGACTATGTTGCCATCTTCGGATCTTTTGCACTACAACTAATGAAAACGATGATGTAAGGTTATAAACTAAAAGATCAGAAGATGACAACATTGTCTTGCCGGAACCGGTTATCTAAATCTAATAAACGCTTCACTAGCAATCTTGCCGTTTGAAAGTTTCTTCAGAGTATATATTACTACATGTCGTCCTTACGCTGACACAATGTCAGGAATATATTTTAAGCGTCTAGGCACCCTGGTCAAGTCTTAGGACGAAGACTGAGGTCATTGCTTAAGAAAGGTCTTCTCACACTTTTCTGCCCAAAAGAGCCTATTAACACAGGAAATACATTTCCTGAATAATTCCGCAAACAGTGTGGATATTCGGGCGCGCAGCCTCGAATTCTCCCGAAACCAGGTAGGTAAGCAGGTAACAGAACCGAATCCTCCCAAACTGACACATTGTATGTTGTATTATAGACAATAATATAATTATCTCTGCCATGTTCCTTATCTCCTTCCCCTACCCCTCCCATGTTTTAAACAAAAAATATTGAGTCACGTATGCACGCTTTGAGCGTGACCTTGAGCGGGACTTTGTCGCTGGAGCTGTGCCGGCTGGGCTTTATCTCAATAAGATAAAAGATAAAACTTTTAAACATACAATACATGCTAAAATTTTTTACATCTTCTACTGTAACTTCATATGCTTTACTTTGCCTGCTTGGAGTATTCATAACGTTTAGAACTGCTACCTGCTTCAAACGGGAGGATTCGGTCCCATTGTTTCTCAGACCCTTGCGGGCTTGTGAGAATTCGGTACCATTTTTCTGACCGCGGGAGGATTCGGGGCTGCGCCCGGATATTCTGCGAATAACACTGTCTAGACGGCTTAATGTATTTACGTATGACGCCTCGTCATTCTCAGATATGTCATTTCGAATGAAAGAACATAAGAATGTGAGGATCAACGCTGAATGTTTGACAAGCTCTAAATTTTGGTGAGTGAGTTGAAACTTCCGGGCTGAGAGGCCGTGGTCGATATATAAAATTTCTTCGGATGATAAAAAACAACTCTGCAAAACGGAAGCTTTTCCACCCAGACTTTATGGACTCCCAAAGGTACATAAACCACAGGTCCCGTTGAGACCAATTGTGAGTGCCATAGGATCTCCAACACAAGAGGTGGCCAGATATCTCGCCTGCTTGCTGCAACCACACATCGGCAAAACGGACAGTTACATTAAAAACTCGATGCATTTTATTGAAAAACTGAGGGAGATTAACGTCAGCCCAAGTGATATTCTTGTGAGCTTCGATGTAGTATCATTGTTTACCATGGTGCCTGTAAACGAAGCTATTTCATATATAGCAGATATTTTTACGACTGACATAGTGGCTTTTTTAAACACTGCCTGACGACAATTTATTTCCAGTATAACAACGAGTTTTACGAACAGATCGACGGGGTGGCGATGGGAAGCCCTCTCAGCCCAGCTGTTGCCAATTTATTTATGGAGATCTTCGAACAGCGAGCGCTGCAGACTGCCAGTAAAAAGCCTGCTAAATGGTACCGCTATGTTCACGACACATTTGTAGTGTGGACTCATGGTGAAGAAGAGTAAGATGTCTTCTTGGTGCATCTGAGCAGCATTAACCCGTCTGAGTAAATCCATTTCACAGGCTGACTTTCAAGTAATGCGTAGGGAGCTGTATTACTGTGGACAGAAAGAGAGCAACGGTCAACTCAATTTCCTGGATGTGTCGGTAATTAAACGGGTGGATGGAACGCTGGGCCACAAGGTATATAGAAAGAACACTCACACCGATCGATACCCCCACAAGGAATCTAACCATCATCACAGGCAAAAAAGAGGTGTCATGAAAACCTTGGTGGACAGAGCCAACAAAATCTGCGAGCCGGCTTACTTACAAGGTGAACTGAATCACCTACGGCCAGCCTTCATCCAAAACGGATATACCAGCAAGGAAATTGATCGAGCCCTCCATCAAAGAAGAAAAGAAGCCAGAAGCCCAGAGCAACAAAGGTCGCCTAATGGAAATGTTTTCCTACCGTTCATTAATAAAGTCACAGACCGTATCGGGAAAGTTCTGGCCAAGTACGGGATCGAAACAATCTTCAGACCCACCAAGAAGATTAAGGCATATTTAAGAATTGCAAAAGACGCCCGACATCCCCTAGCAACACCTGGGGTATACAAAATTCCATGCAGTTGTGGACAAGTATATATTGGAACAACGAAAAGAAGTGTAAACACCCGCTTAGCCGAACATAAAAGAAACTATCGCTTAGAACACATCGAAAAATCGTCCGTAGCTGAGCATGTTTTTCGAGATGGGAATCACGAAATTAAATTTAATGAGACAAGCGTTCTAGCACGAACATCCCATTATCATGAGCGCATGTATAGAGAAGCATAGAAATTCACAAACACTATAACAACTTTAATAGAAAAAAGGAAGTTTTAAAGTTGTACAAAATATGGATGTCGACGTTGCGCCAGCAGAATGACAATCGATTATTCTTAATCGAGAATGATGACGCCTTCTAAAGATAGGCATACTGTCGGCATCACGTGACGAATGGTGGTGCCCTCTATAAATGCGAGAGTACATGGAGCCTCAGTGGCAGTAGCCAGCAGATGGAGACGAAACGTCAAGTGGAAATTTTACCAAGGCCTCTCAGCCCGGAAGTTTCAACTGAAGACAGCACCGGCCGTGAAAGCCTACATTGTATGATTTGGTGAGTGAATATTTTAAAATTTTTTCAACCTTTGAAGTTTTCGTCCTTTGTTGGCTGATAACGTACACAAACACCTATCAGCTGTTCTAATGACTTTGGTGTCATCTGCGCGTTTATCCCTAGCCTAAGTTTGTTTACCTATGAGGAAAGTAAATGTGTATTGTACACCAATATTTGATTTACACCCAAATGAATACGTCATGGCTGGCTACTCCGATAATTCAATAACGGAGGGAGGAGGCAAGCTCTTCATTTGTAATGTTTATTTGTCCATTGTCTAAATATTATCGTGTGCAATTGCTTGACAGCGCGTTTGAGACCACGTGTTGAGCTCTGAACTGGTACATGTGTCCCATATGATTCCTCGTCTGAGTAAATCCACTTCACAGGCTGACTTTCAATTATTGCGTAGGGAACTGTATTACTCTGGACAGATATGTTTACACATGTCTGCCGGTGCTCTGAAATTCTTCCGCGCTTTGATTGTGCAATTACCCCTCGAGGGGATGGAAAGCACTGCCTAGGCCACGCAAAACAGTCGCCGCCGCTGGCGATGCAGAGTGCGGCGGAAGGTAATTCACAGCGCGGGCCGCAGCTGCCCCGGTCTTTCTGACCGGAACCTCACGGCTCTGTGTCGGGTCCGTCGCTACCTGCTTTGTGCGCCACCCGCTTAAACGAGGTGCTGGCCGTACAAAATAATATTTGTACGGGGATAATGACAAATATTTTGGTTATCGCTCTGCTAATTACTGGCGCTATAAGAGAAACGCTTATTATTTCATACGGTGTTTATCGAATAGGGAAACGCCAGCGGTGTCCCCAACATCCATAAACATGGGCAGTATTTACTTAGCTGAATAATGCTCACAGTTTTGGGGGATTTGGGTTATACCGTTATTCGGAAAATGCGGGATATTGTGCAGCTGGTAAGCGACATGTTTAGTGGCGCGCTTTCGTTGTAACAATAGTCACATTAACAACAAGGATGGTAGAAACAGTTTTACTGTTACGGAAGCTCTTAATTACTCACTCGAAATGACGCAAATCTCTTAAGTCCAGAAGCCTGTAATAATTTACATATTGCATTTTATGCCCACTAAAGATGCAACGTAGGATTTTTATTGATAATTCAATAAATAAAAATAATTACCTTTTGTAGGGTTATCATCTTCAGCATACAGAGAGTAATCACATTTGATTGTAAAGGTCACGTAGATACAAACCAAGGAAGTCGATATCCGTGAAAATGCAGGAATATGTTAATAACGCTATTCACGATTTATCCTTAGCAATTAGTACGACACGCGAAATTATTTAATGTAAACACGTTATCATTCTCTTGGAATATAGATAATCTTCACTGCTAAGGCCACCAGTGCACTTAATTAAATAGACTACTAAGAATGCTTTTGTATAAGGTCTTGACCTATAATTTACATCTACATGGATACTCTGCCTGGCAGAGGATTCATCGAACCACCTTAACAATTCTCTATTGTTCTAATCTCATATAGCGAACGGGAAGAATGAACACCTATATCTTTCCGTACGAGCTCTGATTTCCCTTATTTTACCGTGGTTATCGTTCCTCCCTATGTAGGCCTGTCTCAACAAAATATTTTCGCATTCGGAGGAGAAAGTTGGTGATTGAAAATTCGTGGGAAGATTCCGTCGCAACGAAAAAGCCTTTCTTTTAATGATGTCCAGTCCAAATCCTGTATAATTTCTGTGACACTCTCTCCCATATTTCGCGATAATACAAAACGTGCTGCCCTCCTTGGAACTTTTTCGATGTACTCCGTCAGTCCTATCTGGTAAGGATCCCACACCGCGCAGCAGTATTCTAAAAGAGGACGGACAAGCGTAGTGTAGGCAGTCTCCTTAGTAGGTCTGTTACATTTTCTCAGTGTCCTGCCAATAAAACACATTCTCTGGTTAGCCTTCCGCACAACATTTTCTATATGATCCTTCCAATTTAAGTTGTTCGTAATTGTAATACCTAGGTATTTAGTTGAATTTACGGCTTTTAGATTAGACTGAATTATCGTGTAATCGAAGTTAAACGAATTCCTTTTAGCACTCATATGGATGACCTCACACTTTTCGTTATTTAGGGTCAACTGCCACTTTTCGCACCATTCAGATATTTTTTCTAAATCGTTTTGCAGTTTGTTTTGATCTTCTGATGACTTTATTAGTCGATAAACGACAGCGTCATCTGCAAACAACCGAAGACGGCTGCTCAGATTGACTCCCAAATCGCTTATATGGATAAGGAACAGCAAAGGGCCTATAACACATCCTTGGGGAACGCCAGAAATCACTTCTGTTTTACTCGATGACTTTCCGTCAATTACTACGAACTGTAACCTCTCTGACAGGAAATCACAAATCCAGTCACATAACTGAGACGATATTCCAAAAGCACGCAATTTCACAACGAGCCGCTTGTGTGGTACAGTGTCAAAAGCCTTCCGGAAATCCAGATATACGGAATCGATCTGAAATCCCATGTCAATAGCATTGAACACTTCATGTGAATAAAGAGCTAGTTGAGTTTGACAGGAACGATGTTTTCTAAACCCATGTTGACTGTGTGTCAATAGACCGTTTTCTTCAAGGTAGTTCATAATGTTCGAACACAATAAATGTTCCAAAATCCTGCTGCATTTCGACGTTAACGATATGGGCCTGTAATTTAGTGGATTACTCCTACTACCTTTCTTGAATATTGGTGTGACCTGTGCAACATCCCAGTCTTTAGGTAAGGATCTTTCGTCGAGCGAACGGTTGTATATGATTATTAAGTATGGAGCTAATACATCAGCATACTCCGAAAGGAAGCTAATTGGTATACAGTCTGGGCCAGGAGACTTGCTTTTATTAAGTGATTTAAGTTGCTTCACTACTCCGAGGATATTTACTTCTACGTTACTCATTTTCGCAGCTGTTCTAGATTCGAATTCCGGAATACTTACTTCGTCTTCTTTTGTGGAGGAATTTCGGAAGGCTGTGTTTAGTAACTCTGCTTTGGCAGCACTGTCTTCTATAGTATCTCTATTCAAATTGCGCAGAGAAGACATTGATTGCTTCTTGCCGCTAACATACTTCACATACGACCAGAATCTCTTTGGATTTTCTGCCAGGTTTCGAGACAAAGTTTCGTTGTGGAAACTGTTATAAGCATATCGCATTGAAGTCCGCGGTAAATTTCGAGCTTCTGTAAAAGATCCCCAGTCTTAGGGATTTTCCATCTGTTTAAATTTATCATGTTTGTTTCGTTGTTTCTGCAACAGTGTTCTAACCCGTTTTGTGTACCAAGGACGAGCAGCTCCGTCGTTTGTTAATTTACTAGGTACAAATCTCTCAATTGCTGCCGATACTGTTTCTTTGAATTTAAGCCACATCTGGTCTACACTTATATTATTAATTTGGAATGAGGGGAGATTGTCTCTCAGGAAGGCGTCAAGTGAATTTTTAGCTGCTGTTTTGAACAGGTATATTTTGCTCTTATTTTTCAAGGATTTGGGGATTACATTATTCAGTCTCGCTACGACAACCCTGTGTTCACTAATCCCTCAATCGGTTTTGATGTTCGATATTAACTCAGGATTATTTGTTGCTAAGAGATCAAGTGTGTTTTCAGAACCGTTTACTATTCGCGTGGGCTCATGAACTAACTGCTCGAAATAATTTTCAGAGAATGCGTGTAGCACAATTCCGGCTGATATTTTATGCGTACCTCCGGAATTAAACATGTTTTTCCGCCAACATATTGATGGTAAATTAAAGTCACCACCAACTATTATCGTATGAGTCGGGTACGTGTTTGAAATCAAACTCTAGTTTTCTTTGAACCTTTCAGCAACTATATTATATGAACTGGGAGGTCGGTAAAAGGATCCAATTATTATTTTATTCTGGGTGCAAACAATTTCCTCTTCCCATACTAACTCACAGGAAGTATCTACTTCAATTTCGCGACAAGTTAAACTACGTCTGACAGCAACGAACACGCCACCGCCAACCGTGTTTAGCCTATCCCTTCGGACCACCGTTAGGTTCTTCGCAAAAATTTCGGCTGAGCTTATATCCGCCTTTAGCCAGCTTTCAGTGCCTATAACGATTTGAGCATCAGTGCTTTCTATTAGAGCTGGGAGCTCTGGTACTTTCTCAACACAGCTACGACAATTCACAACTGTTATACCAATGGTTCCTGTATCTACGTTCTTCCAGTGTTCAGCCGGCATCCTTTGTGACTGAAGTCCTTCTTATGTCTTCCCGAGACCCTGTAACCTAGAAAACCGACCAGTCCACGCCACACAGCCCCTGCTACCCGTGTAGCCGCCTCCTGCGTATAGTGGACACCTAACCTATTCAGCGGAACCCGAAACCCAACCACCCTTTGGCGCAATCCGAGGAATCTGCAGCCTGCACGGTCGGAGAACCGTCTGAGCTTCTGATTCAGACCCTCCACCCGGCTCTGTACCAGAGGTCCGCAATCAGTCCTGTCGACTATGCTGCAAATGGTCAGCTCTGCTTTCATCTTGCAAGCAAGACTGGCAGCCTTTACCACTTCTGTTAGCCGCTCGAAACCAGAGAGAATCTCTTCTGATCCAAAGTAACGCACATCATTGGTACCGGCGTGAACAACTATTTATTTACAACTTACAAAAAATAGACACACGTTTCAAAGTATTACTGTCCTTAAAAGTAGTCACCCGAATTGTGTATAGCCCGTTGGCAGCTTTGTGAAAGTTACAGGATACCCTTAGCAGCGCCAGTTGTGTTGATAGTTCCAGTGGGGCGCTCTATTGTCTGACGAATTTGTGTAACAGTTCTGAAGTGAATGCCATGAAGAGCTTCCTTTAGTTTAGGAACCAAGTTGAAGTTACAAGATTTTAATTCCAGAAAGTATGGTACGTGCTACAGCACTTCCCAGCCATAACTACCGAACAAATGAGCCACAACTCGAGCCGTATTTGCGCGAGCGTTGTGCTGCAAAATGATGGGTGGATCCTGCAGAACGTGTGGCCGCATCTTTCTCTAAGCTGTTCATTTCGGAACACAGCCTGCGACCAGCTTAGAGAAAGAAGCAGCTACGCTTTCTGCAGTACCCATCCATCACTTTGCAGGGCAGGGCTCCGGTGCATACGGCGAGGATTGTGAATGATTTGTTTGATCAGTGGGGCAGGGAAGTGCTGTACCAATGACCACACTCCCCAGTCTTAAGCCCTTGTGACTTCAACTTGGTTACTGAATTGAAGGAGTCAGAGAAACTCGTCCGGCAATAGACCGTTCCACGCGAATTATCAGCGTAACTGACGCTGCTAAAGGTATCCTAGCCCTTTAATATAACAGGCAACGGGTTATACGCACATTCCCTAAACATCTCGATGTATCTGATATCTAAAAGATGTGTGGATAAAAATCCTGCGTCAAGTTCTCCTATTGAAAATGTCCGAGAATAACATATCTGATATCTGATGATGGGTTATCAAGAAACTCGTGATATTAAAGTCATTGATTCACCAGCTGATGACATTTTACTAAGTGACTTATTCAGCATTTGTGCAGTACAGTTCCAATTATAAATATAATCGCATGCTTCCTGTACGACTTGTTGCCGCATCTTCAATTAATCTGTTCTTACAAGATGTTTCGTTATTGTGTGCTGAATTAAGTCTTATGTTAACGTTATTGGCTGACATATGCACACTGAATATGACTGGTATAAATTTTGGGTTCAGTTCGGCCAAGATTCTAATTTAGGAGTTAATTAATCCCTTTTCCATGCAGTATACTTTTACTGATTTTGTAAAGGCCAACACAAGTGACTCACTTACCAGGGCCACTTGATATCGTTTGATCATTTGCGCGAGAGTTAATAATTTAATAGCGGATTTTTTTAGGTGTGATATGCCTCTCAGCAGTCCCACTGATGCTGATCTAATAGCTTTCCGGGAGGTGTGTGTTCAGGCTCGGTTGGTAAGTTTCAGAATGGACATTCTTTCCGTCGTAAACGTAACGTCACAATTAAGCTCCTAAAACCTCGCGATGTCATCCTCTGTCTAAGGAATCATTTGGATGTTGTATGGACGGGCATGTAGTCAGCAGACTACTATCAGACTTTCTCAGTTTTCTGTAACGAGGAACAGGTATCTTCCAGGCGATTCCTCAATTGACCCCACATTGCTGAGTACATCGCGTCCTGTCACCCCACAAAACAAAAAAACCATGACAGTGCCGGGAATCGAACAGGGTCCTCCACATGGCAGTCAGACACAGTGTCCAGGCGCCTACATCGTTGATCTGGATTCGGTGACTGATGTTCCTCAAGCGGCAGCGGTGTCATTTCGTCGCGTCAGCTTCGGGGGTACTAGTGGGCACGAACAGCCTCTCCGAACACAAAAGACCGTTCTACACACAGTTTCAGAGAACTGTGAATATTATCTGCAAATTATTATTGTGTAGAGTGTTAGGAAAGTGTCGGATATTTCGAAATGTGCTAGTACTCATCGGAACAAGAACAGAAGTCCGTTAAACATATGTCTGGAAACGTATGCTTTGTGAGAGCTGAATACTTGTACAGAGGAAGCGCTTGAAGTGTGTGTTGTGGAAGTGAGCACATTTATTGCATTGCCACTCCATCACCAGGGTCGACAAACTACTTTGCTGTCTTCCTGTATCAGAGCACTCTAGTTACACGTTAACATGTGCATTAAGTGTCTGTAGTCAGTTACGTGATTCGCGTTGGGTCTCTCCTTAGTTTCAGTTGTTAATTTGTGATATTACACTTTTAAAAGTACGGATTGATCAGCACTTTTACCTTTCCCGCTTCCACGACCTCTTAGCGATGGTTCAAATGGTTCAAATGGTCCAAATGGCTCTGAGCACTATGCGACTTAACTTCTGAGGTCATCAGTCGCCTAGAACTTAGAACTAATTAAACCTAACCAACCTAAGGACATTACACACATCAATGCCCAAGGCAGGATTCGATCCTGCGACCATAGCGGTCGCTCGGCTCCAGACTGTAGTGCCTAGAACCGCACGGCCACTCCGGCCGGCAGCGATGGAAGCCCCCCACTTTCAGAAGTGATATGGCGGATACGATTTTGTGCTATGCCTTAGCGCATGAAATGCGCTCCGCCACACACCGTCAGGTGGCTTGCGGAGTATGGCTGTAGATGTAGATGCTACCCTGTCCTCAGTAGGCTAAAAAATATCCACGTAGTAACGATGGGATAAGCAGTTCAACCGATATTTTCAGCGTCTTAGGGACACAAGCTATCTAGCACCTTTACAGATTAAAAGTAGAAGTTCTCGAGTAGTCCGCACACCTGAGATGAACGAGAATGTGCTATATTTAGCAGGCGAAAATCCTGGAATCATTGTGCAACAATTAGCAGTTGCGAAAGACGTGAGTCATCCTTTAGTCTGGGCGAAACTTCACGGACAGTTGTTGCAGCCATTCAATCTTCATCGCTTCCAGGTCACAGGGCCACAGCCCCCCCTGTGCAAGATTGCTGTTCTGTCAATGTATCTTGACGTAGATCCTTTGTTTACACCTAATATTTTATGTACTGTCAATACGGGACGGGTTCGCAAGAGATTAGGAGTGAATTTTTCATAGTCTATATGTGTGAGACCAACTCCACGAAATTACAGAAAGAGGTTATCAATATTTCTTCTCAATCAACAGACGGGCAGACGTTTTGACAATAGATTAACAAGGCCAAACGTGATACCACAGAGATTAAATGGGGCTCATCACTAGGACTTTCTCATCAATGTTTGCCGTTCTTGCAGGTGGATGTGCCATGTCAAGAAGAACTGAAGATCTGGCTCACGGATGCTCACGCACCAGTACTTTTTCACGATCAATGACTGTTACTATCTGATTCTGACATTTCTGGACCACTGGACAAGGAGGGAGTCCACACAACTTGGGCTCCAAGTTCTCCAAACCTCAATTCCCTAGATGTGTTGTTACGGAGGAATTATCGCAATGGGAAGAAAATCGGTAGATGTGATGTACACGTATAGACAGACAAATGAATACAGTTTCAGCGAAACTGGATGATTTATTCAAGAGAAAGAGCTTGTCAAAATTGTACGAGTCAATAACGCATTCATCCACCTGTGGCCCTTATGCAACCAGTTACTTGACTCATATTGATTGATAGAGATGTTGAATGTCCTCCTGAGGCATATCGTGTCAAATTTGGTATAGTTACGCTTTGGATCGCCAAAATTCCAAACATTGGAGGAACATGCTCACAACGCTCCGGTTGACCTCCTAGCCAAGACAGGGTTTGCTAAGCAGTGGAACGTCTAGCCGTTTGCAATCGGGCATTATCTTGCTGAAATGTCGTGTCATAAGGGTGCAAGATATGGTCGACGTATGGCTGTGCTTTAAAGGTCCCGCGGATGACAACCGAAGGGGTCCTGCTGTGAAAAGAAGTGGCATCCCAGAACACCACTACCGGTTGTCGGGCCGTATGGCGGACCACAATCAGGCTGGTATCACACTGCTGTCTGGAACATCTCCAGACACGTCTTCGCTTCGAAGCGGGACTCACCACTGAAGTCAATTCTTCCCCTGTCTATGAGATTCCAGGCCGAAGAGGCGTCTGGAGATGCGCTGGACATCGGTAGGATAACAACCTGATTGAAGCTCGCCATACGGCTCGACAACCAGTAGTGATAATTTGAGGTGCCATTTCTTTTGACAGCGGCACCCATACAGCGCAGCGATACGTTGACGATATCCTTCATGACTAGCCATCCTGGGCTTACATTTCAGTACGATAATACCCGCCCGCACACGGTGAGAGTTTATACCGCTAGTCATGACAGCCAGACCCTACCTTGTCCAGCAAGGTTGCTGGATCTCTACCCCAATTGAGAATTTTTAGAGTATTATGTGTGGGGCCCACCAGCCATCTCGGGATTTTGACGATCTAACGCATCGATTGGACAGAATTTGTCACGATATCCCTCAGGGGGACATACAAAAACCCTATCAATCAGTGTCAAGCTAAGTAACTGCTTGCACAAGGACCAGAGGTGGATGAACGCGTTATTGATTTGAATTTGTATAGTTTTTTTTCCTTCAATGAACCATTCTGTGTCTCTGAAATTGAAATTATTTGTTTGTCTGTAGATGCTCATCACATCTACCGATTTCCGTCCCATGGATCGAGTCTCCAATATTTACTAGAGCGCTTCACAACTGCGTCAGCTTGAAACAATGCATGATTTCTTATGCTGAAGGGCAGTGGCATGGCCTGCAGTTGTGGCCGAGCGGTTCTAGGCGCTTCAGTCCGGAACCGCACTGCTGCAACAGTCGCAGGTTCAAATCCTGCCTCGAACATGAATGTGTGTGATGTCCTTAGGTTAGTTAGGTTTAAGTAGTTCTAAATTCTAGGGGACTGATGACCTCAGATGTTCCATAGTGCTCAGAGCCATTTGCACCTTTTTTTTTCAGCAGTGCCATGCATCGGACGTCCCGTTGAATCCCTCCTTCTAAAAAAGTATTTGTTTCCAGTGAAACTTCTCCTCTGAATGTAAAGAATGACAGTTCTGGAAAAACTGTTACGTTACTTCATTTTCAAACAGCTGAGGAAAACGCAACATACTCAGACAGTTTTCTCTTTACTTATTCTGATCATCACTAAACTGACACACAATATTTTCAGCGCACCGCAATCTGACTTTCAATAATCCCTACAAACGAATGGCCATGAGTAACAATAACGTATATCTTTCACGAATCACTTACCTCACAAAAATCTTTTTTACTGGAACTACTGCAATACAGCGAGCGCCAATACTGCCACCTAAATAAAAGATTCTAACTACGGAAGGCACTAACTACTGATAGTCATAGTTAGCAAATGAAAGATTTTGATGGAGAACAAACAATGTATTTACCTTAATAGCGTTCGAAAGTCATTATATAATTTTGTGACATCCAATGAAACAAATTTCCGTTCTCTGACGGACACACGTCCAGATCGTGCTCTCATAGTCACCTCTCAAAACTCTGGCACCTCTCTCCCCATATGCACCACTGCTGGCGGCTCACCTCCAACTGCCCAACACTACACTAGCGAATATTCCAACAACGAGTCCAACCAGCCACAGAATGCACACAGCACAGCCAGTGATTTTCATACAGAGCACTACGTGGCGTTACCAACATAAAAACCTAAACAGCCTACTTAAAAAAAAAGTGGTTCAAATGGCTCTGAGCACTATGGGACTTAACATCTGTGGTCATCAGTCCCCTAGAACTTAGAACTACTTAAACCTAGCTAACCTAAGGACATCACACACATCCATGCCCGAGGCAGGATTCGAACCTGCGACCGTAGCAGTCTCGCGGCTCCGGACTGAGCGCCTAGAACCGCGAGACCGCCGCGGCCGGCTAGCTTCTTACACCAGAACCTTGATTGCTGGACTTTTTATCTTGTTTCGATGAGTACTACCCAAACTTGTCAACACATTCGACATACGCCGGATATACACTGATGGACCAAAACATTATGGCCAACCCCACAACGAGACTGAACGCCAACTGGTGACGTTGCGTGCACGTAACGTAGTAAGGAAAGAGTATAACCCAAGCAGAGACGAATGTGCAATTATTTTAGTAACTATATGGAACACAAATAGGCAAATCCACTGGCACAACGACTTTGACAAAGGGCAGACTGTTATGGCCCGCCCAGTAGGAAAAAGCATCTCTAAATCGGCGACACTGGTCGACATTTCTCGCGCTGCAGTCATGCACATCTATGCAAAACAGTTGAACAACAATGAAATCACGAGTAGGAGACAGTCTGTTGGACATCCACGCCTCGTCACACAACATAAAGTCGGGGGCTTGCCTTCTCTGTAAATCAAAATAGTAGGCTCTCTGTAGCAGATCTGAAGACAGAGTAAAATGTTGGTGCAGCACTCCACTGCAGATGACACTTACATGTGCCCAAGTTGACCCAACCACATTCCCAACTACGACTGAATGTGTCAATGGGCCATCGAGATAGGACTGTACATCAATGCAAGCCTGTCACATGGTGGAATGAACCACATTTCCAGTGAAACTCTATAGTCGTTTCCAGATATGCAGTCATCCAGGCGATTGGATGCTCGAGACATTCATCGTGCCACAGATGCAGGACGGTGGGGCGACATTACGTGATAGGGAATATTGACCTGGACTACCTGCGATACTACTGTGAGGCATTACGACAGCAGTGGACTATGATAACATTATTGTGGACAAAATGCTTGATGTCTCCACTATCAATGGAAATGTGTTGCGTGATGGGACGAACCACGTGTCTTCTTACAACAGGTTGTTGGTCGTATGCGTTTATGGAGCCACTCAGGAGTTTGGCTGCCAGAGACTTGTAGCACGCCACGGCTGTAGGACGGGAAGGCAATGGGGGATATCCACCTCAGCTGCATGTGGTAGTAAATGGGGGCACCGTAGCAACTGTGGACTGCGGCAAGATGTGGTTCACAAGCAGTGCGGTACTAATTTGGAATGCTTCTCCACATAAGATAAACATTATTTCATCATTCCCACATTTTAGTAAAACCCAAAGGTCAGTCTTACTTGATCACTGTTACTACCCAGTAGCAGAATCTTGGCAACATGTGAATTACGAAGCGTAAAAGAAAAACGAGCAAAATATCTTTATACAAGTAGCTGTCCTGTAGATTCAGCCAATCGAACAAAGTTAGCCCTCAAAAAAGGTGAACATATATTTACATAACATCAAATATTATAGTATATACTTATATTAAACTAATAATAAAGTACCAGAACCTAATAAAAACGCGAACGTTAGGAACAAAAATTTTCGAAGTGGCAATACTCGAATCACCGGCTCAACAATCAACTAAACAGCAGACAGTGACGCTACTCATCACGCTACAACAACAACGTATCCCGCTCGTCTAATCATAGTGCTCAAAACCTTACTCGTAGATATGTTACTAATTGAAATTTAATTACAACAAATTGTACCAAGAAAAATGCGTTTTGGGTGGATCTTCAGTGTGCTCAAAACCTTACTCGTAGATATGTTACTAATTGAAATTTAATTACAACAAACTGTACCAAGAACAATGCGTTTTGGGTGGATCTTCAGTGTGTCGCTGACTTCAAATAGCCTACTCTCATAATACGCAAGCTACAATAATTCTTTTGCCACGAATATGATGTTTCTCTTTATTTTATTGGAACGAATCACACAGTTAACAACGGGTTTTCCAGTAATTCTCAATTTGCTGGTGCTCAGAAACGGCATATTTACATATAGGTTTGAAATGGATGCCAATATGGCGCCTCACAACTCTGTACTGAAGGGAGTCGGCGCGCGTGTGACGTAGGTGGCGTTGTACGATCTCATTGGTCAACGCCGAGATGCACGCTTAGAATATCTGACATGCCAGATATTGCTCTGCACTTTCGGAAAGACTCCCGAATGTGCTATTCATCTACTTCTACATCTACATACATACTCCGCAATCCACCATACGGTGCGTGGTGGAAGGTACCTCGTACTAAAACTACCATCTTCTCTCCCTGTTCCACTCCCAAACAGAACGAGGGAAAAATGACTGCATATATGCCTCTGTACGAGCCCTAATCTATCTTATCTTTGTGGTCTTTCTGCCAAATGTAAGTTGGCGGCAGTAAAACTGTACTGCAGTCAGCCTCAAATGCTGGTCCTCTAAATTTCCTCACTAGCGTTTCACGAAAAGAACGCTTCCTTTCCTCCAGAGACTCGCACCCCAGTTCCTGAAGCATTTCCGTAACACTCGCGTGATGATCAAACCTACCAGTAACAAATCTAGCAGCCCGCCTCTGAATTGCTTCTATGTCCTCCCTCAATCTGACCTGATAGGGATCCCAAACGCTCGAACAGTACTCAAGAATAGGTTGTATTAGTGTTTTATAAGCGGTCGCCTTTACACACGAACCACATCTTCCCAAAATTCTACCAATGAACCGAAGACGACTATCCGCCTTCCCCACAACTGCCATTACATGCTAGCCCCACTTCATATCGCTCTGCAATGTTACGCCCAAATATTTAATCGACGTGACTGTGTCAAGCGCTACACTACTAATGGAGTATTCAAACGTTACAGGATTCTTTTCCCCATTCATCTACATTTATCTATATTTAGAGCTAGCTGCCCGCATCTCGTGGTCGTGCGGTAGCGTTCTCGCTTCCCACGCCCGGGTTCCCGGGTTCGATTCCCGGCGGGGTCAGGGGTTTTCTCTGCCTCGTGATGGCTGGGTGTTGTGTGCTGTCCTTAGGTTAGTTAGGTTTAAGTAGTTCTAAGTTCTAGGGGACTGATGACCATAGATGTTAAGTCCCATAGTGCTCAGAGCCATTTGAACCATTTGAACCATTAGAGTTAGCTGCCATTCTTTACACCAATCACAAATCCTGTCTAAGTCATCTTGTATCCTCCTACAGTCACTCAACGACGACACCTTCCCGTACACCACAGCAACATCAGCAAACAGCCGCACATTGCTATCCACCCTATCCAAAAGATCATTTATGTAGATAGAAAACAACAGCGGACCTACCACACTTCTCTGGGGCACTCCAGATGATACCCTAACCTCCGATGAACACTCACCATCGAGGACAACTTACTGGGTTCTATTACTTAAGAAGTCTTCGAGCCACTCAGATACTTGGGAACCAATCCCATATGCTCGTACTTCAGTCTGGAACGGAGCGACCACTACGGTCGCAGGTTCGAATCCTGCCTCGGGCATGGATGTGTGTGATGTCCTTAGGTTAGTTAGATTTAATTAGTTCGAAGTTCTAGGCGACTGATGGCCTGAGAAGTTAAGTCGCATAGTGCTCAGAGCCATTTGAACCATATGCACGTACCTTAGGAGTCTGCAGTGGGGCACCGAGTCAAACGCTTTCCGGAAGTCAAGGAATATGGCATCCGTCTGATACCCTTCATCCATGGTTTGCAAGATATCATGTGAAAAAAGGGCGAGTTGTGTTTCGCAGGAGCGATGCTTTCTAAAGCCGTGCTGATGCATGGACAGCAACTTCTCTGTCTCAAGGAAATTCATTATTTTCGTGCTGAGAATATTTTCGAGAATCCTGCAACAAACCAAATATAAAGATATTGGTCCACGCTATGACGTCAGAAACTCGGCACGCTCAACGTTTGGATGCACGGTCCGTGTGCCGACGGCTTGAGCGGGGCACAAGTGCCTACCCGGCCAGACTGTGGCTCGACTGGGCCCTGCTCCCCGCCATAAGTCACGGGTTCCCAATTAGGGCGCCGGCTCGCCCTGCGCGCCCCGGCTCGGTCGGCCCTCGTCGAGCAGAGCGCAGCGGCGGCCACTGCGACAAAGGAATTTGCCCGCGGCGGAACGCTGCCCCAGCGCGGCGCGGCGCTGCGTCTTTGGCGCGGCCGGCCCCTGTGCACCTCCGCCGACTCGGGCGCCCGTGCCTTAGGTCGTGTCTGCAGGCCGCCCGACCCTCCTGTACACGACTCCACGCAGCAGCCGCTCACGGTTGCGTACTTCGATCTAAACAGCGCGGGGACGAGTAGTGACACGTAGCGTTAATGGTTGGCGACAGCACTTACGAACTATAAGCCTCATCGCGCTTCCCATCTTCTCCGTCCTCATGGCCCACAGGAGAGGCCGAGCTTTCGGCCCCTCTGCTCTTACTATTTTCAGAATATTCTTATTATTTTCGTGGGAAACGGCATAGAAACACATGCCCCACACTACTGGCCATTAAAATTGCTACACCACAAACATGACGCGCTACAGACGCGAAATTTAACGGACAGGAAGAAGATGCTGTGATACGCAAATGATTAGCTTTTCAGAGCATTCACACAAGGTTGGCGCCGGTAGCGACACCTACAACGTGCTGACATGAGGAAAGTTTCCAACCGATTTCTCATACACAAACGGCAGTCGACCGGCGTTGCCTGGTGAAACATTGTTTTGATGCCTCGTGTAAGGAGGAGAAATGCGTATCATCACGTTTCCTACTTTGATAAAGGTCGGATTGTAGCGTATCGCGATTGCGGTTTATCGTATCGCGACATTGCTGCTCGCGTTGGTCGAGATCCAATGACTGTTAGCAGAATATGGAATCGGTGGGTTCAGGAGGGTAATGCGGAACGCCGTGCTGGATCCCAACGGCCTCGCATCACTAGCAGTCGAGATGACAGGCATCTTATCCACATGGCTGTAACGGACCGTGCAGCCACGTTTCGATCCCCATCTGCACGAAGTTCGACGACGTATGCAGCAGCATGGACTATCAGCTCGGAGACCGTGGCTGCGGTTGCCGTTGACGCTGCATCACAGACAGGAGCGCCTGCGATGGTGTACTCAACGACGAACCTGGGTGCATGAATGCCAAAACGTCATTTTTTCGGATGAAACCAGGTTATGTTTACAGCATCATGATGGTCGCTTCCGTGTTTGGCGACATCGCGGTGGACGCACATTGGAAGCGTGTATTCGTCATCGCCTTACTGGCGTATCACCCGACGTGATGGTATGGGGTGCCATTGATTAAACGTCTCGGTCACCTCTTGTTCGCACTGACGGTACTTTGAACAGTGGACTTTACATTTCAGATGTGTTACGACCCGTGGCTCTACCCTTCATTCGATCCCTGCGAAACCCTACATTTCAGCAGGATAATGCACGACCGCATGTAGCACGTCCTGTACGGGCCTTTCTGGACACAGAAAATGTTCGACTACTGCCCTGGCCAGCACATCCTCCAGATATCTCATCAATTGAAAATGTCTGGTCAATGGTGGCCGAGCAACTGGCTCGTCACAATACGCCATTCTCTACTCTTGATGAACTGTGGTATCGTGTTGAAGCTGCATGGGCAGCTGTACCTGTACTCGCCATCCAAGCTCTGATTTCTCAGGATCTATGCACCCAAATTGCGTGAAAATGTAATCACATGTCAGCTCTAGTATAATATATTTGTCCAATGAATAACCGTTTATCATCTGCATTTCTTCTTGGTGTAGCAATTTTAATGGCCAGTAGTGTAATTACGTGCAAATCAAGCGTCGTCTTTTCTAGGTTTCTATAGTGGGTTATAAACCGGCGTCTAAACTGTCATGGTACTAACAAGAACAATTGGTACAGTGACTCACCATTTTGGAACGATTTAAGAGTATGTGGTCAGAGCGGTCGCTCAGTTCTTACAGACAAAAGGTGCAGGAGGAAGAGGTGACAATAAAAAAAAGAGAAGAAGGAAGGTTAGTTTAGCACCCCGTCGATGTTAATTATTTAATTATCTGCGTGTTCGTCCGCTTCCGTAGCTCAATAGTCAGCGTGTCTGGCTGGTATGCGGAGCAGTCGTTTTCGCATCAGTGTACCGCCAGAATTTTTCCTTGGTTGAACTGGAACGGGTGCACTCAGTCTCGTGGTAACAATTGCAGAGCTATTAGAGTTGAGTACTATCGGTTTCATGATCAAGAAAACCGTCGACGACCGGAAGACAGGTGTGCTGACTTCACACCTCTCCATACCACATCCGAATGACGTCATTGGCAGAGAATAACACATTCGCCCGCCAGCCGAATTGACCTTCCTGGGCTAGAATGAGGAACTTTGCGGTATATGTACATCCGCTGCCGCAGTGGCTTACTGCGACCAGTTCAGTATCAACAACAGCTTAAGTTCAGCACTGGAGTAATATGCTACGTAGAGGCATGCAACACTTAATGCGTGGTCAGGACAGTGGCTTCCTGTCAGCAGGTCATATAGAGCATGATGTTGCCAATCGGTTACATGTCACTCAAAATGACATGTCTAAGATGTGGAGAAAGTATAGGGGGACGGGAAATGGGAAGGATAGTTCTCGCAATATTCGTCTTAGTATGACAACACCAATGCAGGATCGTTTCCTCCAACGGTCGGATCGCAGATTCCCAAAATCAACTGCCAGAAATATTGGAAATCACTTCTCCCAGACAATAGGGATGTATATGAGACCAAACAGTGCGTAGAAGATTGCATCAGTGTGATCTTCATTCCAGAAGACCAATGAGAAGTTTTGCACTGAACCAGCGGAACCGACGCAATCGAAGGACCTGGGCTCTTGCACGTCAGCATTCGACCATTGCAGAATGGAGTAATGTCATGTTTGTTGACCAGATTAGGATTGGTTGGGGACAGGGCACTAGACGTATTAGGGTTTGGAAAAGCGCTATACGACACCAGCAACGCTGGTTCATTCAAGCAGTCCATCCGTTTGCAGGGGGAAGTGTAATGCATGGGTTCAGCAGTAGAGGGTAGGAGGAGTCGGGGTACGCCAAGGAGAAGGTACCTGGATTCGGTAAAATTGATTCTGAAGACATCAGAAGAGGCACCAATGTTAGCACTGAATAGGGAATCATGGAGGAATTTTATAAGGGGGACTATGCTCCAGACTGAACGCTGAAAGGCATAATCAGTCTTAAATGATGATGATGATGACTGTAATGCTCTGAGCGCCAACAATGATGGGACAACGGATCCCTCTAATTCCTATTTACGGTAATCTGACTGGTCCCCAATACCTCCAATAGCTCCTACAAACGATTGTAAGGCCCTACAGATGTGAAATCAGTGACAACTTCATCCTAGTCGATGACAATGCAAGACAACACCGTACTCTAGCAATGTCTCTGTATCTTCAAAAATGCTGCGTCAACCGAATACATTGGCCAGCAAAATCCCCAGACATGAATACAACTGAGCATCCATGGGACCTGTTACAGGTGGCTACTGCACAGCGTCCAAGTCCACCTGAGAGTCTTCAAGAATTCACTGACGCTGCTCTTGAGGAGTAGGACCTCATACCCCAAGTTAAACTTTATGGTCTCATCCAGAGCATGCCTCGCAGAGCGAAAGAAGTCATCCGTATGAGGGGAGGACATATTCACTACTAAAGACTGATAATCATCATCATGAGATAAAGATTTTCACTATTTTTGGTTTCAAGATGTACACTTTGGAGAGAGTCTGCTCTGTTTCGTAACGATTTTTGGCAATTAACCAAAGTAGTACTTGTTTTCAAAAAGAATTAGGTTTATTTTGTTAATAAGGCACTGTATAAACCTCAATGGATATACTATAAGAAATCATTGCAGTAAACTTTATGATATTCAGAACTTTTGTTGATATACACATGATGACGTAATCGTCTGTTAACATTTGAAAATAGAATAATTCAGGAATTATGTAGGCGGAGTGGTAAAAATTGAGACACGTACCAGAAACGATCTGGGGTTTTATTGAAACCAAACGAGTGCAACAACTGGCCGACAGTTGACGCTGGGCAGAAAGGCGTCAGCGGCGCTGCATGGGAATCGTGTATAAAATGAGCTGTAGTGAAGAGGGAGATCATTCCTAGCCTGGCTAGAAGCTGCTGCTTTTAATCTGGATGGCGCTGCACTCCATATTGCTACACGTGTGAAAGACCTCGTGCTCATATCGTTTGATGAGGATTGCGTGCTGAGCGACCACGTCCAACATACTTAGCCTCCGCGATACCTGGACCTCAATTAGTGTGATTATTGGTTCTGGTGTTACCCGAAGTCGCAAGTCTACAGCGATCTTCCGACATCAATAGGAATGCAAAAAGACAACATCAGACGGCAGTTTCTCACCATACCAACCGGTGTGCTGTACAGTGCTGTTCAAAACATTGTACCTCGACTACAGGTATTGTTGATGAATGATGGCCGATATGTTGAGCATTTGTTATAAAGAACATCGTCTTTGCTAAAAATCAATTTTTATGCTAATTATTGCTTTCGGATCATATGAAGTTCAACTTTTGGTCATTGCACACTTTTCATGGTTTCAGTAAAGCCCGTCATTTCAAGCATGTGTGTCGATTTTTGCCCCTCTACCTGGGAAAGCAGAAAGGTGGAAGGAGTATATAGAGGGTCTATACAAGAGCGATGCACTTGAGGACAATATTATGGAAATGGAAGAGGATGTAGATGAAGATGAAATGGGAGATACGATACTGCGTGAAGAGTTTGACAGAGCACTGAAGGACCTGAGTCGAAACAAGGCCCCCGGAGTAGACAAAATTCCATTGGAACTACTGACGGCCTTGGGAGAGCCAGTCCTGACAAAACTCTACCATCTGGTGAGCAAGATGTACGAAACAGGCGAAATATCCTCAGACTTCAAGAAGAATATAATAATTCCAATCCCAAAGAAAGCAGGTGTTGACAGATGTGAAAATTACCGAACCATCAGTTTAATAAGCCACAGCTGCAAAGTACTAACACGAATTCTTTACAGACGAATGGAAAAACTAGTAGAAGCCGACCTCGGGGAAGACCAGTTTCTAGCATTTGTAGACTTAGAGAAAGCTTTTGACAATGTTGACTGGAATACTCTCTTTCACATTCTAAAGGTGGCAGGGGTAAAATACAGGGAGCGAAAGGCTATTTACAACTTGTACAGAAACCAGATGGCAGTTATAAGAGTTGAGGGACATGAAAGGGAAGCAGTGGTTGGGAAGGGAATAAGACAGGGTTGTAGCCTCTCCCCGATGTTATTCAATCTCTATATTGAGCAAGCAGTAAAGGAAACAAAAGAAAAATTTGGAGTAGGTATTAAAATCCATGGAGAAGAAATAAAAACATTGAGGTTCGCCGATGACATTGTAATTCTGTCAGAGACGGCAAAGGACTTGGAAGAGCAGTTGAACGGAATGGATGGTGTCTTGAAAGGAGGATATAAGATGAACATCAACAAAAGCAAAACGAGGATAATGGAATGTAGTCGAGTTAAGTCGGGTGATGCTGAGGGTATTAGATTAGGAAATGAGACACTTAAAGTAGTACAGGAGTTTTGCTATTTGGGGAGCAAAATAACTGATGATGGACGAAGTAGAGAGGATATAAAATGTAGACTGGCAATGGCAAGGAAAGTGTTTCTGAAGAAGAGAAATTTGCTAACATCGAGTATAGATTTAAGTGTCAGGAAGTTATTTCTGAAAGTATTTGTATGGAGTGTAGCCATGTATGGAAGTGAAACATGGACGGTAAATAGTTTGGACAAGAAGAGAATAGAAGCTTTTGAAATGTGGTGCTACAGAAGAATGCTGAAGATTAGATGGGTAGATCACATAACTAATGATGAAGTATTGAATAGGATTGGGGAGAAGAGAAGTATGTGGCACAACTTGACCAGAAGAAGGGATCGGTTGATAGGACATGTTCTGAGGCATCAAGGGATCACCAATTTAGTATTGGAGGACAGCGTGGAGGGTAAAAATCATAGGGGGAGACCAAGAGATGAATACACTAAGCAGATTCAGAAGGATGTAGGTTGCAGTAGGTACTGGGAGATGAAGAGGCTTGCACAGGATAGAGTAGCATGGAGAGCTGCATCAAACCAGTCTCAGGACTGAAGACCACAACAACAACAACAACAACCTACATTATTCCATGAAGTGTTGTATTTTCAAATGTTAACGGACTTACGGGTTACCCCGTAAGGTGAGTCAGCTGTCCCTAACAATGCCGATATATGCAACGGCGATGTTGTATCTGGCCTTCCAATACAAAAGGCGAGATTTTCATGTTCTCTTGCTCGCTACGCCCAAACGATTAATCCTGCAGAACGTGAAAATCTCGAGCAAGGTTTTTGAAAGCGTGATATAACATTGCGGGCTGGATAAAACGACACCGGTAGGGGCAGCTGAATCACCCTGTATATATTAAAACTGTGAGATTGTATACAACTGGTGTTTTAAACTCTAATTAATTGTTGACAACAACCTTCATAACGGAGTAAGTGTATTATGAGGCTGTTGTCAGTATGCCCAGCTGTTTAAGAAGATGTTTACAAGAGGTTCTAGAGTGAAAAAGTAAATCAACGTTTTGATATATTCGTCTACAAACTCCGATAATATCTGTAACGCAGTATTTGCAGAGTTTTGATTTTAAGAATAATATATAACTTCCAGCTCAGGTTCTTATCATTATAAACACGTCAGAATTTAGAATATTCTGTTTCAGTTATTGATTTACCGTCATGCATAATTCAAATGGTTCAAATGGCTCTGAGCACTATGGAACTTAACATCTGAGGTCATCAGTACTCTAGAACTTAGAACTACTTAAACCTAACTAACCTGAGGACACTACACACATCCATGCTCGAAGCAGGATTCGAACCTGCGACCGTAGCGGTTGCGCGGTTCCAGACTGAAGTGCCTAGAACCGCTCGGCCACACCCTGCGTGCATTATTCCCAAAGGGATGGTCAGGCCTTGTGAAGTACCGAATTGCAAGTATTGTAGTTTATTTAAGTGCAGTGTCAGTCTATTTGCAAAGAACTAGTTACAAATTTTGAACAAAATATTACTCGTATTTACATTTTCAAGTGGTGAGATTATTCCATTACGCTTGACTGTGATACATGTATCTCAGCGAAGAAAGTTTGAATATGAGATTGAGGATACTTATACAACAAGGACAAGAGTGGACAAAATATCGATCACTGTAATACACCAGTAGTGATTGTTCGCCATTGTTAAGACGCTGTTTCATTTTCTACGCGCCCTGCGTTTCTTCACGCCGTCGACTTTACAGTACAACTGGGCAAGGACGTAGCAATGGTCTCTTTATAGCGCAATGTCGGCTTTCACCTGTAATGGTTTAGGGAAAGTTGTTGTAGTTGTTGTTGATGTTGTTGTTGTGGTCTTCAGTCCTGAGACTGGTTTGAAGCAGTTCTCCATGCTACTCTATCCTGTGCAAGCTTCTTCATCTCCCAGTACCTACTGCAACCTACATCCTTCTGAATCTGCTTAATGTATTCATCTCTTGGTCTCCCTCTACGATTTTTACCCTCCACGCTGCCGTACAATACTAAATTTGTGATCCCTTGATGCCTCAGAACATGTCCTACCAACTGGTCTCTTCTTCTTGTCAAGTTGTTCCACAAATTTCTGTTCTCCGCAATTCTATTCAACACCTCCTCATTAGTTATGGGATCTACCAATCTAATCTTCAGCATTCTTCTGTAGCACCACATTTCGAAAGCTTCTATTCTCTTCTTGTACATAGTATTTATCGTCCATGTTTCACTTCCATACATGGCTACACTCCATACAAGTCTAAAAATGGTAGAAACGTAGGTTTGCCGTTCCTTAATCTATTTTCTAAGATACGTCGTAGGGTCAGTATTGCCTCACGTTTTCCAACATTTCTACGGAATCCAAACTGATCCTCCCCGAGGTCGGCTTCCACCAGTTTTTCCATTCGTCTGTAAGGAATTCGTGTTAGTGTTTTGCAGCCGTGGCTTATTAAGTATTATTAGGAAAAGTAGGAATTTAAATTCCTTTACTGCCGAACAAGAATGTTCTTATGCAGTGCAGTCCCCTTCCTCGGGGACGGGAGCTTCGTCGAGGTGTATCACTCGCAGCACTAGCTGAGATGGTGAAGGAAGATAGAAGGAAAAATCTGAGAATTTACTAAGAGAGAAACGCTAAATGGAAGTGGCCAGGCGGTGATCTGAACTCTTCTCTTCTCGAATAGTCTACGCATCCGGCGCCTTAAGCGACGAACCACCTCCTTCAGATGGTCGTTCTATGGAGAGCGCAAAGTGATGACAATCTGAGCGACGATTAGGTGTTTGGGAGGAACTGGTGAAGGCTGGAGTTGGAGGGGGGGGGGGGGGGCCCAGAGACGAAAATTGGATTCGGGCTGCGTCGTGGCCAGCTGCCACCAGCACTCATCTATCAGGCGGCGTTATTTATTGCCGCATTTTCGCTGTTTATTACGGATCACTCTGTAATTTATCACCATGCGCTGAAAAATATATTTTCATCAAACGGTTATTAACATTTTAGGTGACGCCGGATCAGTAATGAATGTAATGTGCTGTTGACAAAAAAAAAGTTGCAATAATTAGCTCTGGCCATGGGTGTAGCGGGGGCGAGGGGGGGGCGGAGGGTTTGAGGTAGGGGAGAGCGGGTATAATGGTCGGTCTGAGGGTGGGGTGGGCTGTTTGGGCTTGCAAAATAACAACATGCGCTACAGCATCCCGATCGGTTTCATTTGGCCGAATCAGCTGCCGTTGTTCATTTCCGTTATCAGCACCTTGACGATAGTTCAAGCGCGATTCCTTTTATCCTTTGGTAAGACACTTTCTATATTTATATTTAATAACGTGAAGCTTTCATGACCACAAGAACGGTTGGGATTACAGAAGATTCTCAATGCAGTCTGAGGGGGGGGGGGGGCAGAAGTCATACTTAATGGGTAATGAAAAGGCACCATTAGTCTTTGTACCGACGTAGAGATAGGGGCCTAGTAAATTCGTTTGGCGAGATGATGGCCATGAGGAGAGAACAGCTACGCTCTGTATAACAAAGCATTGGAAAGGCTGCTTGCTATTACGTATCCTTCACATTTTGAAGTGAGCGCGGTGACCCGCTTTCCGTATGCTGAGAAAAAAAGATTATTGAAATATACTTTGAAGTTCAGACAGTCTATAGAGATATTTTTAGTATAGTGCAGTGAGACAATGGTACGGCTTCGGGTGAGACGAAGTGATGAGAACAAACAAGCAAGAAGTGGACGTCCGTTTGTAGCCGCTGGCGACTTTCACCAAAACGTGACAGAAAGTTTGAGATGAAAATCGACGATGTGGAATTAAGGAATTACCCGACTGTTTCGCTTACGTTTCACAAACATTTTCTACTGTAATTTGTGTGCTCGTTGGGTTCTGAGATTTCTTTCAGAGAAAGAACAGCTTTCACGTTCCTGCTACGGAACTCAGATACAGTCTTACTTGAATAAATTGCTACAAGTACGAGACATATGAGGTAGTAATGCCCGTTAGGAGTGACCGTAGATCGAAAAGCGGATGTCGACTCTGACGCCTCACTTAATTAAATACTTAGTTTCAATAATCGTGTTTGTTAACAAAATATATACCTTAGTTGCATAGACTCGAACCGTCGCATCGAAAACCAGCGCACGGAACCTGTTCCGTATTGTGCTGCAGTGAACCGCCCTTGCATCCCCCGAATTGTTAATATTTACTTCCGAACGCAATATCGTAGCGTCCAGCACAATTCAGGGGATGGCGCCGTGTCATAGTATTGCTCTTTATCAATAGCTGCCACATTCGTCGTGTCTATGCACTGAGTAAAGACGTGAGTTCCACACCAGACAGCATTCGACAGCAGACCATTGAGTGGGCTCACATCAGTTCACAGTGCAAACACTGCCCTCGATCATATTCCGAAACTAAATGCAGTCTATCACGGAGTGAAAAAACTGTTGATACTGACCCATTCGTCCAGGTAGCTCGTTGCCTGCTTCCACATCTCCATACCCCCCTCCCCGAGTGATCTTCGAGAGGATTAGGCTATGGTGCCGGCACTGGACTTCACTCCCTCCCTTTTCTCAGTATCATCACCAACACCACAAGGACGACACTACCAAATACCTGCTCTTATCACCCTCATCCATACGAATCAGTTATACTCATAAAATTTGTCACGCTAGCTACCTACTAGGGACGACTAGGAAGAGTTGTACCAGGCAATGAGCCACACGGGTCCAACAGTGTACTGCGAAACGTCAAGAGTAGCTGCGAAGGGCAAATGAAAACTGAAGAAGTGATGTATTAAGTTACAGAATGAGATTTTCACTCTGCAGCGGAGTGTGTGCTGATATGAAACTTCCTGGCAGATTAAAACTGTGTGCCCGACCGAGACTCGAACTCGGGACCTTTGCCTTTCGCGGGCAAGTGCTCTACCATCTGAGTTACCGAAGCACGACTCACGCCCGGTACTCACAGCTTTACTTCTGCCAGTACCTCGTCTCCTACCTTCCAAACTTTACAGAAGCTCTCCTGCGAACCTTGCAGAACTAGCACTCCTGAAAGAAAGGATACTGCGGAGACATGGCTTGCCCGCGAAAGGCTAAGTTCCCGAGTTCGAGTCTCGGTCGGGCACACAGTTTTAATCTGCCAGGAAGTTTGGTATTAAGTTAAAGATTTGTTTTTCCTGCACGGCAGTGCGCACTACTAAGAAAAATCGAAAATCACGCCGTGTTTCAAGTGGGAGTTGTTTCACTGTGCTCCGTACAGCCCTGATTAGATACTCAGTAATTACCACTTCATACCCTACAAGAAAGAACGACAATCGCCACAGTATTTCGTAAGCTGTCAGGTCATAGTTACGGTTGCCGGTGCTTGTGTATGGCAATGAGGGAAGTCGAAATCTCGTCCTCTTCAACGATAAGTGCTTTACCAGTCAGTCACCATCAACGAAGGATGAATCTTCAACAATACTAGCTACTCGTCCTGAGAGACGTCAGGAAAACCACACTGAAAGATCCAACAGGCAAAACACCAAGAATTGGCCGCGAATGGAAAAATACTTTAATAAGCAACTTCAAGTTGAAGTTTTAATACTTACATAGTTCAAAACGCCTTTACATTAGTTTTCATTTTCTGAATAGCTGAATGGAAATTAGTTTGCGATCCATCCCGGTATTACGAAGTATGAAAGCTGCATGGCACTCGGTACCAAACGATTCGGCGATTCATTCTTGACAGCGAGGTATGGTCCCTTATTTCTATTTGTTTTTGTCTTGAAACGGGTCTATTGGGAGTTTGTTATTTGCGTTTTTGGAAATTGTACATACTGAGAATATCTGAAACGCTAAGCGACAATTCTGAATCGAATATTATACGCGCGCAGTCTTTGGTCACAGAAGCTCTGTCGCTGGAATATGGTTTTGTCATGGCTGCTTGGCAGCGAGGAGTGCGGGATTTCTATAGTTAAGAGTAGCAGTGAGGCAGACACCAAGCAGAGGACTCGTGGCAATGTGGACGTAAAGTGTTTAAGGGTACCCTCCGCCACGCACCGTACGATGGCTTGCGGTTTATCTATATTGTGTGTGTAGATGTAAATGTAGAAGTAAAATGATTTGTGTTTGAATATAGCGAAACAGAGCAGAAAGATTCGATTAATAATTTAGAATGAAATAAGATGTAATGAGATTAGAAATTCATACGAAGAGGACAGAAGATAATAGTTTTTATGTAGTTGCATTGCAGTCACACGTAGTTTGGAAGCATTGTTGAATGGGACATCTCCATCAGGGAACTTTAGATTTTTCATTAAAGACCGAGTAATTTTTACTGTAAGGTATTTATCATGTTTATTAATTACTTGTCTATCATTTGTGAGAGTAAGCGTCTGATATCAAATTTGCCGTTTGTCAATATTAATGAGTGTGCTCCCTGCCGCCGTTGGATAAGCAGCTGAGCAGCAAGTCGTATACTCCTAGCTCACTCATTTGTTACATAGTTTAATTCTTAATTTCTTTGCGTGTTTTTGGTACTTGCATTGTTTAATTCACAAATTTCGGGCGTATTATAGTATTTGAGAGTTGTAGCATCGCGTTTTAGTACCTGAATAGTGTAAATTCGCGTAGTCGTTTGTCTTCTGTTTTTGTTTTGAACGGCCAGGTCGGTTGGTCACAGTCAGTGTGCTCCCTGCCGCCGTTGGATAAGCAGCTGAGCAGCAAGTCGTATACTCCTAGCTCACTCATTTGTTACATAGTTTAATTCTTAAATTCTTTGCGTGTTTTTGGTACTTGCATTGTTTAATTCATAAATTTCGGGCGTATTATAGTATTTGAGAGTGTAGCATCGCGTTTTAGTACCTGAATAGTGTAAATTCGCGTAGTCTCCTTCCGCCGCCGAGCAGTGTCAGCAGTGCGCAAGTAGCAGCATTACTGCATTTACTAGGCAATCTTGTATTTTAATAACCGTTTAAATTTTGTCGATTTGTTTGCGCTCTCTGTAGATTAGTTCAGACGTTCTTTGCAAAACAGTTTTTATCATGGATAGGGACTGCAACTGCTGTGTTCGGATGCAGGCTGAGTTGGCATCCCTTCGCTCCCAGCTTCAGGCAGTGTTGGCTTCGGTCACACAGCTTGAGGCTGTTGCCAATGGGCATCACTGTGGGGGTCCGGATGGGGGTTTGTCGGGGACGGCCAGCTCGTTCCACGCATCCCCTGATCGGACTACGACTGTGGTTGCCCGGGATACTGCCCGCATTGAGGCTGATCCCTCACCTCTGGTAGAGTGGGAGGTCATCTCAAGGTGTGGCAGGGGGCGAAAGACATTCCGGAGGGCTGAACGGAAAGCCTCTCCAGTTTGTCTGACGAACCGGTTTCAGGCTCTGTCTCAGGCTGATCCTGATCTTCGGCCTGACATGGCTGCTTGTCCTGTTCCAGAGGTTGCCCCTCAGTCTGCAAGATCCCGGCAGTCGCAGAGGGTGGGCTTACTGGTAGTTGGGAGCTCCAACGTCAGGCGCGTAATGGGGCCCCTTAGGGAAATGGCAGCAAGAGAGGGGAAGAAAACCAATGTGCACTCCGTGTGCATACCGGGGGGAGTCATTCCAGATGTGGAAAGGGTCCTTCCGGATGCAATGAAGGGTACAGGGTGCACCCATCTGCAGGTGGGCGCTCATGTCGGCAACAATGATGTGTGTCGCTATTGATCGGAGGAAATCCTCTCTGGCTTCCGGCGGCTATCTGATTTGGTGAAGACTGCCAGTCTCGCTAGCGGGATGAAAGCAGAGCTCACCATCTGCTGCATCGTCGACAGGGCTGACTGCGGACCTTTGGTACAGAGCCGAGTGGAGGTTCTGAATCAGAGGCTGAGACGGTTCTGCGACCGTGTGGGCTGCAGATTCCTCGACTTGCGCCATAGGGTGGTGGGGTTTAGGGTTCCGCTGGATAGGTCAGGAGTCCACTACACGCAACAAGCGGCTACACGGGTAGCAGGGGTTGTGTAGCGTGGGCTGGGCGGTTTTTTTTAGGTTAGATGGCCTTGGGCAAGTACAGAAAGGGCAACAGCCTCAACGGGTGCGGGGCAAAGTCAGGACATGCGGGGACCAAGCAGCAATCGGTATTGTAATTGTCAACTGTCGAAGCTGCGTTGGTAAAGTACCAGAACTTCAAGCGCTGATAGAAAGCACCGAAGCTGAAATCGTTATAGGCACAGAAAGCTGGCTTAAGCCAGAGATAAATTCTGCCGAAATTTTTACAAAGGTACAGACGGTGTTTAGAAAGGATAGATTGCATGCAACCGGTGGTGGAGTGTTCGTCGCTGTTAGTAGTAGTTTATCCTGTAGTGAAGTAGAAGTGGATAGTTCCTGTGAATTATTATCGGTGGAGGTTACACTCAACAACCGAACTAGGTTAATAATTGGCTCCTTTTACCGACCTCCCGACTCAGCAGCATTAGTGGCAGAACAACTAAGAGAAAATTTGGAATACATTTCACATAAATTTTCTCAGCATGTTATAGTCTTAGGTGGAGATTTCAATTTACCAGATATAGACTGGGACACTCAGATGTTTAGGACGGGTGGTAGGGACAGAGCATCGAGTGACATTATACTGGGTGCACTATCCGAAAATTACCTCGAGCAATTAAACAGAGAACCGACTCGTGGAGATAACATCTTGGACCTACTGATAACAAACAGACCCGAACTTTTCGACTCTGTATGTACAGAACAGGGAATCAATGATCATAAGGCCGTTGCAGCATCCCTGAATATGGAAGTTAATAGGAATATAAAAAAAGGGAGGAAGGTTTATCTGTTTAGCAAGAATAATAGAAGGCAGATTTCAGACTACCTAACAGATCAAAACGAAAATTTCTGTTCCGACACTGACAATGTTGAGTGTTTATGGAAAAAGTTCAAGGCAATCGTAAAATGCGTTTTAGACAGGTACGTGCCGAGTAAAACTGTGAGGGACGGGAAAAACCCACCGTGGTACAACAATAAAGTTAGGAAACTACTGCGAAAGCAAAGAGAGCTCCACTCCAAGTTTAAACGCAGCCAAAACCTCTCAAACAGAAGCTAAACGATGTCAAAGTTAGCGTAAGGAGGGCTATGCGTGAAGCGTTCAGTGAATTCGAAAGTAAAATTCTATGTACCGACTTGACAGAAAATCCTAGGAAGTTCTGGTCTTACGTTAAATCAGTAAGTGGCTCGAAACAGCACATCCAGACACTCCGGGATGATGATGGCATTGAAACAGAGGATGACACGCGTAAAGCTGATATACTAAAGACCTTTTTCCAAAGCTGTTTCACAGAGGAAGACCGCACTGCAATTCCTTCTCTAAATCCTCGCACAAACGAAAAAATGGCTGACATCGAAATAAGTGTCCAAGGAATAGAAAAGCAACTGGAATCACTCAATAGAGGAAAGTCCACTGGACCTGACGGGATACCAATTCGATTCTACACAGAGTACGCGAAAGAAATTGCCCCACCTTCTAACAGCCGTGTACCGCAAGTCTCTAGAGGAACGGAGGGTTCCAAATGATTGGAAAAGAGCACAGATAGTCCCAGTCTTCAAGAAGGGTCGTCGAGCAGATGCGCAAAACTATAGACCTATATCTCTGACGTCGATCTGTTGTAGAATTTTAGAACATGTTTTTTGCTCGAGTATCATGTCGTTTTTGGAAACCCAGAATCTACTATGTAGGAATCAACATGGATTCCGGAAACAGCGATCGTGTGAGACCCAACTCGCTTTATTTGTTCATGAGACCCAGAAAATATTAGATACAGGCTCCCAGGTAGATGCTATTTTTCTTGACTTCCGGAAGGCGTTCGGTACAGTTCCGCACTGTCGCCTGATAAACAAAGTAAGAGCCTACGGAATATCAGACCAGCTGTGTGGCTGGATTGAAGAGTTTTTAGCAAACAGAACACAGCATGTTGTTATCAATGGAGAGACGTCTACAGACGTTAAAGTAACCTTTGGCGTGCCACAGGGGAGTGTTATGGGACCATTGCTTTTCACAATATATATAAATGACCTAGTAGATAGTGTCGGAAGTTCCATGCGGCTTTTCGCGGATGATGCTGTAGTATACGGAGAAGTTGCAGCATTAGAAAATTGTAGCGAAATGCAGGAAGATCTGCAGCGGATAGGCACTTGGTGCAGGGAGTGGCAACTGACCCTTAACATAGACAAATGTAATGTATTGCGAATACATAGAAAGAAGGATCCTTTATTGTATGATTATATGATAGCGGAACAAACACTGGTAGCAGTTACTTCTGTAAAATATCTGGGAGTATACGTGCGGAACGATTTGAAGTGGAATGATCATATAAAATTTATTGTTGGTAAGGCGGGTACCAGGTTGAGATTCATTGCGAGAGTTCTTAGAAAATGTAGTCCATCAACAAAGGAGGTGGCTTACAAAACACTCGTTCGACCTATACTTGAGTATTGCTCATCAGTGTGGGATCCGTACCAGATCGGTCTGACGGAGGAGATAGAGAAGATCCAAAGAAGAGCGGCGCGTTTCGTCACAGGGTTATTTGGTAACCGTGATAGCGTTACGGAGATGTTTAATAAACTCAAGTGGCAGACTCTGCAAGAGAGGCGCTCTGCATCGCGGTGTAGCTTGCTCGCCAGGTTTCGAGAGGGTGCGTTTCTGGATGAGGTATCGAATATATTGCTTCCCCCTACTTATACCTCCCGAGGAGATCACGAATGTTAAATTAGAGAGATTAGAGCGCGCACGGAGGCTTTCAGACAGTCGTTCTTCCCGCAAACCATACGCGACTGGAACAGGAAAAGGAGGTAATGACAGTGGCACGTAAAGTGCCCTCCGCCACACACCGTTGGGTGGCTTGCGGAGTATAAATGTAGATGTAGATGTAGATGTAGATGTAGTGTTATAACATGAATTTTAGAAAAATGGCTTTGTGCACTATGGGACTTAAGATCTGAGGTTATCAGTCCCCTAGAACTTAGTATTACTTAAATCTAACTTACCTAAGGACATCACACACATCCATGCGGAGGCAGGATTCGAACCTGCGACCGTAGCAGTCGCACGGTTCCGGACTGAAGCGCCTAGAACCGCTCGGCCACTGCGGCCGGCTGAATTTTATACAAGTAATAATATATCAGATAATTTAAAAATAGTTTGCTAAAGAAATATTTCACCTACGAGCATTGTCCATATCCTCTGGCCAAGTCATTTCTTTTTAAAGAGTGTCTTACTCAATGGTGTGTATAAAATAGTTTACTTGTTCATTGGAGCGTTGCACTAAGCTCTCATCATCTGTAGGTAGACATTAGCAGCTGGTGAATAGAGAGCAGCAAGCACCGCGTTTCCAAGCAATTACTGTACGAGGTAATATATTTTCATTTCAGGATCAGTTTACTACGAAAATTATCAACACACAGTGACCATGTAACTAACAGCATTATTAGGCAGATCATTAACGCACAGGGACCACTTTGTTTAATTAAAGAGATTAATAGTAAAGTTCAGGATTTAATCGGTTGGCACATTTTTGAAAGAACATAACACAGGGCCAAATTCGTGTAGTATTCTCGCAGTCAGAGGTATATGGTTTCTCTCGCCGTTGGAAACGCACGAAGACACCCAAAGCTAAACAACACCAAAGTTTTAATCAACCAACCAAGCCAGTACGAGTTCAAAACCAAAAGAAAATAATTACGAGGTGTATTCGGAAAGAAAGGTCCGATTAGGAGAGAAATGGAAACCACTATGAAAATCCGATGGAACTTTGCACGGGTGTGTTGGGCAGTGTCATTAGTGCGCCTGTCGATCGCTTCATGTCGCTCTTTTCAGCTCAGAGCGCAAAGTGACCACACAGAAATGCCTAAAACAACATTATCTCCCTCCAAGCATGTGGATCTGGTGGGAGATTTCACCTGAAGCTATGCAGCCCACATAATATAAATGTCATGAGTTTCTTTCTTCAAGACAATTTTCAGCCGCATTCTGCAGGGGAAACGAAGATACTCCTCCAGGGTATCGATGGGAAGTGTTTGATCACCCCCAATACAGCCCTTAATTGGCTCCCTGCGTTGTTCAGCACCACTCACATGAACCACTGGCGACGACAACATTTTGTCACAAACAACGAAAGGCAGACCAACGTAGAGAATTGGCAGAACGCACAGGCGGCTGCTTCTGTGACATGGGTCCTGGAAAGTTCGTACAACGCCACGACAAATTTCTAGTTCAGAGCGTCGACAACTTAGAGAGGTAGCTGGAAGGTGTGGCTAATTGCTGGGAATAAAAAATTTTTGATTTTCACTGTGGTTTTCATTTCGCGACCGATCGGACTTTACTTTCCGAACAGCTCTCGTATTACAGGAAACCTTCACCAGCTCCTTGCTTTCTACAGTATTTCTGGTTTGAAGTGTCTTCGAGCATTTACCATCGACATATTGGCTGTTTCTATGCTTTCGAATACCACCGAGTTCCTGATGTTTGTGAAGCTTTTCGCATAGGAATTTGAAGACTTTTGCTGTCCTCCCAGTGTGCGATGCCTATATTTAATTACACAGCTTCGTGAGACGCGCCACGTAGACGGGCTTTATGTAGGACAGAGACTGGGGCTGGGTTGTGGTAGGGGCTGGGGGCTCCCTCAAAGGGCCGAGACGCGGGCATCCTGTCCGCGGCAAGGGCGTGCGTGCCCTGTGTGGTGCGGTGAGCGTGGTGCGTGCGCCCGACAGCCGCAGGACCTGCCCTGCCCTTCGCCCTTCCGGTCGATAGCGTCTCCGCTGGCTGCGTCCTAGGGCACCTACTTCTGCCCAGAGAGCTCCTTGCCCGCCGATGTGTCTGCCCTCCGCTACTGGAGGACGCGTTTATCAATTTACATTGAAACACCAAAGAAACTGGTGTAGGCATGCGTATTCAAATACAGAGATCTGTAAACAGGCAACGCCTATATAAGACAAGTGTCTGGTGCAGTTAGATCGGCTACTGCCGTTACAATAGCAGCTTTTCAAGATTTAAATGAGTTGGAACTCATACGAGTGATGGGACACAGCGCCTCCGAGGCAGCGATGAAATGAGGATTTTCCCGTAAGACAATTTCACGAGTGTATCGTGAATCTCAGGATTCCGGTAAAACATCAAATCTCCGACATCGATGAGGCCGGAAAAAGATCCTGCAAGTACGGAACCAACGACGACTGAAGAGAATCTTTCAATGCGATAAAAGTGCAACCCGTCCGCAAATTGCAGCAGATTTCAGTGCTGGGACATCCGCATGCGAACCATTCAAAGATCCATCTTCGATATGGGCTTTCGGAGCCGAAGGCCCACTCGTGTACCCTTGATGACTGCACGACACAAAACCTTACACCTCGTCTGGGCTCATCAACATCAACATTGGACTGGTGATGACTGGAAATATGTTGCCTGGTAGGACGAGTCTCGTTTCAAATTGTATCGAGTCGGTGGAAGTGTCTACGGCGCTACAGTCTTGGACTGTGCGGCTGGTCCCGTCGGAGGTTCGAGTCCTCCCTCGGGCATGGGTGTGTGTGTTTGTCCTTAGGATAATTTAGGTTAAGTAGCGTGTAAGCTTAGGGACTAATAACCTTAGCAGTTAAGTCCCATAAGATTTCACACACACATTCGGTGGAAGTGTACGGATATGGAGGTAACCTCATGAATCCATGGACGCTGCATGTCAGCAGGGGACTGTCCAAGTTGGTGGAGGCTGTGTAATGTTGTGTGCCATGTGCAGTTGGAGTGATACGGGATCCCTAATACGTACAGATACGACTCTGACAGGTGACACGTACATAAGCATCCTGCCTGATCGCCTGAATCCATTCATGTCCATTGTAGTCCACAGAGTGGCTCCAGGAAAACTGTGTTCAAACACTTCCGCTGGCCACCAAACACAACAGACATGGACATTACTGAGCACATCTGGGATGCCTTACAACGTGCTGTTCAGAAGAGATCTCCAGTCCCGTCGTACTCTTACGGACTTATGTACAGCCCTGCAGGATTCACGGTGTCAATTCCCTCCAGACATTAGTCGAGTCGAAGCCACGTCGTGTTGTGACACTTCTACGTGTTTGCGGGGGTCTTACAGGATATTAGGCAGGTGTATTAGTTTCTTTCGCTCTTCTGTTCATTTTGGTTAAATGACAGCATCGGTTGTAAATACTGAAATACTTTATTTTACAGATCTATTACTGTCACTGTGTTACCATCTTCAATGCAAATTATTCGAATCTTGTTGCTCATATCATAATAGCACAATATTTTCTGTGAGGTCTAACATACACTGTGGTGATTACATTCAACAGGTATCTTCACTTTTACTGTATACAATAACTTTTAAATCTACAGACGAGCCTTAGCAGTTGATCTTAACAGTTTCCGATCCAACGTACAGGGGTGCTTTATCCAAAATATGTTGACAATAATACGGTCGTGGTTCACACGGTTCCCAATGGAAACAGAAATCAAGGACGCATTTATTGTCAAATATTCCGGGATTGTGGCTCAACTGCGCCTCACCTTACCGTGTTTAATGGAATGGTGAACCCACTAACAGTGAATTTCTTCTTTCTGTGTTTTCAGTGGTGCTCTACAACCGCTACAGAGAGATTACAGGTAAAATAGGACAGCGACATGCTGTGGACGTGTTTTTATAACATTTTTTAAAATCTTTGAGATGAACCACGTAGAAGAAACGTATGCTTCGGTTCTGTTACCAGTTCATCCTACTTGATAACTTTCTTCACTATCAGACGAAGAGAGACCTGGGAAGGATGGGATCTTTTAGCAAGCTAGTGCAGCTTGCCGCATGGTACGTAGTGTCTTCGAATAGTTGAAGGAACGCGACCAAAAAAGGAGGATACTATGGTTGTCATTAAATTCAGCAAAGCGTATCAAATCATATTTGTGTGAAAACTTCGATGGCTGTGTTCGCTGCGCAGTTTATCCACCGCGTGCCGGTCCACGTCTGCAGCATCGTAGATGGGACGGGGGCAGTAAGTCGTCGCAATGTATCAGTCCATTATATTTCCATCTCTTCTATCTATTGTGGTTATTCGGGGTACTTACAAACGCTCATTACAACGCTATGCCATACCGCGGACTTGCAAACATAAGTCGACGTTTCTTGTAGAAGTAGTTGTAATTTTCTATGTGGGACGATAATAAAAGACGAGAAGTTAGAAAGACAGACATCTTTCACTGTAGTTAAATCTTGTCTGAATCCTCTGAGCCCGACTCACAGTGTTGACATACAGCTGACTCGACTCCGGTGTCTGGCTCAAGGAATTCTGAAGGAAAGGAAAAGAATAGTGTCTATTACAATCTATGAACCTGGCGCGCGCGGATAGCCGTGCGTATTGAAGTGCAGTTTTCGGGACGAGGAGGGGCGCCAAACCCCCCCCCCCCTCCCCCCCTCGAATCATCTTGGCTGATTAACGGCGAGGGTCGGTGGGTTAGCCAGCTAGGATGTTGTTCTGTCATGTGAAATGGTGTATACCCTATAACATCTCACTTGTTAAAACTCTGAAGTCAAGGTAAGGCAGCAGAAATACATCTCACGACAGCCACAGTAGCCCTTCCATCAACATGAACAAATGCTGCAGTACCATCAATACTGTAAGAAACAAAAATTCAAGGGCAAGGAAGGAGAGGGTTTGGGGCAGTTGCTTTGACAGCTTCATTGTTTGTTCTCAAAGACGCTGATATCACTGTAGAACGCTGGCGATGACGACGCACGCATGACGCATCAGATCGCGCATTGCTATTGGCTGTGCTGCACTCTCGTTCCAGGTGGTAAGCTACTCGGTACGGGGGCGGCGCGGCGGAAGTCATTATCGCGACCCCGGAAGCTCCTTACGGTAGACGTGCCAGCTTGTCAAGAGAGCTGATTTGACGTCAGGCTCTTTGAGAATAATCAGTAAAGGAACTAAATAATAAAATAAAAGATGGTAATGTATCAGAATGCTGCTATAATTGCTAACTTCTAGGACGTTTTACATTAGCAATAGGCCTATTTCATTATTATTGTCATGTTCAGGCTATCTGCAATCATGTACGCTTTGTTACAGGTTGCAACATTATAACTGATAAAAATTTTGTTTTCTGTGTGTTAGTACTTAATTCCACATTGCTTCGTGGCGCTGTCGCTGTCTTATGATCTTACTGTTGTATAGGTCGTTTCAAATTACAGCCAAGTTTTTAAATATTTATCTTAATCTCTACTAATTCCTGTTAATCGCATATGTAAGTCAGGTCTTTTATCGCTTGTATATATTGTTGTGGTTTTGACAGCTACGACTGATGGCTAATCCAGCAATAGTGAATGGTCACAATTTTTTATTCTTTTGTCTATGTATCGGTATTATCTATAGCGTGGTACTGTAATCTTTGTTATGTTTTTGTAGTGTATATCTGTGTTTTCATTTTACTACGACTAACCCGAATCGAGCTGTATGATTTCAACAAAGTTATATAGAAAATTTATAATACGACGCAATTTCGTATGTCACAGATGGCTAATACGGACTTTAGTAAATCGTGTTGTACTACTGATATGTCCTTAACTATGTCAACACGCAATAGGAGAACAATGGGTCCAGCAGAAGGTGTCTTTATTTGGATGAAAGGACATTGTACAAGGGAACACGTCTCTCATCCGACGAGGTTCATACTGTGCTGATACCGCCTAATTTACACGATCGCGAACGCTTATGAATGTTTCGCTCTTTTTTCGCACAAGTATCACCACACGCAGACGTTAGGTGTACTCATACTCCCGTCATAGGGGTTAACCGGATGGTGACAGGAAGGGCATCGAGCCAACCCTTAAATTAACCATGCCAAGTCCTTGACAGACCCTGCGACAATGCGGGATCAAGGCCACAGAAAAAGTATTACAAGCTCTGAGTCCGGCAGAGATGCTTATTCGGTAAAGAACTATACAGCTTCGAACATAGGTAGGGCACATAGTTTACATACAAATAAAACACATAATAACATTAACAGACATTGAATACCGAGAAAATGCATTTAAGACATCTGAGTCTTTGAAGGTGGTCAGTGGAATTTTGTACTACAAGTTGCAAAGAAACTATTCCAAACCATTGAAAAATGGTGTCACTCCTTTGCATAGCCGAGCGAATATTGTGTGTGTGCTCTCGGGCATTAATACGAGGGGCTTTCAGGAAAATGTTCGACAACAAGAGTTACGATCAGCCTCGTAATGCGAAAGCTATTCCGCACAGACGGTGCGTCGTTGCTGTTTATTGTCCTTTGCTAGGCAGCAACGAACTCAGCAGGTGAACCCATTTTGAGTACTCTAACTGGTTGACATGTCAGCTTCAACAACTGAGAAGTCCAATTGAGCATCGAGATGTCTGATTGCGATCCGTCAATAACCTCGAATGAGAGTGTCCGCACGTTCCAGCACTGCAGCAGTCACAGCTGTGTGCGGTCGGCCGGCGCACTGGAGAACGGACAAGTTACGATGACGATAGACAGCTCGTTCAACGACTCACCGTCCGTTTGTTCACTGGCAGGTCTCCGTCGACATCTACAGCGCCTTTGAAGATTTACTTTTGGCTGGTTTTCCGAAAAAGAAAGCCAGTGACAGGTCTTTGCTTGGCACACACCTCCGTTACAGATGTCATTTTGAAGGCTACGTATAGCTCCACCACCTAGCGGAACGTCATGAAGCTATATGAGCTGAAGCGGGAATATTCCACGATGTCCCATAACAAATTTCGCGTTTTTTGTATCGAAATTGGCTGAGAAATAAACTGTTTCATTACTCATTTATTGCCCGTCGTATTATGGGGCCACTGTGATTCTGCATTGCGTTGACTACAACCATCCTGATCCCATCGACTCCAAATGCGCATAAGTCATGAAATTTCCTTTCTGCATCTCATGCGAGATATTACACGATATTATGACAAATAACCAACACTCAAAACAATTTGTGAAAGAGAAATTCATTGCACATTATTTCCTAAGACACAGAATGTAGGTGCCTTTAGGAATATCTACTTTGTACAGTTGCGCAGAAATATTAACCGTTTGTGTATCCAAGGACGCAGTATACTTGATATCAGTTTGACGTTTATTGCATGCCACCTACATAGTGTTGCAATTTCTATGGCCAGTACGCCGGCCGCTGTGCCAGAGCAGCTCTAGGCGCTTCAGCCTGGAACCGAGTTGTTGCTACAGCCGCAGTTTCGAATCCTGCCTCGGGCAAGGATGTGTGTGATATCCTTACGTTAGTTAGTTTTCATTAGTTCCAAGTCTAGGGGACTGATGACCTCAGATGTTAAGTATCATAGTGCTAAGAGCCATTTGACCATTTTTTATGGTCAGTACAGTAGCTGTAACGAAATAACAAACGAAGTTACTCAGTGGTGGTTCACTCTAGGAGGAAGAAATTGTTTCATACTTTGAAAAATTCTGTGACTGGCTCACAGTAATTATTTTCGTAGAAGGAATGACTTCCCGTGCATGCATACATGCAAGTCTTACATATTCCCATTGCTGGAACTCTGTCATGTAGTGGCAGAGATTTTCTGCCTTCTACCCTGCGCCATATACTATGGTTAACCACGACAAAATCTGTAAGAGTAGAATTTGTTAAACTTGTTTATAAAGTTATTATAGGTCGGAACTCACAACGTCTGCTGCGGTTTGCCACCGCGAGAACACAATTGCAGCAGATAGATCGAGATAGAAACTTGCTCCAGGTCATTACACAGAGCTGCAGAAAGCAATGCCTCCAACTTAGAGTACGTTCAGTGCTGCTCTACAGCTGTCTTCCACACTTGCTCTGCTCAAGAGTGGTAAACATGCACCATCGTTGCAACCACAAAGACTTGGGGGATGCGAAGCTAACTAATTGGCTTCAAGATTTCATTTCACAGAGCTAATATTCACAGCCAGCTAGTTGTATTCATCATGTACTTTGACAAATATATTGGTGTTTGTTCTTGCTTTCCTAGGGATCTTTCTCCAAATTGTTATCATTTTTCGCATTCATTGGCCATATCTACAATATAGTTTCATATTTAGCTTTAGTCAGCCGGAGTGGCCGAGCGGTTCTAGGCGCTACGGTCTGGAGCCTTGCGACGGCTACGGTCGCAGGTTCGAATCCTGTCTGGGGCATGGATGTGTGTGATGTCCTTAGGTTAGTTAGGTTTAAGTAGTTCTAAGTTCTAGGGGACTGATGACCTCAGAAGTTAAGTCCCTTAGGGCTCGGAGCCATTTGAACCACTTTTTGTGCTTTCATGTCTCCACCCACCTGTTCCAAGGCTGTAGTTAGTATTTCCAATCTCCTATCCACTTATTAAATGTTTGTATGTTCAGTTCGTTGGATAAATTATTCTGTTTGACATCTTGTGGGAAAAAAAAGCAAATCTCAAATCTTAATAGTGATCGATTGTTTCCTTTTGTAGTTTGATGATATATATATATATAAATATATATATACACACACACCTTCATGTCTCAGTGGCGTGGAAATACTCTGCAGGCTGTTTTGTAGTTGCATGTTGCATGGCCTTTCTGCAATTTCACCTGGCTGCCATGTGACAGGTAAACATGCTTACTTATGACAATAAATATCAGTGTCTCCACACCTGACTGTTGACTCACATAAGGTTGCAACAGAGCTGCTTTCCACCCAGTAATATCCAAATTAGCGGCAGCATTACAACAGATAGCTTCAGATCTTTTATCTCTCTGTATACAAAGCAGAGCATATGTTTACATCCAGGATCTTCCCCAAAACCCCTGGATCGGTTTCAACCAAATTTGACACAGAAACAGCGGGACTCATAAGTATCACCACTTTGGGGATCATAACCTCCTGGCTGCAATAGGAGATATCGACAATTAGAGTACACATATCTCAATATAGGCTGCACTGTGTGAAAAGCTTATTGTGTAGGACAAAAATGGCTCTGAGCACAATGGGACTTAACATCTGAGGTCATCAGTCCCCTAGAACTTAGAACTACTTAAACCTAACTAACCTAAGCACATCACACACATCCATGCTCGAGGTAGGGTTCCAACCTGCAACCTTAAGAGGTTGCGCAGTTCTACACTGTAGAACCTAGAACTGCTCGGCCACACCAGCCAGCTTGTAGGACAAGTATGGGCTCCTGAAAAACATGATTTGCAGAGCAGCCTACATCTCAGGGGCAAGAAACAGTTTTCCAGCCCCCAACATGCAGGCTGTCCTGCACTGCAGGTGTGTTGTTTATAGGAGTATTAGCCTGGATTGACAGATGGATAGGAAGAGAGGGAGGAAGGAGGGATACAGAGAGGATGGAGGTGGAGATGTACAGAGAGAGGAGGAGGAGGAGATGGCCAGAGGAAGGGGAGGAGGTGATACAGAGACTGGTGAGGAGGCGACGGATGTGTAGAGCCTGGGAAGAGGGGGAAGAGGAGATGGTCAGAGAGAGGGGGAGAAGATAGGGGGTAGGAGTTGAAGAAACAGACAGAGTGGGCAGGAAAAGACAGTCAGAGATGAGTGGATGAGGTGTACAGAATGATGGAGGAAGAGGTGGAAAAAAGAGTGGGGAGAAGGTGTGGGCAGTATTGTGTCATACGCACATGCAGGTGAAACTGTAGAGAAAAACTTAGTTTATTAAATATGTTTAAAATTTGACCACAGGAGAGTTAATCAAAGTGGAAATTTTGTTCAAGTCTTGCTAGACAGGTTACGATCACCCAAAGACGACAGTTGCCAGTACACAATAGCATTCGCCAGCGAACCTGATCCTGTCTGATAAATCGTTTGCACATATTTTATGCATAGATAGATTATGCCCTTTCGTTTCTGTGGGACACAATAATTTGTCCACGGTGTGTTAGCCCCGCTGAGAATCGTCTCGGGTTCGCCCCTGGCGGCGGCAGGACAGCGGCCGGGCGTCGCAGCGCGGAGGGCCGACATCGATTACCCGGAGAGGCGTCGGCGGCGGCGGCGGGCGGACAAACGCGCCCGCAGAGTGAATCAGCGATGCAATTTGCCGCCCGGCTGGCCGGTAACTGCGTTAGGCGCGCCTCCTTACGCCCTCTGATGGCCGCCGCTTCTTTGTGCCGCAGCGGCGCCTCGCCGCCGCTCCGCTAGCTGCCAGTGATGCTGCCTGCGCCCGCCGACATCTCGCGACACGCGTAATTACTTTCCAATCTTGCCGGCGCCAACAGTCCCCGCGAACTCCGGCCCCTCCTGGCTGAGTGAAGCGGCAGTGCCGGCTGTGCTTCCATCTCTTCTCAATCAAATAACCAACAGTTGCACCAACGTTTGCTTCGTTGATACTGCAATCGTCAGTCTACGTTGCTGGCCATCAGAACTGCATCACTATGAAGGCGGCATGCAGCATACATAACAATGAGACTGAATGTGCCAATCGTCAGCATTACAGCGAACCACAAAAGTACTCTCAAATGTTTTTTATTCCAGTCTTTGATCACAATATCAATTCTTTAGACGATGACCGATTTCAATCCGTAATGACCATCCTCAGATCTTTCTTACACCATGTCCTAAAGTGATGAGGCCATAATGGCATCGTCAACACATATAATCAGCACAGCATCGTCACATAGATCTAAAATAAGGTGTAGAACAGGCCACATCGTCCAGACAGTCATTATTGCAACTCAGAAAAGTACTCTATCGGGTCACCCATTAGTGGTCACTAATATGAAGGCTTAAACTCCTGTAAAATTTTTTTTGTTTATTTATAGACACAATCACATGTTTATGACACAGTCATAACCGGTTTCGGCCATACAATGACCATCTTCAGATGCTAAAACAATACAAAAGAAAATTTATAGTAAAACCTAAAAGTAAGTGCACTATTTAACCACGCTTATTAGTGATCTAACTGAATTTATGCGAAATACATGTAATTCGTACCCAAAGGCGGCATACACTGAACACAGATTTATGCGTTGTCAAACTAGCTATAAAATGTAAAACACTGGTCTTATGTACATATAAAAAGTTTTTTACATTTTGTTCACCCTCTTTGCGCTAGATGCACGCGTCCTCTATAAGATAGTCTTAATTTTTCAAAAGCCTAAAATATACAAATTTACTATTAATATTTAGGTCAAATATACATAAAATTTAAGGCTACAGAACAGATCGTTAAATCAGTAAAATAACATTTGAGGATGACTGGGTGTTGTGTGATGTCCTTAGGTTAGCTAGGTTTAAGTAGTTCTAAGTTCTAGGGGACTGATGACCATATATGTTAAGTCTCATAGTGCTCAGAGCCATTTGAACCATTTTTTAACATCTGAGAACAAGGAGAAAACATTGTTGTAGATGAAAATAATAGTACCACTTGTAGAATGTATTTCTGATGCCCGATGGCGCTGTATTTCCGGCTACTGCCTCTTTATGCCGTTGTCCATTGGCACGACAGGGACGACAAAGGGAGGACGACGAGTGTAGTGCTCTGCTGCAGGTGGATGGCACGCTCCTCCGCCTTAAAGGTTGTTGATATCTGCTGCGGCCCGCACTCGACAGTGCAGTACTCGACCGCCGGAAGGCTCCATCCTGAGCGAAGCACGTATGTAGTAAAAACGATTCGCTCAGATGAACAGATCGTCGTAAATGTTGAAGTATGCGTCTGTTGCAAATTCATTCTGTTCATTGAGAAGTTTGTCAGGTTCTCCGCGTCCCGTAACATAAATCTCCAGTTGTTCTAAAATGTCTAATCGTTTACTTTTTGTAACTTCATGTAGAATTTGAAGCTGTTCGTCTATGTTAGCAATATTATGACCCTCCTCTTGCATACGTAAGCCTAGCGCTGTCTTATTACTGGGATACGTGTGTTCTTTAAACTCTGTTGGGGACACCTACAATGAAGTGTCTGAATGCCTGTGGTGGAATGGCAGCGCATAGAGGGTGGAGTCAGCCAGAAAATATTTTAGGAATGTTTGAAATTCTGTGTAAAATTTGTTGAAGTCGCTAAGTGCTCTTATTCTCAAATACTGGATGAATTAAGAGTGAACATTAATAAAAGCAACAAACTGCTCGGATGGTTTCCTCGCTGGAAATGGAGGAAAAACCGTCCTATGAATATGTGTCCGGAAATTAACAGCGTGAGTGCAGCGACAACAAACCGTCACAAAACACTAAAGATATGCATCGCGTCTGCGTCACAGCTGGTGTTCAAAGTGCCCAACGTGGGATGCAATGCAGGCGTTCATACGTCGCATCATGGACTGCTGCACTCTTTCGCACGTTCCTGACTCACTCAGAGTAGCGTCGCAGGCGTCATGCACATTTATTGAAGGAACTCCACATCAGGAACAGGTTCAGCATACACAACGGTTTTCAGATAGCCCATGGATAAAAATCCAGGGGACTTCAATCCGGTGATCTAGTAGGCCATGCTAGAGGGCCTCTGCCTCCTGTCCAACGTCCGGGAAAGATGTTGTTGAGGTTTCGGTGAACTGTAGTGCCGAAGTGGGGTGGTGCTCCGTCACGCCGAAACCACATAACCTGTCGTTTTGCCAAAGGCACATTCTCAAGCATCCAAGGCAGAGTATTCCTGAAAACTGTACTGCAGGACGGGGACAAGCTGGCGGCGACATAACCCATTGAGGAACATTAACGTGGGCATCCACGCTTGAAAAGGAGCTCGTGCAAGGCAGCATCACGCCCAAGGAGTACTGTACACTGTTTACAGACCACGTACACCCATTCATGACGATCGTGTTTCCCAACTGGAGTGCCATTTTTCAACGAGACAATTCCAGTTGATGTGCTGGCCCTCCAACTCACCAGATCTGAACCCGATCGAACACGTCTGGAATGCAATTGAACACGGTGGCAGCTCTCATTGTCCCCCTCCCCGGCATGTACAGGAATTGGGTGACTTGTGTATGCAGATGTGGTACTGGCTTCGTCCAGCGACCTACCAGGGCCTTATCGCTTCCATACAACGATGGGTCGCCTCTGTTATCCGTACCAAAGGTGGACATAATGGCTATTAGGTAAGTAGTCATAATGTTCTGGCTGATCAGTGTTTATCACCGTGTAATTAGCTCATGTAGTACCTGCGGAAATTACGTGCGAAGTATACAAAATGTCCCTACATGGGGCGCATGACACAATAAATATGAATAGTGACACAATTAACAGACCCGGAAGAGGTCGAAATAATGCTTAATAGCTTCTGACCAACCAATCCTGCTATAACACACCTGAGGATTATCACCTCTGTACCTCTTATAATTTTCAAAACACTGCGTGGCTCCTGCATAGAACGGAAGCTCGTCGCAGTGAAGGAAACATCCTAGAGATGGAGCTGATTATATTTATTATTTGAGGGTCGCCAAACCATAGGGAATTTGTACTATATTAGGGAACTGAAAATGTAAGCCAGATCGAGAATACAAAACTTTTATGTGAACGGTTGACAATGAATAATACAGAACATGTCTTGCTATTGGAGAAAACTAAAATAAAATTGCTCTTAAGTCTCTTGGACTCTCATTTAATTGTATGACTGCAGGAAGCAAAAATGAATAAGCAAAAGCAAACTAACGAGACAAATATTTACTATAGATGTACGAGTGTTCAAGATGCATAACCATATGAGTTAAATGCGAGCTGTTCAGAACATGGATTACGCTATTGCCTGAGTGAAACTTACTTTCTGTAAGTACAGCGAAAGGGCGCCAGTCAGCAGCAGATGAGAGCTTAAAATCGAAGTTCTCTCCAGGTACTTCACAATTCCAATTTTGAGGAGTGCCGTGACCTGTCCCACGTAAGGCCAAATGTCCCGATTTTTGAACACTGCTAACAATTCGAAGCACAGCCCGTATTCACTTAAAAAATGGACGTCTACGTGAAAGTTCTGAACTGAGTTTCTGAACCAGTCGTTGCTGGTAACCAAAGGAGTTACAGTACGCCTGAAATTCATGAACTAAAAGGACGCATGAGCACACGCCGGGAACCGTAAATATCGAAAACATCCGACCGCGTGGCTTCCATTATTGATTATTGTCTTACGACCGCCACGTCGCTGTTTTCTGGGCAATGATCCAACTTCCCACTCCCCCCCCCCCCCCCCCCCCAATTTCACCCGTTGACTGTCTGCGACTTTGCTTGGCACGACAGTACTTCCATTCCATGGCGGTGTCCGTCCCTCGCACCCGCCCAGTTGTTAGTTTCTTACTTTCGCTAGTAGTGAGAAACTACAACTTGGCAAGAAGGTGACCTAAAGGTGTGTTTACAACGATCGCCGACGTTCTTAGCTCATCCATTGAATGGAAATACGAGTGGTAAGTAATTTATGGAATATTTACCGCCGGCCGATGTGGTCGAGCGGTTGTAGGCGCTTCAGTCTGGAACCACGCGACCCCTACGGTCGCAGGTTCGAATCCTGCCTCGAGCATGTATGTGTGTGATGTCCTTAGGTCAGTTAGGTTTAAGTAGTTCTAAGTTCTAGGGGACTGATGACTTCAGATGTTAAGTCCCATAGTGCTCAGAGCCATTTTAACCATTTATTTTTGAGTGTTTATCTTCCTCGGAATACAGCAAATGCAAACAATTTAAATGAAGCTTCGTGCTAAATATGATTACGAAGTAATAAACTAACAAGCTTAAACATCGACCCGTCTTTTTTTTTTTTTTTGAAGTATCATTAATATTGTAAGGAAACTCAAATCACACAATTCTCTATTATGTATGAGTTTCTTCATATTTTAACTTTCAATGCGCAATTTCTTTGTATTAATGATATTTTGTAGATAAGCTTATGAGTCAAGGATGTCAGGAAAACTAATGAGAAACTTTTTATTATTATCAGCATAAAGTTGGTACTCTTGATAAACAGTATCTTTGAGTACATACCTAATGACTGAAATCTTACATTTATTTTATGCTCAATTTTCTGCAAACTGGATCTGACAGTACTAGTACTAACTCTCAAATATTTTATAACATGATCAGACAATAAAAATATTCAACGCCTTCAGGACTGAATTAAGATAACACAATTTTCAGCATCCCAAATGGAAACTTGCGGAATATACGGGACTTAGGAGTACAGTACCAATAGTCTGGTAATAATCCTCTGTGGCTTCTAGTAAATCAGTGTGAAATATGAGCAAAGTGTGAGTGAGTAATTTGGATGATGCGTTGTCAGAATATACGCAGGCGTGGTAACAGTTTGTAGAACTTTGTTTAGCACGCCTTCCACCTGTGCAGTGTAATGAAATTGCACATGCTGTACAGAAGTGGCGTGGCGTGTGCTGAAATGTATATCAATGCAAAGGTTGGTGTCTTTGATTAGCTGCATCTAGATGATATTCACACCTACTGGCAGTTGTGTAAGCTAACGCACTTTATTTTTAATACGAGATTTGGGTGCGTGGTCAATATGTCAAATAATTATTTACTGTCATACTCGCAAGGATAGGAAACGCTAACTTTGCGTAACTCATGAGCTTGTTTTATGACATCATTGTTAATTTGTTAACTGCTGGGTTTGTTAACTGCTGGGTTTTTCACGTTAACAAATATTGCGAGTGGCGAAAGAAGTATTAAGTGACAGATAAAAATCCTACAACCGACCGGGGATCAATCCTCAAACCTATGGTTCAGTAGTCCGGTTATTAACAACTGAGCTGCCGAGGATGAACACGAGACACTCCAACAATACTCTAGCATTGATCGAATTAGGATCTTGTCCGTCGATTTCCTGTACAGATCCACTGAATTTTCCCAGAACCCTTCCAACAAATCTAAGAACAAACTGTTGATGGTATACGGCAACCATGCACAAACTGGTTTTAGGTTACTTTAATCAAAGAGTACCGTTACCGTTTCGAGTTTTTCACAATTCGTTATCAGATGGTTTTTTCACGCTTTCATCGAAACAAACTATACATTGGCTTCCTGTGAGTTGGCATAGGATAAATAATAATTTACAATTACAAAAGTGTAACGAAAATGGTTGCGTTACATATGTGTATTGGAATGAAACTTACGTGAAATGTCCATCTGTCGCATTTGTTTTTTTTGCAGTTTTCTTGCAATGAAATACATTCTCAAGGATGTTTGTAATTTCTCGGCCACAAACGTTGTCCTGCCTTGTAAACCACTTTCGTGCTGTCCCAAAACGAATGTTTGAATGCGCACCACGTGTTCGGAATTACGACGTATGAGAACAAATAAATAATTTACGAAGTACATGAGGTCAAAGGTGCTGCAATGCAATGATACAAAGATATGCCAGTTTTTGTAGAAGGAAGCGCAAATTAATTTTACGTTGGACGGAAAAAGTGGTTAACATTTAATGCATGTCATTAAATGCAGACAGAAACGACAAATACGTGGGATTTTGTGAATTAGAGCACTACAAACTTATTTTATGTAAGGCAGAGATACAAATGTGGGCAAGGAGTGTGTGAAATCCTTATGTGCTATTTGAACATAGATGAATACGATATACTGAAATTTATTAATATTTAGTACCATAAATAATACTGACTATTGTAAGTACATACAGTATTATAAGATTAGTTACTTGATCTGCAGATAGGTGTGCAAATAATATTTATATTGGAGCACAGAGAGTACTCTCTGGAAGTTTTTCAGGAAAGAAGTGTTAGCCAATTCAGTCTGTTATTAAGTATATTATTAGCATAAGTGTTTTTGTATGTATGTATTTCTGGTTCCTCTAACATATTCATAGCAGCTCCTTTTTATGTTAAATATAATATTTTCATGTTGCTTTCAAATGTTTGTCAGTGAATAGTTTTCTTCTGAATGTGGGCTGCAAATGTAGATTTGTTCAAGCTTCCAAGCCTTGACGTATCGATGTGTTATTCGTACCAAATTTCAAAACTTCTGCCTGTCTGGCCAACATAGAATTTTGCGCACGAATCACATTGCAGCTCGTATATTCTTGATTTACTGTAAGGGGCCTTGAAAAGATTTACATCATGAATCACTTTTTGGTGTAATTGAGCATTAGTAGAGAAGCTGATGTTAATATTCTTCTCTTTAAATAAGTTTGTAATTTTGATATTATATTGGGTCTGTGTACGGGATAACCGTATATTTAAGTTTGGCTTCTTCAGGAAGTTTGTTTGTTTTGGATTGAATGCATGATAAATTCGAAACCGGTAATGATATGATCTGAATAAAGTAATTCACAACCAGTTTGTGGCGGGGTGCTGTAAACCATCAAGACCTTGTTTGATATGACAGCCACGGTCTCTATGTCTTTGACAGAATTGCACAAATCTGAGTATTCCAAATGCTTTCCCTAACACTGATTTTATATGATAGTCCAATTTCATAACGTTCCTACACTGAAGCGCCAAAGAAACTGGTATAGGAATGCGTATTCAAATACAGAGATATGTAAACAGGCAGAATATGGCGCTGCGGTCGGAAACGCATGTATGAGACAACAAGTGTCTGGCGCAGTTATTAGATCGGTTACTGCTGCTACAGTGACAGGTGATCAAGACTGAAATGAGTTTGAACGTGGTGTTATAATCGGCGCACAAGTGATGGGACACAGCATCCCTGAGGTAGTGATGAAGTGGGGATTTTCTCGTACGATCAATTCACGAGTGTACCGTGAATATCAGGATTCCGGTAAAACATCAAATCTCCGCAAAATGTCCAACAAGAACGTAACCAAAGACAACCGAAGAGAATCTTGCGACGTGACAGAAGTGCAACCCTTCCGCAAATTGCTGCAGATTTCAATGCTGGGCCTCCAACAAGTGTCAGCGTGCGAACCATTCAAAGAAACATCATCGATATGGACTTTCGGAGCCAAGACCCACTCGTGTACCCTCGATGACTGCGCGACACTAAGCTTTACGCCTCGCCTGGGCTCGTCAACACCGACATCGGCTTATTGATGGCTGGAAGTATGTGGACTGGTAGGACGAGTCTCGTTTCAAATTGAATCTAGTGGATGGACGTGTACGGGTATGGAGACAACCTCATGAATCCTGCATGTCACCAGGGGCTCTCCAAACCGGTGGAGGCTCTGTAATGGTGTGGATCGTGTGCAGTTGGAGTGATGTGATACGTCTTTATACGACTCTGACAGGTGACGCGTACGTAAGCATCCTGTCCGATCACCTGCATCCATTTATGTCCATTGTGCATTCCGACGGAGCTGAGCAATTCCAGCAGCAGAATGCGACATCCCACACGTCCAGAATTGTTGCAGAGTGGCTCCAGGAACACTCTCCTGAGTTTAAACACTTCCGCAGGCCACCAAACTCCCCAGACATGAACATTACTGGTCATATCTGGGAGGCCTTGCAACGTGCTGTTCAGAAGAGACCTCCATCCCCTCGCACTCTTACGGACTTATGGACAGCCCTGCAGGATTCATGGTGTCAGTTCCCTCCAGTACCACTTCAGACATTAGTCAAGTCCATGTCACGTCCTGTTGCAGCACTTCTGTGCGCTCGCGGCGGCCCTACACGACATTAAGCAGGTGTACCAGTTTGTTTGGTTCTTCAGTGTAGTATCACAGTAATAATTTACTTATACAGGGAAGTAATAGCAGCAGTGGAATGTACATGGCGCTCAACGGCGAGGTCATGGCGCCATTACTAAATTAATTGGTTACGAATGTGGTTTTCTTTCTTTTTTATTACATGCCAAAAAGGTAAAATATAAAACATAATTCTCAGCCCCTCTGCTACACCCACCCATTCACACTTACACTTTCACACAGAAGAACTGAACACGTATGCCTCCACTCATTTTATGGTCATTTTATGGTTGAAATGCATAAACTATAACTCCCCCCGAACAGGTCATGAAGGTCCAACGGTACCGACAGGGATAGCACGTGCGGAATCGGATTTTACAGGCAAGCATTCTCCACAACGGCCTTGACGCAGGGTTAACAGCATTTTCCGTCAGATCGCCGTAAATAAGAGCGGTCGAGCTTGGCTAATACTGGGATGGATGACCGTCAGTCTCTTCCGAGTGCTATTGGCAAGCGAAGTGCACTCTTCCCTTCTGAGGACAACTGTGGAGCAACTTGATGCGGTTACGGTCAGCCGGCCGCTGTGGCCGAGCGGTTCTAGGCGCTTCCATCTGGAACCGCGCGACCGCTACGGTCGCAGGTTCGAATCCTGCCGCGTGCATGGATATGTGTAATGTCCTTAGGTTAGTTAGGTTTAAGTAGTTCTAAGTTCTAGGGGACCGAGCCGTAAGAGCAGTGAGCTGACCACAAGCCCCTTCAGATCTGCATCCACTGTCGCCTATGGACTGAGGATGGCAAGGCGGTCGGGCGGAACTGTTGGACTCTCACGGCCTGTTCGGACGGAGTTCACTTGCTGCGTCATTACCCTGACTTCAAAAAAAAAAAAAAAAAAAAAAAAAAATGGTTCAAACGGCTCTGAGCACTATGGGACTTAACTTCTGAGGTCATCAGCCCCTAGAACTTAGAACTACTTAAACCTAACTAACCTAAGGACATCACCGACACCCACTCCCGAGGCAGGATTCGAGCCTGCGACCGTGGCAGCAGCGTGGTTCCGGACTGAAGCGCCTAGAACCACTCGGCCACAACGGCCGCCTTACTCTAACTTCCCAAGTGCCCTTGTAGCCAGCAGAATGGCATCATCTGGATATATTTTTCTGCCGTATACATGTGATGAATAACCTGCAGGTCTCTTACGGAGTTGGTGCAGATGACGAATTTGGTACCATTACACTGCATTTGCTCCAGCGCCCTCAACATCACACGTAATTCAGCGTCATACACTGTAAATGTATTAGGTAAGCGAATCGTGAGAGGATATTCTGTAAATAATATAGTGCACCAGATGGAATTCCTCTGATTAGGTCCATCAGCGAAAATCACAACACAGTCGCAATGCTCGTGATAGAATTCTGCAAAAGTCTGATTTAAGAAAATAGCCTGGATTATGTGAGGAAGGACTCTATGTGGGTCACGCACGCAGTAGCACCTTTTAGTGCAATGAATCGTACACATTCGAGATATGGCACTCGCAATTCATAAAGTCCTCAACAAATTTTGTTCGTTATGTAAACGAAATGGAACATCATGTCGCGAATTGTTGACTAACCTACACAAAAAGATAATACTTTCACTCAAGTTCAGAGCCGAAGAGCGAAACACTGAAGTGCGAACTGCCGTAAAAGTGGCTTCGCATTTGTCAGCAGGTGCACACAAAAGCAAAGGAAATACCGCTGTGCGCGCCCTCTAATACCATCGGACCCTGTTAATGTCGTTCATCCAATTTGTGTGTCTTACTAATGGCCTGTTGCGAATGAACTGTGATGCCCTGTGAAATGTAAATTACTTTACGCCGCTCATCACGAGAGGTCGCAAGCAATTACTGTCAGCGGTTGTTATTCAAAACAGCCGCTCTGGCTGGGCTCGCCGCAGCGCAGCAGGACGCGATCAAACGGGGACTCCCCGCGACGCAGGCGCAGACACACACACACAAAGTACGCCATCGCTACAATGCCTACACGTTCAAGAGTCCTTAATTCGTTGCTCGGTCAACCATACAGAGGAAAGTTTTATGCAATCACATCAAAAAGAAAGACCAGCAGGTATAGAAGATTGACCCCCAATGTAAACAGATCTAATGTAATTCGCATAAACAGGCGGAAAACTGCTGCTGACAAGACGACTGTTGTATACAGGGTGGTCCATTGATAGTGACCTGACCAAATATCTCATGAAATAAGCATCAAACAAAAAAACTACAAAGAACGAAACTTGTCTAGCTTGAAGGGAGAAACCAGATTGCTTGCCCCGCTAGATGGTGCTGCCATAGGTCAAACGGATATCAACTGCGTTTTTTTAAATAGGAACCCCCATTTTTTATTACATATTCGTGTAGTACGTAAAGAAATATGAACGTTTTAGTTGGACCACTTTTTACGCTTTGTGACAGAAGTTGCTGTAATAGTCACAAACGTGTAAGTACTTGGTATCACGTAACATTCCGCCAATGCGGACGGTATCTGCTTTGTGATACATTACCCGTGTTAAAATGGACCGTTTACCAATTGCGGAAAAGGTCGATATCGTGTTGATGTATGGCTATTGTGATCAAAATGCCCAACGGACGTGTGCTATGTATGCTGCTCGGTATCCTGGACGACATCATCCAAGTGTCCGGACAGTTCGCCGGATAGTTACGTTATTTAAGGAAACAGGAAGTGTTCAGCCACATGTAAAACGTCAACCACGACCTGCAACAAATGATGATGCCCAAGTAGGTGTTTTAGCGGCTGTCGCGGTTAATCCGCACATTAGTAGCAGACAAATTGCGCGAGAATCGGGAATCTCAAAAATGTCTGTGTTGAGAATGCTACATTAACATCGATTGCACCTGTACCATATTTCTATGCACCAGGAATTGCATGGCGACGACTCTGAACGTCGTGTACAGTTCTGACACTGGGCACAAGAGTAATTACGGGACGATGACAGATTTTTTGCACCCGTTCTACTCAGCGGCGAAGCGTCATTCACCAGCAGCGGTAACGTAAAGCCGTTCGAAGTGGCCGTGCGGTTCTAGGCGCTGCAGTCTGGAACCGCGAGGCCGCTACGGTCGCAGGTTCGAATCATGCCTCGGACATGGGTGTGTTTGATGTCCTTAGGTTAGTTAGGTTTAACTAGTTCTACGTTCTACGGGACTAATGACCTCAGAAGTTGAGTCCCGTAGTGCTCAGAGCCATTTGAACCATTTGGTAACGTAAACCGGCATAATATCCACTACTGGGCAACGGAAAATACACGATGGCTGCGACAAGTGGAACATCAGCGACCCTGGCGGGTTAATGTATGGTGTGGCATTATGGGAGGAAGGATAACTGGCCCCCATTTTATCGATGGCAATCTAAATGGTGCAACGTATGCTGATTTCCTACGTGAAGTTGTACCGATGTTACTACAAGATGTTTCACTGCATGACAGAATCGTTGTCTACTTCCAGCATGATGGATGTCCGGCACATAGCTCGCGTGCGGTTGAAGCGGTACTGAATAGCATATTTCATGACAGGTGGATTGGTCGTCAACGCACCATACCATGGCCCGCACGTTCACCGGATCTGACGTCCTCGGATTTCTTTCTGTGGGGAAAGTTGAAGGATATTTGCTATCGTGATCCACCGACAACGCCTGACAACTTGCGTCAGCGCATTTTTAATGCATGTGCGAACGTTACGGAAGGCGAACTACTCACTGTTGAGACGAATGTAGTTACACGTATTGCCAAATGCATTGAGGTCGACGGACATCATTTTGAGCATTTATTGCATTAATGTGGTATTTACAGGTAATCACGCTGTAACAGCATGCGTTCTCAGAAATGATAAGTTCACAAAGGTACATGTATCACATTGGAACAACCGAAATAAAATGTTCAAACGTACCTACGTTCTGTATTTTAATTTAAAAAACCTACCTGTTACCAACTGTTCGTCTAAAATTGTGAGCCATATGTTTGTGACTGTTACAGCGCCATCCATCACAAAGCGAAAAAAGTGGTCCAAGTAAAACATTCGCATTTCTTTACGTACTACACGAGTAAGTATTAAAAAAATGGGGTTCCTATTTAAAAAAACGCAGTTGATATGCGTTTGACCTATGACAGCGCCATCCAGCGGGCCAACCATAGCGCCATCTGGTTTTCCCCCTTCAAGCTAGACAAGTTTCGTTCTTTGTAGTTTTCTCGTTTGACGCTTATTGCGTGAGATATTTGGCCCGGTCACGATGAATGGACCACCCTATCTATCTATCTATATATATATATATATATATATATATATATATATATATATATATATATATATATATATATATATATATATATATATGACAATGCTCGCGCTGGCGCTGATATTGTGTTTAGCATTTGAAGATGTCACTATGGCTCCAGTATATTGGGACATCTTTCTGCAAAACAGAGCTGAAGGTGGTCATTATAGACCGAAACCGGTAGTCTGATACAAAAAAATTGGGACCACAGACGTGAAGTTAAAAAAACTTTTTGTAAAAGTGATTTCGAAGGCAGAGGTGACAAAGGGACACGTCCACAGGGTCTGAGACATTTGAAGGTACAGGGGAATGCACAGTCAGCCAAGCGAAATAAAGTCTGGTAAGAAAACCTTCCCTGGGGAGAGTGTGTGGTCCACTTACTTTGGGAATGAGAGCAAAATGCAGTGACAATGACAATTATTACAAAACAATATTTTGGCGAGAGGAAGAACAAGAACTGGCCAGTCAGAGACAAGGGCTAGTCCAGGCAGAGTTCTAGCACAGAGATCTTCCGTGATGACGGTCAGTGGGAGCGGTGTCCACGACTGTGTGGGTCAGACACGAACCGTTCGCCGCCTCACGCCGACGCCCGGACATGCTGCCTGCCGACTCTCGGAAGCATTCAGCCGGCACCACCTCGAGACCTTAGTCACCTGGTAGCGACATGCACTAATGCACTCTCTTTACAATCCGCCCACCAATATTCTGTTTGTCTCTTAGACCACTAAGTACAAACCCTGGTAATTGTGAGGGAACACCTATTACAGCAAATAATTCTCACAGCTATAGGGCGGCGCGGACTAGAAGATGGGGTGGCGATGGTTAGTTGGAAAACTTAACACTGGTCTTCGACAGGAAGTGGGTTATGAGTGTCCATAGCATTTACTGAAGGAAGTACAAGAGTAAGACTATGCACTGCTGTTTGAAAAGATGCTCCGTTTTCAAACGCCACAGACTGGCTGAACACGCACACTGAGTGAGGTGGCTCAGTGGCTAGCACACTAGACTCGCATTCGGGAGGACAACAGTTCAAACCCGCCTCCCATCATCCTGATTTACGTTTTTCGTGATATCCCTATATCGCTTCAGCCAAATGACGGGATGGTCCCTTTGAAAGGGCACGGCCGATTTCCTTCCTCATTCTTCCCTAATACGATCTTGTGCTCCGTCTCTAATGACCTCGTTGTAGACGGGACGTTAAACACTGATATCCTCCTCCTCCTGAACACGCACACGCCGCGTTTGGCCCATAAAGCAACCCCTTCAGTGCACCATCGAGGCATGGAAGCTAGGGGCAAAGGGAACAGATTATACTCGTAAGGGTAAACCGTCACAGAAGCACACACCTCCTGACGAATTTACGGTTGGTTTTCAACACGGAGCATTGTGGGAAGTTGAAAAAGGTGATATAGTTGCTCCGCTATAACGTCCAATCTCATTCTGCATACGATACGGCCACATACGCTCCTTCTAATCACGCCCGCATTCTCCCGGTGTGGTACGCTGTGACTTGCTCCTTTTTCTCGGACGAGGAAATCGTTGCATTCCAGAATAAGCACGAATTGATTCTCATTGTGCCAACGGCCTTGCCACAATGGTAACACCGGTTCCCATCGTATCACCGAAGTTAAGCGCTGTCGGGCTTGGCTAACACTTCGGTTGTGACAATTTGAGTCTGGTGCTGTCGGCACGCGGGATTCACTCAGCCCTTGTGAGGCCACTTCAAGAGCCACCCGACTGAGAAGTAGCGGCTCCGGTAAAAAAAAACTGACAGAGGCCGGTGTACTGGCCATATCCGCTTCCATTGAAGCCTATGGGCCGCGGTTGACACAGCGGTCGGTCGGTACCGCTGGGTCTTCGAGGCCTGTTCGGGCGAGGTTTAGTTTTAGTTTTTTGATTTTCATGGTGGAACGCTTCCTGAAGAAGACTTGTACAACCAAGGTCTCCAACTAGGCATCATTCACTTGGTAAAATACGTCACGTGTGGATATGTGGAGAAGGGCTATGACCAAGTTTATGGTCGCAGCTTGCTTTTCTCAGGTTGTCACATGAGTGTTACACACGGCTATGCGATTTTGTTTCAGTTTTCTCCCACTATACCGTCGTTATTTTATTGAAAGTGCTAGGTATCTTTACTTCAGAGGAAAGATTTTGTGTAGGTGTGCTCCCAGTGTGGTCTCTAGTTCCTGTTTGTAGACAGAAGGCACTTACTGAGTCTAATTATGAGAGCGAACATCTGCAAGAAGTTGAGAGTTTCACAGAAGTGGGCCCACAGCCTGCTCCGTGCTTTTGTCGACTAGAGCCGGTCATTGTCCTCGCTGATGGCACAGACCACTATGCCACCACTGCCATTCCCAGAAAATCATTGAGCCGGCCGTGGTGGCCGGCCGGCCGCGGTGGCCGAGCGGTTCTAGGCGCTCCAGTCCGGAACCGCGCTGCTGCTACGGTCGCAGGTTCGAATCCTGCCTCGGGCATGGATGTGTATGATGTCCTTAGGTTTAAGTAGTTCTAAGTCTAGAGGACTGATGACCTGAGATGTTGAGTCCCATAGTGCTCAGAGCCATTCGTGGTGGCCGAGCAGTTCTAGGCGCTTCAGTCCAGAACTGCGCTGCTGCTACGGTCGCAGGTTCGAATCCTGCCTCGGGCATGGATGTGTGTGATGTCCTTAGGTTAGTTAGGTCTAAGTAGTTCTAGGTCTAGGGGACTGATGACCTCAGCTGTTAAGCCCCATAGTGCTCAAAGCCATTTGTACCATTTTTTAAAATAATTGAGCATGATTATATGTTAATACACCAAACTGCAATCAGTCAATTTTTTTCGAATAGATATTTATTCATTCCATGGAACGGTTTTAGAACCTTTAAAGGCTCATCTTCAGATGTTGTACATGACTTTACATAGATACTTTAAGAATAATGCTGGGTACTGGCTCTGTGACAAGAAGATAGAACATGCGTTAATGCATCGCCATTTCAATGGAAACAGACCGATGGATATTAACAACAAAACCCACACACACTGTATCAGTAAGCACGAAATTAAATTTTGGGTCCAAATCGGCAGATAAACAAAAAATACTCCTTGCAATGCACTGAAGCATGTTCCGTCTTCTTGTCGCAGAGCAAGCACCCAGCATTATGCTTGAAACAGCTATGCAACTTCCTATACACCATCTGAAGATGAGCCTGAAAAGATTAGAAAACCGGTTCATAGAATGCACAAGTAACTATTACAAAAAAAGTGACTGGTTTCATTTTTATCTATTTACACAGAATAAAGAGTCACGGGTTCTTAAACATCCAAAAGGGATAAGCTTAATCAATAGAGCATGAGAATTTTGTCTTTTCTGCATATGGACATCAAAGAACGGGACGCCATGGAGCCATCCGAGCAGGGTGAGAAAGCCTGTTGCTTTCGCTCCAAATTGTTGTTTATCCAATCAAAGCCCCCCCCCGCCCCCCCCCCCCCCCCTGCCCTGGGCCACCATGCTTGGTGCAACGAGGTTGACCAGTCGGAGGGAGACTGCTCCAGGCCAGTATCATCCCGTTTTTTGTTAATATGCATTTCTTACACCATGAGTGGGAAGTTCCTGGTGTGTTCCCCAGTTTTTTCGTGAACTAAGCAATATTCTGGTTCATCACGCTGCTCCATGTGGAGTTCTCTTTTTTTATGAAAGTTGGAAGTTGAGAGCAGAGAAGAAAGTTTCAGGGTCATTCGTCTACATCTACATCTACATCTACATGGATACTCTGCAAACTACATTTAAGTGCCTAGCAGAGGGTTCATCGAACCACCTTCACAATTCTCTATTATTCCAATCTCGTATAGCGCGCGGAAAGGATGAACACCTATATCTTTCCATACGAGCTCTGATTTCCCTTATTTTATCATGGTGATCGTTCCTCCCTGTGTAGGTCGGTGTCAACAAAATATTTTTGCACTCGGAGGGGAAAGTTGGTGATTGGAATTTCGTGAGAAGATTCCGTCGCAACGAAAACCGCCTTTCTTTTAATGATTTCCAGCCCAAATCCTGTATCATTTCTGGGACACTCCCATATTTCGCGATAATACAAAACATGCTGCCTCTCTTTGAACTTTTTCGATGTACTCCATCAGTCCTACCTGACAAGGATCCCACAACGCGCAGCAGTATTCTAAAAGAGGACGGACAAGCGTACGTAGTGTAGATTCGGAGATACCTTTTCTTTCTACTTTTTACGGCTCATATACGTAAATTAAAAAAAACTTTTTTGGTTTTTATAATGTATCTATTATGGCAAGCAGTGATGTCATTTAATGGATTATTTCGTATATGTCTTCTTTACGCATTTATTCATTAGTTGTATTTTATATCAATCAGTATCCCACTATTGTAATTACTTCATGTACACCGTTCAGGTATTTGTTTATTTCCCTGTCTGCAGTTACGAGAGATATTTACAAAATAGCTTGTTTTACAAATTAGCCACCAGATGGCGGTATTGTCTTGAAGCTGCCGTGTCGCACAAGTCACATGATGTTTCAGTTTTGTGTTGACTGTAGCAGAGGACACATGGCAGCCCCTAGAGGCTTGCACCTCTGTTGTATTTTATTTTAGTTCTTTCCGACGCTGTCAGGTATGACTGCAGCTTTCGTATTTTTTGGTACGTTATGCTGTAACATTTAGTTTTAATTTTGTCCGCAGAAGGTGTCCCTTGTGACACCGAAACCTAGGTTACAGATTAATTGTGTTCGCGATTGAGGGCAGTGTTTTTCAAAATTTTGTAGTGTAGACAGTCTCCTTAGTAGGTCTGCTACATTTTCTAAGTGTCCTGCCAATAAAACGCAGTCTTTGGTTAGCCTTCCCCACAACATTTTCTATGTGTTCTTTCCAGTTTGCCGGCCGGAGTGGCCGTGCGGTTCTACGCGCTTCAGTCCAGAACTGCGCTGCTGCTACGGTCGCAGGTTCGAATCCTGCCTCGGGCATGGATGTGTGTGATGTCCTTAGTTTACTTGGGTTTAATTAGTTCTAAGTTCTAGGCGACTGATGACCTCAGAAGTTATGTCGCATAGTGCTCAGAGCCATTTGAACCATTTATTTCCAGTTTAAGTTGTTCGTAGTTGTAATACCTAGGTATTTAGTTGAATTTACGGCTTTTAGATTAGACCGATTTATCGTGTAACCGAAGTTTAACGAGTTGCTTTTCACACTCATGTGGACGACCTCACACTTTTCGTTATTTAGGGTTAACTGTCACTTTTCGCACCATTCAGATATTTTTTCTAAATCGTTTTGCAGTTTGTTTTGATCTTCTGATGACTTTATTAGTCGATAAACGACACCGTCATCTGCAATCAACCGAAGACGGTTGCTCAGATTGTCTCCCAAATCGTTTATATAGATGAGGAACAGCAAAGGGCCTATAACACTACCTTGGGGAACGCCTGAAATCACTTCTACTTTACTCGATGACTTTCCGTCAATTACTATGTACTGTGACCTCTCTGACAGGAAATCACAAATCCAGTCACATAACTGAGACGATATTCCATCAGCACGCAATTTTACTACGAGCCGCTTGTGTGGTACAGCGTCAAAAGCCTTCCGAAAATCCAGGAATATGGAATCGATCTGAAATCCCTTGTCAATAGCACTCAGCACTTCATGTGAATAAAGAGCTCCCGGCCACCATCTCCTGCTGACTGGCATAGTCTATCTGATTATGGAGAAATGGAACCATCGAAACTGCAGTAGCGTCATCCAAATCCGAGTAGCTCTGCCGAGTACTTTGTGTTGCGTATTTGATTATAATTTTGGTCTCTGTTAGCTTTGAACTCACGAGCTCCCCAGATAGGGAAATCTTGCTGCGTGTTATCAAAATAGATACACATTTTGCGTTATTTCTTTGAGATTTTAGAGGAATGTCCTCTCAGTCAATTTTACGTAACTGTGTGCATCATAAAGAGGAAATAAAAATATGTTGTACCCATACTTGGTCTGGATTTCAGGATCCGTTGACTGTCATGCAACTTTTCCATGGTCAGACGATCCACAAATAACAAATATAACCTGTTGTACAACTAAGTAGTTGTTCTTATTGTGGTGGAGATTTCGATGTGTGCAGTGGTTAAACACAAACACATGCTGTTCAAAGTTAAATAGAGACGCCATCGAGTTTCAAAGTGACGGTTAAAAATTTATGACTGGGCCTCGTAAAGGTTTCCTCTGAAGCGAGTTGGCCCCTGCTACAGACAAGAAGAAACTGGATGCCTCTTTTTTAATGAACTTGCGCGTCTGTCTGGAACCCTTTTATCGCACGACGTACAGTGGCGCGGACTGGGTACCGCCGCAGCCACCAGTATAAACATCGCTACGCATGACGGGCCTTCGCACAGGAGGTGGACCGCGAGATCGAGATAAGCCGCTCGCGGTCGCTTTGCGTCATCTGGATCGGCAGTCGGCGGACGGCACCCCTTGGGACACGCGTTTAAAAGGGCGGTGGGGGCGTGAGCGGACGGGGAGTGCTCAGAATTGGCACGGCGAGCAATTTATTGCTTCATTAGGACCAGGGGGGAGCCCGGCGCTCACAAAAAGCCACCCCGGTGCGTCCTGGTGGCGGACGAGCTGTTTTACAGGCAGTTTCCGCGCTCATTAGGCCGGCCTATCGTAAACTATATGGGTCCCCATATAAATCTGATTAATGCGCCGCACTTTTGTTCCGTCACGAAGATTCGTTGCGCGGCGGCGGCGAGTCCGCTTCCTCGCAGGGAGGGGCGCACCTCGTTTAAAGCGTTATTTACTGTGTCTTTTGATGCCCCGTCACTAGCCATTACGGCCTTTATGGGATTACGTGCGATCGCAATCGCCCGCTATTGTGTCCAGCCGTTAATGATACGCGCATATTTCCAGTCTCCAGACCGACAAACGTCAGTCCCGCCAGGAAGATAACGGGAGTAGAATGATAGAGGCCGAGGGAAAGGTAATTGGTTTACTGAGCTCACGACGCACATTTGTCGCGTCAGGTTTCGGGATGCACGACCTCCGAGAGGATACTGACTTACACATCTGCTTCATATGTCAAAACTCATATTAATTTCCCTTTTTTACCAGAGAAATGGAACGTAGACGATCAGCAGTTGAAACAAGAAGATAATCGTAGATTTTGAAATATGATGCTACAGAACAATGCTGAAGATGGAACTGATAGAATGGATACCGGTACTATCAAGGAGCTACTGAATCGAACTCGGGAAAATCAAGGGTTCAGTTCATAGGACACTTCTTGATACTGAAACGTCCCCTTTGAACAATTTTACACGAGACTGTCCTTAACCTGACACACAATATTTTTAGCGCAACGCAATCTGACTTTCAAAACTCCCTACTAAAGAATGGCCCTGACAAACATTAAACTATACCTTTCACAAATCACTTACCTCACAAAAATCTTCGCTGCTCAAGCTACTGCAATACAGCGAGCGCCACTACTGCCAGCTAAATAAAAGATTCAAACTACTGAAGGCACTAACTACTGATAGGGGTAGTTAGCAAATGAAAGATATTAATAGAGAGCAAACAATGTATTTACCTTAATATCATCACAAATCATAATATATATATATCAGTTCATGACAAACTGCAAACCTCCGCCATCTCTCTCCCCACATCCACCACTGCTGGCGGCTCACCTCCAACTGCGCAACGCTACGCGCTGTTCACAGCCAGCTGCCTAACACTACAATGGCGAGTATTACAACAATGCAAAGCAGCCACAGACTGCACACAGCACAGCCAGTGATTTTCATATTGAGCGCTACGTAACGTTGCCAATAAGAAAACATAAACAGCCTACTTACATAGAGAAAACATAAACAGCCTACTTACATAGAGAAAACATAAACAGCCTACTTACAATACGTCAAGGAATAGTCAGTTTGATAGTGAAGGGAAATACGGGGGGGGGGGGGGGGGATTGTAGAGGGAGACCTAGGCCCGAATACATTAACCAGACTCAGATGTAGGTTACAAGAGTTATCGAGAGACTAAATCTCCCCATAATTCAGTATCCCGTCAATTACTGTTTCGAAACCATCAGTGTCCCCAATCATTTCCGTCGGCTTGTAATACAATGTGTTTCACGTTGACGGAATTGAATGCGTGCACGCTGATATCTTTCTGAAATTTGGCTGTATTACTTCTAAGGCATGTCCACAAGGGTTAAGAGAACGATTTTTTATTTTAATTTATTCATTAGCTATAGAAAAAAGCGTAACCAGAAATGTAAGACATAACTACATCTTTGTTTCAAACGTCCGGCATTTTATTATTTTTTCCAGTTTCAAAAAACTGTGCTATTACTCCGTGGATACTACCCCATACAATAAAAAAATTATTTGTTTTTTATTTCAGGTAAGATCTGCAGACTGCAAGACTTCCTTCACGGACACATCTGTTTCTGGACAGAGAACTTTAACTCCTCGGATTGGGGGGGGGGGGGGAGGCTTAATTATGACTGGATCTTTTAAAAAGAAATTCCATAAATGTTGTTTAAGAATCAAAAAATAATGTCCAAAAAGATTTACGTGGATTGTTTCATTAGTTTATCCAGAAGAAATGAAAAAAGTCCCTTATGTTATAGGCTCTGAAGAGAATGGGCCCTTAAACCGGTTAACACTAAAATATTTAGTCTAACCAAACATCATCTTTAACAAGATATACTGATGGTTAAATAGAAACTCTTATTCATACCGGATTTCTATTGCAAGGGTATCTTAAAATTTCAACACGGCACACTTAAAAACTAATAATACTACATCGTTAATATCTTCTTTCGACGAAATATACAACTGCATTGTTTAGAGTTTTACTTTAAATCTCGTATAAATTCTCGTCCAGATTAAAATGGAGATGTTGTGGAGCTGTTTCAAAAATTTATTGTCTTAAAGTAAAGGCCGTCGACAACGCACAATCGAGGAAGATGATGAGTATTTCGAAGAAGAAAGGAGATGATTCGAAGGAGTGGAGATTGTTACCAAAGAATATCCACTACAGAAGATAAGCCTAAGAGTTAGAAATGAAGTGTCTGAGGAAAGTATTATCGGAAGGGGAATGAGGCAAGGCTGTTGTCTCTTGCTATTGCTCTCTATACTTACAGAAAACTTGAAAAATACTCATCTGGAAAAAGGGGCGTTTGTATTGGAGAAAAGAGAATGGAATACGCACGATTTGCAGATGATACGGTATTCTTAATAGGAAAAAAGTGTCAAGCATCCTTACTAAGACCTGTGAAAAACATGGTACGAATATAAAAGAAAAATAAAAAGAATGGTGATAGACATATAGATATAGACAGTAAAATAGCTGATATCGAGGTAGGATAAATTGAGCCAAGCGAAACATTTCAACTACCTGAGCAGCATAAAAATGTTAGCTCAAAGATGACATCAGTGGGTTAGAGCTCGAATTATAACAGCTAAGGAAACTTTGAATAGAAAGAAGAACTTATTATGTGACAAGCAAGATAACGTGCTCAGGAAAAGACTTGCCTAGTGTTTCGTCTGGAGTGTGGCAGACTATGGAGCGGAAACATGGACACAGGGAAAAGAAGATGAAAAACACGTGAAAGAGATTAAGATGACGATGTGAAGGAGGATGGAAAGGATTAGTTGAGTGCAGACAGTAACTGATGAAGAGGTGCTGAAAGGAAAAGTGGAGACCAGAATCCTTCTGGAAGTTGCAAGAAAAATAAATGAAAATTGGTTTGGCCACTTGTTACGACGGGACTGTTTGGTGGTAAATGCACTGGAAGGATTTGTGTATCGGGGAAAGTGAAAGGAAGCAGAAGATACATGGTGATGGATGACATTAAAGAACTTGAAGAAAGAACAGACGACAGGAGGACTTGAAGACTTATGCCTTCGAACGGAACACAAAACAGTAATAATGTAATACATTAACTTCGGTTATAGCTTAGTCCAAGGCACTTTATATACGATTTATGTTACAGTTTTTTTACATGGTAAAATTTGACGTACTCTCGACATTTATCATTTAAACGTCGAGCTCTTTTAAAACAGTATTGTCAAGAAATTCAAATCCTCGAACCTCGGCGTAAGGTACAAATTCCCACAAATCGCATCCTGCCCTCTCCCTACTGAAATGTGGTTTTCAGATTTTTATTTCGCCGTTCGTTGATGGCTTTGGGAGATCCAATTTTCTGATCAGCAGGCATTAAATTTGCTTTCGGCTCAAACACAACATTTTCTAACCAATGATGTATCTTTTGAAGTCCAGCCATATTCCACGCTTGACATCGTTAATAATGATTCTTTTCCTGTTACTAACCCGTCGCCTGCGCATCAGCTCCCAACCTTCCTTTCCACTCTTCTCAAATAGTGCTGCGGTTACTTAGGTGGTTTGAGGTAACGGGCGAGTCGTCGCGCCCCGAAAATATTCTGAGTTCGGAGGAAGCAGTGGCCGCACGGGCCGCTCGGCACGCCGACCACGTGGTGCCAGACGCTGGCCGAAGCAGGAGGGGTCCAGCGGCCGCGTGGCTGGGAATTCCATGGTGACACTGTGACGAGGACGGTGCTGTGTCGATGAAGCAGATTTCTATGCCGGGAGTGCCAAAGATGGCGGATTTTATGAAACCTTAATGGCAGACATTTCACAGTTCGTATAGAAATTAATAGTAGCCAAAGGAATCGTGATACCTTAAAAAGAAACATGTACATTACCATTATCTGCACGACGATTCTCATGGTGTAATCAGATTTTCAATGTCCTTATTAGTTTAAAGTTTAGTATCTGACTGTAGATTAGACAAGTAACCCAGCCACGAATTTCCAAAATGTAAACGCTTCATCCGATTTCGTCGATCGACGTGTCTTTAGAAAGCTTTTAGTGTAAACGTAAAAAGTTACAGGCATGTAACTTGTATAGTAAATGAGTTGTGGTAGGTCAAAGTGGCCGATTACTATCGATCGCGTCAGGCCATTAGTACTCCATAGTTACACGAAAAAACGGTAGAAGCATGCTTATAAATATACTATGTCGTTGTTTATACCCGATATATACTATTCATGAAGAAATTGGTTAAATATTTACTGTGATTTGGAAAGCACAGAGACATTAGGCTACTGGCCTACCTTTTGTTCTACTCCTTTGATATATGTATATTTAATTTGTTTATGTATCTAATAATGTGTGTTAGAGCGTGTTTATGGTCCAGCCGTAGGAATATTTATTTAATTTCAAGTTATTTAAATGTAGCTCCAGTATTTCGTATGTTTCATTACGTTTGTGAGTGGGCGTTGGCTTGAAGACAGGACGGGAGCGCTCTAGCCTATCACAGCGTTCGTCTCCAGGGAGGACACGAGGTAGTTATGAGCAGTGCTGGAGCTCTGGATGGTACGGCACAGGACACGGGGTGCTGGACGTGACGGCGCGATGGACGCTCGGTCGCGAGAGAGACTTTGGAGAGTGTGCAGCGGAAATACTTTGGAGTGCCGACTTGTGCACTTGTTAGATTTCCGTGGCTTCTACAGTGAAGACGTAGTGTGCGTTTAGAATTGAATATTTCGCGAGCTGTGTTGTTGTTCATAAATAATTACGTGTAGTAGGAATCTATTGTTTCCCTGTTAGAAACCTTCGACCATTCGATTCATGTGTGTATTCTCATCGTATACTGTAGACTCAGCAGTATTTGGCCTGTAATGCGGCAACTACGTATCCCAGCCCCTAGACAACGAAACCAGCCAAAACTTTTAATAATTCAACTCTGAGTCAGGGGGTGCGTAGTTATTTGGAAAGCGCGCAGCGGGGACTTCCATTTGCCTTACATACGGTCAAGCTACAGCATGTGCAAGGAAGTGTCGGAGCAGTTTATCTACATTCCATGGCTAAGAATGGTGCAGCGCTGACAAGATAAGTATTAGATGAGAATACCAGAAGTGAAGTTTACAGGTGACTTTCCTTCAGAAAAAAATGTTTCTTCCTAGTAACCTAATATTAAAGAGACAGAACTTGGGATCATCTAAACCAAGACACCAAACGATAGTTAAAGTTCATTCTCAGTGTTTTTGAAAATCAGCTGTTGTATATTTGAGACCCTTTTTTATTTCGTCTCATTATGGAAAAGTCGTTATTGTGGGAGCAGAGATTCTTTCTTCGTGTCAAGTGTAAACACAGCGCCACCAAATGTTCTGGATGTCTACAAATCATCACTAGACCTGTCTTTCCCTTTGGCGACGCTGTTTGAATTTGTGCACTTGTCAAGTTCTATCAAGCCATACTAGACCTTGAGCGACAAGCTCTGTGCCTCCCATTCAAAATCCCCGTATTGTGTACAGTGATAAGCACCCTATCCCACCCCACATTCTCTCCCGACGTAGCTTTAGCCATACACTTGCTTTCTGATCATATAAACCTGTATGTTGCAGGAGCCCTTCGAGCCCCGGTACATACACTCTAATTACCATCTTCAGGTATAATCTGCCTCACTTTACTTGCATATCCACTTTTTAACAAGTTTCAGCGTTCTACGTTTCACTACGAGCAGCATTACGAAACGTACTGAAAGCCAAAGAATTTGGTACACCTGCCAAATATCGTGTAGAGTCCCTGCAAGCAAGAAGAAATGCCGCAACACGACGTGTCATCGACTCGACTAATGTCTGAAGTAGTACTGGAGAGAACTGACACCATGAATCCTATAGGGCTGTCCATAAATCCGTAAGAGTACGGAGGAGTGGAGATCTCTTCTGCACAGCACGTTGCAAGGCAGCCCAGATATGCTGAATAATGTTGATGTCTGGGGAATTAGGTGGCCAGCATGAGTGTTTAAACTCAGAAGTATGTTTCTGGAGCCGCTCTGTAGCAATTCTGGGCGTGTGGGGGTGTCGCATTGCCCTGCTGGAATTGCCCAAGTACGCCGGAATGCGCAATGATCATGAATGGATGCAGGTGGTCAGACAGCATGTTTACGTACGTGTCACCTGTCAGAATTGTATATAGACGTATAAGGGGTCTCATATCACTCCAACTGCAAACACCCCACATCATTAAAGAGCCTGCACTACCTCCAACAGTCGCCTGCTGACATGCAGGGTCCATGGATTCATAGATTGTCTCCATACCCGCACGCCACTTGCTTCCAGTCATCAACAGTCCAACGTCGGTGTTGACGGGCCCAGGCGAGGCCTAAAGCTTTGTGTCATGCGGTCATCAAGGGTACACAAATAGACCTTCGGCTCCGAAAGCCCATATCGGTGATGTTTCGTTGAATGGTTCGCACGCTGACACTTGTTAATGACCCAGCATTGAAGTATGCAGCAGTTTGCCGAAGGGTTGCGCTTCTATCGCGTTGAACAATTCTCTTCAGTCGTCGTTGGTCCTGTTCTTGCAGGATCTTTTTCCGGCCGCAGCGATGATTTGATGTTTTATCGCATTCCCGATATTACGGTACACTCGTGAAATGGTCGTACGGGAAAATCCCCACTTCATCTCTACCTCGGAGATGCTGTGTGCCATCGCCCGTGCGCCGATTGTAACACCATGTTCAAACTCACTTAAATCTTGATAACCTGACATTGTAGCAGCAGTAACCGATCTAACAACTGCACCAGACACTTGTTGTCTTATATAGGCGCCGCTGACCGTAGCGCGGTATTCTCCCTGTTTATATATCTCTGTTTTTGAATACGCATGACTATGCCAGTTTCTTTGGCGCTTCAGTCTACATACATCAACGTAGAAATCAGAATTTGTGAGGTGAGAGAAGTACTGGTAGAATTGAAACTTTGAGGGCGAAACGTGAGTTATTATTATTATTACTATTATTATTATTTTATGAATATGAGGAGATAGTTTTTGTTGTACTTAATGTCTTCATTTGATTATGTATGCAGTTTAGTTAACAACTACTGAGAAAAATCACTTTTATCTATAATGAATTTGTACAAATCATTTATATTATTTCTTGCAGCACGGTTGATTTCTCCCTTTATTGTGGCAGTTACTCCTATCCTGTTGAAAGGTATGTGCTGAGATTCGATCAGGATAGAGCCAGTGAAAAATGTCGATAGTTCCCAACCGCAAGGTTGGACGAGTAGTAAATCTTCGAGTAGTAAGATCTTTGACAGTTAATAGAGCTAGGTGCACGCGGTAAAAGTTTGAGTAGAGGTGAGGAGAAAGTTCGAGTAGTGGCGAGCAGATGCGCAGAGACAGCAGAAGTGTTTCGAGTCGGAGCTAGATACCTGCAGGAGGCAGCCGGGTCGTGACAGCATCAAAGTAAGAATTGGCGCTACGCACATAATAAGCTATATATTGAGCGAAACTCGGCACATACCTGGGGAAACTAGAAAGAATAATTAATAAAATAGGTTTTATTTGATTAAATAATGTCTAAAAGCTAGATAGAAATCCCATTGTTGATGCAATAAGCGTTTTGTGAAACTTTCTCCTAAATCCATGCCACAGAAGTTTTTTTTTTTTTTTTTAGTTTTTCACATGTGCCTTAAAAGTTTGAACAATAAACATTTTTTAGATAAAATTAGAGTTTCATCTCACACCTTATGTCGTTCTCCGCATCCTGTGCTTGCATTGAACCAAAAGGTACATTAAAGTAAAGTTCCCATGAGTAAAGCTAATAATTTCATTTATCAGAGTAAAATAATCTATATGCCATTGCACAGTTGGCAAATTATTCAGATCAGGACAAAATTTTTTATTAAGTAACAAACAGGGCCAAAATGAGTTATCTAGAATGACAACTTTATGCCATTGCAATACGGCTGAGTTGAATATATGTTTTATTATCGGCTAAACGGGAAGGAGTGCACGAGCTAAGACCACAGACGCAGTCAGATGCAGGTTGGTGACTTTCATTTATTTTTACCACTAAACTTTCATGCAGTCAGATGTGTATTTCGAGTATTAATTTTCCAACAATATTTTCATGCAGTCAGATAAAGTTCAGTTAAGTTAAATACGCAGTCAGATGCAAGTTTTATTAAAGACTAAAGCAGTCACATGCAGTTCAGTCTAGTTTAAATAGAGAATTTTTACTAACAACACTTTCACTGTTGTTTAATCAATGTATCATAGAGAAAATTTTTTGCAAGATGAAGACTAAATTAATTTACGTAGTCTGCAAAAAGTTATTATTCTTGTAGATGCAAAAAATGTACTTTGGGTATGTCGCTTTTTTAACTTCTTAGCTGTTTAATGTTAATAAATCAAATGATGTGTTGAAAGTGATTACACTTCTTGTCAACAATTGTACAACCCATTGTTCTTCAGCACAATAAAATTATTCTCCAAAAAACAAAACTGCTCAACACGCCTTCGACATCCCACTTTGGCAGCGTCAGTCATGGGTAGATGTGACTCCGGACGTATTGGACATATCTACAGTAGCAACACTGGATCATACAGCAAAGGAGTGCTAAACTGTTCCGAAAGTCTGTCATTATCTCTCTTGGGCTGCATTAAAGAAGAGTGCAAGATGAAATTTGACGAAAATAGAATTTGACGAGAGTACACCACGCTCCAGTTCTTATAATGTCTTTTTTTTTCGGGATGTATATTTTATTCAACTAGAATTAGATTTTTTAGTATTTTTAAGTATGAAAAATGTTATTTTAAAATATTTACATATTTAACACTAGATTACTATATCTTTGAAAAATTTACGATTGTAGTTGATATCTCGTAGCGGTTGCTGCTAATCTGAACTCTTAAGCAACACGTACTGTTGACTGCTTTCATGGAAAACATAGTTGTTAACAATGGGTGAATTATTTGTCGCCTAACTCTAGCGGTTTGCCTACACTGATGCCTTTGTAAATATTTCGGATGTTTAGTAATGGTGTATCAGTTTTCTACTAGGCGGCGTACTTGTTTTATCGCTTAGAACTTATTTCAATGTGGCATCGCAGGTGAAATATCAAGCAGTTAGCTTGGAGAGTGTTAGCTTTTACCACATGACGCTCTACAGTGCCAATCTCATCATTTTCTACTGCAATTGGCACAATACAGATGGTGATGGGTTTGATTTTTACACTAATGTACTGCATGATTTGCTTCAAGAAGCACAGAAAATGAAAAGACACAGAAAATGAGGAATTTACTGTGCAGATCACAGGGGTGTACACACAGAGACTGAAGCAGCAAACAAGGAATCGGATGAAGACTCGCTTGGTGACTGTCGAAGCAAGGAGAAGATTGTCATTCATTTCATGTGTAAAATACTCTTGGAGTCGAATTAATTACAATAATTTGTACCCACTGCATAGAAAGTTATGGCTTTTTCCCCTGACGATTTGAGCAGTAAAATCGTGATTACAGAGTATAAAACAGGACATTTTGTGTTTATTTTGTATATAACATACCACTGGAGATGTAATTATCGTAATTAACTAGTGCATAACCTGTACTACGTAAACAGGCAGAATAAGGCACTGCGGTCAGAAACGCATATATAAGACAAGAAGTGCCTGGCGCAGTTGTTACATCGACTACTGCTGCTACAATAGCAGGTTATCAAGCTTTGAATGAATTTGAACGTGGTGTTGCAAGCGATGCACGAGCAATGGGACACTGCATCTCCGAGGTAGCGATGAAGTGGGGATTTTTCCGTAGGAGCATTTCACGAGTGTACCGTGAATATCAGCAGTCCGGTAAAACATAAAATCACCGACGTCGCTGCGGCCAGAAAAAGATCCTGCAAGAAGGAAACCAAAGACGAGTTACGAGAATCTTTCACGTGACAGAAGTGCAACCTTCCGCAAATTGCTGCATATTTCAGTGCTGGGACATCAAAAAGCGTCCGCGTGCGAACCATTCAAAGAAACATCTTCGACATGTGCTTTCGGAGCCGAAGGCCCACTCGTGTACCCTTGAAGACTGCACGACACAAAGCTTTACGCTCGCCTGGACCCGATCAACACCGACATTGGGCAGCTGATGACTGGAAACTCATTGCCCGGTCGGACGAGTCTCGTTTCAAATTGTATCGAGCGGCTAGACATGTATGGGTATGGAGACAACCTCATGAATCCAAGGAACCCCCGTGTGTCAGCCGGGAACTGTTCAAGCTGGTGGAGGCTCTGTAATGGTGTGGGACGCGTGCAGTTGCAATGACCACTGATACGTCTAGACACGGCTCTGACAGGGGACACGTACGTAAGCATCCTGTTCTCATCACGTGCATCCATTCATGTCTATTATCCATTCCGACGGACGGGCAAGTCCAGCAGGACAATGCGACAACCCACACGTTCAAAATTGCTACAGAGTGGCTCCAGGAACACTCTTCTGAGTCCAGATCCTTCCACTGGCCACCAGACTCCCCAGACATGAAAATTATTGAACGTATCTGGGATGTCTTGCAACGTGCTGTTAAGAGGAGATCTCCACCCCTTGTACTCTTACGTATTTATGGACAGCCCTGCAGTATTCATGGAGTCAATTCCCTCCAGTACTACTTCAGACACTAGTCGAGTCGATGTCATGTCGTGTTGCGTCACATCTGCGTGCTCGCGGGGGCCTACACGATATTAGGCGGGTGTACCAATTTCTTCGGCTCTTCAGTTGTAAGTAGACTGTTTAGGTTTTTATGTTGGTAACGCCACGTAGCGCTCTGTGTCAAAATCACTGACTGTGCTGTGTGCAGCCTGTAGCTGGTTTGCATTGTTCGAATATTCGCTAATGTAGGTGTGTCCATCAGATAAGCAAAATTTGTAAGACTGGCTGTCATGAACTGATTTTATATATTAAGGTAAATACATTGTTTGTTCCCCATCAAAATCTTTAATTTGCTATGCCTGTCAGGAGTTAGTGCCTTCATTAGTTAGAATTTTTTATTTAGCTGGCAGTATTGGCGCTGTTTGAGTAACGAAGATTTTTGTGAGGTAAGTGATTCATGAAAGGTATAGGTTGTTGTTAGTCAGGGTCATTCTTTTGTAGGGATTATTGAAAGTCAGATTGCGTTGCGCTAAAAATATTGTGTCTCAGTTTAGAGTTGATCAGAACAGGTAAAGAGAGAAATGTCTGAATACATTCAGTTTTGCTCAGCTGTTTGAAAATCAAATAACGTAGCGGTTTTCCAGCACTGTCATTTATATTTTTTTTCTAAGGGAACGTTAGACAGTGTATATATCATGACTTCCTTTGAATAAAATTTCGAATAGTAAAATGTACGATGGTTTAATAGTAGTGTAACACTTTTGCCCGTTTAATGTCGTCTAGGGTTAACTTTAGAGAAATGAATAACCTATTATGATGCAAAAGAGACAGCCAGAGTTGCAACTAAAATGGATGTGTATTTAGTCGGTGACCGGATTCGAAATGTGCCCATTATCACAGGAACCAATGTTTGACAAGTAAAATGTCCGTGCAAAAGGGCCCATAAATAAAGTGGATGTGTATGATTCCGCCTAACTTTCGTTAATGGATGATACCCATATGTAATAACTTATTAGTTTGTAAGAAGAATTTCATTTGGGTTCTTACACTGTTTCCAAAATGGTTCCAAAGACGAAGAAGCATGAGTTTTCCAGGGAAATGTTTTATAAGAAAAGGCGGGTTAAACAAGCGCTGTGCTGCACGAAGGTGTACACGCCCACTCCTTTCATTGTTTAAAAAAAAATTGCTCGATTGGAAATAGCATTACCAGCGAAAGGAAAGGATCTGGGTTCGAATCCCGGTACATCACGCAGTTTTAATCAGCAAGGGGCTCTCGTCAACGTATAATATATATTTCCACCCTTATTTAAATCTGTTTCTAAGATACTTTAGGCTGGAGATCTTCGGACGCCTCTGTCGATTGCCTCTTCAAAAGTGTCGGAGTCAGATGGAAAGGAAGAGTAAACAAGAGCAAATGCGACACGCCTTCGACGCTCACTTTTCCCAGCGTCTGCCGGCCCCGGAGTGTCCGAGCGGCTGATGCGCGCGGGACCGCAGGGGGCGCGCAGTGTTTGCGACGAGCCACCCCGGGCGCGTCCCGGCCACCCTAGCTCATCGAGCCGATGACAACGGTCCACTAGCCGCCACAGCGCACCGGGGAGAGGGCGAGGGCCAATTTTCGGAGCCAGCAAGCAGCAAACAGCGCCCCAGTGGCGCGCAGCCGCTCGGAAAATTGTAGCCGTCACCGCCGCGACCTGGAAACTGATTTGCCGGCCACAAAGAGACGCGAACGGCGCGCGCGGGCGCGCACGGGTTAATACCGTCTCTCCAGACTTGTTTTTGTTTGTTCAGCGGCGTGAATAGGACGACAGTGCGATCGCGCCGCGAAACCGAAAGGGTCGCCGGTGTCCGTTCCCGTGTGAGCAGTCGCTCGGAACCCCGGGGCCGCTCGCACGTATGGCGAAAAGCGCAGTTCCCTCTCGATTTCCTGGCAAGCTCACTCGAGCGTCGAGTCACCGAGAGAGGTGTGCGACAAAATTCATCAGCAGCTGACTAGTGTACTGTTTCTCTATAATCCTTTGCTATTCCACGGGCAGCAATCACGTGTAGGTTGTCGTGTAGGTGTTGTTCGGTTATTGTAGTACCAGTACACTCCCGATTCTTTAAATAATGAAATAGCGCCGGTCGATGTTTTCAGCGACCAATCTAAGGCACTTGACTTGTAAGTAGGCTGTTTAGGTTTTTATATTAGTAACGACACGCAGCGCTCTGTATGAAAATCATTGACTGTGCTGTGTGCAGTGTGTGGCTGGTTGGCATTGTTGGAATATTCGCTATTGTAGTGTTGGGCAGTTGGATTTGAACAGCGCGTAGCGTTGCGCAGTTGGAGGTGAGCCGCCAGCAGTGGTGGATGTGGGGAGAGAGATGGCAGAATTTTGAGAGCGGACGATCTGGACGTGTGTCCACCAGAAAGAGTAAATTTGTAATATTGGATACCATGAACTGATATATGTATATATATGATGACTTTTGAACATTATTAAGGTAAATACATTGTTTCTTCTCTATCAAAATCTTTCATTTGCTAACTATGCCTATCAGTAGTTAGTGCCTTCAGTAATTAGAATCTTTTATTTAGCTGGCAGTATTGGCGCTCGCTGTATTGCAGTAGTTCGAGTAACGAAGATTTTTGTCAGGTAAGTGATTCATGAAAGGTATAGGTTATTGTTAGTCAGGGCCATTAAAAGTAGGGATTATTGAAAGTCAGATTGCGTAGCGCTAAAAATATTGTGTGTCAGTTTAGTGTTGATCAGGACAAGTAAAGAGCGAAATGTCTGAGTACGTTCAGTTCTGCTCAGTTGTTTGAAAATCAAATAACGTAAGAGGTATCCAAGCACAGTAATTCATAAATTTTTCTAAGGGGGTGTTTCAGACTGTGTGAATCACGATATACTCGAAGCTAAATTGAAGTTTTATGCTATTAATGGAAATGAATGCAGGAAGTTGTACTCATTAATTCAACAAATATAGTCCGGAGACACAATTCCGACTAGGGAGAAATAACGTATCTGGTTGCTCAAGGCTCAGTCTGCTGGTCCTCGTACACTGTATGTAAGCGATCTTTCGTCTAACATACAACAAACACAATTAGTTCCTCTCGCAGATGAGACTAGTATTGTAATCAATCCAAGCATACATACAGAAACAGAAGAAATGGCAAACATGTTCTTAGAAGTATCACTAACTGGTTTCCTGGGAATGACCAGGCTCGCAATTTTAAAAGACACACCCCAACATACTCAGTTCTGTGCGTCTGAGGTACAACACCAACGATAAGTGTAACACATGTCCGCTCCCGGTAACTGAGTGGTCAGCGCGACAGAATGTCAATCGTAAGGGCCCGGGATCGATTCCCGGCTGGATCGGAGATTTTCTCTGCTCAGGGACTGGGTGTTGTGTTGTCCTAATCATCATCATTTCATCCCCATCGACGTGCAAGTCGCCGAAGTGGCGTCAAATCGCAAGACATGCACCCGGCGAAGCCGTAGTCATACGACATTTTATTTAGAGTAACACACGGTCAGGGAGTAGTTAGTAGGGTGAAAACTTCAAAATTCTTAGGTGCCCATATACACGAGAATTTAAACTGGAAAAGGTAAATGTGGGAACTGCTAAAACAACTTAGTTCAGCCACATTTGCGCTTAGAATCATTGCAAATTTTGGGGAGAGACAAATCAATAAACTGGCATATTTTTACCATTTGCACTCAATAATGTCATATGGAATAATGTTCTGGAGTAACTTATCTTTAAGGAAGAAAATCTCCATTGCACAAAAACACTTGCTGCAAGAACAACATTATGGTGCTCGCCCACGATCATCTTGTGGACATCTGTTTAAGCAGATGGGCATTCTGACTACTGATTCACGGTATATTTATTCCCTCATCAAGTTTGTAGTAAATAATCCACTACAGCTCAAAAGGAACAATGAGGTACATAATTACAATACCAGAAGGAAGAATGACATTCGTAACTTTACGTTAAGATTATCCTTAGCACAAGAAAAGGTGCACAATGACGCAAAACAAATTTTGATCGCATACCCAGTGATATAAAATGCCTGACAGACAGCAAAGTAAAATTTTTAAAGAAGCCGAGAAGGTTTCTCCTGCTATTTCGTAGAAGACTTCCTATTACTGTAATGTGTAGAGGGTGATGGGTAGGAATTGCTAACTCACACCTGATTATCTTTTTTTCCCTTTATGATTAAAGGAGCTTAAAAACGTTCAGAATGTAACCATATGACCAAATTAATTTACGATGTGAATGTAAAATGTCTCGTTCCACATCATACAGCAAAATGATCCATGGAACATCTAAATAACTAAAAAATGACAGAATAGAACTCCCATATATAAAACCAATTAACTTCTGATTTCTTCACAAGTGAGTCGATGCCTTAAACATTTGGCATGAAGAATGTAATGGAGAAAAACTTTAGAAATGGTCTGAAATGATGTTTAAAGTTCGTTGGAAGTCTCTTAAGTTTCGTGATTATCAAACATTGGACGAGTGTAGTCTGTGTAATTTCCGTTTTGGGTTAACCAAAAGCTAGTTATTCGTGCATCTCAACGTATATGATATCAAATCTCTTGAATTATCAGTCGTACAGTGATATAGTTTCGCAAGAAAAATCAGTGGTACATGTGGATACTGTCTGCAAAATGTGTTACAAATAGAGTTAGTAGTAAACAGGTACTAAATTAAAACGTCGTTCCTGGTGCTGCAGTTTTACTGCAATAACAGCGAAAATGTAGTTAGCGATAGACTTTTTACCTTTCGTCATTTTGTGGGGGTTGTCAGCGAAAAAATTTCATAAAGATTTGAAATTATGTTTACCGTTTGTAGGAAGTCGCTAAGTGCGCTCATTCTCAAATATTGGATTGTTATAATCGGGATAATAACAATAACTCGAATAGTCACAGGCTACAACGACGGTCTTTGCAGGCAGAGGCAGTTTATAATATTAGAATCCAAGTTCGCTTGAAGTAAATTATCTCATGACCAGTTTCAACAGCAACTAGCTTTCATCCTGACGTTCTCATATCTCTCTGAAATATACACTCATGTTCGTAAAACAACAGATCACCTTGAACGGTTTGAGACAGGACGTTCACATTCACAGAAATGTACGAGTACATGTTCTGGAGAAGTGATTAACATTTTAATCACCGTGACTCAGCAAGTGTCCTGTTGCCTAGTAGGCAGAGGGTCAGCCTTGGGCTCCGATAACTTGGTCCATGCGTGATGGCATCGGCGCATATAAGGCGTTCATCTGTGGTGATTGGCACTGGGTCACAGCACTGCACCCATCCTCTCACCGTGTCCCAGACATTTTCGACTGACAAGTCTGGTGCCGTGCGGGATTAGACGAGCGGTCGGAGGCGCTGTAGTCATGGACTGTGTGGCTGGTCCTGGCGGAGGTTCGAGTCCTCCCTCGGGCATGGGTGTGTGTATTTGTCCTTAGGATAATTTAGGTTAAGTAGTGTGTAAGCTTAGGGACTGATGACCTTAGCAGTTAAGTCCCATAAGATTTCACACACATTTTTAACAAGTCTGGTGATCGAGCAAGCCAGTGCGAAAGGCTGACATCCTGTGACACCAAGACAGCACGTGTTCGTGCAGCACGTGTGGTAGTGCATTGTCAAGCTGCAAAATGGCGTCTGGGTTGTGTAGGAAAGATACGTCTACGGGTCGCAGCATGTGACTCGCGCAGGTCACATTGATCGCAGTGCCGTGGACACGCACCAAATGTGATTTGTGGTTGTACCCAATAGCACTCCACACCATAAGGCCTTGAGTTGGCAATGTATGTGTCGTGCGAGTACAGTCACTGTGATGCCGCTCCCCTGTCTACGACGAACCAAAATGAGGTCATCGTTTGCAAACAAACAGAACCTGGATTCTTCCGAAAACACTATCTGATGCCATTGCTGTCCCAAGTGACATCTTTCCATAAACAATTTCCATCTTGCATGTTCCTGCACATTCGTCAAAGGTGGGCGGAGAAGTGGACGACGCACGCACGTCACGCATGTCGTAATAAACGGTGACTGACAGTCACCCATGATAGTATCCGATGTGTTACACTTCTCCATTGTCGTGCCAGAGCCGAGGAGGACGCAGATCTATCCTGCAGTGCTATTCGGATGAGGTGTCGATCTACTCGGAGGAGGGTCTGAGTGGTGCGACCTGACCCATCTCGTAGTATTTTACGTCTTTCTGTCAACCATTCTACATACACCCGTTGGACTGCCTAAACACTTCGTCCCAAACGAGCAGCAGTTTCCCAAGTGGATGCATCACAGTCTCTCAAGCCTGTAATTTGCCCTCTAATCTTACTAATTTGACGGTACGGATAGAGCATATGTCTGCGAGGCATCCTACACGTCTGCTCAAATCTCACTCATGCATTACCTTCGCTTTATAGTTACAGGAGAGCTGCAGACACATTTTACCGGCAGGTGGTGTTGCGCCGCGACTTCGATGTTGTCCTCGAATCCGCAGGCCGACATGGTTCAAATGCTAATCGTTTCTGCAGAACATAGTAATGTACATGTCCTGCGAAAATTGCGAGTATGAAAGCACTATCTCTAGTCGTTCAATGTGTTCTGTTAAATTTTCTTTTTATTTTTACGTAAGTGTAATTACACATCAGTCTCGTTGACGTACTGAGAACAGGTTCCAATTATAATAATAGGACTCCACACTGTCTTGTCATATACATAATACTTGCTAAATAAAATACCCATAGCACCATTATACAGGAGCAAAAACAGGTACATAAATGTAGAGTATGGCACGACTCATCATCCTCGTCGGTCATGGGGTGGTCATGGGGTCGGTTCGAAACGGGGCTCATCACTGAGGACAATTCTGAGATTCCAGATCGAAGACACGTCTGGAGACACAGTGGACAGTGATGGTATACCAACCTGACTGCCGACCGCGGTGGCCACGCGGTTCTAGGCGCTGCAGTCCGGAACCGCGCGACTGCTACGGTCGCAGGTTCGAATCCTGCCTCGGGCATGGACGTGTGTGATGTCCTTAGGTTAGGTAGGTTTAAGTAGTTCTAAGTTCTAGGGGACTGATGACCTCAGATGTTAAGACCCATAGTGCTCAGAGCCATTTGAACCATTTGAGCCAACCTGACTGTCGCCTGCCATACGGTCCGACAACCACCTGGGATGCCATTTCTTATCATAGCAGGATCCCTTTAATTGCCATCTGCGGCACCCTTACAGGATGATATTCTGCGCCTTGTGTTGTCCTTCGTGGGAAGCCATGCTGGGCTTACATTTCAGCACATCCGCACATGTCGAAAGTTTTTACAGCTTGTATTCGTGCTTGTCAACAAGCCAACAGGATTACCGGATCTCTCACCATTTCAGAATATTTGGACAGTTATGGGCAGGGGCCTTCCAACCATCTCGGGATTTGGACAATCTAAAGCGCCAGTTGTACATAACATCCAAGAACTCCATCCATCACCGCCAAGCCGAATAACTGCTTTCATATGGGCCAGAGATGGACCAATGCGTTATTCACTTGCTCAGTTTGTGAAAATGGTGGACTGTCTGGTAGCCAGGCAATTACTTGTTCTGGTGTCCCATAGGGTTCAATGTTGGGTCGACTCTTAGTTCTTACAAATGCGTTCTATCTCGAAAACCATTCGTAACAGGGTATACGTCCGTATGAGGTCTTTTGATTCAAATGGTCGTTCCTGTTATGCCCCAGAATAGTGACCATTCTTCCTAGGACAGGCTGAATGTAGGATGCCAAGCGCATCTCGTTAACACGACACTTAACAAAACACAACATCGAAAAACTGCTTCCTAAAATCGATTTCCGCCTTCCGAAAGTTGTGTCGCACGTTGGCGCAGTGAGTGAGGATATAACCCGGTGCGTACCTCTGCCGGGACTCGAACTGTGCGCCGCACGCAACGTTGTCCCCGCCCGCCCACACGACCCGACACGCGACAGCCCCTGCCCTGTCGCTGCCACCCCACACGTTGTCGACGTGTGCGGCCGCCGTGGTTCGCCTAATGGGGGGCGGCCGTGGGGGCGCGCCGTGGGATGCGCGGCCTGTGTCCCGCCCCCGCCTCCGCCGCCGCCCCCCAGCCCCCGCAGCCGGCACACGCGTGTCCGCGGAACGACGCTAATTGCGAGCCCCCAGGCGACACGGCGGCGGCGGCGGCGGCGGCGGCGGCGGCGGCACATCTCCGCCCTCGGGGGACCACAGATAAGTCCGCAGTTTATAGCTTTGTTAATCAAATACGCGACGGGGCGCGGGCCGCCCCTCGCGGGCGCTGAGCTGGCCTCCGCGCCGCCGTGTTTGCTCTGGCGCTTACGCGCTCAGCGCCCGCCAAGATACGGCGAATATCCGGCGCGGGATTACCGAGACGTCTGGACGCGGGTCGGCCTGTCATATTAGCGGCCGACGCGACGCTATTGTCCGCGCGTCCTGGCCAGATGTGCTGCTAAGCAGTCCTCCCACACACCTCGCTACCGGCCGTCTGCCTCCGTAGGCTCCTTCTTCCAGTTCATACAGGGTGACAACTATTGAACTATATGAAACAAAATCCTCATAAATTCTGAACGGTTTACTTTAAGACGTTCGAACTACACGGTTGGCCGTGGGACACGATGCGAGTTAGTATGCGCTGTATGCTTTGGTTTAGCGACGAGGTCTACCTTCATTTGGATGGGTTCGTCAATAAGCAAAATTGGCGCATCTGTGGGACTGAGAATCCGCATTTCGCGATCGTAAAGTGTGTTCATCTTGAATGAGATATTCACTCTGCAGCGGAGTGTGCGCTGATATGAAACTTCCTGGCAGATTAAAACTGTGTGCCCGACCGAGACTCGAACTCGGGACCTTTGCCTTTCGCGGGCAAGTGCTCTACCAACTGAGCTACCGAAGCACGACTCACGCCCGGCACTTGCCCGCGGAAGGCAAAGGTCCCGAGCTCGAGTCTCGGTCGGGCACACAGTTTTAATCTGCCAGGAAGTGTGTTCATCTTGTAGGGTGACTGTGTGATGTTCAATGTCCAGTTGCGGAATAATCGGTGCGATATTCCTCGATGGCACGGAGACTGCCGAACGGTATGTGAAGGTTTTGTAAGATGAATTCATCCCCATTATCCAAGTGAGCTTTGAGAAATGAAATAGTGAAGGCAGCAGAGGATCAAGTAGGTAAAAAGACGAGGGATAGTAGAAATCCTTGGGTAACAGAAGAGATACTGAATTTAATTGATGAAAGGAGAAAATACAAAAATGCAGTAAATGAAGCAGGCAAAAAGGAATACATACGTCTCAAAAATGAGATCGACAGGAAGTGCAAAATGGCTAAGCAGTGATGGCTAGAGGACAAATGTAACGCTGTAGAGGCTTATCTCATGAGGGATAAGGTAGATACTGCCTACAGGAAAATTAAAGAGACCTTTGGAGAAAAGAGAACCACTTGCATGAATATCAAGAGCTCAGATGGGAACCCAGTTCTAAGCAAAGAAGGGAAGCAGAAAGGTGGAAGGAGTATATAGAGGGTCTATACAGGGGCGATGTTCTTGAGGACAATATTATGGAAATGGAAAAGGAGTAGATGAAGATGAAATGGGAGATATGATACTGCGTGAAGAGTTTGACAGAGCACTGAAAGACCTAAGTCGAAACAAGGCCCCGGGAGTAGACAACATTCCATTAGAACTACTGACAGCCTTGGGAGAGCCAGTCCTGACAAAATTCTACGATCTGGCGAGCAAGATGTATGAGACAGGCGAAATTCCCTCAGACTTCAAGAAGAATATAATAATTCCAATCCCAAAGAAAGCAGTTGTTGACAGATGTGAAAGCTACCGAACAATCAGTTTAATAAGCCACAGCTGCAAAATACTAACGCGAATTCTTTACAAACGAATGGAAAAACTAGTAGAAGCCAACCTTGGGGAAGACCAGCTTGGATTCCGTAGAAATATTGGAACACGTGAGGCAATACTGATCTTACGGCGTATCTTAGAAGAAAGATTAAGGAAAGGCAAAGCTACATTTCTAGCATTTGTAGACTTAGAGAAAGCTTTTGACAATGTTGACTGGAATATTCTCTTTCAAATTCTAAAGGTGACAGGGGTAAAATACAGGGAGCGAAAGGCTATTTACAATTTGTACAGAAACCAGATGGCAGTTATAAGAGTCGAGGGTCATGAAAGGGAAACAGTGGTTGGGGAGGGAGTGAGACAGTGTTGTAGCCTCTCCCAGATGTTATTCAATCTGTATATTGAGCAAGCAGTAACGGAAACAAACAAAAAATTCGGAGTATCTATTAAAATCCATGGAGAAGACATTGTAATTCTGTCAGAGACAGCAAAGGACTTGGAAAAGCAGTTGAACGGAATGGACAGTGTCTTGAAAGGAGGATATAAGATGAACATCAACAAAAGCAAAACGAGGATAATAGAATGTAGTCGAATTAAATCGGGTGATGCTGAGGGAATTAGATTAGGAAAATGAGACACTTAAAGCAGTAAAGGAATTTTGCTAGTTGGGGAGCAAAAATAACTGATGATGGTCGAAGTAGAGAGGATATAAAATGTAGACTGGCAATGGCAAGGAAAGCATTTATGAAGAAGAGAAATTTGTTAACATCGAGTATAGATTTAAGTGCCAGGAAATCGTTTCTGAAAGTATTTGTATGGAGTGTAGCCATGTATGGAAGTGAAACATGGACGATAAATAGTTTGGACAAGAAGAGAATAGAAGCTTTCGAAATGTGGTGCTACAGAAGGATGCTGAAGATTAGAGGGGTAGATCACGTAACTAATGAGGAGGTATTGAATAGAATTGGGGAGAAGAGGAGTTTGTGGCACAACTTGACTAGAAGAAGGGATCGGTTGGTAGGACATATTCTGAGGCATCAAGCGATCACCAATTTAGTACTGGAGGGCAGCGTGGAGGGTAAAAATCGTAGAGGGAGACCAAGAGATGAATACACTAAGCAGATTCAGAAGGATGTAGGCTGCAGTAGGTACTGGGAGACGAAGAGGCTTGCACAGGATAGAGTAGCATGGGGAGCTGCATCAAACCAGTCTCAGGACTGAAGACCACAACAACAACAACATCCAAATGACCGTAATTTCGACAAGATGTGGTTCATGCAAGACGGAGCTCGACCCCATCGAAGCAGGAGAGTGATGTTCTGGAGGAGCACTTTGGGCACCGCATTCTGGCTCTGGGTATCCAGAGCAACGTAAATCTGAGTATCTGTAGTAACGTTTACATGTTGGATAAAGCGTGTGCACGCAGTAGTTTGTAACTAATTTACGTTTTTTCATGTAATTCATTAATTATCAAGCTGTACATAGAACAGATACCATGGAGTGGGCGATAGTTTACTTCTGGAAAGATGTATGCTGCACTGAATAGCTATGTTCCGACGTGGCGAAGTATGAGGTGTGATTAAAAAATATGGCGTGAATTTTTTTTAGAAGCAACTGCTAACGCTACAACCTCTTGATGTAATTTGGCCGACAATCTGATCCACTGAGACAGGATGCGTCAGGTTGGAACACGTTATGACTTGCCAGTCCAGATAAGCTAGAGTGAGGTTGTGTTTACCGTGTTCGTCGCTTCATGGAAACGAACAACACAAAAGTGCCAGAGAAATTGAAGAAATGTTGAAACTGGTGTAACTCTGAAGACTGTTTACAAGAGAAGAAACTAAAGACACTTGTGGACTGTCAGATACAAACGTCCCAAACTGGCCGTGACGCATAGGTCAGTTCTATCCATGTCTCATAAACCTTAGAGACAACAAACTTAAGAATGAAGAAACACAGCTACTACGTGGAGGCTTAAAATACGAGGGCTATCCACAAAGTACATTACGTTTTGGAATTAAAAATAAATAAAGTATTGGAATTTTTTATAATTATATACAGATGAAAGCCACACTTAAATTCTACTTTTCTACATAGTTGCCATTTAAATTAAGGCACTAATCGTAGCGATGGACGAGCTTGGAAATTCCTTCGTCGTAGAATTCGGCCGCCTGCGCCTTCAACCACGTAGTTACCTCTTCTTGAAGCTGTGCGTCGTTATCAAAACGCTGCATAGCCAACCACTTCTTCATTGCTGGGAATAAGTGGAAGTCACTCGGTGCCAGGTCGGGACTGTACGGCGGATGAGGAAGCAACTCCCACTTAAAAGATTCGAGAACTTCACGAGTGGCATTTGCCGTGTGGGCCCTGGCGTTGTCGTGAATCGGCAAGATCTTTGAGCCCAACTTTCCCCTGCGCTTGTTTTTTATTGCTCTTCTGAGGTTGTGCAGAGTTTGGCAATACCTTTGAGAGTTTATTGTAGTGCCTCTTTCCGGGAAATCCACAAAAATAGTATTTCTACCGGGTTACTGATGAACCACGTGGTTGAAGGCGCAGGCGGCCGAATTTTACGACGATAGAATTTCCAAGCTCGTCCATCGCTACGATAAGTGCGTTAATTTAAATGGCAACTATGTAGAAAAGTAGTATTTAAGTGTGGCTTTCATCTGTATATAATAAAATAAATTTTTAATTCTTTATTTATTTTTAATTCCAAAACGTAATGTACTTTGTGGATAGCCCTCGTACAATGTAAACAGAAAAGTAAATGGAAGTTTCGTAGAAAACACGGTCGTAGTATCTGAGAACATACTATCTCATGAACAGAGGAAAGATACTGCATCATGAACATGGCCCAAACAAAAGAATTAATAGGCAAATATATTGAAATCATCATAGATACAAGATTTGAACACTTTGTCACAAGAGAGATATCCACAGAAGGTCAAACTCTGAAAACCCCTAGAGAAAAACTACACAGAGACAGCATAAACAAAACGAAGGCAGACAAGGAGAGTGCAATTATCCTTTTGAATAAAGCAAAACGCACCTGGTCTTAATAAGACTTTCATTTCAGTTGCAACTTACATATATCTGCAAAAGAGACGCAATAACAAAGAGAACAACATGTATAAAATTGTAAGTATTATGTAATGCGAGTAGGTATCACATTTTGCTAACAAGGAGAGGTCCTTAAGGGTGGGATGACTTTTTGAAACCATTCACGTGATGGTGTAGGTTAGGGTCCGAGGCATTACACCCTGCAGCCTATCACCCTGGTGGTGATATCACATCTTGGAGTGCTTTCACACTCGTGTCTCAATCGTTCATAGGCGAAGTAATGGTGCTAAACTGTTCGCTTTGACCCTGTGCCCATTACACATGTTTGTACAAATGGAGATGTCTTAATTACTGACGACGCCTTTGGCATAATTGTTTTATTATTCTCCATTGCATGATGTAATTTTAGAAGTTTTACTTCTGATGAAGGTATATTTATATGTAACGAAACCGTGGTCAAGAATTTTAATAAAAAATTTTATCCTGCAACTGTTTTTGGCTGTCATCCTTTTATTGTGAAGAATTTTAACAGTTGCTGCTGCAGCCATGTTTAAAATCTTGAAATAATTGAAAGATCAGTCGTAGCAGTTTCGGCTATTCCAGTGTTGCTAGCACACTGGCAGATCTTTTCGTAAATCACATAGAGAACAAATTCTTCGAAAAATTTACTGATACGACTAAAAAGATTGTGTATTACAAGAGATATGAAGTCGGCGATACTCTTGTTGTCTACAATGGCACACTGTTGAAATCAGAAGTATGCTTCCACAATTTAACACCTTACATTCGAAAACTGCTTTTATTATGGAACTAAAAAACAGCGGCCCAAAAATTGTTTAGATTTGACCTGCACTGACAGCATACACTTCGTGCAACCCAGAAATGTGTAAGAAAGCGTTTTTCTCACTGGATGATCAACAGAATTATTAACCTCCAATTACAACAGAACAAAATTATCGAAAAAGTTGTCTAATTTAAAACATATAACAACGAATGCCTCCCCCCATGAACCATGGACCTTGCCGTTGGTGGGGAGGCTTGCGTGCCTCAGCGATACAGATAGCCGTACCGTAGGTGCAACCACAACGGAGGGGTATCTGTTGAGAGGCCAGACAAACGTGTGGTTCCTGAAGAGGGGCAGCAGCCTTTTCAGTAGTTGCAAGGGCAACAATCTGGATGATTGACTGATCTGGCCTTATAACAATAACCAAAACGGCCTTGCTGTGCTGGTACTGCGAACGGCTGAAAGCAAGGGGAAACTACAGCCGTAATTTTTCCCGAGGACATGCAGCTTTACTGTATGATTAAATGATGATGGCGTCCTCTTGGATAAAATATTCCGGAGGTAAAATAGTCCCCCATTCGGATCTCCGGGCGGGGACTACTCAAGAGGATGTCGTTATCAGGAGAAAGAAAACTGGCGTTCTACGGATCGGAGCGTGGAATGTCAGATCCCTTAATCGGGCAGGTAGGTTAGAAAATTTAAAAAGGGAAATGGATAGGTTGAAGTTAGATATAGTGGGAATTAGTGAAGTTCGGTGGCAGGAGGCACAAGACTTCTGGTCAGGTGACTACAGGGTTATAAACACAAAATCAAATAGGGGTAATGCAGGAGTAGGTTTAATAATGAATAGGAAAATAGGAATGCGGGTAAGCTACTACAAACAGCATAGTGAACGCATTATTGTGGCCAAGATAGATACGAAGCCCACGCCTACTACAGTAGTACAAGTTTATATGCCAACTAGCTCAGCAGATGACGAAGAAATTGAAGAAATGTATGATGAAATAAAAGAAATTATTCAGATTGTGAAGGGAGACGAAAATTTAATAGTCATGGGTGACTGGAATTCGAGTGTAGGAAAAGGGAGAGAAGGAAACATAGTAGGTGAATATGGATTGGGGGACAGAAATGAAAGAGGAAGCCGCCTGGTCGAATTTTGCACAGAGCACAACATAATCATAACTAACACTTGGTTTAAGAATCATGAATAAAGGTAGTATACATGGAAGAACCCTGGAGATACTAAAAGGTATCAGATAGATTATATAATGGTAAGACAGAGATTTAGGAACCAGGTTTTAAATTGTAAGACATTTCCAGGGGCAGATGTGGACTCTGACCACAATCTATTGGTTATGACCTGTAGATTAAAACTGAAGAAACTGCAAAAAGGTGGGAATTTAAGGAGATGGGACCTGGATAAACTAAAAGAACCAGAGGTTGTACAGAGTTTCAGGGAGAGCATAAGGGAACAATTGACAGGAATGGGGGAAAGAAATACAGTAGAAGAAGAATGGGTAGCTCTGAGGGATGAAGTAGTGAAGGCAGCAGAGGATCAAGTAGGTAAAAAGACGAGGGCTAGTAGAAATCCTTGGGTAACAGAAGAAATATTGAATTTAATTGATGAAAGGAGAAAATATAAAAATGCAGTAAGTGAAACAGGCAAAAAGGAATACAAACGTCTCAAAAATGATATCGACAGGAAGTGCAAAATGGCTAAGCAGGGATGGCTAGAGGACAAATGTAAGGATGTAGAGGCCTATCTCACTAGGGGTAAGATAGATACCGCCTACAGGAAAATTAAAGAGACCTTTGGAGATAAGAGAATGACTTGTATGAATATCAAGAGCTCAGATGGAAACCAAGTTCTAAGCAAAGAAGGGAAAGCAGAAAGGTGGAAGCAGTATATAGAGGGTCTATACAAGGACGATGTACTTGAGGACAATATTATGGAAATGGAAGAGGATGTAGATGAAAATGAAATGGGAGATATGATACTGCGTGAAGAGTTTGGCTGAGCACTGAAAGACCTGAGTCGAAACAAGGCCCCCGGAGTAGACAATATTCCATTGGAACTACTGACGGCCGTGGGAGAGCCAGTCCTGACAAAACTCTACCATCTGGTGAGCAAGATGTATGAAACAGGCGAAATACCCTCAGACTTCAAGAAGAATATAATAATTCCAATCCCAAAGAAAGCAGGTGTTGACAGATGTGAAAATTACCGAACTATCAGCTTAATAAGTCACAGCTGCAAAATACTAACACGAATTCTTTACAGACGAATGGAAACACTAATAGAAGCCAACCTCGGGGAAGATCAGTTTGGATTCCGTAGAAACACTGGAACACGTGAGGCAATACTGACCTTACGACTTATCTTAGAAGAAAGATTAAGGAAAGGCAAACCTACGTTTCTAGCATTTGTAGACTTAGAGAAAGCTTTTGACAATGTTGACTGGAATACTCTCTTTCAAATTCTAAAGGTGGCAGGGGTAAAATACAGGGAGCGAAAGGCTATTTACAATTTGTACAGAAACCAGATGGCAGTTATAAGAGTCGAGGGACATGAAAGGGAAGCAGTGGTTGGGAAGGGAGTAAGACAGGGTTGTAGCCTCTCCCCGATGTTGTTCAATCTGTATATTGAGCAAGCAGTAAAGGAAACAAGAGAAAAATTCGGAGTAGGTATTAAAATTCATGGAGAAGAAATAAAAAAATTGAGGTTCGCCGATGACATTGTAATTCTGTCAGAGACAGCAAAGGACTTGGAAGAGCAGTTGAATGGAATGGACAGTGTCTTGAAAGGAGGATATAAGATGAACATCAACAAAAGCAAAACAAGGATAATGGAATGTAGTCTAATTAAGTCGGGTGATGCTGAGGGAATTAGATTAGGAAATGAGGCACTTACAGTAGTAAAGGAGTTTTGCTATTTGGGGAGCAAAATAACTGATGATGGTCGAAGTAGAGAGGATATAAAATGTAGGCTGGCAATGGCAAGGAAAGCGTTTCTGAAGAAGAGAAATTTGTTAACATCGAGTATAGATTTAAGTGTCAGGAAGTCATTTCTGAAAGTATTCGTATGGAGTGTAGCCATGTATGGAAGTGAAACATGGACGATAAATAGTTTGGACAAGAAGAGAATAGAAGCTTTCGAAATGTGGTGCTGCAGAAGAATGCTGAAGATTAGATGAGTAGATCACATAACTAATGAGGAAGTATTGAATAGGATTGGGGAGAAGAGAAGTTTGTGGCACAACTTGACCAGAAGAAGGGATCGGTTGGTAGGACATGTTCTGAGGCACCAAGGGATCACCAATTTAGTATTGGTGGGCAGCGTGGAGGGTAAAAATCGTAGAGGGAGATCAAGAGATGAATACACTAAGCAGATTCAGAAGGATGTAGGTTGCAGTAGGTACTGGGAGATGAAAAAGCTTCCACAGGATAGAGTAGCATGGAGAGCTGCATCAAACCAGTCTCAGGACTGAAGACCACAACAACAACGAATGACAGCTACATTGCTGATTTTAGAGATAAGAGACATACCACCCACAAAACAATAACAATTACGCAATGGAGAATTTACAAACTCAAATATTTATAAATTATAGAGCGCAACCAACAGTAGTCCTTTTTTGTATGTTTGATTTGGTAAATCCAGACTTCGGCTAGTGCCTAGCCTTTATCAATGCACTATTTTCTAGCCTCGATACATGTCAATTCCCTGTTGTTCGGGCATCAGTCACAGTTCTTTGATTGATTCAAAGAATTTTCTCGATTGGTTTAGACATTTACCCCAACGTGTTAGATAAGTGCACACCTCTAATGTCGACCTGTTCTATATATACAGGACACATATACAATGGAATATTGACTGGTATCGTTAACTACTTGTCTTTTGAATTACATATTACGGTACTATCTCTGCATATCTATATGTCAAAATCTTTTAAGTTTAGGAATGTCAGCAAACTATAAAACTGCATGTATGTGCTGTTAATCCAATTTAACATTGTTGTCATTACGTTGTACTACGTTTCGTAGGTGCTTTAAAATGGCTTAATACCGAAATTTCAATCGTAAAATAAAACACTCATGTCTGAAAGTAAGATTACAGCATTGAAAAATGTGTAGAAGCAGTGAACCGTAATTCAGTGATTAAAATGATGTGACAAAAGTTAGAAATGAAATATATGACATTTGAACCTACTAACTGATTTAAAATAACGACTACAGTCGTTTCGATAAATATGAAAAGAAAATATATTTCATCTGAAGGGATTTCGGACCCACAACTTTGAGCACACCAGGCACATAACTTATCCGCTACACTACGGCGGCACTGCGAAATTAATGACAATTGCGAGACTCTAAGTAGTTACAAGAAATAGTCAAATTTTATTTAGTCGATTACTTACAAAATGGGGTTCACCAGAGTGAATGGGTGGAGGGAGTGATACCTGGAACTCGAACCTACGCTATTCTGTAGGTGGTTTTAAAATATCAGTCCCACTCTTGGGGACCTCTCCTTGTAAGACAAAATAATGATCAGTCCAATAATAGGAGAATCCTACTTAGTGTAGTATAAATTTGACCGAATTTAGGCAGGGATTTCGTGGCTTCTACCTGGGAGCTTATTATTTAATCGGTGACCCAAAGGTCTAATTGAAATTATGAGAAACTTTTAAGTGACAAGTACTAAAAGAGAAACAATTATTATACAATTTTTATATGCTGGAAGTAGTCTAAGTAGCCCATCTGGTTTGATTAAGTTACACCAGCAGTTTAGGATTCAAGGCAGTTGGCAGTTGATTGGAAGTATTATACGATAGCACAGTAATACAGATAGCATGTTTACTACACACAGAAATTACGATATAAACCGCCGACGATTCACTAACAGAAAGAGAGCTCTTTAAAGTATTTGTCCTCTCTCATTTCTTAACACCTTCACATAAATATTTCACATAGCGTTCCAGTATGTTATCGAAAATCCGTAACGTCAGACTTATTAAAAGAAATCAAGCAAACAATATTGTGATGGAATCTGACTTGTGATTGTTTGGGACCATTTTTACTTTTCCTTCATAGCAATGGGTACCTCTACAGTCATGAAGAAGTTTTTCGCTTTTGAAACGAAGATGCAACAGCGCTTATCAAACCAACGCATTCCGTCACAATTCTCTAGCTTCGTTTCCATTTAATTAACAGGTGCAATTTGATTTAATGATAGCAAGCAGCTCGCGTAAAATTATCTGCAGATAGAATCACACGCCTACACTCATTCACTTGATGAAATTGAAAACGACGGTTAATGAACAATTAATTAATTATGACTAATTGAAATGGTAAAACGGCGAACAATTTGAATAGCCTCTACCAGCATGAGGCTTCTTCGCACCCCAGTTACTCTCTTAGCTCTTAGGTAACACACGCTGAAAAGGATAGTCATTAAAGGTCCCCAGTCGCAATGGCTTTTCCACTCAATATGAACCTTTAGCAACGAAACAATCGAAACTCACAGAGATCACAGCTGAAGTTTCGTAGACTACGATTATGAGAAAATAAACGAAAACATGTTTTCTAGGAGCTGCACAATCACCTTTGTGTCGATAAACTGGTAGTTGTCGGCTACTACTTTTCAGCCATCCAAGGTGTTTTTATACAGGTATACGACCACACAGATACATTTTGTCATTTGTGTAATTTAAGAGACATTCTCAAGTTTTCCATCTAGTCTGTTTTTCATTTTCAGTTTCTCGTATCTTACAAGATACAAACAGCCAGGCTGGAAACCTCCAAAACGTCCTTTAATAAATATATGTCTGTGGTACTTCGCACGAAGAAAATGATCTTTGTAATTGTTTCAGCAACTAATCAAGATACGCACGCAGCTTATTTAATACACATACTCAAGTATGAAGCAGGAACTGGATTTGCGACCTGTGTTCTACGAGAATAGCCACGTAAGGTCTCACTCGTTTGTTTTATTTATTGAAGTACATCTTTCCACAAATGTTAGTTTCCTCTTCAAGTTAGTCCCAAAAATTTTGGTGCCATACAGATAATCCGGAAGTGATAGTAAAGAGAGGCGTTATGAATTGTTTACAATTATATACATAACACAGATAAGAAAAATGTCCATTTTTAGGCCAATTTTCTAAGTAATCGCCGAATGAAAACTTCTGAATTAATAATTATTTTTCGATTAAAATCAGCACAGTAGGAACCGCAGTCTGATTGTTTCTGAAATTTTTCCCATCAATCCTATACCTAAAGCTCTGCTTAAAAGTACAATGACTACATAAAATGTTACTAAAAATGTTAGTATAGCGTACTTGACTATATAATGCCAATGGAGAGGCCCAAATCAACGCTATTTGTAAAATTTTAGCCTCAATTACTTTATAAATAAGGTGAACAAGTTCAGTGGCCTGTCATATAACACATTAACATAGAAAATGTTTCGTTCAGTGACTGTGATATCACCATTATACTTTATAAAAATAATCATAGCACTCTCTAGCTTGTTATTCATCATGCTGGCTAATAGATTGTCTATAATTTTAAAAAAATCAGAACCTGCAAAATAAACATTTCGCATGTAAATGTGTATTTATATCAGGCCGAATGTATTTCAAAATTGATTAAGACGAAATTACTGATCAAGTATTATGTTAATTTCTTTTATTTCTTGATTCTTCTATAAAAATATGACACATCCATCACCGTGAGTCTGGTCGCGCTGCAACATTTACCGTCATGTCAATCTTAACACTGCTCGCAGTCTTACTTATCTAGTCAAAGATGTATGACAGAAGTGTGTTCTCATTCTAGGATTGTTGCGTGGGTGAGAAAATACTCTCTTGCAACATCTGCAAAAAGGTGCGGTCCAGGAAAAGGATGGGGTAGTGCTTAAACACTGAGAGGATCACGAACTTGCCAAGTAAACTTCAGCTATTGTACTAACTAAGGAATTTAGTGCGGATTTGTCAGTTATAAAATAATCTATCACGTGATTGGCAGCAGCAAATGTTATTTTGTACCAAGCAAAAATAAAAGAGAAATTTACTGTTAAGCTGCAGCTTCCATAGACTTATTCATTTATAGAGTAATAACTGTTCAGAATAGTGAAAAGAACTACCATCGCTGTTTAGAAATCATAAATTTTTTGATGAGAGCACCCTTCCACATACGTAAACAAAACTTTTAATTAACTGAATTCTAGCTAGTGTAAATATTCGTTGATAATACTCATTTGGCCGTTATGAACTCGATAGACAGTCATGTTTGTGCTTCATTCCAAAACAAAGAATTTATGAAAATATGAAATTAATTCAAGTAGAATGATATCAGAAGCAGTTGAGATTTACTTACATGAGATTCTCGTCTCCTGTGACCAAAACAGTATATCGTAGCTTGAATTTCGTCATCTTAGCACATTAGTACACTGTATGGAAGTTTTATTGAAATTTAAGTCAAGTTCCCTTCGGGTCGTCAGACTTTTCACTATTAATTCATATTGTACGAACGAACAACTACGGAACTACTATGAGAAAACAGTAGTTTCATAAGCACACCATTATTTACAAAGAATATGCGCTACAATGATTGACAAAAATCAAAGATGCTGATATTCCATACTCTTTCAATCGTTTATTAGCCGAGTTTCGACTGTTTACAATAATCGAATAGGGCAGAGTTCTCAATTTTACATAATTTACGTGTGACTAAATCCATGAAAGAATACGCAATAAAATCCTCCAAAAATGAAGGCAATTTCCGCTCGCTGTAGCAACAATCGATAGTCGCATCTTGCAAATAATCAGTTGTACAAAACTGGCGTGTTAAAGAAAAGCTGTCTCTGACGTACCGGTCCCTTATTTTGAAAACACAATTTCAATATGAATACGCGTGAGTCCGACCTCGCTGTTTGGTCTCCTCCCCCAAATCAACCAACAAAACAAAATATTTCGAGACAGGATTAACAAAAAATAGAGGAACGTTAAGATGATGGTTTTAACGCTTCGGATGTTCTAGACAGTCTCCTCCAAATAGAGAACACAACATGGAACCGTCGTACAACCATATGAAGCTGCCAGGAAAGTCCTCCTTTGGGATGTTGTTCAACTCGCGCGCCACATTGGCTTAAGTGTCCGTTCTGTTGTCAAACAGATGCCCCCTCGTGTGAATTTACGCAGTTAGTCGTTCTGTGGTAGGCTCACCTGTGATGATTTCTTCCAGAAAAGAATTTTCCTCGTTTCGCATTTTAGACAAGTCGCACTAGGCACCCATGCGTTGTTTTTGTTCGTGACTCAAAGTATGCAGGTCAAACTTTGCTCACACTTTTGTCTTTTTCAGCACTTGATTTCCAGATGTTGCTCCCTTGCGATTTGTGTCACTACAACGTTGGCACGCTACAGTGACATGTCAACTGCTTAACACAGCCTGGTCACAACCGGCTGGTCGAGTGCACATGTGATCTTTACAGTTGTTAGTTCAAGCTGCCACTGGCGTCGCTTGTAGGCCACAAATAAAATTAATCTCGGAACTTTTGGACGGACGGTGAAAGAGAATTCTGAAATTTTAATCATTGATAATTTACAATTGAATATTATACAAAGGGTTCCCGTTGCAAAAGCGTTTGGCGTTCACACATGCAGCGATATGTATTGTGGTTTCAGATCTGTATAAATTAACTTTCCTTTTTTAGGGTTCCGTACCTCAAAAACTGAACCCTTATAGGACTACTTCTTTGTCCGTCTGTCTGTCTGTCTGCCCGACTGTTCAAAACCTTTTTTATCAGGGCCGGGTAGACGTATCAAGCTGAAATTTATATCAGATACTGACATCCATAGTCCTTTGGTGGTGTAAACACGTTAAGCTTCAAAGTCAGTGGTTCAAATAGTTCAAATAGCTCTGAGCACTATGGGACAACATCTATCGTCATCAGTCCCATAGAACTTAGGTTAGTTAGGTTTAAGTAGTTCTAAGGACATCACACAACACCCAGCCATCACGATGCAGAGAAAATCCCTGACCCCGCCGGGAATCGAACCCGGGAACCCGGGCGTGAGAAGCGAGAACGCTACCGCACGACCACGAGCTGCGGGCCAAAGTCAGTGCTGTCAGAGTAAATGGCCATTTATGTCAATATTTGGATAGTCGGAAATTCATTAAAATCTGGTACTTCAACTTGACATAGAGTCATTAAATTTAGCAAGAAGAAAGGTTACATAGTGCAAATAAAGGAAAAAATCAGAAAATTGTTAATTTGCAATTACATCCCACGAAACAATATTTATTTTTTCATTTGTTATCCGACTTAGAACGCGAAATTAAAATATTCACAGAAGTCTTGGAATCCCTGGGATTGTTATGGCGCCAGTATCAATGCCAGTAACAGGCAAAAACCGTGTAAATCCTCTGTTCCCGAAATGGATGAACTTTCTAGATACATAATTAACTTCGTACGGAAACCTCAGTATGCGAGTCTCGCTCCCATTTGGCCAGTTTTTTAAGAATAACAATAATAACACCCAACAATCAATAACCGTTCAAATTATTATAAAATCGCAATAATTAAAAAATCAAACATGATGAGGTGTTTCCAAAAATAGCATAGCTGTGTGAAGGTGGTTTCTTCACAACTACCGGTTTCACGTCAGTATACACGCATCTTCAGGCTTACAATGGTTATATTTCCATAATGTAGATGGACTATTACGGAGTCCTAGATTTCGAGGAGTTATCCACGTTAAGGAGCCAATCACGACAGTGGGTTGTCATTTTTTAAGAGCTATGTCATCACTAAATGTAAAAAAAGCATATTTCAATCACTTTCTGATGTTGTGTGATTCGAATAAGTTAATGAAGTCTCTGACATCAATCCCGTATAGGCGACGAAAGCGCTTCCTTGTGGTGACCGTGAGACATCTTCTGCCTCATGACCAGTCTGTAAACCGCGGTCTTCTACGTAAAGCAGACTATAGCCCCTTTGCGCAGAATTGTTTCTTTCCACTAAACGTGGCTGCACACGTTTCACGCTCTCTTTTACGTTTGGGACATAGTGGGTTGCTTTGAGATGAGGGATAAGCTAGTGCTGATTTCGCGTTATGTCCTTTGCGAAGAGGTCAACATATTCACTTTTTGGATCTGCCTGACCTACACAAGGTGAAAGCTATTGTCGTTCTATACCTCTGGGGTGTTGAGATTGACAGCCTGACAAACTGAAGGCAACTGCTGCCTCTGATGTAAGCAAGATATATTCTAAAGGAGATTAAAACAAAAGGAAGCTCTTCCTATATACGGTAGATCAGCTATTTTCCATTCGTCAGTGAATATTTTAATCGTATCAAAGCGATAGCACCCTGCGCTACAGTCGCCTCTTGGTGGAACCGGACCGTTTCTTGTATTTTTCCCCAATCACCTGACTTCGCTCGTCTTTGTCCTCTACCCCAATACCGAAAACGGTCTTAAAGGATCTTGTTTTCTACAAACGGAGATAGGACAAATGCATCCTATTGGTTGACAGCGCACTGTGGATAATATGGGTAAAGGTCTGAACTTGTAATCTTATTAAATAAAGATTTTAGAAAATGCGTGTCAGTTTTTTTTAATATCCCATGTATTGGCTAGTGTTGTAAAACGCGCACTTCTTTGCCCGCATCTCGTGGTCGTGCGGTAGCGTTCTCGCTTCCCACGCCCGGGTTCCCGGGTTCGATTCCCGGCGGGGTCAGAGATTTTCTCTGCCTCGTGATGGCTGGGTGTTGTGTGTTGTCCTTAGGTTAGTTAGGTTTAAGTAGTTCTAAGTTCTAGGGGACTTATGACCACAGCAGTTGAGTCCCATAGTGCTCAGAGCCATTTGAACCATTTGGTTTTCTCATGGTTCCTAGATGGCCTATTCAAGAAAAACGACAAGAAAATGTAGTTCTTTGCAAACAGAAGTTATTCCGAAGAACTCAGTTGAGATTTTTCATATGCAATCTAGGTACTGGAACAACAACCTACACGGCGACAATGCAATGAACGTATGAAGTCAGAACTGGCTGAGGTTTACGTGAGTACAGTATTGTATTGACTTCTGCATCTTCAGTTATCATATATCAATAAACAGCACACAGATGCATTTTCTCCGTCGAAACAATGCTACGAACCGCGTGTTGGCATAAGTCGACCTTTTGTTTCAGGCTCAATCTGCTACAGAATCTGATAAATACAACGAAATCACTTACACAGTCTAATTAAAACACCCATATATAATGCGGAATTGTCACGAAAGGCGGACCAGCAAGTCTAAAAATGGTTCAAATGGCTCTGAGCACTATGGGACTTAACATCTGAGGTCATCAGTCCCCTAGAACTCAGAAATACTTAAACCTAACTAACCTAAGGACATCACACACATCCATGCCCGAGGCAGGATTCGAACCTGTGACCGTAGCAGTCGCGCGGTTCCGGACTGATGCGCCTAGAACTGCTCGGCCACCGTGGCCAGCTATACAACAAAACGTTGACCAAAAGACGCTCTACCCGTCGATTGTCGCTAGAAAACGCGTGCGGCCCTTTTTATAGGCCATTCAATGCACACCTGCGAAGACGAAATCTCGATGACGTAGCTGATTCATTGCAATTAGTAAACGGTTCTCCGTCGCTTTTGGTAATATAGACCAATGTCGTTTATCGACTCTTACATTCTAGCTTCACGCTAAGGTCAGCAAGCATTGTGGAGCCGGCCGGTGTGGCCGAGCGGTTCTAGACGCTACAGTCTGGAACCGCGCGACCGCTACGGTCGCAGGTCCGAATCCTGCCTCGGGCATGGATGTGTGTGATGTCCTTAGGTTAGTTAGGTTTAAGTAGTTCTAATTTCTAGGGGACTGATGACCTCAGAAGTTAGGTCCCATAGTGCTCAGAGCCATTTGAACCATTTAGCATAAATGATTTGATTTTTTTTTTATAACTTCCAGTTTGTCTCAGCGCCTTTAACTCATACGAGAGAAAGTGAAATATTTTTCTAGCTGTATATTTTGCTCCTTCCGGAGCAAGAGTAAGGTCAAGCTGTGAGTACTGAATCCTATATTTGTCCCTAGTGTTGTGCTTATGAGTGATATTGTTATTTTCAAATTCTGCTTGGTTCTTAACAAATGTATTGTGAGGCTATTGCTAGTACGCTTTTCGTGGTATTTTTCTTAGTTGTGAGATGTTCACGACGCTCGCATTAACGTAAACAGCCTAACAAGTGGAAGAAGCTCTGTAGAGAGGGCTCGGCTGGAGCCAGTGCCGGCGGGGTGAGGGGAAGCTGGAAGCTGGAAGCTGGCAGCAGGCAGCAGGCAGCAGACGGCCTCGGCAGACAGATATTGCGGGGCGTAGTGCGAGCGGCGGCGCCGGCAGCCCAGTATTGTTCCAGCGTAAGTCAACATTAAATAAAAGCCGGCGGCGAAGGAGCGCAAGATAAATAGCAAGCTACAAAAGACTTTTGTAATTTTGCCACCAGCAGAAACAAAGAGTAAATAAGTGCGGCGGTGTTTGAGCGCGGGGCCACCGACGTCTTGGCTGCCGCCGCACCACCGCAACCTAATTACAGCGCGCTCGGGACAAGGCGCTCCCCGCCGCCGTATCAGCAAAACCACACCGGCGTCAGCGCGCTGAGCCCCCGCGGTCTGCGTGCAAGCCTCGCTTACCCGTCTCCACTCTGAGGGAGAAAGCCAACTCGGCAAGCCTCGAAGGAGAGTGGAGACCGTCTGATGCGCCTGCTTAATAGCTTGTCTTTGGAACGGAATACATCACTGAATCTGCGTATCATACACTACTGGCCATTAAAATTGCTACACCAAGAAGAAATGCAGATGATAAACGAGTATTCGTTGGACAAATATATTATACTAGAACTGACATGTGATTACATTTTCATGCAATTTGGGTGCATAGATCCTGAGAAATCAGTACCCAGAACAACCAACTGTGGCCGTAATAACGGCCTTGATACGCCTGGGCATTGAGTCAAACAGAGCTTGGATGGCATGTACAGGTACAGCTGCCCATGCAGCTGCAACACGATACCACAGTTCATCAAGAGTAGTGACTGACGTATTGTGACGAGCCAGTTGCTCGGCCACCATTGACCAGACGTTTTCAATTGGTAAGAGATCTGGAGAATGTGCTGGCCAGGGCAGCAGTCGAACATTTTCTATATCTAGAAAGGCCCGTACAGGACCTGCAACATGCGGTCGTGCACTATCATGCTGAAATGTAGGGTTTCGCAGCGATCGAATGAAGGGTAGAGCCACGGGTCGTAACACATCTGAAGTGTAACGTCCACTGTTCAAAGTGCCCTCAATGCGAACAAGAGGTGACAGAGACGTGTAACCAATGGCACCCCATACCATCACGCCGGGTGATACGCCAGTATAGCGATGACAAATAAACGCTTCCAATGTGCGTTCACCGCGATGTCGCCAAAGGCGGGTGCGACCATCATGATGCTGTAAACAGAACATGGATTCATCCGAAAAAATGACGCTTTGCCATTCATGCATCCAGGTTCGTCGTTGAGTGCACCATCGCAGGCGCTCCTGTCTGTGATGCTGCGTCAACGGTAACCACAGCCATGGTCTCCGAGCTGATAGTCCATGCTGCTGCAAACGTCGTCGAACTGTTCGTGCAGATGGTTGTTGTCTTGCAAACGTCCCCATCTGTTGACTCAGGGATCGAGACGTGGCTGCACGATCCGTTACAGCCATGCGGAAAAGATGCCTGTCATCTCGACTGCTAGAGATACGGGGCCGTTGGGATCCAGCACAGCGTTCCGTATTACCCTCCCGAACCCACCGATTCCACATTCTGCTAACAGTCATTGGATCTCGACCAACGCGAGCAGCAATGTCGCAATACGATAAACCGCAATCGCGATAGGCCACAATCCGACCTTTATGAAAGTCGGAAACGTAATGTTACGCATTTCTCCACCTTACACGAGACATCACAACAACGTTTCACCAGGCAACGCCGGTCAACTGCTGTGTGTGTTTAAGGAATCGGTTGGAAACTTTCCTCATGCGAGCACGTTGTAGGTGCCGCCACCGGCGCCAACCTTGTATGAATGCTCTGAAAAGCTGATCACTTGCATATCACAGCATCTTCATCCCGTCGGTAAAATTTCGCGTATGTAGCACGTCATCTTCGTGGTGTAGCAATTTTAATGGCCAGTAGTGTAGATCCGACAGTCTGTTGATAGGCTTGTTTAGGTATGTGACATTAGATGTCTACGCACAGGTCACGTAATTTCGTGAATAACGGGCCGCTGATATGCATACTCGGTGATGGAGGCCGATAGTGACCCGGATGCGTCCCATAGTTTTTGCATCAGGTGAAGCTGATAGCCGAGACGTCAACTTGGGTACACTTTCATGCTCCTCGAACCACTGTAGCACGGTTCTGACTCCAAGACATTGAAAGGTGTCTGTTGGATTCCTTTCATGTTTAATTTCTTAAATCTGTTGTCATTTACGGCATAAATTCCTCTTCTAAATTTACTGTGGCGTTTCTGACTATCTGGGAGGAGACTGAGTAGTGGAACGTGTTACTTTTACACATAAACAAGAACGATCTGTCACACTACTACACTTTAAAACACAGTTTATATGTAATTCATGTCACACAGTCTCATACGAAACCTACATCTGCTTTCTTTTATATACTGTATATGATAAGATACTGTCATCCCCTTTCCCTTCTGTGTGAGAGGATGAATGAGCAAATGTGTTTCTAGTTGCATGCTTGAGGGTAGCAGACAAGCCTGTCTGCTAGAGAACAGTAGGACCAACGTCGGAACAGGTAGCTACGCTTTCTAAAGGCAGAGAGGTTTCCATTCTTAGCATGGTCCTGGCCGTCCGTTGTCATATTGGTATAGGAAGCTGCCCCTCTGGCCACTTCCGTTTGTATTTGTGAGCCACCCCTCAGGAAGGGACCAGGCAGTCTGTCCGTGGCGAGCGTCTGAAGTGGTAAGATCTCCGGCTAAGTGCGTGTCTGCTAAGTCCGTAGGACAATGGATTTCTTAAGTTCAGCCTAACTGAAAATTTAATCACCTTTATTTCAGGTTTAGCTCTAAAATATCTAATGTTATCTTAAATTGCAGCGCAGTGTAATTCTCGTGTGAAGTTCAGATTATTTTCCGGTAGTTGCTTTGTCACTACTTTGTGAGTAAAGTGGAACCACGTGTTGATCAGTAACTCTAACTAAGATCAATCTTAAATGCGAATGCTTGTGTGATTATAACGTCTCGTCTTGACAATATTTTTCAATATAGCAACTTTTCTTTATGTTCAACCCACGTGGGGTGTACTTTGCGAGACCAGTACCACGTACTTATATAACTGTTTGACCCGTCAGGTTAACAGTAAGACATTAGTAACCAGTTCGAGGTTTTTATTTTGTAAATTGCTTTTCGATCTAATTTATTTTAATTATAAAAATTATTGTGGAGTTACACTCTTTGTGTAAACCAAGTTGACCACGTGAAGCATGTGGTGTAATCATCAAAGTACCCCTCAGCTATTCTTTTCGCGAAGATTTCACAAAGAGTTAATATGAATTTAGTATACCAGTGTGTGGTAATTACATGACGGACAGGATTGTGCTACGAACGTAATTTCTTTGGGTGAAAATTTTAATCTGTTGGTAGTGGTTAATTTTCTGTTGCATATGTTTCAATGTTCTTTGTGTGTTGTTTTATGAATGCAGTGTTGTATGCAGACTCCCAATCTTGGCTCTATATTTGATGTGTTCCGTAAGATTACAAACTCACGTTTTCACAGTCCTAAACAAGGCACCAGCTCAGTTATAACTCACGTTTAATATGCTGAAATTTCAATGATCAATCTTAAAATAAATTTCCAAATATAAACTGATTTCTTTCTTTTTATTTAAATTCTCTTTTATATATATATATATATATATATATATATATATATATATATATATATATATTACCGGTTGTTGTATGACTATTAAAAGATTATAATTAATGTTAGTCTGTTTGGGAATTTGGTAAACCTAGACTTGATACCTGGTGAAACAGTTGCGCAGTAATGCAAGGTTAACTTCCCCAGATAGCTCACAGCTTTTAACCCGCTTTTATTGTCTAGGAGTACCGCTTACATAGCAAAAATTAAAGTAACAAACTTACAACATGAACAACTATGCTGCTGAAAGGTGACAACGAAGTCGGGGAAGACATCACACAAGAAGGGATGCAGTTGGTTCGCAGCTGCCAGCGTGTCTCCGAATACTACCACAATTAGCGTGCAACCACAGGAGAATGTCTCCCATAGCACAATACTGCTGTCACCAGCCTGTCAGGGAAAAATGGAATAGAAGAGAACACTCACCTACACTGACCAGTGTTTGTCCAGTTTTCCCACAGTCCATGTTTCACTACGATACCAAGCTGTACTCCAGGTGTACTTTCTCAGAAATTTCTTCCTCACATTAAAGCCTATGTTTGATACCAGTACACTTCTCTTGACCAAGAACGCCCTTTTTGCCATTGCTAGCCTTCTTTTGATGTCCTCCTTGCTCCGCCCAGCATTGGTTATTTTACTACCTAGGTACCTGAATTTCTTAATCTACTTCGTGTGTATCAAACCTTATGTTTAATTTTTCGCCCTTCTCATTTCTACTACTTTTCATTACATTCGATTTTTTTCGATTTACTCCGAACCCATATTCTGTAAACATTAGGTTGTTCATTCCGATCAGCAGATCATGTAGTTCTTCTTCATTTTCACTCAGGATAGCAACGTCATCAGTGAATCGTTTAATTGATATCCTTTCACCTTGAATTTTAATTCCGCACCTGAGCCTTTCTTTTATTTCCATCATTGCTTCTTCGATTTACAGATTGAACAGTAGGGGGGAAAGACTACATCCCTGTCTTACAGCATTTTTAATGCGAAACACTTCGTTCTTGGTCCTCTACTCTTATTATTCCCTCTTGGCTCTTGTACGTATTGTTTACGACCCGTCTCCCCCTATAACTTACCCGCATTTTTCTCAAAATTTCGAACATCTTGCACCATTTTATATTGTGGACATTACATAGCAGTCCATAAAATAAAATTATTTTATTAATCTGTCGCGACACGGAGACAAGCCACACTGATAACGGAGCTTCGTACGGTGCAGTACACTGGTATTTCTGTAATTCTGAAAATGGTTTTACCAGGATTGGTCCACCATCTTATCTTTTTTCGTATATTCGGAGCAGTATCAGGCCAATGAGTAGACTGATAGACGTCATTGTCCAAAGGCGGTAACCGATCAAAACCACACAATTTTCACTATAAAATGTTACATACGGCAAGGGAAATAATATAAAATATCTCCGGGGAGTTCCACAGTGATGAGACAAAACATTATGATCACCTGCTTAGTAGCTTATTTCTGAGTCTTTAGAACGAAATACATCAGTGATTCTGCCTACCAGGAATCCAATAGTTCGTTGGTAGGTTTGTGGAGGTATGTGGCATTAGATGTCTTCGCACTGGTCATGTACGTCGCGTAAATGAAAGGCCGCTGATTTGCATACGCGTTGATGGGGCCCGGTTTCGACGCCGATAGGTTTCATAGGATTTACATCAGGTGAATTTGGTCGCCGAGATATCAATGTTAGTTCACTATAATGCTCCTCAAACCACAGAAGCACGATTCTGACTCCGAGATACAATTATACTGCTGAATGATGACATCGCCGTCGGGGATGATGTCGAGCACGAAGGGATGCAGGTGGTTCGCAGCTGTGAGCGTGTCTGCGATTACTACCACAGGTTACATGCAACCGCAGGAGAATATCTGCCATAGCATAATACTGTTCCCACCAGTCTGCATCCGTGGCGCGCTGCACATTTCGAGCAGCCGTTCACCTAGAGGACGGCGTTTGTGGAGGCGTCCAGCGACCTAGTGTAGCAAAACTGTGATTCACCCGAATAGTCGACACGTATCCATTCATAGGCGGTCGAATCCCGATGTCCCCGTACCCACAGCATTCGTAATTAACGACGTCGTTGGGTCGACATATGAACACGTAACGGTGATCTGCTGCGGAGCTACATATTCAACAATGTAAGCTGAACGGTGTACTCCGAAACACTTGAGCGTGCAACCATCCTACTAAAACGAACAGAAAACCCTCTGGACCCCATGTGATGTGAAGAGTTGTGGACGTCCAACCATTTAGCTCCTAGTAGTAGCTTCACTGTCCTAACTTTTTCCGTAATTGTTCACGACAGTAGCAGTGATCATTCGACCAGCTTCGTCGTTTTCGAGGTAATCGTTCGCAGGCTAACCTACCCTTTGTCATAGATACTTATACCAAAGGATTTCCCCATCTGCATCCTATATTCGCTGTGCTCATCTCCCACCCGCGTATGCTCCGTTTACATACTTTTGTTACCGCGTCACGTGCTCGCAATGCCACCAGACGGGATCCAACTTCACTGTGGGTAGAGTTCTGGTGATCAGTGTGCAACAGTAGGTCGAATAATCGAGGCTTCGCAAGCTTCACGAATGCCACTACCTGCACCATCTCCTTTGATATGCAGGCCTCATTTCTCTTAGTGAGACGTCCTCGTCATGAAACTGACCTACTTGCGATGGTACCCCAAGCAGAAGGATGTCATTCCTGGTGTACAGTTAGGGAACATGTGAAAATTCAGAGTTTTGTGTTGGTAACATTCAATAAAAGATTCTCGGGTTTCCAGCCGCGTCAGGTGATTAAAGTTAGACGAGCTTTCTGCATAGCACTCCTTGGCCATTGTCAAGTGGTATGGCCGCCAGCGGGCAGCTGGTGTGCCCCTTATACACGCTAGCTACCGGTTGTGACGTCACTGGTGCTCGCGGCATCATACGTTGGCTCGGCGTTCGATGTGCCCACACTGTGCTGAGCTGCAGGCCGCCGTCTCTATTTAGGGTGTTATCGGTGATTTTTATTTCCGTGGCTTCCTTAATTACACTGTCCCAGAAGCCGTTTGTGCGATCCAAGGCCGACGTTTCGTTAGATTTTATCAGGTGACCGTTTTCTAGAGCATGTTCAGCCATAGCGGATTTCTCGGGGTAGCGTGGGTTATATAAGATCTCTTGCTCCTTCCTGCGTTGTTCTACGGTGTATACTGTTTGTCCGACGTAAGAATGGCCACACTCGCAAGATATTTTGTAGTCCCCAGGTGTTCTGAGACCTGCTGCGTCTTTATCTGGTACCAGTAACTGACGGAGACATTTCCATAGGCGCCATTTAGCCTAGCTGCTCCTTTCGATACGTTGACGACACGTTTGTCATTTGGCCACTCGGGCGTGCTGTACCTGACGAGTTCTTGGAACAGCTCAGGGACATTAACAGTTCACCAAGAAGGAAGAAAAAGACGATGGATTGCCCTTCCTTGATGTCTTCATCCAGTGCAAACGAAATGGATGCCTTGGCCACAGCGTGTATAGAAAACCTACCCACACCGATCTGTACTTGTACACCATCAGCCATCATCAACCGGTACAGATGCGGACTGTGTTACAAACATAGGTGCATCGTGCACGAATGATATCAGACGCTGATAATCTGTCCCATGAGCTGAGCCATCTACGCAAGGTCTTCGGGAGCAACGGGTATAACATGCATCAAGTAAATGAAGTGATTTCGAGCTAAAACCACAATAAGACCACCGTAGAGGAACAGGAAAAGAAACTTGCTTTACTGACGCTCTGTGACTCCGTGACCGGCAAGGTAAGCCACCTGTCGAAATGCCGCAAGGCTAAATCGATCTTCAGGCCTGTGAAAAAAGTCCGCAAGTAATGGTACGAGTTATAGACGCAGCATGTCTCAGAATACCTGGGGTCTATAGGATACGTTGCGCGTGTGGCCAGTCTTACGTCAGACAAGCAGTATGAACTGTGGAACAACGCAGGAAGGAGAATGAGGCACTTTATTGTCTACGCTACCCTTAGAAATCCGCTTTCATTGAACATGCTTTAGAAAGCGGTCGTCAGATAAAATTTGACGAAACCTCTGTCGTAGCTCGCACTACCGGCTTCTAGGATTGTGTAATTAAAGAAGGCACTGAAATAAAAATCATCGGGAACACCCTATGCAGAGAAGCTGGCCTGCAGCTCAGAGCTGCGCGGGATCCAGTGGTCGCGCATTTGAAGAGGGCACATTGGACACCAAGTCGACATATGCCCATATATGGCGACGCCGCGAGTACCAGCCGGCAGCAAGTGTATATAAGAGCGTACCAGCACAACACTGGCAATCATACCATTTGAAAATAGCGAAGGAGTGCTTGGCCGAAAGCTCGTGTAAGTTTAATCACTTGACGCTGCTGGAGACACGAGGACTTGTTATTCATCTAGGGAACGTGTTGTTGGGATGGATAGTCTACTAGTGTCTCACCCGCACTACTCAACACTTGGGCCGACTTGGGAATAAGGTCGATCTGAGAGCGCGACTTGTGCCCCTACTTTTGTGCGATGTCCTGGCACTCTTGATACGTGTCTGAGACAAGTGACGCAGTGATTGCCCCTCTGGACTAGTATTCGACACTGAAAACATTGTTCTTTTGGAACGAACGCCTTTCTAGCATCGCAGAATTGCTCCACGCTCGGCGTAAGTCACTTGCTTGATCACGGGCATTGAGTCACGCGTTGTCTCTTTCTGGTAGAGCGAGATATCTTTGCCGAAACGAGAAATTATGAGCCCGTCTTACGACGAGTGGAGAGTTTGACAAGGTTCGGTCAATGAGAACGCTATGCGGCAGAATTAATTTCTTTTCCACCGCACTCTGCTGCTTTCTTTCTCGTCGCCCGGAGCACCCGGAGTGGCCGAGCGGTTCTAGGTGCTACAGTCTGGAACCGCGCGACCGCTACGGTCGCAGGTTCGAATCCTGCCTCGGGAATGGATGTGTGTGATGCCCTTAGGTTAGTTAGGTTTAAGTAGTACTTTGTTCCAGGGGACTGATGATCTCAGAAGTTAAGTCCCATAGTGCTCAGAGCCATTTGAACCATTTGAACCGGAGCACCGCGCTGTAGTAAACAATCTTTACAGACATTTTTCAAGTATGAATATGAACGCGATCGAGCAGAAAAGTTCGATTTGATGGATAGAACGGAGAAAATAGCAGACATTGCTTTACTTTTATATTTTAGAGATCATGACAGAAGTCAGATTAGTAAAGTTTCCAGTTTCCAGATTCCATAGCAGGGTATCGGGTCTTTGCTCAAATCTCTGTTCATTCAGAGCGTTTGGTGACCTGAATCCTTCCCTGTGCAAGGCATCCTTAAATACAAATTACTTACAAGCAGTTGTTTTCCGCTCACAACGAAGTTTCCAGTGGATCTGTAATATAATTTCTTTTCTGATTCTAAGATCTTCTTCGGAAAGAAGGTAAGCTAACCTCATTCGATATTTACTAGCGCAACCATGGTGAAGGTTTATAAATAATCTAGTTGTAAACTTGAAAGTAGGCTGTTTATGTGTCTATGTCGGCAGCGCTACGTAGCATTCTGCATTAATAACTCTGACAGCGCTGTGTGCACACTGTAGGAGACTCTGTAGCTGGTCGGACTAGCAGTTGGAGATGAACAGCCAGCAGTGATGGAAGTTGGGTGTGAGTAGTCAGCAGTGATGGAGGTTAGAGGTTAATAATTAGCAGTGTTGAAGGTTCGCAGTACTAGCGCTAGAGGACGGTCTGAATGTGTTTCCGTCATAGAGATTTATTACTGATGAGTATATAATTTTTTTGAACTGGTTGTCACTTGATTAAGGTAAAATGTGGTAAATACATTGTTTGCTCCGCAACGAAATCTTTCCTTTGCTAACCACATGCCTATTAGTAGTTAGAGCCTTCAGTAGTTAGAATCTCTTATTTAGCTGGCCGTATTGGCTTCTGTGAGGTAAGTGACTTATGATATCTATGAGTTATTGTTAGGATTTCTTCTAATTCAGGGCCATTCTTTTGAGTTAATTTTATATCAGTCAGATCGCGTTATCCTTGAATATTGTGGGTAATTAATGAATAGGAAAACTGTGAGTTCTGTTTGTCAGGGCAAATTCTGTAGGTCAGTGTTAAAATGATAAAGACTAGCAAAGAGACTGTATCTTCAATTTCACTCAGCAGTTTCAGAATTAAATAACGTAGAAGTTTCTCCTTCTCAGTTATTTCAGCTTAAGTAAAAAAATATATATATATAAGTAAAGAAGTTTCAAACTGTACTGTTCATCCACGACCCGTAGATTATGAGAATTTATTAATTCACACTTTTTCCTGGTATTACGAATTTCAGCCACATGTATTTTCTTCCATGTTAGAATTAACATGCGCTTTCATGCTTTCATGGACCGGAGCGCTTCTTGCATCTGTGTTACACTTGATTCAGTATTTCATTGAACATGGGTTCTCATTTTGTTCAAATGGTTCAAATGGCTCTGAGCACTATGGGACTTAACTGCTGTGGTCATCAGTCCCCTAGAACTTAGAACTAATTAAACCTAACTAACCTAAATACATCACACACATCCATGCCCGAGGCAGGATTCGAACCCGCGACCGTAGCGGTCACGCGGTTCCAGACTGAAGCGCCTAGAACCGCACGGCCACCGCGGCCGGCTCTTGTTTTGTGAAAGATTTTCAAGAAACGAGGTACATCTACATCTACATTGATACTCCGCAAGCCACCCAACGGTGTGTGGCGGAGGGCACTTTACGTGCCACTGTCATTACCTCCCTTTCCTGTTCCAGTCGCGTATGGTTCGCGGGAAAAACGACTGTCTGAAAGCCTCCGTGCGTGCTCTAATCTCTCTAATTTTACATTCGTGATCTCCTCGGGAGGTATAAGTAGGGGGAAGCAATATATTCGATACCTCATCCAGAAACGCACCCTTTCGAAACCTGGCGAGCAAGCTACACCGCGATGCAGAGCGCCTCTCTTGCAGAGTCTGCCACTTGAGTTTATTAAACATCTCCGTAACGCTATCACGGTTACCAAATAACCCTGTGACGAAACGCGCCGCTCTTCTTTGGATCTTCTCTATCTCCTCCGTCAGACCGATCTGGTACGGATCCCACACTGATGAGCAATACTCAAGTATAGGTCGAACGAGTGTTTTGTAAGCCACCTCCTTTGTTGATGGACTACATTTTCTAAACACTCTCCCAATGAATCTCAACCTGGTACCCGCCTTACCAACAATTAATTTTATATGATCATTCCACTTCAAATCGTTCCGCACGCATACTCCCAGATATTTTACAGAAGTAACTGCTACCAGTGTTTGTTCCGCTATCATATAATCATACAATAAAGGATCCTTCTTTCTATGTATTCGCAATACATTACATTTGTCTATGTTAAGGGTCAGTTGCCACTCCCTGCACCAACTGCCTATCCGCTGCAGATCTTCCTGCATTTCGCTAAAATTTTCTAATGCTGCAACTTCTCTGTATACTACAGCATCATCCGCGAAAAGCCGCATGGAACTTCCGACACTATCTACTAAGTCATTTACATATATTGTGAAAAGCAATGGTCCCATAACACTCCCCTGTGGCACGCCAGAGGTTACTTTAACGTCTGTAGACGTCTCTCCATTGATAACAACATGCTGTGTTCTGTTTGCTAAAAACTCTTCAATCCAGCCACATAGCTGGTCTGATATTCCGTAGGCTCTTACTTTTTTTTCAGGCGACAGTGCGGAACTGTATCGAACGCCTTCCGGAAGTCAAGAAAAATAGCATCTACCTGGGAGCCTGTATCTAATATTTTCTGGGTCTCATGAACAAATAAGGCGAGTTGGGTCTCACACGATCGCTGTTTCCGGAATCCATGTTGATTCCTACATAGTAGATTCTGGGTTTCCAGAAATGACATGATACGCGAGCAAAAAACATGTTCTAAAATTCTACAAGAGATCGACGTAAGAGATATAGGTCTATAGTTTTGCGCATCTGCTCGACGACCAAGATGGAGCTGCTGAGACAACGTAACTGCAAATGATTGTTTTCACCAAACATGCTAAATGTCCGTTAGTTATTAGGTAAGGTAGGTAACAATCAGCAAAGACATTTATCCTTGCACATAACGGATCTATAAGGTGCGATTTCTTATTCTTTGAAGTTGTGTAGTATATGGTTAACAGTTTCATGTACGGGCTGTGTTATGAGTACCTCCGAGTAACGTTCCTCCATTCGTTGCGTTTTATGCGATCTTGTCATATTCTACGGTTAGCCAGCAGGACAGATCGCGTTATCATTGGGTCACATTCGCTGTCTGGCGATGGATTTCAGAGAATGAAGCGTGCTTGTCATTTCGGCTGAAAGCTATTAGGTATTCGAGATAGGAGGACAGTTTACAACAGGAATTTAAACCGTAATCTTTCTTCCATTCATCACAAATGTGGTCCTTAACTAATCAAACCGTCAGTGGCTGAACGTCAAAAACAAGCTCATACGATTTTTTAAAATCAATAACCATTATGTATTCACAGTATAAAACAGGTGATTTACTAAAACAGGATATGTCCTGTGATGAATAGTAAATAAATGGTGCCTGAATACTGGCGACTGGCTCTCTAATATCAACCCGTGGCTTGGGATAACTTTATACAGGTTGTCCCAAATGTTCAGGCTCCAAAACATACACACGGCACAGTATCCTTAACTAATTATTTTGAGATCAGGAACCAATGTCCCGAAAATATTTCAGGGAGTACGAGCAATGTATGTAAGAAATGGTTCAAATGGCTTTGAGCACTATGGTACTTAATATCTGAGGTCATCAGTCCCCTAGAACTTAGAAGTACTTAAACCTAATTAACCTAAGGACATCACACACATCCATGCCCGAGGTAGGTTTCGAGCCTGCGACCGTAGCGGTCGCGCGGTTCCAGACTGAAGCGCCTAGAACCGCTCGGCTACAACGGCCGGCAATGTACGCTCCTGGAAATTGAAATAAGAACACCGTGAATTCATTGTCCCAGGAAGGGGAAACTTTATTGACACATTCCTGGGGTCAGATACATTACATGATCACACTGACAGAACCGCAGGCACATAGACACAGGCAACAGAGCATGCACAATGTCGGCACTAGTACAGTGTATATCCACCTTCCGCAGCAATGCAGGCTGCTATTCTCCCATGGAGACGATCGTAGAGATGCTGGATGTAGTCCTGTGGAACGGCTTGCCATGCCATTTCCACCTGGCGCATCAGTTGGACCAGCGTTCGTGCTGGACGTGCAGACCGCGTGAGACGACGCTTCATCCAGTCCCAAACATGCTCAATGGGGGACAGATCCGGAGATCCTGCTGGCCAGGGTAGTTGACTTACACCTTCTAGAGCACGTTGGGTGGCACGGGATACATGCGGACGTGCATTGTCCTGTTGGAACAGCAAGTTCCCTTGCCGGTCTAGGAATGGCAGAACGATGGGTTCGATAACGGTTTGGATGTACCGTGCACTATTCAGTGTCCCCTCGACGATCACCAGTGGTGTACGGCCAGTGTAGGAGATCGCTCCCCACACCATGATGCCGGGTGTTGGCCCTGTGTGCCTCGGTGGTATGCAGTCCTGATTGTGGCGCTCACCTGCACGGCGCCAAACACGCATACGACCATCATTGGCACCAAGGCAGAAGCGACTCTCATCGCTGAAGACGACACGTCTCCATTCGTCCCTCCATTCACGCCTGTCGCGACACCACTGGAGGCGGGCTGCACGATGTTGGGGCGTGAGCGGAAGACGGCCTAACGGTGTGCGGGACCGTAGCCCAGCTTCATGGAGACGGTTGCGAATGGTCCTCGCCGATACCCCAGGAGCAACAGTGTCCCTAATTTGCTGGGAAGTGGCGGTGCGGTCCCCTACGGCACTGCGTAGGATCCTACGGTCTTGGCGTGCATCCGTGCGTCGCTGCGGTCCGGTCCCAGGTCGACGGGCACGTGCACCTTCCGCCGACCACTGGCGACAACATCGATGTACTGTGGAGACCTCACGCCCCACGTGTTGAGCAATTCGGCGGTACGTCCACCCGGCCTCCCGCATGCCCACTATACGCCCTCGCTCAAAGTCCGTCAACTGCACATACAGTTCACGTCCACGCTGTCGCGGCATGCTACCAGTGTTAAAGACTGTGATGGAGCTCCGTATGCCACGGCAAACTGGCTGACACTGACGGCGGCGGTGCACAAATGCTGCGCAGCTAGCGCCATTCGACGGCCAACACCGCGGTTCCTGGTGTGTCCGCTGTGCCGTGCGTGTGATCATTGCTTGTACAGCCCTCTCGCAGTGTCCGGAGAAAGTATGGTGGGTCTGACACACCGGTGTCAATGTGTTCTTTTTTCCATTTCCAGGAGTGTATGTAAGTAACATGTTTCCATACTGCTCTTGTTTCATAACAAAATACTGCAAGCCGCACTGACGTTGTCGACGATACCTTATAAATCAATACACTGTCTCAAATTCACGACTGGTTGCCGACGATGGAATATTTCTCCTTGCAGGAGGCGTTCAACGTATGGCGTAGTACAGTGTAATGTACGGAGTTCACAGTAGAATAAAACTCTTCAAAAGACGTCATGTTCGCCATAGCTTGTTAAACGTATTTCATTGAAGAAGGCACTGTTTCAGTTATGGCTTTTAGTCACCATCAAATAGAACAAAATTTTTACAGTATCTAGAGCACAAAATTGTCGCTGTGTTCTACTTGAAAATATCTTAAATCCAAAATTAGTGTTACAGATTTTGAAAATAAGTAAATTTAACAGTCGAAGGCGTCCATGGCATCTCTTAAAAAGGCGACCAAAATTCTCAACGAAGAACGCGCTGTACTGTTTAGTGACATGTCAGATAGTTTGGGAGAAGTCACAGAGTGCAGCGTATTTGGTGTTGTGGAGCAGCAATTACAGCCTTACAACATGTACAAGCAATTGTGCCAAATCATTGTGAATGCAGAGATTCGCCGGACTGAGTGCTGAAACATATGTTCACTGAGGCTGGCAACCGTCACACTGCACAATTGTTACGAATAAGTTGTTATACTTAGCTCTTGACCATTAGTACTTTACCTCAAAGTGCTCAATTCACCATTCTTTAGCACGACTAGAATTTTGATTATAAAGGTTCGGTACAATATATGCCCGTGCTTGATGATGATTAACATAAAGATTACCTTTTTCCTATTATTTTTACGACGTGGATAACCTCGTACATTCCAACCTTCTATGTCACTAGCGAACCCAGCGATATTTCGTAAATGATAATTATGTTTGGGAATTTAAAATACGTCCTAATCACCTCTTTCTTTTTTCTTTGTCCATCTCCTCCTTCTTCCCCCTCCCCCTGTCCATCCACTCTTTCCCCCTCCCTCTGTCTATCTCCTGCTCCCCCACTTTCTCTCTCTCTTCATCTCCCACCCCCTTCTCTATCCATATCCTTTTGCCCCTCCCCCCCCCCCCCCCCCACCTTCCGTCTGACCTTGACCCTTGTTAATCATAACTACAAACGAAAGCCTCATTGGGAATTGAAGCTACATAAAATGAATGGGTGATTCGTTGGGGCCATTGGATACCTGTCCAGGTGATGGAGCTTCGAGGGTAGTAGCTTCAGTGACAGTATTTCGCATAGTTTTAATTTGAGGGCGGATAGGATTACTAAGTATTAGCCGAGTCAGACGCCATAATAGTATGCTAATCATACGCTGACGAGGCATAAATGCAACTTTTCTGTTTTCTTTCAAGATCGATTGCGAGGAAGAAAAATAAGACGGCACTCTGTTGTGTCTACAAATTCGTTCATATCTATATACAAGGAGAAAGTAAATAACCGTAAATGGGAGAAACATTGCATCTAATGATTTATTCATCATTATCGTTGTTGAAACCGACTGAGAGAAAGAAAACAGAGCTGTACTTTTCACAGCACAGCATTTTCATTCATGCAATCGGTTCTAACAGAAAACTATTGGTTAAAATAACACATACCGCCTAAGCCGGTTAGAAAGTTTGTTAAACAATCGTGTAAAAAACTTAATCATATCAGTGAATAATTTTTCGAGAATCTCTGCTAACGTTTCGTTACTACATAGAGTGTCCTGCCCAAGCTGTTGGGACAGGTTTCTTGTACAAAATAAAGAAAAATAGTCCAGTAAACATGAGCTCTAAAATGCAGACCCTAACAGCTGGTGAGCAAGATGTATGAGGCAGGAGAATTTCCCGCAGACTTCAAGAAAATATAATAATTCCAATCCAAGATGTTAACAGATGTGAAAATTACCGAACTATCAGTTTAATAAGTCACAGCTGCAAAGTACTAACGCAAATTCTTTGCAGACGAATGGAAAAACTGGTAGAAGCCGACCTCGGGGAAGATCAGTTTGGATTCCGTAGAAATGTTGGAACACGTGAGGCAATACTGACCTTCCGACTTAACTTAGAAGAAAGATTAAGGAAAGGCAAACCTACGTTTCTAGCATTTGTAGACTTATGAAAGCTTTTGAGAATGTTGACTGGAATACTCTTCTTCAAATTCTAAAGGTGGCAGGGGTAAAATACAGGGAGCGAAAGGCTATTTACAATTTGTACAGAAACCAGATGGCAGTTATAAGAGTCGAGGGACATGTAAGGGAAGGTGGTTGGGAAGGGAGTGAGACAGGATTGGTAGCCTCTCCCCGATGCTATTCAATATGTATATTGAGCAAGCAGTAAAGGACCAAATGAAAAATTCGGAGTAGGTATTAAAATCCATGGAGAAGAAATAAAAACCTTGAGGTTCGCCGATGACATTATAAATCTGTCAGAGACAGCAAAGGACTTGCAAGAGCAGTTGAACGGAATGGACGGTGTCTTGAAAGGAGGGTATAAGATGAACATCAACAAAAGCAAAACGAGGATAATGGAATGTAGTCGAATTAAGTCGGGTGATGCTGAGGGAATTAGATTAGGAAATGGGACACTAAAAGTAGTAAAGGAGTTTTGCTATTTGGGATGCAAAATAACTGATGATGTTCGAAGTAGAGAGGATATCTGAAGAAGAGAAATTTGTTAACATCGAGTATAGATTTAAGTGTCAGGAAGTCGTTTCTTAAAGTATTTGTGTGGAGTGTAGCCATGTATGGAAGTGAAACATGGGTGATAAATCGTTTGGACAGAAAGAGAATAGAAGCTTTCGAAATGTGGTGCGACAGAAGAATGCTGAAGATTATATGGGTAGATCACATAACTAATGAGGAAGTATTGAATAGGATTGGGGAGAAGAGGAGTTTGTGGCACAACTTGACAAGAAGAAGGGACCGATTGGTAGGACATGTTCTGAGGCATCAAGGGATCACCAATTTAGTATTGGAAGGCAGCGTGGAGGATAAAAATCGTAGAGGGAGACCAAGAGAAGAATACACTAAGCAGATTCAGAGGGATATAGGTTGCAGTACGTACTGGGAGATGAAGAGGCTTGCACAGGATAGAGCAGCATGGAGAGCTGCATCAAACCAGTCTCAGGACTGAAGACCACAACAACAACAGCAACAAGAGCTATGAGCACTTGTTCACTAGAACAGATGTATTTCACACCAGCGAGGATGAATAAGTGCCCGTTCCTCTTAAAGTATACATTTTGGCCCCATGTTTACTGAACTTTTTTTTTTGTTTGGTCTGTACTACCTCCTCACAAAATTTTCAAAACAGAGTCCTTGCAGTCGAAGAGATCTGTCTGATGGTATCAAAGATGAATAAGTGCTCATAGCTCTGAACTTATGTATATTAGAGCACATGTTCACTAGACTTTTTTACTTCCTTTTGGCCTATGTTTCTCCAAATGGTTATTAGAGCATCATGTAGAAATCTGATCGGTCAAGAACTTTTCGATATTTTTAATAACAACATTAACTAGCATCTTGTCTTTGTACACGCAAGAGCCAAACAAACTGGTACAACTGCCTAATAACGTGTAGCGCCCCCAAGAAGTGCCGCGTCATGAAGTGGCATGGACTCGACTAATGTCTGAAGTAATGCTGGAGGGAATTGACATCATGAGTCCTGCAAGGTTGTCCATAAATCCGTTAGGGTACGACGGGGTGGAGATCTATCTTGAACAGCACGTTACAAGGCATCCCTGATATGCTCAATAAATTTCATGTCTAAGGAGTTTGCTGGTCAGCGGAAGTGCTTAAACTCGGTAGCGTGTTTCCACAGCCACGCTGTAGCAATTCCAGACGTGTGGGGTGTCGCATTGTCCTGCTGGAATTGCCTAAGTCCGCCGAAATGCACAATGAACACGAATGGGTGCTGGTGATCAGACAGGATGCTTACGAACGTATCACCTGTCAGAGTCGTATCTAAACATATCAGCTGCCCCATATCACTCCAACTGCACACGCCCCATACTATTACAGAACCTCCACCAGCTTGAGCAGTCCTCTGCTGACATTTAGGGTTCACAGATTCATGAGTTTGTCTTCATACCCGTACACGTCCATTCGCTCGATACAATTTGAAACGAGACTCGTCCCACCAAGCAATATGTTTCAAGTCATCAATGGTCCCATGTCGGTGCTGACGGGCCCAGGCGAGGCGTGAGTCTTTGTGTTGTGCATTCATCAAGGGTACACGGGTGGGCCTTCGGCTCCGAAAGCCCATATCGGTGACGTTTCGTTGAATGGTTTGCATGCTGACACTTACTGATGGCCCAGCATTGAAATCTGCAGTAATCTGCGGAAGGGTTGCACTTCTGTCACGGTGACCGATTCTCTTCAGTCGTCATTGGTACCTTTCTTAATGTATCTCTTTCTGACCTTAGCGATGTCGGAGATGAGATTTGATGTTTTACTGGATTCCTGACAGCCGCGCGGGATTAGCCGAGCGGTCTTGGCGCTGCAGTCATGGACTGTGCGGCTGGTCGCGGCGGAGGTTCAAGTCCTCCCTCGGTCAAGGATGTATGTGTTTGTCCTTAGGATAGTTTAGGTTAAGTAGTGTGTAAGCTTAGGGACTGATGACCTTAGCAGTTAAGTCCCATAAGATTTCACATACATTTGAATTTTTTTTTATTCCTGACGTTCACGGCACACTCGTGAAATAGTCGTACTGGGAAATCCCCACTTTATCGCTACCCCGGAGATCTATGTCTCATCATTCGTACGCAGATTATAACACTACGTTCAGACTCACTTAAATCTTGATAACCTGCCATTGTAGCAGCAGTAACCGATCTAAGATCTGCGCCAGACACTTATTGTCTTATGTAGCCGTTGCCGACTGCAGCGCCGTATTCTGCCTGTTTACTTATCTCTGTATTTGAATAAGCATGTCTATACCAGTTTCTTTTGCGCTTCAGTGTATTTTACCGTAGAATTTTCACTGTGTTTGTCATCTGTATGTTTCTTAATGCTAGTAATAAAGATCATTCCTCAAGGTGAAACAAAATTCGTGCACTCGGACGTTAAAGCGAGATTCCTTGTGTACTAAGAGCAGAAAAAATCTCTAACAAAATTCTGTCCTGTGCATATCTTTGGTTAGTGCAGTGGGTAGAATTTTGCGTTAGAATATTCACGTTTAAGAGTTCGATATCAGTCTTTTTTTATTTGTAGTTGTGTTCTGCGCATTAAAGCTGCAGTACAGGCTCTTTCTTGAACGATATCTTACAACGAGAGGGGTTTTCTCTTTTTTTTATGTGGCAGGTTTTGGTGAGACGTCTCAGAGAATTCATGAAAATAATCAGAAATAAAGAAACTGCAATATTGATAAGCTAATAGATGATACCGAAGCAGAGCGCCGTGGCAGGAGGGTATACCGGAAACTTCGAATGCAGTCGATGAAGTAGTGCGTAACAATATATTTAGACGATGTGGCTATGTGATTATCATGGTTGCAGGGGACAAAAGAAGTAGGAACAGACTCAGAAGGAGAGTGTGGCGCCGGTTTCCTTACTTTCGGGAAATGAGTGTAGCAGATGAAAATGAGTGCAATGTTGGCAGCGAACAGGGCAGCGTGAAGGTATGCGGTGAGTGGAAGAGTAAACGTTTAAAGCCAAAATACGTGTTTAAAAACTGAATAATAAAGTCGAGTGTAGCCTCACCTCTGTTCTAATTTTAAATAAAAGGGTTGGAACTTTAATAGTGGCAACTATTTATTTACAGCTCTTGCAGAATTTATATGTGTTTCAAAGTTTTACTGACCTTCAGAGTAGTCACCAGCATTGTATATAGCCCGTTGCCAGTGATGTGGAAGTCGTAGGATACTCTTAGCAGTGCGAGTTGTGCTGACATTTCGAGCAGCGCGGTCTATTGCCCGACGAATCTGTAGTAGTTCTGAAGCGAATGCCGTGAAGTGTTTCCTTCAGTTTAGAAATCGAGTTGAACTCACGAGGGCTTAAGTCAGGCGAGTGCAGTAGGTGGTATAGCACTTAGCAGCCCCATCAGTCAAACAAATCAGTAATAGCTTGCACTGCACGTGCTTGAGCACTGTCCCGCAAAATGATGGTCAGGTCCTGCAGAAAGTTTCATCAGTTCTGTCTTTATGCTGTTCGTTTTTGGAACACAACCTACAGCCAGCTTAGAGACAGCAAAATATGCACCTACTTATGCAAGGGGAAACTGGTTCCTTTCTCGAATTTATTGGTGCAATTAAACGCTGGTCAGCTCTTTTCCAGTTTTCTTCGCGTGAACTGGAATACGCGGACAGTATAATTACGTAACAAATTCTGTATATCTTCCGGAAAATATATAATATTCGATCTCCGTCCTTAAAAGTCACAGTATACTTCCACGTAAGAGACTCATACCATCACATTGGCGTCTGGCCGAAGGTTCAAAATATCCCACGACTGCACCGCACTCTAGTAGTCTAGTTACTTTTTACAAGGTCTTTGGTTACGTGAACCACCGCCATGTTACACGCTATAAATTCAAGTTCTCTAACGGCAGAGGGTCGCAGCTTGCGTCATCGAAGCGGAAAAATCAACTGAACAATATGCCCGACATGTAATACCTAAACCGACACTGAGAACGGAATAAAAAGTTTGGAAACATCACTTTTCATCACAAACTGCTACTATCACGTATCTGTGCTACTGTGATACGTAGTGCTACATTCGATATACACTAAAAAAGTGAAGAAACTGCGCCGGCTGCGGTGGCCGAGTGGTTCTAGGCGCTTCAGTCCGGAACCGCGCGACTACTACGGCCGTAGGTTCGAACCCTGCCTCGGGCATGGATGTGTGTGATGTCCTTAGGTTGGTTAGGTTTAAGTAGTTCTAAGTTCTAGGGGACTGATGACGTCAGATGTTAAGTCCCATACTGCTCAGAGCCATTTGAACAATTTTGAAGAAACTGCTGCACCTGCCTAATCTCGTGTAGGAGCCCCGCGACCAAGCAGAACTGCCGCAAGCGACGTCTTATAGACTCGAAAAATGTCTGAAGTAGTGCTGGTGGGAACTGACGCCATGAATCCCGCAGGGCTGTCCATAAATCCGTAAGAGTACGAGGGGCGTGAAGATCTCTACTGAACAGCACGTTGCAAGACATTCCAGATATGCTCAGTAATGTTCATGTCTGGGGAGTCTGGTGGACAGCGGAAGTGTTTAAACTCAAAGAGTGTTTCTGGAGACACTCTGTAGCAATTCTGGACGTGTGAGGGTGTAGCATTGTCCTGCTGGAATTGTCCAAGTCTGCCGGAATGCACAGTGAACATGGATGGATGCAGGTGATCAGACAGGATGCTTATGTACGCGTCGCCTATGAGAGTCGTATCTAGACGTATCAGGTGCCTCATACCACACCATTACAGAGTCTCCACCAGCTTGAACAGCCCCGTGCTGACAAATAGGCCCCATGGGTTCATGAGGCTGGCTCCATAACGGTACACGTCCACCTGCTCGATAAAATTTGAAACGAGACTCTTCCGACCAGGCAACATGTTTCCAGTCAGCAACAGTCCAATATCTGTGTTGAAAAGCCCTGGCGGGCGTAAACCTTCGTGTCGTGCAGTCATCAAGGTTACAGCAGTTGGCTTTCGTCTCCTAAAGCCCATATCGATGATGTTTCGTTGAGTGGTTTACGCTGACAGCTGTTAATGCCCCAACAGCGGCATCTGCAGCAATTTGCCAAAGGGTTGAACTTCTGTCATGTTGAACAATTCTCTTCAGTCTTCGCTGGTCCCGTTCCTGCAGCATCTTTTTCCGGCCGCAGTGACGTCGGAGATTTGCTGTTTTACCGGATTCCTGATATTCACGGTACACTCGTGATATGGTGTTGATGGAAAATCCACACATCATCGCTACCTCAGAGATGCTGTGTCCCATCGGTCGTGTGCCGACCATAATACCACGTTCAAACCATTTAAATCTTGATAACCTGCCATTGTAGCAATAGTAACCGTTCTAACATCGGCGCGAGACACTTTTTGTCTTATATAGGCGTTTCCGACCGCAGGACCGTATTCTGCCTGTTTACATATCACTATTTTTGAATTTTCGTGCCTACACCAGTTTCTTTGGTGCATCAGTGTAAGTTATTTGGCCTGCCTTATTAATTTGTAACTAATTCTTTGACGCCCTCTCGTATACATGGTGTTTCAACAACACTTTTACAAATTTGGGGGAGGGGGGGGGGGAGGGAGGGGTAGGTTCCTTACACTAAACAATAAAAGAAGGTCATACAAACATATGTTCGAAAATCATTCGTTTTCGAGATATTAATGAAAACTGACTCAACAGGTTTCGAGCTACACTCCAAAAAATTGACTTACCCAAGCACCCATTTTTCTCATTTCATACTAGATGGCGTTTTGTTGCCAAGTTGGGTTGTTCGCATTCGCCATTCTTCAACGAGACGATTGTGTACATGTTCTACAGGCAGAGTGTTAATTGAAAATGCTCTGTTCGGACATGGCAAAATATTAATTGCGTGAGCAAGCAGACGTGATTTTTATGTACGACCACGGAATGGTAATGGATACGAGGCTGCATGGCTGTATCAGACATCGTTTCCAACCAAAGACAGCCGAGTCATCCGACCTTTTGGTCCTAAGCATCGTTGCTTTACGGAAACAGTGTCCGTAGCACCACGGATTCTTGATCGAGAAGGATCACGTGTTGCTTGCACATCTGACCAAGAAGAGCACTTCTAAGTGCTGTCGAAGAAGAGTCAGGTACCAGCGCAATACGGGTGGCCCTGGTGTATTGCCCATTTCCAAGTTTAGCACAGAGATACTTCAAGAACAACACATGTATCCGTATCATCTTCAATATGTTCAAAACCTTACGCCTCGCACCAAGGGAGAATTGTAGGCGATGGCTTGTTGCATAAGCTGGCAACCTGTCATTTGTATCTTCAGTTTCGTTTACAGGCGAGGCAACGTTTGGAAGAGAAGGAATAATATTTTTCCACAACCAGCACTGATTGGGCGATCACAATCCTCATGTTGTAGCAGGTACAGCCTAGACATCAGTATCAGTGTCGGCTGGAACTGCAAATGACTGTTAGGGTCGTACGTTCTCCAAGCACATCTAACAGTTGCTGTCTGCAGGGACTTTATTCAGAGCACCATCTAAGAACTACCAGAGGATGTGCCCTTACAAATAAAGAGAAAAGTATGGCTTACACAAGATGGAGCTATAGCACATTTCAATGTCAGTGTTCCAGATGCACTTACTGGCATTTACTTTGATAAATGTATAGGTAGAGGAGGATTAGTTCCATGGCTTATTGATTCCTGCTTCTTCAGAGCTATCGATTATTATCTCTAGGGACACTGCAGACGATTGATCTATGCAGCAGACCGCTCTGATGCAAAAACTCATCATTAACACGTCATGGAAACGTGCGAAGCAAGTCGAAACCATCAGGGAGTATTTGACTGGGTCCAACATTTCAAGATTCGACTAGTGCATGCGTGTTTAAAAGCAAGAGAGGGAAACTTCGAGCATTTATATATATATATATATATATATATATATATATATATATATATATATATATATATATATATATGTGTGTGTGTGTGTATATGAGCTCCAGTCACCTAAACTGTAAAGTTTCAAAAATAACTCGAAAACGAAGGATTTTCGGACATACGCTTACACGAACTTCTTTCCTTGTTTTTGTGTAAGGAACCTGTCCCCAGAGTTAGTAAAAGTATTTTGAAACACCCTTAGGACTTTTAGTACGATTTTATTGTTTCTGCTGTAGTAATTAACGTGAATCAGGATTGTGTGATCACTGACTATATTACTGACACTGTGGTTAAAATGGATTAAAGATACAGGGTGACAATTATTGAACTATATGAAAAAAACGTAAATTAGTTACAAACTAGGGCGTGCACACATTTTATTCAACATGTAAACGTCACTACAGATATTAGGCTTTAGGTTATGAAACGTTCGATATGACTGCCATCATTGGCGATGACGTGGCGCAGACGAATAACGAAATTGCATGACCCGCTTAAGTGTCGGAACATCGATGCTGTCGATGACCTCTTGAATGGCTGTTTTCATCTCAGAAACGGTTTTGGTGTTATTTCTGTACACCTTGTCTTTAATATAGCCCCACGAAGAAAGGAGTCACATGTATTCAGATCCGGAGAATATGGCGGCCAATCGAGGCCCATGCCAGTAACTCAGAGACAGAATGCGGTCTCTAAACAGTTACTCCAGAACATCAAACACTCCCCTGCTTCGATAGGGTCGAGCTCCGTCTTGCACGTCTTGTCGAAATCAGGGTCACTTTGGATAGTGAGTATGAAATCATCTTCCAAAACCTTCACGTACTGTTAGGCTGTCACACTGCCATACTGGAATATCGCACCGAGTTTTTCCGTGATTGAACATTGCACACCACACAGTCACCCGTTGAGGATTATAACACCGCTATCGCGACATGCGGATTCTCTGTTCCCGAAACGTGCCAGTTTTGCTTATTGACGAATCCATCCAGAGGCCGAGCGGTTCTAGGCGCTTCCGTCCGGAACCGCGCTGCTGCTACGGTCAAAGGTTCGACTCCTGCCTCGGGCATGAATGATTGTGATGTCCTTAGGTTAGTTAGGTTTAAGTAGTTCTAAGTCTAGGGGACTGATGACCTCAGATGTTAGGTCTCATAGTGCTTAGAGACATTTGAACCCATCCAAATGAAAGTCGGCTTCGTCGGTAAACCAAATTGTACTATGCCCCGCGGCCAATCGTGCATTTTGAACGTCCTAACGCAAACCAGTTCAGACGTTATGACGATTTTACTTCATGTAGTTCAATAATTGTCACCGTGTACAGTGAGATAAGGAATGAAACTACCACGGACTCCACTATTGTTCTCCTTATTGAGCTTCCTGTCGCGTCTTGATGTCCGTGCAGAGAAAGAGGTGTACGTGTATTTGAGAGACACACACCAGCGAACCTGCTATGAACGCGCCAGCGAGTACCGGGAGGAACAATCGCCGGGGCACGAGCAGCGGACCGCAGGCCGGGGGGCTCGGGGGAGCCACCGAGGGGGAAGGCAAACAGTCGCGCAAGAACAACAGATTAGCACAAAGGGCACAGTGGGGGCGCGCCGCACAATTAACATGGGAGCAATTACAACACTCAAATTCTCATTATTCGGCAGTAATTAAAAGAAAACCCTCGGCGACAGCTGCTGCAAAAATAACGACGCTCGCTGTAATTACACGGCGCAGGTCGGCGCCGGCACCGGCGCCGCCACCGCGACGCCGGCCGTCTCCTCCGAATCAGCGTCTCCTTTGCGGGCGCGAATTACTACTACTACTGCTACTGCTACTACTCCTATACTATTACTAGACTGGGACTATGCCATCTGTCACAAAAACTCTCTGCTGGTGCTCATGTCTCTTACAGTGCCGCTGTGTTACGACATCTTATGGCGTGTGGCGGAGGGTACATTGTATGCCACTAACACTTCCCCCTACCCCGCCCCACTCACAAATGCTGTGCGGGAAGAACGTTTGTTGGTAGTTCTTCGTGTGAGCTGGAGTCTTTTCGTAGAAGTACTCAGCAACCAGTTACACAAAAGAAATTTTGTTCTTTTACCGGTTTCAGGCAACTAGTGCCCTTCTTCAGAAGATCGCAACTATCGCATTATTAGCGAGCGTCACAAATCAGCAGCGTATGCAGCATATTACTTTGAATTACAGTGCCTGTAAATATGGAAAAGAAGAATGGAAAAGAAAATTGAGGATGTGTTCGATGACGATCACTTTGGCTTTAGGACAGGTAAATTCTCACGTTACGGTTGATATGGAAGGAATACTAAATAAAAATCAAGACACGTTCATAGGATTTGTTGACCTAGATAAAGCGTTCGACAATGTAAAATGGTGCAAGATGTTCGAAATTCTGTGAAAAACAGGAGTAAGTTATAGGGAGAAACGGTAATATAAAATACGTACAAAAGCCAAGAGGGAATAATAAGAGTGGACGACCAAGAACGAAATGCTCGAATTAGAAAGGGTGTAAGACAGATCTCTATATCGAAGAAGCAGTGATGGAAACAATAGAATGGTTCAGGAGTGGAATTAAAATTCAAGGTCAAAGGATATCAATGATAAGATTATCTGATGACATTGCTATGGACAGAGAAAGTTAAGAAGAGTTACATGATCTGCTGAATGGAATGAACAATCTGATGAGTACAGAATATGGATTGAGAGTAAATCGAAGAAAGACGGAAGTAATGAGAAGTAGCAGAAATGAAAACAGCGAGAAACTTAACATCAGGATTGAAGTTCATGAAGTAGATGAGGTTAAGGAATTATGATACCTAAGCAGCAAAATAACCAATAGCGGACGGAGCAAGGAGGACATCAAAAGCAGACCAACACAGGGAAAAAGGACATTCCTGGCCAAGATAAGTCTAAATGATTTAAATCATTGTATGATGTAACTACCACTGCCCGCTGTTATTGGGTACGTAATTTCTCTCATTGAGTTTTTGTGTATTCCCTATTGTATTTTTATATTGCTTTTTAGCCTGTAGTCTTGGCGTATTTCCATACATATGATCTGAAGTTGGCAGTTTATATTCCGATCTAGTAATGTACTGATGTGTTAACATAGCGACCTTGGCAAATACTGCCGGCCGGAGGTTCGAATCCTGCCTCGGGCATGGATGTGTGTGATGTCCTTAGGTTAGCTAGGTTTAAGCAGTTCTAAGTTCTAGGGGACTGATGACCTCAGGTGTTAAGTCCCACAGTGCTCAGAGCCATTTGAACCATTTCGGCAAATACTCGTAAATAAAAGTTTTCACAAGAAGACTGAAGTACAAATTTATAGAGGCCCGTCCTGCGCCGACTGATCATGTCAGGTAACCACAAAACGGAAAGACATACCTCCAGAATTTTACGCCACAGGGGCCATGGTTGACCGAATAAAGACAAAGGAAAACTTCATAAGAAACAGTTGATTACCACAATGGCAGCCCATGGTCTTCACCACCTTATTTGCAACAACACAACGCATCATGAATCAAACGCAACGTGTGAGTGTAAAATACGCCCCCGAATATGCGAAACATACCGTGCAGGACTCTGAACCAAAAGGACACCGTTAATACGTGAATATGTAAACCGCAATCCATGAAATTTATAATTTCTTGCATTATTATAACTGTATTTTGAACCTGTATAGATTTTTTGTTACAGTAAACATATTATTGCCATAGATTCCTGTTCTACGCATGTACGCTCTCGAAATATTTACAAAAAACCACACGTTGTTGCACATCTCTGTTGTAGCGTCTGCCACAGATGTTGGATGACCATTTCTGTGGAGCTTTTGCGCTTTTCAAACGAAGCAGTGACGAAACGCGCTGTTGTTCTTTGATTTCTATTTCCTCTACCTATCGTACCTGGTGAGCGTGTCACCCAGACTGAGGAGCAGGGGTATTCAGATACTAGATGGGTTTTATAGACTACCTCTTTCATGGATGAACTGCCCGTCCTGAGGAATCTTCCAGTGAATCTCTGTCTGGCATGTCCCTTTCCTACGATTAGCTTTATGTTGTAGTTCCACTTTAAATCCCCATATATTTAATTGATATAACTGCTTGCAGTGATTGTTCGGCTGTTCAGCAATCGTGTGATCATACAACAGTAGGTCGTTCCGCGTATTTACGCACAATATATTTGGTTATTTATAGGGGCAGCTGCCAGTACTATGCGTAAGTTTCGATCCTTTGCAGGTCTTCCTACATATCGCTACAATTTTCTGACGTTCTGACCTCTGCATATATAAGATTATCATCCATAAACAGCATGGTGGAACTTCCGACATTGTTCGTTAATATTGAAAAGAACAAGGGCTCTGTAATATTGCTTTGGGGTACGGCAGAAGTTAATATTACGTCTGAAGATTTCCGTTAGTTTCAACATTCCGTTCTTTTTGCTACAAACTCTTCGGATCAATCAAATTGCTTGCCTGATATTTCATGAACCCTATTTTTTTTTAAGTGGCATCAATCTGGGCTCCGTTTTCGATCACCTTCTGGGTCTTCTTTATCAAAAGAGCGAACTGAATTTCACGCGATCGCAAATGTCTCTGTATAAATGAACACGTATTCTTACGTAAACAGTTTCGTCACCACTTCCTCCGCTTCCCTCCAGGAATAGCCATCCAAAACGTTCCGGTTGCACCTTCGCGTGAATATGTGTTGTATGACGAAGAGTAGTTCACATACCAGTTTCATTTGCCCCCTTTTCTTGCTGCACTGGCGAACCTCTCAGTTGAAGAGGAATTTCTAGCAAACCTCCACAGGAACTCAAATTTCTCTGATCATACATCACGTTGGTTTGGACGAGAAAGAATGTGATATAAAATAATATGATGCTAGACTCGTGTTACAGTAATTGTCCACCAAATTGTAACAGTCAGTCTTTCCGTGAAGCCCAATGAACGTTTTGTAGCTACCACACTATGAAATAACTGGATATGAGGTCCGCTTTTTACGGAAACACTGATCTTTTCATATAGACCCAAACATGTTTCAGCACCTTTGCACCATCTACTGTGTTTTCTTTTTATATTCAGATCTTAATTTTACATTACAGGGCTACACAGGACCAATCTGTTCATTATGGGGCACTGATAGCTTGTCACCTGCAACTTTAGCTTTCGTAATCGTTTGTCATCTTCATTCCACTTCCACACGAGGCTTCACCCGAGACAAACACTTGCAGAAAAAGACATCCTAACATTAAAATTTATATTAGATGTTAAAGAATTTCTCCTTGGTTTCATTTCCTGCTTGCTCAACGCATTGTTTGAATAACGTCGGGGAAGGCAACAAATCTGTCTCTTTGTTTCTCAACTTCTGCTTTCCTTTAATTTCCTTCGATTCTCGAAACTACAGACTGGTTTCTGTACAATTCTGTATATACTTTCGTTCCTTGTATTATATCCCTGCTATCTTCAGTATTTCAAAGAATGTTTTTGTAATTTGATGCGCAGAAAAGTATTGAAAATTACATACGAGTAGATAAATCGTAATTACGTGAGGCTCGATGGCTGGGTGCAGGTCTTTCATCTGGACGCCACTTCGGAGTGTCCTTAGCCTATCCTAATTACGCAAGTGTGGGAAGGCAACCTACAGTTTAACGTGGAATTCGAACCACATGTCGTTGCTGGCGACTCCTCACGTCGTTAAGACTTGTATGTTCATTAAAGACAAACTGAAAAATTCCGTGGTCCGACACGGATCCCACGACCTCTCGGTTTCGAAACACGCACTTTACTGATAGACCAACAGACTTTGTCAGCGGACAGCTGAAGTGCAGGCACAGAACAGAACGGAGAGAAAAGAAATTAGGCAAAACTTGACTAAAAGAAGGGTTGGTTGGTGGGCCGCGCCCTAAGACATCAAGGGATATTCAGTTTGGTTCTAGAGGGGAGTGATGGGACGTGGTAGAAGCGAGAGAAAAACGCTTGACTGCAACAGTAGTAAGCAACCTGAATTGTATGTAGGTTGTAATACATTAAGAGTGTTGCAGAGCATAGAATAGCGCAGAGATCTGCAGTTTCGGACTGACATCCACAACAAAAATAACAAGAAAATTATAATGGGGCAGATGTGAAAGAGTAACATACCGGTTTAATGCCTATTGAAATTTTCAAACAACAGGTGGTCCCACACTTACGTCTCAGGGATAAATACACAGAAGCTCCGAGGGACATTATGGCTGATAAAGAGAAAGTATGCAGATGACGAAAGAACTGAGACTTTCTCGTACGAGTGGCAAGTGTAGCACTAGATTGCGAGAGAGGTAACTGAGACAGATCCGAATTCCGAGCGCTTGGTTATACTTGGCAGCTTGGTTAAACGTGGCAGTAAGAAAATGATACTGTAATGATTAAAAATCGCTAAATCCAGGATTGAGACAATTTTATGTTTAGACAACGAAAACGTGTGCGTGTGAGTGTCGAATTGGGATGGCACAAAATAAGGGCAGGGGTATTGGGGAACGAGGAAGAAGAGATGAACAACTCGATGGATCCAGTTAGCACTCACTGACTGTTATTCATTCTTGCGGAAGGTGTTTATTTTGCCAGATGCTTTTAGAAAAGCAAGAATAATGTTTGCGTGTAATTCCCGTCTAAACTTACGCTGTGTGCTGCACACCTCCGTTGTTTCCTCTAAATAAGCCGCCACGGATGAAGACGCTCTAATCGGAGCCCAAACGGCGCCGTGTCGGCCTCACGACTCCTGTGACGTCGCATTTGTTTTTGTTGGGAGGCGCTTGTCTTCGCCCACGCACCGCCTGCGCGTGACGTCACACGGTGCCGTAATTACCTAGCAGCCCGCCTTCACTCGCCTGCCAGCTACACACACAGTATTGTGCCTCTGGGGTGTTGATCTGTCCTTACCGCCACCACCCAACATCTGCCAGGCCGCGGTACATGGCATATCGCCCTGCAGATTTCCAAAGTTAAATGAGGCAAGCTATATACGACGTAATTTCAAGCCGTATTTTTTCAGAGTGGAAGAAGATAGTAATCCGATATCCGTGCATGGTCCCAAGCGAGTCCATTACGCAAAGATCGAAGCGTATTCGAAAAGTTCGGGCAGTCGGCCTAGACAATAATGATACTCATTAGAAAAAGTTTACACTTGAGATTTTAATTTTCTGCTATCCTACTATGCTTTTTCACTTAATAGCCGTTCACTTCTAAATACTTTTCGCAATATGTAAAGGGCCAATCAAAATGCTTTCATTTGAGGGTGTTGCTACAACGTATGTGCAAAGTATCACGACTCCGATGCAGGTATTCAAGCATCGACATGAAGGCAAGGGACTAGCGTCGCATTTGTGTCTTTCCGACGCGCGTGCGGTAAATGCAGAAATGTGAAATATGGCGACAATATTACCAAATTGGTACAAGAATGGCCAACGTGCTGTTATTTTTTGGAAATTTGTGGTAAGTTCCTATGGGACCAACTGCTGAGGTCAACGGTCCCTAGGCTTACACACAATCTATCCTAACTTAGACTAACTTACTCTAAGGACAGCACACACACCCATGCACAATGGAGGACTCGAACCTCCGACAGGGCGAGCCACGCGAACGGTGGCAAGGCATTCCAGACCGTGCGGCTACCCCGAGCGGCCTGCTGTTACTGTCTTCTTAGCTGCCAGCAGCCATGCATCGGAGAATGAAGAATGTGTATTACAGCGTATAACTAAGGCGAATCGTCCGTGAAAACTGCGAAAGGGCTGCTGCTGCTTCTTGATAACGCACGTTCCCAAGTCGCAAACGTCATGACACAGAAGTTACACCAATTCAGGCTCCCGCCCTATAGTTCTGATCTCTCCCCCTACACTTATCACGCTTTCGGTCTTTTAAACAAGGCGTTGATGGGTCGACAATTCCTGTCGGACGAGGATGTGTTGCAAGACATTGCGTTTTACCAAGCGGATGCATTCAACCTGATGCATTGGTAGGTTGATTGCCTCAGTTCTCGCGGTGATTTTTCCTGACTGATGTGCCGATTCATAAATGTACGGCCTTCGAGCGGAAACCTTTTGATAGCCCGTTACACAATGAAGGCTTTCTCGACAGGGTATCTTAGCCGCTTGTAAATCTTCTGAGTTGTATGGTCGTTGTCCATGACACTTTCTTGGTCCCTAACTTTTCATCGAGAGCTGCCCTGGATATCGTCAGAGATGCTCAGGTTTCATGAATCTCGCCGGGTAACGCGTCGGGCCTCGGAGAGCGAGTGAGTGAAAACGTGGAAAGGTGCGGTGGTAGTAGTTCACACATGGTCGGTAGAGGTAACTCTGGCCAGAGATAAATCGTAACATCTAAATGTCGCTTGCCCAAGATAAAATTTATCTATCGTTTCTGTGGCGCTACCATCGGTATACCACTACGTTTGACGCCTTCTTATTTCCGGTCAAAATTATCACCGAGCTTATATACTTTGATGACTTCTATTTATAGGATGTTAATAAAAAATGCGTTTAATACTTTGAAAGGCGTTAGTACTCATCGATCCGGCCGGAGTGTCCGAGCGGTTCTAGGCGCTTAAGTCTGGAACCGCGCGACCGCTACGGTCGCAGTTCGAATCCTGCCTCGGGCATGATGATGCGTGATGTCCGTAGGTTAGTTAGGTTTAAGTAGTTCTGAGCTCTAGGGGACTGATGACCTCAGATGTTAAGTCCCATAGCGCTCAGAGCCATTTGAACCATTTGAAAAAGACGGTGCTCAGTCCAGTGTCTAGTTAAAATTACCTCCTCCCGACGATGAGGCCGGGAGGAAGAGGTCCAAGCACAGGGAAGACGTTTTATGTACCGTAATTTATTATCCGGAAGTGCAGACCAATGTGTGTGCCATAAATGAGCAACGACATAAAACGCACTGTTGAGCGGGAAGGGGAACCTTGCGAACAGCGGGCCGAAGAAGAGAGACAGCAGCCTTTGCCGTTATACTGGCTGCCTCGTTTCCCCGTATATCAAGATGCCTTGGGATCCAGAGGAATGACACAGAGATGTCCCCCAAGTGGAGAATGTGGAGGCAGTTCTGAATCCAGTGGACCAGAGGGTAACAGGATAAAGAGCTTGGATGCTCAGAAGAGTGAGTGTGGAGGGACCCCTCTTAGTATTTACTAAAATGTGAGTGTAGGCTTCAGTACAGAATGGCACTTCCCCTACAGTGCTCGGCATTTCCCCAACAACGCCTGCCCATAACCCCCACCACTATCGCTCTCCCCACACATGCCCTGCCGTCTGAGTATCTACTAGCCACGACATTCTGCACAGACTACAGTCGACTTCACTCAAAATCCCGGTGTCCAACATCACTACCTACTCTGGTTTCGGCTCTTGAGAAAAAATGATGTGCCATTTCTCCACAGACTTTCAGACATCACAATGAGAGTGTCCTCATCAGAGTTCAAGCTATCACAAAGCCGGAAGATGGGCATATCCCATATTAATGCCCACAAATTGGTGTTTGGATGCTTTTGATCAGACAATTTACGTATCAGCTTTAATTGTTGACCCACCCTCCATGAAATCAAAAAATTGTGCCCTTTTCGTCCCTAGAAACGTTTTTTGAATCGAGTGAGTGCTTGAATTTTTCTCTTTGGTGAGCTTGCGTGGAGCCACTGCATTGACTGTTGGGTTGATTCCGCACTGGTGTAGAATATTCACTTCATGTCACCCGTAGAAACGTCAGGAGGAATTAATCTCGATCATCTTGACCGCCTTCACTTGACATTACTTGGTCATTGTGTCTTTGGTAAGTATATTTCGTTTTGTTTCGTACACAATTTGCGATGTCCGAGTTTCTCTGCTACTGTCATCAACACAGTGGTGCGTTCAGATAGAGGAAATGCATGTCAGACCACCATGGTCAGACGTCGAAGAGATCACAAATTATGTTCCACTTATCGTACGATTTTGTAGATCCGAACAGCAGCCCTGCTCTTCACCGTGTGGATTTATGTGGCAACTTTTGACGTCTCGATCTCTATGTCTAACGTTTTCTTGACTGACTGCTCCAGGCCCATAAAACAAGCACAACTGCTGACGATTTTCAACTGCTGTCGCTACTTCTGCGCACAAAAATCAAATTACAACAAGCACTTTGCAACTGGCGGGAGCAACTATCACCGAAGACATTGTTGTTTCAAGCAATCGTTGTCTGCGTTCGCCCACAGTCAAACGACTACTGGATCAGTACAATGGCTTTCGTGGTTTCGTAAGAAGTCAAGACATATCGCCTGCATTTTTTCATCTTTATACACGGCTGCAAATGTTAAAACTCTAACAAACAGACCTTCATTTTCGAATACGCCTCGTAATTATCATACAAATTTGCGTAGGAAACATAATGTTAGCGGGTTTGGAGTACCTACTTTACCGCTCAGTGGAAATGCGGTGTGGTTAGGAACTCCCGTCGGGTAGACCCTTCGCCTGGTGCAAGTCTTTAGAACTGACGCCACTTCGGCGACTTGCGTGTCGATGGAGATGAAATGATTATGATAAGGACAACACCCACTCCGAGCAGAGAAAATCTCCGACCCAGCCGGGTATCGAACCCGGGCCGTTAGGTATGACATTCCGTCGCGCTGACCACTCAGCTACTAGGGGTGGACATCCCTCAATGTCTTAAGAAGAAACTCGGGCCCTATGTGGGGAAGTGTGCGCATCACATTCGCAACAGAGGATTTGGTTCAAATGGCTCTGAGCACTATGGGACCTAACATCTGAGGTCATCGGTCCCCGAGAACTTAGAACTACTTAAACCTAACTAACCTAAGGACATCACACACATCCATGCCCGAGGTAGGATTCGAACCTGCGACCGTAGCGGTCGCGCGGTTCCAGACTGAAGCGCCTAGAACCGCTCGGCCACACCGGCCGGCAGAGGATTTCCAACAACGCCTCAGGTAGCTACAGATCACGTACTCCGACATCAAGGTCATTTTCGACTCACTCTTCCTGTTCACCCGCCTACCACTGAATAATTTACTTGAGCCGATTGGAGTAAAGTTCGGTGACGATCTCCTGGACATATTCAGGCACATATTAACCTCGACATACTTCCTATATGGGGGACAGTTCAGCGAGCAAACGGAAGGGGTGGCAATAGGCAGCACTCTCTCACCGGTGGTGGCCAATCTCTTTATGGAGAGGCACTTACACCGTCCACAGATCAAGTGAATTGCTTTTTAGGTAGTGGACGTCACCTTTGTTATAAGGCCCCATGGGAGGGAAAAGCTCGATGTTTTCTTGGACCACCTAAATGCATGCCACCCTGACATTACATTCACCATGGAACTGGAGAAGGATGGATTACTCCCATTCCTATATATATATATTAGTTAAGAGGAAGGCAGATGGTACCTTAAGTCACAATGCGTTCCGCAAACCCACTCACACTGATTTGTACCTGCAAGCCAGCAGTTGCCGCCGTCCGGCGCAGAGAAATGGAGTAATAGCTCTGGTTCACTGGGGACGAACTCTGTCAGATCCCGATAATTTGGCGACGGTGATAGAACACCTACAATCTGTGTTCTATAAAAATGGATGGAAAAAGTGGAAATGAAGTCCGATGCTTCTTGACAGAGCGTAGGGGAACGATGCGGGAGACCCGCACCGCCGTACTAGGCAAGGTCGTAATGGGGGTGGTTTGCCGTTGCCTTCCTCCGACCGCAATGGGGATGAATGGTGATGATGGAGACGACACAGCAACTTCCAGTCATCTCGGGGCAGGTGAAAATCCCTGACGCCGCCGGAAATCGAACCCGGGACCCATGGCTCGGGAAGCGAGAACGCTACCGCGAGACCACGGGCTGCGGACAAAAAAAAAAAAAAAAAAAAGGATAGCCTCCTCGAAATGTTCAAATGCACTGCGCCCTGTTCCACCGCTACAAGAAGAAACGGAGAATGTTGCTTACTTGCCATATGTCGACCCGATATCGGCCAAAATCAGCAGAACCCTCTTCAAGCATAACGTCAAGAGCATGTCCTATCCACCCATCAACATTAAGGCCCTGCTAGGGGGTAGAAAGGGGCCGTTTACCACGTGCCATGTTTATGTGCTCTGGCATACATCGGTCAGACGACTGGGACCATTGGCATTAGGTGCAAAGAGCACCAAAGGCACACCAGACAGACAGGCAACCAAGTCAGCGATAGCTGAGAACTGTTTAGAACTAAGTCATAACTATAATAATGCCATGATTCTAACACAAACATCTAGATACTGTGACAGCGTCATCAAAGATTGAGACTAAGATCACAGTGAAGCTCATCAACCGTGACGTCGGTTTCCATCTGAGCTCTGCGTGGAACCTGGCACTCGATCTTCTGAAGACGCAACATCAAGACCCGAGGGGACACAAGTATGGAGGTGTAATCTGAGAACATAGGCAACTACATGTAACGAAGGACGCATGTGAAATGATACCTAAGACAAGAGACCAGGTACCTGCGGACGTTCTACCAAGTCGCGAGCGCCGATTTGAACACCAGCTGCCTGAAAATACAGTACTGGTCATTAAAATTGCTACACCACGAAGATGACGTGCTACAGACGCGAAATTTAACCGACAGGAAGTAGATGCTGTGATATGCAAATGATTAGCTCTTCAGAGCATTCACACAAGGTTGGCGCCGGTGGCGATACCTACAACATGCTGACATGAGGACGGTTTCCAACCGATTTCTCATACACAAACAGCAGTTGACCGGGGTTACCTGCTGAAACGTTGTTGTGATGTCTCGTATAAGGTGGAGAAATGCGTACCATCACGTTTCCGACTTTGATACAGGTCGGATTGTAGCCTATCGCGATTGCGGTGTATCTTATTGCGACATTGGTCGAGATACAATGACTGTTAGCAGAATGTGGAATCGGGATGTTCGGGAGGGTAATACGGAACGCCGTGCTGGATCTCAACAGCCCCGTATCACTAGAAATCGAGATGACAGGCATCCTTTCCGCATGGCTGTAACGGATCGTGCAGCCACGTCTCGATCCCTGAGTCAACAGATGGGGACGTTTGCAAGACAACAACCATCTGCACGAACAGTTCGACGACGTTTCCAGCAGCATGGACTATTAGCTCGGAGACCATGGATGTGGTTACCGTAGACGCTGCATCACAGACAGGAGCGCCTGCGATGGTGCACTCAACGACGAACCTGGATGCACGAATGGCAAAGCGTCATTTTTTCGGATGAATCCAGGTTCTCTTTACAGCATCATGATGGTCACATTCGTGTTTGGTGACATCACGGTGAACGCACATTGGAAGCGTGTACTCGTCATCGCCATCCTGCCGTGTCACCCGGCGTGATGGTATGGGGTGCCATTGTTTACACGTCTCGGTCACCTCTTATTCGCATTGACAGCACTTTGAACGGTGGACGTTACATTTCAGATGTGTTACGAACTGTGGCTCTACCCTTCATTCGATGCCTGCGAAACCCTACATTTCAGCAGGATAATGCACGACCGCATGTTGCAGGTCCTGTACGGACCTTTCTGGATACAGAAAATGTTCGACTGCTGCCCTGGCCAGCACATTCTCCAGATCTCTCACCAACTGAAAACGTCTGATCAATGGTGGCCGAGCAACCAGTCACCAGTCACTACTCTTGATGAATTGTTGTATCGTTTTGAAGCTGCGTGTGAAGCTGTACCTGTACACTCCATCCAAGCTCTGTCTGACTCAATGCCCAGACGTACCAAGGCCGTTATTACGGCCAGAGGTGGTTGTTCTGGGTACTGATTTCTCAGGATCTATGCACCCAAATAGCGTGAAAATGTAATAACATGTCAGTTCTAGTATAATATATTTGTCCAATGAATACCCGTTTATCATCTGCATTTCTTCTTGGTGAAGCAATTTTAATGTCCAGTAGGGGTAGCGTCTTTGATTCATAATCAAAACGTCTTCGTTCCCGGGTTCGATCCCCGCCACTGCCTAAATTTTGATAAATAATCAGCATTGGCGGCCGAAGACTTCCGGCATAAGAAGTCAGCCTCATTCTGCCAACGGCCTTGTCAAAGAGGGCGGAGGAGCGGATAGAGGTTCAGGGCACTCTCTTGTCCTAGGGGTGGGAAATTGCTCCTAAAAGCGGAAGAATCAGCAATGATCAACAACATGAGGATGCAGAAGGCAATTGAAACCATTGCATTAAAGACACGTAACGTGTATCCACAGGACATGTGGCCTGTAATTGAAGAAGTGTCATGATGATCTCCCCATTGGCAAAAGATTCCGGAATAGTCCCCCATTCGGATCTCCGGGAGGGGAATGCCAAGGGGGAGGTTGCCATGAGAAAAAGATTGAATAATCAGCGAAAAGATAACGTTCTACGAGTCGGGGCGTGGAACGTCAGAAGCTTGAACGTGGTAGGGAAACTAGAAAATCTGAAAAGGGAAATGCAAAGGCTCAATCTAGATATAGTAGGGGTCAGTGAAGTGAAGTGGAAGGAAGACAAGGATTTCTGGTCAGATGAGTATCGGGTAATATCAACAGCAGCAGAAAACGGTATAACAGGTGTAGGATTCGTTATGAATAGGAAGGTAGGGCAGAGGGTGTGTTACTGTGAACAGTTCAGTGACCGGGTTGTTCTAATCAGAATCGACAGCAGACCAACACCGACAACGATAGTTCAGGTATACATGCCGACGTCGCAAGCTGAAGACGAACAGATAGAGAAAGTGTATGAGGATATTGAAAGAGCAATGCAGTATGTAAAGGGGGACGAAAATCTAATAGTCATGGGCGACTGGAATGCAGTTGTAGGGGAAGGAGTAGAAGAAAAAGTTACAGGAGAATATGGGCTTGGGACTAGGAATGAAAGAGGAGAAAGCCTAATTGAGTTCTGTAACAAGTTTCAGCTAGTAATAGCGAATACCTTGTTCAAGAATCACAAGAGGAGGAGGTATACTTGGAAAAGGCCGGGAGATACGGGAAGATTTCAATTAGATTACATCATGGTCAGACAGAGATTCCGAAATCAGATACTGGATTGTAAGGCGTACCCAGGAGCAGATATAGACTCAGATCACAATATAGTAGGGATGAAGAGGAGACTGAAGTTCAAGACATTAGTCGGGAAGAATCAATACGCAAAGAAGTGGGATACGGAAGTGCTAAGGAATGACGAGATAGGTTTGAAGTTCTCTAACGCTATAGATACAGCAATAAGGAATAGCGCAGTAGGCAGTACAGTTGAAGAGGAATGGACATCTCTAAAAAGGGCCATCACAGAAGTTGGGAAGGAAAATATAGGTACATAGAAGGTATCTGCGAAGAAACCATGGGTAACAGAAGAAATACTTCAATTGATTGATGAAAGGAGGGAGTACAAACATGTTCCGGGAAAATCAGGAATTCAGAAATACAAGTCACTGAGGAATGAAATAAATAGGAAGTGCAGGGAAGCTAAGACGAAATGGCTGCAGGAAAAATGTGAAGACATCGAAAAAGATATGATTGTCGGAATGACAGACTCAGCATACAGGAAAGACAAAACAACCTTTGGTGACATTAATAGCAACGGTGGTAACATTAAATGCAGAGGAGAGAGCAGATAGGTGGGAAGAATACATTGAAAGCCTCTATGAGGGTGAAGATTTGTCTGATGTGACAGAAGAAGAAACAGGAGTCGATTTAGAAGAGATAGGGGATCCAGTATTAGAATCGGAATTTAAAAGAGCTTTGGAGGACTTACGGTCAAATAAGGCAGAAGGGATAGACAACATTCCATCAAAATTACGAAAATCATTTGGGGAAGTGGCAACAAAACGACTATTCACGTTGGTGTGTAGAATATATGAGTCTGGCGATATACCATCTGACTTTCGGAAAAGCACCATCATACACACAATTCCGAAGACGGCAAGAGCTGACAAGTGCGAGAATTATCGCACAATCAGCTTAACAGCTCATGCATCGAAGCTGCTTACAAGAATAATATACAGAAGAAAAGAAAATTGAAAATGCGCTAGGTGACGATCAGTTTGGCTTTAGGAAAAGTAAAGGGACGAGAGAGGCAATTCTGACGTTACGGCTAATAATGGAAGCAAGGCTAAAGAAAAATCAAGACACTTCCACAGGATTTGTCGACCTGGAAAAAGCGTTCGACAATATAAAATGGTGCAAGCTGTTCGAGATTCTGAAAAAAGTAGGGGTAAGCTATAGGGAGAGACGGGTCATATACAATATGTACAACAACCAAGAGGGAATAATAAGAGTGGACGATCAAGAACGAAGTGCTTGTATTAAGAAGGGTGTAAGACAAGGCTGTAGCCTTTCGCCCTTCCTCTTCAATCTGTACATCGAGGAAGCAATGATGGAAATAAAAGAAAGGTTCAGGAGTGGAATTAAAATACAAGGTGAAAGGATATCAATGATACGATTCGCTGATGACATTGCTGTCCTGAGTGAATGTGAAGAAGAATTAAATGATCTGCTGAACGGAATGAACAGTCTAATGAGTACACAGTATGGTTTGAGAGTAAATCGGAGAAAGACGAAGGTAATGAGAAGTAGAAGAAATGAGAACAGCGAGAAACTTAACATCAGGATTGATGTTCACGAAGTCAATGAAGTTAAGGAATTCTGCTACCTAGGCAGTAAAATAACCAATGGCGGACCGAGCAAGGAGGACATCAAAAGCAGACTCGCTATGGCAAAAAAGGCATTTCTGGCCAAGAGAAGTCTACTAATATCAAATACCGGCCTTAATTTGAGGAAGAAATTTCTGAGGATGTACGTCTGGAGTACAGCATTGTATGGTAGTGAAACATGGACTGTGGGAAAACCGGAACAGAAGAGAATCGAAGCATTTGAGATGTGGTGCTATAGACGAATGTTGAAAATTAGGTGGACTGATAAGGTAAGGAATGAGGAGGTTCTACGCAGAATCGCAGAGGAAAGGAATATGTGGAAAACACTGATAAGGAGAAGGGGCAGGATGATAGGACATCTGCTAAGACATGAGGGAATGACTTCCATGGTACTAGAGGGAGTTGTAGAGGGCAAAAACTGTAGAGGAAGACAGAGATTGGAATACGTCAAGCAAATAATTGAGGACGTAGGTTGCAAGTGCTACTCTGAGATGAAGAGGTTAGCACAGGAAAGGAATTCGTGGCGGGCCGCATCAAACCGGGCACGGACGTCGGACGGAACGCCTGACAGGGCACTCCACGGTAACAACGTACTAGATCACATGAGGGCTTGAATGACGACAGTAGGAAGATAAAATATCTAGCACGACTTGGATGTCATTCAGAACTTTATACAGCAAGATAATAAAGACGAAGTACGTGCACAGCGTTCGGAAAAGCCGCAGCTGAAAGAAAACACGACAGTCGCTGCAATTGCTTCGCGCACACTACAGACAGAGCGCCTGACGCGCCGCTGACCGCAGACGGAGCTCCCGGCACGACATAGGCACAAATACCAGACTCGTCCATTACTGGAATCAGCATCAGACGGCGAGTCACGCAGTTGAAATATCGTACAAGAAAGACGCGAATAACAGGTAGAAACCAGATTATTCAACAGGACAACGCCTCGTCGGGAAAGCCTGGAGAATTGAAGTATGATATAGATAAATTCGTCTTAACTACGAGCCCTCAGACTCAATTCGACCCACGATATGGGTTTAATTATTTTCATAACAAATTTTAATGACAATGAAGTATGTTTTTTTTGCTGAAAACAATATGTTTGCATTTGCATGATTGTAGCTCCCATGTCTTAGATTCGATTCTTAAACGTTTCTTTCCAGAGTGAGGAAAATAGTGATTGAACTCAACAGTTGGAAACTCGACAAGGCAAGGGTCGTGTAACTTGCGATCCTATGGTCGAACCAGATAGTGACAGGACTAAAATCAGTAACGCTATATTTTTCATGACTCACTTGCAAATGGCTGAGTTCCCATAACAAGTAATGAAATTAAGTACATGTATTGTATCTGACGATGTTTTAATGAAACTGTGATATCTGTTTTTACTTACGAGCTAAAGTTCGTAGTTAGCAATAGTTCGCATTTTCTAGGCGGGTCGTAGTTTTCTAACAACGAACTCATAGCCAAATTTCGTGCTGAACTTCCACAAAATGACTTCCACAAAAATCTCGTAACGCTCAAATACAGCATTAGTAGCGTACCGTTTGACAGAGTCTCGCCCGTTAAATTTGTAGCGTAAGGTTGCAAAGAAATGTGAAATGGAATGAACATGTAAGCATTGCAGTATGGAAGGCCAATGGTCGACGTCGGTTTATTGGGAAAATTTTAGGAAAGTGTGGTTCATCTGTAAAGGAAACCGCATACAAGGCACTAGTACGTCCGTACGTCCCATTCTTGAGTACTACTCGATTGTTTGGAATCCGCACCGGGTCGTATTAAGGGAATTCATCGAAAGAATTCAGAGGCGGAATGCTAGGGTTTTTACGGGTAGGTCTGAACAATACTCAAGTATTACTGAGATGCTTCGGGAACTCAAATGGGAATCCATGGAGGGAAGGCGTCGTTCTTTTCGAGGAATACTATGTAAAATAGAGAATCAGCATTTGAAGCTGACTGCAGAACGAGTCTACTCCCACGAAGGTACATTTCGCGTAAGGACCACGAGGATAAGATACAGAAATTAGTGCTCGTACAGAGGCATATATACAGTCTACTTACTTGCAGCATCCTGGATGGCACTAGGCTGAACTTAATACGGTTCAATTAAATTACCAAACCGTCAAAGCTGCCCAATAGTTTGTTTTTATTTAAAGGTCGACCTACAAAAAAATGGTTCAAATGGCTCTGAGCACTATGGGACTTAACATCTGAGGTCATCAGTCCCCTAGAACTTAGAACTACTTAAACCTAACTAACCTAAAGACATCACAGACATCCATGCCCGAGGCAGGATTCGAACCTGCGACCGTAGCGGTCGCGCGGTTCCCGACTGAAGCGCCTAGATCCGCTCGGCCACACCGGCCGGCCAGTCATAACCGGTTTCGGCCATACAATGACCATCTTCAGATGGTAAAGGTGGCATACACTGAACACAGGTTCATGCGTTGTCCTGTTTTACAGGATGGCTTGATAAAAGACCAAAGTCCGAAACTCGTCGCCATTTAAATAAAAATAGATTTCTGTGCAATGTGTAATAAATATTTCGTAATTTCATTGATTCATATAGTCATTTTTCCCTCACTCAACTGGCGAGTGGAACAGGAAAGGAAGTAACTAGTAGTGGTGCAGTGTACCCTCCACCACGCACCGTACGATGGCGTGCGGCGTATGTATGTAGATGCAGGTGTAGATATGATGTTTCCAGCGCTACAAAACTTTTCACGCCGAAGAGCCAATACCGGCTTGGTGAGGAGGCCGTAAGATAAACACTGGTGGTAAGTGAGCTGGCTCAGCGAGTCTGCCTGGCTAAGTGCGGCGGTGGCTTTGGCCGTTGACGTAAGCCACGTGCTTCCACTCCAGTCGGCGGCAGTCAAGGGGTCCCAGCACGCGACCATGGGGCGTTAAGCAGGCCCCTGCACTCACTGTCACCGACATTCGGCCAGCTGCCTTTCTGTGCAGTTGTTTGTTGCGACATCAAATTTTGGATTGTAGTAGGATCGCTCGACTGAGCCTGCTATTTGTATATTCACTCAAAAATATTACAACCATTAAATAATAAAATATCAGTAGTATCATTGCCACAGATACTACTACAACGCCGTGCCAACACAAGGATGGCAGCCCGTCGTCTGCCGAGCACAGCGCACTCTAGCGGGCTGTGCAGCTCGACGGAACTGGAGTGTGCCTCTTTCACTTCTTAGCTAGATTTCAACCTAGGCAGACGCACTTTCTTAATCGACCCTCAGCCAGTTCTGTTTGCATTGATTCTCTGAGGAGGGCCCATCAGCCTTAGTCCCTGAGAATATGTTGTATTAGTTATAGCCGTAGCTGCAGTCCTACCAACTACTGAAGATAAGTAATTTTCATTGTACTATGTGTTTCCTGAACAATAATCCTTCTCTCTAACAGTGTGCCGTACCGCATATTATTGCAACCTGGACTCCTTCAGCTCCTATCAACTCAACCTCCTACTTATTTGCATTTAGTAAGGAGCTGAGAACACCCATTCGTTTTGTGCCTCTAAACAGTGAGAGACAATAATATCGCCAAGTGATAGATTTCGCGATGTTTCCTACGCGTTTGATGGCGTATATCATGTTACTCTCTTATAAAAACAAAAGTTTTATCGAACTGATAGTGAAATGCCCTGCTTAACTCGCAGGACAGGACAGATAGAATATATTGAGGAAATGGGCCAAAATAAGGGGCTCTCAGTTACACTAGAACATACAACTTTATTATTTGATCAAACATTACAAGAGCCCATTTCTTTTTTTTTACACACACCTCTAATCTTTGGAACTTAATTACCGTCTGAAAGCCACTTTAATTAAAAAACAGTTGAAGGCCAATAACTTAAAATGCAAGCATAATCAAAAACTTTAAAAGGCAAGGTTAGGCTGAAGTAGACAAGTTAAATTCAAATCTGCTGAAGGCCGAACACTTGAACTCCAAAACAATAATTTTTTTATATACCAAAGTCCTTGCGTGAAACAGTTCTTTAATTTAGGCTGAAGGCCTTAAGAACGAGCAACTAAATCTCAAACCGGCTGAAGGCCGAAGAGCCGGCCGGTGTGGCCGAGTGGTTCTAGGCGCTTCAGTTTGGAACCGCGCGACCGCTACGGTCGAATCCTGCCTCGGGCATGGATGTGTATGATGTCGTTAGGTTAGTTAGGTTTAAGTAGTTCTAAGTTCTAGGGGACTGATGACCTCCGATGTTAAGTCCCATAGTGCTCAGAGCCATTTTGTAAAATGCCAAAGGACTTACGTGAAACTGTAATTTAAACTAGGCTGAAGGCCTTAAAAGTAAAACAACTCTAATTTAAAACACAAAACCGGCTAGAAGCCATACAATTAACAACAACAATTCTAAAAAAATAAGGCAGTACACACAAGGGCGCCCAGATGTTCGACTGTCGGCCTGTAATTCAAACACTAACACTCGCTTAGGTGAGACAGGCAGTCGGGCCAGCCATTCACGATCAGACGACAACCCAACCAACCGACAGTTAGTAGACCCACCAACAAGATTACTTCCACTTCACCCGACCAGAGCACAACAGGGAGTTCAACGGAACAACGTGGAAGATAATGACGCCCACAACCAATAATACACGGAGCTGCCAAACTACACACCATGCTAGACAGCAGCAACACGGTGAGGAAACTACACTGCCTGAAATTTACGTCAACGGCCAGGGCAGGTAACCTGAACGTTAACGGTCACATGGCAGAAGGTTGTGCTGGTGCACTTCAATTCAAATAACCAAATACAGTGAAACTCCATCGGAGGGTGGTTGGAATTTTCCAACTTGAAAACCACGTTGTTGCTCGTGGAAATGTCCCAACAGCCGACAATGAACTCCAAACGACACAATGTGAACAGTCTTAACTTGCTGGTAGGTTAAATCAAAACTCAACTTTCGTGTCCAGGGTCGGTGAGCCACGGACCTCGTAGCTATGGGAACAGCGCCACACTCTCCGACACCGCGTAGAGACCGCCAGCGGGCCCCTGCCAAACTAGGCCCCGCCGAGAATTCCTCACTGTTCCACGCCAACCGACCGACTCCTCGCACACCACCCAACCGGAATACTATAAGCCTCAGGTCAAAGATAGTTGAAGGAGCGAATATCGATACACACCGCTGCTGACACCCTTGGAAGGAGAGTATAACAGCATAATCGCGATAACCGTGAGAGACTGAAGACAGAATTGCAATGAAGGTTTAATCTAGCGCACAGCATGAGCCACCCACGGCTCAGTTAGCTCTAAAAATAACTGATTTGAGTCATCCTTGACAAACAGAATGCAAAACTTCACGCTAAATACTTCAAGAGATGTTATAAAGTGGGTGTAATTGCGAAGGGAGTTCCACAAGGTTCAACCTTTGGACCACTCTTATTCCTTACGTCATGTGGAAGGCCTTCAATTTAACATTCATCAAGCAGAATTGGTACTTTTTGCAAGCAATACTAATGCTATATCAAATCTCCTTAAAAAAAAAGAAAAAAAAAGAAAATAAAACAGAAGAAACTGTTAACGATATTTTTCAGTGAACGATGAAGTAGTTTTCTGAAAACAGATTTTCATTGATTTGGAGAAGACACACTGTATTCAGTTCTGTGCAACAAGTAGTCATATCAGCCATCAATGTAGGACATGGACAGGATTCAGTGAATAGGGTAGAATGTTTCGAATTTTTGGGCGAACATATCAACGAAAACTTCAACCGGAAGAAGAATACTGCTACTTGATCAAATAATTTGTTCTGGCGTAACTACATGCGCCGGAACGAAGAGGAAGAATGCAATACCAGACAAGGCGGTGAGGTGACGTCAGCCAATAGCCCGCTGACAAGGACCGCGCCACGACCGAAGCGACATCTGCAAGAAGTGAATATAAGCGCAGCTCCTGTCATTCTCGGCCGGACATCGTATTAGGACGGAATAGCAGATACGATATCAGATTGTAGTGCTCCGCGGGGTAGCCGTGCGGTCTGGGGCGCATTGCCAAGGTTCGCCGGCTCCCCCCCCCCCCCCCCCCCCTCGGAGGTTCGAGTCCTCCCTGGGGCATGGGTGTGTGTATTGTCCATAGTGTAAGTTACTTTAAGTTAGATTAAGTAGTGTGTAAGCCTAGGGACCGATGACCTCAGCAGTTTGGTCCCATAGAACTTACCACACATTTCCGTTTTTTCAGATTGTAATGATCCACATCTATTGCTCGTTTGAACATTGTGTATAGCCAGGACTCGGATTTATGTTGCATGTCATCAATCGCTTGCGACACTTTTGTACAGCAAAGTTAGGTATTGTCATTCTGATTTATTGAAATAAAACTACTAATGTTATTTGCTTGAATTGTTGTATAGCATTCCGAGAACGCAGCATTCTTTAGGCACCCTATGAGCAGCGAATGGGCAAGACCCAACATAATTAAGTTCAGCTGCCTTTTCTCTTGTTTTAATTGCTAGTCTTGCAAACAAATAACATATTTTGCATATTTCCACTTAAAAATATCTTATTGAAATATTTTCTGGGTTGACTCATTACTTAGAAAAAAATTATTGATTGCGTTAGAGCGAGGAATAAGAATAATATGTGGTATTTACCCGCAGTCATCTCGCCGCAACATCTTTAGGGAGTTAGACACTGAAAAGCACTATCACATTGTAGATAATCACGGATGGTATTCGTCATAAATAATCCGTCACAAATTGGGAAGAATAATGGCATTAATACCTACAGCACTAGAAGAAAAGTTTAAGACCTGAAGATGACAGCAATGTCTACTGAAACTGGTTGTCTTCAATAAGGAAATTTTTTATGCGATCTTGGCTGTTGCATGGTTTTTAACAATTACAACAGATCGCCCTTCAGTATTCCGAAAATGAGAGAACTCACAGGAAGTCATGGTGGACAGCACCAAACCAGTCGGATGATGAAACCTTCCACGCTACCCCCTAACTCCCCCCCCCCCCCCCTAAAAAAAAACAAAAAACAAAATCCAATGTCTCTGTAAATTATGTCCTGATTGGTTGTAACAATATAAGCCTCTGTTATACTTGGGAACTGCTCTACACTCGAGGAATCGAAGGATCCAGCCGAGGGATTTAGTATCTTTAAGATTGGGCATCTTAGAGCATCCTGCTGGGCATTGATTGAAACTGATAGTTTTTCAATTCATATTTTAGTATGCTGCAATTTTTGTCTACAGTCGTTTTTATGCACCATAGCTAATACCTTGATGAAAGTGGCTTTAGCCAGAGTGACAGACTTAGCTAGATTTTTGCCAGAACCGACAATAATCTTCTTCGTTTCTGTAGAAACTACCGAGTTCACACTCGTGAAACTACTGGCTTTTCTCCTTTGTTTTGTAACTGCTATCCCGAGACCTTGCTGTTCACATAATACAGCTCGTCGACCGAAAGCACTGTGTAGTGAAGAACATAAACCGTGCGTATTATCGAGTGCAGATCTCATGTATGGGCTTCTCCAGTCTAAGTAGATAACAGTACGGCTGAAATCAGTGGCACTGGTGCAGAAACCAATTAACTCTCTCCTATATTTCCAACACGGACTGGTGATCATTATTTAAATCATTTAAAACAAATACAAGCAAAGGACATGCCCCAATAAAATAGTTTATTTGGCGATCGTTTAAAGGTATCGCGTGCGTTGTACATCGTTGTGAAGGCCGGTGTGGCCGAGCGGTTCTAGGCGCTACAGTCTGGAACCGCGCGACCGCTACGGTCGCAGGTTCGAATCCTGCCTCGGGCATGGATGTGTGTGATGTCCTTAGGTTAGTTAGGTTTAAGTAGTTCTAAGTTCTAGGGGACTGATGACCTCAGATGTTAAGTCCCATAGTGCTCAGAGCCATTTTCTTTTTTTTTTTTTTTTGTACATCGTTGTGCTCAACCTGGTCAGTGTACAAAACGTTTGTCGTTAATCCGGTGCGAATAACTTTGAATAATCTGACGCAAGCCGTTGGTCTTTGTCTTACATAATACGAGGGGATACGCTTGGTACCACTGAAGTAAATGGGACGAATTATAACAAAGAATCTTGAAAGTGAGCGTGAAACTTCAGGGTGAAGTCAGTGACACATTATAATGGAGGAGGATGAATCCAAGAGACTGGTAAGGGCGCAGTTCATTTCATTTAAAAATTTTGTTGTTATATAACTGATGTCAGTTATCATGAAAGATGTGGAATACGCTTTATGCTCTCTTATTTTGGTCTTTTTAGAGAACAAATTTTTTCTCAATCAATCAATATTGACTCTACGTAGAGAGCTATCATGAAATTCAACTCGTTTGGTTCATCTGTGATACCCAAAAGGCAATTGATAGCTATCGCGTTGGTGCCTTGTTCCTTGACTTCCGGTAGGCGTTCGGCACAGTTCCGCACTGTCAGTCAGTGAAGATCATTCGAATTTACTGAATACCGAATCATAATGTTGATTACGATGAAGACCTCCAACGAAACAGCAACCAGCATTCATTATTACGTGCGACTGGGAGAGGGGTGGGGTGGGGGATGATAACACGTGAAAGTAGCATGGGCATACGGTAGGAAAGTGTTATACACTCCTGGAAATGGAAAAAAGAACACATTGACACCGGTGTGTCAGACCCACCATACTTGCTCCGGACACTGCGAGAGGGCTGTACAAGCAATGATCACACGCACGGCACAGCGGACACACCAGGAACCGCGGTGTTGGCCGTCGAATGGCGCTAGCTGCGCAGCATTTGTGCACCGCCGCCGTCAGTGTCAGCCAGTTTGCCGTGGCATAAGGAGCTCCATCGCAGTCTTTAACACTGGTAGCATGCCGCGACAGCGTGGACGTGAACCGTATGTGCAGTTGACGGACTTTGAGCGAGGGCGTATAGTGGGCATGCGGGAGGCCGGGTGGACGTACCGCCGAATTGCTCAACACGTGGGGCGTGAGGTCTCCACAGTACATCGATGTTGTCGCCAGTGGTCGGCGGAAGGTGCACGTGCCTGTCGACCTGGGACCGGACCGCAGCGAAGCACGGATGCACGCCAAGACCGTGGGATCCTACGCAGTGCCGTAGGGGACCGCACCGCCACTTCCCAGCAAATTAGGGACACTGTTACTCCTGGGGTATCGGCGAGGACCATTCGCAACAGTCTCCATGAAGCTGGGCTACGGTCCCGCACACCGTTAGGCCGTCTCCCGCTCACGCCCCAACATCGTGCAGCCCGCCTCCAGTGGTGTCGCGACAGGCGTGAATGGAGGGACGAATGGAGACGTGTCGTCTTCAGCGATGAGAGTCACTTCTGCCTTGGTGCCAATGATGGTCGTATGCGTGTTTGGCGCCGTGCAGGTGAGCGCCACAATCAGGACTGCATACGACCGAGGCACACAGGGCCAACACCCGGCATCATGGTGTGGGGAGCGATCTCCTACACTGGCCGTACACCACTGGTGATCGTCGAGGGGACACTGAATAGTGCACGGTACATCCAAATCGTCATCGAACCCATCGTTCTACCATTCCTAGACCGGCAAGGGAACTTGCTGTTCCAACAGGACAATGCACGTCCGCATGTATCCCGTGCCACCCAACGTGCTCTAGAAGGTGTAAGTCAACTACCCTGGCCAGCAAGATCTCCGGATCTGTCCCCCATTGAGCATGTTTGGGACTGGATGAAGTGTCGTCTCACGCGGTCTGCACGTCCAGCACGAACGCTGGTCCAACTGAGGCGCCAGGTGGAAATGGCATGGCAAGCCGTTCCACAGGACTACATCCAGCATCTCTACGATCGTCTCCATGGGAGAAAAGCAGCCTGCATTGCTGCGAAAGGTGGATATACACTGTACTAGTGCCGACATTGTGCATGCTCTGTTGCCTGTGTCTATGTGCCTGTGGTTCTGTCAGTGTGATCATGTGATGTATCTGACCCCAGGAATGTGTCAATAAAGTTTCCCCTTCCTGGGACAATGAATTCACGGTGTTCTTATTTCAATTTCCAGGAGTGTAGTTTCCTAGTACACAGCGGTCTGGTGGATAGCGTTGGGATTTAATGAAACTCTTCGCAAAAGGCGCTATAAAATAAAGGGAAATCACCAAAACAAAACTGGACAGAAGCACAGAAAAACAGCAGATGATCGTCACCTGGTGCAGGGGCTGACAACTGACTCCAAAATAAACAAATTTCACATAAGCAGACGAAATGATCCATACTTGTCTAGTTAGCCGATTCGCGTTCGATGACAATCGTTAATACGTATGCATGCGCGTCTTGGACAGAAAGATCTCACAAACAAAGTTGTAGGAAAGGCAGCTGCCACACTGAGATTCGTAAGTAAAATCTCAAGGAAATGTTATTCATCCCTGATAAAGAACGCTTGCAAATCCTCGTTCAACAGATTTTTCACCACGGCGCTACAGCCTGGGAAACATATTAGGTTTCATTTATAGCAGGAGCAAGAAAATGCAAAGGTGACAGGGGCCTTTTATCGAGGATTTGTTTATTAAACGCGAGACCATCATGAAGATGCGCATTAAATTCGATTGGTGAGCGGAGATGCTTTCAAGCCCTGACTAATACGATGCGGACTGCCAAGATATCCTCTCTCTTGCCAACTACTCTATCTCAAAATAGTACTTTCACCCTACGTCCTCAATTATTTGCTGGATATATTCCAGTCTCCGCCTTCCTCTACAGTTTATGCCCTCTATAGCTTCCTTAAGTACCACGGAGGTAATTCCATGATGTCGCAACACATGTCCTTTCATCCAGTCCGTTCATCTCACCGATACTTTCTATATATTCCTTTCCTCACCGACTCTGCGGAGAACCTCCTCATACTTAACCTTACCCGTCCACCTAATTTTCAACAATCGTCTGTTGTACCACATCGCAAATTCCACGAGCAAGAAACTACACACAGATGTTCCTTCGTGAGACTACATGGTTTACTGTTAGGCGGCGAGAAACGCAGCAGGCACACACTTTTGAGTACCGCAGCTGGCGAGTGAGGGTGTCAGCACTGCCAAAATAGATTTATGCCGCGAGGTGTTTAATTGTGATCCGTCGATGACCTCGAAAACGAGTGTCAGCACGTTCCAGCACTGAAAGAGTCACAGTTGTGTGCAGTCGACCGGCGCGCGGGAGATCGGACAGGTCTGTGCTACCTCGTTTCGATGATGACAGACGCGACGCACAACGACTCACCGTGCTTTTGTTCACTGCCAGGACTCCGTAGGTGTACTGCAAGCACGTATGAATATGTACGACGCTCAGTTTTCCACGAAAAAAAACTCGATGACAGCTCTCTGTTTGGATCGCACCTCCGTTACAGACGACATTTCGAAGGCTACTTATCGCGCCACCACCGATCGGTACTTCATGAAATTATAAGGGCTGAGGCAGGAATATTCCACGATGTCATACAGCGTATTCCGCATTTTGCAACCAAAATCGGCCGATAAAAAAATGTTTTGCATTACGTAATGAACGCCCTTCGTAGATGGAGCACAACCTCGCATTGGCGAAGTAGCTGGAAGGAATGAGATTTTCACTCTGCAGCGGAATGTGCGCTGATATGAAACTTCCTGGCAGATTAAAACTGTGTGCCGGACCGAGACTCGAACTCGGGACTTTTGCCTTTCAGGGGCAAGTGCTCTACCAACTGAGCAACCCAAGCACGACTCACGCCCCGTGCTCACAGCTTTACTTCTGCCAGTACCTTGTCTCCTACTAGAAGGAAATCGGAAGAGTACTTTTCAAGAGAACCACACCTGCATTTGTCATAAGCGATTTAGCGACTCCACGGGATACCTGAATCTTAACGGCTGGGTGGCGATATGAACCTCTGTCCTCCCGAACGCGCGTCCATTGTCTTAGCAACGCGCCACGCCGCTCGGAATACGGTCGTGGATCAGCAGCTGTATGGCGCCGCACGGACGTGTGCCAGAGTAGCCGCGTCCGCGTTGTTTTGGCAGCGCGCGTGTCGGCCAGTGACACGGGAAGCGGCGCGTGTCCTCGAGAGCGCGGCGCCTGTGGGACGGGACGCTGGGGTGCGTCTGCTGGCCTTCTGCCTGGGTGGGCCGCAATAGGGCCAGTCTCATCCAACATCTGTGCGCCGGGGGCGCGAACCAGCTATCGATTTGTCACAGCCGCCTTTGTCGTCTGCCGCGATGGACGCGACGTCCCAACGCTGGCCGACCAACACTAAGCATTCCCCTTAATATATAGGCCTACAAGTCCCATAGCACTCGAGAAAACACTGCGAATACAGTTGTGAAACTACCGTAGCCTACCGTAAGTAAGCGTGGACTACGGTAGTTCTCCTAGTAGCTTTAGTCAGTTACGATAGCATTACTTGTGTGTTAGGTGTGTTGCATATCTGTATGTATTACGTCATTTTCATTACATTGTATACGATCAGTGTCTTACTAGTTTCTCCTAGAAACAGGGAAGCGATGAACCGTCTAAAAACTGCTTGATGCAATAATTTACCAACAGCTGTGTGATTTGTAGAAGTTTATTTTATTTTATTAACTTCTCTGTGCTCCTACCAGTTTCCGCATTACATTGATGCCATCTTCAAGCCCCACTCGTCATAGTCGTAAAATCGCTATACACCGAAGGAGCCATATAACTGGATCCGTGAATCAATCGCCCTGCAACAGCTCTTGGTGGCCAGGCGACACAGATCCACGATCCATAGTGGATCAACGAAGATTAGATCTAAAAACTGAATGAGGATGTACTGCAGTCCGCTGACCTACGGAACTTTTTTGTTCTACGCATATCAAAAAAAGTATTGCATCACCCCAGTTCCCAGAATTCCTGAAGATAGACATTGACTGTGGATATCGTATAACAGATACAGTTCCTTTGACACGCCCAGAGATGTAAACAACCATGCATGAGCAGCGCCTATTAGACGGAGAGGGTCCGACAGCCGATCAGTTCCAGTCATTCCACCAGGAACGAGGTACACGGCTCGTCTTGTCTGTAGTTCAACCATGCCTGGATGGTCAATACCGCTGTTCGATACGTCCGCATTGTTACTCTGTGCCAGGAAGGGCTCTCAACAAAGGAAGTGTCTAGGCGTCTCGGAGTGAACAGAAGCGATGTTGTTCGGACATGGAGGAGATACAGAGAGACAGGAGCTCCAGCGGATGACCACTGCCTACGGATTATGGCTCGGATGAACCCTGACAGCAACGGCACCATGTTGAATAATGCTTTTCGTGCAGCCACAGGACGTCGTATTACGCTTCAAACTGTGCGCAATACGCTGCATAATGCGCTACTTCACTCCGTATGTCCATGTCGAGATCCACCTTTGCAACCACGACACCACGCAGCGCGGTACGGATGGGTCCAACAACATGCCGAAAGGACCGCTCAGGATTAGCATCACATTCTCTTCACCGATGAATGTCGCATATGCCTGCAACCAGACACTCGTCGGAGACGTGTTTCGAGGAAACCCGGTTAGGCTGAGAGCCTTTGACACACCGTCCAGCGAGTGCAGATAGGTGGAGGTTCCCTGCTGATTTGGGGTGGCGTTATGGGGGGTAGACGGACGCGGCTGGTGGTCATGGAAGGCGCCGTAACGGCTGTGCGATACATGAATGCCATCATCCGGCCGATAGTGCAGCCATATCGGCAGCATATTAGCGAGGCATTCGTCTTCATGGACGACAAATCGCGCTCCCATCGTGCACATCTTGTGAATGATTTCCTTCGGGATAACGACATCGCTCGAGTACAGTGGCCAGCATTTTCTCCAGACACGAACACTGTCGAACACGTCTAGGATGGATTGAAAAGGGCTGTTTATGGACGACGTGACCCACCATCCACTCTGAGGGATCTACGCCTGATCGCCGTTGAGGAGTGGGACAATCTGGACCAACAGTGCCTTCATGAACTTGTGGATAGTATGCCACTACAAATACAGGCATGCCTCAAGCAAGAGGACGTGCTACTGAGCATTAGAGGTACCGGTCTGTACAGCAATCTAGACCACCACCTCTGAAGGTCTCGCTTTATGGTGGTACAACACGCAGTGTGTGGATTTCATGAACAGTAAAATGGGCGGAAATGGTGTTTATGTTGATCTCTATTCCAATTTTCTGTACACGTTCCGAAATCGGGACCGAGTTGATGCAAAACTATTTTGATGAGTGAACATACTTATCCTAGCCTATTATTTAAAAATAAACAGAATTTATAGCAAGACTGAAACTGTAAACTTTCTTATTTGCAACGTGAAACAGAGCGACGCTGCGATAAAAATAAAAAAGAACAATGCAGATTTATCACACAGCGCTAGAAAACGCGATTTACTCAAAAAAGGTAAACTTTAAATAATGCAAACTTCCTTTCCCACCCTTCCCTAATCCGATGGGACCGATGATCTCGCTGTTTGGTCCCCACACCCACGTCAGCCAACCAGCCAGCCAGTTCTGTAGTATTTTTTTTTTTTTTTTTTTTTGTCATTGCTTGTAACGATTACGATCGCATTCACCACAGGCCAAGTGCTACAGCATCCAGTTACATTAATATGACCTGCCACCTGTGAGTTTCTGGAAGGTACAGGCAAGGATGTGGAGACATACCGACACCACTGCCCTAGACGGCTGCGTTAGGTTTCTCGCTTGAGGATCCATGTCGCGAACATTCTCATCGAGGCGGTCCCACAGACTCTCAATTGGGTTTAAATACTGGGAGTCTGGTGCCAAGGGGAGTGTAGTAACCTCATGCTGATGCTGTAAGAACGCCACACCTACACTGCGAGCTGTGTGACACGTTGCATGGTCCTGCTGGTAGATGCCATCGTGCCGAGGAAAAACAAACTGCATACAGGGGTTGACACGGTCCCCAAGGAGAGAGGCATAAATGTGTTGTACAGAACAGAATGACGTGGACCCTCCCGTCAATGTTTGCTTTCAGACGTTTCACGCCATAAACGCCAATGGCCATGTGTCCGATGAAACATAAAATCATCGAGTGGACTTCGAACTGTGGTACGCAGCCAATAAACAACAGTCAGCATGAGTGCATGAACCAGGGACCTGCTGCAGAGGCCTATACACAGCAACGTTCGCTGAACGGTCGTTGAGGAGAGACTGTTGGTAGCTCCTTGGCTCATCTGGGCGGTCAGTTGCTCAACAGCTGCACGCATGTTTGCCCGTACACGTCTCCTCAGCCATCGTTCACCCCTGTCATCTAAGACCCGTGGTTGCCTCGCCGCTGGTTTTGGAGGCGACATTTTTCCATGCACGATAAACTTTATTCACGGCAGCAGGCGAACAGTGCACAAACTTTGCAGTTTCGAGAATGCTTCCACTCAAGGCCAGAAAGCTAAAGATTATGCCCCTCTGGACACCAAACAAATTGTCCGCTTCTGCATTACAACGACTTTCACACGGTTTGTATAACCTCTACTGGCAGTGCTGCCACCTTCCGTCTGTAAGTGATTACTGCATGTAGACGTTGAACATAGGAAGTGGTCACCTTAACGTGACTTTAGCGTCTATGTTTAAATGTTTACCTCTGTCATGCAGCTGCCCTGTCTGCTCAGTTTATTGTACGCAGCAAGCCGTGTCTGCTCACTTTACTTCCGCTACGCAGCAAGCCGTGTCTGCTCACTTTACTTCCGCCAGGCGGTCGTCAGTATGTTTATTGTCATTTTTTCTGGATTTGGGTGGTCTTAAACATTACAGATGACAACGAGACCATTTACGTTCAAACGTGTTCGAATTCCTAAGCGACCAAACTGCTGAGGTCATCAGTCCCTAGACTTACACTCTACTTAAACTATCTTAAACTAAGTTATGGTAAGAACAACACACACACACCCATGCCAGCGGGATGACTCGAACCTCCGGCGGGAGGGACCGCGCAATCCGTGACATGGCGTCTGAAACCGCGCGGCCACAGCGCGGGGAGAGACCATTTATGCCATGATGTTTGCACAAATCGGTGGGACTTTGGCATAATACTGTTGTCATTGTGAGTTGCTTATTTTATTATTTAAGATACTTCATATTTAGCCTAATTTCTTGTTTTGTTTAAACGGAGATATTCTAAGAACGAAACCGGTCCTAAAACAATGTGTAATAATACAACTGAGCTGCTCGTCATCAACCACAAAAATTTGTTCCGTACCGTCGATTAGTTAACGCAATACACTGTTGTAATTAGACTGACAATTAAATCAACGTCATTTTTAATGTCCAGACATCGTCAGGAGAGAAATTAGGGTACTCCATGTCTGGCGTAACCACAAGCGCCAGAACGAAGCCAAAGAACGCAAGACCAGAGAATGCGGTGAAACGATGTCGGCCAATGGTGCGCTGATTAGGACCGCCCCACGACAGGAGCGACACCTGCAAGAAGTTGAAACCACCCCTTGGAAAAATTTATGAATGACTGTGCTGATAAACCTCTTCCATTATTTGATTTTCAAACAGCTGAGCAGAACTGAACGTACTCAGACATTTCTCTACTTATTCTAATCAACACTAAACTGACACACAACATTTTTAGCGCAACGCAATCTGACTTTCAATAATCTCTACAAAACGTATACCTTTCAAAGTGAATATAAAAGTCGCTCCTGCCAGCCTCGGCCGGACTTTAGTGCTCGGTAGCAGACTTTAGTGGAACGTATTCGCGGAGCATAGCGCGGCCTAGCAGAGAGTGCTTCAAGAACTGTTAGTAGCGATCCATATCAAGTGCTTACTTGGACTTTGTATATAGTGAAGATCATTTACTGCTTCCATGTCGCCCATAATTTGCGACACCTTTGTACATTAGAGTTAAGTATTGTCAACTTGCTTTATAGAAATAAAACTACTAATGTTATTTGCTTGAATTGTCTTACAGCATTCCGAGAACACAGCATCCGTTATGCATCCTATGCCATACGAGTGGGCAAGACCCAACAATGCATATCTCAAAGCCGGCCGCGATGGTCTAGCGGTTCAGGCGCTCAGTCCGGAACCGCGCGACTACTACGGTCGCAGGTTCGAATCCTGCCTCGGGCATAGTTGTGTGTGATGTCCTTAGGTTAGTTAGGTTTAAGTAGTTCTAAGTTCTAGGGGACTGATGACCGCAGATGTTAAGTCCCATAGTGCTCAGAACCATTTGAACCATTTTTGCATATCTCAAGGAAGTGGCTAGGGAGCGTCACTATTCACGATATGTACAGATCTTCTGGCAGGCAAAGTTATGCTTCTTTAAGGCATGTTATACAACAGGCTCTAGATACCGGCTCCCAGGTTGATGCCATATTTCTCGACTTTCGAAAGGCGTTCGACTCAGTTCCGCACTGTCGCTTGCTCCAAAAAGTGCACGCTTGCGGTTGGATAGAAAATGAGAGCAGTTTGTTGTCCTGAATGGGGTGACTTCAACAGAAATAAGCGTAACTTCAGGTGAGCCCCAGGGCAGAGTAATAGGTCCGCTGCTTTTTACGATTTACATAAACGATCTGGTTGATGGTACTGACAGCTGCCTTAGACTGTTTGTCGATGATGCTGTAGTCTACAGGAAAGTAGTATCTCACGAAAGTTGTGAACAAATCAATGAGGATTTTCAGAAAATAAATGCGTGGTGTAATGACTGACAGTTATCTCTCAATATTAGTAAGTGTAACCTACTGCGTATAAAAAGCCGAAAATCCCCATTAATGTGCGAGTACAAAATAAATGCCCAGTCTTTGGAAGCGGTAACATCCGTCAAGTATTTGGGTGTGACTATTCGAAATGATCTCAAATGGAATGATCGAGATTACACAAGTAACGGCCAAGGCGAAATCTAGATTGCGGTTTATTGGTATAATCCTGAAGCGATGCAGTCCTTCAACAAAGGAAATAGCTTACAATACGTTAGTTCGTCCAGTTTTAGAGAATTGTTCGTCTGTATGGGGCCGTTACCATTTGGGTCTGATTCAAGAAATTGAGAGGGTCCAAAGAAGAGCGAGAAGATTCGTAACTGGTACATTTAGCCATCGCGAGTGATTTACAAATCTCATAGAAAGTTTGAAGTGGGACGCACTTGCAGAGAGACGACGCGCTAAACGGAAGGGGCTGCTCACTAAATTCCGAAATCCGATCTTCCCCGAGGACGTAGAGCATATATTATTACCACCAACTTTCAAATCGCGCAAGGATCACCATTCAAAGATAAGGGAAATTAGAGCTAATACTTAGGTGTTCAGACAGTCGTTTCCCCACGCGCGATCCGCGAGTGGAACTGAAGGGGGGAAATATGACTTTGGCGCGAATTGTGCCCTCCGCCACTCACCACTTGGTGGCTAGCGGAGTGTATTTGTAGATGTAGATGTAGATGTAGATGTAGAAGGCTGTTCCCAGATGTAGCAGTTATCCGCAGGAGGATAACGTCGTTAGGATATTATTACGACGGGACTTCAAGAAGAAAGTTACAAGTTACTGTGCCATGCCATGCAACTTTTATTGAATCTATACAACACTCCAAAGTGACACAGATAAAATATTTTTCAACATAGTCACCGCGTGTCTTGAAACAACGGCCCGAACTTTTTACGAGTTGTTGAATTCCTCGGCTATAGCAATCATGTCGTTGGCCATCGGAGAACCGCTGCGCGAATGTCCTCAGTGGTGGAAAATCCCTTTTCCCTCACATGTTTTCTTAGCTTTCTGAAAAGATGGAAATCCCATGATACAAGATCTGTACTTCACCATCGACTTCGCCACGTTTGTGCGGCCCTGGTCAAATTTTTGGCGCCGTTTCAATCCGACTGGACGGGACATGGCATTTTGTCTAAATACGGCCAGAATTTCATTGTGAATCTGTGTGCATTTTCGACGTTTTTCACACAAGAATCGTACTGTCCCACGTACTTCAACGCTGGACTACGTTCCCACTTGCCGCGCCATTTCACCCGCACAATGTGATTCAACAGTTTTCCGTACCGCAGCAGAACTGTGTCTACATAAACACCGGAATATGTATTCTCCTCTGAAAACGCGCCACTACTTTTGCGCAACGATCTTAGCATTGGACGACATCTGTATTCTACTTTCTGAAGCCCCTGTGTGGTAAGCGCAGATAACTGACACTTCGTGCGAAGAACAGCACCTTAACTTTGTTGACTGGCTGATTCGGGGGAGGGTACCAAACAGAGAGGTCATCGATCCCACCGGATGAGACAAGGGTGGTGAAGGAAGTCGACCGTGCCCTCTCAAAGGAACCATCCCGGAATTTGCCTGAAGCGGTATAGGGAAATCACGGAGAACCTAAATCAGAATGGCCAGAAGCGGATTTGAACCGTCGTCCTCCCGAATGCGAGTCCATTGTGTGCTGACCACTGCACCACCTGGGTCAGTCAGCTTAACTTCACCTTAACAAGGTGATCGTGTGATGATGTTACAATCTTGCAGGGATTACAGAGACGGATAATTGTATTAATTTGAAATAAGGCTATTTTGTCCAGAAACGACAGAATAGGAGTTACAAGCTACTATGGCTCTGATACCTGTGATAGAGGAGCGCTTCTACTGCAAGCTATTTGCTTTCCATATTTTCGAATGAGATATTATGGACCAACCCCAGAAAAAATGACTGCCAAACATAGGCTGTAAAATGCTTACCTTAATAGCTATGAAAGCTTGTTCAGTAGAGGAGACGTATTTCATAACAGCAAAGATAAACAAGTGCTCGTTCCTCATAAGGTACCCACTTCAGAGCCCGTGTGTACTGAACCTTTTTTTCTTGTTTTGATCCATACTACCTTTTCGCAAAGTAAGAAAGGCAAAGAGCTCGCAATATAAGCGATCCTCTCGCGGAGGAATCAGAACGATTTTCACTTGTAACTTTCGTCTCGGTTGTTTCTGCATCGTGGTTCCTTATCTCAAATAGATACATTTACTCTTCTGTCATTCCTGAAAGTTTCTAACATCATCACGGAATCACCCTGTAAAATTTCCGTAAGTAAATCAAAATATCCGATTTTCTTTTGTATACATTACTGTCGCTGAGTCACCTGCAATCAGTAAAACCCGTGAAGTGGCCTATATCGGAATATGTATCTCTTAAACTCTGAAAAAAATTTGCGTCACATTATTTCTTATTTCCCTAAATCCCTTGAAGTAAAACCCTGAAATATGAAATGACTAAACGTTCATAGTCTACATTCAGTTTAACTGGTGTTCCATCTCTAGCAATCTCTACGTCAAGACGACGAAGAACTTCAACTTTATATGAGAAAAAGTACCACCACAGCTATATCTTGAGAATGTCTTTATTCTATTACAGGACTATTTTCGGCAGCACATTACGGAAATCCTCAGGCTCCACTGCTGCAAGAACAGTATTTGATTCCCTTGGTACGTTTACTGGGGAGTTCTTGTTACTAGCACACGTGGGCTGGATTTCGTGAGGAGTCTATGCCCGACATGCTCAAGATACAGCTGTGGTGATACTTTTTCTCACATGTATCATCAGCTGAAGTCACTCTTCCACGTAATAAGATGGACATCAATGAACTACAGCTTTATTACACTACTGGCCATTAAAACTGCTACACCACGAAGATGACGTGCTACAGACGCGATATTTAACCGACCGGAAGAAGATGCTGTGATATGCAAATGATTAGCTTTTCAGAGCATTCACACAAGGTTGGCGCCGGTGGCGACACCTACAACGTGCTGACATGAGGAAAGCTTCCAACCGATTTGTCATACACAAACAGCAGTTGACCGGCGATGCCTGGTGAAACATTATTGTGATGCCTCGTGTAAGGAGGAGAAATGCGTATCATCACGTTTCCGACTTTGATAAAGGTCGGATTGTAGCCTATCGCGATTGCGGTTTATAGTATCGCGACATTGCTGCTCGCGTTGGTCGAGATCCAATGACTGTTAGCAGAATATGGAATCGGTGGGTTCAGGAGGGTAATACGGAACGCCGTGCTGGATCCCAACGGCCTCGTGTCACTAGCAGTCGAGATCACAGGCATCCTATCCGCATAGCTGTAACGAATCGTGCAGCCACGTCTCGATCCCTGAGTCAACAGATGGGGACGTTTGCAACACAACAACCATCTGCACGATCAGTTCGACGACGTTTGCAGCAGCACGGACTATCAGCTCCAAGAGCGTGGCTGCGGTTACCCTTGACGCTACATCACAGACAGGAGCGCCTGCGATGGTGTACTCAACGACGCACCTGGGTGCATGAATGGCAAAGCGTCATTTTTTCGCGTGAATCCAGGTTATGTTTACAGCATCATGATGGTGGCATCCCTGTTTGGCGATATCGCGATGAACGCACACTGGAAGCGCGTATTCGTCATCGCTATACTGGCGTATCACCCGGCGTGCTGGTATGGGGTGCCATTGGTTACACGTCGCGGTCACCTCTTGTTCGCATTGACGGCACTTTGAACAGTGGACGTTACACTTCAGATGTGTTACGACCCGCGGCTCTACCCTTCATTCGATCCTTGAGAAACCCTACATTTCAGCAGGATAATGCACGACAGCATGTTGCAGGGCCTGTACGGGCCTTTCTGGATACAGAAAATGTTCGCCTGCTGCCCTGGCCAGTACATTCTCCAGATCTCTCACCAATTGAAAACGTCTGGTCAATGGTGGCCGAGCAACTGGCTCGTCACAATACGCCAGTCACTACTCTTGATGAACTGTGGTATCGTGTTGAAGCTGCATGGGCAGCTGTACCTGTACACGCCATCCAAGCTCTGTTTGACTCAATGCCCAGGCTTATCAAGGCCGTTATTAAGGCCATAGGTGGTTGTTTTGGGTATTGATTTCTCAGGATCTACTCATCCAAATTGCGTGAAAATGTAATCACATGTCAGTTCTAGTATAATGTATCTGTCCAATGAATACCCGTTTATCATCTGCATTTCTTCTTGGTGTAGCAATTTTAATGGCCAGTAGAATATTCTCTAACACAAATACCAGTCTTCAACGCTAGAGTAGTAACATTCCACTCGTGTATCTCAATGATTCTGATTTTCAAGACAGCGAAACAAGACAGACACAGATGAAACAAGTGTGGCTAATAATCATCCTTTTGGTATTGACCGTTTTATAAGGGGAGCGGTCTCTCAACATCAGGTTAACCTAATGCCTGTACAGTTCACCTATTTCAGTACTAGCAACACAATAGGCTAAAGTTCCGAGTAAAAGTTACATGAATATTAATTATTTTAGAAAAGTAATCTTAATTACTCCTGTTTTCTTTGTTACTAAGTCAGCTTTAGTCATTATATGGATGCTTGAATCTTGAAGTTGTGGATAACATACGTCGTAAAATCCTCACTAAAACTCGATGCATGTCTGGTCAGCAACATTAACGCTTAAAACAATGACGCACGTGGATCAAAAGTTGTAAGATTCGTTGACAGATAGGTTCTGTAATTTCTGATTTAGTTTTGTTTTTCGCAGGATCATAATTCCATTATATAGTCTGCCAGAATCGTTTTCCTTAGGAATTAGTCTCCTACGTAGCTGTAAAAACTCCCTAGTAAGCAAAACTCGCTCTAGTTGCAAAATTTCTGGCGCTATCTGAACAGCCTTTTATAGCCACGGCGTACTCACACGACCACGATGTTAACAATGTTTTTAATTTGCCCGCGGTATTATTTTTAAAAAACAAGTGCTAGGAAATTAAATAGTGTTCAGGCTTCGCAAAAAATCCGGACTTCCCATATTGCAATGTCTATGTAGCAGCGTTAATGTCTGTGGCCATCAGCGGAACGAACACAACCGCTTCTGTAGTGACAGGTCGACATATCGCACGTCCAGCTGTGATTAAATGTCAGTCAGTGGTTCATCAAGCCATTCACCGCTTAACACAACTGAAATACGACTTGTCAAATAGATCGTCGAATTAATATCGGTCATTGCTTTTGAATGATTTGTGTTTCGGCAACTGTTTCTCCTAGAAATACGTGTACTTCAGCTTCCGTTGCAGCTGTCAATATCACGCCGGATCTGTAGACGGACTGCAAACGAGTACAACGAAAAGTAGACGTGCGTAATACTGTTATTGTGGTTGTTGTTGTGATGGTGGTGGTCTCCATTCTGAGAACTGATCTGAAATTCCATTACACACTAGTCTACACGGGGTATGTCTCCACATCTCTACTAACAGTAAATCTGTAAAGCAATAGGTTCTGTCTGTCTTGAACACGCTAATTTCCAAAACTACTACACGAATTTTCATGGGGCTTTTGTAGGTAAATTAAGCATAGTTTGGGCTACCGTATAGGCTTTAGTTCTTCAAAATTGGATCAAGAAATATACATACATAGCACTTAGTGACTTGCAACAAATTTTATATATAATTTCAAAACTTTATGAAACTTTTTCTCTCTGGCAGCCCCCACGTAATGGTGAAAAGAGAAAAGTTTATCACTTACTATATTTTCACTGTTTATTTTTGCATCAGGCATGACGTTTTAATTTATTTCTTCTTTACTGCTAACCGTATTCCCAGCACATTTTCCAGACAGTATTTAACACTGAATGTACCTGAGAAATTATATCTATATGCAACACTTAGTTCAGAATACAGAGACCGCCAGAAAAATGTATACACTCTTTTCAGGCGCAATCGAGATATCGATACTGTCGTTCAATCTGAGTTACGAGTGTGTTGTAGTATGGTCTTTGACTCAACGGATGTTAGTACTTTCATCTCAGTACTGAGAAAACAATATGCCTGGAGCATGCTTAACATTCGAGCAATGAAAATGTATTGTGAAGTGGTTTTTCAAGTTTGATAATGCCGTTGAAGTGCAACGTCAGTGGAGGCGAGAGTATGAAACAGAACTGCCAACCTGCCTAACAATTAAACTCATCATTGACAAGTTTGAATTGCACGGGAAGATTTGTGATATTCAGAAACGAAGATCAGGAAGACAGCGTACAGCTACAAGTCCTGTTTCGTCGGCTCTCGTGCTGGAAACGTTTGTTAATTCTCCACAGAAGTCTGCTACGCAATGTGCGCGTGAAAGGGGGAGGGGGGGGGTTAGCAGTATAAGTGTACTAAGTATTCTGAAAGCTGCAAAGTGGAAAACTTACATTCCACGATTACCGCACGCGATTAATAATAACGATCCTGATCGCCGAAATTTTGCGAATGGTATCAGCAAATGTCAACTGATGACGAACAATTTGTGACGAAGATAGTGCTTAATGGAACAGTGAATCGGCATAACCGTGTGTACTGGGCACCGGAAAATCCGCATGTTTATGTGGATAAAGTAGGCAATCTACCAGGAGTTCATATGTCGTGTTAACTATCATCTAGGGACTTAGTAGGACCCTTTTTCTTTGATGCTACTGTAACTGGAGAAGTGTACCTGGAAACGTAACACACATCAATTTTTCCAGATATACGTGCGCCTTAGGGAGCTGATGAGAAGATCTACCAACTGGACGGGGCGCCACCACACTACCAACTAGACGTACGAGCTTTCTTGGGTGACATTTTTCCGAGGCATTGGATTGGACGGAGAGGGCTCATTGAGCTCCCCCCACGGTCGCCAAATCTAACACCTATGGAATTTTACCTGCGGGTAACTGTGGAAGATAGCGACTATCGACGTAAGCCACTCACGCTGGAAGAACTTCGCCAGAAGATTATAGCGACATGTACAGCGATCTCCATTGTAACATTGACTGACGTAGTTGCGGCGACCTCTCGTCTTTCTGTTATGTGTATAGCCGCCAAAGATGAACATTTTGAACATTTAAAGTAACCATGTTCTAAACTGAATGTTGTACAACATGTGTGATCACTTATTAAATGAAAAATAAACACATAAGTAATACTTTTCGTTCCTTAAAGTGTGTATACACTTTCCTGGAGGACTTTGTATATGACGTCATAAACACTGCGATCCGTGAAAGACTCCCGCATCACGCATGAAGTTTAAATTTATCATTACTAACCCGCTGAACCTATTTCGATGAAATTTGGTATGGAGATAGTTTTAACCTCGAGGAAGAACTTGGGCTACTTTAGAGAGTGTATAGTATAAGATACTTATCGATTTTGCCGGCCTCTGTGGCCGAGCGGTTCTAGGCGCTTCAGTCTGGAACCGCACGACCGCTACGGTCGCAGGTTCGAATCCTGCATCGGGAATGGATGTGTGTGATGTCCGTAGGTTGGTTAGGTTTAAGTAGTTCTAAGTTCTAGGGGACTGATGACCTCAGATGTTAAGTCCCACAGTGCTCAGAGCCATTTGAACTTATCGATTTGAAGAATATTACGCGAATTGTGGAAAAATATTTACTCACTGAAAATGCTATTGAGTCTTTCACTTTATCATATTTGTGAAACTGTTTTTCTTGGTTGATATGTGTTCGTTGTCTACTACTTTTTCGCTGTTAATGCAATAAAACTGTCGCATTACGCATTATGCCATTTCATTTATATTTATTGATTCTTTGCTATTAACTTAATTCGCAACAAATTTAACAAACGGTATCCACTTATGCTGCTGAGTGTACCCACAAAATTATACGAGTATCATTGTAGGACCATAGATCAAGAGATATCAGGGAAGGAACAGAAGGACAGAAAGGGAGCAGAGGAGATGGACAAGGAGAGAGGAAGAGGAGATGGGCTAATAGAATCCAAATAAATAGATACCAGGACAACGCCGAGTACTCGCCTGGTATCTTCATAGATATTACAACCACCATCCATTTGAACTTCCTCTACAGTTTTTAGGTCCACCCCGTTCCTCCACTATGAAACTGACAATTTCTTGATATCACAGGATGTGTCCTATCAACCAGTCCATTCTTTTAGTTAAAATGGGTCATAAATTGCGTTTCATCCAAATTCAGTTCATTACCTCTGCATTCGTTATTCGATATACCCATCTAATTTACAGCACTCTTCTGTAGCATCACATTCAAAAACTTCTGTTCACTTCTTGCTGGTCGTCCACATTTCACTTCCATACAAAGTGACACTCCAAATACCTTCAGAAAAGACTTCTTAAAATTTAAATTTATATAGGATACTAAAAAACTTGTATTTTTCAGGAACATTTTCTTGCTGTTGCCAGTCTGATTTTATATGCTCTCTACTACTGCCATCGTTAGTTAATTTGCCGCCCAACTACCAAAGCTAATCTACTACTTTTAGTGTTTCAGAATCACTATGTCAAACAGCAAGTTATTACTTCACTGAATTTTAATTCTTTTTCGAAATTTCTCTTCGGTTTCTTTTACTGCTTGCTCAATGTACGGACTGAATAACATGGGAGATAGGCTGCAACCCCTTATCAACCACAGCCTCATTTTCATGCCCTTAGATTCTTACAACCGCAGTCCGGCTTGTGCATAAGTTTTTGATAACCTTTAGCTTCCCATATTTTATCCCAACTGTTTACCGAATTTCGATGAGTGTATTTCAGTCAACATTGTCAAAGGTTATCTGTAAATGCTAAAAAGGCAGGTTTTCGTTTCTTCAGTCTGCTTTCCAACATGGTTAATGTAAGAAGTGTTCCGGCGTAACATAAAGCGCCGGCACGTTGGCCTGGAACGTTACAGCAGAGAGCGCTGTGAGACGACGCCACGACAGGGGCGGCCCCTATACGAAGAGAATATAAGCGCAGCTCCGCGGCCGCACTAGAAGACGGGCCGTGATATAAACGCTATAGCAGTGACTTGTGAACCGTATTATTTGCTTGCATAGAAATTGTATATATCTAAGGACATTGATTATTTGCATGTCGCTATTTGCGTATTTATAAAGACGGGTCGCAAGCAAAGTTAACTATTGTCAATTTAATTTACTGTAGTAAACTCCATTAATAAGATTTGATTGAATCGTTGTCTAGCCGTCCGAGAAAATTGCTTCCTAGGCACCCTGTATTAGACGAGTGGATAGGACGCGAAAAGAAGCGCAAGCAGTCGAAAGACTTCATACTTTTTGGCAGAGTCTTCACCACTTAACACTTGAGTCAATCACAGTCACTAAATACTTATGGGAATCATTCTTGACTAATTTAACGTAGACTGCATAGAAGTACTTATGGGAAACACAGAAGCGAGAATGGAAACTGTTGGAAGAATCCTAAGTAAGTACAACTTAACTATGCAATCAATCAGGTTCCTCTCAGAGTATGCAGACACAATAGTCCCTTTCTCAGCAATCACATATGCAACCGCTCAATTGACGAAAGGTCTGTTCCTAAAGACTGGAAAGTAGCACAGGTCACACCAATATTTAAGAAAGGAAATAGGAGTAACCCATTGAATTACAAACCCATATCACTGACCTCAATTTGCAGTAGGAACATTATGAGTCACCCTGAAGAAAATCACTTATTGATACATAATCAACACGGATTCCCATGATGCAATGAGTGCTGTCGACAAGGGATCTCAGATCGATTCCATATGCCTTGATTTCCAGAAGGCTTTTCATGCCGTTCCTCACAAGCGACTGTTAACCAAATTGCGTGTATATGGAGTATCGTCTCAGGTGTGTGACTGGAATCGTGAGTTCCTCACAGAGAGGTCACAGTTCGTAGTGCTAGACGGTAAATCATCGAGTAGAACAGAAGTGATATCTGGCGTTCCGCAAGGTAGTGTCATAGGCCCTCTGCTGTTCCTGATTTCCATACATGACCTAGGTGATAGTTTGAGCAGCCCCTTACACTGTTTGCAGATGATGCATTAATTTACCGTCTAGTGAAATCATCAGACGATCAATTCCATTTACGAAATGATCTAGAGAGAATTTCTGTATGATGCGAAAAGTGGCACTTGGCACTAAACAAACAAAAGTGCGAGGTCATCCACATGGGTACTAAAAGAAAGCCGATAAATTTTGGGTATACGATAAATCGCACAAATCTAAGGGCTGTCAATTCCACTAAATACCTAGGAATTACAATTGCGAGCAACTTAAATTGAAAAGACCACATAGAAATATTGTGGGGAAGGTGAAACAAAGACTGCGCTTAGGTGACAGAACATTTACACCCACTAAAAAGACACCCTACGTTACACTTGTCCGTCCTCTGCTGGAATATTGCTGCGCGGTATGGGATCCTTTCCAGGTAGGATTGACGGAGGACATTGAAAAAGTGCAAAGAAGGGTAGCCTGTTTCGTGTTATTGCGCAATAGGGGTGAGAGTGTCACTGATATGTTACGCGTGTTGGAGTGGCAGTTACTGAAACAAAGGCGGTTTTCTTTGCGGCGAGATCTATTTACGAAATTTCAATCACCAAGTTTCTCTTCCGAATGCGAAAATATTTTGTTGACACCCACCTACGTAGGGAGAAATAATCATCATAATAAAATAAGAGAAATCAGAGCTCGAACGGAAAGATTAAGGTGTTCCTTTTTCCCACGCGCCATTCGAGAGTGGAATGGTAGAGAAGTAGTATGAAAAAGGTTCGGTGAACCCTCTGCCAGGCGCTTAAGTGTGAATTGCAGAGTAACCATATAGATGTAGATTCCTTATAAAATTCGTATCTGCTCGATTCTTTGAGCTCGTTTCGTAGCTCTGGGGTCATCATCAAACTTGAGTAAGCGAGGATGCTGAAAATTTCGACAAAAGATACAGTTTTGTCAGATAAAGACAAAGCTGTAGACAGCGGTTTTATATGAAATAATTGTTGATGGTGTACAGAAACCAGCCAATAACTGGTTTTATGCTACTTTATTTAAAAAGTAATGTTACCGGAGCGAGATTTTCACAATTCATCATCAGACCATTTTTTCATCCTTTCTTCAATTTATCCATATGTTTCCTGTGAGTTGTCGCCGGCCGAAGTGGCCGTGCGGTTAAAGGCGCTGCAGTCTGGAACCGCAAGACCGCTACGGTCGCAGGTTCGAATCCTGCCTCGGGCATGGATGTTTGTAATGTCCTTGGGTTAGTTAGGTTTAACTAGTTCTAAGTTCTAGGGGACTAATGCCCTCAGCAGTTGAGTTCCATAGTGCTCAGAGCCATTTGAACCAACCTATGAGTTGTCCTTGGGTAAACAATAATTTACATTTACAAACGTGTAACCAAAATAGTTGCGTTACAAATTTGTGTTGGAATGCACCTAACGAAATCTGTACATCTGGCCCATTTTTTTCCAAATTTTCTTGCAATGAAAAACATTCTCAACAATGTTTGTGTTTTCACTAACACATACGTTGGTTTTCATTGCAAAACATTTTCGTTTCGTCATAAAACGAATTTTCGACGTGCACGACACGTTTGGCACTGAAAATTCGTTTCGTGACCAAACGAAGGTGTGCTACAATGCAAACCAACGTATGTGAGTGTGAAAATACGAATGTCTTTGACAATGTATCTTATTGCAAGAAAACGCCAGATGGACACTTTGCGTAAGTTGGATCCTACACAAAACCGTCTGATGACGAATTGTAGAAAATTCGAAACCGGTAACGGTAGTTTTTAAGGAATAGTAACCTAAAACCAACTTGTGGCTGGTTGTTGTACATCATAAACAATTTATTCCACAAAAGAGTTTGGCTGTCTTCGGTGGACGCAGACAGGCAGTAACACGGCGACGCACGTGTCGTGTCTCTCAGCTGACGCCAGTGGTCGGGAGAGAAGGCGGGAGTGAGGACCGGCTATCACATTTCCCGGGCAGCTGACCTCAGGGTCGACGGCGGAAGGCAGCCAAGAAAGCGCATCCAGCGGAAATGCGGCCGGAAACGACGTTTGGCGCCTGGAGTGTTGGTCCCGCCTGGCTCCCGCCTCCTGACCAGCTGTTGAGCTCAGAGGGGTGGCATCAAGGCTGCCGGCCAGCAGCCAACTAGGGCAACAGCGAGAACGTGTACACGTCGCTGCCAGTGGGTAGGAGGGTACCGAAAGTCTACGGGAGGGAGGGAGGAGGGGCGAATCTGCCAGCTATGATTCGCCTGCACTCTGTTTACAAGGGGCAAGCCGGAAGAGCTACACTACTCGCCGTTAAACTTGCTACACCAAGAAGAAATGTAGATGATAAACAGGTATTCATTGGACAAATATTACTAGAACTGACATGTGATTACATTTTCACGCAATTTGGGTGCATAGATCCTGAGAAATCAGTACCCAGAACAACCACCTCTGGCCGTAATAACGGCCTTCATACGCCTGGGCATTGAGTCAAACAGAGCTTGGATGGCGTGTACAGGTACAGCTGCCCTTGCAGATTCAACACGATACCACAGTTCATCAACAGTAGTGACTGGCGTATTGTGACGAGCCACTGACGAGACGTTTTTAATTGGTGAGAGATCTGGAGAATGTACTGACCAGGGCAGCAGTCGAACATTTCCTGTATCCAGAAAGGCCCGTACAGGATCTGCAACATGCTGTCGTGCATTATCCTGCTGAAATGTAGGGTTTCTCAAGGATCGAATGAAGGGTAGAGCCGCGGGTCGTATGTTGTTGTTGTGGTCTTCAGTCCTGAGACTGGTTTGATGCAGCTCTCCATGCTACTCTATCCTGTGCAAGCTTTTTCATCTCCCAATACCTACTGCAACCTACATCCTTCTGAATCTGCTTAGTGTATTCATCTCTTGGTCTCCCCCTACGATTTTTACCCTCCACGGTGCCCTCCAATACTAAATTGGTGATCCCTTGATGCCTCAGAACATGTCCTACCAACCGATCCCTTCTTCTGGTCAAGTTGTGCCACAAACTTCTCTTCTCCCCAATCCTATTCAATACTTCCTCATTAGTTATGTGATCTACCCATCTAATCTTCAGCATTCTTCTGTAGCACCACATTTCGAAAGCTTCTATTCTCTTCTTGTCCAAACTATTTATCTTCCATGTTTCACTTCCATACATGGCTACACTCCATACGAATACTTTCAGATATGACTTCCTGACACTTAAATCAATACTGGATGTTAACAAATTTCTCTTCTTCAGAAACGCTTTCCTTGCCATTGCCAGCCTACATTTTATATCCTCTCTACTTCGACCATCATCAGTTATTTTGCTCCCCAAATAGCAAAACTCCTTTACTACTTTAAGTGCCTCATTTCCTAATCTAATTCCCTCAGCATCACCCGACTTAATTAGACTACATTCCATTATCCTTGTTTTGCTTTTGTTGATGTTCATCTTATATCCTCCTTTCAAGACACTGTCCATTCCATTCAACTGCTCTTCCACGTCCTTTGCTGTCTCTGACAGAATTACAATGTCATCGGCGAACCTCAAACTTTTTAATTCTTCTCCATGAATTTTAATACCTACTCCAAATTTTTCTTTTGTTTCCTTTACTGCTTGCTCAATATACAGATTGAACAACATCGGGGACAGGCTACAACCCTGTCTTACTCCCTTTCCAACCACTGCTTCCCTTTCATGTCCCTCGACTCTTATAACTGCCATCTGGTTTCTGTACAAATTGTAAATAGCCTTTCGCTCCCTGTATTTTACCCCTGCCACCTTTAGAATTTGAAAGAGAGTATTCCAGTCAACATTGTCAAAAGCTTTCTCTAAGTCTACAAATGCTAGAAACGTAGGTTTGCCTTTCCTTAATCTAGCTTCTAAGATAAGTCGTAAGGTCAGTATTGCCTCACGTGTTCCAGTGTTTCTACGGAATCCAAACTGATCTTCCCCGAGGTTGGCTTCTACTAGTTTTTCCATTCGTCTGTAAAGAATTCGTGTTAGTATTTTGCAGCTGTGACTTATTAAGCTGATAGTTCGGTAATTTTCACATCTGTCAACACCTGCTTTCTTTGGGATTGGAATTATTATATTCTTCTTGAAGTCTGAGGGTATTTCGCCTGTTTCATACATCTTGCTCACCAGATGGCAGAGTTTTGTCAGGACTGGCTCTCCCACGGCCGTCAGTAGTTCCAATGGAATATTGTCTACTCCGGGGGCCTTGTTTCGACTCAGGTCTTTCAGTGCTCTGTCAAACTCTTCACGCAGTATCGTATCTCCAATTTCATCTTCATCTACATCCTTTTCCATTTCCATAATATTGTCCTCAAGTACAACGCCCTTGTATAGACCCTCTATATACTCCTTCCACCTTTCTGCTTTCCCTTCTTTGCTTAGAACTGGGTTTCCATCTGAACTTTTGATATTCATACAAGTCGTTCTCTTATCTCCAAAGGTCTCTTTAATTTTCCTGTAGGCGGTATCTATCTTACCCCTAGTGAGATGGGCCTCTACATCCTTACATTTGTCCTCTAGCCATTCCTGTTTAGCCATTTTGCACTTCCTGTCGATCTCATTTTTGAGACGTTTGTATTCCTTTTTGCCTGTTTCACTCACTGCATTTTTATATTTTCTCCTTTCATCAATTAAATTCAATATTTCTTCTGTTACCCAAGGATTTCTACTAGCCCTCGTCTTTATACCTACTTGATCCTCTGCTGCCTTCACTACTTCATCCCTCAAAGCTACCCATTCTTCTTCTACTGTATTTATTTCTCCCATTCCTGTCAATTGCTCCCTTATGCTCTCCTTGAATCTCTGTACAACCTCTGGTTCTTTTAGTTTATCCAGGTCCCATCTCCTTAAATTCCGACCTTTTTGCAGTTTCTTCAGTTTTAATCTACAGGTCATAACCAATAGATTGTGGTCAGAGTCCACATCTGCCCCTGGAAATGTCTTACAATTTAAAACCTGGTTCCTAAATCGCTGTCTTACCATTATATAATCTATCTGATACCTTTTAGTATCTCCAGGGTTCTTCCATGTATACAACCTTCTTTCATGATTCTTAAACCAAGTGTTAGTTATGATTATGTTGTGCTCTGTGCAAAATTCTACCAGGCGGCTTCCTCTTTCATTTCTGCCCCCCAATCCATATTCACATACTATGTTTCCTTCTCTCCCTTTTCCTACACTCGAATTCCAGTCACCCATGACTATTAAATTTTCGTCTCCCTTCACAATCTGAATAATTTCTTTTATTTGATCATACATTTCTTCAATTTCTTCGTCATCTGCAGAGCTAGTTGGCATATAAACTTGTACTACTGTAGTAGGTGTGGGCTTAGTATCTATATTGGCCACAATAATGCGTTCACTATGCTGTTTGTAGTAGCTTACCCGCATTCCTATTTTCCTATTCATTATTAAACCTACTCCTGCATTACCCCTATTTGATTTTGTGTTTATAACCCTGTAGTCACCTGACCAGAAGTCTTGTTCCTCCTGCCACCGAACTTCACTAATTCCCACTATATCTAACTTCAACCTATCCATTTCCCTTTTTAAATTTTCTAACCTACCTGCCCGATTAAGGGATCTGACATTCCACGCTCCGATCCGTAGAATGCCAGTTTTCTTTCTCCTGATAACGACATCCTCCTGAGTAGTCCCCGCCCGGAGATCCGAATGGGGGACTATTTTACCTCCGGAATATTTTACCCAAGAGGACGCCATCATCATGTAATCATACAGTAAAGCTGCATGCCCTCGGAAAAAATTACGGCTGTAGTTTCCCCTTGCTTTCAGCCGTTCGCAGTACCAGCACAGCAAGGCGGGTCGTAACACATCTGAAACGTAACGTCCACTGTTCAAAGTGCCGTCAATGCGAACAAGAGGTGACTGCGACGTGTAACCAATGGCACCCCATACCAGCACGCCGGGTGATACGCCAGTATAGCGATGACGAATACGCGCTTCCAGTTTGCGTTCATCGCGATATCACCAAACAGGGATGCCACGATCATGATGCTGTAAACAGAACCGGGATTCACCCGAAAAAATGACGCTTTGCCATTCATGCACCCAGGTGCGTCGTTGAGTATACCATCGCAGGCGCTCCTGTCTGTGATGCTGCGTCAAGAGTAACCGCAGCCATGGTCTCCGAGCTGATAGTCCATGCTGCTGCAAACGTCGTCGAACTGTTCGTGCTGATGGTTGTTGTCTTGCAAACGTCCCCATCTGTTGACTCAGGGATCGAGACGTGGCTGGACGATCCGTTACAGACATGCGGATAAGATGCCTGTCATCTCGACCGCTAGTGATACGAGCCCGTTGGGATCCAGCACGGCGTTCCGTATTACCCTCCTGAACCCACCGATTCCATATTCTGCTAACAGCCATTGGATCTCGAGCAGCGATGTCGCGATACGATAAACTGGAATCGCGATAGCTACAATCCGACCTTTATCAAAGTCGGAAACGTGATGGTACTCGTTTCTCCTCCTTACACGAGGCATCACAACAAACGTTTTACCAGACAACACCGGTCAACTGCTGTTTGTGTATGAGAAATCGGTTGGAAACTTTCCTCGTGTCAGCACATTGTAGGTGGTGCCACCTGCGTCAACCTTGTGTGAATGCTCTGAAAAGTTAATCAAAAAATGGTTAAAATGGCTCTGAGCACTATGGGACTCAACTGCTGTGGTCATCAGTCCCCTAGAACTTAGAACTACTTAAACCTAACTAACCTAAGGACATAACACACACCCATGCCCGAGGCAGGATTCGAACCTGCGACCGTAGCAGCAGCGCGGCTCCGGACTGGAGCGCCTAGAACCGCACGGCCACCGTGGCCGGCTGAAAAGTTAATCATTTTCACTTCACAGCATCTCCTTTCTGTCGGTTAAATTTCGCGTCTGTAGCACGTCATCTTCGTGGTGTAGCAATTTTAATGGCCAGTAGTGTATTTATAAAGCGACGGCTCATCTGCCAGTCATGCTAGCTCCATTCTCAGCGCAGTCATGCAGCACTGACTATGATGCCTGCAGGACAGTCACGGAAAGGGTTATCCCATTTTAAGACCTGCTGTATATGACGCCCAAATGTTGCGGCTACAGTTGGGGTCACGAACGTTGGCTGTCGAGTTATACTTGTTCTGCTCAACTGCGTTACGCATTCTTCGACATCCAATCAGCGTTTAGCAGTTTTCTGAGCGCTCTGCTATGAATGTCGCAGCCAATGCGAGCATTAAACGTTATCATAGCCAATTATGTAATGAATTTTTATTCCATTCGTTGCTAGTTGTCATTGCTGTTAGCGACAAATTCTACACTAGCAACTTAGAAATAGACATCGAGGTGACAAGTACCATGTCTTATTTCCTTTTGCCCAGCGTAGTGCAGCAGCTTGGCGTGGTACGGGTTGAACAACCCGTTGGAAGTCTCCCGCAGAAATACTGAACCATGCTACCTCTATAGCGTAATTGAGGAAGTGGTGCCGGTACAAGATTTTATTCACTAACTGACCACTAGGTTATGTCCCATAAACGCATGTCGAGCAATCGGGTGGCCAAACTATTCACTCGAATTGTCCAGAACGATCTTAAAACCAATCGCGAACAAGTGTGGCCTGGTGACATGACGCATGGTGCAAAAAATGGCTCTGAGCACTATGGGACTTAACATCTGAGGTCATCAGTCCACAAGACTTAGAACTACTTAAAGCTAACTAACCTAAGTACATCACATACATCCATGCCCGAGGCAGGATTGGAACCTGCGACCGTAGCAGCAGCGCGGTTCCGGAATGAAGCGCCTAGAACCGCTCGATCACAGGGGCCGGCGCACGTGACGCATGTCATCAACAGAAATGCCATCTTTGTTTTGGAACATGAAGTCCATGAATGGCTGCAAATCGTCTCCAAGTAGACGCATGTAACCATTTCCAGTCAATGATCGTTTCAGTTGGATCAAAGGATCCAGTTCATCCCGTGTAAACGCAGCCCACACCATTGTGGAGCCACCAACACCGCTTGCACAGTGCGCTGTTGACAGCTTGAGTCCATAGCTTCGTGAGGTCTGTGGCACACTCTAACCCTACCGTCAGCTCTTACCAGCTGAAATTGCGACTTATCTGACCAGGCCACAATTTTCCAGGCATCAAACGAGACCAGAAGGGGCACTGCAGGCGATGTCGTGCTGTTAGCGAAGGGACTAGCGTCGGTCGTCTGCTGTCATAGCCCATTAACGCCAAATTTCGCCACACTGTCCTAATAGAAATGTTCATTGTACGTTCCACATTGATTTCTCGCAGTCTTGCTTGTCTGTTAGCACTGACAAACACCGCTAATCTAGGTCGTTCAGTGAAGGCCGTCGGTCACTGCGTTGTTGGTGGTGAGAGGTAATGCCAGAGATTTTGTACTTTCGGCACACTCTTGACACTGCAGATCTAGGTTTATTGAATTCCCCAGCGATTTCCGAAATGGAATGCCCCAGCCACCGTTCCCCTTTCAATGTATGTTAATTCCCGTCACGCGGTCCTTACCACGTCAGAAACCTTATCACATGAGTCACCGGAGTACAAATGACAGCTCCGCCGACGCGCCGCCCTTTTATACCTTGTGTACGCGACACTACAGCGATCTGTATGTGTGCATATTGCTATCCCATGACTTTTTGTCACCTCAGGGTAATTTGCAGCATACACGATTTTTTCAAGAGCGAAGTTTATATACGCGCAACTGTCGCTTGAAACCGGCGACAATATAATCCTAGTCCGTTCTTCGACCTACGCGAACCGCCACCGTTCGTGAATCGGACTACAAATGCCACGTATGGCCCAAGTGTAGACGCTATACCTGAACAGTCTGTTAGGAGGAAGGATGTCGCAAATTAATCGACTTTCACCGTGAGATGATTATCGATCTAGGACGCATGGGTCGCAGCATGTCACACAAGAATTAGTGTCCTCGGTGGACCTTCAACATCGCAGACAACGTTTTAGCGTAAACCACTACACACGACGAACATGCGTGTTTGATACACTTACGGCACGTGTATTTGCAGGGCTAGATGGGGCAATGGGCTATCTACACCGAGCCATACGGTTTTTTCCCTAGTCATCAGTCTTCTGACTGCTTTGATGCGGCCTGCCACGATTTCCTCTCCTGTGCCATGTCTTCATCTCAGAGTTGCATTTATAAGCTACGTCCTCCATTATTTGATGGATGTATTCCAGTCTCTGTCTTCCTCTACAGCTTTTTTCTCCCTCTACAGCTCCCTCTACTACCATGGAAGCCATATCCTGATGTCTTAATAGATGCCCTATCATCCTGCCCCTTCTCCTTGTCAGGGTTTTCCACAGAGTCTTTTCCTCTCCGATTATACGCAGAACATCCCCGTTCCTTACCTTGTCACTCCACGTAATTTTCAACATTCGTCTGTAGCACCACATCTCAAATGCTTGGATTCTCTTCTGTTCCGCTTTTCCCACACCGGATGGTAGCGGATATGAAAAGTAAGTAAACTCGTATGCCATGAATGCTTGGGTCACTCAGAATCCTTGTCGCCCACAGGAACCTTTCCCTCCGAAGTATGAGAGCAGTGTGTGTAAGTGTATCCGTTAAGTGCAGGTGGCTCTAGTGGCTTTGTTTGCAGTGTAGTGTCACTTTCGTCTTGTGAGACGATGAAACAAGGGGTGGGGTGGAAACCGGTGCTGACACACAGCCTATTCGTTTCGGATACCAACAAGTGTTTGGACGGAATTATTGTCCCCATCCGCGATTAACAGCGACGCATGCCCTCACTTCATGAGACACTGCGGAGAGGCTTCAACTTAATCCAGGACACTGGCACAAAGACAGGTAATCGGGGACTTTACGCCAGCACCCCTCCTATTCCCTCTGCTGTAATGGCAAAAGGAAAACTGTCCAAAGCACGTGGCGTACCCGGGAAGTCACCACGCCAAGTACTGGGCGGGCCCGACGGTGCTTAATTTCGTTGAACTGATGGGAACAGGTGTATCCATATCGGTACGCCCGTTGTCAGATTTGCAAATGAGGCGTCAGGGGTAATTTTATACTAGAACTATACTGAGACAAACGAACCGCATAGATCTAAGTAGCCGACGACAAAATTATGTACCAATCTTTTCCATTATTTTTGGCCACTCAGTATATAACGCATATTTCTGCACTCATACAGAACAACGCGTCTGGGTTTCCCGCTTACTGGTTGAGAAGAAGAGCACCATTATTTACAATAAGTCTGAGTGCTGTTTTAGGTGGTTTTCCTCATTTTTTGAGCTGATTTTCGAGTTACTCTCTTATACGCAATATACAAACCAAAACACACAAAAAAAAATCATGAAAATTCTATCTAAAGCTGCAGCCGTTCTCCTACGTGACTAATGCAGGCGATGTTTTATCTAATGGCATATTAGAGTAACTACAGTGTGGAATCGATTCATGAATTTCGAAAAGGGCACATCTGAGATCGTTTGATGGAATTACTTTTGTGAAAAACAATTTTGCGGGGTAGAGGTATATACTTATTCAATACGTAAGACAGAAATACGACATTTGTTCTGAACGAATTTCGAAAAATATTTGAAAAAGGCACATCCACCAGAGATAAGTCACTTTCAAGCTTTGTCAGCTTACGAGGCCGTTTGAAAGGGCACGGCCGACTTCCTCCCCTTCCGTTCCTAATCCGATGGGGCGGGCGCAGCACCGAATCCTCCCGAAACCAGGTAGGTAAGCAGGTAACAGGAGCGAGTTCTGCCAAACTGGCACATTGTATGTTGTATTATAGACAATAATTCCCCATGTTTTAAACAAAAAATATTGATTGACTTATGCACGCTTCGCGCGTGACCTTGAGCGGGACTTAGTCGCTGACGCTGTGCCGGCTGGACTTTACCTCAATAAGATAAAAGATAAAACTTTTAAACATACAATACACACGAAAAATGTTTACATCATCTGCTGTAACTTCATATGCTTTCCTTTGCCTACTTGGACTATTCGTAACATTTAGAACTGCTGCCTGCTTCAAACGGGAGGATTCGGTCCCACCGTTTTTCAGATCCTTACGGGCTTGGGAGGATTCGGTACAATTTTTCTGACCGCTGGAGGATTCGGGGCTGCGCCCGATGGGGTCCGTGACCTCGCTGTTTGGTCCGCTCCCTCAAATCAACCAGTCAACCAAACAATCAGCTTACAAGATACCGTATGAAGAAATGCATAAGTATTTTGGATAATTAGATTCTCGTAGTTTGTCACTGGCGGTAAGGCTAAAACTTCTGAGCTCACTGTGTTCAAATGCGAAGACTCATCTTCACAAGCAACGTACTGCTAATGGAAATTAAGCACTCGTTCTTATCTGCGGCTGTTCGTAACATTCTTTCGTTACTGTTGCAGACTTCAAGGCACCTAATTACCGTGTAGATGCAGTCAGTTCTACCTCTGATACATTCAGCAAGGGTACAAAGACAAAAAGAAATGTTGAATCAGAAAATCTAAATAGCAGAAATATGAAGTGAAAAAAAAATCTCTTTTCGCCAAGAGGTTGTGGGAAACATGTGGCACAAACTCGCATAGTGGAGTGTGGGCTCACATCGGCCTTGCTGATTCCACTCTCCGCCAACTGCGAAACATGCGTTGTCGCGGAACAATGTGACTTCTGCCTCGCCTACATTTTGGCAAGAGATGTGACTTGTGTAGCTCACCATATACCCGAGAATAAGCGTAGTTAGAGTGATGGCGTAACACATATTCCGATAAATAACTCCACATCTCAACTTCACGCCGTGGCTTCGTCGAAGCTGCACATCTAGCCGAATTTTTGCCTCGAGGACATCCTGTCAACGCGAGATTGACTGCTTTAAAAACAAATAAATAAATAAATAAACATGTCTGTAACAGTGATTTGGTTTGTTGCGTGATAAGACCTCACTATCATGCAGTCGTCTCCTCTCTGCACACTCATTTCACTCTCTAGATTTCACTTTACGTGACTGTGGCGTTTGCAGTATTCAAAGAAAGTCAAAGGAAAACTTTTGTCGACGAAGGATTTCACGTGACGGTGATAAAGCTCGTAAGAGAACAGGTAGAACGCTAAGTCCACTTTGAAATAAAATAGCTATAAGCCAGGGAAATAAAATATATAGTTAGTTGTACAGACGACTAACTGTGTTTTCTAAATATTCATCAAGTTGATACAAAAATAAAGTGCTTCAGAAATATGTATGTTTTGGATATTTACTTTCTGTATAATCGTTATAATAAGAGGATGGCATGTTAAGCTGAAAATTATTTGTAGTAGGCCTAAGTATAAATAATAGTATAACACACAAACATTAGAATTTTATTCATACACTAGTCTGAATTTTTGGGAATTATGATTTTTTTTGTCGTAACACTGCAGACGTTAGTATGAAATATAGTTTAGCTTATGCTAAAAGAATTAATTTCGCTTTGACGTTAAATAAGCAACTGCAAGAAAATATATACAAGGTGTGCATAAAGTCCGGGAAAACTTTCAATTATTTATTGTACAGGAACTAAACATAATACAGATGCATTTTGAAGAGAAGCTCTGAAAGTTTTTTCTACAAACATTCGATGTGGGACCCATGATTGACCCGGCAGACGTCAATACTGTAATCGAATTCTTGCCATATCCGTCCCAGCATGTCATCGTCGACTGTGGCAGACGCTTCCCGTCCCAGAGCTCTGTTGCATAACGTGGTAGAGGCGGTACATACACCAGATCTATAATGCGCCACCACAGAAAAAAGTCACACGGAGTGAGATGTCGTGATCTGGGAAGCCATTTCATGAAACAGCTATCCTCTCCTTCAACGCGGCCGATCCATCGATGCGGCGCTGACTATCGGCAAATTACCAAACTACGCTGTGGTAGTATACACGAAAAAAAAAAAAACTTTCAAGGTTTCTCTTCAAAATGACATATGCATGATATCTGTACAGTGTTTGGTTCTTGTGGAATAAACAATTGACAGGGTTCCCGGACTTTATGTACACCCTATATATATCAGCTTTCTCTCGCGAAGACGGAAAGCAAAAACAACAGCTGTTATAGCATCAGGCAAGGAGGTAAGATACATGTTTTGTAAATATTCTGTACAAAAGCTATGAAGGCTGTTCCCGTACACACAGTATTTATATTTATTTATAAAAGTGTAGGTTATTCTGCAACAGTATCAAGTAGACCACCTCAATTTTTTATTAGTAAACAAACAGTGACCAGTTGTACGGCGCTGAACGACGAGAAAATTAGAGACTGGAGTGAGCAGTTATTGAACTTTTACGATCAATTTTACTGTCAGCCTAGACTGAAATTTGAGACATCATTATTGATTTATGAAGATGGCATCAGTTCCTTCGGACATGTCCGAAAGAACACATGCCGTTGGTGACCGTGCAGCTCTCTAGAATGAAATTACAATTAAATCAATACCATTAGCTGCTGAGAGGCGTTGATACACATCAACGGGTACAGTTGAAAACCGGGACTCGAACCCGCGATATCCTAATTACATGGCACACGCTCTATCCATCTGAGCCACCGATGGCACAGAGGACAGTGCGATAAATCCCTGCAGTCGCACTGTCCTCTGTGCCGTCGGTGGCTCAGATGGACAGAGCATCTGCCAAGTAAGCAGGAGCTCCCGGGTTCGAGTCCCCGTCGGAGCACACATTTTCAGCTGTCCCGGTTGATGTATATCAACACCTGTCAACAGCTAATGGTATTGATTTAATTGTAATTTCATTATTGATTTAAGCTTGTTTGATATAGTGAACAATGTAAATGTAATAAAAACTCATCACAAAGCTTTATCGATTATTATTTAACGTGTTTCCTAAAATACCATAATAAAGCTAATAGGCTAAGTTTCAAACTGCATTATGGTGATGAAGTTCTGTTGTTTACGCCCATTTCTCTGATTTTCTGTCGACGACATTAAGGTCAGATTTTCATTCAAAATGGTCGAAAATTCGATATTTTTATTGCATTTTTTGAATGGTGTATTTGTCTAGAATGTCGGGACGAGAAGGTTTTGTTTAATCCATGTGTTACGAAAGTTCCTACAGCCCATTGTTCGAAGCAGTGTCACGACTGTCGTGTGACGCTCTCAGCCGGAGACGCCCGGCTCAGGTAGAAAACTTGTCGTGCCGTGACGTACGTTGACAAAATGAATAATATTGCAATATGCATAAAAACAAATTCGCCGAAAAATCTGGCGAACAACGTGCGCAGGCTGCCGAAAGTAGCATATCCATCTCAGCCAAATCGGCTTTTCTCGCCAAGTCGAACGAGGGCATTGTTCTCCAGGAACAGTTCGAGTCAGAGGAAAGATTGATACGCGGTCCTTGAACTGCCGACTAAATGTAAGTAATGAAAACACTTTTTTTGGTTAAATTTTGGTCAAAACATAATTTCTGGTCCACCATATTGGATTGGCCATGCTGAATTTTGAAAAGCTAACTTCGGATTTCTGACATCAAAAATATATAATAACAAGTAGTTTTTATGCAAATAGAACTAATAATATGTTTCACAGTTTTCCCTAAGCTTTAAAAAGCTTTTTTTCTCGAGAGACGATTTTTCAACACTGCGTGCAGCTTAAAATAATAACGGTTCAGCCTAGCAACTTCTACCTTTGACACCTGAAAAGTAAACACTTTTCTTGGGAGCTTATACCTGTATCATAGTAAACTTCTTAATAGTAACAATTTTTTGTAAACCGATTAAGAGTGAAACAAACCTCCAAAAACCCCCGAGTTAGCACCATAACGTTAAACTTAAGTTTACTTCATTGTGGTTAGGTGTAAGCTCCCATAAATTCAATGTAGTATCGACTGGGTATCTATTTTTGCTTAACTCCTGAGTGGCTACACTGAACGCTGTCTGCGTACTTCAGGCTCTCAGGCCCTTGATCAAACCACAATTACGGGCGCCATTCTCTTTATTTAAAACGTAAAATAAAGCTCAAAATATGATCAGTCATAATTCCCAACAGATCTTTTATGTGTCGTCTCATTGTCTCAAATAAATTTCCAAATTTTGCCTATTTTTTGCTCATTTGAATGATAACCTAGCTTTAAGCATGTACGCACCACGCATCTTAAAGTAGACACACAACTGACGAACGGTCAAAAAAGAAACAACTTACAGACTTATTTCTGTGCCTCTTAGTATCACTGTAGCCGAGGGCTATGCTACGATTTTCGTGGTATGTGTCGTATGACTCACACTCAGATGAAAGCCTTTTAATTTAACACGTGTCAATATCACTGCCTATTTATACTTATTTATACAAAGAGCTTCTTCTTTGGCTGTGCCAGACTGAGTGGTCCTCGTTCCACAGTTCCACATCCCAGAAAAATCCGAAGTGGTCACCGAGAACAGAACCGATGATCTTCACTTCGGCGGCTAAAGAAGGTAACTAGAAGGTCACAGAGGTGGCCTGAAATTTCGTTTGTTACTCATTCTAGTAGAGGTCATAAATATGAAGCTATTTCAGTGACTACTGTGTCAGTTTCCTTTCTTATTTATTCATTCATATTATCTTTGGCAACATTGTGTTGACAGACTTCATTTTATTGTTTGCCACTCCAGAAAAATCAGTCAGCGGAATCTTCGAACCCTAATCTCAGCACCACAATGACGTCCCTGAAGATATTTTAGTCGGAATAGACTCCTCAATGGAACTAAACTTTTTGCGAGAAAATAATCTGTGAGATTCTCTGTCGTAACTTGATTAGGATGTCCTTCTGTCTCTTTCACTACTATACAGTTTCGGTTGTACAGCTACGTACTTTCAAACTACAACGGTTCATAATTCATTGTTAAAATGCTGCCAGGATGCTGGGCTCTGAAATGTAAAAAATGACATCCAGTGTTTGTTAAACGTATTCGGACACCTGGCAGAAAACGACTTACATCGGTAATGCTTTAATTCAATATGGTGTTGGCCCACCCTACGCCTTGATCACAGCTTCCACTCTCGCACGCGTACGTTCAATCAGGTGCTGGAAGATTTCTTGGGGAATGGCAGCCCATTCTTCACGGAGTGTTGCACTGAGGAGAGGTATCGATGTCGGTCGGTGTGGCCTGGCACTAAGTCGGCGTTCCAAAACATCCCAAAGGTGTTCTGTAGGATTCAGGTCAGGCCAGGCCATTACAGGTATGTTATTGTCGTGTTATCACGTAATGTATAATAGACAGACATGTATCCACACCATCACACAGCAATTTCAGACAGCATCAACATCCACTGCAAGTACTATAACAGTTAGGTGGGAGGAGAGAAAACTTGAAGTTCATGGTCGAGCGGCTTCTCATAAGAAACACATCATTCCGGTAAATGCCAAACGACGCCTCGCTTGGTGTAAGGAGCGTAAACATTGGGCGATTGAACAGTGGAAGAACGTTGTGTTGAGTGACGAATCACGGTACACAATGTTGCGATCTGATGGCAGGGTGCGCGCGTGGCGAATGCCCGGTTAATGTCATCTACCAGCGTGTGTAGCGCCAAAAGCAAAATTCGGAGGCGGTGGTGTTATGGTGCGGTCGTGTTTTTCATGGAGGGGGCTTCCACCAATTATTGTTTTGCGTGCCACTGTCACAGCACAAGCCTACATTGATATTTTAAGCACTTTCTTGCTTCCCACTTTTGAAGATCAATTCGGGGATGGTGATTGCATCTTTCAACACGATCGAGCACCTGTCCATAACGAACGGCCTGTGGCCGAGTGATTACACGACAGTAACATCCCTCTAATGGACTGGCCTGCACAGAGTCCTGACCTGAATCCTATAGAACACGTTTGGGATGTTTTGGAACGCCGACTTCGTGCCAGGCCTCACCGACCAACATCGATACCTCTCCTCAGTGCAGCACTACGTGAAGAATGGGCTGTTATTCCATGAGAAACCTTCCAGCACCTGATTGAACGTATGCCTACGAGAGTGGAAGCTATCATCAAGGCTAAGGGAGTGCCAGCACCATACTGAATTCCAGCATTACCGATGTAGGGCACCACGAACTTGTAAGTCATTTTGAGCCAGGTGTCCAGATACTTTCGATCGGAACGCCATGTTGTGTTCCGTGATTCGTCCTCCACACAACGTTCTTCCACTGTTCAGTCGTCCAATGTTTACGCTCCTTACACCAAGCGAGGCGTCGTTTGGCATTTACCGGAGTGATGTGTGGCTTATGAGCAGCCGCTCGACCAGAAATCCAAGTTTTCTCACCTCCCGCCTGTTATAGTGCTTGCAGTGGATACTGATGCAGTCTGGAATTCCTGTGTGATGATGTGGATACATGTATGCCTATTACACATTACGTGATAACACGACAATAACATCCCTGTAATGGACTTGCCTGACCTGAATCCTATAGAACACCTTTGTGATGTTTGGAACGCAGACTTGGTGCCAGGCCTCAACGACCGATGTTGATACTTCTCCTCAGTGAAGAATGGGCTGCAATTCCCCAAGAAACCTTCTAGCACCTAATTGAACGTACGCCCGCGATAGTGGAAGCTGTGATCCAGGCTTGAATTAAAGCATTACCGATGGAGGGCACCACGAACTTGCAAGCTATTTTCTGCCCGGTGTCCCGATACTTTTGATCACGTAGTGTACCTATCATATATGGAAAAATAATACAACCGTTGGAAAGGCACCACTCTTCACTCATGCAGAATTTATTGTACATTGCAGCAGTCTTACTGTATTTCATGAGGTACTGAGTGCACTTTCTGTACGCGTCAACTAATAGACATTTAAGAAGGTCCTCCATGGTCTGAATCTGACCGCACTAACATGTGGCAGTATGTGTAACGCCATTGCTCGTAAGTTGTTTTGACAGCCCCATGCTCGTACTAAGTCGACTCGACTGCAGTTGAGGACCTGATGGTAGAATTTCTTCTATGTTAATGGTGTTTGAACATTTTTCTTCTCAGAGTAATTTATGAACATCTCTGTCTGCACTGAATTCATGAAATTTTGCCTTGGTTTATGTCGCTACAGCACGGGTTGATGTACAGTGGGTGACTTTCGTCAACTATCTGTTTGTTGCGTTGCGCTAATTTGAGCTCAGGAACGATCTTATGTAGTGGAGTAATACCCGCTAATGAGTACAAGTGATCCATTCTTCTTGGTTCCAGGCAGCCAGCTGTCTTTTTGCAGCTACCATTAAGGATCGTGGCTACTTTCTTGGCTCGCTTGGATCTGACACAAACCGGACAGCCATACAGAGGGACGAGAGGCAGGTGGAACGTGGTGTGGTGTCCAATGGAGTGATACCCTGCATTTAGTTGGGTCGGGTTGTTTTGGGGAAGGAGACCAGACAGCGAGGTCATCGGTCTCATCGGATTAGGGAAGGACGGGGAAGGAAGTCGGCCGTGCCCTTTCAAAGGAACCATCCCGGCATTTGCATGACGCGATTTAGGGAAATCACGGAAAACCTAAATCAGGATGGCCGGACACGGGATTGAACAGTCGTCCTCCCGAATGCGAGTCCAGTGTCTAACCACTGCGCCACCTCGCTCGGTCACCCTGCCTTGAGCTGCAGCACGACGGCCGTCTTACCTGCCAGGAGTTGGACTCGAGCGCAAGGAAGGACATCCTGAAGGCGCGGTCGGCGTGGGCGAGATCCCAGCCCGGGCCCTCCAGCCCGGCCGCGTGCGTGTCGCCGGCGGTCAGCGGTCAGAGTCAGCGGTCAGCAGGCGCCGGCGCGGACCGGCAGCGCGCGCGCGGAGCTGCCCTCAGCGAACCATGGCGGCGCACAACACACGAGCACGCCTCGACGCGACGGATGCACTCAGTCTTGAATCGCTAAGGCTCCACTAGTCGCGAGATTCCAATCTCATATGCTACAGTCTTCCACTATATTTCCGTTACACTTCTCTTACAGCAGTCCTTGGCGGAGTTACGCTCTGTAATATGCTTAAGTACTGTAGTCTAATCTTCACTCGATATTGTTTTAGTGTTTGATGATGTAGCGAAGTAACGAATTAGTTCTTACACATCCCGATCAAATTTAAACATGCTGTTATGGCTAGCAAACCATCAATGGCTCCTAACTGAACTTGATAGACAGCCAACAAAGCGTTTTCCGGAAACAAACTAGCGAAACTCGGGAATAAGCGAAACACTGCCTACCAGCTCTGTACCTACTTGATCCGCTACTTTTTTTGTAATCTTGCAACTGGAACTAGTCGACTTCCGCAGGTGCAAGGTGCCTACTTTGACGCTTTTACGAGGCGTCGTGAGATTCTGCAATCATCGTCTGAGGTTACGAGGTCGTCAGAAGTTGGAACTGGTCCGCCGCCTCCAGCTGCCCCCGGCAGTTCGCTGCGGATGCCGGGATGCGCGTTTGTTGGCAGGGAAGGAACGCGGCTTCGCAGAGGCCCCCTGCGTGACGCCCGAGGGCGGCGGTCTCCGCCCGGGAAGCTGGAATGTGTGGCACGCTGGCTGCGCACGCGACGCACCGCGTCTGGGAACCGCCTCCACTCGCTCTGCCCAGGTCCTGCAACAGCCAAGAAGAACGCCGCTCACCTTCTGCTCGTACCTGAGGACCCGCTAAAACAGCGTTATCCCTTAACGTCATGCCGGCCGGAGTGGTCGAGCGGTTCTAGGCGCTACTGTCTGGAACCGAACCGCTACGGTTGCAGGTTCGAATCCTGCCTCGAGCATGGATGTATGTGATGTCCTTAGGTTAGTTAGGTTTCAGCAGTTCTAAGTTCTAGCGGACTGATGACCTCAGCAGTTAAGTCCCATAGTGCTCAGAGCCATTTTTGAACCTTAACGTCATGAAATACTTGAAAACTGGGCAATCGACAGGGCTCAGGCATCTGGCTCGACGGACTCATACTCAAGCTGAAAAAAGCGACCCCTTGCCGCAAGACAACTAAGCTTCTGGAAAACATGTTGAAAAATCGCTACTTCAGAGTGAACTTAGGTCAGTCTACGACTAAATCCTACTCAATAAACAATGGGTTCCCATAGAAATCAGTGTTGGCTCCCCTTCTCTTTAACCCAGGGCTTCCCAACGTGTGGTCCGCGGACCCCTTAGGAGTCCGTCGGCTCTTTCTAGGGGGTCCGCGGCCACATTTCATTAAATCGTGTAAAATAATGATTAAAATTATTGAATAAAAATGTGAAAATGAAATTCATCATTTTTTTTTCGTGTGAAAAACATGGGTACTTTTACTTCAGGTCGTATTCCCAAGCAGCCTTTGCGGTTCCTAAGTGAGAACGAATACACAGTTTAGTGCCGGAGAACGCGGCTTCTCTGATCGACTGTTTCGCAACAATACGGAGGTCATAGTATGAAGGCTTTCACGACCGGATGACATATCTTCTGGTAAACCTTGCGGGATGTAAGGTCGTGGTCCATGAAACTCTTCAGCTCCTAACGTTTCGTCCAGTGCTTCGCTGGACATAACGTTAGGAGCTGAAGAGTTTCATGGACCACGACCTTACATCCCGCAAGGTTTACCAGAAGATAATACGGAGGTCGTTTGTGCGCTGGCTCACGGCGCTAGATGCTCTGAAACCTTTTACGCATGCGCGGAACGAGTTTTGTCGAAGAAGCTCCACAGTCGGATTTATTATGTGAAAACGCTGCAAGTACTCCATTGGTTGCAATATCCTGTGGAAGTGGAATAACCAAGAAGCGTAAGTACAACGAAAGCTATTTAGAAATGGGCTTTATGGAGACAAAGAAGGGTAAAGCCCAGTGCGTGATTTGTGCGCGAGTCCTTCCCAACAGTTCAATGGTTCCAGTTAAATTGCACCGTCATTTTGAAGGTACTCACCCGGATTTCCAGGCTAAAGACATCGATTTTTTCAAAAGAAAGAGTGCTGAACTAGCTGATTCTCAGCATTGCATGAAAACTCACGCAAAAACAATTAATAAAAATTCATTAAAAGCTTCTTTCTTGGTTAATTATCGAGTGGCAATGCTCATACCATTGCAGAAAATCTCATAAAGCCGTGTGTTAATGATTGTTTCTTGCATGCTAGACGAATTGGGAACATGGCACGTGTATTAAGAAGCTTTCAGTTCCCATGGGTTTCGCTCTGAAGTTACTGTGCTCTAGACTGGCGAGGGGTCCGCCATGGATTTTCGACTGAAGAAGGAGTCCGCCAGCTGAAAAGGTTGGGAAGCCCTGCTTTAACCTATACACGAGTTACATGCCAGCAACTAAATCGCAAAAATTATGCTATGCAGATGACATTGCAATAGCTACTCAGAGCAAGACATTCGAAGAGGGGGAAGCTACTTTGTCAACGGACCTTCAACTTCTTAACCAGTATTCTACTAAATGGAGGCTCTGCCCAAATCCAAATAAAACTGAGGTAAGCGTATTCCACTTGAAAGATCATGAGGCAAAACGAGAGTTACAAGTAACATTCTGTAATGAGCGACTGACGCACAACAGCCATCCAAAATATCTAGGAATCACTCTTGACCGGTCTATAACCTATAAAAAACACCTAGAAATAACCAGTCAAAAGATAAAGAACCGAAGTAACATATTAAGAAAGCTTACAGGAACCTCCTGGGGAGCTCAAGCTAACACCCTACGCACCGCAGCACAATTTCTTGTTTACTCGGTGCCAGAATACTACGCCCCAATCTGGTACAAGAGCCCACACACGATGAAAATAGATGTCCAGCTTAATACCGCCATGAGGATTGTCTCAGGATCCATGAGCATTGTCTCAGGATCTCTGCAATCAACTCCACTTCCCTGGCTTCATGCCCTCCTCCCTCCCTCAGAAGGCAACAAGCGGCTATCCGAGAATGGAAGAAAATTAATAACCCCTCTGTCTCTGAAGATATACCTATCCGAAAAATATTGGACCATCTACCAACTACCCGCCTAAAATCCAGGAAACCTATATGGGAAGACGAAGTCCTCAAATTCCCAGAAAGGTACGACATTGCAAGGGAATGGAGACAACACTGGTCGCTGAATAATCACCATCCTCTGATGACTGATTTTGATCCTTCGATACCGGTGGAAGGAATGCAAATGCCCAGAGGAACTTGGTGCAGACTTCTCCCTAATGTTTCCTATATTGTTGTTTGCAATAAATCATTTAATAATATATTTGTAATTCGTTTATTATATTAATTAATAGTATGTGTGCAATTTTACTCTGCAGATGCAATACGCTAAATAAATAAATAAACAGGGCTTGGAAATGTACTACCAGAATTAGTGCGGTATGGTCCACGCGTTCTGTATGAATACGAAAGCATGTTATTACAAATGAAAGTTTGTACCTCAGGCAGGATTCGAATCCAGGTCTCCCGCTCACTAGGCAGATGCACTGACCACTACGGCACACTGCAACATTGTGTTTGCAGAACCTCAAGGACTACCCTGGCACCATTTCCTCCTCAATCGAAATTGCCATTCAGGACTCAGCCCACTTGAAATTAACCCTAAACTCGAATAGCATTGCAGAGGCTCTCCGACTGTATTGGAATATCACCACAGCTTCGAACGAAACGGGGAATCCTGCTTGAAACCCGGGCATAGGTGTTTTGATCAAATGAAATTATATAGTTCCGGAGACCTTTTCAACTCTCGGATATCTATGGTGTATACAGGATGGTCCATTGATCGTGACTGGGCCAAATATCTCACGAAAAAAACTACAAAGAACGAAACTTGCCTAGCTTGAAGGGGGAAACCAGATGGCGCTATGGTTGGTCCGCTAGATGGCGCTGCCATACGTCAAACGGATATCAACTGCGTTTTTTAAATAGGAATCCTTATTTTTTAACACATATTCGTGTAGTACGTAAAAAATATTAATGTTTTAGTTGGACCACTTATTTCGCTTTGTGATAGATGGCGCTGTAATAGTCACAAACATATGGCTCACAATTTTAGACGAACAGTTGGTAACAGGTAGGTTTTTTAAATTAGGATACAGAACGTAGGCACGTTTGAAAATTTTATTTCGGTTGTTCCAATGTGATACACGTACCTTTGTGAACTTATCATTTCTGAGAACGCATGCTGTTACAGCGTGATTACCTGTAAATACCACATTAATGCAATAAATGCTCAAAATGATGTCCGTCAACCTCAATGCATTTGGCAATACGTGTAACGACATTCCTCTCAACAGCGAGTAGTTCGCCTTCCGTAATGTTCGCACAGGCATTGACAATGCGCTGACGCATGTTGTCAGGCGTTGTCGGTGGATCACGATAGCAAATATCCTTCAACTTTCCCCACAGAAAATAATACGGGGACGTCAGATCCGGTGAACGTGTGGGCCATAGTATGGTGCTTCGACGACCAATCCACCTGTCATGAAATATGCTATTCAGTACTGCTTCAACCACACGCGAGTTAAGTGCCGGACATCCATCATGTTGGAAGTACATCGCCATTCTGTCATGCAGTGAAACATCTTGTAGTAACATCGGTAGAACATTACGTAAGAAATCAGCATACATTGCACCATTTAGATTGCCATCGATAAAATGGGGGCCAATTATCCTTCTTCCCATAATGCCGCACCATACATTAACCCGCCAAGATCGCTGATGTTCCACTTGTCGCAGCCAACGTGGATTTTCCGTTGCCCAATAGTGCATATTATGCCGGTTTACGTTACCGCTGTTGGTGAATGACGCTTCGTCGCTAAATAGAACGCGTCCAAAAAATCTGTCATCGTCCCGTAATTTCTCTTGTGCCCCGTGGCAGAACTGTACACGACGTTCAAAGTCGTCGCCATGCAATTCCTGGTGCATAGAAATATGGTACGGGTGCAATCGATGTTGACGTAGAATTCTCAACACCGACGTTTTTGATTCTCGCGCAGTTTGTCTGCTATTGATGTACGGATTAACCACGACAGCAGCTAAAACACCTATTTGGGCATCATCATTTGTTGCAGGTCGTGGTTGACGTTTCACATGAAGCTGAACACTTCCTGTTTCCTTAAATAACGTAACTATCCGGCGAACGGTCCGGACCGTTGGATGATGTTGTCTAGGATACCGAGCAGCATACATAGCACACGCCCGTTGGTCATTTTGATCATAATAGCCATACATCAACATGGTATCGACCTTTTCCGCAGTTGGTAAACGGTCCATTTTAACACGGGTAATGTATCACGAAGCAAATACCGTCCGCACTGGCGGAATGTTACGTGATACCACGTACTTACACGTTTGTGGCTACTACAGCGCCATATATCACATAGCGAGAAAAGTGGTCCAACTAAAACTTTCATATTTCTTTACGTACTACATGAATATGAAATAAAAATGGGGGTTCTTATTTAAAAAACGCAGTTGATATCCGTTTGACCTGTGGCAGCGCCATCTAGCGGGCCAACCATAGCGCCATCTGGTTTCCCCCTTTAAGCTAGATCAGTTTCTTTCTTTGCAGTTTTTTCGTTTGGTGCTTATTTCGTAATATATTTTTGCCCGGTCACCATCAGTGGACCACCCTGTATATGCAGACTGAAGTGATGAATGTAACTTTGTACCAAGGTCATGATTCTAATCTGGGCCTCCTGCTCACTAGGCAGATGTGCTAACCAGTATCCCACCCCGGTCTCTGGAGCCATGTTTTTCATTTGATTAAAGGATTTATGCTTGGATTTCAGGCAGGACCCCCCCCCCCCCCCATTTCGTTCGATGTTGAGGTGCTATTCCAATACAGTCGGACGTCTTCTGCAATACTATTCGAGTTTAGGGGTAATACCAAATGGGCTGAGACGTGAATGGCAATCTGGATATTCCGTGCAGTTCTACAAAGTCACAATGCCAGGGTGAGGTAGCGTTTGAAGTATCTGCCTAGTGAGCAAGGAGACCTGGGTTCGAAAACCAGCCTAAGTGCCCATTTTTATTCGTCGCTTTCATCTGCATGTATACATCATGGATGTTTGAAACTTGAAAAGGTCTTTGGAACCATACAGTTTCATTTGACTGTTTAATAAATGTATCTGTTGTACGGAGGATATTCCAGCAGAGTGAAAGCTATCGTATCTAAAGCTCATACATAGAAAAGGAAGCAAGAAAGTGTGTAGCAATTCTTGTTGCATAAGTGTCATAAGTTCACTTACCAGGCTGTACAGGAGGATTTCTAAATCAAGAATTGAGAAGTCTTTAAATGAAGTAGAAGAAGAAAGCGGCTTTACAATAGGCAGGTCATATACACGAGCATTCGGTTCAGAACTGTTCCAGAGATTCGACAGGTAGTAGACCACTCCATTCGCACTATCAACATAGCAGGCTCTGCTAACGGTACACTACGCCTTCCGCATCGCTGGTAACGGGTTCTACACAACACGGCAACTACTTCGAAGGACAGCAACAGGTGCTAACATGTAACTCTTTTCTATCGGTCGTGAACAAATAATTGCCACTATTTGAGTTCCAACCCACGTAAATACCACCTTTACCCTAAGAAAGAGCATGGAGAAGATGTTGGAAAGCAATTTAACCATTCATTTGGTCTTCATAGATGCTGAGAAAGCATATGACACAGTGTCACTGAACCTATTGTTCGAGGTACTGTGGTCAGGGGATTTGCCAAAGATTTATGTAAGACTTATCGCAAAATTCTACAAATCGGCAGAATTTGTCATTGGAGTGGGGAAGAAAATTTCTAGAGAGAGCTTCAGAAAAATTAAAGGATTAAAGAAAGGATTCTGTGTGTCTTTCACACACTGTGAGTGGTACACTGAGGTGACAAAAGTCGTGGGATACTTCCTCGTATCGTGTCGGACTTCCTTTTCCCCGGCGTAGTGCAACACCTAGATGTCGCATGGACGCAACAAGTCGTTAGAAGTCCCCTCCAGAAATAGCGAGTCATGTTGTGCCTCTATAGCCGTCCATAACTGCGAAAGCGTTGCAGATGCAGGATTTTGTGCACGAGCTGATCTCTCAATTATGTCCCATAATATACGGTGGGATTCACATCGGGCAACCTAACGGGCCAAATCATTAGCTCAAATTGTTCAGAATGTTCTACAAACCAACCGTGAACAATTTTAGTCCTGTGACATGGCAGATTGTCACCAGTAAAACTTCCGTCATTGTTTGGGAACATGAAGTCTTTGAATGGCTGCAAACACTACCCAAGTAGCCGAATATAACCATTTCCAGTCAGTGACACTGCCCGCTCCATGTAAACACGGCCCACGCCATGATGGAGCCTCCTTCACCAGCTTACGCAATGCCTTGTTGACATCCTGGGTCCATGGCTTCGAGTGGTCTTCGCCACACTAGAACCCTATCTTCATCTCCTACCAACTGAAATCGGGACTCATCTGACCAAGCGGCGATTTTCCAGTCGTCTCGGGTCCAACCGATATGGTCACGAGCCTATCAGAGGCGCTGCAGGCGACGTTGCCCTGTTAGCACAGGCAATCTCATTCGTCTTCTACTGCCATAACCCATTAACTGAAAATTCGCCCTAAAGGAAACGTCTGTCATACGTCTTACATTGATTTCTGCGGCTATTTGACGCAGTGTTGCTTATCTGGTAACACCGACAACTCTACGCAAACGCCGCTGCTCGATGTCATCCGTCAGTCCCACCTGATGCAGATCCCACACCGCACAGCGATACTCCAGAATAGGACGAACAAGCGTAGACCTGTTGGATCTTTTAAGTGTTCTGCCAATGAATCGCAGTCTTTGGTTTGCTCTACCCACAACATTATGTATGTGGTCGTTGCAGTTTGTGTTATTTGTAATTGTAATCCCTAAGTATTTAGTTGAATTTACAGTCTTCAGGTTTGTGTGACTTACCGCGTAATAGAAATTTAGCGAATTTCTTTTAGTACTCATGTGAATAACTCCACACTTTTCTTTATTCAGGTTCAATTGCCATTATACCAGATATCTTATATAAATGATTATGCAATTTGTCTTGGGCGTCTGATGACTTTACAAGGCGGTGAATGACAGCGCCATCTGCAAACAATCTAAGAGGGCTACTCAGATTGTCTCCTATGTCGTTGATATGTAGATCAGGAACAATAGATACAATACTTCCTTGGCTAACGCCGGATGTTACTTTTGTTACACTCGATGACTTTCCGTCTATTACTACGAACTGTGACCTTCTGACAGGAAATCACGAATCTAGTCGCACAACTGAGGCGATATTCCATAGGCACGCAGTTTGGTTAGAAGACGCTTGTGAAGAACGGTCGGTGTCAAAATCCTTCTGGAAATCTAAAAATATGGAATCAATTTGACATCCCCTGTCCATAGCACTCATTACTTCATGAGTTGTGTTTCACAAGAACGACATTTTTCGAATCCATGCTGGCTGTGTGTCAATAAATCGTTTTTTTTTTCTTTTTGAGGTAGTTCATAATGTTCGAACACAGTATATGTTCCAAAACCCTCCTGCAGATCGACGTTAGTGATATGGGCCTGTAATTCAGCGGATTACTCACATTTCCCATTTGGGTATTGGTGTGACTTGCGCATTTTTCCAGTCTCCAGGTGCTTATCTTTCTGTGAGCGAGCGGTTGTACCATATAATTGCTAAATATGGAGCTATTGTATCAGCATACTCTGAAAGTAACCTGACTGGTATATAATCTGGACCGGAGCCCTTGCTTTTATTAAGTGACTTAAGATACTTTGCTATTCCGAGGATATAGATGTTCTTGACTGGAATTCAGAAATATTTACTTCGTCGTCTTTGGTGAAGGAGTTTCGGAAAACTGTGTTTAACAATTGTTCTTTAGTGGCACTGTCATCAGTGACTTCACCGTTGTTATCGCTCAGTGAAGGTATTCATTGCGTCTTGCCACTGGTGTGCTTTATGTATGACCAGAATCACTTTGGGTTTTCTGCCAGATACCAAGACAGAGTTACGTTGTGGGAATTATTATATAAGTATCTCCCACTGAAGTACGCGCTATCTTTCGAACTTCTGCAAAACTTGGCCAGTCTTGGGGATTTTGCGTTCTCTAAAATTTGGCATGCTTTTTTCATTGATTCTGCAACAGCGATCTGACCCGTTTTGTGTACCATGGGGGATCAGTACCATCACTTATTAATTTATGTGGTATATATCTCTCAATTGCCGTCGATACTATCTCTTTAAAATCATCCACAACTTTTCTACGCTTACAATGTCAGATCGGAAGGAGTGAAGACTGTCTCTAAAAATGCGTTTAGAGCATTTTTATCAGCTTTTTTAAAAAATAGATGTACTTTGCGTTGCTTTTTGATGGCTTTGGGTGTTGCGGTATCCAGCCTAGCAGTAATTGCCTTGTGGCCGCTAATCCCTGTATCCGTCATGATACTCCTTATCTGTTCACGTCGTTGTAAGGCTTTTCCGTTGTAGTCAGTGAACCCACACATGAGGACCGTTTTGGCCTACTCTTCATCAGGAAAACTATAAATACCGCTATGTATCACTGTTAAGATACAACTAATGCTTCCGGAAAAATCATCTCCGAGACAGAATTGAACAACACTGAATGAAACGCATAATCTTCTCAGTAACACTGAAAAACGCAGCATATTAGCATAAGTTCTACAAAAATTCATTTCATGCGAAATTAAGTCCGATGCGATGCACTGGAATGCTGAGCAAGTTCACTGACATGGGAAAAAAGACATATGTCTTGTGAGCAATGACACCTGAATGCAATCTATATTACATTTAGTTATGTGTACAATACATTAAAAGCTTATTGCTGCTGCACATGACGTATAAGTACGAGTTACAAACGACCATAACCATTTAATGCACAGTGACACGTCGCTAACAATTACAGCAAATATAAAAGAAGGTTAACTTTATTTTCTCATACTTCTTCAGTATGAGTCCACTATTTCGCGTGCACATCTAAGCGACAATCCATTCCGCGCCATACATTCGGAAGCATATACGTAGTCGCTGACGAGAGCACATCTGAAATGCGTGTTTCGAGATCTGGAACGCTTTTCACAAAGGTGGCACAGACACAGGACATGTCACATAACGCCACTGAAAGAAATGTGTGGGTATTAGTGGAGGAGATCTACGCGACCATAGCAGTGTGACCGATTTTAAGGGTTTGGAAGGTCTTCATTAAAAAAAATGTGCGGACTTCCATATCCCAACGTGAAGGTGTTCCACCTTGCTGAAAGATAGAAACCATGGAATTCGTAGGAAGCTTTAGTAGCAGCCATTGCTCAAGCATGTCCAGGCAGATGTTTATTGACTCACTTAGCTCTGAAAAGCAAACCGGACAAGTATAAATAGAACTCGCTTTCCGAAAGTTCCGTACAAACTTAATTTATGTACGTAGATAATAATAATAATAATAATAATAATAATAATAATAATAATTAATTCGTGTGGTTTAATAAACGGGTGCAAGTCATTCTACTGTACGCCACGTCGGCGACTTCGGTGTCCCTAACCTACCTCAATTATCTAACCATCCCACCAGCAAAAAGGGGACCTACAGTTTAAACTGCAGTTCGAACCACATGTTGCTGCTGCTGATTCTCACGTCGTTGACAACTGAAGGCTAGATCACAATGAAGATCGAAAAATCCATGACGCGACCGAAATTCGATCCGAAGACCTGTATGTTTTCAGGCAGACGCTTCACTGCCAGACCACCATGCCCACATGTGTATAGATAGTTCAACTAAAGTATTGATGAGTGAGTTTGCGAGTATCAAAATATGTTACGTATATGGCCGTATCTTTGATTGTACTGACTTTAGAAGGTTAAATTATTTACACCGCCAAGGGACCGTGGACCTTATTACCGGACATAAATTTCAATTTGATACCTCAACCCGTTCCTGAGGAAAGATGACGTAACAGACCGAAAGACGGCAGCCTGACTGACGGACAATAAATGGCAAAATTAACAGTTGTAGATATTTTCCTTTACTTGCACTACGAATCATCACTTCTTGCTAAATTTCATGATTCTGCCCGAATGTCAAAGGAAAGTACCCTATGGGTTTTGATGCGCAAGTTTGTCAGTATCGAAAACCACTGAAGAGCCAAAGAAACTGGTACACCTGCCTAATAAATCTTGTAGGGTCCCCGCGAGCACGCGGAAGTGCCGCAACACGACGTAGCATAGACTCGACTGATGTCTGAAGTAGTGCTAGAGTGGATATGACACCATGAATCCCGCAGGGCTGTCCACAAATCCGTAAGACTACGAGGGGGTGGAGATCTTTACTCAACAGCACGCTGAAAGACATCCCAGACATCCTCAACAATGTTCATGTCTGTGGAGTTTGGTGGCCAGCGGAAGTGCTTAAACTCAGAGGAGTGGTCCTGGAGTCACTCTGTAGCAATTCTGGACCTGTGTGGTGTCGCATTGTCCTGCTGGAATCGCCCAAGTCCGTCGGAATGCACAATGGACATGAATGGATGCAGGTGATTAGTCAGGATGCTTACTTACGTATCACATGTCACAGTCATATCTAGACGTATCAGGGGTCCCATATCACTCTAACTGCACACGCCCTACACCATTACAGAGCCTCCATCAGCTTGAACAGTTCCCTGTTGACATGCAGGGTCCATGGATTCATCAGGTATTCTCCATACCCGTACACTTCCATCCGCTCAATACGATTTGTAACGAGACTCTTCCGACCAGCCAACATGTTTCCAGTCATCAACAGTCCATTGTCGGTGCTGAAGGGCCCAGGCGAGGCGTAAAGCTTAGTGTTGTGCAGTCATCAAGCGTACACGAGGGAGCCTTCGGCTCCGAAAGCCCATATCGATGATGTGTCGTTGAATGGTTGCACGCTGACACTTGTTGATGGCCCAGCACTGAAATCTGCAGCAGTTTGCGGAAAGGTTACACTCTGTCACGTCTAACGATTCTCTTCAGTTGTCGTTGGTCCCTTTCTTGCAGGATCTTTCTCCGGCCGCAGCGACGTTGGAGATTTGATATTTTACCGGATTCCTGGTATTCACGGTACACTAGTGAAATGGTCGTGTGGGAAAATCCACACTTCATCGCTACCTCGGACATGCTCTGCCCCATTGCTCGAGCGCCGACTCTAACACAACGTTCAAACTCACTTAAAGCTTGATAACCTATCACTGTAGCGGCAGTACCCGATTTATCAACTGTGCCAGACACTTGTTGTCTTATATAGGGCCCTATTCTGCCTGTTTACGTGTCTCTGTATTTGAATACGGATGCCTATACCAGTCTCTTTGCCATTTCAGTGTTTATGGGCTGTCTTTTGATTGTGTTGAATCTGAAGCACAAATTTTCACACGGCCAAGGGACCGACGATCTTAGTATGTGACATAAATGTCGACTTGATACCTCTACCCGTTCCCTAGAAAACAGCTGGACAGGCAGACAGACAACCGGACAGCACAATGATTCTGCAAGGATTCTCTTTTGACCGACTGAAGTTCGGGATCCTAAAACTGGAACGGATAACTTTTGTGCTGACGTTGTGCAGAACACATTAACTTCCGGTGAGCCACGCTGATGTTCAGTTACACACGAAGGCATTTCTTATCTCATATTCAAATGCTGTGCGATTTCCTTTGTCACTTTTGTGGAAGGTTGCCTCATTGCTAAAAATGAGACATGGCGCCGACGATTCCTCCTCTATGGGTTCCAGCAGTTTCGTAGCATAATTTGTACGTTTGACGTATTCATTCTGTTCCAGTTCCTGCAAAATTTAAATTACGTATGGTTCCATTGTTAGATTCATACCCTTGGTTGACGAATTTGTAACTTGCTACTCGCCTCATACGACACTACCCGTGGAATATCTAGTACATATTACTACATGTCTGTGCCGGTTCACGCCTCAAATCCCAACTAAAGGTTGTCTAACACCTTCTAGGCCAACAAAAATTTCATTTTCAATATTTCGCAAAATTATTGACCGGATTTAAAAGGCTGTTGTGATCCACTCATTAAGCAGTATAATTCTATGTTAAGGATTTAACACAGTAAGGCAAGTATTGTAATTAGAAACTCTGGCTCGAGGCAGCAGAACTCACGGCGCAAATACCGGATTATATTCGTCCATTTTCTGAAAATAAGAGGGCTTAGTAACTTGCAACAAGTTTAAAGGCGAACATTTTAGGTTAGGCTTCACCTTGACTGTTATTGACATTAAGTGAAACAACAGGTTTACTGTTACCAGCCACTGCTTATTTATCTCTACGACGTGTTTCAAAGGTTTAAACCTCCATCATCAGGTCGATATACATCACATACACAAATGTCATACTAACAAATGTAAATCCACCTGATGATGGAGGTTTAAACCTTTGAAACGCGTCGTGGAGATAAATAAGCAGTGATTGGTAACAGTAAACTTGTTGCTTCATTTAATTAGCTTGTAACAAACTTTACACATTATTTCAAACCTTTACGATACTTCCCGTTGTCCCCTAAAATAAGATGAAGTTTATCGCTTACTACATTTTAGCTGTTCATGCAATAAAAGTGTCGCATCAAGCATGACGTTTTAATTTATTACTTCTTTACTACTGACTCTATCCGCAACAGATGTTGCAAACACAGTATATACATATACTATTGAATGCACCTTCAAAATTATATCACTGTACGGCGCAGTTCAGGAGATATTACGTCATAAAAATTGCGATGCGTGGAAAGGCAGCTTCTGCTGAAAACGGAGCACGAATTACCCAGTGTATTGTCGTCCAGTATTTGATAAAGAGAGCACTTATCGACTTCCAACAAACTTTAAATATAATTTCGTACCTTTTACAACTTTATCTAAAATGGTTCAAATGGCTCTGAGCACTATGGGACTTAACATCTGTGGTCATCAGTCCCCTAGAACTTAGAACTACTTAAATCGAACTAACCTAAGGACATCACACACATCCATGCACGAGGCAGGATTCGAACCTGCGACCGTAGCAGTTGCGCGGCCCCGGACTGAGCGCCTAGAACCGCAGCTTTATCTCTCATACACGTTTAAAGTTAAATATTTAACACCTTAACTCATCTGTGAAATAACCGGAAGTTTGACGCTATTGTACACATATAAGTTAGGTTCTTTAAAGAACCGAAGGTTTACTGGTATTCAAAAAAATAAGGTGAACTCTCTCAAGGTTTTGTGCTTATACATGTGGCTTGCGCAATGATCGAAATTTTGAGATTTTTTGAAAAAAGTCCTCTATAATTCCTGTATATAAATAGCTATAGTCATTTATTTGTGTTCGCTTTTACTGGTGGTTACCAGTTTCGGTTACATAATAATCGTCTGCCAATTTCTGAAATGCGTAACACAAGGGTTAGTGAACGGATAATGTCGATTCGTCAAAAAAATTAGCAACATATAACAGGTAATAGTTACATAGATTTACTGTTTCTTTGAGGCTGCTAAAATCTAATTAAAACGGATATTGCTTAATCACTATGCAATTCGATTTAATGTCTGATTTCGTTATTACATTTTTATACACCAGTGGGATACATTGAGAAATAAATCTTTCGAAAAACCTAGAAGGTCGTTTGTACACATCAAAGAACATAAATACATGGGAAAAAGAAATCCAAAGGTGAATGTATTTTACATTAACGGTAATATATTTCTGGGGAAGGCTTGCAAGGGTGCAGTGCCGTGTGATCAAACTTGCTGAGTAGGCCTCATTATAGACATGTTCTGTTTTTAATTATTTGGATATAAGTCTAACAAATTGTCATTAATTTAACTTTTCACTCATATGCATCTCATACTCATGTTGTCACTATTACTGAATGCCAGTTATTGATAAGAAACCAAGGGCTACGCAGTAATCCAAAAAATAAAGAAATGGTGTCGCAAGTACAGGGGAAAAATTAGAAATTCTGAACTAATTTCATACTTGTAGAACTTACAATGTTTGTGATGTAATCAGTACCGAGGCACATAGTGTGAAAGTAGAAAGACGAATACGAGGAAGGCGACTGACGTTTAAAATGCAGGGAACTGAATATTAAGCATTGGGAGAAATACATTTAGATGACTTAAAAAGCGTATTGACATAAATGAAAGGGTGTGGTGCTTTCAGATGCTTGAGGGTGTACCTGTCATTAAACAGTAGAAACACAGCTGACGGAGACAACGAAATAGTTCAAGCGAAAAGAGCAGTAAGATGAATTAACTCTTCTCTCTGCAATAGCAAAATAACGAAAAGGAGGAACTAAATCATCTCCAGATCCATTGTTTAGAGTATTGCTGTGTATGGCGCAGAGAAATGGGAGCTGGATGATACGCAGAGAAAGAAGCTACTGGCATTGGAAATTGGCTTTTGGAGAAGAAGTTGTGACATTTAGAGGATGAAACATCTGAAGAATAACTATGGACCCAGCAAACATGATAACTTGGAACAAAAATGAAATAGCTTTCTTCTAGAAAGGATGGTTGACGAAAGGTGATGAAAACTAATTTGGTAGTGAAATCAAGGGAAAAGGAAAACGAGGACATCAGTGTAAGGAACGTGTCTATGAAGAAATGCTGATCAGCTACCTCCAGGAACGAGACTTCATTTGAATACGAGGGGCTGATGGAAAGAGGAGAAGCGGTGACAACCCTAAAAAGTACACGCGATATAATGATGATAAAGAACAGTCTAGGCAATCAGAGAACGATGTCTTCAACAACAAAAATCGACGCGTAATGGCTTCTGTCGATTGCTTAATGAACTAAGTGATTACGATAATAGCTAGTATAGGAGAAGCAGCAACCGCTCACTTTTTTATTTGGATTGTTTTCAATATCATAGTCGACGATTATGGCTTTTTGCCGCTCTTTGTAATGTTTTTAATTGTTCTTCAGATGTATGAAACCACATTTTTTACCCACGCTGAGATCTTTAATAAAAAAGTATTGAGTTGTCGATTATGTTAGACGCTGTATATACTATAAATTCTTGAGTGTTATGGTACAGCGGGAGACAGGAACCGAACCTCATGCGTAAAACTACTAGAAAGTTTTCGTTTTGTCATTGAGTGGTTTTTTTCAGAAATGGGCATGATACGTAATAAAAATAGTAAATAGTAACTACTTGCACGTTAGTTTCGGAACTTAACACTTTTCTCCTGTACAGAATTCGAGTAGAAATGTACGTCAGAAGCACTGCCTAGAACTACATGGTAGTCAGCAAATGTGAATATCGGAGCATTTTAAACTAGAAAAGTATGTAAAGTACACAAGTGGCAAGACACAGTTAATACCTTCGCTGCGCAGTGCCGTTGGTATTGTTACCGACGACTGTGCCGCTAAAGCGGAGTTACTGAAGGCAGTTTTCCGAAATTCCTTCACCAGGGAAGACCAATGGAATGTTCCAGAATTTGAAACACGAACAGCTGCTAGAATGAGTTTCTTAGAAGTAGATACCTGAGGGGTTGCGAAGCAACTCAAATCGCTTGATACGGGCAAGTCTTCAGGGCCAGATTGTATACCGATTAGGTTCCTTTCAGATTACGCTGATACAATAGCTCCCTACTTAGCAATCATATACAACCGCGCGCTCACCCATAAATCTGTACCTACAGATTGGAAAATTACGCAGGTCGCACCAGTGTTTAAGAAGGGTAGTAGGACTAATCCATCGAACTACAGACCTATATCATTGACGTCGGTTTGCAGTAGGGTTTTGGAGCATATACTGTATTGAAACATTATGAATCACCTCGAAGGGAACGATCTATTGATACGTAATCAGCACGGTTTCAGAAATCATCGTTCTTGTCTAACGCAGCTAGCTCTTTATTCGCACGAAGTAATGGCCGCTATCGAAAGGGGATCTCAAGTTGATTCCGTATTTCTAGATTTCCGGAAAGCTTTTGACACCGTTCCTCACAAGCGTCTTCTAATCAAGCTGCGGGCCTCTGGGGTATCGTCTCAGTTGTGTGACTGGATTCGCGATTTCCTGTCAGGAAGGTCGCAGTTCGTAGTAATAGACGGCAAATCATCGAGTAAAACTGATATCGGGTGTTCCCCAGGGAAGTGTCCTGGGACCTCTGCTGTTCCTGATCTATATAAATGACCTGGGTGACAATCTGAGCAGTTCTCTTAGGTCTAGTAAGGTCATCCGAAGACCAGTATCAGTTGCAAAGCGATTTATAAAAGATTGCTGTATGGTGTGGCAGGTGGCAGTTGACGCTAAATAACGAAAAGTGTGAGGTTATCCACCTGAGTTCCAAAAGAAATCCGTTGGAATTCGATTACTCGATAAATAATACAATTCTCAAGGCTGTCAATTCAACTAAGTACCTGAGTGTAAAAATTACGAACAACTTCAGTTGGAATGACGACATAGATAATATTGTGGGGAAGGCGAGCCAAAGGTTGCGTTTCATTGGCAGGACACTTAGAAGATGCAACAAGTCCACTAAAGAGACAGCTTACACTACACTCGTTCGTCCTCTGTTAGAATATTGCTGCGCGGTGTGGGATCCTTACCAGGTGGGATTGACGGAGGACATCGAAAGGGTGCAAAAAAGGGCAGCTCGTTTTGTATTATCACGTAATAGGGGAGAGAGTGTGGCAGATATGATACGCGAGTTGGGATGGAAGTCATTAAAGCAAAGATGTTTTTCGTCGCGGCGAGATCTATTTACGAAATTTCAGTCAACAACTTTCTCTTCCGAATGCGAAAATATTTTGTTGAGCCCAACCTACATAGGTAGGAATGATCATCAAAATAAAATAAGAGAAATCAGAGCTCGAACAGAAAGGTTTAGGTATTTGTTTTTCCCGCGCGCTGTTCGGGAGTGGAATTGTAGGGAGATAGTATGATTGTGGTTCGATGAACCCTCTGCCAAGCACTTAAATGTGAATTGCAGAGTAATCATGTAGATGTAGATGTAGAAAAATTTCAAATCTGCCGTTTTCTGAAAACAATTCAGGAGGCACGCACTCCAAAATGAAGGTATGTCACAAAAAGGATAATATAAGGGCTCTACGAAGAAGCATTATCAAGGGAGGGACATGTTGCCTACCTCTTTGAAAGGTTATGCAGGCTAAAAGAAACAGTTGAGAAAAAAATGTTTTATTGACTGATAAAGGAGAAATAGGCCGATAAAGATACAAGAAGTACATGCTTTTCATATTTTCGGGTTGTAAATGTTGTATGTATCGCATTTATTTCTGTACAAGACACAATAGTGCTTCACATTTTTTGTTTCTGTTGAAGTAGTTAATTTTTAGCCATGACAATCAGTACAGAACACATGTTTCATATTCCTAGACGTACAATTACTCTAGGAGCGTAGTTGCACAGAACAGTTAAGTATTAAATTATAGGTTTCTTACTCTGGGATAACATCTTAAACTTCTCACATGAATAAAATACAACAGACTCTGCCAGGCACCAGTGTAAGTAATACTAAGGCACTCGTGGCTTTCAGTGTCGAAAATGAATGCTGCCATAAAATTTTCAGTCGCCGAACACCGCAACAGATTACGATCAGGGCCAGAAGGCCCTAACCTGCACCATTCGGGTCAAGAAAAGAATTACGTATCTACAGTGTGGTGTGTGTTTCTTGTGCCTCTCACATGTCACACGTAAAAATTAAAAAAGCTTTTTCAAAGAGGTAATAGACGATCTCAAACTAACTCATTTCAGGAGAGGACAAAATAAATTGAAGCAAATGCGACTTATTCGTCTTGTTTAATGCCCCATTGACAATTTCACCGTAACTCTCTCGCCTCAAATGGAATTGCTTCACGAGAGAACTGCACGACTTCCTTGTGCCTAGGACTTATTTATTGCGTGGATATGCCGTGCCATCGCAGGATATGTAAATGAACGAATCCTATGCGTTCTACATAACAACATTTGTTTCTGGAAGAAGCACACGCCAAAGTACAGTACGGCAACGAATTCGGCTTCAAAAACGCAATCAAAAAAGTTGTTCTTTGTGTTTCTACATTTTTGAAGTGTTTGATAAAATATCTTAAACTAAAGATTATACTGCTTAACATGAAGAACACTAATATATCAGAAATGGCTAACGCTTTGACGATAGATAGGAAGGAGAATATTTTGTGTGTATGATTAACACCTGCAACTTTCTTTAACTATAGTGGTAACTATGATTTTTAACCTGATAAATTATCTATTTTGTAGTTCGTTCAATAGATCTGGATACAAGGAATATAGCAACACGAAGCTTAATATGATTAAGCTCAGCTACCATAGACGGGCGCAGTACTAGAAAAGATTTCAACCCCTTTTTCCAACTAAACACTGCATAGTGGGGCAGAAATCGCCGTGTGGGGGTCACGCAACACTTCACTTTTATCTCAGCGTCTCAACAAAAGGTTGGCAGTAGTGCTTTTTGATGCAAAGGCTCTATTTTTTTCTAGACTGTTCAATGATTCTTCTTTCTATTGCAAATGCTCGAAAACCATGTTAACACCGAGCTTCCTATTTATATTCGGGCGCACTTCTTGCCTATAACTAAAAATCTCTGACTTCTAAATCGTAAAATGTCAGAATGAAAACAAGAATGGTTATATGAAAATAACTCAGCAGCAGTTTGAGAAGATAGCAGACGGAGGCTATCATTTACGGACAACCAACCCTCCGTTATCGAAGTATTTTGTGAAATCGGAGAAAATTCTGTCTAGAAAGCCTGCATTCATTTTCATACGAAGAAATTTCATATTTCCAAATGTATTTCCATAATTTAGAATCGCAGTATTACAATATAGCAGGCTTACAGTATGAGTATGTATAAACAGTTCTGTCTAACATTTTAAAAATCTTTTTATTTTACTAATAATATTTTCAGTCATTCCATACGTTTCATTGAATTACACTTTTGTGACACAATTAAGTGCACTTTGTATTCATGCAATGAATAGATGAAATATGTCCGAAAAAATCTGTTACTTAAGTCTCAAAAGCTTTGATTTGTCACTGGTAGTCTTCAAATTCTGTGAGAAGTGTGTTACAGAGTGCTCAAAGTGATGCATTGTTAACAGTGTTTAAGATGTGTATTGCACCACAAAACCCATTTTCGTGAATCCTGAATGTTAATTTTAAATAATGTCGTGTGTAGATAAAAAATCTTGCAAGGGTTCCGATGAACAACAGTTTCGTTAAATAGAGGCCGAATTGAAATTCGTCAATTAACGCTCTGTATCGCTTCAGTCTTTCTTTCTCTCTCTCTCTCTCTCTCTCTCTCTCTCTCTCTCTCTCTCTCTCTCTCTCTCTCTCCCTCTCTCTATCTATCTATCTACCTCTCTACGCTTCAAATATTCTTTGTAGCTGAAATGAGGCGCTCCTGAAGTAATTGTTCCATATGAAATCATGAAATGAAAGCATGCAAAGTAAACAAGTTTTAGAGAATCGCTGTTACAGGCTAGGAATAACACACTAATCGTAAGGGTAGAGGTATTCTGCTTAGCCAGGAAGTACGTTCCAAGAGTCCCCCATCTACCCTCAGTCACAGATATCTTGTATCTTCCTCATAATTGTAATCCCACTTTATGAGACCGGAATATGAGAAAGCACAGAACTGCTTGTAAGAAACTTAAGTGGAATGACCATATAAAACAGGTAGTGGGAAAAGTAGACACCACGCTCAGATTCATCGGAAGAATCTTAAGGAAATGTAACACATCCATGAGAGAAGTGGCTTATAATGCGCTTGTTCGCCCGATTCTTGAATATTGTTCATCTATCTGGGATTCGTATCAGGTAGGACTGATGAAGAAGGTAGAGAAGATCAACGAAGAGCGGCGCGTTTCGTCATGGGATCGCTTAGCTGGCGAAAGAGCGTTACGGAGATGCTAAACGAACTCCACTGGCAGACGTTACAAGAGAGGCGTTGTGCATCGCGCAGAGACTTACTCTTGACATTTCGGGACAGCACTTTTCAGGAGGAGTCGGGAAACATATTACATCCCACCACATACGTCACGCGCATGGAGTACGAGAAGAAAATTCGAGAAATTAGAGCCAATACAGAGGCTTACCGACAATCATTCTTTCCACGCACTATTCGCGAGTGGAACAGGGTTGGGGGATCAGATAGTGGTACCGAAAGTACCCTCCACCACACACCATTCGGTGGCTTCTGAAGTATGATGTAGATGAACACACGAGTACTATGTATTACTACAAATAGGAGGCAAGCTACTAGCTGTAAGATAAGTTTCTTCTCTTCGTAATATGATCTGGATGTTACTCAATTCCAGACCTGAATAACAGCAATCACGCTTTTATTGTACTCAAGTAAAACTGCTTTGGTGTTGTGAGATACAGTAAGATAAATGTCGTTAAGATGTTACAGGAAAAGAATGACAAATTCCACTACGTAAGATTTTCTTCGTGGATGCCAGCGATCTTGCGAGTGTCTGTCTGCAAAATGTGTAACTTCTGAAAAAAGCATACGAGATTCTTTCTAAAAGCAAAGAACTCTGTCGTTATAAGATCTGCGAAACTCTGTCCCTATTCCTGCTGCTGTGTCACAGACGTTCCTTACAGCTGTCACCAGTAAGACACCAACAGCGACCAGGAACGGTCATTTGCTGTTTATCTGTGCCATTTTAAAACGTGTGACAAAATTAATCGACCCGCCAAGTGTGAGGTTCGTAGTGTAATACAACTTCAGGATGCAAAAAGAGCCTTTTTATCAAAATTTGAAAGGTGGACTGCGTTATAGAAACCTGTGGGTCAGGTTAGCTCCTAGACTTTTGACAATAAGTACAAAAACAACGAATGCGAGCTGCACTGACTTTTCTCACTCGGTACAAGGTGGATGGTGAGGAGATTTTGATCAATATTGTTGCTAGTGCCTAGACCTGGGGTTAGCATGTAAGTCAGGAAACATGGTGAAAGTCAATAAAATGACATTACTCACGATAGCAAACAAAACAAAAAGAAAGCCAAACAAATTTGAGCACGAAAAGTTTGCGGTCACAGTGTTTTGGATCGAAAGGGAGTTCAAATGTTCAAATGGCTCTAAGCACTATGGGACTCAACTTCTGAGGTCATTAGTCCCCTAGAACTTAGAACTAGTTAAACCTAACTAACCTAAGGACATCACACACATCCATGCCCGAGGCAGGATTCGAACCTGCGACCGTAGCGGCCTCGCGGTTCCAGACGGCAGCGCCTAGAACCGCACGGCCACTTCGGCCAGCTCGAAAGGGAGTGCTACCCACCATAGATGCCGAGGCCTTCTATCACACCATTCACCGACTAAGCCGCGCCTTCAAAACAAACGACGTGCATAAATGTTCACCAGCATTATGCTTCTAAACAATAATGTTCGCTCGCAGTTCTGCTGCGCTGAGGAAGTATTTCTTTCGGAAGTACAAGTGGGACACTTTTTAAAATGTCTTAAAGCCCGAATCGTGCAGTTTTCCGAGCTCTTACCATCTTTTGTTTCAAAATTCAGAGTTGTTTGGACGAAAAACACTATGGAAATGACGACGAACTGAAACGCTAGTGACTGGTTCAGCAACTTCGAGGCAACTGAATGTGTAGAAGGATTAGGGAAGTTTGTGGAGCGGTACGACAAATGTTAAAATTTGATAGGCTACTGAGAAGTAATATAAAGTTACACTCGCTGTCAAATCAGTTTTCTTTCACCATCTAGAATAAAAATGCCTGGATAATGTCTGTTTTTAGAATGACTGTCGCACAGCCACACCACATGTGTCAGGAGACGCTGGATGGTAGAGTAGCGCCTCCATTTGCCGAGGGACGCGAAGAGCCGGCAGAATAAACAAACACAGATCTACTAGCAACCCGTGACTTCCGACCTGAACACGCTGGCCGTCCGTCCGTAAGGCTTCCTGTGTCTAACGGCTCATTGCGCAACTACGCTAAACGTGATAGCAAATTTTGACGGCCGCACAGTGGGGTCAAGCTTCGCGGCGTCATTTGGAATATCGCTTGCCAGCAGCTGTGGATTTCGTAGTCTGGGAACCGTTTCTGACGGATAGTGCAAGGCAGTCCTTTAACCCGCCAGGGTAGCCGAGAACGCTACCGCTCTGCTTCCTGGACTTGGGTAGGTGCGCGGGCCCCGGATCGAATCCGCCCTACGGATTAACCACGAGGGCCGGTGTGCCGGCCAACCTTTTTAGGCGGTTTTCCACATCCCATTAGGTAAATGCCGGGCTGGTCCCTGAGCCGGCCAACCTTTCTAGGCGGTTTTCCACATCCCAATAGGTGAATGCCGGGCTGGTCCCCTCGTTCCGCCTCAGTTACACAGCTCGCAGGCATCTGAACACATTCGCACTATTCCATGGATTACACTAGACGCAGACAGTTGGGATACACTAATTCCTTCCTGGAGGGCACGGGGTGGTGACAGGAAGGGCATCTGGCCACCACTTAAAATTAACATACCACATCCAATTAACCAGCAGACCCTGCGAGTCTGGATTACTGCTTGGAAAGAGAGAATTACTGGGAAGACCAGTCAATTAATCCTTAAGGTACATTTCTTCACAAAAAAAGTGAAGCACTCAAAAGACATGGTCAGATGACATGTAACTTCCACACGTACATCCCATTGACGGGCAAGTGTATGATTAGAACTGTAGTGCTCTGTGACAGGTAGAACGGCCTCAAGAGTTTATTAGTGTTGTTACTGTTTTAGTGTTGTTATCAGGTCTGACAGGGTTTATAAGGGGCTTCAGCTGTCTCTGACACTGTTGAGTGATGACTATGGAGGAGAGGGAGATGTTGCTTACTCATTTGAGACAGCATTATCAGCACCTAACAGATTCTGACAGGTGTCTCATTGTGGGTCTCCATTTCACTCGTTGGACGTATTATGCAATATTCAGATTTTTGTGGCATTTGGATGTGACAGTGTACAGATAGTGGACTGAATGGGAACATAGGGTCTGGCGTAGTAATCATCAAGGTTCCGGTCGACCACGGCTGACCACTGCAAGTGAGAGCGTCGTATTGTGCATAGAGCACATCGTAATTCCTTCACATATCCACTTGCCATCCGAGGATAAGTAATGCACTACGCGCAACGTTTTATGTCATCCCGACTATTAGTCGGAGGTAAGCGGCAGCCGGGCTAGGAAACTACCATCACATGTGTAACCTGCCATTAACCCCACAAAATAAACGGCTGTGTTTGGAGTGGTGCTTATACTGGGAAGCACTAACTGCTGATAATTGAGGTCGCATTGTGTTCATCCGTGAATCGCGGTTCTCCACTATTCTGGATGACGATGGTCGGCGAGTATGTCTGCTTCCTGATGAGAGAGCCTGTTGTTCTTCAAATGTTTATGAGAGGCACAGCGGTGTTATTCCTAGCGTCATTGTGTGGGGAGCGATAAGGTATGAATTAAGATCACGGCTGGTGGTGATTGAAGGTACAGTAAGGAGAGCTTGCGTCCTCGTACGTAACGTGTTACCTCTCAAGCGACAATATTATGGTGACATTTTTCGAAAGGACAACGCTCGATCACACGTTGCACGTGTCTCTATGAACTGCCTGCGTGATCTCCAAGATCTGTCCCCAGCAGAACGTGTGGGACCAGCTCCGACGTCAGCTTCGTTCTGGCGCTAATATCCAGGATATCAGTGAACAGATACAACAGCTGTGGGCCAGTTTGCCTCAGGAGAGACTGCAACAGCTTCATGGCACCCTTCCCAATTGAATCGGTACATGCAGCCACGCCAGAGCGTGTGCAACGTCACACTTGTAAGTGGACTCGTACCATCAAGTGCTTTTTAAATTAAACTCGACTTTGTAATTATTGCAATAACGCAATATACCCGCTCGACCTGTGAAGTTTCATTTCGTTCGCTCCTCTCCTCATGTGTGTTTCACTTGTTTCGTCACTTGGTGTATAAGGGAGACAGCAACCGCAGGGGTGGTCTTGAGTGATGAGAACATATTTGTTTTCCATATACTTCAATTCTTGACGGAGAGAAATCTTTAAATGTACAAGGAACTTTGGGAGTCTCCGAAGGGAGTATTATAGGACTATTACTGTTCACAATATATATAAATCGTCTGGTGATTAACATCAAACGCTTCGTGAAGCTTTTCGCTGATAATGCTGTCGTATACAGAAAATCCCCGACGCTAGGAAACTGCGAATGAATCTGGAAGACTTGTAGAGGACCGACGCCTGATGTAGTGACTAGCAGTTGAATATCGACATAAATAATTAAACGTATTGTGTATAAATTCACGGAAAAATCCGCTGTTTTATGATTACACGATTGCCGAACAATTACTGGGAGTAGCCACATCTATTAAACATCTGGAAGTACACGTTCGGAGCGATTTAAACTGGAAAGACCACATAAAATTAGGCATAGCAAAGTCGGATGCCATACCGACGTTCGTTGGAGGAATGCTCAGGAAGGATAGGCCATCCACAAACATAGTAACTTATGAAACCTTAGATAGGTATTTTATGGTTGCTCTGCGGTAAGGAGCCCTTACCAGATCGGATTTACAGAAGAAAATAGAAAAGATCGAAAGAAGAGAAGCGAGTTTCGCCACATAATTGTTTACCAAGCGCGAAGATGTCACGTAGAATCTCACCCAACTACAGTGGCAGACGCTACAAGAGAGGGGTTGTGCATCATGGAGATGTATAGGAGTGAAATTTCGAGAGAGTGTTTCCAGAAACAGACGGACAACATCTTACTTTCTCCCACATACTCCTCGCGAAATGACCATGAAAAAATTAGAGAAATTAGAGCTAATACAGAGCGATAGATAATATTCTTTCGAAATTTTTAAAATCGTTGTGGAAAGTGGCAACTAAACGACTATTAATGTTGGGGTATAGAATGTATGAGACTGGTGATATTCCATCAGACTTTCGGAGAAACATCATCCACAGAGCTCCAGCGGTTGAGAGAGCCGACAAGTGCTAGAAATATCGCACAATCAGCTTAACAGCTCATGTATCCAAGTTGCTGATTAGAATACAGAAGAATGGAAAAGAAAATTGAGGATTTGTTAGATGACGATCAGTTTGGCTTTAGGAAAGATAAAGATACAGGGACTGTGGGAAAATCGGAAGAGAAGAGAATCGAAGCATTTGAGATGTGGTGTTACAGACAAATGTTGAAAATTAGGTAAACTGATAAGTTAAGGAATGAGCAGGTTCTGTGGAGAATGAAACAGAAAAGAAATATGTGGAAAATACTGACAATGAGAAGGGACAGGACGATAGGACATCTGTTAAGATACTAGGGAATGACTTTCACGGTAGTAGAAGGACCTGCAGAGAGCAAAAATTGTATAGGAAGGCGGAGAGACGGTTCTGACGTTGCGTCTGATAATGGAACCAAGACTAAAGAAAAATGAAGACACGTTCATAGGATTTGTCGACCTGGAAAAAGTATTCGACAATGTAAAATGGTGCAAGTTGATCGAAATCCTGAGATTAAAAACGGTAAGCTATAGGGAAAAACGGGTGATATTAAATATGTACAAGAATCAAGAGGGGATGTAACAGTGGCAGGCCAAGAATGAAGTGCTCGGATTAAAAAGCGTGTAAGACAGGGACGTAGTCTTTCGCCCGTATTATTCAGTGCATTCAACGAAGAAGCAATGAAGGAAATTAAAAAAGGCTCAAGTGTGGGATTAAAATTCAAAGTGAAAGGATATCAATGATAACATCTGCTGATGACATTGCTATCTCCAGTGGAAATGAAGAGGAACAGTATCTGTTGAATGGAATGAACAGTCTAATGCGTGCAGAATATGGATTGAGAATAAATCGAGAAAAAGAGTAAAGTAATGACAAGTAGCACAAATCAGAACAGCGAGAAAATATCAAAGTTGGTGATCGCGAAGTAGATAAACTTAAGAATTTCTATTGCCTAGGCAACAAAATAACCCGTGACGGACGGAGCAAAATGCAGAAATGCGCAGGCACAGATGGTATTCCTGGCCAAGTATCGATAGCATCAAACGTAGGCCTTGATTTGAGGAAGAAAATTCTGATTATGTACGTTTAGAGGGTAGCACTGTATGATTGTGAAACATGGACTACCGAAAAAGCGGAACGGAAGAGGATCTAAGCGTTTGAAATGTGGTGCTACAGAGGCATGTTGAAAATTAGGTCGACTGATAAGGAATGAGGAGGTTGCTTCTCCACAGAATCTGCGAGAAAAGGAATATATATGGAAAACACTGATGAGTAGAAGGGACAGGATGATAGCACAAGTGTTACAACATGAGGGAATAATTTCCACGGTACTAGAGGACAGAGGCCTGCCGACAATTATACTTCCCAAGCGCCATTCCCGAGTGGAACAGGGATGATGATGTTTGGTTTGTGGGGCGCGCAACTGCGCGGTCATAAGCGCCCATACAAAGTCCCAGTTTTTTCATGGTCCAATTTTTTCACAGTCTAATCTAGCTACTGTCACAAATGATGATGTTGATGAAATGATGAGGACAACACGAACACCCGACCCGGCCAGGAATCGAACCCAGGAACCCATGATCCAGAGGTAGCAATGCTAATCACTAGGCCATGAGCTGCGGACGAGTGGAACAGGGAAGGGAGGATCAGTTAGTGGTACCAGAAGTACACTTCGCCACACACCATCATGTGGCTAACAGAGTATTGATGTATATGTAGACGACAGATCGTCAGTAAAACGTCCCTCGCTAAGAAATCCGTTTATTCAAGTCAGTTACTGGGAGGGAGTCATAGTCGGAGAGAAGGTAGTCCTCTGTGACGCACAGAGCCTCGGCCGCGCATTGTGCTGGCGTCAGCGACTTGCTCACGAGGCAGGCAGCACGTGCCGATGGTGGGGGTTATGGCCTCAGCGTGGCCGCACAGTGCTGACGTAGGCGAATTTCCGCTGGCGGCGGACGCCCCTTTGCCGTTTACTCGCTCGTGGGCGCAATGAAGAACAGCTTGGGACAGGTGGCCTCTAAACTGCAGTGCCCAGCGTGATCGAATATGATAGAGGGGTCCACTCTGGACGCTGGACAGTGCCAATGTACGAGTAGCTGGGCAGATAGGGGGCCCAGGCACGAACCTGCGACTCATTAGGTAGATTCTTCTGCAAGCTGTCTTCATCTCATAGTTATTTGCTGGCCCACACTGCATCGCTCAGCATACTGAACACACCTTGACACTGCTGCATAGAAGGAACATCTGAGAATGAGGGTGGTCTCATGTCTGCAACTACAGCCTACTGAGTTGATCTCCACAAGACGGAACGAAATTCAACATATGAGTCAGTTTATGGCGGACCAGAGAGTCTGAAAACCGCATAGATTAGCTTGCATAAACACAAAATGCGACCAGCCTGAGAGGCAAAGGTCAGGTCCGAATTTGTAGAAGACAGTGTAAGAACTGATGGGCCCAGCGTATCAACGCCAACAACTGCAAACCTAGGTAAGTGGTTCTGCCATACACGTCTGTGACAACTAACCACACTACTCCGCTACGAGACCTACATCAGCTTATCTGAGTCCATGTCAATGCCTGCCGTGGGGATACTGAAGGTGCTCGTAAGTAAGCCGGCTGGCTCGTATTTCTCCAATTGCTTCCACTCCAGAAACCGTACCAGTTGGCACTGTTTGACGTTGCCATTGGGCAACGACGACTTCATTTGCTCCGGTTTACCTGTCTAGTCAGCTTCTCCAGAAATCTTGATGGAACTATAAGAGGTTGCAACTTTGGCTTTGAGATCGGTCGCTAGCGTATTCTCCAGGATCAGCTTACTGAATGAGAATTCTTTCGTCTTGACTACGATATCTTGCTCAACAACGCCTGATCTTCAGGCTGACGGGCGCTTCTCCTTCTGTGACATCATTCTGCTGACGACGCAGGAATATTTCGTCGCCTCCGGCGAAGCCGTGGCGCAATGTCTATTTTTGAAATAAAATAAAGTACGATCGATGAAGTCAGAAGGACATACAGTGCAGATTATCACAGCGAAAGTTGGTATTCCTCGCCATAGTGCAGACTAGTAGTATTCAACATAGTCTTAACGTCAGAATGAAATTTCTGAGTGTGTCATCTGAAGCATAGCACTGTATGGATAACAATCATAGGCTGTGGGGAAATAAGAACAGAAGAGGGTCAAAACGTTTGGGATGTAACGTTACAGAAGGATGCTGAAGATTGAAGGGACTCACAGAAACTGAAGAAACGAAGATGTTCTCCATGGTATCGCCCAGCAAAGCAGTCTATGGAAAACTAAGGATGACAGGACAGCAGGACACAACGTCCATAACAGCAAAGTGAGTTGTAGAGGGCAAATATTGTAGACGAAAACAAACTGGAATTTATACAATCAGCGAACAATTCAGGGCCGACCGCGGTGGCCATGCGGTTCTAGGCGCTGCAATCCGAAACTGCGCGACTGCTACGGTCGCAGGTTCGAATCCTGCCTCGGGTATGGATGTGTGTGATGTCCTTAGGTTAGTTAGGTTTAAGTAGTTCTAAGTTCTAGGGGACTGATGACCTCAGATGTTAAGTCCCATAGTGCTCAGAGCCATTTGAACCATTTTTTTGAACAATTCAGGATGTTGGGCGCTAGTGTTATTCAGGGACTGAGATGTTTACCCAGGAGAGGAAATCCTCGATGGTCGTATTAAATCAGTCAAAACAGTTACCTCCCATAAATAAGTTTTTGTAATGGTCGATTGTTTGTAATGAAATAAGAACGTGTATTTCCGCCTGTACAAGCGCAGTACGTTTAGGATCAGCTGCCAGTCAATGTAGCAAGTGTAATTTTCTACAAGTTTATCGAAGCAGTTCGTTCGATTTTTTGCCACAGCTACATTTGTGTACGCACAGCAGACCAGCTGTAGTGCGTATAATACGCAACGTATGATGGTTTTCTGGAAAACACATTTACAGTGAGTGATGCACTTTGGTGTTGACACAAAAGTTAAATGCACCGCTGCTTCTTTGCCTCTAGTTCTGAGTTCTTGAGACATTGTTACGTGTGCGGGGGCACTTCAACGAAAACTTACAAAACAAAGAGTAATGTTACAGAGCATACCAACACAGAACAGTTTGACCTGCATCAACACGAAGCAGTTGAGTTATTCTCCGCCGAGAGATAGGAGACATAGGTCTTCCTTCATTAAACTATTCAGCATAAAACCTGATTAACCTCTCGAAGTTTTTCGGTAGTTTCTTGTATTTTTTATCATATTTGCAGACAGATCTCTAGGTGTTCAGCTGTACTTGATAATAAACTACATTGACGAGTCAAAACCTCATGACCAATGTCCATCGAGAGACTGAATGCAGCTTGGCCAATTTGCGAGAATGTGACGCGATATGTCGAGAATATAATCGGAGCAGAGACGAGTAGCGATTAATTCTAGCTACGATACACACCACAGATGGGAAGAAGCGACTTTGGTAAAGGGCAGATTTTGTGGTCAGGTGGTTGAGAATGATCATCTCGTAAGCGGCGAACTGGTCGGTCGTTTGCGTCCTGTTGTGGCGAGCATCCATGGATAACGGATGATGAACGGTGATGTCACAAATAGGCGACTAGGTACTGGAAAAAGAAAACGTTCAAATGGCCCTAAGCACTATAGGACTTAACATCTGAGGTCATCAGTCCCCTACACTTAGAACTACTTAAACCTAACTAACCTAAGGATATCACACACATTCATGCCCGAGGCAGGATTCGAACCTGCGACCGCAGCAGCAGCGCGGTTCAGGACTGAAGCGCCTACAACCGCTCGGCAAGACTAGGTGCTGGACTCTACAATTCATCTAAGAAATTGAGGTCAGACGCTTCTACATTCTGCAAAGCAGGATAGCCGGCGATCTGTAGCAGATCTGAGGACACCGTACAATGCTGGTTCAAGCACAAGTGTTTCGGAGTACGCCGTTCAAAGCAAATCGTTGAACGTCAGGGTCCACAGCAAACGACCCCTACGTTTCCCCATGTTGACTCAACAATCTCGTCAATTACGACTGCAATAGGCATGAAATCATAGAGGACGGACCGTGCTGGGTGGTGAAATTAATCGAGTTTCTGGCGACACCAGGCCGATGGTCGTGACCGGATTCGTTGTCATCCAGGAGATTCGCTGCTACAAACCTGCAACGCGCCATGGACGCACGCCGGTGGGAGCAGTATTATGCTATGGAGGATAATCGCGTGGTATGCTAACGGATGTGTGGCATCTTGACAGGTGTAGACTAGGTTAACATTTTTTAAACAAATTTCCTCCATTTGACGGTAAATTACTATTAGTTTATTTCAGACAATCATAATTTCGGCTTTATAGTCATTCTCAAGAGCATGTTGATATCTTACAAGCCATCTCACCTGTCCAGGTGACGTGTTGTCGTTGAAAAAATATTTCTCTCGTCTTATACACCGGTTGCCTTGTTGTAGGTTACTTCCACGATAACGTGTCATTTGAACAGATCAGATAATTGCAACATTCCAACATGCACTTGCTGTCAGGTATCTCTTCATTGTAACAGAACACACTAAGATTTATTAAACATCTACTGCAAAAATACTTCCAATTGTATTGACTACTAAGAAACAATAGTTTACAATCATAAAACTGTACCAGACTGATTAATAGCAAACAGATTAAATACAATAAAAAAACTGTACCAGTACAATAAAAGCGCTAAAAATTTCCTCGAAAGAACCTTTAAGATTTACAATCCAGAATAGAAGTGTACTCCACAGGCAAGCACCATGTAAGAAAATTATTATACCGGAGGTGCGCAAAGGCACGCAAGAGGAAAAAAGGAAAAAAAAACAGCAAAATTGATGTTAAATATTGCGTCCTGGATGGTACAAATACTCAGTGAGAACCTTCATGAAATTAACAGATCTTAAATTTCCAAATGTTTGGACAGTTCAAAAAGCAAAAGTGCATACAAGGAGTAAGATTAATAGCCATTCAGTCGGCCGAGCCACACTTGCATAAGCAAATAAATCTAGTTCAAAATGGTTCAAATGGCTCTGAGCACTATGGGACTTAACATCTGTGGTCATCAGTCCCCTAGAACTTAGAACTACTTAAACCTAACTAACCTAAGGACACCACACACATCCATGCCCGAGGCAGGATTCGAACCTGCGACCGCAGCGGTCACGCGGATCCAGACTGAAGCGCCTGGAACCGCACGGCCACACCGGCCGGCCAATCTAGTAATTATTCAATTGGGAAATTAGCCGGTTAACACTTCAACAAATTACACGAGCTAGAAAAAAATTATTAAAAGGAGAGCTGCAGTAGGCACGCAGTGGTCAAGACACAAATAAATACATCGACTGTCTTGGTAAGGCGTAGTGGGCTCGGAAAGATGAAATGCTGCAAAACCATCTGCGCTCGCCTGGCCGTTCGGTCGAGCGCGGACCTTGCTCCGCTATCGGACGCTGCACCTGATTTACGAACTAGTCCTACCCAAAGAAACACGAATTGTAGCCCAGTTGATAGAGAGATACAGAATTTACTACAGGAATTGAGCCAGGCGTGTACTACAGACCAAAAGCCACCCCACGGCAGTCAAAATTACAGCAACAAGAAAAACAAGTAAATAATTTTTAAATTAGTTAACGGAGTTAAATGAATGAAACTTGTAAGGCGGCCACAATCTGAACACAGCTTCTAATACAATTACCGAGCATGAAGATCGACTGCCAACAACAAATTTTAGCAATCTCGCGTCACCTATTAGAGGGGTAAACAAGTAACCGCCATGCGGAGCGTAGTACTAAAGCCAAAACGAACGCGTTGAGCTGGCTAACGAACCCCCGACTGACAACAGACAGAACATAATCGCTTGATCAACATTATAGCCACGTGTAAGGTACTACTAACAAACGCAAAGTAAACTCCTCTCTAAAAGTCAAACTTGGTAGTACAATCACTAAAAACACCCAGTAAAGCAACAACCGAAATTGTGCGCTCCAGTAATAGTACATGCAGGGCGTGGCACATGAAATGAACCCACTTAATATATAAATTCGAGCCGCCACAAATCAGACGCCTTACACCAGCCAACTAGGAAATTGATACCGAACTTCACAAATAAACTGAGATTGGAACGTTAAATAAAGTAACAAATTCACTAGTTTTACATGAGTGCACAAACAACTTTCCCACCTAGATAAAGAGGCGGGATCAGTTACCAGAAGTCTGATGTGGAACCGGCCGTGAACCTCGAACCAACAACCAGAAAACTACCGAACTAAACAGTCACAGCACTGGTACAGGATACGGCAATTAAAACTATGGTTACTGGCGGTTCCACGCTATAAACCGTGTCGGAAGCTCACCAGAAACATCCGTACAGCGATCCAGGAAGGGCAGCGAAGAAACGACACACAGCTTCAACACAGTGGCTGTCCGCTGCCCGCCTTCAGGTCAATCGGTCGCTGAAGCACACAAAACGTTCCTTCCGTCAGTACGCGCCCCACACGTCCAGAGGTTTGCAGCCGACCACAAACGAGGTAATAATGGTTGGCAATCCAGGAACCCGCCTGAGTGTCTCTTCCTGTTGTATGCTCAGAGCCGGTGACTGTTAAATGCCGAACTTTTACTAGCCATCAACTATCGCCACACTACTCGCCTCGCCGACAGGTTCCAACTCGGCTGCCTAACCCCGGGCGAACTGTCGCATCTTCACGCTTTCACTATCAATGCGCTCGTGCCTCCGATCTCCACGCGAACCATATCCTCCTAAAGCAAATACGTTCTATTACAGACCATGGCGCGACCTCTCGATCGGGCTATAAAGCAGAAATCGTGATTCTGTGAAATCAGTGAATAGTAATTTACAGTCAAATGGCGGTAATTCCTTTCAAAAAGCTCTACATAGCTGTTGTTCCCAACGAAGGAAAAATACGTTACGTTATAGAGGACCGCTTGACCCCATTGTCCTTAACATCTTCCCCGACTGCGATAGCATTTTTCAGCACTTATAAGTGTCCATGTCGCAAGCCCAGAATAGTGCTACAGTGATTTCACGACCGTAATAGTGAACTCACCTCGACGACTTGACCACGTAATTCGTCAGATCTTACCCCGGTAGAACACATCAGGGACACTGTTGGGGACCAGCACCCACAAATCATCGGTCCTTGAATTAAGGGAATAATGTAGCCTTTTCTCTGCTAACTGGTGCCACGTAACCCCGGAAACCTACCAAGAACTCATTGAATCAATGCCAACCAGAACAGCTGTTGTATTGCTATCCAAAGGTGGAAAATAATTTTCAAATGTGTGTGAAATCTTATGGGACTTAACTGCTAAGGTCATCAGTCCCTAAGCTTACACACTACTTAACTTAAATTATCCTAAGGACAAGCAAACACCCATGCCCGAGGGAGGACTCGAATCTCCGCCGGGACCAGCCGCACAGTCCATGACTGCAGCGCCTAAGATCGCTCGGCTAATCCCGCGCGGCCCAAAGGTGGACCAACACGCTATTAAGAAGGTGGTCATATGTTTTGATTCATAAAGTGTATATTTGGATTTTTCACCAAGCTGTCTTATTTTTCACCTGTCTGTCTTTGTTTATGATGTTCATTTCCACGTTGTGTTATTTATTTCGGAATTATGCGTCTCGTTCCACAGATGGATCTATTTGTCTGATGGTGGAGTTTCAGAACTCCGAAATTAATAGCACAGTGTAAATAAGGACATCTTAAATAAAGACAGTAGAGTGAAATATTCCAAAATGTTTTGTGTCTACGAAGTCTTTAGTGACAGATGTCTTGTATAAACTTTCCTCAGTGCATTTGTAGCGTTAATTCTCCACGAAAATCCGAGCTTTTGACAATAACCGCAGTTTTATTCGTCAGGGAAGCAACTAATTATCAAAAAAATTGCTGAATCGCACGAATGTTGCAGTATTGACTGAGACCAGAGATTATACTGACGCCAACGACGAAATGTTAATCAAATGAAAGTGTATGGTTTCGGGGACCTACTCAAGTCTCAGACATCTATGATGCATACATGCATACTGAGGCGACGAATGAAAGTTTGTACGAAGGCTGGGTTTGGAACCTGCTCACTAGACTCTTACGAAAAGCCACTGTGCCAGGGTAGCGTAGTAATTAGCGCATTTGCTTAGTGAGCGGGAGACCCGGGATCGAATATTGCGGCACGGTAGGCCAGCGTGTTCGGTCAGAGGGTTAGCTGCCCTCTGCAATAAAAAAAAAAAACTGAGTGATCCTGAGTGAAAGGATCAACGACGAACCTGAACGGGTGTCATCGGACGTCTGCCCGAACGAATTCAACGAACAATATAGAACAAAATGAGATAAAAAAATCCCTGCCTTGGAACTAAATTTTTATGCGTCGCTTCAGTCTGCGTATGTACGCCATAGATGACATGTTACTCTCACAATCAGTGTCTTTATTTCCATAACGACAGTCTATAGTATTGGGACGTAATCCGATGCTGTGCCGCAATATCAAGCGCCCGCTTCCAAGAAGTGTCCGGCGCGAATCCTGCACCTCTGTTAAAATTTCTGTCCTCTCAGACCCGGTCCGTGCCGTAGATTTACGTGGAAACGTCACGACTAAATCGTAAAGTGTTCCCAATTAATAGGAAATTTAATTTACAGCTCTTTAATACAGTGGTTACATAGAGTAAAATGGTTAACGAATACTTAAACACAAGTCTGGATTGTGGTTGGCCGCTTTATATACGATGGGCCATCTACGTAATTGCTTTGCGCTGTTTTTTTTTCTTTTCTTTTCATTTCCTTTTAAAAGCCGTCGTAGCTCCCACATTCACTCGACACTGGAGTTTTTAGGCGTTTTAGTTTCCTTTTCCTCTGACTTGCGTTTTCTGTAATTCCAAGCATTTTTACTAGTCTTATGAAACGAAATCTTTCATTATTCTGTAAATTTCCATTTAATACCTATTTTCTCTTACATTCGGGCGAATATTTTTGCTGTCTCACTTTGGGTCCTAATAGTGCCCCGCATCAAAAAAATGGTTCAAATGGCTCTGAGCACTATGGGACTCAACTGCTGAGGTCATTTGTCCCCTAGAACGTAGAACTAGTTAAACCTAACTAACCTAAGGACATCACAAACATCCATGCCCGAGGCAGGCGGTTCCAGACTGCAGCGCCTTTAACCGCACGGCCACTTCGGCCGGCATCAGCTTATAACTGTACACAAAGCTAGTATGTTACAGTCGCGAGCATGCGCCTATACTGGTGCTATGAGGTCAACTACTGTGCGAGAAACACCTACAGACGTGACTTGTCCGTTGTGGGTTAAACCATTTATTAGCTATTATTAGTCTCGTATTTATTAGCGATTCAAATATGACGATCTTTTGTCACACCAGGAATTTCGAACGACGAGCGAATGTACGTTTTCACGTCAACATCCTAATTTCCGCAGAAACTTTGATATTGTATGTGTCGACTGACTTCGAACTAGAATTATTGGTAAAATAACTGGAACAGAAGGGAGAACCGACAGAAGTACTCAAGGTACCCTCCGCCATACACCGTCAGTTGGCTTACGGAGTATGGATGTAGATAGATGTAGATACTCTGGTATATGCAGATACTGAAACATATCAAATACAGAATGAAATCCTAAGCGTCTAGCGACCACTCGGCACATGATCTCAGATATTTCGACAGCGAAGTGAATGGCGTGTTCAGAGAACCGTTTCATTTCCGTTACTAGAGGTGAACTGGATTCTGCCTGCAGGCAGACTTTATCCTGTGTGCGGCAGCGAGAGCATTGTGTGGGGAATTTCTCCCCCCCCCCCCCCCCTTGCGTTCCTGGTTGTGTCTTGCAGGGGGTAATCTCCACTAAGAACAGTCGAGGCTTCGTTCACCCTGACGCTCTCGTTATTTCGTTCTTCGCCATCTGCATTTCTAAAAGCCATCCTGTCATTCGTGACCATAATCAAAGTTTTATTCGAACCACATGAGCAACATAGCAAACATCTTATATTCTGTGGCATTCGTAATAATTTTAGGGCCAATAGCGTGATATTTAGTCATCTTTGTTTTCGTCTTCTTAATAAAAAGGGTTTGTTTTTACGCCTCCGTAATAAATGCCTATTGTTTGGGGAATACAGACAAGGTTAGGTGATGTAAAAGTGTAAAGCGTAATCCGGAACGAGTGCTGACGTAATTATTGGTAAAATAACTTTGACTGGAAAGATTATTTCATGCAAACTAATTGTGTGTGTAACTTATTTGGATTCGGCGGATACAGTGTTGCCATAAACACTTTGTTCTCTCTGACGAGCTTGAGCGGTCACTTTGGCGGCAGACGGTCTACATGCTGAAATGTATAACAAAAAATTCGTGTAGCGACCGTGAATGTTAGGCACAGCCTCGATATGAAATTATCCACTAGAATCTTATCCTATCTGTATAGAAGCAATATTATATCGGTGATGAAGCCTTACTGTCTGGGTCGAAATTAGTTCATGCATCTCGTCACATAACGCACCGTCCACAGTCAACGCCGAAGGCAGAATTGGCCCGGTTTAGTAAGACATTGCGAGGTGCATTTCATGACTTAGCACGGAACGTAATATTTTTACTCAGTTACACTTTCTGCTCTATGGCGAAGGGGATAGCTTCGTTTCAGAGTATTTTGGAGAGTCGCCATACGGAACTGGATATATGAAAACAACGGCCAAAACCTGCCTCTCTTTGATAATAACACTACTGATAACAGTTTTTTTCCTTTTTTTGTGGGTCATGCTCCGTTCCTGGGTAGCTCACACGAAAATATACACTAATTCGTAAAAGCGTAGCTACGCAGAGGCAAAGTTTCTGGTTGAAATTCTGGACAGGAACACAACAAACTTACCAGGGAGTTTCGAAACGGAGCAGCCGCAGATGTAGGGTGAAAGATTCAAACTAAAGAGTTATTATTAGCAACTGGAGAGTCCCATCCGTAGTCTGCAGTTAACACAGCTACATAAACGCTGTGGTGTGGGGAGGCATCGGCTATGAATTCGGGTCATGGCTGGTTATGACTGCGGGAATTCTGACAGCGTAACGATAGCCAGGGGCAATCTGCATCGAGTGATACGTCTCATATGATTTTGTGGTTGTGCCATTTTTCAACAAGACAATCCTCGTCCACATTTGGAACGCGTCTCTGTGATTTGTGCGTGATACCGGCGAACTACTGTGACCAGAAAGATCACCACATCTGTCACTGGCGTGTGTGAGAATAGGTCGGACGTCAGCTCTGTTCTAGTGGCTGTATCAAGGACACAAAGGACCAGTTACAATACTGAAACAACGTAACATGTTTTTCTCAGTCCGTGAAGTTTCATTTCGCTTCCTCCTCCGCTCCTGGGTGCTTCAGTTTTTATTGTCAGGTTCTGTATTTCCTCAGTATTGCGAGTCCCGGCATGTCGGTAATTTCTACTGTATATTCGTTCAGTCAAACCTATTCGTGTCGCTTAAAGTAGCGCGGCTCACACCACCAGCGTGACAGTGGTTTTTAGGCTGTTTTCCACGCCCGTTTAGGTAAATGCGTTTGGAGTAGACATGTGAGGAAAGCGTAGACAGCCAATGAAGGCGAGTATCGAGTGGCTGGACGCACATTTGGGAGGACGCCGCTTCGAATCTACCGTCCGTGCTTTCCCGAAATCGGCTAAGGGAGATGGCGGATTAGTTCCGTTGGAAAAGACACTGCCAGTTGCCTTTTGCGTCCTTCCCTAAGGAGAGCTTGTTATCCGTCTCTAATGATCTTGGTGTCAACGGGACGGTAAATCAAAAACATCGTTCCATGCTGCGATCCCAAGCACGCCAAATGAGGTCAAGCTTCACTGAAGGTGTTAGTTTGGGTGGTTGAAGAAGTACCTGTACGTTTCCAGCAGACGAACGAGGACTGGGAAATAAGTATTTAGTTGCATAAAAAAAGAATACACGTTACGTTGTAGGGTACAGTAATCAGCCAAAATTATAAGAAGAATTTACACTGAAGAGCCAAAGTAACTGTTACTCCAGCCTAATATCATGTAGGGCCCCGCGAGCACGCAAAAGAACTCTACTAATGTCTAAAGTCGTGCTGGTGGCGACTGACACAATTAATCCTGCGGAGCTGTCCATAAATCCGTAAGAGTGCTGGGCGATGGAGATTTCTTCTAAACAGCACGTTGCAAGGCATCCAAGATATGCTCAATAATGTTCATGTCTGGGGAGTTCGCTGGCCATCGGAAGTGTTTAAACTCCCGGAGCCACTCTGTAGCAATTCTGGATGTGTGGGGCGTCGCATTGTCCTGCTGGAATTGCCCAAGCCCGTCGGAATGCACAATGGGCATGAATGGATGCAGGTGATCAGACTTGGATTCTTACGTGCGTGTCACCTGACAGAACCGTACATAGACGTATCAAGGGTTCCATATCACTCCAACTGCATATGCCCCACACCATCACAGAGCCTCCACCAACTAGAACAGTCCTTGCTGACGTGCAGAATCCATGGATTCATGAGGTTGTCTGCGCACCCGTACACGTCCACCCGCTCGATACAATTTGAAACGAGACTTGTGCGACCAGGCAACATGTTTCCAGTCATCAACAGTCCAATACCGGTGTTGACGGACCCAGGCGAGGCGTAAAGCTTTGTCTCGTGCAGTCATGAAGGGTACGCGAGTGGTCCTTCGCCTCCGAAAGCCCATATCGATGGTGTATCGTTGAATGGTTGTTGGCCCAACATTGAAATCTGCAGCAATTTGCGGAAGGGTTGCACTTTGTCACGCTGGACAATTCCCTTCAGTCGTCATTGGCCCCATTCTTGCAAGGTCTTTTTCCTGTCGCAGCCATGTCGGAGAACAGATTTTTTACCGGCATCCTGATATTCACGGTACACTCGTGAAATGGTCGTACGGGAAAATCCCCACTTCATCGCTGCCTCGGAGATGCTGTGGCCCATCGCTCGTGCGCCAACTATAACACAACGTTCAAACTCACTTGAATCTTGATAACCTGCTATTGTAGCAGCAGTAACCAAAAAAATGTGTGTGAAGTCTTATGGGACTTAACTGCTTAGGTCATCAGTCCCTAAGCTTACATACTGCTTAACCTAAATTATCCTAAGGACAAACACACACACCCATGCCCGAGGGAGGAATCGAACCTCCGCTGGGACCAGCCGCACAGTCCATGACTGCAGCGCTATAGACCACTCGGCTAAACTCACGCAGCAGCAGTAACCGATCTAACAACTGCGCCAGACACACTTGTCTTATATAAGTGTTGCCTACGGCAGCGCCAATTTCTCTGCATTTGAATGCGCATGTCTATACCACAGTTTCTTTGGCGCTTCAGTGTACACGCAGGATGAAGTAATATTGTTAATATACAGCATGCCATTCACATTTACCCACGCCATTAGAAGAAGAAAATTTATGATGCTCGTTGAAATAAAAAATATATAACGCAAATAATATTCAACATTTGCACAATGAATTTTCATTCTGCAGCAGACTGTGCGGTGATTTGAAACTTCCTAGCGGATAAAAATTGCATGCCGGAATGGGACTCAGATCTAGGACCTTCGCTTTTGGCAGGTAAGTACCCTACAGCTTTTTTTTCTTTTTTTGTGTTTTTTTTTTAATTTTTCCTTTTTTTGTGGGAGATGGATCAGGTAGTGGTGTGATGGGGAGAAGGTAGGCAGGGGTAGCAACCCGAAGCCTGGCCACGATGTCTCCTCCCTCCCATCATGGGGATGTGGTACAAAGGATGCAGTTGGTGTATTATTGTGAATTTTTTATTATATTTATTCATTTATTTATTTTTAATTTTTTTATTTTTTTAACAGTAAGGAACTGAAAACTAGTAAGTACACTCGTTGCGTCGATTTGGGGACGCACATAACTAAAATCATGCTAATAGTTGTAGAAAAAGGCATAAAGAAAGAGAGCAAAGTGCAGGGCTAAGGAAACAATGAAACAAAACCGAAGGGTGGAATCCATACCACCATTAACCAGTGCTACATCTTGCACCGGATGGGAAAACTAAAACTGCGAAGACCTTTTCGCACCGGGGACAAAAAGAGGAGATGGGGCAAATACTGCTACAGAGTGTGAGGGTTCACGACGAAATTCTCCATCTGCTGTATCATCCAGGTATGACTTCTCGTAATGCCCAAGGTGGATCCCACGTTGTACCGTGTAGTGTTCTATCATCGTCTTGTAATTTTGTTTCTCTTACCCGTGATGTTCCAGCTACGTGGAGGGTCGTGGAACGCACTCCACAAATACTTGGAAAAATATTGTCGATACTTTAGGTTACGGAGGATCTTGCAATGTCGTTCCTGCAAATAGTTCCAAAAGTCTAAATTGTCCTTAGTGCCATCTTGAAACAAATAATGCACTGCATGTCCACGAAGCCACGTCATTGCATTAGTTTTAGTGTGTGGGTAATACGTCTCATCCGGGAATAAGATAGTCTTGGGGTTCAAGCTCACAATCTTAAACTTGGCTAGCTAGGCATACCTGCCAAAGGTGAACGTGTTTTATTTTATTTTTGACTTGAGCATAGCTGCTCTACGTAGCTGCTCTAAATTCTGACCATAACTTTCTCGCAGTGTAAGTTGTTTCTAAAACTTTCATACTGGTGTACACACCCTTAGTAGGTGTCGAAACCTTGGTCAATGTACCAAACAGTTATTTGCTACCGGTTGTCTATATAATTCCTACGTTTGAAAAAAAAAAAATCCAAGCCCCACTGCGTCAACAAATTTGAAAGACATTAGTCCACCGAGCTGTGTTTGAAATATTTTATTTGCACTACTAGTTCCGGGCAATACACGTTCTGGAGTCCATCTGTATTTACAGATGTCATTAAATCGTTGTCGTTATGTTACAAAATCGCGTGCCATGCATATTCGAGCACAGCACAGTCGTCAGCGGTCGTCATCTTGTAATTTTACCTCAAATCATACTATATACATTTCCCACGTAACTTTCACGCGCACACACACACACACACACACACACACACACACACACACATACGCATTGATTTCATCTGCTTGTCCGTCGATTGCCGGAACTCTAAACTTTCTTCCGAACGTTCTCAATTGGGAATCCCTTTGCCCGACTCCGCTTTTGCATGACGAGAACAGAAGTCTGTATAGCCCATCCTGCTCCGTGGAACAAAAGATGCAAATAGAATAGTAATGTGTGTAGGCTAAGTGAGATATACAGTAATGAAAATACTTGTAAGGCAATCATGCTGTTTGTGGACTATACTAATTTTTAAATTTATGACGCCAATTTTGTGCAGGAAGATAGATGCTACTATTACTTACCCTGACGAAGATTTTAAGGACATGAAATACTGTAAGGTGCGTATTCCTCACTTGCTTATCAATATTGTATCAGCTCAGTATTTCCTTCTTTAAGATGGTTCTAATTAAGATTTTTGTATCTTCATTAGGTCAACAGATAGTCACCTGAAGATGTACCGTGTATTTTTTACCCTCAAGAGGTGCATTCAGATTATTACTGTAGTTATTAAGAAAACCTCTTATATTGTGAGGCGCGCACCGGATCAAAGATTTAAAGAGAGGTGTGAAAGATGTCTACACTAAAATCATGCAGAAATGCAAATCCCTTTTAAATCGATGAGTTCTAGAACCTGGAGTTTGACTGTAAAGAAAGAAATATATAGAATAACTTTCAGAACTAAGATCGAGTTAGTTAGTCTACGGCTTTTTGGGTTTACGTTAAAGTCCTATGAATTGTTAAACTAGTGAGAGAGAACAAGATTTAACCCAAAAAGAAATAAAGAAAACATTTGGATGTAATTATGCTGTGCCCTTTACTCAGTCGTTATTTCACGTACCTTTAATTTGAATTTATCGACCCTGAGTTATTTCTTTTTACATAAAACCTTTTCGTGTTTTAGGGACTGATATTAGTAAATATCCTAAAAACTAATTCTTTCGATCATTCTTGTCCTTATTGCACTAACATTGCCATTAGCAGTTTTCTTACCTATGTTGGATGCTGGGGGAGAGATGGTCTGAGGTACTAAGTTATACCTAATGACGAGACAGTCACATAACGCATAAGGTTGTCTTTATACGAGTTTTCGTCGCTGAATTTTGAATTCGTGAGTAAATATTACATTAAAAATAAAAATCTCTCTTTAGTAGCTCCTAGGGAATGCTTCAGAATTCGTGTGAGCCTTAGCGTCAGGAACCCTTTGCCATACTTTTTGTTTATTGTTTCCTTTCTTCAATTCTGATATTTAACCGGTAACACGGGTCAGGATAAACATTCGTCATATTTAAAGAACAATCGATTTCAAATGATTCAGATTAGGAACATAGCAATTTAGGCACTATCATGGTTTAAAACTCACTGGTACATAGGTAAAGCCAACCATCATTTTTCACATAGAAGCACTCACCAAAATTCGCTTACTTTAAACTTTACTCTGCAATTCAGATATGCAATACACTAAAAACTGATCCATTTCCCACTATCATGGCCTTACCGTGAGACATTTTTTCCCCGTGAGTTGCATTCCGAACATAGACAATTCGGTGTTTTATACATTCTATACACTTAGCAAGAGGCACTGCAATATATTTATTGTATAGGAAATGCTTCTGAATTATAAATGTGCCAAATGGACAACAAGATTTACTTTACAATAAAAGTTTCAATTACCCTAATAATTTATGAAGTGTTCATAGAGATCTTTGCAGATTACTCATACATAATGAAAAGTAAAAAGTATCCATTGCGGCCATAAAAGCATGCAATTTAAAAAAATATATATGAAGAAAAGGATTTGAATTTTTTTCTTTGTTTCTTTATCTGTATGTAGTTTCATATTATGAGCAATAATTATTTGGTTGTAACAGCTTTCTGTAATCGTTGCTAATATTAAAAAAGTAACATTTGTTCAAATGTCAAGGAGAGCAAAGTTAGTTCGTATTGTCTAAATTTTACCTGCTGTAGTTAAACAAAAATCGTACTTCTCTGCGAACCGGATAACTCGGAAAAATAATTGTAGTCTTTGCAAATAAGCTTAATTGCAAATAACGTAAAAAGGGTTTTTAAATTGCACTGTAGTGTACATCTACACACATATCTGCTAAAACCATTAACAAATTAGCAATTGTGATTCTTTGTGGAAAGTGTCGTAGCAAGCTAGTTTCAAACACTACAAACATCAACAGTCACAAAAAGAAATTACCACTGTGGTATGGTATCTCTACGGTTACAGAAATGTCTGTAAGCGGTGTTTTTAGGATGGTGACGGAGACTTTCAGATAGATGGGGAAGGAAAGATGAAGCACTTTGAGACAAACGAGGGTCGTCGCCAAATTGACGGAGTGGAGAGCTATAAAATATGTTATGGAACATAGTTAATTATTGGCAGACAGTATCGTATTTGTTTACCCCCCCCCCCCTTTCCGGGTTAGCTGCTCTGAGATAAATACATCTCACGGTGTTGGGTAGTACAGCACTTATTCCTCGGACACTGTCTATTTCCTACACAAAGGGGCCGCAGCTCACTTTGTAAATATTTGCCGCGAACACCTACGTCAGAGATGTTATCTTAAAGTTGGATAAGAAGGGAGAAGGGAGAAAGGGAGGAGAGGGGCTTCTATTTGGCGGCCAGCTAGTTTACGTGTTCTGACTCCATTTCCTTTTGCGACGTCATGAGGAAACGGCGATATGCTAGACATCAGTCGAAATCTAAAAGGGTCTTATTGAAAGAATTCTCGCTGCTGTGACCTTATTCGAACAATAATGGAGTTGCTCCAAACGTCTGATAGAACTGTGTGCGACGATGTCTTCTTAAACGTCTGGGTATTCGAACGGCTGCCGTGATTGTACCACATTGTACAAATAGTGTAGATAAATAAATAAAATTACTACATAAATAGTCATCAATGTCTTGCGAACTTCCTACAGCAAGAATGGGAATTTGGAAACTACAGCTTGTAAAAGAAACTCACTCAGAGGCAACCGTCTGAAAATGTCCCTCCTGCCCACCATGGAATGCTTAAAATAGATTAAGCTTTGCAGTCGAAAAATTAGGGTTGAATATCTAACAACGGAGATTTCCAGTTGTCACTGCCAAGTGCGACTGCGGGGAATCACAACCCACGAAACAGTCGGTCTGCTGCCAGCATTTTCCACGTCCAGCATCAAATGCTATTGAGGGTGCGAGTTGTTTCGTCATCTATGATGTAATCTTCCGTGCGATCATTCACGGACATGTTTAACTCACTTGTTTTATGTAGCCTGTAATGCCTTGTTTTTGTTTCTTTGTGTTGATGCTTCTGGCATGAATAAAAATATTAGATAAAATATTTGTCCTTGGACTTTTCTTCATCAACGGAAATCCAGTGACAGATTTAATATTTTCTCTTTTTTTTCTTACAGATCTCGATCCAGTTATTTCTCGACACGGATTCCCTACCTCAAACTGATACGTTTGACAGAATGCATTACATTTTTGTGCAAGAACTGATCCAGTGAAACCTAAGGAAATAGTCTGTTTAGACGTTTGTGGCCATAGTTCTTCATAACATTGCATTTGCCAAATTCTATTTCTCTGGTAGTGTTCCCTGACGCATGGAAGAAAGTCTAAGATGTATATTTCATTCAATGTAAGTGCGGTAGATGGAAATAATTTAACATTGCCGACTATTGTATTACAGTGACAAGTATTAAGAAACCTCAAATATTAAGAGATTCTGTGAAGATACTCTTCAGTGGAGTAGAAGGAGCTGCCCAGTAGAAATTTCTTTAATTCAGTTTCCAATTCAATAACATTGCCTAAAAGAAATTTAATGTGCGCTGTTATTTTGTTGAACAGATGTGTAGCCATCTAACATTACTGTACTACTGCTATCCCCTTGGCATCCTTGTAATGGTACTACTGTTATACTCGTGATGTCACTATTTTTGGGAAAAGAGAAATATGGTAATTACAAAGGACATGGGCGCAAATGTCGAATAATCTAATTACTTGATTTTAAAGATGCTGCTGTAACATTGTTGTCAATGCAGACATGTAAGATCTACAAATGCAGTACGATCAACGTGTCTCATGTTTATCCATTTCCGAAAGCTATTAAAAATACCCACTCAGAAACAGAAGAATGGAAAACAGTTAGTTTGTTCAAAAGAGAACAGACCATGCCATCCTTCATTTGGAAGACCATCAACGTTTATTAGTTACAAAATCGAAATACCTGTTGATGACGCTACCATTTCTTGCTCAACGGCACAGAGAGTTCTTTAGTAAACTTTGTAATATCTCATCTCAATAATGGAGTAGTGAAAGTAACGGAAGTCAATACTGAGAGATTTTTTCGTTGAAATTAATTTTATTATTCTCTTGTAAAAATTTTCAAATACGTGATAAATAGTTTTTCTTGACTACCATTCTAATAACTTAGAAGCTTAAATTTTTCACACCACCAGGGCACAGAATGTGACATAAATTTAACTTGATACCTCTTCCCATTCCTGAGAAGAAAGGACTTAAGAGTCGGGCAAACAGACAGATATGCAGACGGACAATAAAGTGGTCGTATAATAATTCCGCTTTTACCGACGGAGATACGGAACACTAATTGACAGAACTCTGGATCTAATTGAAATCAAGAGCGCATTTTGACATACTTTGAAGACACTGTTTTTATGTTTATCAATAGCTCATCACATAGTTAAGTAAATGGACAGGGATGGTTCCCGCTACAAGGTCCCAGCCGACTCACTGTCCCATCCTTACCAAGCTACAGCTGTAAGTATTTAAATCCAGTTTTTAAATACATTTTAAATACATCATGTTACTTTTGTAGTTCTTAAATTGTAATATCATGACAACCCCACATCCTTGTAAAAGTGATCTATGGATGAATAAACCTATTGCTACTACTACCTTACTTTTAGCCTACACTTCCAAACAAGTTGTACAAGAAAAACAATATTTTTTACGTTACAGTACTTAGGAGACCCTAAAGGTCTTTGCCGTATGTGAATTTGTTATTTTGTATGTTATTTTTGTAACAGGCAGGGAGTTTAAAGGGATTCCGTTCGCCGCAGAGCTCGGGACGCTGCGGCGTCTGCCTGAACACAGTAGCTTCTTGTCACAACGCAGGCCCCTAAAAGTCAGATGTCAACTAATTTAAACGAATTTATAGTTTAAGTTCTAGCGCATTACGTTCCGAGAAATAGGTTAAGTTCAAACTGGAGACCATTCTAGTGAGCTCAATTTTATAAGCAACCAAAAACAGGAGAACAGGAATCGTGAAAGAATTCGTGTACTCAGACAGTCTGTATGTAATGATTATGGCTAAGAAAACAGAGTCTCAAAAATTTTTATGTACTTCTGGAAAAACTGCTAGTCTCAACGCAAGGCAATCGTACAAGCGCCAGTCAGAACGCAATGACTCCTATTTTTTCATTTGGTTCATAATGTAGTTATCATGAATTTGGGGCATTCCCACAAATCATCTTCTGCAGCTTATTCCAGTGACAGACTCCTACATCAACTCATGGTAGCACTGTATAAGCTTAAAAAATGGCGGACATTGTAGTTCCTATAAGATAGCGTTCTGTGATTTAATTTCCTACTGCAGAAGGTGAAACGTCCAGTGGCATTCATGATAGGCTGGAGAAGGTGTACGGAGATACTGGAGTGGACGTCAGCACCGTTAGATGATGGATTTGTCGCTGTAGAGCAGTAAAAGCGCAAACATGGCCGATGCAGTGCGGAGCGGTCGACCAACTGCTGCAGTGACTTCACGCAACATCCAGCGTGTCGACCACATCATCCGCGATGACAGCCGGGTAGTACCAGATGAATTGTGTCACCGGTGATCCTCCGGTAAATGAATTGTGATTGCCAATACTGAAAAACTGGGCCACTCCAAGATTTGGGCACACTGGTGCCGAAAATGTTGATCGAGCAGGAAAAAAAGGCAATGAAAAGAACTCTATTTAATTAGGTGCGGAGCTTCAGTGGGGTGCGCAACGAGTTGTTGGCGAAAATTGTGGATGGAGACAAGACTTGGGTTAATTTTTTGAACATTGCTGAGGCAGCAGGACAATGATTGTTACTGCACCAGTATACATGCTCTTATTCCAAAACCGAAAAAAAACTCTAGATGAAGATGGTGATTGTACAGAAAAGTTTTCCTATGTATGACATTTCCTTTTCTAGTAAAATAAAAAAAATGAGAAGCTTTACTTGACAGACCCTCGTAATTTCGATTGACCGAATCAAATAATTTGTGGAGTTCAGCCAAACAGGTAAATAACGAATTACTTTTGAATGCATTATGGGAATCACTACTGTGATTCTCCAACAGAAAGAGGTTCCTACTCAATGGTCTGAAGATGACCACAGTAGTGGTCGAAACCGGTCACCTTGTTAAATAAATCGTGATCAAGACTGTTTTTAATAGTAATGAGGTAAATAATGCCCTGAATGAAACAAGACGAATTGTAACCGGCTGCTTGCGGGCAACCCCTGTTGACAAAATCTACCACCTCATGGGCGTAGCACCTCCAGACATCCGAAGGAGAACAGCTGCTGAAGTGGAAAGCAAGAAGCAGGAGACGGATAAGAGACACCCCCTGTTTGGATGCGAACATCAAACACCAAGACTCAAGTCGAGAAGAAGTTTTCTCCGAACAACGCAACCAATCCAGACATCACCTGCAGACCATAGGATGCAACTCTGGGGTAGCTCATCATCAGAGAAATATTGGGACAACCCCAAGGAAGAACTTACTATAGGTCATCATCTACCATACGCGATATGGAAGGTACTCAATAGACTGAGGAGTATCTCGGTGCAAGGAGAACATGAAGAAATGGGGATACATCTCAGGGGACGAACTATGTGAGTGTGGTGAACCCCAAGACCATCAGCACCTACTCAACTACAGGAAACTGTCGGAATCCGTGTTCATGGACGATCTGATTTTCGCCAATGATAAGGCAGTCGGTGCAGCGGAATTCTGGGCAGCACATGGAATATAAATATACACATGTTCTCTGTAATACTTGTAATGTATATGGATGATATACTATGTACGATAAATTATATTTAGTATGTTATGTTCTGGACACGTATAAATAAATAAATAAAGTAACGCTGGGCACTCCTTGGATATGGATCTCCATGCATTGATGAGTGCTGTTTCTTAAGGCTCTGATAAGCGGAGTTCACTCAAGAGTAAAGAGAAGGCGCGATATAAAATCAGATCGAATATATGATTTGGTCCCTGTTGCGTACGTAGAGGGCTAAACTTACTTACACGTAAATCAGACTGTAGTTCAATGGCCAGTCAATTTTGAATTCAACGAAAATATTTTATATCTACGATTTATTAAGAGTACGGAACGGATAAATACTTACAATCGTTTTACCTCTCAAAGAAAATTAATGACCCCGAAAAGATTGGGTGGAGGCATTGAAATACTGTGTATACCATTTACAACTGTAACCGACGCCTGAAAAGTAAAAATTAAAAGCGCCACCTGTCGGGGAGATCTGATGTGACCTGTTTTACGGACGCAATTGCAGAGACAAACGTTTTTCCTTAGCGCTCCAAGTGCCCAGGCAGGAAGACTCGGGTTTACAATCGCGTGCGGTGAACTGCATAAAGAGCAGTCAGCGATAGCATCGGCGGGGGCGGCGGCGGCGGCGGAGGCGGCTCACGCCAGTGAAGCGCACGCGTGGCTGGCCGGAAGAGAGATTTGTCGGAAGCTTTCGCGCTAAACGCGATATCCAGTCACGCCATCGGCATCCCTTTTCCGGTCCGCAACACAACTCATACATTATTCACTGCTTATCCGTCCAGGAACTTGTAATACATTCAGCATTTTGAGCGGTCTCCTGCTCTCCGTCTTTTCCCCGTCACCAATGAAAGCTAAGTCGAAACATCTGGCTGCAGTTGGTGCCCACGACGAGTCCTCCAAGTTGCTTCTGTTATCCTCGAATTTTTTTCGCCACTGTTTGCGTCAGAGCGATCATTTTTAGGGATCCTTTCCTCAATCTATAGAAACGAGACCCTTAGTGGATGGCTTTGTTGTCCGTCTTCCTGTCCGACTGTTTAGAATCTTTTTTCTCAACAACAATTAGACGTGTCAAGTACAAATTTATGTCACATACTAAGGTCTATGGTCGCTTGGCGGTGTAAGCTTCTAAGTCAATGCAATCAGAAGATACGCTCGTTTATGGCAAATATATTGATACTCGGAAACCCAGTCATCATAAGCCGTAGGGTACTTCCCGTTGACCTAGAATCAAGAAATTTCGCAAGAAGCAATATTTCACAGCACAAGTAACGGAAAATTTCAGAAAATTGTTAATTTGTAATTATATAAAAGGAAAAATAATTTCGTGGTTTTCTATCCGTCTGTTAAAACGCTTTTCCTCAGGAACAGGTTAGATCATTAAGCTAAAATTTATGTCACATACTAAGGTCGGTTGCCCTTTGCGGTATAGACTTTTAAGTTTCTGACTCAATTGAGACAGAAGATACGCCAATTTGTGTCACATATTTTGATACTAGAGAACTCACTCCTCTCCGAATCGGTAGGGCACTTCCCGTTGACCTAGAGTCATGAAATTTGCCAAGAAGCAAGGTTTCACCGTACAAGTAAACGGAACAATCCAAAATTGTTAATTTGTAATAATGGCTCTGACCACTATGGGACTTAACATCTATGGTCATCAGCCCCCTAGAACTTAGAACTACTTAAACCTAACTAACCTAAGGACATCACACAACACCCAGTCATCACAATTTGTAATAATATCAGACGAAAAAATATTTCTTTTGTCATTTGTCATCCGACTTCAAACTTGAAATTTAAAACGGAACAATCCAAAATTGTTAATTTGTAATAATATCAGACGAAAAAATATTTCTTTTGTCATTTGTCATCCGACTTCAAACTTGAAATTAAAACAGTCTCCAAAGTCTTGGAATCCTTAGGACCGATGTCTTGCTAGTATCAGTGTTGATAACAGGCAAAAATCGTCATCATCCTCGGTTCCTGGCATGGATGAAGTGTCTGTATACATAATTAAGTTTGTAAAGAACATTCAGTGTTAGTGAGTCCTACTCGCACTTGGCCAATTTTTGTTCTTCGGCTCAAATGCTTCCATCAGATATTCAATCTTAATGTTATTATGTGTATCTCCATACATTGAAGGGCATTGGAACAATTTTTTGTAGGATGCTTCCCTTCAATTCTAAAAGATTCTGCTGAGATCTTTTCGAAAACCTTAATTTTTGCACCTGGTATGTAGGTGAAGAGTGGAAAAGTCAAAAGCACAAAGTGCCAAATCTCAAATTTATTCTCCGTAAAAGGAACTTTTTCTTGCAAGGGTCGTTAATACTGAGCTACGTTCTTTTATTTGTGATAATACAAGTACATAAAAACAGTAGTAATGTTGTGACTAATGCAATCAAAACATACGGTCTTTTACGACACATATTTCGATACTCGCAACTCGCTAATCAAAATTTATAGGGTACTACCCGTTGATCTAGAATCGCGAGATTTGACAAGAAGCGAGGATTCACAGTACAAGAAATGGAGAAAAATCCTAAAACTGTTAATTTGTTATTAAATTACGTAAAAAAGTTAGCTATTTGTTGATCGTTTGCCCGTCTGTCTGTCTATTAAGACATTTTCAGGAACGGGAGCGGTATCAAGTTGAAATTTATGTCAGGTTCTAAGTACCTTGATCAGTGTAAAAAATTTAAGCTTCTAAGCCAACGCAGTCAAAAGATAGGGCCATACATGCCACACATTGGACACTCGCAAACGTACTCATCAAATTTTATCGAATCTCAGTGGGGCCACGGATTTTTCACTCTTCGTTTTAATGTACCCTTCACCTATCAACGATGTGAGGAGTCGCCGGAAACAGCACGTGGGTCGAATTCCAAGTTAAGCAGTAGGTCCGTTTTTCCGTTTGAACAACTAGGGCATGTTAAGAACAAGCAAGTCGCTGAAGTGGCATCCAATAGAAAGACGTGCAACAGGCAGTTGAGCCACACAAAATTATTATTATTATTGTCATTATCACTGTCTACCAATCACGTAAACTGACAACGGTCGGAAGATCGGTTTGCTGATTACATGGCCCTCCGTATCCGCATCCGGTGACTCCTAACGGCTGAGTATGACACGGCCACCGGTCGGTACCGTTGGGCCTTAAGGCCTCTTTGGACGGTGTTTTCTTTTTTATTATTATTATTTATTATTATTATTATTATTTATTATTTTATTATTATTATTATTATTAATAAATTATTATTATTATCATTTCTGAAAGTATTCGTATGGAGTGTAGCCATGTATGGAAGTGAAACATGGACGATAAATAGTTTGGACAAGAAGAGAATAGAAGCTTTCGAAATGTGGTGCTACAGAAGAATGCTGAAGATTAGATGGGTAGATCACATAACTAATGAGGAAGTATTGAATAGGATTGGGGAGAAGAGAAGTTTGTGGCACAACTTGACCAGAAGAAGGGATCGGTTGGTAGGACATGTTCTGAGGCATCAAGGGATCACCAATTTAGTATTGGAGGGCAGCGTGGAGGGTAAAAATCGTAGAGGGAGACCAAGAGATGAATACACTAAGCAGATTCAGAAGGATGTAGGTTGCAGTAGGTACTGGGAGATGAAAAAGCTTGCACAGGATAGAGTAGCATGGAGAGCTGCATCAAACCAGTCTCAGGACTGAAGACCACAACAACAACAACATCGATATACATAATCAAATTTGTAAGGAACTCACATAGTACGAACACTGCTGGCACTTACGTGCTTTTCCTTTTTTCTGTGTGTGTGTGTGTGTGTGTGTGTGTGTGTGTGTGTGGGTGTATGTGTGTGTGACACGTTACTTTCCCGGTGGACTAGCTCATCATATCATATCCTGAAAACTACAAAACCCACCGAAATTTTTTTTTCGTTTATTATAAAAAATACCGTGCTTGCTAACGGTCTTTCCAAAGTTGCGCATCGCATTGCGTTTGCTACGTATAAGCTTCGGAAAACGGCTTTTTCTTTGCAATTTTGTAAATATGTAACTCATAACAAGTATGACGTTTGAAACTGTGACTTCTACAAAAGTCACGTAGACATTTTGAGATCACATATGGTAAATATCTCTATACTGTTTCTAAGCACGTGAAAAATCTGCTCTGAATTTTAATTAGAGTCGGAGTTACGTGTTTTTCTTGTAGTAAGCGAAATCTTCATTTCCGGAAAAAAATCCTACTTGAGAGCTAGCCGGGACAATAAATTGCGCAGCTCCAAGTAGTGTACTGATGCAGGGAGCACTACAACCTGCTAGCTGTCAAAAGGCCCTTAATTTAATTCAGGCTACACGTGCTGCCAGTTCGTTTTTCCGCCAGATAAAATAGTATGTCGTATTCCAAATGAGCAGATGTTTACACGGACATTAGGAGAACTACGGTTTTATGGGCCTTTGATAAAAAAAAAGATCAATACAGTGATGGATAAAAGCCACCTTCGGTTACAGAAAAGGAAAAACAGCAACCAGTCTCCGTTAATAACGATGGTTATTTAAAACAAGCAACGTCATTTTCGATTTCAAACTAACAGGTTCATCTTTACACGCTTTGTTACGTTTAAAATTACGTTTAGCTTATGTTGCACATGCCATGTTGTTTCTTTTTCGTTGCGGTAATCGTTCCTTGATGTGGTTGTACCTTACAGCAAAAAATGATATAAGAAAATGCACTATTTTACTATAAATGTACGTTATAACTAAATGAACCTGAACAACTAGATCAGGACGTCAGTGCGGCTGAAAAATATATATATATATATATATATATATATATATATATATATATATATATATTTTCAGCCATGAATACTTTAACAGAAACTTGACATGGCATAAATGTTACAATATAAATACAATATACATTGAATAAACTATAATTTATAAGTTGTGAACTTCCTGTTGTAGCCTTTAAGTGATTATTGCAACTTCACAGACAAATTCTTTAGCTCATGTTTCTCTTTGTTTCATAAACAGGCACGTCGTCGAAATATTTAGATGTGTGTGTGTGCGTGTGTGTGTGTGTGTATGTGTGTGTGTATAGGGGGGAGGGAGTGGGGTGTATGATGCTCCACACTCTTTTTATCTCGACAGGTAAAAGAGTGAAACTTCGCTACAATTTTGTGTAATATGAGATTTTTCAAAAGCAATCAACATCACTACAATGCATGGTCGGTGCAGGTAACACTCAGCTCTTATGTTACATTGTTTATGTTGTTTCAATTTATTGCTAGTGCGAATTACAGCAAATCAGTCCTTTTTCTTACAATGTGTTTTGGTGTAAGGCACTACCAATCCAAGAAACTTTCGCGAGAACGAAAAATAAGCAATATTGCTTATGTAACTTAAGCTAAATTGATAATTTCTTTTTAATTAAGAATATTATTAGCAGTAGCTGCTTGTATTTCTCACTATGGAAGTTTTTGAGAAAATAGGAATGATTTTTAATGTACACAACATTTTTCTAATCGTAAAGTCCCATCTTCAGATGCTAGCTGCAGTTACAACACAAATAGCAAATTGGACTTTTCTCTGCCTCTTACGAGATTATTATTTATGTATTCTTCACGTCAGTTGCAAACGTTCTTTACAGATATAGAAGTCGACAGCATTTGATATTTTTATTAAGGAAGCGGAAATTCAATTACTGAAATATCTTTCATTACAGTTTAATGCCCCGCTTTTTTACATTGATAAACAATTTCGTTCACTAATTTATGCTGTGTATGGCAACTGCAAATGACCGGTTTTTTGTAAATGCTATGATTAGAAGAGGTTCAGTGCTTGAACGACAGTGTCAGTAGTGTCGAACTGTAATAAAAGACGTTTCAATGTTACCAGTTGATTTAAAATTTGTTGAAATTTTCAAATTCTTTCGATGATACTGAACGTGGATTTGTAATTCAGGCGTTCGTTTATTTTAAGCAATTCCCACTTTCAGTTCATCTCCTTCACTTCTGTTGATACCTTTTATTTGGAATATCTTAGTCACTGAATAAAAAACAAAATGCCGCATGAAAGATTGTAATAACTCGCTAAGTAGATCGCTTTGCTGCGCTTTCACAAATCTGAGACACTGACTTTAATGAGTACACTATTTACGAATTTAGGAACTGATTCATTATACGCGCTTAATATGGTTTGTTGACGTTTCTTTTCATTTACTGGAATGGCGACCACGTAGAAGAGTGGAGAATATCTTACAAATTACTGAGCGAAATATTAAATAGGTGAGTTTATCGGATTTTTATTAATAACTGGGAATAGCCAATAAACCTTTCTTGGTTGATGAAAACATGTTTAACTAAATGTTTACTTTATGAATATGATACTCCACTAATTGCTAGCGAGAACTGTTGATCTAATAGCACATTATTCTTCTCTGAGATTGTGAAAGTTATGGAAGGTCACTGTATCTTTGCGGTAAGCATTGTATTATCTTCGTTCTGTTTGAAACAAATATACTAGCTACGTACATTTACGATGTATTCTCCTGTCTCTACCCGCCTCATTAGCCAAATACGATGATATGAAAGCACAAGATGTAAATGTTGCAGGTAATTACGTGAATAATAACTTATACGCGTCCGCTTCGCTACAGTACACAGCAAGGAGTCTTCCTGTTCTTGTTTATGTATGTAAACGTGTATTCGCCGAAACATTTTGTTTCAATGACAATACTTAGAGTATATTATTTCTGTTATCTATATTTCTTACATACGGTTTCTCCAAGAAATTAGCGGCTAAGTTAACCACGCTTTTGCGATTGCGCTGTTAGAAATGGAACACTGACACCGATATTTCGTCGAATAATAATTCAGACTGTGCTAAGTAATAGCCTAATATGCGTTCTTATTGTAACAGACCTCCAACTGTTTAAAAAACTATTACAAATAGACTGAAAAACTAGGAAGTCTTTAAAAGCGGTATATTTGCAGCAAATAATGTTCATTAACATACTGGAACGAGTTGTATACTACAAGAACAATTGCATTAGTGTTGTTGCGAACAGCTGTGAAAGAACTATTTCTTACTGTACGACGCTTCTTTTGTACGAGCATTATGTTATGCTCTTTCATTAATGAAATTACTACATCTTTCATAACCATCGAATCAGCACAGTTCATTTAACATGGCAGTTAAGCCACCGTGTGTAATTTATATCAATGAATGATAAACGGCAGAAATGTCAGAATTTTACAAATCAGCTGCAGCCAACACGTTGCCAGCCGAATGAACTTTTAAAGTGGTGACCGCTGGTACCAACAGAACGAAGGACACATTCCATCCTAAAAATAATAGAAATTGTACTGTCGATAAAGAGAGTTTTTGAGTAAGTGCAACAAGTTGTTCCCATAATACTAAAAAATAACGGTGGCATTTAACGATTCATCGACAGAGGTCATTAGAGACTGAACACAGTTTCTGACTGGGAGAGGGTGAAGAAGCAAATGTCCATTTCAAACGAAACATCCTGGGATTTGCGATTTATAGAAATCGCTGCAGACCTGAAACATGATGGCCGGACGGGGATTTCAAATTAGGTCCTTTGAATGTGAATCTAGAGTCATAAATACAGCATCACGACGTACCATTCGATGACAGTAAAATTGATCAATGTAAAATTGGTACTCGATTACATAAAAATTCTTGCTATAAAGTAGCAGCTCTTGCAAAATCTTTGGAGTACTTCTTAGAGCATTGTAGTTAGTCATGAATATCAAGCCAATTCAAAATAACGTTTTTTTTCGAAAATAACTCGGGTGTTTGAAAAATTAACACAATTTTAGATGCGATGCAGTGGTATCCTCACTTACGATGTACATTTCTCGACTCTTTTTTCGAATATACCTGACAGTTATATGGTATCCATCTGTGATAGTGGTTTACTATGTGTAGACGAAAACAGACTGGATCGAGTATCGGATTCCACGTTACACTTACTATGAATTTTCCTCTGTCTACCTGGATGTGTGTATTCTCCTGGCGGAGTGTTTCAAGGGGATAGCAAAGAAAACCGTGCCTCATGTAGCGCTGTAATGTTTAAACCAACTTTTGGTTTGAAGGCTAGTTTCTCTACAGCCAGTGCAATAGAAGAAATATTTTTAATTACCACAGAAGTGCTCTGTTGCAAGACTGCAACAGATATTCATGTTCATGCAGCTATAAGAATCGTTTCGTAAATTCTCGAACTATAAAAGTTATACTATAAATCATCGCCATGTACAGAAACGGTTTCCAATGCAAAAATGTGTGGTTGCTGCAAGTTTGAATGTAATCGACCACACGATAAGAATTTGTAAACAACTGCTACACAATAGGTTGTATAAATCAAAACAAGCTACGTTTCAATTCACGGATAAAAAGCAAAAGTATTGCATTTTTTCCACTAATGTTTGATTTCATCTTACCTATTTTGTTCATGTTAAGGTATCATTACATGACAGTAAAATATTAATACAAACAATAAAATTATTTATAATTTTAGACGAGTTGCTGTAATCATCCTTTGATTGAACATTACTCCAACGATCTTTATGTCATGACTATCTTCTAACATTGTTTTGAACTCTGTTCGTGCGGTCTCAGTTGTATATTTATTCGCGTCCGCATCCAGTCATTTCTTGCGCTTTATGTAGTCACTACTGCAGGATTTATCTGTATTTTAAATAAGAAAGTTTGCTCTATATTTTCTAGTGTCAGTTTTAAACACTTGTATGTGTAAGCTAATTATAACTTATAATATTTCAGTTACAGCATGACAAAGATGTACAAAGCTCCCGATTTAAATTTTGTATCATTTCAAGAACGAAGTGTTATTTAATTTATCCTGGAGCTATTATGAAACGTGCTTACTATTATCTTTCCTCTGGAAACGCGAGGCAATCAATATTCACTGCATAGTGACACCGTAAGAAACAAAATATAGTACTGATATATGAGTCAAAAAGCGAGAATTTCATCAGTTCCTTCACTGACACACGGAACGCGAAAACATGAGATTTCTGAAAAAAACTATGGAAATCCTTAAGAAGATCTCTTTCAGTGATGTCTGTATAACGCGAAACTGTACCCTGAGGAAGTTCAGATTATCGTATAGTGTGTGGAAAGTCCTAGAAGATTTATAATCTTTTCCGAGTATATGTTCTTGTGGGGTTGGGTTGCTGGGGGAAGAGACCAAACTGAGAGGTCATCGGTCTCATCGGATTGGGGAAAGACGAGGAAGGAAGTCGGCCGTGCCCTTTCAAAGGAACCATCCCGGCATTTGCCTGGAGCGATTTAGGGAAATCACGGAAAGCCTAAATCAGGATGGCCGGACGCGGGATTGAACCGTCGTCCTCCCGAATGCGAGTCCAGTGTGCTAAGCACTACGCCATCTCGCTGGGTATATGTTCTTGCGTAATCCATTAAGTTGTCAGCTTCTCGGTTAGGAAATTAACTTCAGTTCATATACTTTTACTTTTTTCTTACGAACATAACATCAGGTATAATCATATCTTTACCCACTTGAAATTCTCCGCAGAATATCTTTTAGTGACCTGCTGCAGAAAATCTAATGAAATGATGTTGTAATATGCATACAAATTTGTGCTTTGTAAAAGACAGATATAACAGTTTTTCCGCTGAGCACGTGGATCAGTGTTTTGAGCATGCTTTTTGTGAAAGGACTGATGAAGGCATGCGTCGCAGGTTGCCACGCTGCCAGGGGCGGATCGCAATAGTGGCGAGTGGCCACATAAACACGGCGTTACCGTCTACGTATTTATTTGATTTTAGTGCATTTGTACTTCACCATAGCTTTCACATAGTTGAGGGCAGGATGATGAACTCGAACTATGTTATATTTTAAACAAAATCACAAGCATCAAACGACTAAAAGTAGTGCAATATGTCCGATTAACTCCTTCGGCAAGACGTGTGTTAGTTAATTACAATTCAGTGTTCCGCTGTTATCTAAACTTCACTTCTCAGGACTAGATGACTACGTTGGCAATAAATTCATTGCAATCGGCTTTCAAGTTTTCCAAAGTAGTTGAAATTACAGAATACTGAACCTGATAAAATTCTTAGTATTTTATAATTCCCAGTATTATTCCGGATTTAGTGTGATGATAAATTATTATGTATAACAACACGTGCATTGTCTGAGAGGTACGAATACGTAAATCTAATTTTGAAACATAACCATGAAGATTTTTCACGATTACTTAATAAAAAGATTACATCGTACTATAACATCAGCTATTGGCAATTCTAACGACTACTTTGTCTGGATTAAAAAAGAAATAAAATAAATGCCTGGACATTTTAAGAATGTCTTTGTATGTGAATAGAGGATATATTTGTAATTTCTTTGGAAAAAAGTGAAAACACTTGCTTCTTGCAAACTTTATTTTATTGGACTCATGCAAAAAAAGACAAATAAGTTTAAAACCCGTGAGAATCTAGAATAACGAAGTACACTCAGTGTAATTTGGCATTATGCATTATATATAAGTTACATGCCTACACGTGAATGTAGGTGAGAGTGAGAAACAAAAACAGTACACCAAAAACAAATAATATTAGACGCAGCAAAGGTGTTGCTAGCGAAGTAGTAGTACCATTCCCCTATTAACACTTGAAGTAATGTGAAGACGTCGCAGTAAAACAGACAGAAACTATTCACGACAGTAGAATTTGAAGCAGTACGACGGTTAAAAGCGTAGAGTATGTAAACTGATTAACCAAGAACGGCAACTTCACCGCGTTTAAAATATTCTTGGCTTGTTAATTATGTTCCAATGGAGGCAGCCCGTTATAACAATGGTATTTAAGACTACGATTGCAATTTGTAATTTCGCGCTATAATAGTATAATGTTAAATGTTTAAAGCCGTTGGCAATCCTAATAACATTTTTTAAATAAAGTATGAATTATATGTTTGAACTTATTTATTCACTGTTTGTTGTTATTTGCAAATGAACAAAAAGAAATTAATTTTTTTCGCGGCGAGAAAGAGGAAATACCTGTTCTACGTGTACTTGTAAAGTACAGATTATTGAGCCGAGGGAAAGAAATGAAAGAATAATGCTAGTTCTTGGAGTTTCTAGACGAACTGAATGGAAGAACATTCGTTTGAGACGATAGAGAAATAGAAGTCAGTTTCCAGGTAAAGACGAGCATAATAACGCTTCAGTATACAAGTAATATCAAACGCAAGAAATGTTGTGGCGTGTGAAAAAGGCTCTGCTGAAGCTGACGGCATTAAAACCGGAAAGGTTCACACATTTCGCACTTACCTCGAAATTTGCTGCACAAATTCCAAGAAAGCGGGAGATCAGTATTTCATGGCAAAGAAAGGACACTTGTTACAACTACCCGAGCGGACATCGTCATTTCATTACCAATATTTCGGGTTTTATTAATAAAAATCTTAATTATGTGCTACCGCCAATCCCTCACAGTGTGCTGATCGTCGGAACAGCACTTCTCGCGTTTCACAAGAGCCGGCCGATGCGGACTCATGGGCGTGGAGCAACAAAACCACGTGGACAGAGCGTGACATTCAGAGCGAAGCGCCTCCTACTACTGTCCCTCGTTGTTTACACTGACGCTGAACGAACTGACATAGGAAGCAGGGGAGATGTTCGAAACCACTCGCGGGATCACTTTCTAACACTGCATACGTTGCTCGAGGACAGGCGACGTGTTTAACATGCAGCACAGTTACCGCTCGTATCTCATGGAATGTGACAGTGGAAGGAGTCACTAAAGTACGAATGGGAGTGACAGCAGTAAAGTTGTGGCGGCAGCGTTGCCGAAGAAAAAACTACTCGCGTCGGATGATCGAGGGGGATATTTGCACGCTGAGAGGGAGAGGGAGGAAAGGGGGGGTGCAGAAAAATCAGAAAATTTTGGGGCGCCGTCGGAGGGTGATATTTCGGGGAGAGAGCGTTTGTTTTGGCACTGACACAACAGGTAGGATGGCGGCCGGTCGCACACGCGGGAAGGAAGGCGGACTCACGCGCACAGTGCGTGGCGCCGGCGTCCCCCGGGAAGTCGCTATCAGCGTCGGTAGCGTCCTCGTCAGCGGCGGCAGCAGCGGCGGCAGCAGCAGCAGCACATAGCCAGGGGACAGAGACTGGCGGGAGCCAGCTAGCGGCGCCCCGCAGGCGGGGTGGCCGAGGCGCGGCGGGCGCCGGCGGCTGCGCACGCGCCCCGGGCATCGCGACGCGCGCCACCCCTCCCCCTCTGCCCCCTCCACCCTGCGCCGCAGCTCCCGCCATTACCCCGCCGTCCGCCCTGCTCCACCCCCATTACTGCTCACCGGCAAACACCGCCGCGGCAGTCCGCGCCGGCTCCCACACCGTCACTACCGTCGCAGCGCCAATATTCACACCTACCGCTGATGTAATTAAGCCACTAAGTGACAAAATGTTTTAACCTGTCTAGCAATCAAATGCACCCTTATACACCACTGGCCATTAAAATTGCTACAGCAAGAAGAAATGCAGATGATGAACGGGTATTCATTGGACAAATATATTATACTAGAAGTGACATGTGATTACATTTTCACACAATTATGGTGCATAGATCCTGAGAAATCAGTACCCAGCTCAACCACCTTGGCCGTAATAACGGCCTTGATACGTCTGGGCATTAAGTCAAACAGAGCTTGGATGGCGTGAACAGGTAGAGCTGCCCGTGCAGTTTCAACACGATACCACATTTCATCAACAGTAGTGACGAGCCACTTGCTCGGCCACCATTGACCAGACGTGTTCAATTGGTGAGAGATCTGGAGAATGTGCTGGCCAGGGCAGCAGTCGAACATTTTCTGTATCCAGAAAGGCCCGTACAGGACCTGCAACATGGGGTCGTGCATTATCCTGGTGAAATGTAGTGTTTCTCATGGATCGAATGAAGGGTAGAGCCAGGGGTCGCAACACATCTGTTCAAAGTACCGTCAATACGAACAAGAGGTGACCGAGACGTGTAACCAATGGCACCCCATACCATCACGCCGGGTGATACGCCAGTATGGCGATGACGAATAAACGCTTCCAATGGAATACTCTCTTTCAAATTCTGAAGGTGGCAGGGGTAAAATACAGAGAGAGAAAGGTTATTTACAATTTGTACAGAAAGCAGATGGCAGTTATAAAAGTCGAGGGGTATGAAAGGGAAGCAGTGGTTGGGAAGGCAATGAGACGGGGTTGTAGCTTCTCCCCGATGTTATTCAATCTGTATGTTGACCAAGCAATAAAGGAAACAAAAGAAAAGTTCGGAGTAGGTATTAAAATCGATGGAGAAGAAATAAAAACTTTGAGGTTCGCCAATGGTATAATTCTGTCAGAGACAGTGTCCTCCCTGCCGCCGTTGGATACGCAGCTGCAGCAGCAAGTCGTATACTCTTAGCTCACTTATTTGTTACATAGTTTAATTCTTAATTTCTTTGCGTATTTTTGGTATTTTCATAGTTTAATTCATAAATTTCGGGCGTATTATAGTATTTGAGAGTGTAGCATCGCGTTTTAGTACCTGAATAGTGTATAATCGCGTAGTCGTCTGTCTTCTGTTTTTGTTTTGAACGGCCAGTGTCGGTTGGTCACAGCCAATGTCCTCCCTGCCGCCGTTGGATACGCAGCTACAGCAGCAAGTCGTATACTCTTAGCTCACTTATTTGTTACACAGTTTCTTAATTTCTCTGCGTGTTTTTGGTACTTGCATTGTTTAATTCATAAATTTCGGGCGTATTATAGCATTTGAGAGTGTAGCATCGCATTTTAGTACCTGAATAGTGTAAAATCGCGTAGTCTCCTTCCGCCGCCGAGCAGTGTGTCAGCAGTGCGCAAGTAGCAGCATTACTGCATCTATTAGGCAGTTTTGTATTTTAATAACCATTTAAATTTTCTGTCGAACTGTTTGTGCTCTCTGTAGATTAGTTCAGACGTTCTTTGCACAACAGGGATAGGGACTGCAACTGCTGTGTTCGGATGCAGGATGAGTTGGCATCCCTTTGCTCCCAGCTTCAGGCAGTGTTGGCTTCGGTCACACAGCTTGAGGCTGTTGCCAATGGGCATCACTGTGGGGGTCCGGATGGGGGTTTGTCGGGGACGGCCAGCTCGTCCCACGCATCCCCCGATCGGACTACGACTGTGGCTGCCCGAGATACTGCTCACATTGAGGCTGATTCCTCACCTGTAGTAGAGTGGGAGGTCGTCTCGAGGTGTGGCAGGGAGCGAAAGACATTCCGGAGGGCTGAACGGAAGGCCTCTCCAGTTTGTCTGACGAACCGGTTTCAGGCTCTGTCTCAGGCTGATACTGATCTTCGGCCGGACATGGCTGCCTGTCCTGTTCCAGAGGTTGCCCCTCAGTCTGCAAGATCCGGCCGGTCGCAGAGGGTGGGCTTACTGGTAGTTGGGAGCTCCAACGTCAGGCGCGTAATGGGGCCCCTTAGGGATATGGCAGCAAGATAGGGGAAGAAAACCAATGTGCACTCCGTGTGCATACCGGGGGCAGTCATTCCAGATGTGGAAAGGGTCCTTCCACATGCCATGTAGGGTACAGGGTGCACCCGCCTGCAGGTGGTCGCTCATGTCGGCACCAATGATGTGTGTCGCTATGGATCGGAGGAAAACCTCTCTGGCTTCCGGCGGCTATCTGATTTGGTGAAGACTGCCAGTCTCGCTAGCGGGATGAAAGCAGAGCTCACCATCTGCAGCATCGTCGACAGGACTGACTGCGGACCTTTGGTACAGATCCATGTGGAGGGTCTGAATCAGAGGCTGAGACGGTTCTGCGACCGTGTGGGCTGCAGATTCCTCGACTTGCGCCATAGGGTGGTGGGGTTTCGGGTTCCGCTGGATAGGTCAGTACTACACGCAGCAAGCGGCTACACGGGTAGCAGGGGTTGTGTGGCGTGGACTGGGCGGTTTTTTTAGGTTAGATGGCCTCGGGCAAGTACAGAAAGGGCAACAGCCTCAAAGGGTGCGGGGTAAAGTCAGGACATGCGGGGACAAAGCAGCAATCGGTATTGTAATTGCAAACTGTCGAAGCTGCATTGGTAAAGTACCGGAACTTCAAGCGCTGTTAGAAAGCACCGAAGCTGAAATCGTAGGTACAGAAAGCTGGCTGAAGCCAGAGATAAATTCTGCCGAAATTTTTACAAAGGCACAGACGGTGTTTAGAAAGGATAGATTGCATGCAACCGGTTTTGGCGTGTTTGTCGCTGTTAGTAGCAGTTTATCCTGTAGTGAAGTAGAAGTGGATAGTTCCTGTGAATTATTATGGGTGGAGGTTACACTCAACAACCGAGCTAGGTTAATAATTGGCTCCTTTTACCGACCTCCCAACTCAGCAGCATTAATGGCAGAACAACTGAGAGAAAATTTGGAATACATTTCACATAAATTTTCTCAGCATGTTACAGGCTTAGGTGGAGATTTCAATTTACCAGATATAGACTGGGACACTCAGATGTTTAGGACGGGTGGTAGGAACAGAGCATGGAGTGACATTATACTGAGAGCACTATCCGAAAATTATCTCGAGCAATTAAACAGAGAACCGACTCGTGGAGATAACATCTTGGACCTACTGATAACAAACAGACCCGAACTTTTTGACTCTGTAAGTGCAGAACAGGGAATCAGTGATCATAAGGCCGTTGCAGCATATCTAAATATGGAAGTTCATAAAAAAAGGTAGGAAGGTTTATCTGTTTAGCAAGAGTAATAGAAGGCAGATTTCAGACTACCTAACAGATCAAAACGAAAATTTCTGTTCCGACACTGACAATGTTGAGTGTTTATGGAAAAAGTTCAAGGCAATCGTAAAATGCGTTTTAGACAGGTACGTGCCGAGTAAAACTGTGAGGGACGGGAAAAAACCACCGTGGTTCAACAACAAAGTTAGGAAACTACTGCGAAAGCAAAGAGAGCTTCACTCCAAGTTTAAACGCAGCCAAAACCTCTCAGACAAACAGAAGCTAAACGATGTCAAAGTTAGTGTAAGGAGGGCTATGCGTGCAGCGTTCAGTGAATTCGAAAGAAAAATTCTATGTACCGACTTGACAGAAAATCTTAGGAAGTTCTGGTCTTACGTTAAATCAGTAAGTAGCTCGAAACAGCATATCCAGACACTCCGGGATGATGATGGCATTGAAATAGAGGATGACACGCGTAAAGCTGAAATACTAAACACCTTTTTCCAAAGCTGTTTCGCAGAGGAAGACCGCACTGTAGTTCCTTCTCTAAATCCTGGCACAAACGAAAAAATGGCTGACATCGAAGTAAGTGTCCAAGGAATAGAAAAGCAACTGGAATCACTCAACAGAAGAAAGTCCACTGGACCTGATGGGATACCAATTCGATTCTATACAGAGTACTCGAAAGAACTTGCCCCCCTTCTAACAGCCGTGTACCGCAAGTCTCTAGAGGAACGGAAGGTTCCAAATGATTGGAAAAGAGCACAGGTAGTCCCAGTCTTCAAGAAGGGTCGTCGAGCAGATGCGCAAAACTATAGACCTATATCTCTGACGTCGATCTGTTGTATAATTTTAGAACATGTTTTTTGCTCGCGTATCATGTCGTTTTTGGAATCCCAGAATCTACTCTGTAGGAATCAACATGGATTCCGGAAACAGCGATCGTGTGAGACCCAACTCGCTTTATTTGTTCATGAGACTCAGAAAGTATTAGATACAGGCTCCCAGGTAGATGCTATTTTCCTTGACTTCCGGAAGGCATTCGATACAGTTCCGCACTGTCGCCTGGTAAACAAAGTAAGAGCCTACGGAATATCAGACCAGCTGTGTGGCTGGACTGAAGAGTTTTTAGCAAACAGAACCCAGCATGTTGTTATCAATGGAGAGACGTCTACAGAGTTAAGGTAATCTCTGGAGGGCCACAGGGGAGTGTTATGGTTCAAAAAATGGCTCTGAGCACTATGGGACTTAACTTCTGAGGTCATCAGTCCCCTAGAACTTAGAACTACTTAAACCTAACTAACCTAAGGACATCACACACATCCATGCCCGAGGCAGGATTCGAACCAGCGACCGTAGCGGTCGCGTGGTTCCAGACTGTAGCGCCTAGAACCGCTCGGCCACTCCGGCCGGCCGGAGTATTATGGGACCATTGCTTTTCACAATATATATAAATGACCTAGTAGATAGTGTCCGAAATTCCAAGCGGCTTTTCGCGGATGATGCTGTAGTATACAGAAAAGTTGCAGCATTAGAAAATTGCAACGAAATGCAGGAAGATCTGCAGCGGATAGGCACTTGGTGCAGGGAGTGGCAACTGACCCTTAACATAGACAAATGTAATGTATTGCGAATACATAAAAAGAAGGATCCTTTATTGTATGATTATATGATAGCGGAACAAACACTGGTAGCAGTTACTTCTGTAAAATATCTGGGAGTATGCGTGCGGAACGATTAGAAGTGGAATGATCATATAAAATTAATTGTTGGTAAGGCGGGTACCAGGTTGAGATTCATTGGGAGAGTCCTTAGAAAATGTAGTCCATCAACAAAGGAGGTGGCTTACAAAGCATTCGTTCCACCTATACTTGAGTATTGCTCATCAGTGTGGGATCCGTACCAGATCGGGTTCACAGAGGAGATAGAGAAGATCCAAAGAAGAGTGGCGCGTTTCGTCACAGGGTTATTTGGTAACCATGATAGTGTTACGGAGATGTTTAGCAAACTCAAGTGGCAGACTGTGCAAGAAAGGCGCTCTGCATCGCGGTGTAGCTTGCTGTCCAGGTTTCGAGAGGGTGCGTTTCTGGATGAGGTATCGAATATATTGCTTCCCCCTACTTATACCTCCCGAGGAGATCACGAATGTAAAATTAGAGAGATTCGAGCGCGCACGAAGGCTTTCAGACAGTCGTTCTTTCCGCGAACCGTACGCGACTGGAACAGAAAAGGGAGGCAATGAAAGTGGCACGTAAAGTGCCCTCCGCCACACACCGTTGGGTGGCTTGCGGAGTATAAATGTAGATGTAAATGAAGAGCAGTTGCACGGAATGGACAGTGTCTTGAAAGGAGGGTATAAGATGAACATCAACAAAAGTAAAACGAAGATAATGGAATGTAGTCGAATTAAGTCGGGTGATGCTGAGGGAATTAAATTAGGAAAGGAGACACTTAAAGTAGTAAAGGAGTTTTGCTATTTGGGGAGCAAAATAACTGATGATGGTCGAAGTAAAGAGGATATAAAATATAGACTGGCAATGGCAAGGAAAGCGTTTCTGAAGAAGAAAAATTTGTTAACTTCAAGTATAGATTTAAATGTCCGGAAGTCGTTTCTGAAAGTATTTGTATGGAGTGTAGCCATGTATGGAAGTGAAACGTGAACGATAAATAGCTTAGACAAGAAGAGAATAGAAGCTTTCGAAATGTGGTGCTACAGAAGAATGCTGAAGATTAGATGCGTAGATCACATAACTAATGAGGAGGTACTGAACAGAACTGGGGAGAAGAGGAGCTTGTTGCACAACTTGACTAGAAGAAATGATCGGTTGGTAGGACATGTTATGAGACATCGAGGGATCACCAATTTAGTATTGGAGGGCCACGTGGAGCGTAAAAATCGTAGAGGGAGACCAAGAGATGAATACATTAAGCAAATTCAGAAGGATGTAGGCTGCAGTAGGTACTGGGAGATGAAGAAGTTTGCACAGGATATAGTAGCATGGAAAGCTGCATCAAACCAGTCTCAGGACTGAAGACCACAACAACAACAATGTACGTTCACCGCGATGTCGCCAAACACGGATGCGACCATCATGATGCTGTAAGCAGAACCTGGATTCATCCAAAAAAATAACGTTTTGCCGTTCGTACACCCAGGTTCGTCGTTGAGTACACCATCGCAGGCGCTCCTGTCTGTGATGCAGGGTCAAGGGTAACCGCAGCCATGGTCTCCGAGATGATAGTCCACGCTGCTGCAAACGTCGTCGAACTCTTCGTGCAGATGGTTGTTGTCTTTAAACGTCCCCATCTGTTGACTCAGGGATCGCGACGTGGCTGCATGATCCGTTACAGCTATGCGCCGGCCGCGGTGGTCTAGCGGTTCTAGGCGCTCAGTCCGGAACTGCGCGACTGCTACGGTCGCAGGTTCGAATCCTGCCTCGGGCATGGATGTGTGTGATGTCCTTAGGTTAGTTAGGTTTAAGTAGTTCTAAGTTCTAGGGGACTGATGACCACAGATGTTAAGTCCCATAGTGCTCAGAGCCATTTGAACCATTTGAACAGCTATGCGGGTAAGGTGCCTGTCATCTCGACTGCTAGTGATACGAGGCCGTTGGGATCCAGCACGGCGTTCCGTATTACTCTCCTGAGCTCACCGATTCCATATTCTGCTAACAGTCATTAGGTCTCGACCAACGCGAACAGCAACGTCGCGATACGATAAACCGCAATCGCGATAGGCTACAATCCGACCTTTATCAAAGCCGGAAACGTGAAGGTACGCATTTCTCCTCCTTACACGAGACATCACAACAACGTTTCACCAGGCAACGCCGGTCAACTGCTGTTTGTGCATGAGAAATCGGTTGGAAACTTTCCTCATGTCAGCATGTTGTAGGTGTCGCCACCGGCGCCAACCTTGTTTGAATGCTCTGAAAAGTTAATCATTTGCATATCACAGCATCGTCCTCCTGTCGGTTAAATTTCGCGTCTGTAGCACGTCATTTTCGTGGTGTAGCTATTTTAATGTCCAGTAGGGTACGTATTCCTACGTCCATCGTGAGTTACAAGGTGGTAAATATTCATTCCAATGAATCTGACTTGAAAAACTATGAAAAAAAAATCCGCAGGAAATAAGCAACTTCAAATTCGGTTATAGTGTAGTTCAAAATTAGTTGGGGCTTTTGACAGTTATGAAGGAGCGAGTGGAGGGAAGCGTAGTTGTCAGCACGTGCTGAGCACGTCAGGAGGTAATGCTAATGCTAGGCCTACTCCGCGCGGAATCTGTCACACTCGCTCGATTGTGTGAACAAGTTGCGCAAACCGGCCGATGTGTAATCTTTCTTGAACGATTTTACAAAAACTATTTAGTAATAAATTCAGATTCTTGCACATATTAAAGCTCACTTCGTCAACTATGATATTTCGGTATTAGGTAAACTACTGCAAGAAATTGTTAAAGTTTACAGCGAAAAATAGGCGTCGGTATGAATTTGCGTCTGGTGCATGTTAGATCATATGTCACTGCATATTAAATGTAGATAACATATTGAATTATTCTTTAAACTGTCCGTTTCCTATATCGATAAAGCAGAATGTATACAGGGTGAAGACAAATTCACGCACTTGCACTTCGCAGCACGATTCCTCACATCCTAGCGAAACAAAAATGTTTTGGACAAAATTTCGTCCTGCACGTATTTCCGGCATTAAATGAAGTGTAAAGACTGGAAATCCGGCAACATCGTAATCACATGTACGATAGCTACCTCTGTCAGCATCTCGGAAGAGCACTGGGTAGATGGTGCAGTGGCTGGCGTTTTGGGTTAGCGTACACGAGGTCGAGTATTCGATTCTGGATCGAGGCGTAGCTGTTTTTGTTTGCCAATTGCATTCCACCTTGTACTACTGTGGTACACACAGTTTCGCAAGCCAAACGTATCCGACATTTTCATAGTACATGTTTCGAAATTATTTGCAAAGCATGTTGCCAGAACTACTGCTCACGTAAGACCATAACAAAATGTAATGGACCTCAACGTGGCGAGAATAATTGTTTGTGCTAATCGATGGGACCATTGGGGGATGGTACACAGAAAACAGGTTTGGGATATAGTTGATGCAGTCCACGACTTACAACAGGCTTCTTTAAAAGGTGCCCAATGGAAACGATTGTTCTTCCATTTCTACGTTCGTAGTACGGAAGTCCAAATATTTTGTAGAAGACTCACTGTAACCGCTGTATGATGATCAAGACACCAGATTTCGTATCACGCAGATTACATTTAGCAAATAAAGACAAATACGTATCGACACAGAATCCTACCCTTGAACTGATTCATGCTAATGCAGAATGTTACCCACTGCATCAACTGCAAAGCTCTACAGCTTTGTGCTGACAGAGGTAATTACCGTACATACGACTACAGTGTTACCAGATTACTAGTCCTTAACATCCACTTCTTGCCGGAAATATGCTCAAGACGGAATTTTGTGGGAGACATTTTTGTATTGCGAGTACGCGAGGAATCGCGCTGCGAAGTCTGAGTGTGTGAATTTTTCTTCACCGTGTATAAAGTGGTCCATCACAAATTCGTGCAACACTGAAAATTCCAGAACGAAATATTCATAAATCCCTCGTATCTCATAAACAGTCTGAGATATAGAAACATGATGCTGGCAAATGATAGTACGCGAAAAGGAGAGTGTTTTACAATATGATTAATATGCAAAACTTCCATATCTACTGCAATATTCAACCATCTACAGATTATATCAGTCAAATAATATAGTCATTGACGGCCATCGATTGCTGATGAAACGAGAACTGCTGCGGGTTTTGTAACAATACAGGGTGGTCCACTGATAGTGACTGGGCAAAATATTTCACGAAATTAGCATCGAACGAAGAAATAAGAACAAATCTGTTGGCGGGTGACGGGGGAAAACAGATGACGCTATGGATGGCCCACTAGAATCCGCTGCCATAGGTCAAACTTATAGAAATTGAATTTAAAAAAAAATAGGTACCCCCATTTTCATGACGTATTCGCATAGTAAATATATAAATACGAATGTTGGATTTGGAAAATTTATTTCGCTTTGTGATACATAGCGCTGTAATATTACAACACTTATGTCTCGCCCATTTAGATTAACAGTTTGTAACAATGTGGTTTTTTATATTAAAACACCAAATGTAGTTACGTTTGGCTGGCCGCGGTGGCCGAGCAGTTCTATGCGCTTCAGTCCGGAACCACGCGGCTGCTACGGTCGCAAATTCGAATCCTGCCCCGGGCATGGATGTGTGTGACGTCTTTAGGTTAGTTAGGTTTACGTAGTTCTAAGTCTAGGGGACTGATGACCTCCGATGTTAACTCCCATAGTGCTTAGAGCCATTTGAAAGTTTTATTATTTTTTTTTTTTAAGTTACGTTTGGACTTTATTTCTGTTGTTCCAGTATGATACATTTACTTTTGTGACAATATCTTAAATTATGAGAACGCATGCTGTTACTGCGTGAGAAAACGTAATAACTGCATTAATGTAATAACTGCTCACAACGATGTCCTTCAATTTCAATGCATTTGGCAATATGTGTAACGGAATTCCTCTCAACAGCGAGTAAATCTCCTTCAGTAATTTTCGCACATGCATTGACAATGCACTGACACATATGTTTAGGCGATGAAGGTGGATCACAATAACAAATATCTTCCAATTTTTCCCAAAGAAACTGGTCTTGAGATGTAAGTTCCAGCGAACGTGCGGGCCATAGTATGGTGCTTCTACAACCAATCCAACTGGAATTAAATATTCTATTTAATACTGCTTCAACTGCACGCAAGCTATGTGCCAGACATCCATCATGTTGAACGTACATAGCCATACTGTCATGAAATGAAACATCTTGTAGTAGAATCGGTAAAACATTAATGGAGAAATCGGCATACAGCGCAGCATTTAGATTACCATCGATAAAATAAGGGGCAATTAGATGTCCTCCCATAATTCCACACCATACGTTAACTCACCAGGGTCGCTGATGTTCCACATGTCGCAGCCATCATGGATTTTCCGTTGCCCAATAGTGCATATTATGCCGGTTTACGTTACCTATGTTTGTGAATGACGCATCATCACTAAGTAGGACTCTTGAGAAAATCCTGTTATCGTCTCGTAATTTATTTTGTGCCCAGCAGTGAAAAAAATATGCACGACGTTCAAAATCATCGCCATGCAATTCCTGGTGCATAGAAATTTGGCAAGAGTGAAATGTAGAATTCTCAAAACGGACATCTTTGAAATTACCGATTCCCGCTCAATTTGTCTGCTACTGATGTGCGGATTAGCCTCAATTGCCCCTAAACACTTATTTGGACATTTTCATCTGTTGCAGCTCTTGGTTGCTTCTTTGGCTGAACACTTCCGGTTCCTTTAAATATATTAACTATCCGATGAAAGGTCCAGACGCTTGGATGCTGTCTGTCAGGATGACGATCAATAAACATAGCACAAGCTTATTGCGTATATGTATCACAATAGCCGAAAATAAACACAATATGTACCTTTTCTGTGACTGTTAAATGTTCCGTTTTAACAAGATTATGTCTTCTGCGTAATTATTATGACAGAAAAAGCGTTTTCTTTGTTTATTGTAATTTCATTCCCCTGCCCCACATGGGCACGGGTGGGCTGGCAGTGGCACAGTCCACCGCTCTTCAGCCAACGGGGTGGCTGAGCGGTTCTAGGCGATACAGTCTGGATCCGCGCGACCGCTAAGGTCGCAGGTTCGAATCCTGCCTCGGGCATGGATGTGTGTGATGTCCTTAGGTTTAAGTAGTTCTAAGTTCTAGGGGACTGATGACCTGAGAAGTTGAGTCCCATAGTGCTCAGAGCTATTTGAACCATCTTCAGCCAAAGGGCTTTACAAATACAGAAGGCCAACTCTTACATAAAAGGGGGATAAAAAGGGGGACATAAAAAACACTAAATGAAGATAATACAGGGACATGCTCAGGGGGGCAGTTAAAAAGTCGACATAAAAAAGAACACAGCTGGAAATGTGTAGCACACTTAAAAAACACTGGGGGCAAAAAGAAGTTAAAAGTCGGCCACAGTATAAAAAACACATAAACAATCATGGACTATATATGGGTCGAGCACACAATTAAAACCACATCACTTGATGACACTGTATAACGGCACCAAACACAACACAAATGCAGCACACTTGATAATGAATAAAAAACCTGGGAGGATCTGCTGGGAGGGGGGGGGGGAGCATGGGAGAAAGAAAAAGGAGGCGAGAAGGAGGGGAGAGAGAGAGGAAAACAGCTGAGGATGGGATGAAGGGACTCAGGGGGAAGGAGGGAAATCCTCTCTGGGAGAAGGATGGGAGAGGTAAAAGGGTGGCCTTGGGGAGAGGGGCAGCAAGGACAGGCTATAGTTGGTGGGAAGGGTAGATGTCATGGCGAAGTTCAACATCTGGAAGGGGAAGGCTCTGGAAATTGCCCTGATGAAGGAGATGAATGGTGTGGAAGTGGAGAGAGGGAGGGATACAGCACGGCAATGGGTGGGGGGTGGAGAGGAAGGAGGAGACCTTGCGGTGGGGGGGATGAAGCCTCCAGACTGTGTAAAGGATGCAGAATGTTAACAGTGTAAAGGATGCAGAATGTTGGAGAAAAAGGAGGAGATAGGGGAAGGGTATGAGGTTATATGAGGAGTTGTGTGGGGGAAGGAAGGAAGGCAGATGCAGAAGGCAAGGCAGAGCACGTGACGTTCGGATTTGTAGGTGTGGAGGATGGTGGAAGGATGCAATCCCCATGTCTGGCCAGACAGGAGTTTCAGGAGGCAGAGGTGGGAATGGGCTTTCTGCTGGATGGTCAGGAGATGAGGGTTCCAGTTGAGGTGACAGTAGACGGTGAGGCCAAGGTATATCAGGGTGGGGGTGAGCTGGATGGCCAGAAATGGTGAGGTAGAAATCATGGAGACGGAAGGAGTGAGTGGTGTGCCCTTTGATGATTGCCTGGGTTTTGGTGGAGATGATATGAAGGAACCACTGGTTACACCAAGGTGGGTTTGGAGGGTGCGCTGGGACTGTCGAAGGGTAGGATAGAGAGCCAGGAAGACAGTGTCATCAGCATATTGGAGAAAGTGGACAGGTGGGGATGGCTTGGGCATATTGGTGGTGTACAAGAGATTGCAGAGAGGACGGAGTCCTAGGGGACACCAGCAGTGGGATAAAAGAGATGGAAGTTGGTGTCATGGAGTGTGACACAGGAAGGATGGTGTGAGAGGAAGGAAGCTACCAAATGGACAAAAAGGCAGGGAGTAGATTTGGAGTTTAAAGAGGAGACCAGGATGTCATACATGGCCATAGGAATTTTGGAGATCAAAGGAAACAAAAATGGCAGAGCAATGAGAGCTAAGTTGGAGAGAAAGAATGTGGACGAGGTTAAGGAGTTGGTCTTCGGTGGAGGAGGAGGGTCAGAAGCCACACACAGTAAGTGGGAAGAGGTGTTGGCGATTGAGGTGGCGTTGGATACGATGGGAGAGGATGGATTTGTAGATCTTACTGAAGATGGAGGTGAGGCAGATGGGATGATAGGAAGAGGCAATGAAAGGGGATTTGTTAAGTTTGAGGAATAAGAAGATGTGGGAAGTCTTCCACAGGTCGGGGTAGAAGCCAGTAGAGAGGATAACGTTGTATAGATTGGCAAGGACAGTCAGGAAGGAGAAGAGGAATTCTCTGAGGTGGTAGTAGGTGACACAGTTGTGACCAGGGGCCGCGTTGCATTTCCATCAGAGGATAAGTGTAATGTCTTGTTCTGTGATTGGAATGTTAATGTCAGAGGGGGGGGGGGGGCAACCGTCCCAAGTACTGGAGACTACGAGCAAGTGGAGTTACCAAGGTATTTAAGTGTTCCATGATAGTGGGGAAAAGAGAATAATCAAAGTGGGGATCATCAGGTATAGAGAAGACCTCAGAAAGTTGGGAAGCGAAGTGGTTGGCCTTACTGATGTTGTTGGGAAGGGAGCAGTCGTTATGGAGATGGGGGTAATGAGGTGCAGAATAGGAAGGCAATGGAATGTGGACCAGTACTTGGAAGAGTTGTTAGGGAGGGTGGCGTTGAGTTGTGTACAGGTCTGGCGCCAGTCCTGACATTTCTTAGCTGTAATGAGGTTCCAGACGTGTCTCTGCATTTGCCAGTGGCTTTGGAGTGTATCCCTGTCACGAGTGACAGGAAGGAGAGATAGAGGCGGTGGGATTCATGGAGGAGGAGGACAGCCCATGGTGGAGGGAGATCAGGACGGTGGGGGTGGATGGTTGTGGTAGGAACATAGGCCTCCAAAGTGTTAATAACGACCTGCTGAAGGAAGGATGAGGCGTGAATGATATTATCGGGATGGTGATAGGTAAGAGGGTGGCTTTCGACCTGGGTGGTGATGGATTCCCAGTAGGCATCCAAGTTGGCACAAGGGTAGGCATAGACTGCAGGGTGGGGAGCTGGAGGGGAAGCTGGAGGGGGGTGGTGAGCAGATATGGTTTGGCGAGATGGATGCTACCTGTGGGGTCAAGGATGTCAACAGCGATACGCCCAAGGGGGTTGGTGGAGACAGTGACAACATTAGGGGTGGTCTTACTTTCAGGATGGGTGTGCTGGGAAAGGGGAACAAGGTCACCTTGGGATGTGGTGAGGAACTGATGCCATAGCAGAAGGGCAGCAGGGTAATGTCATGTCAGTGGCAATCACATAGGTGGAGACTGTGTGGTCAATGTGGGAGATGAAGTCACAGGGAAGAGGAGCAGTGGAACAGACATAGATGGTGGTGCAGGTAATGATGACGGTTGAGAAGAAGATGCTGAGGGTAAAGTGTTCAGTGAGGTCATTGAGAAGGGGTTGTGGCCAGATGGGGATGTGCTTAAGTTAGCCGATGGTGACTCAACCCTGCTCTCAAGGACCAGGAGCATCAATGTGGTGGAGGGTGTAGGGAGAGGTGTCGATAGTGCAGGGGGGGGGGGGGGGCTGGAGAAAGGTTTTGTTCAGGAAGAAGGTGTCGACCCGGTGGTGGAAGAGGGTGTTCATGAGTAGGTATTTGTTGGTGCAGAAGGTGCAGATGTTCTGGAATAAGATGTGACACTCATCCAATACATGACGGGAAGAGAGCAGGGTGAAGAAAGGGGAGGGAAGAGGCTTGAAGTAGGATGTCAAGGCAGGTGAAAGAGAAGTGGGCTTGTTTGTCAGAGTAAGTTGCAACGTTGTTTGGGTGAAAGATGGAGTGGGCGGTGAGAGAGATCTGTTGGATGGTGTGGGGGCACTGGAAAGTTTGAATATTTTGGAGGACTACGGTGAGGAACCAGATGATATCTTCAGCTGTGGGGGGTGGATGGATGGAGTTGTTGGGGTGGACAGGGGGATCGATGGGACGGACAGAAGTGGTGGTAGGAGGGGGTTAGCTTAGCACTTGTGGGAGTAGGTGGGATGGAGGCCATTTCACGTGTTACAGGAAGGAGGGGTGGTGAGATTGGGGCAGTTTTTGAGAAAGTGGGAGGTCTTGGAATGGGGATGTGTGTGTGTGTGGGGGGGGGGGGTGTCTGCAGTTGGGGGTCAGGTGATTGTTGTACATGCGTTAGTACTGGCAGCAGTAGCATAGGGGATTTAGAGGATTCAACAGGGTGGTGGCAGTGGAAAATCAGGGCACCCTGGGAAGGAGGTGGTCAGTGGAGGGGGCAGACTCCAAAAAGACCTACATGAGATAGGTGGGACCAGAGGCATTGTGGATACAGCAGGCAGAGCGGATTTCCAGGTCCTGACATGAGTTCAGTTCTGCCAGCACCTCATCCTCCGTGATCACTGGGCTGAGCTCGGTGATCATGGTGGTGTAGGTCGGGGGGCAATGAGGAGGCTGGGGCTGATGAGGAGAGGAAGAGGAGAAGATGGGTGTCAGGGATGTGTGGGGCCAAACATAATGCGTTGGAGTTGGTCCATATGAAAGGAGGGGGAGGGGGACTTGATGAGGTCTGAGTCCCTACGGGGAATAAGTTGGGACATGGGGCACCAGGTAAATACTTACATACCTCCATGGTGAGTGGACAGGACAGGACAGGACAAAGGTGTAGAGGGTGGGGACTGGGGAATGGGTGTCAGGAGGAGGGGTTGTGTCCACGGAGACGACGGCGGGAGGGGGAGGAGGCGGTGACTTTTCGTGGGAAGTGGCGGGAGCAGAGTCGACAATGAAGCCCTTCTGGGGAGAAAAATCGTATTATCATACCTAATTTAAGTAATGAATTGCACACAGTGCTATTGAGCACGTTGCTACATTTGTGAGAATGTTACAGAGCCTTCCATCAGAAAGAGAAACAAATGTTCCAAATCAAGCATTCCTATTTATTTACGTACTATATGTACCTATTTATGAAAATGCAGTTTCTATCAATTGGCCTATGATAGCGCCATCTAGAGGGCCATCCATAGCGCTGTAATTATCAATGTACCACCCTGTATAAGTGTATAAGTGAAGAAGGTACACGATTATTTTTATACTCAGAATGGGCTTTTTCATAAACTAGTGACTTGTTTTGCCATCAGTTCCTAGTTTAATAATATGCTGGTTCAGGATTTTGTCGCAATTTTAATTACATTACACTGCTAGTGAAATGAATATTTCTAAACTCTCCTGTGATCTGACCAAAGAAGCAGATTTTAATATGACAACAAGAGAAGCTACGTATTCCTCAAAACTCGACACAGTTCTTCATGAATCCATGTCTCCTCAACTATCTTCTTGGTATGTCTGACAACTCGAAACTAGTTCTATGGTGAACACTTGCAATGCCAGCTTCTGTCAGCATTTCAACCCCAGTGAGTGTAAACTTCTTGTTGTTTATTGCCACATTGCTTTTCATCTATATCCATATGATCCCAATCGGGCATGATACGGAGGTAGTCTGATTAAATTATGCACTTTAGCGTTAACCATGTCGTCGACCAGATGGCGTCGAGTTTTTGGCTTGTACAGCACTACAAGGTCCATTAACGTTGTCTTATACATGCTACGTGCAACTTTATACCGTGGAACATTTTCTTGTACCAGAGCAAAATTCTCTGGATTGTTGGAGCTTTATCCATCACCACAGATTGGTATGACGTATTGTTCATTTTTGTTGTCGAATTTGGAGGAATATTTTGGAGCAGAACATTATTTTCACAAACGTTGAACGGGTTCTTGGACGGTACTTTTATTGAGAATCTCGAACTCAGGGTACTGCACTATTATTATTAATGCAACGCCAACATAGAAAAAACTTGTTCACAATACCTGACGACTGCAGAACACTTCAACGCCATAAAATACCATTTTACAACGAGAGCCGACGAACGCAGATGCATCTGTTGCATGAAACCAGGTGGTACTGTTTGTTCACGGCGTGGAAACTGGGGGTGCCTTACCAACGAACCGCTGGGGCGTGGTAGGGAAAGCTGCCTCGGTATTGTCTTTACCTGGGCAACGGTTTCATAGCGCTTAGAGTTAGCCAAACGACAAAAGCCTGAACTAGTTTTAAAGGCACTATAGTAAAACATAACCTCAAGAGGAAGACGCTTCCCAAAGGACCCGAGTTCACCGACGAACACCACCACGGCAGTCGCTCTGGCTTCCATGCCAACAGTACCATCGCGGTTCACACACACGCTGATGTAATTAATCCATTAAGTGACAAAATATTTTATCCAGCATAACGGTGAAATTCGTATTCGCAATTAAATTGCGAAACAAGTGAAAGAGGGAAAACAATAAGTCAGAAGATTCCAGAGGTTAGGCCTTCAAATATCACTGAAGTCGTAAGGATGTCTCCCTCACCTAAAAACCATCACGACTACCCTCATTCGTATGTTCGTTACTTACCATTAAACGCCCCATCCCCGATTAATTACTGAATCGAAGACCCAGGTATAAAACATCATATATCCCAAAGTAGGTGGCTTCTGACAATAGTGTGTGCAAAATGTGTTATGAAAAGATCTAGTAGTAAAGAAGAAATAAAGTAAAACGTCGTGCACAAGAAAACGCACAAAATGTCATTAGAAACACTTAAACAAACTGATGAACTGAACACAAAGTAACTGTTTACAGGAATGGATACAGTCAGAAATTATTAGATGACCTAAGTAATAAAATAAATTCTCACATAACCAACCACACAGGCAAACCAACACTAAATAACTTCATATCACAGATAACAGAAAAACTTGTGACCAAGTCATTTTTAGGAAAAATGTCATATAAAGTAACAAACATTTTACGAGGAACAAATATCAAAATCTGCCTTTGCACGAATAATGAAAAAAGGGCAAAGTCATTCACAGTACTAAAAATAACAGTAAGCCATATAATCAAACATGAATACACAGACTGCAGTTCATGTTCGTGGACATACAGTGGCCAAATAGAAATAAATTTCAGGATACCTTTCCAGAAACATGTGGATGTTTTTCACTTAAAAAATTAAGCAAATCCATATTTGCCTCACATGAGAATCAAGACGAACTTAAGTGACAGACATAGCACATAGCCTGCAAGAACTCCACTGGTCAACAAAGCCAAATGGTATCCTAAATGAGCAAACTGAGTTACACAAAAAAAATTTAGCTTACTTACACAACCATACACCAAATACCGTTGTGAAAAAATAATAGTAACAATCAATAAAATACCATATATTTCTGTTGTCGTATGCATCCAGCGCATGTAGTTCTAAATCGCGCAAGTCAGATGTTCTGCCTTCTTTCTGTGTAGATATCACTCCAGCTGTGAGCAAAGTTATTCATACTACCTGTGTATTTAATATTAATTCTTCGATATAAAATTCTTTTATATAAAATGTATTATATTATTTTGGTAATATTCATTATAGTTTAGTTAACCAGTCACTACTGCAATTATTAAATAATCATACTCGTACCTACGCCTCAGTATATTTATGCTAAGAAATTTCAATTTTTGATTCATAAGGACTTAAACTAGAAGACATTACTTTCAGAACCTTTAAGTAAAATGTAACTTTGACCTTAGACATAATTTTCCAATTTAAACAAAGATGTCAGAAGGCAACATGCGGATACTGCGCTGTATTTCTACAACATATAAATGACAATCTCTTTGTGCCACGATTAGAGATGCGAAAACCAGAAAACGAACATGCAGTGTAGAAATCAAGTACATCTAATGAGTAATATATCGTACACATTCAACTCGCGGAACATTGTAGCTAAGAAAAATTGTTATTTTGTACAGGCCATCTGCAGCATCGAAACTGGAGTCGATCTCTGTAACGATCTACCAACTGAACACCTAAATATCTTATCCGTTCACTGAAGATTGATAAAAGCCCAAAAGATGTATTGACATAAATAAAAAAAACATAGAGAAGTAGCTGGTTGGGGCATTTCTCGAAATAGAATAATAATGTCACAAGAACTTTGAGTGGCCATTCTCCACAGCATATACATAAATATTTGTTTTGTAAATAAAAACCACCTTTTCTTGCTGCACTGTATTTTTTATGTAAATAAGAAGAACTGTACGAAATCATACTTACATAAAAAACGAGACGTGAACTGTTTTATAATCTACAAATAATACATATCAAAACAAAACTGTATCGTTCTACTTCCTAATGATGATGCTTTAAAGTGAAAAAGGCGAAACGTGTCTGGGCGAAATAAAATACAGTGCAGCAAGAAAAGGCCGTTTTTATTTACAAAACAAATAACGGTGCCACTCTCGATGCCGGAGTTTTACGACATGAAACGTGAAAATATTTTAAGCGATAAACTTTTTTCTTTTCATTATTTTGCTGGGAATACCAGGGAGGAAAAGTTTCTAAAGGTTTGAAATTATGTGTAAAGTTTGCTGGAAGTCATTAAATGCTCTTGTTCTCAAATAATGGATGAATATAGTCTGGGTAATTTGCGCGTCGTGAGTATGACTGAAGCACTTGACTTGTTATGTTAAACCTTTCACATAAGATTGTAGCTCTTAATCAGTAGATTAAGACAGGACATTAAATTTTCAAATTTACTCTATAACTTTATGAACCACTGAAAACGAAAGTTTTTGTTGCCTCTGGAGGCGCTAGATAAGCCACCTGCACCTTGGGCCATGCCCCGGGTCAGCTGCTTAGTGATATACACGGTGTATCTGTAAGAGCGTGCAAAAATTTTACGGGGAAAAAGTATGTTCCATTGAACAATTTGAGGTAGGGAACTTGCGGTCGCAGAGGCCAGCTTAAGGATATAATAGGAAGAAAACAGCACGATTTGGAGGAAATCTGATCGATCAATCCACTGTTAGAGCAACCACTGACACAATGCGATCCTTGGTGCAAAGTCAGTCACAAGCATTGCATGGACTCCTTGTGGGTGGTATGAGTGTAATTGTTATCCGTGGGGTGTGTGTGTACTGAACCGGGGACCTACAAACGATGGAGAGGCTTCGTCCCGCCGTAACCCTCAGTGGTAAACAACCCTACAACAGGCCACAGCAGTCCACCTGCCCCACCGCCACCCCTCACCGACCTCTGGGTTACAGTGCGGTTCGGCCCCCAATGGACTCCCCCAGGAACGTCTCAATGGCGTACGCATACATGGAGACAGTGTTTTGTGCAGCAATCGCCGACATACTGTAACGGAGGCGGAATAAGGAGAACCAGCCCGCATTCGCCGAAGCAAATGGAAAACCGCCTTAAAAACCATCCATAGGCCGACAGGCACACCGGACCTCGACACTAATCCGCCGGGCGGATTCGTGTCGGGGACCAGCACGCCTTCCCGCTCAGGAAGCTGCGTGTTAGGCCGCGCGGCCAGCTGGCTGGCTTATCCGTGGAGTACTTGCCACACGCTAGTACGCGCAGCTCCCATATCACGTGCAATACGAGTTCTTGTAGCGGGTCCACTGCAATACGTCCCAGCGTTCCCTGTGCAGCCTTTCAGCAGCGTGAGCATTGTAACTTACTTCCCAATACACAAGGGCATGTCAGTGATTTCCGCGAAACTATCGGCACAGCTCCATCTTATCGTACTGTACTTCTCTGGAAAGCACTGGTTATTAAATGGGTCTGCACGTTCTGTCATGGGACAATGTAAATACGATACAACAGAACCACTTTATGAACAAGTAAACAAAATCTGCATCATGACGTACTAGTAGTCAGGCTCGTCCTCCTTGTTTCCTTGCAGGAAATAAAGAGTCTACATGTAAATAAACAGCACAGTACGTGTAAACTTGTATACATGCTATAGTTATAAATAAGCTGGAAAATAGTACTGCTGGACAAAGCGGTAGTCAAGTTTACTTCCATAACTCCTTAAGCTGGCTTCTCCGACCTCAGATTCCCTACCTCAAATTGTTCATTGCAGCATTCTCTGTGTCCCGTCAGAATCCTTGCACGCTCTTACTGAAAAATCCTGTAGATTTCAAGACTCTTTCCCAGCGAAAAATATGTCAGCATGTTATTGTTTACACGATGTGTTTTATACTTACGCAGATTAATTTATATGACAAGTATCAGTCCGGTTTTCGTAAACCACATACCACAAATAGCGCATTAATTAAAGTAACAACCTGAAATATGACATGGACTGTCAGGAATCCAGGATACTGAATCTTTTGGACTTCAGCAGTGCATTTGATAACGTCAGTATTTACATACCGTTCAGAAAAATTCGATGTGTTGAAGTTTTGTGAAATCTACTTGATTATATATATATATATATATATATATATATATATATATATATATATAGGTCATCTTCTTCTGTGCGGATGCACAAACAGTGCCCGAACTCTTACGGGAATCAGCAAAAAGCCGCGAGTAATGAGTATAATGGGCAGGGTCACTATGAATGTAGTGCGGGACAATAAGTTGGGAATGTAGGTCTCACGGGAGGCGTGCCAGAGATATGTCCCTGCAGTCGCACTGTCCTATGTGTCCTCGGTGGCTCAGATGGTTAGAGCATCTGTCATGTAAGCAGGAATGTCGGGTTCGAGTCGGGGCACACATTTTCAACTGTCCCCGTCGACTTATATCAACCCCTGTATGCAGCTATTCATTTCATTGTAATCTACCTAAGAAACAAACAGCATAGTGTCTGTGCGAATGAAAAGTCATCTTGGAAGCACGTTCCCTCAGGAGTCTCACGGGAGTCATTCAAGGGCTCACAATTTGTGTGTGTGTGTGTGTGCGTGAATGCTGTCTCGTCGGTTCAGTCCTGCAAATTTCATTTAAATGCCGAGAACCTCCAACTTGACGCAGAGGCCAGACCTGAAGATTTCAATGCTACGATCTTCCAGATGAATGATGATCTGTCTACAGCGGTGAGATGGATGCAATACTTAGGACTAACATGAAATGCGAAAGAGTCCCATCAGAACTCGATATGTTCTAAATTCTGCGAACAGTTGCCTCCTCTTCTTCTCGCCGGGATTCCAATACCTTATCAAAAAACATCGAAAAACTTGGGCGTAACTTTGGATGAGCATCTCAACTGGGCAGAAAATGCTGTTACCACATGCAGGAAGGCTTTCGCTTGTATCTGTGACCTTAAAAGCTTCGAAACATATTCCCTCAGGATGCGAAAAGCAAACTTGTGAAATCACTCGTTCTGCCGAGCCTCCACCATTGCGATTTAATCCGACACGGAATGAACAAGCAGGATACTTTTTTTCTTTTTAGTCTTCAGTCTTTTTCTGGTTTGATGTAGTCCGCCAAGAATTTCTCTCCTGTGCCAATCTTTACATCTCAGAGTAGCCATTGCAGCCTACGTCCTCAGTTATATTCAGGATGTTTTCCCAACTCTATGTACCTCTAGAGTGTTTGTCCTCTGCAGTACTGTGGAAGCTATTCCGTGATGTCTTAACAGATGTCCTACCATCCTGTTCCAAAGATAGCAAGAAATGACAAGTGCAAGAATTATCTCACAATCAGCTTAACAGATTCAAATTGCCGACAAGAATAATATAGAGAAGAATAGGAAAGGAAACTGAGGATGTGTTAGATAACGTTCAGTTTGGTTTTAGGAAAAGTAAAGTCATCAGAGAGGCAGTTATAACGTTGCAGTTGTTAATGGAAGCAAGAATGAAGAAAAATCAAGACACGTTCATAGGATTTGTGGATCTGAAAAAGCGTTCGACAATGTAAAATGGTACAAGGTGTTCTAAATTCTGAGAAAAGTAGGGACAAGCTATATTAATAGGTGAGTAATATACAGCATGTATTAGAACCAAGAGGGTACAATAAGAGTGGAAGACCAAGAACGAAGTGCTCGGATTAAAAAGGTTGTAAGACAGGGATGTACTCTTTCGCTCCTTCATCTATACATCGAAGAAACTATGGGGGAAATAAAAAAAATGTTCAAGGCTGGGATAAAAAAATCAAGGTGAAAGGTTATCAATGATAAGATCTGCTGATGACATAGCTATACTGAGTGAAGATAAGAAGAATTACAGGACCTGTTCAATGGGGCGAACGTCTAAAGAGTATGCAATATGGACTGAGAGTAACTCGAAGAAAGACGAAAGTAGTGGGAAGTACCAGAGATGAGAATAGAGAGATACTTAACGTCAGGATTGGGGATCATGAAGTAGACGAAGTTAAGGATCTCAGTTAAGTAGGCAGCAAAATAAGCCTTGACGGACGGACCAAGGAGGGCATGAAAAGCAGACTAGCACTGGCAGAAAGGACTTGCCTGACTAAGACAAGTCTACCAGTATCAAACGTAGGCCTTAATTTGAGAGAGAAATTTCTGAGAATGAACGTTTGGAGCCCCTCATTGTAGCGTAGTGAGTCATGGATTGTGAAAAAAAAAACGGAACAGAAGAGAATCGAAGCAATAGAGATGTGATGCTAAGGAAGAATGTTGAAAATCAAGTAGACTGATAAGGTAAGGAATGAGTAGATTCTGTGTAGAATCGGCGAGGAACGGATCGTGTGGAAAACACTGACAAGAACGAATGTTTTTGCGAAAGTCTAATGGTATATCATCAGTGTCATACATTCTACACGCCAATGAGGATGATACCGAACCAGGTGGCCCACGTGCGGCCACACACATTTAGATTTTTTGTGATTTCCATAAATCGTTGCAGACAGATGGTGGAATGGTTCCTTTGCAAGGGCTCGGCCGATTTCCTTCCACGTCTTTGACGCAATCCGAGCTTGTGCTCCGCCTATAACGACCTCGTTGTTGACCAGTACATTAAACCTAATTTCCCTTCCTTTACTAACCAGAATAGCCATTTTTTTTTTTTTTGCTACATACCCCGATGATTTTAGAAATTCCAATGGAATGTTATTTATCCCTTCTGCCTTCTTTGCTCTTAAGTTGCCCAAAGCTCTTTACCGTGGACTCCTGATTCATCTTGATTCACAAGTCCTAACCTCATAGAGACAATGAGGTACTCTTTCCACCCATCCGCTCTCTCGTCTTCATTTAACAGTGAATTTCCCATTGTACTCTTAACGTTACCGCCCTTGCTTTTAATTTCACCGAACATTGTTTTGACATTTCTGAATGGTACGTTATTGCTTTCGATAATCATTTCTTTTCAGATTTCTTCACATTTTTCATGTAATGAGGACACTAGACGCTCAGATGTAATCACGAATGCTTGCGCGCGGTACACCTTCTACATCCGTGTGTCGGACGATGCCAGTGCTCTAGACGTCTAGTTACTGTGGTCGCGGCCATACAAGTTACGCGACTACCACGCACTATATTTACTTCATCGGCTCCTCGGCGCAGTGCACATGAGCTCCGGTAGCTTGGGTCAGAAATTAAGTTGCCATCATTTCGTCACAATAGGAACACTAGAGGTCATTTGTTTATTATCATTGTGTGCATATTATGAAACAAAAACATTCGCGAAGTCCCCCTCTACTGTTGCCGTCCGCCTCTGCGATAAGTTGCCTTACTCCCTCCGCGCAATTAAATGCCCTTTCGCTTTTTAGTAGAAGCTGAAACACTTGCTTCTCTCACCTTCATAAAGTTTCCGCAAAAATTAATGTGTATGGCAGTTTCCTGTCTGTCAGACAGTAAAGTAAATGCTCATATCTGATCCCATTTACACGTCTTGCTGTTTTGATTTCTAAATGAGTCATTTCTCTTTCTCTTACCTTATCTTAATTAACTTTGTTCTATTATGTTCCTCTATCTCTCCCTCTTCCAACCCTTCCCTCATACCATTCCTCCTAGCACACCTAGCTTAAATCAATCTTCCTGCAACGTCTCTATGTTTGTAACCATGAATGAAATATATATATATATATATATATATATATATATATATATATATATATATATTTCCCAGTCTTTGTGTATTATATTACTTTATAAATCTTTTACAATGTCTTTTATAATGTCTAAGGGTTACGTCTTTTTTAATCAGGACGTTCTGGGCCCTGAGTTCGAACCCAACCGCTACTTAAATGTTAAATAAAAATCATGACCAATGTTGGCCTGAGACTTTCAGCATAAGAAGTTACCCACTTTCTGCCAAAGCCCTTGTCAAAGAAATCGGACGGGGCTGGGGACACAAGTTCAGGTCACTCTCTTGACGATGTGGAAAGCAAAGGAAACACTGCATTAAAGACACATGATATATGTTCACAGGACATGTGGTCTATAACCGAAAATGTGTCATGATGATCTGTCCATTGAAAAAAGATTCCGGACTACTCCCTCCTTGGCATTCTCATAAGCGCAGAAGGGGACCACACCTTAACGACGAAAAACACCCCCATACCGCAACTCTAGTTCCTCCGAATTTCGCTGTTGGCGCTACACATGATGGCAGGCAAAGTTCTTCAGTGTTTTTGTTGTTGTTGTTGTTGTTGTTGTGGTCTTCAGTCCAGAGACTGGTTTGATGAAGCTCTCCATGCTACTCTATCCTGTTCAAGCTTCTTCATCTCCCTGTACCTACTGCAACCTACATCGTTCTGAATCTGTTTAGTGTATTCATCTCCTGGTCTCCCTCTACGATTTTTACCCTCCACGCTGCCCTCCAATACTAAATTGGTGATCCCTTGATGCCTCAGAGTATGTCCTACCAAGCGATCCCTTCTTCTAGTCAAGTTGTACCACTAATTTCTCTTCTCCCCAATTCTATGCAATAGCTCTTCATTAGTTATGCGATCTACCCATCTAATCTTCAACATTCTTCAGTAGCACTACATTTCGAAAGCTTCTATTCTCTCTTTGTCTAAACTATTTATCGTCCACGTTTCACTTCCATACATGGCTACACTCCAAACAAATACTTTCAGAAACGACTTCCTGACAGTTAAATCTGTACTCGATGTTAACAAATTTCTCTTCTTCAGAAACGCTTTCCTTGCCATTGGCAGTCTACATTTTATATCCTCTCTACTTCGACCATCATCAGTTATCTTGCTCCTCAAATAGCAAAACTCCTTTACTACTTTTAAGCGTCTCATTTCCTAATCTAATTCCCTCAGCATCACCCGATTTAATTCAACTACATTCCATTATCCTCGTTCTGATTTTTGATCTTCAGATATTCACTAAACACAAACTCTTCCAGCAGGCTCCCACAGGATATAGCGTGATTCGTCAATCCAAATCTCTCTTTTCCAATCATCCACAGTCCAGTGGCATCGCTGTTTACACCACTTCCAGTGTCTGTTACCACTGACTATAGAAATGTGTGACTACTGAGGAGCCGCTGGATCATTGTATCCCATTAATTCTTATTCCATACGCACAGGCATTCTGTTAGCTGGACTCACGGTAGCTTTTTGGAGCTCAAGAAGATTTCCCACCGCAAAGGTTGAAGGTGCCCGTCCGTCAGTACATGAGATCAGCCTGGTCTTGCTTCAGCTGTGTTTGCCCTTTCACGTTTCCACTTCACAGTCGACTATGGCAGCTTTAGAGGCGTCCAAATGGTTCAAATGGTTTAAATCGCTCTGAGCACTATGGGACGTAACTTCTGAAGTGATCAGTCCCCTAAAACTTAGAAAACTACTTAAACCTAACTAACCTAAGGACATCACACACATCCATGCCCGAGGCAGGATTCGAATCTGCGACCGTAGCGATCGCGCGGTTCCAGACTATAGCGCCTAGAACCGCTTGGCCACTCCGACCGGCGGTCCAAATGGCCCTGTTTTTTTTTTTTTTTTTTTTTTTACTAGGGCTACATTCAGTAAGCAGTTCACCCTTGAACTCAGTGAGCTCTCCTGACCTGCTGTTACTGCTTTTCTACTGTCAACACAATGCTCCTCACCTCCTTTTTCACTGGCGAGTCCGTCTAATGGCCAGTTCTGCATAACATAGGAGTGTCCGGGTACCTTTGATCACTAGTATACGAGTGGAAGGCACACAAGTCCCCTAATGGATGAGAAGATTGCGTCGTTAAGAATGAAACGTTTTTTGTGTTGTTACATGTCAGCCAACAAAGTAAGGTAAATATCAACTTGATCTACATAAATGTTATGTAATTGTTAAACAGCCTTGCCTTCTTCTTTTCTTTCAAACGTACAAATTTAAATACCATACGATCATGGTTTCTTTTGTGTTTTGCTGTTTCTTCCACTTCATAAATCAACCCAGAACAGTTAAAAAATCTATGTCTAAAATGTGCTGAAGGTCTCTTGAAGCTAAGTCACCAGCAGCACTTACAAAACTACAACCACACCACACAACATGATATTGGCGATCGAAAGTGCGCTAACACCGTGCTGTGAATGAGGCGTTGAAGCACCAGTTCAAACCAGACATGAAACAGCTGTCAAAACAGTGTCTGGAAACTGATGGCCCTGCAACACAGAAAAAGGTGTTTTCAGTTGCCAGAGATGATTTGGTAGCGTAATAAGGGTTGTCCCAGTTGATCAGCCTCTAAACGGGAGGCCCTAGTCACACGACGCCCCGCTAACATCTAAATCAGTGCTGTCGAATACTAATCAAGTGTTTGAATCAAATCGATGAAAAAAGTGCATGACTAATTTATCCGATAAAGCACAAGATTCTAAATCTGTCATTTTTGTATAATTATTTGGTAAGTTTAAGAACGTATCATGCCCCGAGAACAACTTGAATAATTGTTTAGTTGACATTTATCTCAATGATTTTCAGAACTCCGATGAAATGATATCTATATCTTCTGCCTTATTTGATCTGCAGGATCCCAGTTCTATTTTAAATTCTGACTCTATTACTTTATCCCCTCTCTCTTCCATATCGATTGAAAATTCGTCGTCTATCGTGTCATCAGACAAGTCGTCCCTCTCATAGAGGCCTTTGATGCACTCCTTCCAACTATCCGCTCTCTCCTCGGCGTTGAACAGTGGAATTCCCATTGCACTATTAATGTTACCACTCTTGCTTTTAATTTCACCGAAGGTTACTTTGACTTTCTGTATGTTGAGTCTCTCCTTCCGATGTTCATTTCTTATAACAAATCACACTTTCAAAGCAGTGCGTTCAATTAACAATATAAATATTGCAAACTCTAGGGATATCCTACAGCAGCTTTACAGGGATGAAGTGTATAAGGAACCCGATGCAAACTTGAAATATAACTTATTTCACGATACATTTTTAAGGATATTTGAAAATTGTTTTCCCAAGAAAATAGTTAAACATAATTCCAAGAAAACAAGTGTAGTAACAAACAACCAGAAATTGAAAATATTTTCAATAATAATTTTTTAAATGTTGTGGAGAAAATAGGATCTAGATCTTCACTAGAAGAGGCAAGGCTACTAATAGAAGAGGCCATATCCGTGCAGTTTGAAACAACTGTAATTCCACCAACCTCTCCCTCTGAAATCAGTAAAATAATAAACTCACTGAAAAGTAAAAGGTCTTACGGAATTGATGGCATTTCCAGCAAGGTACTTAAAGCTTGTTCCCCACAGATAAGTAGGATTCTCAGCCACGTATGTAATAGCTCTTTGGAGCAGGGTGTTTTCCCCGATAGACTGAAATATGCCATTATAAAACCATTGCATAAAAAGGGGGATAAGTCGGATGTCAACAACTACCGCCCAATCTCTCTTCTGACAGCTCTATCAAAAATTTTTGAGAAAGTAATGTATTCAAGAGTAGCCTCCCATATTTGTAAAAATAAAGTACTAATAAAATGTCAGTTTGGTTTTCAGAAAGGCTTTTCAACAGAAAATGCTATATACGCTTTCACTGATCAAATATTAAATGCTCTGAATAACCGGACATCACCCATTGGTATTTTTTGTGATCTCTCAAAGGCCTTTGATTGTGTAAATCATGGAATTCTTTTAGATAAGCTAAATCATTATGGTTTGAGTGGGGCAGTGCACAAATGGTTTAATTCATACTTTACTGGAACAATGCAGAAAGTTGAAATAAGTGGTTCATGTAATGTTAAAACAACAGCTGATTCCTCAAACTGGGGGGGCTATCAAGTACAGGGTTCCACAGGGTTAGGTCTTAGGTCCTTTACTGTTCTTGATATACATTAATGACTTACCATTCCACATTGATGAAGATGCAAAGTTAGTTCTTTTTGCTGATGATACAAGTATAGTAAAAACATCCAAAAACCAAGAACTAAGTGATGTAATTGTAAATTATGTTTTTCACAAAATTATTAAGTGGTTCTCAGCAAACGGACACTTTAAATTTTGATAAAACACAGTATATACAGTTCCGTACAGTAAATGGCACAACTCCAGTAATAAGTATAGCCTTTGATCGGAAGTCTGTAGCTAAGGTAGAATTTTCAAAATTTTTAGGTGTGTCCATTGATGAGAGGTTAAATTGGAAGCAACACATTGATGGTCTGCTGAAACGTCTGAGTGCAGCTACGTATGCTATTAGGGTTATTGCAAATTTTGGTGATAAGAATCTCCGTAAATTAGCTTACTATGCCTACTTTCGTTCACTGCTTTCGTATGGCATCATATTCTGGGGTAATTCATCGTTGAGTAGAAAAGTATTCATTCCTCAAAAACGTGTAATCAGAATAATTGCTGGAGCCCACCCAAGGTCATCCTGCAGACATCTATTTAAGGATCTAGGGATCCTCACAGTAAACTCACAGTATATACAGGGTGATTCAAAAATAATACCACAACTTTAGGAATTTAAAACTCTGCAACGACAAAAGGCAGAGCTAAGCACTATCTGTCGGCGAATTAAGGGAGCTATAAAGTTTCATTTAGTTGTACATTTGTTCACCATTTCAGCCAATAAAGTTTTTGGTCCCTTTTTCTTCGAAGGTGCTACTGTAACTGGACTACAGTATCTGGAGATGTTAGAGAATTGGCTGTTCCCTCAGCTCGAACAAGAAGCACAACAATTCATATTTCAGCAGGATGGAGTGCCACCACATTGGCACTTATCTGTCCGTAACTACCTGAACGTCAACAACCCGAGGCGATGGATCGGCCGCCAGGCAGCCCGTGACAGAGCACTTCATCACTGGCCTCCAAGAAGCCCTGATCTTACCCCCTGCGATTTTTTCTTATGGGGGTATGTTAAGGATATGGTGTTTCGGCCACCTCTCCCAGCCACCATTGATGATTTGAAACGAGAAATAACAGCAGCTATCCAAACTGTTACGCCTGATATGCTACAGAGAGTGTGGAACGAGTTGGAGTATCGGGTTGATATTGCTCGTGTGTCTGGAGGGGACCATATTGAACATCTCTGAACTTGTTTTTGAGTGAAAAAAAACCTTTTTAAATAGTCTTTGTAATGATGTATAACAGAAGGTTATATTATGTTTCTTTCATTAAATACACATTTTTAAAGTTGTGGTATTCTTTTTGAATCACACTGTATATTCACTTATGAAATTTTTTGTTAATAATCCAACCCAGTTTAAAAGTAATAGCAGTGTGCATAGCTATAACACCAGGAAAAAGGATGATCTTCACTATGCAGGGTTAAATCTGACTGTGGCACAGAAAGGAGTAAATTATGCTGCCACAAAATTCTTTGGTCACCTACCAAACAGCATCAAACGCCTGACAGATAGCCAACTAACATTTAAAAATAAATTAAAAGAATTTCTAGATGACAACTCCTTCTACTCATTGACTGAATTTTTAGAAATAAATTAAGGGAAAAATGCAATATTTTGTGTAATGTAATATCTTGTACAGACATCTTTTATTAACCTGACACATTCCACATCATTACGAAGAGTCGTATTCATGATCTATGGAACAAATATTAATCTAATCTAATCTAATCTAATCTAGGTTTTCTTCACGTTTTTCCTGCAGCCATTTCGCCTTGGCTACATTGCACTTCTTATTTACACACTCCTAAGTGATTTATATCGGTATATTCCTGAGCTGTGGCTGGCTCGTGTTATGCTTTGCATTAAACTTTGGTTGCTATTCTGTGATTAGTCTCCCGCGGTTATCGCGATTATGCTATTATCCTCTCTCTCCGCGAGTCGCAGCAGCAGCATGTATCGATATTCGCACCCTTGTACTATTTTTGTCCTCGCGCTTATAGTTTCCGGCTGTGCGTGTGCGGCAGTTGGCCGGTTGGCGTGGAGCAGCGAGGAAGTCTCCGTGGCGCGAGTCTGGCCGGGGCCGCTGGTGGCGTCCACGCGCGGTCGGAGTGCGAGGGGCTGTTCCCACTGCTACGAGGTCTGTGGCTCACCGACCCTAGAAACGAAAGTTGAGTCTCTGCTTAACCTACCAGCCAGCCCCAACTGTTCACACTGCGTCGTTTGAATTTCGTTGCGGGCTGTTGGGACATTTCCGTGAGCAACTACGTGTGGTTTCATCCTGTGGAGTTTAACTTAACTTGATTATTTTTGAAGTGAATTGCACCAGCGGAATCTTCTGCCTTGTGGCCGTTAACGTTCCGGTTACATGCCATGGGCATTGATGTAAGTTCAGGCAGTGTATTTTCCTCGTCGTGTTGTGGCTGTCCAGCACGGCGTGTAGTTTGACAGCTGAATGTGTAATTCGTTGTGGGCGCCGATACCTTCTGCATTGTTCGATTGAACTTATTTTTGTGTGCTGGTCGGGTGGAGCGGAAGTTATCCTGTCGCTTGGTCCGTTGACTGTCTGTCAGTTGGGTTGCTGACAGACTGAGAATTGTTGGGCCGTCTGCGTGTCTCACCTAAGCGAGCGTTAGTGTTTTACTTCCAGGCCAACCCTTGATAAAATCTGAGTGCCGTTTGATGTGCTGCCTGTCTTATTTGTCCTTCTTGTTTGTTTATGTATGGCTTCTAGCCGATTTTAAATTAAAGTTGTTTTACCCTTAAAGCGTAAGATTGTTTGGGCCTTCAGCCTAATTTAGAGAAATGTTTTAAGATAAGGCCTTCTGCCTTTTAAATTCAAATTCCTGTTTTTGAGTCTTGAGTGATTGGCCTTCAGCCGGTTTTAAATTAAAGTTGTTTTGCCCTTGAAGCGTGAGACTGAATGGCGCATTTAGCCGGGCATAAGTTCTAAAATTAATGTTTGGCTTGCTCTGTTTTTATTGTTTTCTTTACTCTTGTGATGTTTGTCAGATGAATAAAATAGTATGTTCGAGTGCAACTGACAGCCACTCATTTTGGCCCCTTTCCACAAATTAAACTATCTGTCCTGTTCTGCGGCTATAGCAGGGGATCTCAATTCCTGTCTTTCCCTGTAGATTTTTGTATTTCCTTCTTTCGTCGATCAGTTGAGGTATTTTATCTGTTACCCAAAATTTCTTCGCATTTTCCTGCCTCATACCTATCTTGCGCTGTCCAACATCTGCTATTGCCCACTATAGAGATCTCCATTCCTCTCCAACTGAACTGATCACTCTGGTATTCCTTATCGCAGTATCCGTATCCTTAGCGAACTTATCTCATCTTTCCTCAGTACTGCAGTATCCCACATCCTTATGCACTGATTTTTCCTGGCTATTCTCTTAAACTTCAGTCAACTCTTCGTCGTTACTAAATTGCGATCTGACTCCATACCTCCACGTGGGTGCACCTTAAATCAAATACTGCATATGATTTCGACATCTCTGTCTGATCATGATGCAATCCAACTGCAATCTCCCCGTGTCTCCGAGTCTTTGACAAGTATACCTCCTTTTGATTCTTGAGTAGGGTATTCTTTACTACCAACAAGACAATGCACCACCAACATCACTTCAATACTGCGGCAGAGCGGTATGTGGAATATGACACTGGTACGAGAGTGCCTTGGGACCACATCCCCCCCCTCCCCCCTCTACCCAGGCGCGGATCCAGGGAGGGAGGAGGGGGTGCGCCATAAATGTCATGACCCCCCTACTAAAAAAAAAATCTGAATGTGTATTCATTTTTTTCACATATATAAATTCTCAGATATCACATCTTGCTTTCGGAGAATAAGGTAGAATCAAAATTTTCTCGAAATTGCCACGGAATTTTAGAAATTGCACGCTATTGACACAGGATGCTTTTCAGTCGCTTACAGAAGTGCCAGACAACGTTCATGGGCCTCCGACCTGACTGGCTGCGGAGAATATTAATGATAGAAAAATCCGCACATCCACTGGTTGACAGTACCTGCTCTCACTAAGAAATGCTATGTAGACCGTGAGACCACTAGTAGAGTCGGAAACGAATGGGCACTTGAGTAGACACAAACAGAAAATCTGACGTCCAGAGTATTGGCGGGAAGCACTGACAGAAAGAGTTTACCCTAAATTTATGCACCCGCATAACTAGACCTGTGCCTGAAATCGTAATTTTGCGTAGTGAAATACTGATAACAATGAGACTACACTACGGTTTAATGGCTTTGTCAAAGATATCAGAGGTTTTTGCTATTGAGATTCTTAAGTCAATTGCATGACTCACAAACCTCTCAGTTTCTTTGGACGAATCCTTTTCTCCCAACTGCAAATTCTCGGAAATTATGCTACAGCGATGTGCTAAGCACTGCTGTAATCAAATTATCTTTCTCTTAACATTAAAACATTTACTTTTTTACTTTTGATATTATTAATATCTTAGGCATATACCGCACTTTAAACATAAAGGTTCCAACAAGTTCTGTTCGCGCGCGCGCGCGCGTCTGTGTGTGAGTGTGTCACGGGAGGCTTTATTTATTTACTTATTTTAAAATTATAGATCTGTTAGCTGATGTTTTAAAACGGGTCATACATCTTACAGTTTTCGTTTTTCACCTTTTTTGTAGTTCTCATTATTTTGTTTTTATCTACAACATTTTACAAAGAACAATGTCGATTGTGACTGGCGGTGAATATCTCTGAATGGTATCTTCGAGCTGTTGACCGCCAGTCACAACGTAAAATTTTGGATGGTGGTAGAGAAATAGAATTTTTAACTCTATGCATTAACTTTAGGTGCTTATTCGTGTACAATATTTGATGCTTTCTTGGTTAGATCGCCAGCACCTTACGCTTATTTACTGTTACACCTCGTTTTCGTCCTCCTCTTCAGTGTGATTGTTTTCGTTATCACTGTGAGTGTCGCTGCTCACCCTCTGGAGACTGTTGTTATATTGCATATAGGTACGTCTATTACGTCATGTGTGCAGGTACTCTTAATGTGTCGTTTTTGAAATACTGTTTGTCAGTGCGTTTAGTTGTCCCCACCGTTCATCGTCTCTTACTGTTCTGTATGTATGTATGTCTGTCTCTGTGTAGTTTAAGCGTAGTGTATGTCTATTGTTCGCGTATTGCCTACAAAAGAAGACAGTGTGTTCTAGGGAACCTTCTTCCCCGCGTATGTATGTAGACTCACGCGGTTTAAGTGCGTGGAATAAGGTCAGTGTCCCGTTAATATCATATTGCGTCTGGGATCAATGCGTTTCGTTCTCAACAGTTCCTTTATGTCATGGAGGAAGTTGTGTAGTCCACGTCCCTTATCACTTACATCACACACGTCTTCCCATGTATCCAAACGCCAATTTTTATGGTGACTTGTCTGTATCTGTACACCAGTTATTATGTGTACCTTATCTACTATCCCCATCTTTAACCGGTACCTAGCAGCTCTGTATTTGTGTATTTGATCGGGGTATCAATGGAGCATATCCCGAGCACCAAACACAGTATATCCCCTGAAGTGGTGCCGAAGGCTTCAGATAGCCTAAGTAGGGCACTTCTCTGCCTTCGCCGGACGATGTGGCCGAGCGGTTCTAGGCGCTACAGTCTGGAACCGCGCGACCGCTACTGTCGCAGGTTCGAATCCTGCCTCGTGCATGGATATGTGTGATGTCCTTAGGTTAGTTAGGTTGAAGTACTTCTAAGTTCTAGGGGACTGATGACCTCAGAAATTAAGTCCCATAGTGCACAGAATCGTTTGAAAGTTTTTTACTCTGCCCTCGTCTGACTGATACTTTCTTGGTGACCAGTTTCAGTCTGTACTGATTCGAAGAGTGCTCGGTGGTGCGTCCGTATGAATGGTAGAGGTAGTCTGTTCTGTTCTGAATGTAGCCTCACCAGTTTATTTAGTAATTTTCTGCTTTGTCTCTTGTTAACCTTATGTGTTCGTGGAAATTCAATTTCTCATCTGTGGGTACCCCAAGATAGCGCGTGACATGTGCTCGTTTTGTGTCCCGTATTTTAACTGAAGGATTCCTTAGGAGTGATCGTTTCTGTAATGTGTATGTTGTTTCGTTTTCGGCTATCCTGAGTTTGTTCTTGTGATACCATTGGGTAATTGTTTGCAGTTCTCCACAGGCTTTCTCGGCTTTCTCTACTAGCTGCGGGTCGCAGGGGGGGGGGGGGGGGGGGCTTGAGGGAGGAGGTGAGACAGTAATGATTTTCGGATCGCCCCGTGCCTCCCTAGAAACGATCCATGAACCTGCGCCTGCCCTCCAGAGTCTTCTCAAACTTACTGAATACATCTGAGACGTTAGGGCGAAGAGAACGCACTTTGGAGACAGGACCGACCGATCTCCGTAAAATCGCTGCAACCGTTAAGCGTTTCTTTTGAGAAAGATATGGTATCTAGATGTGGTAGCCATCTGGATTTTTCCAGAATTGCAGTTAAATCCGGAGAATTACAGGACGTGCCCCTGTCGAAATATCAATGGTTGTCGTCGACGCCACCCAGCTGCACTCCCATTAGTTGTTCGAACACTGTATACGCCGGCAGAAACTTAGGTCTCACAGTATTGTTCGTGTTTAGTGTTGTTCCCGGGACTGCACAGTGTCATATTTTGAGCAATCGTTCTGAACGACACGTAGATACCGCGTAGTCAATTGAGACAGCATTATCAGCATGTAACAAGAGTGTTGGTCGAATCGACCATATTCGTCATTCGAATGTGACAGTGGCCCGATGTTTGACTGCGTGGGAATGTAAGGGCAGCCATACTCGTCATTAGAGGTCCAGTGGACAACGCTCATCAGCCACAAAGCAGAACGGTCGTATTCCGCTCCAAGCACATAATAACGCCTCCACATCTACGCTTGCCATCCGACAACAAGTAATGGACTCCATTCTCTGTCATTCCACATCTTTGGTCAGAGACTAGCAGCAGGCGGACAGGGGAGTTACCGTCTCACCTACAGGCTGCCGTTAACATCACAACACCAACGGCTGCCTTTGGAGTGGTTTCGTGACCGGGAAGCAAGGACTGCTGGTGAATGGCGTCGCATTGAGTTCAGCGATGAACTTCGGGTCCGCTTTACGCCGGATGACAATCGTCGGCAAGTATGGCGGCGACCTGGGGAGAGGTCCCATTTTTCCAATGTTTGGGAGAGGTTGGTTGGTTGGTTCGTAGGGCCATCAGTCCCTTTTTCCTTAGTCACACAGAATCCCATCGCCTGGAATCTGCGGAAGCAACAAAATGCATGAAATAAAGTGTGTAACCACACTGAAGGAGATAACGAAAGAAGCAAGACAAAGGTGAAAACATTAACTAAAAGGATAGAAGGTGTTAAAACAATATAGCAGATGGCCTGGGCTTGCTAAGAAAAAAGTATGAGCCAGACGCTCCGCAACACACTAAAATTTCCAGTCTAAAAACACAAGGCAAGAGAAATACAGATTGTGAAAAGACAAACATGAAGTCAAACAGACAACACGAGAGGGAGCGAGGAAGAGTTAAGCTGGAGGCAGGGTGAAGGTCTGTGAGAGAAGGCCACACGCCCGCCTTTAGACTGAGTGATAAAGAAAACCTCTCGAATGAAACTTAAAGCAGATTAGCCGTTGAGACATTGTCACATAACACGTAGGTAGTGCGTCAGGGAGGTTAAAGGCGCGTCTCAGGGCCGCTAAATTCGGACAGTCAAGCGTGAACCACAGTGAAGTGAGGTGTGGCCATGCTCGCCACGTGGGAGGTGAACGTAATAAGCAAAGTATGGCCGATGCGGAGCCGACAAAGGACAATGGAGTCCTTGCGATCACCGCACATTCGGCATCTCCTTTATGATAAGTAACTTGTTTGGCAAAGTCAAGGGATAGTATTCCAGAGCCTAAAAACTTTGCGGCGTAATATCAAATGGTTCAAATGGCTCTGAGCACTATGGGACTTAACTTCTGTGGTCATCAGTCCCCTAGAACTTAGAACTACTTAACCTAACTAACCTAAGGACATCACAGACATCCATGCCCGAGCCAGGATTCGAACCTGCGACCGTAGAAGTCGCGCGGTTCCGGACTGAGCGCCTTAACCGCGAGACCACCGCGGCCGGCCGGCGTAATATCGATCGGAGATCAGATTCCGGTATGTCGGTCTCCAGACTCAGCTTAGAAGTAGCCTGTTTGGCTAGCTTGTCGGCAAGTTCGTTTACCGAGATTCCGACGAGTCCCGGGGTCCACACGGAGTCCACTGACCGTCCACGTTGTTCGAAAACGTAAACGGAGCCTTGGATGTCCATTATAAATGGATGGTGAAGATAGCACTGGTCAAGAGCTTGTAAGGCGCTCAAGAAGTCGTTATAAATGAGGAAGGACTTTCCGGCTCAGGAGCGGATGTGCTCAAGAGCGCGAGAGTTAGCTACCAGCTCTGCAGTGAAAACACGGTAGCCATCTGGCAAGGAGCGCTGTGCGGTACGTCCTGCATAAGCAGAGCAGGCCGCTGTGGCCGAGCGGTTCTAGGCGCTTCGGTCCGGAAATGAACTGCTGCTAGGGTCGCAGGTTCGAATCCTGCCTCTGGCATGGATGTGTGTGATGTCCTTAGGTTAGCTAGGCTTAAGTAGTTCTGAGTCTAGGGGACTGATGACCTCAGATCTTAAGTCTCATAGTGCTTCTAGCTATTTTGAAGCATAAGCAAACCCACCGTGACCATCAACCATCGAGGCATCAGTGTAAACTACTGCTGAATCCTGGGACGAGTCAAGAATAGAGAGAAAGAGGCGGCGGAGCGCCTCAGGGTGAACTGAGTCTTTTGTGATCTGTGAGAGATCTAGACGAAGCTGTGACCGAGGGATACGCCATGGAAGTGCCCGTGAGTGGACCCAGAGGAGAAGTGGTTGGGAGAAGAAGTGCAGTTGGGTTCCCCCAAGCTTTTGGGAGAGCCACAACGTATTCCTGGTTTCAAGATGTTGGGAGCCACCAGGAATAACTTCAGGTCACGGCTGGTAGTGATTCAGGGAACAATGACAGCACAACGGTACATCATGGACATCCTACGTCCTCATGTGCCACCTCTCATGTGATAGCAGCTTATAAAGGCTTGCTTATATGTCACGTTCTCAACCGAAGGTATTCTGCCAAATGAGTTGGTGTTGGAAGAGGAGTGGACTGTCCTACTTGGTCCCGTGATTTAACTCATCAGGACTTTTTTCTTTTGGGATGCGTAAAAGACGCTGTCTGTTACGAGATTCTAACACCTACAAAGAACATGGAAAAACTTACGAAGCTTGCTTGTAGTTCAGTTCAGTAGGCAACGCTGGAAGCAGCGATGACTTCTCATATCCAACGCATGTACCGGTGTACCACTGTCCATAGTCACCACTCTGAGCAGGTTTGAATGTTCTGCATCTTTTTGTGTCCACAATGGATCACAGCATCAGCCGGAAGTTGTGTTTACGTGAATAGGCGATCCACCTCCGTAGTTCAGTGATCAGGGTGTTTGACTGCTACACGAAGGCCTAGGGTTGGATTACCGAACGTTCCTGGATTCTTCCTTTGGGGGAGGAAGGGAGTACACTTAGCCTCGTGATGGCAGCTGAGGAGCTACTTGAACGAGCAGTAGCGGCTCCGAAGACTAGAAAGCCAAAAACAGCCGGGAAAACTGTGTGCTGACGTTATGCACCTCCATAATACAGCCAAGTGGCGCCATCGGCGGTCGGTCGGTTCCAATAGACCTGTCCGGAGCATTGGATTTCGTTGTTTATGTGAATTCTTTACAGGAGAATGTAAAAACTGGTAGAAGCAGACCCCCGGGAAGATCAGTTCAAATTTCAGAGAAACGTAGGAACACGCGAGGTAATACTAAGCCTCCGATTTTCAAGACAGGTTAAGGAAAATCAAACATACGTTTACAGCGTTTGTATATTTGGAAAAAGCTTTTGACAACATTGACTGGAATACACTCTTTGGAATTTTGAAGGTACCAGCGGTAAAACGCAGGGAGCGTATACAAAACCTGTACGGAAACCAGACAGCAGTCGAGTGGCATGAAAAAGAAGCAGTGGTTGGGAAGGGAATCAGACAAGGTTGTAACCTACACCGGTGTTATTCAGCCTGTACATTGAGCAAACTGTAAAGGAAACCAAAGAAAAATTGGTGAAAAAATTACCGTTGAGGAAGAAAAAATAAATACCTCAACGTTGTCCGGTAACATTTTAATCCTGTCAGTGAAAGCATAGGACTTGGAAGAGCAGTTGAAGTCAATGGAGTGTGTCTTGAAAGGAGGATATAAGACGAACATCAACAAAGGAAAAACAAGGGTAAAGGTATGTAATCGAATTAGATTAGATGAATCTGAGGCTATCAGGTTCGGAAGCGAGACACTTAAAGCAATACAACAGATGAGTTTTGCTATCTCGGCAACAAAATAACTGATGACAGCCAAGTAATGGAGGATATAAAATGTAGATTAACAATGACATGAAAAGCGGTTCTGAATTTGATAAAATCGAATACAGAATTCTGTCTTTTCTGAACGTACTTGGAGTGTAGCCATGTATGCAAAGTGAAACATGGACGACAAACAGTATAGACAAGAAGACAATTGAAGCTTTTGAAATGTGGTGTTATAGAATAATGCTGAAGATTGTCTGGGTGGATCACGTAATTAATGAACAGGTACGGAATAGAACTGGGGAGCAAAAAAAATTGTGTGCATTACTTGACTAAAAGAAGGGTTCAGTTGATAGGAAATATCAAGGGATTGCTGATTTACTATTGGATGGAAGTCCAGGTGGTAAAAATGTTAGAGGGACACCAAGAGATGAATACAGTTAGCACGTTCAGAAGGGTGTAGATTCCATTAGTTATTCGGAGATGAAGAGGTTTGTGCGGGATAGAGTAGCGCGGAGGGCTGCAGCAAATCAGTTTTCGAACTGAAGCCGATAACAACAACTTGAATATGCGACGCGTTGTAACGTGAGGAAGAGGATTATCGAATAAGAAATATTTAAAAAAAGTATACTACTGTTGATGTCTTCGTAAAGAACATAGTTCACAAGGTTGGTTAGTGTTCTCCTCATGGCTGAACAGCAGTCGCTTGGTACGTATATATATATATTTTTTATTTTATTTTACTTCTGGGCAAAATGTTATCTGTGGTGCTCAAGATGAATGGAGCACACTGTATACGACCATTTCTGTCATCACCTGGAATGCTGACCTTTCTCTGGACACCCTGCAGGTATTGGTCCTCGTTAGCATTCGGGTTGTTTCGCCTGACAAACACAGTGCGAGTGCACATATCGCTTTCAGCAACCCCACGCCCGAGGCTTTGTTAACAGCGGGCAGCGCGTGGTCAAGCCGCGGCGCGCGCCCCGCCGCCCCGGGCAGTGGAGTGGTCGTGTGGTCGTCGGCTGCGGTCGAGAAGACGCGCCCCGCGGCAAGACGCGGCCGCCGGCGGCGCTGCAGTCGCCGTATCGAGCGCGGGAGGCGCCGCCGCGCCCCTCCGCCCCCGCCGCCACCGCCGCCCCCTCGCCGCCCCCCTGCGTGGCCCCGGGCGGTGATTGGAGCGCCGCGGCGCACGCGTCTTGCCCCCGCCCTGCCGCCGCCGCCCCCGGGGGCAGCTAGCGCGCTGCCACCGCCAGCGCCGCGGGCTTCGTCGCCGCTGCCGCCGCCGCCGCCACTGCCTTACGCGCACGCCGTATTGAGCGCCAATCACATTCCTCCTATCAGCACACTGCTCCCGTCTGTCGCTCTTTTCTTTCCTCTGTTGCCTCGCCGTTGAGGTAACCTAAGAGCCCCCCCCCCCCCCTTCACCACTTTTGTGATAACTTCGACACCTTGGAGGTCACATCAGCACACAGGAGAAAATTTCCAGCAGACACCACGTTGATACCATGCAACACCTTCTCTAGCATTAACAGTGACATTTGAGAAGAAGAATATTCATAGCTTTCTATAAGTATGCCGTATGTAACTGCAGACATGATTAGATTCCACACAGCTATAAAATTGTAGTAGCTTTCTACAAGTATGCCGTATCTAACTGCAGACATGATTCCACACAGCTGTCAAACTGTAGGGACATCAGTTGCTGTTATCACCCGTTGTTCCTGATACTCCCAAACATTTAATTTGTGATTCAGCCTAGAACACTAAAAAGGAAGGGGGGAGGGACTATTGCATTGTTACTAAACCATCGTAAATTTTACTGCTCCATATTTTATTCAAAGTAAGTCATAATTTATAGTTTATGCACTATTTAATTTAAGTACTCCGTCTTCAGGCCACGAGTGGCCCACCAGGACCATCCGACCGCCGTGCCATCCTCAGTGGAGGATGAGCACAGGAGGGGCGTGGGGACAGCACACCGCTCTCCCGGTCGTTATGATGGTATTCTTGACCGAAGCCGCTACTATTCCGTCGAGTAGTTCCTCAATTGGCATCACGAGGCTGAGTGTACCCCGAAAAATGGCAACAGCGCATGGCGGCATGGATGGTCACCCATCCAAGTGGCGATCACGTGCGACAGCGCTTACTTCGGTGATCTCACGGGAACCGGTGTATCCACTGCGGCAAGGCCGTTTGCACTATTTGACTACCTTTATAAAGTCTCTAATGGTATGTCACAAGTGGCCTTGCCACAGTGGTAACACTGGTTCCCCGTCACCATAAGTTAGGCGGTGTCGGGCTCGGTAAGCTCTCTGATGGGTGACTGTCCGTGTCTACCGAGCGCTTTTGGCAGGCGGGATGCACTCAGTCCTTGTGAGGGCAATTGAGGAGCTACTTGATCTACAACTAGCGGCTCCGGTCACGAAAACTTACAACGGCTAGGAGAGTGTGCGCTGACCACATGCCTCTCCGTATCCGCTTCCAATGACGCCTAGCGGCTGAGGATGACACGGTTGTCGGTCGGTTCCGTTGGGCCTACCGAGGTCCGTTCGGAAGTTAGTTTGGTTTTAATGGTATATCACATATAAAATAAGCACAAAATTCCTGTTTTAAACCCGACACTGACAATACCGTATTGGCAGGAACGACGATTTGGCACCGACTGCAGTCGCAAATTTTATAAGGGCTTAGTAATCTAGGCACTGATCAGGTGATTTAGCGTGCCAGTCAAGATGCCATAGAGCAGACTGTAGCGCCTAGAACCGCTCGGCCACTCGTGCCGGCATATGTATGTGAAATATACGCAAAGTGTAATGCCAATCTGAAGATGGCACCACGTTTCTGTCGAAATCAGTAATTGGAGGAAAGGTCTTACAATCAAACATATATATATATATATATATATATATATATATATATATGTATATACATTACATATTTTCGCTCTCTGAGCAGAAAGTTGGTAATTGGAATTTCATGAGAAGATTCCGTCCTTTCTTTTAATGATGTCCAGCCCAAATCCTTATCATTTCTGTGACACTCTATCCTATATTTCGCAATAATACAAAACGTGCTGCCTTTCTTTGAACTTTTTCGATGTACTCCATCAGTCAGTAAGGATCCCACACCGCGCAGCAGTATTGCAAAAGAGGACGGACAAGCGTAGTGTAGGCAGTCTCCTTAGTAGGTCTGTTGCGTTTTCTAAGTGTCTTGCCAATAATATGCAGTTTTTGGTTAGCCTTCCCCACAACATTTTCTATGTCTTCCTTTCAATTTAAGTTGTTCGTATTTGTAATACGAGTTTTAGATTTGACTGATTTAATCGTGTAGCCGAAGTTTTACGAGTTCCTTTTAGCACTCCCTGTTTTAATGAATACCATTCCAATTTACGTATCATATCATTGGTGCTCTCTTCACTATTTCACTATTGTACAAAATCGAGCTGCCCTTTTTTGAACTTCTGGGATGTCCCCCGTCGATCCTATCCGATTCGGGAACCCACACCGCACAGCAGTACTCCAGAAGAGGACGTACAAGCGTTGCATTAGCAGTCTCTTTACATGACCTATTGCATTTTCTCAGTGTTCTGTCATTAAATCATAGTCTTGGGTTAGCTTTACCCACAACATAATCTATGTGATCGTCCGGACTTAAGTTATTCGTAATTGTAATCCCTGAGTATTTAGTTGAATTCACAGCCTTTAAATTTGTATGATCTATCGTGTAACCAAAATTTATCGGATTTATTGTGGTACTCATGTCAATGATTTCGCACTTTTCAATATTTGGAATCAGATGCCACTTTTCGCACCATACAGATACCTAAATCGTTTTGCAATTTGTTTCAATCATCTGATAACTTTATAAGACGGTAAATGACAGTGTCATCTGCGAACATTTGTTGGAAAGATGATACTCATTCCATTCTTTGATTGCTGGGGCTCACTGTTCAGTTCAAGAAACCCGGCAGATCGATCACTGGGGAATGGTACTGCGCAGTGCTGGAGAAATTGCGGCGTACAGTTGAGGCAAAAAGTGTGAGAAATCTGCGACAGGTCGTGCTGCTGCATCCTTATAACGCACGTCCACATACCGCAAATGTCGTAAGGCAGAAGTTACACCAGCTCATGTGGGAGAGAGCAGACCTCCCACCCTATAGTCCGAAATCTCCGACTGTGATAACCACGCCTTCGGGACCTTAAAGAAGGCCGTGAAAGCCGGATATCCCTGTGCAGCAGTCAGTTACTCATTTCTTCACTCAGCAGGACGCGGCGTTTTAGCAAACAAGTATCGTCAACATGGTGCGTCGGTGGTGTGATTGCCTCAATCCTCACGGCGATTTTGCCCGTTTGGAATACCGATTATGGACTTTACGGCCTTCAAACGGAAACTGAACAAATGTTCCTTATATGTTGTGGCAACTACTCGACCTCCCCCAGAAGTCAAACCTATTGAACTGTCTTCTAGGCTTTCTACGACGTATATAAAACCTGCCTGCGTTACCATCGCCCTTACCATGTTAGTTATACAGTCTGCCTCGTTTTCTTTTGGCTGCTCCTTATTTAACCTTTTGATGCATAACAGGGGGTCTTTTAGACGCGGCAACCTTTCATTCTCTCAAGAAACTGTCTTAGAATATATTTATTTTAGTTGATGATCTGTGTAATACGTATAAATACAACTGACGTTCTTCAGAAGGTACATTATTTGTTGCAAGTCAAATTAAAAATTTTGTTTTATGAATTTTGTAGTACTACTCGAATAATCCATGACAGGCATCTTTTAGACCCCGTAGCGAATCAGTGGCTCTCCTAAACTGTATTTATATTTTACCAGAATGACGTATTAAAGTAGCTACATTACTGAAAAAATCATCAATTTGGCACAATTACACTCTGTATTGTGAGGTCATAAGAACTGTAGAAGTTACATCCCAGCACTCGACTGAAGGTAAGTGTATTTCTCAATGTCAAAACCCTTTCAGATGAACGCAAGTTTTCATAGTAAACAGAATAAGTATTTAAGATTCTATTTTTCCCTTTCTTAGAACATAATTATGTACCATACTAATTGTAGAGACAGAAGAACATCTGAAGTCAGCAGGAGTGATCAAAATCTCGTGGCTTGAAGATAAAACTCTCTTTAATGAGAAAGACAAAAGAGATTCAGACACTGGTGGTCATCAGGCTAATGAACCCATGTCTTCTAGCATCCTAGGTGAAGAATTAGACGACACAGACTACAGAATTGCTGATTACCTTACCAGTAAATCGCTGCCACCAATGAGTAGAATACGAATACACAGAATCATGAAACTTCCTCCTTTCCCGGAAAACGGTATTATAACTAAATAAAAACGAAAATCCACTCGAAATGAAGGCTCCCATGACGTGAGAACTTTCATAATCATCATTTTCGTCTGAAAGACAATTTGACGCTTTTACGTTGTGTGAGCAAAAAGAACAAATGTATGGCTTTGCTAATTCTAAAAAAAAGTACCTCATGAGTTCATTCTCTTGATCAGAAGGCAAGTACTTACTCTTGAAACAGACAGTGAAGAAGATGATATTTTGTGTAAGGGCAAACGTATGGGACAATAAATAACTTGTGTTCTCACAATAACATCCCACCTACTTGGAAGGCAGATCTGATAGACACAGAACTCTACTCACGTGGAGAGGAAAATCAACAAGCCACATCTCCAAAAGGAAGTTCTACAAGGCATCGCACGCTGTGGAATTAGTAGCGAACGGAACAGGACTGCAGCAACTGGAAGATGGTTAATGTGCCCACATCTGGAAGACAGACAAGCTGTGAATTATTGTGCAAATGCACAAAAATATATATGCAAAGAGCATAGTGAAACAATTTCTGAAGAGTATGAGCAAAATTATGGTATGGATCAGTAAAACTGACAGTCAGTTATTCAACTCTGGAAAACTACAACATACTAACATACATATATAATTTCATATTATACTAAAACAAAAGCCACAATGTCATTATACATAGTTTCTCATTCACACTGTGTCACCAGCCCTTCACTATTTCATCTAATACCATCATTTAGCACTTGTTTTGAGGTGGGTGTCTGACAGATCCCTCTATTGCATTTTTGCTGGCCGAGCAACTCATGCATTCAAGGGTTAATGAATAATATAGGGTGATCCACTATTATATCTATGTTTTCATTTTACTATTATTTACTCATTAAAAAAAATTACATGGTCCTTTTCAGTTCTGTTATGTACTATGGCTCTTGTCATTTCATATTTCCACATAGCACCGCTACAATCGGGGTGGAACTTTCCTGACAGATCCTTGCAACGTTATCATTTGTTCCCTAACGACTGCTGCTAAATTGTTCAAGTCACGTGGCTTTCTGGCAAACACTTCCTCTTTCAAATTTCCCCAGAGGAAATAATGAAGTGCGGTCAAGTCTGGACTTCACGGTGGCCACTCAACATTTCCGCGACGTCGAATAATACGGCGTGGAAAAGCACTGTCAAGCTATTCTCGCGAAATCAAAGCAAAATGGGGAGGTACCCAAAGTGCATAAAGTGCACATTGTCCACACCGCCCCAGTTAAAACAAAGCTTATGACTTTTGCACGTGCCTCTGCTCATTTATTGCTTCTCGAAGAATGTAAACCGATAAGAGTTCCATCATCCGCAAACACCACACTGTCCACGAAAGGCCGCGCGAGATTAGCCGAGCGGTCTTAGGCGCTGCAGTCATGGACTGTGTGGCTGGTCCCGGCGGAGGTTCGAGTCCTCCCTCGGGCATGGGTGTGTGTGTTTGTCCTTAGGTTAATTTAGGTTACGTAGTGTGTAAGCTTAGGGACTGATGACCTTAGCAGTTAAGTCCCATAAGATTTCACACACATTTGAACATTTGTCCACGAAGGGCGTGACTGCAAATTTTCAATCGTAGCTCGAGGACTGTCGTTACCAGGTCCCGTTAACGGCAGTTACGGCTATTTATGAACCAACCCACATGGAACAGGGCTTCGTTTGATCACAAAATTTTACTCGGGATATTTGATTCTTCCTCCATCCATTGTGATGTGAATTCAGCAAACTCCATCCCAACATCACAGTCTTCCGGTGACAATGATTGGTCAAAGTATGGTTTCCATGGCCTGCAGTAGATCTCCTCCATTACCCGTTAGACCGATCCATATGAGAAACCAGTTTCCCTCTGAAATTTTCTCAGGGATTTCGTGGGACTTCGCGCAAACACCACAGCAGAGCTGACTTTGGCCTCACCAGCGACAACTCTCTTTGGGGGCCCAGCAGCCCTTTGGTGAATAACCGAACGTGTACGCAACATATTCACATGCAGTCTCTTTATTGTTTCGACGTTCAGAGTCGGTGTTTTCCCCTCTCCCATCTCCACCATCGTTGCACCATTAAAGGCGACTGCCGTACTTCCATCCTAGATGCAATCCGAGCACGGTCAGAAATGTGTAGTCTCTGCACCATCTTCACTTAATTCGCAATTAGAAGTGCAACAAACAACAAATACGTAGCAAATATACAAGGTTATTCTAAATGATGGATCCATTTTCAAAACTTCGTAATTATTCAAGTACAAATCCAAAATTAAAAAGCTTTATACCAATGAAAAGAGGAAGTTTCAAAGTATTTTTCATAATGTTTGATATCAATTTAATAAATTCATTAGGTTTCAATAATTATTTACTGATTAGAAATGTGATAAATGTTATAAATGTTCAATGTAGCCATCGTTGGCTGCACGGCAAATATCGACGCGGTAGATAAACCCGTCCCACACACGCGAAAGCGTATCTTCTGTTACTGAGTGCACGGCAGCAGCGATCCGGTCCCTCATATCGTTCAGAATGGTTGGTAGAGGCGGGACGTAAACAGCTTCCTTCTCATAACCCCATAAGGAATAGTCGCAGGGTGTAAGATAAGGAGATCTCGGTGGCCAGAAGCGCAGAGCCCAGGTCCTCAAGTTCCGTGCGACCGATCGAGCACTGAGGAAGGGAGTCATTCAAAAAGCCTAGTACATCACGGTGTCAATGGCGCGGAGCTCCATCCTGTTGGAAAACGAAGTCCTGGGAATCTTTCATAACTTGAGGGAACAGTCATTGTTCCAACATGTCCAGGTACGTGATTCCCGTTACAGTTCCTTCCGCAAAGAAAAATGGCCTGTAAACCTTTGTACGGGATATGGCACAGAACACGTCGATCTTCGGTAAGTCTCTTTTATGTTGCAATGATGAGTGTGTCTGCTGGCTTTTGCACGAAGGTGGAACCTCGCATCATCACTAAAAATTCCACGCTGCAGAAATGCGTCATCCTCTATCTTTGCTAGCGCATAACCACAAAATACGAGACGATTATCTTTGTCATTGTGGTTGAGAGACTGCACAAGTTGTAATCGGTAGGGTTTGTACAGCAAACGTCGTCTCAGAACTTTCTATACAGTTGGTTGGGTTATTCCAAGTCCCCGACTAACTCTGTTGGTAGACTTGCTGGGGCTGCGCACAAAACTTTCTTGAATCCGCCGGTGATCTTCCTCTGACACACGCGGTCGGTCTGTGCTTTTTCCTTTGCACACACTCCCATTCTGTTTAAATTGCTTATACCAACGGCCAATGCTATTTGCGAGTTGGTGGCTGAATACCGAATTTGGTACGAAATGCCCGCAACTTGCGACTCACTTTCCTCGAGCTCAAGAACGCAGGAAACCTTATGCTCCACAGTCTCACTCGCAACTCACAGTGAAACGAAATGACGGCCCTATTGCTGCCCGAACTCTATCGGAGGCTTCTGAAACCATCACTGCCCGCCCACCGCCGCCCGCCAAAAACTTTGAAACTGCCTCTTTTCAATGGTATAAAGCTTGTTCATTTTGGATTTGAACTTGAATACATACCAATTTTTTAAAAAATTGGTCCATCTTTTAGAATAATCCTGGATAATGGCATAGAATAGAGCATAATATATTGGTAGAGTGATTGATCTTGCATCGTCTGTGATTCAATAGCAGTAAAATAAAAGCTGGGATATGATAACGGAAACTTGCTCCTAGCTTCCAGTACTTGGGCCACACACCACCATCTGAACTTAACACTCCCACCACTACATAGGACATCAGCCTCACACTCCGCACAAAACGCAACCCTGCTCCCGGACACGACCGCGTTACCTACCGCCACCTCAAACACTGCTCTCCCTCCTTCCTTGCAGTCCTTGCCACCCTCTAAAGCGTCATCCTTGCCACCGGCTTCTACCCTGACCTGTGGAAAACCTCCCAAATCCTGATGTCCTCCCTATCGCCCTATATGTCTCACCTCGGTGTTCAGCAAGCTATTGGAATCCATCCTTACCCGGCGCATCCATCAACACCTCCACCGAAACTACTTCCTCCCCAACACCCAATGTGGCTTTCGACCTTCCTTCTGTGCCAATGACCAGCTCCTATGTCTCACTCATCTCCTCTCCCTCCAGCTTAACTCCCGTCGCACCATCATTTTTGTCTCCCTCGACCTCAAAAAGGCCTACAACGATGTCTGGCATCCTGGTCTCCTGTTTAAACTCCAGACCTACGCCCTTCCTGTCAACTACGTCCGTCTGTTTGCCTCCTCCCTCTCCCGCCGCTCCTCCTACGTCACCATCCATAACGCCGATTCCCGCACCTTCTACCCCTCTGCAGGTGTGCCCCAGGGCTCTGTCCTCTCCCCTCTCCTCTACCTCCTGTACAGGGCAGATATGCCCCCCCCCCCCCCCATCCAGTACATCTCCTGCAGTATGCCGATGACACTGCATTCCTTGCCCTTGCTCCTACCCTCCAACAGTCCCAACGCCTTCTCCAGAATCACCTTGAACTTTTTGCCGCATGGTGTAACCAGTGGTTCCTGACAATCAAGCCTTCCAAGACCCAGGCAATCATTGTAGGTCGTACCACTCGCTCCTTCCAGCTCCTTGATTTCTCCCTTACCATCTGCGCCCATCCTGTCCGCCTCTCCCCCACCCTCACCTACTTTGGCCTCATCATTGACCGTCACCACACGTGGATCCCTCATCTCTGCTCTATCCAATCCAAAGGCCACAATCACCACCGACTCCTCAAATTCCTCTCTGACCGAACATGCGGGCTGAACCGCTCTACTATCCTCCACACGTACAAATCCTTAATCTGTCCCATCCTCTGTTATGCCAGTCCCACCTGGATGTCCACCCCCCCCAAATTCTCTAAACCCTCCAGATCCTCGAGTGCCATGCACTCCACCTCCCCTTCTGTGTACGCCTCCTGTCCCCCATGCGGATCCTCTACGACCTTATTCCTTTCCCCCATCTGCTCCTATTCCTCGAACATATCCACATAGTCTACACGTCCCGCTGCCTTGATCCCCCTCATCCTCTGGTTGCTCCTCTCCTCTCCAACTCTCCAACCCCCGCTCTCTGCCTCGTCTTCACTTTTGTGTTTCCCTTACCCTCCATCTCTACACCCTTCATCTCTTTTCCCCAGGTGGCTTCCATCAACTCCACCTCCTGGATGATGCCCTCTCTCCCTCCATTTACCCCTCCTATCAACTCTGATCCCCACCTCCTCCTCCTCCTTTGTCCTTCCTCTAGGCTCCCTCTTCCCCCCTTCCTTCCTGTTTTTTCCTCACCTACCCTCTCTCTGCCTCCCTTCTCCCCCTCCCCCAAGTCCTTTTGCATTCCCCTCCTTTGCCTTTCCCCACTCCCTCTCACATCTGCCCAGCCTCCCCGCCTCTTATGTCTCCTCGTCTCCCGTCGGCTCCTTCCCCCCTCCCCCCACTTCGTTTTCCTCTCCTTCCCCATTTTCTTTCCCGTCATCTGCCCAGGTTTCCCCCATCTGCCCTTGGTTGTGGTGTGTCATATTTGTGCCAACCTTGTAGTGCAGTGTTCAAGCAAGTGAGTGTTCAGTGTTGTGCGTCTTTTCCAAAGTGTTGCAAACAGAAATCATGCTGTCGCTGGGTGTGATTTCTATATCTCTTGCGAACAGACACTAGACTGTTGCCGTGTTTTTTAATTGTCTGTCTATTATTTTACCTGTTTGCTTCCTGTGTATTTTATTAGCATCGCCAACCTTTTGTTTTACGTTTTAAGTTCCACAATTTTCCGCTATTTTACCATTTAAGTCACCGCTTTTATCGCCTGCTTTTATTATTTACTATCTTCATTTAAAAAAAAATAATTGTAGGCTGAAGAGCGGCGTACTAAGCTGCTGCCAGCCCACCCCCTTCAGGGAATCGAATGTCAATAATGTCAATAAAGGAAAAAAAAAGATAATAGAAACTGTACTTCGGAGGGTGGCACAGAACTTAAAGTTCTACCGCCACACCTTCAACGTGCTATGGTCGGCTCTTTTTCAGCCGTTGCCTTGAGTCTCCTCTCACTTGCCCACCGAGACAGTTGGGCCGGATCTGAACCGGCGACGCTTTGTATTAGAAAAACTGACACAAAAAAAAAGAAAATGGATCATGCTGTATAAATGTTATGAAATATCCGATAGCGTCAACGTGTCGACAATTCTCTTTAACTTAAATCTGCAGCATCCTGCATCACAGTGCAAGGTGTAGCTGACAAACAAAAAAAAAGAGCGATACGTGTCTGGGGGTAGGTGCCGGCTGTGCGGCTGCAGCCGGTGGCCACCTGACGCGGGAGAGCCGCCCCCGGCGCCACAGTATCGAGTGTCGGCCGCGTTATTGGCCGTGAAAGCGCCGCCGATCGCCGGCGCTGCCCCGCCAGACCCGGGCCCTCTGTAATGGAGACGGGGGAGCCGCGCCACGACGCCCGGGGCGTCTGCACCTCCCCGCCCCCCCCCCTCCCCCCTCTCCAGCCAACGAGGGGGACACACCGCTACCCGGTACGGCGGGGCAGAGCCTCGTCTCGCCTCAAATAATAACGTATTATATCGGGCCCAGTAATCGAAAACTCGAGACGGTGAAATACTCTCGTCGCCAGTTACCTCACACGATAGCCACACGTGCAGAATCACGACTTATCTCGTTTAACTACTCACCCGAAAACTCTGCCGGAAGCAACTAGATAAAAATATTATTGACCTTGTGGGGCGGCGGGTGGAAAATTAGAATTTCTATTACTTGTTTGCCGTTCTCAACCCAGGCTCTCTAACTACAATGTTGGCAACCAGAAAGTGATTAGCAAAAACGTGATGCCTGTAATTAGGGATCACTGTGCCCACTCTGATGGAGAATTTAAGCTATTGATTATTGAAGTTTATTACTCTGAGGATTTAGGAAGATGCCTGGGATTCATAGAAAATGAAGTTTACTATAACAATTTTCACTATATTCTGAAAACGATAAAACGTAAAATTCCAGACAATTGATTACCCATATCAGCTATTGTACTATCAGAGCTGTTCAGAGTCTATTGCGCGGATCCTGCTATCCCTAGATAACGAAACTGTTCAATAATCGTTATCGATGTAAATATTCAAAGTGAATCCTCGCCAAAATTTGATGTTAATACTCATCAAACGCCACTCTAGTAATGGTAGAAAGTCTGTCCTGCGGCAACACGTGAAAACACGACATACGAAAACTGAGAATAAATCACTGGAGTTGTTCCATAATTAACACTTTGTTACGTGCATACCGAGCTACATAATACAGCATCCAAGGCTGTTCCTGGCAACTGCACAAACGCGACGCGACTTCCGACACGGAGTGCACTCTGATGCGAATCTAGAAGAGAACTGGGGCCTTACTGTAGCTCGCACGCTCTTATTTATATAGCCACGGTGCGGACCGCCGAAGGCGCAGCCGACAACATTTGCCTTATTGAGTAGCCGCTGGGGCTAGCAGAAACCACTTCAAGTTACTAAATAATTAATTGCTTCATTCGCTGAAGGCCAATAAAGCTCTAGATTTAATTGTGCAATCAGCACACAGGCAAGTATCTATAAAAAATTCTAATGTGGCTACGTTAAATACTTTTGGCGAGAGAATTATCTTAGTTGTGCTGCACACAATGGATTGAACTTGCCCTTTGGAGAGACGCTACAGCTATACTTCTATACCTACCTTTTTGAAACTTCTCACATCTTTGTTATTATAGCGTATCACCATTCTACGTAAATCTAAACATCCTAGCTTTATTTAACCACTTACTTAATCTATCTTGCTTCCAAACTTTTAGGACACAAAAACAGAAAATCATGAATTTCAACCGAAATATTATTTTGTGAGATCCAGCATGCTGTTTTCATTAAATTACAATGAAAAAGGAATCTGAGTATAAATTTTGAAGTTTCTAGCTCCTTTCTGTTGCGCTGATGATTTTTTATGTAAAACGTCAAAATTTCGAAAACTGTTAAAGTTACTAAACTGAAACTTAAGACATTATCATTTTAGCATCATTCTTGACATGCTATTAACTTTTCAGATTATTTACTTTACTTTTAAGGTATTGCGCAACATTTGTGACGTCATAGCTAGTTACAGCGGACTAGGCTGGCACACAGTGGAAAGCATATGAATTCTATATGGCGTGAGTAGGCTGCTTCCCTACAGCCTGATGGAATTATATTTTCCTTGAAACGCACAGTCCCAACGTTTACCTCGGTAATGGCAGAAGCTGAAGAAATGAATTAATATTTGTTCCATAACCAGGACTTACACCCACATCTCGCGCATACTCGACAGATGTGCTGACCATTACGTCACTGTAGCTATGGGTGTCGCAGCTGCATGGATTACCCTAGTCCAGTGCCCTCTCTAATACTGACGAAGGGCATTGGATTAGGATAGTCCATGCACCTGTATTATCCATGCTGCTAAGGTGGTGGAATGGTTAGCCCATTTGCCTCGTAAGTGGGAGGCCTGGGTACAAGTTCAGGCTGCAGCACAAATTTCTATTCGTTTTTTCAGCTTCAGCTATTACCGAAGATAAAGTAGAGACTCATATGACTCAAGGGAAATGTAATTCCATCAGATCAATAGATCACCTACGCCTGAGATTCAGGCAGGATTTCCTTGTTATGTACAAAGCAGGGGTGCTATTCCAATACTGGAGAGTCTTAGCAATACTGACAATTTAAGAAGGGGAAAATGTGCTGAAGACATGAACTACAGTTTGTATTAGGTAGGGTTCTGGACTACGGTAGTACCTGTACTGTTACATTGGTGCCATGGTTAACTCATCTGCCTAGTAAGTGGCAGACCTATGTTCAAGTCCTGGCTGTGGTACAGATTTTAATTCACTTCTTCAGCTTCTATTATTATCGAAGACCAAAATACGATACACTTATTGCAGGTTCAGTAGAAGGGAATATCAACAACAAATACACCTCAGAACCTAGACACTGAAGCCATAGATTGACATCGATCAGTCGAAGTCTTGACGTCATCACGTCTTCACCGTTTATATCTTTTTTTTTTTTTTTCTTTACTGAACCTATCAGACTCAGTAGCAGCACACATCGTCTAGGGCTACGAGTCTTTGACTAATAATAAAAGCGATCAGTATCCTACACTCGGCCGGCACCGGTGGCCGAGCGGTTCTAGGCGCTTCAGTCCGGAACCGCGCGACTGCTACGGTCGCAGGTTCGAATCCTGCCTCGGGCGTGGATGTGTGTGTTGTCCTTAGCTTAATTAGGTTTAAGTAGTTCAACGTTCTAGGGGAATGATGACCTCAGATGTTAAGTCCCATAGTGCTCAGAGCCATTTGAACCATTTGAATCCCGCACTCGATCCCTGAAAATTCTTTAATTTTCAGTAATCATCAGAAATGCCGGCTGAATACTCCTCGTAGAAAGCGTCAACATCAGCCACTGGCCTTGTCAAAGAGCAGCGCGGAGTGGACGCGCGGTTTGAGGCGTCATGCACGGATTGCGCGGCCCCTCCCGCCGGAGGTTCGAGACCTTCCTCGGGTATTGGAGTTTGTGTTGTTCTTAGCATAAGTTAAACTTAGTTTAATTAGTGTGTAAATTTAGGGACCGATGGCCTCTGCAGTCCCTTAGGAATTCACTCACATTTGAACATTTGAACCCTGTCAAAGAGAGCGGAGGAGCAAAGACAGCTTTAGGGTGATCTCTAGCCCTTGGGGTTGGAAATTACTAACACGAAGTGTTGAATGCCATCGACAAGGGATTTCAAATTGATTCCGTATTTCTAGATTTACTTCAAATCAAATGACTATGATCGCTATGGGACTTAACTTCTGAGGTCATCAGTCCCCTAGAACTTAGAACTATTTAAACCTAACTAACCTAAGGACATCACACACATCCATGCCCGAGGCAGGATTCGAACCTGCGACCGTAGTGGTCGCGCGGTTCCAGACTGGAGCGCCTAGAACCGCTCGGCCACTCTGGCCGGCCATCGTACCTCACAAGCGGCTTGTAAACAAATTGCGTGCTTATGGAATATCGTCTCAGCTATATGACTGGATCCCTGATATACTGTGAGAGAGGTTACGGTTCATAGTAGCTGATGGATAATGGCTGAGCAAAATGGAAGTGATTTCTCGCGTTCCCCAAGGTAGTGTTATAGGCCCTCAGCTTCTCCTTATCTATAAAAACGATTTAGGAGACAATCTGAACAGCTGTCTTAGGTTGTTTGCAGATGATGCTGCCTTTTATCGCCTAGTGCAGTAATCAGAAGAGAAAAAAATTGAAAAATGATTTAGAAAAGATAGCTGTATGGTGCAAAATTGGCAATTAGCCCTGAATAATGGAAAGTGTGAGGTCATCCAATTGAGCTGAAAGGAATCAGTTAAATTTCGGTTACATGATAAATCAACCAAATCTAAAGACCGTAAATTGAAGTAAATACCTTTGAATTGCAATTACGAACTACTTAAATTGGAAGAACATATAGAAAATGTTGTGGGGAAGGTGAACCAAAGAATGTGTTTTATTGGCAGAACATCAGAAGATGCGACAGATCCACTAAAGAGACTGCATACACTATTCTTGTTCGTCTTCTTTTGGAGTACTGTTGCACGTTGTGGGATCCTTATCAGATAGGATTAACGGAGTACATCGAGAAACTTAAAAAAGGCTGTAGTTTCGTCTTTTACACAAGAAGGAACACATCTTCCGCCGAATAAACGTTACGACTGTATGGGCATAGTCCCGGTACTTCAGATGCCTTCTCTACTGGTGTCATCTGGTAGTACGCGCTTCTACATAACCCGCTACAGTCGTGAGTACTCTTACCTGGTGAAATGTCATAAGAGGTCATGGGGATCCGGGAGTGGAAACTACTGAGCCCATAGAAGCAAATATGACAATAACAAATTTTATTTTCTACAGCAGTTATTAATTACACGTCAGCATAAAGTATTCTTGACCACGTAAAGGTCAAACAGCATGTATCTCAGAGAAAACAACATGTGATAATCAGCTTTAAATTTTTTCATCCCTGTATAAACACACACAAAAAGTTTTTTTACGAACTTACGGCATGCTGGAGTATCTGTGGGTCAGCAACTCCTTTTAATCAGTACAACGAAAAACCATTCAATACAGGTGCTAACGCATACGCCAGAAGTACACAACACATTGTTTCAAGACCTACGCACGTACGTACGCTACGGTAGCAGGTTCGAATCCTGCCTCTGGCATGGATGTGTGTGATGTCCTTAGGTTAGTTAGATTTAAGTAGTTCTAAGTTCTAGGGGACTGATGACCTTACAAGTTAAGTCCCCTAGTGCTCAGAGCCATTTGAACCATTTTTTTTTTTTAAATTTGGTTTTCTGTCCTGTAGCATGATTTGAAAATGGGCCTCGGCCACAAAATAGTCACCGAGTGAATTAAAATAAAAATGCAGTTACGAACTGGTTTTTTGTTGCACTGCCGGAAAAAATTACTACACTCTTTTCCAATTAAGATTTCTTGTTTCAACTGTGCAGATGGAGTCATCAGATGATTACACTAACAGAACAAAGGCAGAAGCTGTTCTGAGGCACCATGTTTCGACCAATACTGAAACACCCTTATCAGTACGTGGTGTGGGCTCCACGGGCGACAATGCAGACTCTGACTCTGGTATCCAGTCACTCAGGCAGATGGTGAATACCGTCATGGGGTACGTTATTCCGCGTCTGATCGACCTGTTCGTGTAGTTCTGTAAGAGTTACTAGTTGACGAATCACACGAGTCACGTCTCATCCCATCGTACCCCACACGTCTTCGATTGGAGACAAGTCCGGAGATCGTGTTAGCCAGAGAAGTTGCTGGACGTCTTGCAGAGCACGTTGAGTTTCAGGGACAGCGTATGTGAGCATTATCCTGTTGGAATAACACACCTCGTTCCTGTTGCAAGAACGGCAGAGAAAAGAGTCTAATAACATTCTCCACGTACGATACCCTGGTTGGCGTCGCCTACAGAAACACCAAAGGTGAACGAGAGTTGTGGCTTATCGCTCCTAAAGACCATAAGGGGTCGGGCCAGTGTGTCTTGAACGAGTGCACTATATGAGACAGTGCTCGCCAGATCTATGCTGTACATGCAAACGACGATCACTTGCATGCAGGCAGAAGCTGCTTTCTTAGCTGAAGACCACAGCGCGCCATCCATTTCCCAAGCGATGCTCCACTCGAACCGTGCACATCAATGTTGTGGCGTGAGCGGGAGTCGGGCTAGAGATGTGCGTGCCAGTAATCCCACAGCTAATAACCGTTTCTCAACAGTTCGTGTTGACACGTCTGGGGTAACAAGCCCCCTTATCTCTGATGTGGTAACTGTACGATCTGCCACTGCTGTTCTTACAGTACAACGATGCGTGGATGTTCAAAACCTTGTGTACTGGTTTAAGTACGTTCACATGACCTTTGACACTACAACTGTTGCAAAACTCACACATCACGTTCAGCTTGTGTGTCAGTTCTCCAAAAGGACCATCCCACCACATGGAAGACTATAATTTGATCCCTTTCAAACTCGTTTACTTGGCTGTAGGAACCATGAGAGCATCTTCGTGGCATGGTTACCTGATTGTTTCACACTTTTGCACCACACTGAGCCTTCTGATTGTGAGCATTCCCTATTAAAGGGTAAACACAGATGGCTCTCAAGCAGCTATGCCGCTACGTGTGCATTCCCTATTAAAGGGTAAACACAGATGGCTCTCAAGCAGCTATGCCGCTACGCTAACTCTTGGCGGATGACATTGAAACCAGTATCAGTCAACCCCCAGGTGACATATGCCATTATTGGATGAAAATCGGCATCGTCTTTCCAGGATGTCACCTGAGTTACAAATCCATCAGGGGCATTTAAACCCTTATAAAGCTGTTAAAGTCGACTGCTGGTGATGTGATAGTGAAGTGGAAACGCCAAGCAACGACCACTACTAGGGACTGTGATTGTTGTGTGCGGATGCGAGTTGGTGACACTTTGCTCTCATCTCCAGGCTGTGATGGCTTCAGTTACACAGTTTGAGCTTGCAATGGATGGGCACCATTGTTGTGGGGCTCCGACGGACGTTCAGCACGTCTGAGACCTTCGATCGGTCCTCACTGGTGGTGGCCAGCTCTCATTGAGGTTGATCCTCACCTCTGGTGGAGTAGGTGGTCGCCCCTGGGGCGTAGCAGGCGGCGAAAGACTTCCCAGGGGGCCGTACGTAAGGCCTCCCCAGTTAGTCTGACAAACAGGTTCCAGGTACTGTCTGTGGCTGACATTGTCGATGAGCCAGAGACCAATGACTGTCCTGTTTATGAGGAAACCTTTCAGCCTGCAAGACCTGGACAATCACCAAGAGTGGGATTATTGATAGTTTGGAGCTCCAACGTTAGGCGCGTTATGGGTACCCTCAGGAGCAAGGCTACCAAGAAGGGGAAGAAAGCCAATATACACTCCATGTGCATACCGGGTGGAGTCATTCCAGATGTGGAACGGGTCCTTCTGGATGCCATGAAGAGCACAGGGTGCAGCCAACTGCAGGTGGTGGCACATATTGGTACCAATTATGTGGTCACTTTGGATCAGAAGAGATTCTCTCTGGCTTCGAGGGGCTAACACAAGTAGCAAAAGCTGCCAGTATTGCTTGCGAGATGAAAGCAGGGCTGACCATTTGCAGCATAGTCGACAGGATCGATTGCGGACCTCTGACACAGAGCCAGGTGGAGGGACTGAATCAGAGGCTCAGAGGGTTCTGTGACCGTGTCGGTTGCAGATTCCTCGACTTGCGCCATAGGGTGGTTGGGTTTCGGGTTCTGCTGAATAGGTCAGGAGTTCACTATACGCAGGAGGCGGCTACACGGGTAGCAGGGCCTGTGAGGCATGGACTGGGTTTTTTTAGGTTAGAGGGTCTCGGGAAAACATTAAAAGTGCTTCAATCACAAAGTGCCGAACACAGGAAGAACATAGCTATGTCGGGAAAGAACCAGAGCTCCAAGCGCTAATAGAAAGCACTGATGCTCAAATCATTATCGTAACTGAAAGCTGGCTAAAGCCGGAGATAAACTCAGCCGAAAGTTTTGCGAAGCACCTGTGTTCCGAAAGGATAGGCTAAACACGGTTGGCGGTGGCGTTTTTGTTGCTGTTATAAGTAGCTTATCTTGTCACGAAACTGAAGTAGGTAGTTCCTGTGAGTTAGTATGGGCAGAGTTCATTGTTGGCAACCGGAATAAAATAATAATTGGATCCTTTTACCGACCTTCCAATTCAGATGATACAGTAGCTGAAAGGATCAAAGAAAACGTGAGTTTGATTTCAAACACGTACCCGACTCATACAATTATAATTGGTGGTGATTTCAATTTACACTCGATATGTTGGCGAAAACACTTGTTTAATATCGAAGGTACGCATAAAACATTATTCGAAATTGTGCTAAACACATTCTCTGAAAATTATTTCGAGCTGTTAGTTCATGAGCCCACACGAGTAGTAAACGATTGTGAAAACACGCTTGATCTCTTAGCAACAAATAATCCTGATTTAATAACTAGCATCAAAACGGATACAGGGATTCGTGAACACAGGGTTGTCGAAGCGAGACTGAATATTGTAACCCGCAAATCCTCCAAAAATAAACGAAAAATATACCCATTCAAAAAAATCAGGAAAAAAATTCGCTTGACGCCTTCCTGTGAGATAAACTCCACTCCTTCCAAATTAACAATACAAGTGTAGACCAGATGTGGCTTGAATTCAAAGAACTGTTATAGGCAGCAATTGAGAAATTTATACCAAACAAATTAACAAACGACGTAGCTGGTCCTCCTCGGTACAAAAAGCGTGTCAAAACACTGTTACAGAAACAATGAAGAAAATGCCAAATTTAAACAGACGCAAAATCTCCAAGATTGGCGATCTTTCACAGAAACTCGAAATTTAACGCAGGCTTCAATGTGAGATGCTTATAACAGTTTATTCAACGAAACTTTGTCTCGAAACCTGACAGAAAAGCCAAAGAGATTATGGTCGTATGTGAAGTATGCTAGGGGCAAGACACAATCAGTGCCTTCTCTGCGCCATAGCAATGGAGATACTATCGAAGATAGTACTGCCTTGACAAAAGAAGATGAAGTAAATATCCAGAATTTGAATCAAGATGAGCTGCCAGCATGAGTAACGTAGAAGTAGATATCCTCGGATTAGTGAAGCAACTTAGATCACTTAATAAAAGCAAGTCTTGTGGTCCAGACTGTATACCAATTAGGTTCCTTTCAAAGTATTCTGATGCAATAGCTCCATACTTAACAATCATTTACAACCGTTCGCTCAACGAAAGATCAGTATCCAAAGACTGGAAAGTTGCACAGGTCACACCAATATTCAAAAAAGGTAGTAGAATTAATCCACAAAATTACAGGCCCATATCATTAACGTCGACATGCAGCACCATTTTGGAACAAGTATTGTGTTGTAACATTATGAATTACCTCGAAGAAAACGATCTATTGACACACAGTCAACACTAATTTAGAAAACATCGTTCTTGTGAAACACAACTAGCTCTTTACTCGCACGAAGTGTTGAGTGCTATCGACAAGGGATTTCAAATTGATCCCGTATTTCTGGATTTCCGAAAGGCTTTTGACACTGTGCCACAGAAGAGGCTTGTAGTGAAATTGCGTGCTTATAGAATATCGTCTCACGTATCTGACTGTATTCATAATTTCCTGTCAGAGAGGTCACAGTTTGCTGTAACTGACGGAAAGTCATCGAGTAAAACAGAAGTGGTTTCTGGCGCTCCCCAAGGTAGTGTTAAAGCCCTTTGCTGTTCCTTATCTATATAAACGATTTGGGAGACAATCTGAGCAGCCGTCTTAGGTTTTTTGCAGGTGATTCTGTCGTTTATCGACTAGTAAAGTCATCAGAAGATCAAAACAAATTGCAAAACGATTTAGAAAAGATATCTGTATGGTGTAAAAATCGGCAGTTGACTCTAAATAACGAAAAGTGTGAGGTCATCCATATGAGTGCTAAAAGGAATCCGTTGAACTTCGGTTACACGACAAGTCAGTAAAATATAAAGACAGTAGATTCAACTAAATACTTAGAAATTACAATTACGAACAAATTAAATTGGAAGGAACACACAGAAAATATTGTGTGGAAGGCTAACCAAACACCGTGATTTACTGGCACGACACTTAGAAAATGTAACAGATGTACTAAGGAGACTTCCTGCACTACGCTAGTCCGTCTTCTTTTAGAATACTGTTTCGCGGCATGAGGTTTTTATCAGATAGGACTGACCGAGTACGTAGAAGTAGGTCAAAGAAGGGCAGCACGTTATATATTATCGCGAAATAGGGGAGAGAGTGTCACTGAAATGATACAGGATTTGGGACGGACATCATTAAAACAAAGGCGTTTTTCCTCGCGGAGCAATATTCTCACGAAATTCCAATCACCAGCCTTCTCCTTCGAATGCGAAAATATTTTGTTGACGCCGGCCTATACATGGACAAAGGATCACCATGATAAAATAAGGAAAATCAGAGCTCGTACGGAAAGATACAGGTGTTAGTTCTTTCCGCGCGCTATACGAGATTGGAATAATGGAGAATTGTGAAGGTGGTTCGACGAACCCTCTGTCAGACACTCAAATGTGATTTGCAGAGTATCCATGTAGATGTAGACTATCCCGAGACCGAGCACACGTTACGTACTATCTGTTGGTTTTCAGCATGTAATAAGACATAATTTTTATTTTACCTTCCAAGTGACGCAAACTGAACATGATAACCTGATAAAATGTGGGCGGCATAGGAGAAAGTTCGTTGTGAGGCCTGGTTCATACAGACGACTATAGATACGCAAGTGGAACGAAACTTTCGAAGACAATATGGTAGTCAAAAGCCGTCACTATCGACTTCTCGGGCTTCGCATACGTCATTTAAGGAAATCTACATCTACTGCTACGTGATTACTCTGCTATTCACAATAAAGTGCCTGGCAGAGGGTTCAATGAACCACCTTCAAGCTGTCTCTCTACCGTTCCACTCTCGAACGGCACGCGGGAAAAACGAGCACTTAAATTTTTCTGTGTGAGTCCTGATTTCTCTTATTTTATCGTGATGATCATTTCTCCATAGGTAGGTGGGTACCAACAGAATGTTTTCGCAATCGGAGGAGAAAACTGGTGACTGAAATTTCATGAGAAGATCCCGTCGCAGCGGAAAACGCCTTTGTTTTAATGACTGCCACTCCAGTTCACCTATCATGTCTGTGACACTATCTCCCCTATTTCGCGATAATGCAAAATGAGCTGCCCTTCTTTGTACTTTTTCGATGTCCTCCGTCAGTCCCACCTGTTGCGGATCCCACACCGCACAGCAATACTCCAGAGTAGGGCGGACAGGCGTGGTGTAAGCAGTCTCTTTAGTAGACTTGCTGCACCTTCTAAGTGTTCTGCCCAATGAATCGCAGTCTTTGGTTTGCTCTACCCACAATATTATTTATGTGATCGTTCCAGTTTAGGTTATTTGTAATTGTAATCCCTAAGTATTTAGCTGAATTTACAGCCTTCAGATTTGTGTGATTTACCGCGTAATCTAAATTTAGCTGATTTCTTTTAGTACTCATGTGAATAACTTCACACTTTTCCTTATTCAGTAGTGTTCTCCATAAAGGTGGGGTGGGGGAAGGGGGGGGGGCGGTTCGACCATCTGCTTCAGACGCCAACGTGGCCAAGATACGGCAGGTTTTTGCAAGCAATTCGACGAAGTCGGCGAGTACGGCAGACAGAGGGGTGGAAATGAGACGATCAACAGTTCATATTGTCTTGCATAATATGTTACGACCATATTCCTACAAGTTACGTTGCACTTGGGTATCGGGCGTCGACTATATGAACCAGGCTACACACTGAGCTTTCTCCTGTGGTGTCCATTTTTTATTATGTTTTCAATTGTAAGTCAAAATTGTGTCATTTGGATGGTAACAAATAAGTTATGAGTTATCACATGTTGAAAACCATTTGTTAACATCTAATATAGTTTTAAATTTATTGAAGTCTTAAACTGTAAAGATAATTTATGGACCCTCAGTATATCTGCACTACGCATGAGAATAACTGAAATAGCAGTCATACTATCAAAGAAAACGTATTCACTGCCAAACACAGTTGTCCTCATATTATTATGCGAGAGATGGTACACAATGAACTAGCGTGGAGGAACCCAAAACTTTATACGAAAGCAATAGTAACATGCTAAGCATTCCTTTAACATCGAATAATCTGAGCTAACCAGAGGACAAATGCTAAAAAGCAGGTAATTATTGGTCTGGTATGAAGTTTTATGCCGTTCAGGTTTTTGAGTTCCTGCCCGCTAATTCATTGTATACCGTCACTCGCATAATAATATGAGGACTATTGAGTTTGCCACTGAATACGTTTTCTTTGATAGCACGACTGCTATTTCAGTTATTCTCATGCGTAGTGCAGTTCGAAACTGGTACTTTAAAGAACTACATACTGTGCTACATACTGTTTGATAAGCCGCTAATTCGCGTCCACGACGGATCCAGGAAGATTCTCTGGTTTTGGCTCCTGAGGAAGAATGGATTGCGATTCCTCCACAGGCTTCAAGCACCTACTTGAAAGTGTCTGCAACGAATTCAAGACCGTGATAAAGGTGAGTGGTGGTCACATCTCATATTAATAGCCATTAGTAGGTGGCAGAATAATTTTGATCAGATGGTGTACAGCCGATCATCAGAATTAAAAGTACATACTCTTAGACGATGCGCACTCTTGATCGAACTTACAGGGAGTAAAAAAGAATGAATTACGGATTTTAGCAGAAGATTATGTTTTCTCGTTAGGAATATGGGTATAACTACTATGGACGTTATGATAATAGTGAGACAGTCACAGGTATTTTTGTGACAATTCTATTTAGTGACGCGTTTCAAAAATATCACCATCAGATTCAACTAAGGCAACAGACACCATACAATGTACTGAGTCAAGTGTGCTGTATTGAACTATACAATATGGCGCACTTAAGTTGACTTAGTACATTGTATGGTTTCTGTCCCCTTAATGAAACAGCATAAGATTTTCGAAACGCGCAATTGAATAGAGTGGTCACAAAAATATCTGTGACTATTTTACTGTTATCATAGCGTCCATAGCACTTATTCCCATACTCCTCCTATATAGTGTCAACATGGGAGCACACCTCAATCGCCATTTTACGTCACAAATGCAATGTTTCCTCGTACTTGTGTCACAAGCATCGTCCGCAGTAAATTGATTGATCTTCCGAAGTGTAAAAAAGAAAATGAATTACGAATTTTAGTAGAAAATTATGTTTGCTGCTATTTATGTCACAATCATCGTACATAGTAAGTAATAGATTGTATTACACTACTGGCCATTAAAATTGCTACACCAAGAAGAAATGCAGATGATAAACGGGTATTCATTGAACAAATATATTATACTAGAACAGACATGTGATTACATTTTCACTCAATTTGAGTGCATAGATCCTGAGAAATCAGTACCCAGAACAACCAGCTCTGGCCGTAATATCGGGCTTGATACGTCTGAGCATTGAGTCAAACAGAGCTTGGATGACGTGTACAGGTACAGCTGCCCATGCAGCTTCAATACGATACCACAGTTCATCAAGATTAGTGACTGGCGTATTGTGACGAGCCAGTTGCTCGGCCACCATTGACCAGACGATTTCAGTTGGTGAGAGATCTGGAGAATGTGCTGGCCAGAGCAGCAGTCGAACATTTTCTGTATCCAGAAAGGCCCGTACAGGACATACAACATGCCGTCGTGCATTAGCCTGCTGAAATGTAGGGTTTCGCAGGGATCGAATGAAGGGTAAAGCCACGGGTCGTAACACATCTTAAACGTAACGTCCACTGTTCAAAGTGCTGTCAATGCGAACAAGAGGTGACCGAGACGTGTAACCAATGGCACCCCATTCCATCAGGCCGGGTGATAAGCCAGTATGGCGACGACGAATACACGCTTCCAATGTGCGTTCACCGCGGTGTCGCCAAACACGGATGCGACCATCATGATGCTGTAAACAGAACCTGGATTGATCCGAAAAAATGACGTTTTGCCATTCGTGCACCCAGGTTCGTCGTTGAGTACACCATCACATGCTGTCTGTGATGCAGCGTCAAGGGTATCCGCAGCCATGGTCTCCGAGCTGAGAGTACATGCTGCTGCAAACGTCATCTAACTGTTCGTGCAGGTGGTTATTGTCTTGCAAACGTCCCCATCTGTTGACTCAGGGATCGAAACATGGCTGCACGATCCGTTACAGCCATGCGGATAAGATGCCTGTCATCTCGACTGCTAGTGAGACGAGGCCGTTGGGATCCAGCACGGCGTTCCGTATTAACCTCCTGAACCCACCGATTCCATATTCTGCTAACAGACATTGGATTTCGACCAACGCGAGCTGCAATGTCGCGATGCGATAAACCGCAATCGTGATAGGCTACAATCCGTCCTTTATCAAAGTCGGAAACGTGATGGTACGCCTTTCTCCTCTTTACACGAGGCATCACAACAACGTTTCACCAGGCAACGCCGGTCAACTGCCGTTTGTGTATGAGAAATCGGTTGGAAACTTTCCTCATGTCAGCACGTTGTAGGTGTCGCCACCGGCGCCAACCTTGTGTGAATGCTCTGAAAAGCTAATCATTTGCATATCACAGCATCTTCTTCCTGTCGGTTAAATTTCGCGCCTGTAGCACGTCATCTTCGTGGTGTAGCAATTTTAACTGCCGGTAGTGTATTATTGACGTTATGATAATAGTGAAACAGTCACAGGTATTTTTGTGACCATTCTATTTAGTGACGCGTTTAGAAAATATCACCATTAGATTCAGTCAAGGGAACAGACACCATACAATGTACTGAGTCAACTTAAGTGAGCTGTATTGAACTATACAATATGGTGCACTTAAGTTGACTCAGTACATTGTATTGTGTCTGTTCCCTTAATGAATCTGAGAATCATATCTTCGAAACGCGCAACTGAATAGAGTCGTCACAAAAAAACATCTGTGTCTATTTTTCTGTTATCGTAGCGTCCATAGCAGTTATTCCCATACTCCTCCTATCTAGTGTCAACATGGGAGCACACCTCAATCGCGATTTTACATCACAAATGCAATGTACTTGTATTGGTTAAAAACAGTCTTGGTTGCAGTTTGCTTTTTTATTTTTCAACTACACGTTTCGCCTTATTTAGGCATCTTCAGGCTGATCTTTTCTACATGGACACGAGTGACTGCAAGACCTGCATAACGCGTTCCCTTTCACAGGGGCGAGTAACGGAATAAGATGGGACTCAGGTAGTAAGCATGATGGGGATCATGTAGTGAGCATGATGCTTACTACCTGAGCCCCATCTTACCCTGTTACTCGCCCCTGTGAAAGGGAACACGTTATGCAAGTCTTGGAGCCACTCGCGTCCATCAAGAAAAGATCAACCTGAAGATGTGTAAATAAGGCGAAACGCGTAGTTGAAAAATAAAAAAAGCAAACTGCAACCAAGACTGTTTTTAACCAATACTGTTAAGCACTGGTTTGCTGTATGCCATGTATGGATTGCAATGTACATGTGTCACAAGCATCGTCCATAGTAAATTGATCGATTCTCTGGGGTGTAAAAAAGAGAATTAATTACGAATTTTAGCATAAAATTATATTTGCTCCTATTTATGTCACAAGCATCTTACATAGTAATGGCTCTGAACACTATGGGACTTAACTTCTGAGGTCATCAGTCCCCTAGAACTTAGAACTACTTAAACCTAACTAATCTAAGGACATCACACACATCCATGCCCGAGGCAGGATTCGAACCTGCGACCGTAGCGCTCGCGCGGTTCCAGACTGTAGCGCCTAGAACCGCGTACATAGTAAGTAATATGTTGTATTATTAAAGTTAACGAATAAATCTTAATAGTTAAGTAGGAAATAGTAAAATTATTGGTTAATCAGCTTCTTCTCTACAATATTATTTGAAATAATGATCATGATTTTTCGTTCTCTTCGAACTGCAGGGGCCAATTTCTCATTGAGCTAAAATCACAAAAAAGTCTTTATTATGCGTAAAAGATCCGAATATCTTAAGCACCACACTCAGTGGAAGTATAGCTGTGCCGGTGGGTCGTGCCCGGATAGCTCAATCGGTGAAGCATTTCCCTGCAAAAGGCAAAGGTTCCGGGTTCGAGTCCCGACCCTTCACACAGTTTCACTCTACCAGTAAGTTTCATGAGTCATCCCCCCCCCCCCTATCCCCCCCCCATTATCAAGTACTTAAGTACTTCCACAGTCAAGCCACTTGGTGACGTCGACTGGACCGCTCTGTGCTGAGCGACATCGGAGCGGCTGCAGCTGCCCACGCAACTCCGGCGGCGGCCTCTCCGCCCGGATTACCGGAAGCTCGCAGCCCGCGAAGGCTCTGCGTAAAAAACGCAGCGGGCGGGTGCCCCCGGGCGAGGCAATGCCCCACATCATGGCTGGCGCTGTTCCCTTTTGCAAACCGCTCTCAGCGAATGTGTCGCCTCCCCTGTCCAGACTGCTCCGCGCCTCGCTTCATTTTTCGATTAAATTCTACTTTTTTATTATTGAAATACTGATTACACAGGAGTGACATTATCTACATCAAAGGCGCCCCCCCCCTCTCTCTCCCGTCTCCGTGCTTGTCCCCTCTTCCACTTCCCCTCTGTCCTCCCACCGCAGTCCTCCTGCAGTCTCTTTTTCCTTTCCGTAGTCTATTTGTCGGAGCGCGCTCGCCGCCCGCGCATATGTACGCGCGTATATTTTTTTTTCCTCTCCCCCCCCCTCCCGTCCGCGGAAGGTATTTTTATTATATTTTTATGACCGACATCAAAGACTAAATCTGTTGATCAGCGAACTCATATGTAAATTATAACAAAAATGTGATTATATCTTGCGCGAGTGTGACTGTCACCGAGCGGTTCTTTTGATCTGCGCTGCGGCCCGTGTTGTTATTTTAACAGTCGAATCCCATTACGGAGAATTTCCATGCACGCGGCCAGTAGCGTCCGCCTACCGGCCGTTTTCTCTCTTCTCCTCTGTTTCTGCCGCACAGACTACGTCTCTCTGTCTCCCGACAGCCGTGTTTTTTGGCGCTAGAAATGTGTACATGCTCATCCGCTCCTGTTTTTGTGTGGGTGTGTGTCGCGCACGGGCGCGCGTGTGTGTGCGTGTCCCTGTTTTTCATTTTTCACTGCGTTACGGGAGCAGACGGGATAACGAGCACGTGACAAAGGTTTGCGGTAGCATCGCTGACGCGTTCTCGATTCCTGCAACAAGATCACGGACCATTCGTTTGAATATCTACTCCAAAACTGCGCCAGTACACCTACTCTGCTTACCTGCGAACTGACCGTTCAAAACTCACAATTTTTCTGTAATGTAATACATTCGCAAGAACTGCAACCAAGCAAACTGGCAGCATTGGTTGTAAGAGATTTGAAATCATTTATTACAGCGGATCGATTTCGGTCATGAAAGCACATATTACAGCTTCAACGTGGCGTCAGTACAGAAGAACATAACAGTTTACTACCAAATTTTGAATTCAAAATCTGGTCGTTAGTTGCTATGTTCTATTTTGACGTCTTGTTGAAGTTGTAATAGGAGCTTTTATTATTCAAGACTTACATTTGCACTCAACACGATCACACAGTGACTGGAATCGATTTGCTGTAATAGATGATTTCAAACCTCCTCCGATCGATGCTGCGAATTTTCTTGTTTACAATATTAATGGTTCAAATGGCTCTGAGCACTATGGGACTCAACTTCTGAGGTCATTAGTCCCCTAGAACTTAGAACTAGATAAACCTAACTAACCTAAGGACTTCACACACATCCATGCCCGAGGCAGGATTCGAACCTGCGACCGTAGCGGTCTCGCGGTTCCACTGCAGCGCCTAGAACCGCACGGCCACTTCGGTCGGCACAGTATTAATATTGTGGTCGTTGAACACATTGTTCCATAGGAATCCATCCTCAACAAAATTTGGAAGAGTTACTATCTTCTCACAGAAGAGGTAGACATCTGTTTTCTAAAGGCGATGCTATCTTTTCGTTTCCGAAGTTGTAATTGTTCTTCCACACCGATCAACTAATGCTGCAGACCATATAAACTTATGTCTGATGTGCATTTACATGTACATCTACATCTACAGACATTCTCCGCAAGTCACCGTACGTTGCTTGTCGGAGGGTCACGATTACTCCTACTTGTCGTTTCCTCTCCCGCTCCATACCCAAATGCCAACGGCCTTGCCGCAGTGGTAACACCGGTTCCGTCAGATCACCTAAGTTAAGCGCTGTCTGGCTGGGCTAGCACTTGTATGGGTGACCATCCGGTCTGCCGAACGCTGTTGGCAAGCAGGGTGCACTCAGCCGTTGTGAGGCAAACTCAAGACCTACTTGATTGAGAAGTAGGGGCTCCGGTCTCGTAAACTGGCATACGGCCGGGAGAGTGATGTAATGATCACAAGGTCCTCCGTATCCACATTCCGTGACGCTTGTGGGCTAAGGATGACTCCGGTGGCCGGTCGGTAACATTAGGCCTTCCTAGGCCTGTTCGGACGTTACTTTAGTGCACACCCAAATGCACTCAGCGGAAAGCATCTTTTTGTTTGCCTCCATACTAGCCCTAACCCCTCTCCTCGGTTCTGCATTTCCCGGAGCGCGAAACCGACGAAAGCCTCGAATTTCTTTGCAGTATAACAGTAACAGTTTTAAAAAAGTGTTAATAAAGGGTTTTTTCCACTTGTCTACTCCTACCTTCTCCCATCTCTCTGTGACAGCTGAAGATTATCCTCACTTTTGCATTTGAAATGATGCTGTAATTTCTCAATATTTTTCAGAGCTCTATATTTTCCACAGTTTTACATATACAGACATGATTGGTACGTGCATACAACCGCAAACTGACCAAGTTTGCATCTAGCGCCCTACATATGTTCTATGAGTGCACTTCAAGTCACACCGCCGGCCGCGGTGGTCTCGCGGTTAACTTCTGAGGTCATCAGTCCCCTACAACTTAGAACTACTTAAATCTAACCAACCTAAGGACATCATACACATCCATGCCCGAGGCAGGATTCGAGCCTGCGACCGTAGCGGTCGTGCGGTTTCAGACTGAAACACCTAGAACCGCTCGGCCACACCGGCCGGAATTTAGGAATTTAACTGGACTTTTCGTTGGTTTATTTAAATTTCTAATGTACAAGACCTGTTAACAACTCATCTATTGCATGACTTCAATATTTAACATGAAATTATATTTCTATTATTGTAGCGAAAGTTATCATTTGCGATTACGTGTTGTAAACTATCTCCATCGGCTGTGCTGGCTTATTATCGATACATGGTTGAAGGGCAACGCCGGATTCCATACTCCTAGATATCGGTACGGCATCTGACATGTTGCCGCACTGCCGACTGGTAACGAAGGTGCAAGGTTACGGAACAGGTTCCCTGATACGTGAGTTCAAATGGTTCAAATGGCTCTGAGCACTATGGGACTCGACAGCTGAGGTCATAAGTCCCCTAGAACTTAGAACTACTTAAACCTAACTAACCTAAGGACATCACACACATCCATGCCCGAGGCAGGATTCGAACCTGCGACCGTAGCAGTCGCGCGGCTCCGGACTGAGCGCCTAGAACCGCTCGGCCACAACGGCCGGCGATACGAGAGTGGCCTGACGACTTCTTAGTAAAAGAAGCCAGTACGTTGCCCTCGACGGCGATTGTTCATCAGAGAAATGGGTATCGTCAGATGTGCTCCATGTAAGTGCGACAGGACTGCTGTTATTTTTCATATGCATAAATGCTTTGGCATACGGGGTAAGCAGCAGTCTGGGACTGTTTGTCGATGATGCTGTGGTGTGTGGAAGGTGTCGTCGGTGAGTGACTATAGGATACAAGATGACGTAGACAAAATTTCTACTTGGCGCGGTGGAGCCACAGGTGGCGATCTAAGAGGAACGGTACCCGCAATCAGCCTTTGCTTTCTCAAGATTTAAGACAAATATGGCACTGTGCTACTGTATTTGTACTGGAGTGACTTGTTTATAGTTGCACCAGGGTTGCAGTTCTTTTTTAAAGACTGTGTAGTGCGACTATGCGCAGTACCAATAAACTAATTGCCGGCCGCGGTGGTCTCGCGGTTCTAGGCGCTCAGTCCGGAACCGCGCTACTGCTACGGTCGCAGGTTCGAATCCTGCCTCGGGCATGGATGTGTGTGATGTCCTTAGGTTAGTTAGGTTTAAGTAGTTCTAAGTTCTAGGGGACTGATGACCACAGCTGTTAAGTCCCATAGTGCTCAGAGCCATTTTTTGAATAAACTAATTTAAGAATATATTGTGTTTCAGATCAGTGATGGATGGTGTGTCTCCTAAATTAACTGAGGTGGATGTGATTATTTATTTTCAAATGCTTTCTGAAATGTGCAGTTCTAAAATCTCCGCATGAAGATAAGACAAACGATATTCTTACGATAAAAATTTTGCGTTCACTTGCTTTGTTAGCGGCATCCGTAGCGACGGAGCATTTTTGAATGAGTCACTTGCTAAATGTAGGACGCTAGTTGTGATTCTTTTTACTGGTGACTTAGGTTTAGCGCTGCATTTTTATTTAGGCAGTTACACGCTTTAATTACGCGGTTTGGAATTTTATAAGAGGTGATCACGGAAGGAGTTGATTAGCCACGAAACTAACGTAGCCAAGACTATAGTGAAGATGGCATTTTCTGTCAAGGTGCATAGTCCTCTCATTACCGGCAATACATGGAAACATGGATTTGGTACATATAGTCGTGTTTCGCACCTTGAAATATGCAGGAACACCTGAAAGACATCGACCTCAGGCACTCGCCTAAATAAGCGCACCCCTACGATATATCTGTTCGTCATGTTCACATTCAAAGATCGTGAGCGAACTGAAAGAATTCTGGATTTGAAAGGTATCTGAGGCTATAGAACAGACAAAGCGTATAAAACTGGAGTGCTCTGCTAGTGGGTTTTTCGAACTTCCTTCAAAAAAACAGAGTATGCAGTTTAACTTCGGAATGAAAGGCTTGCTCATCTACGTATTCTAAAATTATTAATAAATGGGAATTTACAACTTCATTGCGCTACTAGCAGGCCATCCGCGTGAGAGAAAACTAAGCACACATCAAAAATCACTCAAGTGCGAAGCCACATAGCAGAATTACTTACCCATCGCGACATAGCTGCAACTTGTTGAGAGAACGTTGAACTAACGTCCTCCTAAATGGCTTCACGGACAAAAATTAGACTTTCTCATTCACGAAACTCACTGATCGACGACAAAGTTTCTTGCATCTGCACGAAACTAAAACCTGCTGCTACTTGAAAATAGTTGTGAACACTTGTCGGAGAGTATAAAATGAGTTAGAACATCTAAAAGCAATTTGATAGCACCGAAGCTAACACTTTTACTGAGCCTTACTGCACGCGTCCGTCCGCTACGGATGTCGGCTATCGTGTCTCGGTGGACTTCAGTACAGAGTATTAGGAGTCATCTCTCTGCATTTTACGGATGATAATTATGCCAGTCTCAGATTTATAGTGTACTGATGTTTATAATGAAAGTGGACTTAACCTAATTAAGTACAATTCCTTCAGTAGTCGGTGATTAACAAGTCCTATATAATCCCAAGTGTTAATAAGTTGGTAGTACTGACTTTGTGACGTCTGCGTTACTTCGATGTCTTGGTCAGCAGACCTCGTCTGAGAATTCTCCCACGACGGAGTCTTTCCATGTGTTACTTAAGCTACGAAAGATCTACATGCGCCAAGAATATTCTAGGGCAGGAGTTCAAATGGTGCAAATGGCTCTGAGCACTATGGGACTTAACTACTGTGGTCATCAGTCCCCTAGAACTTAGAACTACTTAAACCTAACTAACCTAAGGACATCACACACATCCATGCCCGAGGCAGGATTCGAACCTGCGACTGTAGCAGCCGCGCGGTTAGGGCAGGAGTATGCAAAACACGGCCCGTAGGCCGCATCCGACCCGTGAAGCAATTTAATTCGGCCCGCGCTTGGGCAAATGTTTTTTAAGTAGCGCGTTATTCTTCGCGCTCGTCTGTAGAGGCCGTTAGGAATATTGCTCCGTTCAAAGCACATCAGAACGGACTTCACTTTTTTCATAAATGTTGTTGTTGAAATTAAGAATTTTTAAAAAAGAAAAAAAAACAATAGAGACTCCACCAGGAGCGCCCTGCCTGCAGCTGTTCGTCACTTCCTGGCTGTATTTCTTGTTTTGACAGATCAAGGTTTTCTTTCTTCCGAATACGTGTGCAGTATGTCCGCTGAAACTATAAAGAGAAAAGTGGATATTAAACATCCTATCGCCAGTATAGCGTGGGGAGTGAAATATTTCGTTTAACAGAAAGACAACAAAGCTACGAACGTTACGTCTAACGAAGTTATTGCTGTTCATAGCCAATGCTCTGTTAACCACAAGGGCTCTGTTTTAACGTGTGCGTAGGCTTCTCACCCTCCAGATATGCTTTTTCTGGACTTTCCATTATAACTGCGCATAATATTTATCGTTATATAACGGTTCGTATTACAATAATTGGAAATTTTTACAGTAGGGTCAGAAAATTCCCCAGGTATACAATATGTGATTTTCAATATTTCAGTTTTATTACGAAAATAAAAACTTGGCAACCATGCACCTCCTCGAATGACACTTACATGTCCGTTGCTGAAAGCAATTCGTAGAATGTAAATACACATCCACTGTTACAACAATTGAGAATTGAGTTTTGTGAAGTAAGGCGTGGTATTATATTTTATCCATAATGGATTATGTACATCTCGAAATGGGTTACAGTTTAGAGGAGGCTTTGACAGATATACAGGAGAGTGGTAATGATAATGAAGCAACTTTAAAAAAGAAGATGAAAGTGATGCCGATGTAGATGTGATAGAAGACGATATACAGGTCGGAGATGAAGTGGATGTGAATGAATGTGGAAAAGATGATAATGGCATTTAGGAAACTAGTGCGTCTACTCTTCTATCTTGAAGTGGATAGATAGCATACGATATAGTACCACTTGTTGTGCGCAAGCAGGCTTCCAGGAATATTACACTTCAAACTGCACGTATTCCACGTCACCTTAGCTAACAATTACACAAAAGAGCAGGTTGTCTCAGACTTTTTATCACCAATCACATGCTGAGTGTAACAGCAATGCATATCAATAATCGTGCAAAAGTCAACAAAATTCTACACTCATATCTTGAACGCTGAATTGAACTTGGCTACACTTTGGTGTTCTAGTAATAGTTGATTTACGCAAAGCATATGCGAAACCTTTGAGTGAACTTTGGTCAGATGAGTACGGCTTAACTATTTTTTCGAGCCACAATAAGTTTGTCAAGATTTTGTGATATTCTGGTGTGTTCGGGTTCGATGATAAACTCGCAAGAGAAGGAAGAAAAGTTGTTTCTGGATCAAAAGCTGGTAACTATACGGACTGTGGTTGAAATGTCCATTGAAGCATGTATTTCGTCTTATATCACTGGGTGTTATCACGGATGTGCCACATAAAACTGGTACGCGTCATGCCGGAGATTCAAGTAACAATGAACTAACTAAAAACACAATAGACAACAGCAACTTGAAGAATACTCGTATACAGTTGCCTCTTTATAAGAGATACTGGAAATGGAAGAAATGGGTATTTAGGCATCGCTGACTTCGTTTTTTTAGCTCAGAAAGACGCAACAGTTTGGTAGCAGAGCGTCGTTTTGTTCTGGGTCCCATTGTTAGTTGTAGCAGAAACATTCGCATTTAGTATAATCTGTTTTAAGGCCTGTTAATGCGTGTGTGAAGAGATTTTGTGTGTCGAATTTATGTTGCGGTAGGAGAGAACCAGTCACTCGCAACCCAGAGGGTGTCTAGGCTTAACCACCTCCGAAATGAACAATCTGTGTTCGAGTTAAATATAGAGGAACAACCACCGATGAGACCATCTCGGAGCTAAACGCGCGCTTGCGGGTAGCCTTGGACCGACCGGTGTGCTCAGCAGCCGGACACATAGGGGAGGTAGATGTTGCATTGCATTTATGCTCTGCCTCTCTCTCAGGTGTACGAGACAACCTCGAATTCATGCGGACAGTCAGCCCTGCAGTACCCTAATTACTAGAGTGCAAGCCCACCTCAATCATTCAGTTTTGGCTGCGTGATTTAGAGTAGATAACGGTTACAACTGTGCAAAAGATGACCATTGGGCTTTTGCTTCGCCAAGCCATGGAGCTGCGAATAGAACGTAACGTTGTATGGTGCCTGGAAGAGGGTGATATAGTGGGTGGAGGTATCTCAACACCAGAGCAGGGAATGACTCAGTTCTGTCAGAAGCGAGGTCTGTAGCAAGTCACCTTATTTCAGAACCTTTGCTAAGCTCCCCACTCCTATATTTACCTTGGTGCAGGGATCGAATGTGCTGAGGTTGGATTAGTCGCCACGTATTACTGAAGTGCTTTGCTTGTTGGCGTATTTGGAACTCACGCCAGTGTATTTTGTGTTGTCCACCGAACGATTCCCCAGTTCATTTATTCCATGACAAAGGGGTGGTTGAGTACTATTTTTGCTGGAATGTTAAGGCTCAAAAGCAGTCTGCCCAACTTTCAGAAAGGTAGAACAACCCCTCAGATTAAGACTGATTTAGTTAGTAAATACTACCTACGAGTCCAGGGTCCCACAGACACTCTTCAGGAGTATATCGAGGAGATTTGGATTGACATACTAGCTCTCGATTTATACGTTTCAGAGGAGGAGGCTATAGAAAAATTTTTGAAGGGGATTAGGCCCAAGGATCGGTCGCGTATTATGTTTTCACGTAATCCAGCCTCCTCCCGTGATATCAATAAATTAGTTCTTGGTATCGATGAGTTGCACCTTACTGACAATAAGAGAAGAGAGCTAGGATGTTTGGGTCCGAAAACGTTTGTGTGCAGTCAAGAGCTGTAGGTGGGTGGAAGGGTAGAGGTGCAGATAAGAGGTGTTTCCGCTGTGGGAGTTCCGAGCGGTTTGTTCGTGACTACCCCCAACAGCGAGAGCCACGGCCTAACAGCTGGCGTCCAGGGAGAGGAGGCACCATAAGGCGAACACCGCATAATGCCGGTTCTCAGCGATCTCTGTTTGTGCTTCCTTGAACCATCAACTACTACCAGTGGTGTCTTAGTAACAATTCTATTTGTAGGCTTTCTCCCTTGCAGCCCACGTTACGGGGTGTCGTGCTGTCAATAGGCAGGTGTTACGCTTGATGGCTTGTTATTACACTCTTTACAAGATTTTTCGTGATCTATTCAAGTATTGGTTGTTAGAAATCTATCAGTCAGTTTGTTATTGGGCTATGATTGGATACAGCAGATGGGCTTAGTTTTAGATTATGATAGTAAAGCATTTTCCTTTAGTTTTTGCACTGACAAGAAACTCAGATTATATTAATGTCAAGTTGTGACAGGAGTTAATAATGTAGCTATGGAGAGTTCTGTGTTTGGCGTGAGACATATCCAGTAGGGAGGCTGAGGGCCTATTAAAAGTTCGTAATCCGTTTACCGACTTCTTGCCCATTAAATTGGGCGTCATCAATAGGATCCATTATACGATACAGCTGACCGATGATGTTCCAGTTAGGCAACCCCCATATCGACTTTCACCACTCAAGATGGAGGCGTTACGACGACTAGCTGACAAAATGTGGGAGTCAGGAGTCATTAGACAATCTGCATCTCCTTATGCCTCATTCATGTTTCTGTTGTCCAAAGGGGAGTTTGGGTACAGGCCGACCATTGACTATAGGCACATGAATCAGTAGGTTATTCTGGAATGTGTTCTGTTACCCGACTTACGCCATTGTTTTATCTGGTTTTCTGGGGCAAAGATTTTTAAGGTCTTGGATCTTAACCAAGCGTATTATCAGACCCCGCTGACTGAAGAATCCAAGCCGGTGACGGTCACCTGCACTGACTGGAACTTATTTAGTTTAACAGTTGGAATTACAATGAAATGAACACCCTTAGCTGCTTACAGGCGTTGACATACGTCAACGGGGACCTATGAAAATGTGTGCCCCAACCGGGACTCGAACCCGGGATCTCCTGCTTACATGGCAGACGTTCTATCCCTCTATTTTTTTAACCCTCTAATAATAATAATAATAATAATAATAAATAAATAAATAAAAAAAGAAAAGGGCCAAATGCCACCGCCACTTTTCATCCTATTACAAAAAATCTGGTCCACTTCAGGTGTTGGCTCCTGACGAAACCTACCCCAGAGAGCTGCCTATATACCAGGGGAAATATGGGAAATCAAGGTTAGGGCTATCCTTACAAACAAAACAAAACCTTCCTTTTCCTGAATTGTATTTTTATTGTTTTTATGTTTTCTTTTTTTTGTTTTTTTTTTTGTTTAGTTTTCTTGTGTAATTGATCGGAGGTCATCTGCGCCCCGCTGGTAATATGTCGAGTCACGTCTTCTCGAAATTAATGTGTTCCGTTCAATTGTTCAGAAATGTTCATTGGTTCGCACATTCCAGCTGCGAGGCGGGTCGTGGAAAGCACTCCCATGGAAGTTCGAGAAAAATTGTCTTTATTTTGGGTGACGGACAACGAGATAATGACGGTCATGGAGGTATGTCCAAAAATCGAGTACAGAGTTTACAGTTTGTCCAAATAGGTAGTGAATGGCATGTCCGCGAATCCAATTCACAGCATTGGTCTTTGTTCGAGGAAAATATTCACGTTCCGGAAATAATAATGAAAGGGGAGTGATCCGATCCGGAATGTCCCGCGTTAGAAAAGCGACAATACGACGAATCAAGTGCCAAACCTCCGCCGCCGGTCCGCAAACAAACCGATGTTCATCAGTGTCTGGCACTCCACACGTGGAACAGAGAGGTGACTGGGCGAGGTGGATACGATGAAGGCGGAATTGGTTAATCTGCTTACCATTGACAGTTAGGTAACAGACAGATTGAACATTCGTGTCAAGGTAACAGGCGAAAACTGCGCGCCATACATGACGCCGGTCAAACTGGGGGAACTTTTGTTCAATCGGGTTAGGTGGACGACCTAATTGGAGGACATTGTATACTGCCTTTGTCTTGAGTAAAAGTTGTCTTGGTAAGGTGATGCGTAGATAACTGAGTTCAAGAAAGAAATATCGTATATAATGGAACTGAGCCGGAACATCCGAGCCCATCGCTGGGGCTGACAGTGAGCCGGCGAATATGCCGACAGGAGGAGACCAGTGAGGCTCGTTGGGCAACGTGTCCATACCGTCATCTGGGAGCTGACAAATAGGGCGCGAGCTCTATCCGGCACGTGAAACAGACCTATCCCACCTCGTTCGCGGGGAAGAGTAACGGTTGCATAGTTAACTTTGAACAACAGCCCAGAGCTGACGAAAGATGCCATCGCTGCCAACATGCGACGTGCCACAGTATGCGGGAAAGGTAGAACTTGTGCTACATGGGGAACTCGGGATGCGATATATATATTGACGTATCGAGCTCGTTGGAGAATATCTAGGAATCGAAGGCGATGGTCCATAAGACCTGCTCTGATCATTAAAAGGAGGCGTCGACAGTTGATGGCGGCTGAACGCCGGAGATCAGATGAAAAATCTATTCCCAAACAGCGAATGGTATCAACGGTGGTGAGAGGTGTAACGCACTCCACGGGAAGTCCCGTGACAATGAACATAACTTGTGACTTACGTACGTTTAAAGAGCTACCCGACGCCTCACCATAAGTCGCCACCCACGTCAAAACAGCTCGAACCTCGTCGGCATTACGTAAACAGATGACTACATCGTCAGCATAGGCCGTGCAACAAAATCGGTATCGATCTATGGACAACCCTACCAAACGATGTCTCAGTCCACATTGCAAGGTTTCCAAGGAAAAGGCGTACAAAATCGCTGATAGAGGGCAACCTTGACGTACGGATCGACCTATTTTTATCGGAGGAGTGAGTCTGCCATTGTACATAATCCTGGAAGAGGCACCCCGCAGAAGGCGCATCACTACCGTGATAACGGTGACTGGGAAACCCATATGGTGGAGAACGGCCGTAAGGAACGAATGGTCAACCTTTCAAAAGCTTGACTAAAGTGCAAAGTCGCAAGTGCCCCAGAGAGGCGTTGTGCCTGGGTAACGGCGATCATATCCCTGTAGCGGCATAAAGCCGTGCGGATATTATTATCCCCTCCCAAAGATGCTTGGTCTGGCGACACAACATATCGTTTTTAAGTCGTGCCGCCAAAAGGCGAGTGAAGATTTTCATATCACTGTTGAGGAGGGTGAGAGGCCGATAATCTCTGATACTGTTGCCACCATGCGGTTTATGTACAGGAATAATAATTCCTTCCATGAAAGCGTCCGGCACAGGTACTTCCGGAGACACCAGTTCCCGACAGATGGAGGTGAAGGTGGACTCTAACAAATCACGGAAGGCGCGATAAAATTCGAGGGGATGACCGTCGGGTCCTGGCGAGCGATTGATGGTTCCTGCCCGGATCGCATCGCGGACTTCATCATCAGTCACCTCTGACATCAAGTCAATCGCCGCATCTCCTGGGATACCACCGAAGTTGACCTGTGAGACTTGCTCGATCAACTCTGGGGAATGTGGAATTGCGGCGTAGTGGGCGTGAAGCACATTCCCTATTGCAGACTGGGTTACGTAACTACGCCCTTCTTGGTCTGTTAGGACGGGAATCAATTTTCGGCGTCGATGTTGGCGTTCTTGGATGATATGGTACATCGATGGATGTTCATGAGGCATGCGATCAGCAGTACGAGATCGTACTATCGCTCCTTCTAAATGCCTTCGCATGAGATTGGAGATTTGGGCCTTAGCATGGTTCATCTTTGTATGGCGCTCAGGGGAGGCTGGCATCGTGGAGCATTCTCGTAGGATCCTCCAGGCGACAACATCTTTGCCATACCGGATCAAGGTGTTTCGAAGAGCAGGTTTTGCACACTGGATCCACCAGGATAAGGTAGACGGATACGTGGGACGGCTTCTATTACATGTGATCCAAATGTCTTCTATTAGAAGTCGACAGTCAGGTGAATTAAGAAGTGCCGTGTTCAGTTTCCATAAACCACGTCCGTGCCATACTGCCTGTCTTGTGAGAACAACGTCACAGAAGTAAGCCTCATGATCTGAGAAAGCAACAGGCCGGATTTCAGCCTGTCGAGTGTGTTGAATTAGGGATCGAGAGATGTAGATGCGATCCAGTCGACTAGAGGAGTGCGCAGTGTAGTACGTAAAGCCCAAAAGATCACCGTGAACATGTCTCCATGCGTCGACAAATTGTAGCCGCGTGACGACTGTTTCCAGAGCTGCGCATGGTGAGTGACACGGCAATTTATCCTGAGGTCGCTGGGTGCTGTTGAAGTCTCCACCCATGACCCAGTCATCGTGTGGTCCCATAAAAAGGGGTGTAACTTCATCCGCGAAGAAGGCATTGCGTTCACGACGGTAGCTGGAGCCCGACGGCGCATAAATGTTGAGGATGCGTACACCAAAGAGAGTAAGGGCCATACCTCTGCCGTTGGGGAGGTATAGGACATCTTCGGCAGGAAGACCTTCTCGTAAGATGATGGCAACACCACTACCGGTGTCCGAAGCGGGAGAAAGATGCGCCGTGAAGCCATGTGGTGGTGAAAAATCGGCGACATGCACTTCCTGAAAAAGCGCAATATCTATGTCCGCATCATAAATCGTATCGCGGAGCAGCGCTAGTTTGTGGGGCGCACGAATGGTCGCGAGGTTAATCGTTGCGACACGATAATGCTGGTGTTGGAGTCCCACAGGCACAGGAGCGAGAGGTCGTCGATCTTGCCGGTCCGCTAAAGAGGCTGCTATTGTGGAGAGTTTGCGGTCGCGGGCGCAACCGATGGGGCGCCCCATCATCAGCACCATCCACCCCAGTCCACGTCGTCTGCCTAGGAGACTGATACTGTGATAGGGCATCGGCTGTGCACATCATCCACGTGGAGACGTAGTTTTCGGCTCAGCGGATAGGCTCTCTTCAACATCGACCTGTGGGGGCGACGGCGACAGTAAGGAGAGGTGTTCGTTGCCAGTGGTCGCCTGTGGCGGGTCGTTCGCATCAGACTTTTGGTCATCATAGAGCGGTTTCTCGTCTATCTTCGGTTCTGCATCCCTGGTATCCACCTGTAGAATGGATTCATCAGGGGGTGTACGGCTACGTTTCTTTCTCTTTCGTGTCGAGCCTTGTTTTCGAACAGGTCGTTCAGAGTCTGATTGCGGGTGGCTTTCGTCTGACTCCGGACCAGTCTGAAGGAAAGCAGAAGTAGGTACCACTCCCGGATCAACGTCCATCTCAGTAGCATTTTCAGTCACAGTGCTGCGATGATGCGGCAGGTCAGGATCTGGCGTCTGTGGCACCTCAGAAGGAATCTCAGTAGCGGTTGCATCTACCTGATCAGACGACGTCAACGGAGCAGGAAGACCCTGTGTAGAGGTGCTACCTTCCTGAGCAACCTTGGCATATGTGACAGGGATCTGACTGATCACCGCTGGGGACGCTTCCTCCCCGACCGGCGTCTGGATCAGGCGGCGTCGCATGCAGGCGGATCTGACGTGGCCTTCTTGTCCGCAACCCGCACATGTTCGGGGTTGGCTGTCGTACATGACAATGGCTACACCCCGCCAATTGTCAGGTACGATGGTATATGTTTTTTCAGTTCAATTTTGACCTGACGCACACCATTAAGGACGTGGTAGGTCGTGAAGGTTTGCCAGTTTTCCTCTACGTAACCGATGACATTACCGTATGGTTGTAACGCAGAGACAACTTCGTCCTTCGGCACTTCAAAAGGTAGTTCAAACACCCTAATCGTGCGTTGACCATACTCTGCGAGTAGGTGTTACAGCTCCGACGTGACCATCAGAGTATTTGAACTTAAGTCCATTGGCATGGCGGCGAATAACATCTTCACACACCTCGGTGTTTGTCATTTTAATATGAACGACACTACTCGTGATCGAAAAATGGATTCCGATAACGTGGTTAGGATCTAAACAAACTTCTTCACGTAGGAACGTTTCAACTTCATGTGCACGAGGTCGCGCATGTTCAGCTGGGAAGGAAACTTTCAGGGTCGCACGGCGGTAAGCGCTCGACATGTTGTTCACGGTGGACGGACACAAGCCTTAAAGCTACGACGCGGAAGTAAACAACAGATACCATCTTAGTATATTTAACAGTTGGATTGTCCAGGGGTGCAGCCATCCTCTCCAGGTTATTGGATAATGTCATGGGGAATCAGAAATATAAGTCAGTTTACAATTATCTGGACGATGTTGTTCTTCACAGTGACACCTTCGAACAGCATCTTCAAAGTCTTGAGCAAGACTTACTTCGTTTTCGTGCTGGTGGCCTCACTGTTAAGCCATCTTCCAAGGGCATTTAGTGTCTGGTGGTGGGGGTTTGGATCAATCAAGGAAGGATCAGCGATTCATGTACGTTTCCTCCATCTAAGGCAAAAAACGAAATCGTTCAGTTTATTGGGGTGGCTAAATTTTTTGGGAAGTGCTTGCCCCATTTTGCTCAGTTGGCGGCTCTGTTGAATCAATTGGCTAAGAATAAGGTGGATATCCCAACAATCAGGCTTTGATGTTGTTAACACCGCTCTGGCTAATGCCCACTTCTTGCAGTGCCTGATTTTCAGAAACCCTTCTTTGTGCAGACTGATGCATCCAATTCAGGTGTGGCTGCCGGACTTCTACAGGAAGAGGGAAGTGGAAGGCGCCCCATAGCTTAAACGTCTCGAAAGCTCTCCTCAGATGAACTGAGATATTCTGTTTGTGGGCCTTGGCGATACTATTTGCCTTAGAGAGGTTTCGCTCTTGTCTTGAACATCGGCATTTAGAACTTGAGACCGATAACCAAACCTTATGTTGGGTCCTGGCCCGGCCCAGGAAGCCCGGACGTATTGCACGCTGGGCGATCCGAATATCGCCTTCAGTTTGACCGTTCGACACATAAGAGGCACCGACAATCCGGTAGGTTATGCCTTAAGTCGCATATTCGACGAGGGTAATCAGAGTGATCAGTGTAGTCTGTGAATTGAGAATTCCAATTGGACAACGGGTGTCCTCGCGGAGGTTCCAGTTGTTCACTGAGGGAGAAGCAAGCTTCCTTGACGGTAATTAAGCAGCAGCTTCTGGAAGGTAAGCAGGTGCCAGGTTACAACCTAAGAAAGGACATCGTATACTACCAAACCACGAGCGATAAACGTTTCAAGGCTTGTTTATCTGTTTAACTGGTTCCAGCTGTTTTCTACCAGTCCCATAACACTGTAGTAGGAGGCCGTTTAGGAGTTGCAAAACGCTTACAAAAACTAGGGAGCATCTTACCTGGCCCGTGTTATATGAGGAAGTTCGGAGGTTAGTGAGTTATGTAACAGTTGTAAGGTAGCCAAGGCTTAGGGACTGTTCCATTTCACGAGGGAAAATAGTCCGGTGGACAAGCTGTTCATCGATTACATTGGTCCGTTACGTAAGACGCGGCATGGTAAACTTTATATCATGGGTGTCATGGATGCTTTCTCACAGTTTATACGGCTTGTCCCGAGTTGTGGCGTCTTGGCCGATCGAACGATTTGGCATTTATCTCAAGTATTTTCCATCTTCAGCCCTCCGAGATCACTTGTTAGTGATAATGCCCAAGCGTTTGTTTCACATCCGTTTAGAAGGTTTTGCTTTGAGAATGCCATTCATCATTCCACCACAATACCTTACTATCCACAACCCTTCTTTGCAAAGAGAGTTAATCGGAACCTTCAGTCCTCTGTTATAGTGTTTCATCAGCATTCTAAACGGAAATGGATGCCCCGCTTCCATGTTAAACCTGGCTTTTAACTCCGCTCACTACGTGGAAAGTAAGGCCACTCCAGCCTCCTTGATGTTAAGCTATCGCATGAATTCACCTTTGGCCAATTTGTTGTCAGTTAATGATCCTCTTCCTGAGAAGACCCAGAGGCCATTAAGGAAAATTGGAAACTGGCGAGTAGAAATATAGAGTTCGCACACCGGAGGCAGGATTGCCGTTATAACAAAGGGCGTCGCCCCTTTGAGGTTAAGCCAGGGGATAAGGTGCTCCTTCGCAATTTTGGAGCTGGGCAGCAGGGTAAAAAGGCGATCTCTAATAAGTTATCCTCTCGTTTAGAGAGCCCCTGTCAAGTTCTGAGCGTCCTTCATCCAGTCAATCTCTTTGTCCAGAATATGAGGACAGGAAAAATCTCTACAGTCCATGTATCTTAGGTCAAGAGGGGTGTGTAGTTACATTCTTGTTGTGAGAGAAAAGGAGGAGAGGGTTTTTCACTTTTCTGCTAGGGATGATGAGCAGTGTGGCTCGCCGGCAATACATCGATAATCGATTCGCACGTCTGTGCTATCTTTCGCTGCGGGTTAGGTCAAGGCAGCAGCGGCCGCCTGCTGGCTGTTTTCGAGCAGCTGGGAGGTGAGGCTCCGAGCAGCTTGTAGTTACGAACGGACACCGGTTAACGGCGGGCGTCTCCTGCCTGCTACGACGTCTGGGCTGGCTTCAGAGCAAGATGGCGGCGCGTACAACGAGAGCCAGAGTGGTGTTCTCGTTGGACTGTTTCGCCTCGGCTAACCTGTGGACGTGGAGAGGTGTCTTTCCTGGGAAGCGGCTAGTGCATTCCGCCGGACGTTATTTTCTTATCTCGGCAGTTGCTAACGGCTGGTTCTTCTGTCAAGTGACCGTGTTATGAGCGCAATGCTGCATGTGCAACATATTTCTGATATACTGTCTCACCTTGTAAGCCCTTTGGCCTCGTTATTGCGTGGCTGTCCTATGAATGAACTATGTTTCTTTCAATTACAAAAGTTTAGAGAACCGGCCTTAAATGATTCCTCTAGGGATAAAAGGGATATACTGCAGCCCCCTAAGTATTGCTCACACAGCGGTCGTGAGGATAGGATTAGAATAATTACTGCATACGTAGAGACATTCAGACCATCATTCTTCCCGCGCTCCATTCGTGAGTGGAAAATAAGATACCCTAACACCTGGTACATTAGGACTTACTCTCTGCCATACATCTCAAGGTGGTTTGCTGAGTATACATGTAGATGTAGGGTAGGCAACACGAATGAAGGTACGTTTTGCAGTTAAAGATTTTTTGGTATAATGAAGAGTGGTTACTGTTCACGCAGATTTAAATCTGTATAATGCATGATGAATTCTTGCTAAAGTTCTGGTTGTTTTGCCTTTTAGTGTCGTTCTTTAAAATGGCGATAGTGAATTTGAGCGTTTAAATTTAATGTTTGCGAGAAATATTCGAATTCCGGCGGTGGGCTGGATACGTGCGTCGGCTTGCAGGTGGCTCTGAGTTCTTTCCTGTGTCTGGTATACCAGCCCGTCCGGTTTCTTTATTCGCGCAGTTAAGCCACTGCGCTGCTTTCGTGTACTCGTGTCATTGCTCCCTGTTGGTTGTCGCGTGGCTGCGCTTGGTAACCCTTGCGTCCGCTCCCATCCCGGATTTCCTTAGATACCCACCAAAGCCTGATAAATCTGTAGCCTTGTTATGTATGTCTGTAACTGAATTTGACCCATTCCGTTGCCGCTTTCTTATGGACAGTCTTGGTGTGTGATAGGTGGCTTCTTGAGTTTCTGCCGCCAGTAGTCTGTTACGGGTGGTGCCGTAGCGGTATCTCGCCTAGAGACGTGTTATTGGGTTACCTTACTGGCGGCGTCGCGCCCTAAATTTGAATATCTTGTGATTTTTTATGTTTTTCATTCAGTAGTAGTAATTGAAGCCTAAAACGGCAAATTAAAATGTCTTAATCCAATTGTGCGGGGCTAATTCACTGTCACGTTGAATGTTTGAATAGTTTCGTTATCCTTTGTCCTGGCGAGAAAAAAACCTAAGAACTGAAGTCTTACGTTTTAGTTAAGCTAGAGTTTAAATTCATTTAGTCACGACAGTAGTTTGCCTTTGAGATTGGTTGCTTCTACTGTTAACGTTTGTTAATCGTTGTATTATTTCTGTACTTCCACTGGAGGCAAATTTTGGAGAAGTTACAATTAACTGCCTTGCAGGAGTAAAACTATATTTAAATTTATCCTGTATAACTTGGCCATAGGTGTGGTTTAGTTGTATGTATTAGTTTATTATTCTGTCATTTATTTGATTTTAAATTTTTGGAGATCTTTTATGAACTTCGATTATTTGTCCATGGAGAACATTCATTATCTGAGCCCCTCTGGTTAAGTGCAGCCTTGGCTGTAAATTTTCTTTGCAGTTTGAATTTAATATTATCTACGAGATACAATGTTGCAGTAATTTTAACATAAAGAGACTGACTGAGTACCCGTGTTTACCTTCCCTGAGGGGTGATATCAGTTGGCTCTGAGCACTATGGGACTCAACTGCTGTGGTCATAAGTCCCCTAGAACTTAGAACTACTTAAACCTAACTAACCTAAGGACATCACACACATTCATGCCCGAGGCAGGATTCGAACCTGCGACAGTAGCGGTCGTGCGGTTCCAGACTGTAGCGCCTTTAACCGCTCGGCCACTCCGGCCGGCTGATATCAGTTGTTGAGATTCTCACTGACTACTATATGAAATTTGTTATTTATTGTAATCGTTACAACCAGTTAAACTGAGTGATTGCTAACGGGGTTCTGAACCCGAATAAAGAGTGTACAACTGTGACTGCTGCTGCCCCTGTATGTTTTTGGGTTCCCCCTTCCACTTCACAGCCACTTGCGCTGCACCTTGCGACGTTTTATCTCAGAAAGACGAAACATTAACTGCAGTTCAAAAGAAATACAATCACCACCTCTCCTTGTATGACACATTTAATTTATGTGAACTCTTCATATATCGTTATTATTTCCAACAATTTAGACAAATCAAAAGTATTAAACGTACTTCTGAAAGAAAAATGGAGGCACATTTATATAATGCGCTCTTATCAGCTGCACTAAATCGTCCAGTTTATGGTCTCTCTTGAGATCACTTTATGATAAGGAAAACCTTGTGAAGGAAATTCTTATTTGCATCAACAGTATCAATACAAAGCAACACAAAAAAAGTAATTACGGGCTGAAAAACAAGTTACTGGGGGGAAATATACATCAATATAATTACATGGAAAGGTGCACTACAGCTGACCTAATGGGAGCAATACTGCAGATATTCCTCAGCACAGGACGAGGGACGGAAACTACAGTAGTGCACATCATCTGACGCTGGCTGGCGCTTCTCTGAAGTCGCAGTTGCTAGTTCTTCTTCTTCTTCTTCTTCTTCTTCTTCTTCTTCTTCCTGTGTTTCTACGTTAAAGCTTGTTTCCTTCAGTACCCGTCATTCGATTCTGTGGCTGTCGCTCCATCTTTTCCTTGGACGACCACTATTTCTTTTACCAGCTGATAATTTGTTTCTCCTCCCCCCACGAACCATGGACCTTGCCGTTGGTGGAGAGGCTTACGTGCCTCAGCGATACAGATAGCCGTGCCGTGGTTGCAACCACAACGGAGGGGTATCTGTTGAGAGGCCAGGGAAACGTGTGGTTCCTGAAGAGGGGCAGCAGCCTTTTCAGCAGTTGCAGGGGCAACAGTATGGATGATTGAACGAACTGGCTTTGTAACACTAACCAAAACGGCCTTTCTGTGCTGGAACTGTGAACGGCTGAAAGCAAGGGAAAACTACAGCCATAATTTTTCCCGAGGGCATGCAGCTTTACTATATGGTTAAATACTGATGGCGTCCTCTTGGGTAAAATATTCCGGAGGTAAAATTCGGATCTCCGGGCGGGGGCTACTCAGGGCGACGTCATTATCAGGAGAAAGAAAACTGGCGTTGTACGGATCGGAGCATGGGATGTCAAATCCCTTAATCGGGCAGGTAGGATAGAAAATTTAAAAAGGGAAGTGGATAGGTTAAAGTTAGATATAGTGGGAATTAGTGAAGTTCGGTGGCAGGAGGAAAAAGACTTCTACTCAGCTGAATATAGGGTTATAAATACATCAAATATGGGTAATGCAGGAGTAGGTATAACAATAACTAAAAAAATAGGAGTGTGGGTAAGCTACTACTAACAGCATAGTGAACGCATTATTGTGGCCAAGATAGACACGAAGCCCACGCCTACCACAGTAGTACATGTTTCAAAAATGGTTCAAATGGCTCTGAGCACTATGGGACTTAACATCTGTGGTCATCAGTCCCCTAAAACTTAGAACTACTTAAATCTAACCAACCTAAGGATATCACACACATCCATGTCCGAGGCAGGATTCGAACCTGCGACCGTAACGGTCACGCGGTTCCAGCCTGAAGCGTCTAGATCCGCACGGCCACACTAGTACAAGTTTATATGCAAACTAGCTCAGCAGATGACGAAGAGATTAATGAAATGTAAGATGAGATAAAAGAAATTATTCAGATAGTGAAGGGAGACGAAAATTTAATAGTCATGAGTGACTCGAATTCGATACTAGGAAAACGAAGAGAAGGAAACGTAGTAGGTGAATAAGGAATGGGGGTAAGAAATGAAAGACGAAGCCGCCTGGTAGAATTTTGCACAGAGCACAACTTAATCATAGCTAACACTTGGTTCAAGAATCATAAATGAAGGTTGTATACATGGAAGAAGCCTGGAGATACAGAAAGGTTTCAGATTATATAATGGTCAGACCCCCCCCCCCATGAACCATGGACCTTGCCGTTGGTGGGGAGGCTTGTGTGCCTCAGCGATACAGATAGCCGTACCGTAGGTGCAACCACAACGGAGGGGTATCTGTTGAGAGGCCAGACAAACGTGTGGTTCCTGAAGAGGGGCAGCAGCCTTTTCAGTAGTTGCAAGGGCAACAGTCTGGATGATTGACTGATCTGGCCTTGTAACAATAACCAAAACGGCCTTGCTGTGCTGGTACTGCGAATGGCTGAAAGCAAGGGGAAACTACAGCCGTAATTTTTCCCGAGGGCATGCAGCTTTACTGTATGATTACATGATGATGGCGTCCTCTTGGGTAAAATATTCCGGAGGTAAAATAGTCCCCCATTCGGATCTCCGGGCGGGGACTACCCAAGAGGATGTCGTTATCAGGAGAAAGAAAACTGGCGTTCTACGGATCGGAGCGTGGAATGTCAGATCCCTTAATCGGGCAGGTAGGTTCGAAAATTTAAAAAGGGAAATGGATAGGTTGAAGTTAGATATAGTGGGAATTAGTGAAGTTCGGTGGCAGGAGGAACAAGACTTCTGGTCAGGTGACTACAGGGTTATAAACACAAAATGAAATAGGGGTAATGCAGGAGTAGGTTTAATAATGAATAGGAAAATAGGAATGCGGGTAAGCTACTACAAACAGCATAGTGAACGCATTATTGTGGCCAAGATAGATACGAAGCCCACGCCTACTACAGTAGTACAAGTTTATATGCCAACTAGCTCTGCAGATGACGAAGAAATTGAAGAAATGTATGATGAAATAAAAGAAATTATTCAGATTGTGAAGGGAGACGAAAATTTAATAGTCATGGGTGACTGGAATTCGAGTGTAGGAAAAGGTAGAGAAGGAAACATAGTAGGTGAATATGGATTGGGGGACAGAAATGAAAGAGGAAGCCGCCTGGTCGAATTTTGCACAGAGCACAACATAATCATAACTAACACTTGGTTTAAGAATCATGAAAGAAGGTTGTATACATGGAAGAACCCTGGAGATACTAAAAGGTATCAGATAGATTATATAATGGTAAGACAGAGATTTAGGAACCAGGTTTTAAATTGTAAGACATTTCCAGGGGCAGATGTGGACTCTGACCACAATCTATTGGTTATGACCTGTAGATTAAAACTGAAGAAACTGCAAAAAGGTGGGAATTTAAGGAGATGGGACCTGGATAAACTAAAAGAACCAGAGGTTGTACAGAGATTCAGGGAGAGCATAAGGGAGCAATTGACAGGAATGGGGGAAATAAATACAGTAGAAGAAGCATGGGTAGCTTTGAGGGATGAAGTAGTGAAGGCAGCAGAGGATCAAGTAGGTAAAAAGACGAGGGCTAGTAGAAATCCTTGGGTAACAGAAGAAATATTGAATTTAATTGATGAAAGGAGAAAATATAAAAATGCAGTAAGTGAAACAGGCAAAAAGGAATACAAACGTCTCAAAAATGAGATCGTCAGGAAGTGCAAAATGGCTAAGCAGGGATGGCTAGAGGACAAATGTAAGGATGTAGAGGCCTATCTCACTAGAGGTAAGATAGATACCGCCTACAGGAAAATTAAAGAGACCTTTGGAGATAAGAGAACGACTTGTATGAATATCAAGAGCTCAGATGGAAACCCAGTTCTAAGCAAAGAAGGGAAAGCAGAAAGGTGGAAGGAGTATATAGAGGGTCTATACAAGGGCGATGTACTGGAGGACAATATTATGGAAATGGAAGAGGATGTAGATGAAGATGAAATTGGAGATATGATACTGCGTGAAGAGTTTGACAGAGCACTGAAAGACCTGAGTCGAAACAAGGCCCCCGGAGTAGACAATATTCCATTGGAACTACTGACGGCCGTGGGAGAGCCAGTCCTGACAAAACTCTACCATCTGGTGAGCAAGATGTATGAAACAGGCGAAATACCCTCAGACTTCAAGAAGAATATAATAATTCCAATCCCAAAGAAAGCAGGTGTTGACAGATGTGAAAATTACAGAACTATCAGCTTAATAAGTCACAGCTGCAAAATACTAACACGAATTCTTTACAGACGAATGGAAAAACTAGTAGAAGCCAACCTCGGGGAAGATCAGTTTGGATTCCGTAGAAACACTGGAACACGTGAGGCAATACTGACCTTAAGACTTATCTTAGAAGAAAGATTAAGGAAAGGCAAACCTACGTTTCTAGCATTTGTAGACTTAGAGAAAGCTTTTGACAATGTTGACTGAAATACTCTCTTTCAAATTCTAAAGGTGGCAGGGGTAAAATACAGGGAGCGAAAAGCTATTTACAATTTGTACAGAAACCAGATGGCGGTTATAAGAGTCGAGGGACATGAAAGGGAAGCAGTGGTTGGGAAGGGAGTAAGACAGGGTTGTAGCCTCTCCCCGATGTTGTTCAATCTGTATATTGAGCAAGCAGTAAAGGAAACAAAAGAAATATTTGGAGTAGGTATTAAAATTCATGGAGAAGAAATAAAAACTTTGAGGTTCGCCGATGACATTGTAATTCTGTCAGAGACAGCAAAGGACTTGGAAGAGCAGTTGAATGGAATGGACAGTGTCTTGAAAGGAGGATATAAGATGAACATCAACAAAAGCAAAACAAGGATAATGGAATGTAGTCTAATTAAGTCGGGTGATGCTGAGGGAATTAGATTAGGAAATGAGGCACTTAAAGTAGTAAAGGAGTTTTGCTATTTGGGGAGCAAAATAACTGATGATGGTCGAAGTAGAGAGGATATAAAATGTAGGCTGGCAATGGCAAGGAAAGCGTTTCTGAAGAAGAGAAATTTGTTAACATCCAGTATTGATTTAAGTGTCAGGAAGTCATTTCTGAAAGTATTCGTATGGAGTGTAGCCATGTATGGAAGTGAAACATGGACGATAAATAGTTTGGACAAGAAGAGAATAGAAGCTTTCGAAATGTGGTGCTACAGAAGAATGCTGAAGATTAGATGGGTAGATCACATAACTAATGAGGAAGTATTGAATAGGATCGGGGAGAAGAGAAGTTTGTGGCACAACTTGACCAGAAGAAGGGATCGGTTGGTAGGACATGTTCTGAGGCATCAAGGGATCACCAATTTAGTATTGGATGGCAGCGTGGAGGGTAAAAATCGTAGAGGGAGACCAAGAGATGAATACACTAAGTGTGGTGTCACCGCCAGACACCACACTTGCTAGGTGGTAGTTTAAATCGGCCGCGGTCCATGTAGTACATGTCGGACCCGCGTGTCGCCACTGTGATCGCAGACCTAGCGCCACCACCAAGGCAGGTCTCGTGATACGAGAGTGGACTCGACCCCAGTTGTACGAGAACCAAGCTACCGCCCAGTTGTACGAGAACCTAGCTATCGCCCAGTTGTACGAAGCCTTTCTCTCTCATTAGCCGAGAGACAGAATAGCCATCAGCTAAGTTAATGGCTACGAACTAGCAAGGAGCCATTTGTATCAGTGCCTATAGCTTACGAGTAATCAAGAGAGATGTATTCCAAGGAATTATTAAAAGTTAAGTAAAAAGCATCTACATACTTTTCTTCTTATTCATTATAAGTTCTCATGTTCCAGACTTCACGCCCGTCTGCTTTATGCCGTGCGTGCACTATCGGCCACAGCGTTAGTCTAGCTTTCCTTTTCAGCACTCCACATCACGGTGTCGGTCCAGCTACCGACACCACAATTATTGGCGACGAGGGAAAAGGACCTTTTTCTGATTGCTTACATTTATTTCTGATTGCTTACATTTATTTGTGTCATGGCTTCGCCACATTCTCCAGATGTACTGTCCGAATTTTATCGCTTGCAGAATCAGCAGACGCAGGCGTTACTGGATGCCCTTGGACAGCTCTTTAAGTTGTTCAACATGTCTATTGTAAATCAGGTCCTATCTGTGAATCAGACTGTGCCTACAGACAGTGTTTCTCGGCTGTGTGACGAATTTGCAGACATTTTTGCACCGGGCTTAGGTTGCGCTAAAAACTATGAAGCACATTTAGAACTGGAAGGTAAACGCGCAACCGAAATTTTTCAGGGCCCGCAATGTCCCCCACGCATTGCGTGATGAGGTCGCAAGAACGTTACACGATCTCGAATCACAGAGAGTGTTAGGTAAAATTAACTATTATCATAAATATGTGCGCAATGCCTCTTCCATTTCAGCTCCGCTTCATCGCTTACGCCGTAAAGGTGTTCCGTTCGTCTGGACGACGGAATGTGAACGCGCCTTTCGCCAGTTGAAATCGGCGTTGCTTTCTAATACTTGCCTTACGCCATTCGATCCCCAGAAACCCCTTTTGTTGATGGTAGATGCATCAGATTTCGGGATCGGTGCTGTGCTTGCGCACAAAGTTGGCTCCCATGATCGCCCTATTGCCTTTGCGTCCAAATTGCTCTCGTCTGCGCACAGAAATTATTCGCAGATAGAGAAAGAAGCTTTGGCTCTCGTGTTTGGTGTTACTAAGTTCCATGATTTCTTGTATGGTCGTCACTTTACCATCATCACAGACCACAAACCTTTGACATCGCTTTTTCATCCGACCAAGCCTGTACCTCCACGTACAGCGCAGGAATTCATTCGCTGGTCTATTTTCCTCTCGCAGTACCGCTACGATATCTTGTATCGGTCCACTGCTAAGCACGGAAACGCCGATGCGTTGTCCCGTTTGCCTCTTGCTGAGGATAAAGCATTCGATTCTTCCGAACTTGCTTGCATGTTCATTGATTCGGAAACCGATGAAGTGGTCGAATCGTTTCCGATTGATTTTCGTCGTGTCGCTACAGCCACAGCTGCTGACCCTGTCCTTGCTACTGTTTTACGTTTTGTTGCTACGCAATGGCCTTTTTCAAAGTCTCGGATCGAGGATCCGTTGGTTCGCCGATTTTTTGCTCACAAGGAGAGACTTTTTGTTCGACGTGGTGTTTTGTTGTTGCGTTCTGATAATGATCAGTCCAGAGTCGTGGTCCCACGTTCGTTACAGTCCTCTGTTTTACGGCTTCTTCACCACGGACATTGGGGTATAGTGCGAACGAAACAACTTGCTCGTCAGCACTGTACTTGGTTCGGAATCGATGCTGCGATTACGAATATGTGTTCTTCGTGCCCGGCGTGTGCCGAACAACAGTCCGCACCGCCGCGGAAAGTCTTTGCGTGGCCAAAAGCCACTTCCCCTTGGCAACGCTTGCACATTGATTTTGCTGGTCCATTCTGGAATGCTCGATGGTTGGTTCTGGTCGACGCCTTCAGTAATTTTCCTTTTGTTGTCCGGATGTCTTCCACGACGTCCTCCGCCACCATCCAAGCGTTGTCTGCTATCTTTTGCATTGAAGGTCTTCCGCAGACTATTGTTTCCGACAATGGCCCACAATTCATGTCCGCAGAATTCCAGTCTTTCTGCCAGGCCAATGGTATTCAACATCTGACATCCGCGCCGTTTTCGCCTCAGTCCAACGGTGCCGCTGAACGGTTGGTCCGGACTTTCAAGTCACAGATGTTGAAATTGAAAGAGTCGCATTCTCGGGAGGACGCATTGTTGCTCTTTTTGTCTTCGTATCGCTCTCAGCCCCGAGATGGTCGCTCGCCGGCTGAGTTGCTCCACGGTCGTCCTCATCGCACCTTGATGTCTTTGCTGCATCCGCCGCATCAGGTTCCTGTGCAGCGGCAGACTCCTGCTTTTGCTCCAGGCGACGTGGTATTGTATCGCAACTATCGAGGTTCACGGCGTTGGCTCGCAGGGCGCATTCTTCGCTGCCTCGGCCGCGCGATGTATTTGGTTTTGGGGGCCTCTGGTGAGGTGCGTCGGCATCTCAATCAGCTGCGCCTCTGTCGTCGCTCGGGTTCTGCCGCTCCCCGTCTGCTTTCAGCGACGGTGCCGTCCGGTCAGCGCCCTGGGGACCCATCTACTGGCTCGCCTCATCCCCAGGTGTTACCGACGATGCCTTCCATTTTGCCCCATGGCGACGCGCCGCCGCCGCCGCAGCAGCAGCAGCAGCAGCAGCCGCCGCCGCCGCCGACCGCGTTCGACGCTTCGTTGCAGCCGCCAAGCGCCTCCCAGGGTCACGCGCCGCCGATCGCTTCCCGTGACCAGCTGTCCTCCGCCATGGAACTCCCGACCGCTCCGGACCACATGACGTCATCGCGCGTCGGCTACCCCGACGCAATGGAGGTCGACACTTTGGCCCCTCCTGTTTCTTTACGGGCGCATACACCGCATGTTGACGTGCACCCTGGACTAGTTTTGCAGGCGTTTCCTAGCTCCCCTCGGACCGGATGGCCGGGTGCGGGTGGCACAGCCTCGCCTGTTGTTAGGCTCCCCACCTCATCGCATACGTCAACATGTGGTCCTCCCCACGGCGGGCGGAAGCCTTATTACACGACCGTTCGCCGATTTGCGGGGGAGGAATGTGGTGTCACCGCCAGACACCACACTTGCTAGGTGGTAGTTTAAATCGGCCGCGGTCCATGTAGTACATGTCGGACCCGCGTGTCGCCACTGTGATCGCAGACCTAGCGCCACCACCAAGGCAGGTCTCGTGATACGAGAGTGGACTCGACCCCAGTTGTACGAGAACCAAGCTACCGCCCAGTTGTACGAGAACCTAGCTATCGCCCAGTTGTACGAAGCCTTTCTCTCTCATTAGCCGAGAGACAGAATAGCCATCAGCTAAGTTAATGGCTACGAACTAGCAAGGAGCCATTTGTATCAGTGCCTATAGCTTACGAGTAATCAAGAGAGATGTATTCCAAGGAATTATTAAAAGTTAAGTAAAAAGCATCTACATACTTTTCTTCTTATTCATTATAAGTTCTCATGTTCCAGACTTCACGCCCGTCTGCTTTATGCCGTGCGTGCACTATCGGCCACAGCGTTAGTCTAGCTTTCCTTTTCAGCACTCCACATCACGGTGTCGGTCCAGCTACCGACACCACACTAAGCAGATTCAGAAGGATGTAGGTTGCAGTAGGTACTGGGAGATGAAAAAGCTTGCACAGGATAGAGTAGCATGGAGAGCTGCATCAAACCAGTCTCAGGACTGAAGACCACAACAACAACAACAATGGTCAGACAGAGATTAGGAACCAGGTTTTAAATTGTAAGACATTTCCAGGGGCAGATGTGGACTCTGACCACAATCTATTGGTTATGAACTTTAGATTAAAAGTGAAGAAACTGCAAAAAGATGGGAATTTAAGGATACGGGACCTGGAAAACTGACAGAACCAGAGGTTGTACAGAGTTTCAGGGGGAGCATTAGGGAACGATTGACGGGAATGGGGGAAAGAAATACAGTAGAAGAAGAATGGGTAGCTTTGAGGGACGAAATAGTGAAGGCAGCAGAGGATCAAGTAGGTAAAAAGAAGAGGGCTAGTAGAAATCCTTGGGTAACAGAAGGTATATTGAATTTAACTGATGACAGGAGAAAATATAAAAATGCAGTAAATGAAGCAGGCAAAAAGGAATAAAAACGTCTCAAAAATGAGATCGACAGGAAGTCCAAAATGGCTAAGCAGGGATAGTCAGAGGACAAATGTAAGGATGTAGAGGCATATCTCACTAGGGGTAAGATAGATACTGCCTACAGTAAAATTAAAGAGACTTTTGGAGAAAAGAGAACCACTTGTATGAATATCAAGAGCTCAGACGGAAAAGCAGTTCTAGGCAAAGAAGAAAGGTGGCAGAAGTATATAGAGGGCCTATACAAGGGCGGTGTACTTGAGGACAATAATATGGAAATGGAAGAGGATGTAGATGAAGATGAAATGGGAGATATGATACTGCGTGAAGAGTTTGACAGAGCAATGAAAGACCTAAGCCGAAACAAGGCCCCGGGAGTAGACAACATTCCATTAGAACTACTGACAGCCTTGGGAGAGCCAGCCCTGACAAAACTCTACCATCTGGTGAGCAAGATGTATGAGCAGACTTCAAGAAGAATATAATAATTCCAATCCCAAAAAGGCAGGTGTCGACAGATGTGAAATTTACCGAACTATCAGTTTAATAAGTCACGGCTGCAAGATACTAACGCGAATTCTTTACAGACGAATAGAAAAACTGGTAGAAGCCGACCTCAGGGAAGATCAGTTTGGATTCCGTAGAAATGTTGGAACGCGTGAGTCAATACTGACCCTACGACTTATCTTAGAAAATAGATTAAGGAAAGGCAAACCTACGTTTCTAGAATTTGTAGACTTAGAGAAAGCTTTTGACAATGTTGACTGGAATACTCTCGTTCAAATTCTGAAGGTAGTGGGGGTAAAATACAATTTGTACAGAAACCAGATGCCAGTTATAAGAGTCAAGGGGCATGAAAGAGAAGCTGTGGTTGGGAAGGGAGTAAGACAGGGGTGTAACCTATCCCCGTGGTTATTCAATCTGTATATTGAGCAAGCAGTAAAGGAAACAAAAGAAAAATTCGGTGTAGGTATTAAAATCCATGGAGAAGAAATAAAAACTTTGAGGTTCGCTGATGACATTGTAATTCTATCAGAGACAGCAAAGGACCTGGAAGAGCAGTTGAACGGAAATGACAGTGTTTTGAAAGGAGGATATAAGAGGAACATCAACAGAAGCAAAACGAGAATAATGGAATGTAGTCGAATTAAGTCGGGTGATGCTAAAGGAATTAGATTAGGTAGTGAGACACTTAAAGTAGTAAAGGAGTTTTTCTATTTGGGGAGCAAAATAACTGATGATGGTCGAAGTAGAGAGGACATAAAATGTAGACTGGCAATAACAAGGAAAGCGTTTCTGAAGAAGAAAAATTTGTTAACATCGAGTATAGATTTAAGTGACAGGAAGTCGTTTCTGAAAGTATTTGTATGGAGTGTAACCATGTATGGAAGTCAAACGTGGACGATAAATAGCTTGGACAAGAAGAGAATAGAAGCTTTCGAAATGTGGTGCTACAGAAGAATGCTGAAGATTAGATGGGTAGATCACATAACTAATGAGGAGGTATTGAACAGAATTGGGGAGAAGAGAAAATTGTGGCACAACTTGACTAGAAGAATGGATCGGTTGGTAGGACATGTTCTGAGGCATCAAGGGCTCACCAATTAAGTATTGGAGGGCAGCGTGGAGGGTAAAAATCGTAGAGGGAGAGCAAGAGATGAATACACTAAGCAGATTTTGAAGGATGTAGGTTGCAGTAGGTACTGGGAAATGAAGAAGCTTCCAAAGGATAGAGTAGCATGGAGAGCTGCATCAAACCAGTCTCTGGACTGAAGACCACAACAACAACAACAACAACAACAATTTGTTTCTTACGGTTTTCACAATATTCGGTTCATCACACTTTCTGTGTGCTCGTTCCACTCATGCTTCCTATTATGTACCCCGCACCTGGTTGTTGTCACTGGAAATCACTATTTTTTGGAGATTAAATGTGATCCTCCTGAATCACGAGCATAGGCGCTTGAGTGCACACCACGTTATCCACTTCTTTTGATGGCCAGGAGGGGGAAGTTTTCAGATGGTTAAGGCCAGCGGGGACTATTTGCAGGTTGCGCTTTCCACATTTCATTTCTTTCTTCGGGTGTAGTCGTTCGCAAAATATTGATACTTTTATGCAGCATTTGCTGGACCTAAATTATCTGGACATACGGTATATAATAATTCAATGGATAGTTACGTTTGATGACGAGGTTAGTTCTTTCTGCACTGGCACTAATCTGATGAAGGGTATGTAGGAGAGCAATACCCGCCTGCACACCAGACAAAATATTTGTCACCTCCAGGAGTCATAACGCTAATACCATGTAACATCACCTCCAGTCTTCATGGTGGCTTCCTTTCGGCGAGGGTAAGAGCGCGTAAGTTTCTTCTGATAAAGAGTACTCATCCACTCAATTATTCACAACGATTCCACAATGTACATTCACGCAAGGACAGTGAAGAGAAGATAGAGAAATTTGGTCTCGTACGGGAGCTTATAGACAGTCGTTTTCCCTAGCTCTGTTTGCGAGTGGAACAGGAGAGGAGATGGCTAGCAGTGTTTACGTGGCTTGCAGTGCATGTATGTAGATGTAGATTGATGCTTAGATTCCCTAGAACCAGTTGCAGGGATATTCCTATGTGAGACCCGTTGTTCCAAATAGTCCTGTATGTTTCCTATGGGATTAAGATCGCTTTTATTTAGTGACCAGTCAAGGTATGATAGGATGCTTGATAGTTCGTCAAACTTGGAACTTGTACTTGCTGCACTGCGAACCGGCTGTTGCAAGAGGGTAATGTCAACATCGTGCTCATCATGAAGAAGGGACAATCTTTGGATATCTTGTTGAAATAAATCTCTTTTTACATGTTCACGTTAATCTGAACGAGTGGGTCCAACATATTGTTCGAAAAACGGACCCAAAACACCACCGAGCTACCTCGAGTCTTAGGACACACTGCTGATTAAAAGCCTTTCATCATTTGAAAATACGCAAAATCAAGACTCTCTGAACTACACTACACGACCCCAGTCATCCATCGCCCAGTTTCTGGGTTGTTTGGCCCATTGAATACGAGCATCTCTATGTGTCTATGTGTACCTTACTCCAAAGTTCGACTGTCTACAGTTTCCTTGACAGTGTACGCTCGTAAACTGGCCGAGATGGACCCTCCATTCACTGGCAGCAGCAATCGCATTATGATGTGAAACCGGCTGTCACTGACAAGGCGTGGAACTCGCCTCCAGCCCATGTCGTATAGGGCATTTATACGAACACTGTTCTTTCGCCGTGTTACATGGCTACTAGTGGAACACCACTACTTTGAGATACGATGGGCGGTCCACGTTGACAGTCCTACAAATTGAGCCATTTCAGTCACGCTGCTGCACTGGGCGCGTCCAAACACGGTTTCTCCTTTCTGCCGTTCTGTACAGCTCCATATCCATCAAACTTACCTAAGCTGATTCCATAAACATTGCTGGCCCATATATATGTACACATTGAAGAGCCAAAGAGACTGGTATAGGCATGCGTATTTAAACAGAGAGATACGTCAACAGGCAGAACAAGGCGCTGCGATCGAAAACGCCTATATAAGACAACAAGCGTCTGGCGCAGTTGTTAGATCGGTTGCTGTTGCTACAGTCGCAGCTTAACAAGATGCAAGTGAGTTTGATGTAATGTGGTGTTATAGTCGTCACACGAGCGGTGGGACACAGCATCTCCGAAGAAGCGACGAAGTGGGTATTCACGAGTGTACCATGAATATCTGAAATCCGGTAAAACATCATCACTGCAGCCGGAGAAAGATCCTGCAAGAACGGGAGCAACGACGATTAAGAGAGTCGTTCAGGGTGACAGAAGTGCAACCCTTCCCTAAATTGCTGCGGATTTCAGTGCTGGGCAATAAAAAGCGCCAGCGTGCGAACCATTCAACGAAACGTCGTCGATTTGAGCTTTCGAAGCTGATGGCCCATTCATGTACCCTTCATCACTGCACGACACAAAGCATTACGCCTCGCCTGTGCCTGTCAACATCGACATTGGGCTGTTGATGACTGGAAACAAGTTGCCTGGTCGGCCGAGTCTCGTTTCAAATTGTATCGAGCGGATGGACGTGTACGGGCATGGAGATAACCTCATGAATGCACGGACCCTTCATGTTCACAGGGGAATGTTCAACCTGGTGGAGGCTCTGTAATGGTGTGGAGCGTGTGCAGTTGGAATGATATGGGACCCCTGATATGTCTAGATACGATGCATCCTGCACCCATTTCCATTGTGAATTCCGACAGACTTGGGCAATTATGGCAGGATAATGCGACGCCCCACACGTTCAGAATTGCAACAGAGTGCCTCCAGGAACACTCTTCTGAGTTTAAACGCTTCCGTTGGCCACCAAACTCCCCAGACATGAACATTATTTAGCATATCTGGGATGCCTTGCAACGTGCTGTACAGAATAGATCTCCACTCCCTCGTATTCTTACGGATTTATGGACAGCCCTGCAGGATTCATGGTGTCAGTTCCCTCCAGTTCCCTTCAGAGATTAGTCGAGTCCATGCCACGTCGTGTTGTGGCTCTTCTGCGTGCTCGCGGGAGCCCTACACTATATTAGGAAGGTGTACCAGTTTCTTTTGGCTCTTCAGTGTAACTTCGCTGATATAATGTATTTCAGCGACGGAGCTTCACATGGCCAGCTATTACCAGTTCTGCAACGCCTATAGCATGCCAAAGTGACCAATGTACTATTTTAAGGGGATGGCTAATACATTGCTCTGCAAGCTTATCCTGGTAAGTGCTGTAGGCCACAAACATCAGTAACAAGCTTGCACTTGTCATTCAATGCTCATCGGCTTCTTTAGCGTGGTCAGATCTGTACGTGAATACCCCGTAATTCACACTCAAGTGCCAGGCAGACTGTTCCCCGAACCACCTCCAGACTATTTCGCTACCCTTCCACTCTCTAATAGCGCGTGAGCAAAAATGAACCGTTAAGTATTTCTGTACGATCTCCGATTTCTCTCTGTGTAGACTGGAGACAAAACAAATGTTTTCATGTTCAGAGGAGGAAGCTGGTGTTTGAATTTTCGTTAAAAGATCTCGTCGCAACGAGAAACGCCTTTGTTTTAATGGTTTATATCCCAAAGCGCTATCATATCCTTGACACTATCTCCCCTATTTCTCGATAACACAAAACGAGGTAGCCTTCTTTCAACTTTTTCGATGTCCTCCGCGAGTCTGGTAAGGATCCCATACTGCACAGCAGTTCTTCAGCAGAGGACGAACAAGCGTAGTGTGGACACTCCTCTTAGTAGACCTGTTGCACCCTTAAGTATTCTGCCAATAAAACGCAGCGTTTGATTTACCTTCGCTACAACATTACCTATGTGGTCGTTCTAACTTCTGTTCATAATTATAATTACTAGGTATTTAGTTGAATTGACAGGCTTTAGATTTGAGTGATTTATCTTCTGACCCAAACTGAACGGATATCTTTTAGTATACATTTGAATGAGCTCAGACGGTTTCATGTTCAGACACAACTGACACTTTCCACATAATACAGATATCATGTGTAAGCCATTTTGCAACTGGTTTCCTTCTGATGACTAGACAGTAAATGACAGCACCATCTGCATAAAATCTAAGATGGCTGCTTACATTGATTTCTACATCGTTTATATAAACTAGAAACCACAGGAGTCGTATAACACTTCCTTGAGGAACGCCAGATAATACTACAATCTGCTCGAAGACTTTCCGCCGCTTACTACGTACTGGCCCTTTCCGCCAGGAAATCACGAACTCAGTCGCACAACTGAAACGATACTCCTTAGGCACCCAATTTTATTAGAGCTCTCTCGTGAGGAACAGCGTAAAAAGGCTTTTGGAAATCTACAAATATGGAATTAATTTGAGACCTCTTGTCGATAACACTCATTATAATAAAGAGCTAGCTGTATTCCACAAGAACGATATTTTCTGAATCCGTGCTCACCATGTGTCAATAGACCCACCTTCGACGTAATTCATAATGTTGTAACACAGTATGTTCCGAAATTCTACTGTAAATCGCCAACAGTGATACTGGTTTGTAATTCATTGGATTATTCGCATTTCCTTTCTTGAGTATTAGTGTGACCTGGGCAACTTTCCAGTTTTTATGTACGGATCTTTCATCGAGCGAGTGGTTGTATATAACTGCTAAGTATGGGGCTATTGTATCAGCATACTCTCAAAGGAATCTAATTTGTATACTATCTGAATGGAAAGACTTGCCTTTATTAAGTGATTTAAGTTCCTTCGCTATACCGGGAATATCTACCAGAGAGTCCAATTGTATTCTGTCCTTTGGCAAACTGACAGTGCCGTTCTTGTAAAAGTTGTGGTTGAGAGCCCCATATGCCACCGATTAGCTTCCTCAGAACGTTAACTCTGTCTTTTAGCTACAGTCTCACACGCCGATGTGTGATAAAATGTGACACCAAACTATTTTAATATTTTGTAGTATCCGTTTGTACAAAAGAAGTACCGAAAATGTTCTTTTCAGGTGCTGCAAACTTGGTACATGACGTACAGTGGTGACTCCTGAGGTACTGTGCCATAGAAGTTAGTCACACATCACACATTCGATTGGTTGGTTGGTTGATTTGGGGGGGGGGGAGGGGGGGACCAAACAGTCCCACAGGATCAGGGAAGGATGGGGAAGGAAGTTGACCCTGCTTTATAGAAGGAGCCATCCCGGCATTCGCCTGAAGCGATTTAGGGAAATAACGGGATACCTAAATCAGGATGGCCAAACGCGAGTTGGCCATCCCGAATGCGAGTGCAGTGTGCTGACTACTGCGCTACCTCTCTCGGATCGATGAGCGTAATACTGTTTGGGCCGTGGGCTGGCTCGTGTTACGCTTTTGATTTAATCTTGGCTGCTATCCTGTGATTAGTCTCCCGTGGTTATCGCGATTATGCTGTTATCCTCTCTCTCCGCGAGTGGCAGTAGCAGCGTGTATCGATATTCGCACCCTTGTACTATCTTTGGCCTCGCGCTTATAGTTTCCGGCTGTGCTGTGTGCGGGCAGTTGGTTGGTTGGCGTGGAGCAGCGAGGAAGTCTCCGTGGCGCGTGTCTGGCCGGGGCCGCTGGTGGCGTCCACACGCGGTCGGAGTGTGAGGGGCTGTTCCCACTGCTACGAGGTCTGTGGCTCACCAATTCCGGACACGAAAGTTGAGTCTTTACTTAATCAACCAGGGAGCCCCAACTGTTCACATTGTGTCGTTTGAATTTCGTTGTGGGTTGTTGGGACATTCCTGTGAACAACAACATGTGTTATCAAGTTGGCGAAATTCTAGCCGCCCTCCTATGGAGATTAACTAAACTTGATTATTTTTGAATTGAAGTGCACCAGCGGAATCGCCTGCCTTGTGGCAGTTAACGTTCCGGTTACCTGTCCTGGCCATTGACGTTAATTCAGGCAGTGTATTTTCCTCGTCGTGTTGTAGTGTGACAGCTGAATGTGTAATTCGTTGAGGGCGCCGATACCTTCTGCGTTGTTCCATTGAACTCCCTGTTGTGTGCTGGTCGGGTGGAGTGGAAGTTATACTGTCGCTTGGTCCGTTGACTGTCTGACGGTTAGGTTGCCGTCGGATTGATAATTGTTGGGCCGACTGCCTGTCCCACCTATGCGAGCGTTGGTGTTTGAATTCCAGGCCGACCACTGGAAACGTCTGAGTGCCGTTTGATGTGCTGCCTTTCTTATGTCTCCTTGTTGTTTGTTTACGTATGGCTTCTAGCCGATTTTAAATTAAAGTTGTTTTGCCCTTAAAGCTTGAGATTGTTTGGCCCTTAAGCCTAATTTAGAGAAATGTTTTAAGATGAGGCCTTCTGCCTATTAAAATTCAGATTATTGTTTTTGAGTCTTAATTGATTGGCCTCTAGCCGGTTTTAAATTAAAGTTGTTTTGCCCTTGAGACGTGAGACTGAATGGTGCATTTAGCCGGGAATTAAGTTCTAGAATTAATATTTGGCTTGCTCTGTTTTTAATGTTTTCTTTACTCTTGTAATGTTTGTCAAATGAATAAAATAGTATGTTCGAGTACAACTGACAGCCACTCATTTTGGCCCCTTTCCACAAATTAAACTATCTGTCCTGGCCTGCGGGTATAGCAAGGGATCTCACTGCTCACCCTAAAGTTATTCAACACGGTGAAATAGATATAGTATTGTTCCAAGACAACTAAATTATAATGTTAGCTCCCAAATCTCTTTGGAAAAACGCAATATTTTACTCTCGAAACGAAGCTCCGCCGCGGATTCAGCAATCGCGGCAGTATATGTGTCGTTCCAGTACTCCTCCTCGTTGTGTGCGTCTGAGGTGACAAGTGCCAGACGAGCGCAGTGTCACCACAAACGGCAGCCGCCACCGACTGCTACTGTGCGTCTGACGTCGCCGCGGGGCTTCGCTGCCACTGTCCAAACGCAGAGGCCGGACAGCTGGTCGTATATGACGACAGACGTTCTGTCTCTTTTGACAGCGGAACACAAACAAACGTCGACACCAGTAGCTTAGAGACCGTGTCTGTCCCTTCGGAGCAACAACAAAGCGCGTAATTCATTATTCACGATATTTCTGTTGTGTTAAGGCGGTAAGAGTTTCTCTTTGGATGGAAATTTTCTTGACTTAAAGCGTTAAATGCCTGTGCCACTAACAACCGCTTCCGAGCAAACTCAAGTAATTGCAGCTAGTTAGTTAAAAAAACTTGCTTTGCTACCTTTCAAACATTTTATGTCATTGGGCAAATGGTCAAAACTTTTTGTTGCAGTGAATTGAACTCATCTATGAGCCGCTGACAGTTTTAATAATGGGTGATAAAGAACATATTTTCTCATTGTGTTGGATATGGACATCACTGTTCTTCTCAAATTGTGGTGGAGCATATATGACGAAGGTATGTACTGTGGCGAAGCAGTTAAAATGCCTAACTGCTTGAAGAGGTACCTACGTGATGACTACTACTGAACGCCAAGTTACAGGGTGAAAGCTATTGAACTATTTGAAATAAAATCGTCGTAACTTCTGAACGGTTTGCGTTAGGACGTTCAAACTGCACCGCTGGCAGCGACCGTGATGGGAATTAGTATGTGCATGGATGGTTTGGTTTAGCGACGAAGCCCACTTTCATTTGTATGTGTTCGTCAATGAGCAAAATTGGAGCATTTGGGGGCCAGAACCCGCATTCCTCAACGGGTGACTGTGTGGTGTGCAGTTGTAGCATCCCCTTTCAAAAATTATGAATGACTGTGGTGGTAAACTTCTACGTTATTTGATTCTCAAACAGCTGAGCAAAACTCAACGTACTCAAACAGATTTCTCTTTACTTATTCTAATCATCACTAAACTGACACACAATATTTTTAGCGCAACGCAATCTGACTTTCAAAAATCCCTACAAAAGAATGGCCCTGACTAACAATAACCTATACCTTTCGTGAATCACTTACCTCAAAAAATCTTCGTTACTGGAACTACTGCAGTACAGCGAGCGCCAATACTGCCAGCTAAATCAAAGAGTCTAACTACTAAAGGCACTAACTACTGATAGGCATAGTTAGCAAATGAAAGGTTATGATACAGAACAAACAATGTATTTACCTCAATAGCGTTCAAGAGTCATCATGTATATATCTATCAGTTCATGACATCCATCTTTCAAAATTTCCTTTTCTGGCGGACACACGTCCAGATCGTCCGCTTATAGCAACCTCTCAAAACTCTGGCGTCTCTCTCTCTCCACATCCACAACTGCTGGCTGCTCACCTCCAACTGCACAACGCTAAGCGCTGTTCACATCCAACTGCCCAACACTACACTAGCGAATATTCCAACAATGCCAACCAGCCACAGACTGCACGCAGGACAGTCAACGTTTTTCATACAGAGCGGTACGTGGCGTTACCAACATAAAAACCTAAACAGCCTACTTACACAGTGTCCAGTCACGGACTAATCGGTCCGATATTCCTCGATGGCAAGGTGATTACCGAGAGGTACGTGAAGGTTTTGGAAGATTATTTCATCCCCATTAGCCAAAGTGATTCTGATTTCGACAAGATATGGTTCCTGCTAGACGGAGCACGGCCTCATCGAAGCAGGAGAGCGATGTCCTGGAGGAGCACATAGGGACATCTACTGGTATGGGCCTCGATTGGCCGGATCTGAACACATGCGACTCCTTTTTGTGGGGCTATATTAAAGACGAAGCGTAGAGCAATAACCCCAAAAATCATCGCTGAACTAAAAACAGCCAATGAGGCGGTCATCGACATCATCGATGTTCCGACACTTCAGCGGGTCATGTAGAATTTCGCTATTCCTCTGCGTCACACCATCACCAATGATGGCAGGCAAATCGAACATGTAACCTAAATCCGAATATCTGCTGTGACGTATACATGTTGAAAAAAGTGTCTGAGCCCCGTAGTTTGTAAATAATTTAAGCTTTGCTCATATACTTCAACAATTGTCAATCTGTACCATTCTTACTACTCGCTTTAATGCACTCGGTACTTTCTAAATGGTGAGTTATCCCAGAAAATTATTCCATAAAAAATTTTCAAATGTGCGTAAAATCTTATGGGACTTAACTGCTAAGGTCATCAGTCCCTAAGCTTACACACTACTTAACCTAAATTATCGTAAGGACAAACACACTCACCCATGCCCGGGACCAGCCGCACAGTCCATGAGAGTTATTCCATAAGACATCATTCAGTGGAAATATGCAAAATGCATCATCAGTTGATTCGTTCGCTTTCACGAGTAGCAATAACACGAATGAGCAAAAGTAACTGAACTTTAATGTTTGAAAAGCTAAGTAATGCGCTTCATCCATGTAAACGTAAGCTTCCCCGCACATTCTCCCAGTCAGTAATATTCTTCTGGGTTTGAAGCTGCATTGTCAAGTATAAAATTCCAACGTTTCGCCGACTATTGCAACACGCTGTTAGCAAATGCACAATGAGTAAGACTTCCTGCAATAGTCGCCAAAACGTCGGAATTTTATACTTGACAATGCAGACTCAGACCCAGAAGAAAATGGTTCAAATGGCTCTGAGCACTATGGGACTTAACATCTGAGGTCTTCAGTCCTCTAGACTTACAACTACTTAAACCTAACTAACCTAAGGACATCACGCACATCCATGCCCGAGGCATGATTCGAACCTGCGACCGTAGAAGTCGCGCGGTTCCGGACTGAAGCGCCTAGAACCGCTCGGCCAGCGCGGCCGGCCAGACCCAGAAGAATTTTATTGACTGTGCTTCATCCACTTTTCATCAGTATGTACACCCAAATATTTGTAAGTTTCTACTTTATTTAATGACCTATTCACGTGCTACATCAATTGTTCGTAGAACTCTATTTGTACTGCAGGACTGAATATACTGTGTTTTCTCAAAATTTAGGAAGAACCACTTAATAATTCCTTGCAAAATGTAACTAACAATCTCATTAGTTGCTTTTCCTCGAATGGGGTTTATTATGAAAGTAGAATGGTTTGCAAAAAAGTTCTGATTGTTGAATAATAAGTGGACGGTCATTCCCGTGTATGACGAATAAGAGTAGAACTAAAATGGTACCTTGTGGGAGTCTGTGATTTCTCCCGTCATTAAATTTTCAACCTTTTGAAGACTGTTTGAATCATTCAGCACAACATTTTGCATTTTGTTTGTTAAGTGTAATTTAAACTAGTTGTTAACTTACCAGGGCAGTATTTCCTCGGAAGTAGATTTTTTTGTGGTTGTGGCTTGTTTTTCTCTAAGAATATTACTTCGTTAATTCTGTCTGTCAAGAGGAGGCAAACGCGTAAGGTGAAAAATAGTACCCCTTAGAGAACTGGTAGCAAGCGATGGGAAGTGTGTATGCCAGGCGGCCTCGTTCAACATAGCGAAGAGGCTACTACCCTAGCTATTGCAGGAACAAGGTGCAACCACCTGCAAACTGTGGCACAGGTTAAAACAAACGAGTCCTCTTGTCTGGACCCTAAGCTCATACTCGGGTTACTCCTGCGATTGGGAGAGAGGGTTGAGACTGAAAAGAAGCTCTTAGAGTTTCAACGAAGTCCACAATTTGCAGCATTATCACCAGAAATGATCGTAGCCCCTTGGTCTTGTGGAATGATCGAACATGAGATTTCGAAGGTTCTGACAAACTAAGCTGCGACTTCCTAGACTTGCGCCATAGGGTTGAGGACTGTGGGGTCCCGTTCAGACACTGCTACTCAGGAAGCTGACTATACGTTAGATGCACAAAGGGTTTGTTTAGATCAGGCGACTGTCCGTCCATTACAGATAGTGATAATTGTAAGGGACGAAGAGGTATCAATATAAATCAAAAGACTCCTATAGCCGGGAGTATTGAAATTCTAGTGATCAATTGCCAAAGTGCTCTTAAAAACCAGTGGAGCTCACATAATACCAGGTACAGACAGCACAGCAGGGGGATTTTTCAAGAAGATTTAAGAGCATATCGAAAAGATATGGTGTATTGTTTCAGTAGAAGAGAAACTTAAACTCACCGAGATAGAAATTGAAACTGCATGTGAGATGAACTGGGGAGACTCAGTATCAAGGGTCGTCATAAGTTTACAATCGGATCCTTGTATAGACCACCCATCATCTCCAAATGTAACACAAAACTTTAAAAAAAATCTATTTCACTAATACGTAAGCTCCCCAATCATTCTGCCATCAATGGAGGAGACTTCAGTCACCCAACAAGGACTTGGGAAAATTACGATTCTGGAAACGGTGAGCAGGATGCACACGTGGTCTAAAGATAACGTCTTTGATTAGTAAGCAGAATTCGAAATACGCCACCGCCTGAATTTTAATTAATGATCAGCATTGTTGCGTGTAACGCCGGAAGTGCATATACTCCTATTTCCATCTATTGTACTATTATTTTTTTCCTTGTTTTGTTACCTCAAGATATGACATTTCTGTCTCTTTATATATTGTAATTGTTTTACTGTTTGTATATATATATTTATGCACTCATGTCGATGTATAATTGGTTTGTTTCGTAAATATTATTTGTATTTTTACGCTGGGTCTTGCCTAGGGAAAACTGCTATCGAACGATTACGTCGATAGGTCGTGTGACGAATCAAAGTGTGTAGGATCTTTGGTAGTGTTAACTCTGCCGCGTGGAGCGCGGGCAGAACGGTCGGAGTCTGGCGGGAGTAGCGAGTGGAGCAGGTGTTGTGTGACGCTCCCGCGAGTTGCCGCGCTTTCGGGGTTTGGCAGCATGTAATTGCGCTCGACTCGCGATGATAGTTTCTGACATGGTGTCGCGGACGGGAAGCATTAGCTGGCGCACATCAAGAGCCCGTTTCGCCTGGTGACCGTGTCGAGAAGAAGGCGCGCCAACATCCAGCTTCTGCAACAGCGACGGCCGACAATGAGTGACTGTCGCCACCTCCTCGATCGACGGCTTCAAACCTTCAATCAACCAACAAGGAAGACTAAAAGCACGTAAAGTTTCAGAACTGTATGGCAGACCTCAGCTTTTCAAATTGTTCCATTTGCCTCGCAAAATTACAGCAACTTAGCATGAACCTCTGTTGCTCATTGTCCCAGTTGCATTGCCAAGCAGGGTCCCTTCCTTTTCCGAAATGAACCCGAGTGTCGTTGAAATTCAAACGCCAGCATAATTCCATTTCACTGCTTTAATTTCAAAGTTCAATTCAAGCATTAGCTGGCTACAATAGTTAGATTACACAAGCACAAATTAAGAGTGCGAGTTTTGTTACCGTATTTTAGCTTACCTGTGACTGCAGCTCAGCTTGGTACGTACTAAATTTTACTATTGTTAATTGTTCAGAATCGTTTAATTCAAGTTCAAAGTAAAATCTCTTGTTTCTAAATTGCGTAGAGTCAAGTTGCTTTTGAAATGATTGTTGAGGTAGTCCAAGACTAACCGTATTTTACTGGATTTCGATGTGCTTCAGAAAGAAAGCTCACTATTAACTTCAGTCACTAAATTAACTTTCGATTTTCCGGTTTTATTAATTCTTTTGCTAAATTAAGTCAGAGTGTAGCGAAATTTATTACTTCTGACAAACTTTCAGTTTTCACACTACACGTGTCAACCTTCAGTTGCCACGCTTCTAGTGTTAATTATATGTGTAATAACCTTTCTTTTTCAGTTACTATAGTAATTGTCCTTAGGACTGGCGACCGTGATTTCCCCCAAATCTCAGATATCTAATTACCGCTAGTTAATTGTTAACGTAACGGCCGCACATTTACTTTCTTTATTAACTTTACCCCTTTTCAAAATTAATTTCCACCAGTTTCATTTGCATTTTTCCTTTCATTTAGATGTAACCCTTTCCTCCCTCTTTACCGATAGATTAACTTCGGTGACGATTGCTTTTCCCAAATTTGCATTAGGTACACGCGGTTTAATTTTTCACTGTCATTAAGGTCGATAAGTGAGGGGGGAGGTTACATGCGGACGAAGACTTTCGACATAAGATGCCACCCTCATTCTGCCAACGGCCTGGTCAAATAGGGAGGGAGAGCGGGCATAGGTTCATGACACTCTCTTGTCCTTGGGATGGGAAACTATCCCTAAATTTGGATGATTCTGCAGTGATCAACGGCATGAGGAAGCAGAAAGCAATGGAAACCACTTCTTTAAAGACACATAACGTGTATTCAAAGGGCATGTGGCCTGTAACTGAAAAAGTGTCATGATGATCTCTCCATTGACAAAAGATTGCAGAAGATTCCTGCATTCGGGGAGGTGATGCCAAGGGGAAGGTGATCATGAGAAAAAGACTGAATAACCAACGAAAGTATGACGTTCTACGAGTCGAGGCGTGCAATGTCAGAAGCTTGAACATTGTACGGAAACTAGAAAATCTAAAAAAGGAACATGCAAAGGCTCAGTCAGTAATATCAACAGCAGCAGAAAATGGTACAACGGTAGTAGAATTCGATATGGACAGGAAGATAGGGCACAGAGCGAGTTACTGTGAACAGTCCAGTGATAGGGTTGTTCTTATCAGAATCGGCAGCAAACCAACACCGACAACGACAGTTCAGGTACAAATGCCGACGTCGCAAGCTGAAGATGAAGAGATAGACAGAGTGTATGAGGATATTGAATGGGTAATACAGCACGTAAAGTGAGCTGAAAATTTAAAAGTCTTGGAATGCAGTTGTAGGGGAAGGAGTAGATGAAAAGGTAACAGGAGAGTATGGGACTGGGACAAGAAAAGAGAGAAGAGAAAGACTGAGTTTTGCGATAAATTTCAGCTAATAGCAGAGAATACTCTGTTCAAGAACCAAAAGAGAAGGAGGTATACTTGGAAAAGGCCGGGTGATACTGTTAGATTTCAGGTAGATTACATCATGGTCACGCAGAGATTCCGAAATCAGGTACTGGATTGTAAGGGGTACCCAGAAGCAGATACAGACTCAGATCACAATGTAGTAGTGATGAAAAATAGGCTGAAGTTTAAGAGCTAAGGCAGGAAGCATCAATACGCAAAGAACTGGGATCCAGAAGTACTAAGGAATGAGATATGTTGGAAGTTCTCCAAGGGTACAGATACAGCAATAAGGAATAGCTTAGTGGGCAGTACAGTTGAAGAGGAGTGAACATCTCTCAAAAGGACACTCATATAAATTAGGAACAGAAACGTAGGAACAAAGAAGGTAACTGGGAGAAACCATGAGTAACGGATGAAATACTTTAGTTGCTCGATAAAAGACGAAAGTACAAAAATGTTCAGGAAAATTCAGGAATACAGAGATACAAGTCGCTGAGGAATGAAATAAATAAGAAGTACAGGAAAGCTAAGACAAAATGGATGAATGAAAAATGTGAAGAAATCTAAAAAGCAATGACTGTCGGAAGGACTGACTCAGCATACAGGAAAGTCAAACCTTGGGTAAAATTACAAGCAATGGTGGTAACATTAAGAGGGCAACGGGAATTCCGCTGTTAAATGCAGAGGAGAGAGCGGGTAGGTGGAAAGAGTACACTGAAGGTTTCTATGACGGTGAATATTCGTCTTTTGTGAGAGGAGATGAAACAGACGTCGCTTTAGAAGAGATAGGCGACCCAGTGTTAGAATCGGAATTTAAAAGAGCTTTGCAGGACTTAAGATCAAAAAGGGAAAGAGCCAAGAAGGAATAATAAGACTGAACGACCAAGAACGAAGTGCTCGGACTAAAAAGGTACAGCGATGTAGTCTTTCGCCCCTACTGTTCAATCAGTACATCGAAGAAGCAATGATGTAAATAAAAGAAAGGATCTGGAGCGCAAATAAAATTCAAGGTGAAAGGATATGAATGATATGATTCACTGATGACACGGCTATCCTAAGTGAAAGTGAAGAAGAATTACATGATTTGCTGAATGGAATGAACAGTCTAATGAGTACAGAATATGGACTGAGAGTAAATCGAAGAAAGACAAAAGTAATGAGAAGTAACAGAAATGAGAACACCGAGAAAGTTAACATCAGGATTGGTGATCACGAAATAGATTAAGTTAAGAAATTCTGCTACCTAGGCAGCAAAATAACAGAAGGAGCCGGCCGGAGTGGCCGAGTGGTTCAAGGCGCTACAGCATGGAACCGCGCGACCGCTACGGTCGCAGGCTCGAATCCTGCCTCGGGCATGGATGTGTGTGATATCCTTAGGTTAGATAGGTTTAAGTAGTTCGAAGTTCTAGGGGACTGATGACCTGAGAAGTTAAGTCCCATAGTGCTCAGAGCCATTTGAACCATTTTTTTAACAGAAGGAGCAAGTAGGACATCAAAGGCAGACTAACATTGATGAAAAGGGCATTCCTGGGCAAGAGAACCCTACTAGTATCAAACATAGGCCCTAATTTGAGGAAGAAATTTCTGAGAATGTACGTTTGGAGGACAGCACTGTATGTTAGTGAAACATGGACTGTGGGAAAACCGGAACAGAAGAGAATCGAAGCATTTGAGATGTGGTGCGACAGGTGAATATTGAAAATTTGGTGAACTGACAAGGTAAGGAATGAGGAGGTTCTGCGAAGAATCGGAGAGGAAGGGAATACATGGAAAACACTGACAAGTTGAAAGGACTGGATGACAGGATATCTGTTAAGACACCAGGGAATGACTTGCATGGTACTAGAGGGAGATGCAGAGAGCAAAAATTGTAGAGGTGGAATACATCCAGCAAGTAGTTGCGGATGTAGGTTGCAAGTGCTACCCTGAGATGAAGAGGTTGGCATAGGAGAGGAATTCGTGGCGGGACGCATCTAAAAAATCAGAAGACTGATGACTCACAAAAAAAATCTGGTGAGCATGACAATACATCCTGCGAAACATTACCAAATGCGATCTCTTGAGAACTACCTAGAACAGACTGTTCAGAAGCCCACTCATGGTGGATATATCTTGGATCTAATAGCACGAAATAGTCTCGACCTCTTTTAGGGTGTCTTCATAGAAATTAGTGTCACTGATCATGAGGCAGCTGTAGCAGCAATGATTACAAAGTTCAAAAGGAAACTAAAACAGATGGAAGGATTTATTTGTTCAAAAACTAGATGAAGAGGCAGTATAGTTATTTGTCACAATAAGGAGCTCGAAACATTTAGTCTGGAAAGGAGCATGTAGAAGTATTATTGCTCAGGTTTGGAACAACAGTTGATCATGCACTTGATAGGTATGTACCTATCTGAACGGTTCATGATGGGAGAGAAACTCCGTGGTATATAGTCACTGTAAAGAAACAGAAAGTACTGCATTATGGGTGTAAAACAAAGCATTCGGCTACAGATAGGGAGATGGCGAATGAAACGCGTTTGGCTGTCGAGAGGGCTATGCATGAAGTCTTCAACCACTACCGTAGCAGAATAATATCGAAGAATTTCTCAAAAACAAAAAAAATAAGTAGAAGAAAGGCAAAGAAATTCTGGTCACACGTAAAAGCAGTTACTTGTACCAGAGTTAGTGCCCAGACACAGGGACCAAACTGAAATTGGGGATAACAAAGCAAATTCAGAAACGCTGAAACGAGTTTTCAAGTGTTTCTTTACAAATGAAATTCCAGGGGTTTCGTTCCAATTTCATTCTCGCACCACTGCGAATATGGGTGATACAGTCAATATCGTCAATATTGTTGGGAAACAACTAAAATTCCTGATATTGAACCAAGCTCCAGGGCCTGATAGGATCCCTATCACATTCTATACCGAATTTCCAAGTGGGTTAGCTGTTCATTTAACCATTAAGTACCGTATAACCCACGAAGAAAAAACCGCGTCCAGTTCTTCGAAGAAATCACAGGTCACGCCCGTCTACAAGAAGGGTAGCAGAAACGATTCGCAAACCAACCGTCCAACATATTTCTCATCCATTTCTTATAGAATCTTGAAACACAAATCTTTGTCCTTGTTGTGGCACAGTCTGCCTCTGCGGAGTCTGATACATTCTGGGCCCTTGGCCACGGGGTATACAGGAAGAAAACGCACACCAACCCATATTTGCATGCGGATAGCTGTCACCACCCTTCGCAGAGGAATGGTGTGCTAAAAACACTGGTGCACAGGGGGCGCACCATCTCTGATTCAGAGAGTGTGCCACATGAGCTGGAACACCTCAAAACTGTATTCCAGAAAAACGGGTATTCGGAATGGCAGATCAGACGCGCTCTCCGCCCCACCTCTTCAGTACAGCTTGTGGGGACCGAAGAAGTCATGGAGGAAGATAGCCACTGCCTATATACCGTAAATGGCATGCTATCGGGGAAAATAGGACAAATATTGAGGAAACGCCGAGTAGGAACTGTCTTTGCCCACCCAATAAAACACGAGTATTATTGGGAAGCATCAAAGACGATCTCGGTTTGCGGAAAGCCGGCATATACCAGATTCCATGTCAGTGTGGGAAGACTTGTGTTGGACAGACAGTGCGCACCATCGAAGATTGTTGCCGAGACCATCAGAGGCACACTCGACTTAGGTACCCCAATAAGTCGGCGGTCGCAGAGCACTGTTTGTCCGAAAATCACGAAATGGACTACCAACATACAGGGTCTGAGCACAGTCATCTAAATACTGGGACAGAGAGGCTATCGAAATTCGTACCAGGGACAGTCTCATCAACCGAGATTGCGGCTGTAACCTCAACAAGGCATGGGAACTAACATTGAGTCTGATTAAAAAGACTCTCAGCAAAGAAAACGAACGGCCGTCCAGGGCGGACGAGGCAATTACACCGACGCCACCGCAGACGCCGACGCCAGCGTCTCAGCGACCGCCGACGTTTTTATTCGTTTCGAATAAAAATATTTTAGTGTATGAAAATTATTTCTTACAAAAGTTACTTCCATTTTATGCTATTGTTCTTATATTCCAAGATAAAACGTACAAGTTACTGTGACGTACTGAACGGGCGCTTTGTTTCTGGCTGTTGTACCTGCACGCGGGGAGCCACCATCACCCAACTCAGAAGTTACCTGTTCTGCATACGGTGCATCTCTAAATTCGGTCCGAACATGCCTAGGAAGGCACAAGGGTACCGACCGACCACCTTGTCATCCTCAGCCAACAGGCGTCTCTTAATGCGCATACAGAGGAGCACACCACTCACCGACACGTTGCCAGCTTTCGTGATCGGGACCGCTACTTCTCAGTCAACTAGCTCCCCAGTTGTCCTCACAAGGACTGAGAGCACCCCACTTGCCAACAGTACTCGACAGACCCCAGTGCTAGCCAAGTCCGACGGTGCTAAACTTCTATGATATCACGGGAACCGGTCGTCTGCTAAGTGATACTAATAATATTAAAGTAGAATTTAGGGACCTATAGCACATCTCTTCGGGCAACGACAAACATTTTCAGAAAGGCAACTAACGCCAACCGGAATAAAACAAGAGAAGAAAGCAAGAAAGAGAAACTGCCGCTAGTGCATCTACCGCATGTCAAGGGCGTCAGTGAAGGTCTAGAAAACATCCCCCACCGACGATGTTTCAAACCGATTTTCCGCAGCAGCCACGCGATCCATTACATGCTAGTTTCCACCAAGGATGCAGTGAACAACCTTAATACTGCAGGGGTGAACGCGTACGTTACGAACGCGGAGACGCCTGCATAGGGGAGACAGGGAGGCCAGTCAGCATATACGTGGCAGAACATGAACGCTATGAGCGATTAGAACAGCTTAACATAATAAATCGGTGACAGCGGAATACCACCGTGATTGTGGACAGCCTATTATGTTGCAGGACGCCCTTGTACTGTCAACAGTCGTGCATGCGCCAGTGCAGAACAGGAGAGGCGACTGAAATTATTAATCAGGCTCACAACATCAACAGAAAGGATGGCTACAAACCTAGCTACCTCAGTTCGACGGGGCGCCGGGGGTCACGGGGCAGCAGGCTTACCGGGCGCGGACACGCGACAGCCTAAACAAACGGCTGTATAGGAACTGTCAGTGAATTTCCAAGCACAACAGGAAGAAAAAGTTCTCACCGGAAGTCAAGCACCGATTTGCAGACTGGCGCCAATCATCAACAAGGCGAGTAGTCTACGAATAGCCTCCTTTCGACCTTCGCCTTTCGACACTATTAGCCTATTATGTTCTAGGGCGAATGAAGTTCCAGAAATATGAAGTATTGGTACCGACAGTTTTCTTTAAATAGGGACACGTTTTCCCAATAAGACCTGGTGCACTTGGAGCGCTGTGCTCAAAGCGTAATGTATTCTACTCTTACGAACGTCCACTAATGCATAGCACCTGCCCAGTCGGGAGAGCTGCAGCGAAGCTTCAGAATCACAAGATCCAGCGACAGCAAAACAAGGCACTCAGAATAGTTCACCATGTGCTTTGGAACCTTCCCTCCTACTATCCGCACGAGGCAGCCGAAACGAAACTTCTGCTCAATAGAAATGAAGATCGCGCCAAGAAATTCTAAGGCTCGAAGCTCGTCCAATGATTTAATTCGCAGCCTTGATGTTACTTCGAACGAGGATTTTCAGCCCTAAGAGGACTCTGTCATAAATACGATATTAAAATCAAGATCTCACATTAATGATAACAGCAAGCAGTACACTCCTGTAATATCCTGCACCATATCCACGAAATACGAGTCTAACATGGGAGCAAAGATGCTGGGCTACGCGTCAAATCAGTCTTGCCTTGAGGAAGGTCGTAGTAATACGACTGAAACGTCGGTTTTATAGCTTCTATATTTTATACAATGAGGTGATACCACAGCTAGAGGAATCATCTTGATTCATTACTGATTACCAGACGACTCAGCGCTTTATCAATGGGGTGCGCCAACATGTTTTGGCTGCCGTTGCGGCATGCTAAAGTACTGTAGCGAGGGCAATTCAGTGTGTTCTGATGCTACAGATATGTATCTGAAAACAAACAAAAATTAAGTGCATAGCGATACTCTTTTGAGGTGATAATACTGTTTTGCCACCTCTCATATCATCATAAATCTAGATCATAAATTTGCCGTCCACTAGACTACAGAGACATGCCTCCCCTACTGAGCGTATGTCATTCTGTTGTCGTCAGCGCCCTGCCCACTGTGCGAGTGTAAATGATTTTGAGATTGGTAACGTACTTTACATGGGTCACAAGAATTGCATGTTGGCGACAATATATCCCTACAGCGGTGTCCGCCAACAATTCGGCCACACGAACTGCAGCCACATGTACTATAACTCTACAGGTAACTACTGCCCGCGGCAATACATTGCTGGGCCAGAAGTATTTGCAAGGGGCCGCACTACTGCTACGAAGTGGAGGAATTGGAGCTAGTGGAAGTTGGTGCGTATCTATTGCTTTTACATCACACAAGGAATCAAGTTAGAAAGAGCAAGGAAGAGAAATCAGGCGTTGTGTTTTAGGTAAGCGGAACGCTTCAGAAAATTTAACTGGTGAACTGATGCTTGGTACATACAATATCCAGAATTTTGCCGCAATGTTGGAGCACAGTTTCGAAATGTCGTACAAGCAATTCGTCCTAAAATTGCTGAAATTTATACAAATGTGAGAGAGTGTGTACCAGTCACAAACCAGTCACTCTTGCGTTTTTAGTTACTGATGATTTCTAAAACAGTTTAATGTAACCCTCTAAAGTTCCTTTTCGTCAATTAGCGTAATGGTACTAGAAGTATGTAATGTTCTGACACAAGGACAGAAAGATTTCATTAAGGAAGATTTGACGTAAAAATACAGTTTTTATTCCCATTTTAGCTTTTGGATCACCATTACACACCGTTTTTTTCACTACCAATTCTTGCTTCAGGTACGTCTTGAGATGGTACGTAACTCACGACATCAAATGCGAACCATGTGGATGAGAAAGCACCTGCATTTCCACTCTTTCGAGGCAACTTTTTTGTCTTGCATCTATCATAGGTTCTAAGAGTTCGGAATTTTTTGTACGCCTCATCAAGTATGTTTCCTAGCTCTTCGGCAACTGCTTTCGGAATGTTTTTAACAGATTGCGATCTTTGTGTATATTAATTTCGACGTCCGAGAGCTCTAGGTCGTAGATGGAACACCTTAATAAAATTCTTAATTCATAGTTCTTGCGTTTGTTCACTTCTCCATTGCTGTACAACAAACAACTACAAAACATGTGGCAACATATATGCAGGCAAACTGTCGAACAAAAACAAAACTACACGATCCAGTCATATTAATATCACCAACGTCTATGTCTGACGTTCATCCTGCAATAACCACTCACCGGAGAACAAGTGGCAGCACTAGCAATGGAGGGCATATAAAGCGTGTCGTGGAGGCGAGGGAAACAGTGCAGTCGTTGTCGTAATGCAGGAACGGAGCGATTTATTTAGGTGACGGCCAACAGTGCAAGATCATTGGCTTTCGGGCTGTTTGATAACTGTTCGCTTGCCGCCTTGGTTAAAATATACCGTGCATGGCCAAATCCAAACCCGCACCGAGGAACTGTGGTGCACCACGGGCCATAGATGACTCGAGGGAACCGCAGATGCGGAGATGCGTACGGGTGAACTGACCGCCCGGATGAACCAAGGGGCTATCAACAGGGTCTCCTCAACGATCGTTCAGCGAACGTTGCTGCACATTGGCCTCCGCAGCAGGCGCTTGGTCCATGCTCCCATGCTGGCTAGTGTTCATCGACGACGAAGGCTGGAGTTTGCACGCCAGTACCAGAACTGGACATCCTCTGTGTGGCGACAGGCGTCTTTTTCAGATGAATCACGTTTATGCTCCATCAGACAGATAGCTGTTGGCGTGCAACGTCTGAAATCAAACACCCTGTAACAATCGCCCGAAGGATCCAAGACAGAGGATGGACCGTTGTAGTCTAGGAAGGTTTTCGTGGCATTCTGTCTCATTATGGAAAGCACATGAGCCATGGTAGTCCCAGCTTATGTATTGGTTTAAACCTTGACTGTTACTCTGCGTTTAGTTTCCTACGGTTATTGCGGTTATGTAGTGGTTCTTCCTCTTCATACGTGTGGCGGCAGCGGTGTGTATCGATATTCGCACCTTGTACTGTCTTATAGTTTCCGGCTAGCCGGTGTGCGAAGTCGGTCGGTTGGTGTGGCTCAGCCAGTGAATCTCCGCGCGGCACAGTGGGCCGGGCCTGCTGGCGGTCTCTAAGCAGTGTCGGAGTGTGTTGGAGCTGTTCCGATTTCTACGGGGTTCGTGGCTCACAGACCCAGGAAATCAAAGTTGAGTGGTGATTTAATTACCGAAGCCACGTTCACATTGTGCCGCTGGTTTTCATGGTTGGCTGTTGGGGGTGTTCCCATGAGCAACACCGAGTGTTCGAGTTGGTGAAAGTTTGGCCACCATCCGGTGGAGTTTAACTATATTTTGGTTATTTGAAGTCCAAGTGCACCAGCGGAATTTTCTGCTTTGTGGCCGTTAGCGTTCCAGTTACCTGCCCTGGCCACCGACGTAAAATTCAGGCAGTGTCCTTTGCTCACCGAGTTGTCACTGTCCAAGACGTGAGTGTAGTTTTGACAGCTTATGCATACTTGGTTGTGGGCGGCTACGCCTTTTACGTTTTGGCTTTGGAGTTGCTTGTGTACTGGTCGGGTGGAAAGCAAGTCGTCTTGTCGGTGGGTCCGTTGACTGTCTCTTGGTTGGGTTGCCAGTGGATCGGATATAGAGTGGCCGAGTACCTGTCTCCCCTAAGCGAACGTTAATATTTCAAGTGCAAACAGACCCCCCGGAAAATTCTGAGCGCCGCTGTCTGTGCTGTTTTTTTTTTTTTTTTTGTGTTTGATTGTGTATTTTAATGCCTCATAGCCGATGGTTTTAATTCGTATGCCTTTAGTTGGGCTTTAAATAATGGGCCTTCACCCGTATTAAAAGTAAAATTCCTTATTGTTAAGTCTTAGATTGTTTGGGCCTTCAGCCTCCTTTTCTGAAATTATTTAAGGATAAAGCTTTCGGCCTTCTGCCTTTGAAAATTTATTGTACTTCTGTTTTTCAATCATGGGCCTTCAGCCGTTTTAAATTTAAAATTCCTTACTTGTCAAGTCTTAGATTGTTTGGGCCTTCAGCCTCATTGAAATATTATTTAAGGATAAATCCTTGCGCTTTCTGCCTTTTGAAAATTTATTGCAGTTGTGTTTTAAATCATGGGCCTTCAGCCGTTTTAAAAATTAAAGAGATATGTCCTTAAGCCATAAGATTGTGTGACTTATTCAGTCAATAGGTAAGCTCGGAAATTTGCTCAGTAATGTCTGGGCAATTAAATAAAGTTATATGTGTTCGTGTGTAACTGACAGTCGCTGTTCTGTCCTGCGGATTTAACCAGACGTTTCAGCACAATGGAACACGAGTATGTACCTATCTTTTGGGACCATGTCCACCCCTACATGCAGTTTGTTTTTCCTCTGCACGATAGCATGTACCAGCAGGACAATACAATGTGTTACACAGCTCGCAATATGAGTGCACGGTTCGAAGAGCAGCAGGATGAGACTGTATTCCCCTGGGCACAAAACTCCCCGGGTTTAAACTCAGTCAAGAATCTGTCAGGACACCTCGATCGGGCTGTTTACGCCATAGATTCTCAACCGAGGAACCTAGGACAGATGGCCGAGGCACTGGAGCCGACATGGCTCCACATACCTGTCGGTACCTTCCAGAACCTCATGGGCTCTCTTCCTGAACCTCCCTCAGCGGACGACTCTGGAAAATGTGGCTGTTCAGGCCTCTGACAGGTCGTCTGATTAATGTGACTGGACAGTGTATACTGGTTTCACCCAGACACTTGAATGCGCTATATTGGTCACAGAAGTAGCAAGAGAGCCAAAGAGATGTATGAGGTTCATTCAAATGAAACCTGGTCAGTGCGTCTACCTTTGCCTTACACGTATAGTGGCGCCATCCATTGGTAGAGAGACTGAAGCGTGCGCGCCGTTTGATGTTGCACAGCGCCAGTGCGGTTTCACGCCGAAGAGAAGGTGGTCACACAAGTTATCGTCCTCTACCGAACATACAGGGAGTAAGCAGGAACAACGAGGAGTGATTCGCTTTTTGGCAGCGGAGTGAGTTAGAGGCCATGAAATGTATCGTCGGATGAGGGCTGTGTACGGTGAGTACAGTCTGAGTCGTTCAAGTGTGGAATGGCGCAAACGATTCCTTAAGGGGCGCGAGTCACTGGAAGATGATGCTCGTCCTGGACAGGCTCACTGTGTCACCACACCGGAAATGGTTGCGGAAGTCAATGCTTTAGTCTTGGACAACCGCAGAATCACGGTGAACGAGATCCATTGGATACTGGGTATTAGGGTGGGCACCGCGCACAACACAATGAGTCAACACTTACACTTTCCAGGGCTGGATCCGTCAGCAGCCTACTAGCTTCTTCAAGAACGGAATCGACCAGATAGTCTGGCATAGGATAAATGTGTCAACAATTTTGGCGACTAACTTTGAGTATGTATATTGTGTATAACTACTAGGCGTGTTTTTTAAGTAAGGTCCGTTTTGTTGTAGACACTAGCAGTTCGCGCGCATACCGCAACAAGCGCGTGCGTCGTTTACCGGCATGCCTCGGGAACAATTGTGCTCAGTTTCAGCTCTGCAGCTAACCTGTACGGTTCTGTTCTGTGCTTTCAAAATGTTTAAAGACACTCAACTCGCACGCCGCTTGTGAGGTTCGCTCAGTGATACGGTTTTTGTCAGCAAGGAACCTATCTGCTGCAAAAATTCATCGACAGCTTTGCGAAGTGTACGGTGATACTGTTATGAGTGAAAGCAAAGTGCGTAAGTGGGTACGAGAATTCAAAGGTGGCCGTGACAAAATCCATGATGAGGACCGCTCCGGTCGCCCTTCTTTGATTACAGATGATTTGGTGGCTTCAGTTGAAGCGAGCATTCGTGACAACAGGCGCTTCACAGTAACAGGTCTCGCAAACGAATTTCCTGACGTGTCGAGATCAGTGCTTAACAACATTGTTTCTGTTTCTGAACACCTAAAGTTTAGGAAACTGTTCTCCCGTTGGGTCCATAAACTCCTAACAGAGGACCACAAAAATCAAAGATCTGAGTTTGCGATGAAGTTCTTGACTCGTTATCACGAAGAAGGTGACGGCTTTTCGAGTCAGATCGTAACTGGAAATGAAACATGGGTTTCGCATATCACGCCCGAATCGAAAGAAGAGAGCATGGAATAGAGACACACACACTCGCCTGTAAATGTGAAGGCCAAACAGACTCTGTCTCAGCGCTAAATCATGGCGTCAGTGTTTCTGGATAGTCATGGTGTTTTGTTGGTCGACTTCATGCAATGAGAAACCACTATCATTGCAGAAACATACTGCCAAACCCTACGAAAGTTACTCAGAGCGATTCAAAAAAAAAAAAAAGACTCGGCATTCTGACAAATGGAATTGTCCCTCTCCATGACAATGCAGGACCTCACACTGCAGGTAAGACCCGCGATTTATTGGACAATTTTGGCTGGGAAGCTTTAGACCACCTACCCTACAGTCCTGATATTGCGCCGAGCGATTACCATCTGTTTCTCTACCTCAAACAACACCTCAGTGGCAGCTGTTACAATGATGATGACGACGTGAAAAAGGCAGTGAACTCTTCTAATTCTACATCTGCATTTACATGGACACTCTGCAAATCACATTTAACTGCCTGGCGGAGGGTTCATCGAACCACCTTCATAATTCTCTATTATTCCAATCTCGTACAGCCCCCAGAAAGAATGAACACCTATATCTTTCTGTACGAGCTCTGATTTCCCTTATTTTATCTTGGTGATCGTTCCTCCCTATGTAGGTCGGTGTCAACAAAACATTTTCGCATTCGGAGGAGAAAGTTGGTGATTGGAATTTCGTGAGAAGATTCCGTCGCAAAGAAAAACGCCTTCTTTTAATGACGTCCAGCCCAAATCCTGTATCATTTCTGTGACACTCTCTCCCATATTTCGCGATAATACAAAACGTGCTGCCTTTCTTTGAACTTTTTCGATATACTCCGTCAGTGCTATCTGGTAAGGCTCCCACACCGTGCAGCAGTGTTCTAAAAGAGGACGGACAAGCGTAGTGTAGGCAGTCTCCTTAGTAGGTCTGTTACATTTTCTAAGTGTCCTGCCAATAAAACGCAGTATTTGGTTAGCCTTCCCCACTACATTTTCTGTATGTTCCTTTCAACTGAAGTTTTTCGTAATTGTAATACCACGGTATTTAGTTGAATTTACCGCTTTTAGAATAGACTGATTTATCGTGTAACCGAAGTTTAACGAGTTCCTTTTAGCACTCATGTGGATGACCTCACACTTTTCGTTATTTAGAGTCAACTGACACTTTTCGCACCATTCAGATATCTTTTCTAAATCGTTTTGTAGTTTGTTTTGATCTTCTGATGACTTTATTAGTCGATAAACACTGCTTGATCTGCAAACAACCGAAGACGGCTGCTCAGATTGTCTCCAAAAACGTTTATGTACATAAGGAACAGTAAAGGGCCTACCTTGAGGAACGCCAGAAATCACTTTTGTTTTACTCGATGACTTTCCGTCACTTACTACAAACTGTGACCTCTGTGACAGGAAATCACAAATGGAGTCACATAACTGAGACGACATTCGTAAGCACGCAATTTCACTCAAAAATGGCTCTGAGCACTATGAGACTTAACATCTGAGGTCATCAGTCCCTAGAACTCAGAACTGCTTAAACCTAACTAACCTAAGGACATCACACACATCCATGCCCGAGGCAGGATTCTAACCTGCGACCGCATCCGTCGCGCGGTTCCAGACTGTAGCGCCTAGAATTGCTCTGCCACCCCGGCCGGCGCAGTTTCACTACGAGCCGCTTGTGTGGTACAGTGTCAAAAGCCTTCCGGAAATCCAGAAATACTCTTGGTTATCGGAGCAGGAGGGAAGTTTTTATGAAGAGGGTATTTTGAAATTGGTTGAGAGGTATGATATGTGTTTCAACAAACTTGGCAACTATGTCGAAAAGTAGAGTGAAGTATGTACTTTTTGAAAATAAATTTACTTTTTTGAAATAACCTTTTGTTGTGTACTTATGTTCAAACGGACCTTACTTATAAAACACGCCTCGTACATGTTTGAATTAAAAAATCGTTGCCGTTACTTTACACTAGTGACCGGGTTTCATTTGAATGTCCCTTACATTTACGGATTCTACGAAATACTCTCCATCCTTGGAGGGCAACACTTTTAATACTCGGCAACACTTCGGCAACTACACGTGACAATATTGTCTAGCCGTAGCGCAAAATTGGCGTCTATTGCAGCACTTTACAGCAATGTTGACACCAATGCTAATGCGGCCAAATATTGACATAAAATATGGCCCATGATAATGAATCTTGAGGAACGATCGTCGGAGACCGTGTGCTCGGCTGCGCGCACTACGCAAGCAATAAACCGCTGGCAGCAGGGTGCAGTGGCCGGCGTCGCGAGAGGGTCGTTAGCGGCTGCCGAAGACAGGGCGGCGACGGTGGCGCCACAAAGGCGGCCGGCGGTTGTTTGCGGCGCGTGTGTCGGCGCCGGTGTTTACACGCGGCGCACCTCGGTCTGTTTACCTCAGCAGCTGTGTCAGGGGCGCCGCACACACGCCGCGGAGGCGGCGGCGGTGACGCGACCGCCCTTGCGAGGGCGGAGGTCTGGGGGCGGAGGTCGGCCCTCGCCGGGAGACGACCCGAGTTCCGGCCTTCCGCCTCTCACTGCCTCAACAGTTTCACCGCCCTGGTCTAGTCGCTGCGTAGTGCACATGCCGTGCGACTTGTACACGAAAGGCGTCTCGAACGGACCTCCTCCCTGCTAATCAGGAAGGATTCCGAAAAGATTGTGTGAGAATATGGTTCAGCTTTAAGCATACCGCTGTGACTGTAGGAGGATATGGTGTGATGAAAGGCAGCTGGCTCTAAAAGTTGTTAATGCAGATGAGTAGGAAAAATAATCCCATGATGTTCGAATTAATTGTGTGCTGTTTGACACAGTCACGCCGATTAAATATCTGAGCGGAACGTTGAAAAGCGAAACTAAATAACACGTTCGGATAAGAATTGGATAGCAAGTGGTCGACTTTGGTTTACTGGGAGCATTTTAGGAAAGTCTGGTTCATTTGTAAACGAAACCACGTACACATATGAGCCGTAACATTATGACCTCCTGATTAATAGCTTCTTAGTTTCAGATTGTGAAGGGAGACGAAAATTTAATAGTCATGGGTGACTGGAATTCGAGTGTAGGAAAAGGGAGAGAAGGAAACATAGTAGGTGAATATGGATTGGGCCTAAGAAATGAAAGAGGAAGCCGCCTGGTAGAATTTTGCACAGAGCACAACATAATCATAACTAACACTTGGTTTAAGAATCATGAAAGAAGGTTGTATACATGGAAGAACCCTGGAGATACTAAAAGGTATCAGATAGATTATATAATGGTAAAACAGAGATTTAGGAACCAGGTTTTAAATTGTAAGACATTTCCAGGGGCAGATGTGGACTCTGACCACAATCTATTGGTTATGACCTGTAGATTAAAACTGAAGAAACTGCAAAAAGGTGGGAATTTAAGGAGATGGGACCTGGATAAACTAAAAGAACCAGAGGTTGTATAGAGATTCAGGGAGAGCATAAGGGAGCAATTGACAGGAATGGGGGAAATAAATACAGTAGAAGAAGAATGGGTAGCTTTGAGGGATGAAGTAGTGAAGGCAGCAGAGGATCAAGTAGGTAAAAAGACGAGGGCTAGTAGAAATCCTTGGGTAACAGAAGAAATATTGAATTTAATTGATGAAAGGAGAAAATATAAAAATGCAGTAAGTGAAACAGGCAAAAAGGAATACAAACGTCTCAAAAATGAGATCGACAGGAAGTGCAAAATGGCTAAGCAGGGATGGCTGGAGGACAAATGTAAGGATGTAGAGGCCTATCTCACTAGGGGTAAGATAGATACCGCCTACAGGAAAATTAAAGAGACCTTTGGAGATAAGAGAACGACTTGTATGAATATCAAGAGCTCAGATGGAAACCCAGTTCTAAGCAAAGAAGGGAAAGCAGAAAGGTGGAAGGAGTATATAGAGGGTCTATACATGGGCGATGTACTTGAGGACAATATTATGGAAATGGAAGAGGATGTAGATGAAGATGAAATGGGAGATACGATACTGCGTGAAGAGTTTGACAGAGCACTGAAAGACCTGAGTCGAAACAAGGCCCCCGGAGTAGACAATATTCCATTGGAACTACTGACGGCCGTGGGAGAGCCAGTCCTGACAAAACTCTACCATCTGGTGAGCAAGATGTATGAAACAGGCGAAATACCCTCAGACTTCAAGAAGAATATAATAATTCCAATCCCAAAGAAAGCAGGTGTTGACAGATGTGAAAATTACCGAACTATCAGCTTAATAAGTCACAGCTGCAAAATACTAACACGAATTCTTTACAGACGAATGGAAAAACTAGTAGAAGCCAACCTCGGGGAAGATCAGTTTGGATTCCGTAGAAACACTGGAACACATGAGGCAATACTGACCTTACGACTTATCTTAGAAGAAAGATTAAGGAAAGGCAAACCTACGTTTCTAGCATTTGTAGACTTAGAGAAAGCTTTTGACAATGTTGACTTGAATACTCTATTTCAAATTCTAAAGGTGGCAGGGGTAAAATACAGGGAGCGAAAGGCTATTTACAATTTGTACAGAAACCAGATGGCAGTTATAAGAGTCGAGGGACATGAAAGGGAAGCAGTGGTTGGGAAGGGAGTAAGACAGAGTTGTAGCCTGTCCCCGATGTTGTTCAATCTGTATATTGAGCAAGCAGTAAAGGAAACAAAAGAAAAATTCGGAGTAGGTATTAAAATTCATGGAGAAGAAATAAAAACTTTGAGGTTCGCCGATGACATTGTAATTCTGTCAGAGACAGCAAAGGACTTGGAAGAGCAGTTGAATGGAATGGACAGTGTCTTGAAAGGAGGATATAAGATGAACATCAACAAAAGCAAAACAAGGATAATGGAATGTAGTCTAATTAAGTCGGGTGATGCAGAGGGAATTAGATTAGGAAATGAGGCACTTAAAGTAGTAAAAGAGTTTTGCTATTTGGGGAGCAAAATAACTGATGATGGTCGAAGTAGAGAGGATATAAAATGTAGGCTGGCAATGGCAAGGAACGCGTTTTTGAAGAAGAGAAATTTGTTAACATCCAGTATTGATTTAAGTGTCAGGAAGTCATTTCTGAAAGTATTCGTATGGAGTGTAGCCATGTATGGAAGTGAAACATGGACGATAAATAGTTTGGACAAGAAGAGAATAGAAGCTTTCGAAATGTGGTGCTACAGAAGAATGCTGAAGATTAGATGGGTAGATCACATAACTAATGAGGAAGTATTGAATAGGATTGGGGAGAAGAGAAGTTTGTGGCACAACTTGACCAGAAGAAGGGATCGGTTGGTAGGACATGTTCTGAGGCATCAAGGGATCACCAATTTAGTATTGGAGGTCAGCGTGGAGGGTAAAAATCGTAGGGGGAGACCAAGAGATGAATACACTAAGCAGATTCAGAAGGATGTAGGTCGCAGTAGGTACTGGGAGATGAAAAAGCTTGCACAGGATAGAGTAGCATGGAGAGCTGCATCAAACCAGTCTCAGGACTGAAGACCACAACAACAACAACAGTTTAGGTGTGGAACGAAAAACGTCTCCGAGCATAAGGGATCCGACAGTTTCTTGCTAGGTTTGTGGAGGTATGTGGCATTAGATGTATACGCAAAGGTAAGGTAATTCGCCGCTGATTTGCGTACGCGATGAAGGCACACGATAGCTATGGGTTTCACAGGATTTACATCAGGGGTATTTGGTCCCCGAGACATCAACGTGAGTTCACTATAACGCTCCTTAAACCACTGTAGCACAATTCTGGCCCCGAGACACGGACAATTACACCAGGCGTGTTTAAGTAAGTGCCGTTTTGAAATTTAAAAAAAAAAGACGTGCTAAGATATCTCAATAATTTTATTTTTACATGAAAGCCTGTGCCTTAATCTACTTTTCTACATAATTTCCGTCAATATTGAGGCACTTGTCATAACGTTGTACCAGTTTTTGAATACCTCCTCATAGAAGTCTGCCGCCTGACTTGTTAACCACTGCATCACCACTGTTTTGACTTCGTCATCGTCTTGAAGACGCTGACCGCCCAGGTGTTTCTTCAAGTGCAGGAACAGAAAGGTAGTCACTGGGCACAAGATCGGGGCTGTACGGAGGATGAGCTACAGTTTCCCATCGAAAAGATGTGATGAGATCTTTGGTCTGATTCGCCGCATGCGGACGGGCATTGTCTTGCAGCAAAACGATACCCTTGCTCAACTTCCATGGACTGTTGCTTTGATTCTGGTGTGACGTAGGCCACCCATGTTTCATCGCCCGTAACAACTTGGCTTAATAAATCATCACCCTCGTTGTGGTACTACCCAAAGAAAGTCCATGCACTGTCTAAACTTTTGGTTTTGTGCACATCCGTCAACATTTTCGGTACCCAACGTGCGCACAATCTTCGGTAATTCAAGTGCTCGTTCACAATTCCATACAAAACACTACGAGAAACATTAGGAAAGTCACCCCGCAAGGAGGAGATCTCTCACATTATTGTCCACTTCCTGCACAAAACTTTCATTAACGACCGGACGCAAACTCCGTTGTTCATCATGCACATTTGTGCGGCCATCTTTAAATGCTCTCACTCACTTTCTTACCATTCCACCACTCATAATGTTTCCTCCGTAAACTGCACAAATCTCACGATGAATATCGATCGCTTTTAGGCCTTTAGCACTAAGATATCTTATAACAGCCTGTACTTCATAGTCGGCGGGACTCACGATTATCGGAGGCGTCTTAAACACTCAGTACACAACGTAAACAGGGAAGAATCAGACTGCAATGGCGTCAGTGCGTAAATTAAGGTACAGGCTTCCATGCAAAAATAAAATCATTGAGATATATTGCCTCGTCTTTTTTTATTTCAGAACGGTACTTACTTAAAAAACACGCCTCGTACTTCTCAAAGATGACATCGCCGTTGGGGATGAAGGGATGCAGGTGGTTATCAGCTGTCAGCGTGTCTTCGATTGCTACCACGGGTCCCTTGCAAGGACAAGAGAATGTCTTCCATAGTATAATACTGATGTCACCAGTCTGCGTCCGTGGCACGTTGCATGTTTCCAGCTACCGTTCACCACGATGATGGCGTTCGCGACGACGATCGTCGACCCAGTAGAGCAAAAGTATGATTCACCCGAAGAGCCGACAAGTTTCCATTGATCGGCGGTCGGATCCCGATGGTCTCGGGCCCACTGCAATCGTAACTGCCTACGCCGTTGGGTCAACTTGTGAACACAAAGGGATGGGATGCTGCGGAGCTCCATCTTCTACACCTTACGATGAACAGTGTGCTCTTCTACACACTAGTGCTTTCACCAGCATTGTGCTCTTTTGGTAGAGATGCGACAGATCACCACCTATCCTACTTCACAGAGCAGACGAGCCTCCGAACCGAATGTTCTGTAAGGAGGTGTGGACGTCAGACATTTAGGGCTTAGTGGTAGTTTCACTGTCCTACCTCTTTCCGTGAACAGTCGACCAGCTTCGTCGTCTTCGAGATACTCGTTCACAGTCTTGCGTAATAATAATCTGCCCTTTGTTAAAGTCGCTTATCTCAATGGATTTCCCCATCTGCATCCCATGTCTTCGCTAGGGTGATTCCCCTCTGTTACCGCATCGCGTACCCGCAACTCCACCAGGCGGCATTCAACGTCGCAGGGTGTAGTGGTCATAATGTTTTGCCTTATAGGACTCTAGTACGACCTGTTCTTGATTACTTTTTGGGTTTTTGGGATCTTCACCAGGTTGAATTGAAGGAATAAGTATTACATAAATGCTTCGGGAAAGGAAATGGGAATCCCTGTAGGGAAGACGACGTTCTTCTCGAGGAACTAAGAAGATTTAGAGAACAGGCATTGCAAGCTGGCTACAGAACGATTCCATTGCCGCCATTGAGCTTTTTTAGGAAGAAACACAGAGATAAGAGAAATTAAGGGATTCCCTAGCTCTGTTTGCGAGTGGAAGAGGGAAGGGAATGACTGGTCATGGTACAAGGTAACCTCCACCATGCACCTTCGGTGCCTTGCGAATTGCGTAGATGCAGACGCTTACAAAGACTGAACCCGCTGACCTACATAGGAAGAGACTGATTATCGTAGGATTATAAGGAAAATTAAGACAAGGGCGAGCAATGTATGTTGTTGAACATCTGAACTTGACCAGGTGTAACCCAATTAAACATGAAATATGGGTACCATAGGTCGCGTAGAAATAATGAGGAAAGGTTTCATCGAACTATGAAATGAATCTATAGTTCACAATAAAGTCCTTTTTAGTGCCAAAACTCATAGACTTAACCATAAACATTGGGCAGGAATTATTAAGTTCACAATGCTCAAAATGGATTAGTGAATGTACACGATAATACCTTAGCACAGTGGAGAGGGGTTGGAAAGGAAATGTTGGTAATGTCGTACAATTTGCTAGGTCCACGTGAACTGCCAATGACTGCTGAATTAATTATCAGATTAAAGGGAAGAGCTGTAAAAGGACATATGAGTACCAGTTGCTTTACCTAAGCGCATGCTGAGTTCAACTAGGTAAGTGCGTGAATTAATTCAGTAAACCATTACCTTTTAAACAAATAACTTCAAGTCCTGCTCATCACGTCAGGCACAAATGCTGCACATCTTTATCATCTTTCTAAAGCTCAGGTGCAGAGAATGCCTACAATGGTAGCTGGAAGTTACAAACTCAGTGCCAGTATCTTTGATCGGCTTTGAGAGAATCTCAAAACGACCATTAGCCAAAATGATGTCCACTGAAAGCGCAGATGCAGACCTGGTGTTCCCTCTCTGCAATTCTAAGACCAAGTCTTCCCTTTCTGAAGGTTTAAAAGGAAGTGTTCACAAACTTCCCCTCTAAAAATTTTGTGGGACTGCCAGCACCTAATTCTCGTCAGCCAGCCGCTCTCAATGGAGAGACGTCTACAGACGCTAAAGTAACCTCTGGCGTGCCACAGGGGAGTGTTATGGGACCATTGCTTTTCACAATATATATAAATGACCTAGTAGATAGAGTCGGAATTTCCATGCGGCTTTTCGCGGACGATGCTGTAGTATACAGAGAAGTTGTAGCATTAGAAAATTGTAGCGAAATACAGGAAGATCTGCAGCGGATAGGCACTGGTGCAGGGAGTGGCAACTGACCCTTAACATTGACAAATGTAATGTATTGCGAATACATAGAAAGAAGGATCCTTTATTGTATGATTACGTGATAGCGGAACAAACAATGGTAGCATTACTTCTGTAAAATATCTGGGAGTATGCGTGCGGAACGATTTGAAGTGGAATGATCATATAAAATTAATTGTTGGTAAGGCGGGTACCAGGTTGAGATTCATTGGGAGAGTCCTTAGAAAATGTAGTCCATCAACAAAGGAGGTGGCTTACAAAACACTCGTTCGACCTATACATGGGTATTGCTCATCAGTGTGGGATCCGTACCAGATCGGGTGGACGGAAGAGATAGAGAAGATCCAAAGAAGAGCGGCGCGTTTCGTCACAGGGTTATTTGGTAACCATGATAGCGTTACGGAGATGTTTAGCAAACTCAAGTGGCAGACTGTGCAAGAGAGGCGCTCTGCATCGCGGTGTAGCTTGCTGTCCAGGTTTCGAGAGGGTGCGTTTTCTGGATGAGGTATCGAATATATTGCTTCCCCCTACTTATACCTCCCGAGGAGATCACGAATGTAAAATTAGAGAGATTCGAGCGCGCACTGAGGCTTTCAGACAGTCGTTCTTCCCGCGAACCATACGCGACTGGAACAGAAAAGGGAGGTAATGACAGTGGCACGTAAAGGTGCCCTCCGCCACACACCTGCTACAAAAATAGTTTTGGTGACCCCATCCCGGGTTCGCTTACGAAACTTATGCATCAGTTACTGCTGACCTTCTTTGCGTCCAACAGATTTCTCTAGCTGTGTGTATTTCATGTTTTCCCATCCCCTTTCAGATCCTTGCATTGTACTGTAGCACATAGAACCAGTTTACACGAGGGGCGTTTGAAATGTTTGTGCAAAGTCCGAGAGATGGCACCACCGGCACATATCGAGGTCATGTTTAGTTAGTAGCATCTTTGGAAAGAAAGCACACCAATTTCAGCCATATTGGTCTATTTCTTTGTGTTTGGTATTCTTGTGAATTAAGGAAGTCGAGTGATTCTCAAAAAATGGACGAAAAAGAATTTAGTGTGGCGATCAAACATTACTTTATGAAAGGCAAAACGCCTCAGGAGACTAATGGGAAGCTTGATAAACATTACGGTGACTCTGCACCTTCGATTGGAACAGTTTTCGGAGTGCACATATAGGCACAAGTGATGCTCAACGTTCTGAACGCACTGTGGGGGATACGACTCCAGAGATCAGTGATAAAATCCATGATGGATGACAGAAGAGTTAAGGTGCGTGTGATTGCTAGTGCTGTGGGCATCTCGAGTGAACGGGTACATAATATTTTGCATAAACATTTGGACGTGAAAAAGCTATCCGCAAGATGGATTCCGCGATTGCTCTCGCTTCACCGAAAACGGAATCGTGTGAAATGTTGCAAGAATGGTTTGCAGCTGTTCAGGAACAATCCGCAGGACTTTAAGCGTCGTTTCGTCACTGTGGTTGAAACATGGATACATTACTATACACCTGAGACCAAACAACAATCTAAACAATGGGTTACCAAGGGAAAATCTGCACCAAAAATGGCGACGACCATTCCTTCGACCGGTAAGGTTATGGCGACTGTCTTTTGGGATTCGCAAGGGATAATCCTCATCGACTATCTGGAAACTATTACAGGTGAATATTATCCATCGTTATTGGACCGTTTGAAAACCGAGATGCAAGAAAAACGCCCGCGATTGGACCGCAAAAAAGTCATTTTCCATCACGACAATGCACCAGCACACACCTCAGCAGTTGTGGTCGCAAAATTAATGGAAGTAGGATTCCAACTTGTTTCACACCCTCCCCCCCCCCCCCCCCCCCAAATTCTCCATACTTCGCTCCCTCGGACTACTATTTGTTCCCCAATTTGAAGAAATGGCTGGCGGGACAAAGATTTTATTCAAATGAGGAGGTGATTGCAGCAACTAACAGCTATTTTGGAGACTTGGACAATTCCTAATATTCGGAAGGGATCAACAAATTAGAACAGAGTTGGACGAAGTGTATAAGTCTAAAAGGAGATTATGTCGAAAAATAAAAAAGTTTATCCCAAACACGTAAGTAGTTTTTATTTTTGCACGGACTTTTCAAACGTCCCTCGTATCTTGTCGAGTTTGGCCTACTCTCTTCTGCTGTGGCTGACACCGGACCACCGTGGCTATCCCAAAGAATGCCCGTCGCCCAGTGTACGAGCTAGAGAGTTTTAGCGAAAGTACAGTTTTACTACCAGTTTGGGATTCTGCACCTGTAGCCCTCTCCTTTCCAAGGTCAGCCAGCAGATTCAGCTCACAGATAGATTACACATATATTACACATATTTCTCACAAATATAAAGAAATGAAATGAAAAAATATTGATATTATTGACAGCCACCAGTGTTTGTTTCTGTTTCTTGTCTACTTTCATGGTTCACTTGCAATTTGAAATGATTTGGTAGTCTTATTTTAACAGGGGAATATTAATCACGCTACTGAGTACGTTTGTGAAAACCATTCCATAACAAATTGTCAAGAGAAAAGCAACTCGTGCTTTTCTCACATGGCATATTGAAAGCCATGGATTAAGGCGACTGCCTTGACTGCAGAAAAGCTCAGTAGCGCATCTGCACTTACGATCAATAATACTATCGTATGGGCTATCAAGCGAAATTTTTCATTTGAAGATTTCTCTGTAGGGATGCCACAGCGTCTTCACTTGGATGGAGAGTCATCGAAAAAATCGATGTGCCATACCGAAGGACAATACTAAAACCAATATAAGACTTTTCAAGGATGATGCAGTTACCATAAGGAAGTACTATCTGAAAACAAACAGTGCACACTTTTAATTACTTCTTGATAATATGTGAAAGAGATGCAAAGACTAGTAACTTTCTTACGAAAACTTCAGTATCCTATGACAACAATATCAGAAAGTTCCAACTGGAATCGATCACTCCACAAAATACCAGAGGGTAGAAATATGATGTGGGACGATCACACTCTCTATCGTAGGTAAGGTTCATTGGTAGGATACTGACAAAATGAAGCGAGTGCACGAAGGACATTGGTTACAAAACACTCGTGGGACCCACCCTAGAACACTGGTGGCGCTTGTGAGTACCGTACCAGATAGGACAAACAGAGGACATGAAAACAAGTCCCGTAGTGCTCAGAGCCATTTGAACTTTTTTTTTTTTTTTTTTTTGAAGCGATGGTGTCATAATACCTTTGTAGCATGTTTTGCAAACAAACAGTATAAGAGACGATCTGCGCGTGTGTGATATTCTGTACAATGGAGGAGGCACAATATTTGTAAGTAAACAAACAAAAATACCGTTTCTAACATTAGCATCTTAAAGCACTCAAAAATTCATTTTGTCTCATTTTCTGACTGCAGTCCAACTTCGAAAAGACGCAAGAGAGGCAGAGAGTCACACACGCAAACATCACCAAATATATTCATGAAAACAAATGGAAAAATGCACATGAAAATGAGAAAAATTTTCGAAACTCGTGGTGCTAAGCAGCAAGAAGATAAGCTCTCTGCCAGTTTCAGCCATTTTCTTGACTGTGCGAGGCAATACTGTGGGTTAAGGTAATTCGGCACGGGGCGTGGGTACACTGGAGGAATGTACAAGGGGCTGTCTCAGATTATTTATTTCAGCCAGGGGTGAGAGAACAAACGCCGTTTCCCTGAACGTGTGCCAATGAACCATTGTGTGCACAGCTGTGGAAAAAGCAGCATCAGATCTAAATTCAGTGAACCATTGCGATTATTAATATTGCTATTTCTCTCAGCATTTGCGTTTGCATTTTTTCATTGTTGTTAATTACTAAGAGTGTGGGTTAGTGTTTCTTTGTAACAGGATTTCTTTCAGCATTTGCATTTCATCCATTGTTGTTAATTACTTAGCGTTTGGCTAAATATTTCTTTTTAACAGGTAAAACTTGATCAGATAGATTAAAGTAAATTGTGGCTGTGACCGGTGCTTTACAGTTAGAGTTTTTGGGTTAATTAATTTTGAATAATTGAATGACACTCGTATCCAGCTCAGATACTTGGATTTCGACTTATGCTCAAAGAGTTTTCTTACTGGAAGCCTGGAAAAAGTGTGTAGAGTATTTTTATAGAAACAAACTTTTTCGTGACTGTTTAAATTATTAACTGTCTTAAGAGCCAAAGCCCGTTGTTCCTTCTTAAGATTCCTTTGGAACATTTTGTGACTGTTTAAATTATTAGTAGTTTCAGGACCAAAGACCGTTAACCTGTCGCAGAATTTGTTTGGAAGTATTAAAAAACCAATGGAATTGTTTGATCAAATACCAATGTATGCAAAAATTTAACCTTGCTTGTTTGGCAAAATAAAATGTTGAGTAAAAGGATCAGTGGCTTAATGTTCAAGGATCCCTGCACCCAAGCTAACCCGCTCCATATCCCATGAAATTGCTAGAAGTAACTGTAATTATACAATTCACTCAAATATTCATTTCTCTCATCACACACACACACACACACACACACACACACACACACACACACACACACACAAAGAATTGCCGGCCAGGGTGGCCGAGCGGTTCTAGGAGCTACAATCTGGAACCGTACGACCGCTACGGTCGCAGGTTCGAATCCTGCCTCGGGCATGGAATGTGTGATATCGTTAGGTTAGTTAGGTTTAAGTAGTTCTACGTTCTAGGGGACTGGTGACCTTAGAAGTTGAGTCCCATAGTGCTCAGGGCCATTTGAACCATTTGAACCACAAAGAATTGCCAGTGCAGTAAGCGATTGTGTGAGTGCAGATTATCCGTGAATAGTTGAGCTGTGTCCTTTTAAAAGGAACCACCTCGGTCTTTGCCGTGAGTGAAGTTTGGAAACTAAACGAAACCTAACTTGGGATGACCAGGTGAGTAACTGAAATGGCGTTCTAGGGAATGCGAGACCAATGTCACACACAACTGAGGTACTTAGCTCGGTCGGGTGTCTTTAGAGAAGACGAGTACGATTACAGGAATTACTGGCTAAGAAAGGCAACGGATCACGACAGTGAAAAAAAGAACGAGAAATACACAACAAAAAGCAGAATAAACGGCAGAAAGAAATATCTTCACAAGTGTTAAATTTAGAAGCTTTCAATATCAGAAGCAGCAGAGAGTACGTGTAAAGTCGTCTAATGAATGAAAAGAAGAGGCATTGAAATGATAAAAGATTATTGGTGGAAATATCCACAGCTCTTCGTCTAGTGGTTAGGGTCGCTACTTTCAAGTCGCGGGGTCACAGGTTAATTTCCCGGACGAATCGGAAATTTTCTTTGCTCTAGGACTGGGTATTTCTGTTGTCCTAGACATTTCATTTCATCTTCAGTGCAAAGACGAGCAAGTTGCAGCAGTGGCGTCAACTAGAAAGACGTTAACCAGGCGGCCGAACAACCACAGACGGGTATGAATTGAAGGAACCGACAAGAGCAAAAGAGAAGGAACTGAAGTGAATAGTCCGTAGTTCCGCATCTAAATCTTCATCCATGCTCTGTCGATTGCTCTGAACTGGATTCCAGAGAGTACTTCCCCTTTCTGCCAATTACAATGTCCAGTCACCTTAATGTAACGACTTGTTAAAAGCCTGAAGAACCACCTTTTGCCGGCCGCTGTGGCCAAGTGGTTCTAGGCGCTGCTACGGTCACAGGTTCGAATCCTGCCTCGGGCATGAATGTGTGTGATGTCCTCAGGTTAGTTAGGTTTAAGTAGTTCTAAGTTCTAGGGGACTGATAGCCTTAAATGTTAAGTCGCATAGTGCTCAGAGCCATTTGAACCATTTTTTTCTTTACGTACTACGCGGAAATGTAATAAAAATGGGGGTTCCTGTTAAAAAAAATCGCACTTGATATCCGTTTCACCTAGCGGGCCAACCATAGGGCCATCTGGATTCCCCCTTCAAGCTAGACAAGTTTCGTTCTTTGTAGTTTTTTCGTTTGGCGCTTATTTCGTGAGATATTTGACCCGGTCACGATCAATGGCCCACCCTGTATATGAATGCATAAAGGAGACTGACATTGTCACGTATGTCTTGTAAATAATTGTTAATGCTTATTGCATGAAAGGTGACAGAGTGTTTTTATTACAAAAACGGCGTAATGAATGACTGCCTATACTAGTAGAGGTTGGAACACCAGTGGAAATGAAGCGACTGGCGGAACTGAAGCCCTGGGTGGAAGGCCCACACAGGTGTGTTGGTCCTGCTTAAACGCAGGAAATAGTAAGACGGACGTCGTAGCACCCAAGCGCTGCAGCACGATAGAGTCGCGACCGGCCGTTCTGTAGCCGAACCAGAAGGATTATACTTCGGAAACTTTGAAAATCTTGGACGCAGGTGAGAGGAACGAAGAAGCGGCACCTCAGAAACTACGCAAGCTGGGTTATTTCGAAGGATTTTTACTGAGAAGCGAACCATTGTACGAGTATAGGATTTTCCTCGCAAACTTTCCGCGCTGGGCGACAAAAGACTAAAATATGGTTGGTCAGCGTTCGGAAGAATCTGTAGAGAGGGAGAATATTCCGTGGTTTCGGGAATATGATTCGTTTTCGGAATTACGAGGGTGCGGAGCAGAGTCTTGCTGGTAAGCCAGCGCTGGAGAGACGTGTTCTTCCATTGCGAGCGCCCGTGTGTGACTGTCGCTCGATGTTAGCGTTGTTGGTACAGACGGGCTTTCTGTCTCTGCTCTCTGGAGAGTTTGTAGTTAGAACAGTTAGGCACTATGCTGTTGCGAACCTATACGATTCTGGACCTTGACTGAGAACACTTCCTCTGTCTATACTCATGTAGAGACGTTATCTGAACTCCGTCCTTGTGGCTGGGAGCTCGCGTTTCTCGTCTGTAGAACACAGAGAGCAGAAGGTAGTACTAGAGTATATTAGTTATAGGACCGCCTTCTGCCGTCCTAGTGTTTGAAAGAGTTTATTTGTGACTGGAGTTCTTCCATCGTTGCAGACGAGTACGAGAACCATCACTTCGATGCAATGGACGCAGCACATTCGGTGATGTCGCAAATTGCTTCGGCTTTAGGGGCTATAAAAGCTAAACAGCGGTGATCACGTTCGTTTTTTTCCACTGAGATTCCACATCACCGTAGATCATCTATGACAGTAGTGTCTTCTAATGTTTGGTACGCAGATGATGTTAGTCATTTCGCGTTATTGATATTAGACCGTGCAGTCATAATAAGGGGCAGAGTTAGGCAATTTATTAGTAATTTTACTTAGGAAATGAAAACTTTGTAATATAAAGTTTTTTTAATCTACAATAAATATATAAGCAGGAACAACGTTTATCATTTAGTAGGATTAGTTGCCTTAATCATTCATTTATGTTAACATTTTCATTTATAGAATTATGAGATCCTAAGATCTGCCTCAGGGGGTAGTCAGACAGGGCCAAATCTTCATTTTAGCGCTTATTATTTTCCGTTGCGCACATTCATTTTACACCCGCCTTGGAAACACGCTTTATATACCATCCTGCTTGTGCTGCCCCATGCCGTCTATGAGCAGTTACTGCACACTGTCCGCTGCTCGTGGTTTTGCGGTAGCGTTCTCGCTTCCCGCGCACGGGGTCCCGGGTTCGATTCCCGGCGGGTTAGAGATTTTCTCTGCCTCGTGATGACTGGGTATTGTGTGTTCTTCTTCATCATTGACGCACGCAATTCGCTGAAGTGGCGTCAACTAAAAAGAACTTGTACTACGGCGGCCGAACTTCCCCGCATGGGGCCCGAGGCCAACAATTCCATACGATCTTTTCAATTTTCACTGCACACTGACCTCAAATATATGCGGTGGTCACATTAATGTGACTGGAGAGTGTATTAGATCTTTGTCACGTATGGAAGGGGGGATGAGCTTATATCCGCTGTGTGCACTGCAGTCAGTCTAACATTGTCTTCACAATGTTTACGGGAGTGACAACCAGAGAGTTGTAGTATATTCTTAGATTCATTGCTCGAAATTGGTTCCTGAAACTTGCGAAGTAAGCTTTCACGGAATAGTCTGCGTCATCTTCAAGCGTCTGTCAATTTGTTTTTGTACATTTACGTGATAAACGCCTGGTTAAATCCGCAGGACAGAACAGGTAGTTGGAACTGTCGAAAGGGGCCAAAAATGAGTGGCTGTCAGTTACACTCGAGCACATATAACTTTTTTAGTTGCCCAAACATTACAGCGCAAAATTCTAAGCTTAACTATCGACTGAATAGGTCACACAACCGAATGGCTCAAAGGCACAACATCTTTAATTTTTAAATGGATGAAGGTCCATGATTTAAAACACAACTACAATAAATTTTCAAAAGGCAGAAAGCACAAGGTTTTATCCTTATATAATATTTCAAATCAGGCTGAAGGCCAAAACAATCTAGGACTTAACAATAAGGGATTTTACTTTTAAAACGGCTGAAGGTCAATTATTTAAAACCCAACTAACAGCATACAAATTCAAACCATCGGCTATGAGCCATTAAAATACACAATCAAACACTAATAAGAGAAAGCAGTACAGAAGTTTCCGGGGGTCGGTCTGCACTTGAAATATTAACGTTCACAGGTAGTCGGCCAAACTATATCCGATCCGCTGGCAACCCAACCAATAGACAGTCAACGGACCCACCAACAGACTTGCCTTCCACCCGACCAGTACACAAGGAACTCCAAAGCCAAAACGTAAAAGGCGTAGCCGCCCACAACCAAGTATGCATAAGCTGTCAAAACTACACTCACATCTTGGACAGTGACAACTCGGTGAGGAAAGCACACTGCCTGAATTTTACGTCAATGGCCAGGGCAGGTAACTGGAACGCTAACGGCCAAAAGGCAGAAAATTCCGCTGGTGCACTTGGATTTCAAATAACCAAAATATAGTTAAACTCTACCGGATGGTGGACAAACTTTCACCAACTCGAACACTCGCTGTTGCTCACGGGAATGCCCCCAACAGCCAACCATGAAAACCAACGGCACAATGTGAACAGACTGGCTTCGGTAATTAAATCACCACTCAACTTTGATGTCCTGGGTCGGTGAGCCACGAACCTCGTAACAGCTCCTACACACTACAACACTGCGTAGAGACCGCCAGCGGGCCCGGCCCACTGCATCGTGCGGAGATTTCCTGGTTGAGCCACACCAACCGACCGACTGCCGCAACCGGCTAGCTGGAAACTATAAGCACCAGACCAAAGATAGTACAAGGTGCGAATATCGATACACACCGCTGCTGCCACACGTAGAAAGAGGAAGAACCACGGCACAACCACAATAACCGCGGGAAACCAAACGCACAGTCAAGGTTTAAGCCAACGCATAAGCCGGGGCAAGCACAGCTCACGTGACATTCTCCTACAGGTCAAACAACCCTGAGACCATTCATGCTACCTTTTTTGTATATCACCTGCTATTCCTATCTGGTACAGTTCCCACACACTTGAGCAATATTCCCTAAGATCGTTCGCAAGAGCGTTTTGTAAGCAATCTTCTTTGTAGACTGATTACGTTTCCCTATACCAATGAACCTATGTCTGCCATCTTGGTTACCAACAATTGAGCCTATTTAATCTTTGTATTTGTATCCCAACAAATTGTTACACTGAAATATTAATTAACCGATTCTAATTGTTACTCACTAAGTCAGATAATCTATCAAGGAAAGTGGGACGTCAGCCGGACATGAAGCACGTGAATAATGATAACAAAACCAACAGCTTGTACTGGGATCCGACGAACACTTCCTGTTTCTAAGACGTGTGAGCGTGTCGTTTGTTTTCTCTTTCACTACATTGTGTTTGTGCAGTGTTCTGTTGTGACTTTGTTGCTGTTGTTGTTATGCTCTATAATGAATGACTTCAACTACCACTTTTATTTTTGTCTTGAATGTTTTGTTATGTCTGGTTCAGTAGTAACTGGGAGTGAGTTCAATGTTGATTTTCTCTGCACGAAGCGCCTTTTGGGCGCAAAGTTTGGTTTTACACGTTATACTGCTGTCACAGTGTAGTTTAAGGATGCAGTGTTTTAAGATATGAATTACGCATTTCATCTAGGACTTCTAAGGATGCTTTCGACATTTACCACGTTTGCGTAAATTACTATCTGCGTTTACATTCTTATGGAATCTTTGGAGTTCATTGCGTTTTTCTTGGTTTTATGCTGCTACATTTCCATGTGGACGTTTCTAAGTTCATGATCCTGTATGTGTAAGTTGCACATATGTGGCTACTCGTTTTACTGTTTGGCTTTTACTAGATTACTCTCAATAGGCTATTGTTACATGTAAACAGTGAATTTGTCACACGAGATGTTTTTCAGCAATAGTTTGTCGATGTGTATCATGTTTACAACTTTTAACCCTGCGGATACATGTTGGATACTACTAATATTGGCAAAATTGTTTTTCGTTCAGTAGATTTCTTGGAATTAGCGGGAACATTGCTGACATGCTTCGTTATTTCTTTGGAGATATTGCATCTGTAGTCTTTTATGTACACAAGTTACGCATTTGCTAAGCTAGTTTCGTGGACCTTAGGGATATGACTGGGATGCTGGGACATCTGTGGAGCGTGAGCATATTTGTATGCCATGTGTTAAACCGTATCGTACATTGCTTATGATTCTGAGGTCAGTAGAGTATATGTTACCACTTCTGTACGTTTAAATTATCCAGTGAACGTTTGTTTATTAGGTTTGTGTTGCATTTTTTCAAGCCAGCCGTTTGAAGTTACGTTATTAGTTTGTTTCGATTTTATTATTGATATATCTCATATTTGTAGCTGTTCCGATTAGGGATATACGCGATTTCAAATGATTTGCTGGTGGAACTCGCTGTACGCATGTGTTTCCTCAGGCCCATCAGGATATTGGTGTATGTTTCCATTGCTTTGGAAAAAAAAATTGCAATATAAGTTAGATGCTGATTTTTTATATGGTTAAAAATAGTGTATGTTTATTACGTAATTTTATAATGCTGACTATTGCTTTTTAGCAATGTAATTTTACGATTTAGCAACAGTGCATTCTGATGAAAACACCCCTAGTAGGTGTCGAAACTTATGTCTATGTACCTACCGTTTACGTGCAGCCGGTTAGCTGTTTAATCCTATGTTGATTTTATGATGTGATTTATCTCCCGTTTTAATCAGAAGCTATGATTTTTATTGTCTGCAAACTCTTACTCTTGTGTCATGCTCTGTGTGTTTCTATATGTAGGGGCTTGAAGATGACACCATTTGGCGTCGCAACTGGTATCATGTGTTGAGTATACGTGGTTGGATTCCAATGCGATTATTGGTTTTCTTTTTTTTTCATTATTCATGTTACTCACTGATGTTGTAGTGATAGGATACTGCGTTTTTGGTTTTGTAAGTGGAAAATATCACATTTCTGAACATTTAAAGGAGCTTGCTAATGTTTCCACGATTTTGAAATCTTAAGACCTGATTGAATATTCTTGAAACTTTCTTCAGGCAGTACTTCGTTATAGATAATTTCACCGTGTGCTAAATGTTACAGTTCAGTATTAATACTGCATGTAAAATCTTTAATGTGCATTATGGGATCCCACCACACTTCCTTGGGACACTCACAGAGTTATTTCTATACGTGTCGATGACTCTCCCACCAAAATAACAGTCTGCGTCCTCCTTGCCACGATATTTTCAGTCCAGTCACAAATTTCGCTTGTTGCTCCACACTATCGTACTTTCGTTTGTAAGCGTGCGGGTTGTATTGAATCAGATGTTTTTCCAAAAAATAAGAAATACTGCATCTACGTGACTGCCCTGATCGATGCCTTTCAGAATGTCGTGTTAGAAAAGTTGTCTTCGCTACGGTCGCAGGTTAGAATCCTGCCTCGGGCATGGATGTGTGTGATGTCCTTAGGTTAGTTAGGTTTAATTAGTTCTAAGTTCTAGGCAACTGATGACCTCAGAAGTTAAGTCGCGTAGTGCTCAGAGCCATTTTTGAACCAAAAGTTGTCTTGGAGGTACCTCATTATATTTAAGCTCTGAATATGTTCTAAAATTCTAGACCAAATGGATGTCGAGAATGATGTACGGCAGTTTTGTGCATAGCTTCTGCTACCCTTCGTGCAGACTGAGGGAGCCAGACAGCGCAGTGGCTAGCACACTGGACTGGCTTTCGTCCTCCTCGACGATTCAGATCCGCATCCGACCATCCAGATTTAGGTTTTCAATGAATTACCTAAATCGCTGTGGATAAATTCCAGGACGGTTGCTTTGAAAGAGCACGGCCGATTTCCTTCCCCATCCTTGAAACAGTCCGATCTTAATCTTCCTTTCTATTTTTATGGTGTCGTATCTCAACTGGTAAAAACTTTGTTGTATGTCTGTAAAGACCATTTTTCTGAGGAACTGGTGCAGGTATCAAATTGAAATTTATGACAAATACAGGGTGTCCCAAAAAGAGTGGCCCGATTTTAACTTGTAATAATATTGAGACAAATGTCACTAGGTAACTGGAACAGCGCTAGATGTAATCGGAATGATCTAGAGTTTCAGAAAAAAATCCGCTAGATGTCGCAACGAGCGCTGACCTGGACGTGCACAGTTTCCTCAATGCCAACGTGTCTCAACGTTGGATACGGCGTATAGGACCGCGAGACCAGGCTTTACACTCCTGGCATCCTAAGTCCCCTGACAACACCAAGTGATTTCTTCTTGCGTGGATATGTTAAACAATGTGTTGACGTTCCTTCCTTCCCTTGTGACATTCATAAACTAATAACCATAATATCAGCCGTAGTAGCTTCAGTGACAGAAGACATGTTACTGTCAGTTTGGGATGAATTCGGCTATTGGCTGGATGTCGTCCATGCAGCCAATGGAGGACATATTGAACATTTATGATAAATTTTTATACACTTCTGTATTTTCTGAGTAATTTAGTATGCAATTTGTTGATGGCTGGCTCTGAGTACTATGGGACTAAACATCTATGGTCATCAGTCCCCTAAAACTTAGAACAACTTAAACCTAACTAACCTAAGGAGAGCACACAACACCCAGTCTTCACGAGGCAGAGAAAATCCCTGACCCCGCCGGGAATCTAACCCGGAAACCCGGGCGTGGGAAGCGAGAACGCTACCGCACGACCACGAGCTGCGGACAATTTGTTGATGTTAAGCGCTTCTTCCTAATAAATAATTCTATTTACAATCGAGTCATTCTTTTTGGGATACCCTCTTCAGATGGTTCGTCAGCAGTTCGTGGTCGTGCGGTAGCGTTCTCGCTTCCCGCGCCCGGGTTCCCGGGTTCGATTCCCGGCGGAGTCAGGGATTTTCTCTGCCTCGTGATGACTGGGTGTTGTGTGATGTCCTTAGGTTAGTTAGGTTTAAGTAGCTCTAAGTTCTAGGGAACTGATGACCATAGATGTTAAGTCCCATAGTGCCCAGAGCCATTTTTTTCAGATGGTTCAAATGGCTCTGAGCACTATGGGACTTAACAGCTGTATTCATCAGTCCCCTAGAACTAAGAACTACTTAAACCTAACTAACCTAAGGACATCACACACATCCATGCCCGATGCAGGATTCGAACCTGCGACCGTAGCGGTCGCGCGGTTCCAGACTGAGGCGCCTAGAACCGCTCGGCCACCACAGCCGGTGGACACCCTGTATTAAGATATACGGTCCCTCGGCGGTGTAAAAAATTTAACCTTCTATGTCAATGAAATCAAAAGACCTGGCCATGTACGCCGCATGTTTTGATAACCGTGATCTTACTCATCAAAATCTATCGATTAACTGCTTATATACAAAGCGATGTTTGTACCCAACACACAGGTCTCGAGTCTACTCGCTCTTGTACGTTCTTTTCTTCCCATTGTCACCCATAAAAATTCCGTCATTGTTCCGGAACGTGAAGTCCATGAATGGCTGCAAAAAGCCGAAATAATCATTTCCAGTCAGTGGTCAGTTCAGTTAGTGTGGTGTCGATAGTTCTGATGCCACAGCGTAGGCTGACACTACAATAGCGGAAGATCTACACCGACAACAGTGCCCTCTAGCGTCTAGCCGAAGCTGTGCAGCTCTACGAGCGCCGCTCCGCTTTCGCCCAGCTCATGAAGAGCAGACGGCCGAGAACCATCGCTTTAGCTTCGCTTGCTATTGAGAATTTCTTAGATGGACTTTGGCTGCACACCTACGTGCTCATCTGTAGAAGAATACGTATTCATTTGTATATATTCATGCAGCCAGTAAAAACCTCTTTTACTTTACTTGCAGTACCGACGTGCTTTACCTCCCCTGTTCCTACTCGCTTCCTGTCATTCGGCCTCTTTGTTAGATTTCGGGGTCAGATCCACGCGCCGCCTTCCAGGTGGGATACAAAAGTTAGACCCACGGCATTATGAAGCCACCACCGGCTTCCACAGCGCCATTTGACAACTTGAGTCCAGGGCTTCGTCGAGTGTACACCACACCCGAACCCAATCATCAGCTCTTACCAACTGAAATCGGGACTCATATGACCAGACCACGGTTTTCCAGTCGTTCAGGTTCCAACCGATACGGTCAGCAGCTTACTTGAGGCGGCTGCAGGCGATGTCGTGCTCTTAGCAAAGACACCCGCGTCGGTCGTCTGTTGCCATAGCCCATTAACTCCCAATTTCGCCACACTGTTCTAACGGCTACGTTCGTCGTACGTTCCACACAGATTTCTGCGGTTATTTCAAGCAGTGTTGCTTGTCTGTTAGCACTGACTGCGCAAACCCCGCTGCTCTGAATCGTTAAGTAGAGGCCGTCGGCCACTGCGTTATGCGTGGTGAGAGGTGATGCCTAAAGGTGGTATTCTCGGCACACACTTGACATCTACATCTACATCTATACTCCGCGAGCCACCTTACGGTGTGTGGCGGAGGGTACTTATTGTACCACTATCTGATCCCCCCTTCGCTGTTCCATTCACGAATTGTGCGTGGGAAGAACGACTGCTTGTAAGTCTCCGTATTTGCTCTAATTTCTCGGATCTTTTCGTTGTGATCATTACGCGAGATATATGTGGGCGGTAGTAATATGTTGCCCATCTCTTCCCGGAATGTGCTCTCTCGTAATTTCGATAATAAACCTCTCCGTATTGCGTAACGCCTTTCTTGAAGTGTCCGCCACTGGAGCTTGTTCAGCATCTCCGTAACGCTCTCGCGCTGACTAAATGTCCCCATGACGAATCGCGCTGCTTTTCGCTGGATCATGTCTATCTCTTCTATTAATCCAACCTGGTAAGGGTCCCATACTGATGACCAATACTCAAGAATCGGACGAACAAGCGTTTTGTAAGCTACTTCTTTCGTCGATGAGTCACATTTTCTTAGAATTCTTCCTATGAATCTCAACCTGGCGCCTGCTTTTCCCACTATTTGTTTTATGTGATCATTCCACTTCAGATCGCTCCGGATAGTAACTCCTAAGTATTTTACGGTCGTTACCGCTTCCAATGATTTACCACCTATGGCATAATCGTACTGGAATGGATTTCTGCCCCTATGTATGCGCATTATATTACATTTATCTACGTTTAGGGAAAGCTGCCAGCTGTCGCACCATGCATTAATCCTCTGCAGGTCCTCCTGGAGTACGTACGAGTCTTCTGATGTTGCTACTTTCTTGTAGACAACCGTGTCATCTGCAAATAGCCTCACGGAGCTACCGATGTTGTCAACTAAGTCATTTATGTATATTGTAAACAATAAAGGTCCTATCACGCTTCCCTGCGGTACTCCCGAAATTACCTCTACATCTGCAGATTTTGAACCGTTAAGAATGACATGTTGTGTTCTTTCTTCTAGGAAATCCTGAATCCAATCACAAACCTGGTCCGATATTCCGTAAGCTTGTATTTTTTTCACTAAACGTAAGTGCGGAACCGTATCAAATGCCTTCCTGAAGTCCAGGAATACGGCATCAATCTGCTCGCCAGTGTCTACGGCACTGTGAATTTCTTGGGCAAATAGGGCGAGCTGAGTTTCACATGATCTCTGTTTGCGGAATCCATGTTGGTTATGATGAAGGAGATTTGTATTATCTAAGAACGTCATAATACGAGAACACAAAACATGTTCCATTATTCTACAACAGATTGACGTAAGCGAAATAGGCCTATAATTATTCGCATCTGATTTATGACCCTTCTTGAAAATGGGAACGACCTGCGCTTTCTTCCAGTCGCTAGGTACTTTACGTTCTTCCAGCGATCTACGATAAATTGCTGATAGAAAGGGGGCAAGTTCTTTAGCATAATCGCTGTAGAATCTTAAGGGTATCTCGTCTGGTCCGGATGCTTTTCCGCTACTAAGTGATAGCAGTTGTTTTTCAATTCCGATATCGTTTATTTCAATATTTTCCACTTTGGCGTCCGTGCGACGGCTGAAGTCAGGGACCGTGTTACGATTTTCCGCAGTGAAACAGTTTCGGAACACTGAATTCAGTATTTCTGCCTTTCTTCGGTCGTCCTCTGTTTCGGTGCCATCGTGGTCAACGAGTGACTGAATAGGGGATTTAGATCCGCTTACCTATTCTCTGGATTCCCTAAAGAATTTCGAAATTGAATGTCCCATGCGTCTAGCTCCAGCCACCATTCCGCGTTCAAAGTCTGTTGATACCCGTCGTGCGCACATAATCACTTCGCGAAATCTTCCACATGAAACACCCGAGTACAAATGACAGCTCCGCTACTGTGCACGTGACATTACAGCCATATGCATACGTGCGTATTGCTATCCGATGATTTTTGTCACCTCAGTTTGCGCGGTGCCGGGGCTAGTAGTGTATTTAACACTAAATTCTTCTAGAATCTTCATATGGAAATGATGCTCGAAGCCTCCCCTTTTCTAACTCCGACTTTTGCTGTTACACATGGATTAAGAAGAAACGCGAACTGACTCTAATTGACCCTGCAAATGGAGTAGAAAAGAGTTTGGCACCTGCAATAATTTAACTTGATAGAAATTAATTTGATAAAGGAAAGTTTCATTAACGTAGTGAGAAATACAAGGGTTCCTTTACCGATCCACAGAATGAAAAAAAAAAAATGGTTCAAATGTCTCTGAGCACTATGGGACTTAACATCTGTAGTCATCAGTTCCCTAGAACTTAGAACTAATTAAACATAACTAACCTAAAGACATCACACACATCCATGTCCGAGGCAGGATTCGAACCTGCGACCGTAGCAGTCCCGCGGTTCCGGACTGAGCGCCTAGAACCGCTAGACCACCACGGCCGGCCACAGAATGAAAGTTCTGTCCAAAATAACAATATGATTTATTATGACTAAGCTCAAAATAATAAACAAAACACATGAAACATTTACAATACGTCAAATTTGATATTCAAATAAATGCTGTGAAGGTGAAGTTGTCTATAAACTAGCTTGTGACGTTTATGACCAAGTGGTATGTGGAGCCAATTCCTTGCAACTCAAATATTAAGAGAAACATCCAGCCAACCCAACATTAATTGCTGCTACAGTAATGAGAACTCAGACAATGAATATCCAAGACACAACCACGTAAGAAAAAACGGGAGCAGGCGCGCTCTGCTGAGCTCTGATTATCACAGAGCAAAATTCCCTAATCTGCCGGTGCTGCGGACATACATTACCAAGCTGTCTTCTTAACTGCAAGGACACGATCTGGCGTACCGGAGGCGATGGCTGGTTGCTTTGACGTCCCGTCGTGGTGATGATAATGTCGCGAGTATAGCTCGAAACAAATTATCCTGGTCTGGTTGTTCCAGACTAAAGACTTCCTATCAATACAAATGCGCCTCTGAGGGAGACAAAGAAGGCTCGCCACACAATCACTGATGGTTCAGTGATTGATTTTAACAAGCGAAGTCACACAGTAACTCTGATACAGTCAACTTTAGCCAAAACTGCCCAAGACAAACAACATAGGCCGCTTGTATGCAGAACGCTCAATTGCCAACTGTACTCGGAAAGTTTCGTCGAAGCTTCAGCAACTTCGTCAAACAGTTACAATTAAGTGAAAGTATATTAGACAGCCAACGGAAGGCAGGCTGTCCAGAGCAGCGAGAGCTCAGTCTTGTAACCTACCCCGACCGAAAGGCGAGAGCCGACTCCCTCAAGAGCACCCGTACAAGCCGAACACAGAACATTCCCATCCCCATGACAGTGGCCGTGGTTAAAACGTTCCAATCAGCAGCTCGAAAGCCGGCGGAAAATTCCACTCAATTGCCGACGCACTATGAAACGTGCCCTTAGAAAAACTAGTGAATGACTGTGCTGATAAACCTCTTACATTATTTGATTTTCAAACAGCTGAGCAGAACTGAACGTACTCAGACATTTTGCTCTTTGCCTATTCTGATCAATACTAAACTGACACACAATATTTTTTAGCGCAACACAATCTGACTCTGAAAAATCCCTACAAAAAATGGCCCTGACTAACAATAACCTATACCTTTCATGAATCACTTACCTCACAAAAATCGTCGTTACTCGAACTACTGCAATACAGCGAGCGCCACTACTGCCAGCTAAATAAAAGATTTTAACTACTGTAGTCACTAACTACTGATAGGCATAGTTAGCAAATGAAAGATTCTGATAAAGAACAAGTAATGTATTTACCTTAATAGTGTTCAAAAGTCATAATATATATATAGCAGTTCATGACATCCAGTCTTACAAATTTACTGTCTCTGATGGACACATGTCCAGATCATCCGCTCTCATAACTCCGCCATCTCTCTCCCCACATCCACTACTGCTGGTGGCTCACCTCCAACTGCGCAACGCTACACACTGTTAACAGCCAACTGCCCAACACTACAATAGCATATACTTCAACAATGTAAACCAACCACAGCCTTCACACAGCACAGTCAGTGATTTTCATATAGAGCGCTATGTGGCGTTACCAACATAAAAACCTAAATAGCTTACTTACAACTACTATTCCACCAATGGAGATACTTGGCGCCAATTTCTGCGTCGATTTTGCTACGGCACAGAGCTATCCCCTGAACAAGCCAATCACAGTTACGATTTTGCAGAAAACGCAGGAATTTGCCCGCCAAGACTGCCTGGGAACACACGTCATTCCCACGCCTCGCTGGTAGCCTGCCAGAAAGTGTTTTTACTAAGTTTCTGCGAAGTAACGGAATCTCTAGCCCAGCCGCTCCGTGAGGCCCCTGTGGGTGTGTCGCCCCCACTCTCATGACAATGTCGGCATCTGGAAAGCATCCACTTGACTCCCTCACACCTGTCGCCTTAACCCTTTCAAGATCAGCAGTACCTGCCGGTCACCAGGCCACCCAGGTGACGAGAGATGCTGCGTGGGAAGTTTGCGTGTGAAGGAATAGCAACTTTTCACCGCATGCAATTAGAGAGGAAAATCGAATTACTGTAAGATAGAAATATGAGAGGGGGCTCATGCCACCTCTCAAGTCAAATGAAATCCTTAAATATTAATTTAAATATCATTTATTGTGTAGAAGTGGTACAAATCTGTATCACTTTTCAACATAATTTCCCCCATGCTCAATGCAAATCCTCCAGCGCTTACAAAGTGCATAAATTACTTTAGAAAAAAATTCTTTTGGTAGTCCGCACAACCACTCATGCACCGCGTGGCGTACCTCTTCATCAGAACGAAACTTCTTTCTTCCCTTTGCCTCTTTGAGTGGTCCAAACTTCTGGAAATCACTTGGGGTAAGGTCTGGTGAGCATGGTGGATGAGGAAGACACTCAAAATGCAGGTCTGTGATTGTTGCAACTGTTGTACATGCAGTGTGGGGCCTTGCATTGTCTTGTTGCAAAAGGACCCCTCCTGACAGCAATCCATGTCGCTTTGACTTGATTGCAGGCCGCAGACGATTTTTAGGAGATCTGTGTATGATGCACTAGTGACAGTGGTCCCTCTAGGCATGTAATGCTCCAAAATGACGCCTTTTTCGTCCCAAAAGAGAGTTAGCATAACCTTCCCTGCTGATGGTTCTGTTCTAAACTTTTTTGGTTTTGGCCATTCCTTGCTCGCTCTTGGTTCAAATGGTTCAAATGGCTCTGAGCACTATGGGACTTAACTTCTGAGGTCATCAGTCCCCTAGAACTTAGAACTACTTAAACCTAACGAACCTAAGGACATCACACACATCCATGCCCGAGGCAGGATTCGAACCTGCGACCGTAGCGTTCCGCGGTTCCAGACTGTAGTGCCTAGAACCGCACGGCCACCGCGGCTGGCTTGCTCGCTCTCTTCGTTTCCGTTTGGTGGAAGTGAACCCAGGATTCGTCCCCAGTAACGATCCTTGCAAGGAAGCCATCACCTTCTCGTTCAAGGCGCCAAGAAGTTCATCACAAGAATCAACACGTCGTTCTCTAATCTCATTTTTGTCACCTCAGTTTACGGTCAGAGAGTGCAGGAAGGATGGCATCGACAGAGGCAGTAGATGGTAGCAACACGAAGCCCCGCGTGGGACAGGGCTAACTGCAGCGGACCTAGGGGCGGCGTGCCGGCGTTGAGGTGTATACATGTATACACACACGCAATACAAGCCGCGGCGTTTTTGTGGCGGCGCGCGTGTAAACGGCGGTCGCTTCTGTCCATGCGGCCGCTCAGCCGCGCGTTGTTTACGGCGGAGTCGCGCGGCGCCGCGGTGTCACTGCTGACTGCCGGGACTGTCGGCCCTGGTGACGGCGCCTGTCAGCCCGACACGGCGGCCGCCCGTACACACGTAAATGCTGACAACGCTTTGTGACGCGCGTCTTTCGCCGCCCCGGTCCCTGACCCCAGATAGGTCGCTCCTGCCCGAGACATTCCTCCTTGAGGGCTCGCTCTCCTTAATGAACGTACTTCACACCTCTGATATGCTCTAACAAGGGGAAGGCCTCAGACACAGCCAAACGATTCGGCTCAAATTTGGCAGGTCGCTTGTGTACAACCTAAAACGAAGGAATCTGAGATATTTTGGGTCAACACACTCGCGTTTTTGAGAAAATACCCCTAAAGTTTATGACGAGTAATCGACTCAAAATTGGCGGGATCGATAGATAATTGTAAATAGAGCATTTTTCATCATCAGGTATGGGATCCAAAAACGCATACTTCCCCAGAAATCGAGGTAAGAAACTTTTACAACTGCCGCTTCTGTACCTACATGGTAAAAGCTCCTTCGCCGACAGCTCCGATAGCGCAACGCCCACGGTAACTGGCTGGGAATCGGAAAACCCGGGTTCGAATAGTGAAGAAACCTAGCGGTTGTTCTTATTTTCGTTTGTATTTTTCTATATCTCAATTGATGGGGATAGGAGGGTTAATAAGGTAAGTAAATCAATCAGGATTGATAATTATAAGGTAGGACAATAAATTTCTCAAACCTCTTGGGATAGTCAACAACTGAAATGTTACTCCATGTCACTTTACAATGGCTCTTCCAGTCACTGTTACGTGTCCTCACTTTTCTTCGAACAACTAGATGGATGGTATTGGTCCTTTAAACATTCGATACAAATATACTCACGGCACCAAGAACATCTAATAAAATCAATCTTTCGACAGACACACTGTTCCTTCCGAAGAGTCGGCGGAAAACAGACTTGGTTTATATTTAAAAATATGTCTCTTTCGGGAATTAATTTTGATGCATACCACGCATACGATATCATTGCCTTCAAAAATCTGTGCTGATAGTTGGTTATGAATTATACTGTGAATAGTTATTGCAACCGTGCGTTTGTGCAATTCCTGCTTGGTTTCCAGAAGCACACTGCAATTTTGAAGCCTGGAAACAGTTTTCAACCAGGCGATAGAAATAAACATCTCACGGCTGGCACACAGGTGTGCAGTTTGGCGGTATTACTTTTACTGTGCACGTCGGCTGACCCTCGCCATCTATAAACATTGTGCCATATATTGTGGTATTAATTTGTCCTTTCCTGGAATCCAATATCAGACAAATCTTGTTATCATAAACGTATGGTTTTAAAACATTCTCAAGAAATGTTTTGTAAATCGCTTTCGTCAGTTTCCTGGATTTGGAGCAGGTAACGTAAACATTTTTCAACGAGTCGGATGAACGATTGACCTCTTCTATAACCCGAGGACCAAATGTAACATTCGTTTCTTGTAAACACAGGAAAACCTTAGGCAACACTTTTCCAGTGGCTGTGATGGCATATTGCGTCGTGTACGAATGTGTTAGTTTGTTTTTACTACAAACTGCGACAACGGTTCGTTTTTCTCTCTTACGCGATAACGTGCGTCGGATGTTCACCCGATACTCGCAGCCTGTTTAATCGGTGTTGATCACATAATCACGATTAAAACCAGTCATAAATGACGCCGTTTGCGTGCTGAAAATCTCTTATATTTTGTTCATCCTTATGAGACACGTATTTAGTGACGTGCCGTTGAAGAATCTTATACTCCGATTTGAAATTCCTTGCCCAAGATAATGATAGAGCAAACGTAAAATCCTTGTTGGTGGTATACTGAAGAGCTGCACCTGCAGCCCACTCCTGAAGTATTCTCGTTGTTACATTCTCGTTACGTCAACGAGACTCGACAAATTGGTCGTATGTCCACTTATTTATCACCTGGTATATGTCGTATCTTGTCCCTCCTTTAACGATATCGTTTTCCCACAATTTCAAGTCCTTCTCCCTTTTCAGGGCTGTTGTTACTGCATTCTTTTGCAGTGTTTGTAAGTTCCAATTTGAATGATTCCTGGCTAGCGCTACCGCCTTTACTTTTACTTCAAGGGGTTTAGCGCCGTAGTTCAATCGTTTAGTACCCGGTTCGTAATACTCATCGGGAACAGATGAAGCACATATTACCAGTGACGTGGAGATTTCCAAACTGTTATGACCATTTTTCGATTCATTAGTCGGGATATCTTCCACTGAATCAGCTTTTGCTTCATCTTCATCGTATAGTACTTCAGTATCAACAAAAGTCAAATCGTTCGTCAGCTCCAAAAATCGCTCGACGATAGCCGCTCCTATCAATCTCGAACGTCGAGAAACAGAACTGCCTGCTTCCGGTAGTGCATTGATAATACATCTCTCTTTCAACACTTTTACAAACCAAAACACAGCGTCAAATAACTTACCGCTTCCCATCGTCTGTGACAGGCTCCCAACTATATATTACAGCGCTAGTCGAAGGGTGTACATCCTCCATTATTCAGATTATACACCTGAAAGGTATGACACAACAAACAATAACTAGTTACAACGGCATAAACAGACGAGCTAATTACTACAAACTACATACAGTACTCGTCATGTTATTTACGGAAGAACACTGTATTCATTCGCAAAACGTATTTCATTCGGCACATTAATAATGGAAAAATCACTACATGTATTCGCCAGGTTCGCGGCAGCCTAATAACGGAAAACAACTCTTTCCGACTGACTTCTATAAGGTTCGTGCTGGACGCCTTTACTCCTCCAGGTTCACAACTGTGATATGACGAAGAGGCAACCGGGACAACATAACTCTCCCCGCGTGCATTCAGTCTCTTGCCTCGCTGTAAACAAGCGTCGCGTGGTTGGCTATCTGTAAGCACTCGTGAGGAATTCGCAGCACTCTTACTCGGAGTTGTTTTCATGCGAAAAGGCTCAAAGGTTTAATACTTTAAAAGTATTAAATACTCACGGCGGTTTGGAAATAGGTTTGCCTATCGTATTATTATGATTTCTTATTGATTTACTTACCTTATTAACGCTCCTATCCCTATCAATTGAGATATGGAAAAATAGAAACGAAAATAAGAACATCCGCTAGGTTTCTCCGACATACGAACCCGGGTTTTCCGATTCTCAGCCAGTTACCTTAGCCGTTGCGCTATTTGCGCTGTCGTCGAAAAGCGTTTACCATGTGGGTACAGAACCGACAGTTGTAAATGTTTCTTTCCTCGATTTCTGGAAAATTTTGCGTTTGCGGACTCCATACCCGATGATGAAAAATGCTCTATTTACAATTATCTATCGATGTCTCCAATTTTGAGTCGGTCGTTCGTCATAACTTTTAGGGGTGATTTTCTCGAAAACGCAGAGGTGTTGACCCAAAATATCTTAGATTCCTTCATTTTAGGTTGTACACAAGCGACCTACCACATTTGAGCCGAATCGGTTGGACGTGTCTGAGGCCTTGCCCTTGTGAGAGATGGAATAATGAAGGCAGCAGAGGATCAAACAGGGAAAAAGACAAGGTCTAGTAAAACCCTTGGACGTCACACGAGAGGTTGAATTTAAGTGATGGAAGGAGCGAACATAAAAATGCAGCAGATGAAGCAGGGCAAAAGAAATAAAAACATCCAAACAATGAAACTGACAGGAAGTGCAAATTATCTAAGCAGGAATGGCTAGACAACAAATGTAGAAATTTAGTACCACATACAAACAGCGGAAAGACAAGTACCGATCGTGTGAGATCCAACTCGCTTTATTTGTTCATGAGACCCAGAAAATATTACATACAGGCACACAGATACATGCCATTTTCCTTGACTTCCGGAAGGCGTTCGATACGGTTCCGCACTGTCGCCTGATAAACAAAGCAAGAGCCTACGGAATATCAGACCACCTGTGTGGCTGGATTGAAGAGTTTTTAGCAAACAGAACACAGCATATTGTTCTCAATGGAGAGACGTCTACAGACGTTAAAGTAACCTCTGGCGTGCCACAGGGAAGTGTTATGGTACCGTTGCTTTTCACAATATATATAAATGACCTAGTAGATAGTGTCGGAATTTCCAGGCGGCTTTTCGCGGATGATGCTGTAGTATACAGAGAAGTTGCAGCATTAGAAAATTGCAGCGAACTGCAGGAAGATCTGCAGCGGATAGGTACTTGGTGCAGGGAGTGAAAACTCACCCTTAACATTGACAAATGTAATGTATTGCGAATACATAGAAAGCAGGATCCTTTATTGTATGATTATATGATAGCGGAACAAACACTGGTAGCAGTTACTTCTGTAAAATATCTGGGAGTATGCGTGCGGAACGATTTGAAGTGGAATTATCATATAAAATTAATTGTTGGTAAGGTGGGTACCATGTTGAGACTCATTGGGAGAGTCCTTAGAAAATGTAGTCCATCAACAAAGGAGGTGGCTTACAAAACACTCGTTCGACCTATACTTGAGTATTGATCATCAGTGTGGGATCCGTACCAGATCGGGTTGACGGAGGAGATAGAGAAGATCCAGAGAAGAGCGGCGCGTTTCGTCACAGGGTTATCTGGTAAGCGTGATAGTGTTACGAAGATGTTTAGGAAACTCAAGTGGCAGACTGTGCAAGAGAGGCGCTCTGCATCGCGGTGTAGCTTGCTGTCCAGGTTTCGAGAGGGTGCGTTTCTGGATGAGGTATCGAATATACTGCTTCTCCCTACTTATACATCCCGCGGAGATCACGAATGTAAAATTAGAGAGATTCGAGCACGTACTGAGACTTTCCGGCAGTCGATCTTCCCGCGAACCATACGCGACTGGAACAGGAAAGGGAGGTAATGACAGTGGCATGTAAAGTGCCCTCCTCCACACACCGTTGGGTGGCATGCGGAGTATAAATGTAGATGTAGATGTAGGAAAATTAGTGAGCCATTGAAGAAAAGAGAAGCAGCTGTAGGAAGATCAAGAGTTCAGATGGAAAGAAGGGAAAGCTGAAAGCGGAAGGAATATACAGGGGGCTTATACATAGGAAACCGAACTGAAGGCAGTATCATAGAAAGGGAAGAGGGCGTAGGAGAAGATGAGGCGGGAGATATGATACTGAGAAAAGAATTTGATAGAGCACTGAAATACCTAAGACGAAACGAGGCACCTGAATTAGAAAGCATGCCATCACAACAGCTGGAATTCTCGAGAGAACCTGGCATGACAAAACTATCCAGCTAGTGTGCAAGATACACAAATCAAAAAAAGTTTTGCATCATCTCCGTTCCGAGATTTCCGGAACCTGTGCAGAAAATTGGAATAGAGATTAACATAAACAACATTTTCGCCCATTTTGTTGTTCATGAAAACCACACATTGCATGCTGTACCGCCATACAGCGAGACCTTCAGACGTGGTGGTCCGGACTGCTGCACACACCTGTACCTCTAATACCCAGTAGCACGTCCTCTTGCATTGACGCCTGCCTGTATTCGTCGTGGCATACTATTCACAAGTTCACCAGGGCACTGTTGATCTAGATTGTCCCAACGGCGATTCGTCTTAGTTCCCTCAGAGTGGATGGTGCGTCACGTCGTCCATAAACAACCCTTTTCAATCTATCCCAGGCATGTCCGCTAGGGTTCATGTCTGGAGAACATGCTGGCCACTCTAGTCGAGCGATGTCGTTATCCTGGGAAGTCAATCACAAGATTTGCACGATGGGGCCGCGAATTGTCGTCCATGAAGACGAATGCGTTGTCAATATGCTAACGATATGGTTGCACTATCGGTCGGAGGATGGCGTTTACGTATCGTGCAGCCGTTACGGAGCTTTTCATGACCATCAGCGGCGTACGTTGGCCCCATATAATGCCACCCCAAAACATCAGAGAATATCTATATTGCTGCACTCGCCGGACAGTGTGTCTAAGGCGTTCAGCCTGACCGCGTTGTCTCCAAACACGTCTCCGACGATTGTCTGGTTAAAGGCATATGCGACACTCATCGGTGAAGAGAACGTGATGCCAGTCCTGAGCGGTCCATTCGGAATGTTGTTGGGCCCTCTGTACCGCGGTGCATGGTATCGTGGTTGCAAAGATGGACCTCGCCATGGATGCCGGGAGTGAAGTTGTGCATCATGCAGCCTATTGCGCACAGTTTGAGTCGTAACACGACGTCCTGTGGCTGCACGAAAAGCGTTATTCAACATGGTGGCGTTGCTGTCAGGGATCCTCCGAGCCATAATCCGTAGGTAACGGTCATCCACAGCAGTAGTGGCCCTTGGGCGGCCTGAGTGAGGCATGTCGTCGACAGTTCCTGTCTCTCTGTATTTCCTCCATGTCCAAACGACATCGCTTTGGTCACTCCGAGACGGCTGGACACTTCCGTTGTTGAGAACCCTTCCTGGCACAAAGTAACAATGCGGACGCGATCGAACCGCGGTACTGACCGTCTAGGCGTGGTTGAACTACAGACAACACGAGCCATGTACCTCGTTCCTGGTGGAATGACTGGAACTGATCGGCTGTCGGACCCCCTCCGTCTAATAAGCGCTGCTCGTGCCTGGTTGTTTACATCTTTGGGCAGGTTTAGTGACATCTCTGAACAGTCAGACTGTGTCTGTGATACAATATCCAAAGTCAACGTCTACCTTCAGGAGTTCTAGGAACCGGGGTGATGCAAACCTTTCTTTGATGTGTGTGTATACGACGGCGGAAATACCGTAAGGCTTCAAAAATAGTGTAATAACTCCAGTTCCAAAGAAAGCAGGCACTGTCAATTGTGAACTATCTGTTTAATAAGTCATGGTCGCAAATTACTAACACGAATGGTTTACAGAAGGATGGAAAAACTGGTAGGAGTCGACCTCCGTGAAGTACAGTTTGGATTCCGAAGAAGTTTAAGGACACTCGAGGCAATACTATATTTACAACGTTCAAGACAGGTTAAGAAAGGGTAAACCTACGCTACTAACTTTTGTAGATTTGGAGAGGGCTTTTGACAATGGTAAGTGGAATACCCTCTTTGGAATTCTAAAGGTAGCTGTGATAAAATATAAGGAACAAACCGTTGTATACAACTTGTACAAAACCAGGCGACAATTGTAAGAGTCGAGAGGCATGAAAGGGAAGCAGTGGTTGAGAAGGGAATGAGACAATGTTGTGGCTTATCCTCGACGTTATTCAATATGTACTGAGCAGGCGGTAAGGGAAACCAAACAAAAGTTTGGAGAAGGAAATAAAGTTCGAGGAGAAGAAATAAAATCTTTAAGGTTTTCCGATGACGTTGTAATCCTATCGGAGACAGCGAAGGACTTGGAAGAGCAATTCAATGAAATGGACAGTGTCTTCAAAGGAGGGTGTAGTATGAGCATCAACAGATGCAAAACAAGGATAATGAAATGTAGTCGAATTAAATCAGACGATGCTGAGAGAATCACATTAGGAAACGAGACATTAACAGTAGTAGATGTGTTTTGCTATCTGGGCAGCAAAATAACTTATAATGGGAGAAGTAGAGAGGATATAAAATTGAGTCTGGCAATTGCAAGAAAAACCTTTCTGACGAAGAGAAATTTGTTAATATTAAATATAGATTTAAATATTAGGAAGTCTTTCCTGAAAGTATTTGCCTGAAGCGTAGCCTTGTATGGAAGTGAAACGTGGACGATAAACGGTTCAGACAATAAGAGAATAAAAGCTTTTGAAGTGTGGTGCTACAGAAGAATAGAGAAAATTAGACGGGTAGATCATGTAACTAATGAGGAGCTACTAAATAGAACTGGAGAAAAAAGAAATTTGTCGCACAGTTTAACTAAAAGAAGGGATCGGTTGACAGACTACATTCTAGGACAATAAGAGAGTACCAATTTGTTATTGCAGGGGCAAGTGGGGATTTAAAATGGTAGAGAGACACCAAGAAATGAATATAGTAAGCGGCTCAAATGGTCGTTGATTGCAGTATTTATTCGCAGATGAAGTGGCTTTCACAGGATAGAGTAGCATGGAAAGCTGGGTGAAACTAGTTTTCGGACTGAAGACCAAAACAACAACATGGTCTGTCTGTAAGATGAACAGCGAGCAGGCGAGTTCTAGTCTCTTTGGTGTTCTGTATACCATGCACAGGTCCTCGAAAGTCCCTCTAATCCCCTTGCGCGAACTTTACGACATGGCAGGGGTGGAAGAACCGATAGAACACATGTGTTGTGCTAACGGAGAGGACTGGAGAGGATCGAAGAAGACCTGTACAATTAGAAGGGATTACAATTTTTTGTCGGCTGTAATCACAAACTTTTACGTCGGACGAGATTTTCAGAAACTATAATGTAAACATTAAAAAACTAAATTACAAACATAGAATTTAAAAATTTTTCCTCTACTAGTCGACAAATTAAATTAAAAGAAGGTAAATAAGATATGGTTCTTATCTGTGAATCAGCACATGGTACATTAATGGTGTCATATGACTAAAAGGCCGGGATTATGTCCGTATACAAGATTTTCGCAATTCTGAGAGAAGTAGGAATAAGCTATAGGGAAAGACTTGTAATTTGCAGTGTGAGTCAGAAGGAAAGGTACAAGCTCTGATGGGTGATAATATTAGTGTTTTTGAACAAAAAACGTCAGTTGGGCATATGCCCTTTTCCGAACGGTTTCTGTACATTTCATGTATATTGTGTTTTATAGACTGTATTTTCAAACATAATCGTTGTTTACAATGTAAAGCAGTACTGTAGAGGAAGTTAGGCAGAACAATTTGATAGGGACATTTGTGGTCTAGTAAATCGGGCAACTACCTCTAATTGGCCTGCAAAATCTAACTAAGTTACACCGCACGCGCGTTGCGCGAGATTTTGAATATTCTCGCGCTCTCTTCGCAAAAACTATTAGTCCTAGAGAAAAAGATGAATAGGTTCTTTTTTGTAGGAAGTTTGACGTAGTTTAATTTTGTGCTGCGACACATTATCGTTGGAGGGAGTGATTTTCGAGTTGCTCAAGAGAAAATGCAGAAAAGTGATATTAAATGTGTTCTACCTCGGAAACCATTCAGAATAAGGCATATATCCATATAAAGATTTTTGTTATGAATCACTATTACTGTCACCCGTCAAAGCATGTACCTTTCCTCCTCACTCACCCTGTATAATTTGAGCAAGAACCAAGAGGGAACAATAAGACTAGAAACCAAGAACGTAATGCTCGTATTAAAAAGGGTGTAAGACGAATATGCAATCTTCCATTCCCACTGTTCAAACTGCACACCGGATAAGCGATGAAGGAAATAAAATAAAGGTTCAATAATGGGATTAAAATGCGGAATGATAGGACATCAGTGATAAGATTCCTAACCACATTGATATGCTCAGTGAAAATGAAGAACACTTAGAGGATCCGCTGAATAGAATGGTCTAATGAGTACAGAATATGGATCGAGAGCAAATCGACGAAAGGCGGAAGTAACAACAAGTAGCGGAAATGAAAATAGCGATAAAGTTAGCATCTGAATTGGTGATCACGAAGTAGGGAAGTTAAGGAATACTGATACCATGAAACCAGATCATCCCATTATAACAGAGTCAAGGAGGACACAAAAATCAGATTATCGCGGGCAAAGAGGGCGTTCCAGGCCAACAGAAGTATACTGGTATCAAAAACAGAGCTTAATTTGTGAAAGAAATTTCTGAAAATGTACGTTTGGGACGCAGCACTGCATGGTAGTGAATCATGAACAGTGAGAAAACCGGAACACCAGAGAATCGAAGCGTTTGGGATGTGGTGTTACAGAATAATATCGAAAATTAGGTGGACTGATAAGGAATGAGGAGGTTCGTTCCACCACAACAACCGTCCGCTCGACGTAAGATCCGTACCCAAAACTGTAAAGTTGCACAGGTCACACCAATATTCAAGAAAGATAGTAGGAGTAATACACTAAATTACAGGCCCATATCGTTAACATCGATACGCAGCAGGATTTTGGAACATATATTGTGTTCGAACACTATGCATTATCTCGAAGAAAACGGTCTATTGACACACAGTCAACATGGGTTTAGAAAACATCGTTCCCGTGAAACACAACTAGCTCTTTATTCACATGAAGTGTTGAGTGCTATTGACAAGGGATTTCAGATCGATTCCGTATTTCTGGATTTCCGGAAGGGTTTTGACACTGTACCACACAAGCGGCTCATAGTGAAATTGCGTGCTTATGGAACATCGTCTCAGTTATGTGACTGGATCTGCGATTTCCTGTCAGAGAGCTCACAGTTCGTAGTAACTGACGTAAAGTCATCAAGTAAAACAGAAGTGATTTCTGGCGCTCCCCAAGGTTAACCTGTTGTCTTGCAATGTTAATCGCTTAAATATGATACCGAGACAAGTGTATTCCCGAAATTTCATTACTCTAGATTAATGATTTTTTGGCTTTGCGATTTTATCTTCGTCAGTGTAGATTAACTACTTGATGGAAATGAATGAAAGTGGGGGAGTACGTTGCCAGACATCTCCCAGTCGTGCATAAAATGATGGACAACACTTGGTGTGAGATCAGCGTGACTATGGTGTCAAAATGGGCCACCCTCACAACATTAGGCAGTTGAAGGAATGACAGAAAGTGTGCGTCAATCAGCAAACAGTTACGGTGCACTGAGATGGAGTACAACATGGCCTAGAGAAAATATCTGGACGACGCATGGTGAAGAATCTTCGGGAAATTGGAAGAAGGGGGAAGTGTGACGAGTGTAGCCCAGGAATTTCGTATTGCTCACAGCATTGTTTCACGTGCATTAGGAGTGTTCCAAACCACAGGTGAGCCGCGCGTGAGTCGTGTTCCCGCCATCATGTATTTTACACCCTGTTTTTAACGTACTTCCATCTCACTACGTTAATTTAAATTACTACTGTCACTGAGTTGCTGCTTTGTCTGACCGTGAGCGGCGTTAGCAGCGCGTATCGAAATATCTCCTCTCCTAATATCTTTGCTTGACTGCTATTACTTCCCGCTCGTTGTCTGTTGTAGGGAAGTTGGTCGCAGTTCGCGTTGGGAATTCGGGTCGCGAGTTCGGGCTGCCCGTTAGTCGGAACGCGTCTGGAGCGCAGTCCGGACCTCTCAGATCTAATACGCCTCCGACATTTAAAGCAACTTGTCAATCCAAATCGCAAACTGCACTCACAACCAGACAAACACTGCACGAAGACCTGAACAATACCCAACAGTAACTAGCCACACACGAGACAAATCGGGAGACAATGCACGGCTCAACGGACACTTCTGACCAAGGAAGAGGAAGTGATCGACCATGGTCATTCTTCAACAGGCAAGAAGAGTTCCACGTCGGACAGCAGGTGGTATTGCAACCGTATTTAACGGTTCTGAAAGACATGTAGTTTCAAGTTCGACAGTGGCATGGCGACTGCATGGGGGTGGTTTCTTTCGCCGGCAACCAGTAAGCTGTGTTCCGTTGAATCACGCACATCGACGATACCATCTGCAATGGTGCCAAGAGTATAAGGGGATTGGTTCAAATGGCTCAGAGCACTATGGGACTTAACATCTGAGGTCATCAGTCCCCTAGAACTTAGAACTACTTAAACCTAACTAACCTAAGGACATCACACACACCCATGCCCGAGGCAGGATTCGAACCTGCGACCGTAGCAGTCACGCGATTCCGGACTGAAGCGCCTAGAACCGCACGGGCTCCGTGGCCGGATGTATAAGGGGATTACCATCTAGGAGTGGGATTGGGTGATCTTCTCAGAAGACAGAAGGTTCAGTCCGAATAGTGATCCTGGATATACCCTGACACGGCGAGAGGTGGGAACAAGTAATGGTAATGGATCCAAAACACTGCCGAGGATTATCGTTTTGGTAGTCAAGGTGTTAATTTTGTGTCGTCGTCGACACTGTAGAGTCTTCTACTAGGGGAAGCCAGGTAAAGGATGTTGTTTGGTGGCCGATATCCTCTTTCTACAACAAAACGGCACACATGTATTCATAAGAACAAGAAGCTGCTTATCTAAAGCAAGTTGTTGTGGTACAAGCTCTTCCGTAATAGTCCTTGTTAGACTCAACGCTGGTGAAGTACAAGTGCCGGCCGGAGTGGCCGTGCGGTTCTGGGCGCTACAGTCTGGAACCGAGCGACCGCAACGGTCGCAGGTTCGAATCCTGCCTCGGGCATGGGTGTGTGTGATGTCCTTAGGTTAGTTAGGTTTAATTAGTTCTAAATTCTAGGCGACTGATGACCTCAGAAGTTAAGTCGCATAGTGCTCAGAGCCATTTGAACCATTTGAAGTACAAGTACCGCCGTAAACACTACACTCTCGTAGCCAGTAACTTGAACTGATAGACGCCAGCTAGAATAGTGACTGACTCTGTGACTGCGACTGGTAGGGCCTGTAACTGCGACTGACTCGCCTGACTGAATGACTGGCCGTCTGATCCGCGGCAGCGATCCAAATACTTGCTGTTAAGAGGCTGTTGGCAGCGCGTTGCGTGCGAGCCTGTCTTTGGGTCTCTCTAGTGATAGGCGCACTTGCCTTAGCGCCTACTATCGATCTACTCGCAACCTCTTTGCCTACCAGTGTGCTGGCGACACCTTACGCCAGCACAGTTCGGTATGGGGAGGCACAATGTTCTACGGGTGTAGTGACAGCCAGATCTTCCTACATGGTACACTAACCGATCAACGTTATTGTGACCCTGTAGTCCTTCACCACATGCGCTTTATGAGAGGTACTTTCGGCCCTGACTTCAGTTTTGTGGATGACAATGTGCGACCGCATCTAACAGCACAGGTGGAGGAACGAGAGACGTTTGGTGAACGGACTGGCCTGCCCATTCCCTCTGACTTATATTCTATTGATTATGTGTGGGACGCTTTGGGCAGACATAACGCAGCATGTCCACATGCACCAACGACCACTGCTCCGATGGAGGAATGGAACGCCCTACAAGCCTTCTGGCCGCCAACGAGCACATTGTTGAGCATGCCTAGCTGTCTGCGGTGATCACACACTCTATTTAGTATCATGCTCCACCTTTTGTAATGTCCAAGAGACCACACTAGACCATGGCGATTTCAGTGTAATTTTTTTCTTTGAATACAACTGTCATTTCTGTTCTTATCAACGCGCATTTCTTTCAGTTACCTTCTGTACTACACAGTAGCAGTCCATTCTTTGTATGGCCGAAGATCCATCGAGAAATGCAACTTAGCAACCACACAACATGCGAAAGTTACTTTCGTCCTTAAATTTTGCATTCCAGTATAGATCTGCGCACTTGAAACCTGTAGCGCATGCTTTGGATGGCCCACAGTATCGTTTCTTGTACACACTACTCCTTCCTTCCAGAATGAGTTTTTCACTCTGCAGCGGAGTGTGCGCTGATATGAAACTTCCTGGCAGACTAAAACTGTGTGCCGTACCCAAACTCGAACGCGGGACCTTTGCCTTTCGCGGGCAAGTGCTCTACCATCTGAGCTACCCCAGCACGACTCACGCCCCGTCCTCACAGCTTCAGTTCAGAGACGAGGTACTGGCAGAACTGAATCTGTGAGGACGCGTCGTGAGTCGTGCTGGGGTAGCTCAGATGGTACTCCTTCCTTACTGAGAAGCTGTTTGACAAAAGAGTAATACCCGTTTCTATAAGAGCTCATATAATGCATAATTAGGACAATCAGACATGGATGTATGAATTAAATTGGTTTAGATTTGGTACTTTTCTTATGTTAGAAAATAAACTCATCGCCTGTGCCTGTGTAAGCCATTGTTTCACTGTGTTCAGTTGCCCTACCGTAGCTAACTAACCACTGCTATGTTCAGTACTGAAATGTTATGGGACCAAGCAAATCCTCTAGGAAAGTTTATGTCCACAAACAGGAACTCTTCCAAACTACCGTGCTTCAACTCATACTGACAGCTGTTTTCAGGAGTGATATGACCAAAATTCAAATGATTTTTAATATCTCCCGTCGTCTATCTGTGAAATCGTCCCGGATGTTACCAGTAACTGTGGACAACATTTACACCAGAGAACTGTTTTCGTCTTCGTCATCGACAGCAGAATTAACTTCCGCATGAAATTCCCTGAAATAAGACTTGCACATGACGACTGAACTTCCCCAAACGCGGCCTTCCGGCCAACGACCCCATACGCTCATTTCCATTTTCATCGTAGAATAGAGCAGCGAACAGCTATTCAGCGACAAACTGCAACTGACTGCTGGATTTGAATGAATAGACTAAAGGTGCTTAACGCCATATTGTTAATGCTCTACATTACAGCGTATCTGTTACGTTCCTCATGCACATCAGCCAATTAACGCTCTTTGCCAAGGTGTAGTTAAAAACAAATAATCCAGACCTCTACGTACAACAAGCGCAAATAATATAATCATAGCTGTACGCATTGTATTTCTGATGCTGTATTACCTTTCTGCAAAAAGTTATTTACAAACGACGTGTCAGGTAATTACATTAATGAGGCAACAGTCTGTTCCTGCATTCGAGAATTTTTATTACTATACACAGAATATTTCTACTGTGCATTACGTAATTACATGTATTACGAAGATCATTCTGGTAAAATTCGTGTTGAAAAGTGACAGAGGGGGCTCCCTGACAACTAAGCAAATCACACGCGTGGGAACAGATATTTTACATCTCAGGAGACTTACTTTTATTGTATAATGCTGTGTTATACCCTGACACGAATCACGGAAGACAACTAAACTAAAACTAAGTATTTTTCAGAACTAAAAGATGTACTAACGCGATGAGTAAGAGAGTAAGCCGAAGCTATTATTGCCACATGGTCTTCGACAAGGAAAAAAGAAATAAAAAAGGACGTTATTGATTAAAGAAACAAGTTCTGTGAACACTATTGCATTTATTATGCTCTCAAGCTTTCTGCCGCCTTTAGCGTTTATTCCTATTCAGGCAGAGGTTTTTGAAGTGTAGCAACTACAACCATTACGATAAAAGCTTTCGTAAAAGTCACACTCTGGGAACTATTTTCCGTTGGTCATCAGCTCGCTCGCTGACATTCCCCTTTCACTGGCGAAACTGGCCGTGCCCCACTGCCCGACTTCCTCGTTCGTCAAAACGCTGGCAAAGTAATCGACAACATTCAAATATACACTGATGAACCAAAACATTACACGGTAAGGAATGGATATAAACGAAGCAGATTATGAGTAAGAAGTCATCACAGCGACGATATGGGCCGCCTGTGGGGAAATGCACTGAAATATGCAACTTTGGGAGTTGATTGTTACTGTTCGGCGTCTGGCTATGGGCATCTCGGTGAAGTTGGTCGGCGCTCGCTTGCTACTGTTAAGAGAATCTATGGAAAGTGGTTGAAGGATGGCGCCACAACGACTAGGCAAGGTGTTTGACGTCCAAGCCTCATCAAAGTGGTTATCGGACGCTTTCAAGATTTGTAAAACATGATGGATGGACATCTGTGCTAGATATGACGAGAGTGTGAAATTTAAAATTTTCCCGGCGAACTAAATATTCAAAAAGATTTCGGGCTTGCAGCCGGTCGTCGTTAGCTTGTATGTGGATAAGATGTATGGTCTACTAAATGATTCTGCCTACAGGAAGATTGATAACGATCCTACAGGACGTGTGCAACGGAAGACATCTACACTCCTGAATTCTTTGTCGTTGCCTCCAGAGACGATCAAGCGCTTAAGACCTCATGGCAGCGTACCTCCAAGACTGTGTGGCCTTCCGAAGGTACATAAAGACGGACTACCCTTACGGCCAATAGTGAGTAATATTGGGGCCCCCACTTACGATTTAGCCAAACATCTTGCATCCTTGCTGAGGCCATTTGTGGTCAAATGTCCACATCGCATACGTAACTCGGCCGATTTTATCAACAGACTGGGGGCTCTTCGCCTAAGTACTTCTGATCTTCTAGTTTTTTTGACATGGGTGTCTCTTTTTACAAAGGTACCTTTTGCAGACTCTTTGGCACTGATTGGCAACAAGTTTCAGGTGGGAATCACTGCTTTTTTTCACCACGCTCTCTCCTCAACATATTTTATGTTCAACCAAGAATATTTTGAACAGATTGACGGCGCCGCCATGGGTAGCCCCTTGTCTCCCTTGGTGGCCAACCTTTTTATGGAGGATTTTGAGGAGAGAGCACTCGAATCAGCAGCCCTCAAACCAACTGTTTTTTGAAGGTAAGTGGATGACACTTTCGTAGTGTGGCCTCATGGAGAAGAAAAATTAATGGAGTCTTTAGATCACCTCAACTCCATTCATGAGAACATTCGGTTTACGATGGAATTAGAGAAAAATGGTTGCCTCCCTTTCTTGGATGTGCTAGTTAGACGGAAGAATGATGGCTCTCTGGGGCATTCGGTTTATCGAAAGCCCACACATATTGATTTGTATTTAAATTCGTCCAGCTGCCATCACCCATCGCAAACAATGAGTGTACTTAAAACACTTGTAGTATCAGATGCAGATAGTTTGCCTGAAGAGCTTGCCCATCTGAAGAGGGTTTTCAAAGAGAATGGATATTCTACCCGGAAAATTAGCAAGGCACTTGCAATTAAGCCAAATAAACAGGGAGTGGAGAAAGAAGAGAGCACGCCTACTAAAGCTTCCCTTTGTTCGCAACATTTCCTTCAAAATTGCAAGAATCCTCCACGGTTTCGAAGTGAAAGTAATTTTCCGTCCACCATCGAAGATTTCCGACCTGCTGGGATCAGTGAAAGATGATCTGGTATTGCGGAAGACGGGAATTTATAAAATACCTTGTCAGTGTGGCATGTCATATATAGGACAAACATTGCGAACAGTAGAAGAGCGTTGCACTGAACATGAACGCTGTACTCGCCGTCTGCAACCTAGCAAATCTGCAATTGCTGAGCATTGCATTTCCACTGGACAGTCAATGGAGTAAGACAAGACAACAATTTTTGCCACAGCAACATCCTTTTGGGACTCAGTCATAAAAGAATCTGTGGAAATTCGCATGACAGACAATCTTATCAACCGTGACAATGGATACCAGTTAGATAATGCGTGGAACCCCGTCATCTCTAAGATCTGCTCCAGACGAAGACGTCAGAGTACTCCGATGGCCGCGGCAATTGACAACGCCGAAGACAGCTGAGTTCTGCAGTTCCACCAGCGAGGGCGCTGCTGGCGGGCGGTGTGGTTCGTCTGTCCATATGATTTTGACGCATGCGCGGAATACTCGCTGCACGCTATATATTACGGAACGGAGGACGTCTTCGTCGACTATTAGAGTGTTGGATCCCCTCATTCGAAGGCGCCAGATTTCAAAGCCTGGGCTACTCCCAGGTTGGAATCTCCGCTTTCGAAGATTGTGTCCGTCTGTCTGTCTGCCCGTCTGCCCGCCGCTTACTGTTGTAGCTGTTCGTTCGTCCGTCCGTCCGTCCGACCGTCCGTCCGCCTGCCTGCCTGCTCGCTGTCCGTCTCCGCTGCTGCCTGCTGTCCGTCCGTCCGTCTGTTCGCCGCCGCCGCCGCCTGCTGTCCGTCCGTCTGTTCGCCGCCGCCGTCGCCGCCAGCCGGTGCTCGCCGCCGCCGCCGCCACCGCCGCCGCCAGCCGGTGCTCGCCGCCGCCGCCGCCGCCGCCGCCGCCAGCCGGTGCTCGCCGCCGCCGCCGCCGCCGCCGCCGCCGCCGCCGCCGCCGCCAGCCGGTGCTCGCCGCCGCCGCCGCCGCCGCCGCCGTCGCCGTCGCCTTCCGCCCTGGTCGTCCGACCCTGGTCTTCGTCCGTCTGCGTCTTCGCCTGTTCCCAGTTTGTGTCCTTTCCTTTTCGTGCTGTGCGTTTTTTCTTCCTGTCGTCATGTCCGCCCCCACCACCACCGTCACTACTACCACCACCACCATCGTCTATACATCCCCTTCCGCCGCCTCCACCACTATAACTTGGTGTGCCCAGTCCCACCCCCCTCCTTCCATCCCACCTCTCCTCACTCTCCCTTCACCCTCTCTCTTTGTCGCCCCCTCTTCCGCTTCTTCCTTTCGCTCCTCTCGTTCTGATCCTTTCCCCCCACTCCCCCAGCCTGTCACTGCAGCTCCGGCTCGGGTGGTGGTCCGTCGGGCCACTGTCCATGCCCAGCTCTCCCCGTCGCCTTCGCCATCGCCGCCGCCAATGCCACCGTCATCGTCATCGTCGCCGTCGCCTTCGCCTTCACCGTCACCGTCACCATCTCCGGCGCCGACTCCAGCCCCGGGACCTGCCACTCCCCGCCACATTCCAGTTGTTCCCATCCCCCACACCTCCTCCGCCGCCGTCAAGCGTCTGCTCCAAAAAAGGCTCCGCCTCGTCCCCCTTCCCCCACCCCTGATGCCATGGATGTCTCCCCACCCGTCCCTACCCCCTCCTCCTCCTCCTCCTCTACCCCCTCCTCCTACCGCTACCTCCTCTCCCGTCCGGATCCCTCCCTCCTTGAAGCCTGGAACCTCACCCTCTTCCTTTGCCACAATTGTCCTGGTGCCCCCATCTCCCTCCTCACTCCTCGCCATGATTCGGTACTCATCTCCTCCTCCCCGCCAACAGCAACCTCTGCGTCGCCCGCCGACCCTCACCGCCATGATCACTCAGCTCAGTCCAGTGATCACGGAGGAGGAGGTGTTGGCGGAGCTTCAGGCCCATCCCCATCTGGAGGTGCATGCGGTTCGCCGGATCCATAACGCTGCCGGCCCCACCCGCCTTATGCGCGTTTTTTCTGAGCACGCCCCCTCCATAGACCATCTCCTGAAGGAGGGTGCCCTCCTTTTTAACCAGCGTTATAAAGTTGATCCCTCCCGTTCCCCTCCTCAGTCCCTCCGCTGCCAAAGGTGCTTGCGATATAATGTGCACCCAACATCTGAGTGCCACGAGGGACCCACCTGCCCGCACTGTAGGCAAGCCCACTTTTTACGGCACCGCCCCAATCTCCAGTCACTCCCCCTCCTGTAATACCTGTAACCTCCCTCATCCCACCTACTCCCAGAAGTGTAAGGCCCGACCCCCTCCTACCACTCCTGAACTCACCATTCCTGTCTGCCCTCTGGACGCCCCCACCCCTCCCGGCAACTCCCTTCGCCCACCCCCTACCACTGAGGACATCATCCGATTCCTCACCATTGTCCTGCAGAATGTACATCCTTTTCAGCGCCCACACACCCTCCAACAGATCTCCCTCGCCGCCCGATCCATTTTCCACCTCAAAATGTACGCCACCTACTCTAACAACCAGGCCCATTTCACCTTCTCCCATCTTGACACCCTCATTTAAATCCCTGTCATGGCGCGACAGCAACGTATCCTTTTCAACAACATCCGCTCCCTTCCCGCCAACAAGAACCTCTTTCTCCATACCCTTTCCACCCACCGTGTGGACGCGTTCCTCCTTAATGGAACCTCCAACCCCACCACACCATCCACACTTCGCCCTACCTCCTCCACCGCTCCGATAATCCCCTCCCAATTGCGCATGGCGGAGTTGCCATTGGGCACCATCGCCAGATCCCCGTTCGGCTCCAACCTCTCCTTCCCGACCCCACCGAACACCTGATCCTTAGTCTCTTCTTCCCTGGCCTTACCGTTACCTGCGCCACCATCTATGTCCGCCCTAACGCCCCTATTCCCTTGACTTCCTCTCCCACATTGACTGTACCTTCTCCTCCTACGTGATCGCCGCCGACCTCAACATCCATAGTCGTTCCGCCGCCCAGTTACGGCGGTGGCATCGGTTCCTCTCCTCCCTTCAAGGCGACCTCATTCCCATCCCCCAGCACACCCGTCCCGAATCCAACTCCACTCCTGATGTTATCCTCTCGTCCCCCAACCTCCTTGGCCGCCTAACGGTGGATGTCCTGGAGCCTATTGGTAGCGACCATCTCCCTGTCCTCCTCACCGTTTCAGACGGTCGTCGCCCTCGCCCTGACACTCGTACTGACCCTCCCCCTAAGTATGTCCACGACTATTCCCGAGCCGACTGGAATGCCTACCGGGATACTTTTTCCACCCAGGTCGATAGCCACCCTCTCACCTACCACCACCCTGACGATGTCACCCATGCCGCTTCCTTTCTCCAGCAGACCTTGTCTGAGGCTGTGGAGGCCCACGTCCCTACTGTCGCCATCCACCCCCACCGTCCGACCTTACCCCCACAGGCCGTTCTCCTCCTCCGTGAATCCCGTCGTCTCTACCGTGCCTACCTCCGCACGCGTGACCCGGACACACTACGATGCCACAGGCAACTCCAGTGACACATTCGTCTTTTGCTCGCGGCTAAGAAACGCCGGGACTGGCGACAGACATGCACCCGTTTAAATGCTACCCTACCAATCAACTCGTCCAAGTTCTGGTCGGCCTTCCATCGCCTTACCGGAACTAAACCCTCCCCCTATTATCCTCTTCTCCATGATGATCACCCTTTCCCTGACTCCCTTAGTAAGGCCAATCACTTTGCCTCCTACCTCTCCGATGTATTTTCCATCCCCGATGATCCCCAATTCGATTACTCCCGCTTCCCGGATATCCGCGATCGAACTGACACCTCTTCCCCTCCCCTCGCTCCTGGTTTCCAGTACTTGGACAACATTGCACACACGGAACTCAATGCCCCTATCACTACACAGGATCTCATTGCTACACTCCGCACAAAACGCAACACCGCTCCTGGTCACGATCGTGTCACCTACCGTCACCTTCGTGAAGCTCCTGTCTCTTTCCTCTCCACCCTGGCCAGGCTCTACAATGTAGTCCTGTCCACCGGTTACTACCCCGACCTGTGGAAAACCTCCCGTATCCTCATGTTCCTTAAACCCGGCAAACCACCGTCCGCTGTCTCCTCCTACCGCCCCATCAGCCTTACCTCGGTCTTCAGCAAGGTCCTGGAATCTATCCTCACCCGCCGCATCCACCAGCATCTCCACCAGCACCGCCTCCTTCCCGTCACCCAGTATGGCTTTCGGCCGTCCTTCTCTTCCGACGACCTTCTCCTTCACCTCACTCATCTCCTTTCCGAACAGCTTAATTCCCGTCACTCCGCAATCTTCCTCTCCCTGGACCTCGAACGTGCCTATGACTGCGTATGGCATTCCGGTCTCCTCTTCAAGCTCCAAACCTTCGCCCTTCCCATTAACTACGTCCTTCTGATCGGCTCCTTTCTCTCCCGCCGTCCTTCCTATGTCACCGTCCATAATTCAGATTCCTACACCTTTTTCACCTCTGCCGGTGTGCCCCAAGGCTCCGTCCTCTCCCCCCTTCTGTACCTTTTGTACACGGTGGACATGCCGCCGCCGTCAGCCCCCGTCCACCTTCTCCAGTTTGCCCATGACACCGCCTTCCTTGCCCTTGCCCCCACCCTACAGCGCTCCCAACACCTTCTCCAATCCCATCTTGACCAGTTCACCGCTTGGTGCAACCAGTGGTTGCTCAAGGTCAATCCCTCCAAAACCCAGGCGATCATTGTAGGCAAAACCACCCCTTCCTTTCGCCTCCTTGATTTCTACATCACCGTCTATGGCCGTCCTATCGCCCTCACTCCCACCCTTAAGTACCTTGGCGTCACCCTCGACCGTCACCTCTTCTGGACTCCCCACCTCCGGACAATCCAAGCCAAGGCACGCTCCTGACTCAGTCTCCTCAAGCTCCTCTCCGGCCGTACGTGGGGTCTGGACCCCTCCACCATCCTCCACACCTATAAATCCCTCATCCGCCCTATCCTTTGTTATGCCCATCCGGCTTGGATCTCCGCCCCCCTCCCTTTTATAACTCCCTCCAAATACTTGAATGCCATGCTCTCCGCCTCGCCTATCGCATCCGTCTCCCCTCCCCCATGCGGATCCTGTATGATCTCATCCCCTTCCCCCACCTCCTCCTTTTCCTTGAAAGGATATGGATCCTGTACACCTCCCGTAAACTCGACCCTCCTCACCCGCTCGTCTCCCTGATCCTCACCCACCCCCGCCCGCTGCCGCGCCTGTATTCCCATGTCCCACCCGGTCTCCATCTCTCAACCCTCCTTACCCTCTCCCAAGGTGGCTTCCGCCAGCTCCCCCTCCCTGATGATGTCCTCCTCCCCTGCATCTACCCCTCCTATCAACTTTGATCCTCCCCACCACCTCCTGTGTCCTTTCCTTTAGGCACCCTCCCTCCCCCCCCCTTTCCCTTCCCTTCTCTTTCCTTTCCCCCCTCCCTCCTACCCTCTCCCCCGGGCTTCCCCTCCCCCTTCCTCCCTCCCCCTCTCTCCTTTGCCCATGGCATCTCTGCTCTCCCCTCTCCCATTTCCCCTTCCTCCTCCTCCACCTCCTGTCTTGGAAGGTCCCCGGACTCGTACACGCTCAGTGAACATTCGCGCGCCGGAGATCATCGCCATCAGTGTTTAGTGTGTGTGCATCGTTTTGTGTTTCGTGCAGTTACAACTCAACTGTTCACATGTGCCGTCGCCGTTCTCCGTGTTTTGTGCGCCGTGTCTCCAAGTGTTAGTGTTTTTTTCGTCCAACGTGAACGGCTTCTTGTTTATTGTTTTTTTGTATCTCCATTTTTTGCCCGCCGTTTTTTGTATTGTATATATCACCTCTCTGTCATGTTTATTGTTCCACTTAAGGCTGAAGAGCAGCGTACTATGCTGCTGACAGCCCGCCTGTTTAGGTGTTTAAAATTACAATAAAGGAAAAAAAAGACGTCTTCGTCAGTCTTCGATGGCTCACCTGAGGATGGCTGGCAGTTGTCCAGTCGAAATATCGTGGATAGAAGCCAGCGACGACCGGTTGCAAGCCCGAAATCTTTTTGAATATGACGAGAGTGTACCCTACTACTGTCGGCACAAGTGTTACGGAGCTCACCATTTGCCTCATATTGTCGAACCCGGTACTCCGCAACCGACGACCCCTGTGTGATATGACCCTTGTGTGATATGATGTGGATCCAACGACATTGTCAATTACCATTGCAGTAAGCATGGGACCATAGAGACTGCACCCTAGATTAATCGGAAATATCGCCTGGTCGGATGAATCACATTTCTTGCTACACTACGTCGATATGCCGTAATACAGACGAACTCCTGCTCGAAATATGCTCCGAGCCGCGTATGCAGGCCAGTGGGGGCAGTATTATGCTATGGGGACATTCACCTGGCGTTCCATGGGAGCTGTTGTAGTAATCGAAGTTACCTATAGATTACATGAACATTACTGCCGACCACCTGCATCCCTTCACGCTTGATGCCTTCATTGACGGCAATGGTATTTTCCAGCAGGGTAAGTGTTCGTTTCACAAGGACAGAGAGGGTCGCTACACTGGTCTGCTGTGTTGCCTACTAAATTCGTCTAGCCTCAAACCGATGGAGCACATATGGCACACTAGCTGGCGCCAGCTCCATTCCCGCAGACCAATGGCCCATAACGTACGGGAACTGCGCCACCTGTTCGTACACATGTGGTACACCACACGTCCGGAAACCTACGGAGCATTTGTCGCGTCCACGACATGCCGAATCGCTGTTGTACTGCGTTCCAAACGTAGACCAGCGCGCTGTTAAGCAAGTAGCTGCAATGATTCACTCATCAGTGTCTATACACTCAGAAATATTCATTTTATGGATCTGCAGCTCTTGTCTTTCTTTCCGTGTTTGGAATTAAATTATAAGATATAGGTTCCCTCTTTATGCAAAAACACTGTTTTTTTCTTTTCACTCAAGCATATTTTGGCGCCTCTGTGCCATCATCAGCTCTTTTTGTTTGTTGAAAACTGTAAGAAGTGAACATATTTTAGATTGTAGCTGATATGACAAAGTGTTTTCACATCTTTGCCTATTGGTGCGATCCGTCTCCGTCTAGACGCCGAGTGGCGTTTCGGTCGCCTGTTAGTTGAGTCTTTGGTTGCAGTTTCTCGTAGCGGGTTGTTGATCACATCGGCAGGCATTCGGTCGCAGTCAGGCCGACCGAGAGAGGAAAGAGGCACATGTGACGTACTGCGGGCTGTTCACGAAGCTTAAGGGCGCACGATTGTCTAAGCACCCGGTCGTCGCTAGAGTCGTGATGGACGGCAATTCTTGGGCCTAATGTCGACGCAGCCGATGTATCCTGCATTAAATAGTCATAGTTGCTGATATGGTTGTTGGAACGCTGTTCATTTTCTAATGCCGTCTGTTCTGCTCTTGGAGGTAAGGTACTCATTACTTGATTCTCCCGTGTTGAAGTTGCTCCAGCTACCCTGGATTGCCTGTGGTTCTCTCTCACTCTGTTTGAAGAATTCAGTTTACCATTTGGTGCCTCTGTTTTAAATTATTTGATTATCGTATTTGTGTGCTATAAAATTTCTTTTAATTACAACTTGTTTAATGTCTGATTATCTGTCAGCACGCTGCACGGGGTAGCCGAGCGGCCTTGGGCGCCTTGTCACGGTCCGTGCGGCTTCCCTCGTCGGAGGTTCGAGTCCCTCCTCGGGCATGGGTGTGTGCGTTGTCCATAGCGTAAGTTAGTTTAAGTTAGATTGCGTAGTGTGTAGGCTTAGGGACCGATGACGTCAGCAGTTTTGTCCCGTAAGACCTTACCACAAATTTCCAAATTTTCTGTCAGCTACGCCTGAAATTAGTTGCCATATTTCTAGACCGCCACGTGTGCTAGTGACCACTGAGGTCGAAATTGCGTCTGATTTCTATTGGAAGTTGTTGCTTCCCTGACTGACGTAGCAACTATAAAATTGCCTACGGCTGTGATAAGCAAACACTAGCGTCCCAGTGAATCTTGGCCCCTTTGGGTAATCGAGTTCCATAACTCTGGTAGGATTTTGTCCTTCCAGGAAAATTAATGTTTATTGTCTCCAGAATGAGATTTTCACTTTGCAGCCGAGTGTGTACATATATGAAACTTCCTGGCAGTAAAACTATGTACAGGACCGAGACTCGAACTCGGAACCTTTGCCTTTCACTGGAGAATGCTCTACCGACTGAGCTAACAAAACACGACTCATGACCCCCTCCATCCACCCCTTCCCCCCTCATTGCTTCAATTCTGCCAGTACCGCATCTCCTACTTTCCAATCCTCACAGAAAGTCTTCTGCGAACCTTGCCGAACTAGCACTGGAAGAAAGGGTATTGCGGAGACGTGGCTTAGCCACAGCCAGAGGACATTTCCACACTTGCCTGCGAAAGGCAAAGGGTAGGAGTTCGAGTCTCGGTCCGGCATAAAGTTTTAATCTCCCAGTACGTGTAATATTTATTGTTTCAAATATGATTATGATTGTAGATTTGCCTGTTACTTTCTAAGCCACTTAAGATAATGTGTCTGGGGACTGTGTATCACATTAACTTGCTATATTTTATTGTAAGATTAACCGGTTAATCCTTTTAGTAATTCTTGTTGTAAAATTCTTGTTGTTAACGTAAGGTTTGGTTAGGGCTTGAGGGCCACGTTCACAATGAGCTTCTTGTCTTGGTCTGAACATTTTCATATATTCCATGATTATTATGCATAATTTATACGTTTGCCTTTTTCTCTCGGACTTCCGAGCTGTTCATAGCGTTTGGATGTGCTGCTCTGGGATGTCACTTGTTATCCACTGGTCCACCGGGCGTTGCCTGTGTACGTGCACGCGGGAGCCGCGCCGCTTCCCGTCTCACTGTAGCCCAAAATGTTCAAATGTGTGTGAATTCCGAAGGGACCAAGCTGCGAGGTCATCGGTTCCTAGACTTACACACTACTTAAACTAACTTATGCTAAGAACAACACCCACACCCACGCCAGAGGGAAATTTCGAACCTCCGACGGGAGGGGCCGCACAATCCGTGACATGACTTTATACGTTACAATAATGTCATATTGATACTATTTATGTCAGTAAAAATAATGGTTTCAGCCATTACTTGAAATGTAGTGGTTACTATCTGGACATAAATTTATGGCCAGAATTCAAGAAAGTCGGTCTTCTGTAATTGTGATTCAAGCTGTAAGGATAAAAATCTAACAAATGCTACTGCGTAAAAGGCAGCCGCGGAGTGGTTACAGGGAGAATGCAGTCGCTAGGCGCTCTGAAGCTTTTTTTAAGTGCGCGTTTTGCGAGGGCACGAACCGGCAGGGCTGGGCAGAGATTGGCGCCTGCGATAGCCGCCGAGAGCGGCAAAGAGTTTGTCCGGCTGTGGCGGCGCAGCCCGCGATAGGACACGGAGAGGCGCTCGTCAGAGGGTGTTGGGGTAACGAGTTGACGGGCGAAGGGTGCTACAGTTGCAGCGCGCGTTACTAGTTCTGCATATCAGAAAACGACTTTTATACGACGGGAGTTCAATAAGAAATGCACCACATTTTTTTCTGAAAGCAAGTTGGTTTTATTCAGAATTCGAATACACCAGATTTTTCTCCACTCCTTTACCTACAAAACCCTGTTTTTCAGCATAATCTCAGTTCATTGTGACAGCCTTATGTCGCCTTGCTGGAAGGGCCTGTATGCCGGCATAGTAACACTCTACTGGTCGATGTCTGAGCCAACGTCTCGCTGCATCAATAACCTCATCATCAGCCACATACTGCTTTCCGCAGAGTGTATTCTTCATTGCGCCGAACAGAAGGGAGTCGGAAGGTGCGATATCTGGGCTGCAAGACACACACCTTCGAGTATCCCAACAGGCGCACATGTGTGTCAGCGCTCCGAACAGAGACGACCAGTTCAGCAGCCAGGTGTTCGACTTTGACCCGTTGATCACCTCGAATGAGAGTGTCCGCACGTTCTAAACCTGCAGAGTCACAGCTGTGTGGGGCCGGCCAGCACGCGGGTGATCGGACAGATTGGCACTGCCTTGTTGCGATGATGATAGACACCTCGCCCAACAAAGCACAAGGCTTTGTTCGCTGCTAGATCTCCGTAGACATACTGAAAATAGCTATGAATATCTGTGATGTTCTCGTTTCTCGCCAAAAGAGGCTCAATAACAGCTCTCTGTTTGGAACGCACCTCCGTTACAGACGACATTTTGAGGGCAATCGGAACTTCATGCGACTATAGGGGCTGATGTGGGAATATTCTGCGATATCCGACGACTAAGAAACGCTACCACATTGATAGCTATTAATGCAATAGAATCAAGTAAACAGTTTGAAAGTCGCAAGCTCTGTCTTCTTATCTCGTGTTTTCTACTGAAAACCTCGTGCTTGTGCTCTTGTTAACTTTACTATTACAGAGATCGCCTAAACTTTATTTTTTTAATTGGTCCTGTGTGCAACGAATAACTTACTTGGTATTTCTGCTGCCACTGCTTGATGTGCTACATTCCATTATTTAACAAAAATATAAAAAAACCTGTTATACATGCTGAGTGCAATGCATGTTCTGTATGGCAGCTCCTGCTGTTGCTGCGGCTACTGCTGCTTACTACAACTACTTATAATTCAAGAGAAAGGGTTTGGTCAAATCTAAACTCGATAAATGATAACCCAAAAAAAAAACTATATTCTGAAAGCGATTCTTTCTCATTCAATTAACAAAACGCTAGAAGCTCTTTGAACAATCGCTTCGTGTGTAAATCTGCCTCCAGTGGCATTAAAGCAATATTACAAATTAATCAATCTCTTGAGACAGACTGAAATACTTCTCAATTAAATACATAGTGAAACAATTCCCTGACAATTACAAAAGAAATCAATGACAAAAATCAATACTTAATCTATTCGCCTAACATAGGGTTCCCTTAAGAATTCATCTATCATTATCAAAATTACCGTCTGCTGCTACGCACATACACAAACCCTTTTCTTTAAATTAATAAGCGCGCTGCAAATTATAAAAAATATCAACTCAATATCAAATCCTGTGTCGCTGCTGGCGGACACGGCAGTACGGCAGCTTGGCGACGACCCCTCGCCCAACAAACGTGTGCACCACAGCAGGCGGGCTCCTACACTGGCTTCCAAACAGCCACTAATTAATCCGTACGCTGAGAAGCGCGACAACAATATCTTAGATTCCAGAGCTTGTGTATGCGCGCTGTAGCCAACCTTTAAATCCTAAGAGAGTATTGCCAACTCTCAAGTTACACACTAAAATATCTCGGGAAACCCTGTACCGCCAGCCTACTAACCATATAACAAGATGCCCACAATAGACTAAAAGTACTTACAGATCGAACATGGCGATTGCACCCGCGCCTATGATATCTCTTGTCAGGCAACGTCTGGCAATAGTTTCCACATAAATAACAACGTGTCGTATTCCACTGAGAGCATCAATAAATTATATGATAAACATGCTCCCTTAAAAACAGTGAGAGTAAGGAGAAAACCTGCTCCATTGCTCACAGGTCACCTCAACCACATAATGAATGTCAGTGACGCAGCACGTAGGACACACAAACGGCACTCGAACCCTGATAATTATTCCACCTACAAGCAACTACGCAATCGAGTCAGTCAGTCTGTGAGAAATGCAAAACTCAGATATGCCCACTCACTAACTGAAGACATAACAGGCCTGCTGTCTTGTGGAAAAATCTTCGATGCCTAGGTATAGAGGCCGGCCGAAGTGGCCGTGCGGTTAAAGGCGCTGCAGTCTGGAACCGCAAGACCGCTACGGTCGCAGGTTCGAATCCTGCCTCGGGCATGGATGTTTGTGATGTCCTTAGGTTAGTTAGGTTTAACTAGTTCTAAGTTCTAGGGGACTAATGACCTCGGCAGTTGAGTCCCATAGTGCTCAGAGCCATTTGAACCATTTGAACCTAGGTATAGACAAACCTAAATCTGCTGATGAACCTCTCGTTACAGCTGAGGATCTAAATGATTACTTTGCCACGACGTTTCCACTCGATCTAGGCATAAGGGCTCGAACCATAGATGCCCTGGGCCTTGACGTTTCAGTGTGTGATACAACCGAAAATATTTTTCTGCGGCTAGTAAGCCCTAACACAGTCAGGAAATCCATAGCGCGAATCCATTCGGCAGCCGCAGGACGTGATAATATAACGGTGCAAATGGTAAATTTTCTTGTGGACCCATTAGTGCCCAAAATAACTGACATCTTTAACCCTCTCTGACGTCCAGCATTTTTCCTATAGCGTGGAAGAAGGGGCTCATAAAACCATTACCAAAGAAGGACTCTGCCAGACATCCCTCTGATTACAGGCCCATTTGCATTCTACCAGCACTGTCCAAGGCGTTACAATACATAGTCTACGAACAGCTTACCAATTATTTAACACTGAATAACCTCTTAGATGAATACCAGTCTGGTTTCCGGAAAAATCGCAGCACAACGACTGCTCTTATAAAAGTGACTGACGAGTTAAAACATGCCATGGACAAACAACAGGCTACTATTATGTGCTTCCTGGACTTCAGCAAAGCTTTCGACACTATTGACTTTGACATTTTGCTTGCTAAAATGACACGTCAAAATTTCTCTTCAAGCGCTGTACAGTGGTTCCACTCATACCTTACATACTGCCAGCAGTGTGTAATGGTAGGTACTAAAAGGTCGCAGTGGAAGGATGTTGTATCAGGGGTCCCACAAGGATCAGTATTGGGCCCATTAATTTTCTCATTATATGTTAATGATGTGTCAACTATTCTCTCCCACTGCAGATACCACCTATACGCTGATTTCAGTTATATCTCAGTGAAAGTCCAACAAACTTGCACACAGCCATCGATCATATAAATGCTGACTTACTTTCTTTACCACAATGGTCGCAGATCTTAGTCTGAAACTAAACCCTTCCAAAACGCAACCAACCTTAGTCATCCATAAAAGACTTATTACAACACAGCACAGAGAATCTCTTCCATGCTTTTAAATGGCACAGAAATAACCTTTCCTCCTTCTGCAAAGAACTTGGCGATAATCCTGGACCACCACTTAGACTGAACTGAACACACTACTGCAGTCTGCAAGAAAGTTTCTGCATCCCTTCATTGTCTACAGAAATATAAGAAAGTATTTCCATTCGAGCTTAAGAAGAATCTCGTAGAATCTCTAACACTCCTTATTCTCGACTATGGCGATGCTATTCTTCAAGGACTTTCGTACGAAAACTCTCGCAGGCTTGAGCTGGCGATGAATGCTTGCGTCCGATATATTTGTGACGTTCGTTCTTACGATCATATCATTCCAGCCTATGAACAATTATCGTGGCTAAGTGCTGATAAACGTAGGGACTACCATATTTTATGTTTACTCCATCGTCTCCTCAATCAGACTCCCTCTTACTTATCGTCAGCCACTACATTACCATCTGAACAGAACAACAGAAATACTCGTTCTCAACAAAGTAAGATCCTCTCAGTACCACCACACAGCACCATGTTTTCTAAATCACTTTATGTATCCGGAATCCGACTTTCGAATAATCTTCCTCAAAATATCAGAGAAATTAAATCACTTCCAGGCTTCAGAAAGCAGCAAATGGCTCACCTTCTCTCCCAATAGCTCTCTCTCCCACATGCTGGTCTGCAGTCCACACTCTTCAATCCCCCCTCTCCCTGCAACTTTCCCATTCTCCTCGCTTACAGAACTATTTACTTAAATCAAGTCCTCTCCTAACAGCCGCTATTACTGTCATTCCAGTTTTCTTGTTCTTCATTCTTTCTTTTTCTGACAGAACTAACCATTATTTAAGTTGTTCTAAACTAGTCTATAGTATTTTTAATGCATTTGTTTTATTATTACTGTTATTATTGGCATTTATCCTTACTTTAATTATTGTGAACAATTATTATTATTATTATTAGCTTATTATCATCTCTAAGATTTTTATTATTTTCATGAATGTTTTGGTAATATATCTGTATGTGTTGTTCCTGGTCAGATGTAAGAGAGGGCCTTAAGGCCCTAATCTGGTCAGGCTAAATAAGCAAATAAATAAATATTCTACACCTACAAAGACTTAATTTGACCAAAATACGATCATGCGGATTACATGCGTGTACGTGTTTAGATAGAGCGGTGTTTCCCAGACTGCGTTCCCCAGAGCACTGGTGTTCCGCTAGACGTGAATAAAAGCTCCGCAAAAATGTGTTAATAACGTGGCTTTTTAGACATATTGTCGATACTAATAATGCTTTTATAATTTTATTGCGATATCTGTGTTATTACTAATGGTTTAAAATTGAAGAAATAACTGTGAATACAAGTTTTTCCCACTTTTTTGAAAGTGTTGTTAACCTTCTACATAAACTAGGTGTTCTGTCAAAGTACCAGGATTCTCAAAGACGGAAGTTTTGGAACCATTTAGTTAGAGGAATATTTGTATAACAGGATGCAGTAAGTTACACTGGACGCCGATCTCCAAAGGAAGCGAAAGTATAATCAGCTGTGATACAGATTAGCCTAATAGCATATCTGATGTTTTCAATATACATTACTGTGTTTATAAGACAGTATTAAGACTTACCGGTGACGATGCTACTGTGCGCAGGAAGAACAGCAGAAAGACAAAGACAATTTTCCCACTTGGGATAGTAAATAGCTGCTCCCTATAAGTGTGAGATAATGCTTATAACAAAGAGAAAGATTCCCAATAGTGTCAAATTACAAGTTTGGGATGAAAATTTGAGTACCTCGAATCGTATAAGAATGTAGGGAGAACACTAAGAAGTGAGGTGAAATACGACTATCATATAAAATCAGCTCTGGGGAAGATGAATGGAAGACTTAGATTTGTTAGAAAGTTTTTATGAAAATGCAGTGCATCAATAAAATAAAACGCATGCAAGACGATAGTGTGATCAGTTATGGAGTATTTGTACCGTCACGAGACGTCACAAATATGCGGCAACTCAAACGTCGCGTGACTGTGACGTCCGCAAGGCCACGGGCATGTATGTCACTGCTTTTCGCCGTGTGGTGCTCACCGCTGAGACTATACACAGGAAAACTCGGCTTTTGGATGTTCGCCGAGCTCAGGGGTGGATCACCAGCTTTGCTCGTGCGCGGACGATGGTCCGGAGGACATAATATAATGGTTTTTGGATTGTTCTGTTGTCTGGATGCCGTATATTATAATAAACCGCCGTATAACTGTTGGTTAATGGAAATATTTTTGTCTGTAATTACCGAACTGGATTAACATTTTAATCATTCTGATTTGTAATTGTGGCAAGGTCTTCACTTGTGCATTCAAGGATCTTTTAAATGAATATCAGAAGTTACAGAAGAATGCTAAAGATTAGATGAGTACATCACGTAACAATTGAAGAGGTACTGAACAGAATTGGGGAGAAGAGAAATTTGTGGTACACACTGACTAGAAGAACGGATCGGTTGGGAGGACACATTCTGAGACATCAAGGGATCACCAATTTAGTACTGGAAAGAAGCGTGAAGGGTAAAAATCGTAGAGGGAAACCAAGAGATGAATACTGTCAGCAGATTCAGAAAGATGTAGGTTGCAGTAATTACTCGGAGATGAAGAGGCTTGCACAGAGTAGAGTAGCATGGAGAGCTGCATCAAACCAGTCTTTGGACTGAAGGCCATGACAACAACAACATTTTCGAATTGTGATTGGTGGGGACTTAAGTGAGTAATAGAGTAACAACTTTCATGATTTCATTGCGGAGCAATTTTAATTAATTTTAAATCCCTGTTAAATCAAAATTACATACTCAGTGGCTTAGAGAGCTTCTTTTTATTGTGTGTGGTGTCTGTCCTCTCAGACCTGTCCAAAAACACAGACAATATTTGTTTTTGATTCTACAGCCGTATGTGTATGTTAAGAAATTAAATATCGCCATCAGTCGCAATAGAGCACTGGAATAGATTCAGTGATGACAAGTGAAAATCTGTGCCGCCCCAGAACTCAAACCCGGATTTCCTGGTTGCGTGAGCGGTCGCCTTAGCTTCGGCTATCCGAGCACGCTTCACGTCGAATCCAAACTTCCAGCTAGTCACCCACAACATGCGTGACATCCTTCTCTGTCCATTATCCTCACTGCTAAGGTCATCAGTCCCTAAGCTTACACACTACTTAACCTAAATTATCCTAAGGGCAAACACACACACCCATGCCCGAGGGAGGACTCGAACCTCCGCCGGGACCAGCCGCACAGTCCATGACTGCAGCGCCTCAGACCGCTCGGCTAATCCCACGCTGCGAACTTTCATAGTGGCAACTGTTTATTTACAGCTCGTACAAAATAGATACGTGTTTCATATTTTTTACTGGCCTTCAAAGTAGTCACCATCATTGTGTATAACCTATTGCCAGCGATGTGGAAGTCGTAGGATACTCTTAGCAGTGCCAGTTGTGTTGACAGTTCGAGTGGCGTGGTCTATTGCCCCACGAATTTGTAGCAGTTCTGAAGCGAATGCCATGAAGTGTTTCCTTCAGTTTACAAATCGAGTTGAGCTTACGAGGGCTTAAACCAGGGGACTGCAGTAGGTGGTATAGCACTTAGCAGCCCCATCAGTCAAACAAATCAGTAACAGCTTGCACTGTACGTGCTTGAGCATTGTCCTGCAAAATGATGGTCAGGTCCTGCAGAAAGTGTCATCACTTCTGTCTCTATGCTGTTCATTTTTGGAACATAACCTACGACCAACTTAGAGATGGAAGTGATGACACTTTCTGCAGGACCTGACCATCATTTTGCAGGACAATGCTCAAGCACGTACAGTGCAAGCTGTTACTGATTTGTTTGACTGATGGGGCTGCTAAGTGCTATAACACCTACTGCACTCCCCTGACTTAGGCCCTCGAAAGTTCAACTCCATTTCTAAACTGAAGGAAACACTTCACGGCATTCGCTTCAGAACTGCTACAAATTCGTCGGGCAATAGACCGCGCCGCTCGAACTGTCGACACAACTGGCTCTGCTAAGAGTATCCTAAGGCTTCCACATCGTTGGCAACGCGTTATACACAATACTGGTGACTACTGTGAAGGTCAGTAAAACTTTGAAACACGTATCTATTTTGTACGCGCTGTAAATAAATAGTTGCCACTATTAAAGTTCAAACCCTCGTATATACACGACGAAATTAAATTCCGATTTTAGCTGCAATCAGGCACTGAGATAAATTCATTGGTGAGAAGTGAAAATTTGGCACCTGTGGTTACGGCAACCACTCGCTTAAAGAGGAAAGTCTGGGTTCAAGCTACGGCCAGGCACTAATTTTCCTTGCTGCCACTGAATTGATTTCAGTGCTCGACTGCGGCTGGTGTAGGACTTCAATTTCGTCATGATAATATAAGTTGTTCTGTTCTACCTTGTTTACACAGTAACCGACGATAAGCAGCTACAACCGGATTGTATAAGTTTTTAGAAGACGTTACAAAAAGATTTAATCTAATTTTAACCATGTTCTATTTTCGTTATTATTGGTTAGCCGATAGCTATTACGGTTAAATGTGTTGTACTTAGTGTTATGGAGATGTCACTTCAATTAATTGATGTTCAGGCTATGTGATATGAACGTAAAGCACTCAGTCACGAAATTATTATTGTCTATTTTTGATGCTTGTTATTTTTATGTGAAATAAAATACGTTTATGAGTAATGAACTGTCACAACTCCATCCAGCACAGTCACTTCCATGTTCCATTAATGTATTGTGCCTATGTCTGGAGTCCTCATCAAGCAGGCATGGTCATAGTTATCGAATCAGTTCAGAAGCTTGCTGCTAGGATCGTAAAAGGTCAGCATAGTCAATACGCAAGTGTGACGGATATGCTAGAGCAATTTCGGTGGAAATCTTTGGAAAAAAGGTGGTGTAATTCCTGTGAGACCTTGTTGGATAGAATTGGATAACCTGTATACAAGACTGATCATCCTGCTGCAAACATCACGTAGCCTGCATAGGAATCACACAATAAGATAAGAAAAATCAGATGCGTGCAGAGGTATATAGTCATCTTGTCTCCCTCAGTCACGGTTGGCGTGGGAAAGACAACTGACAGTACTGGTACACTGTACCCTATTCCAAACACCATGAAAGATGGCGACCCTTTGATCACACAGTCTTTCACTCCTTGTTAATTACCAAGACCCTGCAGAGGCGTTGCAGTCGTCTCAGCTACGTAGTGAACCATCAGGACGGGGAAACACAGAGTTTGTTTGCCTCTAGCAGTAATAGTTGGGGCCCTAGACTTTTTCTGTGTCGGCAAGGACGACTGGGAGACGTGCCATGTCGAACTGAAAGAAACAGCCGCAGGTTCTTCCAGCAAAACATACGGGCTTCTACTAAAGTGTGGCGGCCTTGCTTGTGAATGTAGCCGGTGGTTGCTCGCCACAACATTGGCACACTAAGCCCGTCCGGTCTTCAGCAGGACAATGGCCAGCGGCCTGCATTCCGGAGGCATATTGTCCACCACGCGTGTACGACCGACAAACAAGCGCAGAGCTTTATGATTACTCTGGGAAGTAGGGCATTGTCTGACGCAGGTTGGGAATGCACGCGCATTTCTCTAGCGCAATGTTCAGCGGGAGAAGCATAGATTTTGGTGGAAAACTTTCTCATTGGAAGACTACCACTGTGCTGTGTGTAGGCGGGAATTATAGCGCGGTGTTATAAGTACACCATTGGCGCAATTTTGTCTAGCATCTTGGCCATTGGAGGGTATAATTTTTGGTGCCAGGAGGGAAGAGAGGAGAGATTTTCGCGGCATTTTGTGAATGTCCACCGTAGAGTAGTTCGGCTGAAGTACGCTGTACGCTCAACAAATTGTCGGAGAGCCACCACAGAAGACAGTCTTGGTTGATGGTGTTAAGACAGCAACCAACCACAAATTTACTTTGAGTTCCTTTATTCAAAGGCATATTTCAGAACGATGCTACACCGAATTAAAAAAGTACCAATGAGTGACACAGACCAGCAAAATGAAATCAATATAATTAAAACAGTTGCTCATAATAATGAATATAAACCCACAATAATAGAAACACTCCACAACAAAATGCAGACAAAAACCACAGATCCACTTCACAGCAGTCACTTCAAGCCAAATCAGTGTGCCACTGAAGCCAAACCTAAATATGCTACTCTCCCATACATAGGCCCATTTTCATACCAAATAGCAAACTTATTTAAAAAGAAGAAAAATATCAGAATAAGCTTTTCCACAAATAATAAATTACAACAAAAAGTAATCCACGATGTAAACACCTCCAAGAGTCCCTACCGTAAGTCAGGAATATACAAACTCAAATGTGATACATGCCCAAAATTCTACATTGGACAGACAGGCAGAAGTTTTGAAATTAGATACAAAGAACATATTGATGCTCTAAGACCTGGTAACTTGAACAAATCAGCATTTGCAGCCCATATTGCTGAAGAAAACCATTCAGTGGGAAACATTGACGACAACTTAAAAATTTTGCATCTAACAGAAAAAGGAGCCACTATGAATATATTAAAAGAATTAGAAATACGCACACACAAAAACAGCACCCCAGACTGTATCCTTAACGAACAGAGTTAGCTAACACCCCTTTCCTGAAAAATTTCCAAAAATTACTTTCCAGCCTCCAAAGCAAACAATATTAATACACCTATCTGCAAATCAAGTAGCAAATTTATATGTTACTATAATTCTCATGATGCCAAATGTAATAAAATAATGTACTATTTTACCTATACGGTTCTAAATACACTCCTGGAAATTGAAATAAGAACACCGTAAATTCATTGTCCCAGGAAAGGGAAACTTTATTGACACATTCCTGGGGTCAGATACATCACATGATCACACTGACAGAACCACAGGCACATAGACACAGGCAACTGAGCATGCACAATGTCGGCACTAGTACAGTGTGCATCCACCTTTCGCAGCAATGCAGGCTGCTATTCTCCCATGGAGACGATCGTAGAAATGCTGGATGTAGTCCTGTTGAACGGCTTACCATGCCATTTCCACCTGGCGCCTCAGTTGGACCAGCGTTCGTGCTGGACGTGCAGACCGCGTGAGACGACGCTTCATCCAGTCCCAAACATGCTCAATGGGGGACAGATCCGGAGATCTTGCTGGCCAGGGTAGTTGACTTACACCTTCTAGAGCACGTTGGGTGGCACGGGATACATGCGGACGTGCATTGTCCTGTTGGGACAGCAAGTTCCCTTGCCGGTCTAGGAATGGTAGAACGATGGGTTCGATGACGGTTTGGATGTACCGTGCACTATTCAGTGTCCCCTCGACGATAACCAGTGGTGTACGGCCAGTGTAGGAGATCGCTCCCCACACCATGATGCCGGGTGTTGGCCCTGTGTGCCTCGGTCGTATGCAGTCCTGATTGTGGCGCTCACCTGCACGGCGCCAAACACGCATACGACCAACATTGGCACCAAGGCAGAAGCGACTCTCATCGCTGAAGACGACACGTCTCCATTCGTCCCTCCATTCACGCCTGTCGCGACACCACTGGAGGCGGGCTGCACGATGTTGGGGCGTGAGCGGAAGACGGCCTAACGGTGTCCGGGACCGTAGCCCAGCTTCATGGGGACGGTTGCGAATGGTCCTCACCGATACCCCAGGAGCAACAGTGTCCCTAATTTGCTGGGAAGTGGCGGTGCGGTCCCCTACGGCACTGCGTAGGATCCTACGGTCTTGGCGTGCATCCGTGCGTCGCTGCGGTCCGGTCCCAGGTCGACGGGCACGTGCACCTTCCGCCGACCACTGGCGACAACATCGATGTACTGTGGAGACCTCACGCCCCACGTGTTGAGCAATTCGGCGGTACGTCCACCCGGCCTCCCGCATGCCCACTATACGCCCTCGCTCAAAGTCCGTCAACTGCACATACGGTTCACGTCCACGCTGACGGCGGCGGTGCACAAATGCTGCGCAGTTAGCGCCATTCGACGGCCAACACCGCGTTCCTGGTGTGTCCGCTGTGCCGTGCGTGTGATCATTGCTTGTACAGCCCTCTCGCAGTGTCCGGAGCAAGTATGGTGGGTCTGACACACCGGTGTCAATGTGTTCTTTTTTCCATTTCCTGGAGTGTATATAGAAAAAACTTTGTAATTAAATTATCAATATCAGGTAAAAAAAAAATTCAAAGTCTCTGTACTAATGTAAAAGGCATTACAGTTTTGTAAAAGAATATATGATCCTTTCCAAACATAGGACATCATCGTCAAATGTTACGATATATCATAGCATCTGTGACACTCATATGTTTGTAAGCTCTTTGTTTGTATCAAAACATGTGGTGCGTGGTTGAAATGATCTCAGCGACAAATCTAAAGTGTGCAGTGAGAACTATTACGTGTCAACACCGAGGATGCAGTGGGAATGCATTTACATCGATTGGACGAACGATATGAAAACAAACACTCGAAACCGACGTTTCACGTAAGTCACATGCAACGAAAATCTGTAACACAACCATCTCTGTGTGGCGTGTTTATAATTATGTTTTATTTATATTTTAGGACAATTAATCTATAAAAACACACCAAATGTCAGAAAGAAAGCGTGTAAACCGTCTGATGATGAATCACAACGATTCGAAACCGGTAACGTTTTCCTTTGAATAAAGGAACTCAAAGTAAATTTGTGGCTGGTTGCTGTCCTAACACCATCAACATTTGTCTTCAAACAACAGCCACGGTCTCCAACAGGTCATCATATGACAAAATTGCATTAAGCTTACCTCGCCAGGTAATGAGAAATATACATGCTTTCAAGAAACATAAAATTAACCTAATGAAAACGTCTCTTAACATTAATTTCAACAAAGAGTGTATGTCACTTAAAATAGTTCCGAAATATGTCAAAGTCAAAATTAACTGAAAAACTAAAGCTGCCAGATTTGCTAAGCAAAAATGTGAAAATATATGGCTAAAAACAGAGATTAAAATGCAATACAAGAGAAAAGAACACTTAAACAATGTCATGTACAACTTGCATCTGCAGCTAGGCCACAGCCTCTCACCTTTACAATGCTCACACATCCTACAGCACATAGACGATAAAGTAGATAAAGAACAAAAGATTATCCTAACCAAACACAAAATTAAAATTGAAGCCTTAAAATCTATGAACAATTCAGAGTTTGATAAAAACAAACAGCTAAGCCACCACAAATTTTTTGATAGAGTCTTTAATACAACTGACATTCAATTTAGCAGCAGTGAACTCACTTTATTAAATAAAGGTCTGAAACATAATATTGGAACAAATCTCAATAATAACAGTGTTAAATACCTCATAGCCTGCAAAAAACTTGCTTGTGACACAGCAAAACTAGACACATGTGAGAAAAATGCAGTTGCATACAAGACAAATAAACTGATAATGAAACAACTTCAAACAAATAATACCCGAAAAAATACTGAACTTAAAGATTTGAAAAATATTAACAGCAAACCGTATGAAAGTATAGCACTCATAGTAAAAGCTGACAAAGGAAATTCTTTAATCATAATGCATGAAAGAGAATATGTAGAGAAAACCTTGCAATTTTTCCATAGCAAAAATATTACTGAAAGAAAGACAGATCCTACAGTAAAATTCCATATTAAACTCCGAAAGCTACTACTAAACTGTAACTTTTTACTGAACAAATATGAAATACGTAACTGCATAACAATGAATCCCTCGGCACCAAAACTGCGTGCACAGCCAAAGGTTCATACAGAAAATTGTCCCTTTCGCCTGATTGTTAACTCAAGAAACAGCCCTGCATACTTCATAAGCCGTAAATTAAAAGACCTCATTACCAAATACTATACATTTGAAAATAACTACACCATACATAACACACATGAACTCATAAGCTTAATTAAAGACATTAACATCCCACCAACAGCTAAATTAGCATCACTAGACATAGTCAATCTGTACACGAACATCCCTGTAAAAGAGACTATTAACATTATAAGAAACAATCTGCTTAAATATAAGAAAATTAGTATTGCAGAGATCTGTGAACGCTTAGAAATACTTTCACTTATTCTAGAGCATAATTACTTTAGCTTCAACAACAAACTGTACCAACAACATGATGGTTTGGCAATGGAAAGTAGCTTAGCTGGGGTATTGGCTGACATTTACATCAACCATATAGAACAAAAATTATTCTCTGCCAACCAGCACATGTTGTTGTTGTGGTCTTCAGTCCTGAGACTGGTTTGATGCAGCTCTCCATGCTACTCTATCCTGTGCAAGCTTCTTCATCTCCCAGTACCTACTTCAACCTACATCCTTCTGAATCTGCTTAGTGGATTCATCTTTTGGTCTCCCTCTACGATTTTTACCCTCCAAGCTGCCCTCCAATGCTAAATTTGTGATCCCTTGATGCCTCAAAACATGTCCTACCAACCGATCCCTTCTTCTAGTCAAGTTGTGCCACAAACTTCTCTTCTCCCCAATTCTGTTCAATACCTCCTCATTAGTTACATGATCTACCCACCTTATCTTCAGCATTCTTCTGTAGCACTACATTTCGAAAGCTTCAATTCTCTTCTTGTCCAAACTAGTTATCGTCCATGTTTCACTTCCATACATGGCTACACTCCATACAAATATTTTCAGAAACGACTTCCTGACACTTAAATCTATACTCGATGTTAACAAATTTCTCTTCTTCAGAAACGATTTCCTTGCCATTGCCAGTCTACATTTTATATCCTCTCTACTTCGACCCTCATCAGTTATTTTACTCCCTAAATAGCAAAATTCCTTTACTACTTTAAGTGTCTCATTTCCTAATCTAATTCCCTCAGCATCACCCGATTTAATTTGACTACATTCCATTATCCTTGTTTCGCTTTTGTTGATGTTCATCTTATATCCTCCTTTCAAGACACTGTCCATTCCATTCAACTGCTCTTCCAAGTCCTTTGCTGTCTCTGACAGAATTACAATGTCATCAGCGAACCTCAAAGTTTTTACTTCTTCTCCATAAATTTTAATACCTACTCCGAATATTTCTTTTGTTTCCTTTACCGCTTGCTCAATATACAGATTGAATAACATCGGGGACGGGCTACAACCCTGTCTCACTCCTTTCCCAACCACTGCTTCCCTTTCATTCCCCTCGACTCTTATTACTGCCATCTGGTTTCTGTACCAATTGTAAATAGCCTTTCGCTCCCTGTATTTTACCCCTGCCACCTTCAGAATTTGAAATAGAGTATTCCAGTTAACATTGTCGAAAGCTTTCTCTAAGTCTACAAATGCTAGAAACGTAGGTTTGGCTTTTCTTAATCTTTCTTCTAAGATAAGTCGTAAGGTTAGTATTGCCTCACGTGTTCCAATATTTCTACGGAATCCAAACTGATCTTCCCCGAGGTCCGCTTCTACCAGTTTTTCCATTCGTCTGTGAAGAATTCGCGTTAGTATTTTGCAGCTGTGACTTATTAAACTGATAGTTCGGTAATTTTCACATCTGTCAACACCTGCTTTCTTTGGGATTGGAATTATTATATTTTTCTTGAAGTCTGAGGGTATTTCGCCTGTCTCATACATCTTGCTCACCAGGTGGTAGAGTTTTGTCATGACTGGCTCTAGCAAGGCCATCAGTAGTTCTAATGGAATGTTGTCTATTCCCGGTGCCTTGTTTCGACTCAGGTCTTTCAGTGCTCTGTCAAACTCTCCCATTTCGTCTTCATCTACATCCTCTTCCATTTCCATAATATTGTCCTCAAGTTCATCGCCCTTATATAAACCCTCTATATACTCCTTCCACCTTTCTGCCTTCCCTTCTTTGCTTAGAACTGGGTTGCCATCTGAGCTCTTGATATTCATACAAGTGGTTCTCTTCCCTCCAAAGGTCTCTTTAATTTTCCTGTAGGCAGTATCTATCTCACCCCTGGTGAGGCAAGCCTCTACATCCTTACATTTGTCCTCTAGCCATCCCTGCTTAGCCATTTTGCACTTCCTGTCGATCTCATTTTTGAGACGTTTGTATTCCTTTTTGCCCGCTTCATTTACTGCATTTTTATATTTTCTCCTTTCATCAATTAAATTCAATATTTCTTATGTTACCCAAGGATTTCTACTAGCCCTCGTCTTTTTACCTATTTGATCCTCTGCTGCCTTCACTACTTCTTCTACTGTATTTCTTTCCCCCATTCCTGTCAATTGTTCCCTTATGCTCTCCCTCAAACTCTCTACAACCTCTGGTTCTTTCAGTTTATCCAGGTCCCATCTCCTTAAATTCCCACCTTTTTGCAGTTTCTTCAGTTTCAATCTGCAGTTCATAACCAATAGATTGTGGTCAGAATCCACATCTGCCCCTGGATATGTCTTACAATTTAAAACCTGGTTCCTAAGTCTCTGTCTTACCATTATATAATCTATCTGATACCTTGTAGTATCTCCAGGATTCTTCCAGGTATACAACCTTCTTTTATGATTCTTGAACCAAGTGTTAGCTATGATTAAGTTATGCTCTGTGCAAAATTCTACAAGGCGGCTTCCTCTTTCATTTCTTTCCCCCAATCCATATTCACCTACTATGTTTCCTTCTCTCCCTTTTCCTACTGACGAATTCCAGTCACCCATGACTATTAAATTTTCGCCCCCCTTCACTACCTGAATAATTTCTTTTATCTCGTCATACATTTCATCAATTTCTTCATCATCTGCAGAGCTAGTTGGCATATAAACTTGTACTACTGTAGTAGGCATGGGCTTTGTGTCTATCTTGGCCACAATAATGCGTTCACTATGCTGTTTGTAGTAGCTTACCCGCACTCCTATTTTTTTTATTCAATATTAAACCTACTCCTGCATTACCCCTATTTGATTTTGTATTTATAACCCTGTAATCACCTGACCAAAAGTCTTGCTCCTCCTGCCATCGAAATTCACTAATTCCCACTATATCTAACTTTAACCTATCCATTTCCCTTTTTAAATTTTCTAACCTACCTGCCCGATTAAGGGATCTGACATTCCACGCTCCGATCCGTAGAACGCCAGTTTTCTTTCTCCTGATAACGACGTCCTCTTGAGTAGTCCCCGCCTGGAGATCCAAATGGGGGACTATTTTACCTCCAGAATATTTTACCCAAGAGGACGCCATCATCGTCTAATCATACAGTAAGGCTGCATGTCCTCGGGAATAATTACGGCTGTAGTTTCCCCTTGCTTTCAGCCGTTCGCAGTACAAGCACAGCAAAGCCGTTTTGGTTAATGTTACAAGGCCAGATCAGTCAATCATCCAGACTGTTGCCCCTGCAACTACTGAAAAGGCTGCTGCCCCTCTTCAGGAACCACACGTTTGTTTGGCCTCTCAACAGATACCCCTCCGTTGTGGTTGCACCTACGGTAAGGCCATCTGTATTGCTGAGGCACGCAAGCCTCCCCACCAATGGCAAGGTCCATGGTTCATGTGGGGGGAACCAGCACATCTCAAACAAAATAATATACTACAGAAGATATGTTGATGATACAATAGTGCTTTTTGATGGTACAAGCAATGAAATAGATAAATTAACAGCAGATCTTAGCAAAATGCACAAACATATTAAATTCACAGTAGAACATGAAACTAATAAAAGCATTAACTTTCTTGACCTGAACATTTGCAATAGTTGAGAGGTGGCATGAGCCCCCTCTCATATTTCTATCTTACGTTTTTCCTCTCCAATTTCATGCGGTGTAAAGTTGCTGTTCTTTCACACGCGGACTTCCCACGCAGCGTCTCTCGTCACCCGGGTGGTCCGGTGACAGGTGGGATATGCTGATCTTGAAATGGTAAGCCGACAGGTGTGAGGGAGTCGAATGAATGCTTTCCAGATGCCGAATAGCGGAGGAGACATGCTCGGAGGGGCCTAAAGTACCGGCTGGGCTAGAGGTCCCGTTACTTCGCAGAAACTTAGCGAAAACACTTTCTGGCGGGCTACCAGCGATGCGTGGGAATGACTTGTGTACCCAGGCAGTTTTGGCGGGCAAATTCCCGCGCTTTCTGCAAAATCGTAACTGTGATTGGCTTGCTCAGGGCATAGCTCTGTGACGTAGCAAAATCGGCGCAGAAATTGGCGCCAAGAATCTCCATTGGTGGAATGGTAGTGCTCCGGCAGTAGAGTGGGATTTTCCGCCGGTTTTCGAGTTGCTGATTGGAATGGTTAACAACAGCCACTGTCGTGGGTGCGGGAATGTTCTGTGTTTGGTTTGTACGGGTGCTCTTGTGGGTAGTTGGCTCTCACCTTTCGGTCGAAGTAGGTTACAAGAATGAGCTCTCGCTGTGCGGGTCAGCCTGCCTTCCATTGGCTGTCTAATATACTTTTATTTAATTGTAACTGTTTGACGAAGTTGCTGTAGTTTCGACTTCAACGTAACTTTCCGAGTACAATTGGCAATTGAGCGTTCTGTGTACAAGAGGCCTATGTTGTCTGTCTTGAGCAGTTTTGGCTAATGTTGATTGTATCGGAGCTACTGGGTGATTTCGCTCGTTAAAATCAATCACTGTACCATCAGTGATTGCGTGGCGAGCCTTCTTCGTCTCCCTCAGAGGCGCATTTGTATTGCTAGGAAGTCTTTAGTCTGGAACAACCAGGCCAGGATAATTTATTTCGGGCTATACTCGCGACATTATCATCACCACGACGGGACGTCGAAGCAACCAGCCATCGCTTCCAGTACGTCAGATCGTGTCCTTGCAGCTAAGCAGACAGCTTGGTAATGTACGTCCGCAGCACTGGCAAAGCAGGCATTTTTGCTAGGCGATAATCAGAGCTCAGCAGAGCGCGCCTGTTCGTCTTTTCTAACTTTGTTCTACCTTGGGTGTTCATTGTCTGAGTTCTCACTAACGTAGCAGCAATTAATGTTGGGTTAGCGGTGTGTCTCTCTTAAGATTTGAGTGGCAAGGAATTGGCTCCACATACCACTTCGTCATAAACGTCACAATCTAGTTTAGGGACAACTGCACCTTTACAGCGTTTGTTTGAGTACCCAATTTGAGCCAATTTGATGTATTGTAAATGTTTCATGTGTTTTTGTTTATTATTTTGTGTTTAGTCTTAATAAATCATATTGTTATTTTGGACAGAACTTTCATTCTGTTAATCGGTAGAGCAACCCTATCATTTCTCACTACGTTAATGAAACCTTCCTTTATATAACTTATTTATCAAACTAAAATATTGCAGGTGCCAAACTCTTTTCTACTCCACTTGCAGGGTTGATAACAGTCAGTTCGCGTATCTTTTTAATCCATGTGCAGCAGCAAAAGTCGGAGTTAGAATAGGGGGGGGGGGGGGGGGCTTAGAGCATCATTTACATATGTAGATTCTAGAAGAATTTAGTGTTAAATACACTGCTAGCCCCGGCACCTCGCATAAAATTGCGACCCTTAGCCTCGGATCTTTCCTGTGAATCGCTGATAAGCAAGCAGTATTATTAGTTGGGACACTCATATTTTTTTTGCTTAATTTTTTATTGATTAATACCCAAGTTTTTTTTGGTAGTTCCGCGTTTAGTTTTAAGTAGCGGCGCATGATTACAGTTTTTGTTTTCAGTGTATATATTTTTTTGTTCATTGTTTTTGTGTTTCGTTGATGTGGTGTCCGTATCACATCACACTTTGTCGGGTTTGTGTGCGGTTTCTGTACCACAACAAATCGTGCGTATAATTACAGCGTTGGAGCAGCCTTGTTGAAATTTTATGTCTATGTGTAAAAATATATGGAGTAGATTAATTTTATTGTGCATTTGGGATAAATTTGTTTTTCATGAATGATAACGAGAAGTAAGGCACGACTATTATAGAGCTTAGCTAAAACAAAAGAGCATAGCATAATGGATAAGGGGCAGTTTGCTGACGGGAATAGGTTCGGAGATGAGATGGGCACATTTTTAGCAGGACAGGACGCCAGGGTCATTGACGAGGAAGGTGATTTGGACGCGATCTTAGAGCAGCGTTGCGGCCGTGATTATGATAGTGAAGTAGAGGATGAAACAGGCACACAGGTCGAGATGGTAGCAGAAGTTTATAATCAAACGAACGAGAGCAGACAGGGGCTAGCTCGGCCACGTCAGAGCTCTAGCGCCCAGGTGTCCAGAGTTACATCTCCCACGTTTGAAGAGGATCAAAAAGATGACGTAAACCCAATACTGAGCTTCCTACGATCAATGAAAGAAGAAGCTGACGAACAACGCAAGAAGGAGAAGGAAGAAGATGAAAAACAACGTAAGAAGGAGAAGGAAGAAGCTGACGAACAGCGTAAGAAGGAGAAGGAAGAAGATGAGAAACAACGTAAGAGGGAGAAGGAAGAAGAGGAGAAACAACGTAAGAAGGAGAAGGAAGAAGCTGACGAACAGCGTAAGAAGGATACTGAGGCAATAATTTCGCATATAGGGGAAATTCGTGGGGAATTATTAACAGTAAAGAAAGAATGTGGAGAAGTAAAACAAATGTCAATGGCTGCACAAAAAGTAGCAGGCCTGGCCAAAACGGCAGCAATAGGGGCAATGAAAGTCGCGGAAGCAACTTCTAAACTCGCAGGGCGCTTGCGACGTACAACACAATCCCACTCAAAATCCCTAGCGTTCTTAAAAACTCAGGGTAATATCTCGGTTGCGAACACCACGGAACGAATGGAAGAAGTAGAGAGTCGGATAGCAAAACTAGAGCAAAACAGGCACACGAGCACTGCGCGTTCGGATACCAATGATGGAGTACACAGAATTGTGTCTCCGAGGAAAAGCCCGCCGTGCTCTAGCCCAATGACCGAGTGCGGAACTAACAATGTACACGCAGAAACAGCGAGTAATAGCTCCAATAATTGTAGTCCACTTAGGAGAGTGAATTCTGAGTGCCACTTCCACTGTGATACAGAGGTAGCACATCACAGTTATCAGCAAGCTAGAACAGGACACTCAGCAGACGTGCAAGTATCGGAAACGAGTGACAATACCAGTGCGAGGATCAGACAGGATTTTGATCACAATCACTTCCTGTCGATACTAAAATTCCAGAAGTTCAAAGAAAATGGAAGGTCGATGCATCCCAAGAGCTGGGTGATGCAGTTTACAAATTCATTACCGGCATCATGGCCAACCCAGGCAAAATTAGAATTCATGTGTGGACACATCGAAGGTCAAGCCGCGGAAAAGATGCGAGGTGTGGCAGCGAGGTGTCGGACTTATCAGGAATTTGTTGGTGCATTCCTGCGGACCTACTGGTCAATGGAAACGCAAGACAGGATTAAAGAGGAAATAATATTTTGTCCTGAACTGGAAGTGTCCGGGCATAGGAGCGCAACCAAATTTCTTGATGATTTACTCAAGAAGAATCAATTTTTAGATAGTCCATATAGCAACGGAGAAATCATTAAATTTTGCTTTTCCAAATTGCCAGCTAGGTACCAACAGACACTTGTCGGGAAGTGTGGATCTGACATAGAAGCATTCAAGAGTCTATTGCGCGAACTCGAAGTAGTCTTTGATAAACAAGACGCAAAGGACAGGAAGAAGGCGCAAAGTAACAAATACCACGGGCCAGGAAGGGAATACGACAACAGATCGCATAATCGCACTGGTCGGTTAGGAAACCAGGGTTACGGAAGTCAAGGTTACGCTATTCAAGGTTATGGAAACCAAAGACACGGAAACCAGAACGTCAGGGAGCAGGGTCAATCTAGACAAGGAATCTGGGATAGGAGGAACAACGAACGGCAAAGCGACCGTAATTGGAGAGAGCGAAACCAAGGGCAACAGTGGAGCCAGGAGATTGAAACTAGACCCGCAAATCCTAATGCACGTCAGAGGAGGGGGAGCTTAACAAGGGATTGACGCCAGACTAGTGCGAACACAGGCCGCCGGAATTTCGCACGTAATCTCGGACCTGGCCAACTACGGATGATAAATTACGAAGATTTTTCAGAAATCCTGCTCGAAGAACATAAAACAACTCCTCGACAGGATCGGCAGCCTCTTATCACAGTAGCAACAGCTGAAAAGAGTATGAATGCGATAATAGATAGTGGAAGCTACATAACAGCAATATCTGAGGCAGCATAAAAGAGGTGCTCTCAGGAGATGGACTGGCCTGTCCTATCGGTTAAGAAAACCAAAATAAAAGGTGCATTAGCGGTTAAATGTACGGAGGTCACCCAACAAACAAGACTGGAATTCTCCTGCCGAAGACACAAAATAGAGTCTAACTTCTGGATCGTGCCAAATCTGGCGATCGACATGATAATAGGAACGGACGTCCTAAATGAACATGAGGCGATAGTTGATCTAGGACGAGGTGAAGTGGTTTCGAGGAAAGGGAATCCCGACCACATTAAGTTCGACGACCAGCTGATCCCAGCTCAACTACCGTCTAACTGTGTACGGATAAACTAAGCGTGTCTGAAAGACAGAAAGGAAGAACAGGGCGACGTTGCGGGTAGGGGAGAGGACACGGATGAGAATGAAGTCGGAATAATGGGAGAAATAAAGGAGAAAGTAAGAGAAAAAGTGGAAGCAATAAAGAATATAAGGTGCGACCACCGCAAAGAACTTCATAAATTACTAGTAGAACATGCTGAGGTCTTCATTCCCAAGACAGGATCAATAAAGAACTTCCAATATGAATTCCGTGTACGTCCGCACAACCAGTTTCGTGTGCCACCCTACCCAATCCCCTTGGCATATCGACAGAAAGTAGCAGCTGAAATTACGCGAATGCTGAGTGAAGGAATAATAGAACCTACGGCGGAGGAGGAGATTAGTGTTTAACGTCCCGTCGACAACGAGGTCATTAGAGGCGGAGCGCAAGCTCGGGTAAGGGAAGGATGGGGAAGGAAATCGGCCGTGCCCTTTCAAAGGAACCATCCCGGCATTTGCCTGAAGTGATTTAGGGAAATCACGGAAAACCTGAATCAGGATGGCCGGAGACGGGATTGAACCGTCGTCCTCCCGAATGCGAGTCCAGTGTGCTAACCACTGCGCCACAGAACCTACGGCTTCAGCCTATAATAACCCGTTAAGAGTAGTCGAGAAGGCAGATGGTAGTATTCGTTTAGTCTTGGACTCGCGACAAATTAATACCATAATAGAACCCGAAACAGACAGACCGGAACGATTAGAGGAACTCTTACAAAACTTCCATGGAATATCAATCTTCTCATCAGTTGATCTAAAATCGAGTTTCTGGCTGATCGAGCTCCATCCAAATTGCAGACAGTACACAGCCTTTTTAGCGTTTGGAAGATGTTACCGGTTTCGTCGTCTACCATTTGGTTTGAACATTTCGTCTGCCGCATTCATTCTGGGGCTGGACGGCATACTAAGCGATAATTTGAAACGTCATGTCACCTACTATGTGGACGATTTGCTGATCGCGGAGAAATCTTGGGGAGAGCACAATGCGGTCCTCGGTGAACTCATTGCAACATTCAAGGAATACGGAGTGACTATCAATATCGAAAAATCGAATTTTGGGACGTGCTCTGTCAAATTTCTAGGACATATCATCAAGAGTGAGGGCATTGCGCCAAATCCCGAAAAGATCGAAGCGATTGAAAAGTTTCCCATTCCTACGACAAAGAAGCAGTTAAGGGGGTTCTTGGGGATCATAAATTTTTACAACCGCTTTATCCATGTCAAAACTCAGAGCAGTCCTAGGTTGCATCAACTTACAGGAAAGAAGATTCCTTGGGAATGGGATGAGGCGGCCGAATCCGAATGGAAAGCATTAAAATATGCATTATTACAAGCACCCATCCTCTCACACCCTAATTTAGCAGAAGAGCTTTGCATAGTAACGGACAGTTCATACTCAGGTCTGGGTGTCATGGTGTTCCAAGACTATGTACATGAAGGAAACAGGGTGTGGAAGACAACTGCGTTTGGTAGCAGAGTACTAGCCAAAAGTGAGAGGCATCACTCAGTAACCGAGTTAGAGACGCTGGCTATTGTATGGGCGTTTGAAAAATTCAGATACCTTCTGTTTGGCCGCAAGACGAGGGTCTACACAGACCACAAGGCACTCGAGTTCCTGATGACTGCAAAGCTTAATCACAGGCGGCTCATTAGGTGGGCATCATATCTGCAGCAGTACAACTTTTCGATAGAATATATCCCCGGCAGTCAGAACATTATTGCAGACGCCTTATCACGGTCACCGATCGGATTTGAGCACAGCATGGAAGAAGATCTGGAGGAAAATCACTACTGCCTTTTCTATATGCAGAAAGTAGCCTTTGAAAATTTTATTACCTGTAGTATGCACGACATCAAGAAGGAGCAAGACAAGGACCCTGCCCTAGTGTTATTGAAACAGAAATGGATAGACAGAAGACACGCCACCATCAGGCAGTTCTACCTCTTGCGGAAAGACATAATTTTCCACCGAAATTATGCCAATGACACTGAATGGGGGTATGCATCCCTGAACACCTAATAAACAAGGTTATATGGCATACTCACCTCAGCTATGGACACTTCGGACCACGCAAGTGCAATCTCAAGCTAAGGACCATGTGTTACTTTCGAAACATGGAGCGTCGAATTCGGAGGGTACTGTCGGTGTGTAAAGACTGCCAAAAGGCTAAGCCCACCACTGTGAGCATGGAGGCACCATTGTACCCAATCGTACCGACCAAATTAAGACAATTAGCGGCAACAGATTTGATGGGGCCTTTGCCAAGAACAAGAAGAGGATATACTTACGTATTAGTGTTTGTTGAACTAACGTCCAAATACGTTACCTTTACGCCACTGAAGAGGGCGACAGGACGAACTGTATCACGAGCCCTAATCCGGGATTTCCTACCACAGGTTGGTCATGTGAGTAGAATTATTTCTGATAACGGGCCACAATTTAAGTCAAAAACATGGAAGGAGACGTTGCGTGGATGTAAAATTGATCCCATTTTTATATCTTCACACCATCCGAGCTCGAATGCTGCAGGACGGGTTATTAAGGAACTCGGAAACTTGTGCCGGTTGTACTGTAACAAACAGCACACGATATGGGACGTTTTCCTTAAAGACTTCCAGGAGGTGATCAATGAGGCACCCCATGGGATAACAAAATTGGCACCCATTACAGTACTGAAAAACCGGATTCCTAAGGACTTGATAACCGAGGTCGTAAACTTCCCACCAAGGACGCGAACGCAGCACCAAGCCATAGTGGATTTGGCTCTCAAGAGGATACGGGCTGCAGCAGAGGTCAGGAAGAGACGTGCCGACAGGGGAGCTCGTCTACGACACTTCCAAATTGGACAAAGGGTGCTCGTGAAGTCTTTCCGACTTTCGAACAAACAAAAAATGAAATGCCAAAAATTCTATTCTGTTTACAACGGCCCGTACCGTATAAGGAGAGCAGCTCACCACAATGCTTATGAATTGGAGACGCTGAAAGGAAAGAAGTCCATAGGACTTCACCACATCTCTCACATAAAGGAGTTCGTGGAATAGTAATAGTGTAAGTGGTGTACATAGTAGAATGGGCAAATACATGAACCTTGCTATAGTAGTAGTGTAAGTGGGGAACAATAATCGTTGCATTAATAGATTAAGATTGCTAAAGTATTAACACGCTGCGTTGTCTCGCATAAGAATTTACTGCTGCTATCCTTTTTTTGTTTCTGTTCGCGACTTCCAATGTCGGTGGAGTAGGAGACACTATCTTTCCATGAGCAATGTTTTAGTCCTTTCCTGTCTGGTGTCCATGTTGAGGGATAATGATGAGTGAGGAGATGTCGCACAAACGGGCGCATACAAGAACGTGCTCTTAGAAGCGTTCTGAGAAGTCGTGATACGCTCCATAGCGGCCACAACCAGTTCGTGAGACGTTCATACCAATGCTTGCAGGCACGCGTCAGTGCACTGCAAGATTGTGGTATATTGCGTGATTTCGAGGATGAATATGGGCAGTATAGTTTTTACAGTGATGCGCCAGCATCGTTGTCTTGCAAGTCTGGGCGAACCTGTGAGCGTTTGACTCGAATGGTGCCCTAGACGGTAGAAATACGGGCATAAAGCCTACCATGCCAATGTGCTGGTTGGGGATTTAGCATGCTGCTTGCGACTGTCACAGATGAATAAACAGGGACTTATACTTGGATATTCGTGACATACTGTGTAGCTGGCGTGTGGTGGGCGACTGAATCCTCAACAGGAACCAGTCTTGGCTTGGTCATATTACATTGCCTCTGGAAAGGTGCGCTTTCATTGCTAAAACTGCATCACATACAAAATTAAGTTCAACTATAAATTTATTGTCTTGTATAGCTATGGCTAACCCAATCTCTGGAGTTTCAGTGAGGCATAGTGAGAACTCGGAGGCTGTGTCGTACGGCGCGCACATCACTGTCGTCGTCAATAGCGGCGAGCAGCGAGACATCTCAGCGTAACAGGAATTATGTAAGAGTATTGTATAAAAAAATAAAACAAAATAAAAAAAGGTACGATATACTAAGATAAGTTAAACCGTAGGATTTAACAATAACTAGAGTAATATTATTGGGGTTTTCTACCACAAGTAGGAATGTTTGGCGTTCGCCTGTTGGGATGTTATTTTTCAGATCATCAAATCACAGACCAGAGATGGAGGGACGACAGGCGAGCGAAAGTAGAATAGTTGCATGTTCGTTATAGCACAGTAAAACTTCGACCTGCATAACAACATAATTTAATCAAAAGACATAGAATGTAGGTCGTCGGCAAATGGTAGTTAATTCTTGAGCATGTCTACTGTCGATCTATATAATTAATAGTAATATTAGTGCGGGCCCGCAAATTTTGTTGTTCATCCAATACATAGCATCAGTTGTCACACATCATGTACAGTATGGAGATCGTGCTTTACACAAATATATACATAAGGTTATAATGATAGCCATAGATTGATAACTATAAAATTAAAATAAGAGTGTCTGAAATGACAGACCATCAATGTATCGTTATGTAAATTTATTATAACATAGAAGGTCATGGGAAAAAGTTAGGCATAAGATTTTTGTCATAATTGTGCAGATGACGGGTATCGAGGCAATGCAGAGGCCAGCCGGAGCAAAAACAAGAGGTCTTCGGCTGCCTGCAAGAAGGGGAGCGTCAGTGCGCCACCTAATGAGAACGGCGCGCAAGCGTCCGGTCCTGCAAGCTGACAGTCACCGGGCCGTAAACTTGAGGGATTAGGCGGGATCCTCGCCGGGCCACAAGCGAAAGTGAGGCTGGCCGTTGACACTGACACGCGACCCACACGCGACAGCCAGCTAGCTCTCTGGACGCGGCAGCTGTTTGGAGGGATTCCCTGCGCCAGACCACGTTGTCGTGAGTACATGAAGAAGATCACATATGGTGTCAGAACCTGCGTCTCATGTGCCTCAGGACAGAAAGGGACGCTATATACTCACCTGTTTGGGTTTTTACAACTCACTAGCATTGGCTGATCTGCATACACAAAGCAGTATTGTGCCACAAACTCTAACAAATGAATTGTCTCATTTCTAACTTCTCCTCTCTATTAGAGAGCAGTTGTAGCAATCGTCGCTCCTAGTTCGATGCTGTCTGGATGACCTCACACGTGGAGTCACTCTACGTGCCATCATCCCCCATCGAACTTCAATATTGGGAAACGTAAAGTACTGTCCAGGGAGAGAAGAGACCTGGACTAGTGATGCATCCCAACTAGTAGTCCTCAGAGACATTTAATCGACATGAGGAGAGCCTATGTCTTCCTACCGTACTGCCGTGATCATATGCGTGGGTCTAGCTGCAATCTCAACAGCGTACTGCAGGTGCTCCAGCACATCCTATTGCTGTTGCAATAACGTAGCAACAAACACTCGACGTTTAGCCCTATGTGATGTCAGTACTGTGGCCTCATCCCAAAAGCCCCATCCGATGCTCAAGACATGGAACCACGTGCACCAATGCTTATGACTCAACATACCAACCCCCTCAGAGAAACTAACGAATTTGTGAAGTGCTTCGAATATTTCCAGCAATGTGATTTAGTGCCTCATTCTCAGCACAGTCTTGAACATTGTGCAAGGTGGAAGCACAACTTGACACCCCATGAACCTTGTTTTTTTTTCTTAAATTTCTTTCTCTAGTGTTGTTTTTGTAATGTATTTTATACCTTGTATGTGTTTGTGTTGTACACTGTAATTCTTATGTAAGTGATAGAGTAGGGCGCACAATTTACAAATTACTGTATTGTTCTCCACACCATGTTTTTTGTTTGTATTTTGTATTTGTTGTTGTGTGTATGCAAGCAGTGTGCCTGAGGTCCCCATAAACTGAAGCAGATACCACCACTGTCATTTTGAATGGACCATCAGTTCAGGGAACATTTTGTAAAGGTTATTCTTGCTGCAGGGAGACAGAATGAATCGGAGGTTGTAATTAGATTCTGAAAGCTCACAAAGAGATTGTTAACTTAAATAGTATCATGTGTGAGTGAGTTCAGGTTAGTATAATGATTCAAATTGTTGTAACATCTTGGGCATTTAATTGTGGAGCACTCCAACTCTGATTGTAAAGAATAAACTGCTCCATATTTGGCTCACATGGCCAGGCCATATTTAGTGTGTGAATGTCTGTGTGAATCGGTGTTTGGAAGGGGGCTCCCTGGGTATGGATGTGTGATGTGAGTGTCAGAGTTCCATATTAAGAAGGTGAAGTTGGCTACATCATAAATAATCCTCCCTCTATGAGCTGCATTTTTTAGTTGCAGTAATTTTCTTTATAGAGTGCGGCATGTGGAGTCCGTTTGCAAGATTGTTCTTGGGCGATTGACTCACTACCTTGCTCCTAAGTGAGCCAACCGCTCACCAATTACAATCAAAATTGGCGTAGGGGCTATGAGAGGTGGCATGAGCCCCCTCTCATATTTCTATCTTACGATTTTCCTCTCCAATTGCATATGGTGTAAAGTTGCTGTTCTTTCACACGCAGACTTCCCACGCAGCGTCTCTCATCACCCGGGTGGTCCGGTGACAGGTGGGCAATGCTGATCCTGAAAGGGTAAGCCGACGGGTGTGAGGGAGTCGAGTGAATGCTTTCCAGATGCTGACATGGTAGAATAGCGGAGGAGACACGCTCGGAGGGGCCTGAAGTAGCAGCTGGGCTAGAGGTCCCATTACTTCGCAGAAACTTAGCGAAAACACTTTCTGGCGGGCTACCAGCGATGCGTGGGAATGACTTGTGTACCCAGGCAGTTTTGGAGGGCAAATTCCCGCGCTTTCTGCAAAATCGTAACTGTGATTGGCTTGCTCGGGACATAACTCTGTGACGTAGCAAAAACGGCCCAGAAATTGGCGCCAAGAATCTCCATTGTAATGCTCCAGCAATAGAGTGGAATTTTCCGCCGGTTTTCGAGTTGCTGATTGGAACGGTTAACCACAGCCACTGTCGTGGGGGCGGGAATGTTCTATGTTTGGTTTGTACAGGTGCTCTTGTGGGTAGTTGGCTCTCGCCTTTCGGTCGAAGTAGGTTGCAAGACTGAGCTCTCGCTGTGCTGGTCAGCCTGCCTTCCATTGGCTGTCTAATATACTTTTATTTATTGTAACTGTTTGGCAAAGTTGCTGAAGTTTCGACTTCAACGTAACTTTCTGAGTACAGTTGGCAATTGAGCGTTCTGTGTACAAGGGGCCTATGTTGTCTGTCTTGAGCAGTTTTCGCTAATGTTGACTGTATCGGAGCTACTGGGTGACTTCGCTTGTTAAAATCAATCACTGTACCGTCAGTGATTGTGTGGCGAGCCTTCTTCATCTCCCTCAGAGGCGCATTTGTATTGCTAGGAAGTCTTTAGTCTGGAACAACCAGGCCAGGACAATTTGTTTCGGGCTATACTCGCGACATTATCATCACCACGACGGGACGTCGAAGCAACCAGCCATCGCTTCCAGTACGCCAGATCGTGTCCTTGCAGCTAAGAAGACAGCTTGGTAATGTACGTCCGCAGCACCGGCAAAGCAGGCATTTTTGCTAGGCGATAATCAGAGCTCAGCAGAGCGCGCCTGTTCGTCTTTTCTAACTTTGTTCTATCTTGGGTGTTCATTGTCTGAGTTCTCACTAATGTAGCAGCAATTAATGTTGGGTTAGCGGTGTGTCTCTCTTAAGATTTGAGTGGCAAGGAATTGGCTCCACATACAACAAAAAGTAATCCATGATGTAAACACCTCCAAGAGTCCTTACCGTAAACAGGAATATACAAACTCAAATGTGATACATGCCCAAAACTCTACATTGGACAGACAGGCAGAAGTTTTGAAATTAGATACAAAGAACATATTGATGCTCTAAGACTTGGTAACTTGTTACTATAATTCTCATGATGCCAAATGTAATAAAATAATGTACTATTTTACCTATATGGTTCTAAATTATATATAAAAAACTTTATAATTAAATTAGCAATATCAGGTAAAAAAATTCAAAGTCTCTGTACTAATGTAAAAGGCATTACAGTTTTGTAAAAGAATATATGATCCTTTCCAATCATAGGACATCATCGTCAAATGTTACGATATATCATAGCATCTGTGACACTCATATGTTTGTAAGCTCTTTGTATGTATCAAAACATGTGGTGCGTGGTTGAAATGATCTCAGTGACAAATCTAAACTGTATAGTGAGAACTATTACGTGTGCAACAACGAGGATGCAGTGGGAATGCATTTACATCGATTGGACGAACGATATGAAAACAAACACTCGAAACCGACGTTTCACGTAAGTCACATGCAACGAAAATCTGTAACGCAACCATCTGTGTGTGACGTCATTATAATTATGTTTTATTTATATTTTAGGACAATTAATCTATAAAAACACACCAAATGTCAGAAAGAAAGCGTGTAAACCGTCTGATGATGAATCACAACGATTCGAAACCGGTAACGTTTTCCTTTGAATAAAGGAACTCAAAGTAAATTTGTGGCTGGTTGCTGTACTAACACCATCAACATTTGTCTTCAAACAACAGCCACGGTCTCCATCATATGACAAAATTGAAGACAGTGTTGGTTTTTTCGGCGCGCCTACGTCGATTCTCTGCACATCTCAGCGCAAGAATACGCCTGTCGTGGTTTTTCCATTGGTGCACCTAGGGCCAGTCTCCATTTCACCCTTTTGAGCAGTTCACTGGTGAGCATATCGACAGCCCAGGCCTATTAGTAATCTATATCTGAGCATTTAGTCGTCACTGCAGCGAGTCCATCTGACCTGTAGCCCTGTATGTAAGCAACCTATGTTGTGTTGATGTTCAGCTAGCGGTTCACAAACTCAGGCAGTACCTCACATATAGTCAGAAAGCGTTATTGCTATTACTTTGACCTCCTACCCCTATGATAACTTTGCAGCCATGAACATTATCTGTCATCGGGTATATTGTTTCGTGTTTGTTTACTTTTTTGCAGTTTGATCTGTATGTTAATTCTGTTAATTCATATTTTGGTTTTGTAGTAAACTAAGTCCGAAAGCAGCATTATCTCATTTCAGTACCCTATTCATCCTGTCTATTCGACTTATAATAAATTTCTATGACCTGGGGGTACGTAATAAGGGTAGGAAACCTTACAACCGTACAGTGGCTTGCAGATGTAGATGTAGATGATAATGTCACTGGGATTTGCACTCCCATGCCTTCTGAACCCGTCTGTTCTTCCCCAGTGGGGAGAACACCTTCAGGTTTGCTAAATTTCCCGTTAAACTGACATCAGCTAACCTATCGTTTCCCAAATGGCTATTAACTCTTGTACTCTGTAGTTTTTGTATCATCATACAGCCACAAATTTACGCATACAGGTTCCACATTCCTTATGGAGGAAAATAATCTCCTCCCCCTACCAGACTACGAAATTGGCTCAGAGGTCTACCAATCCTTCCATCTTCAACAGAATCCTTCCCATCCACCTACATGTTACGTTTTCTCTTTCCTCCATTTTCCTCGCCCAGCCTTTCCAAAGAGTTGGTTCAAGATCCCCCGTCTTATCTTTTCCACATTAAATTCTTTGTAAAACATCCTCACTTCAACAGTCCTAATCTATTGCTCATTTACTGCAGCTTAATTTTGTAAAATGGAGCATCACGGTGTATACCGACTATTGCCAGTTTATCGTTTTTTTAAGGACAGCTAAAATTTAATTACAATCACCAATTTACAGCTTCCATTGTAATAATTAAAACACCATGTACATATTTTATGGTTTTCAGCTTTTTTAGAAATTAATGCGTGTAAATTTTACAAATCCTCTGGGCCAAAGAGCAGCAACCTGCCCCCGACGGGCATGAGAATTAAATAACAATAAATAACAAGAAGTAAAAATATAGGAAGTATACATTTAATAGCTTGTCATGAACTTTACGTAGCATTATATAAAATTCACTGGTAGCCTCATTCTGAATACATGTGTAAGATTCTGCAAAGCTTGTAGTTCTATTCCGATATAAACGACGTTACTGAAGTTAATTAATCTCTGTTTTGAGGGGCCACGCCGATTGATAAAAGTTTTTGGAGATTTGGTTCGCATACGGGTTCGAATGATGCAAGACCGATGTGGTGAAGTTTTAACTTGAAACTGCCGTCATTGTATCTCACACATGCGGTTGTAGATTCGAAGATCATTGAACTTCGGAAGCTGTGCCAGTGATTCAGTGATAGTACTCGGTACATTTGTTCATAATTTCGTCCCGTACTGTCGAATGACTCCTTCCACGCTTTTTTACACGCTTCTCTGACTGACGCTCCAATTCTTGGTTGGACATGAATATTTGAGATTCCACTTTGACTATCTCTGGTATGCCTGCGCTCCTTAACCGAATATCTACCATTACATTTGCGATAAATTACCTTTGTCCATGAAACGACGAGTTGCATTTGATATTGTGGAATAATCAACGTGTGACATATGCATAGGGGTGATAACTGTTTTGGTTGGCAGGAGAGCCAACACCGTGTTACTAGAAGGAGGCCGAAAGGCACGCGTTTTAGCTCACGCAGGCTGGCGTGAGGTCTGGAACAGGACAAGGAAATTAGAATTTAGAAAAACGGACGTAGCTGGTGGAATACTTAACTTTAATCCGTTAATGAAGAACGTCCGTCTTGACGGTACATGACTCAATATCAATAGTAACTGATAATGGCGCCTTGCTAGGTCGTAGCAAATGACGTAGCTGAAGGCTATGCTAAACTATCGTCTCGGCAAATGAGAGCGTATTTTGTCAGTGAACCATCGCTAGCAAAGTTGGTTGTACAACTGGGGCGAGTGCTAGGAAGTCTCTCTAGACCTGCCGTGTGGCGGCGCTCGGTCTGCAATCACTGATAGTGGCGACACGCGGGTCCGACGTACACTAACGGACCGCAGCTGATTTAAAGGCTACCACCTAGCAAGTGTGGTGTCTGACGGTGACACCACAATAACTTCTTTCGCTTAGCAAAGTTAGTGCTGTTGGAGAATCTGATAACGAGACGATTTGTTCTTGCAATTGCACAAGTTTAAGGTTTCCGCCGCCGTTGTTATCTTCGATAAAATATTCCTCATACGTGACAGAGCCGTCACGTTGTTTTGTATGGCAACATTGCCGCCAGTGTTGTAAATGACCCTCTTGGGGGAAAGGGGAGAGGTGTTGTACTTAGTTCGTTATAGGCAACCAATTACAAAATCTTCAACTCTCTTCTCCCCCCCCCCCCTCCCTCCTTCCCTGTCCATCTCATCCTGCCCCTCTTGTTCTACGTCCATTTTCCCACTTCCTTATGGCAGCCCCCAACGAAATGGGGACGAGGTGGTTCATGTACCTGCAGTATTTCATTCCAGACAATAAGTGCTATTTGTTGCAAGATTGATTGGTTGAAACTGGTGCATGGGCTTAGACGGGGATATATATATATATGTGTGTGTGTGTGTGTGCGAGAGAGAGAGAGAGAGAGAGAGAGAGAGAGAGGGAGAGAGCTGACGTGATTAGATGGAGGTACGTCACGGCCGATTTGTAGACTTTACTAGACGGAGCTTGTTGTCTGTCATTTCCAACCATTCATTCTCCCATCGACCCAAGACTCTGGAGCTCAACAGCGAGGTGATAGCATGCAGTGGGATGGCACACTGAAATACCTGAGGATCTTGGCTCCTACATCCGCTCTTTCGTTCCCCACAAGTCCCATGTGTCCTGGTACTCAGCAGAAAGACACAGCAGAAAGACACCTCCTTCCCCAGTCGGATATTCTGGACTGCTTTATCTGCTTGGTACAGACGTTTGAGAGAGTGAAGGGCACTCAGAGAATCGCGACAGACAAGATATTTGAGACTGGAAGAACGTCTCATCTGATCCAGTGCCCGCAAGATCGCATATAACTCGGCATCATACACAGTAAAATCTTGGGGCAGTCGGAGCCTGAGGACATGATCCGGAAAACAACAGAGCCAGCAACGGAGTCCCCCTGTTTCGACCCATCAGTAATGACAGCTAAATAGTTGTGGCGCTCAGATGAAATGTCAGAAAATATCGTACGGAAAACAGAAGTAGGAGTGCAGTATCTCCTGTACTGCACAAATCTAAAATTACTCTCGGCTTCTTCAGTAACCAGGGCGGCGGACTGTTAAAACCGAGTGAGTGACTTCAGCACACGCTGCACGTTGATCCCAAATCGCATTGTGGCTCGTGGTCGGTTGGGTTCAAAAATGGTTTAAATGGCTCTGAGCACTATGGGACTTAACTGCTGTGGTCATCAGTCCCCTAGAACTTAGAACTACGTAAACCTAACTAACCTAAGGACATCACACACATCCATGCCCGAGGCAGGATTCGAACCTGCGGCCGTAGCGGTCGCGCGGTTCCAGACTGTAGCGCCTAGAACCTCTCGGCCATTCCGGCCGGCCATGGACGGTTGGGGAAAAGGTGTTCCAGAGGCGGACGAGCAACGGTATGAAAATTTACCCTAAGAATTCTTTGTACGTTAGCGTCTGTATTCTCGCTGCAAAGCAAGAGCCTACGAAATAATAAACCACCAATAAATACAAAACATCAAAAACGAAATACTTTACAATCAACCGAAAGACTCTCAGAAACAATGAAGAATTGACTTTTATGAACACATCGTCAAAATGATTCCTAATATCTAACTAAAAAAAGGCTACTTCTGCAACAAAAAAAGCCAACTTGGTTTAAGGAAACGGAGAAAGAATTAAAAGAAGTCCAAATCACAGAAAAACGGTCACAGACAAAAATATATAAATAAGCAAAGGTGTAAGACGTGTATATTTCTATTGTCTATTGTCAAATGACAATTTATGGAAGATGTTTATATTTTATTAATAGGATTAAGTAGGAATAATTAATATTTGTCATGTTGGAAATAATTGTGGTAGCAGGGAATGTCTGCACCAAAGTATTGTTGACAAGAGAGACCGCAAATTGATATAATTTTAAAAAGGGCGGGAAAGACCGCGTATGGATACATTTTAAGAAAAGAGCAGGAGGGACCGCGCATTGATACATTTTGTAATGGTAGCAGGGATTGTCTGCACCAGAAAGCATTGTTGGCAGGAGAGACCGTACTGTAGCGTTCGTAGGAAGTCAGTAGTAAGCGAGATGTGAAGCGAGTTGGTAGCAGGTCTGAAGCGAGAGGTTGAGAGGAGTAGTGTGCCTGCCATCCACCAGCTATGATTTACAAGAGATTATAAACGGATGTACAGAGACATCAAATAACTATTATCATAAGAGGAACTAATATTATTGAATTATTTTCTTTGCGAAACTCAAGACTACTGAAGGTATGTTTGCGCAATGCTAGTTGTAAGATTGTTGTAAAAAGTAAGTCCCATTTGAACGTTTGTAAAATCATTTCATTACCAACAGTAAATATTTAAAGCGTTTTCAGAATATAATTAATTTTTGCCATCAATGTTGCATTACTGATTATAATCCATCCCAAAAACCATCAACATAAAACTTTGCAAAAAATTTTTGTTGTCAAGAAAAAGTGTAACTATGAATTACGTAACTTCAGTCAAATTAATTAAAGAATAATGTCAAGTTTGGTAATAAATACAGCCACTTATTATGACGGCCCACCAGCAGCTAATAGAGTATAGTAAAACAGTATATTCATGTCGCAGTTCGGTGAAGCAGCGAGATGGCGATCCAGTAACAGTAAAAAAGGTAAGGAACAGTTTTGGGTTATTGCAGATAACGACTGACGGCCACGACGACGACACATTCTATGTTTCGTTGAAATAATCAGAAAATCACTTTTAATAAGCAGCAATTAAATTTGTATGCGAAGATTGAGAAAGAGAATAAATTTCAAAGTGAAGATTTCATTTGTTATTATTAAGCAAGAGACAGAAATCCAAAGGGAAGGTTACATAGGTTATTGTAAAAGGTGTAAGTAGGCTGTCTAGGTTTTTATATTGGTAACGCCACGTAGCGCTGTGTATGAAAATCACTGGCTGTGCTGTGTGCAGACTGTGGCTGGTTGGCATTGTTGTTGGAATATTCGCCATTGTAGTGGGCAGTTGGCCGGTAACAGCGCGTAGCGTTGCGCAGTTGGAGGTGAGCCGCCAGCAGTGGTGGATGTCGGAAGTGAGATGGCGGATTTTTGAGAGCGGATGATCTGGACGTGTGTCCATCAGAAACAGTACATTTGTAAGAATGGATGTCATGAAATGCTATATATATTATGACTTTTGAACACTATTAAGGTAAAAACATTGTTTGTTCTCTATCAAAATGTTTCATTTGCTAACTATGCCTATCAGTAGTTAGTGCCTTCAGTAGTTTGAATCTTTTATTTAGCTGGCAGTAGTGGCGCTCGCTGTATTGCAGTAGTTCGAGCAACGAAGATTTTTGTGAGGTAAGTGATTTGTGAAAGGATAGGTTATGTTAGTCAGGGCCATTCTTTTGTAGGGGTTTTTGAAAGTCAGACTGCGTTGCGCTAAAAAAATATTGTGTGTCAGTTTAGTGTTGATCAGGATAGGTAAAGAGCGAAATGTCTGAGTACGTTCAATTTTGCTCAGCTGTTTGAAAATCAAATAATGTAAGAGATTTATCAGCTCAGTAATTCAATAATTTTTCTAAGGGGACGTTTCAAAGGGAAGGTTATCAATAACAAAAGAAGTATAGAGGAGACGGGAAGGTTTCAGAGGTAACAAAAAGAGTTTGACAGTCAAAATCTAAACTAGATGAACAAGATCAGAAAGACTGGAACAATACTGGGTTAACAGGAAGGCAAAGAACATTAAAAAGTGATAAAGTACCCGAAAGTTGGGTGAAACGAAAGAATAACAATAAACTATCAGTGGATGCACGTAGCTATAGACGGTCGACGAATGAATTTAAAGAGGTGTTTCTCAGTCGGGACGAAGTCTCACTATGAAGCGTCTAAAGCTCGAATTTTATGGGACCACATCTCCAGATGATACGTAAGTGGCCTCTGCACGTGGTGTCGAAGCAGTGGCAGCGACCTATCACAGTCTGAGGCGCTCCGGACCCTGACGCAGCGTTCGTTGCGACGTCGCGGGCTGCAAGGGGCGGCGTAGCGTGTCGTGGCGCTGAGGCGCGTATCCGACGCGAAAATCAAATTGCGACACTCCCAAATCGAAAATCCCGGCGCGGCACTGCAGGCAGACGCGTCGCGGCGCCAGAGGGAGGCCAGGCCGCTAGGCGGGAAGAACACGGCGCAGCCAGCCCGCTGCCGCTACTGCCGCCCCACATCGATTTTATTACAGCCCTCATCCCTCATTCAGAGCCATCCCTTTCTCCTTTTCTCTTTTTCCTTCCTGCAGCTCGGCAGCACGGGGGAGGATACGCACAAAAGGACGCGGAAACGACGCCAGCTGCGACCGGCTCGAGATTGAAATCTCGGCGCTGAACGGAGAACGACCTTAAAAGTGGCGGCGAGGAGAGCGAAGCGCCGGACGGCCGACTCGGCCCCCGCCGGAATATCGTATGAGGTGGGCCCCGCCGCTCCACGAGATCTCGGAAATAGCATCGCCTCGCAGCCTACCGGTAGCTGTCGCGCTCGCGTGCTACACAGCCGCCGTAGATGGCGACGCAAATTTTTTTTGTTTTCGCCAAGTAACGGAGTTCTCCTTACTTTCTCCTTACTGAAACACAGTGGCATCGTAAGGGCCTGTTCGTATTACGCGTAGGCAATGTTATGATACTGTGAGGTGTTGGTTGAAGATTTACCATACACTCCAGATGCTAGGAGAAAGCCGGCCGCGGTCGTCGAGCGGTTCTAGGCGCTTCAGTCCGAAACCGCGCTGCTGCTACGGTCGCAGGTTCGACTCCTGCTTCGGCCATGGATGTGTGTGATGTCCTTAGGTTAGTTAGGTTTAAGTAGTTCTAAGTTTTAAGGGACTGATGACCTCAGATGTTAACTCCCATAGCGCTCAGAGACATTTTTTTTTTAAACAAATGAGACACTTAAAGTAGTAAAGGAGTTTTGCTATTTGGGGAGAAAAATAGCTGATGGTGGTCGAAATAGAGAGGATATAAAATGTAGACTGGCAATGGCAAGGAAAACGTTTCTGAAGAAGAAAAATTTGTTAACATCGAGTATAGATCTAAATGTAAGGAAGTCGTTTCTGAAAGTATTTGTATGGAGTTTAGCCATGTATGGATGTGAAACGTGGACGATAAATAGTTTAGACAAGAAGAGAATAGAAGCTTTCGAAATGTAGTGCTACAGAAGAATGCTGAAGATTAGATGGGTAGATCACATAACTAATGAGGAGGTACTGAATAGAATTGGGGAGAAGAGGAGCTTGTGGCACAACTTGACTAGAAGAAGGGATCGGTTGGTAGGACACATTCTGAGACATCAAGGGATCACCAATTTAGTATTGGAGGGCAGCGTGGAGGGTAAAAATCGAAGAGGGAGACCAAAAGATGAATACACTAAGCAGATTCAGAAGGATGTAGGCTGCAGTAGGTACTGGGAGATGAAGAAGCTTGCACCGGATAGAGTAGCATGGAGAGCTGCATCAAACCACTCTCAGGACTGAAGACCACAACAACACGAGAACTGAAACCGGTGACCTATACAGTGAAGAGATCACTTCACATGAGATCACGTGAAACGAAAAAGCAGCGTGACATATAACTAATAAAACATCTGACTCGAACAGGTGGGGCCCAATTAAAAGAAAAATATGGGTACCACTTCTCAAGTAGATATATTGATAAAGGTTTCTGTCATATCCACAGATTAACACCAACGTGCGAACAAAAAATTTTATTAGGTGGAGCAAGGCCACCGCTTAATTTTACAAAAGAAAAACTTTTTTCGAAAACAAAAAGTTTCTTCTCGTACGAAAATTTTGTGACAAGTCAAAGAATATGCCACCTTACTGAATTGAAATATTAGCAACTGAACTGAATTTACGTTCCTTTGTTGGGTTTTCTCTCGACGCTTTCCGGCTGATGCCGAGGAAGTAGACGGGCGCAGAGTCCGGGGTCGATGGCCGGCGTAGCGAAGACGTGGCACCTGCACGTTCCGGCTGCGTCGAAGTATCTTCCGGGCGGTAGTCCACTGGAGGGTCGAAAGACGCCTGTTTCCCTTTCTTCCGGCTATTTAACCCGGCGGCTCCAGTCTCCCTCCGCTGATTCCGGAGTGACGATTGGCGGCCGTTGGTGATCCCCGACTGGTGGATGGTGATATCATAGTGTGACCATCCGCGCCGGAAAAAGGCTCGTGCGCGTGCGTAGTTCGCGGCTTGTTGAATATATCAGGCGCCGCTTAACTCTGCCGCGGTAGCCGACCGTTGCGTTTATGTGGGGGTGCGCGCCATGGCAGTTTCCATCACACTACTAATTGAACTAAAGGCCACTATAACAATCCAATTTATGGCGAGATGCATTGATATTTCTAGCCACTGAATAAACAAATCATTACAAAAAGGATAAAGTGCAAAAGCATGTACGTAAGGCCTTGGTACGGGTGGGTGGATTTGTATACTAATGATACAAAAACCGAGTCCACGAAAATCGCCAATGATTGCTGAAAAAGTTGATAGCGTAAGGGAAAGACACAAAAAAGTACATACAAGCAAAAGTCGTCTCATCTAAGCGAATATTCAGTGCAGCTAGCTGCCTGTTTGGATTAATCCAGAAAAACGAAGCAAATAGCTTCGCCGAACTCTCATGATGTACGCAGTTGCGGCTCATACTGACTACTCTGCTGATACTCACTTGCAGAGGATGGTTGCAAAAATGGCTCCGGGCACTATGGAACCTAACATCTGAGGTCATCAGTCCCCTAGAACTTAGAACTACTTGAACCAAACTAACCTAAGGACATCAAACACATCCATGCCCGAGGCAGGATTCGAACCTACGACCGGATGGTTGCAGTACTGGCTGAGAATTCTAAGTTCAGTCCCGGCACCTGTCATCAGATCTAAGCTGAAAACATCTATCTTTGCAGTACAAAAGTGTCGTCATCTCTCCCTGGAGATCTAGGATGAAGTGGAGCACTGTATCATGCTCCGAGATAAAGTGTCCTTTTTCCTCTCCTCTACGAAATGTAGCTGGTTCTTCCAGCACTAGGATCTCAATAACCAATAGCAGGATACTTACCGAGTTCTGACCAAACAAAAGTTTATAACAGTTGCAACTATTTCCCTCCTGCTAACGAAACTGCTGCCATTAACCAATACTGATCAGTTCTCTCTCTGAGTGGAACAGTAGACAGATAATCTCTCCCACTACATGTGTGTTTTCACGTTTTGTCTAATAGAAATAGCTGCACATACATGCTAGCGGGTCTCTTACACCACTATGAAATAGTCATTGGCCTCCTTACAAAAACCGAGCGAAGTGGCGAAGTGGTTAGACACTGGACTCGCATTCGGGAGGACGACGGTTCAATCCCGCGTCCGGCCATCCTGATTTAAGTTTTCCGTGATTTCCCTAAATCGCTGCAGGCAAATGCCGGGATGGTTCCTTCTCAAGGGCACGGCCGACTTCCTTCCCCATCCTCCCCTAATCCGATGAGACCGATGACTCGTTGTCTGGTCTCCTTCCCCAAACAATCCCAACCCTCCTTACAAAAGTTAAATATCTACACCTGAAGCCTCCTATGGACCCCAATGGCGATGTCCCACGTTGAGGTCATTGCAGTTTATCTCCCCCATTTACAGATCTTATGTTCTCTGGAAGGCATTCTCTAAATTCATCCCACACGGAAAGTTTACAATGTGCTTGGCACTCTTGGTCTGCCACAACTATGGACGCCACCAGGGTCCTCACAGCTGTCAAAAAACAGCACTCTATTCTTAGCATGTAACTAACTAAATACTGGGTTTCAGCATGAACATTTCCATGGTCAATGAGCCATGCTCCCATGAGGTTCTTGTGCTTTCTCACAACTGGCTAGACATTCCAAGCTGCAGAAAAGCACTACAAACGAGCGTCACCATTCATAATTATAGGGAACAGTAATACTTACAGTTGCAGTCATTGGTATTAGACATAGTTGTGTGCATACTTTCATAGAGCGTTAATAATTTAAATGTACTGGGCATTCTCATCTGAACACTGGATTGTTAATAAGGTTATGGAGCAGTTTTCGAAAAACTGTCCCATAAAAATACCAACAAGCAGGCATCATAACGTAACACGCAATGATGTCCAGCAACACCAGCTTGTGCTTCCGCATCTACGTGACTACATCACAACTCGTATACTGAAGTATTTGGGGTAGGATTTATCGAATACCTTTCAGAATATTTCTTTATTCTTCAACTCTAGAACAGCATGTGTAAAATACAAACACTTAAATCATTGCGTGGAAGCTCTGATTTCTCTTATTTTATCACCATGGCCATTTCTCCCAATTCAGGTGAATGTAAACAAAATATTTTCCCATTAGGAGAAAGCTGATGACTGAAAGTCGTGAAAATCTCTCGCCTTTGTTGTAATAATTGGCACACCACCTCACTTACCGTATCACTGACACTCTCTACTCTACATTGTGATAGTACAAACGTGCTGCTCCTATTTGAACTCTTTTGATGTACTCGGTCAATGCTATCCAGTAAGAATCAGATACCACTCAGCAGTAATGCAGAAAAGGAAGGACAAATGTAGTCTAGGCAGTTTTTGTAGTAGATTTGTTGCGTATTGTAATTCCTCTACCAATAAAACGCCATCTTTGGTTCGACTTCGCCCACAACATTTTCTATGCAATAGTTCCAATTTTTAGTTGTTTGTGATATAATCCCCAGGTATTTATTCGATAACCTTTAAATCTGTGTACTATATTGGATAATCGAAATTTAATGGATTTCTTTTAGTACCGTATTCATGTGTAGGACCTCACCATTTTTGTTGTTTAGAGTTGTCAGTTTTCGAACTATACACATATCTTGACTAAATCATTTTGGAACTGGTTTCGATTTTCTGACGACTTTAGTAGTTGGTAAATAACAGCATCATCCACAAAAAAATAAGAGAGCTACTCAAATTCTCTCCTAACAGGAACAAGAGAGGGCCTACAGCACTTCCTTGAGATTTTGCCGTTCGGTGTGGCCGAGCGGTTCTAGGCGCTTCAGTCTGGAACCGCGCTACCGCTACGGTCGCAGGTTCGAATCCTGCCTCGGGCATGGATGTGTGTGATGTCCTTAGGTTAGTTAGGTTTAAGTAGTTCTAAGTTCCAGGGGACTGATGACCTTAGATGTAAAGTCCCATAGTGCTCGGAGCCATTTGAACCATTTTTTGAGTTTTTCCAGACGGAACTTACGTTCCGCTCGGTGACTTTATGCCAGTTATTATGGATTGCGACCTTTCTGACAGGAAACCAAAAACTCAGTCACACAACTGCGACGATACTCCATAGTCAGGGAAGCTGCTCAGAATTCGCTTACGAGGAATGGTGTCCAAGGCCTTCTGCAATGTATATGTATGAAATCAATTTGAGATCTTCTGTCGATAGTACCCATTAGTTCGTATGGATAAAAGAAAAGAAAATAAAATCAGTGGCACTGTAGTGGCCCGCTTTCTGTCCATAGTTTACTTGTGATATAAGCTCCGTGTGCAGACATCGATACCGCTACGATGTATCGAATCTCACACTTACCAATCTCTGGCGTACCCAAGATCATATATGGCGCGGTGACGTTCCGTCAGGTAGAGAATGTGCTGTTTGGCAGTTACAAAAGAGGTGTGTAGTTCGTCAGTCTCAGAAACTGGCTCGCAGAGAGAGGAAACACGAGTCGCGATTCGGTCTCTGTGGGCGCGAATAGAGGCGCGAAGTGTTTATTTTTTGATTATTATCGCGATATATAAAACATATTAAAGGGCAATATCCAACTCCAGTGAAAATGCGAATAGCGTGAGTGTTAATGCAATCTGAGTGAACTTAAGATCGGTGTAAGGACATTTTGTCGGGATGTAAAAAAAAAACCATTGGTAGTCATAGACGTTACTTTAAAGATATTTTTATAGCATGTTTATTTGATTCACGTATTCTTAAAAGTGTAAGAAGTAGATTGAGAGGTAGGTGTCACACATGCTTGCGGTTATGAAAGTTGTGTAAGTAGGCTGTTTAGGTTTTCTTATTTGTAACGCCACGTAGCGCTCTGTATGAAAATCACTGGCTGTGCTGTGTGCAGTCTGTGGCTGGTTGGCATTGTTGGAATACTCGCCATTGTAGCGTTGGGCAGTTGGCTATTAACAGCGCGTAGCGTTGCGCAGTTGGAGTTGAGCCGCCAGCAGTGGTGGATGTGCGGAGAGAGATGGCGGAGTTTTGAAATTTGTAAGACTGGATGCCATGAACTGCTATGTATATTATGACTTTTCAACACTATTAAGGTAAATACATTGTTTGTTCTCTATCAAAATCTTTCATTTGCTAACTATACCTATCAGTAGTTAGTGCCTTCAGTAGTTTGAATCTTTTATTTAGCTTGCGGTAGTGGCGCTCGCTGTATTGCAGTAGTTCGAGTAACGAATTTTTTTGTGAGGTAAGTGATTTGTGAAACGTATAGGTTAATGTTAGTCAGGGCCATTCTTTTGTAGGGATTTTTCAAGGTCAGATTGCGTTGCGCTAAAAAACATTGTGTGTCAGTTTAAGCACAGTCATGTTTAATTTTTCTAAGGGGACGTTTCAGTTGTTACAATGATCCGTTTACCTCGGGACTGAGATTGTCCAGTAATGCTATTGCTATGGTACATACATTGGGAGTAGCATTGTGGGGGTGCAAATTGATGTTTCAGGTCAGTGCTAGGGCATGGAGATTCCATTAGCTCCAATATACAGCAGACAGAGGACTGCTTTGTAATCCTCCAGCACAATTATCCCAACCTCTACTTTCACTTGCCCCAGCGCACTGTGGGTCAACCAACATTCTGCATAAATCAGATGCAACAACATCGGCAGAAGTTAACAAAACGCTTAGGTCGCCATACGAGAAAATACACAGCTACGTGAAGATAAGACTAGATCTTATTATTGCAGTAATGCATCACTTACATCATATTATCGATAGATTTTTGCAAAGCGTAAGTTAAACTCTGCATCAATTACTTACGCGAAAATGGTTGTGCCGCAGATTTTTTTTTTTTTCGATTCATCAGTTTTCTGACAGGTTTGATGCGACCCGCAACGAACTCCTCTCCAGCACTAACCCCTTCATCTCAGAATGGCAGTTGCAACTTAACGTCCTCAACTACTTTTTAGGTGTATGCCAATCACCGCCTTCCCCTGCAGCTCCCTCTGGTACAATAGAAGTTATTCGTTGATGTCCTAACACATGTCCTATCATTCTGTCCACTGTCTGCCGCATGTTCTTTCCTTCGCCGATTCTGCGGATAACCTCTACATTCCTTATCAATACAACCAATTTTCAACATTCTTCTGTAGCACCACAACTCAAACGCTTATAGTGCGGTGCTCTGAACGTACATTTTGAGAAATTTCTCCCTCAAATTAAAGCCTGTGTATGATTACGTCAAAATTAAAAATGTAAAATAAAGTTATTGCTCTAAAAAGGAAGCACGTACTTAACCCCCAAACACTACGAGAACAACATTGTCAATAGTTATGTGTGAGGACCGTCAATTCCGATCGTCCACAGTCAAATTTTTGACAAGAAAAGTGGTTTACATCAGCGTACAACTCAGAACCACACACACATGCAGGGTGTTAACTAATTATTTATGTGATACTCCACATACGCTATCATATTTAAACAAAATTTAAAAGAATTTTAGTCGAGATAATCTATTAAATTGCATTAAAAAGTTTGAAATTTGCGTGTTTTATGGTACGGATCCTATCCACATGTGACGAGAAAATACAGGGTGCGTCAAAAAAATGCATGCACACTTTGAAGCGCCATAGAAACTTTATTTCCCGTTCTACAATGTTAAATATCTGGAAATGGAAAGCTTAAAGTCCAATTGGAAAAATAAATATACTTTGCAAATGTGATTAATGTTCAAACTGGTGGCCTTCAGCATCAATACATTTCTCAGTACGAGTCACCACTGATTCCATACATCGTACCAAAGTAAATGTTTAATGTTCAAACTGGTGGCCTTCAGCATCAATACATTTCTCAGTACGAGTCACCACTGATTCCATACATCGTACCAAAGTGTCCAATGGGATTTCTGCGCTCACCGCCTGAATGTCATTCCAAAGTGTGTCCAGGTTACGTGGTTTACGTTTGTACATCTCATCTTTTACTGTGCCCCATAAGAAGAAATCCAGCGGCATGAGGTCTGGAGAGCGTGCAGGAAACTTGATTGGTCCCCTGCGTCCTATCTACTGGCCTGGCACATTGTGATCCAGGTATGCTCGTACGTCCCCATGATAGTGCGGCGGGGCGCCATCTTGTTGGAAACAAAACTCATCATTACCGTATAATGCACCAATGGCAGGGAATATGGAGTCAGCAAGCATTGTTAGGTACGTTTCTCCAGTAACAGTACCTTCAAAGCGGAAAGGCCCTTGCAGACAAACCACACCATACATTTACACCAGGCAAATTCACAGCCTTTTGAACTGTAATGTGAGGATTATCTTCAGCCCAGTACACACAATTGTGCCTATTGACGGTTCCATTGAATTTGAATTGGGCTTCATCCGACCAAATTATGCTACCCATAAATCCCGGTTCACGTCTCACCATCTTCTGAACCCATTCACAAAATTCTAATCTTCGATCTGGATCGTCGTCACTTAGCTGTTGCACCAGCCTTGGAATGTACACACGAAACTTGCCTTTCTTCAAAATGCGTAGCACACTACTACAACTTACATTACTCTCACGTGCCGCTTGCCTTGAAGATTTTTGAGGCGAACGCTGAAACAGTTCCAAGACCGCAGTCGTGGAATCATCACTTGTAGCTGTACGAGGTTGCCCTGATCGACCTTTATGCACATCACACACTGTTCCATGAATTTCGAATTTGTCTCGTAGACGTGTAATTGTTAACCTTGAAGGTGGTTCTGTACCATACTCACTTCTCCACTGTCTTCGAACCGCAGCTACATTCTCAAACTTCCAGTACCACTTAATTATCTGCTTCCGCGCTTCAAAGCTCAAACGCACGTTCGCCATGTTGCAGTTACTTCCTTGCCACTGCTGCCACCTGTTGAAGAAACATAACATTACTTTCTCACATATATTTAACCTTGTAGAACGGAAATAAATTGTCTGTGACATTTCAAAGTGTGTATACATGTTTTGACGCACCCTGTATATTCTGTGAAAACAATATGAATGTGCGCTATTAAGTTTATAAATTTAAATTAATTAAAATACAAGTTAGACTTTTTAAAATTTGTTGTTGATATGTATGTGATGGTGCCAGAAAATAAAATATTTAAAAAAACACGTGCAGGTTAAAGATACGATGTAAGAACGACTGTGTGCTTGATATATTTCGTACCATCGTGTTACGTGAATTCATACTCTAAGCAGCACTCCTTAGTTGCAAAGAAAAACATTGTTGGGATCGGTATTTAACTGTCTCTGGTCCTCTTTCAACCAGGCATCCTTGAATATTCCGGCGTATTGTCAAACGAGGGCTGTGATGACGAGGTATGAGCGTGGCCGTTTCTGACAGGCGTCTCGACGCAACAGAAGTTCGCCACGCACCAACGGAGTGTGTGGGCGTTCGTACGTCAGCTCCGACACCACTCGACGTGGCCCAACCGGGCGGAAGGCATTCGGCCCCGCGGATAAGCTGCCGCGTTACTCGCCGTGGATTAGCGCGTCCCGGTCTCTGGGGCAGTAAACACTCCGCCGGTGGCCGGCCACCTGTTCCTGCAGAGTCTTTGCGACCAAAGATAAACATTTTTACGGTCTGCCCCGGGGGGACGCGCGGGCCCCGCCACCGCGGCCTCGTCTCTGTTCGCGGAATCGCAACCAGTGCAGAACGAACAGCTGACTGACGTCTTAAAGCGCCCCGCGGACATCCAGCGGCCCGCCGCCGTCCCCAGCAAGTGCCGTTGCGAATTTCTGCCCTAAGGCGATGCGCCGATTCTCCCACGCAGTGGCCTTCACCACTGAACTACCGTGCTGCTACTGTTGCGGACGCGGACAAATCTCCAGACCGAGTTCAGGTCTTATTTACTTTGCAGCTTTACTTTAAATTGTAAACAAGGATTTTTGCTGTGGGAGCAAATTTTGAGTTCTGCGCGCTGATGCCATGAAATACGCTTTTTTTCCCCTCGTGAGAAAACCTCCTCTGCGTTTAAGTTAGTAAGTAATTCAACAACATACACCGTGGGAAAATCGCTGCTGTTTTATTACTGATCTAGTCCATCATCATCAGTTATCTGCTATATTAGGAAGTCCTTTGCCTCTCCATTTTCTGCGATCCATTGCTTCCTTCTTTGCTGTATATTGTACCGTCCATCATGTCATCCAGTATCTGGAATCTCTTCCTTCCTCGCTTCCTTTTCCCTTCTACATAACCTTCTGTTTTTATCAGTCCGTCATCCTTTCTTAATATATGTCCAATCCAATTTCTTTTTCTTCTCTTTATTATATCTAGTAACTGTCTTTTCTCTCCCACTCTTCTCAGTAACTCTTCATTTTTTACTCTGTCCATCCAACTTATTCTCTCCATCCTCCGCCATGTCCAGATCTCAAAAGCCTCCAGCCTTTCTCTGTCTTTTTTTCCTCATAGTCCATGTTTCAGCGCCATATAGAAGAACACTCCATACAAGACATTTTATGAGCGTCTTTCTGAGTTCTCTGTCCAGACCGCTCTAGAAAATTCTCCTTTTCTTATAAAACGCCTCTTTTGCCATTGCTATCCTTGTTTTAATTTCTGTGGTGCACTTCCAGTCGGTATCTATCCTGCTTCCAAGATACTTAAAATTTTGCACCTGTTCTAGTATTTCTCCATTCAGCATAATTTTTATTTCCTTATTTCCTCATAGTGCTAATACTTTTGTTTTATTTGTGTTAATTTTCGGCCGGCCGGGGTGGCCGAGCGGTTCTAGGCACTACAGTCTGGAACCGCGTGACCGCTACGGTCGCAGGTTCGAATCCTGCCTCGGTCATGGATGTGTGTGATGTCCTTAGGTTAGTTAGATTTAAGTGGTTCTAAGTTCTAGGGGACTGATGACCTTAGAAGTTAAGTCCCATAGTGCTCAGAGCCATTTGAACCATTTTTTTGTTAATTTTCATTCCATATTTTTTTCCGTTAGTTGCAATGGTGTCCACCAAATCCTGTAATTCTTTTTCCCCTGTGGGTAGAAGGACCACGTCATCAGCAAACCTCAAACACCGTACTCTTCTTCCTCCAATTTCTACTCCTTTGTCATCTAATGAGCATCATATTTTCCAAGTAGAGGTTGAAAAGAGTGGGTGATAGACAGCATCCTTGTCTTACTCCTTTTCCTAGTCTCATCCAGTTTGTACTTTCTCCTCTCACTTTAACTGAAACTTTTTGATTAAGATATAATGAGTTTATAAGTCTTCCGGTTTTCCAGTCCACTCTCTTTTCCCTCATTATAGTCGCCAGCTTGTCCCAAACCACATTGTCAAATGCCCTTTCTAGATTGATGAAGCACATATATAGGTCTCTTCCTTTTTCAAAAAACCTTTCTCCCAAGATTCGTAGGAGCCCTATCGCATCTCTGGTGCCCGTATTCCGTCTAAAGCCAAACTGCTCCTCGCCAAGATTCTCCTCCATTACTTTTTCTTTTATTAATTATTCTTGACATCACTTTGGCTGCTTGTGAAATGAGGCTGATTGTCCTGTGCTCGCTGCATTTCTTGGTTCCTTGTTTTTTCGGTAATGGAATCTTTATTGTTGTCAGATAGTCCTCAGGCCATTCACCACTGTCATATATTTTATTACATAACTTCAATATTTCTCTTATTCCATCTTGGTTCAAGCATTTTAGTATTTCTCCCGGTGTTGTATCTGTACCTACCGCTTTGCGATTTTTCATTGCAGCTATGGCAGACTTTACTTCTTCCATTATGATGGTTGGTCCCTTCTTGTCATTACTTACACTGTTGTGTGTTTCAAGTTCCGGAGTTTCTGGTTTGCTATTTATGTCATACAGCTCTTTTACATATTCTTCCCATCTCTGGAGGACATCGTCAAGATCTTTGTACACTACCTCTTCGTCTTTACTCAAAATTTCCATAGCAGCACCTCCTGCTCTGTTTTGTTTTCATGTCATAGTCTTTACTCTGTTGCATAGTAAGTCGTATCTTCCCTTCCTGTCCAGTTCTTCAATTTCATCACATTCCTCTTTTAGCCATTTTTTCCTAGCCTGCTCTGTTTCTCTTCGCAGTTCATTATTTAACCTTCGGTATATCTTTCTTGCATCTTCAGTGTTCTTGTTTTTCAATTTTCTTCTCTCCTCCATCTTGGAAATCATTTCTTCTGTGACCCATGGTTTTTTTTTACCTTTTCTCTTTTACATATCATATAGTTTGCTGTTCTGCTTTAATGATGCCTTCTTTCAGCATATTCCAGTACTCGTTGGCATTATCAGGTGGTTCTTTGTTTCGTAATGTGTTTAGAAACTCCCGAGACAGCATTTCTGTAATTTGTTCTTTGTTGGATCTTATCTTCTCTAAATCCCACTTCTTCACCATGGCTCGCCTTCGTCAGATCTAGTCCACCTGTATTCTAATTTCATAAATAGTAAAAAAAGTGAGTACATGTGATGCCCATTTACATAGCCCTCTACATGGGGAAAAAAATGAAATGAAATGATTGTGTGGCATTGATGGCCGGGACGCATCATCCGGGGAAGTTCGGCCGCCGACTTGCGTGTCGGTGATGATGAATTATGATGAGAAGAACACTTCACCCATTCCACGAACGGAGAAAATCTCCGACGTAGCAGGCAATCGAATTCTGACCCCAAGACGCCGAAATGGAGGCTCAAATGGCTCTGAGCACTATGGGACTTAACATCTTAGGTCATCAGTCTCCTAGAACTTAGAACTACTTAAACCTAACTAACCTAAGGACATCTCACACATCCATGCCCGAGGCAGGATTCGAACCTGCGACCGTAGCAGTCCCGCGGTTCCGGACTGCAGCGCTAGAACAGCACGACCACCGAAATGGAGGGGTGGGGCAGAGTGGGCAGGGGTTGCAACCGGAGGCCTGGCCACCATGTTCCGTTCCCACCCTCCAGGAACCAAGGAAAGCGTAGGGAACTTTTATTTATTTATTTTTCTTTTCGTCTTTTTTAGTTTTATTTATTTATTTATTTATTTCATTAATACACCATCGAGAATATCAGGAAACAGGCGTCCCGGGGGAGGAGGGCACAGCAAGACGTCGGACTAATTGAAACTATCAACGTACAGTTTTTCCGAAAGAACATTCCGAATGCCAGTGAATATAACGGTTCCAAGTGTGGAAGAGGAGGGGATCAACTCTTCTTGACAGGAACACCCCAACTTTGGGGTGAGTTAAGGAAGACACTGCAAAGGAAATTCGAGAAAAATTGTCTGTGTTCTGGATTGCGGACAACTGCACAATGGCGTTCATTAAGGAACTAGCCAGAGTGAAGGATGCTTTTCTGGCCATCAACAACCAAGTAATGTGCTGCGTGTCCACAAATCCACAAGCTCGTCTTCGCTTGAGGGAAGTATCCCGCGTCCGGAAAGAGGAGCGCTTGAGTGGGTATCTGATGGGGAGTCGTACGGGTAATTAGGACAACATCTAACGCACCAAGAATCAGACGCCTCTCGCCGATCTGCTACTACCGACGTGACTTTCCATTTGACGCTATTATAGTGTTATACTAGCCACGAATCTACTGCGTTACTTCGATCTTTGAACTGGCTTACCCAGCCAGTTAAAAATGGACTATCCGTTCAAAGTGGAATCCTGGCCAAGGCACAACGATGCATTTTTAACTTTAATGAACATAGTGAGGATTCAGAGAAGTGATAAGTGACGTGAGTCAGAGTTTAAAAAAGGTGAAGTCGTATGGCACTTTTGGTTGGGGGACTCCGAAGGGCAGGTTCAGATACCTAATTGGAAAAGATTTTCTGTTCTTCGCACACAATGGCACCTTTCCATTGGGAAATGTGAGAGTTTTGTGTTCATGTGTATGTCATAAATGTAGGTGAATGTAATGGTTTTGTGACTTGTTTGTGTTGGATGATGGCGAGAGAAGGGAGAGCGTGGTCCCAGAGATGTTTGGAATTAATCCAGGAAATTCGCACAAGGTTTGTTGATCAGATATTTTACTCCACCACCTCTCCTCGCTTTTCCATAAAGGCAGAAGGAAAGCTGCCAACAGCACATGGCGTACCCGGGCGGTCAAGTACCGTCCATGTCCGAAGTTTCTAAAATTCGTTGATCTGACGAGGAACGGTGTATTCAACAGGGCAAGATTGTTAGCTTAGAAGGTGTTAGCCAACATTTTCGCGTTAGGTACCTGAACCACCTCACACTCACATCGCCCGCCCGGCTTGCTGCGCGGTCTAAAGCGGTGCTTCCCGAGCGGGAAGGAGCGCCTGGTCCCCGGCACGAATCCGCCCGGCGGATTAGTGTGGAGGTCCGGCGTGCCGGCCAGCCTGTGGATGGTTTTTAAGGCGATTTTCCAACCGTCTCGGCGAATGCGGGCTCGTTCCCCTTATTCCGCCTCAGTTACACTACGTCGGCGATTGCTGCGCAAACACTTTCTCCATAATTACTCTAACACGCTAACATTTGGGGTTACACTCGTCTGGTATGAGACGTTCCCGTGGGGGAGGGGGGGGGGGGTCCATTGGGGCCGAACCGCACAATAACCCTGGGTTCGGTGTGCGGCGACGGTGAGCCCGGGTGGACTGCTATGGCCTGTTGTGGGGTTGTGAACCACTGAGTGCTAGTGGGGGCTACAGCGGGACGAAGCCTCTCCATCGATTCTAGGTCCCGGTTCAATACACAATAGTCACATCAAAGGTACTCGCTTTGTAGAGAGCTCACGTAAAAAGATAATTATGAAAAGGATTATATTAATTCAGATTGTGAAATATCATCACCTGATCTGATTTTGTATAGTGTGTTTCTAAATCACCCGAAAAAATTCTTCGTATGCGGACAGGAGGCTGAGCCAATAATTATTTTGTTACGAAACGATGTCCAGAAAAACATAGAAACATATCGGACAAAATGTTTCACCCTTCTGCAACTACTGTATGAAACAGCTTTAGTAACTTACTGAGATTCTAACAACTACAACAACATTTGGCCAACGAAATAGTCTGTTGTTCTGACCACCTATGAAAACTCTTCAAATGGTTCTGGACTCGATTACTTTAGATCAGGAAACAGTTACATCACAGGCTACTACCGGCGAATTACTGGTGGTGAAAGGGCTTACCCCTTTTGTCCTTCTTTCCTAAAAGCGGTATCCCATATCCCTTCTCATACATTGATGTCTCACGTCTCAATAAAAACTACAGTTTTCTTTTTTCAGCACTTCTATTACGAACGTATTCCGTATGTACTCTCAGTTCACAAGTAGGAAAAAAAGTGAGTATATGCGATGTCCATTATACAACAGGTCTGGATAGAAGAAAAAGTAAAGCTGTCATCAATCAGCACCACACTGCTCCACTAATCACAGTCCTACTGAGATCGGCACGCCGTTGCCTTAGCTCGACCTCTGAACTGACTTACCCAGCCAGCTATCTGAGGATCTGCTCTTCGACGTGTGCTCCGATCCATGTGAAACTCAGCAATTTTAACATTAAAGAACATAGTAGTGAAGGAAGTGATACGTGAAAGAAATCCAATTTAGAAAGTATTACCCAATGAGAAAATCGTAACGTTAGGTTAATATAACACAATACCCACAACAAAGGTACTTCTGTTACTGAGAACCCATATAGTAGAACACATAGTAGAATAAGCCTACAAGGATTATATTAATTCAGACTGTGAATATCATGAACTGATCTGATTTTGTTTTTGAGGCATTTCACTTTCGTCTGTAGCACCACAACTCAAATACTTCGATTATCTTCAGTCCATGTTTCACTACCATATAGTGCTGTGCTCCAAACGTGCATTCTCAGAAATTTCCTCTAATTAAGACCTACGTTTGATACTAGTCGAACTCTCTCAACCAGGAACGCCCTTTTTGCCAGTGCTAGTCTGCTTTTGATGTCTTTCTTCCTCCGTTCGTCAGTGGTTAATTTGCCGCATACATAACAGAATTCCTTAACTTCATCTACTTCGTGACCATCAATCCTGATGTTAAATTTTTCGCTCTTCTCATTTGTGCTACTTCTCATTACTCTCGTCTTTCTTCGATTTACACTCATATTCTATACACATTAGACTGTTCATTCGATTCAGCAGATCATGTAATATTCAATTTCACTCAGGATACCAATGTCATCAGCGAGTTGCATCATTGATATCCTTTCACACTGAATTTTAATTCCACTCCTGAAACATTTAATTTCCATCATTGCTTCTTCGATGTAGATTGAACAGTAGGGACGAGAGACTACATTCCTGTCTTACACCTTTTTTACTCCGAGCACTTCGTTCTTGGTCGACCACTTCTATTATTCCCTCTTGTCTCCTGTACATATTTTACGAGGGAAGTTCAATAAGTAATGCAACACATTTTTTTTCTGAAACAGGGGTTGTTTTATTCAGCATTGAAATACACCCGGTTATTCCCCAATCTTTTAGCTACACAACACTATTTTTCAACATAATCTCCATTAATGCTACGGCCTTACGCCACCTTGAAATGAGGGCCTGTATGCCTGCACGGTACCATTCCACTGGTCGATGTCGGAGCCAACGTCGTACTGCATCAATAACTTCTTCATCATCCGCGTAGTGCCTCCCACGGATTGCGTCCTTCACTGGGCCAAACATATGGAAATCCGACGGTGCGAGATCGGGGCTGTAGGGTGCATGAGGAAGAACAGTCCACTGAAGTTTTGTGGGCTCCTCTCGGGTGCGAAGACTTGTGTGAAGTCTTGCGTTGTCATGAAGAAGGAGAAGTTCGTTCAGATTTTTGTGCCTACGAACACGCTGAAGTCGTTTCTTCAATTTCTGAAGAGTAGCACAATACACTTCAGAGTTGATCGTTTGACCATGGGGAAGGACATCGAACAGAATAACCCCTTCAGCGTCCCAGAAGACTGTAACCATGACTTTACCGGCTGAGGGTACGGCTTTAAACTTTTTCTTGGTAGGGGAGTGGGTGTGGCGCCACTCCATTGATTGCCGTTTTGTTTCAGGTTCGAAGTGATGAACCCATGTTTCATCGCCTGTAACAATCTTTGACAAGAAATTGTCACCCTCAGCCACATGACGAGCAAGCAATTCCACACGGATGGTTCTCCTTTGCTCTTTATGGTGTTCGGTTAGACAACGAGGGACCCAGAGGGAACAAACCTTTGAATATCCCAACTGGTGAACAATTGTGACAGCACTACCAACAGAGATGTCAAGTTGAGCACTGAGTTGTTTGATGGTGATCCGTCGATCATCTCGAACGAGTGTGTTCGCACGCTCCGCCATTGCAGGAGTCACAGCTGTGCACGGCCGGCCCGCACGCGGGAGATCAGACAGTCTTGCTTGACCTTGCGGCGATGATGACACACGCTTTGCCCAACGACTCACCGTGCTTTTGTCCACTGCCAGATCACCGTAGACATTCTGCAAGCGCCTATGAATATCTGAGATGCCCTGGTTTTCCGCCAAAAGAAACTCGATCACTGCCCGTTGTTTGCAACGCACATCCGTTACAGACGCCATTTTAACAGCTCCGTACAGCGCTGCCACCTGCCGGAAGTCATTGAAACTATACGAGACGAAGTGGGAATGTTTGAAAATATTCCACAAGAAATTTCCGGTGTTTTCAACCAAAATTGGCCGAGAAAAAAAATGTGTTGCATTACTTATTGAACTGCCCTCGTATATCTCCCGTCTCTCCCTATTGCTTACCGCTATTTTTCTCAAAATTTCCAACCTCGTGCACCATTTTACATTTTCGTGCGCTTTTTACAGATCGACAAATTCTTGATTTCTCTTTACTCTTGCTTGCATTATCAACCGAAACGTCAGAATTGTCTCACTTGTGTCTCTACCTTTGCTAAGGCAAAACTGATCGTCATGTAAGACATCCTCAATTTTCTTTTTTGATGTTGGTATAGTATGTTTATAAATCACGCAAACAAATTCCTCTAATACAGGGAGGATGTTAGTTCTGACAGTTATTTGGGTAGGAAATTACGTAGGGATCAGTGCAGGAGCAAATAAATCAGGCAAAGCGTGTCTACTGTAAGAAGAGCTTCAATAACTTCTAACAACTGCGAAAACTGACAGTCCATTTAACTGTTCTGAATACTGTTCGGTCAAATTCGTATCATAAACAAAAACTGCTGAATCAGCTGATTACATTACAGAAGTCATCGTATTGTTCACACATTATTTCATTATAATTTTAATCAATTCTAGTAAAGTAGCATGTGTCATTACATTGCCTTATTGTCTGATCCGATATAAAGGTCATGGGTCCACCCAGTAGGTCCAAGTGGCATCATTTCGCGGATAAGCTGATGTTTATTTTCATTACGAATACAGCATACAGCATTATCGCTGAACATTTCAATGGACTATCGATTTTCGCTCTTGGTAACTGATGAAAATTGTGTAACATTATAATAAGTACCAGTGTATCTGATATTGATTATAATCATGTATCTGATACGAAGGAACCTTCCTTTAACTTGATGTAGTGTTAATCGAATATGTTAGCTTGACCGAAACGGCTTTTCTGTGAAAAATATAAAGCACAGTAGATTTTAGTGATTCCATTCTGATTTGCTGATGGTCTTTAAATGCACTGAAACTGTGTTGTTTACAGAAACAATTTTCGTGATGTAAAAAGGAGTATACAGGAATCAGTATCCTGGACACTGCATACAAAGTTTATGAAAGAACAGTAAACAAACTGCCCCATGAACCATGGATGTTGTCGAGGTGGGGATGGCCCGCCTGTCTCAACGGTACAGATAGCCACCACAACGGAGGCATGTATGTCGAGAAGCCAGACAAAAATATGGTTCCTGGGCAGGGGCAGCAGACATTTCACTAGTTGCAGGGGCGATAGTTTAAATGACTGACTGCTCTGCTGGTACGGCGAACGGCTGAAAGCAAGGGGAAGCTACACCCTTTACTTTTCCCGAGGGTACGGTCTGTTGTATGGTTAACCAATAATGCCATCGTCTTGGGTAAAATATTTTGCAGGTAAAAGACTCCCCCATTCGGATCCCCGGGTGGGGACTACTTAGGAAGCTGTCAACACTACTAAAAGCAAAGCTGGCATCCTACTGATCGGGTGGATAGGCTAGAAGATTTGAAAAGTGAAATAGACAGTTTAAAGTCAGATATGGTGGCCATTAATGAAATTCGGTGCAGGATGAACAAGACTTCTGGTCAGGTGAATAAAGGGTTACAAAGAAAAAAACAAATAGAGGTAATGTAGGAGCAGATGTAATAATAAATAAGAAAATAGGAATGCAGGCAAGCTACTACGAGCAGTATACTGAACGCATGATCGTAGCCAAGACAGACTCAAAGCCAACATCCATTATAGTAGTATAAGTTTAGATGCCCACTAGCACTGCACATTATGAAGAGATTGAAATAATGTATGATGAGAAAAAGAAATCATTCGGATATTTAAGAGAGAGGAAAACTTAATTGTGATGGGTGACTGGAATTACGCAGGAATTCCGTAGTAGGAAGAGGAAGAGAAGGGAAAATAGTAGGTGAATGTAGAGTGGGGGAAAGGAATGAAAACGGAAGTCGCCTATTAGAATTTTCCACATAGCATAATTTAATCATCGCTAACACTTTGTTTATTAATCATGAAAGAAATTCGTGTACATGGAGGAATCGTGGAGACGGCGGAAGGTTTCAGGTTGAGTATATACTGGGAAGATGGAGATTTTGGAACCAGATTTCATATTCTAAGATATTTCCAGGGGCAAACGTGACTCTGATCACAATTTATTGATTATGAACTATACAATAAAATTGAATTTGCAGATTTGCAAAAAGGTGGGAAATTAACGAGAAAGTTCCTGGAAAAATTGAAAGAACCAGAGGTTAATGAGGTTATTGAAATTTTCAAAGTAAGCGATAGGCAACAATTGACTGAAATAGGGGAAAGGAATAAGGTAGAAGATGGACGTATAGCTTTGAGGGATGAAACAGTGAAGCCGGCCGGTGTGGCCGTGCGGTTCTAGGCGCTTCAGTCTGAAACCGCGTGACCGCAAACGGTCGCAGGTCCGAATCCTGCCTCGGGCATGGATGTGTGTGATGTCCTTAGGTTAGTTAGGTTTAAGTATTTCTAAGTTCTAGGGGACTGATGGCCACAGTTGTAAGTCCCATAGTACTCAGAGCCATTTGAACCATTTTTGAAACAGTGATAGCTGATGTGGAGTAAATAGGTAAAAAGACAAGGCCTAGTATAAATCCTTGTATATTATAATAGATATTGAATTTAAGTGATGAAAGGAGAAAATATAAAAATGCAGCAAACGAAGCAGGCGAAAGGTAATACAAACATCTAAAGAACGAGACCGACGTGCAAATTGGCTAAGCGGGAGTGGCTAGAAGACAAATATTTCTGTAGAAGCATGTATAACTAGGAGAAAGATAGATACCGCCAAAAGGAAAATCACAGGAGCCTTTAGGGAATAAGAAGGGACCGTACAAATATCATTATCGCAGATGGAAAATGAGGACTAAGCGAGAAGGGGAAAGCTGAAAGATGTAAAGAATATATAAGGGTGTGATACAATGGAAATGAACTTGAGGCAATATTATATAAAGAGATGGGGAAGTAGATGAAGATGAGATTGAAGATACGATAATGCGATAAGCATCCGACAGAGCATTGAAAGACCCGAGCCGAAACGGGGCCCCTGGAATAGATGATATTCCGTCAGAACTGTTGGTATCCTTGGGAGAGCTAGCCATGACGAAACTATTCCAACCGGCGGGCAAGATATAACAGACAGGGAAAATACCCCTAGATTTCGAAAAGAATGTAATAATTCCAATTCCACAGAAAGTAGGTGCTGACAGATGTGGATATTACAGAATTATCAGTTTAATAAATCACGGTTGCAAAATCCCCGCCGAATTATTACAGAAGAATGGAAAAACTGGCAGAAGCCGACCCTGAGGAAGATCAGTCTGGGCTCTCGAGAAGTGTTGGAACACACGAGGCAGTACTGACCCAACAACTTATATTATAAGACAGGATTATATCATTTGTAGATTTGGAGAAAACTTTTGACAGTGTTGGCTGGAACACAATCTTTGAAATTTTGAGGGTAGCAGGGTAAAATACAGAGAGCTAAAGGTTATTTAGAGGTAGTAAGGAAACCAGACGGTAGTTTTAATAAAGAGCGGAGTGAGACAGGGTGTGCACAATCCCCAATCTGTATACAGAGCAAGCTGTGAAGGAACGTAAGGAGAAATTTGGAAAGGGAATGAAAATAAGGGATAACATTTCTTGAGATTTGCGAATGGCGTGCTAATTCTGTCAGAGGCAGCGAAGGACTTGGAGGAGCTATTAACGTAATTGACAGTGTCTTGAAAGGAGGGGATAAGATAAACATTAACAAAAGTAGTGCACCGGTTATGGAACGTAGTCGAATGAAATCAGGTGAATCGAGAGAAGTAGATTAGGAAATGAGCCACTGAAAGTAGTAGACGAGTTTTCATATTGGGCAGCAAAGTAACGTATGATGGCCGGAGAGGGGAGGATATAAAATGTAGAATGCAATTATAAGAAAAACGTTTCTGACCGAGCGAGGTGGCGCAGTGGTTAGCACACTGGACTCGCATTCTGGAGGACGACGTTTCAATCCCGTCTCCAGCCATCCTGATTTAGGTTTTCCGTGATTTCCCTAAATCGTTTCAGGCAAATGCCGGGATGGTTCCTTTGAAAGGGCACGGCAGATTTCCTTGCCAATCCTTCCCTAACCCGAGCTTGTGCTCCGTCTCTAATGACCTCGTTGTCAACGGGACGTTAAACACCAACCACCACCACCACCACCACCACCACTGTTTCTGAAGAAGAGAAATTTGTTAACAGTGAATATAAATTTAAATGTTAGGCAGTCTTTTCTGAAGGCATTTGCATGGATTGCAGCCTTGTACGGAGGTGAATCTGGGTCAATAAGCAGTTCAGACAATAAGAGAGTAGAACCTTTTCGAAATGTCGTGCTACAGAAGAATGCTGAAGGGTGAGTGGGTAGATCCTGTAACTAATGAGGAGGAATGGATTATAACTGGGGAGAAAAGAAATGTGTGGAATAATTTGACGAAAAGAAGGGTTAGCTGGATAGAAAACACTTTGAGACATCAAAAATGGCTCTGAGCACTATGGGACTTTACATCTCAGGTCATCAGTCCCCTATAACTTAGAACTACTTAAACCTAACTAACCTAAAGACATCACACACATCCATGCCCGAGGCAGGATTCAAACCTGCGACCGTAGCGGTCGCGCGATTCCAGACTGTAGCGCCTAGAACCGCTCGGCCACTCCAGTCGGCGAGACATCAAGGAATCGTCAATTTTGTGCTGGAGGGAAGGGTCGCGGATAAAACTTGCAATGGGTGATCAAGAGACGAGTACAGAAAAGAGACAAAAGCAGAAAGCAGGTTCAAACTGATGTGGGTTGCGGTAGTTATTAGGAGATGAAGGGGCGTGGAGAGCTGCGTCAAAACGGTCCTCGGACTGAAGATCATAACAACAAAAGTAAACAAAAGATTAGAGGCTATAACTGAGAGTCTATTAGGAGAAGAACGAATGGGATTCTAAAGAGGCAGGTCGACAATGGGAGCAGTATATATCGTTAAATTACCGAATAACAGAGAGGGTATAATAGGGAAACCCATTTAGCATTTATTGATATTCGATAATGTTGACAGAGAGGGAAAGATGATATGCACAACACTAATAAACTGCAAGAGGCGACTGTGGGGAGGGCAGAAGTAGAGATACTTCAGTATCAGAAGGCACGTTCCCAGTTTCGCTCCTAGCCAGTTTTCGTCGTAAGGATGTTGGTAACCTGTTGTCGCCGTGGGCGCAGCGAAAGAAGATTCAGAATTTGTTGTTCATTTCCGTAAGTTGCAAGCAGTGTCTTGATTCGCTGTTAACATCGTCTGACACCACACGCCCGTTCCTCGTTGGCCGTTGCTACGGCGGTTGCCGCCTGCAGTGACTTCGGCGTTGGCCTACGCCGCGGCAGTGAGTGAAGGCGGCGCTTGTGTTAGACTTACACACGCCGATTTGTTCAAATGGCTCTGACCACTATGGGACTTAACATCTGTGTTCATCAGTCCCATAGAACTTAGAACTACTTAAACCTAACTAACCTAAGGACATCACACACATCCATGCCCGAGGCAGGATTCGAACCTGCGACCGTAGCAGGCACGCGGTTCCGGAATGAGCGCCTATAACCGCTAGACCACCGCGGCCGGCACGCCGATTTGGAAGGTGCTCTGCTCCTCTCGCTCATCGCCGTTCTTCTTCATCCGCAGAACCGCGATGACGGTTGCGGTATGGCCTCGTGGTAGGGGGATGGCCTGCTGTGCAGGTAAACCGTGGCCTGTCCGCCAAAGTACCAAGAACGCTTGCCACAAATGTGGTATGCATGGGGATGATCTCAACCTGTATCACATCAAAAACAGCCTGAAGATGACGCAATGAAACGTTGAAACTGGTAGCGACAAAATAAAATAAAATCATAAGGACGGGTTTAGGTGGTTTTATTTATTTGTCACGAATGATTACTGAGATCGGTGATATGGAGTGCCTGCCAGTAGATGGTAGTACAATACATCTAATATGAAAAACATTTGTTTTTGGCGTTGTCCGGATACTTTTGATCACATAGGGTAGGTGCAGATGTATTCCACAAATGCGAATTTTACGGACTGGTGTTGGTGTGGAAAGGCTGTTCCGGAGACAGCCGGTGGGGAACCAGAGTCGTGTGCGGCACACACAGTGGGTATGTGGGTAGGTTGGTAGGGGCCCGCCGGCCGCCCACGGTGTTTACAGATCTGTGACACGGCAAATGAAGCGCGTCGGCCACAGCTGCTGCAGCCGCTGGACCGCTGGGGGCGGTCGGCCGCACACAGCCCCAGCCGCCGCCTCCCTGGGGCCCCGCTTCACGGCTGGCCGCTTTGCGCCGCAGCCCTGGGCGTGCAGTGGCGGTCACAGTACCGCTGCTGCGATCGAGTGCGCCGCCCTGCGAGGCACTTCCGGGCCCAGGTATACAGAGAACAGGCGCAGGCGCTAGTAGGCTGTGTCAAGGTCCCTGCTGCTAACCATCACCAGCGAGTGGCATCTTTACTCCTGCTGCCTGCTCTAAATAGCAGCGACTGTCAAAGACGCTTTCAAATACCTTTATATGCAATGAGAACTATCACGGTACAACAATATATGGGTGTACTTATCACGGGATAATTATATATTTTTATTTTTATAATTATATATTTTATCATTTTAGTTGGGGTGCTTTAAATATTGTGGGCTAGCATGAGACTTTTAACCAACTCATACCGCGATAACACTCATAGGGGCATCGGCTGCCCCGAAGTACGTACGATATAATACACTACTGGCCATTAAAATTGCTACATCAAGAAGAATTGCAGATGATAAACGGGTATTCATTGGACAAATGTGTTATACTAGAACTGACATGTGATTACAAAAAATGGTTCAAATGGCTCTGAGCACTATGGGACTCAACTGCTGAGGTCATTAGTCCCCTAGAACTTAGAACTAGTTAAACCTAACTAACCTAAGGACATCACAAACATCCATGCCCGAGGCAGGATTCGAACCTGGGACCGTCATGTGATTACATTTTCACACAATTTCGCTGCATAGATCCTGAGAAATCAGTACCCAGAACAACCACCTCTGGCCTTGATACGCCTGGGCATTGAGTCAAACAGAGCTTGGATAACGTGTACAGGTACAGCTGCCCATGCAGCTTCGACAGGATACCACAGTTCGTCAAGAGTAGTGACTGGCGTATTGTGACGAGCCAGTTGCCCGGCCACCATTGCCCAGACGTTTTCAGTTGGTGAGATATCTGGAGAATGTGCTGGCCAGGGCAGCAGTCGAGCATTTTCTTTATCCAAAAACGCCCGTACTGGACCTGCAACATGCGGTCGTGTATTACCGTGCTGAAGTGTAGGGTTTCGCAGGAATCGAGTGAAGGTTAGAGCCACGGGTCGTAACACATCTGAAATGTAACGTCAATGCGAACAAGAGGTGACCGAGACGTGTACCCAATGGCACCCCATACCATCACGCCGGAGGATACGCCAGTATGGCAATGACGAATACACGCTTCCAATGTGCGTTCACCGCGATGTCGCCAAACACGGATGCGACCATCGTGATGTTGTAGGCAGAACCTGGACCTGCAACATGCGGTCGTGTATTACCGTGCTGAAGTGTAGGGTTTCGCAGGAATCGAATGAAGGTTAGAGCCACGGGTCGTAACACATCTGAAATGTAACGTCAATGCGAACAAGAGGTGACCGAGACGTGTACCCAATGGCACCCCATACCATCACGCCGGAGGATACGCCAGTATGACAATGACGAATACACGCTTCCAATGTGCGTTCACCGCGATGTCGCCAAACACGGATGCGACCATCGTGATGCTGTAGGCAGAACCTGGATCCATCCGAAAAAATGACGTTTTGCCATTCGTGCACCCAGGTTTGTCGTTGAGTACACCATCGCAGGCGCTCCTGTCTGTGATGCAGCGTCAAGGGTAACCGCAGCCATGGTCTCCGAGCTGATAGTCCATGTTGCTGCAGACGTTGTCGGACTGTTCGTGCAGATGGTTGTTGTCTTGCAAACGTCCCCATCTGTTGACTCAGGGATCGAGACGTCGCTGCACGATCCGTTACAGCCATGCGAATAAGATGCCTGTCATCTCGACTGCTAGTGATACGAGGCCGTTGGGGTCCAGCACGGCGTTCAGTATTACCCTCCTGATCCCACCGATTCCATATTTTGCTAACAGTCATTGGACCTCGACCAACGTGAGCAGCAATGTCGCGATACGATAAATCGCAATCGCGATAGGCTACAATCCGACCTTTATCAAAGTCGGAAACGTGATGGTACTCATTTCTCCTCCTTACACGAGGCATCACAACAACTTTTCACCGGGAACGCCGGCTAACTGCTGTTTGTGTATGAGAAATCGGTTGGAAACTTTCCTCATGTCAGCACGTTGTAGGTGTCGCCACCGGCGCCAACCTTGTGTGAATTGTCTGAAAAGCTAATCATTTGTATATCACAGCATCTTCTTCCCGTCGGTTAAATTTCGCGTCTGTAGCACGTAATCTTCGTGGTGTAGCAATTTTAATGGCCAGTAGTGTATTTTTTAAACACAACGCGTGACTCACCGCCTCCTAATAAATAGTCTTCGTGAGCGCTAATATTTAGAAAAGAAAATTTGCCTATTGTTACGCAAACTAATTATTAACATGGGTCCCAGGGGCTACTGGTTATTTATGTACCAAATGTCACAAAGATTGAGATATTGCGGAACTTATTGAATGTAATGATTTTCAATATTTCTCGTTCATTATTTGCAAGGCACAACTGGAGAGAATCACATCTGCCGTTAGGCGGCCAAAATGAAACATACTGAACTCATTCAGTGCAGTGAATTTTGGTAAATGAACTCTATCACTACACCTTTAAACTTTGAAATTAATGAAAGATCTAAATTGAGAAGTCTCTCGCATTTACATTTAATATAATGACATGAAATTTTAATTAAATAATACAGTCAGCGTAATTGCCAACTAAATCCTGCTAGAGGAGATGAGCTCCCTGCACTACGAAGTTCTGTACAAATTTTGTTAATTATAATTAATGGTTGCGATCATGAGAGTTGACAACTAAGTCAATGATACACACTTTCTAATAACAATTATAAGTATATTTTACTAAATTACAACCAAACTTACATTAAATATTATCCAGCGCTACAATGGCGGCCTACCTTTAGACGAAACAAAAACAGGAGAGCCGGTTCAATCAAAGCATTGTCTCTGATCTTCATGGCCTATGTTACACAGAGATTATACCAGAAAACTGTGTTTTGTTAATTACATCGATTTTGTGTTTTGATAATAATAACTTTCGTGCTTTACTATTTGTTATACATCGCGCAGACGTACTCAGTCTTTAGATAATTTATGTTTCACACGTCTCATTGCAAAAACTTCTTTTCCCTTTAGCCAAATGTTCATTTAAGTGATGTACCGCCACAGAACGAACCGCAACGCAATCTTAATCGCTATTGAGGGATGCGGGTCGAGCACTTGTGCACACGGAGGAAAGAAAGTTAGGATAGCACACAGGTTCTTCGGAGAACGCAGAGAATTTGTACTTCTGACACAAAGTCAGGCGGGAAGGATTGCGACCATATAGCAAATCAGTAGTAGAACTGTACAATTGCTGTATTCTACATCCACGTAGATACTCTGCAAATCACATTTAAGTGTCTGGCAGAGGGTTCATCGAACCACCTTCACAATAATTCTCTATTATTCCAGTTTCGAACAGTGCGCGGAAAAAACGAACACCTATATCTTTCTGTGAGAGCTCTGATATCCCTCATTTTACTGCGATGATCGCTTCTCCATTGTAGGTCGTCGTCAATAAAATATTTTCGCGTTCAGAGGAGAATGTTGGTGATTGAAATTTCATGACAAGATTCCGCTACAACGAAAAACGCCTTTGTTTTAATGATGTCCACCCCAAATCTTGTATCATTTCAGTGACATTCTCTCCCCTATTTCCCGATACTATAAAACGTGCTGCCCTTCTTTGAACATTATCGATGTACTCCGTTAATCCTATCTGGTAAGGACCCCACATCGCGCAGCGGTATTCTAACATAAGACGCACAAGCGTAGAGTAGGCAGTCTCTGTAAAAAATCTTTTACATTTTCTAAGTGTCCTGCCAATAAAATGCAGTCTTTGGTTTGTCTTCCCCACTACATTTTCTGTGTGTTCAATCCAATTTAAGTTGTTCGTAATTGTAATTCCTACGTGTTTAGTTGAAATGACGACCTTTAGAATTGATTCATTTATAGTGTAACCGAATTTTAACGGATTCCTTTCAGCTCTCACACTTTTCGTTGTTTAGGGTCAATTGCCAATTTTTGCACCATACACATATATTTTCTAAATCGTTTTGCAAATTTTATTGTCACTGAATAAGAAGCCACCAGCTGATAAAGTAGGTTTTGGGAACACATAAAAATAATTCTGCGTTTAGTTGCCATCTTATGTTGCCCATATCATCATGTTGAGACAAAAGGGCACTAGTTGGATATATTAGAGGAATTAGCAACCTTTGTACACCAGTAGCGCAACCGATATTTAATTTTGAACGCTTCAGCTGTCTTCTAGTCGCAAGTCGTTTCTTAAAATACTCAGTGAAATGCTGGGCCTGTATTTCCAGTTATTCGCTTATGTATAATCTCATTGTGTATATCTCTTCCTTCATGCCTCTGATTCCCATACTTATCACCTTTGTTGTATGTATTTCTTGAATGTCCGTGGCCCTGGTATCCTTCACTACTATTATTATAATTACTGCTCATGTATCGAGTGGGTTGTTGTTATCGCTGAGCCTATTCTTTTTGAAAATTGTGTTACATCCTCTATTTTCCTTTGCGTTCCTGTGGTCTTACATAACTACCATCTTTATTTTATCTTTCAACAAGTGTGACTTGCGTCATCTCCCTAGTCCTGCCAGGGTTTCAGTGATTGTCTTACAACTACTTTATTGTGCTTATTAAACTGCTATCCTGTATTAGTTTTAATTATGTATCCTTATTTTATCTTTCAACAAGTGTGACTTGCGTCATCTCCCTCACCTAGTCCTGCCAGGGTTTCAGTGCTTGTCTTACAACTACTTCATTGTGCTTATTAAACTGCTATCCTGTATTAGTTTTAATTATGTACCTTTGTATAAAGGTTCGAATTTATGTAACTATTCTGGAAGTTTCATTGTGTTTATCTGTCATTTTACATTTATGTATTTTTTGTCGATAGTATTTTCCGTATAACTGTAAATTCCTATTCTTCGTGCATTTTATTATTTTGTACAAATTTGTAGAAGTTGAATATTGTGTACTGTATTTATCATGAAAATAATTCTGCTTTTGTCGCTACATGGCACTACTTTTGCATTCATCGGCGCCCTCCTGTGAATTAAATTGTCTTCCTGGTTATCGCGTTGTAGCTGATCAGTTAGTCTGTTATGACAGCTTTGTTTGTTACATACCGTCTTTATAATTCTGATCACCAAGATGTCCCTGGTTTGTTTTCAAGTTGTTTAATTTTGAGAGTACTAGTACTTTCATACTGTTGTATATTCTTCGTATAGTTATGTTTTCTGCCATTTGCTACGTATTTCTGGTTTCTAGACAATCACCGAACGAGGTGGTGCAGTCGTTAGCATCCTGGACTTGCATTCGTGAGAACGACGGTTCAAACCACCATCCGCCCGTCCTGATCTGTGTTTTCCGCTATTTCCTTGAATCGCTTCAGGCAAATGGCTGGATGATTTCTTTGAAAGGATATGGTCACTTTCCATCCTCATACTTCCCTAATCCGATGGGTCCACTTCTCAAAAATCAACCAACCAACGGGCACGGTACGGTCGAGACAATCTGAGGATGGGTTCTACCCGAAACACGTCAAATACACTCACTGGCTTATCAGGTGACGGGTTCTTATTTAGCGACCAATACAGCAATTACATAGTACTCCTGCGTGCGACATGTACATATAGAACTATACCGACTGAGGCAATTCTGAAGATACTAGTGAAATGATTTAAGGATGCGGGAATCCGGAAGTGGTAACCGAGAGAGCTCGCATCAGTAAATAATTTCACAAATTCATTTAGTGCTGACAATTTACATAAGGCACACACTGGGGACCTCAGCACATTTAATTATTTAACAGTTTTAAAATAGTTATTAAATTGCCTGGCAGCAGCAATAATTAATTCAAACACAACAGCATCGAGGCAGTTTAAAGGCACCAGTAAAGTAAGTTCAACAAAATTATTTAAAAGCGCCAATCAATATACATCAAATATCAAATACAGGATGGGCGAGAAGTCCCCGTTCCCCTGCAACTCCTGTTTAGTATCAGATGTTATTCTGTAGATTTTTAGCTGTGTTAATTCCTATCAGTTGTGGGCGTTAATTGTTGAAATTCATGTTTAAATTTTCGCAGTCGTAGTCGTAGTCGAGTTTTAATTTGTAGCCATGGCAGATGTGAGCGGACGTAGTTATACTACTGAGGAACTCTATGTGACAAGTGTGTGGGTGCACGAACTACAACAGTCAGAGCAGACAAAGAGACGGATTACGTGAGTATTCCATAAAAGATTTAATAAGCCTCCAACGCGAAAGGCAAAACTTCTGAATTGGTAAAGAGGGACTTTTGCTTTCGGCAGTGTTAAAGACAAGCCGCGGAGTGAAGGAAGAAGACACGAGAAGAAACATATGTCGGGGTCTCTGCTTAGACTGATCGATCTCCTATAAAATCGACACATAAACGTGTTTGGAACTCGGCATACCGAGGACAACAATGCGAAATCTCTTGAAAAAAGACTTTACAACAGACGTTCGTAAACGAGTTACCGGATACAGACCGGAAAGAGAGCGTTTTAGCATGTTGTGCTTTATTAACTCCACTTCCAAATGCAGAGATTCGTATCAAGGTTACCTTTTCAGATGAATGTGCAATTTATCACAGCTCACGTCCTGGAAATATTGTCGTTTGTGTTAAAGATAATCCAAATTGCACAGTCGAGTTAGAAAGGAACTCGCCTCGTATAATGATACTGGCAGTGATGACATCAAAACATCTGCTCCCACCATATTTTTGAAGGGATTGTGAACGGCGCAAATTGTGTACGTGTTAGAAACATGGTTAAACCTCGGCTTGAGGAAAGGGGCCTCACAGAATGCACATGGTTGCAGCAAGACGAAGCACCTTCTCATTACGCTCTTGCAATGCTCAACTTTGTAAATGAACACTTTCCAGGTCGGTCGCTGGATCGTGGTTCATCAACAGCAGCAGTCCCCTTGAAATGGCCACCAAGAAATCCTAACCTCAACTCGCCTGGCAACTCGTTTTGGGTAGTCATTAAGGTGCACGTATCTGCACGTCTTTATCTTATTAACGGAGAACTGCGCAATGCTGTTGAAAATGCACTTCATACAATAAAACTGACATGCTCAAAAATATGTCAAGAAGGTCATTGAAGAGCATGGAAATATGTTCACAGCACGATGGGGATCATATCCATATATTGGACACTTAATACGTAAGTAAAGTGCTAAAACAAATCAAGTCAATTAGCATTCGATGTTAGGAGTATGGGTACTTCTAGACCACCCTGTAGTTTAAAATAGCCTATAAAATGCATCAAAATTTTACTCAAAAACTCCAATAAAAAACAATAAATTAGTTAAGGGCGCGGATGAGCAGTCAGTAAGGATAACAACAGACTTCCAATAATAGGATACAGGTCACTTCCCTCCGTTACCAAAGTAACTGTTTGTTTTAGTCAAATTACCCCCAAAATTCTTTTACCTCCAATTCCATTCAATACCTTCTCATTAGTTACTGGATCTACCCATCTGAACTTCGGCATTCTTCCATAGTAACATATTTCAAAATCTTATTTTCTCTTCTTGTCTGAGCTGCTTATCACCACATTTCACTTTCGTACAAGGCTACACGGCAGACAAATGTCTTCAAAAAATATTTTCTAACACACAAATTTATGCTCGATGTTAACAATTTTTTTTGAGAAACTCTTCTTGTTATTGTGAATCTGAATTTAATACCCTCTCTAATACAGTCATCATCAGTTATTTAGCTGTGTAAATACCAAAACTCATCTACTACATTTAAAATGTCATGTTCTAATCTAATTCCTTCAGCATGGCCCGATTTATTTTCACTAGATTTCACTACCTTTGTGCTACTTTTTGTTAATGTTCATTTTATTATCTGTTTCCAAAACAGCATCAACTCCGTTCAACTGCTCTTTCAAATCCTTTGTTTTTCTGTCTTGTCATCAGATAAGCCTTCCCCCTCATAGAAGCCTTCAATGTATTCTTTCCACCTATCCGCTCTCTCCTCTGCATTTAACATTGAAATTCCCATTGCACCCTTAATGTTACCACCCTTGCTTTTAATGTCATCGAAGTTGTTTTGACTTTTCCAAATGCTGAGCCAGTCCTTCCGACAACCATTTCTTTTCCGATTTCTTCACATTTTTCAAGCAGCCATTTCGTCTTAACTTCCCTGCAGTTCCTAATGATTTCACTATAGACTTCATTCCTCATCGACCTGTATTTCTGTATTCCTGAATCACCTTAAGCATTTTTGTATTTTCTTCTTCAATGGATCAAATGAAGTGTTTCTTCTGTTACCCTTGGTTTCTTCGCAGTTTATCTTCTTTGTACCTCTGTGTTTCTTTGCAACTTCTGTGATTGCCCGTTTTAGAGATGTCCATTCATGTTCAACTGAACTACCTACTGAACTCTTCCTTATCACATTATTTATAGTCTTAGAGAGCTTCAAGCGTATCTCTTCCTTCCTTAGTACTTCCGTAACCTACTTCTTTGCATATTGATTCTTCCTGACTAATCTCCTAACCTTCAGCCTACTCTTCTTCACTCCTAAATTGTGATATTAGTCTGTATCTGTCCTGGGTACGCCTGACAAACTAGTATCTGATTTAGTGATCTCTGTCTGACCATGATGTAATCTAACTGAAATCTTTGCGTATCTCCTGGCCTCTTCCAAGTATACCTCCTCCTTTTGTGATTCCTGAACAGGATGTTCGTTAATATCAGCTGAAATTTATTGTAGAACTAAATTAGTTTTTCTCACCTCTCAGTCCCAGTACCAAGCCCATATTCCCACTTAACGCTTTCTTCTACTTCTCCTCCTATAACTGCATCCCATTCCACCATAACTACTAGATTTGCATCTCCCGTTGCATGCTGAATTATCCGTTTAGTATCCTCATATATTTTCTCTGCCTCTTCCTTTGCAGTTTGTGGAGTCGGCATGTATAGCTTAACCATTGTTGTCGGTGTTGGTTTACTGCAGATTCTAATGAGAACAGCTCTATCACTGAACTGTCGCACCTTCCTAGTTATAACGATTCCTACTCCAGTTATACCATTTTCTGCTGCTGTCGATATTACCCTATACTCATCTGACCAGAAATACTGGTCACTGCTCCTCATCGTATCTAGAGTGACCCTTAGCATTTTTCTTTTCCGGATTTTCTAGCTCCCCTGCCACGCTAAAACTTCTTACATTCCACGCCCCGGCTCGTAGTACGTTATCCTTTCGTCGATTACTCAATCCTTTTCTCATGATCAGTTCCAGCTTGGCAGCCCCCTCCCAGACATCCGAATGGGGGCTAGTCCGGAATCTTTTCCGAATGGGGAGCTGATCATGACACTTTCTCAATTACAGGCCACATGTGCTTTGGACACACATTATGCAGTGATTTCTATTGCCTTCTGCATCCTCTTGTTGTTGAGCATTGTTAATCCTTCCGCTTTTAGGGGCAATTTCCCTCCCCAAGGGCAGGAGAGTGTCGTGAACCTCTGTCTTATCCTCCGCCCTCTTTGATAAGGCCATTGGCAGAGTGAGGCTGAATTAATATGCCGGAAGACTACCTCCATAGGCTGCACAGACAGCCTCCTGTTCTCCAGTTGATCGGTGGTGGCCGTGATAAGTGAATCACGGACACTACAACCCCTCAGTATTGACATAGTACACCCTGGCGCTAATGAATAAGTAAAGGACTGAAGCAAGGTTGCTGTCTACTTCCCACAGTCTTTAAGATGTAGATGCAGAAGGCACTGGATCTGTGTTGTAGAAAGTGCATGGGCATGGGGATTGAATTAGGCAAGCAGTGTACGTACACACTTTCCTATGGTGCAGCAATCGCTGAAAGTATAAATTTGAAAACTTAATAAACCACGGAATAATGTAGATAGAGAGGTAAAAATTGACAGAGATGCTTGGAATGACATGGGGTTTAATTAGAACAAAATAAACACCCTATATTGCTAGACGCGCGAAAGGTCTCTTGCGCGCGTCTTTTGGTGATGATCGTGTGCTCAGCCGCCACTTTCGTCATGCTTGGGCTCCCAGGTCCCCAGATCTCAGTCCGTGCGATTATTGGCTTTGGGGTTACCTGAAGTCGCAAGTGTATCGTGATCGACCGACATCTCTAGGGATGCTGAAAGACAACATCCGACGCCAATGCCTGACCATAACTCCGGACATGGTTTACAGTGCTGTTCACAACATTATTCCTCGACTACAGCTATTGCTGAGGAAGGATGGTGGCCATATTGCGCATTTCCTGTAAAGACCATCATCTTTGCTTTGTCTTACTTTGTTATGCTAATTATTGCTATTCTGATCAGATGAAGCGCCATCTGTCGGACATTTGTTGAACGTTTGTATTTTTTTGGTTCTAATAAAACCCCATGTCATTCCAAGCATGTGCGTCAACTTTTACCTCTCTATCTACGTTATTCCGTGATTTATTCAGTTTTCAAATTTATACTGACTTTTCGATCACCCCGTATCTTACATGCTTAGAAAGTTCTTGGAAGAATATAAAAAGTGGGGTTTGGAAATTAATTTTGAAAAGACGGAATTTGAGGAATTTGTATGTGACAGAGAAGAGGGAAGTAACCTGGACGTGAAGGTCATCTTATTAAAGTGTATAAAGAGTTTAATGATCTGTGTAGTATCCTATCAAGTGATGAAGGATGTGCCAGAGATATCCAATAACAGATCTGGCAGGGAAGGGTGTTAGGTTTGGGTACGTCAAAAGAATGATTGAAGACAGATGGACCAAGAGAATACTTTCGTGGCAACCTCTTGTAAGGAGAAGAAGAGGAAGCCCAATGAAAGTGTGACCAAGTAGTATCCAAGAAGCGATCGATAGACGAGGAATGGAAGAGGATGAGGAAGAATGGAGAGAACGGCAATTGTCGATAGAGATGCCGGAGGCGGTGACAGCTGTAGGACTCCCGCAACAAGGAAGGCTACTGAAGACAGTCCTGGAGGGTGTCACATTTTTTTTCCGGCAGTGTATGTGGAGTGCCCGGTTAGATGTGCGAGGCGTTCCAATGGACATAATCTTGCCAGATTAACTAAAAAAAATTATGAGAGACGTTGTTTATGTATACGGTTGACGCGTGGAGACCGCAGCTGAAGTAGAGCAGTCCCCCCCCCCCCCCCATCCCCACCACCGCGTCGCTGTGGATCGGCGGGCCATCTGAGGCTCGGCAGCCGCCCGCGGCAGATGCGGTACACATCATTAGCACAGAGCCCCGGCCGGACAATGCGGTCGATGCGGGGCGGGGGCGGCGGCGGCGGCGGCGGCGGCGGCGAGGTACCGGGGGGTTAATCACGGCTGTTTGCGGCGCACGCCAACCGCCCGCGCCGCGCCGTTGACAAACAATTACCCAGGCCGGCCTCCAAAGCTCAGCTCACGCATACGGGATGAGGTGTTTGTCGGCGGTCAACGTCTCGCCGGTGCCGCACTCATTAGTCGCCGTCTTCGCCTCCCTCGTCCGGAATTTACAGCAAATCTTCCGCCTATCGCCGTTCAGTGGCTGCTGCTTGAGTAACCTACACGAAAGCATGTTGAAGGGAGCCTTTGACACTACTTTCTTCACCAGGTGACCTCCTTTCGTAATCTGCGTTTAGAATTAATAAGCGAGACCTAAGAAAACCAAAGACACTTCCATGAAATATCTAGAAGTGCGCTTACTTATCGATTTGAAGCGGAACGATCACATAACGCTAATCACGAGTAAGGTGCAGGGAAACGGGGAGAAGAGTAAGAACTGCATGGATGAATACCAAATTTTCGGAGGTGTTTGGGGAAAATAAGAAACTACCGGGTGATCAAAAAGTCAGTATAACAAATTTGAAAACTGAATAAATCACGGAATAATGTAGATAGACAGGTAGAAATTGACACACATCCTTGGAATGACATGGGGTTTTATAAGAACCAAAAAAAATACAAAAGTTCAAAAAATATCCGACAGGTGGCGCTTCATCTGATCAGAATAGCAATAATTAGCATAACAAAGTAAGACAAAGCAAAGATGATGTTCTTTACAGGAAATGCGCAATATGTCCACCATCATTCCTCAACAATAGCTGTAGTCCAGGAGTAATGTTGTGAACAGCACTGTAAACCATGTCCGGAGTTAGGGTGAGGCATTGGCATCAGATGTTGTCTTTCAGCATCCCTAGAGATGTCGGTCAATTACAATACACTTGCGACTTCAGGTAACCCCAAAGCCAATAATCGGACGGACTGAGGTCTGAGGACCTAGGATGCCAAGCATGACGAAAGGGGCGGCGGAGCACACGACCATCACCAAACGGCGCGCGCAAGAGATTTTTCACGCGTCTAGCAATATAGGGTGGAGCGCCATCCTGCATAAACGTCGTACGTTCCAGCAGGTGTTTATCAGCCAGGCTAGGGATGATGCGATTCTGTAACACGATTGTCAAGCGCAGTCACTGACGTTTTGCTGTCCATCGCCATCTGTTGGACATTTTGTGAACTTTGTTTTTTTTTTATTCTAATAAAACCCCATGTCATTCTAAGCATATGTGTCAGTTTTTACCTCTCTATCTACATTATTCCATGGTTTATTAAGTTTTCAAATTTATACTGACCTTTTGATCACTCGGTATATCACATATAGTTAAGCTCTGGAGGAGAATAGGATCGGAACAGGTGGAAGGTAAATAAAAAGAGGGCTAAAAAATTAACAACAAAATGTAAGGAAGAGGAATGGTGAAGAAAATATACACTCATGAGCCTAAACATTATGATCATCTTGAAACGGTACAGTAGTTTCCGCTCCACAAGCAGCAGTTTTCCCTGCTCGCTCGCAGCGGGAAATACTAGCGTAGGCGGCTCCGCCACCAATGTTATTGCACGACGCGGCCGGCCGCGGGTGCAACAGAACCCAAGTGGACGGGTGGAAATAAATATGTCAGGCTCCATAATTCATATTTATATGTGTCGTGTATTATGCATTTCCTGTACGTGAATGTGAATCTGCACATGAACTTTCCTAATCCTTCTCAAACCTTTCCATAAAGCGTGGCCAAATCTGAGTTGGGAAGTAGTTCTGTAGTATAGTAGTGCCAACCTTACTCCTGGTTAGGGGGGGCTGAGGGACAGCACAGCCAGTGTCACAAGATTTGGGGTGGAGAGGTTGGTTACGGCCAAGTGGTTCGACCATCCCCTCCACCAGGCCCAGGAAGACCTCTGGGTACCCGCGATATTCTGGGAGTGTTACAAAAGACGTGCCCTCAGTGCGTCTGTCTCGATATTCACGCGTGGAAGAGAGGTATTTGAATATTTGTACTAATTCTTTTATTTCCAGCTTCGGATTGTGTAAGGAAATGAGTGTCTTCGTTTAATTTCGGAAATTTGACCCCCTGTGTTAATGTATCTGCTCCCCAGTTTGCCCGTTATCCTCCTCACATAGTGGATGTCCCATGTGAAATATTGGGAGACTTTGGTGGTATATATTTAGCCAACGCAATTCCGTCTTGCCCGTAGAAATGTGCGTGCAGATTAGTATATAATATATCCGAGCTATAAGTTGTAAAACTGTAATATCTGTAAACTGGAACAATTGCTGCAATCGCTGTAAAGTCGAGTGATAATGTTTATAATAAATAGGTAATCAATTGTCATCAATCTTTAACATACCCCTAAAAATGACATAGGGGTCAAGTTAAAGGAATTTATTTAAAATAAAAGATATAGAATGCAGGGACCCACAAATCAGCGTGTGAGCCCTCCAGCCCCTTGCCTAGTATCGTAAAGAAAGGGCACGGTCTCTAGGTAGCGCTCTCAAGCTCCCCCCCCCCCCCCCCCCAGTTATCCGTTGCGCAATTTTCATTCAGGGCTTGACGACATCAACGTTGATCTGGCGTCCCTAGGCAAGGAGGTATGACGGTAATCTTTCAACCTACTTAAAAGGGTGTTGGTCCACTTCTGGAACGCAATTCCGCAGTGATTCTGCGCGCCACGAATTCGACAAGTCTTTGACAGGATTCCAGAGTTTTGTTTCAGCAGATGCCTACGCACAGTTCACTCACATACGGTTGATTGTGGGCGCGGAGCTAGCGTGTGATAGCGACCCGGTTGGTTTCATCGAATTCAGATAAGCCGAATTTGATGCCCAAGACATCAACATGAGTTCACTATCATGCTACTCCACTGTAGCACGATTTTGGCCTTGTGACACGGACAGTTTGTAACACACCCGGGGGTACAAATTGTAAGGGGTCCCATAAACTTGAATCTCGCTTCTTGACCTTTCGCCCTGTTCACACCACGTACCTGATACTCCCACGGTGGTCGTATTGTTCTGCTCCACACTCCTGCTGGCTTGCCTGAAATTATGTATCTAAATATGCAAGCGGGTTTAGGGGAGTCACTCAACGTTAAACACAACACTGTCCTACATCTGGTATTAGCAACTACATTCTAAGGCGATAAGAAAATAGCAGGTTGGACTGTTTACATTCTAAGACATAAGTGTGTATGCCAATTAATATTTTAGATGATTATCTGTCCACAATATCAGCTGGTCGAGCGTACGCGTAACCGAATACGGTGCAGGTGATTGTTGATGATGCGTAATCCAAATAATCGAACGAAAGTTCTTACGTTCGCCAAGCTTACACAGGCATCTGGTACCAGTTTTCTTTGTAACTACTAATAATATAAGACTGTTCATAAAGTTAAATTTTCAGTTCTCAGTTCTCAGCGGTCGCGGCGCGGATGATTGATGCTGTACGGTACGACACGCAACGAGAAGATACACAAAATACGTTATCGGCGGCACTGCTCTTATGTAATTACTTCTTTAAGCACTTTTCTCTAAATCCACTTCCATATCTCATTACTTCACTGTCATAGCACTTGTAGCAACACTTTGAACTTCCATAACAATGCCTGTTACATGTAGAGCTACCCACAGCACAACATAACAGCCCCGTGTCCCATAGTCGACTCTGCAAACGCGCTGCCCCCAAAGATACTCCGCAACCAAGCCAGCGATAGGACATGACGCTTACAAGTTTCTTGCTGGAAGACGCCATCGCTGTTGAGGAAAACAACAATCATAAGGGGTTACATGTGATCCCTAATAGTTTTCATGTGGCTCACAGCTGTCATGGTGCTTTCGATTACTACGGCGTGTCCCATGGAAGCCCAGATGAATTCCCCCACCCCCACACCACCCCAATAACATAATAATGCTCCCAGCGGCCTGAGTCCGTAGTGCGCTGCTTGCTTCGGGAAGCCGTTCGCCTGGATGACGGTGTTTCTGGACACTGCCATACGACCAGGCAACACGATTCCATTGACCCGCGGCCCAGTCTCGATGGTTCTGTGCCCACTGTAAACATAACTGACGATGTTGTAGGGTCAACATGGAAACACTTAGGGGTCCTCTCTTGTGGAATACCTTGTTCAGCACTGTGAGCTGAACGACGTGCTCCAGAACACTTGTGCCGGCGCCAGCACTGTCCTCTATCGTCATATCTGCCACAGATCGCAGCCTATCCTACTTCAGGGAGCGGCCAAACCTCCGATATGTTCTGTGATGGGGTGTGGACGTCCAAATGGTTCAAATGGCTCTGAGCACTATGGGACTTAACATCTGAGGTCATCAGTCCCCTAGAACGTAGAACTACTTAAACCTAACTAACCTAAGGACAGCACACACATCCATGTCCGAGGCATTCGAACCTGCGACCGCAGCGGTTGCGCGGCTCCAGACTGAAGCGCCTAGAACCGCTCGGCCACTCCGTCCGGCGTGGACGTCCAACTTCTCGTCGCCTACTCGTGGTTTCAGCATCCTTCAACCACTTGCCACAGATGCTCACGACAGTAGCACGCGAACAAGTCGTCTAGCTCCGCCGTTTCCGCGACACTCGCTCACAAGCACTAAGCAACAAGTATCTGGCATTTGCGCCATCAAGTTCCTTGAAATCCTTGAGACAGATGTCTTGCCACCAGCAATATAGATAACAGTGAAAAATATTCGAGATTCAGGGTTCCAGAAATGGAAGAAATATCTTTTTCTCTGAGACATCAGTCTTCTGACGAGCACTTGAAACCTACGTCCTCAATTATTTGCTGGATTTATTCCAATCGCTGTCTTCCTTTACAGTTTTTGCCCTCTACAGCTCTCTCTAGTGCCATGGTAGTAATTCCCTAATGTCTGAACGGATGTTCTGTCATCCTTCTCCTTGTCAACATTCATCTGTATCATTACATCTCAAATGCTTCCATTCTCTTCTCATCAGGTTTTCCCACAGTCCATATTTCACTATCATACAGTGCTGTGCTCCAAATGTACATTCCCACAAATTTCTTCCTCAAGGCCTATGTTTGATATTAGTAGACTTCTATTGGCCAGGAATGCCCTTTTTACCAGTGCTGGTCTGCTTTCGACGCCCTCCTTGCTCCGCCCGTCATGCCTTACTTTGCTGCCTTGGTAGCAGAATAACTTAACTTCATCTACTTTGTGACCATCAATCCTGACGCTAAGGTTCTCGATATTCTCATTTCTGCTACTCCTCATTACTTTCGTCTTTCTTCGATTTTAGACCTATTCCGAACTCACGTTCATTGCATTCAACAGATCATGTACTTGTTCTTCACTTTCACTCAGGATAGGAATATCATCAGCGAATCATAATATTGATGTCATTTTACTTTGAATTTTAATTCCACTCCTGAACCTTTTTCTTATTTCCATCATTTCTTCTTCGATGTACAGATTGAACAGTAGGGACTAAAGACTAGGTCCCTTTCTTACACCCTTTATAATCCGAGCACTTCGTTCTTGGTCGACCACTCTTATTATTCCCTCTTGGCTCTTGCACATACTGTATACTGCACGTTTCTACTTATAGGTTGCCTCTGTTTTTTCTCAGAATTTCAAACATTTTGCACCATTTTACGCTGTCGAACGCTTTTTCCAGGTCAACAAATCCTATGAAAGTTTCTTGGTTTTTCTCTAGTTTAACTTCCATTATCAATCGCAAAATCAGAATTGAATCTCTGGTGCCTTTGTAAGGTGGCTATAATTTCGCACCCTACAAGCAATCATCCACCATGATTTACAATCGCAATTAGGAATCATTTGTTAGGTTGTATATCGTATACATGAATATTTAAAGAACACTGACATTGTCGCGTATACCTTGTAAATAGTTGTTAATACTTATTGCATGAAAGGCGACGGAGTGTCTTTATAATCAAAACGGTGTAATGAATGATTGCCTATACTAGCAGAGGTTGGAACGCCAGTGGAAATGAAACGGCATGCGTAACTCAAGCCCTGGGTGGAAAAGCCCGCACGGATGTGTTGGTCCTGCTTCACACAGGAAGTGCCAAGATGGAACCTGAGCGCGGAAACACAATATAACGGCGGCCAGCCAGAGTTGTAGTGCGGCCGGAAGGATAAAAGGATAATACTTTGGAAATTCTGAAAATCTTGGACGCAGCAGAGAGGAACGAGGAAAAGTTAGCTCGGAAATCTCAGGCTGGGTTATTTCCGAGGATTTTTACTCTGAGAAGCGTATCATTGTATGAGTATAGGTATTCCCTCGAAAACTTTCCGCGCTAGACGACAAAAGACTAAAATATGGTTGGTGAGCATTCGGAAGAATCTGTAGAGAGGGAGAATATTCCGTGGTATAGAGAATATGATCCGCCTTCTGAGTTACGAGGGAGGGGAGCCGAGCTTTGGTTGGAAAGTAGCAGCGGAGAGAATAATTTTTCATTTTGAGCATCCGAGTTTGACGGTCGCTCAGTATCAGCTTTTGTTGGTACAGACTGACTTGCTGTCTTTGCTCTCAGAATATTTTATAGTTAGAGCGGTTAGGCACTGTTCTGTTGCGAACTTCTACGATTCTGGACTTCGCCTCCGAGTAGGGAGTCGTCGTTGAGTACGCAGCGTTTAGTGATGGAGAGCACTTCTTCTGCCTATACTCATATTGAGACGTTACCTGAACTCTGTCCATGTGGCTGGGAGTTCGCGTTTGTCGTCTGTAGACCACAGAGAGGAGAAGACAGTATTAGAGTATACTAGTCAGAGGACCGCTTTCTACCGTCCTAGTGTGGCTGGAGTTCTTCCATTGTCACAGATGTGCACGAGAACCGTCACTCCGACGCACCGGACGCAGTACATACGGTGATATTGCTAATTTCTGCAGCTTATTAGGGCTATAAGACTCAACAGCTCTGATCACGTAAGTTTTATTTCCACTGAGATTGCACACCACTGTAGATCATCTTTGAAAGTAGTATTTTTGGTATGTAGATGATGTCAGTCATCTCACGTTATTTACATTACATCGCGTAGCCATAAAAAGGGTCAGATTCGGGCAATTGATCACTCATATTAGTTCGGAAATTCATTTGTGTCTCTTTATGTCCATTGGAAATGGATATATAAATATTTCTAATATATAAAGGGGTTTTAATATACAATAAATGTACAAGCAGAAACAGCATTTATCATTTTATAGTTGCTAGTTCCCTTAATCATTCATTTACGTTTATGTTGTAATGTATATGTTAAAGAGCAAGAAGGAGGAAATACTACCATTAAGAGACCCTAAGATCTGCTTCAGGGGGTAGTCAAACAGGGCCAAATCTTCATTTTCGCATTCAGTTTTTCCGTTGCGCACATTCATTTTACACCCGCCTGGAGTAGCATCTTGGACCTTTACCTTTCCTAAAGCCAATCTTACCGACATGTAACAGTTCCTCAGTTTTCTTTTCCATTCTTCTGTATATTATCCTTCTCAGAAACTTGGATGCATGAGCTGTTAAGCTGATTGTGCGATAATTCTCGCACTTGTCAGCTCTTTCAGTCTTCGGAACTGTGCAGATGATATTTTTCCGAAAAAAAGATTCTATGTCGCCAGGCTCATACATGCTTTACACCAACGTGAATGGTCGTTTTGTTGCCACTTCCCTCAGTGATTTGAGAAATTCGGATGGAACGCTGTCTGTGCCTTCTGCTGTATTTGATCTTAATTCTTCCAAAGCTCTTTTAAATTCTGAATCTAATCCTGGATTCCCTGTTGTTGTTTTGGTCTTCAGTCCAGAGGCTGGTTTGATGCAGCTCCCCATGCTACTCTATCGTGTGCAAGCTTCGTCATCTCCCAGTACCTACTGCAACTTACATCCTTCTGAATCTGTTCAGTGTATTCCTCTCTTCGCCTCCCACTGCGTTTTTTACCCTCCACGCTGCCCTCCAATACTAAACTGGCGATCCCTTGATGCTCCAGAATATGTTCTACCAAGCGATCCCTTCTCCTAGTCAAGTTGTGCCACAAATTTCTCTTCTCCTCACTTCTATTCAATACCTCTTCATTAGTTATGTGATATACCCATCTAATCTTCAGCATTCTTCTGTAGCACCACATTTCGAAAGCTTCTATTCTCTTCTTGTCTAAACTATTTATCGTCCACTTTTCACTTCCATACATGGCTACACTCCATACAAATACTTTCAGAAACGACTTCCTGAAACTTAAATCTATACTCGAAGTTAAGATATTTCTCTTCTTCAGGAACGCTTTCCTTGCCATTGCCAATCTACATTTTATATCCTCTCTACTTCGACCTTCATCAGTTATTTTGCTCCCCAAATAGCAAAACTCATTTACTACTTTAAGTGTCTCATTTCCTAATCTAATTCCTGCAGCATCACCCGATTTAATTCGACTACATTTCCTCGTTTTGTTTTTGTTGATGTTCATCTTATATCCTCCTTTTAAGACCGTATCCACTCCGTTCAGCTGCTCTTCCATATCCTTTGCTGTCTCTGACAGAATTGCAATGTCATCGGCAAACCTCAAAGTTTTTATTTGTTCTCCATGCATTTTAATTCCTACTCCGAATTTTTCTTTTGTTTCCTTTAATGCTTGCTAAATATACAGATTGAATAAGATCGGGGTTAGGCTACAACCCTGTTTCACTCCCTTCCCAACCACTGCTTCCGTTTCACGCCCCTCGACTCTTATAACTGCCATCTGGTTTCTGTACAAATTGTAAATAGCCTTTCGCTCCCTTTATTTTACCCCTGCCACCTTCAGAATTTGAAAGTGTGTATTCCAGTCAACATTGTCAAAAGCTTTCTCTAAGTCTACAAATGCTAGAAACGTACGTTTGCCTTTCCTTAATCTATTTTCAAGGATAAGTCATAGGGTCAGTATTGCCTCACGTGTTCCAACATTTCACCGGAAACCAAACTTATCTTCGCCGAGGGCGGTTTCTACCAGTTTTTCCATTCGTCTGTAAGGAATTCGTGTTAGTACTTTGCAGCAGTGGCTTATTAAAGTGATAGTTCGGTGATTTTCACATCTGCAAACACCTGCTTTGTTTGGGATCGGAATTTTTATATTGTTCTTGAAGTCTGGATGTATTTCGCCTGTCTCATACAACTTGCTCACCAGATGGTAGAGTTTTGTCAGGGCTGGCTCTCCCAAGGCTATCAGTAGTTCTAATGGAATGTTGTCTACTCCCGGGGCCTTGTTTCGACATAGATCTTTCAGTGCTCTGTCAGCTCCGTCAAAGTCTTCACGCAGTATCATATCTCCCATTTCATCTTAATCTACATAGTCTTCCATTTCCATAATATTGTCCTTAAGAACATCGCCCTTGTATAGACCCTCTATATACTCCTTCCACCTTTCTGCTTTCCCTTCTTTGCTTAGAACTGGGTTTCCATCTCAGCTCTTGATATTCATGCAAGTGGCTCTCTTTTCTCCAAAGGTCTCTTTAATTTTCCTGTAGGCAGTATCTATCTTACCCCTAGTGAGATAAGCCTCTACATCCTTTCATTTGTCCTCTAGCCATCCCTGATTAGCCATTTTGCACTTCCTGTCGATCTCATTTTTGAGAATTTGAATTCCTTTCTGCCAGCTTCATTTACTGCATTTTTGTATTTTCTCCTTTCATCAATTAAATTCAATATCTCTTCTAAATCGGATCCTGTTTCTTCTTCTATCACATCAGACAAATCTTCCCCCCCCCCCACAGACGCCTTCAATGCACTCTTTCCACCTATCTGCTCCCTCCTCTACATTTAACGGTGTAATTCCCATGGAACTCTTAATGTTACCCCCCATGCTTTTAATTTCACTGGAGGTTGTTTTGACTTTTCTATGTGCTGAATCAGTCCTTCCAACAGCCATTTCTTTTTCAGTGTCTTCACAGTTTTCATGCAGCCATTTCGTCTTAGCTTCCCTGCCCTTCACATTGATTTCACTATTGATTTCATTCCTCAGCGACCTTTATTTCTGTGTTCCTGAATTTCCAAATCTTCCCCTCGCAGATGCCTTCAATGAACTCTTTCCACCTATCCGCTGTCTTCTCTACATTTAACAGTGGAATTCCCGCTGCACTGTCTGCATGCATAATTAGGTTTAAACGGAACGCTCACTGCGCGAGACCAACCCGCGCATATAAGTCTAAGGATATTTTACCTGTCTCATGTGTCTGGCGTACCAGCAAGTGCAGTTATCTCAAAAATCTCAATATTTCTGAGAGAATATTTGACCATTACATTTCCTTAGAGGCACTACCTACTCGAATATGGTGATTTGCGAATTAAGAATTCAGTCAGCTTTGTAATACTGTTGTACTAGCCATTACACGAACATACGATAAAAGCAACCAACCAGTCTGTGCATCCGAGGCGGTAGTGTAGGAGATAACACTCTCTTCCGGCGTGAATTCCAGCTGTGCTACGTGACGGGTAAATATAAGCAAGCGGATAGGTAATAACAAGCGGCGACACGCAACCACCAAACTGATCACCTCCCGTGGAGCAGCGCTATCGGTCCCACAGCCGTTGTATTACACACCTGCAGAGCGCGTCTCGGAACGCTGCCCCCGCATTCGCTAGCTGAGACTCCGGATAAATAGACTTTACAAATCCGTACAACCTACTACGGCGGATATGTTACGGCACTATACAGTGGCTCGGTGCACTGACCCCTTATGTGATCTGTAATCGAGGATTGATGATTGTTGTTATAGTTAGTAGGACGAAAAAACTGCGATTTGGGCTGTTACTTTTTATTTTTGTAGAAAATCAAAGCGTTTCATTGACCCATAGGTGTCACACTAATGGACGTATAAAACCCAGACAGGTAAAGAGAACGGACGAGAGTGACAGCATTCATCAACAACTTAAGAGGAAGACGTCTTAGGTGCTGCGAACTCATTACCTGGAGCGATGCAACTCATGGCAGTAACTGTCCCCCATTACGATGGAGGAGGACTTCTCATGAAGAAGCGATTGTTAGAAAATGCAGAGGAGCACATGCAAGCGACAGCGACAGCCTCAAAGCCGATAGTGCGCTCGATGAAAAAAATTGTTCAAATGGCTCTAAGCACTATGGGACTTAACATCTGAGGTGATAATTCCCCTAAACTTAAAACTACTTAAGCGTAACTAACCTAAGGACATCACACACATCCATGCCCGAGGCAGGATTCGAACCTGCGGCCACAGCAGCAGCGTGATTCCGGACTGAAGCCATTAGAACCGTTCGGCCACAGCGTTCGATGAAAAGCATGGCAGGAACCAACCCCCAAGTGACCTCGCATTCACGTGGGATACGTGATACGAAGTAACAAGTAGCAATAAGGTTAGAATATTTTAATTCGCTTAACAGTAGCCAGTGTATTAAAATGTTATCATCTAGACAATTTTGGTGGCTATGTAACTAAAATATCCAATGACAGTAATAGTAGCAGTAGCAATAATAGTAGTAGTAGTATTGTTAGTAGCAGAAATACACTGATGTGGAAAACTTAAGGGCAAACGTAGCTATCGCATGCTGTGTCATTGCCAGCCAACACTGGTCGATGAAACTTGGCCGTACACAAAAAGAGCTCCTAGAGTACAGTACAGAACGTAACATGAAAGAAATACGCAGTTATACGAAGATAACGGATACTTGGGAAGCAAAATAACTGATGATGGTTGAAGTATAGAGGATGTAAAATGTAGACTGGCAATGGCAAGGAAAGCGTTTCTGAAGAAGAGAGATTTGTTAACATCGAGTATAGATTTAATTGTCAGGAAGTCGTTTCTGAAAGTATTTGTATGGAGTGTAATAATGTATGGAAGTGAAACATGGACGATAAATAGTTTGGACAAGAAGAGAATAGAAGCTTTCGAGATGTGGTGCTACAGAAGAATGCTGAAGATTGGATGGGTAGATCACATAACTAACGAGGAGATATTGAGTAGAATTGGGGAGAAGAGAAGTTTGTGGCACAACTTGACTAGAAGAAGGGACCGGTTGGTAGGACATGTTCTGAGGCATTCAAGGGATCACCAACTTAGTATTGGAGGGCAGCGTGGAGGGTAAAACTCGTAGAGGGAGACCAAGAGATGAATACACTAAGCATATTCAGAAGGATGTAGGTTGCAGTAGGTACTGCGAGATGAAGAAGCTTGCACAGGATAGAGTAGCATGGAGAGTGCGTCAAACCAGTCTCAGGAACGAAGACCACAACAACAACAACGACAACTGACACTTTCATTCATAGGCAGTAATTACACCGCAATTTACGATGGTCGCCTAGTGATTACAAAATGCGGGACACGGTTCTCAATGGGATGTGTGATCACCGAGGACAGAAGTGCAAGGTTGGTGAGGAGTACTAGGAGCAGGGCGGTTCATAACAGCTGTATAGTCGCTGTGCATGTGGATGTGCTCTAAAAGGTCTCCCCCACGCAGCATGTGCACGACGGGATTTAAGTCGCTGGTAGTGGCAGGGCAGTACATGCGCCGAGTATCCTCTGGTCGCAAGAGCTCCTCTACTTTGCACAGTTCCGAGCGGTCGCACATGGTCATCCATAAAAATAAGTCAACCCGAATGTACCCCTGAAACTTCGCACATGGCGGAGGAGGACAATATCGCAATTACGTTGACCATTGACAGTACCGTGTTGAAAGATTTGGAGGTCAGTTCTCTCATGCAATTTTATGCCTTCCAACACCATAATACCGGGACCAATAAAACGATCGTATTCGACAGTATCCCTGGGTGGATTAAGTGTTCTCAGTTCTCGCCACATGAGAGCAATTCCAGCATTGTCGAATATGATCCTTTTGACGATCCATTTGTTATGGTGTTGCAGTTGGCGTAATGACCTCTAAATCTTTGAAGAGGGTGCATTCATCGATCAACGCTATTGTTACACTATTCTCCCTCCCCATGTGCGTTTCCTCAAGGGAGCGTTCGGTCCCGACTTCATTTTTATGGATGACAATGCGCGACGACATCGAATTGCGCAGATTGGGGCTCTCTTAGAACGAGGGGATATTCGGCGAATGGTCTGCACCATCCACCATCCAGCATCTGGCAACCGCGCTGGTGGAGCAATGGAACGCCCCACCATAACAATTCCTTACCAAACTTATGCCCAGTCTGGGAGCACGTTACATAGCGTGCGTTGGCGTCCGTAGTGATTATACACCCCATTAAAAACCATGCCGCGCATTTTGTAATGTCCAGCAGACGATCATCAAACCTCAGTGTCATTATTGCATATACATAGAAGAGTCATTTCTATTCATCTCATTGCGTTTTTGGAAATTGGAAATTTGTGTAAGGACTATGGGGCCAAACTGCAGAGGTCATCAGTCCCTAGGCTTACACACTACTAAATCTAACCTAAACTAACTTACGCTAAGTACAACATACACACCTATGCCCGAGGGAGGACTCGAACCTCCGCCGGGGGGAGCCGCGCGAACCGTGACAAGACGCCCTACCCCGCACGGCTACCCCGAGTGGCATTGAGTTTTTCTTTCATGTACTGTACTGCAGGAATTTTCCTATGTATGGTCCAAGTTTCATGGAGCTGTCTTATTTGACAGAAGAGTTACCAGACACTCCTTTATTAAAGGATTCTTCCGTCTTTTTGGCGAAAATTATCTGTCGGCGTCTATTTATTTATTTTTACCACAATTAACAATTCTCCGTGTTTTCAAGTCTATTATGCATTATATTTTATGGGGTAAACAAAATCTTAAAACTTATCTTCTTGAAAAAATGATTTTGTTATAGTTTCTTTAGTTATGCAGAATTTAATGAATGATGGCAACGCTTGAGCTTCCAGACCGAGACAGGAACCAACGATAGTAATTTACATTGCTCTCTGTAGCGTCTCCAGTCTGATTCAAGCACGGTTCTCAGTGTGTCCCTAATCCGTTAGTATTTGCTAGAAAATTAGTTTTAAATAAAAATGTTTGATGGCGAAGAAGATTCACCAAAGACTCCTCCGCAAAAGAGTGATATTCTGTTATTAAAAATATTTTGGGTAATATATCTGTGTATTTTAGTTTTGAAAATATTGTTATAAACAAATTGTTAAAAACACTCTGTTTTTTACTTTACAAAATCTGGCATCCCTACTCGCCAGTGGCAGGTCATGCGAAATTTACTTTCCTCTCTTAACAGAGGTTTAAAATACCACTTCAGTTGTAAGGTTCTTTTCATTTACCGTGCTTAAACCACTAAAGTTTTCGGGCTCTTACATGTCAACCATTAGGTGTGGTACTGAAAATGAGCAAGAGACCAAAGTCAAAAAAATTTTTACACGCAGTAGTACATATGGGAAAACAAAAAAAAGTTATAAAAGTTCCCTATAACATTATAGCTCCCGTAAAGCCTATGTCGATGGCAAAGCCGCACCAGACAATACTACGGCCGACTGCATTAGTAAAGTAATATGCACCGAACACTTGCACTTTTGTGCTATGGTCCCGAGCGCCGAAATGGACGTATACACAGGGCGGTTTACCACCAGCGAGCGAAGTCTGTTACATGGAACCTCTTTTTTGCTTTCTCAGATGTCCTAATACTTGTAAAAATTATTACTAGCTTCGGTCTCTCGTTTATTTTCAGTACCACACCTGATGGTGGGCATGTAAGAGCCCGAAACCGGTCGTAATTTAACCACTGTAAAATAAAAAGAACCGTACAACACAAGTGCTGTTTTCAACGCGTACTATAATGCTCAGTTGCGGATATTCATCCAGCAGCATTGTTTGTGTTTTCACTATTAAGTTCTGCACACCAGTGTCGTTGCTGTTTTTGTTGTTGTAATAGAACTAGTTTGCTATCATAATCGAACGAAAAATAGGAAAGGACAAAACTACATTCCAGAGGAATGAGAACAAATACGGTACAATGGATATTCGTGGTCGCTTTTCTGAGACAGCAAAAGGGAACCCGACTGAGAATATAAAGGCTGGCCCTGGTGGCCGAGCGGTTCTAGGCGCTTCAGTCCGGAACCACGCGGCTGCTACGGTCGCAGGTTCGAATCCTGCCTCGGGCATGGATGTGTGTGATGTCCTTTGGTTAGTTAGGTTTAAGTAGTTCTAAGATCTAGGGGACTGATGACCTCAGATGTTAAGTCCCATAGTGCTCAGAGCCATTTGAACCATTTTGATAACATAAAATGGTGCTGTAGAAAACTACGAAAGGACCAAGTGGTCTAATGCTTCCTCTACATCTACGTGGATACTCCGCAAATCACACCTAAGTACCTGGAAGAGGGTTCATCGAACGACCTTCACAATAATTCTCTATTATTCCAATCTCTAACGGCGCACGAAAAAAACGAACACCGCTGTCTTTCTGTGCGAGCTCTGAGTCCCCTCATTTTATTTATGATGATCGTTTCTCCCTACGTAGGTCAGCGTCAACAAAATATTTTCGAAGGAGAACGCTGGTGATTGAAATCTCGTGAGAAGATTCCGCCGCAACGAAAAACGCCTTTGCTTCAATGATGTTCATCCCAAATGTCAGATACGATCCTTCCCCTATTTCGCGATAATACAGAATGTGCTGCGCTTCTTTGAACTTTCTCGATATACTCCGTTAATCCTATATGGTAAGGGTCGCACACCGTGCAGCAGTACTCCAAAAGAGGACGAACGAGTGTAGTGTAGGCAGCCTCTTTAGTAGATTTGTTGCATCTTGTAAGTGTTGTGCCAATAAAAAGCAGTCTTTTGTTCACCTTCCCCACAACATTGTATGTGACTTCTCTCCAATTTAAGTTGTTCGTAATTGTTATTCCTAGGTATTTAGTTGAATTTACGGCCTTCAGATTTGATTGTTTTATCGTGTAACACAAGTTTAACGGATTCCTTTTAGCTCCCATGTGGATCACCTCACACTTATCGTTATTTTTGGTCAATCGCCAATTTTTGTACCATACAGATATCTTTTCTAAGTAATTTTTCAATTTCCTTTGATCTTCTGATGACTTTACTAGACGACAAACGACAGCATCATCTGCAAACAGCCTAAGACAGCTGCTCAGATTGTCTCCTAAATCGTTTATGTAGATAAGGAACAGCAGAGAGCCTCTAACACTACCCCGGGGAACGCCAGAAATCGTTTCTGTTGTACTCGATGACTTTCCGTCAGTTAATACGAACTGTGACCTCTCTGACCAGAAATCAAGAATCCAGTCACATAACTGAGACGATATTCCATAAACACGCAATTTCACTACGGGCCTCTTGTGTGGTCCAGAGTCAAAAGCCCTCTGGTAATATAGAAATACTGAATCAATCTGAAAGCCCTTGTCAATAGCACTCAACATTTCGTGTGTGAAAAGGGCTAGTTGTGTTTCACAAGAACGATGTTTTCTAAACCCATATTGACTGTGTATCAATTGACCGCTCTCTTCGAGGTAATTCATAATGTTCGAATACAATATATGCTCCACAGTCCTGCTGCATATAGACGTTACTGATATGGGTCTGCAATTTAGTGGATTACTCCTACTACCTATCTTGAATATTGGTGTGACTTGCGGAAGTTTCCAGTCTCTGGGTACAGATCTTTCGTCGAGCGAGCGGTTGTGGAAGATTGTTAGCTATTGAGCTATTGCATCAGCATACTCTGAAAGGAACCTAACTGGTAAACAACCTGGACCCGAAGACTTGTTTTTATTGATTTAAGTTGCTTCAATACAGTGTGTGTGTGTGTGTGTGTGTGCGTGTGTGTGTGTGTGTGTGAGAAATCTTATGAGACTTAACTGCTAATGTCATCAGTCCCTAAGCTTACACACTACTTAACCTAAATTATCCTAAGGACAAACACACACACCCATGCCCGAGGGAGGACTCGAACCTCCGCCGGGACCAGCCGCACAGGCCATGACTGCAGGGTCCAGACCGCTCGACTAATCCCGCGCGGCGCTTCAATACTCCGAGGATATCTGTTTCTAAGTTACTCATATTGTTAGCTCTTGATTCGAAATCCTGAATATTTCCATCGTCTTCATTTATGAACGAATTTCGGAAGGCTGTGTTTAGTAGCTCCGCTTTCGCAGCAGTGTCGTCGATAGTATTTTCATTGCAGTGATTGTGTGTTGCCGGTAGCATACTATACATACGTCAAGAATCTCTTTGGATTTTCTGCCAGATTTCGAGAAAAAGTTTCGTTGTGGAAACTGTTATACGCACCTCGCACTGAAGTCCGCCGCTAAATTTCTAGCTTGTAATCTACCCTCTCCTTCCTACTTGCAGCTATTGTCCACAATAAACAAAATCTTTCAAAATCTTTTATGAAAAATTTGAGAGGAGCGAAGATTGGATTAAACTTTCTATTTTACTTAGCTTTTCATGTAGAGTTGGCTCCAGTTCTTCTTGTTTAGGGGTCTGATTTTTGAAGATTTTACTATATCATACAGTGTTTTGATTTTTCACGTTAACAAAGCCGATGTTACATTGTTCGCACAAAAATACGTCCGACCACATCAGAGGCTGCTACGGTTTCAGGTTCGAATCCTGCCTCGGGCATGGATGTGTGTGGTGTCCTTAGGTTAGTTACGTTTACGTAGTTCTGAATCTAGAGGACTGATGACCTTAGATGTTAAGACCCACAGTGCTTAGAGCCATATGAACCACATCAGAGGCATGCATACGACTTTCTGATTCACCTGAAATAACAATATTCCAAAGGATCAACAATTTTTCTTGACCAATGAATTTCTGTTAATTTCGATTATTATTTCAGAAATGAATCCAGAAATAAATATAGTCACCAGTACAGGACTGCATAATTAATAATAGAGATTTTAAATGTGGCATTAATTCGCAATTTCAAATGTTTCTAAAAAAAATAATTTTAACCTTACATTCAGATTTAATACTTATCGATTATAACATCGAAACTAAAGCATTTTATTAAGTAATTTCTGTTTATAAATTTTAACTTGAAATGTAGCATACTGAGTATAAAATTATAAGAAAGTAGGCAGAAAAGTATCTGAGATAATACTGATCTGTCCAAAATTCGAAAAATAATACTGGTGTCGAAAATGGTTCAAATGGCTCTGAGTCCCCTAGAACGGAGAACTACTTAAACCTAAGGACAGCACACATATCCACGCCCGAGGCAGGATTCGAACCTGCGACCGTAGCAGTCGCGCGGTTCCGGACTGTAACGCCTAGAACCGCTCGGTCACCCATGCCGGCTACTGGTGTCGACAACCACTGTTGAGGAAAAGCAATGCTAGAGGAGGATGTCCGTTACAAGCTTCTGTAAAAGATCACTAATGTTGGAGAAAGAAGAAGAACGACGACAACAACAAGTAGTTAATGGGTATCCATGAAAATTTTCCGGGTAGCGTGTTAACAGAGTGGTGGTAGCAGCAATGTAAGGTTTAAAGCACCCCTGATCTCGGTGAGAGAATTTATGTCTCTGCGGTTGAGACTAACTGACGTGAAAGTACTCCAATTATCGAACGAACCTTTAAGTATTGCGAGAGGCAGTTCGCAACCGATGTGTTACACTCGGCGGGTCTTCCCGTAGCGATGAGGAGATTACCCCAAATTGGAGATGGGTGATAGCATGAGACTAGTTGAAAGACGTTAAAGTTTTTCTGTCTTTTAGCAATGTACGCCTAAAGTGCGTAACTGCAGCGCACCTTGTGCGTGGAGGCTGTTATGGAACAGGCACGGACTGCGCATCGTTATATGTCGTCCGCTCGGGCCCTACCCGACACGGCGGGGCTGTCTACGCTAAGGGCCCCCTGCGCTGCGCTACGCCGCACCAGTAACGAGCCGGCGGCTGCCCTGTGCTGTGCCGTGCAGGGCTGTGAGCTGCGGCCTAACCGACCATCCGGCCGCGACTTCTTGTTTCCGCGAGCGCACCAGACGCCGTTACCGGATTAACGAGGCCGGCCCGCCTGCTTACGGCGCTCGCAAACAAACCCTGCACCGGGACAAACAAACTCTGCGCCCGCGTCACTCGTCGACGAGCGGACGAGGCGCGCGCGTCGAGCTGTTTCGCCTGGTCTGTCATCGCCCCAGTGTAATAGCTCTCAAATTTGACAGCGCCGCTTGCAGTGTAGCCGCAGGGAAGTCTAATCGCGTTCCGAAGAAGCAGATGTCCTGAAGAGAGACAGCCAATTAACGTTACAGGCAGGCACTGCTGTAGTTGGCTGTTTAAGCCGTCTACTATAAACACCTATCATACTACACAGATAGGGACACAAAAATCACACCACCAAGGAGTAGTTCTGCGACATAAACCAAAGTTTTCAGTCCAATAAACTTTTCCAACAGCCGTGTACTTTAGGTTATTTTATTTTATTTCGAACGCAACCATTTTCGGCAATTCATTTTGGCATCTTCAGGCGCCGGCCGCTGTGACCGAGCGGCTCTAAGCGCTTCAGTTCGGAACCTCGCTGCTGCTACGGTCGCAGGTTCGAATCCTGCCTCGGGCATGGATGTGTGTGATGTCCTTAGGTTAGTTAGGTTTAAGTAGTTCTAAGTTCTAGGGGACTGATGACCACAGCACTGAAGTCCCATAGTGCTCAGAGCCATTTGAACCATTTGAACTGATGACCTCAGATGTTAAGTCCCATAGTGCTTAGAGCCATTTGAACCATTTTTTGAACCACCTTCAGGCCCCATACGATTCTTTTCGGATCAACGAGGTTATCGCATAGTGCCATAAAACTGGATACCGTGAATCCTAATCGTTGTGCAACAGATTCAACGAAATCAAGCTTTCGTTAGATGAAAGAGTTTTGGATCGACCAGAGAAGTCGACCACTCGTATATCAGAGAATACGAAGGTAATAGGTGACGTGAGAGTTGGCCACACATTTAAGGATTAGTAGGCGAGGTATTTACGCCGAATCATTATTATTAATTGTATCACGATGCAGAAATATTACCCACACAGCTAATGAACACAGAACATGAATCTCACACAGGACACACGCAATAATAAGTACTGAGATACAATTGCATAAAACACATGAGAAACGTTTCTTATATTCATAGTGTTTACACGTTTGAGGTGCAAAGTCTATAATAAGCTATAAGCGAATTAAACCAACAGGATGTGGTTTGCTATTTTTCTCTGGTATCACGATCTAGGGTATCTTCAGTGCTCTCAAAAGACCTATGAATCTTGTTTGAATGCCTAGTTGAGTTATCGAATGAAGTAAAAATGAAACCTGAAGTCTAAAAAGAGAGCTATTCTCATATGATTTCGATTCTCAGTACGTAGACCTAAGATAGCGATTCATCGAGCCCCGTTATTAACTTGAATGAAAGTGAGTGCTGACTGGGATGAGTCGCGCCAGATGAATAAGGGCAAAATATTAACAGGTGGTGCAAGAGCGCATTAGGAACATTAGCTGCGCGAGAAGACAATTCAAATGAAAGCCCTGCAGTCACCATAGCAGTAACAAAGACTTCGTAAATACTATAGTATTATGTTCAATGCAACATTGTGTATATTGTAAAACTATATAACATCTATTAATGAATATTATGCAAGGAACTTAAATACTGATATAAGTTAGAGTATTTCTGAGCTATGTGATGGTATAAACATATACGGATGACCCAGTGCTGGCATAAGTAAAAAAAAAAATGCTGTGTTATTAGCTAAAAGTGGCCGGCTCTGTGCTGATATTAGATGAAAAATGTGTGTATTGTAAAGATAGGTGGCATTGCGCCGACTACATATATTGTTTAGTTCCTATAATATTTAAACGTCAATAACTGTAGTGAGTGTTTATGAGGAGATTTAATGGCCGAGGTGCCTATGTTTATTGTTGAATAACAAGACTATAGAAAATCTGAAGGACAGCTATGTGCTGAAAATCATAAATGATATTTTTTAGTAAGAAGAAGTTCATGATGTAATGAGCGCTTAGTTAAGGTTTTTTGGTGGTATTAAGATGAGGAAGTAAATGTTTAGCATTAGTTAGTCAATGCTTTTGTTCAGTTGAGGTGATATTTCAGGAGCAACAATTTCCTAGTGGTTTTTCTTTTTTTATGAATTTCCGTGAATGAGAGAGCAGGCGAGCTACTGAGAGATTGGAAACTTCCATTCTTTTTCAAATTTGGGCAAAAATTTTCTCATATCCAAACTTGTTAGTTGTCTTCGAGAACAGGACAATTTTGGAAATCAGAGAAGGAGGGAGTTATTATTCCAGGCTGTGGCCGCCAATATTTTATTTTGCAAGGAGCTCGCCTTGATACACGTGAAGCAGCATATGGTATAAGGTGTCAGGCAAATCCAACACCATCCATGAAAACCCTGACATGATAAGCAAATCCAGTAGTATGTCACATAACTCCGAATAAATCGTGACATTTAATTAACCAAAGTAATACGAGTAACGAGTGAGCAAGACACAGACTAACACAAGAATGCCTAAATGCATATCTTCCCACCGTGAGACAGACGCAGTTCCAAGGGGAGAAACGAGAACAGAAACCGAGAGCAGAACCGTGTTAAGCCAGAAGGCCCTTCGATAAGGGACGGACACACACGTCGCCAGCTAACCGACAGGACCACCCCCCGGCCCATGTTAAAAGCTAGAGCCCTCCAGAAGAACAGTATAGATCTTACGATAACACTAAAAGGGCCACACCAGCCGCAAGTTTTAACGTGAGACTTTTTCGCGTCTCTGTTACGTTGCAAACGTTAAAAACATTGCCCCACCACGAAAAGTATAACGTTTCTCATTGGGCAGACAGAATTTTTGTAGGCGGAGCGTAAGGTTAACATTGAGACCCTGATTGGTCAGATGAAAACACAGCCAGATAGTTCTTTTTTTAAACCAACTTCGGTAACTTGGAGTAAGGAGAAGTTAGGAGAGAGTTAGCTCCGAGACGGCGAGCTGTATGGAGCTGTGCCGACCACCGCCCCCTGACGAACATTGACAAGGTAATGAACGCACGCGATGCCGCATTTTTGAGCGCATAAGGCTTCACTCAGAACTGCAGAAGTCTCATCTGTTACATCCCCTTTTTACGTAATCCTAGTATCGATCGTCAATTGAAGCTCATGGTATTCGCATTTGCTACATAAGTTAAAATCTGAAACGCGATGATTTTTCTGTTATATAATTATTGAGAAGCCACACCAGCCACTGTAATTTACGATAAGTTAGATAAGTGATTAAAGATAATTGAGGGTCACTGTAGACCATTTTGATAGTTTTCTCTTTTGTGAAACTTAATTTAAACCTAGATTACAGATGTGATATGGCATAGGTCATCCTTCAATCCATTGTAGAACTTGGAAACCCACTCAGGGAATATTCGTTCACATCCTGTATTAAAATATTTCCTTTTATCAATAGTGCAATATATAAACAATGTTTTGTGAGTAGAATAAAAATTCCAATGGTAAACTTAACTGCTTTTTCGACGTTATTTTATCAGCTAACTAAAAATACGAAAACCTTCAATCCCTTCCACTAAATTTAATTAGTATTAAGATTCTTTTACAGGGCGTGCAGTGGAGCTGACACTGAAATCATTAAGGATTTGATTATATCACCGCTAGTCTCACTGAACGCTTCTGAACTCTACATGTCATGTGTGGTCTGGCGTCTCCTTACCAGCAACACGTCCCAGGTTCAAACTAGTCAATTCCCTAAAAACACGCTCAGAGTGTCGTTGCGTGAAAGTGGTAAGGAGACACGACTTAGAACAGACAGACACCACGCAGAATGTTAGAGAATGGCGACCCTGCCAGGATGATAAAATACCATGATTGAAGGTCGACCACATGCCTAACTAGGTCAGAAAAATATCCTGTTGAAAAATTTTTGTAGTAAAAAATTTTTTCCTAAAGTTATACATGGTCGAAAACAGTAGCTGCAGCGATAGATAGTAAAAGTATTCAATAGAAAGTGAGACATTCTGGCAGAGACAATAGCATAATTAAATTATGAATTTTGATATTGTTAGAATTAAGTTTTCTCTCCAATGCAAGCGCACAGATGGCGGATACATCGTTGACAAGTTGGTTCTGACCCAACAAGTAAGTGAATTGATTCTCAAGCCGTGTGTGTAAAAAGTTTATGAAACGCGTGAGATCGTATGAGTGCATGTTGACGCGAAGTAGGGCGCGTGAATTGCTTTTAAAACAGAAAATAAGGGATTCGGAAAGATTAGCAATGGCAGAGCGAGACCTTGACCGAATTGAGGTAGAGACCCAGCATGAAGATGGACAGAGAATAGAGGACAGTACAACAGACGATGCAGTATCGCGAGAAATAGTACAGATAACGCACCATAATGAGGATAATGTACGCCAAGGCACAGAAAACCTAGGTCAGCAAACGACAGAGGAGCAGGAAAGTAGAGAGACAGCCGATGAGGATTCTAACTTGCGTCTTGAATACGTAGAACCCATAGTATAAGTAATCAGAGTTCCCCCACCACAGAGTACAAGGAATTCGAGCATAAACGTGTCACTGCACAGTTCAATGCAATCGGTTGCAAACCAACATTTGGGCGAAAACACAGAGCGTAGGACGTCGGAAGAAAACGCAATAGGACCCACCAATCTGGCAGAATTATTACAATTAATGACGGAAACCATGACAAGACAAAATAAAGAAATTGCGAACCAAATTAAAATTCAGAATGCAGAAACGACGAAACAAATTGTAGAAACCACGAGACAAATGCGTGAGAGTAAAGAACAAAACAGAAAAATTCAGTTACACCTAAGTCATATTGAAGACGAGGCAAAAGAATCTCGAGAAGTGATAAGAAACTTAGTAACCGGTCACAATCAGTTGAGAACAGACATTGATAATGTACAAGCGGATGTACAAACATTGCGTAGTGACACTCAGGACGAGATCAAAACATTACGTAACAACACCCAGGGAGAAGTCAAGAAACTAGAGAAACAGATAAACGTAATTACTAGACAAGCAGCAGGTACAACGCGTGAAATTGTCGAAAACAGTGTGCTACACTAACGTATCACAAAAGCAGCGCTGAAAAGATATGATAACCGCATAGTCAAAATAGAAGCGCAAACGAAGCAACAATTTCAGAAATTGAGAAGAGAGTTGTTGCAAACCATTGAAGAGCGTAGTGAACAAGATCGAACAAGCACTGAGTCTGCAACCACATCCGTATCTGTAACAGCACCGGAAAAGCAAGCAATTAACGAAGATATCATGCATTTTCGATTCCAATCACAGGCGGAAAATAACATACGTGAAATCAGACAGGCTGCACCGCGGGTAAGTGAAAGTTACAGTGGACAATATCCAATGGATCTACCACAACCGGAAAGAACGACGGGAGAAATGATCAGAAACAAAAGTGGTGAAGAATCGCGAATTTCATATGGAACTATGACGAAGTACGACAACGATCATTTTCTCACAGTCAGAAAATTTCAACACTTTCTAGAAGGAAACTCATTACATCCACGAACTTTTATTGATCAATTCCGAGTAGGATTAACAGAACACTGGACGCTAGCACACAAATTAGACTTTATATGTGCATACATGTCAGGAACAGTCGCAGAAACCGTGCAAAATGTTGCAGCGACATGCCGATCGTACGAAGATTTCAGAGAGAAGTTTCTCTCACGATATTGGTCCAGAGAAGCACAGAACAGAGTGAAGTACGAATTATTACAGAACCCATATTTTGAAAATTCAGGAGAAAAGAGTCCCGTGAAATATTAGTAGGTCGCGGAGGCAATGACGTCGAAGCATTTAAAGGTATTCTAAGGGAACTAGAGTTCATATTTTCGGAAGATGACGCAAGGAAAAGACGAAGCGCACGTGAAAACGAAAGCAAAAAGCAGTGGAATCCACAAGACACAGTACGAAGAAACAATAATTACGAACCATGTGATAACTTCGCACCAAGAAACGACAATAGATTTCAACAAAGAACCGGTTATGGATTTATAAGAGAATATGGCAATAACTATAATTCACCCAGGAACGGCAACAACTATTACAGAGGGAATAACGACAACCGGAACGGGTACTGGAGAACCAATAGACCGACAAATTATCAACAAAGAAACCAATATCAACAAGTGGAGCAAGAAAAGAGAATACAGATAGAAGAGGTGGAGGTAAGACCACCAAACCCCGAAAAACATTCGAATTGATAGCTAGACGCCCATGCCAAAGAGAATGACGCACCGACCCAAGACAATTACAGCACCTTGAACAGAGAAGTAAATACCTTATCACGAGAAGAAAAGAAGGAAGAAACTAATCTGCAGGGACCAGATGAAAACGAAGACAGGAAAATAACAATATCGTGTTGGGACGAAATTAATTGGGAGAATACTGACGAGGAAGATGAATTACCAGAGGCCTGCACAACGAATGTAGGAGGAAAGGACGAAGTAATGAGTATTGCAGAGCTATTTGAGATGGAAACCAGGGAAAGCGAATTCAATGAGGATAATGCGCAGTCGACAGAAGTTGAAAATAAGTTACGAGTGGGCACACAACCCAAAGTATATAATGAAGGAAGTTATGAAGCGATAATTAGAGCATTTAGATGCGATTATGTGGAAGTAGCGGCGAAGAAGGAGAAGATAGACGAGGATGAGGAAAAAGGAGAGGATGTTGAAGAAAGCGTAAATGAAGGAAGAAATACGGAAGAGGAAATAAAAGAGAGAGAAGTAGCAGTGGAAGCTTATCCTACAGAAAGTTCGAATTCACAAGGGAAATTCCTGAAAAGACTCATGTATGATTCAGTGGAGGATTCGTTGATGCAAGAAGAAGAAGAACAGAACCAACCCTTTCAAATTCAACCAATTGTGAAGGACATGGTAAAGCAAATCCCAGTCAATATTGTAATTGATAGCGGAAGTGAACTGACTGCGATCTCAGAAAATTTATTCATGCAGTGTAATGCCAATGAGGAATTGCCAGTTCTGAAAACAAGTAATATTCAAGTAAGAGGTCATATTAGAAACAATGCTGCGGAAATTACGAGACAAACAAGGTTAACTCTTTCGTGTCAAGGTCAAAAGATCGAAGCCAACTTCGTGATTATACCTAAACTAACTGTAGATTTGATTACAGGTGCGGATTTTTTAAATGAGAGACGAGCGATAATAGATATGGGGAAAGGTAGCGTAACATTCTGGAATGTCACACTTCTATTTGAGCAAAAGCTAAAATTAGAAGAAATACCAGTTATAAACAAACAATTAAGAATGACGGGAGATAAAGAGGATGAAGAATTAGAATGGTATGCACAAAAGCGGGAATCGCCTCAACTCATGTTAGAAGCCCATAAAGAAATCGACGAAAAATTGCAAGAAGTTCAAAGTATTTCGGAACACAGTAAAAGAGAATTAGAGGGAATTTTACGAGATAAAGCAGAGGTATTTTTACCTAAGACTGGCAGTATTAAACACTTTCAGTACAAGTTTGAAGTAAAACAGCACAAACCATTTAGAGTGCCACCCTATACAATCCCATTAAGCTACAGGAATAAAGTATTCCAGGAGGTATCTAAAATGTTAGATGATGATATTATTGAACCAGCTACCTCCACATATAACAGCCCGCTCCATATTGTACAAAAACGAGATGGGAGCATCAGGTTAATGCTTGATTCCACACAGATCAACACATTCATAATCACTGAGACAGATCGCCCAGAAAAACTAGAGGAATTGATACAAAACTTCCACGGTGCTAAGATATTTTCATCAACTGATTTATGGAGTAGTTTCTGGCAAATAGAATTGGCCCCAGAATGTAGAAAATTTACAGCATTTACCGTATTCGGTAGATGTTACCAGTTTAAACGATTGCCATTTGGTTTAAACATATCATCAGCAGCGTTTATTAGGGGATTTAATACTATACTCAGTCCTGAAATTTTACAAAAATTACTTGTTATGTTGATGATGTGATTATAGCAGAACCCTCTTGGGAACATCACAACGACACATTAAATCAGTTTTTACAGATTATGAAAGAGCATGAGGTCACAGTAAATATAACAAAATCCAAATTTGGAAGGCGAGAGGTCAATTTTCTAGGACACATAATTTCAGAGAAAGGGGTAATGCCCGACCCAGAAAAACTAACGGCAATCAAAGAATTCTGTACTCCATATAGTAACAAAACTCTCAGAGGATTTCTAGGTCTCACCGGATTCTATAAAAAATTTATTTGGATCGACTCTCTCGCAACACCACGCCTATGTGCGTTGACTGGAAAAAACACGCCATGGGTATGGGATCAAAAAGCCAATGAAGAATTTTTAAAAGTGAAAAACGCACTAACAACAGCACCGATTTTAGCACATCCTGATGTAACACAAAATTTTTGTATGGCCACTGATAGCGCGAAAACAGGTTTAGGAGCTGTTTTATTCCAAGAATACGAACAGGCAGGGCTAAGATCATATAGAACAATTGCATTTGCCAGTCGGGTACTCAAAAAAAGCGAGAAAAACTATTCAGTCACGGAGCTGGAAGCATTTGCCATTGTGTGGGGCTTCCAACGTTTCCGATACTTCTTATTCGGAAGAAAAACAAAAGTATACACTGACCACAAAGCATTAGAATTTCTGTTATCCGCCAAACTAACTCATGGGAGGTTAGCCAGATGGATGTTAATACTACAAGAATTTGACTTCACTATTACACACATACCAGGGCCAGCGAATGTATTAGCAGATGATTTATCACGATGTCCAGAGGGTGCATCCAATAACATAGGTTTGGAAGCAGCAGAAGACCAGTTTACAATGTACTATATGATACAAGTACCTTTCGAAAACTACATTACGACAGCATTGAAAAACATAGGCAAAGAACAGGACAAGGATGCCGAAATACTAGGAATCAAACACAAGTGGAGAAGTAAGGATTTTCCAGACATTCGACAGCACTATCTCGTAAAAAACAAACAATTTTTAGACGAAATGTTGCAACGAATGAATGGTTAATTTATATCCCAGATGAACTAACTAATAAGTACATATGGTATACACATTTAAGTAATGGCCACTTTGGACCAAAGAAATGCTTTTTAAAAATAAAACAAAGAAGCCATTTTCCCAATATGGAAAGACGAATTAGAACAGTGTTAGTCAAATGCAAAAAATGTATGAGGGCTAAACACGTCACTTTCCAAACCAAACCACATATGTTTCCAATAATCCCTAAAAAATTAAAACAAATAGCTGCAACAGATTTGATGGGGCCCCTCCCATGCACAAAAATGGATATATTTTCATATTTGTCGTTTTGGAACTCACTTCTAAATATGTTATCTTGACACCATTAAAACAGGCAATAGGTCTTACTATAAGTAAAGCATTTAGACAAGATTTTCTCAGACAAGTAGGTCGAGTGGAACGAATAATTTCGGATAATGGCCCACAATACAAATCAGTGCAATCGCAGAACACGTTAAAACAACACAAAGTAAAACCCATCTACATATCTAAGTACAATCCTAGCGTAAATCCAGCAGGACGATCTATGAAGGACATAGGCACTTTATGCCGATTATACGCAGTCAAAAGACACAACGCTTGTGGTATATACGTTAAAGATTTTCAAGAAGTAATGAATGAAATGCCACATACCACTACACTACTACCTCCAGTTACTGTACTTAAAAATATTGAACCCCAAAACATAACCAGAGAAAACAGCACCCCCCAACATCAGAAAGGTAGCCATTAAAAGAAAAGAAAGAGGAGACAGAACAGCAATTAAAAGGACATTCTCAGTAGGCCAGAAAGTATTTGTAAAAACACACCATCTCTCCAGCAAACAGAAACACAAAATACATAAGTTTTATGCTGCATACAAAAGACCTGTCATAATTAGCTGAATTGCTCATGATAATGCTGTGGAACTAATGAACCCAAAAACAGGCAAAACCTGAGGACTTCACCAAGTGAGCCATATCAAAAAGTTTGAAGATTAATTTTATTACTGGTAAATAATCAGCACAATATTTCAAGATTATGTTGGAGATAAGATCGTCAGGAGAAAGAAGAATGAAGAGAGAGGAAGGTGGGAAAAAGAAAGTAGTTTCAATAAAAACAGAAAGAAAAATAACACCAATAGTACCATAGATTAAGGTGAAGGGATAAAGCGTAGATAGTCTAACAGCATGAAATACTAAAATGCTATACACCACGACACTACACAAAAATAAAAACGAATTTGAGGATTCTTATAGAAGTTAAGACTCAAAATATCTTAGAATTGTAACATGGAAAGGGCGCCGAAATTTGTAAAGCTTTTTAAGAAGGCGTAAAACAATGTTGGTACTAGACATATGTTAGGTGATTATAAGTAAAAATGTTTGTAAGAACCATTGTAAAAACTCCAGCAAAGACCAGATGCAACGACCCACAAGTTGCAACGCGAGAAGTATCAAGAAAGAAAAGGACGTAATTAGCAAGACACGATTCCTACAAGGCAGAAGCGTCGAGAGAAGGGAAAGGACAGCGAGACCAACAGAGGGCCCTTGTATCTGATGTGGGCAGTAAATCTGCCCGCTAAGCGGAACCCTGCTGTGACAGAACATGGAAGGTCAAGAGGGTCTTGGGACGCCCCGACTCAGCGATGCGAGCAAAAACGGCCTGATGAGAAGACCGCTTGGGCAAGCCACCACTGGCAAAAAAAATATGCGTAAAAGTCACAATACTGCTATTAAACAGCACGCTGATGCACGAAACTGAAAAAAACGTCCACAAAGTAAAAATGACACGCCCAAACAATTTATCAAACTGTTACTAAGAGGAGAACTTCAAAGCAACTGGTTATCAATAAATATTTCTATATCCTGCCCAGAGAAGAACCAAGAATCAAGTAAGAAGCAGAGAAAAAGCAGGAAGAACAGAAGTTGAAGATTTGCAAGATTGAGACCAAGGAAAAAGATGGGTGAAGAATAGACGACATACCTTCCCAAATCCCTATCCTATTGCAAACTATTCGTCTGCATAGTATTACTGCAAAAAACGACCGCTTTCAGCGACACATAACGATGACTTTCACACATACAAAGCCAGTAAACCACGAGATTCTGTACTCACAGCTCCATTCCATTATGGGACCTCCACAACAGCAACACACACTTGCAAAGCCAACAAGGAACGACGAACAGAGCTGTACTTCAAATACTTGCCCACATCCATCTCGCTCAAGTCCATCACCTTCGTGCAAAAACATTCGCCAACCTCATGCTTAAACATTCATAGGATTGTGTGCATGTGTGAAATCAAATTACGTGATGTAAGAATTGTGCAAAAGAAACATGTGAAAACTGAATAAGTTAAGCACACCAGACAGCTAATAAACTACAAAATAAGTCATTGACTATGGACTTAAGTAAAAAATAGACTATCGATAAAAATAAGTCATTAGTTCTGAAATGGACAGTATATAAAGAACAAAAGTAAAGCATAATAAACACTAAAACTATATGCCACTTATTTTCTCCTCATAAAAATAAAAGAATAACTATATTTTACTTTTTTTCTCCTTATAAAAACAAAGAATAAAAAATTATCTTGTTGGATGTTTTCCCTTTTTTTTAACATTTGTGCCATTTGTTATGATAATATCTCAACACTTGTGTATGTACATTTCTTTGTCAAAGCAATTCTTGGAAATAATTCTTATTTGTTAGTGTAAAAATGTTGAAATGAGTGTCTAGAAACAAAAACATTTTTACTTGTACCTGATATTTAGAAAATGTGTTAGGAATAGATTTTACTTAATTACTACATTTATAAAAAAATATTTCTAAGAAAATCGATGTGAAAGACTCCTCACTTTGGATAACAAACTTCTTAAAAAACAAACTTCACACTTAAATAAAGAGAGAAAATAATTAAAAATGAATAATAATAATAACAGCATAAAAATATTCTTCTCTTGTCAATATAAACATATTTTTGAGAATAATGTGGAAGAATATAAAAATATAAATTAGTAATACAAACTAGCATAGAACCAGAGTAACGTGGCTGAACAGTAGGCAACAAAATTTAGATAAAGGAATAATTTTTGACTGACTTAGACAACTATTCAAAAATTGCGTAACTTCTGTGCAAAAATTAAGTTCGAAGGGTGGTGATATGTAAGGTGTCAGGCAAATCCAACACCTTCCATGAAAACCCTGACATGATAAGCAAATCCAGTAGTAAGTCACATAACTCCGAATAAATCGTGACATTAAATTAACCAAAGAAATACGAGTAACGAGTGAGCAAATGGAATACCACAGACTAACACAAGAATCCCTAAATGCATGTCATACCTTCCCACCGTCAAACAGACGCAGTACCGAGGGGAGAAACGAGAATAGAAGCCGAGAGCAGAACCGTGTTAAGCTAGAAGGCCCTTCGATAAGGGACGGACACCCACGTCGCAGGTAACCGACAGGACCACGCCCCAGCCCATGTTAAAAGCTAGAGCCCTCCAGAAGAACAGTATAGATCTTTCGATAACACTAAAAGGGCCACACCAGCTGCAAGTTTTAGCATTCGACTTTTTCGCGTCTCTGTTACGTTGCAAACGTTAAAAACATTGCCCCACCACGAAAAGTTACCGCCAGGACCACCTCCCAGCCCATGTTAAAAGACAGAGCCCTCCAGAAGAACAGTATAGATCTTACGATAACACTAAAAGGGCCACACCAGCTGGAAGTTTTAGCGTGAGACTTTTTCGCATCTCTGTTACGTTGCAAACTTTAAAATCATAGCCCCACCACGAAAAGTATAACGTTTCTCATTGGATAGACAGATTTTTTGTAGGTGGAGCTTAAGGTTAACATTGAGACCCTGATTGGTCCGATGAAAACACAGCCAGATAGTTTTTTTCTTTAAAACCAACTTCGGTAAATTGGAGTAAGGGGAAGTTAGGAGAGAGTTAGTTCCGAGACGGCGAGCTGTATGGAGCTGCGCCGGCCGCCGCCCCCTGACGAATACCGACAAGGTAATGAGCGCACGCAATGCCGCGTTTTTGAGCGCATAAGGCTTCACTCAGAACTGCAGAAGTCTCATCTGTTACACCCCCTTTTTGCGTAATACTAGTGTCGATCGTCAATTAAAGCTAATGGTGTTCACATTTGCCACTTGAAGCAAAAATCTGAAACGCGATGATTTTTCTGTTATATAGTTATTGAGAAGCCACATCAGCCACTGTAATTTACGACAAGTTAGATAAGTAATTAAAGATAATTGAGGGTCACTGTAGACCATTTTGATAGTTTTCTCTTTTGTGAAACTTAATTTAAACCTGGATTATATATGTGATATGGCACAGGTCATCCTTCGATCCATTGTAGAACTTGGAAACCCACTCAGGGAATATTGGTTCACATTTTTGTTGAATGCAGTTGGTTTTTATCATCTTGTATTAAAATATTTCCTTTTATCAATAGTGCAATTTATAATCAATGTTTTGTGATCATCATCATCATCATCATCATCATCATCATTTAAGACTGATTGTGCCTTTCAGCGTTCAGTCTGGAGCATAGCCCCCCTTATACAATTCCTCCATGATACCCTATTCAGTGCTAACATTGGTGCCTCTTCTGATGTTAAACCTATTACTTCAAAATCATTCTTAACCGAATCCAGGTACCTTCTCCTCGGTCTGCCCCGACTCCTCCTATCCTCTACTGCTGAATCCATGAGTCTCTTGGGTAACCTTGCTTCTCCCATGCGTGTAACCTGACCCCACCATCTAAGCCTGCTGCTACATCTATAGAGTTCATTCCCAGTTTTTCTTTGATTTCCTCATTGTGGACAACCTCCTGCCATTGTTCCCATCTACTAGTACCAGCAATCATCCTAGCTACTTTCATATCCGTAACCTCAACCTTGTTGATGAGGTAACCTGAATCCACCCAGCTTTCGCTCCCATACAACAAAGTTGGTCGAAAGATTGAACGGTGCACAGATAACTTAGTCTTGGTACTGACTTCCTTCTTGCAGAAGAGAGTAGATCGTAGCTGAGCGCTCACTGCATTAGCTTTGCTACACCTCGCTTCCAGTTCTTTCGCTATGTTGCCATCCTGTGAGAATATGCATCCTAAGTACTTGAAACCGTCCACCTGTTCTAACTTTGTTCCTCCTATTTGGCACTCAATCCGTTTTTATCTCTTTCCCGCTGACATTACTTTCGTTTTGGAGATGCTAATCTTCATATCATAGTCCTTAAATTTCTGATCTAGCTCTGAAATATTACTTTGCAAACTTTCAATCGAATCTGCCATCACAACTAAGTCATCTGCATATGCAAGACTGCCTATTTTGTGTTCACATATCTTAATCTCACCCAGCCAGTCTATTGTCTTCAACATATGATCCATAAATAATATGAACAACAGCGGAGACAGGTTGCAGCCTTGTCTTACCCCTGAAACTACTCTGAACCATGAACTCAATTTACCGTCAACTCTAACTACTGTCTGACTATCCATGTAAAAACCTTTAATTGCTTGCAAAAGTTTGCCTCCTATTCCATAATCTTGTAGAACAGACAATAACTTCCTCCTAGGAACCCGGTCATATGCCTTCTCTAGATCTATAAAGCATAGATACAATTCCCTGTTCCACTCATGACACTTCTCCATTATCTGACGTAAGCTAAAGATCTGGTCCTGACAACCTCTAAGAGGGCTAAACCCACACTGATTTTCATCCAATTGGTTCTCAACTAATACTCGCACTTTCCTTTCAACAATACCTGAGAAGATTTTACCCACAACGCTGATTAAAGAGATACCTCTGTAGTTGTTACAATCTTTTCTGTTTCCATGTTTAAAGATTGGTGTGATTACTGCTTTTGTCCAGTCTGATGGAACCTGTCCCGACTCCCACGCCATTTCAGTTATCCTGTGTAGCCATTTAAGACCTGACATTCCACTGTATTTGATGAGTTCCGACTTAATTTCATCCACCCCAGCTGCTTTATTGCACTGCAATCTATTGACCATTTTCTCCACTTCCTCAAATGTGATCCTATTTCCATCATCATTCCTATCCCATTCTACCTCGAAATCTGAAACATTACTGATCACATTTTCACCTACATTGAGCAACTCTTCAAAATATTCCCTCCATCTGCCCAAGGCATCCACAGGATTCACCAGCAGTTTTCCTGATCTGTCCAAAATACTTGCCATTTCCTTCTTACCTCCCTTTCGAAGACTGCTAATTACTCTCCAGAATGGTTTTCCAGCAGCTTGACCCATAGTCTCCAACCTGTTTCCAAAGTCTTCCCAAGATTTCTTCTTGGATGCTGCAGTTATCTGTTTGGCTTTGTTTCTTTCTTGAACATAACTTTCTCTGTCTACCTGGGTTCTAGTATGTAGCCATTTTTGATACGCCTTCTTTTTCCTTTTACAGGCTGCCATTCCACCAAGCTGTTTGCTTCATCCTACTTTTACACACTACTGTTCCAAGACATTCCTTAGCCACTTCTAGTACTGTGTCCCTGTACCTTGTCCATTCCTTTTCCAATGACTGTAATTGACTACATTCAACTAACTGGTACCTTTCTGAGATCGCTGTTATGTACTTGTGCCTGATTTCCTTATCCTGAAGTTTATTCACTCTTATCCTCCTACATATGGACCAGACCTCCTGCACTTTCGGCCTCACAATCCCAATTTCACTGCAGATTAAATAATGATCATTGTCATCAAAGAATCCCCTGAATACACGTGTGTCCCTCACAGCCTTCCTGAATTCCTGATCTGTTATTATATAGTCAATGACAGATCTGGTTCCCCTGCCTTCCCAAGTATACCGGTGAATGTTCTTATGTTTAAAAAAGGAGTTTGTGATCACTAAGCCCATACTGGCACAGAAATCCAAGAGTTGTTTCCCGTTCCTGTTGGCCTCCATATCCTTTCCAAATTTACCCATAACCTTTTCATACCCTTCTGTTCGATTTCCAATCCTGGCGTTAAAATCATCCATGAGGAGAACACTGTCCTTGTCCTTTACTCTAACAACTACATCACTGAGTGCCTCATAAAAACTATCCATCTTATCTTGATCTGTCCCTTCACAATGCGAATATACTGACACAATCCTAATTTTCTTGCTAGACACTGTCAAATCTATCCACATCAGTCGTTCGTTTACATACCTTATTGCAACTACGCTGGGTTTCATTTCTTTCCTGATGTAAAGCCCTACACCCCATTGTGCTATTCCTGCTTTGACTCCTGACAGGTAGTCCTTGTATTCTCCCACTTCCTCTTCTTTCTCACCCCTTACCCGAATGTCACTAACAGCTAAAACGTCCAGCCCCATCTTGCTGGCAGCCTCTGCCATCTCTGCCTTCTTCCCAGATTAGCCCCCATTGATATTAATAGCTCCCCATCTCACTACCATATGTTTGCCAAGTCGTATCTTAGGAGTCCCTGGTTTGTCAGTTAGAGGTGGGACTCCGTCACCTCCAAAGGTCCGACGCATTTTGCTCTGATTGTTGCCAGCATCATATTTAAAGTACCAGGGAAGCAGGTTGCTAGCCTTACTTGCCCCGAGTCCCATTGGGTTTTCCCCTAACGGCTGAGGGACTAACCGGTGGATTTGGTAGTCTTTGCCGTATGAGCACAAATGTGACCACGACTCAGAATATGTCCGAGATGCCCAGCCTTATTCCAAAGTAACTGGTATCCCGACTGTCGGGACCACTTACTTGGCCACTCATACGTTGCCCGTTGTTCATGAACTAGGACATGACTACAGGAACCCACACCAAATGTTTTGTGAGTAGAATAAAAATTCCAATGGTAAACTTAACTGCTTTTTCGACGTTATATTACCAGCTAACTAAAAATAGGAAAGCCTTCAATCCATTCCACTACATTTAATTAGTATTAAGATTCTTTTACAGGGAGTGCAGTGGAGCTGACGCTGAAATCATTAAGGATTTGATTATGTCATCGCTAGTCCCACTGAACTCTTCTGAACTCTACATGTCATGTGTGGTCTGGCGTCTCCTTACCAGCAACAGGTCCCAGGTTCAAACTAGTCGATTCCCTAAAAAAACACGCTCAGAGCGTCGTTGCGCGAAAGTGGTAGGGAGACACGACTTAGAACAGACAGACACCACGCAGAATGTTAGAATGGTACAAAAGTGGGGTGAGCTACAAGCGACAGATGGTACAGTATATACGAGTCCCATGAGAGAGTCCGCCAATTGCACTGAACTTGCTTCTGATTGGTCGGCATATTCGGGTGCTAGGCGCCAAAACGCCTAAATTCTCTTATTAATTATTTATATACCCTAAATTCTCTTATTAACTATTTATATACTTTCACTGTATTTAACCCAGTTGTTAGTTTGACAATCTCTCATGGTTCCCGTACGAGTCTCTCGATTTTGTTTATTAAATTTCACTAGTTTTGAGAAACGTAAGAGTAACGATATTGCAACCGAAGTCCTTCGGACACCTTCGGTTGACTTTGGCGCGCCTGGGAAACGAAGTACTTTGGCTGCGCTAGTCAGTTTCGAGCGTCCTAGAGGGACGGAAACGTAAGATTGTTTCGGGCGTTCTGAAGGTCTGGTCACACAACTCTGTTTCGGTCTTTCGGAGGGCCGGACGTGTATCTGTCTTTCGGGTGGACATGTCGTACTCCACATCGAAAGTGGATAGAAAAGTTACCGTACAATTAAGAAAGCTATGTCGAGTGTTGTAAAATACAATGTAATGTGTGAATATTTAAATACTAACCAATCACGAAACATTAATGAGAAGGGTCGCCTACCATCATTATCAGTACTACAGATCTTGCCATCTGTAGATACAGATACTAACCTTGGCAAGTGGCATTCCATAAAAAGCACAATCACAGGGTCAAATGGCAGCATAGCAACCTGTGCCAAAGAAGATCCCACGACCGACGAGGTATCTTCTGGGCTGAGGACACAACTTAAGAAAACGACAGATTGGTGGAATGATCGGTTAGGGACTCTTATGCAATCTCTCCAGCTTCCCGATCTGACTTCCAAAGGACATGCATAATTTATAATAGAACCTATAATGGACGACCGTCTGGGAACCTACATGGACAAAATTTTTGGTGCCCCATTGTATTTATAGGCCCGTAATATTCACGTTTGCTTACTAATAATGTTTCCCTAAGTATTTCAAATTACCCGCATGCACAGAGAAAGTTAGGTTTAGTGAAGTGCTGGCCAATAGAGAAAGACCCATGGCTCCAGGATGTTTATCCTTTACGCAACTATCCTGGACTGTATAAATTGCCAGTAGAATACAAGCACGTATCGCTCATATTAGTTTGCTTAGTTTTATTTGTGGCCGAGTTGGGCCTAAGAATTGGTCGCACCGAATTGCACAAGTGAAGTGCTCTTGAACGAGAAGACATTCGGCGAATGGACTGGTCTGTCCGTTCTGTAATACGTTGTATTTCTGGTCTTGCATTCAGGTACAAGAAGTTCTTTTTAGAGCATTTGACAAGACAGCTGTGATGTAATGTGGTGTGAGGTACCGATGACAGATGGTTTATTCGGTACGGGTATGGTAAGAAAGACCGCCTAAATTGTGGTCCTCCTTCGCGATTGGCTGCTGCATTCGGAAGCTGCGTGCCAAAATGACAATTAGACAAATTAAACAGCATATTTACTTCAATGTCAAATTACAGCATCTCTCAATAGCGTACTATTCTATTATTTCACAAGTATTAAGAAACAGCAGAATAATAAACACTGAAAAACGAAAAGGCAGACCAAGCACTTCGGTGATCTTCTGATCGCGCCTAACTTGGATGGAAGGCGGAGTGATTCGGCTGTAATGATCTCCCTTCTTATGTGAAACAAGATGCTGAACTGACACTGTTTGCTGATGATACAAGTATAATTATTAATTCAGTAAAAGAAAGTCGGATAGAAAATGATACAAATAAGGTCTTTGGCAAAGTTATTAATTGGTTTTCTGTGAATGGGCTTGCTCTGAACTTTGAAAAAACACAGTACATCCAATTTTATGCTGCAAAAAGTATAATTCCATCAATAAACTTAACCCATCAAAAGAAGTCAGTAGCCAGGGTAGAGCATACTAAGTTTTTGGTTGTACATATACATGAGAATCTTAATTGGAAAAGTCATATTTTGGATTTCCTAAAGCGACTTGGTTCAGCAACTTTTGCAATCAGAATAATTGCCAATTTTGAGGATGTAGAAATTAGTAAGCTAACATACTTTGCATACTTCCACTCTCTGATGTCATACGGAATAATATTCTGGGGCAACTCAGCACTGAGGCAAAAGGAAATCACTGCTCAAAAGAAAGTAGTTAGAATAATGTGTGGGGTTCATAGTCGCACATCTTGTAGGCATCTGTTTAAAAGGATAGGAATTCTTACAACTGCTTCACAGTACATTTACTCAGTAATGAAATTTTTTCTCAACAACATGGACCAGTTTAAAATCAACAGCGACATTCATGACTACAGTACCAGAAAAAAGAAAGACCTACACTATCGTTTACTGAACCTACCTTTGGCACAGAAAGGGGTAAAATATGCTGGTATAAAACTTTTTCATAAATTACCAGATGAAATAAAATGTCTGACAGACAGCAGTAATAGTTTCAAAAACAAACTGAAATCATACCTCCTTGACAACTCCTTCTATACCATAGATGAATTCTTGAATATGAGTAAATAAATCTGGAGATATAATATATGTATTTTGTGCCATTTAAGGGAATGGGATAGATAATAGAAATATTTAGGTATAACACTATAATGCAAAAAAAACCTTGTTTCTTGTGCGCATTTCTTGTGCATTTGACACGTTCCACATCATAATGGATTACCGTACTATTGCTCAATGGAACACGTAACTTACTAACTAACTCGTCCTGCGGCTTTCTGTATAATGCTAACAAGGGAACCTCCCCATCGCATCCCCCTCAGATTCAGTTATAAGTTGGCACAGTGGATAGGCCAGTTTTTCAAACTGAACACAGATCAATCGAGGAAACAGGAAGAAGTTGTGTGGAACTATGAAAAAAATAAGCAAAATATACAAACTGAGTAGTCCATGCGCAAGATAGGCAACATCAAGGATAGTCTGAGCTCAGGAGCGCCGTGGTCCCGTGGTTAACGTGAGCAGCTGCGGATTGTGAGGTACTTGGTTCAAGTCATACTTCGAGTGAAAAATTTTTTTTCTGAAAGTTATGATGTGTCCGTTCGTTCTTTGACGTCTCTGTTCACTGTAATAAGTTTAGTGTCTGTGTTTTGCGACCGCACCGCAAAACCGTGCGATTAGTAGACGAAAGGAATTGCCTCTCCAATGGTAACCGAGAACATTTGATCGCAAGGTCATAGGTCAACCGATTCCTCCACAGGAAAACACGTCTGATATATTCTATACGACACTGGTGACGGCATGTGCGTCACATGACAGGAATATGTTGTCGACCCACCTAACTTGTACACTTGGCGAATGGGCAAAAACATTCTTCTACCTTTCCCGATTTAGGTTTTCTTGTGGATGTGATGATCACTCCAAAAAAGTGATGAAAACATAAGAGTTTGTCACATAAATTGCAACAACTGAATACAACAGTTTCACAGTCCCACAATTTAAAAAACTTTTGACTCGCGGGAAGACTTCAACCACGGACCTCTCGTTTCGCAGATGCTCACGCTAACCACGGGACCACGGCGCTAGCCGGCCGAAGTGGCCGTGCGGTTAAAGGCGCTGCAGTCTGGAACCGGCAGACCGCTACGGTCGCAAGTTCGAATCCTGCCTCGGGCATGGATGTTTGTGATGTCCTTAGGTTAGTTAGGTTTAACTAGTTCTAAGTTCTAGCGGACTAATGACCTCAGCAGTTGAGTCCCATAGTGCTCAGAGCCATTTGAACCATTTTTGAACCACGGCGCTCCTGAGCTGACACTATCCGTGATGTTGCCTATGTTGCACATGGACTACTCAGTTTGTATATTTTGCTTATTTTTTCATAGTTCCACACAATTTCTTCCTGTTTTCTCGATTGATCTGTGTTCAGTTTTTCAAGGCCTATCCACTGTGCCAACTTATAACTAAATCTGAGGGGGGTGCGATGGGGAGGTTCCCTTGTAAGATGCAAATTCGCGTCCCAGATTTTATTCAATAGAGTTAAATAATTGTCACCCTGTATATAAAAAGAAGCAATATGTTGGTTGACTCTCTTTGGACCGTACGCTCTAGGAAAGTTAATAGTAAACCGCAGAGTGATGCAAATGCATCTCCGTGGCGCTTTCTGTATGAACCTACAACGAAATGCGTTGTTCTGTCCTTGATCTGCTCTATCAATTCTGTCTGGTACGAATACCAAATTATCAAGCGGCATTCCAGTATTTGTCGAACAGGGGCTTTGTAAACTGCGTCCTATGTAGGAGGGGACTACACTTCCTGAGGATTCTCCCAAAGTGCCTGAAGCAGTAGCAAGTGCCTGCAGACGCAATGGGCCGCCTTGTAGCCAGCTGGTGGCGCAGGGTGTGGCGGCGGCTGGAGGAGCCGTAGACCACCTCGGCTGGCGACCGCGCCGCGCCCGGCCTGTGTAATGGGGCTGTCATTCAGGCGAGGCGACGAGCAAACAAGTGCCCGGCCGGCGCCATCTATCACGGCCGCTCCTACATCATCCCGCCATAATTAACCGCGCTCGCGCCCGCGCCACAGACAATATATATGTAAACCTCGCGGCCTAATTACAACTTCTAATTTGGGGCCCGGCTGCGCTTTCTCCACTCGTCTCTGCCACCTTTGGAATTTCGATGCGCGCGCCACGCTACCCGCTTAAAACTGTGCTGGCTGACCATTCAGTTTGTGAGATGTTTTCAAAGCTCTCTGACTTTCAGAAAATTAAGGATGAATTAGAGACGATCAGTTTGGCTTTAGGAAAGGTAAAGCCACCGAAGAGGTAATTCTGACGTTGGGATTAATAATGGAAGCAAGCCTAAAGAGAAATCAAGAAACGTTCATAGGATTTGTCTACCTGGAAAAAGCGTTAGACAATGTCAAATGGTTCAAGATGTTCGAAATTCTGAGAAAACTAGGGGTAAACTATAGGGAGAAACGGGTTACATATGAACAAGAGCCAAGAGGGAATAATAAGACTTGACGACCAAGTTCTCGGATTAAAAAGGGAGTAAGACAGGGGTGTAATCTTTCGCCTCTATTCAATCTGTACGTCGAAGAATCAAATCTCTCTGACTTTCAGAAAATTAAGGACGAGTTAGAGACGACCAGTTTGGCTTTAAGAAAGGTAAATCCACCGAAGAGGCAATTCTGACGTTGGGATTAATAATGGAAGCAAGCCTGAAGAAAAATCAAGAAACGTTCATAGGATTTGTCTACCTGGAAAACGACAACGTCAAATGGTTCAAGATGTTCGAAATTCTGAGAAAACTAGGGATAAGCTATAGGGAGAGACGAGTAACATATGTACAAGCGCCAAGAGGGAGTAATACGACTGGACGACCATGTACTCGGATTAAAAAGGGAGTAAGACAGAGATGTAATTTTTTACCCCTATTCAATCTGTACGTCGAAGAATCAATAAAGGAAAAAGAAGAAAGGTTCAAGAGTGGGGTTAAAATTCTAGGCGACAGGGTAGCAACGATAAGATTCTCAGATAACATTGCTGTACTGAGGTGAAAGTCAAGAAGAATTACGTGATCTCCCAAATGGAATCAACAGTCTAATGAGTACAGAATATAAAGGAGCAGAAGGAAATTAGTGTTTAACGTCCCGTCGACAACGAGGTCATTAGAGACGGAGCACAAGCTCGAATTATGGAAGGATTGGGAAGGAAATCGGCCGTGCCCTTTCAAAGGACCATCCCGACATTTGCCTGAAACTATTTAGGGAAAGCACGGAAAACCTAAATCAGGATGGCCGGAGACGGTTTTGAACCGTCGTCCTCCCGAATTCGAGTCCAGTGTGCTAGCCGCTGCGCCACCTCGCTCGGTGAGTACAGAACATTGATTGAGAGTAAATCGAAGAAAGACGAAAGTACTGAGAAGTAGCAGAAATGAGAATAGCGACAAACTTATCACGTTGATGGTCAAGAAGTAGATGAAATAAGGAAATCTACTACCTAGGCAGCGAAATAACCAATGACGGACGGAGCAAGGAGGATACCAGAAGCACTGGCAAAAAGCGCATTCCTGGCCAAGAGAAGTCTGTTGATGTCAAACATAGGCCTTAATCTGAGGAAGAAATTTCTGAGAACGTACGTCTGTAGCACAGCACTATATATGGTAGTAGAACATGGACTGTGGGAGAACGGGAACAGAAGAGAATGGAAGCATTTGATATGTGGTGCTACAGACGAATGTTGAAAATTAGGTGAACTGGTATGGAATGAGGAGGTTCTGCACAGAATCGGAGAGGAAAGGAATATGTGAATAATGCTTTCAACGAGAAGGGACAATATGATAGGACATCTGTTAAGACTTCGTGGAATGACGTCTGTGGCACTACAGGGAGCTGTAATGGGCGAAAACTGTAGACAGATATTGGAATACATCCAGAAAATAGCCGAGGACGTAGGTTACGAGTGCTACTCTGAAAGGAAGAGGTTGGCACAGGAGAGGAATTCGTTTCGGTCCGCATCGAACCAGTCAGAAGCCTGATGACTCAAAAAAAGGTGACTTCCAGTGACTGAGACGCTCATACTTAGAGGAGCTGAAACGCTTGCGTTCTTTATATGAAATAATTTCTACTGCTTCAGTCACATTTTTGCTAATACTTAATTAGCACGACGCGTTTCGGCAGCATGTTGCTATTATCAAATGCATCCATCTACAAGTGGATTACATTAATCTGAAGTGTGATTAGGTTTGTTTGCGCTGTGTGTGCCAGTGAAGTTACGTATCAAAATACAATCCTGCTCAGAAAGATACATATATTTTAGTGTGTACATGAAGAGATTTGCAAAATGATTCAAATGGCTCTGAGCACTATCGGACTTAACATCTGAGGTCATCAATCCCCTAGAACTTAGAGCTACTTAAACCTAACTAACCTAAGGACATCACACACATCCATGCCCGAAGCAGGATTCGAACCTGCGACCGTAGCGGTCGTTCGGTTCCAGACTGAAGCGCCTAGTACCGCTCGGCCACTTAGGCCGGTAAAGTGATTTGCATAGTTAGATCATTTCATTAGTGCATTTACTTGTATTTTTGTTAGAAATTTAGTTGTCTAATACACAGAGCACAGTGACAAACATATCATAGCTTAAAACTCTTACACATAGATGTTTACATCATTTCAAAGATTCTTAACTGTTAAGATGAGTTATTTGATTGCTGAGCTACTAATATATAGTGAAGATGAAACCTTTCTGTATACGCGCCTCTGTGTCATGGCACAAATTAGTTAACATGATTATTTGGTAAAGACATTTTTTTTATTGCTGAAGAGGATATTTGCAATGAAATAAGCATTCAACATTGGAGAAGGTTCCGAAAGAAATAAATACTGCTATTTTCCTGTTTATCACTTAGTAATATGTTGCCATGTCCAGTGCCATGAATGAAAATTTCTAATTCTTCATTTAAGTCCATTTGGTGTCCTTGTCCATTTTCTGTAATGTATAAAGATCATCCAAAATACCGTCGATATTGTGACCAGTATCCTTTATGAGGGTGGTTAATGAAGATTTATTATAATTTTTTGTGTAGCAGGCGTTTATATGATCACGGTAGCTTTTCTGGAAATTTCTCCCAGTTTGGCCTCCATAGATGGCTTTGCATGTACGAGTACTACATACTGTTTTATAAATGCCTGATTGTGCATGTTTATCTGTATGTGTGTTTATGTTGTGTCTCACTGTGTGTTGCAGTCTGTTACGTGTTCTGAAGGCAGTGTTAATGTTTTGGAGTCTGAAAATGTTTACTGTTTACAGGAGAGTTTGCCTATAAATGGTATGCAAGCGGTGGGTCTCTTTTCATTCAACGTACACACTGCAATATATGTATCTTTCTGCACAGGTTTCGATTTAGATAGACGCTGAAAAATATCCACGGCGCCATCCGATAAGCCGTTCGGCAGACTCTTCCAGCGTCTGAGAGACACAGCTACCCTTACACCTCGGAAGACTGACAGTGGAACGTCCCGCATGGTCCGTACGTCGTACGTGGAGAAGCGTGTGTTACGTTTGGTGGAAGAAACCCCTGGGAGCAGTGTGCGACAAATGGCAGCAACAGAAGGCGTGTCTCTTTTTATCCGGGGGGGGGGGGGGGGGGGGGGGGGTTGAACAACTGCTGTACCCGTATATTCTTCATCTGCTTCTTCAGGCCACGGGGTCATCATGGAAGAATGTTCTGTCAGTGGCTGTTGCAGAACTGTGCTGCAGATACAGTGTTCACTTCCACGATCTTATTTACCGATGAGACAGGGTTCACAATGGATGGTGTGAATTTCTATAAGCAACATGTACGGGCAGATGTAAATCCCCGAGCAATTCAGGTAAGATGGCATCGACACCGGTTCTCAATCAACGTATGGACAAGCGTACTTGGCGATAGATTTATAAGGCCATGTGTGCTCTGATATGAAACTTCCTGGCAGATTAAAACTGTGTGCCGGACCGAGACTCAACTCGGGAACTTCGCCTTTCGCGGGCAAGTGCTCTACCATCTGAGCTACACAAGCACGACTCATGCCCCGTCCTCACAGTTTTACTTCTGCCCGTATCTCATCTCCTACCTTCCAAACTTTACAGAATCTCTCCTGCGAACCTTTCATTCTAGTTCTGGAAGGTTCGCAGGAGAGCTTCTGTAAAGTTTGGAAGGTAGGAGATGAGGTACTGGTAGAAGTAAAACTGTGAGGACGGGGGGTGAGTAGTGCTTGGGTAGCTCAGATGTTAGAGCACTTGCACGCGAAAGGCAAAGGTCCCGAGTTCGACTCTCGGTACGGCACACAATTTTAATCTGCTAGGAAGTTTCAGTGAACGATGATTAACGTAACTTGTAGAATTCCCAGTATGGATCTTCTGGCCGGCGACTAGGCTATAGCACAATCCTGATGAACCAGCCCGGGGGCTGTTAACACGCCGCGCAAAATACACATGGATCTGACCGACCATCCTGCCTCGCAAGTTAGTGCACAACACGTTACACTTTACGAGCATATCACTACACTGTATCCACATCCAATAAGTTAAATTTTATTACACACATCAAAACAAGTTTTGCATCACCACGATTCCGAGAGTTCCGGAACCTGTACAGAAAATCAGAATAGAGATCAACATAAACCTCATTTCCACCCTTCTTACTGCTCAAGAAAACTACACATTGCGTATTGTACAACCATACAGTGAGACCTTTGTAGATGATGATCCAGACTGCTGTGCGCACCGTTTCCTCTAATCCCCAATAGCACGTCGGCTTGCATTGATGCATGCCTGTATTCGTCGTGGCATACTATCCACAAGTTCACCAAGGCACTGTTGGTCCAGATTGTCCCACTCCTCAGCAGCGATTCGGCGTCGATCCCTCAGAGTGATTGGTGGGTCACGTAGTCCATAACCAGGCAGGTTCCATAGGGTTCATGTCTGGAGAACATGCTGGCCACTCTAGTCGAGCGATGTCGTTATCCCGAAGGAAGTACTGGCTCTAAGCACTATGCGACTTAACTTCTGAGGTCATCAGTCGCCTAGAACGTAGAATTAATTAAACCTAACTAACCAAAGGACATCACACACATCCATGCCCGAGGCAGGATTCGAACCTGCGACCGTAGCGGGCGCTCGGTTCCAGACTGTAGCGCCTAGAACCGCACGGCCACTCCGGCCGGCCCGAAGGAAGTCATTCACAAGATGTGCACGATGGGGGCGCGAATTGTCGTCCATGAAGACGAATGCCTCGCCAACGTGCTGCTGACATGGTTGCACTGTCGGTCGGAGGATGGCATTCACGTATCGTACAGCCGTTACGACGCCTTCCATGACCATCAGTGGCGTACGTCGTCCCCACATAATGCCACCCCAAAACAATAGGGAGCCTCCACCTTGCTGCACTCGCTGTACAGTGTGCCTAAGGCGTTCAGCCTGACTTGGTTACCTCCAAACATGTCTCCCTCCAAACACGACTCCGACTCGTTGAATGCTTATGTGACACTCATCGGTGAATAGAACGTGATGCCAATCCCGAGCGATCCATTCGGCATGTTGTTGGGCACATCTGTACCGTACTGAACCATGTTGTGGTTGCAAAGATGGACCTCGCCATGGACGTCGGGAGTGAAGTTGCGCATCATGCAGCGTATTGTGCACAGTTTGAGTCGTAACACGACGTCCTGTGGCTGCACGAAATGCATTATTCAACATAATGGCGTTGCTTTCAGGGTTCCTCCGAGCCATAATTCTTAGTTAGCGGTCATCCACTGCAGTAGAAGCCCTCGGGCGGCCTGAGCGAGGCATGTCATCAACAGTTCCTGTCTGTCTGTATCTCCTCCATGTCCGAATAACATCGCTGTGGTATACTCCCTTGTTGAGATCCCTTCCTGGCATAAAGTAACAATGCGGACGCGATCGAACCGCGGTACTGAACGTCTAGGCATGGTTGAACTACAGACAACACGAGCCGTGTACCCCCTTCTGGTGGAATGAGTGGAACTGGTCGGCTGTCGGACCCCCCTCCGTCTAATAGGCGCTGCTCATGCATGGTTGTTCACATCTTTGGGCGGGTTTAGTGACATCTCTGAACAGTCAAAGGGATTGTGTCTGTGATACAAAATCCACAGTCAACGTCTATCTCCATGAGTTCTGGGAACCGTTTTTATGTGTGTATTTGCTCTCGTTTCTCGATGCGAAACGGTTAAACCAATACTACGCTTTCTCTTCAGTTACAGACAGTGAAGTTCACTTTGGACTTGCGTTGCTGCGTTTTTGTGGTGATGGTGATGGTAGTGGTAATGTGTAGGCTGCTCAAGACTGAGGTCGACAGCTCCCTTCATAACGAACCGGGACATAGTGCTTAATTATTTTCGAAAATTTAGCACGAAAAATTAAATATAATACTCAACCACCTTGCTACACTCTTTCTCAATCGCACCCACACTTTCATACAGAATAACAAAATACGTATGCCTCGAGCCGTTTTATTGTTAAGAAACACAGACTACATCTCTGCAACATGTACAGCAATGTAACAGGGAAGTGTGCCTGGTTGATGAACCAATCACCCTCAGAAACCAGTATGAAAGTCAGACGTCACACAAAATCTTAAAACGCGGACTACTGTGATTCATCGTGTCCTAAAATAGAGGACACTACAGATGGTGAACCGGTTGCAAACCTCATATCTTCATATTAGACGCGTACTTTTAAAAAGTGGTGTGTGTACATCTTTACACTACAAGCTCTGCATCCTGGTGGATCCTCCAGAATTTGAGCCTCTGAGGACATTGCCCTACCAGGAGGTGCATTACGAGTAGTTCCTCCCTTGGTTACGAATAGTTCCTCCCTTGGTTCACTGACCGCAACTTATTGGTACTAAGCCCTAGCCACTGCTCCTGTGTCTCAACAGCGAGGTAATTTCTTGTACAGAGATACCATACTGGTAAATTGTATTTTCCAAGGAGGCGACCTTAGCTGCTTTATCTGTTATGCCATTACAATAAATTCTCACGTGTCAGCAGAATGACAACGTTTGCCTTGATCCTTTAAGAGGAAAAGTGTCTCCCGAATCATCTGAATATACAGGGTGGGCCATTAAGTCAGCTGTCACTAGTAATCCTTAGACGTTGATAATAACTAGTGTTCAGTTATGAAATCGACTAGTTTGTAGTACGCTTAAGTCAGCTGATTCCAAGAATAAGGGGTTGTTTCTTATTACCTGAGAAATAATTTCAGAAAAGCGTGTACTTGTTTTGCAAACGTATTGGAATCTTGACCACAATTAGAATGATGTTTGATATTTTTCTGTGGAACGTTTTCTAAACACCCAACTCCATTCCGGCAATATATTCGCAAAATTAAGATTTGAAGAGACCGAGTCAGTAATGGAGCTTCCTCGTTCTGATAGACTAAAGCCTGTTACTACAAAAGACAATCGTAATGTTTTAGTGCAATGTTTTGTGCACTCGCCGACTAAATCTCACACAAAAGCGTCCAAGGAATATGATATAGCAAGAAACAGCCTACGTAAGATTCAGAGAAAGCTGAGACTGAGTCCACATTACCTGAAAGCCTAAATGAAGATGATCCAGAGAGGCATATGAAATTCTGCGAGTTGTACAGAATCCGTCAAGGAACCGATCCTTAGTTTTACTCAACCATTCTTTGAACAAACAGTCCTGTTGGAAGAACATCCGCAACTGAGCATTATACCAGGGGTTGAAAATACCGCTTCAGTTGTAAATTTCTTTTATTATCACGACCGGTTTCGGGCTCTCATAAGCCCATCCTCAGGTGTCGCCCCCTATGATCGCAGAACAGGAACAAAACAAAATAGCACATTAGTGTGTATACATTTTTTTATTTAATGTACACTGAAGAGCCATAGAAACTGGTACACCTGCCTAATATCGTAGAGGGCGCCCGCGAGCACTCAGAAGTGCCACAACACGACGTCTCATGGACTCGACTAACGTCTGAAATAGTGCTGCAGGGAACTGACACCATAAATCCTGCAGGGCTGTCCATAAATCCGTAAGAGTACGAGGGGATGGAGATCTCTTCTGAACAACACGTTGCAAGGCATCCGAGATATGCTCAATAACATTCATGTCTGTGGAGTTTGGTGGCCAGCGGAAGTTTTTAAACGCAGAAGACTGTTGCTGGAGCCACTCTCTAGCATTTCTGAAAGTGTGAGGAGTCGCATTGTCCTGCTGGAATTGCCCAAGTCCGTCGGAGTGCAATGGACATGAATAAATGCAGGCGATCAGACAGGATGCTTACGTCCGTGTCACCTGTCGGAGTCGTATCTAGACGTATCGGGGTTCCCATATCACTCCAACTGCACACTTCCCACACCATTACAGAGCCTCCACCAGCTTGAACTGAAATGCAGGGTTCATGGATTCATGACGTTGTCTCCATACGCGTAAGCGTCCATCAACTCTATACAATTTGAAACCAGACTCGTCTGACAAGGCAACATCTTTCCAGTCATCAATAGTCCAATGTCGGTGTTGGCGGGTACAGGAGGTGCGTAAAGCTTTGTGTCGTGCAGTTATCAAGGGTACACGTGTGGGCCTTCGGCTTCGAAAGCCCATATCGGTGATGTTTCGTTGATTGGTTCGCACCCTGACTCTTGTTGATGGCCCAACATTGAAATCTGTAGCAATTTGCGGAAGAGTTGCACTTCTGTCACGTTGAACGATTCTCTTCAGTCGTCTTAGGTCCCGTTCGAGTAGGATCTTTTTCCGACCGCATCGATGTCTGTGATTTGATGTTTTACTGGATTCCTGATATTCACGGCACACTCTTGGAACGGTCGTAAGGGAAAATCCCCACTTCATCGCTACCTCGGAGATGCTTGTCCATCGCTCGTGCGCCGTCTATAACACCACGTTCAAATTCACTTAAATTTTGATAACAAGTGAAGCAGCAGTAACCGATCTAACAACTGCGCCAAACACTTGTTGTCTTATATAGGCGTTGCCGACCGTAACACCGTATTCTGCCCGTTTACATATCTCTGCATTTGAATACACATGCCTGTATCAGTTTCTTTGCCGCTTAAATAATGTAACGGTAAATCTCTAATTTCGTATTCTGTACTACAAATGAGTACCATATTTGAACACGGTTGCATCAATACTGCATATTCATGAAAGTTCTTTTCATGAATCATAGGCACTGTAGTTCTTATCTGCAGATTTCTTGCCCATTCCAGGTACTACCAACCTTTCCAATCTAATATAAATATCTTGTAAATTATAGATTGCAGCCATCGGTAGTCCTTTTTAAATTTTATTTTGCAAATCTAGATTTCTGCTAGAAGCTAGTCATTCTTTAGACCCGTGATGCAGGTTTTACGGTAATGGCTCCACGGCGATTGCGTACAGCGTCGTAGAAAGGGGGCAGCCTTGTCTCACTGATTGCTTCATCGGGACTTGTGAGCTGAGTTCTCTATTAATTTTGATTCGAGAGGAAGTTCCGACTATACATTTGCGTATGATCTGAATGAAATGAGCACTGAATCCAATCCGTTGCATTACAGTGAATAGAAAGTTGTGGTTGATGCGGTCAAATGCCTTATCAAAGTCTAAAAACATGAGACCACCATTTCATTTACATAGCCACGACAAATATTTGTATCCCGATATTCACATAATGCATTAGACATAGATCTCCATGGAACAGCATTCATTTGATAAGGACCAAGTATCTTCGGCAGTACCGTCTTCATTCTACTATTTAAGAGTCGGGTGAAGATTTAATAGTCGGAATTGAGCAGAGTTAGTGGTCGAAAATCCTTCACCGTACTGCTACGTAGTTTTTTGGGGATCAGGACAATCAGTCCTTCCGTGAACTGAGATGGCTTCTGCGCGTCTCCCATTATTTCACTGCATATTTTGGTGAACTCCGGTCCTATGACGTGCGAAAAGCAAGCATAAAATTCTATGGGTAGGCCATCTAAACCAGCCGATTTCCTTGTAGGTGAATCTTTGATTGTGGTAAATACTTCTCAGTTATGTTGGCTACAAGGTCGGCATTGTCAGTCGGATGGACCGTGGGTTGAATGTGGGATAAAAGCAGCTCATTTGCCGTCGAATCAGTCGCCGACGCGGCGTAAAAATCTGTATAATGTCGCACCACGTAGTTTTTTACTGTGACTTGTTTATCGTATTCGTTCCCCTGTTCATCACTGAGAGTATGGAGTAACTTCTGTTTACCTCTCTTGGCTTCCCGGACCACGTGATATACGGACGTATTCTCCTGCGTCAGTTCAATGCTCGAACTTTTTCCCCTCTAGAGATTGTCTTACCAACGCTGTTATTTTTGCTTTAGTGCGTTTTATTCTAGAGCTGTTTGCTACTAATCCCGTGGGGTCATCATATAGTTCGCGGAGGCAAAGAAAGTGATACTCCAAGGTTCGTTTTCGCCAGTACGCTTTCATGCGACCATATCGTGCGATGCTTGTTTTTATCTGCCATTTTGCAGACTGTAGCCACCCGTGATGCGTGTTGGATATCTGGATTGCGGCCGAAGGCATCGCTGCTATTTATCATGGATCTCCTGTTTCAGTTCTGCGTCCTGCGTTTAACTGCCATACGCCCCTTCCCAGGGATGTTTTTTGCTTAGTGTGCTGCGCGATTATATGAAATGCGCAGTGATCCGAGAAGTTAAGAGGCCAAATTTCGCAGTCAATTACATTATGGATAAAGCCTTTCGTTATATACAGCCTGTCTGCTTGCCGAATTACTGGATGCGTACGTGTATCCTCGGTTGTGCGGACGAAGATGGCACCAAGTATCTATCATATCTAGTCTATTAGTTAACAACAACAGCTCCTCGCAAAAGTTGAAGTTCGGGACTTGATCTTCTAGACGCAATACGCAGTTAAAATCTCCACCCAAAATCATGTCCAAACGAGGATCTGTTACTAATGGGACAATTTCGTCCCGGGACAGGTTGCTCCTTGCTCATTTTCCGCTGGATCCGGAGGGAACATATACATTAACTAGTAGTAGATCATATATTTTTCCAGTTAAGCCCCGTCCAGATTCAAGTATAGCTTGTGCTGTACATGGTATGCCATATTTGAACAATATTCCCGTTCTACATTCATTGCCTATGTTTAAGATTGCCTCATATCCGTACACATCCTCTAGCTTCGTCGTAACTACCTCTTTTAACATCTCTGTGTCAATGTCGGTATATAAGTAGTCCTTCAGAGATTGTAACTTTACGTCAGAAACTATTCACTTGACATTGAGAGTGGCAATTTCGTACGCCTGCGTCATTCGGTAGTCCTACTAATCGGATTCAGTGTCGTCAGACCACGCACTTACCTTATCAGGTCCAGGGTGGTCAAACGTTTCCATTGTTTCTTCAATTGGAGGGGCGAGGTTCATATGTACGTCATGATTCGTGTTTGGGATGTCTGGTTTTTCGACGTCTACCACGTCATGCTTTCCGCTTCGATTTGTTTTGAGAATTTATTTTTTGGTTCAAATGGTTCAAATGGCTCTGAGCACTATGGGACTTAACATCTGAGGTCATCAGTTCCCTAGAACTTAGAACTACTTAAAAGTAACTAACCTAGGGACATGACACACATCCATGCCCGAGGCAGGATTCGAACCTGCAACCGTAGCAGTTGCGCGGTTCCGGACTGAAGCGCCTTGAACCGCTCGGCCACCGCGGCCGGTGGAGATTTTGCTCCAGTTCTTGAGTCCCTTCAGGGCTCTGTATTAGAGTTTGCCATTTAGGTTTCACCAGCTGCTGTCTGCTGTTGTCTTTCTCAGTATTCTTAAAATCTTCTGAAAGAATGTTGTTTTGAGCCAAAATATCACCCGTGTTCTTAGTGGGCGATGGTGCCAATAGAGAAATCCGTTCACTATGAGGCTGCTCATTCAGGGTTGGTTCTTGCATAATGTCATTCTCAACAGCGGAGGAATCGGAGAATTTACGGTGGTTACCAACATCTTTCGGGGTCTGCTGTGTTGAAACCGTTACAGCTGTCACGATTTCCTTAGGTTCGAGTGGTCTCTTTTCTGTTGTGTCAGTGGTGGAAATCTGGGCTTTTGGTCGGGTTGGATGGTTCTCGGTGTTCACATAAGGGCTTGGGGTCAGGACTTGGCCGCGGGCAGCCGTAGCGCAAGTCGCTGGCAGCGCAGTCATAGCCGGCCGTCGCGGCGCCTCGCCAGCCAGCAGCTGCGCCACTCGCCGCTGTAAACACTCAGCGCGGACGTGGCCGGGAGAGTTGCACGCCGCGGACGTCCTCGGCTGACCGTCGTATATAACGATACCTCGGTATCCACAGACGCTGATGTACGACGATACATGCTCGTGCAAGTCGACCTTTAATTGTCTCATTCCCCTGAGCACTTGGAATTTACGTGCATGGGACAACCGTTCTGCAACATTACTGAGAACTTTCCCGTACGGCGCTATCACTGCGTTTATCTGTTCCCCTAGTACTTCGAATGGCAGTTCGAATATCCTAATCGTCCACACCCTGCACGTGTTATGATGACTTCACCTACATTTCCATCACAATGTTTTAAACTTCATAATTCCTCCGCAAGACTCAACTATTTTGTCGCACAAGTCAGCATCCTTCAGTCTGACAAATACAACGCTGCCCACTATCGAAAGATGCATTCCAATTACATCCTCTGAATCAAGTTTCACTTCCTATCCCAACCAATCTTCGATTTCGTGTAGTTTAGGTCCAGCGCAATTAGGATCAAACGATAATTTCAAAGTATCTTTTCTGTTCAAGTCGGCCATCACGGTATCATATTTCAAATTTCAATAAGCGTAGAATTTCTGCAACACTGCAAGAAGCACTGTGACTTACCACGCCGAAGCACAGCAGACCGCGGCGCACGAAACTCACCACACGTCCGCACAGCAGGGCTGACGTGGCGAGACAGCCTTCGGAGACACAGAGGATAGTGTGACTGCAGGGACTTATCTCTGGTACGCTCCCCGTGGGACCCACATTTCCAACTTACTGTTCACTCTCTACATTTGTAGTGCCCCTGCCCACTATACTCATTACTGGCGGCAGTCAAACTACCGATTCCCGTAAGAGTTTGGGCAATGTGAGTGCATCCGCACTGAACAAGATCATTGGCCGGTAAGCCTTATCTATATGGAGATGGTATCTGTTCTCTCGGACATGTCCGAAAGAACATACCATCTCCGTATAGATTTGGATATGGTTGTATCTACAGGGTGTTACAAAAAGGTGCGGCCAAACTTTCAGGAAACATTCCTCACACACAAATAAAGAAAAGATGTTATGTGGACATGTGTCCGGAAACGCTTAATTTCCATGTTAGAGCTCATTTTAGTTTCGTCCACCTACGCTCAATGGAGCACGTTATCATGATTTCATACGGGATACTCTACATGTGCTGCTAGAACATATGCCTTTACAAGTACGACACAACATGTGGTTCATGCGCGATGTAGCTCCTGCACATTTCAGTCGAAGTGTTCGTACGCTTCTCAACAACAGATTCGGTGATCGATGGATTGGTAGAAGCGGACTAATTCCATGGCCTCCACGCTCTCCTGACCTCAACCCTCTTGACTTTCATTTATGGGGGCATTTGAAAGCTCTTGTCTACGCAACCCCGGTACCAAATGTAGAGACTCTTCGTGTTCGTATTGTGGACGGCTGTGATACAATACGCCATTCTCCAGGGCTGCATCAGCGCATCAGAGATTCCAAGCGACGGAGGTTGGATGCGTGTATCCTCGCTAACGGAGGACATTTTGAACATTTCCTGTAACAAAGTGTTTGAAGTCACGCTGGTACGTTCTGTTGCTGAGTGTTTCCATTCCATGATTAACGTGATTTGAAGAGAAGTAATAAAATGAGCTCTAACATGGAAAGTAAGCGTTTCCGGACACATGTCCATATAACATATTTTCTTTCTTTGTGTGTGAGGAATGTTTCCTGAAAGTTTGGCCGTGCCTTTTTGTAACACCCTGTATACTGCATATTCATGAAAGTCTAATACAGCCTTGTGTCATTTCTATCATTGCAAATAACAGTTACGAGATGCAACACGAACATACACTACTGGCCATTAAAATTGCTGCACCACGAAGATGACGTGCTACAGACGCGAAATTTAACCGACAGCAACAAGATGCTATGATATGCAAATGATTAGCTTTTCAGAGCATTCACACAAGGTTGGAGCCGCTGGCGACACCTACAGCGTGCTGACATGAGGAAAGTTTCCATCGATTTCTCATACACAAACAGCAGTTGACCGGCGTTTCCTGGTGAAACGTTGTTGTGATGCCTCGTCTAAGGAGGAGAAATACGTACCATCCCGTTTCCGACTTTGATAAAGGTCGGATTGTAGCTAACAAGATTGCGGTTTATCGTATCGCGACATTGCAGCTCCCTTTGGTCTAGATCCAATGACTGTTAGCAGAATATGGAATCGGTGAGTTCAGGAGGGTAATACGGAACGCCGTGCTGGATCCCAACGGCCTCGTATCACTAGCAGTCGAGATGGCAGGCATCTTATCCGCATGGCTGTAACGGATCGTGCAGCGACGTCTCGATCCCCGAGTCAACACATGGGGACGTCTGCAAGACAACAACCATCTGCACGAACAGTTCGACGACGTTTGCAGGAGCGTGGACTATCAGGTCGGAGACCGTGGCTGCGGTTACCCTTGACACTGCATCACAGACAGGAACGCCTGCGATGGTGTACTCAACGATGAACCTGGGTGCACGAATGGCAAAACGTCATTTTTTCAGATGAATCCAGGTTCTGTTTGCAGCATCATGATGGTCGCATCCGTGTTTGGCGACATCGCGGTGAACGCACATTGGAAGCGTGTATTTGTCTTCGCCATACTGGCGTATCACCCGGCGTGGTGGTATGGGGTGCCATTGGTTACACGTCTCGGTCACCTCTTGTTCGCATTGACGGCACTTTGAACAGAGGACGTTACATTTCAGAGCCATGGCTGTACCCTTCATTCAATCCCTGCGAAACCCTACGTTTCAGCAGGATAATGCACGACCGCATGTTGCAGGTCCTGTACGGGCCTTTCCGGATACAGAAAATGTTCGACTGCTGCCCTGGTCAGCACATTCTGCATATCTCTCACCAACTGAAAACGTCTGGTCAATGTTGGCCGAGCAACTGGCTCGTCACAATACGCCAGTCACTACTCTTGATGAACTGTGGTATCGTGTTGAAGCTGCTTGGGCAGCTGTGCCTGTACACGCCATCCAAGCTCTGTTTGACTCAATGCGCAGGCGTATCATGGCCGTTATTACAGCCAGAGGTGGTTGCTCTGGGTACTGATTTCTCAGGATCTATGCACCCAAATTGCGTGAAAATGTAATCACATGTCAGTTCTAGTATAATTTAACTGTCCAATGAATACCAGTTTATCATCTGCATTTCTTCTTGGTGTAGCAATTTTAATGGCCAGTATTGTATTTGGTGACAGTGCTGTATGAGAATGATGGAAATCACAACTCCCTGCTGCCAACTGTGAGACAGAATGAGGGCTCTTCTTACCCACTGTGTGCCTCCATCGGGGAACGACACGCGCTCTGTAAAAGTAACGTAGACTCGGCACGAAAGTCACTCACATTACTGCACTTGTATCTAATGGAAAATGTTGTCTGATATGTTATGGTAAGTAGAATGCTTCATGCACAGAACACATGATAGCAGTGTTTCACTCCAGTGGCAGGTAGGGATGGCAAAGAAGATATCGATATATCAGAACATTACGCTAATCGATACCATTAAATATTTGCCCATCCCTATAAATGGCTTACCTGTAGCCTACTTAGTATATTCCTGCTGGGTAGGTGTTATGGATACGCTGAGGAGCAGTTAGGAAGTAGGTGCAGGTGAATTTGGTAGAATGATTACATCGCTCCTACTCTATTGCCCTCAAGATCGCAGCCTGTATAGTGTACTCTAGAAATAACACTTCGCAGCCGATGGAACTGCTCCGCTTAGAGCCGTGCGCCACTTGTACGAACGCAACAAACTATCACTAGTACCGGCGCCACCTCTGCGCCGGGGCGAGAAATCGTCTCACTGCTGTTGCTCTCGCTCGCGGTCATCAGGGGCCGCTCGTTAGCCGTGGCTGCCAGGCAGAGCTGTGGGCCGCTACGATCTGCGGTCGGCTCCAGCGACGCCCCCACGGCTGGCCGCGGCGAAGGAGCTGACGCGCCGCCGCATCCCCCGCCAGGCCCCGCCCGGCGTCGCCCGGGGGTGGTTTTCGCACCGGGCCAACGCCGTGTTATTACAACCCCATAAACCACGCACGCCGGCCGCAGGCGCATCCTCGTGGCCGTAATTACTATTATTTGGAGGCGAAAGCCATAAAGAGGGGGCCGGGCCCCTAATGGGCGCGTTTGATCCGCTCGCTTCGCGATAGTCAGAGTCCGACTCTGGCCGCATCGTAACGAAGCCGACGGGGCCCCGAGTTTAGTGCCCGTCTCCAGCCCAGGACGGGCGGGCGCGCGCTCCAGCTCTCCCGCTTATAATTAGGTCGGCCACTCCACCTGCTGCGTACCTAGTCGCTTTCTGGGCCCGCGCTATGCATAGCGTGCCTGCCTGAACGCGCCACCAGACAGTAAAGGAACCACTCGCTTTTTGGCTACAGTTATTGCCTACAGGAAACATTACGGCACTTTAGCTGACATGTGTTCGTGGTATTAGCTGGTACGTGACCTCCGATAATAAACCCGTGGTTTTCGGAAAGATATCATCCACACAATTCTGAAGACTGCAACGGCTGGCGTCTCCGAGTATGGTCGCACAATCAGCTTAACAGGTCATGCATCCAAGTAGCTGAAAAGAGCACTATACAGAAGAGTGGAAAAGAAAATTGAGGATGTGTTAGACGACAATCAGTTTGGCTTTAGGAAAGGTAAGGGTACCAGAGAGGCAATTCCGACGTTGTAGTTGATAATTGAAGCAAGACTAAAGCAAAATCGGAACACGTTCAGAGGATTTGTAGCCCTTGAAAAATCGTTCGACAGTGTAAAATGGTGCAAGCTGTTAGAAATTCTGAGAAAAACTGGGGTAAGCTATGGGGAGAGACGGGTAATATACAATATATACAAGAGCCAAGAGGGAATAATAAGAGTGGACGACCGAGAACGAAGTGCTCGGATTAAAAAGGGTGCAAGAGAGGGTTGTAGTCTTTCCCCGCTAATGTTCAATCTGTACATCGGAAAGCAATGAAGAAAAATAAAAGAAAGGTTCAGGAGTGGGATTAAAAGGATATCAATGATACGATTGGCTGATGAGATTGCTATCCTGAGTGAAAGTGAAGAAGAATTACATGATCTCCCGAAAGGAATGAACAGTCTAATGAGTACAGAATATGGACAGAGAGTAAATCGAAGAAAGACGACAGTAAAGAGCAGTAGCAGAAATGAGAACATCGAGAAACTTAACATCAGGATTGATGATCACGAAGTAGACGAAGTTAAGGTACTGTGCTACCGTGGCAGCAAAACAACCAATGACGGTCGGAACAAGGAGGACATCAAAAGCAGACGAGCAATGTAAGAAAGGGCAATCCTGGCCAAGAGAAGTCCACTGGTATCAAACATAGGCCTCAATTTGAGGAAGAAATTTCTGAGAATGTACGTGTGGAGCACAGCATCGTATTGAAGTGAAACATTGACTGTGGGAAAACCGGAGCAGAAGAGAATCGAAACATCTGAGGTGTGGTGCTACAGACGAATGTTGAAAGTTAGATGGACTGATAAGATAAGGAACGAGGAGGTTTTGCGCAGAATCGGAGAGGAAAGGAATATGTGGTAAGGGGTAGGGAGAGGATGATAGGACATCTGTTAAGCCTTCATCAGGGAATGACTTTAATGATATTAGAGGGAGCTGTTGAGAGCAAAAACTGTAAAGGAAAGCAGAGTTGGAATACATCTCAGATGAAGACGTTGGCACAGAAGAGGAATTCGCGACATTCGTACTTACGTTAGTTTTACAGGGCACAACAGAAGTTTTCCGTAACTCGACACCTTCCTGTTACTCGACAAGGCGAGTTTCCACCCTTTCCATATAAATCATGGACCAGTTCTTTTTCCAACTTCTCATTATATCGTAAAATACAAATGCAGTAAATCCTTTTCCTAATTCCATTATACACTCCTGGAAATGGAAAAAAGAACACATTGACACCGGTGTGTCAGACCCACCATACTTGCTCCGGACACTGCGAGAGGGCTGTACAAGCAATGATCACACGCACGGCACAGCGGACACACCAGGAACCGCGGTGTTGGCCGTCGAATGGCGCTAGATGCGCAGCATTTGTGCACCGCCGCCGTCAGTGTCAGCCAGTTTACCGTGGCATACGGAGCTCCATCGCAGTCTTTAACAATGGTAGCATGCCGCGACAGCGTGGACGTGAACCGTATGTGCGGTTGACGGACTTTGAGCGAGGGCGTATAGTGGGCATGCAGGAGGCCGGGTGGACGTACCGCCGAATTGCTCAACACGTGGGGCGTGAGGTCTCCACAGTACATCGATGTTGTCGCCAGTGGTCGGCGGAAGGTGCACGTGCCCGTCGACCTGGGACCGGACCGCAGCGACGCACGGATACACGCCAAGACCGTAGGATCCTACGCAGTGCCGTAGGGGACCGCACCGCCACTTCCCAGCAAATTAGGGACACTGTTGCTCCTGGGGTATCGGCGAGGACCATTCGCAACCGTCTCCATGAAGCTGGGCTACGGTCCCGCACACCGTTATGCCGTCTTCCGCTCACGCCCCAACATCGTGCAGCCCGCCTCCAGTGGTGTCGCGACAGGCGTGAATGGAGGGACGAATGGAGACGTGTCGTCTTCAGCGATGAGAGTCGCTTCTGCCTTGGTGCCAATGATGGTCGTATGCGTGTTTGGCGCCGTGCAGGTGAGCGCCACAATCAGGACTGCATACGACCGAGGCACACAGGGCCAACACCCGGCATCATGGTGTGGGGAGCGATCTCCTACACTGGCCGTACACCACTGGTGATCGTCGAGGGGACACTGAATAGTGCACGGTACATCCAAACCGTCATCGAACCCATCGTTCTACCATTCCTAGACCGGCAAGGGAACTTGCTGTTCCAACAGGACAATGCACGTCCGCATGTATCCCGTGCCACCCAACGTGCTCTAGAAGGTGTAAGTCAACTACCCTGGCCAGCAAGATCTCCGGATCTGTCCCCCGTTGAGCATGTTTGGGACTGGATGAAGCGTCGTCTCACGCGGTCTGCACGTCCAGTACGAACGCTGGTCCAACTGAGGCGCCAGGTGGAAATGGCATGGCAAGCCGTTCCACAGGACTACATCCAGCATCTCTACGATCGTCTCCATGGGAGAATAGCAGCCTGCATTGCTGCGAAAGGTGGATATACACTGTACTAGTGCCGACATTGTGCATGCTCTGTTGTCTGTGTCTATGTGCCTGTGGTTCTGTCAGTGTGATCATGTGATGTATCTGACCCCAGGAATGTGTCAATAAAGTTTCCCCTTCCTGGGACAATGAATTCACGGTGTTCTTATTTCAATTTCCAGGAGTGTATAATGGCACACGAATGCTCATTGAATTTGGCGTCTTTTAAAATTAAACTCACTGATAGAACAAAATATTCGAGGGTTTCTTTGCTGGTACTGGGCTTCAGTTCCAAATTTAAAAAAAAAAGAAGCTGTAAAGTTGCGGCAGAGTTAATCACCCCTTATTTTCTTCGTGAAATCCCAGGCATTAATGCTTAATAATACACTTTAAGCTTTTCGTCAGGTAAATACTCATACATTCCTTTTTGGGGTGCATACTTAAGGCCAGCTTCTCGCTCAAAATGGCAGAAAATTCGAACGTTTTATTGCATTTTTTGAAAGGTATATGTGTCCAGAATGTTGGGACGAAAGCGTTCCTTAATTCGTGCGTCACCAAAGTTTCTACAGCCCATTGTTTGAAGCAGTGTCACGGCCGCCGTGGGACGCTCTCAGCCGAAGACGATCGGCTCAGGTGGAAAACTTGTCGTGCCGTGACGCACGTTGACAATGTGATTTATATTGCAGTATGCGTGCAAACACATTCGCCGAAAAATATGACAAACAAAGTATGGAGGCTGCCGAACGCAGCATATCTAGCTCAGACAAATCGGCTTTTCACACCAAGAGAAACGAGGGAATTGCTCTCCACCAACAGTTAGTGGAAGGGTTGTTATACGGTCCTGGTACTGCATACTAAATGTGAGTAACGAAAACCCTTTTTTGGTCAAATTTGGATCAAAAGTGGTAAAAACATAATTTTTGGACCGCCGTATTGAACTAACCATTCTGAATTTCGAGTTAGCACCATATCGTTAAATTTATTTCATTGTGGGTAGGTATAAGCTCCCGTAAATTCAATGTGATATCGACTCATGTTATACATTTTTGATTTCAGATAACTCCTGAGAGGATACACTGCACGCAGTCTGCGTACTTCAGACTCGCAAGCCCTTGATGAAAGCATAATTACAGGCACCATTTTGTTTTTTATTGAAAATCTAAAATAAAGTTCAAAGCATTTTATGTTTGTTTGATATTTAATAAGAATAGTCTGTGGCGGTTTCAGTACTCGTCGAGACAGATATTATCTTTTAAAAAAATCGGTACATAATTCTATTCAAGTATAAAACATGACACATAATGTTTTCTCTTTATTACATAAAGATGACACAATCATTGTCCATGCAGAAATAAAATTACAATTATCCAGTTCAATTATTTTTTTTCTTTTTTTACCACATACAATATGTGTTTTTCCAGGAGACGTTACAGAGCATTTCAGAATCGTATTCCCTTAAATGTAAGTGAGTGGTGAAACAACCTGAAAGAGGTTAAACAGTTTAAATATCTCGGAAGCCTCACGGCAAATCACAGTCATTGCAGTAATGAAATTTGATGTAGCATTCGTATCACTATAGACGTGTTCACAAAAAGGTGATCTATGTTATACAGCCTGGTTAATCTTGTCTCTTTCGTGCTGGCGTAAGACGTCAGCTGATAAGGACTTCATCGCTTCTTTTTTCTCGCTCAGCTGCTTTTATTGACATCATTTCAAGACCACGTAATTCCAACTTTAGGTACATTAGAGGGATACAGGAATCAATCCTGATCTGAAATACACGTCGTTTCCTGGTAGAGAGCGTGACAAGCTGTTTTTCCAGTATCAACAGTCCCACATATATCATTTTGATTTTCTTTGTGTTTGACGAGCTTGTGGTAGCCAACACAGCCACCAAGAATAAATGAAACGAAGAAAACATGGTTAAATGTTACATACATGGACATTACATGGGTAAGGGACTAGAACCCTAAACAAATTGGTAGAAAATATTTGGAGAGCTTTGAGGCTTGCTGCTTGAGAAGGATGGAAAAGATGAAACAGACAGACAAAATGACAAGCTAAGAGGTGCTCAAACGAGTTGGTGAGAGGCAATCAATACTTCACAGAAATCGTAACAGGATAACCCATACTTTGAGACATAAATGCCTTCCGCATGAGACTATTAAAGAAACGCTGGATGTGAGAAAATGAAGAATACAGTTAGTCGATGAATTAGAGTGAGCCGTGCGTGACTCGTGGTCATGCCGTTTATTGCTCGTCATCTTGTTTTTATGGTTCTGTCACCTAGTTTTCTTTTAATTCGATTTACTGACGTCACTAGGTTGCTGGTTTGCTTGCCCGTGAGTGGCAGCAGCAGCGCTTATCGATAAGTGCACTGTCGTACTATCTCTGGAGCGGATGCTATTATTTCTGGGAGTTCAGTCTGGGGACTGAGCGCCAGTAAGGCGCGGACAGCCAGTACTTGCCGACCGCTGGCCACACACATGAACTGTCTGACAGAAGGAGATTGGAGCGGGAGCGACCGTTGGGTGGTCGTTCGATTGATCGTCTCATTAGGCGACGTGTATTGGGTCTTATGACCGTTTCTGGAACTCGTCAGTTGGTCACCTTGCCGGACATGGGTCGGTTGTGCAGAGATGTCGTCGCCGATGGGCAGGAGTTACCACTGCTTAGTTGGGTCTGAGCCAGTGTGCCCGGGTCGCCGTGTATCCGAGTTCCGAATGGACATCGAATTGAGTCAGGTTGGAGCTGCAGTGAGCTCCGGACAGCCAAGACTCGCCCTACCGTTGCCGACACATATAATTTGAGTGGGGACGACCTTGGTTGGTTGTTTGGTCGGTCGTCTCATCGGACGACGTGTATTTGGTCGCCGACCGCTTATGGAAACTCTGTGTGTGTCGACTTGTCATTTCTCCCTGTTGTTCCATGGTGATTGGTTTTAGGACTATCAGAGTTCTTGGTGCAAGTGTTTACGTGGAACTATGTGTAGCTTCTGTGATTTCCACTGAGCAGATGCATGCTGTCTGCGTACTGCATTAGCTAGTCAGTCGGTTGCGACAGAGCAGCGAGGAAGTCTCTGTGGCGTGAGGTCAGGCCGGGGCCGCTGGCGGTGTGCACGTGCGGTCAGAGTTGTGAGGCACTAGCTGCGAGAGCTGCAAAGTTCGTCGCCCACCAAACCTGGATACTGGAGCTGAGTATTCAGTTAACGTGTTACGAAACCTCAAGTGCCATGATATCTCTTCGTTCATTGCCAGTTGTTGCTTCCTGGGCCGTTCCCGCAAGCAGCAACATATGGTGTGCTAGAGTCAGCAAATTTTGCAGCCATCTTTCTGTATGATGTTTAACTATGGGAATGATTGTAACTTATTAGTGAAGTGCACCAGCGGTATCTTCTGCCTTGTGGTCGTTAATGTTCTGGTTACCCGCCCTGGTCGTCAGCGTAGTTTTCCGGCAGTGTGTTTTCCTCGCCATGTTGATGCTGTCCTGCACGGCGTGTAGTTCGACAGCTTGATGTTGTTCTCCCTTTTTTTCTCTTTTTGAGTGGGTAATGTGCCTTGACTGTGTCTAGATGCCAGTTATCAAGAATTAGTGCGGCTGCGATCTTCGTCTTCGCTGATATTTTCGGTTGTCGTGTCGTTGATTGGGTGGAAGGGAATCGATTAGGTTGTTGGTTGGTTATTCAGCCGTCCCTAGGTCGTGCTGCCACCTGATTATTTAGTGTTACGCTTGGCTGCCTGTCTCGCCTAACCTCTTGTTGGAGTTTCCTCCCCAGGCCGACCCTTGGAACACTTGTGAGCACCGCTGTTCTGTTGTTTTGGATTGTGATTTTCTTTAGTATCAAGTACTGTGCGAGGCCTTCAGCCGTGTATTAATTTAGTTTGTTTTAACGTTCAATATGTGGCCTTCAGCCGAACCTTATGTGAAATATTTTAAGGTACAGCCTTGAGGTGTCTGGAGTAAAAAAGAAAAAAAAATCATCATTCGAAAATTTTCCTCTCTATCTTAATTTGCTATTTAGGCCTTAAGCCGTGAGTCGTTCTATGTTCAGTACATGGCTTCAGCCAAACCTTATGTGAAATATTTTAAGATTAGGCCTTCAGTCTACTTAAATTAGAATTTGAAAGGTCTTTGTCTAATACCTTTTAAAATTTCCTTACTGGAGTTCTTGTTATCCGGGCCTTAAGCCCTCAGTTCTTCTATTTCGTAACTAAGGCCTTCAGCCGTGTGTATTCCTTAACTCAATTTTAATAACTTGTGTTCTGGCCTTCAGCCGTATTGTTTCTGAATTCTTTAAGGGCATGTGTGATTAAGTGTTTTTAGCAAATAAGGTTTCTATGTTTGTGCAACTAGCAGCAACTGATTTGGGCCCCTTTCCACAACATGATCCGCTCTGTCCTGCGAACCCAGATTTCATAGAGCTCTACAAAAAATTTAGCAGTTCAAGAAAGAAACTGAAGATAGTCATAGGTAAAGATGAACGGTAGTAGTAACCTGAGGAAGGCTAGACGAACTCTCATGACTACCTATTGACCTGCCAGCACGCTGAGCACAACTGGCGATGAAGCCCTTTCCCTCCACTACTGCATGACTTTCCAGCTTGCACCGTGATATAACAGAACATTTAATTTGCAATGTGACTTGCTTGAGCTGTCTTTTGTCGTTTATGACATCAGCTTCGGAAAAAAAGACTTCGAACCATGTAGCGTAAGAAATCCTAATCTCGTATCTTTGCACATCAAAAGATCTCTGTAAACCTATGTTACCGGAGGATAGGGGATCATACCGACACAATGGGCAACAAACGTGTACATCAACTTATCAAGACTGCTTCCTACAACCAATTCGCACCCACATTATTATTCCTTCGCTCTGTGACCATCGTCGACTACTTGTGAAGCTAGAATGGTCTGCGTTATACATCGGGGCCACTACATTTATAGCAGCTTGACTCTGGAATTTCCTACGGCACGTATCACTTTACCCACTGTATTTAAAATCTAGTCTCAAGCGGTAGGAGAATGTCACCATTAACAGGTTAAGATTAGGTGGCGTGGCTACCACCAAAACGAATCACCTGCTATAATTCGTAATTTCCGCAAACTGAGATTACGAGGCAGTTTAAGGAGAATCATGTTCTTTTTTGTGGCGTAAGGTACAGTAAATTAAGAGCAAAAGTACTGCACGAAGTTTTCAGAATTGCTGATTACTCTGGTTAGTTCTGGGTTCTTGAAGAAACCGAGTCTGTAAATGTATTTGTGGAAGGGATCTTGATGCTGTAATTGTATACATTGTATACATTACCCGCTTGATTGTTTCGTTTGATTAATTTATGAAAAAGCTTGAACACGTGGTGTTATGGTTTTGTCATGACTGGCTCTCCCAGACATTCAATAATACTGAAGAAACGTCGTCTAGTTGCCTTCTTTCTACTTAGGTCCCTGAAATTCTTCTCTCAGTATCATATCTCCCATCTCATTGTCATTTACTTGGTATCCACTTTGTATCATACTGTCTTCTTGTTTATTTCGTGCAGCCCTTCTATGTATTCCTTCCGTCTTTGAACTACCCCTTCTTTGCTTAGTAACGGCATGCCATCAAAGTCCCTCGTGTTCGTACAGATGTTTCTCTTTTCTCTAAAATTTTCCTTAATTTATTTGCCCTAATCATAAATGCTTCTAGAGCCCTGCGTTTGCGCTCTAGCAATGCTGTTCATCCATTTGAGTCTATCAGCCACATTTTTAGGAACACTTTGTCGAAAAGGGAGATAGTGCCGCCGGCCGCGGTGGTCTAGCGGTTCAGGCGCTCAGTCCGGAACCGCGGGACTGCTACGGTCGCAGGTTCGAATCCTGCCTCGGGCATGGATGTGTGTGATGTCCTTAGGTTAGTTAGGTTTAAGTAGTTCTAAGTTCTAGGGGACTGATGACCACAGATGTTAAGTCCCATAGTGCTCAGTGCCATTTGAACCATTTGATAGTGCTAACAACGGCATCGTCAACCAACAAATCTAGGCACTCAACAGAATGAATGAATGGTTCCGACCGTCTGAAGAAACTTGAACTGCGTCTTTCACACACTCATACAAGGAAAAATTCTTCAGATTCACATACCGCAGCTGTATTTATTTTCGAGTGTAGATCTCCACTTGGACGAAGAGGAGAGAAATTAACCACATTGTCCCCTGTCTGTGATGAAGAAAGCTGTTAACGATAGTAAGAATGACAATAAGAGGAACGCAACGTAGCATAAAAACTGGAGGAAGGTTGACCAATACCTTGGATATAAAAAATTGAGTACAGCAAGGTGATGCGCTTGCATGCCTTCTACCCAACGCCGCCTTGGGGAAGGTGAGGAGAGAAGCAAATAACTTGAACAGGGGAACGACTTTTCATAAATCTGTGCAGATACTGGCCTATGTTGAAGAACTCTGATGGCAATGGCAGAGTCAGTCACCGCACATTAATAGGCTGGCAGCAGTATAGGATTAAATATCAATGAGCAGAAAACAAAATACGTAAGTGTTGGGAAGGGCACAGGGAGAACAAGTCACCTGAAATAACCATGGGTAGTATCATTTCAAGTACCTGCGTTCAGTTGTAACCAGCCTAAATACACTGAAGCTCCAAAGAAACCGGTATGGGCAAGCGTATTCAAATACACAGATATGTAAACAGGCAGAATAAAGCACTGCGGTCAGAAACGCCGATATAAGACAGCAAGTGTCTGGTGCAGTTGTTAGATCGGTTCCTGCTGCTACAGTGGCAGGTTATCAAGATTTAACTGAGTGTGAACGTGGTTGTATAGTCGGTGCAAAAGCGATGGCACACAGCATCTCAGAGGTAGCGATGACGTCGGGATTTTCCCGTACGACCATTTCACGGGTGTACCGTGAATATCAGGAATCCGGTAAAACATCAAATCTACGACACCGCTGCGGCCGGAAAAAGATCCTGCAAGAACGGGACCTAAGAAGACTGAAGAGAATTGTTCAACGTGACAGAAGTGCAACTCTTCCGCAAATTGCTACAGATTTCAGTTCAAATGGCTCTAAGCACTATGGGACTTAACATCTGAGGTCATCAGTCCCCTAGACTTAGAACTACATAAACCTAACGAACCTAAGGACATCACATACATCCATTCCCGAGGCAGGATTCGAACCTGCGACCGTAGCGGTCACGCGTATCCAGACTGTAGCGCCTAGAACCGCACGGCCACACCGGCCGGCTGTGGCATCAACAAGTGTCAGCGTGCGAACCATTCAAAAAAAAAAAATGGCTCTGAGCACTATGGGACTTAACACCTATGGTCATCAGTCCCCTAGAACTTAGAATTACTTAAACCTAACTAACCTAAGGACGGCACACAACACCCAGTCATCACGAGGCAGCGAACCATTCAAAGAAACATCTGGGACATGGGCTTTACGAACCGAAGGCCCACTCGTGTAACCTTGATGACTGCACAACAGTAAGCTTTACGCCTCGCTTGGATCCGTCAACATCGATTTTAGACTATTGACAACTGAAAAAAAAATGGTTCAAATGGCATCTGTGGTCATCAGTCCCCTACAGCTTAGAACTACTTAAACCTAACTAACCTAAGGACATCACACACATCCATGCCCGAGGCAGGATTCGAACCTGCGACCGGAGCGGTCACGTGGTTCCAGACTGTAGCGCCTAGAACCGCACGGCCACACCGGCCGGCGATAACTGGAAACATGTTGCCTGATCGGACGTTTCAAACTGTATCGAGCGGACGCAAGTGTACGGGTATGGAGACAACCTCATGAATCCATGTCAGCAGGGGACTGTTCAAGCTGGTACAGGCTCCGTAATGGTGTATGGCGTGTGCATTTGGAGTGATATGGGACCTCTCACACGTCTAGATACGACTCTGACAGGGGACACGTACGTATGTATCATGTCTGATCACCTGCATCCATTCATCATCCATTCATTCCATTGTGAATTCCGATGGACTTGGGCCATTCCAGTAGTAAAATGCGACACCCCACACGCCCACAATTGGTACAGAGTGGCTTCATAACACTTCTGAGTTTAAACAGTTCCTCTGGCTACCAAACTCCCCGGACATGAACATTTCTGAGTGTATATGGGGTGCCTTGAAACGTGATGTTCAGAAGAGATCTCCACCCCGTCGTACTCTTGCGGATTTATGGACAGCAATGAAGGATTCATGGTGTCAGTTCCCTCCAACACTACTTCAGTCATTAGTTGAGTCCATGCCATGTCGTGTTGTGGTGGCCCTACACGATCTTAGGCAGATGTACTAGTATTTTTGGCTGTTCAGTATAATACGTCCTATGAAATAAAGCAGCTAATTGCAGCCAATAAAACTTATTTCTCCTTGACAAAGTTTCTATCTTCAAGGCTCTTGACCAGAACCACAAAATTAACCATCTATGAAACGCTGACCACATAAGTGTTTACATGCACCACTGAAACCTGGCTCTGGCAGCAAAGGATGCTGAATCGATGGATTCATTCGAGAGAACGATACTCAGGAGAATCGTGGCCCAGTTTGCGATAGGGAAAAATGGAGGAATAGATACAACCATGAATTGCACGCCATCAACGAAGATCAGCCTGTTAGAAGAATTGTGAAGTCGTCTAGGCTGAGGTGGGCTTGACATGTGGCAAATATTAATGACACAGAAATACCAAAAAGGATTTTACAAGCAAAGCCAGGTGAACAGAGAGGATGTGGTCTACTAAAAATTAGATGGGAGGACGTAGTCATGAGTTGCAGAGCCGCAGAAGAAGAAAACTAAGTAGGAGACTGTCATGAAATGTAAGAGTTAATAGCCTGCCTATCTATTTTGTGTGTACTGCTCATATTTCTTAAGCTGCTGTTCACCCCACTGATCGCTCTTCCGGAACAAAGAGGACGGGGACGTTGGCCGGGCGTGCGCCACGGTACACTGGGAAGTAATGTGGGGCGACACGGCCGGCTGTTAAGAAGTACCGGAGTACCGCTCATGAAGGTAGCTATTGGCGTTCGGCGCCTAACAGCTACGTTTGCAGCCTTTGTGCCCCAGGAATTCCCGCGAGCCGCCCCGGGCACCTAACGGGCAAAGAATCGGGAACAATGACACGTGACGGGGAGCAATCGACGCACCTGCGTGTACAATGAGGCCAGCGTGTAATGAGCCATAAACAGCAGCCGTTTAACCGAGCAGCCATCGTCGGCAGGCACGAGTTCCTCGTGTAAGTGGTTTAGTGGAGTGCAGAACACTCAGCGTCGACGTTCTACTTGCGCTTAAGTGGCAGATCTCGAGAGATGGCCTAAGTACATTCTAAGACGAAAGAGAGCCGCACCATGAGGGATTTATCAGAATGGGATGGGTGATGACCAAAATACAAATAACTTCAGAAAAACTACACTACTGGCCATTAAAATTGCTACACCAAGAAGAAATGCAGATGATAAACGGGTATTCATTGAACAGTTAAATTATACTAGAACTGACATGTGATTACATTTTCACGCAATTTGGGTGCATAGATCCTGAGAAATCAGTACCCAGAGCAACCACCTCTGGCTGTAATAACGGCCTTGATACGCCTGCGCATTGAGTCAAACAGAGCTTGGATGGCGTGTACAGGCACAGCTGCCCAAGCAGCTTCAACACGATACTACAGTTCATCAAGAGTAGTGACTGGCGTATTGTGACGAGCCAGTTGCTCGGCCAACATTGACCAGACGTTTTCAGTTGATGAGAGATACGCAGAATGAGCTGGCCAGGGCAGCAGTCGAACATTTTCTGTATCCAGAAAGGCCCGTACAGGACCTGCAACATGCGGTCGTGCATTATCCTGCTGAAACGTAGGGTTTCGCAGGGATCGAATGAAGGGTAGAGCCACGAGTCGTAACGCATCTGAAATGTAACGTCCTCTGTTCAAAGTGCCATCAATGTGAACAAGAGGTGACCGAGACGTGTAACCAATGGCACCCTATACCATCACGCCTGGTGATACACTGGTATGGCGAAGACGAATACACGCTTCCAATGTGCGTTCACCGCGATGTCGCCAAACACGGATGCGACCATCATGATGCTGTAAACAGAACCTGGATTCATCCGAAAAAATGACGTTTAGCCATTCGTGCACCCAGGTTCGTCGTTGAGTACACCACCGCAGGCTCTTCTGTATGTGATGCAGCGTCAAGGGTAACCGCAGCCATGGTCTCCGAGCTGATAGTCCATGCTGCTGCAAACGTTGTCGAACTGTTCGTGCAGATTGTTGTTGTTTTGCAGACGTCCCCATCTGTTGACTCAGGAATCGAGACGTGGCTGCACGATCCGTTACAGCCATCCGGATAAGATGCCTGTCATCTCGACTGCTAGTGATACGAGGCCGTTGGGATTCAGCACGGCGTTCCGTATTACCCTCCTGAACCCACCGACTCCATATTCTGCTAACAGACATTGTATCTCGACCAACGCGAACAGCAATGTCGCGATACGATAAACCGCAATAGCGATAGGCTACAATCCGACCTTTATCAAAGGCGGAAACGTGATGGTACGCATTTCCCCTCCTTAGACGAGGCATCACAACAACGTTTCACCAGGCAACGCCGGTCAACTGCTGTTTGTGTATGAGAAATCGGTTGGAAACTTTCTTCATGTCAACACGTTGTAGGTGTCGCCACCGGCGCCACCTTGTGTGAATTCTTTGAAAAGCTAATCATTTGCATATCACAGCATCTTCTTCCTGTCGGTTAAATTTCGCGTCTGTAGCACGTCATCTTCGTGGTGTAGCAATTTTAATGGCCAGTAGTGTAGATAATTTATTCAAGATAATGAGCTTCATAAAATGAGTAATTCAATAACGTGGTGGCCCTCCTCTGGCCCTTGTGCAAGCAGATTTTCGGCATGGTTGTCCTCTTGAGGGGTATCGTGCCGAATTCTCTCCAGCTGTCGCGTTAAATGGTAAAACATCCCCAGCTGGTTGAAGGGTCTTGCCCATAATGTTCCAAACGTTCTCAGTTGGAGAGATATGCGGCTACCTTGCTGGCCAAGGCAGTATTTGGCAAGCACGAAGACACTTTTCTGAAAGAGTTTGTATGGATTGCAGTTATGTATCTATATTCGATACCAACAAATCTCTCTTCTTCACAAACGCTTTTCTTCCCATTGCCAGTCTATATTTTACCTCCCCTTTACTTCGCACATCACCAGTTATTTTGGTGTCCAAACAGAAAAACTCATCTACTATTCGTGTCTCGTTCCCTAATCTAATTCCTGCTGTTTCTGACAGAATTACGGTGTCACTGGCAAACCCCATAGTTTTATTTCTTCTCCCTGGACTTTAATTCCTACTCCAATTTTTCCTTTGATTTCCTTTACTGCTTGTTCATTGTACAGATTGAATAACATCGGCAACAGGCTACAATCATGGAAGGAAGGTAAAATATTAGGTGAATATAGACTGGGGAAATGAATGAAAGATGAAGCCCCCTGTAGAACTTCGCATAGAACATAATTTAACCATAACTGACAGAAGGTTGTATGCGTGGAAGGAACGTGGAGACTCCGGAAGGTTTCAGATTGATTTGGGGCATAATGGTAAAACAGAGATTTAGGAACCAGATTTTAAATTGTAAGACACCTCCAGGGGCAGAAGTGGACTCTGACCACAATTTATTGGTTATGAACTATAGATTAAAACTGAAGAAACTGCGAAAAGGTAGGAATTTAAGGAGATTGGACCTGCATAAACTGAAAGAGGGAAAGAGGGAGTATTAGGGAACTATTGACATAAACGTGGGAAAGGAATACAGTAGAAGAATAATGGACAGTTGAGAGATGAAATAGTGAAGGCAACAGAGGGTCAAGTAGGTAAAAGACGAGGGCTAATAGAAATCCCTGGGTAACGCAAGAAATATTGAATTTAAATGATGAAAGGAGAACATATAAAAATGCAGTAAATGAAGTAGGTGAAAGGGAATACGAACGTCTAAAAAATATGACTGACATGAAATGCAAAATCACTAACACAAAATCACTTAACAAGAACGGCTGGAGATCAAATGCAAGGATTTAGAAGCATATAAAATATGAGTAGGGGAAAGATGTCGCCTACAGGAAAATTAAAGAGACCTTTGGCGAAATGAGGTCAGGTGGAAAACCACTCCTAAGCAAAAAAGGGAAAGCAGAAAGGTGGAGGGAATGTATAGAGCTTCTATACAAGGGATTGAGGGTAATATTATAGAAACGGAAGAGGACGTAGATGAGGATGAGACGAGAGGTATGACAGTGCATGAAGAGTTTGACAGAACGCTGTAGGACATAAGTCGAAACAAGGTCCCAGGAGTAGGCGACATTCCGTTAGAACTACTGATAGCCCTGAGAGAGAGAGCCAAAACAAAACTCTTCCATCTGGTGAGCAAAATGTATGAGACAGGCGAAATACCCTCAGACTTCAAGAAGAATATAATAATTCCGATTCCAAAAAAAGGAGGTGCAGACTGGTATGAAAATTACCGAACTATCACTTTAATAATTCAGGGTTGCAAAATACTAAAGCGAATTCTTTTCAGGAGAATGGAAAGCTGACGTCGGGGAGGATTAGTCTGGATTCGAGAGACATGTAGAAACACTCGAGGCAATATTGACCTTACGACTTCTCACAGAAGGTAGACTAAGGAAAGGCAAACCTACTTTTATAGCCTTTGTAGACCTAGAGAAAGCTTTTGACAATACTCTCTTTCAGTTTCCGAATATGGGAGGGGTAAAATACAGCGAGCGAAAGTATATTTACTTGAAAAAGTAACTTACACATTATCATGGCAAGCCAAATAACTTTTACTGACTGCTGCACTAGCTTAGAAGTGACACAGATAAATGACACTGTTTTTCAGCTTAGTCGCCAAGTCTCAGAAAACAATGGGCGATACGTTCTATCATTCGTTCAACAGCTAGCCTCTCCTCGGCCACGTAGCCATTCGAGAACCGCTGTGTGAATGTCCTCTTGACTGGAATATCTCTTGCCTCCCAGATGTTCTTTCATCCTGTCGAAGAGACGGGAATCCCCAGGTGCAAGATCGGGACTATACTCTAAAACCTGGAAGAGAAGTTGTGCGGGCTGAGTAGTGTGTTGCATTGTCGTGCGAGAAAACTATTCCTTTGCATAATTTTCCTTTTTTAGCGATGTGCATCGATGTCCGTTTTGCACAGTACAATCGGCATTGTTGTGCCATTTACTATAAACTCTGTGTGCGCAACTCCTTCACAGTCGAAGCAAACGGTGGCTATGTCCTCCTCTGCCGATGGCGCAACTTTTGCATTTCTTCCGCAGCGGCGAGGTGGTATCGCCATGCAATAGACGCTCTCTCTATTATAGGTGCGAAATGGACCAATGTCTCGTCGCTCGTAATGATGCGGTTTAAAACATCATTGCCTTCCACGGAGTAACGCTCAGGAACGTCCTGAGACGCCATAAAGCCTGTGGGTTATTGTGGCGGTGACAATGATCCCAGAACGCAGCGTGAGAAGAATTTCCGGAACTGCAGACGGTCTCGGACAGCGGAATGGGTAATGCCTTTATAGACGCTCGTCTGCTGAGCAATGTCCAGAGCGGTTTCTGAGAATCAGTTCTTCGACTGCCTTGGCGGTGTCGTCTGCAGTCGATGTCGGTGGACTTCTTCCCGACAGCATCAGCGCCTTCTGTGCAGTCTCCGTCAAATTGTTGGCGTCATTTACTATGGATGGAGTTTCCACTTTAGCCCCTGGGCCGTATAGTGGTAAAATTTTATGGTAAATCTGTCTACAATTTAGATTTTTCGCCAACATTTTTGCAACCAAAATTTGTCAAGAAAAAAAATTGTTGCATTACTTGATGAACGCCTGCCGTACAGTTACTTCTGCGTCAAAGACATGTAACGTTTGAATCCTGTAATGTCTGTAAGAGCTGTGATTTTACTATGTTACATCGCAAGATTTTACATGTTTCTACAGCCCTTTGACGTAACTGCAGCGCGGTGCAGCAAGTAAGTGTGCAGACGTTTTCAGACGTGCTAAGGACGACTGTGTGTTGAAAATGGCTCAAAGAACACATATTAATGACGTTACGAGGGGTAGAATACTAGGGCGACTGGAGGCTGGTCAAACACAGCAGGTCGTAGCATGGGCCCTCAATGTGCCACAAAGTGTGATCTCAAGATTATGGTAACGATTCCAGCAGACAAGAAATGTGTCCAGTACGGGACGTCCACAGTGTACAACATCACAGGAAGACCGATATCTCACCATTAGTGCCCGCAGACGACCACGGAGTACTGCAGGTAGCCTTGCTCGGGACCTTACCGCAGCCACTGGAACAGTTGTCTCCTGACACACAGTCTACAGACGACTGAACAGACATGGTTTATTCGCCTAGAGATCTGCAAGGTGCATTCCACTGGCCCTGGTCACAGTAGAGCCCGTAAAGCCTGGTGTCAAGAACACAGTACATGGTCATTGTAAGAGTGGTCGCAGGTTACCTTCACGGACGAGTGCAAGTATAATCTGAACAGTGATTCTCGCCGGGTTTTCATCGGGCAAGAATCAGGATCCAGATACCAACCCCTTAATGTCCTTGAAAGGGACCTGTATGGAGGTAGTGGTTTGATGGTGTGGGGTGGGATTATGATTGGTGCACGTACACCCCTGCATGTCTATGACAGAGGAACTGTAACAGGTCAGGTGTATCGGGACGTCATTTTGTACTTGTATGTCTGCCTTTACCGGGATGCAGTGGGTCCCACCTTCCTCCTCATGGATGATAACGCACGGCCCCACCGAGCTGCCATCGTGGAGGAGTACCTTGAAACGTAAAATATCTGGCGAATGGAGTGGCCTGCCTGTTCTCCAGACATAAATCCCATCCAGCATGTCTGGGTTGCTCTCGGTCGACTTATTGCTGCACGTCTTCAAAACCTTACGACACTTCAAGATCTCCGACAGGCACTGGTGCAAGAATGGGAGGCTATACCCCAGCAGCTGCTCGACCAGTTGATCCAGAGCATGCCAACCCGTTGTGCGGACTGTGTACGTGAGAATGGTGATCATATCCCATACTGATATCGGGGTACATGCGTAGAAAACAGTAGCGTTTTGTAGCACATGTGTTTCGGGACGGTTTTCTCAACTTGCCACCAATACTGTGGACTTACAGATCTGTGTTGTGTGTGTTTCGTATGTGCTTATGCTATTAGCACCAGTTCTGTGTAGTGCCACGTTGTGTGGCACCACATTCCGCAATTATCCTCAATTTATGAGCATGAGTGCAGATGCTTTAAGAGCTGAAGCACCTGCAAATGAATTCGAAACGACATCGTAGATAACATAAACAAAGTTATTTTCTGATATAAATGCTGATGAGGACATAAGAAAATTGAGTAGTCTGGATGAGCAGCAAGTAGACGCTTTAAGAGCTGGAGAAACTAAAAAGCAATCAGAAATGACGTAGAGGATAGCTTAAACAAAATTACTTTGTAGCCGGTGTAAACGCTGATACATTTGAGGGCACAAAAAAACTGAGTTCTGCTGAATAAAGGATCGGCGTGATCACGGCTCACCTACTAAAAGTGAGGTCTTTAGGGAGGTGAGATGGTCATCATAGCGACCTAAGTCGGCTATTGCTCTTTCGGAGTAGTCTTTACAATGAAGAAGATGAATATTATGGGTGCGTAACAGTGGATTTGACTTGAGCGTGAAGGATAGAGTAGCCTTAGGACGTCAAGATCAGTTTGGTTCGTGCTAGCAGACATAAGCATACCTCATTCTGTTCATTTGCCATTAGAGACGAGATAAGAACAGTCATCGGCGCACTATCAGTTAACACGGCTGCCACATCCGTTCAGTAACACAACGAAAATGAGCGTGTTTAGCGGCGTCTGACGGACGGTAGCGCTGTGCTAACAGATATAATGAACGGAAATGCTTATATTACTTTAATAACCCTGGAATCCGCTTTAATTTACGCGGTTCTCCGTTATTACCTTCAGCGCGATAATAACAGCGGCGTAACTGTTATTAACATCAATGTGGCCGTAATAACAATAATATAAAAGCGAAACGTTGGTAACAGCTCAACTCGTTTCATCACCGGCGCCGCTAAGATTATCCGACGTCCATTAAGAACGCATCTGAAATTCAAATGACCGTGATCAGGGGTGCGCTTAAAAAAGAAGAGGGGAGGGCGGAGGGGAGAAGTGACGTAGTGAGAGAGAAGACAGAGTAATATCGTGGTAGTGCCAGGTTGAGAAGTTTTCTCGTATTCGGACCTCGATCGCTATAATTACAAAGGGTTCCGTAGTTTTCCCCCAGATCACGGACGAGAGAGAATGCGCGTAACGATTTGTGGGCCTAGAGGAAAGGAGAAATCATCTTTCTCTGTAAGTTATTTATCTTTCTTCGGAGTGGTTTGATTATACAGTTTACTGCGTCTCGCGTCCGCGTGTGAAATATGTGCGAACGACCGCATAAATAATGATAAAAGCGAGGAGCGAGGGAAAAGGTTTCCGATGACGACGTCGCTGCGATGGGTGCCGATTCCCCGGCATGCAACGCGCGGCTGAGGAGGCTCGTGCCTCGGCGAACAAAAAACGGTGCTGGCGCACGCTGGCCTGCGATTGCGTGAATCTCGATAATTTGGCGGCCCGCCGCGGAGGAAGGAGAAAAATGGCTCCCCACCCACTCTACCCCTGCCCGTCTATACTCTGCCTGGATGCCGCCGCATCTTCACGGGCACGATCGCCCCCCCCCCCCCACAAATCTCCCCCCCCCTCCCCTCCTTCCTCCTGCCGGTCCAGATATAATGACCTCGCCGGGATCAGGGAACTCTCGTTTAATATTTCAATAGACGGGACGCCGGCCATTACTGGCTCTCGCGCTCAGACAGACGGACAGCCGGCCTGCTTGCTCATCACACGCCGCTCCGGTGCGGCCGTAATCGACCGTGGCAGGCCGCGGCCAACTCTCGCGGTCCGGATAACGAGGATTTATGGGGCATCCGAACCGTTGCAAGGGGGCAATCCACGGAGTTAAACTTCCGAGGTATTGTTCCGTCGCTCTCTGTGTTGGGTTAGCCAGTCCATCTTACGTGTCATCTTGGGCTTTCCTTTTGTTCCAATTACCGGTCTGATCTCGATGAGAATGGGGTTTGGTTTGATAACGGGCAACTCCTCCCACATTTAGGAAAGTGCAAAGTGGCAAACATACACGCACGCATACGCTCACACACTCACACACACACACACACACACACACACACACACACACACACAAACAAACAAAGATAGAGTTTTGTAATGTTCCTTTCCTCTTCGGCTTTGAAGACAGTTTGCAGCCTTCCTCAACGTGATTCATGTTATGGATGATAAGTGCCATTTCCATACACGAAATAATTATGCCGCTATGCTATCAAATGATTCAAATGGCTTTGAACACTATGGAACTTAACATTTGAGGTCATCAGTCCCCGAGACTTAGAACTACTTAAACCTAACTAACCGAAGGACATCACACACATCCATGCCCAAGGCAGGATTCGAACCTGCGACCGTAGCAGAAGCCCGGTTCCGGGCAACGGCCGGCTATGCAATCAACAAAGCAATATTTATTGGTACAACTTCCACAGTTTCTATTCTTGTTGTGGAGCTCCGTCGAATATCCCGCTTCAGCCCCTATAGTTCCATGGAGTTCCGATTGGTGGCGGCACTACGTGTAGCCTTCAAAATGGCGTAAGTAAAGGTGGTGCGATGCAAGCTGAGAGCTGTCATTGAGTTTGGTGGAAAACCAGAACATAGCAGATATTCATAGGCGCTTGCAGAATGTCTACGGAGACCTGGAAGTGAACAAAAGCACGGTGAGTCGTTGGGTGAGGCGTATGTTGTCATCGCAACAAGGTCGCACAAACCTATCCGAAACGGCCGTTGTGGCCGAGCGGTTCTAGGGGCTTCTGTCTGGAACCGCGCGACCGCTACGGTCGCAGGTTCGAATCTTGCCTCGGGCATGGATGTGTGTGATGTCCTTAGGTTAGTTAGGTTCAAGTAGTTCTAAGTTCTAGGGGACTGATGACCTGAGATGTTAAGTCCCATAGTGCTCAGAACCATTTTTTGAAACCTATCCGATCTTCCACGCGCCGGCCGTTCGCACACTCCCATGGCTCCTGCAATGTTGGAACGTGCGTGATCGCTGCTCTACTAGGCGTCTCTGTCGGCAGTGCTGACACACTCGTCCACCAGTTGCGGTACTCAAAGAGGTGTGCTCGTAGGGATCCATCCTACAGCCTGTATCTCACAACTTCCGACTTCCATCTGTTTGGCCCAATGAAGACTGCACTCCGAAGGAAGCTGTACATGGATGATGGGGAGCTTATTGATGCAACAAGACTTTGGCTCTGGCGTCCACTGGTATAGTCGTACCATGTGGGCATACAACCCTCCCAGTAAAGTGGAGTAAGGACGACGCACTAAACGGAGATGAAGCGTTGTGTTTTGTAGCCAAATAACATGGTACCCTGGAATCCTGAATAAAACCAACTCGCTTTCAGAAAGAAAGGTGTTGCATTGCTTACTGAACGACCCTCGTATAACGCTATCATTATATACAAAAAAAGCATGTCTTACAGGCCACTGAAGACGCTTCACAAATGGCACAATAAAAACAGCCTTTCGTTTTGTTGCATTATACGAACCAGATTTCCAAGAATACAAAAGAAACTAAGGTAGGTCGGAAAAAACAGAAAATGCCGAAATACAGACGTCGGAAAATGTAATAAACGGGGACGGAGGTTTCAATTTAAACAAGGCTTTGAGACCGGCGCTCAGTTTATTAAGAGCTCTCCGATCAACACATCCACCAGAGTTGGAAAAAACAGCACGGACAGCGACAAAATGTGAGACATCACATTCAATACGATGTTCCTCCAGCCTGGCCATTTTAACACGCTTGGATTCTCCTTGGCATGTTCCCTACAAGCAAAGGCGTCAGTCAGCTGTCCTCATCCATCGCAGTCTTCGACAATCGCCGTCCTGATATTGAGTAAGGTTTCAGCGATGAAGTGCGGTAAGTTTGAACTGGGCCCAAGCAGATTCGATAGGGTTAGTGTCAGCAGATACTCCAGGCAATCCTATTCGATTGATATCTGCCTCCTCGAAGATGTTCAGTTTGTTTAATTCCGTCTTCAAAGTTATCGGCCAAGTGAGGTCTGTAAAGCTTATCAGTAAACTGGAGGTTTCGAGGATCTTTTCCAGATACAACAAAGTTCTCAAATTTACGTCGATAGTGATGAGAGTTGTCCATCATCTGTAGATAAATCCGGTCCAGAACAAGACTAACCCACGTCGCTGCTTAACCCTTGGGACTGTATACCTATGTGCTTTGGTATCTGGCCGCCTCCCCACCTCTCTGCGACATCTTCAGGCGTCAGATGAACCGTGTACTCTACGGCGAAGAGGGCTCGACTCCACAGACATAGGTTGGATCCCAGGCGTTCTGTGGCTCACATTCTATGAGCGCAGTGGTGCAGGGGGGAAGGAGGGGGGGAGGGGGGAAGGCATTCTAATGCTAATCGTAATGGATTGATCATGTGGAGAAGGTTATATAGTCTGGGTCACCATAAACCTCCTAGCTATGGCCAAAAAGCCATAAACCACTTTTGTCGCATTCTTCTCAGAGTTGCAAGGAACAATCAGCTGGTGTCGTTGAGGACGACAGATCACTACAATGCAGATCTTTTATTTTCTGTTTCTCAAAGTAACGGCTGGACGTTCGGATTGGTGGTGTATGTCGATTTGCAGGCAACGTCCCATGCTCACAATACGCACGCACCCTACCCTTGAAATGAACCTTTGAGACATGTTGTGAGACGGAACGGTACACTTGGTGATTTTTATAAATGGAGTAAACTGCAATAAGCGGCCCCTGAGAGGATGAGGAACACAAAACATACGGACATATGGCTGGAACTGCCTTCCAAGGGAGCTAGACACACTTGGACATAGAGATAAAAAGTCTGCGGGAATGACCCCAGTACCAGCCCTAGCCAGGTGGCCCGCCAGTATGCTGTAAGGCCAGGCGTTCACTACATGTGCCATTATCAGTATTTTTTACAGTGGGTGGGTGCCTTATTACCCACAGACTTGCGTTTACGGCAACGGTTATATCACTGGTTCGTTGTACAGACCGCCACGGTACTGGAATTTCTGATGTCCATCCTATTCACAGATGAAATTACCTTAACGAAGGGCGAAATCATCAACCTTCACAGCATTCATCTGTGTGTTCCTGAGAATCCTGATGGTATGGTGGCAACGAACCTCAGCAGCAGTTCACCCTCAGAGTGTGGGCGGGGATTATTGGCGTCCGTCTCATGGGACTAGCCATCCTTCCATAACGCCTCACAGGCGAGGCATATCTGCGCTTCCTGCGGATGATCATGCCTCCCTCCTGGTAAACGTTCCTTTGGCGGTAGGAAGGGTAAAGCGGCTACTACATGCTGGTGCTCCACTTTACTGTCCTCTTGAGTGTGCAGCTAAAACACTGGTACAGACAGTACAGTCCTAACTGTCTGGTGTGTTATCATGTGTGCTTTCGATCATTGGAAACTGTATCATAAAATATCTTTTATCTGCACCTTCTAGTGCGGAACGCATTTCTGACCGCAAGTCCGTATGGCATTTTTTTGCACCTTACGCTCTAAGGGATGGTTTCCTGCAGTTTGCCTCCGTTTAGCAAAGTCAGCCTGTACATAAGTCACATTGTCCCATTCAGTACCGGAGACGTACCAAGCTCCAGCCATCTCCGCTGGAAATGAGAACTTGCTTTTGCATCGAATAAATAGTTCTCGGGTTTCCAGCCCCCCCAAGTGATTAAATTTATACCATCTCTTGGTCAAGCACACAAGTGATATCACGTGACAATGGGGAAGGAGTGCCTGGCTGAACGCTCGTGTAATTTTAATCACTTTACGCAGCCTGAACCGCAAGAACCTTTTATTCCATGTTACCGCCGCAAGAGTCCGCAATCATACAGTGCTTTTGCATCCATTACACTGGTGGGTGTACATAGTAATTTCCTGTGTTCAAAAGAATATTTGACAAAGAGTTTGCGGTAAAAGGAAACGCTGACTAAGCAGGACTGGGGGCAGTGCAGATAGTCTTTTCAGCAGTTTACAGACACACCAATGAGAGGGGTAAACTCGGAAAGTCTGTCTGCCGAAAGATACCTTTCTACAGCGGTTGAGTGTACTCGCCACTTATTTGGTGCCCCTTTTTGTATCCACTCTGCACTTTTTATTATTGTTTTACACTCATATCAACAATGTATTCTCTGGTCACGGTTTGGTTACGTGGCAGTGATTACGGGATCTGTTCCTCCAGTATCCATTTCGAATATTAACCGCAAATGTTGCTGTATTAGAACGACTACTTACATAAAGCAAAATGTCTCTTTTTACTCGATGACTCCATACATGTACAGCACAGATTTAAGAAATTTCTCTACTTTTGTTAAAGAACTGCCTTATCCGATATATTGATATAACATTTTATTAGAGACGATCGATTTCGGTCTAGGATCGGACATTATAGGGTCCAAAAACCATATCAGCTATGCATTTACGTAATTATAATAACAGTTATCAGATTTCCATTGTTCCATCATTAGATGATGTAACCATGTACATCTTACAGCTGTTATTCTAATTACGCAAAAGCGTGTCTGAGATAGTTTTTGGACCCTATGACGGTCTTGTCCTGACCGAAATCGATCGTCTCTTACACAATATGAATATGCCGTTACGGCTGTATATTGCATAATGCAGTTCTTAACGTTCATAAGAGCTGTAAAACACGATCTCTATAAAATATTCTTTGGAGGATCACCCAGGATTTAGAAAGGAAGATATGTGGCAGACAACTGTGTTATTTAAAAGGCCCACCATTGAAACCTGCACGTAATTTCTGAAATGTCCCGGCACTGGCAGATCATTCATCTTTCTGATCATTCTGCTTCACAAGAATCGGTCACGCATAGGTTTCATAAAAGGTTTCCTTCCCTGTCTTTTCTTCTAAAGACCGAGCCTCGTGAGGACTCCTAACTTAAGTTTTCTGTGGTTAGATTATGACGAAGGCTATGATGCTCGCTTTGGTAAGAACACAGCCAATTTCCTTACCTATCCATGTCCTTTCCAAATTCGCAATTTTTCACTAAAGACCACTTCGTCATCAAGTCAAACGCTAATGTTCCTTCCTTTCTGTTATTGAATATTCCCACAACATGACATACTCATGAGACAAAACATTATGAACATTACTCATAGCAACACTGAATGCCACCTGGTGTCCCTGCAGTCAGATGTCGAAGCAAGGAAAGTATTTAACAGGAATACAAACGAAAGGACAGTCATTGTAGTGTCTGTACGGGTCACAGATGGGGAAGTCCACTGATATAAGCGATTTAGACAAAGGGAAGATGGTTACGGTCCGCCATCCGTGAACGAGAGTCTCACAACCTTCTAGTCGGCTGTCGGAGTGCCGCTGTCATGAGAATCTGTGAAAAGTGGATAAATAACGGTGAAGCCACAAGTAGGCGATGAGGTGTTGGACGTTCACGCCTCGCCAGAAGAGACAGGAGGCGTGCCCGATCTGTACTTCAGGATAGACGGCGATCTCTGGTAGATCTGACGACAAATTATAGTGCTGGTGTGGCCACAAGTACTTCGGGGGACACCGTTCAGTGAACATTGTTTAGCAAGGGGCTCTGCAGCTGTCGGCCCCTACGTGTTCCCAGGTTCACCCAACGAAATGATCATGTGCGCCTGCAGTGAGCATGCGATCATCAAGACTGGACCGTGGGACAATCGAACAGTATCGCCTGATCGGATGAATCTCGGTTCTTGGTGCACAAGGTCGATGGTCGTGCCCAGATATGATGTCATCCAGGCGAACGGATGCACCGCACCACGGATACAGGCTAGTGGGGCTATTATGCTACAGGGGACAGTCACTTTGGCCTCCGTAGGACCTGTAATAGTAATCGAGGACAATGTGACAGCTCTGACTTACGTGAACGTGAATCACCGTATATATAAACTGCTAGTAGGCACTGAATGAAATCAATGAATAATGTTCAAAATGTGCCCGAACCAAGAGTCGAACCCGACTTGTTTCTAGGGAACCTTGACCAAACTGGTCATCCCAACACGGTCCTTGACTGAGCCAAACACCCAACTCACCCACACACTACTGACAAAGTGCACATTGCCATTGCTGTCTCTATCCGCAGCGATTACAAGCTCCCTTAGGAATTCCGGCGTGTCTGTGCACCTGCACTGAAATTGTCACTTAGTTGTGAACGTAATGAACAGGGGCAATGCGTCAGTAGCGTCTGGGCAAGTTGGGAATTTGGGTTCGGTCAGGGACAGTGTCCGGCTAGCCGAAGCGGTCAAAGCGACCAGTCACGAGAAAGGGACGAATCCGGGTTCGTTTCCCAGTCCAGTACACATTTTCAACTTTCCCCATTGATGTAATTCAGTCCCCAATAGTAGATAACGTCATTAGTCCTTTAATTGTCATATAAAGGCTGCGGGATCAATGATGGTGTCCAATTGAACAGGCACCACATACATGAGCGAACGTTGTTGTAGAGTAGGGCTGCTGTTAAAATATCAATACATCGCCACGTTGCCAAAATACATCGATATATATCGGAGACATTCTTTTCCCCGATATACCGATAGCAAAATGACAATATCGAGTGCCGATATTTTTATTTTATATTTGTTTTCACAATGTTCGGTAAACTTTTAAGGTTGCTCTTTTTAAGTAGTAGTAGAATGTAGTTTTACTTTCACTGTGTGAAGGAGTCTTAATACTTTTTGAGCTTTCATGACGTCCAATCTTTGTCTTTGCCTGTGTGAAACAATATATGTGGCACAAGAGACGAAGTGCGATTACACTGCCGGGTTGCGGTGTGAATGGAATAACAAGATTTCCGATGTGGAGAAATAGCACACCAGTTGTGTTAAAAATAATTTTTAACGCAACTAGTGTGCTACATTTCTTCACATCGGCATCCTTAAAAAATAGTTACTAAAAATTATGAACAAAAATCAAAATTCAAGATTGATAACGGTGAGCGGAGACATGTGAGGGAACTGCCGAAGTAATCGGAGCTCGACGCTACCAACAGAAAATGCAACGTTTAGCTTCGCCACGCAATTTTGACACAACTGCTAGATCGTTGGCATTGGCAGAAATGAAAGGACAGGTAAGACGACAAGAAGTGTTTCGGACGAACCCGATGTGTCGAAACCGAACGACGGATCCATCGGAGATCTTTCATTGTGCCACTTACAAGCAGTTACCATTGTTAGCAAAGTGGTTATCGCCAAGCGCGAACGTGCATCGTTTTCCGTTCACTTCTTGCTCTAAGGGGGATTGACAGGCAGGCTGCAAGCTTGTTGATATACAGAATGTCTAATAATAAAGGAGTACTTAAGAATGGAACTCTAAAACCGGCAGTATATTTAGAATGTGCAGCCGACATATTTACAGGCACCACGTCGATAATTTTTAGTCGATATATCGACACTTCCTCGCTATATCGAGAGCTGAAAATAATTTTTTAAAAGAAATATGGGTACATCCGATTCCCGATATTTTAAAAAATATCATCAATGCTATTGTCGGGCACAGCATCCCTTCATTCTTGATGCCTCCCTGACAGTGATGCCACCTTCGAACAGGCTAACTCTCTGTGTCACAAAGCAGGAACAGTGTTTAGAGTAGAGTGAACACACATAGAAGTCTGGGCCACCAAATTCGGCCAAACTGAACTCCACTGTGGACCACAGCTGGAATGCTATTGGGGACCAACACGCTATTAAGCAGGTGGCCAGTCTTCCAATTTTTAGACTCTTACCTAAGAAGGATGAAAACTACACTGTCCAGTCTCATTAATGTGGTCATAAGCCTCAATAACGACCTTTCTCGGGGTGTATCAATGCTAGAAGCGCAGGAACAGCGTCAGTGAGGCTCTCGAAGACACCGACAGGGATGTGGAGACATCCGACTCCAGTGCCGTGGCAACCCTCGCTAGGTTGACGATCCATGGCACGAACAAACCCACAAATTTTCGACTGGTTTTAAATCCGGGGAGTTTGGTGGCGAGGGGACAGATCCACACTTCTATTGATTGTGATTTCCATATGACGAGATCATCCAGGGAATGCTACGGAAACATTTCCAAACCACAACGCTCCTTCTGCTTTCAGAAGTATCATGCCGCACAAGCCATTTGTCCGATGGAGCATAAAACATGATTCATCTAGAAAGTCCATACGCAGCAGCATTTGCTGAATGGTCTTTGGGGAGATACTGTTGGTAGCCCCTTAGATCATGCAGGTCGTTCAACGGTTGCACGTCTATTCACCCGTACGCTACACATTTCCCTAAGCATCGTGCGCCCCTGTCATCTACGGCCCGTGGTGCACCACACTTGCATCAGCGCCAGGTTTGGATAGCACCATGCACGCTATTCTTCAACTACAGGGTCACCCGAACAGTTTACAAAGTTAGCCACCCTTGGTATGAGAGTCATTGGTCATGCTCTTTTGGACGTCAGATAAACAGCTCCGTTCCCGCATAACGACAACGACTGCCGTTTCCGCGGCCCTCCTACACGCTTTATACGCCCTCTACTGCTAGTGCTGCCACCTGTCGTCTGTGAGTAGTTTCTGCACATGGACGTCGAACATAGGAGGCGGTCACATTAATGTGACTGGACCGTGTATGAGGTCGCGACAAATGATAAAGGTCCGCATCTCGTGGTTGTGCGGTAGCGTTCTCGCTTCCCACGCCCGGGTTCGATTCCCGGCGGGGTCAGGGATTTTCTTTGCCTCGTGATGACTGGGTGTTGTGTGATGTCCTTGGGTTAGTTAGGTTTAAGTAGTTCTAAGTTCTAGGGGACTGATGACCATAGATGTTAAGTCCCATAGTGCTCAGAGCCATTTGAACCATTTTTTTGAATAATAAAGCTCTTCGTACATCCATATTTGAATCGGATGATGGTGGGACATCAGCTGGTATAATTTTTATTAAAAATGAAACTCCTCCAGCTGTACTTATAATTTCGTATTTATTTGGCTACTAGTTTCGACGTTGCGTCAACGCCATCTGCAGGCCCTATATAACACACCATACATAAAACAAACAATGTGAGACATCAGTGGCCTGTGAGCTATTGTACAAAATAAATATATTATATAAAGGACGACTTCATTAAAAGTAGTTACATTTCGTTCATTTTCATTAACATGCAATTTACCTTGACAGTAGCAATTTAAATGGTTCAAACAAGTACAAATGAGGTTATACGTACACCGTTATTTCCATTACAGATCAATACCAGACATTTTAATAAAATGGGGGTATATATAAGTCTAGGTGACAAATCGTTACTCTTAGAGGTAGTAATATAGGCATGAAACAGTACTAAAATTGTGTTAAAAGCGAATAACAATACCCTAAACCCTTCTTTGTACGTACAATTTAACTAACAGGAAGGAAAATATGCATTGCCAATCAGACATACGTAAAGTATGCTTCCATTGTTTATAAAGAGTGAAAGGTGGAAAGGAGTTAAAGGAGTTACGTTTGCATAACACTGTACCGGCATTACTATAAAGTAACAAAGTGAAATAGGTTACTTAAACAGCATCATTCATAATGATACGAAACACAAATGAGGAGGCACTGGAAGAATGGTATGGAACCCAGTTAACATATTAAAAGGTAGTCAATGGTGTAAAATAAAAACACATGAGTCAGTTCATGAATCTACTCCTTCCAACAAGAGAAATGTAAGCTAACATGCCACCAAAATGTACCATTTCAATGTCGGTTTCTCATTTATGGTCGTAAACCACGTCTAAAATAATCTAATTGTAATAGGCCTGCTTCAGTAAAAGAACGATGACGTACATAATAGTGCTCCAAATAGAGGTAAACAGGGTGTTGTCAGTCAAAACAGTTCGTCACATATGTAAAAAACTTGTAGTTCCTCTAAAAACAATTACTAAAGAAGAGTACACAGTAAGATATACAAAGTATAACTCTCGTATTGTTATATGTAATCTAGTCAAGGGTAGACATAAGTCAACAACAATCACTCAAATGCGTAATCACCCACTTACTTGGACGACTAAAGTCGAAAATTTATTTTTATATTACTTACGGTGCAGTGATGATATAAATATTAGACTTTAGTTTTTTTTCATAAATATGAAATCTTAATTACAGCTGGAGGAGTTTCATTTTTAATAAAAAAAAATGATAAAGCTATCTCAAAACTTGAGATGATCAGGTTAGACTGGGATGATTAAATTAATCACAGCAATAGCGAACAACTCTAAATAGAGAGTTGAAATATTAGTAGTGTCCTGCTTGGCACAGGCAAGTCGTTTAAATATCTGGGCGTAACGTTGAAAAACGATATGAGGTGCCACGAGAACTGTGAAAGGCTCTAGGCACTATGGGACTTAACATCTTTCGTCATCAGTCCTCTAGAACTTTGAACTACTTAAACCTAACCAACCTAAGGACATCACACACATCCATGCCCGAGGCAGGATTCGAACCTGCGATCGTAGCGGTCGCGTGGTTCCAGACTGAAGCGCCTAGAACCGCTCGGCCACCCTGGCCGGCAACTGTGGAAGGGAAGGCGAATGGTCGACTTCTGTTTATTGTGAGAATTTTAGGAAAGAGTGATTAACCTCTAAAGGAGGCCGCATATAGGACGCTGGAGCGACCTATTCTTAAGTACTGCTCGAGTGTTCGGGATCCGTACCAGTTCGGATTGAATGGCGACATCGGATCAATTCAGAGGCGGGCTGCTAAATTTGTTACTGGTAGGTTCGAACAACATGTAAGTGTAACAGAAATACTTAGGGAACTCAAATGGGGCATCCTTTTCGAGGAACAGAATTGATAAAATTTAGAGGACCGATATTTGAAGCTGACTGCCGAAGGATTCTACCGCCGTCAATATACATCGCGCGTAAGGACCACGAAGATAAGATTCGATTAAGGTTCATACGGAGGCATTCAGACAGTCGTTTTTTTCCTCGCTCTATTTGCGAGTGGAACTGGAAGGAAAATGACAAGTAGTGGTACAGGGTACCCTCCGCCACGCACCGTACGGTGGCTTGCAGAATATCTATGCAGGTAATGAAGGAATTACAAGTTTAAAGGAACATGACACGACGACGAGCGGACGATATGAATTATTAGGTGGAGAAGGTAGGGTTTCGCCCATAACGAGACTGATTATCTAAACAACATTTTTTTTTAAACGAGACGAATACCTGACATGACCCTGGACGACGCAACGGATGCATAAAAATACCTCATCTTTAGTGGACTGTTTTTCAAACACGAAAGGAATAAGCATCTCCTATATTCTCCAGTGCTCAAAAAGTCTGAAAAATTAAATGGAAGTTATGAGCCTTCCAACTTTTTCTGCCCACCCAAATTACCTGCCGGCGAGCAGTGAGGCCGTTTTTGTGGCCCAGCGAGGCGAAGCGAGCTGCGCCCAGCCGGTATCCCACCTCCGATTCCGCTGCCCCGACCACCGCCACCCCTCACCTGCATCCCTCAGTTCCCCAGAACTCCCTCCCCCCCTCTCTCAGCCCACTTGCAAGCAAAGCAACACGCTCGTGGACTATTTTGTTTATTTCAGTAATCCTCTTTCAGTCTGCCACGGCATATCATTCAGTCTAATGTGCGCGTTTGGCGATGCTACACTGAGGTGACAAAAGATTATAGGAAAGCGATTTGCACATAAACAATGGCGGTGGTACAGCGTTTGATACGTTTTAAAAACCTGACACAATAGGAAGGACCAGGCTCCTTTGTTTTTTTCTTTTATCACTCGTTTATTAGCTCAGAGAGATACACATTTTAAGACAAAATTTAACTATATGAAATATTGCTCCCTGTAAAGGTTAACATTGTAAGGTGTCAGGCAAATCCAACACCTTCCATGAAAACCCTGACATGATAAGCAAATCCAACAGTATGTCACATAGCTCCGAATAAATCGTGACAGTAAAATTAACCAAAGTAATAAGATTAACGAGTGAGCAAATGGAATACCACAGACTAACACAAGAATGCCTAAATGCATGTCATACCTTCCCACCGTGAAACAGACGCAGTTCCGAGGGGAGAAACGAGAACAGAAGCCGAGAGCAGAACCGTGTTAAGCTAGAAGGCCCTACGATAAGGGACGGACACCCACGTCGCCAGCCAACCGCCACGACCACCCCTCAGCACATGTTAAAAGATAGAGCCCTCCAGAAGAACAGTATAGATCTTACGATAACACTAAAAGGGCCACACCAGCTGCAAGTTTTAGCGTGAGACTTTATCGCGTCTCTGTTACGTTGCAAATGTTAAAAACATTGCCCCAGCACGAAAAGTATAACGTTTCTCATTGGATAGAATTTTTGTAGGCGGAGCTTAAGGTTAACATTGAGACCCTGATTGGTCAGATGAAAACACAGCCAGATAGTTTTTTTTAAACCAACTTAGGTAAATTGTAGTAAGGAGAAGTTAGGACAGAGTTGCTTCCGAGACGGCGAGCTGTATGGAGCTGCGCCGCCCGCCGCCCCCTTACACTGCCTAACCAACGACAAGGTAATGAACGCACGCGATGCCGCATAACAGCGCATTAAGCTTCACTCAGAACTGCAGAAGTCTCATCTGTTACACCCCCTTTTTACGTAATACTAGTGTCGATCGTCAATTAAATCTCATGGTGTTCACATTTGCTACTTGAAGTAAAAATCTGAAACACAATGATTTTTCTGTTGTATAATTATTGAGAAGCCACATCAGCCATTGTAATTTACGACAAGTTAGATAAGTAATTAAAGATAATTGAGGGTCACTGTAGACCATTTTGATAGTTTTCTCTTTTGTGAAAAATTTAAACCTAGATTATAGATGTGATATGGCATAGGTCACCCTTCGATCCATTGTATAACTTGGAAACCCATTCAGGGAATATTCGTTCACATTTTTGTTGAATGCAGTTGGTTTTTATCATCCTGTATTAAAACATTTCCTTTCATCAATAGTGCAATTTATAAACAATGTTTTGTGAGTTGAATAAAATTTCCAATGGTAAAATTAACTGCTTTTTAGACGTTATTTTACCAGCTAACTAAAAATAGGAAAGCCTTGAACCCCTTCCACTAAATTTAGTTAATATTAAGATTCTTTTACAGGGAGTGCAGTGGAGCTGTCGCTGAAATCATTAAGTATTTGGTTATATCATCGCTAGTCTCACTGAACTCTTCTGAACTCTACATGTCATGTGTAGTCTGGCGTCTCCTTACCAGCAACACGTCCCAGGTTCAATCTAGTCAATTCCCTAAAAAACACGCTCAGAGCGTCGTTGCGCGAAAGTGGTAGGGAGACACGACTTAGAACAAACAGACACCACGCAGAATGTTAGAACATAAGCAGTGACAAAAGTTAGTTCTCTTAAGGGCTTCTGTTGGCAACAAATTTTAAGGAGGCAATGTAGTGTTTATATCAATTTAGCTCAAACACGTAGCTAGTGATTGAATCACGACATAGACACTTTAACGATTTCGGCAGCCGGCCGCGGTGGTCTAGCAGTCCTGGCGCTGCAGTCCGGAACCGCGGGACTGCTCCGGTCGCAGGTTCGAATCCTGCCTCGGGCATGGGTGTGTGTGATGTCCTTAGGTTAGTTAGGTTTAAGTAGTTCTAAGTTCTAGGGGACTTATGACCTAAGATGTTGAGTCCCATAGTGCTCAGAGCCATTTGAACCGATTTCGACAACAAATAAGTAGCGTGAATTTGTACCCACAGTAACCAACTAATCAACAGCCTTGCCACTGAATAAGTAGTAGGCCATTTGGAACGAATTAGCAACACCCAGCAACTAGGGGAGTTAATACCAACAGTCTTTAAATGTCTTACTCCCCATTAAATAAACAAACTTACAGTAATTAAATGAATAAAAAATCAAACACACTGCGCTCCACTCAAACTCTTCAGTGGAAGCCTAGCCAAAATGAAGATTCCATTAAGTGACTAACACTGAAGTCACACTAAAGCTCATCTCTGTGTTCCCAGACACACATGGGGCAAACTTATACAAGACAATATTTTGAAGCGAGCACATCAGTAAAACCGGTAGTGGAGCTAACTCGTGCCACTGAAAATTAAGGTACTAGACCGGGGCACGAGATGGTATACAATGAGGTTGCCTTAGTGCTATACTGCGCCCCAAAATATTAATTCAAATGGCCAATTCAAAATTAAGTACACATAAACCAGCATTAATTAACGAGGAATGACAACACTTACTTGAAAAGACGAATGCCGGAGGCGGCAGTAACAACAAACACCTTCTCCGAGTTTTAACCATGAGTCACTTCCCGTCATACAAGTAACATTTAACCAAGCACAAGGAAGGAACCCCAAAGAGAAAATTCAAATAAAAGCCCCAAAAGATTATAAAGGACAGGGAACCCCAACTATTTAAATTTAAAAGAATTGTTGTTGTTGTTGTTGTGGTCTTCAGTCCTGAGACTGGTTTGATGCAGCTCTCCATAAAAGAATTAGCTCTCGCCAAAGGCAGTGTAAACACTGAGGGCACACTTAAGAGGCCACCAAAACTGGTTACAAAAAGTCTTATACATTGGCTCCTTTTCTTTAAAAGAAACACAAGGCTGCTTAACTTCTGCTGGACTTCCGGTATGACTCGTATAGGATACACCAGGCAGCAACCCAAGCTAGGCGGTCGCAAGGCACGGTGAGCAAAGTCAGGAGAGCAGACAGGCAGGCAGCCAACACATATCCTCCATCCTGAACCAGCAGACCGCGTACAACCAACTCGTACCTCGCGGCGTCTCAGCAGGTCGCCCGAGCAAACGTCAACTACCACTCACCCCGCGAATGCGGAAAACAACAAGGCAAGCAAAGATAAGAAACATCGAAGGATCGATAATGGACATCCAAGAGACTGGAGCGCCAGTAACGAGCGCCACGGCTCAGCGTTTAGAAGGTATAAAAGGGCAGTTCATTGGTGGAGCTGTCGTTTGTACTCAGGGTTGTCATATGGAAAGGATTACTGATGGCTCTCGATCTTCCACCATAATCGAATCCATCAACATGAGGTGGCAAATATGAGATAGTCAAGGAGGTTTAAACGGGGGTTCTACTATGCCAAGACTGCTTGGTACCTACAACAGGAAAACACAATTAATTAGCAGGAGTACAAAATAGGTTCATTTGAAAACTAACTTGGAACAGAGTTACAAAGACTTGATGGCAGCAATGACTGAGCTGCAGACGATGACTAACATCGGCGCTGGCTGACCACTACGGGCGGCTACGGACTGTAGACTCGCACAACTGCACTACACTCCTGCTGCGCATGAAATGGCCTAGCGGCGCCTCGCGGGGAGCATAAGTACTGCGACTGGCTGTGTACTCTTTGGCTAGCACAGCCGTTCTTGTGTTCCGTTTATCGAGAGACTCGCATCCGGCGGATCGATCTCTCAGCCGGCGGTGTGATCGTATGACTGACATCACAATTCCGACGTGATTATGGCCGCACGGCGGGAATTAACAGACTGTGAACGCGGAATCGTAGTTGGAGCTAGACACGTGGGACATGTCTTTTCGAAAATCGTTAGGGAATTCAGTATTCTGAGATCCACAGTGTCAAGAGTGTGCCGAGAGTACCAGATTTCAGGCATTAACTCTCACCAGGGACCACGCCGTGACCGACAGCCTTCACTTAACGACCGAGAGCAACGGCGTTGTCAGTGCTGACAGACAAGCAACACTGCGGGAAATAACCGCAGAAATCAGTGTGGGACGTACGACGAACGCGCGAGTGCCTTTGCTAACAGGACGACATCGCCTGCAGCGCCTCTTCTGGGGCCGGCCGGAGTGGTCGTGCGGTTCTAGGCGCTGCAGTCTGGAACTGTGAGACTGCTGCTGTCGCAGGTTCGAGTCCTGCCTCGGGCACGGATGTGTGTGATGTCCTTAGGTTAGTTAGGTTTAACTAGTTCTACGTTATAGGGGACTGATGACCTCAGAAGTTGAGTCCCATGGTGCTCAGAGCCATTTGAACCATTTTTGCCTCTTCTGGGTTCGTGACCATACCGGTTGGAGCCTAGGCTACTGGAACACCATGGTCTGGTCGAATGAGTTCCGATTTCAGTTGGTAAGAGCAGATGGTAGGGTTCGATTGTGGTGCAGATCCCATGAAGCTGTCGACCCAAGTTATCAAAAAGGCGTCGTGCAAGGTGGTGGTGGCTCCATAATGGTGTGGACTGTGTTTACGTGGAATGGATTGGGTCCTGCAGTCCAGCTGAACCGAACATTGACTGGATATGGTTATCTTCGGCTACTTGGATACCATTTGTAGCCAAATAACGATTGAATTTTTATGGATGAGAACACACCATGCCACTTGTGCTCATTTGTTGGCCATTGGTTTGGAGAACATTCTGGACAATTCCAGCGAATCATTTGGCGACGAACGTCGCCCGGCGCGAATCCTGTCGAACATTTATGGCACCGTTCGTGCACACAATTCTGCACCAGAAACACTTCCGTAATTATGAACCGCCACAGAGGCACTGTTGCTCAATATTCCTGAAGGGGAGTTACAGTTACTTGTAGAGTCTATGTCACGCCGAGCTCCTAGACTACGCCGTGCAAAAGGGCAAGTGACACGATACTGGCAGGTATCAGCTGCCGAGAATTCTTCCGGGTTGTATGGCCCTGGTCCATGGAACTCTTCTATCCCTGACGTTTCGTCCAAAGCTACGTTGGACATCTTCGGAGGTGTTCCTGGTTGTGCTGAGTATTGCCGACTGACGAGTCGGAGGTCGAAGAACGGTCTAAATACCGCGGAAAGTGGGCGTGGTCTGAATTTTACGTGATAGCAGAGATAAACCTTGTCAGGGATAAAATATAACTATCAATCATAGCAGCTATCACGTGAAATCGAGGCCACGCCCACTTGCTGCGGTATTTAGGCCGTTCTTCGACGTCAGACTCGTCAGTCGGCAAGACTCAGCACCTCCGAAGATGTCCAACGTAACTTTGGACGAAACGTCAGGGATAGAAGAGTTGCATGGACCACGGCCATACAACCCGGAAGAATTCTCGGCAGCTGAAACATTCGGTCCTGAAAGGCTTCACTGTATGAGTGGCAGGTTTCCCACGACTTTTGTCCCCTCGGTGTATGACGCAAACAAAGTGACCGAGGTAGTACAGTAGTTATGACGCTGGTCTTATACATGATGGAAGCTAGATGTAAACTTCAGCTATCTTTACTTTCTGATTCCAAAAGGTGATTCGGTTCTTGTGAATATACAAGGTGTCCATGAACTCGCTTCATCGTTTCAAAAAATCATAACTTGCAAACTTTTCAGATTTTTTCTTCAGGCAATTGTCAACAGGGAATATATGTTTCAGGGAACTCATGACGCTTGACTGCGTTAGAATTTTTCATTTGCTACCGGTCTCGAGCATGACCATCATCTGTCACCTGAATCAACGTTAAGAAAACAAAAATGACGTCTGCAGTATGTCTCAGTTGTTGACAACAATAATGAGAGCTGAGCCGTGGCGACTGGCGATAGTGAGGTTCCACTTGCGTCGCTGATATCGACACTCGTCTGGTCTTGTATCTCTCACTGTTCCGCCTTTGGTTTCCCGGCTTGGCGTGTGGCCGAAGGCTCTCTCTCTGGTCGGTGTTCAACGAGGCAACGTGGTTCTAAGGCAGGCCCTCGTCTCTATCCGCTGTGCCTGGGCCTCGCCGTCCTCGCCGTTTTGCCTCACGCAGTGTGTACGGTGCTCATTAGTCGACGCCCTTGCGTGCGAAACGGTGGCGGGTCCGTCATCTCATACTGGACGTCTTCTCATCGCCTAACTCGAAGCATTAAGTTACGTATGATACATATTCTGCTGTTAACCTGTGAAGAACTGTGAAACTTATGGTGGCATGTTGCAACTGCCGGAGATCAGTTAAGGATGGTTCTGAACAAGAGAGTGTCATACTGTACTTGTCTCCCGCATCGTCCCCTACGCTCCTAGGGGTATGGGACCTCATCATCATCATCATCATCATCATCATCATACGGAACTTACGAAGTCTAAGGCTTCGAAGTGTTGTTTCCACTGACCTGAGTCTAATTATTTCGGCGAATGCAAAAGGGAATATAGTTTTACTGCTTGTTTTAAAGGTTCCTTGCAGTGTTAATTTGATGTAGCATATTAATTAGTGTCTCTTCGGCCATTTTTGGTTTTAGACTTTCTTTAGTATGAAGGGCACAGCTCTCGTTAAATCAGGGAAACATAAGACCTGTTAATCACAGATTTTTATGAGGCTTAATCATGTTGAAGGGAGATTAGTATCTGGCTTACAACTTTTCGTGGGACGGCACCCAGTTTCCTAGAAGAGCGATGTTGAAGTTTTATGTGTAACTCCTGTACTTGTAACATTAATGATGTTTCGACCACTGAGGACCATTGCTGAGGACCACGGCTATAACTCTGGCAGTTCATGTTCAAGTTCTGCCCTCGGACTTTTTATTTTTATTTTTCAATCTGATCGCACAGGATATCATTAAATGGTATATATGTCATTCCAAATACAGACGAAAGTATTAATCTCTAATTTTGATTTAGATTACATAATTAATACCGGTGCCAATACCAACCGACGTGCTACAGACGTCTTGCGGAACAATGAGCGATAATAATTCCTGTGCAGAAAACAGATTTGAACAAGATCAGTGATTTGAGAACGAAGACAATGGAGGTAATCGTCGGAAAGCTCGAGGTTTAACCCTGAATTTACGCGGCAAGAAGACCGCAGTATGATATAACAGCGTTAGGGAAGATATTACTTTTTCTTATGTGTGCATGAATCATCTGGGAAATTTAGTCGTATTGCTCGAAAAAGAGTTGACTCATAAATTAAAATATCTAATTATGATCGACAAGAAATCAGGAAATTCTCCAAAGTGCTTACGAAGAGTTCTTAAAATCTGAAATTCTCCTGTACGTGGGACAAGAGAAACTTTGTCTTACTGATTCATGACGAGGACAGATGTGACGGAGAAAATCCAATATTTATAGATGAAAGACAAGCATGCAGCTGCACCACAATAATCACCCCACCCAAATGTACACCACGTTGCTTACCCTGTGATGTTTATTTTTACAGACAGATTAAAATTTTCATGAAAAGAATTCAAAATTCTACTGGCTTCCTTTAAGTCTAATACAGAAATCACTTCAAGGTAAGATTCCAAAAAATACATTCTTTAATTCTGCATCAGTTTAGTGCACCTGCTTTCATAGAAGTCGCATCCAAGGTGATCGAATGCAGAACAATCTTTTTGGATCTATTCAAATAGCTCTGAGCACTATGGGACTTAACTTCTGAGGTCATCAGTCCCCTAGAACTTTAGAACTACTTAAACCTAATTAACCTAAGGACATCACACACATCCATGCCCGACGCAGGATTCGAACCTGCGGCCATACCGGTCGTGCGGTTCCAGACTGTAGCGCCTAGAACCGCTCGGTCACCCTGGGCGGATGGATCTAATCGAACCGTATTTTCCAGTATCACATTTGAAAAATTGGTGTCTTTCAAATTATTCTCGGGCCGAGGGCTGGCTGAAATCCGAAGTGGAAAGCTCTATTTAGCGACTCGTGGAACGTATATGGGAAAGACAGATTAGAGGCCGTAGGAGAGAGAGAGTGTTCATTGCAGCTGAAAGAAATATTGTCTCTATTGAGGTCGAATTTGAGTGTGACAGTGAAGTTATCTGATCGCATGTAACCAGTGTAAGTGAAACCAAGTTAAATGTTGGATGTTTTTCCCGGACACCCAATTTCGCTGTGACAGCTCTACATTCAGAGAATGTAGCGCGCAAATACCCAGATCATCCATTGTTAGTTGGAGGCGTTTCTAACCTACCGAATACTGACTGGGACGTCTATCGATTCATTGCAAGGCATGCAGACAGACAGTCATGCGAAGTTCTTTTGAGCACTTTTTCTGAAAATTGTCTTGACCAGCTAGTTCGGTAGCCCACACGCAATGGAAATATCTTAGATCTCGTAGCTGCAAAGAGTTTGGTACAGAAACGGGGAGCAGCGATCATTAGGTTATTATAGCAACTGTGCTTACGACAAGAAGGCTATGAGAGAATGTCTCCTAGAAAGAGCAGATAAACAGTTATTAACATTTCAATTAGACAGTGAATTGGCATTACTTAGTTTCTGTAAGATTGACGTAGAGGAATTATGGGCAATAATAAGATTGTAAATCGTGGTGTAGAAAATTATGTGCCTAATAAGTGGATTAAAGACGGAAAGATACACCAGAGTTTGATAATGAAATTCGGAAACTGCTGACGAAGAAGAGGATGTTGCATTCTCGGTTCAAAATGGAACGCGAAAATGACGACAAGTAAAGGTGTTGGTATAGACCCGTGCGTCTGTAAAAAGATCTATGCACGAAGCACATAACTACTGCCACCGTCATAACCAAGCAAAAGATCTGGCACAGAACGCGAGAAAATTCTGGTCCTCTGTAAAATCGCTAAGGCTTCCATCCAGTCATTTATTGACCAGTCTAGTGTGCAGCTGAAGATAACAAAACGAAAGCTGAAGCTTTACATTTCAAATTCAAGAAATCATTCACGCAGGAGAATTGTATAAACATACCGTCGTTTCACAAAATTGTTCAGGCTTTCGTGGCCAGTTGTTGACAAACAACCTATTTGCTTCTGTCTCGGGTTCTTCGGCCGACGTTCGTCTGATGATTTTACTGACGTTTCGCCAGCATGAGTGTCTGGCATTGTCAAAGCTTCACCCTCCATTGCCACCGGCTGACGAAACGTCAGTAAAATCATCAGACGAACGTCGGCCGAAGAACCCGAGACAGAAGCAAATAGATACCGTCGTTTGACTATCGAACACACCCCCGTTCGGACGAGGTAATAATAACCATCCCTGGCGTAGAGACGCAACTGAAAAAGCTGAAAACAAGTAAGTCACCAAATCCGTCTGCAATCACAGTTCGGTTTTTCAAAGAGTACTCTACGGCCTATTACGTAGGTAGCTTGCATTTATCTCGAATCGCTCGCTCAGCGCAGAGTTCCAAGCAACTGGAAAAAAAGTGCAAGTGCCTCCTGTGAATAAGAAAGGCAAAAGAACGGACCCGCTGAATTACAGACAATATCCCTAACATCGGTGTGTAGCAGAGTCGTTGAACACATTCTCCGTTCGAATATAACAAATTTTCTTGTGACCCAGAAGTTAATGTCCACAAATCAGCTTGGTTTTAGAAATAATTGCCCGTGCGAATCTCAGCTTGCCCTTTTCTCATATAATATACTTCGAGCTATGGATAAAGAGCAACAGGCAGATTCCTTTTTTATGGATTTCCGGAAAGCGTTTGACACGGTGGCCCACTGCAGGCTGTTAACGAAGGTACGAGCATATGGAACAAGTTTTCAAATATGTGAGTGACGCGCAGACTTCTTAAGTCAGTATTTGTTCTTGACGGTGAATGTTCACCAGGGACAAGGATTTCGCCAGGAGTGCTCCAGAAAGTGTGATTGGACCGCCGTTATTCTCTATATACATAAATGATTTGGCGGACACAGTGGGCAGCAATCTGTGATTGTTTGCTGATGATGCTGTAGTATATGGTAGTCGTTGAGAGGCTGTATGAGGATACAAGATGACTTACATAAAATTTCTAGTTGATTTGATGAATGGCGGATAGCTCTAAATGTAGAAAAATGTAAGTTAATGCGTGTGAGTAGGAAAAACAAACCAATGATGTTCGGATACAGCATTAGCAGGGCCCTACTTGACACAGTCACATCGTTTAAATGTCTGAACGTTAGGCCACAAAGGGGTGTGAAATGGAAAGAGCATGTTACGATTGTAGCAGAAAAGACGAACGGTCGACTTCGTTTATTGGGAAAATTCTAGGAAAGTGGTTCATCTGTAAAGGACGTTAGTGCGACCTATTCATTAGTGCTGCTCCATCGTTTGGGACGCTACAAGGTCGGATTCAAGAAAGACATTGAAGCAATTAAGGGGCGGGCTGCTACGTTTGTTACCGGTAGGTTCGAACAACACGTAAATGTTGCGGGGATGCTTGGCGAACACAAATGGGAATCCCTGGAGAGACGGCGGCGTTCTTTTCGAGAAAAACTATTGAGAATATTTAGGGAACCGGCATTTAAAGCTAATTACCGAACAGTTCTACTGCCACCAACAAACATTCCGTGTAAGAACCGCAAAGATAGGATGCAAGAAATTAGGACTTATACGGAGCAATGTAGATAGTCGTTTTTCCCTCGCTGAATTTGGGAGTGGAACAGGAAAGGAAAAGGCTAGTAATGGTACGAGATACCGACCGCCACGCGCCGTAAGGTAGCCGTAAGGTGGCTTGCGGAGTATCGGTATAAATGTAGTGATGCAGGCACTAGCTTTCATTAAATGTGCGTGGTGTTCCACGAATATGTTTTCCGGTTGCATCTACAACAAATACCATATGGAATTTTGTTCTAGCACAACAAGAGAAGCTAGTTATTACGAGTAAAACGATTCTGTAATCTGTTCTGTAGCAAATGGAATACACACTGGAAGGGAGTTTGCAGTAATCATTGATTTATTAACGAAATTTCTACGGCGAAAATAAGCGCTTTTGAATAATATTGCATGGCGTATACTATTTAATAATGTCCTGTGTGAAAAAGCATCGACTGCACGCCTACCAGCGCAGTGCCGCGAAACGGCATCAAGAAGGCGCTGACCTGCACGTCAATGACGAATCGGCATCAAGAAGGCGCTGACCTGCACAGCAGTGGAAAGAGCGGGCAGCGCTACAACTCCAGAAAGACAGAGTTCGTCGCCCCCTGTCAACGCTGAATTTATCATCAGCCCATCGCTGGTCTGCCTACACCTCGAGATCATCCAATACTGTGTAATAGGAAGATGATACCTAGCCTGCTTTCTGCGAGTAGTAATAGTGTGCAAAAGTAATTGCATGCAGGAAGAGAAGTTATGTTTCTTTAGTTTTGAGAAATAATGATGATGATGAAATCTTAGCCTCCGTGAAGCGTTGGGGACGATGCGGGAGACCCTCACCGCCGTACTAGGCAAGGTCCTAGTGGAGGTGGTTTGCCATTGCTTTCCTCCGACCGTAATGGGGATGAATGATGATGAACACGACACAACAACACCCAGTCATCTCGAGGCAGGAAAAATCCCTGACCCCGCCGGGAATCGAACCTGGGACCCCGCGTGCGGGAAGCGAGAACGCTGCCGCAAGACCACGAGGTGCGGACTTGTGAAATGCTCTGTAAATTTGAGAGTGTTATGTACAAATCGGCAACGGCCTTGCCTCACTGGATACAGCGGTTCCCGTAAGATCACCGAAGTTAAGCGCTGTCGGGCGTGGTCGGCACTTGGATGGGTGACCATCCAGCCGCCATGCGCTGTTACCATTTTTCGGGGTGCACTCAGCCTCGTGATGCCAATTGAGGAGCTACTCGACCGATTAGTAGTGGCTTCGGTCAAGAATACCATCATAACTACCGAGAGAGGGGTGTGCTGACCCCACGCCCCTCCTATCCGCATCCTTTACTGAGGATGACACGGCAGTCGGATGGTCCCGGTAGGCCACTCGTGGCCTGACGACGGAGTGCTTTTTTTATGTACAAATCATTTTAAATTCCTGCGAGCGGCCATCGCAACTTCTCTCCTTCCTTGCTTTTGTTGGTGGTGACTCTTAATGTAACCGAATTAATAGAAGCCAAAATAAATAAATAAAAAATAAAAGGAATCTTATTGCTGTCGTCTTATCCGTAACCCTTGCTCGCTGCACTACTCTAACTTCTTCGGAACATTACTAGCGTTGCGGGGTTGTACACTCATGGAAATTGAAATAAGAACACCGTGAATTCATTGTCCCAGGAAGGGGAAACTTTATTGACACATTCCTGGGGTCAGATACATCACATGATCGCACTGACAGAACCACAGGCACATAGACACAGGCAACAGAGCATGCACAATGTCGGCACTAGTACAGTGTATATCCACCTTTCGCAGCAATGCAGGCTGCTATTCTCCCATGGAGACGATCGTAGAGATGCTGGATGTAATCCTGTGGAACGGCTTGCCATGCCATTTCCACCTGGCGCCTCAGTTGGACCAGCGTTCGTGCTGGACGTGCAGACCGCGTGAGACGACGCTTCATCCAGTCCCAAACATGCTCAATGGGGCACAGATCCGGAGATCTTGCTGGCCAGGGTAGTTGACTTACACCTTCTAGAGCACGTTGGGTGGCACGGGATACATGCGGACGTGCAATGTCCTGTTGGAACAGCAAGTTCTCTTGCCGGTCTAGGAATGGTAGAACGATGGGTTCGATGACGGTTTGGATGTACCGTGCACTATTCAGTGTCCCCTCGACGATCACCAGTGGTGTACGGCCAGTGTAGCAGATCGCTCCCCACACCATGATGCCGGGTGTTGGCCCTGTGTGCCTCGGCCGTATGCAGTCCTGATTGTGGCGCTCACCTGCACGGCGCCAAACACGCATACGACCATCATTGGCACCAAGGCAGAAGCGACTCTCATCGCTGAAGACGACACGTCTCCATTCGTCCCTCTATTCACGCCTGTCGTGACACCACTGGAGGCGGGCTGCACGATGTTGGGACGTGAGCGGAAGACGGCCTAACGGTGTGCTGGACCGTAGCCCAGCTTCATGGAGACGGTTGCGAATGGTCCTCGCCGATACCCCAGGAGCAACAGTGTCCCTAATTTGCTGGGAAGTGGCGGTCCGGTCCCCTACGGCACTGCGTAGGATCCTACGGTCTTGGCGTGCATCCGTGCGTCGCTACGGTCCGGTCCCAGGTCGACGGGCACGTGCACCTTCTGCCGACCACTGGCGACAACATCGATGTACTGTGGAGACCTCACGCCCCACGTGTTGAGCAATTCGGCGGTACGTCCACCCGGCCTCCCGCATGTCCACTATACGCCCTCGCTCAAAGTCCGTCAACTGCACATACGGTTCACGTCCACGCTGTCGCGGCATGCTACCAGTGTTAAAGACTGCGATGGAGCTCCGTATGCCACGGCAAACTGGCTGACACTGACGGCGGCGGTGCAGAAATGCTGCGCAGCTAGCGCCATTCGACGGCCAACACCGCGGTTCCTGGTGTGTCCGCTGTGCCGTGCGTGTGATCATTGCTTGTACAGCCCTCTCGCAGTGTCCGGAGCAAGTATGGTGGGTCTGACACACCGGTGTCAATGTGTTCTTTTTTCCATTTCCAGGAGTGTAGTATGCATAAAAGTTCAACACCCAGATTAACGGAGACTGGGGGGCGTCTCATGAGAAGGCGCTAGCCAAGTACTCAGGACAGGTTCCTCTACATCATCTGTAAAACTCGACACAACCCTTGATTAACAGGTCTGATAATCCCGTTATAAGTACAAAAGCGTGGCACTCATGCCTTCCAGTATGTCAAAAACGACGAATATGTGGAGGATGGATACATCATGGAATCTTTATCCATTATTGAAAAGGGGTGTTACAAGAGCGCTCGGAAGTTGCCAGTTCGCCAATAGGATTAAGTTGCGACATGTTCCCGAGACGGGAGACGGTGAAATCGCGTCTTTTTCGCGTGACTAGTTGGGGAGCGCGGATGAGCGGAGACAACCAGCGGTTGAAATGAGCAGCGGCTGGCATCGCACGTGCGGGGGAGGGGGGGGGGGGTGCCGACCCGGCTGCGGTGGGCGACAGCGCAGCAGGCAGACGGTGGCGGCGGGCCATCCGGCGGCTGCTGAAGCAGCGGAACGAGGCGCGGGTGAGGAAAACGGGGAATCCCCGGCGCCGCTCGCTGCGTCGTAATCAATGCTCGGCTCGGCGCCACGCTACGCCGCGGCGGTGCTAACAGATGAGGCGCCAGATTGCCGCAGACAGACGCGACCAGCGCCTTTGTTCGCTGCCGCCGCGAAGCGCCCGGCCGCGCCACGCCGATGCCGACGCCGACGCCGACGCCGGGCGTCGGATGAGCGGCGCCAAACCGCACCCGCCTCACTCCAGCCCAGCGCAGTCACCGCTCCGAATGGCGCCCACGCCCTGCACCGAGCAGTATGGCGCGCCTAGCCGCTGCGTGCCTCGCAAAAGCGGGGATTCCCCGAAGATGACATCGAGGGGCGTCGTTTCACAGACACTGCTGACTGGACTTAATAGCCGTTTGGAAAGGCCTGGTTATTAAATTACACTGTCAGACAAGAAAAGTAAAGCACACGGAACACGTAGTCGGATGTCAATGTAATTTCATACACCTTATACACTATTGGTTGTTATGTAAACGATTACAGTTGCAGTTCTACGTGGCTGGTAGAACGGCTGTCAAAGTCCATCACTATACACTACTGGTCATTAAAATTGCTACACCAAGAAGAAATGCAGATGATAAACGGGTATTCATTGGACAAATATATTATACTGGAACTTACATGTGATTACATTTTCACGCAGTTTGGGTGCATAGATCCTGAGAAATCAGTACCCAGAACAACCACATCTGGGCGTAATGACGGCCTTGATACGCCTGGGCATTGTGTCAAACAGAGCTTGGATGGTGTGTACAGGTACAGCTGCCCATGCAGCTTCAACACGATACCACAGTTCATCAAGAGTAGTGTCTGGCGTATTGTGACGAGCCAGTTGCTCGGCCACCATTGACCAGACGTTTTCAGTTGGTGAGAGATCCGGAGAATGTGTTGGCCAGGCCAGCAGTCGAATATTTTCTGTATCCGGAAAGGCCCGTACAGGACCTGCAACGTTCGGCCGTGCATTATCCTGATGAAATGTAGGGTTTGGCAGGGATCGAATGAAGAGTAGAACCACATGTCATGACACATCTGAAATATAACGTCCACTGTTCAAAGCGCCGTCAATGAGAACAAGAGGTGACCGGGACGTGTAACCAATGGCACCCCATACCATCACGCCGGCTAATACGCTATTATGGCGATGACGAATGCCCGCTTCCAATGTGCGTTCACCGCGATGTCGCCAAACACGGATGCGACCATCATGATGCTGTAAACAGAACCTGGATTCATCCGAAAAAATGGCGTTTTGCCATTCGTGCACCCACGTTCGTCGTTGAGTACACCATCGTAGGCGCTCCTGTCTGTGATGCAGCGTCAAGGGTAACCGCAGCCACGGTCTCCGAGCTGATAGTCCATGCTGCTGCAAACGTCGTCGAACTGTTCGTGCAGATGGTTGTTGTTTTGCAAACGTCCCCATCCGTTGACTCAGGGATCGAGACGTGGCTGCACGATCCGTTACAGCCATGCGGATAAGATGCCTGTCATCTCGACTGCTAGTGATACGAGGCCGTTGGGATCCAGCATGGCGTTCCGTATTACCCTCCTGAACCCACCAATTCCATATTCTGCTAACAGTGATTGGATTTCGACCAACGCGAGCAGCAATGTCACGATACGATAAACCGCAATCGCGATAGGCTACAATCCGACCTTTATCAAAGTCGGAAACGAGATGGTACGCATATCTCCTCCTTAGACGAGGCATCACAACAAAGTTTCACCAGGTAACCCCAGTCAACTGCTGTTTGTGTATGAGAAATCGATTGAAAACTTTCCTCATGTCAGCATGTTGTGTAGGTGTCACCACCGGCGCCAACCTTGTGTGAATGCTCTGAAAATCTAATCATTCGCATATCACAGCATCTTCTTCCCTTCGGTTAAATTTCGTGTCTGTAACACGTCATCTTCGTGGTGTAGCAATTTTAATGGCCAGTAGTGTAGTTAATGTTTGGCGCAGTTGCCAGACCTGGCAGGATATACAGAGTGTCTCAAACCTTTTGAGTCAAATTGAAACAGATGATAGTGGAAGCGTTGGCTTACGCGGCCTTTGCCACTGTCAATGAAATTCTTCTGGACTTCTGACCACATTATCAATATATAAAATTGTCCAACGTTTCGGCCACTGCTGCAAGTGCCCTTCCTCAGACCTGAGCTGATTGCTGAAAGAGACAGGCTTCAGATCTTATATAGCAAAGGAGGAAGCTCTTTACTTAATTTAATAGGGTACTTGCGGATACTAGGAGGAGTGTTAGGCGGTTTTTTTTGGTCTTTATATTATTGCTTGTCATTCTTATCATTGGTGGATAAAGACGTACTTCGCTTCTTTCCATTAATGACGCGATATAATGTAAACAACAATCAAGCACTTCATTATCCAACAATGACAAAAATTAGTATAAAGACCAAAAAAATGCCTAACACCCCTCCTGCTATCCTCCAGTACACTGTCAAATGACGTGAAACGCTTCTTCCATTACTACATAACATCTAAAGTCTCTCTTTCAGCAGTCAGCTCAACCCTGAGGAAGTCCAACTGCATCAGTGGCCTAGACATCGGAAAATTTTATATACTGACAATGCGGTCAACAGCCCAGAAGAATTTTATTGACAGTGGGTCCACAACAGATTATACTTAGATAGGGAACCGGTTGTCGGAAATGCATATTTATTGTGTTGTGGACATACGTAGCGTCCACCACAAAACAACAACGTAGCTTATAGCAATTGTTAAAAGCAACGACCGGCAGTCTCAGTGTTCCTTCGAAATGTATTCCCACAGTCCTCGGAAATTATACCCCTTGTTGTCCGCGAAAGGATGTGATGTCAACACGACAGTGCACCAGTCCATTTCAGCGTTAATGTCTGCGAGCACCTGAACAGCACGTATCCTCATTGTTGGACTGGAAAGGAAAGTTCCGTCCTATGGCCATTGTGGCCGCCGGATCTCAAACCTCTGGATTTTTCCTCTGGAATTACGTCAAGGCGCTGGTGTATGAAACCCACGTAGAAGCGGATGAAGACCTGCTTGCAAGTGTCCAAGCTGCCTATCTCACGCTACAACAAACACCAGGGATCTCATGGAGAATGTAAAGCAGAACTAGTATCGCTGTTCTATCCCTGACGTTTCGTCCAAAGCTACGTTGGACACTTTTTTTTCTTGGAAATGTTCGAACAATTAGCTCTGGAAAAAGCGGATAAGGAACCATCTCGATGGTATCGGTACGTGGATGATACATTTGTGGCTTGGTCACATGGCAAAATAGCTTTAGAGGAATTCTTTTGTTATTTAAATATTATAAATCCTAAAATCCAGTTTACCATGGAAATTGAGAAAGACAATGCAATATCCTTCTTGGATGTCTGAGTTATGAGACAGACTGATGACAGCTTGAAACATAAAGTCTTTCGGAAGGTTACACATACCGGCAGATACTTGCATAAGGATTCCAGACATCATCCACAATAGAAAAGAGGTGTAATTAAAAGTCTAATGGACAGAGCTAAAAGGATATGTGCGCCGGAATACCTGGACGCCGAGTTAAAACATCTAGAGCAGAATGGGTACTCTAGTAAGGAAATAAATTGAGTTTTGCGACCGAATAACAGGAGGCCTAAGGACAACGATAGGACACAGCGATGGAAGAACACGGTTTCTCTACTCTTCATCAAACAAGTAACGGATAAAATTGGCACGATTTTAAGGAAACAACGTTCGACCGATTTTCAGACCAACTAAGAAAATAGGCCAAGGACTTCGTTCCGATAAGGATAAACGTCCCCCTCTGTCTGCGAGTGGTGTATATAAGATTCCGTGTACATGTGGTAGGATCTACATTGGAACTACAAAGAGAAGTGTGAATAAACGGTTGAAGGAACATAAAAGTCTTTATCGACGAAGGAAAATAGATAAGTCAGCCGTGGCGGAACATGCTCTTCAGTCGGGCGATCACGTAGTGAAATTTTCGGAAATTGAAGTTTTATGTACTATGACGAACTATTATCAACGGCTATATAGAGAAGCCATCGAAATATATAAACATGGGGATAATTTTAACAGAAAAGAAGAAGCCATGAAACTCAGCGGTATATGGACAGTGTCGCTACAGAATCGGTGAGAAGTTTCTTTGACGTACTGTGATTGATAGTTATATTTTATCTTTGACAAGGTTTATCTCTGCTATCACGTGAAATCCAGACCACACCCACTTTTCACGGCATTTAGGCCACTCTTCGACGTCCGACTCGTCAGTCGGCCAGACTCAGCACAATCAGGAGCACCTCCTAACAACACTGTTGCCATGCATGCTTTGACACTGGGGATCATCACTTTGAAGTTACTATGAGCGACGTTATTGTCATACAGTCTATGCTATGTAGGTCCATAACACAATAAATATGCATTTCCGACCATTGGTTTCCCTATCTCAATTCAATCTGTTGCGGACCCACTATCACCAGCTTAAATTGACTCAAAATATTTGGGGCACGCGATACGAACAGTGCCTCACACCAGGTCACCATTGTGAAGCACTCAGGAGGTACCACGTACTCGTCTGAGACAGCGTGCGAAATCCGCTCCGTGGTTAATTTGCCCGCCCCCCAAACCTAACTGTGTGCAGGCGACGACTTTCAGACCTACAATATTAATTTTAACCGTATGCCAAGTCGTATGGACAACTCAACATTACTGCCCTAGGCAAAGATCATAAAGTGGGCGAATTTGAGTAAAAACCTAATCTGATTGACCTATGTGACTGCAACAATAATTATTCTGTATGATTTAATGTGATCGAAAGTAGTTACCTGAACACTGGTTGACTGCATGCAGCCTAGTGTAAGTGAAGTACCAAACACGAACACTGATTAGTTAAATACTCAAATTTACTAACAAACACGTCACTTAACTCGTATATATTCAACTATGCAAACTGTAACAACTCTGTTTCTTGAAATTCAGGTGAAGATAAAGTAGATAGCAGTGTTACTCGTCCATCTATGAATTTACTGCTAGCCCAAAAAAATGTTCAAATGTGTGTGAAATCTTATGGGACTTAACTGCTAAGGTCATTAGTCCCTAAGCTTACTTACTACTTAACCTAAATTATCCTAAGCACAGACACACACACACCCACACCCGAGGGAGGACTCGAACCTCCGCTGGGACCAGCCGCACAGTCCATGACTGCAGCGCCTAAGGCCGCTCGGCTAATCCCGCGCGGCTACTAGTAGCTCACTTGACATCATACATTCCAGCGAAGTACAACAATAACTGAAAACTATACAACCCTGCAAATTCCTGACTGAAGCAGTAACTACAAGTTGATGGCTAACCCCACAAGTTCACACATTTAGTACGATTTGATGAACCATAAACAGGCGATCATCGTGGATTCCACAAGTGTGAAATTGAACTGAAATGCTCTACCGGTGCGGTGAATTATGCTCACAGTAAATATGACTGTTACAAGCTGGGCCGTTCACTGAAGATGTGCTGCCCCTCCGTAAGGACGATGTCGTCAGCACGCTGTCGTAATTCGAAGATGTTGCGACCTCTACCGCGATGCAACGCCAAGTCGATGAGCTCTCTCTCGCTACCGCACCCGCATTCCTTGTAGACATCTCTCCCCGACAAAGGCGCAAGTTGATGCGAACACCTTCACGTCCTAACCTTAACACAGTGCAGACGCCTACTTGACGAAATCCAAAGTGCTCCTCTTGTGGCTCTCACTTAACACCCTTCTGATTCCTTCCCGCCAAAGAGTACCGGTTACCACCAGGAAAATTAAGAAGCACTCCAATCCAATTGCGAGAATTCCCTCCAACTAGAGAAGCCCTCCAAAATAGCGCGTCTTCGTGAGATCCCGATCACACCATACACCATAAAATCTCACCTACTACCAAAAAGCATTGAAAGAAGATGCCTACAGCCGTCCTTTTGATCTTATTTCTTGTGTAGCTACCAGTTTCGGCGCTTCAACGCGTCGTCTTCAGGCCTTAGTCGATGTTGAAGGATTATCACGATCCATATATACGCTGCATCAGTGGCCAACGTAACTGGTTTACGCAGACTATCTGTAAATGTGATGTCAGCACCCCAACCATCAACTGCCACTGATGCAGCGTATATATGGATCGCGATAGCAGCAACTAAGGCCTGAATATGGCGCACTGAAGCGCCGAAACCGGTAGCTGCACAATAAATAGGATCATAAGGACGAGTGTAGGCGCTTCTTTTTCTAACAATAGGGAACGGTCGTGGTCCCCAAGACCTCCAGTCAAAAGGATGGACATACAAAGAAATGCACTGACACAAGCGCTGCGCTGTTGATGTCACACACCATTACGCCAATTTCCCACCTGCACCATAAGCCTCGCAACTGAAGTCTTGAGAAATTTACAAAAACAGCCATTACAAGGTTAGACTTTGTTTTCTGTAGCCCATGCTTTTTACAAGCGATAGGTGGTGTTTTCAAAGGTAGCCCTCAAAACACAGAATGATGAGTCCAACTCTTGCACTTGGAGCTGTCGTGGCCTCCAGGCGGACATAAGCTGCGAGGTCGTGTAGGTGGAAAAAAGCTTGCCAGCCCCTGGGGAGGTCAAGCCGTCCTCAGTTTCTAACAATCTAACAATCCACCACCTGCGCCATCGGTCTTAGCTCCCGGCCAGTCCCGTTCGGCCGTAGCGTTTCTTGCTGACCCGTCTCAAATCCAACGTAGTAACATCCGCAAACCAGTGAGCCTGTCATCGTGTTAATAAAGTAGAGCAATGAAAATTACATAGAGCACAATACTGACAGCTCCACGATTCTATATCGAACAACATTCTCATTCCGATTTTCTCCGCTGACAGTCTCTGGATTACAAAATCACACTCTGTTTTTGATGAGAAAGGCGTGCAGAGTCTCCTGCTGCGTTTCAAGTGTTAACAGCATTCGACTGTGTGGTAGACTTCTGAAATATACAGATTTATGGAACATTCAGTTGTAACAGTGGCCGGATGTTGGACTGCATGGGAACGTGAGGACTACCTCACTACTTCCAGTGGACCGTAGCTGACTACCGCCAAACCCATCATATTCCATTCACATCGTCACCTGCCATCCGAAAGCAAGTAATGAACATTTTGTAATGTAACATTATATGTGTCGCCTTGCACCACTGGTCGAGATTAACAGCAGCTGGAGTAGGGAATTACCATCCCATGCGTAGACAGGTTTTAACATCACAACACATCTGCAATGGTGCCCTGACTGGGAATCATGGACTGCTGACGAATGGTGTCGCATTATTTTGAGAGATGAATCGCAGTTCTCCACTATCTCAGATGACCATCATCGGCGAACATGTTGGCAACTGGAGGTGAGGTCCCATTCTTCCAATGTTTTGGAGGTGCACAGAGGGGCTATTGCTGAAGTCATGGAGTGCAGCGCCTTCGCGTATGACATCAGGTGACGGCTTGTAGTGGCTGAGGGAGCTGTGACGGTCCAACAGTATGCCCAGACATTTTGTCCCCTTATGCGTTATCTCTGATGCTCCAGTATTGTGGAGCCATTTTTAATGGGACAATGATCACTCAAATATGCCTCTATGAACTGTCTGCATGGTGTTGAGGTACTCTGTTGTTTTGTAAGATCTCCAGGTCAGTTCCTGAGCAACATCTATGACGCCAGCTCGCATGTTGACTCCATTTCAGTGTCAGTATCCAGTATTTTGTGGGCTACTTTGCCTCAGGAGAGGGTACATTAGATTTATGAAACCCTTCCCAACCAAATCGAAACATACATGCAGGCCAGAGGGGCTAAAACGCAATACTGATAATTGGGCGCATGCTGCAGAGTTCTTTAAAAACGTCGCATACGTCCTCAACCGATGGACTTTAATTTTGTTTCCTCCTATTTTTATGGGTGCCTCACAATTTTTGTCAAGCAGCGTATTTTTAAACACTTTCGTATTCCAAACATTCTTGGTCACATCATGTGAAATTTTGACTGTTCATTGCTTCGACTTTTATGAATCATCAGAAACAGAATCTTGATTTTAAGTTAACACGATGATCTCTAGAAGAGTCACGTAATATTTACTGGTTCTGATTATGACTCTCAAAGAGTCAAAACTGGTAAAGTGTTAACAATTTTGCCTAAAGAGATCAAAATAATTACTGATGAAAACGTACTTTAGAGAATACATTAGTTGTAAATCCACTTTGTCAAACGAAATTTTACGTACAACTGGCTTACACGATCCCTTCAGTAGTAGCCTACTGTGAATTATTACGAGCTTGCTCCTCAGCGTTGTCGAAAGAAACTGTTTGCTTCACATTATTAAGAAAGCTAGCTTGGAAAAGGTTTGTTTATAATACATCACAGCAGACGTGGAAGGGTTCTGAGCGAAAGAGACGGACAATCAGATATTTTCTCACCATCTGACAACTACTCATTTGAATTACCGTCAGTAATAACGTAGCTCTCACAGGGCGGTTATTCTGACTCATTATGTTTGTCCACCAGGTTTCAACGCACGTCTATAAAGTTATCATGTATACTTTAATGATTAAATACTGCTCATATGCCAGTGGCTGCCAGAAAGTCACGCTGTCGAGTTTGTAGCATCCTCTACTAAGAAAAACAAAGATCAGGATTTCCCAACTGGTGTACTCTTGACCTTTTACTGTGTGAGGCATACTGGGGTAGATAAAATATGAAAACACTAAAAATACGACACATTACCACACCTAATACGGTGTAACACATTACCGTACCTAATACAGTCTGGGAAAACCTTGACTTTCAAAATAGTTTCCAGTCTTCCCGGAATGAAAAATAAATGTCCTGAATGGTTTTCAGGGGAATCTTATAATATTCTTCCAAAATAGTGTCAAGTTCAGTTAACGAAGATGGTGGTGGATAGCGTTCAAACATCCCTCTCTCCAAAATAGACCACAAAAGTTCATTAATATTGAGATCTGGTGACTATAATGGCCAGCGGAGATGCGGCAGTTCGTCCTCGTGCTCAGAAAACCAGACCTGGACGATGCGTGCTGTGTGAACAGGGACCCCTGTCGTCTAGGAACAACACCATCACCATTGGGAAACTAACACTGTACCATGGTATGTACCTGATCAGCCAAAATCCTTGGCGGAGCATCCAGGAACCCATACAATACCACGATATGACGCTCAAATCATCACAAAATTCCCGTGATGTTTCACTCTTGGGATGTTAACTCTGCCAGAAATTGGAAAAACTGTGAAACAAGATTCATCCGATCAAACTGCTTCCTTCCTATGCTCCCTTTACGCGTATTTGCATCAGTATAGAGTGGTTTCGGAATTCTAACTCGCCCTGCAGTTCCTTGATTATGGAGCGTCGTTTTTGTGCACACAGGGTTCGCGAGTGCGACATTCGGTTCTGGAGTGACTTTTGCAGCTGTCGTCTTCTTATTTATCGTCACCTAGCCAGGTTACGAGCACCAACATTTTGCTCACGTTCGTATTCAGTTAGGTCCGATATAATATACTCACAACTACACAGAACACTGTTCTGAAACTTGTTGTGGTTTTTGTACAGGTTCCGTTCGTGTTCAGATACGAAAACTGTGGTGACTCTTTCCACGGCAATACATTTTCATGTCATAGAGATCATGTTGCTAACGCTCACATATGTATGCTACTTTTACAAGTGGTTTTTGAGAATGGCGCAAGATCCAAACGATTCATCAGATCTAAACTACTTCTTAAACATTACCGTATACATTAAACAAGTACATATTTTTTCATGAAAAAGACAGATGTCTCACACAGTTGAGGGAGTGCTAACGAAATAAGTACAGCACGAAAAATGTAACTGTCTTGGATATACAAACACATACAGGGTGTACATGAAGTCCGGGAACACTTTCAGTTATTTATTGCACAAGAGCCAAACATTGCACAGATATACAAATGTCATTTTGAAGAGAAACCCTGAAACTTGTTTTTTTTTTTCATGTATACCGTCGCAGCGTAGTTTGATAATTTGCCGATATTCAGCGCTAGTCGCAAACATGACGATATCAGGTGCTTATCGAGCTTTCTGTGTGTTGGAGTTCGACAAAACCAAGTGTGCTACAGCTGTTCAACGGCTGTTTAGAACCGAGTACGGTAGGAAGCCACCAACAAGGAAGGCCATTTGCCACTGGCACAACAAGATCGTTACGACGGGTTGCTTGTGCCCGGCAAAGAGAAGCGGACGTCCCAGTGTGAGTGAAGTGAATGTGGGGCACGTACGAGAAACAGTCATGAGGAATCCAAAGAAATCGGTGGGTCGTGCATCCCGTGAACTAGAAATGGCTCCAATGGCGGTGTGGAAAGTCCTGCGACAGAAGCTGTCTATGAAACCATTGAAGTTGGAGCTAATGCAGAAGCTCAATGACGACGACAAAGACAAACGTTTTGCGTTTTGTTCGCAGTTGCAACAACTGAATGAGGATAGGGATGGCATTGTTGATTGCTTAATTTATAGCGACGAAGCCACTTTTCACACTAATGGGAAAGTGAACAGCCATAATTGTCTAATCTGGCGTACAAAGCATCCATACGAATGCTTTGAATCTGAGCGTGATTCCTCAAAAGTAAATGTTTTTTGTGCCTCGTCACGTCGAAAACTGTACGGGCCATTCTTCTTCGCCGAGAGCACTGTCACTGGATATTCCTACTTGGACATGTTGCAGCACTGGCTGATGCATCAAATGCAATCGGGCTTTCCGTTCATCTTTCAGCAGTATGGGGCTCCACCCCACTTTGATCGTGAACTTCATGGGTACCTGAACACAGAGCTGCCACATCGATGTGTCGGCCGTGCTACAGAAGGGAACAGCTGTTTCATGAAATGGCCTGCCCCATCACCAGATCTCATCCCGTGTGACTTTTTTCTGTGAGGACAATTAAAGATCTCGTGTATGTACCGCCTCTACCACGTGATGAACCAGAGCTCCGGGAGAGAATACGCGAAGCGACTGGCGCTGTCGACGTTGTCATGCTGGGACGGGTATGGCAAGAATTCGATTCCAGAATGAAGAATTCGATTACCATATTAATGTCTGCCGGGTCACTAATGGTTCGCATATCGAATGTTTGCAGAAAAAACTTTCAGAGTTTCTCTTCAAAATGCAATAAGTTTGATATCTGAACAATGTTTAGTTCTTGTGCAATAAATAACTGAAATTGTTGCCGGACTTTATGTATAGCTCCAGCACTATATCTCTATGCAAGTACCGCACTGTTCCTGTGGTTTCACATTCTCCTTACTGTAACAGTAAGGCCCGACTACTTTGTTGAGGATTATGCAGGACCCTAATCAGAAACTTCCGACGAAGCATCCTCGGACACTGTATCGGGCGTCTACCAACAGGTGTTGTTCCTATAGATTAAACTGCTGTTCCATATTGTAACTTACGCGGCTGTAGTTTAATGTCTGTTTTTATTTCAACAACAAGAGAGAGAAGGCCAGTTTAGCCCTGGGACCAGCGGACAAGATTTAGGTAGCTTTCAGTAATCAGCTCCCTTGTCTTCCTCTGTCTCGCACCTGCCACCCCTCCTCTCCGCCAAACGCTCAAGCCTCTGCCAGTATAAAGGGCTGTGCGCGCATGCGCAACTCAGTCAGCGAACCACTGAAGCTGGGCAAAACAAAGAGCAGAAACTAAAAATTAAATGTGATTAATTTTCATTTATTACAAATTTTCATGTTTACTTTATACATAAAACATACCGGTTAAACAAAATCAATTTAAAAACTTATGCATAAACATTAGTGAAATGTCAATAAACGCTCAGAATTATTTCAGTTCGCATTTACGTAACGGCTGCATTTTTCGTGTGTAGGATGTGACGTCAGTAATTGGAGCGGCAACTGTTCGAAGGAGTGGTTCACAACCCAACTCTAACAAAGCACAAAAGGTACGATGTAACAAGAATAAACAAAACTTTGAAAGGCTACTCGTAGTAGATACTGTCCCGCTTGTTTTGATAGTCTCACTTGTTTCAGGGTGGCACAGAACGGAATATTGAAACGTTCAAGATATACAAATAAAATCACGCATTGCAGTACGAAAAAGTACCACGCATCGATTAAATAGTCGTGACAGTGATTTGCATCTCGCGAAGGTGTCTTCTGAACTCTGCGCGCGGTGTGTCAGAACCACTTTCCCTTCTCTGTGCTCCATTCACATATAGTGCAAGTAACCAAAGATGGTCGGTAACCAATTATTAGCACTTTTTTCCCAATTTTCCATCGTAATCGTTACGTGTTTTATACGCGAGTTCTTTTTTTTTATTTTTTTTTAATGTTACCTGGCTACTTCTGGCATACATCAGTTTGTCGAAAAAATACACGCCACAACTAATATTGACTACTAGCGAACGCGGCAATGCATCATAAATGCTAAATATGTGTGGTAACAGATTATACATCGTGGATAGAAATTGTGAACTCATCCCCCCCCCCCCCCCAGATTCTCTCTGCCTCAGTCCTCCTTCCACTTATCTAGTCCTCCCCCCCTGCCTCCCCCCCCCCCCCGGACACAGTGCATCATCCCCTCCCACTTCTCTTTTGTCCACCTCGTCCTCCACTTTTCTATGTCCATTCCCTTGACTCCCTCTCGGTGTTCCTACCCTTCTCTCTGACTTTAAGCTTGTTAATTGTTACTTAAGTTAAAATCTTCTTGGTTGTTAGGCAGCGTCATATTTCCTCCTAAAATAATTGTTCGACACCGTTGCTGGGATCTTCTTCAGGATGCTTCGGTGTCCACCACTGCTAGGACGATAGTGAACACCGAAACATCCTGAAGGAAGTCCCAGCAGAGGGGTCGAAACGTCGATTATTTTAGAAGGAAATGTGATGCGGGCTAACAACCCAGATGATTTTAACTTTAGTGACAACGGCCACGAAAGCCTGCAGACTTACACATTGTTAACTGTTGTTGCAAACGAAACTTTGACCGTGAACTGTGGTCACTTAAAATGACTGGGTAATAGACTCAGATCGATGTTGTTCTGGATGAGAGAGACATATTCCCAGCTGCTGGATCTGTGAGAAAAGTAGCTTCAATGACAGTATGTCGCATGGTTTTAATCTGTGAATTGGTTGGATTACAAAGTTTTGGACGATTCAGACTCTGTAGCATTACGTTAATCAAAAGCAGATAAGCCATAAATACAACTTCCCCCTTTTGTGTAAAATCGACGGTGAGAAAGAAACCAAAACAGCAGATTATTGTGTATACATTTTTTATTTTAATGTACACTGAAGAGACACAGAAACTGGTACACCTGCCTAATATAGCGTAGGGCCACCGTGAGAACGCAGAAGTGCTGCAACACGACGTCGCATGGACTTGACTAAAGTCTGAAGTAGTGCTGGAGGGAAGTGACACCATGAATCCTGCAGGGCTGTCCATAAATGAGTAAGACTACGAGTCGGTGGAGATCTCTTCTGAGCAGCACGTTGCAAGGTATTCCAGATATGCTCAATAATGTTCATGTCTGGGGAGTTTGGTGGGCAACGGAAGTGTTTAAACTCAGAAGAATGTCCCTGGAGCCATTCTGTAGCTATTCTGAAAGTTTGGGGTGCCGTATTGTCCTGCTGGAATTGCCCAAGTCCGTCGGAATGCACAGTGGACATGAATGGATGCAGCTGAAAAGACAGGATGCTTACGTACGTGTCACTTGTCAGAGTCATATCTAGACGTATCAGGGATCCCATATCACTCCAACTATACACGCCCCTCACCATTACAGAGCCTTCACCAGATTGAACAGTCCCCTGCTGACATGCGGGGTCCATGAATTCATGAGGTTGTTTCCATACCCGTACAAGTCCATCCGCTCGATACAATTCGAAACGAGACTCGTCCGACGAGGCAACATGTTTCCAGTCATCAACAGTCTAATGGCGGTGTTGACGGGCCCAGGCGAGGCGTAAAGCTTTGTGTCGTGCAGTCATCAAGGGTGCACGACTTGGCCTGGCTTCGAAAGCCCATATCGTTGATGTTTCATTGAATGGTTCGCACGGGGACACTTGTTGATAGTCCAGCATTGAGATCTTCAGCAATTTGCGAAAGGGTTGCACTTCTGTCACGTTGAACGATTCTCTTCAGTCCTCATTGATCCCGTTCTTGCAAGATCTTTTTCCGGCCTCAGCAGTGTCCGAGATGTTATGTTTATCGGATTCCTGATAATCACGGTACACTCGTGAAATGGTCGTATGGGAAAATCCCCACTTCATCGCCACCCCGGAGATGCTGTGTCCCATCTCGTGCGCCGGCTATAATACCACGTTCAAACTCACTTAAATCTGTATAACCTGCCATTGTAGCAGCAGTAACCGATCTAACAACTGCGCCAGACACTTGCTGTCTTATATAGGTGTTGCCGACCGCAGCGCCGTATTCTGCCGGCTTATAATCTCTGTAAATGAACACGCATGCCTATACCAGTTTCTTTGGCGCTTCAGTGTATATATATGACACAGTTTGTCTAACAGCTGCATCTACATGGCTACTCTACAGACCACACTTACCTGACAGGCGCTTCGGCGAACACTCTTGAACAAGGCGAGCTGTACGAGCTCCCATTTCTCTTATTTATTACGATGATTGTTTCTCCCAGTGTAGCTCCGTGTCAACACAATATTTTCGCATTCGGAGGAGAAAGGTGGTGATTGAAATTTCGTGACAGTGTGGGACGAATTGTTTCGGGTGTATGCAGAATGGTTCACGCAAGGCCGTAGAACACAACGAGATGACAAACAATCCTCTTGGAGGAACATCCGCAACTGAGCGTTATACCAGAGGTTGAAAATACCGCTTGAGTTGTAAAGTTCGTTTATTATCACACGACCGGTTTCGGGCTCTTATATGCCCATCTTCAGGTGCCGTAACTTAGTGCTGTGGCCCCCGAGCCCGCGGTGGACGTGTACTAGGAGCGGTGTGCTACCTGTGAGCGCAAACACTATCAGCGGTAGCAAACTGTCGCCGTTTTTTACTGGATGGGTTACGTGCACATTGTCCACTTCTCTGGCTACCTGACGAATGTGCGGAAACATGTTAGATGGCAGTGGTGTATGGAATGATGTCACTATGGACAGGAATGGTACCAGACAGTGTTTTTAGACAAATCCAGGTTACGTTTGTTTGAAAAAGATGGTCGCATTTTGATTTCCTGCAGACAGGATAAGCGACATCACAATGACTGCATTCGCACAAGACATATGGCACCAACTGAAGGCCTTACTGTGTGGGATGCTATTGGGTACAACCAGAAATTACAGTTGGTATGTGTCTAGGGCACTGTGACTAGTGTGAGCTATGTGAATGACACCCAGCGACCCGTAGCCATACCCTTTCTGCACAACATCCCAGAAGCAATTTTCAGCAAGACAATGCACGACGACATGTTGCTGCACGAACACGTATGTACCTTCTTGGTGTCACAGGATGTCAACCTTTTGCCCTGGCACGGCATATCAACAGACTTGTTGCTAATCGAAAATGTGTGGGATATGGTGAAGTGAAGGGTGCAGTGCTGTGATCCAATCCCAGCCACCACAGATGAACTTTGGAACCAGGTGAATGCAGCATGGATGGCTATACCACAGGACGCCGTTCACGCCTTATACGTGTCGATGCCATCACGCATGGAATAAGTTATCAGGACCCTTGGTGGATCCTGTGACTACCAGGCAACAGGTGACTGAAATGCTAATCATTTCCGCAGAACATGCTAATGCACATATGTAGTGAATATGAACGTGCTTTCACTAGTCGTTGAAGGTGTTCTATTTTTTTCTGAAAATGAATGTATTTTGATCTCTGGATCCAACTGAGATAGCTCACTTATCTCAAGGAGTTATTTATAAAATGTAATTAATCCAAATGGTACAGCACTTTTCTGTCATAAGTTTGGTAGGATTAGTTCCCAGAACATATTTATCTGCAAAATATTACTTCACTGTGAATATGACATGGCTCTAATCTGTTATATATACAAAGCAGAGAGTATGTGTGTATGTTTCGAATCTCTCCCCAAACCCTTAGATCGACTTCAACCAGATTAGGCACAGAAACAGCACGCTGTACGAGTAACAATACTGTCGTGTTTACAACGTTCTAGCTCAAATAGAAGCAGAGATATGGGGAAAAACATGTTTTACCAGCCCCTTGTGTGCAGGCTGCCCTGCATGACAGGCATGTTGTATGGGAACTGTACTGGCCTGCAAATCAACCTGCTTTCTGTGGCAGTCTACACATCAGAGGCAAGAAATGGTTTTCTGGGGTAATGAGCAGGTGGGAAAGAAAGAGGGAAATATGATCAGAAGGAGGCGGGATGAAAGTGTGGTCAGAGAGATGGGGTGGAAGCGATGGACAAAAGAGGGGAAGGAGGAGATGAAGGGATGGAGAGAGTGGGCAGTAGGAGATAGATGAGGTGGACAGACAGAGGGAGAGAGTAGTAGTCATAGAGAGGGAGAGGAGGAAGTGTGTTCAATATATGTGTCAAATGCACATGCGGCTTTAGCTGTGGTGAGAAGGCTAGTTGCTAATAAATGTAAACAACCTTAAGCACAATCTCGAAAAAGGAAATCGAAAGCGAAAAATTGAGTAATGTTTGCACAGATATTGGATTATATATTATGTGAATTCATTATCACTGAAACAAACTGGATCGTCCCAATAGTGTGGTGCAAACAAAATAAACACCTTCCGAACAGGCCTTGAAGGCGTAACGGTATCGACCGGCCGCCACGTCATCCTCAGCCCTTGGGTGTCACTACAAGCAGATACGGAGGGATATGTGATCAGCACACTGCTCTCCTGGTTCAAAATGGTTCAAATGGCTCTGAGCACTATCGGACTTAACATCTGAGGTCATCAGTCCCCTAGAACTTAGAACTACTTAAACCTAACCAACCTAAGGACAACACACACATCCATGCCCGAGGCAGGATTCGAGCCTGCGATTGTAGCAGTCTCGCGGTTCCGGACTCTGCTCTCCTGGCCTTTGTCAGTTTTTTGCGAGCAGTGCCACTACTTTTCAATCAAGTATCTCCTCAACTGGCCTCAAAAGGTCTGCTAACAGCACTCAGCAGATTCAGACAGTGATCTATCCAAATGCTAGCAAAGCCTGACAGCGCTGAACTTCGGTGATCTGATGGGAACCGGTGTTAAAATACAATATCGTTAATAAACACTTCTGGAGACTGTAGTTGATACTGGTTTTCCTAGTGCAATAGCTCAGCAAGTGGCCTACATCCATGTAACATATTTTTCTGTCACGTTCGTATTTATATTTCTCACTCTTGTTCGTGGTGCATCATGTGGTCAAAAGTATCCGGACACTGTTTCTCTAAGGCACACGGTAATCAACGGCGTAAAATTTCTTGATATTGTTCTACATTTTCATAAGCGCGATAAGAGGACCAAACGCTAACCACGATAAACACCCCATACCGTAACACAATCTCCTCCATACTTCACCATTGGCACTAAAGATGATGGCAGGTAACGTCCTCTGGACATTCGAGAAATCCAAACCCTTCCATTAGATTGTCACAGGATATAGTGTGATTCGTCACTCCAAATCACTCTTTTCTAGTCATCTACTGTCGAGTTCCGTTGCTCTTTACACCACACGTCACTGAACACCGACTACAGAAATGTACTCCAATCATTTTAATTACTAACCAACAGTAGCTGTGCTAGCTACAGTGCTGGTGAAACTTTGGGATCTGAGAATGATTCGTTCCACTGATTTCATGCGATTTTTCACATCCACCGTCCACTATGCTCGATGGTCCCTGTATGTCAGTTCATGAGGGTCATTCTGGCCTTGGTTAAGCTTTGGTTCCTCATTCGCATTTCCACGTCACAGCCACATAACAACAGTCGATTTACGCAGTTTTAGAAGGGCTAAAATGTCCCTGATGGATTTATTACTCAGATGATATCCAGTGAGCAGCCCATATTGAAAATCACGGAATTCTTCTGATCAACCCAGTTTGTTGTCGTCACCTATCTACGAATAACACATTCCTCCCCATCTCCTTTTACAGTAGCGTCGTGACATCAATGGTCTATTCCGCATTACATAGGGGTGTTCGGATACTTTTGAGCAGATAGTGTAAGACAAGTATCTACTGGGTGCTGACCATTTTCTCCATCTGTTAGCTTCTTCCATAATCTGCTGATAACTTCGTCTATTTTTAATGTCAGTCCAAGTCGTTGTCTTCCTCTCACTCCCTGCCTTGCAATCTTCTCTTTGTTTCTATGTTGCTGGCAGTTTCTTCACAATATACGTCCCAGCCAAAGGCTTTTACTGATATCATTTTCACTGTTTTTATTCACTCCCATTCTCAGAGGTACTCCTTCAATCCTCCATCTGTCATTCTGAAATGAATTTAAACGTTTTTCTCCCGAGCTACATTGCAAACCTATGCAAGAATCTCCCTGATTCTTCTCGATTGCTTATGTTTCGCTGCCACATGATACCACACTCTACAAAATTATTTTGCGAATCCTTTTCTTAGTTCTATCGTAATTATTTTTGCTGTCAGTAAATCTTCACCGTTTCAAAAACTCAGTTGCCTTTAGACAGTCTACTTCATGCAGCTTCCATCTTCTGGTTCAAGTTTTCTCAAGTAACTAAAAGATTTAAGTTGTTCGAAGGTTTTTTCCTGATGATACTTTAAAAGAACTTTTATGTTTGTTGATTTTAAACCACTTTGGTCATTTCTGCGATCATCCTCATTACATACTCTCTTTCCCACGTTTACTACCCTCTCCATCACAAACTGAAGTTCTCCCTCTGGTTCATCCAACGCTGCTTGGTCGTCTGCTTACTTGATTGCCATTATGCTTTCTCCTTGCCCTATTATGTCTCTTGCGCCTTCTTATGGTTAGTCTGTTACTTTCTCAGCATAAATATTAAAAGGCGTCAGTGACAAATTATTTTTTTTGTTTCACATATCTTCTAATCTTATTCTTACATAGTCCTATGGGAAATTTATCCAAAACTGCTTCATAACCCTATTAATAACCTCTCATTCAGATGAGGATACCCAACCCATTTAAATTATGCATGGAAGTATGCACAAAATAAAATCCATTACCAGTGGTTGCAAAAGCAAGTAGCATGGTTTCCTTTAGTTCTGTATGGTGACAGTCCTTGTACTGTTTTTCTGCAACCTGAGGCAGCTAGCGGGCTATGAGAATGAACAAGACCACTGAGGGGAGAACAGCATGCAGCTAATAAAAATGTTCCTGCTGGAAGTCAGGTACGTGCTGGGAACCAAGTCCTGTTTTATGACAGATGTGAAAACCCCAAGCAGTTGCCTTAAGGGTGGCTGAGCAAGAGTGCTCAGCACGTTACAAAGTTTCAGTGTGCGTAGAGCACAAAAAATACTCTTTAGAACAGATAAGATTTGTAAAGAGAAGAGAAATAAACAAGACAGCCATTGAGAACCAAAGAAGGCCACTGGTATAGATGTTTAAATCTTGTATGGAAGCCCATGGTTGGCTCGTGACAGTTTCTTAGTGGTGACAGAGACTAATAAATGAGAAAGTGCAGCCATTTTATTAGACGAAATGCAAAAACACATTTAGTGAGAGAGAATGTCTGTCTTGTGCACTGCTTTGAGAGGTAATTGAGCAGTACTGCTTAACCATGACAGTTTCGTTAGTAGAAGGGATATTGTTACAACTGTAATGAACTTTCCATTGGTCAGCACTCTGAAATTATACTGCTATTGGCTACAGAGATTCAGACGCTGGCACAACCAGCTAGATTTTGTGGAGAAGATGAGAAAGAGACACCATCTCAGATCTCCTTAGGGAGAAGACTTCGTCTTGGGGCTGCGGACAGAGAACACCGCAGTACTGCATAAGGAGATGTCTTCGCTTTCGAACTGATCACAGATGAATCCTCGGCGACTACTGCAGCCATCAAAAATGGCTCTGAGCACTATGGGACTCAACATCTGAGGTCATCAGTCCCCTAGAACTTAGAACTACTTAAACCTAACAAACCTAAGGACATCACACACATCCATGCCGAGACTGAAGCGTCTAGAACCGCTCGTCCAACTCGGCCGGCTACTGCAGCCATCTTTTGTATCTATCACCAGAGTGGTAAGCGTGGGCTGCATTTGGGCACGTCGTGACGAGAGGACCACAAAGTTATCTGTATCACGTCAGGGTTTCATTTTCGTGAATTAATCCATGCAGCCAGCTCGCTGCATTCATTATGCTCTTAGGCGAGGGAACTGGTGCTTGTTCGTACATTTGTGGGTCTTTTCTGTTGGCTATCAACTTATTCAGTAACCAATTGCGATTTTCGTGGACACTGTTTTTGTATCATTTCTATTTCAAATACACTTATCTGCGCCAATGGCTTTTGTACATATTTTTGCACCCTTGTACCTTTTTATAATTATTTGTTTTGTTCATTCGGTGGCTAGAATCACATTAATGCATCTGTCAAATATCTGATTGTCATAGTGACCTTTAATTTAATTTAGTAGTTCGATGGAAACCTTTACCAATATATCTGTGGGAGCTGTGGTACCCATATTTGATGTTTATTCGGGCCACCCCAGCTTAATTCACGTATTTAATTATATATCCGTTGCATGACTTTGATTTTTCGTTTTATGTGATCTAATGCTAAGCAATTGGTTCACTGTATAGGTCAATGGGTTCTAATACCGCATCATTTCAGGAATATGATACATGCTGGGTCGACGCCTGACAATAGCTAACTACAAAAACTGCTCGACATGACGACCATCACGTTCGTTGCAAACGTTGTATCTGGCCAGTGAGTTCTAGTGCTCTAGATCAAAGTTTTTTAGTGAAATATAACAGGATATGACGGAACCTTTCTTCCAACTAGTGAACTATGCGATACCACCCAAACTGTGGACAGATTTGCCCTTGTTTTCGTTTGTAGAGTGCGTAATACATTATTCTCGATGTTTAAGAACGTTTCCAACTATCGAGCGCAAATTTTTCTCTGAATGTTTTTCTTTTGTATATCGATATGTCCATTTTAAACAAAGATGCACTCTGAAGATCATTTTACAAGAATTCAACAGCAAATCTTGTTTGAACAAAACCATGTTATTTATTAATAATTTTGACAGGCTATTTCAACTGTAGATGAAATTTACGTCACCATTTATATTTTTATATTTCTATATCGATACTTAATATATGTTGTAACATAACAGGGAGGTTCAAATTTTAATATTTTCAAATGTTTTTACCTTTGTTGTCAGCTGTCATTACTAAAAATCTTCAAAAAATACATGTCCTCAAGAAACTTTCAATAAACTAATTGAGACGAATAGTCTAGAAACGGAAGTCTCACTTACATAGTGTTGACTTATCGAAACTCCTTGAAGCTTCGAGAGAAAACATCTTGTCACGTATTATTGTTAGCAGGCGCTAATGTCGAAGACTGTTCTTGATGTAGACTGTGTTAACACCTGTAAAGCCCTTTACAATGTGTGTGGCAGATAGACAGTAAAGAGTTCTATGTGTTGAGATTTTCGTGTGAAAGCGAGGGGCTATGTGTGAAATTTTATGTGGAATGATAAATAAATCACGTTTTCTGACAGAATAACTGTTAACTCCATACCGTGTCATTTTACACTCTGTATCTCAATTACGATACTACGCAACATTTCAACGCCTCTGGACACTTCCGCCATCTTAAAACGCTAAGTGACCTTTTTACAGTTGTCTGAAGTCATCTTTTTTGTACTTCAGCATGCATTTCTTCCTATACAGTGAATATTTTTATGGAATTTCTTACTGCTAAAGCAAGAAAGAGTCGTTGTACTGGTGTGTGATGGATCATTTCTGATGTATCCGTAAGCTGTGCTGTTAGCTGTTCCTCCAACTATAGAGGGTATCGTGAACAAGATTCCTCGCGCGCACCACGAAAAAAAAAGCCTGAAGCAATGAAATGTGGGAACCTTGCTGCTCAGTCAGTGGATCTCTACATCTTACCTAAGTTCTTCTGACTACTGCTTCGAGTTAGTCTAGAACGGAAATTGCATAGTGTGCACAGTCATTCAAAACAACATTTCTTAAAGAATATTCAATTATAAATCTTCCGAGATGGTCACTATACAAAATGAGCAGTTGATTACAAAATCATTCCTTTTCGGTAGCAAACATGTCGTTTCATATCCTCTTGTCGTCAATTTTTTATGCTGCTTGAAACGCTTCTATGACATCCTAGTAACGAATATTTCCACTTAAAAACAAAATCCACTTTTTAAAAATACAATCTTCAGTGACAATGGCAGTTTGTCGGAAAGGTGGCCTGGGAACGGGAAACGACCCCATGAAAATTATGACCGAAAGAGGTGGGATAGTAGCAAGACAACGGAATCGTATACCGGGGGAGGGCACTTCAGATCCCTGTCCGGCCAAATAGATTAGGTTTTCCGTGTAACGGACGGTTTCCTTCCCCAACCTTCCCGAATCAGATCTCTCTAATGAGACTGTTGTCGACGATACGTTATCCTCTAATCTTCGTTTCTTTTCTTGTAAATTACACTTTGTTAACATTAAGGTGTGCTAAAGTTTGCTAGAAAGGAGTTGATATTACCTGTATTATCAGACAGAATTGCATCCAGTTTGGTCCGCCTTCATCTTTTCGTTGTTGCTTAATCAATTTAGGAAAAACAACGAAACCAAAACCTGGATGGCCGAGTGGACATTCGAACGGTTGTCGTCCCGAATGTGAGTCCAGTGTCTTACGACGCGCAACTTGGTTGAGTACCTCCACTCTTTAACATCTACAAGTGTGACACAGAATGTTGAAAGCTCTGTATATTTTTGCATATTTTGTATTCATCTTTCACACACACGTAATTTTACAGAGGTAGAAATGGAAAGTGTTACACTACGAGGCATCAGTCTATTTATCAAACTTCGTGGAGATCATTATCATGTTGTTGTTGTGGTCTTCAGTCCTGAGACTGGTTTGATGCAGCTCTCCATGCTACTCTATCCTGTGCAAGCCCCTTCATCTCCTAGTACCTACTGCAACCTACATCCTTCTGAATCTGCTTAGTGTATTCATCTCTTGGTCTCCCTCTACGATTTTTACCCTCCACGCTGCCTTCCAGTTCTAAGGTGGTGATCCCTTGATGCGTCAGAACATGTCCTACCAACCGATCCCTTCTCCTAGTCAAGTTGTGCCATAAACTCCTCTTCTCCCAAATTCTATTCAATACCTCCTCATTAGTTACGGGATCTACCCATCTAATCTTCAGCATTCTTCGGTAGCACCACATTTCGAAAGCTTCTATTCTCTTCTTGTCCAAACTATTTATCGTCCATGTTTCACTTCAATACATGGCTACACTCCATACAAATACTTTCAGAAACGACTTCTTGACACTTAAATCTACACTCGATGTTAACAAATTTATCTTCTTCAGAAACGCTTTCCTTGCCATTGCCAGTCTACATTTTATATCCTCTCTACTTCGACCATCATCAGTTATCTTGCTCCCCAAATAGCAAAACTCCTTTACTACTTTAAGTGTCTCATTTCCTAATCTAATTCCCTCAGCATCACCCGACTTAATTCGACTACATTCCATTATCCTCGTTTTGCTTTTGTTGATGTTCATTTTATATCCTCCTTTCAAGACACTGTCCATTCCGTTCAACTACTCTTCCACGTCCTTTGCTGTCTCTGATAGAATTACAATGTCATCGGCGAACCTCAAAGTTTTTATTTCTTCTCCATGGATTTTAATACCTACTCCGAATTTTTCTTTTTCTTCCTTTACTGCGTGCTCAATATACAGATTGAATAGCATCGGGGAGAGGCTACAACCCTGTCTCACTCCCTTCCCAACCACTGCTTCCCTTTCATGTCCCTCGGCTCTTATGACTGCCATCTGCTTTCTGTACAAATTGTAAATAGCCTTTCGCTCCCTGTATTTTACCCCTGCCACCTTTAGAATTTGAAAGAGAGTATTCCAGTCAACATTGTCAAAAGCTTTCTCTAAGTCTACAAATGCTAGAAACGTAGGTTTGCCTTTCCTTAATCTTTCTTCTAAGATAAGTCGTAGGGTCAGTATTGCCTCACGTGTTCCAGCACTTCTACGGAATCCAAACTGATCTTCCCCGAGGTCAGCATCTACCAGTTTTTCCGTTCGTCTTTAAAGAAGTCGCATTAGTATTTTGCAGCTGTGACTTATTAAACTGATAGTTCGGTAATTTTCACATCTGTCAACACCTGCTTTCTTTGGGATTGGAATTATTATATTCTTCTTGAAGTCTGAGGGAATTTCGCCTGTCTCATATATCTTGCTCACCAGATGGTAGAGTTTTGTGAGGGCTGGCTCTCCCAAGGCTATCAGTAGTTCTATACCAGATATTAAATTATTAATCTTGGATTGCATTTGGAACTGTTGTCCATCTTCTATAGGTGTATGATGTGTTACCCGTACTGGGACAAACACACTGTATTCGTTAATGAATTAGCAAACACCGCGTGAATCCTTATTTCTTTTACTAATTATTACCGATTTAGATCTGCACAGCAGATTGTCCTCGGGTTTTATTTAGCTATAGTAGAAAGAGTGACAATATAATAATTACATGAGTGTAACGTCAGAAAGAGTGCTGTCAAATGTACAACAAATAACAAAAAACTTCATAAAACCACATATACCTGGTGCAGCAAGGTGCAGTTTCTGGACTGTTGTATGAATAACATAAAAATAACTTAACAATAGAAAGCATGCAGTGGGGAAAATAGTTTTATAGTCTGTCATGTGACCTATGTACAGGTCATTGACCAGTACAATGATACAATGTAAAGGAGTATCTTCCATCATAAAATAAAGATAATTGATAAAATTATTGAATATTCATAGAACATTGCATGGAATATGGCATAGCAAGTGATACTCCGACGCTTTCAACAAGAACTTAGCTTATGGGACTTGGAAGACATGTACTAAGAATGCTGTAAGCAATCTAACGCTGTCGAAAAGTCTGTACGACATGAAATGTAATTCTCATTTAAATAATGATTGTCCTCAATGCACACTATCAGACAGTTAACATTACTGAACGATATGCAAGCGCACAGCTTCATGGCTTATCACAGTTGCTTAACGTAATATACCAGATAATGTTTGATGATGTTTGCTTTTTGGGACGCGCAACTGCTCGGTCATCAGCACCCGTACAAAGCCCCAATTTTTACAAGTCCAATTTTTATACAAGCCAATCGAGCCACTGTCACGAATGATGAAATGATGAGGACAACACAAACACCCAGTCCCCGTTCAGAGAAATCCCCCAACCCGGCTGGGAATGGAATCCAGGACCCCGCGATCCAGAGGGAGCAACACTAGCCACTAGCCCACGAGCTGTGGACCAGAATCATTGTTACCAGAACCACGTGGCGCTTACATCACGGCAAGACAAAGACTTCAATTATAAAATATCCCGGAAATCATCGAAAATGTCAAGAACTAAAAGTGAATGAAGACGTCCTTACTAATTTCGCTTATGAATCAAATACATCGAACAGAACACGAGATCTGGTCCACACGAATCGAAACCTCAGTTCCTACCTTAATGGTCCAATGTAGTCAAGAACACCTTTTTTCAATGTTGTTTTCCAAGCACTCAATTGCAGCAAATTTTATCTTGTCCAAAAATAAAATGCTTCATATTTCCCATAATATTATCACAGATACAAACCCAAGCTGCATTTACAGATCACTCTGCTTCCTCCTCAGTATAGTTCAGAGCAGCCACGGCTCTCACCACATCGCAACCTACACAAGAATCGAACAGCACCAGAGCTAGAATCTTCGTTATTCTTCAAAACTACAGGCCAAGCCGTCTCTCTGGCCACTTCCATTTCTCGTTGACGGAGCCACCGCTGGCCCCAAAAACCCTAGTTCAGACAAACCTTTTATGCAGTATCACTAGCGACTATACAGATTTTGACTAGTGGGAACTGAAGCAAGGACTGCTCACTAGGTAACGAACGCATAAAACAGGATAAGTTGCATGGTTGCGGGGGTTTGTTTTTGCTTGCTTATTCTTGAATTGAGAACAACTGTGTGACATGAAATGACAAGTTTAATGTCGCAATATTTCACACCAAATTACAGCTTTTCACGCAGTTTTCAACTCACCAACATAAAAACAGCGCAATGGATAACGCATCTTGCCAACATCAAAAAGTGAAATAAGTTTATACGCAACAATGTTAAACATTAAATCTCTGAAAGAACATTAATCTTAAGCACAATATTATGAAAGTTTAATTGGAAGTTTCTTTCCATTAATCCTAAGCACAATAATATGAGAGTTTAATTGGACGTTTCTTTACAAAATTACTCCTACATATACGTTATGATATTGGTCAGTACTACGAAAATTGTCCGATTCCGGTTCAAAGTGCGGTGCTATTTAGGATGACAATCAAGTCTATGGTGGATGGTTAGTCAAGTGACAAATCTGAGCACAAGATTACCCAAGGCCGCTAGAGTTTACAGTGGACGCAAGCTGGTGAACCAACAAAGTTTATGCCTCTGCATGCCTTAAGCTGCGACGTGCTGCTGTCTGCAAGGCTGCTCTCTCCCACTGATATTCCTACAAAACTAATCTGGCCTTTGCTGAACTTTCCAGCCGAAACTTTCCCTATGTTTCTCGTTATGCGAGAAAACACGTACTCAGCCCTATTCTTATTATGTGGCGATATACACGCGCATGGTTGGTGCAGCGTGCATATTATAGTGCCCTCTTAGTTCTCGTAAGAACAATTAACTAATTTGGCTGGTTCGTTTCTCCACAGTTGGAGCTAAACGTTGCTACAGCTAATTTTAGCTGGAGTGCAGCCGCTGTGAACGCAGTGTCCACACTAATTGCTTCTCTGCGTCGTACGGAGCGTTAAGCGCTCCGTTCTGCACTTGACGCCAGTTCAGAGAAGAGTCCCATCCAAAATTTCACTCTTGCTGTGGTGTCACCGCCAGACACCACACTTGCTAGGTGGTAGCCTTTAAATCGGCCGCGGTCCATTAGTATACGCCGGACACGCGTGTCGCCACTGTCAGTAATTGCAGACCGAGCGCCACCACACGGCAGGTCTAGAGAGACGTCCTGGCACTCGCCCCAGTTGTACAGCCGACTTAGCAAGGAAAGGTTCACTGACAAATACGCTCTCATTTGCCGAGACGATGGTTAGCATAGCCTTCAGCTACATTTGCTACGACCTAGCAAGGCGCCGTATTCAATTGATATTTATTATATGAAGCATGTATCATCAAGAGCGATGTTCGACAATTGTGGATTAAAGTTAAGTATTATATCAACTACTTACTTTATTCGCAATTCTCAAGATATTGTCCTGTTCCAGACCTCACGCCAGTCAGCGTGTGATTAAACGCGTGCATTTCGGCCTCCTCTAGAAACACAGTGTTGGGTCTTCTGCCAACACTACACTTGCCCTCTCATGGCAGAACTTCGACGCGCAGGTCGCTGAAGAGGCGTCAAATCGAAAGACCTGCACCAGGCGAACGGTCTACCCGACGGGAGGCCCTAGCCACATGACATTTCCATTTCCATGGCAGAACTGCCTCCCTCCACTTGGGTTCCTTATTCACGTCACGGCTTTTTCCAACCAATAGGAGCATTCCTCTTATTTTGTAGAAACACCCTCTACCAATCGCAACGTCCCTTCTATCAAACTGCATCGAAACTTCAGTAGTTTTCTCCTTCCTAGTGAGTTTCCGCCATTCGGACGTTTTGTGCCCATTCTAGACGCATAAAGTACATTGACCTTTCCGTGTGTCGCACTCGCTGTACGAAAATGCGTCACTTGCTTTTGTTCGTATCCCGTTGGAATTTCGAAACGCAGTTATCTCAAGCTTCTTCTCTGCCCTTGTACCACCGGTGCCCTCGCTACAGGCGGCCCTCCAGTTTGAATTACCTGGCCTGGGGCTGCTATCCTCTTTCCTGCCACCCCCTTAAGTGGTCGCCAGCGTACCTCGCACAGCACGGTTTCGCTACGCCGTTGTGGAGCTGGCTTTTCAAAACTAAAAGCGACTCTACTCACGTTCCCTGTTCTACCTTCCGCACAAAGACATGCATTGTATGGGAATAGTGTGTTAATTACCATCGACTGACTGTCATTCATTTTTGCATTACATACTGATAGGTAAATGTTCTCGTAACTGTCGATTTACGTTAGGTGTCATCTTCACCTTCTCATTGCGATTTGTAAAGGTCTCATGTAAGGTGCGAATCTGACCATTTATCCTGCCACCTTACAAAGTGTGAGGTTGACAATAATAATAACAGCAAATGTTAAACAGTAAATTGTATGTGGTACATTTCCATTCTCGCCTATACATTTCGTTTGTGCAAAATCAACAGACACATCTAATCTGCATCATTTGAATCCTCCATCTGCTAAAGCACAACTTTTTAACTCTTCATTTAATAAATAGAAATCCAGTGGACTTTTAGTTTCAGATAAAAATGGTAAAAAGAAAATTGGTTACAAAAGCAAGTATAACATTTTTCAAGCAGTGTTACTACATACTAATAGTGGTGTTGTATAACAATAGTGTGGGGAAATTGAAAAATGTTCAAATGTGTGTGAAATCTTATGGAATTTAACTGCTAAGGTCATCAGTCCCTAAGCTTACACACTACTTAACCTAAATTATCCTAAGTACAAACACACACATCCATGCCCGAGGGAGGACTCGAACCTCCGCAGGGACCAGTCGCACAGTCCATGACTGCAGCAGCGCCTTAGACCACTTTTTTTTCTGTTGCATCTGCTCGGGGCGGACGTCGAAAGACATCCGTTTAAGTTCGTTGTTGATCGATTAACTCAGTTCTTTTATTACAGAGAGCAGCTAACCCTCTGACCGTACGCACTGAACTACCGTGCCGGCTGTCACAGGTAGCACTCTGTGCCGATCACATTTTGTTGACAGGGAATCAGCAACTTTATTAGATTGCCAAAAGTGTTTATTGACGATTCTGCAACATTTGCAGTTTTATATTAGAAGACTAGTTTCAAACCTTACAGGTTCATTTTCAAGCCTAGTTTACTGAGCTGCATTGACGGTGCCTGATATTAATAGTGAACTTGGAAGAATGAATGCCACCCTCCACACCTGTCTCTTACGAAGTCATTTGCTCCAGAAGATCATAGCAAATATTGCAATAGGCGCTATAGGAAAATTAATTCTGTTCATAAAGACTCTTGCCAGATTCTTTTCATTTGTGCCCCTTGTACGTTTATGTTAGATATATGTCATTCTTATCAACGTCGACAAACTGCACCTTGCAGCGTCAGGTATGTACGGGTTCATGAAATACGTAACTGGTGCAGTGTTTCGTTATTTAAATCATGAATGGCAGTAGCATACTTTCCAAAAGAATCGATTATGACGAATGAAATTAAGGTTTCTGATGTTTTTCTGTTATTTGCGAAACCTTTGGTGGTACTGTTTATAATGTCACGTTTATATAATTTATATATTGTGGCCTCTTTTACTTTGACCTAATTTAGTTCTGAAGGCGTCTTGTTGGGCAGATCAGAACAACTTATCATCAATACATGAAACAGCGATCCAGGCGGTGGTTGTTTATTCATTATAACAACTGAGATCGCAGTTCCTGAGACATGGCTGTCAAATATATAACCGCTGTATTCGGTAGGAATATAGTAGTTTCAGATTCTGTCACACTTACAATATCAATTCATGAGGAGTTCTGGTAAAAACGTAAATATACGGCTACAAAGAGTAGTACTAGCTGCACCCCTTACTTCAAGTATCAGTAAGCAGTTCGAGACTAATGCTTGTCTTATCTGATGATTTAGCACACGTGGCAAAGTCTTTTCCGCTGCAGGCTTTAACTAAATAATGTTAATCTCACATAAGGACTCGTGCAGCAGAATCGTAAATCGACAAAATGAAAGAGTTTGAATACCGACTTTAGTTTTCAGTCAACCGAGGAAGATTATGTAAGGTGGCATTTAGTATCTTTGTTTAAACACTTTCTTTCATTTAATGACACTTAGTAATCTAACAATTAAGAAATCTTCAATAACGAACACATATAGATAGTAAAAAAGTACTTTTAATACTTATTGCCGTGAAATTACGGTACCAAGATCTTGTGTTCAGCAAAGCTACGATTAACACTAATGTATTATATATTATGGAAATGTAATAAATTGTCAAGAAGTAAGCTATCTAACTGTGCCGACAATCACTACTGAAAATATGGAGCTATTAGAATGGCCGCTATTCTTTGTGTAATTTCCAGTAGTCAGGGACTGGAAAGCAAATGACTTCAGCGATGTCTGAACATGGTGCGGAAGTGTCTCAGAGATCTCGGCAAGCGACTAGCGATATGGACGCGAAAACTGGATGGAAATAAAAGTGCATCTACTCATAGAGTTCAAATGTGGGCTGTGACTATCGTTTGGTAGCGAAACTTGCTAGATATTCTCATGCGTTAATGCGGTACCGATTTACGATGGAAAAAAATATTAGCTCCAATTTTGACCACCAGGTGCAAATCTGGCTCTGTGATTGCAAGAAAGACGTATAGAAATGTTTCCATATGTAATGTATTAGGAACAGGATGTTTACAGGATAGGTCAGATAAGGGAGAAAGGCATAATGTTGATTTCATTATTACCCACTTCTTGTACAGTTTATTCAAAACGAGCACCACATCCGTAAAACGACATCCCGGAGACTCCTCTCTAAGGGATCAATGGAAAACGTAAAATGTAATTTAATGTACTCAACAGTTGCTCGCAGCAATTCCGGTGTAATATGAGCACCGTGGTCATCAGATCAGGTAGAGACCGAACGTATGCCAGGTAAACGTGTTCCTTTAGATATCCCGAGAGCCAAAAGTCACGTGGATTCAGATCAAGTCATCTTGCAGGCCTGGCATCTGGGAAACCTGTTGCAGAAAATACGTTCGTGGAACATCACATTAAGCAGATCTCTTAATGGGCCAGCGGCATGAGGTGTTGCTCCATCTTGCGTGAAAACAGTGGTTTCCACACAGCTGCACTCTTCCAAAGCAGGAATCACATGCTGTATCGATAACGCACAGACGTCGAGATACACCTGACAGGGTCTCTGTGTGAGTTCTCCTCAAAGAAGAACAGATAGAGAATAAAGGTGCTTGTCAATCCACACCACACAGTCACCTACGACGAGTGCAATGACTCTTCGTGCACAAAGCGCGGCGCGGTTTAACAATACCCCAAATTAGGCAGTTCTGTGTATTCACCACACCCTGTACTGTAAAATGTGTTTCTTCACTCCATAGAATATTTCCCAGTCACATGTCATCAACTTCGGTCCGTGCCAGAAATCGAAGAGCAAATTGAAAACGTTGCTACGGATAATGAGGTTTCAGTTGCTATACCGTGTGGATCTTATGTGGGTACCAGTGTAAAATAAACCGCAAAACTTTCCGTACTGTTGACCTAGTATGGACAGTCTCGTGACACTGCACGAGCGCTACCTCTACCTGGGGCACGTGCTACATGATAAGCTACAAGGACGACAACAACAACATCGTCAATAACTTCCACTGGGACAGGATGCCTTTCTCTTCCAGCTGCAACACCAAGCTTACCCGAGATTTCGAATTCTTATTGTCGTCTTTAAACCGTTTGACGACATCGGGCCTCTGAGACCTTTCAGTCGGCGATATGCTCTCAATGCAACACTAATTTTTGCCACTAACGTAAATCAATTTCCCTAACAACGCACTGTCTCTCGTCTCGATAGCCATGCAGTCCGCTCAGGTTTTAGTTTCTCAAAGGACAGAGTGGATGTCATACCGTCGTACGAACAGATTTGCATCTGGCGTAAGTCGGTTCTTCGTTAACACATTAACATACACCTGGAACGATTTAGGGAAATCAAGGAAAACCTAAATCAGGATGGCCGGAAGTGGGATTGAACCGTCGTCCTCCCGAATGCGAGTCCAGTGTGCTAGCCACTGCGCCACCTCGCTCGGTACCAATCTTTCAAACTCAGAGTATACAAGCAGGCAGAATACGGGGCTGCGCTCAGCAACGCCTGTATCACACAACTAGTGTCTGTCGCAGTAGTTAGATCGGTTACTGCTGCTACAAAGGCAGCTTATCAAGATTGACTTTGACCGTGGTGATGTAGTCGGCAGACGAGCGATGGGACACAGCATCTCCGAGGTACCGATGAAAAGTGGTTTTTCTATACGACCATTTCAAGAGTGTACTGGAATTATCAGGAATCCGGTAAAACATCAGTTCCCCGGCCGGAAAAACATCCTGCTAAAATGGGACCAGCGACGACTGAAGAGAATCGTTCAACGTGACGGAAGTGTAACCCCTCCGCAAATTGCTGCAGGTTTCAGTGCTGGGTGATCAACAAGTGTCAGCGTGCGAACCATTCAATGACACCACGACACAAAGCTTTCGTTTGGGCCCTTCAACACAGACACCGGACTGTTGATGACTGGAAACATCTTGCCTGGTTGGACGAGTCACGTTTCAAATTCTATTGAGCGGGTGGACGTGTACGGGTATGGAGACAGCCTCATGAATCCATGGAACCTGCATGTCAGCAGGGGAATGTTCAGGCTGGTGGAGGCTCTGTAATGGTGTGGGCGTGTGCAGTTGGAGTGATATGGGGACCCCGATACGTCTAGATACGACTCTTACAGGTCACACGTACGTAAGCATCCTGTCTGATCGCCTGCATTCATCCATGTTCTTTGTGCATTCCGACGGACTCGGGCAATTCCAGCAGGACAATGCGACACCTCACACTTCTATAAATGCTACAGAGTGGCTTCAGGAGCAGTCTTCTGCGTTTAAAAACTTCCGCTAGCCGCCAAACTCCCCAGACATGAACATTATTGAGCCATCTGGGATGCCTTGCAACGTGTTGTTCAGAATAGATATCCATCCCCTCGTACTCTTACGGATTTATGGACAGCCCTGTAGGATTTATGGTGTCATTTCCCTCCAGCGCTACTTCAGGCGTTAGTCGAGTCCATGCGACGTCGAGTTGCGGCAAGTCTGCGTGGTCGAGGGGGCCCTACACGATATTAGCATGTTTACCCGTTTCTATGTCTGTTCAGTGTATATCTCATAGCGTTCGGTCGAGGTTTAAACGTGGAAATTACAAGCCCATGCCCACGCGCGGGACGGGAACTGACAGCTTTGCGACGCAATTAGGCTACTCCCAGACCGTGGAGGCCAAACTGGGCCCAGCCAGCTTCTTCTCCTACTGGCTACTTCCCTACACGCTCCTCCTGACGAGAAGGCTGCCTTTAATGGCTGGTCGGCGAGGGTTAACTGCCCGTTTCGGTTTCAGCTGATCTCTGGCGCTGATACGCGGTACTCGGCGGAATGACGGCAATTAAGCGCTGTTTAAATGGCGGGTGCGCGCGTCTGACAGAGCCCGGCTGTGACGTACTGCCGAGAGGTGAGGTGGCGGCGGGTCGGCAGGTGGATGCGTGGCTGCCGCCCCCCCGTGGTGGCGCTCGCCGGGCCTCGCAGCGGGACGTCCGGGCGTCGCTACCGGATAAGGGGCCACGGGCGCGGGCCAGGGGGCTAATTTGGAGGTCGGCTGCCGTGCGCACTGCAGCCGCGTAGCAGTGAACGGCGGGCGCGGCTAATTGCGGGGAACGTCGGCCTCCGACACGTGGCAATCGCCGCTATTAAACCGCTGCCCGGCGCTAGCTCCAGCCTCCTTCATCAAATTACACGCCCGTCTGGAGCGCGCCAGCTAGAAGTCGAGGCAGAAGACGCCAATAAGAGGGCCTCCGCTCAACATCTCCTTTTTAGAAGGCGAAACTGCAGGCAGCGAGCAACCGTAATGAAAGTAATGGCTATAGACAGACCTGGGGAAAAAATGTAGAAACACCGCGGGAAATGCAGATGCTAACCCCCCATGAACCATAGACCTTGCCGTTGGTGGGGAGGCTTGCGTGCCTCAGCGATACAGATAGCCGTACCGTAGGTGCAACCACAACGGATGGGTATCTGTTGATAGGCCAGACAAACGTATGGTTCCTGAAGAGGGGCAGCAGCCTTTTCAGTAGTTGCAGGGACAACAGTCTGGATGATTGACTGATTTGGTCTTGTCACATCAACCAAAACGGCCTTGCTGTGCTGGTACTCCGAACGGCTGAAAGCAAGGGTAAACTACGGCCGTAATTTTCCCCGAGGGCATGCAGCTTTACTGTATGGACGAATGATGACGTACTGGGAGATGAAGAAGCTTGCACAGGATAGAGTAGCATGGAGAGCTGCATCAAACCAGTCTCAGGACTGAAGACCACAACAACAATAACCAATCCTGAAAGTTGCGCTGATCCAAAGAAAAATGTAACACCTGCCTAATATCGCGTAGGGCCCCCGCGAGCACGCAGAAGTTTCACATCACAACATGGTATGGACTCGACTACTGTCTGAAGAAGTGATGGGAGGAACTGACACCATGAATCCCACATTGGTTCAAAAATGGTTCAAATGGATCTGAGCACTACAGGACTTAACATCTGAGGTCATCAGTCCCCTAGAACTTAGAACTACTTAAACCTAACTAACCTAAGGACATCACACACAACCATGCCCGAGGCAGGATTCGAACCTGCGACCGTAGCGTTCGCGCGGTTCCAGACCGTAGCGCCTAGAACCGCTCGGCCACTCCGGCCGGCGAATCCTACATTGCTGACCATAAATCCGTAAGAGTACGACGGGGTGGAGGTCTCTTCTGAACAGCACTTTGCAAGGCATTACACATACGCTCAATAATTTCCATGTCTGGGGAGTTTGGTGGCCAGCGGAAGTGTTCAAACTCAGAAGGATGTTCCTGGAGTCACTATGTAACTAATCTGGACGCATGGGGTGTTGTATTGTCTTGCTGGAAGTCCGTCGGTATGTAGGATGAACATGAATGGACGCAGGTGATCAGAAAGGATTCTTATGTCTGTGTCAGCGGTCAGAGTCGTTTTTATTTTAGTATTAAGAAAACAGTCTTAATCGCGTTTTTTATTTATTTAGTGCCGACCGGTTTCAGCCCATAGCAGAGGCCATCTTCAGGGCGAACGTATGGTCGACTGCTGATGGTATCACGTCTACCAAGGTGTGGCAGGAGACTAAATAAAAAAACGCGAATAAGACTGTTTTCTTAATACTACGTTAATGTATATTAATCGCTGTTACTCCATAACCATGTTGTCCAAACATGTCAGAGTCGTATCTAAAAATATCAGGAGTCCCATATCACTCTAACTGCACACGCCCCAGCTTGAGCAGTCCTCTCCGGACATGCAGGGTCATGGAGCCATAAGGTTGCCTCCGTACCCGCACACGTCCATCCGCTAGATACAACTTGAAACGAGACTCGTCCTACGAGGCAATATGTTTCCCGTCATCAACAGCCCAATGTCGTTGTTAATGGCCCTAGGTGAGGCTTAAACGTTTGTGTCGTGCAGTCATCAAGGGTATACGAGTGGGCCCTCGGCTCTGAAACCCCATATCGATGATTTTTCGTTGAATGGTTCGCACGCTGATACTTGTTAATGGCCCAGCACTGAAATCTGCAGCAATTTGCGGAAAGGCTGCACTTCTGTCACGTTGAACAATTCTCTTCAGTCGTCGTTGGTCCCGTTCTTGCAGGATCTTTTTCCGGCCGTAGCGATGTTGGAGATTTGATGTTTTACAGGATTCTTAATACTCACGGTTCAATAGTGTAATGGTCGTACGGTAAAATTCCCACTTCGTCGCTACCTCGGGGACAGTGCGTCCCATCGCTCGTGTGCCGACTTTGACACCACATTCAAACTCACTTAAATCATGGTAAGCTGCCATTGTAGCAGCAGTTACCAATCTAACAACTGCCCCAGACACTTGTTGTCTTATATAGGCGTTGCCGACCACAGAGCTGTATTCTGCCTCTTTACATAGCTCTGTATTTGAATATGCATGCCTATACCTTGTAATGTTGTTGCATTAATTTGTTCTGAAAGCAGTGCTGATATTCAAGACCATAAAAGTGGGTTAAAAGCTGTGAGCTATCTGAGGAAGTTAACCTTGCATTACTGTGCAACTGTTTCACCAGGTATCCAGTCTAGCTTACCAAATTTCCAACCAGACTAACATTAATTATAATCTTTTAGTACTCATCTTACGATATATAAAGACAATTTAAATAAAAAGAAATAAATCAGTTTATATTTGGACATTTAGTTTAACATTGATCATTGTTCCATTAAAATTTCAGCATATCAAACTTGATTCATAACTAAACTGGTGCCTTATTTAGGACTGTGTAAATGTGAGTTTGTAATCTTATGGAAGACATCAAATAGGGAGCCAAGATTGGGAGACTACATACAACACTGCATTCATAAAATAACACACGAAGAACGTTGAAACATATGCAAGAGGAAATTAACCACAACCAACCGATTCAATTTTCACCCAAAGAAGTTCGGAGCCCAATCCTGTCCGTCATGAAATTACCACACACTGGTATACTAAATTCATACTAACTCTCTGTGAAATCTCCCCGAAAAGAATAGCTGAGGGCTACTTCGATGCTTACACCACATGCTTCACGTGGTCAACTTGGTTTACACAAAGAGTGTAACTCCACAATAATTTTGATAATTAAAATAAATTATATCGAAACGCAATTTACAAAAGAAAAACCTTGAACTGGTTACTATCGTCTTACTATTAACCTGATGGGTCAAAAAATTGTATACACACATGGTACTGGTCTCACAAAGTACACCCCACGTGGGTTGAACATAAAGAAAAGTTGCTATATTGAAAAATATTGTCAAGACGAGACGTTATAATCTCATGCACATTCGCATTTAAGATTGATGATCTTAGTTAGAGTTACTGATCAACACGTGGTTCCACTTTACTCACAAAGTAGTGACAAATCAACTATCGGAAGATATTCTGAACTTCACACTCGAATTATACTGGGTTGCAATTTAAGATAACATTAGATATTTTAGAGCTAAACCTGAAATAAAGGTGATTAAATTTTCAGTTAGGCTGAACTAAAGAAATCCATTGTCCTACGGACTTAGCAGACATGCGCTTAGCCAGAGATCTTACCACTTCAGACGCTCGCCGTGGGCAGGCTGACGTGGGCCCCTACCGAGCGTGCTTAACCGATACAAACGGAAGTGACCAGAGAGGCAGCTTCTTATACCAACATGACAAGGGACAGACAGGACCATACTAAGAATAGAAACCTCTCTGCTTTTAGAAAGCGTAGCTATCTGTTCCAACGTTGGTCCTACTGTTCTCTAGCAGACAGGCTTGTCTGCTACCATCAAGCATGCAACTAGAAATACATTTGTTCATTCATCCTCTCACACAGAAGGGAAGGGGGATGACAGTATCTTATATACAGTATATAAAAGAAAGCGGATGTAGGTTCCGTATGAGACTATGTGACATGAATTACACATAAACTGTGTTTTAAAGTGTAGTAGTGTGACAGATCGTTCTTGTTTATGTGTAAAAGTAACACGTTTCACTGCTCAGTCTCCAACCAGATAGTCAGAAACACCACAGTAAATTTAGAAGAGGAATTTATGCCGTAAATGACAACAGATTTAAGAAATTAAAATTAAAGGAATCCAACAGAGACCTTTCAACCTGTTTCTTTGGCGCTTCAGTGTATGTTTGTGGTACGCTTCCTGAGATTTATTGATTGCTCAAGTGTTGTAAGGACTAGACTGAAATCAACGTTAGGCACCTTTCGTAAAACGCATAACAAGATTGCAATACTATCTTTAGAGAGTATTTAAAATAATTACCATAGGACTTGGTAAAAAAAATGTTCAAATGTGTGTGAATTCCTAAGGGACCAAACTACTTAGGTCATCGGTCCCTAGACTTGCACACTACTTAAACTGCCAATAACAACACACACACAACCATGCCCAAGGGAGGACTCGAACCTTTGGCCGGAGGGGCCGCGCAGTCCGTGACATGACGCCGCAAACCGCGCGGCCATTCCGCGCGGCAGGACTTAGTAGTGAGAACAATATTCCAATAAATACAGAACAAGAGGCTTTATGGGTCGTTAGAAATGACAATTCCTCTGAAATGCTAATCGCAAACTAACGCCCAAATTGAATGTAATGGTACAAGATTTATTGAGCTGTTTTTAAACTTTAGAGGAACAAGAAAAAATTTTACTAATCAGAGTCCCAGATAGGAAAGATCATGTGCTCCAAGACCCATGGCGAAGCTAAAAATTTTAGAATTGAGAACAGTTACAGAATAACAGTGGTGTCATAAACACATCAAAACATAAGAATTGATATAACTTAATGTTACAATTCATGGTGAAACCGTCAGCTGCCATATATTTTGCAAATTCGCTACTAGTTTCGGTCAGTGACCATTATCGCCGGCCGGAATGGCCATGGGGTTCTAGGCCCTACAGTCTGGAACCGCGCGACCGCTGCGGTCGCAGGTTCGAATCCTGCCTCGGGCATGGATGTGTGTGATGTCCTTAGGTTAGTTAGGTTTAAGTAGCTCTGAGTTCTAGGGGACTGATGACCTCAGCAGTTAAGTCCCATAGTGCTCAGAGCCATTCTTTTTTCCCATTATCAAGCTTAGCTGGCATAAAAGGCAGGAAAGTTACACCATGATTTGAACAGAAGTAATTTGCTCTTTTTAGCCCACCATACTACATAAAAGAACATTAACGTACACATTTTTATTATTGTGGGAAATTTTTACGTACTGTGGTGAGCAAATTACTTTCGTTCTAATTATGGTGTAACTTTCCTGCCGTTTATGTGAACTAAGCTTGACAGTCGGAAGGACGACGGTTCAATCCCACGTCCGGCCATCCTGATTTAGGTTTTCCGTGATTTCCCTAAATCTCTCCAAGCAAATGCCGGGATGGTTCCTTTGAACGGGGAGGGCCGACTTCCTTCCCCATCCTTCCCTAATCCAATGAGACCGATGACCTCGCTGTTTGGTCTCTTCCCCCAAACAGCCCAACCCTACCTTAGCTTGACAATAGTCATTGACCGAAACTAGTAGCGAATTGTGCAAAATAAATGACAGCTGAAGGTTTCACCATGAATTTTAACAATTATTTGGCAGCAGAATATTCCCACCTGCAAACATACATACCAGTACAAATCCTCTTAGGCTAAGTACGGGAGCATAAGATGTCTACAACACAGTAAATACTGTCTTAGAGCTACACGCAACAATTTAATACCAACTGAAATAATCAAAAATAATCAACCGCAGTGTCTGACGTGAATTGTGCTTAGGTCAGATCGATGAATGAAAGTACTCAGGTAAGCGAGCTAAGAACTTAAATAATTTATGTTAAGATAAGAGGTTAGGTTAGACCAATGACTACGTTTATCCCGGGAGAAGAGAGCGCACAAGGAGTAGCACGAAGTGGCAGAAAATTTAAGTAAGCTCGCTCATACTTGTTTTAAAACTCGACAAGCACACCCCAGTATAAATGCGTTACTATCTACAGGCCAACTGCACTTCAATCTTTCCCGCCAAAAAGAAGCAAGTTAGACAAAAGAGCGGCACAAAGCAAGTACGTCTTCTCACTTTCACAATTTAAGGTACGTAAATACAGCAGGATAATCAGTATCTACAGCACTAATGTCTTAAACAGAAAATGATCAGCTGCGTCAGCGCTATCGTGGCCAACAGGTTAACGACCAGGCAGGGACGACCATCAAAATATATCACACATAGAATACCCGAGAATGGACAGACGTGCCGCTGGTCCGAGAAGACTTACAATACACGGAGGCTGAGTAAAATCACTCAATGGGAGGAGGAGATTCGAGTTTAACGTCCAGTGAACGACTTGGTCATTAGAGACGGAGCACAAGCTCGGGTTAGGAAAGTATGGAGAAGGAAAGCGGCCATGCTCTCTCGAAGGAACTATCCCGGCATTTGCCTTAAGCGACTTAGGGAAATCACGGGAAACCTAAATCAGGATGGCCGGAAGCGGGCTTCAACCATCGTCCTTCCGAATGCGAGGTCAGTGTCAGTATACTAACAACTGCGTCACTCGGTCACTCTATAGAACTTAGTCAAATATTGGCTACCGCCAGTGCAACCAGCGACCATTATGATTCTAGCGGGAACCGTTAGCACGGAGCCATGAGTTAGCAGTGGAATTAACCTGCACCAACCACCACTTAAATGCACCATAGAAATGGAACTGTGCTGCAAAGTATTCCACACTAAATACATTTGTGTCCAAAATTAAAGCAATAAACTGCTATTTCCCCGTCCTGCGTCTAATATACTGTATTATCATGCAAACTATCAACAGATGTCGTTACGATCGTGTTCTCCACGGAAGATGGCATTCCGATCAAGGGACAACCACGCCAGCAATGACGTCAGGCCACCTATCAAGGGGGTTAGTTCGCAGGGTAGTCCCACATGCACAATCACTGTATCCACAGTAACAGACGATGCAGTATGACACAGAGAAGACGTCTACAGACTCTCTGCTGTGAAGGGCCATAGGAAGAATGGAAGCAGGAAAATCGCAAACTGATGTGACCCAATGGTTTAATGAGAATCGTTCTGTTGTTTCTCGGATGAGGCGTTAGTTTATGGAGCCCGAAAATGTATCCCTGAGACCAGGACAAGACTGACCACCTGAAACATTAGAAAGAGTGGACCGTTATTTGGCTGTAAGGGCACGACGGCGCCCCCCTTCGTACTGCACTGCAACTGTCATCTGACCTCGCAGCCTCCCCTGGACGTGTTTTATCGAGGCAAACGGCGTACAGAAGGCTTCAGCAAAGTGGCCTTTATTGTTGGAGACCTGCTGTCTATTTACCTTTAGCGTGTCTTCACAGAAGGGAACGTCTAGATTTGAGCCATCAGCAAGCTACCAGGACGGTCGAACGGGAGGCCGATGTTCTTTTCACAGGTGAGTCCCGATTTGCTCTGGAGAGTGATTCTCGACGGATTCGCAGCTGGGGGGCACGTAGAACACGATTTCGGGACGCAAAAGTTGTAGAAAAAGACCGATATCGAGGAGGATCCCTCGAACACCTCTTCATAAAACTGTGCGGGTGAATCAGCAAAACTGAACGGCTGTCAGGTACCGTGAGGAGATCTTGGCATCCGATGCGCGGTTGTTGCGACGTGCTGTGGGCCCACACCTCGTATTGATAGACGATAATGCTCGACCATAAAGAGGACGGGTGGTTGATGTTTCTTTTGGAAACGAAAGACATTGCATGCATGACGTGGCCTCCTCGCTCTCCCGATTTGAATCCCACAGAGCATTTCTGGGATACACTAGGGAGACGGGCTGCATCACGTCAGCATCCACCAACCACTGTCCAAGACTGGTGGGCAGCTCTGTACGAAGAATGGGAGTTATTGCCTCAACATGAGATTGACATCATTCACAGCATGGCCAGAGGTTATCACACCCATTACTGAGCGCATTACCCAGTTGTCAAAATGTATGTGCAAATCCGTTAAGCTGAAGAAAAAAAAGTAGAATATGCATCTTGCAGTTGATTACGTCCTGTATTCTATACATTGTTTCTACTTTACTGTCACCTGTTTATACTATTTTGTGGCAAAATAAACGCAACCTTGCAAAATTTCCGTTTGTTTCCTTAGTTTTGCACACCAGTGTATGTCCTCATTGCATTCTTAGTCGGCGCTGTAGATAGCTGAACCGGGTGAGAGGTCGGCGGGCGAAATTCCGAACGGGCGCATCTCCAAAGGCAGTTCCTATTGCAGACAGACCAGGCCCTCCAGGCGTCCCACCAGCGTTACATTTCCACGTCCCCCTGTTTTTGTGTGACCACGACGTCTTCTATGAGACCCAGGAGCGTTGGAAGCCACAAGGCCGCGGGCTAAACTGCTTCAGTCCACAACTGCCGCTTACGTCGTTCCGCCTCGCACCGCCCGCTATTGTCAAAATCCTCTTTGCCACTCCATGCGCGTCCTCTCGCTGAACCGTTCAGCGCACTAGATTCTTTGCCTCAAGACGGGCTACGAATTGTTGGCAGGCGGTCGCACAGCTGAAACTGACCACGGACGAGCGACACCTGTATTGTGCCCTCAATAAACTGCAATTGTCAGTCGCGGTCGGAATAGCATTCTGTATAATGTGAATGTATTATTTCGGAGCTAAGCGAATTAGGAAGTAGACAAGTTTTTGGTGCTTCCGTAGTCAAAGTACCCGAAGTGTTTGGCGTGTCAAGACGCACGGTATCGAAGATTTATAGAGCAAGTAGAGAAAGTGGAAAACATCACCTGCATGGAATACGTAATGTGATTACGATCATCGACCATTTGGCACGGTTTCTGCTACTGTTAGCAATTCCATGCCAACGGACCAGTGCTGTGGCGTACATATCAGTTCGCGGTTGGTTACTGATGTTGGAAGTGGCTCATATTAGTCACGAATCAGGAGGTGAAATTTGTTTCGGACCTTATGATTCAGCTATGCCATGTGTTGCGTATTCAGAAGTCACGAATGAACCTGTTCCACACTCAAACCAATGGTAGAACAGAGCGGGTCCGTAAGGCTATTTCGAAAAGGCTTAGCTTTTACGTGAATGCTAGAGACGACGACTGGGCCGGCCGCTGTGACCGAGCAATTCTAGGCCCTTTAGTCCGGAACCGCGCTGCTACTGCGGCCGCAGGTTCGAATCCTGCCTCGGGCATGGATGTGTATGATGTCCTTAGGTTAGTTAGGTTTAAGTAGTTCTGAGTCTAGGGGACTGATGACCTCAGATGTTAAGTACCATAGTGCTTAGAGCCAGCCACGGCGACTGGAATACCTGTCTTGTGGTTTCCGCGTTCAACTCAAAGGTTCATTCGGGAACAGGAACGTCACCCTTTCATTGTTTGGTTGATTTGGGGGAGACGACCAAACAGCTAGGTCATCAGTCCCATTGGATTAGGGAAAGATGGGGAAGGAAGGCGTCCGCATCCTTTCAAAGGAACCATCCCGGCATTTGCCTGAAGTGATTTTGGGGTATCACCGAAAACCTAAATCAGGATAGCCGGACGCGGGTTTGAACCGTCGTCCTCCCGAGTGCGAGTCCAGTGTACTAACCACTGCGTAACCTCGCTCGGTCACCATTTGAGGCAGTGTTCAGGACAAAGATGCCGTCCACTTTGACGTTCTAAATCCTAAATTAGGACCGAATTCCGAATCAGTGAAGAAGTTTGCGAGAAGAATTCAGGAGGTACGGACAAACGTACAAAAGGCGAACTCAAAGGTTCTGGAAAGCCAGGAACAGCCGAATAGGCGCATGAGCAGACAACCACAGTATCATACAGGGCAGTGGGTATTGGTAATTAATCCCTGTACAACGAAGATAAAGATATCACGGACCGTAACAGATAGTGAAGATCACATCAACACTTAACGTAAAGTTAGTTTCCTACCAAAAATGTATCGTACACATGAGTCGGGTGGACCATTTAAGGATGCTGAACCACAGTTAGCTGCAACCGACCAGGTACGCATAGGTGCGTCAGGCAGAAAGAAGGAAACTCTAGCTGTTAGACAGCACAAGGCACAAGACATACCTTATGCTTTCAGGTCACTTAGTTATGTCGTTAGATTCTTTACAATGTTAGGTTAGTGTTAGATTTATTCTTGGTCTTTGTGTTATGGGTATGTTTTACATTATGTTGTGTTCTGGTGGATTTAGTGTTTTCGTGTCATTGCCACGAATATTTTTCTTTTATTATTTTTGGGTTATTGTCAGGTGTTTTTTTTTTTTTTTTTTTTTTTTTGCTGCTGTTTCTTATCTCTAGTGGTCGTTAATTACTCGTTTCTGAACGACGGAGAGGATGATGAACGGTTCCTTTTCTCAGTTGGCGACTTAATGGGTAATAGGGAAATAGGCTACGAATAAGGACGCAGGAAATTTTGTTCATTTCGGATAGTAGGGAAGCTGATGTGGTTATGTCGCTAGCGGATTTAGAGAAACGCACTCAAGGGAATACTGTTGTCTGTTCAGACAGCCCGCCACGCACTTACATGCGGTTATGCGAGGTGAGCAGGTTTTTTTGGAGAAAACGAAAGAGTTGCGAAAAGGAAATCTTGCCCACATGATCATACTTGCAGAAAGTAGGAAGTTATTCGCTGTACTTGGTCTTCTCATCAGAAACTGTGTCGGCCAATTGCCATGAAAAAGGAAATCCGAGAGACTGAGAAAATTGGAGTTGCAGGGAAGCAGTATTATCATTATCGGTACGGCGTGTGAGATAGTTGGCAAGGGTTTCCGCCTTCCGACTACACTCATTAATACGACGGGCATGACACTGACGCGGAATATGTTGCGTTGGCCGGATGGGTCTACAGGATATCACCCACCAAGAATTTTACTTACCTTAGTATCACCTTCAACCCTGAACTTACGTGTTCGTTTGATAAATTTAACGAATCACAGCAGGGGAAAATTTTGAAGAAAATCTTCAGCACAAGATCATATATCATTAATTAAAACTTCCGGGCTGAATTGCCGTGGTCCATATATAAAATTTCTTCTCCTTCCTGACGTTTCGTTGCCGGCTGCGGGCAACATCTTCTGAGGTGAGTCGGCGACTGGCTGCTAGGCGCCGACTCACCTCAGAAGATGTTGCCCCCAGCCGGCAACGAAACGTCAGGAAGGAGAAGTTTTATATATGGACCATGGCAATTCAGCCCGGAAGTTTTAATTAATGAAGACGCCGGCCGTGAAAGCTTACATGCTATGACAAGATCATATAGTTGAGCATTTCAGATACCCGTTGTGTTTTTTTTCTGCCAGGTATTTGCATATGTTACTTCCGTAATGAGTGCAGACGTGCACACTCTACAGATCCAAAGACGCACCATTCGCCTGTCCAGTGGTTGGCTGACACTGGCCGAAGGAACTGTTGATGACAATAAAACCTCTATATTAAATAGTATAGTCATTACATTAAGTATTGTATTGTAATAAGGTCCTGGAGACTCCAGTTTGAGAATAAGCTCTTGTTAGTAGTGGATAACAGAGAAACCATGTGGGAGAGCTCGTGGTTAGAGCTGGGTGTTGCCATCAGCACACTATGGAGCTTTTTTTAAGAGGAAATTCAATAATTCAATTTTAATCAAAGATTGGTCTTGGAAGGGCCGGATCGAATCTGTCTGTTGTGACTTCTTGCTTGTTGTGTGGTTCTTTATTGGATACGGGAGCAAGGAACCGATGATGTTCATGAACAGAGAATCAGATATTAATTTATTCCACACCTCATATCAGTTAGTAGAAATAATACATAACTTTGTTGCTAACGAGCTTTCGTCAGTTGCTAACAGTAGATTTGAATGTAGAAACACATTAGATACAAAAGATTTATGAGTCTGTCACTCTTCAATGCAGTCGTTATTCAAAAGAAGTCGAGTCCTGCCCACTGTGAAAGTCTATAAATGTTATTCGACTGGCAAACACGTAAAATGAGGTCAGTGCATGAACTTAAGGGGAGGTTTACTAACTTTTGGTTCAAAAAATCGATTTTTTTAAATTGCATTTTTGAATCGATAAAAGTGTTTAGCATCCACCCCTGAAACGGTTTTTCCGAATACGGAACGGAATTGTTTGTTGTTCGCGGTTGAACAAAAAAAATGCACCTGCCTGAAATCGGCCTTTTTCACGCACCAGCTTTTTTAGTTTCGGAGGACGAGTTATTGTACCGGTGCTTGGGAGGAAACACAAAATTCAAATGAAAGTTTAAACGCATGTGTTTGGAAGCTAGCTCCTAAGCAATTGCATTCTGGTGCGAAGACTGTGGAGATTGTGACTTTCCTGGCATTGAGCAGCTTCAACGAAGGGTGTTCATTATGAAGATCATGACAACGATGGACGTCACCCTGGCACTCTATTAGACGCAGTTCGCCAAGCATTCGGACGACCACCGGACTCAAGCGGCCGAAAACCGCTTGTCACCGGCCGTACGAGCGGCTCTGGAGCAGCGCAGGATGGCCCAGATCGAGCAGAACGCCCTCTATGAGGAAGGACAAGTTTATCGACCCGGAATAGCAGATTGAACGTACGTTGCATAATATTGCATTTATATGTAGTCAAAACTTCAAACGCGTTTTTCTCGAAATGACGTTTTTTTTATCGCGCTGTATGGTAACTTCAAATCTACTCAACTGATTGATATGATTCTTTGTTTCCGACGAACCTAACTAAATTGTCTAGCAGTTCTACCACTTTTATTCCGATCCATCAACAATAAATATTTTCACTTGGCCGACGAAGTCGAAAAATCGATGAAAAAACCCTATTTTTCTTCAAATGGCCACCATTTTGTTTCCTATGGTCCAAATAACTTAAGCGAGGTACAACTCTTACAGAATCTTATATACTTCGCTAACGTCAATTCAAATTTTGCTTTCAGACGAGCCGGCTGACCTGTGACACCGCTTGTGGAGGTCTACATCAAAATTTTGTTTCGTTCCGACGGCACTTCCGCGTTTGCTCTTCGACATTTCCGGTCGAAAAAAATTCAGTTTGTAGAGGAAATACCAATAAAGATTTTGATCAAATTTGACATTGAAAGCTACAACATATCCCGAGAAAAAAATTCTCGAAAAACATGCTTTTTTCGGGCCGAAAATAGTAAACCTCCCCTAAGTATAACCGCTGCTCGAGCTCCTGCTGTTCTTAATATATATTAATAACTTGCCATTCTATATTCACGAAGATGCAAAGCTGGTACTTTTTGCCGATGACACAAGTATAGCTATCACACCTAACAGACAAGAATTAACTGGTGAAGTTGTAAACGATGTTTTTAAGAAAATTATTAAGTGGTTCTCTGCAAATGGGCTCTCATGAAACTTTTATAAAACACAGTATATACAGTTCAACACAATAAATGGAATGATACCATTAATAAATATACACTTCGATCAGAAATCGGTAGCTAAGATAGAATATTCAAAATCTCTAGGTGTGTGCATTGATGAGGGGTTGAACTGGGAAAAACACACTGAGGATCTCCTGAAATGTTTGAGTTCAGCTACTTATGCTATTAGGGTCATTGCAAATTTTGGCGATATACATCTGAGTAAATTAGCTTACCACGGCTATTTTCATTCTCTGGTTTCGTATGGCATCATATTCTGGGGTAACTCATCATTGAGTAAAAGAGTGTTCATTGCACAAAAGCGTGTTATCAGAATAATTGCTGGAGCTCATCCAAGATCATCCTGCAGACACTTATTTAAAGAGCTAGAAATCTTCACTGTAGCTTCACAATATATATATTCACTTATGAAATTTGTTATTAACAATCTGAACGAATTCAAAAGTAATAGCAGTGTACATGGCTACAACACTAAGAGAAAGGATGATCTTCACTACTCAAGATTAAATCTAACTTTGGCTCAGAAGGGGGTAAATTATGCTGCCACGAAAGTCTTTGGTCACTTACCTAATAGCATCAAAAGTCTGACAGATAGCCATATAGCATTTAAAAGGAAGTTAAAAGAATTTCTTAATGGCAGTTCCTTCTACTCATTAGATGTATTTTTGTATATAGTAAGTGGGTAGTTTCCCAAACCACACATAAAAAAAAATTGAGTGTCATGTAATATTTTGTGTAATGTAATATCTTGTATAGACGCCTTTTATTAACCTGACACGTTCCACATCATTACGAAGTGCCGTATTCATGATCTATGGAACAAGTACTAATCTAATCTAATATCTAATCTTGAGAGGGGAAGCTTGCATCTTGTTGGCAGCGGCGTAATCGTTCGTGCAGCGCCCTCGTTCCCTGGTGGCGGCTATAGGAAGCGCGGCGGGCGTAACTGGCGGCGCACGTATTTGAAAGTGCGGCCTACCGCATAGAGACTGGGTTGTTGGGTTGTATGGGGGAGGAGACTAGACAGCGAGGTCATCGGTCTCATCAGATTAGGGAAGGCCGGGGAAGGAAGTCAGCCGTACCCTTTCAAAGGAACCGTCCCGCCATTTGCCTGGAGCGATTTAGGGAAATCACGGATAGAGACTGATACTGAATTTTCGGGAGAGGGGAGGCGTGCTGCATCTCAGAAAAGTTCGGCGCGCCAGTTGTGAATTTTTAGAATTTTTTTCCCACCACGTCCAGGCAGTAGAGGCCAGCCCGGCCAGCGAGCTGATGAAGCACGCCACTGGGTAATATTGCTGACATTCCGACAAAACGGTCTGGGCAGATGTGAGTTTGCGACGCCTGTCAACGATCGAGGCCAGTTAACAAGGTGCGACAAAGAGCGAAGTAATATTTTGTCACTCGCCACCGAGAAACTCACCCCTTGCTCGGGGTGGCGCGAACTGGGAAAAGCTGACAGCACAAGTAATAGGAAGCAAACTCACTCGTCTCCCTCCAGTTGGACTACGTGAGGAGCGTAGTAATAAGTAATCGAGCTTAAGGGCTCAAACCTGTGTCATGTCACCATTCTGCCTGCATCTTGAACCGGCATGGCGGCAATTGAGTTTCACAGAAACCGCGGCCCACCCTACGTGATGAAGATCGGCTGACTACCAGCCCACTGACTGACTTGTCCAGTTCCAACGAGTGATTTGGGAAACTTCACCGACACGGGGAGCGGTTGTGCCACCAGCACCTATCCTCTGAGGGATTCCGCCGACAGCCTGCAAGCGGTCTACGATCTGGCGGGGGGAGCCGCTCCCTCGCTGCCTCCTAGCTACCAAGAAGTCATCGGCCGTGGACCTGACTCGATCGACAGTGGTCCACATCTTGTTGGCCTGTCCAAATTTAGCCGCCCTGAGGCGGACTTTTAATTTCCCTGACATTCTGCCTTCGATTTTAGGTGACAATGCCTCAACGGCAAAGAGTTTTAAGTTTTATCCGTGAAGGTTTTTTTTAACGTTCTATTTATGTGTTGACGCCGTAGCCTCATCTTTCAGGCCCTCACCCTACCTGCATTTTAACTCTTCCTCGTTCCCTCTGGTACTGTCTGTTCGACTTGTTGTTCGTCTTTTCACCATCTCTCTTCTCTTGTGCTTTTTGGCTGGAGATTTTAGTGTGCTGTTGAGTGGCTGACTCAGCCAAGGCCGTCTGCTACGTTGTTTTAACATCTGCTACTGCTTTTTTTCCTTTTACTTAATGTTTCCAGTTTTGGCTTGATACTTTCGCTTCTACTTCAGAGTGGTTACACTGTTTTACGCATTTTCTTTCTTCCTCGGATTCCAGGCAATAGGATTCTTTTGGGGTATGGTTTTAATGTAAGACCTGTGTGACTAAGGAAAAAGGCAGGAACTGCCGCCCACGACCCAGGACAACGGACGTCACCAGAGGACCGAGGCGTCAGCGCATTCCGCGGTCGTCTGCGTTCGAGAGCACACTGAGCGGCCATGAGGGAGCCCGGAGTGCTGTATGAGACTGCTTGAACAAACGCTTCTCAGTACTACCACAATTTCACTGTATCCCCTGCCGTAAATCTGCTAGGGCTGTGGATGAAATATAGACATATCTACATATCGATATTTTTCCCAAGAAATATCCATATACGTCAGCGATATTTTTTTCACCGACAGATCGATATCCAAACGGCAATATCAAGTGCCAATATTTTTATTTTATATTGTATTTTCTTCGCAATTTTCGGCAAATATTTGAAACTGTTCTTTTAAAATTGTAGTAGAACGTAAATTTACTTTCACTGCGTGAAGGAGTCTTACTACGTTTTGAGCTCCCTTGACGTCCAGTCTTTCTCTTTGACAGTGTGAAGCAAGTATAGGTGGCACAAAGAAGACCGATAACAAGATTTTCGATGTGAAGAAATACCACATCGTTAACAAACAATTTTCAACACAACTATTTCTTTACATCGACATTCTTCAAAAACAGTTGCCGCAAAAAACGAACAAAAATCTAAGTGACGAGATTGGTCTTTGCAGTGGGCGGAGACGCATGTTGGGAAATGCTGATCTAATCGGCGCTCGACGCTATCAACAGAAACTGCAACGTTTAATTTCACCACACAATTTCAGTACTAAAATTGCTAGGTCGCTGCCGTTTGCAGAAAAGAAAAAATAGGGAAATTGACATTTAGCGTTCGGGGGAGATCCGATATGTGACTAACCAGAACTACGTACCCATCGGACAACTTTTACTGTGCCACTTAGTTGCAGTTACCATCGCTAGAAAAGTGGTTATAGCCAATTGTGAGCGTGCATTATTTTCCTTTCAATTCATCCTCTGACGGGGATGTTGATGTACAGAATATCTAATAATGAATCAGTACTTAAATATACAGCTCTAAAACCGGTAGTGTATTTACATTGTGCAGCCGATATATTTACAGGCCGGTACGTGGTTCTTTCTCCCGTTCATATGTCGATCATTTTCTACGATATATCGAGGGCCGATAGTGATACTTTTTCAAATATCGATGTGTCGGACTCCAGATATTTTTAAAAATATCAACAGTCCTAAAATCTGCCTTCTTGCTACCATTTCTCTGACTCATCCTGACGTCTATTGGCCTTAAACAGGTCAGGTCGTTACAACTCACACATAAAAAATGTATATTACGCATCTCACTATATTAATATCTCTAGTGCTTCATCTACAAGCTCAAAGAAAAGTGGAAGCATATGTGTATTTTTAGTAGTCTTCACAGCCCCAATTGCCTTCTACAGCCGACTCACGTAAATAAATTGTGTTCCTTCGCAAGAAATATGCACATTGCTTAGTTTCTGCATAATGTTGTACTGTAGAAAAAGTTACAGATAACTGTGTAATTTGTGTGTTAGAGAAATATGGTACCGATGTGTAAAGTTGTATAAGCAAATGCCATATTAGCTAGGGCTCCTTGTGCTTTCCAAACACATGGTACACAAAGTAAGCGTGTACCCCCCTGAGGATTAATGTAATTACACCCTCAGGTGTTACAGATTACAGCAATGGAATAAAATGTATCACGGAAAACCTTTGTATCATTGTACTTCAAATATCTTTAAAAATAAATGATTTAAGTGCAAAATTAATCACTCAAATACGTGTCCTGTAGCGCTAAATGTGCATCTTGTTGTACGATAATGTCTGTGGAAGTGTCGTAGTTATTGTCCTCCGAAAGCTAAGTTCTGCAGAAGCCAATGTACTTACTCATGATAAACAAAGTGAAATGCTTTGCGTATAGATATCTTGGTTATTATGCTTATTGCCGTGATGACGAAAGTACTGTGCTGTAACGTATTGTTGTGCTACGGAAAAGGCTGTCTCATTGTAGCTATACCACAAAAGTTACTATAAAAGCATAATTTACTTTCCAGAACAATTCAGAAAAACTGTGCAGATATGAAGCAGATACACCGCAAAAACAACAATGTAAATTGTGTCACACATTAGTAGCGTCGTGATATAATCGTGTAGCTATCAAAGAAACCAAATGTTAAGTCATCTTTAATCTCACAGAATGTACTTCAAACAAAGAGTATCTTCTCAAGTAAACCAAAATGTTGCATTAAAATCTCATTAGCAGTACTGGTAAATGTTCTGTGAGCCTTAGAGTCGTTACGTAATCGTGCAACTAACAAGCAAGAATGTACACACACAATAACACTGTGCCGTCTGTTCACTATAACAATGCATTCGTAATTTCTGTTTAAAAATGTTCCCTAGGTTCTAGACTGAATAGTTAACTTCAAGACATTGTTGCATGTTAACAGTTTCTCGGTGTGACAAATTGTACTAGTAGTGTGAAGTGAAAAGTTTTATGGCAAAGACTAAGTTAAAAAGCAAATTATCTTTCAATAAACGGTTTTACATGTGAAATGTGGTGTAAACCTTTACTCTTCCTAGTACGCAGAGTTTCAGCTTCAGTGGAATTATCATGTGGTATATGGTACATCGGTAAAGAATGCTAGAATTTTTCTCAAGGTTAGCGTCTATGTAATTTTTCCCTGAGCCAGCCGGCGCACGCGGCTGCCTGCGGCTGCCTGCGGTCATTGTCTGTCTCTTTGTTGGCGCGCGTCGTTATTAAGATTAGGAGACCTAACTTCTACAAATTCACCTTGTCGAGAGGGCTCTGCTCTGTTTGGGTCCCGCCAGTTCTGATGAAATTCAGGTCTGTCGTTTTGTCGGTAGTTTACATAGTGTCTTTTTTGTCGGTCATGTGGTGGAGAATTTCTCCCGGAATCGTAACTGCGCGGTGGACCGTTGCGTCTGAAGTTATTCTGTCTCCCTTGATAATAATTGTTCTGGTTGCCATATTGTCTGTTTCTATGATTGTCTCTGTCATATTCATTACTATGGAAATGCGATCTTTCTGTGTAACTATTACTCTGCCAGTGGTTGTCATACGGGTGATGTCTGTTTTGGTCACGATTTACGTTGTAAGAATAGCCTTGTCATGTCCAGTTATTATTTCTTTCATCGCGGAATTGCGACAGATGTGACCTGTGATTGTTTTGTTCCTGTTTTCGCGTTCCGCGATTGTCAGTGTCAATTTCTAATTCTTGTAAGAGTCCCTGAAAAGCTTCAATGTCGTCTTTGCAACGTCCTGCTAAAATAATATGTTGTAAATGTTCAGGTAATTTGATTAAGCAAATGCGGATGAGTTCTGAGGGGCTGTATGGGTTTGACAGGTACTGATTCTTGTGCAACATGTCTTCAAAATATTTCACAAGACTGGAAAATTCAGATTGTTCGAAGTGTTTCATCATTAAGATGCTATGTTTTACTCGGTCTTGTGTAGCTTGAGACCAATATGCTGAGAGGAAGGCATGATAAAATTCTCCTTCACTGTGGCAATCGTGAATGACCGATCGCATTCTTACAGCTGGTTCATTCTCCAAGTAGCCACACATAAATTCTAATCTGTGGTCTAATGACCAGTTGGGGGGGGGGGGGGGGGGGAACAATGAGAGAATTGATGGAGCCACGCTTGTGGACGAATGTCGTTGCCAGAATTCTTAAATGTTTTCAATTTACGTGTAGTAATGAACAGCTTATAGTCAAAATCATCGTGTCGGCGAGTAGCATATCGGTCATTGTTACGTCGTGTCAGCGGTTCCATCTCAAAATTCGGCGCACCTTGCCAATTTATTTCATAATTTCCGGAATGCCCTGTGTTATTATTTTGCGGCTTTTCCGTATTTCTAAGTCCATCTTTCCATCTTTCCGTGTTGGAGCGCGAGTGTCCTCTGAAATACGTAATTCTTGTATTACCTGTGTCAGCTGATCTTGTACTTCCCGGATTTCTCTTTGGTGTTGAGTATTAATTTGATTCTGATTTTGTTTGAATTTCCTAATTTGTTCGTACTCTTCTGTGTCAGTGATGACTACAGGTCTTGTGTCATTCAGATCATCATCTACCTTTGCAGATAAGTTAGTGAACTGATCCGAAAGTTCGGCTACTTTCTCTGATAGTGTACTTATTTCCTCAGTGTGTTTTTCTGAACCAAATTTCAGAGTATCTACTGTGTCCTTTAAGTTTTCCTGAGTTTTTGCAAGTTGCGTAACCGAATCGGTAGATGCAACTGAGTCAATTTTAGCTTGCAAGATCTCATGATTTTCATGAACAATAGTTGGCAGTTCTTTTATGGCTGCTTCGTGATTATGTAATGCATTTTCATGCCGCGAAAAAATAGGTTGAAAATGCTCACAAATTTGTGTTTTTACGTCATTACAGACTTTTTGACATTTCGATTCGATTTTATGTAACTCAGTAGTTAAATCTTCACGTGTTTGTTCATGCGTATGTTCCACTGAGTCTAACTTTTGAAGCTTTTGTTCCATTGTGTCTAACTTTTGAAGCTTTTGCTGTGTTTGTCTCTGATTTTGTTCCATTGTGTCTAACTGTTGCTGTGTTTGTCTCTGGTGTTGTTCCATTGTGTCTAACTTTTGAAGATTTTGTTCCATTGTGTCTAACTGTTGCTGTGTTCGTCTCTGATTTTGTTTCATTTTCTGCATTAATTGCAATAATAATGTATTAGTGTCTGGAATCTGTTCCTCTATGCTTTTCGGCAGTGAATTTGCACCGGCAACATTCACATTTTGACAAGCGGAAAATGTGTCTTGACTCATTTGAGAAAACGGTGAGAACCCAAACCCTGAGTCTACAGTATTTGCAATATTGTGTTCTGTCATTCCCGATTCCTGAGGCGAGCTGTTGCCGACCGATCGATCGATAATGCTTCCCTGTTCACTACCTGTTTCACTGTCTACACCATTATTTGACGCCTGCTCCATTTCCCTACGCACAGTTACCAAATTGCTATGTTGAACATTAGTTAATTCATTACACAGTGGTGCTGATAAACTACGCTCGTCGTCACTATTATTTCTCAGTTTACTTTGGGGCCTAGTGTTACGTTTTTCACACGCCATTATTGTCACAATATTTCACACGACAACACAGAAAAGCACAATTTAAAGCCCAAAATAAGAAAACACATTAACATAGCGCTGAAAATAATATCTAGTTAATTGCAAGCGCAGCTGCGAAATACTTGGTGCAAATCTACATTCATGCCACAACTGTTTTACTGTACAACAGTGAAAGACTGCAACTACAAAGGAGATTCTTTCTACAATTACGCGCTAGCAATAAACAAAAGCTACACTAATTACACAAACTACAAGAAAAAATCAGAAGACTCCAGTGAGGTATCCTCGGCTAAGGGTCGACGTATGAAACGTCCCCTTAGAACAATTATCCATGACTGTACTTAAACTGACACACAATATTTTTTAGCGCAACGCAATCTGACTTTCAATAATCCCTACAAAAGAATGGCCCTGACTAACATTAACCTATACCTTTCACAAATCACTTACCTCACAAAAATCTTCGTTACTCGAACTACTGCAATACAGCGAGCGCCACTACTGCCAGCTAAATAAAAGATTCGAACTACTTCAATACAGCGAGCGCCACTACTGCCAGCTAAATAAAAGATTCAAACTACGGAAGGCACTAACTACTGATTAGCATAGTTAGCAAAGGAAACATTTTGATAGAGAACAAACAATGTATTTACCTTAATAGTCATAATATATATAGCAGTTCATGACATCCAGTCTTACAAATTTCAAAACTCCGCCATCTCTCTCCCCACATCCACCACTGCTGGTGGCTCACCTCCAACTACACAATGCTACGGGCTGTTAACATCCAGCTGCCCAACACTACAATAGCGAACAACAATGCAAAGCAGCCACAGACTGCACACAGCACATCCAGTGATTTTCATACAGAGCGCTACGTGGCGTTACCAATATAAAAAACCTAAACAGCGTACTTACAATATGAACTCGGAATAGTTACGAAAAATGGTATGTAAATATACTCACCCAAAGTCACTAGTTGTATGTAAACTTACATCCCCAAAGTCACTACAATAAAGAAACAGTTTGGTATGATAACAAATTTAGCTGCTGCAACGCATTTTACATAAGCTTACGGCTATATATCACCACGGAATACTAAAAACGGGGCGGTGACATCTGTGTCCTTCATCTCCAGATACTGTAACGGAACTCTTCAACTTTAAAGCAGCTCATTCCAACAGTATATTAACGGGCGGCAATACCTAACGGGAATGAAACGTTTCTGCTGGTCTCGTTTGGTTACGACGAACCAGTAATTTCGCGGACGAAGGTAGTGCAGGATAACATCTCCAAAGATATGTGCTATAGTCGATCCTGGCGTGCCTTGATCTATGTTTCTTGAGCTGAAACGTGAACGACCGGCTATAGTATCTTCTTCTGGAGTTTTCTGCACTTGTGAAAAAGGATCGGTGCGTTCGAGAGTTGTGGTTTTGCACCAGGTGGCCATATGCATCAGTGTTTATTCGATACTCGCCCCTCAGCTCTTTTATCTTGTCTGATTAGCCTGCTCCATATCGAAAAGAGAGTAACCCCTCTCTTGCAAACGATATTCCATTAGGATAATTTGCGAATTTTGTCACAATGTTCAGTGGAATCACTGTTTTCGGTATAGACTGTAAACAAGTCTTCCGACTATTTCTGTTTTGCATACCACCTTACTTGTTCGTCAGGGAATGTCAATAGGAATATATCGTGCAAAGATTTCCATCAACCTCTTTTTTTATATAATTTATATGAGAAAGTAAATATTTTATATTGGAATTTTTTCTTCAGAGAACCTTTGTGTAATTAGCGATTTCTTTACTGGTTGGCGGGTACCATCAGTACTTTCATTTCTAACTACTGGATACATAAATAGGCGTGTAAAATTTATGTCAGTCATACGAGTGATTTTTGTGGAATCGTGGTAACATTTTCTCATTATCCAATGCTACAGACTATCTTAAGCCTGTACCAGGCTCTGTTTATTCTTTAGCTGACAAACTTTTACATGCAGTCTTTTCCATGTCATAATCTTCTGCAGTAGCAAAGTGATGTCTATATTTCTTTTGATTTTTAAGTTCAATACGAGACGTTCAGCAAGTTGTGACCGTATGGAGTAGAATTTCTTTATTTTACTTTTGTTGATGTTCATTTCACATCTTTGATAAGCACCTCATCCGTTCCACTCAACTTCATTTCCAAGCTCTCTGCTGTCTGTTACGAATTATAGCGTCATTAACAAACATTAAAGTTTTTGAAACTTCCTGGCAGATTAAAACTGTGCGCCGGACCGAGACTCGAACTCGCGACCTTTGCCTTTCGCGGGCAAGTGCTCTAGCAACTGAGCTACCCAATCACGACTCACGACGCGTCCTCACAGCTTTACTTCTGCCAGTACCTCGTCTCCTACCTTTACAGAAGTTCTCCTGCGAACCTTGCAGAACTAGCACACTCCGCTGCAGAGTGAAAATCTCATTCTGGAAACATCCCCCAGGCTGTGGCTAAGCCATGTCTCCCCATATCCTTTCTTTCAGGAGTGCTAGTTCTGCAAGGTTCGCAGGAGAATTTCTGTAAAGTTTGGAAGGTAGGAGACGGGGTACTGGTAGAAGTAAAGCTGTGCGGAGGGGTCGTGAGTCGTGCTTGGGCAGCTCAGTCGCTAGAGCACTTGCCCGTGAAATGCGAAGGTCCCGAGTTCGAGTCTCGGCCCGGCGCACAGTTTTAATCTGCCAGAAGTTTCATATCAGCGCACACTCCGCCGCGGAGTGAAAATCTCATTCTGGCACTAAAGTCTTTATTTCTTCGCTCTTAGCTTAAATTCTCTTTCTGGTCCCTCCCTTTCCTTCACAGTGTTCACAATATATGAAATGAATAATGTTGGAGTAGGTTACATTTGTATCTTACTCTTTTCTCAATTTACTTCCTTTGTAGACCTTCTGATTCATATAATTGCAGTCTGGCTTCTGTATAACTTGCAGATAACCTTCCGCTTCCTATATTTTATTCTTGCTATCTTACTAATTTCAAACTATGTTCTACTCAACATTGTCAAAATGTTTGTAAAACCCTACAAATGCGATTCCGTTCTGTACAGCAGATACTCACATGACATGATGTGTAACCTGTTACCAGAAGTCAGTGAACATGTTGGAATGTTCCAAATTCTTGGGTGTTGATACTGAAGAAATCATGAACTGGGAGAAACACATTAATGAGCTGTTCAAACAAGTAAGTTTAGCTACTTTTCCTCTTCGTACAATTGCTAGTCTTGGAAGCAAATAATGAATGTTCTAACTTACGGTGCCTATTTCCTCTCAGTAGTGTCTTAGGGAATAATTTTTTGTGGTGAAAGAAAGCAGTCATTGCACCAAAGTACATAGTAAGAAATATATGTGGTATTCACCTATAGTCAACTTTCAGGTACCTTTTCAAGTCATTTTAGCTGGGCCTTCACAGTATTCATCAATGAATTTTTTTGTATGTAATCCACAACAACATGAGAAGAAAAATGATATCTGCACCTACAAAATTGGTAAAAAGAATTTTTTTTTATTATACGTTATTGAATCTATTAGTGACACAGAACAAATCGAAATATTTGATCATTTTCTAAATAGAATAAAATATCTGACAGGTAGTGCAGCTAGTTTCAAATCTAACTAAAAATCATTTCTTCTGGACAACTACTTCTATTCCACAGGGGAATATTTATTTAAAAACTGATAGCTTGTGAAAATAAACAGTTTTAAGTGTAGTTGCATGAGTACGACTGAAATATAGTATGTTCATTAATTTTAGACTAAGGCCAGTGTGATTTTAAGAACTTGTGATTGGCAGCAGACTGCCAGCCATTGAAACCAATCATGTATACATATCCTGTAGACTGACTTGTTCTATCCACTTCAGTAAAAAAATCAGACGATCTGTTCGACATGTAACTGACAAATCACCTGATCAGCTTATCTTTCTTCAGTTTATCTTCTAACATAAGTTTTAAAAGAGTAACACCCCTTTTATTTCCTCTGAATCGAAACTTATCTTCTCTGAGTTCAAATTCTGGCGGTTTTTGCGTTCTTCTGTAAATAATTCTGTCATAAAATTGAAACCATAACATAAAGCTGCTTGTTCAGAAATATGCCTCACAGCTCTTCAAATTCATCTGAATTTGAGGTCACAGCATCTAATAACTTTGACTTGTTACCTGAAGTAGGAGGGGAAGAGCAGTAACAGGACCTTGCAGTTTTCAGAAAAAAGATTTTAGACCTAGCGTCGGTGATTTATGATCCTCCCCCTCCCCTCCTCCCGCCCTTTCCACTCCTTCCTTCCTGTCAGCCAGCTAGTTAACATAGAAACAGATGGCTGTTATGCTGTTGGTTGGGTTGCTGACCTTGATGTCCAGACACTTCCCCCACCCCCGTCCTATCCCTTTCCCCCCCTCCATTAGTCCATATTCTCTACATTAATTTAGTATATGATTTGTTCCACTATTAGGACTGTTATTTTCCTTATCACCATAATTTATTAATTCCACTCTCCCTTCACCCCTCTTCTCCCTCATCACTGCTTTCCTAGTAGTCCACTTGGACTGTGTTTATTTAGAATCTAATTTAGTTCCCAGTTGGGACTACCCTTTTACTTTTTGCTGTAATTTACCATGTTTATCGCTGATATTTATTAAAAAGTTAGTATAATTTATGACTCAAGATGGGAACAAAATGGTTGACACTATGATATCACTATCAAACATGGCTGGCCCAGGTGTTAGGTCAAAAGATAGAGCACTATGACATCACTATTAAACATGGCTGCCCAAGAGGCTGATACATAAACCACCCACTGAGTCTAAAACAGTTGTTCCAATTTAAACACTGCTACAATCTTTTATCTCTGCTACTCATTGGCAGCATCTGTGCTTATTAGCTGTTAGACGGATTCCATACTCATGCTCTGTACACCACAGTGAATGGTTAATCATGAAGTGTCACCAGAGATCTGCCAACTCCAGACAGTGCAAGACACTGAACTGCACAGTCCAATGTATTGACCCTTTCTCTCACTCATTTTTCATTACCATTATTATTATTATTTTTCATTGTGTATATGTGTTTCCATTTATTATTATTTCTTCTTTAATGCAATAGCAGCCTGATGCTCTGGAGCAGAAATCAGCAGGCAGACTATCTGATATATCAGGGCATGACACACAGTTGTTTCCAGACATTGAGTTTCGATTGTCTGCACCACCATTCGTCGAGCCACAGCTAAATGCTTTCAGTAAATTATTGTTCACCACTACTTTTCAGATGACTGCCAGTGGATCTAAACATGTAAATGTAGGCATAGCGCCAAATAATGAATGCCAAGTAACAACAGACACTGAGGAAGTTCAGTGCAATGATTAAGTGCAGTTTACTGAGGTAGAGCAGCCCAGTCTACATAAAATGATGGAATACATCGATAGTCAGATTATGGCAGAGTATAGCCCAGCATATCCTCCTCCAGGTGTCTGCTTTACCGAGAAAGCATCCATCATCAACATATAAGGAGCTCCAACACTGAAGCTGTCTTCTGGAGACTGTTTCTTGTGCATTTGTTTATACCAGTCAAGTGTCATGAACTTATGTAGTCTATAAAGTGCATTACATATTGTGGCAGACTGGCTAAGTCAGTGGCAAACGTAGGTCAGTAAGCTATTTGACGATTGGATTATCTGTGTGAATGAACATAGTATATATGTAGATGACTTAGATCAACATATAAATGCATGTATTCATGTAGTATCGAAGTCTTGTACTAACATCTCCATAGGTATTAAATCAATACAAGCAGAGTATACAGATAGAATACGCTTATATATTGTTTCTCATATCAGATTAAGTCCAATACATTGTGAATTTAAGAAGTACAAGAAACAGTTATTTAGAAAATATTGCACTGAGCTTGAGCTGCAAAAAAGAATCATGGTATTTTTAATGATGATGATTTATGTACATTCACATTGTGTGTGGGGGGAGGTGTAAGTAACAAATAATACTATTTTTCACAAAGTTGATTTATATACGCACTCTATTCCTGTCATATTTTACTTCTAATGTGATTTTAAAGTTTATGAAGATGCACAGTCAATCTTAGTCAGTAAGGTAATTGCAGAGGTTTATACAAAAACAGAGTAGTTACATTACTATTCTACCCCCCAACAGCTAAGCTACAATGAGTGCACATATTTTTATAAGGATTTTAAGAGAAAAACACCCACGTAGTGCACAGAAAAAACTTACAAATGTTTTATTTGTTCACTTTTACAGCACTCGCTGTATAGTTTAATAAGAGGAGGTCCATTAATTTCACATTCTCCATTCAAATCATGATTTTTATGACAGTAATCATACTTAGAAGCAAGTGCATCACTCTGAAACACTTGGGGTAACTTGTGGAAGCTGTGTCAAATATTATGTAAAGATAGCATCAGTTGCTTAGGAAACAAATAACAGAGTACTTACATCACTATCCTAGCCACAAATAACTAAGCCATAATGAGTGCACATGTTTTGTAAGAATTTTAAGGAAGAAACACGCACATCATGCACAGAAAAAATACGAATTCTGTATTTGTTCCCTTTTACAGCCCTCACAGTGCAGTGTTCATATTATGGCACTCTTCTGTGAGTTTTTTATAAAATTCAAAAAATAATTACACATATTTTTAGATTTAAGTCACTTGAACAAATTTCAAAAGGCGGTTTACACTTTTTTTTTAAATTTAACCTACACAAAGAAGTAACCCTCTCCTCAATGAAACTGTAGTCTTCCAGTTACAACATTGTGATATATCTGGGAATAATTTGTTACAGAATGTTTAGGATCTCTGGGATTAGTAAACATCTTGAAAACACCAACGTCCATTAGTCATCTTTCTTTTTTAGAAGTGGCTTGATGGACGAATCAAAGGTACTGAAAAATTGTTCGGTGTTCAGAACTTTAAGTGCATACTAATTGGCAACACTTATATTAACAACTAACACTATTGCTCTCTTCCAGATTTAGCATCAAGCATCATAATCATTCATTTTCAACAGTATCTGTGATGACAACATGGGTGATGGCAATGAACTGTCCATAGAGCCTAGTGTGTGGTTCTTTTATATGCAAAGCAGACATCGTATAGCTATACTTTTTGCACTTATACGAATATAGTATATGTATATGAGTATAGGATATGTAACTATAGTTTAAAAAGCATTTTCCCAGTTGCATAAGAACTCTTAAAGGCTGAACATGTTGAAACACACATCAGCTTTAGCACTGTTTCTCCCCCATCCCTCAATGCAGCCATCATATAAGTATTAGTAATGATGATGATGGTAGTAAAAAGTAGTTGTATATATGTACAACTCATTAGTGAGCTTTTTTCGTATATGTGAGGTGAAGGCATCACAACCACCTGATTTTAAAATAATGCTGTTTAATTCAACACACATCCGTGGCAAAAAACACACTAGTTTGAAAATGATGTCACATCATGAGTCCTACCAAGTGGTGGTTTTCGAAAATCTATGATGTACTGGTTCAAAAGTGACATCGTTTATGAAAGAGTGGATTTGTCTGTGTGATACTCCAATACAAATTACTGCCATGTTCTGTGGTGAGATAAAGTGATGGAGATTCCCATAAATGGTTGTATTTTTTAATGAAGGAGGTGCTCTCATCTACAGCAGTAGATGTTCTACAGCAGTAGATGTTTGAAAACTGGATGTATGCCAGTTACACAAACCAGTGTACTCCAGACTACGTTTGCAGCTATTGTATGAATTCCGCAAGAAAATGTGGATAAATTTAGTGGTGTTAGCATGCCAAACATTACATCCATCAGCAATAATCACCCCTCAACTTTATGACAGATGCTTTGCATCATTATACGATTGTGAATGCACCATATCAGATGTAGGTACAAGACTAGGTTGTTATTTAAGCATATTCATATATCCCACAATATGTAAGAGTTTATAACAGAATGTAAGAGCCTTACGTATGTGTTTTTCTTTCACTACAAAATCCCTTGTATAGTAGTGTAACGATATAGTCATCCCCATGGTTGAGTGGATGAATTACCCTCATCACAAAAAACTCATAGTAACTAACTGCTCCTGCTGTACTAACAAATTGAGAAGAAAACGAAGAAGAAGATAAAGAAGAATAGAACACTCCTTTCCAATAATATACAGTCAATAACTATTATTATCCATTTGATTGTGGTGAGATGAATGTTATAACATCATACTCTGGTGGGTTCAGTTTGAGCGTTTTTATATATATTCAAATACATTATTTCTGCTAAAATAGCAGCTATTACAGGAGTCACTGTCCCGCATTCGTGGTGTAATATACGAAACATAGAGTGAAATCAGTGATATCCCACCACTGGAAACAGTAAAGCTGAAGACTGGGTTAAGAGCCAAAGGAACTAGCACTCCGTCTTCAGGTCACGAGTGGCCTACCGGGACCATTCGACCGCCGTGTCATCCTCAGTGGAGGATGCGGATAGGAGGGGCGTGGGGTCTGCTCTCCTGGTCGTTACGATGGTATTCTTGATCGAAGCTGCTACTATTCTGTCGAGTAGCTCCTCAATTGGCCTCACGAGACTGAGTGCACCCCGAAAAATGGTAACAGCGCATGGCGATGTCGATGGTCATCCATCCAAGTTCCGACCACACCCGACAGCGCTTAACTTCGGTGATCTCACAGGAACCGGTAAAGGAACTAGTACACCTGCCTAATATCGTGTAGGGCCCCCTCGAGCATGCAGAAGTGCTGCAACACGACTTGGCATGGACTCGGCTAATGTCTGAAGTGTGCTGGAGGGGATTGACACCATGAATCCTGCAGGGCTGTCCATAAATTCGTAAGATTACAAAGGGGTGCAGATCTCTTTTGAAAAGCACGTTGCAAAGCCTCGCAGATATGCTCAGTAATGTTCATGTCTGGGATGTTGGTGGCCAGCGGAAGTGTTTAAACTCAGAAGTATGTTTCTGGAGCCACTCTGTAGAAATTCTGGACGTGTGGGGTGTCACATTGTTCTGCTGGAATTTCCCAAGTCCGTCGGAATGAACAATGGACGTGAATGGTTTCAGTTGATCAGACAGGATGCTTACGTACGTGCCACCTGTCAGAGTCATATCTAGACGTATCATGGGTCCCATATCACTCCTAATGCACACGCCCCACACCATTACAGAGCCTCCAACAGCTTGAACAGTCCCCTGCTGACATGCAGGGTCCATGGATTCTCCATACCCGTACACGTCCATCCGTTCAATACAATTTGAAACGAGACTCATCCGACCCGGCAACATGATTCCAGTCACCAACAGTCTAATGTCAGTGTTGACGAACCTCCTCTATCTCCTGTACACTGCAGATATGCCCAAGCCGCCCCGACCTGTCCACCTCCTCCAATATGCTGATGACACAGCCTTCCTGGCTCTCTATCCTACCCTTCAACAGTCCCAATGCACCCTCCAAACCCACCTTGACCAGTTCACCACTTGGTGTAACCAGTTGTTCCTTCACATCAAACCCTCCAAAACCCAGGCAATCATCATAGGCCATACCACCTGCTCCTTCTGTCTCCATAATTTCTACCTCATCATTTATGGTCATCCCATCCAGCTCACCCCCACCTTGTGATACCTTGGCCTCACCCTCAACCGTCACCTCACCCGGACCCCTCATCTCCTGACCATCCAGCAGAAAGGCTTTCCCACCTCCGCCTCCTGAAACTCCTGTCTGGATGGACATGGGGATTGCATCCTTCCACCATCCTCCACACCTACAAATCCGCATCTGCCCTATCTTCTGTTATGCCAGTATTGCCACCATGTGCTCCGCCTTGTCTTCTATTTCCAACTTCCTTCCCCGACATGACTCCTGAATGACCTCGTCACTTTCCCCCACCTCCACCATTTCCCAACATCTCTGCATCCTTTACACTGTCTACAGGCTTGATCCCCCCCACCCCCTGGTTTCCTCCTTCCTTTCCACCCTCTCCCTGTTGCTGTGCCTCTATCACTGTATCACTCCCTCTCTCCACCTCACACCCTCCATCCCTTTCATCAGGGAAATTTCCAGCACCTCCTCCTCCCTGATGTTGAACTTCGCGGTGACATGTACCCTTCCTACCAACTGTAGCCTGGCCTTGATCCCCCCCTCCCTCCCCAGGGACCCCCTTTCCCTCTCCTATCCTTCTCCCACAGCGGATTTCCCTCCTTCCCCCTAAGTCCCTGCACCCCCTCTTCAGCTGTTTTCCTGTCCCATCCCTTCCCTCCCCAGCTCTCCTTCGGCACGCCTGCACCCCCTCAACTTTAGTCACAAAATTGCTGCCTGTAACTCGACATATATGAGCAGCTTTAATCACAGAATTGCTACCTGTAACTCCAGATATGCGAGCAGCCTGTAGTGACTTGCTTTCCATGCATTCTAATTAAAAAAATTGTGACTAAAGCTTTATTGCTTCATATTTATTCTATAGGTGACATGTAAGCAGCGTTTCTTTTTGTACAGTTACGCAGTTTTCAGTCTTAAGAGTGCACTTCTAAGGTTTTAGTTAGACATAAAGTTACCATGGATACTGCTGTCAAATAAAACGTTGCCTATTACTTCATGTACAAAATAATGTTCATCTTAACATTCTTCTGTCTATATTTTAAATGTTAAGTAGCCTACTTATATTTGCAGCTACTAGCTGGTACTCTTGGTGTAATGTTCACCTGCCTGCAGTTGCTAATATTGGCACCTCAGTCTGTTGCTACCACTGGCTTGACATACATGAGCAGCCCATAGAGGCTTACCTTCCATGTATTCTTTTTTAAAAATTTTGTGAGTAAAACTTTATTGTTTGATATTTATTTTTATACATGACATGTAAGTATTGCTTCTTTCTTGTGCAGTTAGTCAGTACTTACACTTTTATAAAAATATTTTTTCCATAATCTTTGTACTTATATTATAGGCCAATTTGAATATTTAATTTTCTGATGAAGGCACGCATAGAAGTGTCGAAACCAGGTCAAAAGACTTAATGTTTTCGCACAAGGGCTGTATTTGCTTTAACCTTAGCATACGTATCCTCTACGCCAACTGCCGCCTCGACTCCTCTCATCCCCTGGTGTCTCCTTTCCTCTCCACTCCCGCCTGCCACTGTGCTTTTACCGATGTGTCCCACACTCTCTCCGTCTCCACACCCACCATCTCCTCTCCCAAAGGAACTTCCAACATCTCTCCAGCCCGGATGATGTGCTTTGCTCCTATATTTTTCCTTCCTTCTAACTCTGATCCTCCTCTTCTTCTTCTCTTTCCCTCCTCTCTTCCCTTGCACTGCCTCTGCTTCCCCTCCCCCTCTGCTGTTTCCTCCTTCCAGCCACCCTGTCCTTTTCACTTCTCCTTTCCCATTCTCTCTTGGCTGCTCCCTCCCCACCCTCTCTGTCTCCTGCCCCCTGTGTGCTACTGACTCCCCCCATCTCCCCCTTCCTGCCCCCCTTCCCCGCTCACCCCCTTCTGTCTCTCCTCTCCCACTCCTCTCTCATCTCCCCTCCCTTGGTAGGTCCTCCCAATTGTAATCCAGGTACGTTGTTGTGTTTTGGTGCTCGCCATCTGTGTAACGTCAGTGCAGTGTGTGTTCAGTGCCATCGTCCAGTGTGGTTCTCATTGCTGTGAACACCATTTTTAATTGTGCTCTTCATGTCCTTGTGTTTATGTGCTACGTCTTCGTCGAGTGTCATTTTAATTATATGTGGATGTTATGTAAACGTGCCTCGTGAGACAATCCCTTTTTTGTATATTTTAACTCCCGTTGTTTCCCCTTCTCATGTGTTAACTTCGTCTTTAACCCCCGTATTTTATGTGTGTACTGTTCTCCTGTGTTAATTTACGTAATCTCTTGGCTGAAGAGTGGCGAATTGCAACGCTGCCAGCTTCCTCCTGCCTACACGGGGCAGCGGTATGAAATAACAATGAAGAAAAAAAAAGTCTTCGTCAGTCTTCGATGAATCACCTGAAAATGACTGGCAGTATCGTGGGGTGGAGTTTATGACGACCGACTGCAATCCTGAAATCTCTTCGAACACTTTTAAAGATACCAAACACCACGCACACTGCCAGTACTGACTTGCAGTCAAACAAGAACTCAGGAAACATCCCGAACTTCTCTTCGTCTGTACTATTGGATTTGTGAAATGACAACTAAATATTATTTGGCGAAGAGCTAGTGGTTCTGCTGGGCACAAAACAGCATAACTCTTCAGCGCATGGCTAAGATCAGACTGCGTCTTTCAGAAATGTGTCTCAGCCCGAAGCTCTGTTTCAGTACTCGCTACTGCACCAGTTCTGAAAATAAATGATAAAGAGAAACCTGGCATGCAGTGAGTGGTCCCAAAACACATGAACATGACATTAATATTAACTATAAGCTGCTGTTTCAGGTTAGTTTTAAAATAGTATAATTAGGACTGAAAATTGAGCTCATCAGCATTTATCTTGAAAGGAAGTTGAAGAACGAATACTTTAAATTTCGTAATAATATGCTCCAAAGCTCGTTGCAGATAGCTGTTGGTTGACAAATCTAAAAGTTGTAATCATTAAAAATATTTTGATATAACTAATATTACGGATTAGCAAAGAGCTATGCTCAACTCAATTTCCGTGATGAAAGCTTATTTGCACAGTCTACGTCAGTTTTATCAGCGATTGAACAGAACTCTTAATAAAATATTCCACTAATAGCCAATGTTCTCCTTGTACTTCGGTTGTGATTACCGCTTGCACAGTACGACCATAAATTAAAAGCGTATAACTAAGCCCTGACTTATTTTCAGGGAGAAGAATTTAAACATAGTTGAAAACTGCTTATGTTACCAAAACAAGGAAAAAAACTGCGTTTTGGCGTCCTTTTATTATTAATGCAAAATTAGGTACCAAATATCGTATTTACATGGATAACACAAAGCGCCAAAGCCAGTTCACTTTAAAAAAACTAATCACTATCTGTGGACTAGGCCAACTTTATGTTACCCTCTTACAATAAACACTGGTGAGTGACGATACTCATCAGTCTCAATACGAGATATATTACTGAAAATCCCTTTTCATGATCTAAGGTCGGGCATTTTAATTACAAAGGCAACTGCGCAATAGCCGTGTGTTCTTTTCCGTGTACAAAGAACTGTTATTCCATTTATTTTGTGACAGCTCTTGTACTGATGACAATGTAAAGTATTAGTCGACAGTCGTCGCTAATATCCCATTTTCAAATCTGTATATCAGTTAAATCCTTTCTCGATATGCAAACTTGTCATTTAATACGGAAGACAAAACAAGGTATGTGCTAATATTTCTTATTATCATCTGGACTCAGACTATTAAAGTTATTTAAATTTTACATATTCAAAAAGCAGGTAAAACCAGCCGGTAAATGATCGCATTTACCTGGCTGAAACATTACCAGTGATTCAGAGAGCCCATCCTTGGGAACAACCTCTCCACTCAAGGAACTGAATAGTATCTTTTGTTAAACGTGGCCTGTAATTTCTAGGTTTCCTCGTTATTTTCGGAACAGTTCAATTGCCATGCTACTTTATTCTCCAAAAGCTGGTTGTGAAATCTGGAAATAGAAAAACATAAATGCTTCTACTAAAATGTTGTTTGCGGAAGGATTGGGGGGGTGGGGGGGGGGAGAAATTTTATCCACATGATCTTCCCCTTGGATACCAGCCCTGATAGTCATGCTTGTTAGCGGGCCTACTCGGATAGGGACGTGCGCCGGTCTCGTATCGACTACAAGAGTCCGTGTGCCAGCCAGCATGTATATGGGCTTTAGGCGGTTTTCCACATCCCGCTATGTGAACGGCGGGCTGGTACACAAATCGCGTCTCACACTATTCGCAAACATTTAGAAAATTTTCATTCACTTTGACATGACTAACGCTACACACACACAGTTGGGGTACACACATTGTGTCATTGGGGGCGGGGGGGGGGGGAGGCGGTAAGGAATGGGTGGCGACTGAACGACTGAAAGGGCAACCGACCACCCTTTAAAACTGGCGATGCCAACCTTGAACAGATGAGATACGAGATGGAACGGGCATGTAGGAACGGTAGTAGGAAGACGAATGGTCATCTTCGGATTATTGGAAGAATTTTAGGGAAGTGTCGCTCATCTACAAGGAAGACTGAGCAGAGAACACTACTGTAGCCCATTCTTCAGTACTGCTCGCGTGTGTAGGATCCGCACCAGATCGGATTAAAGGAAGACATCGAAGCAATTTAAAGTGTGTTGCTACACTTGTTACGGGTAAGTTCGCTTAGCACACAGATATTATGAAATAAAATAACAATCCCTGAAGTGAAGATGACGTCCTTTTCGTGAGTCAATACTGAGAAAATTTAGAGAACAGGCCTTCGAGGCTGACTGCAGAACGACTCTGCTGCTGCCGACGTACATTTCGCGTAAGGGCCACGAAGATTAGAGAAATTAGAACTCGTACGGAGGCGTATAGGCAGTCGTTCTTCCGTCGCTCGCTTTACAAGTGGAACAGGAAATCAAACGAATAGTAGTGATGCAAGATGCAGCGGGTTTCAGGGTATATATGTAGATGTAAATGTAGATATAGATGTAAAACAGCCAGAAGAAGGTGATCACAAAGCTGGATTCGCGCCTGACTGCAGGCAGACTCTTCAGCACGTGTACTCTAGGACACAGACAAACACTGGAGGAGAAATTAGGAAGCGTGACTGTAATAGTGCTAAAATGCATGCTGTAACCTTCAGCTGTCATTTATTTTGCATAGTGTGCTACTAGTTTCGGTCAATGACCATTGTCAAGCTTAACCTAGAACGAATAAATCAAATCATTAGAGCCGGCCGCTGTGGCCGACTGTTTATAGGCGCTTCAGTCCGGAACCGCGCTGCTGCTATGGTCGCAGGTTCGAATCCTGCCTCGGGTATGGATGTGTGTGAGGTCATTAGGTTAGCTAGGTTCAAGTAGTGCTAAGTCTAGGGGACTGATGACCTCAGATGCTGTCCCATAGTACTTGGAGCCATTTGAAACCGTTAGAGATTACACAGTTTACAGGGAAATATGAGGTTTAGTAGTATATCTCTTACTGCCATAAACGGCAGGAGAGTTATATCACAATTTGAAGAAAAGCTATTTGCTTTTTTAAGCCGACAATAGTACATAAAACATTTTTCACAATAATAAATATTTTTTCTTTTAGTTAGGCTTGAGCTCTCAGATCCATTCCCGACCTTGGTTCCTATGTCTTGCATGGTTTTATTTGGTTAGACCTTGGACGGCAGATCCAAGAGGCGGTCTGTAATTTTCATAAAAAAATTGCCTATCCTCTCCCCACCTCTATTAAAAAATTAACACTGTTTCCTCCTGTTTCCTCTATAATGAGCTCTATACCCATATTAATAAAAAAAATTCTACTGTGTAGAAAAGTCCCCCCCCCCCTCCCGGCCCCCCTCACAATCACCGCCCATCCCTGGATCTTACATTGGGTATGTACCACCCCTCACCGATCATCTCCCACTGGGTATGTGAAATTAAAAGTCTAATATAAGTTTTAATCTTCATGTTGCTGTTAAAATACATTTTGATATAGCACACTGTGTGAGACTGGCTTTCTTTTGGTTGTGAGGAATTATTTATATTATGAGAAATCTTTTACGTACTATGGTGGGCTTAAAAAAGCAAATTACCTTTGTTAAAATTATGGTATAACTTCCCTGCCGCGTATGCCAGTAGGTGAAATACTATTTAATTTTTCCGTGTAAACTGTGTGATCTCTGTTGGTTTGATTTATTCGTTTTAGGCTAAGCTTGATAATGGTCATTGACCAAAACTAATAGCGAACTGCGAAAAATAAATAACAGTTGAAGGTTTCACCGTGAATTTTAATAATCATTTTGAACCTATCATCTTCATCTTTGCCTAGGTGTGGTGTGTCGTCTTCCGGAGCCTTGGCTTTGCTCTGCCGCGATTGGTCCATTTGCTTTTAAATTTCGGAGGGCGCTGCGTTCTGGGGAGGGACCTGCTGACGACGAGAGTATCGAGTGCTGCTGCCGGAGTGAGACGGGGAGTTCAGTTTCCGATTGTGTGGCAGCGCAAGGTTGAGGGAAAGGTGGTATAACTTCCTGTGGACGCACGTGACTGCTACGAGCGTGTGTACTCGGGACGGCGCAGTCTTTCTGGGCGGGCTGTGTGATAAGGAAGCTCGGCGCGGCAACTGTTGACGCGGCGTGTCCGCGTTGCTATGGCGGAACTAGAGCGATTAACTCGAGTTGATACTGGTTGCAACCTGTCGCCGAATGCTTGTCTGCCTTCTGGACTAACGGTGAGAATTTCTTGACTTGATGTGTCTCACTCAATTTCTGCCCGTGTCGTCGGGTGTGTTTTGCTCTAAGGTCGTGTGCCATGGTGTTTCGCAATGTCAGTAGGCTCAGGCGTGCCCGAAATTCGATTCAATGATCCGCTGTTATATTGTCAAGTGTAACTATCACTAGAAAAGAGTGTTAACTGTCTGTGCCTTAATAACTGAACCTAAAATATTATCTGTGGTTGAAATTTTTTTCTGACCCAAGTGCAATAACGATCTTGTATTTTACAGTTTGTTGAGTGGTATTATTTAGTACTGGCCGTCAAATTTACTAAGTCGAAGATTTACGAAGGCCAGTGGGCGTCATAAACAGTTCCTGCCTAGATAGGCGTTATATTTTGAACCATGTGTTTCAACGTTTAGTAATTTTTATTTTATGTGTTATACAGAGTTGCTGTCATGCCCTATGGGGTCAATTCGCCACATTGGTGAAGTTTCTAGTTGTTCTGCTGGTCTGTGCCATATTGCTAAAGCAGGCAGTCCGTGCGTCTCTAGGCGCTTCAGTCTGGAACAGCGTGACCGCTACGGTCGCAGGTTCGAATCCTGCCTCGGGCGTGGATGTTTGTGATGTCCTTAGGTTAGTTAGGTTTAAGTAGTTCTAAGTTCTAGGGGACTGATGACCACAGATGTTAAGTCCCATAGTGCTCAGAGCCATTTGAACCATTTTGAACCTAGCACAGCTGACTGTAAATTTTTCCTAGTGGTGAGGAGCACGGGCTGGTTTTAAGTGCTAACTCACTAACTTAAACCATTCTCAAATATTTATTACTACTGATATTCAGGCCCTTCAGGCCGAGTGGCGACGTCACTACCCCTTTTTGGTTATTAATTTTATCTTGTTAGCTTGTTTCACTAAAAAAAAACCTTTGGTATATGATTTTGTCTTTTGGTCTTTACTGCTCCTTTGGACGAAGTAAATTAACTGTTGGTTTTGCATTCTTGTAGCATTATCAAAACAGCATTTGTGGTTATATTTGATTGGTGCTTCTCGCCGAATGACTAAAGTCATTCCTTTCAGTATCTTATTGTATTAGTCAATAATTAATGAAAAGTGTTGGGTCCTTGAGACCGTGATTATCTCCGTATGTTGAATCTTTTGTGAATGTTCAGCGGCCCTTCAGGCCTGGAGTTTAAAAAATTTTATTGTGTTTTGTGATATATATATATATATATATATGTGTGTGTGTACCAGTGAACAAGTGTTTTTTAATGTTTCATAAAATTAAATTGTGTTTGAAACTGTAACCTCATTTGGGTCTACGCCTTCACTCCCTGCAGCCTTTGAGCTCTGCTTACCTTACATTTTGGTCAAGTTTTCCCATGCCACGACGTATCATATTTGGCGGCTGAAAATCCTCGCCTGCAAACATACGTAAACTCTGATAATGGTTGGAAATACTGTCCTTCACGGACTGTACAGTAGCTTGCACGGTGCGGGTGTCGTTGTAGACCTGCTACGCCTTGCAGCACCACGTGACAGAGCGTCCGCGCCAAAGCGGCGCCCTGACGTGACGTCCGGCGCTGCGCGAGGCACCGCGGCGCGGCGCGAAGCGGGCGCCGGCGACGACGACGCAGCCGTCGACGCGGCGCGGCCACGCGGCCGGCGCGGCGCGCGGACAGCCAGACAGCCAGACAATGCGCTGACAGATTGGCGCGCGCCGCCCGCTGACGCCGCCGTCGCCGCGCACAAAGGGCGTCAAGCCGGGATGACGTCACCCCGTACCTCCCACCGTCTTTATCTCCCCGCCCCACTCGCGGCGCACTTCTCTCTCTCTCTCTCTCTATTTTAACTTTTTTTCCTCTCTTTTAACCGATTCTTCTCATTTGGATGGAGGGTGCAGGAATTGAATTATTCCGGTGCGAGGAGTACCGCAAACTGTTGTGGCAGGAAATCGAGACGGAATAATTGCAAAGGCGGCGTGTTGGCCGCTGTCGGGTCTGAGGGTAGGGAAGAGGGGCGAGGGTGGATGTCACTGCGCGAGGTAGCAGTGCCGAGGTATGGGAGGGGCCGGAGGCGGGGGTGGAGAAAGGGAGGGCAGAGCAGCGAAGCCTCTCACCGCTGGCTGCTATTGTCCACATCAGCAACATTTTGGTGCTGCAACATATTCATACAAACGTTTGAATACAATATTTCGCTGCAAGAGTCAAAATGTTTGAAAAGGCTCTGAGCACTATGGGACTTAACATCTGAGGTCATCAGTCCCCTAGAACGCAGAACTACTTTAACATAACTAACCTAAGGACATCACACACATCCATACCCGAGGCAGGGTTCGAACCTGCGACCGTAGCAGTCGCGTGGTTCCGGACTGAAGCGCCTAGAACCGCTCGGCCACAGTCGCCGGCTGCTAGAGTCAGATGGACTAAAATCCTTCTGAATGCATGACTGCTTCAGGATCTAAGTCAACTGCCAATACTGTGTTCAAATAACCTTATAAACAGAGCATCATGCTAAGAAAAACATTTGCATCTACACACACAGAGATGACGACAGTCATGGGGTAGCGCTAAGCACATACATTGGTGGCGGTAGTACCTCCTACACAAGGTATAAAGTGCAGTCATTCGAACTCGGTAATTCATGTGAAAAGTTTTATCAGGTGACCATGACCACATGACCGCAATTAATAGACTCTGAATGCGGATTTCTAGTTGCAGACAGACGCATCTGGCATTCCATTTCGGAAATCGTTCGGGAATTCTATATTTCGAGAACTACAGTTTCAAAAGTGTGCCGAGAATACCAAGTTGCAGGCACTTCCGGTCACCACGGACAAACCTGTAGCCGACGGTCTTCACTTAAAGCCCGACACTAGTGGCGTTAGCGTACAGCTGTCAGTGCTAACAGACAAGCAACACGGCGAGAAATAACCGCACCAATTCTTATGCCCCTTATACTCCGGCTCCAAAACGGAGACCCATTGCTGATGATCGAAGAACTTCAGGCTGCGCTCCTCATGTAGATCCAGTCACTTTGCGAACAATATTGTTTCTTGTACATATGTTTTCTTTAAGCTCTGAGAAACAGCAGAGCAAGACAGCAAACATGTGTTAGTTGGCAAGGAAAAGAAGAGGAATTGCAGCTGCACCCTTTGACTATAGAACGTCCACACTGTAAATATTTTCACCAGTTCCAACAACAGCTCAAAATTTACCCAGTTCGTCTTTTCAGACATTTATTAACGTCGCAACATATTTCTCAGTTCGTTTTAAATAACGTATCCTTTAGGACAGTGCCGTGAAATCTGGCGTTAATGGGCCATGGCAACACACGGCCGACGTGAGTGCTTTTGCCAACAGCACGACATCGCCTGCAGAACCTCTCCTGGGCTCGTGACCATATCGGTTGGACCCTAGACTACTGTAAAACAGTGGCCTGGCCATATGAGTCCCGGTTTCAGTTGGTAAGAGCTATGGTAGGGCATGAGTGTGCCGCAGACCCCACGAAGCCATAGACCCAAGTTGAATACAAGGCACTGTGCAGGCTGGTGGTGGCTCCATAATAGTGTGGGGTTTGTTTACATTGAGTGGATTCGGTCCGCTGGTCCAACTGAACTGACCATTGGTTGTAAATGGTTATGTTCGGCTACTTGGAAATTATTTGCAGCCGTCGATGGACTTTGTTCCCAAGCAATGATGGGACTTTTATGGATGACAATGCGCCATGTCATCGGGCCGCAGTTGTTTGCGACTGGTTCGAAGAATATTTTGGACAATTCGAGCGAACGATTTGGCTACCCAGATTGCCCAACACGAATCTCATCGAACATCTATGGAACACAATCGAGATGTCAGTCCGTGCACAGAGTTCTGCATCGGCAACGTTTTCGCAATTATGGACGGCTGTAGAGGCAGCCGGCTGGTCCCGGCGAAGGTCCGAGTCCTCCCTGGGGCATGGGTGTGTGTGTTTGTTGTTAGGATAATTTAGGTTAAGTAGTGTGTAAGCTTAGGGACTCAAGACCTTAGCAGTTAAGTCCCATAAAATTTCACACACATTTGAATATTTGATTTTATTTTTTTTATTTTTTTTTTTTTTTTTTTTTGGCATGTCTCAATATTTCTGCAAGTGACTTCCAAAGACCTGAGTCCACGCCCAATCGAGCTGCTGCACTACGTCGCGCTAAAGGAAATGCACCATGATATTAGGGGGCGTCCCATGACTTTTTCCATCTCAGTGTACGTTATCCGATCAGAAATGTCCGGACACTCCTATGTAATAAGGAATGACCAGGAATGACCTCCAGATGTCACGAGAGGCGGACCTGTCGGTATACAAGGACACAGGGAATACTGCGTTATCAATAGAGAAGCAGCAACAGCAGACTGGATTGCTCAGAGATGTTCATTGACTTCAAAAGTAGACTAGTCGTTTAATGTCACCTGAGTTACAGATCCATCAGGTACATTTGAACCCTTGTTAAGCTGCCCTAGTCGACTGTTTGTGAAATGGAAACAGGGCACTTAAACTGGACGCCAATACACTGCCTGCATGCTCCTTGGGCCGCGATTTTTGCAGCCGCGCTTTCCGCCAGTCACGCGTGCGAAAACCGTGGCCCGTTTCTCCGGCAGGGGGCTCTGGTTGTCGACGTCCTCTATGATTCGTCTAGGATGACGTTATAGCTCCACTCCTTGGCACCTGCGCTTTCCTAGCGAGCCAGCATATATATTTGCGAGCAGTACATCAGTATGCACCTCAAGCTGACGAGCAGCTGTCTCGTTGAAACGTTGTGCGGCCGTCACAATATTAACTGCCGCGACGCCCATGAACCACTGAAGCACCATTGTTCTCCTCAAATATCCTGCTCGTCATTCCCACTGGGCGTCAACTGAACAGAAGAAAAATTCTCCACCGAGGGAAATGAAGCTATTGCAGCATTATTTTCTTCCGGTCATCAACCATAATGCTAGTTTGATACAACTGCCCATTCATGTCGTTTGTCAGCTATCCCCTTCATTTCAGCGTAAATGGTGCAGCTTACACCTTACACCATCTTCCTACATACTATCCCCACCCCTTTACGAACTTCTCCGTATATGTGTACATTGTATATTAAGTGAAGTTTTGTTACGAGGCCGAGAGCAGCCAGCGATGATATAGAAATGACTGTATCGAGTTGGCGTGTACTCTCAGGAAAAAGCGACGCTTACAACATTGGATATTAGTATGAACTTGAGAGATTTTCTTCAGATGACTCCTTCTTGAGGCTATATACAGATTGGGACTGTATAACGCTGTTTCAATGAAGCTACAGTGTCGGCTGCCATTAAAAGAAAATTTGTAAATTAGCGAGCTACGTCTGATGTGGTAGGAGAATCTACTCATTGTGTTAAAGGATAACAAAGTTGTGAACTGTGAAAATTCTGGAAATACGTAGTTATCCGTATTAATCAAGTTACGTTCAGTGAATTTCTGGATAATTACTGAGTCATATTTCATGTATCAGGAACTTAATCTTCGTAAGATACAAGGAAGTGTGAGGGCTATCTGGTTGGTCGAATCCTGAAGCGCAGTTCTTGCGATTTACATAAACTTTGAAGAAACGGGACCGCTTGTACAACATAGCTAGAATACACGATCATCGTCCAATCTGAGCCGGCCGCTGTGGCCGAGCGGTTCTAGGCGCTTCAGTCTGGAACCGCGCGGTCGCAGGTTCGAATCCTGCCTCGGGCTTGGATGTGTGTGATGTCCTTAGCTTAGTTAGTCTTAAGTTCTAGAGGACTGATGACCTCAGATGTTAAGTCCCACAGTGCTCAGAGCCATTTGAACCATTTGAACCTCCACTCTGAGCTACCTCATAGCACATTGGACGAACTCCCTCATTCTTAGATCAGACGTAGGATTGCAGTATTCACCGATGAATGAGTTCAGCAAAGCTTTTTCGGAATTCTTTGGCAGATCTATTGTGCAGTTTTGGTGTCTGCTGGACTACAGGAGCTAACGGCATTCACATTTGTATGATCTTTAAGGTAAAGATTCAACACCAGGTGAATGATGATATCGAAATTATTTTCTGCAAAAGGAAAAAGCTGGTCACAGTTAACAAACATTTTTAATTCAATTTAATCTGCTTCACATCTGATAGAGTATAAGCTTAAATACCAACTAAAACAGCAATCTTTACAGACATTGTATTAACTTTTTTAACTTGTTAGCCAGCATTCAGATACACAAATGTTGTTTGGATATTCAGATTAGGCCTTGTGTACTGCCCTTGTCATTCTTTCCCCGTCCACCCTTTTGCAGCACCAGTCTCAGACGGGCCACAGTAGCCAACCACGGGGTACACAGGTCGCTCACCTGTGTAGTTTTACAGTTTGCCGTTGCAATAATGGTGGGGCGGTGTTCTGTAATGCAGCAGTCTACTGCAGTGATTGATTGTACTGATAAATGCTGTAGAGTAAGCAACGTTTCGCAGCGGGAAGCAATCACCTGTCACAACACACCCAGCACTGAACTCCCAGCTCAGTGGTAGCAGCACTTCCATCAGCATCTGTTGGCAACACTGCGCCGAAGCTGCACTAAATAATTATAAAGAGCGTTGTTATTAAGCTATTTTTAAACGTGTACAGGTGTTATAAATATAATATAAGTGTTGTTAAATTAGTGGAAGTGTTGGTGAAGTATAAAATAAGATTAAACGGGGTAAGAAGCGTATTTTTCTTCTCGGGCCTGTAGCACGATTCATAGGCCTAATTTCACGCGCGCGAATCGTAAGTAAGCAGTGACTTAAACTTATATGTAATCACCAGTTTTTTTATTCAGTACTCTTTCAATTTATTTATATCTGCCTGAATAGTTTCTAGGGTCCTTTGATTACGTTTTAGTCAGTACTTAAATCAGTTTATACGATTTCTATTTTTACCATGAGTGAGAAGTGTGTGACATGCCGTAGGATCGTTAGTTCCGGGGTATGGTGTGATGGGTGCTGAAGTTTCTTTCATTGGGGCGAATGTAGTGGCGTGGGAAATGGGGACATAAATGCGGCTCACCAGTGGTATTGTAGGATCTGCAGTAGAGGTAGGAAAATACTGGAACAGGAAGGAAAAATTGCATCTCTTCAAGCTGACGTAGAGAAGGCAAGGGAGGATCTGGACAGGTGGGAAGTGGCAAAGGAGAGCATCAGACAGTTTCGTTATAAATCTTGAAAATAGATTTGACCTGTTGCCTCAGTCAGAATCGGATGAACCTCATGTAGCTGAAGCTGTAGAAAGGGCACAACAATCTTTCAAGGGCTTGAAAAAGGTAGGGAAATTTGTAAAGAGAAAGAAAGTTCTGTTGTTAGGTAGTTCTCATGGTAGAGGTGTTGGCCAACTACTGCAGGAAAATCCAGGTCCAAAGATCCAGTTCACAAACTTTTTCAAGCCTAGTGCAGATCTGGGTCAGGTAACAGAGGATTTAGGTTCTTTATGCAAGGATTTCACAAAGGAGGATGCCGTGGTTATAGTGGGTGGTCCGGGAAATAGCATTGACAGAGACTCTGAATATTCCATAGAAAGTGACCTGGTGAAGATAGCATCAGCAACGAAGCATACGAGTGTGGGATTTGTGTCTGCGTTGAGACACCATGATCGGCCTCATTAGAACTCTTCCGTGGGGAGGGTGAACTTGGAGTAGGAGTGGCTGCTTAGGACGGATATACGGTCTCATATTGGTTTGATTCCTGTGGATGCTATCGATAAGTGGGACTACACTAGGCATGGCCTTCACCTCAGTAGGAAAGGGAAGGGAAAACTGTCCGGGTTGATTGCAGAAAACTTAAGGGGGGACACTGTCACAAGTGGTAAAATACCAGTGGTCACGGGTGTCAGAGGGATGCCTCTTTTAGGATATGGAAGGGGAAAAGAAAACGAGTTTTAAGAGAGATTGGCAGACACACTCAGTTTGAGAAAACAGATGAACAGGAGTCAGATTTTTACATACAGACTCCATTTAAACAATGTTTAACAGAAAGTAATCAGAATCTGCCAGTTCATCTTCGCCAAAGCAGTTATAATCCCATTAGTATGCAGTATCAGTTATCTTTATTACACCAGAACATTTCGGGACTCAGAAATAAAGTTGATGAACTACTCGTTTGTATCGATGAAATGAATTCATCTAACTAAATTGACATAATCTGCCTCTCTGAACATCAAGTGACCACTGGTATAGATATGTTGGACATTTCAGGATTTAAGCTAGCTTCCTACTTCTGCAGAGTAGATATGGATGGAGGAGGAGTTGCCACATATATTAAAAACTGCCATAAATTCAAGAACATTGACATTAATAAATTCTGTTTAGAGCAGCATCTAGAAGCATGTGCAACAGAAGTAGAGTTTCATAACAGATCCCATATAATAGTAACTATTTACTGAGCGCCTGCAGGAAATTATAATCTATTCATAAATCATCTAGAAGCTCTTTTGGGTTATTTAACAGGAAGAAACAAAGAAATTTTGATTGCTGGTGACTTTAATACAGATTTTCTAATGCAATCTTCCAGTAAACATTTACTGCAGTTAGTAATGTTGTCTTTCAATCTAACTCACACTGTGAACTTTCCAACTAGGATAACTAAATCCTCAAGGACAGCCATTGATAACATTTTTATAGACAAATCAAAGGAACAAAATCATATCATCAAACCTGTTATAAATGGACTATCAGATCATGACATGCAGCTCCTTGTTTTAGATGTAAATTCTAAGTAGATTATCAAGGCTGCTAAATATGAGTACAGGTGAGTAACCAGTCAACCAAAAATTGAGTGTTTTAGAAAACTGCTCAAAGATATGAACTGGGAAGATGTTTATAGTGCTCACGACATGAATGAAAAATATAACATATTCATGAACAATGTCAGTACCATGTTTGAAAACTGTTTTCCTTTAAGTTACTCAAATTAAACAGAAGTCTATAATAAAACCATGGATTACACAAGGAATAAAGATTTCCTGTAAGACAAAAAGGAAAATGTATATGTCGACCAAGAATAGCTACAATGCTGTTGATTTAACTAAATACAAGGAATACTGTAAAATGTTAAAAAAAAGTAATTCAGACATCTAAACAAATGCACTACGAGAAGAAGATAGCAATGTCAGGGAACAAAATAAAAACAATATGGGATATAGTGAAAGAGGTGACAGGTAGAACCAGAAATGAACAGGAGCAAATAGCACTAAGGGTACATGACACATTAGTAACCGATGGGCATAGTGTGGCAAATCTATTTAACAAGTACTTTATATCCGTTACTGATAGAATGGAATTGTCAGGATCAGTAAATAATGCCCTTGAATATCTGAAACTAGCCTTTACAAATAGCTTCAGGTACATGAGTATGTCACTCACTTCACCAAAAGAAATAACTTCCATAATAAAATCTTTAAAAACAAAGAATTATAGTGGTTATGATGAAATATCAACAAAGTTAATTAAGGCATGTTCTTGTGAGTTTAGTAAAATTCTAAGTTACTTGTGTAACCAGTCAATTATAACTGGGACATTTCCTGACTGGCTAAAATATGCAGATGTTAAGCCTCTATTCAAGGAAGGGGATAAAGAGATACCATCAAACTACAGACTAATTTCACTTTTGCCAGCATTCTCAAAACTTTTAGAAAAAGTAATGTACAGGCAGCTTCTCAACCATCTGACCACGAATGACATATATCAAGAGCACAGTTTGAATTTCTGAAGGGTTCTGATATCGAGAAGGCTATTTAAACCTACAATGAAAATGTACTTAATTCATTAAATAACAAGTTACAAACAGCAGGTATTTTCTGTGATCTGTCAAAGGCATTCGATTGTGTGAACCCCAACATCCTTTTAAATAAATTAGAATTCTATGGCGTCACGGGCAGTGCTGCAAAATGGTTCAAGTCATACCTCGCTAACAGGAAACAAAGGGTGTCAGTGCAAGGGACTAGTGAATTAAGTCATCAGTCATCATCAGAATGGGAGGAAATTACATGTGCTGTCCCACAAGGATCCATCTTAGGGACATTGCTTTTTCTTGTGTACATTAATGATCTCTCATCAGTTACACTGCCAGAAGCTGAGTTCGTTTTGTTTGCAGATGACACAAGTATTGCAATGAATAGTATGTCGAGTGTAGTTCTAGAAAGATCTGCTAATGATATTTTAATGGATAGTAATAAATGGTTTAAAGCCAACTCACTGACATTAAACTTCGAAAAGACTCACTATATGCAATTCAGAACCTGTAAGAGGTTTCCACCCAGCATATGCATAAAATATGAAGAAGAGCAGATAGAAGAGGATGACAATCTTAAATTCCCGGGATTACAACTTGATAATAAATTCAGTTGGGAGGAGCACACCACAGAACAGCAGAAACGCCTTAACAAATCTGTATTTGCAATTCGAGTGTTAGCAGACATAGGCGACATAAAAATGAAAAAGCTTGCATACTTTGCCTACTTTCATTCCATAATGTCATATGGTATAATATTTTGGGGTAACTCTTCAAGTCAAACAAAAGTTTTCAGAGTCCAAAAGCGTGTAATACGTATTATTTGTGGAGTAAATTCACGGCCGTCCTGTAGAAACCTCTTCAAAGAACTGGGTATACTAACTACTGCCTCTCACAAGGGAACCTCCCCATCGCACCCCCCTCAGATTTAGTTATAAGTTGGCACAGTGGATAGGCCTTGATAAACCGAACACAGATCAATTGAGGAAACAGGAAGAAGTTGCGTGGAACTTTGAAAAAAAAAGCAAAATATACAGACTGAGTATTCCATGGGTCACATAGACAACATCAAGGAGAACGTGAGATTAGGAGTGCCGTGGTCTCGTGGTAGCGTGGGCAGCTGCAGGAGAAGAGGTCAGAGGTCCTGGGTTCAAGTCTTCCCACAAATGAAAATTTTACTTTCTTTATTTTTGCATAGTTATTATCTGTCCGTTCGTTCATTGACGTCTCTGTTCACTGTAATAAGTTTAGTGTCTGTGTTTTGCGACCGCATCGCAAAACCGTGCGATTAGTGGACGAAAGGACGTGCCTCTCCAATCGGAACCGAAAGCATTTGATCGCAAGGTCATAGGTCAACCGATTCCTCCACAGGAAAACACATCTGATATATTCTATACGACACTGGTGACGGCATGTGCGTCACATGACAGGAATATGTTGTCGACCGACATAACTTGTACACTTGGCGAATGGGTAAAAAGATTCTTCTATCTTGCCCGATTTAGGTTTTCTTGTGGATGTGATAATCACTCCCAAAAAAGTGATGAAAACATAAGAGTTTGTCACATAAACTGAAAATAAAAAATTAAAGTTTTCACTCGATGGAAGATTTGAACCAAGGACCTTTCGTTTCGCAGCTGCTCACGTTACCACGAGACCACGGCGATCTGTGGTCGCGATGTTCTTTATGTTGCCTATCTTCCCATAAACTACTCAGTTTATATATTTTGCTTATTTTTTCACAGTTCCACACAACTTCTTCCTGTTTTCTCAATTGATCTGTGTTCAGTTTTTCAAGGCCTATCCACTGTGCCAACTTATATCTAAATCTGAGGGGGGTGCGATGGGGAGGTTCCCTAGTCAGTATATTTACTCCTTAATGAAATTTGTCCTAAATAATATATCTCTTTTTTCCAACAAACAGCTCAGTTCATACATACAATAACAGGAACAAAAATGATCTGCACAAGGACATAAAAGCACTTACTTTAGTTCAAAAAGGGGTCCACTACTCAGGAACACTCATCTTCAATAATTTGCCAGCAAACATAAAAAATTTAGTTACAAATAAAGATCAGTTTAAAAGGAGCCTGAAAGACTTACTAGTGGCCAACTCCTTCTACTCCATTGACGAATTTTTTAATGGAAACAAATGATGTATTGTATATATTCATACTATTAGTATTGTTATTTCAGCTTAAAAAAAATTGACATGTCCCACATCCACGACGATCTCCTCGGCACGGATCTGTGGAACGAAAAAATGATCTAATCTAATCTCAGCGCTGTGCATTCGTCCGGTATAGTGTCACAACCAGTCGGGTGGGCAACCAAGTAGCTACAGCTAAACCGTCGTTCCGTCAGTTCTTGGTAGAACATTATAATAAATGAAAAGCAGTGTATTGCTTATGTTCTAAAGGATTAATTTATTGTGTTACCTGTTTGCGGCTTACAACGCCGTCATCATATTTTAACTATTGCCGCCAAAGAAGTTGTAATGTTTGTAAATAACACTGGAAAAGATATTACACATTTATATTCAGTCATAAATACACAGTAAATGGCATCTTTGCCAGTATGGTGATACAGCAATTTAAAAGGTAAAAAGATGAACAACAAATGAAGGAAGCCTACTCATCCATTTTCCTCTATGTATTGATTTCTTTTATTTATTGGGATTGTGTATGTACTTCATATATATTCTGTAGCTTCAGTTGTTAATTCTTTCCTTTATTTGGTTTCTGTATCACTTTCGATGAACAGTACAACTTTAAGTTGTCTCGTCAAGTACTAATTTCATTTTCTTCGGTTTGTTTATTCAATGTAGACTGTTACATAGGCATCGTTTTCGGATGTAGTGTTAATGTTTTTCTTAGTTTTCTCACTTGACACTTATCCATCGTTCAACGTTTTAAACTGCAGTACTACCACATTGTCAAAGATGACATTTATTGTGTGTTCCCTCACACTCCTCCATTTTCCTGCATTTATTCGTTTCTGTTTATCTCACTGAGACTACTTACGTACTCCATACATTCTGCTGTTACAACTGTTTATTATTTCTTTTAATTGGCTTCTGTAGATTTATCCATGTTTAATATCTCTTGAAGTAGTCTTGTTGTTGTTGTTGTGGTCTTCAGTCCTGAGACTGGTTTGATGCAGTTCTCCATGCTACTCTACCCTGTGCATGCTTCTTCATCTCCCAGTACCTACTGCAGCCTACATCCTTTTGATTCTGCTTAGTGTATTCATCTCTTGGTCTCCCTCTACGATTTTTACCTTCCACGCTGCCCTCCAATACTAAATTGGTGATCCCTTGATGCCTCAGAACATGCCCTACCAACCGATCCCTTCTTCTAGTCAAGTTGTGCCACAAATTTCTATTCTCCCCAATCCTATTCAATACCTCCTCATTAGTTATGTGATCTACCCATCTAATCTTCAGCATTCTTCTGTAGCAGAAGTAGTCTTGTCAAGTACTAATTTTGTTTTATTTTATTGTGTTTGTTTATTAATGTAAACTGGTACGTAGGCACGGTTTTCCAGTTCAGTGTTAATATTTTTCCTGTTTGCTCCCTTCATAGATTTTTTTATCGTTCAACTTTTTACCTTTTAAATTGCATTACCACCACAATGTGTTTATCTCTCAGCCTAGATATGTAACGTCTTTGCAATGTTTCAAACATTGTAACTCCTTTGGCAACAATAGTCAGTTAAAGACTGATGATGACCTTTTGAGCCGAAAACCGGTTAACGCAAGAAATTAATCCTGTAGAACATAAGCGATATAGTGCTTTTAATTTCTTAACTATTCCTTCAAAGTGATTTTTCACTTCTGCAGCGGACAGTGCGCTGATATGAAACTTTCTAGCAGATTAATTGTGTGCGCGGAGCAGGATCCGAACGTAGGACTTTTGCCTTTCTTGGACAAGTACTCTACCGACAGAGCTACCTAAGCATGCCTCTCGACCCGACCTCAAAGCCTTTATTCCGGCAGTACCTCAGTTCCCGTCTTCCAAACTTCCTGAGGACGGGCCGTGAGGCGTGCTTGGATAGTTCTGTCGGTAGAGCACTTGCCCGCGAAAAGCAAAGGTCCTGGGTTCGGATCCTATTCCCGCACACACATTTAATCTGCATCTACATGATTACTCTGCATTTCACAATTATGTATTTGGCAGGGGATTAATCGAACCACCTTTTAAGCTACTTCTCTACCGTTACACTCTCGGACAGCAAGCAGGGAAAGGGAAGTCTAAAATCTTTCCGTGCGAGCTCTGATTTCTATTTTATTATGAAGATCATTCGTTCCTATATAGGTGCGCGCAAACAAAATATTTCGAAACTCCGAGGGGACATCTCGTAATTGAAATTTCATGAGAAGGTACTGCCACAACGAAAAATGCCTTTGTTTTAATCACTGCAGCCCAACCTACAGACTCATCAAATAACGCCACCTACTAGGCGAAGCCACGGATCTACGAACCGTCAGCGGACCCTGATGGACATGAATCTAAAAATGGATTCACCAAGGCGAGGCCACCAAATGGTGCCATCGTCTGACATCCAGCCAGCATCATCAGAGAGTCCCTAGTTCGTCTAAAGGCGTCTGTTCGTTATTGCAAGCAGCGTTGGGCCGCGGATAATATACGACAACTCTAAGTCTTAAGCTCGCTGTACTAGGAGATGGTCGCCCGTCTCGCGTCAGCAAGGCCGCCCGCCACCAATCGTCTCGCCATTCCGCTGCCGCAGGAGACTCAGTCGCTACCCACAGCCTCGGTCAGCACCTGACCAGTTGTCAACCTACTTCATGAGAAACGACGATTATTATTTTACTAAACCAGCATTCTTTGCTCGCAGCTCTGCCGTGGTACTACTTCAGTACACTCCATCCTGGAGGGCAGAAGTAGCCGTACTGCAACACTTGTGGTCAGTACAGACACGACACCATTACATGTCACTCCAGCTGTCTCGTTGACAGTGAACCGCTACGGCTAGCTATATAATTCTTTTTTATTTTTGTTTTTGAAACCACCAGCCTTCTCAGTACTCACCGCGATGTCAATATCGAGATCGGATTGGTGTCTCTGGTCGCCGCATATCTTTGGTGAGTTGGCTTCCGCGCGCTGCGAGCCGACAGAACGAGGCAGAAGGAGGTAGCTGGAGTTAGCTCTGGGGTGTGCGTCAGGAGCGACGTTGGTGTTGGAGGGCAAGGCCGCTCGGTCGGTGAGGCCCGAGAAAGCCATCGGTTGGGGACGGAACGCCGTGGGCTCGAAGATCCCAGTGTGGATGGTCGGTGTTGTCCCGAAGGCGGTCATAGTGTGGTCATCCAAGGTCTGAGAAGTTATTTCCTGGTTCTGTCCATGGATTCCGACGAAGAATTACGGCAAGTTTGGTATATGAGGTGAATGGAAGAATTCTAAAAAGACGGTGGCGCGTATATCAAACTTAGTGTGATGTAAGCTTTGTTTCGGGTATTGCAGTCTCTCGTTAGAGCGGTGCTTGGGAGGAGAGCGTTCATAACAGCATTGTCATCTGTTTAGCTGCTTTAAAGTAAATGACTGTTTTGGATCGAAGGTGGATCCAAGTGAGGGACCGAATCATTGCTTGTCTTATTAAGAAGCCTAAGTCGGCTCCCAGTGTGTTAAACGGTTATCTACAGCTATAACGAGAAATTGACACTCTGGTATTGTCCACGAGTGAACTTTGGAGGTACTGTTAAGTGCTTGTAGTAAGGGAAAGATTGACTGTGGAGCTTTTCAGTCGGACGCTTGTGAATCGTGTTAACTGCAGTTCACTTCTTGTGGTATTTTACGGCTCAAACTTGTCGTGGCGAAATCGCCGATAGTATTTTTATAATTTAGCTTGGGGACGTCATTCTGTGGTTTGGTGTGGCCCTTCCAAGAGTTTAATGTCCCAAATATTTTTTTACTGCCTTACTGACGTTGCCTTGTAACAGTTGTGTCTACCCCACCGTACCGATGTTTGGTGCGGTGCGGTATAGTCGAAGAGTTCAGTACTACCGCATCTACTCCCTCGTCCGTTTTAAGATTTGCGAGCCGCATCCACATCGACGTACAATCCCAGCAATGCAATTTGTGTAAGTTGGTTGCGCGCTGTTGTCGTTTTGTACATCGTGGAAAATCCTTCCCGTGCCGCATGTGATCCTGAAGGAGAGCACGGTGCACAACACCGAATGACCATCACGGAATCAAATTATATTTATTGTATATTTTGTATTGCCATGTGGATTTAGAATCTTTTATTTAACTTTGCATTATGCAATTTGTATTTTTTTCCCCTTACGTAAAAAGAGATTTTGAGTTTTAAGCGTTTTAAATTGATTCTTAAGGCTGGTTTTGATCTGATATTATTCAAGAGACTGTTGGTTAAATAATGCTTCACGACCTTTCATTAAGGAACTATGTTAAGAAACTATATTGAGGACCTTGATGTTCATGATAACGAAAGTTCACTTATTGCTTTAAAATCAAGTTAATAATATAAATTTCCTTTACTTTACGTCTATGGTCGCAAGCTTTTCGTCAACAGATTACCGGTTTCAGTCTATAATGACCATCTTTAGATCTGTTTTATAAAAACAATGTCGTAATGTCCTAATGAACTGCAGCTATAGTGGCATTGTTTTTATAAAACAGATTTGAAGATGGTCATTATAGACCGAAACAGGTATTCTGTTGACGAAAAGTTTGTGACCATAGACCTAAAGTAAAGGAAATTTATTCTGTATACGGGTCACTGTTTTATTCGCTATGATGTCGCAGCTTGTGACGCAAGTTAATAAAGTTGTACCATGTCAGACACGTTGCAGAACGTCTTTACTATTTACTAATCAATGCACCTGACTGTCCTGTAACACCATCTCTCTGACGCTCTTGCAAAATTTTTTAGTGTTTGCCGCTTTTTATTTGTTTACAAATCCCTCTACCTTGTGCGGCCCTCACTTATATGTAATTCTTATATCTTCTTGCTTTGTCAAGTCTACATCCAAACTAGCAAAATTCATCAGCCTCCTCCACAGATCAGCAATAAAATCAGTGATTTCGTAGGTTCCACAAAAACTGCAGAACGTCTTCATTATTTACTCAATCAATGCATCTGATTTTCAGCCCTCTCCTGCAACACCACATTTCTAACGCTAGTGTAAAATTTTTGAGTGTTTGTTGCGATTTATTTTCATAGATATCCCTATACCTTGTGCTGTTTATGCCTGTGTGTAATTCTTGCATTTTATTGACTTATCTAGCCCACATCCAAAATAGTAAAATTCATGTGCCTCTTCCACAGCTCAACAACAAAATCAGTGATTTTGTAGGTTCCACAAAAGCTTCGAATTATAATCTTTACATACCAGTAGTATCTCGTGTGGTTGTAGATTGATTTACACTGGGGTGATGTGGCGTTTCAATAACATACGCAAGAGCAACACAATTCCAATGGAAGACGGCAGTCGTGGCGAAGACAGCGTCCTAGTCTTCAACTCGTTTAAGGCAGAAAACTTCTAGATACAAACTGCCATCTGTGATATAAATGTTGAAGATTTTCTTTTACAGTTTTTTTTTCTCAAGTGTGAATTAACCGCGTGTCAAAGTCTCACAGCTGTTCTGCAGGAAGTATTGGTGTTTAGTAAAAAAAAAAACGTACTTAACGTGAGCTGAGAAACTGCATACCAAAGTTGAAAGCTTAGTATTGACAATGGTGACAACTAATAAGACACGCTGGAAGATCGTTGGACGTTCATAAGCGAAAAAAAATCTTTATGAAATTTTTCAAATAGTACATGTTAATGTTTTAAATATAATAACTATCGAAGGAGGTAAATAGTTTTTGACTCAACATCGGTTGAAAGAACGCCAGGATTTGTGTATGGAATCGATCAGTGGCTACTTGAGAACGAGAGAAGAGCACCCGAGCGAGCAGAATCAACTGGGAAAAGCTGAGAGATGAGTAATTCAGTAAGTCAGTTATTTATGAATTTAGAATATATATACGGTTGAAAATAATTTTTTCTTGGGCTGACTTGCTGAACAGTTGACATCATGTTCAAGTCGTATTGAACCTCAGTTATTTGAATTTGACAAATCTCCAGAAACATCGACTGATAATACTGCCCTATAAATTCCATTACCACAAGTAAAAAGAGAAAATGACGTCAAGCAGTAACCATTCACAAGCTTGCAGTTGCCTTCGAAATGTTCATACCCTGACGGCTACAATCAACGTTATAAGTCCAGATATCGAAGATTTTACCTTCAGGTGAAGTTATATTTAAAATTCCCGATAGAAACTTCGGAAGAGGAAGATTACTAAAATTAAGAGCCACCGAAAATGCTGACCAAATACCATCTGCACCATCAAAAATTTTTCGCCGTTTAAAATCCGTTGATAACTTGTACCGTACTTCTAATTCTGAATCTGTAGTCTTTGTTACAGAAACTATAATATTTAACAGATGGAATAGTGTATTTGTTTGTGAGTTTACGTAATTGATTGTAAATGTGGTATAAATACTGTAAATTTCTGGCTAATAGCCAAGGGTACTTTATTTTAATGTAACGATAGCAGCGACGAAATGGCAGTAGCTGTGCTGTTGTTTATCTTCTGTGGCGTCGGGGTCTCCTTAGAGTTGACTTGACTCGGCAGTGATGGTTTCCCAGTCGGTATGACGTGGAACGGCGTCCGTCGCTCACGACAACGCCACCTTGTAACTAGTAGGAAAACACACACTCGTCGCGTGGTTTGGTCATATTTCAGATACCGTCTTTCGTGATTAATGTCGATATTTCGATAGAGCAGCGCGTCAGGATGTGTAGCCGCTCTTGTTTCTTCACTGACAAACGCGGCAATTGCACCCCTCGATGACGCGATGACTGGCTTGACCCGAAATTGTGACCACCAGTTTTCTTTTGTTGTGAGTCCGCTACCGACTTTTTGGCTTGCGCGAACTGGCTAACTGTAGTTCTTCTTTTTATTATGCCAGGTTAGATAATGGATGTTAAATATTAATAATATAAAGTCTTGAATCTTCAATCCATCACTCAGGTCGTGGCCACATTATGGAATTGCGAAGATGTTAAGTTGATAAATTGTTATTCCGTCGTCAAGACGTCGCTACGTCGCGTGTTCAATAACTACACGACGTAATTCCAGAGATAACATATACTTCAGCAATGTTCAGAATGCGTCGTAATCTTGGGACAGATCGATGACTGTTCACTGATAAATAATCATGAATTCAGTATCACTTCATAATATTGTAACAGTCAATTAATTTCCACTAATACACCTGATAATGTTATGTAGACGACACGAAGAATTAAGTTTGAATCCAATTTTATTGTTCCTTGTAACTAATTGTCCCTACACTAAGCACGCAACCAGATTTCTCATTCAGGGAGTTGCTTCCGTTTGCATCAATAATACTGTCGTTGACGACAACTTCTGATAACTCGGCGCAATTGTACGTTCTTCGTGTTTGCGTTTGTATGTTGCCTACTCGAGACTAATAATTGTTTTTCTGTCGGCGATCTTTCTTTTTCAATGTCCTTCAATGTTCGTGCTTATTCAGTATCACGAAGGCTAAGTCCCATCACAAATCTCACACGATTTAACTTCGTCGCAAATCTCCGTATCCCGTTATCTTGCTAACGGTAAAGATGACCTTACTTTAGTATGACTTCTGAATAATGCTTCAGTCTATATCGCAAAACTTTCAAACTTCCGATTAGCTTAAAACAATCTAGTAGCGACTGATGACCACAGTGGTTAAGTCCCATAGCGCTCAGAGCCATTTGAGCCAATCTAGTAGCGCTTACATGCGTGCTACGATCGCAATGATACTAGAGAGCGACTAGATAGCAACTGAAGCTAACATTTCCATTTCCGAGCTACAGTGTAGTCACATCGAACTTCCTTTTCGATGCGGCTACAACTCTCTCCTATGGTAAATGTTATCTTTGGCCAATTTACCGTCTGGGCTTTAACCTCCGTTATTAATTATTTTGCAATTTTTTCTTTGATGTTTTTGTTGCGTATCTTACGAGATTCTTTCATTCAGTCTCTAATTCATAATACATATTACAAGCGTAAATTTTGTCCTCAGTAGCTTTCTTCAGTGTCAGGATGACTAATTTTCCTACTTCTTTTACAACAAAGGGTTGTTTATTAGGGTTTCTGTAATTGGGGTGTTACAATTTGCGTATGGAGAGTCTGTCGCGTTGCAAGCAGAGAGGAAGCAGAGGAGCTTGAGTCATGAAAGAGTGCGGAAGTGTGTTTTGGGCGCTTCCGCAGACACGGTGTGCAGCTGAGATCACCCCACTGTAAGCGCACCTACTTTGCTAACCCGCGAACATTGAGAGCACGCCAAGAGTGGACGGCGGAGGAAGCTGCAATACCAACTACTGCCTGTCTCATAATTATCCGTGGCTCTGGAGACGACTCGGGGTTCTCAACCAACAGCAACAGCAACAACAATGGCAGTGCGGCATTGTCGTCGGCTACATCCTTCGACGTCCGCTCAGCTACAGCATCGTAAGACTGTTAACTGATATTGTACAGGCAATACCCAGTTGTATTTCTTTCACAAACTTTAATAATTTCCGTCAATAATACGCTGCAGTAGTTAAGACTTGTAGGGCGCCCGTGGTTTCATTGATCTCAGACATTATTATCAAGTAGAGTCCCTTTCCTTTCCATGCAATCACCGAGTGAAGTAGAATACGAAAACTGATTAACTATTTACTGCCACTTTTGTCTGTTTGCTAATATCAGTTTCCGTCTAAAATTTGCTGCCTCAGTAACTGTTCATTCTTGTACTGTCTAACAGAGACTTAATTAATTTGCAGTTTTGAGTATTAACTTCACGCACTTAAAGTAACGTAAAGTTTCACTGGCAAAACTAATAACTAAAGGTACAGCACAAATTAAGAGCGCGCAATTTCATTTACTCGGTATTTAGCTTAGCGAGTGACTTCTGCTGGCTGTGTACGAACCTTATAATGTTAAAAGTAAAATAAATTTCTCATTGGCTTAAAGTAAATTCAATTAAATATTTCAATAATGAAAAGTAAGTTGCTTGCCTTTTTCTAAATTTTACATTACGTTACACTGAGGATACTGAAAGTCATTTTCTTATATAACAAAGTTTCAGTTAGATCCAGTCATTTATTTAACCGGTAACGTCATTTAACTTTACTTTAAAAAATTTAGTATTTCGGAATAAGTAACTGTGGTGTCACCGCCAGATACCACACTTGCTAGGTGGTAGCCTTTAAATCGGCCGCGGTCCGTTAGTATACGTCGGACCTGCGTGTCGCCACTATCAGTGATTGCAGATCGAGCGCCGCCACACGGCAGGTGTAGAGAGACTTCCTAGCACTCGCCCCAGTTGTACAACCGACTTTGCTAGCGATGGTTCACTGACAAAATACGCTCTCATTTGCCGAGACGATAGTTAGCATAGCCTTCAGCTACGTCATTTGCTACGACCTAGCAAGGCGCCATTACCAGTTACTATTGATATTATGAATCATGGACCGTCAAGAGCGACGATCACCATTAATGGATTAAAGTTAAGTATTCCACCAGCTACGTCCGTTTTTTCTAAAGGCTAATTTCCCTGTCCTGTTCCAGACCTCACGCCAGCCTGCGTGAGCTAAAACGCGTGCCTTTCGGCTTCCTCTTGTAACCCGGTGTTGGCTCTCCTGCCAACCCACAACAGTAACTACAAACTCAGTGCTCTCTGACTCATGTATTTTCTCGTGAAGTGATGTGTTGCGTAAAAAGGTGACAATCTCCTATTGCCAAGCTAGTGATTTTTTGCTTAAATTTCTTTGCCATTGCCTTTCTTAAGATTCTGTCGATTCATTACCCTAGTGGCTGCGGACCGTTTAATTATCCCCCTTCTACCTAACTAGTATTTTTTGTATTAAATATAACGTGGTATCCTACCCCCCCGCCCCAACTATATTCTATCCATTTCAAAATTATCATCAGTGTTTAGATTAAGTTTAGAATAGATTCTTCCTTCAGAAGGGTCTGTTGTACACTTTCCTCCTACTAACCGGTATTATTTTTCTTCGGCAACGATAGCGTTACTCGCTGTAAAATTTCAGTAGGCATACGAGATCACGGTCAATTACATCGCAGTGCAGTAGGCCGATTATGAAGGGAAATGTTACGCACGGATAAGAAATTGCAGGCTGCTAGAGTACATTTGGATGATAAATTACTACCAACATCAACAAGTAACGATATGGTAGGAAGACTATGTATGAGTTTTTCAACTTGTTTTAGACGCCACTCAGCAGATTCTTGGCGTTCCTGCATTGCTGTCTGTTACTGGAAAAGAGTAAGCTCCAGCTGTGCATGAAATTTTCCCTAAATAGGCTTTTAGTACTGCGTTAAAGCATTAGTTTTTAACACAACACCGTGAAGTACAGAATGTTTTTAGAGGTGCATGTGTTTTGACTGAAAACTTTTTAGGCGTACAACTCTTGGATTTACCTTGCAGGCATCACATATATGCAATCATTCACAAAAGCGGTTTCGAGGAAAAGATGGGTTGTGGAAGTACAATGTCCGATTATAAGAATCTAAAAAAATTTCAGATCATGTGGCCATGTCACTGTCATTCATTGCGAATAAGTCGACGACCTCCTGAAACTGGTATATGCGTCACGAATATCTGATTTTGGTCGAGATACTTTACGAGAACAGCAACCGAAAGAGGATTATAGAGAATTTTCACTGCTGTCCTCCTTCCCGACATGTTATCTTGAGAAGCATCTTTCCTCCAGAGGACAGCCATGTAAGGTGGATGGCGAATATCACTTTTTACATGAAAATGTTTGTATACGATGATGAATCTGAACTATCGCTACAAGAAGAGAATACAGTCTGTGATGTTTGTATCTTCCTCGCCAGTATGTACGTCGAAGAGTGGTTCTCTTCCCCTTCTGCAGCCAAGGCAGCATATATGGATTTTATTTATGATACCTGTCTCCTGAATTTGTCGCAGTTAAGTTATTTTACCCAGATTCGTCTTCTGATTTACGAATTGGTGGCCAGTGCATTGATCCACAAGGTGGAAAAGTCAGACGAAAGTATTTAATAAACATTTTCAGATAGGAATCCATCAAATCCCAGAAATCACGAGTAATGGTATCGAACAAATTCTTTCTAATAAAATAGGGCTACTCACTAATAGATTTGACTTATGTGGCGACTCTCTTAAGACAGATCCTTCGCAATGACATCAAAATGAAATTCATTAACGCAATTACCTACTCAAAAGTTGTAAATGATCCAACAGCAAGTGGTGTCAAGCCCATGAACGGCTACAACTAATTATTTAAAAATTAAGAAAAAAAATTAGTATGTGCTTCAGGTCGTATCCAGTGCGTAAATAACAGGCTTTATCAAAGAATAAATATGTGTAAAAGAAAATCTGATTTTCTCGTTTTTATATTCCATGTAAGTAATGCTGTTACAGACTGAATTATTAAAATTAATATATAAACTTAAACATTAAGTTTCAAATAAAGGGTTAATCCACTATCTCGTTGCAACATTTTTTGAAATTGAGATAAAAAGTAAATGAGAATTTTATATGACACGACTCTCACTTTTCCTGTGAATCCCAGATTAGGCACAACTAATTTTTTTCGTGCAGTCGAACCACAATAAAGGGACAGCACAAAAAAATCAAGCTTGAAAAATTAGAGCCACCCACTGCTTCGCTCATTTATAGTTAATCGTCTGTTAGTTCCACAGTGAATTGCAAGTACATGACATTTCGTTTGTCCATTCCCAAGATGTTTCATCATGTAGTTCCAAAATACTGACCCTCTACTTTTTTTTCTTGTTGGTTTATAATTTAGATCTTCGGTACAACCATTCCTGCGGTCTGGACTAGCACATAAATTCGTGGACCCGCGGTCATTATTCCACCGCAACCTGCGGTTGGTTTATTACGTGTTTATAGCGTGTGGAAAGCGGACGTGCCGCTCATTATGTGAGGAACGATGTTCCTATTGTTGTCCATTTCACGTGCAGCATTATTCTGGAAACCGCAGCTTTTCTCCAGTCAGCAGTTTGTACTCGTAGTCGCAGAAGTGTATTAATTGTTGCGTGTTAGACACACGACAAAGTTTCTAGATAACAAGTTTACGTTCGCTAAATTTCTCATTTTGTTTTGAAACGAATCTGCGTTAGTAACGGTTTGAGCTCCGAAATAAAATCTTGCATGCGAGCGGTACCCACACGTAAACGGCTTTACATGTTATGCAACAGTTTCGTCACTGCGCGCAAGGGAAACTCTATCACGTTGAAACAACAGCTTGGTATGTTTCTGATTATATTTGTTACATAAGGGTTGCCTAATCGTGCAAGAAGTTGTCGGAACTAGGGTTCATAAATGGAAATCGAGTTCACATATTACTAAATTTTTATTCAGATTTAAAAACGACATGGGATCACTCCATTGTTACTCTTGAGGAACAAAAACGCAGAAAATTAACATGAAAGAAATCTGAAAGAAATCCTCGCACCCCGAGGGTTCAAATGGCTCTGAGCACTATGGGACTTAACATCTATGGTCATCAGTCCCCTATAACTTACAACTACTTAAACCTAACTAGCCTAAGGAAATCACACAACACCCAGCCATCACGAGGCAGAGAAAATCCCTGACCTCGCCGGGAATTGAACCCGGGAACCCGGGCGCGGGAAGCGAGAACGCAACCGCACGACCACGAGCTGCGGACGCACCCCGAGCGTTTCGTACAAACGTAATTATTTACTTTGATTATTGTGGATAGTACTGGCCATTGCCTAAAGTTTAGTTTACTATGTGAAAAAAATACACTGTGTGATCAAAAGTATCTGGACATCTGGCTGAAAATGACTTAAAAGTTCGTGGCGCCCTCCATTGCTAATGCTGGAATTCAGTATGGTGTTGGCCCACCCTTAGCCTTGATGACAGCCTACACTCTCGCAGGCATACGTTCAATCAGGTACTGGAAGGTTTCTTGGGAAATGGCAGCTCATTCTTCACGGAGTGTTGCACTGAGGAGAGATATCGATGTCAGTCGGCGAGGCCTGGCAGGAAGTCGGCGTTTCAAAACATCCAAAAGGTATTCTATAGTATTCAGGTCAGGACTCTGTGCAGGCCAGTCCATTACAGGAATGTTATTGGCGTGTAACCACCCCGCCACAGGCCGTGCATTATCAACAGATGCTCGATCGTGTTGAAAGATGCAATCCCCCTTCCCGAATTGCTCTTCAACAGTGGGAAGGAAGAAAGTGCTTAAAAGATCACTGTAGGCCTGTGCTGTGGTAGTGCCACGCAAAACAACAAGGGGTGCAAGCCTCCTCCATGAAAAACGCGACCACACCATAACATCACCGCCTCCGAATTTTACTGTTGGCGCTACAGACGCTTGCAGATGACGTTCACCGGGCATTCGCCATACCCACACCCTGCCGTCGGATCGCCACACATGTGTAATGTGATTCGTCACTCCACACAACGTTTTTCCAATCTTCAATCGTCCAATGTTTACGCTCCTTACACCAAACGAGGCGTTGCACAATACTCAGTTTAACAGTATCTAAAAAAAGGATCATTTAACGTGTAATATTGTGTAGTTTAATTACTTAATGTGCTTATCATTGGCCATTGTGTAAAACGTAGTTTCAATATTAAGAAACAAGTGTGATCCACAACACTCTGTGCAAGTGACTGTATCTTCGCCTATAATGTTTGGTTACCTAAGAATTAGTTCCTGGCCGGCCAGAGTGGCCGAGCGGTTCTAGGCGCTACAGTCTGGAACCGCGCGACCGCTACGGTCGCAGGTTCGAATCCTGCCTCGGGCATGGATGTGTGTGATGTCCTTAGGTTGGTTAGGTTTAAGTAGTTCTAAGTTCTAGGGGACTGATGACCTCAGCAGTTAAGTCCCATAGTGCTCAGAGCCATTTGAACCATTTTTTTGAATTAGTTCCACAAGCCAGCCAGTTGTTTGCTAAAGATGAGCTAATGAGCCGAAAACTAGTTCGAAGTAAACAAAAATCAGTATAACGAAAACAGTGTATTTGTTACTCAACCTTTAAAAAAGTAAGTAGATAGTTCAGCCATCCGGCGAATCGAGAATTTGTACTATTTTTGGCTACTATCGATACCAATATAGGCAAGATATAAAAATGTGTCATAAATGGCCGTATCTTTTAACATCATTGAGATGGAAGCTTATATTTTTTTTTAAACCGCCAAGGGACTTTGGACTTCACTGCGTGACATGAATTTCAGTTGATACGTCTACTCGCTCCTGAGAAAAAAGGGGCTTTTAACAGTTAGGCAGGCATAGACAGACAGTCCGAGGGACAACGAAGTGATCCTGTAAGTGACCCGTTCTCAACGATTTAGGTACAGAAAGCTAAAAATGAAGCCAATAGTGTGGGATTTTGCTTCACATGGTTAGGAAGCCTGGAAGAAGAACAATCGGAATCCTTCATCAGTGCAACTCGCAATTTCAAACAAACAAATGGAAATTACCCAATGAATTCCGCATCTAAGATACAGATACAACCAGATAAATTAGTTGCTCAGAGTACAGAATCTGAGCACCTCATGCTATAGCAAAAAGCTACACTTACATATTCAGACTGCACAGTCAGCACGGGACGACAGCAATCAAGCGAAATAGTTGACACGTGACTGCTCCCAGGAAATGAGTGAGAATAATTCATATTTCTCAGTTCTCCGCCCAAACTACGTTGGACGCGAGACAGCAACCCTTGTGGCCAGTGTGACGAAAGTAAATGTACCTCGAAGTTTAAGAATAGAGGGGAACACAACAAAAGTTTCTCTAATATGACGTATAAATAAGCATAAATGATTTCTAAGGCAGGTACGGAATTTAAATGGTCTTCTACTGTTTGTTGGCGAAGCATACTTTTTTCTTGTTTATCTGATGTTTGACATGACGCATTATACGGAAGAGACTATTTATTCTTAAATGTATTTGATGAAATTCGTTGGTTGTCAACAAACTAGCAAACAACTTTATAATTCATTAGGGCAGTAGCTTTGTTTTACAGTGTCTGTATAGTTCGATACAGTGTTCTGTCGGACGTGCATGCATGTCCGAAAGATCAGTGAGTCGAACTGTAAAGACGCTGTAAAATGCAGACATTGCCTTAACGTATTTCATACCAAAGGAAGGCAATCTGACGATTAACGTACTGTTTCTACCTGTGAGAGAATCAAAGATTTGTGTGAGAGTTGCTTGGGACGTTGACAAGAAGTCATAGGGAAGTTTCGTCCGTGCTGGAGGCGTGAACAGGCCGCCGAGGCGGTCGTCGCGCCCCTCTCACAGGTAGATATGATAAGATATTTGGGCATTACAAGACGTGTATCTCACGGCCACCATGAACTATGGACGTCTACTACAGGCGATACGCACAGAAGTCCGCCAGAACCTACTTCGGCGCACAAACGTCCTACAGCGTGTCCAGTATCTAACCCTTCACGTGGCGACCGATACACGTGGCTCACGTTCTTCCGCTACCGGCAGCGGCGTTTGGATATTACCTTCCTGCTGAATTCCTGTTTAAAATTCGCTACGACACCCTCACCGTCTCTGTGTGTGAAGGTGGACTGGGACTTGAAAATGTCCAAGATGCTGCTCCAGGCGGGTGGAAAAATGAATGAGCGCAACGGAAATATTGAACGCGAAAATGAAGATTTGGCCTTGTTTGACTACCCCTGAACAGATCTTAGGGTCTCTTAGTGGTGATTACCTCCTTCTTGGTCTTTAACACATAAATTACAACATAAACATAAACGAATGATTAAGTGAACTAGTAACTACCAAATGATACTGCTGTTTCCGCTTATACATTTATTGTAGATTAAAATCCATTTACATTACAAATGTTTATATATCAATGTCCAATGGACATAAAGAGATACAAATTAATTAGTAACTAATACGATTGATCAGTTGCCCAAATACGTTCCTTTTATGACTATGCGATCAAGTATATATAACGCGAGACGACTGACATCATCTACGTACCAAACACTAGAACTTTCAAAGATGATCTTCAGTGATGTGCAGCCTCAGTGGAAATAAAATTTACGTGATCACAGCTGTTTAGCATTATAGCCCTAATAAGCCAAAACATTTAGCAATATCACCGTATGTACTGCGTCCGAGACGTCGGAGTGGTGGTTCACGTACACGTCGGCGATGATGAAAGAATTCCAAACACAAAATAAAAAATTCTTTCAAACGCTAGGACGGGAGAAGGCGGTCCTCTGACTAGTATAATCTAATACTGTCTTCTTCTCTCTGTGTTCTACAGACGATAAACGCGATATCCTAGCCACAAGGTCGGAGTTCAGGCAACGTCTCAACGTGAGTATAGGCAGAAAAAGTGCTCTCAATCACTGAACGCTGCGCACTCAACGACAACTCCCTACCAGTAGGCGAAGTCCAGAGTCGTATAAGTTCCCAACAGTACAGTGCTTAACCGTTATAACTATAAAATCGCCTGAGAGCAAAGACTGCAAGTCCGTCTGTACCAATAGAAGCTCATACTGAGCGATTGTCAAACTCAGGCGCTCGAAACGGAAGATCCTCTTCTCTCCACCGCTGGAGTCCCAGCAAAGCTCGGCTCCCCTCCCTCGTAACTCAGAAGGCGAATAACATTCTCGAAACCAAGGAATATTCTCCCTCTCTAGTTTGTTCGGAACGCCGACCAATCATATTTTAGTCTTTTGTCGACCAGCGCGGAAAGTTTGCGAGAAAAAACGTTTACTCATACAATGGTACGCTTCTCAGAGTAAAAATACTTGGAAATAACCCAGCCTGTGATTTCCGGGGTAACGCTTCCTCGTTCCTATTTGCTGCGTCCAAGAGTTTCAGAGTTTCCGAAGTGTTATCCGGATATCCTTCCGGCCCCCGCAACAACACCGGCTGGACGTCGCCGTATTGTGCTTCCACGGTCAGGTTCCCAGACCGTCCGTCTTGGCACTTCATGTGTGAAGCAGGACGAACACATCTGTGCGGACTTTTCCACCCAGGATCTGAATTACGCCTGCCGTTTCATTTCCACTGGCATTCCAACCTCTACTAGTATAGGCAACCATTCATTACGTCGTTTTGATAATAAAGACACTCCATCACCTTTCATGCAATAAGAGTTTACAGTTACTTACAAGATGTACTTGAAAATGACAGTCTCCTTTAAATATTCATAGATACGATGTACAACCTATCAAATGAGACCTAACTCCGGTTGTAAATCACGGCAAAGTATGTAGATGAGTGCCTGTAAGGTGCGAAATTATAGCTACCTTACAAATCTACACTACTGGCCATTAAAATTATTACACCACGAAGATGACGTGCTACAGACGCGAAATTTAACCGACAGGAAGAAGATGCTGTGATATGCAAATGATTAGCTTTTCAGAGCATTCACACAAGGTTGGCGCCAGTGGCGACACCTACAACGTGCTGGGATGAGGAAAGTTTCCAACCGATTTCTCATACACATACAGCAGTTGAGCGGCGTTGCCTGGTGAAGCGTTGTTGTGATGCCTCATGTAAGGAGGAGAAATACGTACCATCACGTTTCTGACTTCGGTCGGATTGTAGCCTATCGCGATTGTGGTTTATCGTATCGCGACATTGCTGCTCGCGTTGGTCGACATCGAATGACTGTTAGCAGAATATGGAATCGGTAGGTTCAGGAGGGTAATACGGAACGCCGTGCTGGATCCCAACAGCCTCGTATCACTAGCAGTCGAGATAACAGGCATCTTATCCGTATGGCTGTAACGAATCGTGCTGCCACGTCTCGATCCCTGAGTCAACAGATTGGGACGTTTGCAAGAAAACAATCATCTGCACGAACAGTTCGACGACCTTTGCAGCAGCATGGACTATCAGCTCGGAGACCATGGCTGCGGTTGCCCTCGACGCTGCAGCACAGACAGGAACGCGTGCGATGGTGTACTCAACGACGAACCTGGGTGCACGAATGGCAAAACGTCATTTTTTCGGATGAATCCAGGTTCTGTTTACAGCATCATGATGGTCGCATCCGTGTTTGGCGACATCGCGGTGAACGCACATTGGAAGCGTGTATTCCTCATCGCCATAATGGCGTGTCACCCGGCATGATGGTATGGGATGCCATTGGTTACACGTCTCGGTCACCTCTGGTTCGCATAGACGGCACTTTGAGCAGTGGACGTTACATTTCAGATGTGTTACGACGCGTGGCTCTACCCTTCATTAGATCCCTGCGAAATTCATTTCAGCAGCATAATGTACGACCGCATGTTGCAGGTCCTGTACGGGCCTTTCTGGATACAGAAAATTTTCGACTGCTGCCCTGGCCAGCACATTCTCCAGATCTCTCACCAACTGAAAACGTCTGGTCAATGGTGGCCGAGCAACTGGCTCGTCACAATACGCCAGTCACTACTCTTGATGAACTATGGTATCGTGTTTAAGCTGCATGGGCAGCTGTACATGTACACGTCATCCAAGCTCTGTTTGATTCAATGCCCAGGCGTATCAAGGCCGTTCTTACGGCCAGAGGTGGTTGTACTGGGTACTGGTTTCTCAGGATCTATGCACCCAAATTGCGTGAAAATGTAATCACATGTCAGTTCTAGTATATTTGTCCAATGAATACCCGTTTATCATCTGCATTTCTTCTTGGTGTAGCAATTTTAACAGCCAGTAGTGTACAAGCATGGGCTGCAGCCTTATATTTGTGCACAATGTAAAAACGGATGACCCGTCAACATACTTCACTTACGGGCAGTTTGTTGGAGGAACCGATCGCGGCGTCCATCCTTTTACCTGTTATGAATGCACACATCGCTCTCACGTTTCCACATCTCGGTATTCATCCTCGAATACAGTGCATCCTGAAATGCCCACCACTCAAGCTCTGGAGGTGGGAGACATCTATCGTTTGCTGCTGAGATACGTCCCTTGTAATGGGACCGAGAGTATGCCACACTGTGGCTTGTGGTGTGGAGAGCTGTCCAGTAGCCATTCCTCCCTACACGGCACGAGCAACGTGGTACCATGTGGTCAACCGAAATACATGACACGACACAGGTTACGCGATATTGGACTGAAAAATTCTCCCCTCTGCCCGCAGTCGCCACCTGCAGTCGGCCGAGCGGTTCTAGACGCTTCAGTCTGGAACCGCGCGACCGCTATGGTCGCAGGTTCGAATCCTGCCTCGGGCATGGATGCGTGTAATGTCCTTAGTTAGGTTTCAGTAGTTCTAAGTTCTAGGGGACTGTTAAGTCCTATAGTGCTCAGAGCCATTTGAATCATTTTTTTCGCCATCTGTCAGACACTGACAAACACCGTTTACTTGTGTAACAGCGTTTTATGTATGGACGTTGCTACAGAAGATCCTCACCTGTTTCCTTCGTGTCCGGCCTTACACGATTGACCCCCGGCTCCTCTGATGCCTGGAGTATACTCGCTATTTTATGAATTTCGTCGCCTCAGTTTTTATTAGGTTATATTTAGTGCACATCGATCCGCCATGTAGGCACGAGCAGTTTTTGACGAACATCGGACAGTTCAAACTCCCAGCTCCGATCGAAACATCAAAAAACCAAGGACACTCATGCTCTCACGTGGTTTAAAGGTAAATCCATTTATTAAGGTGGTTCTGGACTATTGGCAATATCTCTAAGATAATCAATAATAAACAAGGAGACTCATGCTCTCACATGGTTTAACGGCATGGCCATTTACTACCTGCTCTGCCGTGATGAGATGATGGTTCCTGACTATTGGCAATATCTCCAAGATAGTCATAACGCACTTGAGAACACTTTTCGCTATCAACAGTTCTTGGCAAATTACTTGCGCACTGTCTTCATAAACTCCCATCACAGTTGGGGTGTACCGAGCGGAAGACGATCCCTGTAGTGGACTTTGTCACGAGGTGACATGGTTATCGATTTGGTACCAATAAACATTGTCCGCAGATGGGTAGCGTGCTTGGAAAGGCGTGCAGGATATATTTTTCATCATTATTTTGATTTCTTCTGACCTCGAGGTCGTTGTTTATGCAATGTAACTGTAGGAATTTCTATTCTCTTATTTGTTCTTAAATGTTCCGAGTTCACTCGTGTGTTGGAAGAAGGACGCTTGAAGCAAGTGTGATTTTTGTAAAATTTATTTTATGTTCAGACGATTTATGTTATTTAATTTCTTTGAAGAGAAAAAAAAGGCTCTTAAGGCGACCACTAGAGCGAAGTTCGAAATTCGGGTCCAAGCCCCGGTCCGCCACAAATTTTCATGTGCTACTGATAAATCGGATAGCTGTTGTACAATCGTATTCGGAAATTTGCGAATGCATTTCATAATACTTTTAAAACTGTAATGAACGTTTACACTCACCGAAACCTCTAGAACTGTGGGATATGGTAAAGTAGCATCGATGAGAAAAAATTATGAAGGGTACTTCACTTGTCATCTGTCTGCCATTTTGTATTTCTATCTTGAGAGCTGCCATTAACAACATGTAAGTTCGATTCGCCTGGAATTTGACAGCTTACTAACTACTTATTTCACTACACTTAGCAGAGTTAATTATTTAAAAAGACCTACCATCCTGTCTCCTCATCATACACATGGTTCAAATGGCTCTGAGCACTATGGGATTTAACATCTGAGGTCATCAGTCCCCTAGACTTGGAACTACTTAAACCTAACTAACCTAAGGACATCACAAACATCTATGCCTGCGGCAGGATTCAAACCTGCGACCGTAGCAGTCGCGCGGTTCCGGACTGAAGTGCCTAGAACCGCTCAGCCACAGCTGTCGGCCATCATACACATGATTTGTATTGGTTTTGATCGCTTTCAACAGTGGTAAGATAGGAAAGGTTGGAGGTCGACCGTTCGAGGGTGCGGATGATCCTGGCGGAGGTTAGAGTCCTCCCTCGGGCATGGGTGTATGTGTTTGTCCTTAGGATAATTTAGGTTAAGTAGTGTGTAAGCTTAGGGATTGATGACCTTAGCAGTTAAGTCCCGTAAGATTTCCCACACATTTGAACATTTGAACAAATCAGCGGCCTTTTATTTACGCGAACTACGTGACCTGTGCGTAGACATCTAATGCCACATACCCCCACAAACCTACCAACAAACTGTTGGCTTCCTGGTAGGCAGAATCACTGATGTATTTCGTTCCAAAGACGCAGAAACAAGCTACTAAGCAGGTGATCATAATGTTTTGTCTCATCACTGTGGAATCCCTCTGAGATATTTTATCAGATAATTTCCCTTGCTGTAGGTAACATTTTATCTTGAAAATTGAGTGGCTTTGATCGGTTACAGCTTTCGAACAATCACTTTGATCAGTCTACTCATTGGCATCATACGGCTCCGTTTATACGAAAAATAAGATGGTTGACCAATACTGGTAAAAATATTTTCAGAATTACAGAAATAGCAGTGTGCTGCACCGTACGGTGCTCAGTCATCAGTGTCGTGACACCTTAATAAAATCATTTTATTTTATGAATTGCGCTATCTAATGTCGACAATATAAAATGATGCAAGATGTTCGAAATTCTGAGAAAATAGGGGTAAGTTATAGGGAGAGGCGGGTCGTAAACAATACGTACAAGAGCCAAGAGGGAATAATAAGAGTAGAGGACCAAGAACGAAGTGTTTCGCATTAAAAAGGGTGTCGACAGGGATGTAGTCTTTCCCCCTACTGTTCAATCTGTAAATCGAAGAAGTAATGACGGAAATAAAAGAAAGTTTCAGGTGTGCAATTAAAATTCAAGGTGAAAGGATATCAATGATACGATTCGCTGATGACATTGCTATCCTGAGTGAAAGTGAAGAAGAATTAAACGATCTGCTGAACGGAATGAACAATCTAATGAGTACAGAATATGGGTTGAAAGTAAATCGAAGAAAGACTAAAGTAATGAAAAGTAACAGAAATTAGAAGAGCGAGAAACTTAACATAAGGATTGATAGTCACGAAGTACATGAAGTTACGGAATTCAGGTACCTAGGTAGTAAAATAACCAATGATGGACGGAACAAGGACATCAAAAGCAAATTAGCAATGGCAAAAAGGGCATTCCTGGCCAAGAGAAGTCTACTGGTATCAAACATAGGCCTTAATATGAGGAAGAAATTTCTGAGAACGTACGTCTGGAGTATGGTAGTGAAACATGGACTGCAGGAAAACAGGAACAGAAGACAATCAAAGCATTTGAGATGTGGTACTACAGACGAATGTTGAAAATTAGGTGGACTGATAAGGTAAGGAATGAGGAGGTTCTGCACAGAATCGGAGAGGAAAGGGATATGTGCAAAACACTGATATGGAGAAGAGACGGGATGAAGGCACATCTGTTAAGACATGAGGGAATGACTTCCATGGTACTAGAGGGAGCGGTAGAGGACAAAAACTGTAGAGGAAGACAGAGGTTGGAATACGTCCACCAAATAATTGAGGACGTAGGTTGCAAGTGCTACTGAAAATGGTTCAAATGGTTCTGAGCACTATGTGACTTAACTTCTGAGGTCATCAGTCGCCTAGAACGTAGAACTAATTAAACCTAACTAACCTAAGGACATCACACACATCCATGCCCGAGGCAGGATTCGAACCTGCGACCGTAGCGGTCGCTCGGCTCCAGACTGTAGCGCCCAGAACCGCACGGCCACTCCGGCCGGCCAAGTGCTACTGAGATGAAGACGTTGGCACAGGAGAGGATTTCGTGGCAGGCCGCATCAGACCAGTCAGACGACTGATGACCCCCAAAAAAATCTAATGTCACCCCTTTGAGAAACTCGGTTGTAAATATCTCATTGCGAAACGGAAGGCAACGCCACAATACCCAGCGTCTAGAAATGGAGGCAATACACAGGATTGGATGAACAGAAATACTGTCGAGATAATGCGAAATCTCTCAAGTTTCACGGAGACGGAAAGGCTGTATTCTTGTTGTCATCCATACTGAGCAGCAACTTGCTTCGTCTCAAGTGGACACTGGCACTTGCGGGTTAAGGCAACGTTGCGGCCGTGTGAGAGGGATTAACTCTCGGAAACAGCACCTTCAGAATACGCCATGTAGGCTCTGGGAACCACTCCAGAATTGCTGTCAACACTTAGCAAAGCCTTCTTGCTGGAATTCCACACAAGACACGGGATGTCCCGGAATTCACATCTTTGCGTGATAATGTTTCAGCCACTATCCAATTTCCACTATTGCTTTGCATATGAACTGAAATGTAACTGAACTGATACAATACCGAGAAGTGATCTGTACCAGACATGTTACACTGTTAATAATCTGTCATGAGTTTCGTTTCGCCAACATTGTTTAATAGTAAAGTTTCATTGACAGTTCTATTATGTCAAATTGATGCTCTTGTTTCGCGGCAAAAGTACTTCGTTGCAGTTGCTGAGCTGCAGTCGGAAAAATAGTCGTATGCCATTGCTAACCGAGATACGTTGAAGTTCCTTTCCACACTTCCTCTCCTGTCACATCCCAGTGGAAAAGTTTATTCGTATACAGTGTCACCTTCCCTGCGGTAACGCGTGTTGTAAGTCTAGCTGTTTAGTATAATAAGGCCATATAGTGTTGTGTGTGTGTCCTTTTTGGTGATGATGGTGAGAAAGACATAGCTTAATACACTGTAAAACGCCAGGGTGACATCTTGGTAGAGCACAAAAACTATAGAATACACCATACGTTCCAAGACTGATTTTATTTTTGGCATATAAACAACGCCAGTGCATTAACTACGGAGGTAGCTTGAGCCAATAAATGTAAACAGTAGATGTTTATTCGACCAGCCAGTTGCAAGTTGGCAATTTTGGGTAGTGTATCAATATTGTTGTATCATAAATCGCAATGGAGCAACATCACTAAATCAAGGATTCATGACATGCCCCACAATATTTCGAAGAAGGGAAAAGTATGTTTAAAGTTTGTCCCACACACCTCGACTCCCGAACAAAAACAGTGATGCATGGCCCCCTGCCACAACTTGAACGAAATGCAAAACGGGGATAATTCTTTTCTGGAAAATATCAGTACTAGTGACGTGACTTGGCGTTCTCAATACGAGCCTAAAACAAAAGGACATAGTGCAGAAATTCACGTAGACGACGTAATCACCGAGCGAGACGTCGCAGTGGTTAGCATTCGGGAGGACGACGGCCATTCTGATTTAGGTTTTCCGTGATTTCCCTAAATCGCTTCAGGCAAATACCATGATGGCTCCTTTGAAAGGGCATTCGAATTCCTTCCCCATCCTTCCCTAATCCGATGAGACTGATGACTTCGCTGTTTGGTCCCCTCCCCCGATTCAACCAACCAATCATGTAATCGATATTCAGCCCAACGTGACGAACGAATGAAACATCAGCGCAGAGAGTGCTTTTTTCGCAGTTTCACTGGGTTGCATGGAGAAGGTTTGACATGTTTGCGCCGGCCGAAGTGGCCGTGGGGTTAAAGGCGCTGCAGTTTGGAACCGCAAGACCGCTACGGTCGCAGGTTCGAATCCTGCCTCGGGCATGGATGTTTGTGATGTCCTTAGGTTAGTTAGGTTTAACTAGTTCTAAGTTCTAGGGGACTAATGACCTCAGCAGTTGAGTCCCATAGTGCTCAGAGCCATTTGAACCATTTGACATGTTTGCATTAAGATCCTGTGCATTGTACTCGAGTGGGGAAGACCATGAATTAACAGAAACACACACACACACACACACACACACACACACACACACGTTGTGGTCTTCAGTCCTGAGACTGGTTTGATGCAGTTCTCCATGCTACTCTAGCCTGTGCAAGTTTCTTCATCTCCCAGTACCTACTGCAGCCTGCATCCTTCTGAATCTGCTTAGTGTATACATCTCTTGGTCCCCCTCTACGATTTTTACCCTCCATACTGCCCTCCAGTACTAAATTGGTGATCCCTTGATGCCTCAGAACATGTCCTACCAACGGATCCCTTCTTCTGGTCAAGTTGTGCCACAAACTTCTCTTCTCCCCAATTCTATTCAATACCTCCTTATTAGTTACGTGATCTACCCATCTAATCTTCAGCATTCTTCTGTAGCATCACATTCCGAAAGCTTCTATTCTCTTCTTGTCTAAACTATTTATCGTCCATACTTCACTTCCATACATGGTTACACTCCATACAAATACTTTCAGAAACGACTTCCTGACACTTTATACTCGTTGTTAACAAATTTCTCTTCTTCAGAAACGCTTTTCTTGCCATTGCCAGTCTACATTTTATGTCCTCCCTGCTTCGACCATCATCAGTTATTTTGCTCCCCAAATAGCAAAACTCCTTTACTACTTTAAGTGTCTCATTTCCTAACCTAATTCCCTCAGCATCACCCGACTTAATTCGACTACATTCCATTATCCTTGTTTTGCTTTTGTTGATCTTCATCTTATTCCCTCCTTTCAAGACACTGTCCATTCCGTTCAACTACTCTTCCAAGTCCTATGCTGTTTCTGACAGAATTACAATGTCATCGGCGAACCTCAAAGTTTTTATTTCTTCTCCATGGACTTTACGGCCTGCTCCGAACTTTTCTTTTGTTTCTTTTACTGCTTGCTCAATATACAGATTGAATAATATCGGGGAGAGGCTACAATCCTGTCTCACTCCCTTCCCAACCACTGCTTCCCTTTCATGGCCCTCGACTCTTATAACTGCCATCTGCTTTCTGTACAAATTGTAAAAAGCCTTTCGCTCCCTGTATTTTACACCTGCCACCTTCAGAATTTGAAAGAGAGTATTCCATTCAACATTGTCCAAAGCTTTCTCTAAGTCCACAAATGTTAGAAACTTAGGTTTGCCTTTCGTTAATCTTTCTTCTAAGATAAGTCGTAGGGTCATCATTACCTCACGTGTTCCCACATTTCTACGGAATCCAAACTGATCTCCCTGAGGTCGGCTTCTTCCAGTTCTTCCATTCGTCTGTAAAGAATTTGCGTTAGTATTTTGCAGCTATGACTTATTAAACAGATAGTTCGGCAATTTTCACATCTGTCAACACCTGCTTTCTTTGGGATTGGAATTATTATATTCTTGAAGTATGAGGGAATTTCGCCTGTCTCATAGATCTTGCTCACCAGATGGTAGAGTTTTGTCAGGACTGGCTCTCCCAAGGCCGTCAGTAGTTCTAATGGAGTGTTGTCTACTCCTGGGGCCTGGTTTCGACTTAGGTCTTTCAGTGCTCTGTCAAACTCTTCACGCAGTATCATATCCCCCCTGCGGGTCCGGGGATTAGAATAGGCCCGAGGTATTCCTGCCTGTCGTAAGAGGCGACTAAAAGGAGTCCCACCCCCTCAAGGGGGTCGTTAGCGCCTGCGTCCGGAGACGGACGGTTCCACGACCTCTATTTGCGGTCATTTTGCTTTTTCACTTTTCGTTTCTTCCTTCCTTTGGTAGGTTCCTTTCTTTGCTCTTTTCCACCTCAGTCTTCCTTACTCTTTCCTTGTCTTCTTCTCCTTGCCTTCTCATTGCCTTTTTCTCCTTGCCTTCTCATTACCTTCTTCTCCTTGCCTTCTCTGGTCTCCGCCTCGGCGTTTGAGACAGTCTGTCCTCTCTCTCCCTCTCTCTCCTCCTTTTCCTCTTCTTCCTTCCTCCCTGTGCGTGCTTGAAGGCCGACCCACGCATTTGCACGCGTAGCCGGTGACGGGGTAACGTGTAATTCCCCGCCCTGGGTAGACATGTAAGGCACGCACGTACCCCCTGGTAAAGGCCAGGCCCGGGGAGGGGTGATTGCCTGAGCTGATACCTTCTGACCATGCCGATTGGTCCCTCCGTCTGGTTCTCGAGAGGTGTGACCTGAGGTGTAAACATTCACCTAAGGCGGGAGTGCCCTCTGAGAGGGTCCCCACAAGGAAGGAGCGCGCCATCGGAGACGCTGGCAATCATGGGGGATTCCTCCGCAATGGATTTCATTCCATCTGTCTCGACTTCTGCCCAAAAACGGAAACGTGACCAGCCATCAGTGACAAAAGTACTACCGCCTGCCCCACAGTTCCTCGTCGTTTCTCGATCTGAGGACGGAAAGGATTTTTCCTCTGTCAACCCTTTCGTTATCCAGAAGGGTGTAGATGCCATAGCCGGATCTGTCAAATCTTGTACCAGGTTGCGTAACGGTACCTTATTACTAGAAACTGAGAGCGCCTTTCAGGCACAAAAACTGCTTCGGGCCACACTCCTGTACACGTTCCCTGTGCGGGTGGAGGCTCACCGAACTTTGAATTCGTCTCGTGGTGTGGTCTATACTAGCTCCCTCGATGGACTGACTGACGAGGAGATCCAATCTTTCCTCGCTGAGCAGGGCGTGACGGCTGTCCATAGGGTCATGAAAAAGGTCAACAATGACCTTGTACCGACCCGGACACTTTTCTTGACCTTCGATAGTGTTAAGCTGCCATCGCGCATCAAGGCGGGCTACGAGGTTATTTCTGTTCGCCCCTATGTCCCGACACCTACGCGCTGTTACCAGTGTCAGCGTTTCAATCACACCCGACAGTCTTGTTCCAATGCGGCTAAATGTGTCACTTGTGGCAGGGATGCCCATGAGGGTGACTGTCCACCTCCGTCTCCTCGTTGTGTGAACTGTCAGGGTGACCATGCCGCATCCTCCCGCGACTGTCCTGTCTACAAGGACGAACGATGTATCCAAGAAATTCGGGTCAAAGAGAAAGTGTCCACCTCGGCTGCTCGCAAGCTATTGGCTAGTAGGAAGCCCATGCTGCTCCCAGCGGGGAAATACAGTACTGTCCTCGCCTCTCCTCGGACTACCAGGGAGGTGGCAACCCAGACATGCGATCTGACCTTCAGCACCACGGTCGTCCGTTCGGCCAGTGCTAAGATCGCCCGGTCGACGTCTCCTCTTCCTCCCGTCACCCCTCAGACCCAAGCACCTTCATCAGCTTCTGCCAAGACGAAGACCCAGAAGTCAGATGCACGGGCCTTTAAGAAGGAACCGTCCCGTGCAGACTTCCTACGTACCTCGATCTCCCAGCCTTCGACCGGTACTTCCACCAAACGTCCTTCCAAGAAGGCTCATAGGAAGCACAGTTCTCCTTCTCCGCCACGGCGCATTTCTTCTCCTGCGCCACCCAGCGGTTGCCGCCCCAGGCCGTCATCCATTTCGCCTGGCCGCACCGCTGGTAGCCGAACATCTGGCCGTTCACCGGCGGAGGAAGCTCCCCCTCCCGGCCATCTTCCCAAGATGGCCGATGAACCTATAGACCCCATGGACGATGACTGTCCGCCTACTGATAGCGGCGGCAGTGCTCGCTCGAAGCCAGGCCCTCAGCGGCCTTCGAGGTGACCCCTTCTTTCGCCTTCCTTTTCTTCTTACGATGGCACTTATTCACTGGAATATTCGCAGCATTCGCTCCAACCGAGAGGACTTGAAGTTGCTGCTCCGCTTGCACCGTCCGCTCGTCGTAGCCCTCCAGGAAACGAAGCTACGCCCTTGTGATCAAATTGCCTTGGCACACTACACCTCTGTGCGTTTTGACCTACCCCCTGTGGTAGGTACCCCGGCCCATGGAGGGGTTATGTTGCTGGTCCGGGATGATATTTACTACGTTCCCATCACGTTGCACACCGGCCTGCAGGCAGTAGCCATCCGCATTACTCTCCCCACTTTTACATTTTCCATTTGTACCGTTTACACTCCATCGTCATCTGCCGTTACCAGGGCAGACATGATGCAACTTATTGCTCAGCTACCTGCACCATTTTTGTTAACTGGAGACTTCAATGCCCACCATCCCCTTTGGGGCTCTCCAGCATCCTGCCCGAGGGGCTCCCTGTTAGCAGACCTTTTCAACCAGCTCAATCTTGTCTGCCTCAATACTGGCGCCCCTACTTTTCTTTCGGACACATCTCACACCTATTCCCATTTAGACCTCTCTATATGTACTCCCCAACTTGCACGCCGGTTTGAGTGGTATGCACTTTCTGATACATATTCGAGCGACCACTTCCCGTGTGTTATCCATCTCCTGCAGCATACCCCCTCTCTGTGCTCCTCTAGTTGGACCATCTCCAGGGCAGACTGGGGGCTCTTCTCTTCCAGGGCGACCTTTCAGGATCAAACCTTCACAAGCTGCGATCGTCAGGTCGCACACCTCACGGACGTCATTCTCGCTGCTGCTGAATATTCCATCCCTCACCCTACTTCTTCTCCACGTCGCGTACCGGTCCCCTGGTGGACTGCAGCATGTAGAGACGCTTTACGTGCTCGTCGACGTGCTTTACGCACCTTTAAACGCCACCCTACAGTGGCGAATTGTATTCATTATAAACGATTACGTGCTCAGTGTCGTCGTATTATTAAAGAAAGCAAGAAAGCCAGTTGGGCTGCTTTCACAAGCACCTTCAACAGCTTTACTCCTTCTTCTGTTGTCTGGGGTAGCCTGCGCCGGCTATCTGGCACTAAGGTCCACTCACCAGTTTCTGGCTTGACGGTCGCGAATGACGTCCTTGTGGCCCCTGAGGATGTCTCCAATGCCTTCGGCCGCTTTTTCGCCGAGGTTTCGAGCTCCGCTCATTACCACCCTGCCTTCCTCCCCCGCAAACAGGCAGAGGAGGCTAGGCCACCTAACTTCCGCTCCTCGAATCGTGAAAGTTATAATGCCCCATTCACCATGCGGGAACTCGAAAACGCACTTGGCCGATCACGGTCCTCCGCTCCAGGTCCTGATTCTATTCATATTCAGATGCTGAAGAACCTTTCTCCTGCGGGTAAAGGTTTTCTTCTTCGTACTTACAATCGCATCTGGATTGAGGGACATGTTCCCGCATGCTGGCGCGAGTCTATTGTTGTCCCGATTCCTAAGCCGGGGAAGGACAAGCACTTGCCTTCCAGTTATCGACCCATCTCGCTTACCAGCTGTGTCTGTAAAGTGATGGAGCGAATGGTTAACTCTCGATTGGTTTGGCTGCTCGAGTCTCGACGCCTACTTACCAATGTACAATGTGGATTTCGTAGGCGCCGCTCTGCTGTCGACCATCTGGTTACCTTGTCGACCTTCATTATGAATAACGTCTTGCGGAAGCGCCCGACCGCGGCTGTGTTCTTTGATTTGGAGAAGGCTTACGACACCTGTTGGAGGGCGGGCATTCTCCGCACCATGCATACATGGGGCCTTCGCGGTCGCCTCCCTCTTTTTATTCGTTCGTTTTTAATGGATCGACAGTTCAGGGTACGTGTGGGTTCTGTCCTGTCAGACACCTTTCACCAGGAGAATGGGGTGCCACAGGGCTCAGTTTTGAGCGTCGCTCTCTTCGCCATAGCGATCAATCCAATAATGGATTGCCTCCCAGCTGATGTATCAGGCTCCCTTTTCGTAGACGATTTTACCATCTATTGCAGCGCGCAGCGTACGTGTTTCCTGGAGCGCTGTCTTCAGCGTTCTCTTGACCGTCTTTATTCCTGGAGTGTCGCCAATGGCTTCCGTTTTTCTGCCGAGAAGACGGTCTGTATTAACTTCTGGCGCTACAAAGAGTTTCTCCCACCGTCCTTCCGACTCGGTCCCGTTACTCTCCCATTCGTGGAGACAACAAAATTTTTAGGTCTTACATTTGACAGGAAACTTAGTTGGTCTCCACATATGTCTTATTTGGCTGCCCGTTGTACCCGTTCTCTAAATGTCCTCCGTGTTCTCAGTGGTATGTCGTGGGGAGCGGATCGAACCGTCCTGCTTCGTCTATATCGGTCGATCGTCCGCTCCAAGCTGGATTATGGGAGCTTCGTATACTCCTCTGCACGGCCATCCATCTTACGCCGCCTCAACTCCATACAACATCGGGGTTTACGACTTGCGATCGGAGCGTTTTATACTAGTCCCGTCGAGAGTCTTCATGCTGACGCTGGTGAGTTGCCACTCACCTAACGGCGTGATATACTGCTTTGTCGGTATGCCTGTCGGCTACTGGCCATGCCCGACCACCCGTCTTATCGTTCCTTTTTTTGATGACTCTCTCGACAGTCAATACGGGTTGTATGTCTCTGCCCTGCTACCCCCTGGAGTTCGCTTTCGTCGCCTCCTTCAACACCTTAATTTTTCACTCCCTGCAACCTTTCGAGTGGGCGAGAGCCACACGCCACCTTGGCTCCAGGCTCAGGTTCGCGTCCACCTTGACCTCTGCTCCCTCCCGAAGGAGGTTACCCCCGGTTCAGTCTACCACTCCCGTTTTATCGAACTTCGTTCGAAGTTCATGAATATGACCTTCATTTATACAGATGGCTCTAAGACCAATGACGGGGTTGGTTGTTCCTTTATTGTCGGGGCACAAAGTTTCAAATACCGGCTCCATGGCCTTTGTTCGGTCTTCACAGCTGAGCTCTTTGCCCTCTACCAGGCTGTCCTTTACATCTACCGCCACCAACATTCTGCATATGTCATCTGCTCCGATTCCCTGAGCGCTATCCAGAGCCTCAGTGATCCGTACCCGGTTCACCCTTTCGTGCACCGGATCCAACGCTCTCTTCAGCAGCTGGTGGACGTCGGTTCTCCGGTTAGCTTTATGTGGGTTCCTGGCCATGTCGGTATCCCTGGGAACGAAGCTGCAGATGCCGCGGCCAAGGCTGCGGTCCTCCAGCCTCGGACAGCATCTTGTTGTGTCCCTTCGTCAGATTGCAGCAGAGTAATTTGTCGGCGCATTTTATCGCAGTGGCATGCCGATTGGGCTGCACTTACCGACAACAAACTTCGGGCCCTGAAACCTCTTCCCGTGGCTTGGACGCCCTTCTCGGCGGGAGGAGGTCGTTTTGGCCCGGTTACGAATTGGCCACTGCCGGTTCAGCCATCGCCATCTGCTGACTGCTGCGCCGGCGCCGTTCTGCCCCTGTGGGCAATTGCTGACAGTCTGCCATATTTTAACGGTCTGTCCAGATTTTAGCACCCTGCGTCTTGATCTTGGCCTGCCGTGTACTGTAGAAGCCATTTTAGCGGATGACCCACGAGCTGCTGCTCGCGTTCTTCATTTTATCAATTTGACAACCCTCTCAAAGGACATTTGATTCTGCTGTTTTCCTTTTTTAATCGCATGCCTGTCAGTCTGTCTTTTATCGTGTTTTCCGTTTCGTTGCTGTTTTAAACTTGTGACTCGCGGTGCATTCCTCACGTAGTCTGGGCGCTAATGACCGTTGAAGTTGTGCGCCCTAAAACCACAAAAAAAAAAAGCTGTATCATATCTCCCATTTCATCTTCATCTACCTCCTCTCTCATTTCCATAATATTGTCCTCAAGAACATCGCCCTTGTATAGACCCTCTATATACTCCTTCCACCTTTCTGCTTCCCCTTCTTTGCTTAGAACTGGGTTTCCATCTCTTTTCTCCAAAGGTCTCTTTAATTTTCCTGTAGACAGTATCTATCTTACCCCTCATGAGGTAAGCCTCTACATCCTTACATTTATCCCCCAGCCATCCCTGCTTAGCCATTTTGCACTTCCTGTCGATCTCATTTCTGAGACGTTTGTATTCCTTTTTGCCTGCTTCACTTACTGTGTTTTTATACTTTCTCCTTTCATCAATTAAATTCAGTGTCTCTTCTGTTACCCAAGGATTTCTACTAGCCCTCGTCTTTTTACCTACTTGATCCTCTGCTGCCTTCACTACTTCATCCCTCAGAGCTACCCATTCTGCTTCTACTGTATTTCTTTCCCCCATTCCTGTCAATTGTTCCCTTATGCTCTCCCTGAAACTCTGTACAACCTCTGGTTCTTTGAGTTTATCCAGGTCCCACCTTTCTGCAGTTTCTTCAGTTTTAATCTACAGTTCATAACCAATAGATTGTGGTCAGAGTCCACATCTGCCCCTGGAAATGTCTTACAATTTAAAATCTGGTTCCTAAAGATCTGTCCTACCATTATATAATATATCTGAAACCTTCTAGTATCTCCAGGGTTCTTCCATGTATACAACCTTCTTTCATGATTCTTGAACCAAGTGTTAGCTATGATTAAGTTATGCTCTGTGCAAAATTCTACCAGGCGGCTTCCTCTTGCATTTCTTAGCCCCAATCCATATTCACCTACTACGTTTCCTTCTCTTCCTTTTCCTACTCTCGAATTCCAGTCACCCATGACTATTAAATTTTCGTCTCCCTTCACTACCTGAATAATTTCTTTTATCTCATCATACCTTTCATCAATTTCTTCATCATCTGCAGAGCTAGTTGGCATAAAAACATGTACTGCTGTAGTAGGCGTGGGCTTCGTGACTATCTTGGCCACAATAATGCATTCACTGTGCTGTTTGTAGTAGCTTACCCGCATTCCTATTTTTTTATTCATTATTAAACCTACTCCTGCATTACCCCTATTTGATTTTGCATTTATAACCCTGTTCCTCCTGCCACCGAACATCACCAATTCCCACTATATCTAACTTTAACCTATCCATTTTCTGACCTACCTGCCCGATTAAGGGATCTGACATTTCACGCTCCGATCCATAGAACGCCAGTTTTCTTTCACCTGATAACGACGTCCTCTTGAGTAGCCCCCGCCCGGAGATCCGAATGGGGGACTATTTTACCTCTGGAATATTTTACCCAACAGGACACCATCATCATTTAACCATACAGTAAAGCTGCATGCCCTCGGTAAAAATTACGGCTGTAGTTTCCCCTTGCTTTCAGCCGTTCGCAGTACCAGCACAGAAAGGCCGTTTGGGTTACTGTTACAAGGCCAGATCAGTCAATCATCCAAACTGTTGCCCCTGCAACTACTGAAAAGGCTGCTGCCCCTCTTCAGGAACCACACGTTTGTCTGGCCTCTCAACAGATACCCCTCCGTTGTGGTTGCACCTACGGTACGGCTATCTGTATCATTGAGGCACGCAAGCGTCCCCACCAACGGGTAAGAGTCCAGGCTCCATAGGCAAACAGCCAGCCGACATTAAGAAATAGTCCACCAGGACGTAGGGACAAGATAAGCGGCGGAGGCTGCCAAGTATGGCTTGTTGATTAAATAACTTAGTGTTTGACTTCCTGCCAGAGGAAGCAGCATGAATCAAACTTGCGCAATGGAAGACGCAAACACCAGGGCGATAATACAGCAAGAGAGAATGTCAGTCATGAGCAGAAAAGACTCGAGTGGAACCAAATTAAGTTGTGTGTAGCTAGAAACGAAAGTGTCGTGTGGTACCGAAGGCATTCTTGCGCAAGCCGGCCAATTAGAAACGAGAGTGTCGTGTGGAACCATAGACATTCTTGTGCAATCCGACATTTAGAAACGAAAGGGTCGTGTGAAACAAATTAACTCGTGTGCACCCAAGTACATGAGAAACGAAATAAAAGGCCAGGCAGCGGAATAGCAAGAAGCAGAGATGCAGGTGCAGATTCAGAGCCAGTGCCGGCAGTCTGGAGATTCCGCAGCGAGACGCCCGCGGGGCCGTGTAGGCCCATATCAGCCGATACAGCTGATAAAGACTCAACTACGAGAAGACGGTGATAGACTCTGGCGGATACTCAGGAACTGCAGGTCAAATAGGATTTTTGGAGTTTCATTGGAATAGTGTTGAACAGAGGCTGTCAGTCTTTGTCTCAGTTACTTAGATTTCAGTGCTAACGAAGAACAAGTGTTTGCTTTGCATTTGTTTCTTATATGTACCAGCAATTAGCTTTGAAGAAGCAAGTCCGAATAAATAGACTGAATCTTACTAAGGGGTTTATGGTCCAACACCTCACGTAAGTATATGTGAGAATAAACTTGATAGAAACTAACCAATCTTTTCTGACTATTGCAATTCTGTAACCTATCTTGAGGAAACTTATTTGCTTCAAATCACGGAGATTCTCTCCCTCTCATCTCCGATACAAAGATTGACAGCAATTTATAACTAACCCATTGTCATTACCATTCCGACTGCGTTATTCAGTTCGCACTTACTTCATTCTGGGGATACCAGTTCGATTCTACACAGAGTACGCGAAAGAACTTGCCCCCCTTCTAACAGCCGTGTACCGCAAGTCTCTAGAGGAACGGAAGGTTCCAAATGATTGGAAAAGAGCACAGGTAGTCCCAGTCTTCAAGAATGGTCGTCGAGCAGATGCGCAAAACTATAGACCTATATCTCTGACGTCCATCTGTTGTAGAATTTTAAAACATGTTTTTTGCTCGTGTATCATGTCGTTTTTGGAAACCAGATACAGGCTCCCAGGTAGATGCTATTTTCCTTGACTTCCGGAAGGCGTTCGAACAGTTCCGCACTGTCGCCTGATAAACAAAGTAAGAGCCTACGGAATATCAGACCAGCTGTGCGGCTGGATTGAAGAGTTTTTAGCAAACAGAACACAGCATGTTGTTATCAATGGAGAGACGTCTACAGACGTTAAAGTAACGTCTGGCGTGCCACAGGGGAGTGTTATGAGACCATTGCTTTTCACAATATATATAAATGACCTAGTAGATAGTGTCGGAAATTCCATTCGGCTTTTCGCGGATAATGCTGTAGTATACAGAGAGGTTGCAGCATTAGAAAATTGGAGCGAAATGCAGGAAGATCTGCAGCGGATAGGCACTTGGTGCAGGGAGTGGCAACTGACCCTTAACATACACAAATGTAATGTATTGCGAATACATAGAAAGAAGGATCCTTTATTGTATGATTATATGATAGCGGAACAAACACTGGTAGCAGTTACTTCCGTAAAATATCTGGGAGTATGCGTGCGGAACGATTTAAAGTGGAATGATCATATAAAATTAATTGTTGGTAAGGCGGGTACCAGGTTGAGATTCATTGGGACAGTCCTTAGAAAATGTAGTCCATCAACAAAGGAGGTGGCTTACAAAGCACTCGTTCCACCTATACTTGAGTATTGCTCATCAGTGTGGGATCCGTACCAGATCGGGTTGACAGAGGAGATAGAGAAGATCCAAAGAAGAGCGGCGCGTTTCGTAACCGTGATAGCGTTACGATGATGTTTAGCAAACTCAAGTGGCAGACTCTGCAAGAGAGGTGCTCTGCATCACGGTGTAGCTTGCTCGCCAGGTTTCGAGAGGGTGCGTTTCTGGATGAGGTATCGAATATATTGCTTCCCCCTACTTATACCTCCCGAGGAGATCACGAATGTAAAATTAGAGAGATTCGAGCGCGCACGGAGGCTTTCCGGCGTTCGTTCTTCCCGCGAACCATACGCGACTGGAACAGAAAAGGGAGGTAAAGTAACCACTGGCGTGCCACAGGGGAATGTTATGGGGCCATTGCGTTTCACAATATTTATAAATGACCTAGTAGATAGTAAAGACCGTTACCTCTCAAGCGCAAATGCTCTGACCGATTGCTCAGATCCACCCAGTAGTGAGCAGAATAACGGCAAAGAATAGAGCGTGTATGTAAATCACTTAAATGGTTTACCAACAGAGACCACGTCAAGCTCGTGATAATCTTATAGGCAGAAAATCCTCTGTTTCTGCTGAAATTAGCCTCGGTGATACTAGCGTTAGTAGAAACAGAAGTTGAAGATTGGGGGGGGGGATCCTCGAATAAAGAAAACGAAATCCTTTGTGAGCGTTTCTTCCGGCTCTTTAGGAAAACAGCAGATAAGACTTTTTAAGAAGAGAGAGAGAGTGAGACAGAGGAAGCAAAACTCCTCGTGGGCGGCTTGTCCCTTTATTTGTCGGGGAAATTTTTCCTTAGAGAAAAAAAGCAGAGGAGGTGGAGGAAGAGAATGAAAGAAAGGAGGGACTAGAGTATATTAAGCATAATTAATTTGGGGAGCAGCAGCGGCACCAGCAGCTTTGTGCGGTGGGAGCTGAGGAAGCCGCCGAGAGTGGAAATAAAGCGAGTAGTCTGTTCGGGACCCGAGTGACAGACGGGCCGAGCTCCGACTACGTCTGCTGTGGTGTGGCGTGGACGCAGGGGTAGGGGTAGGCCGCAGCGCGGGTAATGAACAGCGGCTAGTGGTGGTGGGGGGGGGGGGGAGGCTGAGAGGGGAGGCAGAGTCGGGGCCCTGCCGCAAATGAACGTTTGATGATATTCCCAAACTCAATTTACATATTTATTACGCCGCGCAGCGGTATATGTTTAACTCTCGGACTCCAGCAAGACAAGTTCCATTTTATTTTCATGTAATTTGAAATGTAATGGAATAACGTTGCTTTTTTAAGCTGCGCTGCAGATTTCTTTAACGAAGGGCAGTCGTTACTGCAAAGCGCTGGAAGCGGTAACTTAGTTTTTCGGTGTTTTTATAGGAGTTGGGAGTTTGAACTGCCCAATGTTCGTCAAAAATGACTCGTACCCTGACGGCGGACCGATGTGCGCTAAATACAACCTAGTATATACTGAAGTGACGAAATTCATAGAACAGCAACATGCACATATGTAGATAGCGGTAGTATCACGTACACAAGGTGTAAATGAGCAGTGCGTTGGCGGAGCTGTGATTTGTACGCAGGTGATTCCTGTAAAAAGGTTTCCGACTTAACCCTTAACTGCTCTAGTGGGGTCCCGGAGAACCCCAGACGATAGAATAGAATACATAGTACATGAACGGAACAACAGATGACACCTGTGTTCTTGGTAATCCTCAGAAGTGCTGCCTTTTAACGCGCAGTGTTGAATGCGGTGTTTCCAGTATTATTGTGTGAGATAAAGAAAAAGAGGTCTCAGAATACCCCACCAGAGTATTAACGTAAGTTGTTTTTGACTATCTCAATTAGTGTTTTACGCGACTGAAATCTTAGAGTACTTCGAAAACAGCACACCTTAAATGATAACGTTAATTGTTAAGGTTATGTGAATATGAATGCATTATTTTTCAGAATGGCATCATCGAAGTCATTAACAGATGACGAGTTGGAAAGAATAGTGAATGATCCTGCATTTTTGCAATCTGATGAGGAAACCACGGCAGACGAGGATGAATTTATACTAAGTGATCATGATTCCATCTCTGAAGCTACATCAGAAAGTAGTTGTGAAGAAACAGATGAAGAGGCGTGTATTAGACCTTCCGCTGACAAATATTTTTTTGGAAAAAAGCAGTGCTACAAGTGGTCAAAAGAAGCTCCTCCTACAACTCGTACCTGTGCTCACAATATAGTTAGTCATCTTCCAGGTGGTAAACGTGAAGCAAAAACGATTGATTCAACTGACATATTATGTGCTTGGGAACTGTTCATTAGTGAAGATTTATTGCAACTAATACTCACCAATACAAATGTCAAGATACATGACATGTCAAACAAATACAGAGTTCCTAAGCCAGCGTTCATAAAGCCGCTAGATATAATAGAATGAGAGCATTTCTGGGTCTGCTTTATTTACCTGGAGTAATGAAATCCAATCACGAAAATTTTGGACTTTTTGCTAATGATGGAACTGGTCGTGATGTGTTTCGAGCCACTATGAGCGTTCAGACATTTTTATTCATTTTGTCTTGTTTGCGATTCGATTGTGCTGCTACAAGAGATGCTAAGAAGGCTGATGACAGACTTGCCGACGTGACAATCGATGAAATGTTAGTACCCTTTCGTGGTAAGTGCAAATTTCGCATGTATATGGTCTAGGGGTAGCGTCTTTGATTCATAATCAAAACGTCTTCGGTCCCGGGTTCGATCCCCGCCACTGCCTAAATTTTCATAAATAATCAGCACTGGCGGCCGAAGACTTCCGGCATAAGAAGTCAGCCTCATTCTGTCAACGGCCTTGTCAAAGAGGGCGGAGGAGCGGTAGAGGTTCAGGGCACTCTCTTGTCCTAGGGGTGGGAAATTGCCCCTAAACGCGGAAGAATCAGCAATGATCAACGACATGAGGATGCAGAAGGCAATGGAAACCACTGCATTAAAGACACGTAACGTGAAGAAGTGTCATGATGATCTCTCCATTGGCAAAAGATTCTGGAATAGTCCCCCATTCGGATCTCCGGGAGGGGACTGCCAAGGGGGAGGTTACCATGAGAAAAAGATTGAATAATCAACGAAAGGATAACGTTCTACGAGTCGGGGCGTGGAATGTCAGAAGCTTGAACGTGGTAGGGAAACTAGAAAATCTGAAAAGGGAAATGCAAAGGCTCAATCTAGATATAGTAGGGGTCAGTGAAGTGAAGTGGAAGGAAGTCACATGAGTATCGGGTAATATCAACAGCAGCAGAAAATGGTATAACAGGTGTAGGATTCGTTATGAATAGGAAGGTAGGGCAGAGGGTGTGTTACTGCTAACAGTTCAGTGACCGGGTTGTTCTAATCAGAATCGACAGCAGACCAACACCGACAACGATAGTTCAGGTATACATGCCGACGTCACAAGCTGAAGATGAACAGATAGAGAAAGTTTATGAGGATATTGAAAGGGTAATGCAGTACGTAAAGGAGGACGAAAATCTAATAGTCATGGGCGATTGGAATGCAGTTGTAGGGGAAGGAGTAGAAGAAAAGGTTACAGGAGAGTATGGGCTTGGGACAAGGAATGAAAGAGGAGAAAGACTAATTGAGTTCTGTAACAAGTTACAGCTAGTAATAGCGAATACCCTGTTCATGAATCACAAGAGGAGGAGGTATACTTGGAAAAGGCGGGGAGATACGGGAAGATTTCAATTAGATTACATCATGGTCAGACAGAGATTCCGAAATCAGATACTGGATTGTAAGGCGTACCCAGGAGCAGATATAGACTCAGATCACAATATAGTAGTGATGAAGAGTAGGCTGAAGTTCAAGACATTAGTCAGGAAGAATCAATACGCAAAGAAGTGGGATACGGAGGTACTAAGGAATGACGAGATACGTTTGAAGTTCTCTAACGCTATAGATACAGCAATAAGGAATAGCGCAGTAGGCAATACAGTTGAAGAGGAATGGACATCTCTAAAAAGGGCCATCACAGAAGTTGGGAAGGAAAACATAGGTACAAAGAAGGTAGCTGCGAAGAAACCATGGGTAACAGAAGAAATACTTCAGTTGATTGATTATTGGAGGAAGTACAAACATGTTCCGGGAAAATCAGGAATACAGAAATACAAGTCGCTGAGGAATGAAACAAATAGGATGTGCAGGGAAGCTAAGACGAAATGGCTGCAGGAAAAATGTGAAGACATCGAAAAAGATATGATTGTCGGAAGGACAGACTCAGCATACAGGAAAGTCAAAACAACCTTTGGTGACATTAAAAGCAACGGTGGTAACATTAAGAGTGCAACGGAAATTCCACTGTTAAATACAGAGGGGAGAGCAGATGGGTGGAAAGAATACATTGAAAGCCTCTATGAGGGTGAAGATTTGTCTGATGTGATAGAAGAAGAAACAGGAGTCGATTTAGAAGAGATAGGGGATCCAGTATAAGAATCGGAATTTAAAAGAGCTTTGGAGGAATTACGGTCAAATAAGGCAGAAGGGATAGATAACATTCCATCAGAATTTCTAAAATCATTGGGGGAAGTGGCAACAAAACGACTATTCACGTTGGTGTGTAGAATATATGAGTCTGGCGATATACCATCTGACTTTTGCAAAAGCATCATCCACACAATTCCGAAGACGGCAAGAGCTGACAAGTGCGAGAATTATCGCACAATCAGCTTAACAGCTCATGCATCGAAGCTGCTTACAAGAATAATATACAGAAGAATGGAAAAGAAAATTGAGAATGCGCTAGCTGACGATCAGTTTGGCTTTAGGAAAAGTAAAGGGACGAGACGTTACGGCTAATAATGGAAGCAAGGCTAAAGAAAAATCAAGACACTTTCATAGGATTTGTCGACCTGGAAAAAGCGTTCGACAATATGAAATGGTGCAAGCTGTTCGAGATTCTGAAAAAAGTAGGGGTAAGCTATAGGGAGAGACGGGTCATATACAATATGTACAACAACCAAGAGGGAATAATAAGAGGGGACGATCAAGAACGAAGTGCTCGTATTAAGAAGGGTGTAAGACAAGGCTGTAGCCTTTCGCCCCTACTCTTCAACCTGTACATCGAGGAAGCAATAATGGAAATAAAAGAAAGGTTCAGGAGTGGAATTAAAATACAAGGTGAAAGGATATCAATGATACGATTCGCTGATGACATTGCTATCATGAGTGAAAGTGAAGAAGAATTAAATGCTCTGCTGAACGGAATGAACAGTCTAATGAGTACACAGTATGGTTTGAGAGTAAATCGGAGAAAGACGAAGGTAATGAGAAGTAGTAGAAATGAGAACAGCGAGAAACTTAACATCAGGATTGATGGTCACGAAGTCAATGAAGTTAAGGAATTCTGCTACCTAGGCAGTAAAATAACCAATGACGGACGGAGCAAGGACATCAAAAGCTATGGCAAAAAAGGCATTTCTGGCCAAGAGAAGTCTACTAATATCAAATACCGGCCTTAATTTGAGGAAGAAATTTCTGAGGATGTACGTCTGTAGTACAGAATTGTATGGTAGTGAAACATGGACTGTGGGAAAACGGGAACAGAAGAGAATCGAAGCATTTGAGATGTGGTGCTACAGACGAATGTTGAAAATTAGGTGGACTGATAAGGTAAGGAATGAGGAGGTTCTACGCAGAATCGGAGAGGAAAGGAATATGTGGAAGACACTGATAAGGAGAAGGGACAGGATGATAGGACATCTGCTAAGACATGAGGGAATGACTTCCATGGTACTAGAGGGAGCTGTAGAGGGCAAAAACTGTAGAGGAAGACAGAGATTGGAATACGTCAAGCAAATAATTGAGGACGTAGGTTGCAAGTGCTACTCTGACATGAAGAGGTTAGCACAGGAAAGGAATTCGTGGCGGGCCGCATCAGACCAGTCAGTAGACTGATGGAAAAAAAAAAATATGCCCAAGAAGCCAGCCAAATACGGCCTCAAAGTTATGTGCCTTTGTGACTCACGAACATTCTATTTATGCAATGCATTTGTTTACATAGGAAAGGGGACAAATAAAAGTACATTATCAATCCCAACACAGGATGTTTCGAAATTAATAACACCAATTGAGGTAATCAATAGACATGTGACAGTAGACAATTGGTTCATGTCACTTGAACTCTGTGATCAACTAGAACCCAAAAAGTTGACTGTCTTAGGCACTCTAAAGCAAAATAAACCGCAGACCCCAGAAGAATTCAAACCAAACAGAAAGCGCCCAGTAGAATCTGCATTATTTGGGCATAACGAAGGAAAGACAATTTGTTCTTATGTTCCTCGGAAAGGTCGAGCTGTTGTGTTGCTTTCATCTATGCGTCACGATCAGAAAATTAGTATTCAACAGAAAGAACCTGAAATTATCATTGATTACAATGCCACAATACAAGGAGTGGACGCACTGGACCAAATGTGCGCCAACTATTCGTTATCACGGCGAACACACAGATGGCCAATGTCTGTATTTTATGCCATTCTAAACATAGCAGGAGTCAATGCTGCTGTCTTGCTTCAGTGCACCAAACAACTTGATGAAACAAATGATTTAAAAAGAAGAGAATTGCTACAAAAGCTTGGAATGGATTTAGTAAAGCCCCATATACAACGTCGAGATGTCCGACCCCTTTCTCCTGAATTGAGGAGAGACGTTGTTGTTAAACTTGGTGGTACTCCTCTTACCTCAACATCTTCAGAGCCAGAACCCATGAGGAAAGCAAGATGCTACATGTACGCAAGAAATGTGGACAAGAAAACCAAAATAGTGTGTGAAAAATGCTCAAAACATGTTTTCCCCAACCACAGATTTTCAGTGTGCCAAAATTGTTTGTAATCATATCTCAAATATGTAAAAATGTTGATAATATTCAGTGATAAAAGTGCAATTCAGAATAAAATTTCCTTAAATTACAGTTTCGTTTTTCTTATTGGGGTACTCCGAGACCCCACTAGAGTATTAGTATTAGTGTATGAGCATTTCACTAGAGTAGTTAAGGGTTAATTATGGTGGCACGACGCGAATTAACAGACTTTGGTCGCGGAATGGTAGTTGGTGGCAGACGCATGGGACATTCCATTTCGGAAATCGTTACGGAATTCAATATTCAGAGGGTGTGCGGACATTTGCCACGCCGGACATTTGCCACGCCGGACATTTGCCACGCCGGACATTTGCCACGCCGGACATTTGCCACGCCGGACATTTGCCACGCCGGACATTTGCCACGCCGGACATTTGCCACGATTTTACCTGCTCCGATGGGTTGCGTCCCTTGTCTCCCCCTCCTCCTCCTCCTCATCGCTCTATCACGCAGTAAAGATACTTACTGAGCCTTTCCGCTGGTTTACTTAACATAGGACCAAAATCTCTTTGGATTTTCCGCCACATTTCAAGAGAGACTTTTGTTTTGGAAACTATTAAATGCATCTCGCATTGAAATCCGCAACAAATTTCGAGCCTCCGTAAAACTTCACCAATCTTGGAGATTTTGCGTTCGTCTAAATTATACTTGCCTATTTCGGTGCTCCTGCAGCAGCTTCCTGACGTGTTTTGTGTACCATCGGGGATCAGTTCCGTCTCTTATTAATTTATTTGGTATGAATCTCTCGAGTGCTGTTGATACTACTTCTTTGAACTTAAGCAACATGTGGTCTTCACTTACATAGTTTGCAAACATTGGAGACTGTCTCTTAGAAAGACGTCAACCGAATTTTTAGCTGCTTTTACAAATAGATATATTTCGCATTTAGTTTTGGTGAATTTCTTTGTTACGGAATTGAGCCTCCCTACGACTGTGTGTTCACTAATCCCTCTATCCGTCATAATGCTCAGGATTATTTGTGGCTAAGAGGTCAAGTGTGTTTTGGTAACCATTTACAAACTAAATGGCCTCGTGAACTAATTGTTCAAAATAATTTTAAAACAAGCATTTAGAACAATTACGGAAGTTGTTTTCTATCTACAATAGGGTCTGAAAATGTATTTTTGTCAGTATACGGAAGGTAGATTGAACTCACTGCCAACTATAATTGTATCAGTAGCGTACCTATTTGTGATGAGACTCAAGTTTTCTTTGAGCTGTTCAGCAACTGTTTCATCTGAGACTGGTGGTCGGTAAAAGGAGCCAGTTGTTAATTTATTCCGGTTTTCGAATATAACCTCTGCCATACTATGTCACCGGAAATATCTGCTTCAATGTCGCTTGTGAGCTGAAACGCACATTACATTATTTTTCCTTAAGTGGGCTTCTTGTTTCTGTTGTAGTGTAGATCATCACAATTACGTCTTTTCTCTCCAAAACCTAGAATGCTTTCTCTGACCCTGTAAATACCAGAGCTAAACAATGTAGAAGAACAACGTATGTTACAAGCATAACATTCTGTATCACTTCATTTCCTTATTTCTAACATTTTAAAATTGTACGTCGACTTTAGATGGGCCGGCCGCGGTGGTCTAGCGGTTCTAGGCGCTCAGTCCGGAGCCGCGCGACTGCTACGGTCGCAGGTTCGAATCCTGCCTCGGGCATGGATGTGTGTGATGTCCTTAGGTTAGTTAGATTTAAGTAGTTCTAAGTTCTAGGGGACTGATGACCATAGATGTTAAGTCCCATAGTACTCAGCCATTTGACTTTAGATGACATGTCAATCATAGATGTTCTTATCTCAATTTGGGGAACGTATTTTCAGTAATGTTTTGAACTTTGTCCCGCTACACTTTATTAACTAATGTTTCGCCGCAAGGGATATCGGATTTTAGAGAGTAAATTAATATGGAGTATGTCGTTCTTCTTTTCAAACTTTCACATTCCCATTTCTTCTTTCCTTATTGGCTTTTGGGCGTGCAGTTGTAGTAATTAAAGTAGGTACAAATGCAGCGATCAAAAAGAAATGATTAGCGTACATTCGCATTGTCTTTGTCTTTACATCGTTCCTTTCTTGTTGCTGCCATGCCGATGGACTGTTTCTATCGCAATCAGTAAGCGCTAAAGGAAGCTACCCTACAGACAGAGGGATCTATATTTATAGTTGGCAGAACTAATTACATACTGACATAGTCGTCGGTATTGCTTTCGTTTCCCAAAAGTTATAAATATCTCGATTTCGGAAAAGAAGCTCTGCATTTGACCAAGATGCCGAAGAAGAAGGTCCCTTACGTACTGGTTGTATCGAGTAAGATGTGGAGACAGCGGTTTCAAAGCGGACAGAAGAAGAACGAGGAAGGGCGTCCCTTACCTGAGTGATCGTTACTCAAGCTACCTGCCGAAGGAGCAAGTGTGGCAAATGTCCGGCGTGGCAAATGTCCGGCAGTCATTCTGATATCCACAGTGTCAAGAGTGTGCCGAGAATACTAAATTTCAGACATTACCTCCTACCACAGTGAACGCGGTGGCCGACGGTCTTCACTTAATGATCGAGCGCGGCCGCGTTTGCGTAGAATTGTCAGTGCTAACAGACAAGCAACAGTGCGTGAAATAAAGGAGAAGTTTATATGTGATATACAACGGACGTATCCGTTGGGACTGTCTGTGTAATTTCACGTTGATGGGCTATGGTAGAAGACGGTCTGCTCGAGTGCCTTTGCTAACAACAAGACATCGCCTGTAGCACCTCTTCTGGGCTCGTGAGCATATCGATTGGACCCTACACCACTGGAAAACCGTGACCTGGTCAGATGAGTCTCGATTTCAGTTGGTAAGAGCTGCTGGTAGGGTTCGGATGTGGCGCAGACCCCACGAAGCCATGGATCCAAGTTGTCAACAGGGCACAGTGGAGGCTGGTGGCCTGTGATTACATGGAACGCACCGGGTCCTCTAGCCCAACTGAACCGGTCATTGACTGTAAATGGTTATATTCTGCTACTTGGACACCATTTGGAGTCAGTCATGGGCTCCGTGTTCCCAACCAACGATGGAATTTGTTTTATGGATGGAATGCGCCGTGTCATCGGGCCCCAACTGTCCGCGATTGGTTTCAAGAGCGTTCTGGACAGTTCGAGGGAATGTCTTGGCCATCCAGATGATGGCTGCAGAGGCAGCGTGAGTCATTATTTCTGCAGAGGACTTCCAACGTCTTGTGGAGTTCACACGACGTACATTTAGTGCATTACGCCGGGCAAAAGGAAGCTCTTCACCCTATTAGGAGATATCCCATTATTTTTGTCACTTTAGTCTACACGAGTATACAATTGTGCACTAAAACTCTAGAAATGTTCGGTAAAATTACAGGTACCAGCACTAAAATATAGCAGGAATGATCTAAGAAATACTGAAAGTTCCATCCGCCTTGTCCTCGAACCTTTCGTGACGACGCGAAAATCCCACTAGCGGTCGCTGACAGATTCCTTGCGCCGTTAATGTCATTCTCGCACGAGGCGCGAAAGCGAAAGTAAACGTGCAGCTGGTGGATTTTTGCGACTTCAGAATGTGAAATCTCATGTTGCGTAGCACTCACAAAGTTGAAAGGCAGAATAAGACGCGTCAAATTTTTGCCTGGAGAGAAATATGGACAATAAGATGCGAAATCTATTTTACGTCACAAACAGTACTTAGTAAACGTCGTACTGGGTAAGATGATTTGCTGTTAAAGCCCTTATTTGGTGGCTTTTATAACTTACATGCAAAGAATATATGGTGTTACAAAGGACCGGCACACTGAGAATCTCTCGAAAACCCAGTCGTTCGAGGTACGATTTCTTATAATAAAATAACGGGAAACGACATAAGGTTTTTGTATTGCAACCTGCTTAGAATGAAATTTTGCCGTTTCTTAGGACGAACACACTGAAGATTTATCAAAAACGCGTCATTTTTCGTACAATTTGTTACCATCAGGTGCCAGTAAGTGGCATATCGGTGCTTAACAACTTCGCATTGTAATGGTTCTTTATTTGCGAAACCATTACCACCCGCCTACCCAATTTTTCGATACTGTAGATTAATGAATAGTTTTCTACGTAATGTCACATATTTTCCACTCTATTCAAATTTGATTTCATTTTTATATGTAGGTACGTCGATATTTTGAGATGTTGAAATCGATATATTATCTAGTGTGAATATCTTTGTACTTATTGTCATCTTCGAGGTTGGCTTGTGACTTTTGGCACGGAAGCGTACAGAGTAGACAAGTTTTTGTGTTGAAGATGAATAGTCTTGACTTTGTGTTGGAAAGGAAAAGATGAATCTGAGTTGTGGACAATGAAACATGTTGTGAGTTTTATTAAGTGCAGTAACGGCTGCGAAACTGTATGATGAAGTAATGTTTTGAACATGCGAAAGTATAATAAGTTTAATAAATGTGAATTTTTGTGAAAAACTGTCTTAGTAAGTTCTTCAAGTCGGCGTAATTAACGTCCGAGTGGATTTCGCACCAACAGCGATAGTCATGCTACCTAGACAACAATTTTAATTACGAGCCAAAGCCAGAGCGAAATCGTCGTTGGATTGCAAATACAAGATAAGTGATATTGTTAATTTTCTTCAGTGACTGTAATCAATTGATGTAGCAGTACCTGCCACATTAAAGACCTTTTAGTTGCGCACTCAAAAGATCATACTTTGAGTGCGCGACGTGATAATTTTTGAACTAATTAACTGTTAGTGGAGGTATTGTTACAACATATCGTAAAATCAGATACATACAGTTCGGTCTCGTAAACTGACATACTGCCGGGAGTGCGGTGTGCTGACCACATGCTCTTTCATATCCGCATCATCCAGTGACGCCTGTGGGCTGGGGATGGTACGGCGGCCGGTCGGTACCATTGGGCATTCATGGCCTGTTTCGGCGGAGTTTAGATTTTTAAATACATATAGTTGAACTGACATCTGACAAATATAGTGTAACGAATAAAGGCAGGTATTAAGATCTGAATGACAGCATGATCGCTCTGGCTTTCATTAACAATTTTTTTATTCACCTTTAAGTTTTATAAAAGATTCTAAGACTTTCTAATTAACTTTATAGGAGTATGACCTGTAATATTCGATTATGTATACATAAAAGTGATCTCCGTTAAGGAGTGAGTTTGAGCAATTTATTCAAGGTCTCAAGGAGCACGGACCATTGAATTGCAAGACGGTTGTCTACGCCAAGGAATGATTCCGTTGCGATTCGTTATTTATTTATTCGTTCATCCACAATACGCTCCAGACACACACGCACACGCACACACACACGCGCGCGCGCGCGCACGCACACCCACACACACAAGCACACGCACTTACTCTTACATCATATAAAGAAAGTGCAACAGTTATACTGCGGTAAATAAATGATTTTTCGATTTTATCTACATGGGAGCTTCCACTACTCGTAGCAGTAGATTTTGCACGTTCTTCTTTTAAGTCTTTTCTATTTCACATTGTTCCAAAAATTCTGCTGCTGAGTAGAAGTAGTGATGTAATAAGAATTCCTTTGCAGTTTTGCAAAAATGTGAGAATCATAAAGTAACTTTTATCTTATGTAGAAGGCTGTTGTAAATTTGTATGACACTTTTAGCAGTTGAAGTTTTAAAAGCTCGTATCGTCACTGCCATGTTCATTTTGATAAACTAACTACGTGATTTGCACACCAGACAAAGCCGACAACTGCCGCTGGAGAGCGCTGCAGTAGCAAATCAAACGGACGAGAACTTTCCGTCTGAGGCACCAGCTAGTTTCTGAGCGTGCACCAGATAACATGCAAACCACATCTGGCGTGCTAGGATACTACAAACGCGTCCTGTGTGAGGACGGTCTTAGCGATATTCGACACATGAGACAAATTACGTGACGTATTGCTCGGCAGAATTGCTTTGTAGTTTATAGGAGGTCCGAGATGAATTTATGCTCCGCTACACTTACAAACACAGCCTAATAAAGATCCCCATCCTCACTTTGACAGGGTTAAAATTGTCAGTATTCCCATTTCACTAATAAATGCTCTGCAGCAATGAAACTACTGTTCGAAAGATTCCAAGATGCGACCACTACAACCGGAAAATGTACTACGCTAACAGTTCGTACACCGCATCCAGCTGGCACCTTACATCTGCCTATCGTTTCCCTGTAGAAAGAAAACACGATAAGTTTTCAAAGTCAAATGGTCAAAAGACACATAGAAACTCGCCACATCAAATTTCCATTGCAGCTCGTCAAGTCTGTCTCGTTCATTAAACAGCACCCTCTGTCAGATATCGGCTCTCTGGTCCGGTATGAGGTCTGTGCCAACGGAACACGTGCATAGTCACCAAATCGTAACACTCGCCTTGGTAACCGGAAAATAACTTGTTAGGGTTCCATGCCTGACGATGTATGAACTCTTTTGAAAACATAACGCTTATAGAATGAAATTTTTCATTCTACAACAGAGTGTGCGCTGATATTAAACTTCCTAGCAGATTAAAACTGTATGCCGGATCGAGACTCGAACTCAGGACCTTTGTCTTTCGCGGGAAAGTGCTCTACCAACTGAGCTACCCAAGCACGACTCACGACCCGTCCTCACAGCTTTGCTTCTGCCAGTACCTCGTCTCCTAGCTTCCAAACTTTACATAAGCTCTCCTGCGAACCTTGCAGAACTAGCACTCCGCTGTAGAGTGAAAATTTCATTCTAGAAACATCCCCCACGCTGTGGCTAAGCCATGTCTCCGCAATATCCTTTCTTTCAGGAGTGCTAGTTCTGCAAAGTTCGCAGGAGAGCTTCCGTAAAGTTTGGAAGGCAGGAGACGAGGTACTGGCAGAAGTAAAGCTGTGAGGACGGGGCGTGAGTCGTGCTTGGGTAGCTCAGATGGTTAAGCCGGCATGGTAGCTCAGCGTGTTGGGCCAGAGAGCTGGTTGGCCTCTGTAATAAAAAACTGAGTGGAAGGATCAACAAACGAACTTGAACGGATGTCATGTGACGTCCGCAACGACCAGACACAACGATCGAAAAAAAAAAAGATGGTAGAGCACTTGCCCGCGAAAGACAAAGGTCCCGAGTTTAAGTCTCGGTCCGGCACACAGATTTAATATGCCAGGAAGTTTCAACATAACGCTTGTCACGAAGGATCACTCAGTCCGAACTAAACATACGTCAGAGTTCTTGAAACGTAAGTTTTGCCTCACACCACGCACAGCTGGTCTGCTATAACTACGAGAGCTGCCGGACGATTCCACCGATTTCACTAGCTCCAAGCCACTCCATGAAATTACACTGGCTGACACAAAAAGAGAAGCACCTAGAAGGGGAGGATCGAACTTCATGAAACTTCACGGGCTGAGGTGGTATGTGATGTTGCACCAGTGATTACAAAATCGAGTAAAATTTACAGAGAGGTTGCAAATACGAGACCATCATCACTACGACGTAGCGTCGTCTCTCGTCTGGAAAGGGTGCCATAAATTCATTGTACACCCTGCCGAGGCAAGCTCGTCCACAGCTGTTGTACACTGTCGTTTATATCCTGGTGTTGGCACTAGGGTGGAGTTGAGGCCCGGAATGGTCCCACACACGTTCGATCGGAGACAAATCTGGAAATCTTACTCCCAGGGCAGTGCATCAACATCACGCAGGCGGTTTTTAGAGACAAGTGGCATGTGCGGACGTGTTCTATCCCATTAAAAAATGGCTCCAGGGTAGTTGTATTGTCGCCTAGAAATGGAAAAAGTGCTACATAAATATTTTCTTGCGTGTGAAAAGACACGAAGTGACAAAAGCACAAAATCCAATAAACTAAAATAATAGTCGTACCTGCGATGCAACAAAATCAAAGATAACACAATGTTCATTGTTAACACTAATTGGGTGAAGACGGTGATAGTGTTAACACTTATTTCTGGTCAAGTCCTTGGAAGAATAAGAAGCAAACATGTACGGAAACATTTTATTATGTAGATGGAAAAGTCTGTGATCTAATAATTTCTATTTGTTATCTCAGAATATAATTATTGTTCGTAGACATAAAAAACTTATCTTATTTAATGTTCGTATGTGTGAAAAGCGCCTTTCCTCCGAGTTATTGTACGTTAATTATTGGCCGCCATTGCTGCAACATTCTCTAAACTCACCCGAAGCTAGGCGTGGCGCCCAAATATTCGCAAAAAAACTGACTTAATTAATCAAGAGAAGAAAAATGTGCAAGCAGTACAAGCACATATGGTCAGAAGTTTGTTACCTCAGGCACACCAGGACGCAGCCTGCCGCGTATGTTAACGACGCAGCTCATTTTCTTTTACTATTTTCAGCTACTTGTAAATGTTTTCTAGGTCATCGGTAGCCGTGCATGCAAAAACCACATTTACCCTGAAAATAAGATAGCATGTTTTCCTGTCTAATCTGCTGTCTAAGAGAGTAATCATCATCACATTCTTACGGAGCTAGCCACATCTTTTTAAGCAAAGAGCGCAACAGAATAGAATCGTGTACATACTTGTTAGTCTTGAAACTATTTTAACATAACATAACCAGAAACAGACAATATACAATCAGAACAAAAACTTGTCATTTTTTTTAAATATAAAAACCCTACACAGTTCCTGTACACGAGAAAACCCTAGTATATATCAGGCCCTATCCTCACGTCATGCTATAATCTAAGAAGTACATAACATTGTGCATATCTATGGCCTAAGTATTATCACTATTGGTGAAATACTTAGTTGCCACAGCATCAGAAATGCAACCTGACGCATAGCCCAACGGCGGACAACATATTAAGTAAAAAAGGAAAGTAAAGGACACGCGAAGAATATTCAAAAAATACCTTGAGATCATATATTATATACGAAATCGAAGTAAAAAGATATCACTTGATGTTCCTTACATCAATTAACAGATTATAGTTTGACATTTAACTTTGAATAAGGATATTTCCTCATATATACAAGGATTTTTCTCATCTGTTGTGCTGTATGTATACAGAGATTTGTCATAACGCTGCCACCTTCTTTTTGTACTTTTAAGTACTTTTATCATCACCCGTCACTTTCTGTAAAATTTGCTGTGGTACACCTTGATATATACTACATGTATACTCTTTTCTTTACGCAGGGGCCTGAAGATGTCATAATGAATTGCCAAAAATGGTAGCGAAAATAAAATAACATCTCAACTGCACGACTGTTTTGCGAATTTCATTCTTAAACCAATACACTCCCGCGGCAAATCTACTTGTCACAGAGAATTGCATTTCTAATCATTTACACACCTACCGTTGGCGATACGAAGCTAAGTTAACATCTGACCATGTCTTCTGGGTGTCTTATTTTCTGGTAGTGTACTTCGACATTCAGACTTTTCAATCATCTGGATTCAGGAACGGAATGGAGACCCTTTCATTGACATTTTCTCCTTCCTCTGATAGAATTTATCTGCAAAACGCTGCCTTTTGCCCGAACATTTCAAAAGTTAATTTCCATCAGGTGCTGGGCTAATAACTAGGCATTAACCTAACATATTACATCTCAATCATAGTAGCGGAAAGTCCAATCGTCTCCACATAGGTCAAAGCCCATATTCACAGGAGTCAGGAAATGGGCTCTGGTGGCAAAAATACAAAAGTACACTAGCCGACAGGTGGGTGCAGGAATGATATGGTACATCAGCCATTAGCTTAGAAGAAACGCTAAACAGAAACTCTTTTACACACTTGATATTACAGTCTGACAGGATGAAGTGACTCTAATACACCCCAGTCCATGACGCCTGTGACTGGCAAACCATTGTACTAAACTTATTAACTGAGTGTATTTCGTATCTTGACGGGAGCGAGTAATAGCAGTATTAGTGCCAGTGGTGTTGAGAAACAGTTGAAACCACTATAACTGAACGAAGGTCCAGGGCCCGATGGGATTCCTATCAGATTCGATGCCGAAGATGGGGCTGAGTTGGCCCCTCTTTTAACTATCATCTTCCGTAGATCCCTCCAACGAAACGCCGTGCCCAGTAATTGGTAGAAAAACGCAAGTTACACCCGTCCACAGGAAAGGTAGCAGAAGTGATCCACTAAACTACCGTGCAGTACCTTTGATATCAATTTATTGTAAACTCTTATTACATGTTCTGAGCTCCAAAGCAATGATATATCTCGAACGGAATGACCTCCTACACACCAATCAGCACGGATTCCGAAAATACCGATCACGTGAAACCGAACGCGCACTTTTCTCACATGACATACTGGAAGTCTTTTATAAGACAGCCTGGTAGATGGGGAACTTCTCGATTTCCGAAAAGTATTTGCCTCAGCACTACATCTACGCTTTTTATCGAAAGTACGACCAGTTGGGGTATCAAACGAAATTTGTGATCGGATTTCGGATGACTTAGCAAGGAGGGCGCCGCATGTTACCTTGGATCGGTAGACGTCACGTCATCGATAAACATAGAAGTAACGCGCAAGAGAAGCTTGCTCTGGACCGTCCCTGTTCATGTTGTACACTACTGGCCATTCAAAAATTGCTACACCAAGAAGAAATGCAGATGATAAACGGGTATTCATTGGACAAATATATTATACTAGAACTGACATGTGATTACATTTTCACGCAATTTGGGTGCATAGATCCTGAGAAATCAGTACCCATCAGAACCACCTCTGGCCGTCATAATGGCCTTGATACGCCTGGGCATTGAGTCAAACAGAGCGTGTACAGGTACAGCTGCCCATGCAGCTTCAACACGATACCACAGTTAAACAGGGGTAGTGACTGGCGTATTGTGAGGAGCCAGTTGCTCGGCTACCATTGACCAGAAGTTTTCAGTTGGTAAGAGATCTGGAGAATGTGCTGTATCCAGAAAGCCCCGTACAGGACCTGCAACATGCGGTCGTACATTATCCTGCTGAAATGGATTTCGCAGGGATCTAATGAAGGGTAGAGCCACGGGTCGTGACACATCTGAAATGTAACGTCCACTGCTCAAAGTGCCGTCAATGCGAACGAGAGGTGACCGAGACGTGTAACCGATGGCACCCCATACCATCACGCCGGGTGATACGCCAGTAAGGCGATGACGAATACACGCTTCCAATATGCGTTCACCGCGATGTCGCCAAGCAGGGATGCGACCATCACGATGCTGTAAACAGAACCTGGATTCATCCAAAAAAAAATGAAGTTCTGCCATTCGTGCACCCAGGTTCGTCGTTGAGTACACCATCGTAGGCGCTCCTGTCTGTGATGCAGCGTCAAGGGTAACCGCAGCCACGGTCTCCGAGCTGATAGTCCATGCTGCTGCAAACGTCGTCTAACTGTTCGTGCAGATGGTTGTTGTCTTGCAAACGTCCCCATCTGTTGACTCAGGGATCGAGACGTGGCTGCGGATACGATGCCTGTTATCTCGACTGCTAGTGATACGAGGCCGTTGAGATCCAGCACGGCGTTCCGTATTACCCTTCTGAACCCACCGATTCCATATTCTGCTTACAGTCATAGGATCTCGAACAACGCGAGCAGCAATGTCGCGATATGATAAACCGCAATCGCGATAAGCTACAATCCGACCTTTATCAAAGTCGGAAACGTGATGGTACGCATTTCTCCTCCTTACACGAGGTATCACAACAACGTTTCACCAGGCAACGCCGGGCAACTGCTGTTTGTGTATAAGGAATCGGCTGAAAGCTTTCCTCATGTCAGCACGTGGTAGGTGTCGCCACCGGCGCCAATGTGTGAATGCTCTGAAAAGCTAATCATTTGCATATCACAGCATCTTCTTCCTGTCGGTTAAATTTCACGTTTGTAGCACGTCATCTTCGTGGTGTAGGAATTTTAATGGCCAGTAGTGTATGTTGATGACCTTGCAGACATCATTAGTGGTAACTCAGACTTTCCGAAGATGATGCAGATGTCTATAATTAAATTTTCTCCGAAGAAAAGCTGCACATTTATTCATTCAGAATCTGAAGAGTTGAAAGTGATGCAAACGTTGGCAACTTGCTTTATATATTCAGCCAATAGTTAGTCTCATTTATTTATTACGCTGTTTTCTATCTCTCACTGAATATTTCCCTTTTAGTGAAAGTTTTAGAGCTGACAGGCGATATGATTTAGGTATTGTGTACATTGAAAGTTTGCAGCATAGTCGGCCCTATGTGTTAGTGTTATTGAGAAATGAACCAAATGAGACAGATCACATTACGTGTCAGCACTCATGTTGACGTATGCAACTTCTTGAAGCACATGTTCGTGAATGCTAAAGCTTCTGCTGATTCATATGTACGCCACAATGAAAACTCAGTCAGTGCAGAAACCTCATTGAGATTATACTGTATGCAAGTATCACTTGACAACATTCAGAAGCTGAAAAACGGCCTGCATTGAATGTGAGTAAATTTTTAATTTTTAACAAAATTTGTAGCTGTCCACTGCAGTTTTTATACCGGCCTTTGGCCCTGGGATTACTGCACTTCATTTTCAAATGATCCAGTCGTCACTGATTTTTTACTGCTTCAATTATACATCACAATCACCACCAGCCTCATCAACTGCATTTAATATTTCACGTGCCGCTTGAGAGGCTGGCATAAATTTTGTTTTACTAGGACAGCAATCAAAAATAACAGCGCTCTCTGAATTCTAGAAGAATCTTGTGCCCCTCTTGTGAGAGCCACTGAAAGCTTCATCGCCTTATTGCTTTCACAGAACTCGGCCGGAGTAGAAAAGCCAAGATACCGCTACCTCATGAGAACTGGTCTCGAGCGGTGATTCATTTCCTATGTACCCATGAGTCGCAGACATGAGCGTTTTCGGAAATTTTTAGTAGCCACCGGCCAAACGTTCAGTGTAAGCGGCTGTGTTCAGCAGCAACGTCAGACGTCATTAACAAGTTGCTATTAAAAATTTCTGAGGATATGTTTGACGACCTAACCTGCTAATAAAGGAAACTGTATGCAACTTGTGGCCGTGCCACGACTTCATTTCTTTCTTTTTTTTCCAGTAAGAATTGCAAAGGGAACTCGTGAAGACTAGTGGTATGAGGATATATTGTCCCAAAGTATGAACCTATTGTTTAGATGTTTAGGTGTTTCCAAGATCAACAGATCACAACTACAGTCCAACAAATTGTGGCGTCATAACTGTCCTTGAAGAATTTTCACCCACATCAAAAGAAATAATTATTAAAGGACAGCATCAGGTATACTTAAATGAAATAATATTTACTTTTATTCTGACAAGCATCTGTGTAATGCAGCGTTGCATGAACTTTGTAACGGTGACCAACATAAAAAATACTGAAAGATGAAACTGATAAAATACAACAAAAAGAAGTGTAATACTGAGGAAAAATCTCTTTTTATCTGACTCTTACTCTAAGGCTCTGGCCTCCATCGCTCTTCTGTTATTTTACGCTACGATACCAACGAGATTGTCGCTGCACTGTATAACTTCTTGTGTCATAAAGCGGTAGCACATTAAAAACTCTAAAAAAAAAACACTTTTTCGCGTATAGCCTACGTTATTTAATCATCCTTTCAGTTGAAAGCATAAAAAAACATACCAGTGAAAGAAAGTGAAATATTCAAATACAGAAATTTTTTCGTTTGTTTCCAAAGGGAAAACAGTGAACTTTGGAACTTTGGGGCATAGCCAGTTTCACGGATCTTGCCATGGATCTGACAATTAAACTGAAGTTTTACTTCAAATTGCAGGTAGTAACGTTATAACTTCATACACCTGTTTTAGAGTAACAGTGTTTAGACATATGGAAACAATCGATCTCTCTACCTGTGAATGAAGCGGGTTGAAACCTCAACGTACAAGGTGAAAAGCCTGAAACTGCCAATAGAGGTATGCGACCGTTATTATTAATATAACTGACTAGATTTGAGAAAAGCTGAGTAGTCGCAAAGAAACATGTACTAGTCGTTTTTTGGTGCATTTATTTCAAACGCCGTCTTTCGAGCTCTGACCATCATCAGATTTCCTTGTGTAAACAGTGTGACAAATAATTAGTTACACATTCTTTTTAAAACATATTCATGAATCAAAACGTGTTACACATAATTTAAACTTGGAGAATGGGAATGTTGGTCCTCAGAAGGACTACGAAAAACTACTTCAGTGCGCTCGCACTTGCTATGTAGACAACGCTGTGCAAGAGGGCACCACCTTACGGCATTCGGGCTGTGCAAACGACGGTATGTTTACTAAAAATTAAAACTGTAACTAATAACATCCAGACTTACGTATTGTGTGTCTGCTCACAGGCACATTAAAACACACATTACAGTAGTACAGAATACAAGAAAGACGTTACAAAATTATAGAGAAATAGGCCGACCTGAGTGGCCGAGCGGTTCAAGGCGCTACAGTCTGGAACCGCGCGACCGCTACGATCGCAGGTTCGAATCCTGCCGCGGGCATGGATGTGTGTGATGTCCTTAGGTTAGTTAGGTTTAAGTAGTTCTAAGTTCTAGGGGACTGATGACCTCAGATGTTAAGTCCCATAGTGCTCAGAGGCTTTTTTTTTTTTTTTTTTTTTTTTTTTTTTTTTTTTTTTTTTTTTTTTTCGTAGAGAAAATATTTTGTTTTGGAAAGACATGATTGTCAAAGATTACAAAAGGATTTGTTTAGAATTGCAATTACTCTTCTTGGCTATTCGTCAAACGTAAAATCTTTAGACCTATGTCCCATCCTGCGGTTTATTATTGTGGTTATCCATATGCCAAAATGTTTAGTGCAAGTTGAAATAGTAAAATACAACAACAAAAATACATGTAGTGTGCCTGCACGTAAGCACAATAAGAGATGCATCGTTGTAGTACGTGGACTCGAGATTGTACCTTTCAAAATATTAAAATATTTATTTCTATCAAACATGTCATAATTACAGAAGGACTTGTTTTGATCTGCCAGTGCACTTCTTGACTAAAGGTCAAAGGTGGAAACCGAATACATTTTCCTCCTGAACCATTGACGAATCTAACTAACGTGTTATTCAGTAACCACTGTGGGGCACAAAAAAAATGGTAAAGCGAAAGATGGTTGTTATATACGCTACTTCAGAAAAGTAGTTAAGAAAGTTATCATAGTTTCCACGTATCTGTCACAACAAATCTTCAAAAAACCTAAAAAACTATTTCGTACCCCTACTGATTTACTGACTGATTAGCAGTTTTAGAGCCACTTGACTGAATTAATGTATTTCCAGTTCTTCCAAGATGTCCAAATTGTTTCCCTCTCCTCTGTGTGCAGAACTGTTACGTTATTTTCTAATTCTCCCAGCGTGTGGCTTTCATCTTTTAAAAGGAAACCTAATGCGCTACTGTTGCTCGCATATCCATTTTCATTAAACCCTGTTTTGAACTCCCGCCCTGTTTGCCCCACGTAAACACTTTCACATTATCCGCACTTTATTTTATTTACTTCCGTCTTATAAAACTTATTTTTCCAGACTATACCTCAAAAGATTCCCGAAATTATTAACCGTTTGGAATCCTACTTGAAGGTTAAACTTTTAGTAAAAGTTTGCAATCTTTTGTGAAAGTTGTCCAAAAAACATTCACACGATGTTATTACTTCTTTTCTACGTTCCATTTTGCCTGCAGCAACCTTAGCGAAAACTTTTTCACCTAGCCTCCTAATATTAGCTACATGTGAGAGATCGATCTGTACATTTGTCCCTATTTCCTTATTTATCCTGGACTCGCGTTCTGGAGGACAACTGTTCGATCCCGCGTCCGGCCATCCTGATTTAGGTTTTCCGTGATTTCCCTAAATCACTCCAGGCAAATGCTGGGATGGTTCCTTCCCCATCCTTCCCTAGCCCAACGGGACCGATGACCTCACTGTTTGGTCCCCTCCCCCAATCCAACCAACCAACCTTATTTATCCCATCCTTGTCCAAATGAAACTTTGCTAACCTGTGGAACTTAGTCATAAAAAACGACTTTTTTCGGTTTCAGGGTGGCAAGAATCTATCGGGATGATAAGATCTGGTGTTGTTGATTTCCGAAAAATACCTAGTTTGAACCTTGAATTTCCCCTGGTTATTTGTGTAAGGGTATCTTCCTTTTCAAATTCAGTCGTAAACTTAACATTTTTATGCATGTAATTTAATTTCTGGGATAAGTGTTCTGCTTCTTCAACATTACCCGCAAAGATAATGAAAATGTTTTCCTCATATCTGTAACACATAATGATTTTTTCTTCTTCCCTATGGGCATAAAAAAAATTTTTGCAGATCATTAATAAATATTTCCGATAAATTTAAAAATTGTTGTTATTTGTTTACACCAGGAAATCTGATGAGGGGCAGAGCCAGAAACATGTAATTTGGGAATGAAATGAAATACCATGTGGCGAGTGCCTCCCGGCGGGTGCAGGTCTTTTGAGGCCATGCCACTTCGGTGAGTAGCGCGTCGATGAGGACGAAATGATGATGATGAAGACGACGCAAACACCCAGTCCCTGAGGGGACAAAATCGCCAACCCAGCCGGGCCCCACGGCATGAGAAGCCGTCACGCTGTCCACACAGTTACGGTGGCAGACATTTTGGAATAAATTCACCACAAAACAACTAATACCTTCTCGATTGCGACTACTCAGCTTTTCTAAAGTTTCTAAAGTCCAGTCAATCTATTATTGTAGGCGGTGCTGAGAAATTATTGTTAAGAAAAAATGTGATATGCTGCGCCGTTTCCGATTTAATTGGCATTGAAGTTAGCTAGTCAGGTCGCGGTGCCCGCAAATTCAAGCAGCCTGCCAGAGATGGTGTCCCCAAACGTGTTCGTTTGCTTTCCTCAAAGCGAACAAACGTATCTTTTGCTGATCTAGCTTAAATATATTGCTTCCAACGAGGCACATTTTAACTCTTAATGAGCATTAGAACGGGAGGTAACTCAAGGACCTTCAGATGTCTGTGCGTTACCGCTTTACCTGATTGCTTGACCTCAGTGCTAATTAAATCTAAACCGACGCATGCATCGAATTTTTTTCTCAATAATTACTTCTCAACACAATCCATCCTGCAAACCCATACAAGCTTTTCATACTGTTTATGACCATTCTGTGTATGGTAAAACAAGAGGTAGCTTCTGGAATACACATCACAGTAGGGAAGAGCCGGGCAAAGTGGCCAAAGTGGCCAGGGTAGGCAAAGTGTCCATTGGAATCGTTAGGGTGCTGATACGGCGCGGGAAATGCTTCAACTTGTTCTCCCAGGAAGGCCAAGTCACCCCATGAAGTCTAACTTGTCTGCTGTGCCGCTCCTTAGAGTTATCAAAATTTTTGTGCGTTTTAATTGTCCTGATGTAAATGAAGTGGTCAGTCAGTGTATCAGTTGTGAAGAGGGAATGTGATTTACGGTTTTTTAATGAAATTTTGTTGAAAGTGTCATTTCTTGACTCTATTATCGTACTTTGGTTACTGAAAATTCGATTATGCTATTAGAGGGTATTCAGCTTTTCTGTGAAGGCATCAATGCGGGCAAAGTGATCACCTCGGCAGTTCCTTCTGTGGTGGTGGTAAAACATAAAGGCAGCTGTCGAAAGAACGGGTCCGCGGCCATATTTCCACTATGTGATCAAAAGTATCCGGAAACCTTGATGAAAATGACTTACAAGCTCGTGGCGCCCTCCATCGGTAATGGTGGAATTCAGTATGGTGTTGGCCCACCCTTAGCCTTGATGACAGCTTCCACTCTCGCAGGCATACGTTCAATCAGGTGCTGGAGGGTTTCCTGGGGAATGGCAGCCCATTCTTCACGGAGTGCTGCATTGAGGAGATGTCGGTCGGTGAGGACAGGCACGAAGTCGGCGTTCCAAAACATCCCAAAGAATTCAGGTCAGGACTCTGCGCAGGCCAGTCCACTCCAGGGATGTTATTGTCGTGGAACAACTCCGCCACACGCCGTGCACTATCAACAGGTGCTCGATCGTGTTGAAAGATGCAATCGCCATCTCCGAATTGCTCTTCAACAGTGGGAAGACAGTGCCATGCAAAACAACAAGGGGTGCAAGTCCCTCCATGAAAAACATGAAAACACGACCACACCATAACACCACCGCCTACGAATTTTACTGTTGGCACTACATACGCTGGCAGATGACGTTCACCAGCCATCCGCCATACCCACAACCTGCCATCGGATCGGCACATTGTGTACCGTGGTTCGTCACTCCACACAATGTTTTTCCGCTGTTCAATCGTCCAATGTTTACGCTCCTTACACCAAGCGACGTGTCGTTTGGCATTTACCGGCGTGATATGTAGCCTATGAACAACCGCTCGGCCACGAAACCCTTTTTTTTTCACCTCCCACCTAACTGTCATTGTACTTGCAGAGGATCATGAAGCAGTTTGGAATTCCTGTGTGATGGCCTGGATAGATGTCTGCCTATAACACCCTGTTTAACTGACGGTGGTCTCTGTCAGTCAACAGACGAGGTCGGCCTGTACGCTTTTGCGCTGTACGTGTCCCTTCACGTTTCCACTTCACTATCACATCAGAAACATTGGATCTAGGGATTTTTAGGAGTGTGGAAATCTCGCGCACAGACCCAGTCACCTGACCACGTTCGAAGTCCGCGAATTCCACAGAGCGCCCCATTCTGCTCTCTCACGATATCTAATGACTACTGAGGTCGCTGATGTGGAGTACCTGGCAATAGGTGGCAGCAAAATGCACCTCATATGAAAAACGTATGTTTTTGGGGGTGTCCGGATACTTTTGATCACATAGTGCACATCCAGTCCTTATACCAGTGACTTAGAAGCGGCAAATTAAGCTAATAAAGAAAGAGAAGAATAAAGAAAGAAAAAAGAAGGGAAAACGGAAGAAAACCGAAGAAAGTAAAAGAAGAGTGCGAAGAGCAGGAAACCCGATTCTAGAAGAATTCTTTTAGACGACAACGATGGAGACTGAGGGTTCATATACTGCGAAGAAAACTCTTCTGATTCAAGGCCAGAAGAGCAGTGGATTAAGTGCTAATTGCCTTCCTTCTGGGCCGACGGACTTTGTACAAAACATGAGGAACACAGTTTCACTTTTATTGTGAAAAGTATAATTTGAATCGTGTTTCACAATAAAATATATTTAGTAACTTGAATGCAATGTATTAAAGTTCCACAATAACTTTTACTAGTTCTTTATGAACCGGCTTCGGCTTCTTAGGCCATCGTCAGATAACTTCATGTTGAATTGATAGTCCACACAATTTCAGCAAAAGTTATAGCTGTACAAGGATATTGATACTTTATGACTATATAGATACAAAACACAAGCATGAAGTAATACCTGAAGAGACACTGAACAAATAAATCTTAGATTACAGTATATTCAAATATTAAAACTATGTGAGTGTCTAAAACAGAAATGTTCTACAAGTGACTACTAGCACGGGCAATTATGTCTTAAGGACAAACTGGTGAATGTTATGAACAGACCGAATAAAGGGAGGAGAAGAAAGACGTGTATGGAATGTGGGCGTGGAACAGTTATAACAAGCTTATTAGCTAATGGTGAGAGGAATAATAACCGACTGCTACTTTAATAAGGGTGAGTAGGGGAACTCTGTTTGGTCATTAACGACCAGGTCAGAATTCTGTGATTGGTGTTTATCAATGGCCATAATTTCAAGCAATGTTAGTTTTCTCCGTTTTGTTCCTTTATAGAGAGTATCACATTTCACATCATGTGAATGACATTCATTCAGAGTATGTTCAGCAGAGGTGGAATATTTCTTTCTCAGTCTCCAACTCCTTTCATGCTCAGTCAGTCTAGTGGTTATAGTCCTATCTGATTGATCTACATGTAATTCACCACAGAGACTGCAGGAGATTCTATAAATTCCACTCTGTTCCAAAGGCAAAATCTTTTCTTTACTGTTGAACAGAAGGTGGGCAACAGCATTCCAGGTGTAAAAAGCGGGAGTATATTTCCTGAATTTTAGTTTCGTGGCCAGAACCTGTGAAGTCCTACCCTCATATACCATCGGGACCCAATTGCTATCAGCGTCGTTTTGTGCTATCTGAGGCGGATAAAGGAGAAGTCGAAAGCCAGTTCGTAACGAACTTAATAGATATTATCGTGGAACATTAATACATTGTATTCAAGTTATTAATATATCTATGTTCCTCCAAGAACCTTTTGTATTCCTAATCTTTGATTTCAAAGGTAATTGGCCATTTTGTCAGCTCATGTTGGGGATAGTGGCCATTTTGCCACTCCGTGATTGTTTAAAGTACTGCAGTGTATCCCGCGGTAATTAAACTATTCACTGTTATATTTCCATATTTACAGATTGTAATCATTAATTTATATGCATTTCTGTCTATTACTAATCAGCTTAAAAATAGGAATACCTTAGCCTAGCCACTTTATACGGGTCTCTCCTTTACGAATTTAATGTGGATGTAGATTTTCGTGTAGTACTGAAACAAAAAATGGCTCTGAGCACTGTGGGACTTAACTTCCGAGGTCATCAGTCCCCTAGAACTTAAAACTACTTGACTTAACTAACCGAAGGACATCACACACATCCATGCCCGAGGCAGGATTCGAGCCTGCGACCGTAGCGGTCGCGCGGTTCCAGACTGTAGCATCTAGAACCGCTCGGCCACTCCGGCTGGCAGTATTGAAACAGTATATACAGGGCTATTACAAATGATTGAAGCAATTTCATAAATTCACTGTAGCTCCATTCATTGACATATGGTCACGACACACTATAGATGCGTAGAAAAACTCATAAAGTTTTGTTCGGCTGAAGCCGCACTTCAGGTTTCTGCCGCAAGAGCGCTCGAGAGCGCAGTGAGACAAAATGGCGACAGGAGCCGAGAAAGCGTATGTCGTGCATGAAATGCACTCACATCAGTCAGTCATAACAGTGCAACGACACTTCAGGACGAAGTTCAACAAAGATCCACCAACTGCTGACTCCATTCGGCGATGGTATGCGTAGTTTAAAGCTACTGGATGCCTCTGTAAGGGGAAATCAACGGGTCGGCCTGCAGTGAGCGAAGAAACGGTTGAACGCGTGCAGGAAAGTTTCACGCGTAGCCCGCGGAAGTCGACGAATAAAGCAAGCAGGGAGCTAAACGTACCACAACCGACGGTTTGGAAAATCTTACGGAAAAGGCTAAAGCAGAAGCCTTACCGTTTACAATTGCTACAAGCCCTGAAACCCGATGACAAAGTCAGACGCTTTGAATTTTCGGCGCGGTTGCAACAGCTCATGGAAGAGGATGCGTTCAGTGCGAAACTTGTTTTCACTGATGAAGCAACATTTTTTCTTAATGGTGAAGTGAACAGACACAATGTGCGAATCTGGGCGGCAGAGAATCCTCACGCATTCGTGCAGCAAATTCGCAATTCACCAAAAGTTAACGTGTTTTGTGCAAACTCACAGTTTAAAGTTTACGGCCCCTTTTTCTTCTGCGAAAAAAACGTTACAGGACACGTGTATCTGGACATGCTAAAAAATTGGCTCATGCCACAACTGGAGACCGACAGCGCCGACTTCATCTTTCAACAGGATGGTGCTCCACCGCACTTCCATCATGATGTTCGGCATTTCTTCAACAGGGCATTGGAAAACCGATGGATCGGTCGTGGTGGAGATCATGATCAGCAATTCATGTCATGGCCTCCACACTCTCCCGACTTAACCCCATGCGATTTCTTTCTGTGGGGTTATGTGAAAGATTCAGTGTTTAAACCTCCTCTACCAAGAAACGTGCCAGAACTGCGAGCTCACATCAACGATGCTTTCGAACTCATTGATGGGGACATGCTGCGCCGAGTGTGGGAGGAACTTGATTATCGGCTTGATGTCTGCCGAATCGCTAAAGGGGCACATATCGAACATTTGTGAATGCCTAAAAAAACTTTTTGAATTTTTGTATGTGTGTGCAAAGCATTGTGAAAATATCTCAAATAATATAGTTATTGTAGAGCTGTGAAATCGCTTCAATCATTTGTAATAACCCTGTATTTAAAGTCATAAGAAATGTAATGCATAAATTGAATTCCAACACATAATTATTCACCGAAGCTACAGTTTTCACAAATATCTCTCAGTTGAAGATTACAAGAGTAAGAAACATTATGAAAAAAAATTCAGTAACGTCGCAAATGATTTTGCTAGGAAGAACGATCCGCCACGAAATGGTGTGTTTGTTGCTAAGGAAGACGCAGTGAGTTGAATAGTTCGTAATCAATATCCAACGAAACATTCGTCTTCATACAGAAATTTTGTGTTCACTCCATCTGATGCTGTCTATTTGTTCTTTCATCCAGTACAGAACTCTTCTGTCGATAAGGCGAATGATCAGTCTTTCAACCTGAGAAGATGGATGTCATCATGTATATTTACTCCAAAATAATGATGTTTCAGAAACACAAATGTGGAATGATCATCTTGGCGGTTTGGTGCTCGCTAATTAATGTCTGCATTTGTTTGACATTAAAGCAATTCGCCGTCACTGCCTAAGGCAAATCGCAGTTGTATGCTTTTTTCATGCAGTTATTACTATTATTTCCCATTACGGAGCCCGTGGGTTAACAGCGATTTGTTAGACAGCCTTTTGCATGTCAGCGGCATCGTACTTTTTGTTTTTCGGTTCCCGTTTATGATGCGAAACATGATTCTTCGTTAATCATGAGTCATCCAGTCTTTCTACATGTCCATAAAATTTCAGACATCTTTTCCGTACAATGAAACTAAAATGTTCATTTAGGGAATACTGTTCTTCTGAACAATGCGAATACAGATACCGGTTTGAATCTTGGGTCCGAACATTTTCACCAGTATCCGTTCGTGTTCGACAAATAATTTTAGTTTCTTTAGTATCATTATCAGCTGATTTTTATTTTTGTAAGACATGGCAAGCAAGGAAATGCAGTCGTGCTGACCGTTCACAGACTCATCCAATAAATCAAGATCTGGGTTTATACAGGACGGTCAGAAACAGTCTGCGAAGCTTATAAGAGTGTTGCAGGGGAGATTGTCTTGAGAAATAATTGTTAAGGTAAAAAATCGATACGTTGCTCCAATTTCGAGTTAATTAGCTTAAAGTTAACCAATCATGTCGCCGTGCGTGCAGATTCAAGCAGGCTGTCAGAGATAGTGCCACCAAACGTGTTCTTCCTCAGACGGAACAAACATAGCTTTTGCTCAACAAGCTTAAATTTATGATTTTCGGAGAAGGCACGTTTTACTGGTAATGAACATTTGAACAAGTGTTAACTCACGTAACCACAGACGTCTATGCATTACCGCATTTTAGCGCAAGTAAGTGCTCGAGTTGGCGCACGCGACGACCCGACCGGCTAACGTGAATGAGAAGTAACTCAGAAACGGCACAACGTGATGATTTTTTTTCTTAAGAATTATTTCTCAGCACAATCTCCCCTGCAACACCCTTAAAAGCTTTTCAGATTGTTTCTGAGCACCCTGCATATTGCCGTCTTCAATAGACGACATAAGAAATATGTTTGTAGAACTCGTCAAGTGGAACTAAAAAAGTTAGGTCGTCAGAATAGCGAATGTTACATCAAAATGTGAATTTGATTTTTCTTCATTCAGTGCATGCTGTGGATTACTACTCTCTAATTGTTCAGAGTCTAGCTCGATCCTTAGTTTACAACTGTGTAAGTTTACACCTATATTTACATTCTGAAGATCATTGTCATGTGTATATCATATGACACTTCTCGCTGTACTGTGTGTTTGAATGCGTTATATTCGCATTAACGGATGAGGAGTCGCTAAAAACATTGACTGTCTCTTCGAAAACCGTTATTAATGCAGTATTAGGTCAACGATCTCTATGGGAGCGGTGCTCTGAGGAGGAAGAGCATTAACACAGTCCACCTTGATAACCAGTCCAAGGCACTCCTTGAATAGATTCTTGACGCATATTTACCAAAATTAATCGACTCCAGGAGAGATAACGCAAATTCTGCGTAAATCAGCCTTTAGCATTCACATTGGCCTCAGTTTCGCGTGTAAGAATCTCCAGAAGTTTCTTCCGGTCACTAAATGATCAAGTGTATCCGCACACCTATTACTGGAGATTAATATGGAGTCTGTCCCCCATTCCCTTTATGACGGGGTTTATGATGGATTCAATGGTGACTGTCTTATTTGTCGCCGGCCGGTGTGGCAGAGCGGTTCTAGGCGCTTCAGTCTGGAACTGCGCGACCGGTACGGTCGCAGGTTCGAATCGTGCCTCGGACATGGATGTGTGTGATGTCCTTAGGTTAGTTAGGTTTAAGTAGTTCTAAGTTCTAGGGGACTGACGACCTCAGATGTTAAGTCCCACAGTGCTCAGAGCCATTTGAACCATTTTTTGTCTTATTTGTCATGACAATTTTTAGGAAGTTTTACCCGTAAATATGAATGAACTTGCGAATTTGATAAATTTCCTCAACATATGTAATATCGATATAACTATATTCTTTGTAAGTCTGTTGCTAAGACCACAGATGTTGGTCAGGGAGGTTACCGCTTTTGAGGATAGCAGCAGGCAGTGTGTTAGACAGTCTAGCTATATACTTGGTTTGAAAAGGATGGAAGCTGCCCTTCGTGTAGTGGAGGCAGCATTATTTAAGAAGGGTTTTGTACTAATACGTTTTGAAAAAAGGAAACTAGGTTATATCTTCTGAAGAATCTCAAGAGAGGACTTCGTAAGATAATTAATTTTTTAATATATATTTGTAACTGTGTAGTTTCTTATTATTAGATCATGGCGCACGATTGAAGTTTGGTGTAGAAATTTTATAATGCAATGTATGGTTTCATCTTATAATTGAAACAAGAATGAAGGAAAGTAATTATGCACAGGAAAATTATCAAGAAACATTTTACTGACTTGTCAAGTTGTGAGAACTTTATGAAAGGGTTAGTTGTTATGGCTTAATGAATCGTAGTTTAACTCTCATTTATTAGCCGTTAAGTTTATTTCCTCAGTTTTGATTCTTTACATTTATGTATGTTTCTGTATACTCGCACTGCACATCGAAAGTTGTCTGCTGCAGTAGCAGTTTCATTAAAAGTGATAAGATACCATCTTGCATTGCACCTTACGTGTACGGTAAATGAAATATTATTTTTGACAGTTTCATCGTCATTTTAATAGTAACAGGTTGCAATACAGACGAGCGTTCCGTACACACAGGTAAACCGATAAATTTAGTTATTATCAAGCTTCAAGTCCATTGCAAGTCACAGTAACTGTCAGAGTGCATTTTTCAAAGTAATTTCATATCATTTCAGATATTTAATACTAGTAGAAGATTTCAGTAAAGTGCTATCTTGTAAATTTTCAACCAGTTTTATCAGACAGTCAGATGCTTTAATTTTATTTTCATTAGCTGTGTAATTGGAATAACAGTTCTGATACAGTGATTATTAGCCTGACTAAAGGTAAAGATTAGTAATAATCAGGGCCAACATTTGAATCTGAGTCATTTATTTTGCTGTAAAATAGCAATGTAAATTTCATTGACAACATACCGCTTTCTCGCAGGCGAATTGTTGTTATACTGTTTAGTGCATGAAGTACATCGTGTAGCGTCAGCTTCACATGCTTCCGTTCAAACTTCAATTTAAACACAGTTTTGTTGCTCTGCACTGAGATTCACCTGTTTTGATGTTGAAATAAGCTTCATAAATTTAGCATAAGTGTTATAAACACGAATTTAGAAGCTCTTTTAGGTTTGATCTCTCTGAAGGTATGTGGAGAATTGGCAGCCTATTCTTCCCCAATAGCCGAAACCAGAGAGGGTAATGACTCTAGACTGGGGCGACATCGACGTTTTAACTCATCCCAAGGGTATTCCATTGCGTTCAGATCGGGATTATTGACGGAACAGCCAATTTCAAGACTATAATTATCCACAAACCATTGCCCACACATGGCTGCTTTAAGACAGGGTTATTCTCATGCTTGTGCAAACAGTCGTCTCCGCCTTATCGCTCTACAGCATCCTTCCGAATTTTGCCTATACATAACAGCAATAGGAACACCACAAGTTGACCACTAAAAACACCCTGATACCGTAATACCACCTCCTCCGTGCTTCAGTGTTGGCACTACACATGATGGCAGGTAACTTTCTCCAAGCATTCGCCAAACCCAAAGCCTTCCATCGGATAGCCACAGGACGTAGCGTGATTCACCACTCCAAGTGATTCGTTTACAGCCATCCACTGTCGAGTGACGTCGTTGCTTACAACACCTCAAGCATCGCTTAGCACTGAGCAAAAATGTATGGCTTCTGTGGCACAGCCACTGTACCCCATTGAACTCCATAAACACAGTCAATGTGCTTGCTGAACTGCTGGTAATACTTTGGAACTCACGAGAGATTTCTTCTACTGATTTACGGCGATGTCTTAGAACCACCCGCCACAGTGATCGACGATCGCCGTCAGTACAAGAGTTCTGCCTGACACTGGTTTAGCTATGGTTTTTCTTCGCGGTTCCATTTCACCATCACTTTACCAAAAGTCACAGAAGATTTGAAATGTCTGTAATGGATACGTTAATCAGGTGACATCCAATGACTAGTCCACGTTCGAAATCACTGAGCCCTCCTCACCAACTCACTCTGCTCCTGCTGCTTCTCCACTAATAACTGGTCACCCCAATTCTCCTTTTACATTGCTTTTATACTGACAGGTCCTCCTCTTCGGACATCTGGTGGTCAATTCCGCATTACATAATGGCGTTCGAATAGTTTTGATCAAATAGTGAAAACTGTCCGCTAGAAAACAAGCATTGGTTATTACGCCCAGCAGAGCTGCCAAACTGCAGCGATGTTGACTGCTACTTTTAAGTCGTTGTACCAATAGTCATATATATTTTCAACAGGATTAATATCAGGTGATTTAGCGGATCAGTCAACATGCAATAGGGTGCCTGTTCATCAAGTCAGTAAAGGGTACATACAGTCCAGTGAACATGCCTCTTGTTGTCTTGAAATAGGGGAGTCTGCACAGGATATTCTATGTAGAAGATAGGGCAACACTGGATCACCGAGAATGTTGACCACCCAGATTTATGTTCACAGTAACGTGAAAGAGAGAGCCTAAGTCATCGTACGAAAATGACCCTCAGAACCTCCTAGAACCATCTTCGGCCGCAACTGCACCCTCCTTATAGAGTGGTTGATGCACTAGACCTTTTGCGTCATTGGAGAAGAGACAGCATTATGTACCGATGTGAGCGATTGCTTTATGGTAAGTACGTGACTACAAATGACGGTTGCCTGCAAATCCCTTAGAAATGTTCTTTCGGAAACCGGTTTACATGGAACTGCACTTAGTAACAGTAACAATTCATGTAGGTTTGAAACGATTTGTCGCTCACGATGCATTACTTCCGTCACCGGTCCTTGTCGTTTAGGACCTTTTTACGACCACTGTTAGATGGCTACGGGTGATACACGATTCCTGGTAGACAAGTTGAACGGTCTGTGTTCATACATCAACAAATGGGGTAACTTCGTTCACGGTGTGGTCATGAGTATACATAACCGCAGTAGCTTCTTTCTGGTATTCTCTTCAAGGCAGCGCATCTTACGGCGCTGATACCATACAGGCGACTGCATCGTACACACCACTTTACTACCATGACATACGTCAGCAATGGAGGGTCATATGACGCCAAGGTACCGGTATAACAGCACTTACTGCGCCCCAAAGCGACCAGTGCGCTATGTAAGGCAGTGACAAATACACTGCTTGATAAAACAATGAAGCGCCCACAAGAGGAGGGGGAAACGAAATGATACTTCAGAGGTTACGAGGGTATGTGATGTTATTTCAGTGATTACAAAATCGAATCAAAGCTATTACGAACACGGTATTTTCGCGTAATTTGGACCTAGCACCTACTCCCACATCCATGCATGCAGTCATTCGGTTGGGTCATAAACCTGGTGTATTCTCTCCTGAGGCAAGCTGCCCTACAATTGATGTACGAAGTCGCTGATATCCAAGCTACTGCCGCTGGGATGGAGTCAACGTCCGGGCTGATACATGTTCTTTCAAAATGGTAACGAGCAGCAATCAGTCGTCCTTTCCGTTCTAGCTTTATTAAAACAGATCCAGATTTCGGCTGGTAAGTAGTCATTATCAATTCTAACAATACAAGATAGTCATAGCATAGTATACAAAATTACAACTCATGACATAGCCTATATCGCTTGTACATTAATACCAGTATTAATAACAGTATTTCGGAGTCGTTATACACGCTCTAATACTTTGCACCTGTCTTCAGCCTCTCGTCACAGTTCATTAAAGACTAATGTCTAATGGATGTAGGCTTCGCAAAGAACTCATCGGTTGGCTGTGAGGCGCCATCTCTATGAACTACGTAGTATGTAACCTTCATAACGAAGCAATTATGGTCTGTAATAAAATTTAAAAGTTACATAGGGATAAAATAAAAGTAAGGATGCCACGGAGAGATCGAGTATGGCTGATTTACTTACAACAAAATATACCAAGAAGAGCCAAAGTAACTGATACACCTGCCTAATATCGTATAGGGCCCCCACGAGCACGCAGAAGTGCCTAAACATGGACTCGACTAGCGTCTAAAGTAATGCTGGGGGAAACTGACACCATAAATCCTGTAGGGCTGCCCATAAATGTGTAAGAGTACAAGGGGTTGGAGATATCTTCTGAACAGAACGTTGCAAGGCATCCGAGATATGATCAATAATGTTCATGCCGAGGAGTCTGAGAGCCAGCGTAAGTGTTTAAACTCAGAAAAATGTTCCTGGAGCCACTCTGTAGCAAATCTGAACTTGTGGGGTGTCGCACTGTCCTGCTGGAATTGTCCAAGTCCGTCGGATGCACCATGGACATGAATGGATGCAGTTGATCAGACAGGATGCTTAAGTACGTGTCACCTGCCAGAGAAATATCTAGACGGATCAGGGGTCCCACAACACTCCAACTACACACACGCCACATCATTTCAGAGCCTCCACCAGCTAGAACAGTCTCCTTTAGACGTGCAGGGTCCATGGATTCATGAGCTTGTGTCCACAGTCGTATATGTACATCCGCTCGATACAATTTGAAACGAGACTCATCCGACCAGGCAACATGTTTCCAGTCATCAACAGTCCAATGTCGGTGTTGACGTGCCCAGGCGAGGCGTAAAGCTTTCTGACATGCATTCATCAAGGATACACAAGTGGGCCTTCGGCTCCGAAAGCCCATGTCGACGACGTTCCGTAGATTGGTTCGCATGCTGACAATTTTTGGTGGCCCACCATTGAAATCTGCAGCAATTTGCGGAATTGAACAGTCCTCATAAGTCATAGTTGGTCCCGTTTTTGCAGGATCTTTCTCCGGGCGCAACGATGTCGGAGATTTGATGTTTTACCAGGTTCCTGATATTCACGGTACACTCGTGAAATAGTCGAACGGGAAAATCCCCACTTCATCGCTACGTCGGAGAACTGTGTCCCATCACTCATGTGCCGGCTATTGCACTACGTTCAAACTCACTTAAATCTCGATAACCTGTCATTGTATCAGCAGTAGTCGATCTAACAACTGCGCCAGACACTTGTTGGTGTTACCGACCGCAGCGCCGTATTCTGCCTCTGAAAACGCATGCTTATACCAATTTCTTTGCCTCTTCAGTGTAGGTTGGTGACATTGATGCCGGATGTGAGGGTGCTATCGGTGGGTGGTTCCGCGACCACCTAGAAGACCTGGACAAAAATGTTGGATACAACCTGATTAATGATCCAGTCGTTATTAAAAATACCCATTTTTGGCAATTATTTGAAAACTGCTTGCTTGGAGGCAGTGAAAAATAAGACTTAGGGAGCACGAAGTAGGTGCCGGCCGGGGTGTCCGAGCGGTTCTAGGCGCTACAGTCTGGAACCGCGAGATCGCTACGGTCGCAGGTTCGAATCCTGCCTCGATCATGGATGTTTGTGATGTCCTTAGGTTAGTTAGCTGTAAGTAGTTCTAAGTTCTAGGGGACTGATGACCTCAGAAGTTAAGTCCCATAGTGTTCAGAGCCATTTGAACCATTTTTGAACGAAGTAAGTCCTGACTTGTTAACGAAATGTAACAGTCATTGACGTAATACTAAATGAATACTATGGTTACAGTATTGAACTTATGTAACTTTCTTGATGTTATATTGGTTTAGGCGGTTGTGCACAGTTAGTAACAGCAATTTAGTATCCCATTTTTATTGTTCTTGTAATTAAAAACCTGTGTGAAGTGGCACAGAGATCAGTAGTCCCTACATCCGCGAGGGATTGGCAAATCACACCAACGATCTATCTTGGAGATACCTGCCGCTGTCTGTGTACATTAGTTAATATGAGCGACAGACCTCATCACGACGATTAAAATAAAAAAAAGTAGAAAGAAAAAAGAAAAAGTAGTCAGACCGATTCCGACAGTCACAGCATACACCATGTGTCTCCCACCTGTTTGTAAATTTTATGAACTTGATATTACCTTTGCTATTAAAGATTTAAAAAATAATTGGCTCCGAAGGAGTGATTCCGGAATTTTTATATCTTCTAGTGTCAACTGTTAAATGTAGCAGTAAGTCAATATATCACGTCAGTAATATTACTTGTATTTTATTTTAATTTATTCCTATGTAACTTTTAAATTTTATCAGAGACCGTAATTGCTTTATTATCAAGATTATGTATTACGTAGTCCATACATAGGGCGCCACATAGCCAAACGATGTGTTCTCTGCAAAGTGTACATTCATTACGCAGTAATGCATAATGAACTGTGACAAGAGCCTGAACAACAGATGTAGACGTACTAGAGCATATATAACAACTCCTGAACACTAGTATGTGATTTAATATACAAGCGATATAGGCTATGTCATGAGTTGTAATTTTGTATACTATGCCGTGATTATATTTGTATTGCAAGCATTGATAATGTCTATTTAATAGGCGAAATCTAGATCTCTGTAATAAAGTTAGAACAGAAACAACGACTTAATGCTGCTCTGTACCATTTTGAAAGTTACATCATGGTCGTGGAGTCTTAATAGAACAGATTTGAGAAACTGTCTGAGATGAGAGCACCTCTACATCACACAGATAGTTCATATTGACATATGTCGTGTGTGGACGAACATTGTCCTGTTAAAAAAAGGCACCACGACACTGTCGCATAAAAGGTAACGCTTGACGACGCAGGGTGTCCTCGACATGGGGTCAAAGTTCCCTCAGTCACTACCACCCCCGGCTTGACTGGAAATGTTTATGTTGGGCTGTTTGGAGACGCTTTCCAGACATTCATGGACTTTATGTTCCTAAATGACGATAAAATTTTTGTGGATGACAATGCACCATGTCATGGGCCACAGTTATTCGCGATTGGTTTGGAGAATATTATGGACAATTCGAACGAATGATTTGACCACCAACGTCACCCGACATGAGTCCCATCGAAATTTACGGGACATAATCGAGAGGTCAGTTCGTGTACAAAATCCTTCACCGGCTACACTTTCGCAATTATGAACGTCTGTAGAGGCAGCATGTTTCAATATTTCAGCCAAGGCTTCCAACGACTTTTTGAGTGGATGCCACGTCGTTTCTGCACTACGCCGGCAAAAGGAGGTCCGATACCATAAGAAGAGGTATCCCAAGACTTTTGTCATCTCAGCGTAGTGTGTCCTGTGAGCTTATGTACTCCGCAAACCACTGTAGAGGGCTCAGTGGGAGGGTTACCCTTTCCATTGTCAGCGCATTGCTGTCCCAATTCCATTCACGTGGGCGTTGGGGGTAAAAAATGGCTCTAAGCACTATGGGACTTAACATCTGAGGTCATGAGTCCCCTAGAACTTAGAACTACTTAAACCTAACTAACCTGACATCACACACATCCATGACCGAGGCAGGATTCGAACCTGCGGCCGTAGCAGCAGCGCGGTTCCGGACTGAAGCGCGTAGAGCCGCTCGGCCACTGCGGCCGGCTGGAGGGAAAAAAGACTTTGTGCTTCAGTACGTACCATAATCTCTCCTATTTTATACTCGCGGTTCGTGCACGAGATATACGGCATTGGCTGCAGAACTATCGCGCACACACAGTCGCTCGAATGATGGTTTCCGGTACTGATTAATAATACTGGCTAATAATTCCTGCTGTGACCTTAATCAGCATATTTATCAATCCACGTCGTTGATCGGGTACAAATACGAAACATTTTAGCTTTTGTAAGCCAAAAGTTTCCCCCGAGAGTTGCGTACCACAGAGACGAGCTTCGAGCGTCCGCAGCAAGTTTCAATACGTGGCAGACGGAAAAGAAATAAAAGGGGTAAAAGAAAAAAAAAGACAATATCTACTCGAGCAGAGCGCGCGCAGCGAGATGTCGGCAGCGACCGAGGTATCAGCCGTGACAGAAAGCCCGACAGCCGGAAAATGCCAACCGCTCATTACCGTTCACATGCGCGCGCCATGCCCGCTCCCAACTTTTTCTCCGGCGCCTCCGCACCTCCGGGGCACGCGAGCTCTGAGTTGACGGGGCAAAAGTGACGTTTTAATTACGGGATCGCGACCGCAGAGAGGTATCGGATGAAGTCGGCCGCTACAGATGTAATTAGTTGCTCGACGGCGGCTGCGGCGGCGGCGGCGTCTGTGCGGTACCGAGAGGCGGCCGCCGTTTCCGGAACGCATCACGCAGAGCTCAGCTCTCCGCCGGGGGCCGCGAGCGACCTAGCAGGCCGAGATTAATCGCCCGCCATTAAAAACGCATTTGAGTCGGGGCTCGAACTGGCAGTCCGCTCGCGGCCGCCGGTAATGACACCGGGTACACACCGGTCGTGTAATGCTCCCCGAACCCTCTGCGGCAGGTGGATGGGGTCACTGGCGCCCAAGCCAATAGACGCACGACTTCACCTTCATCCCTGTATGTATGTTGTGTGTTAACCGGGGAGCTAGGAACGACGGAGAGGCTCCGTCCCCGCCGCAGCCGCAGTGGTCCACAACCCCAAGACGATTACCGCAGTCCACTTCACCCTTCCGCCGCCCCACACCTAGGGTTATAGTGCGGTTCGGCCCCCGATGGACCCCCAAGGGAACGTCTCACACCAGACGAGTGTAACCCCTATGCTTGCGTGGTAGTGTAATGGTGGTGTACGCGTACGTCGAGAACTTGTTTGCGCAGCAATCGCCGACACAGTGTAGCTGAGGCGGAATAAGGGTACCAGCCCGCATTCGCCGAGGCAGATGTAAAACCGCTTAAAAACTATCCACAGACTGGCCGGCTCACCGAACCTCGACACAAGTCCGCCGGGCGAATTCGTGCCGGGGACCAGGCGCTCCTTCCCGCTCCGGAAAGCCGTGCGTTAGACCGCTCGGCTAACCGCGCGGGCGCCTTCATCCTTAGTCGGGAAGGGGGCCACTTTTGGAATGCTGCTATTCACTAGTAAGTGAAGACGCACTACACTGACATTTTTCTCTTGTTACGTTTGTAAAAATTTATCTTAGCACATATGCTCGCTTTTACTCCAAAAGTGTTCTGTTTTCTACTGTGCGTGAGCCTGACTAAGCGAAGTAAAATAGGCTTCCCGTTTCGCGCAGCTCAGCCACATGGGCGGGTTAAGAGTAACCATCGACATCAGTCGCATACGGGCTTCGAGATAATCCAAAGACGACCGCTGAAATTTTGTGACGGACGGGGACTCGAACCCGGATTTACCGCTCATTGCGAGCGGTCGCCTTGACCGCCTAGACTATCCTAGCACGCTTCCCATCCAACGCAAATTTTCATCCCGTCGTACGCAGGTAGCATCTCTGTCCATTCTCCTTCTGCTGGTACTTCACCCTGATTACCATAGAAGTTCGGATATAACGAACATTCGCACTGAAATCATTGTAATAGCCGTTGAGCTCATAAACATGAAGATGTACACACGTATATATTCATAGAGTCTGTTCTGTCGGACATACAAAGCAGATGGCGGTAGTATCGCATACACAAGGTAAAAAAAAAGAAGGCAATTCAATAAGTTTCCTTTAATTTACGTTTATGGTCACAAACTTATTGTTAACATATTATTGGTTTCGGTCTACAATGACCATCATCAGATCTGTTCTATGAAAACAAAGTCATAATGTCCTGCAGCCATAGTGGCATCGTCAAATGTTAAATGTAAAATCAGCACCATTTGACGTAAATTAAAGGAAACTTATTGTATACACGAGTCACTGTTTTGTTTGCGACAGTGTCACAGCTTCTGAAAAGGCAGTGCATCGCCGGAGCTGTCGACTGTACTCGGGTGATTCATGTCAAATGGTTTCCAACATGTTTATGGCCGCACGACGGGAATAAACACACCGCGAACGCGGAACAATAGTTGCAGCTAGACGCTTGGGACATTCCATTTCTGAAATCGTTAGGGAATTCAAGATTCCCCGATCCAAAGCGTCAAGAGTGTGCCTAAAATACCAAATTTCAGGCATTACCTCTCACCACGGACAACGCAGTGGCCGGTGGCCTTCACTTAACAACTCTGAGCAGCGCCGTTTTTGCAGAGTTGTCAGTGTTAACGGACAAGAAATACCGCGTGAAATAATCGCAGAAATCGATGTGGGACGTACGACGAACGTGTCTGTTAAGGCAGTGCGATGAAATTTTGCGTTAATGGGCTACGGCAGCAGACGACTAACGCGAGTGCCTTTGCTAACAGCACGACATCACCTGCGGCGCCTCTCCTGGGATCGTGATTATATCGGTAGGACCCTAGACGACTGGAAGTGGCCTGATCAGATGAGTCCCAATTTTGTTGGTAAGAGCTGATGGTAGGATTCGAGTGTGGCGCAGACCCCACGGAACCATGGACCCACTTTGTCAAACAGGCACTGTGCAAGCTGGTGGTGGCTCCATAATGCTGTGGAATGAACTGGGTCATTTGATCCAACAGACCCGATCACTGACTGGAAATGGTTATGTTTGGCTGCATGGAGACCATTTGCAGCCATTCGTGAACTTCATGTCCCCAAATGACGGAATTTTTATGGATGACAATGCGACATATCTTTGGGCGACAGTTCTTCGTAAATGGTTTGAAGAACATTCTGGACAGTTGGAGCAAATGACTGAGTCACCCATCGAATATTTGTGGAACATAATGGAGAGGTCAGTTGGCGCACAAAGTGCTGCACCGGTAACACTTTCGCAATTATTGACGGCTACAGATGCAGCATGGCTCAATATCTTTTCAGAGGACTTTTAATTACTTGTTGAATCCATGCAATGTCGAGTTGCTGCACTTCACTGGGCAGAAGGATTCCCGACACGATAGTGGAAGGCATCCCATGATTTTTGTCATCTCAGTGTGTATATGAGTGTATATCCTGATGGGCAAAGCTAAAGGCCGAGCGTACCTGTATGGTTCCTGTAGCAACAGTGATGTCAGTGGCTTAAATTTGACTGTGGAGGCGAGGTAGACGGTAATTTCATTCCTGACTACTTCCGGTTTCAGTCACCAAACAGTAAAGCAGTGATTGTTGTGTGCTTCTCGTGCTGTATGTTTTAAATGCGAATCCTGGTTATGATATGATGTACGTTTTGTTACAAACACCATTTTCACGTTGTATCGAGCCTTATGTTACGAAATTCGTAATCACGTTCGATGGAAATGGATGAGAGATTTCACAATTCTTTGTTTGCCATACAATTTGAAGAACATCACTCGTGTTTTCCTTCATGTGCACTTGAAAACCTCCAAAATTTCTTTGGGCCTATCTTCTCGAAGATACAACGCCTAAAAAACGAATTCTCTACTTTTTATGCCGTCGAGAAGTACAGAAAGATTTCCACCGGAAATATGTTAGAAATGCTTAGTGAGGATAAGGAAATTTCTACGGATACTTGTTAACTGTTCTACCTTACACTGTCCATCTCTTCCACTACTGCACTTGTGGAATGAACATTTTCTTGCCTGAAGCTTGTAAAAACGAACGCAATTTTAGAAGAAGTTCTAGAGCAGTTAATAAAAGCACGGCCATTATATTAAGACATCAACGACAAGTTTGCAGCATTAAAGGACCGAAGGATTGATTTGTTTACAAGAAATAGATTAGTTCAGTTATTAAGATAAACTTTTGTAAATATAGCTTTTTTTGTTTCCTACTAGCTCTTCACCTAGCTTCCCAGACATGGGACGCCATTGATTTGTACATGGAGAAGGGTACCTTGTATTAATAATTCCCTATCTTGTTCCACTCGCAGATGGAGCGAGGGATAAAATGAGTGTCTATTGCTTCGTTAAAGCCATGATTTCCCTTATCTGGTCTTTGTGCTCTTTACGTGAAATGTATGATGGTGGAAGAGGAATCGTTTGGCGGAATCGTTCTGCAGACAGCTGCAAATGCGGTTCTTTGAATTTGCTCAATAATGTTTCATGCAAAGAACGTCGTCCTTCCATTTGAGTTCACAAAGCATCTCCATAATGCTCGCGGGTTGATCGAATCTACCGGTAACGAATCTAGCAGCATGTCTCCTAATTTCGTCCATGTCTTCCTTTAATCCGACCAGGTGGGCATGGCAAGCAGTCTAGCAGCACTCAAGAATATGTCGCAGTAGCTTTTTATCCGTGCTCTCCTCTAAAAGTGAGCTACACACCCGTAAAATTCTCCCAATAAACCAAAGTTGGCCATTCGCCATCCCTACTGCCCAACTCATGAAGGTTTGCAGCGCTACGCCTAAATATTTAATCGAAGTGATTGTTTTAAGCAGCATACTGCTAATGTTACATTCGAACCTTAGAGGAGTGAAACTTCCTGGCAGATGAAAACTGAGACTTCATTTCTGAACCTTTGCCTTTCGCGGGCAAGTGCTCTACCGACTTTTTTATAACATTGTTATAACTTTTCTTATTCCCTTTCCTAATTATAAAGGATCCTACAAAAAAGGGGTCTGTTTGGTACCATGCTTCATCGTTCTCTAAGTTACCATGAAGAGTAAACAAAATTGTATATATACATTTGTACCTTTTCTTCTTCTTACTTCGTATAGGCCAACTAAGGACCACGACATTCAACTATTGCGCTTGGATTGGGCTTTGAAGTTTTCCCAGTAGTTTCGCGTTCTCTGGCTGTGTTGTTCCTTCCTCTCCTGTGTCCTGGAACCTCTTTTGTCTAAGCTTCTTCCTGAGTATCGTCCGATCCTTCAACTTTGCTTCTGTTATTCCCAGTTCCTGAAGATCTTTCTCCACTTCCATCAACCATGGTGACTTGGTCTTCCTCTTTTTCCAGTAACAGAGAAGCTGGTTGGTCAATCTGGCACGATGCATCCTGTAAACGTGTCCATAAAATGCTAGACGTCTTTTCCTAACTACATCTCTGATACTTTCCCAGTACTCGTAGAGCCCTCGGTTGGCTTGCCTTTTAGAACTGTCGCTTCCTTGACTGGCCCCTGTATCTTCCTCATTATCTTTCTCTCCTGGATTTCGAGCTTTTCAGTCCCTTCCTATTGAGTATTAAACAATCTGAAGCTTATAAGGCTTCAGTACGGATGCCTGTCTGGTAGTGCTTCAGATTAGTGTTACGGGAGACATTTTTTATTATAAGTATACTTGGTCATCTGGTATGCCAGCTCTAGCTTATTGACTCGAGTTGATAGTGCTGTTCCTTCAAATAGATTAGGTTCCAGCCATTCTTCCAAGCGCTTAAACCTGTTGGTTTTCTTGATCTCTCCCTGGTCTAGATGCAGTGTACAAGGAGATTCACCTATGTTCGTGATGCACTGCGTTTTTTAAGGTGATAACTGAAGCCCAACCTTTGCTGCTTGCTGTCTGAGAACATTGAGTAGTTTCACTGAAATTTCTATTGAATCTGATAGAAGTTCTAGATTATCGGCAAATGCCAGGCAATCAACATTGAGCCCATTGTACTTATGTCCCAGAGAGATACCATTTGGAATCCCCTCTCGAGCTAACTCCTTCCGCCACTCTCTTATTACCTTTTCCAGGGCACAGTTGAAGAGGAGTGGTGACAGACCATCTCCCTCTCTTACTCCCGATTTGATTTCAAAACTTTCTGAGAGGGTTCTTCTGAATTTTACTCATGACCTGGTGTTGCTTAAAGTCTGTTGGATAAGGTTGTGGGTCTTCTCATCTAGCCCTAGTTCTTGCAGGATCTTCATGAGGGTAGGTCTATCAACTGAATCATATACCTTCTTGAAGTCAACGAAGATGACGACATACTTCTTACCACCCATTTCTACTTGTCGTAGCACCGACTGCAGGTTCAGTATCTGTTCAGTACAAGAGCGTTCTTTTCCAATCCTGCTTGGTATTCCCCTAGCTGTGGGTCCAGTTGAGGTTCGGCTCTGTTTAGTAAGGCCTTGGAAAAAATCTTGTATGTGACAGGTACCAATGAGATTCCTCGATAATTATTGATGTCAGTCAAGTCCCTTTCTTGTGTAAGAGATGAATCAAGGCAGAGGTCACTAGGTAATGTTTCAGTCTCCCAAATGGTTTTTAGGATTTCCGTTAACTTGATTACAGTCTTGTCTCCCACCTGCTTCCATAGAATGGCCACTATTGTGTCTTCTTCTGATGCTTTGTTGTTTTTCAAGGACTGGATGATTTCTATTACTTCTTCTTTCGTCGGTGGTTGCGAGTTTGGATGCTTGGTGCTGTCCTGGTAATCAAAGAATGTGTCAGGTGATTCACAGTTCAGGAGATTCTCGAAGTATATGGCTAGAAGATTGCAGTTGTCTATATCGTTGTAGGCTACCTTCCCATCTGATCCTCTGAAGTGGAGGCTAGGTGGACTGTAGTGGCTCAGCTTTCGTTTAAAACTTCTGTAGAAATTCCTGGTGTTTTTTTTTTCTTTTTTTTTTAAGTCGTCATTCAGTTGTGCCAATTGGTCTTTTGTGAACTGCCGGTTTACTTGTCTGATGGTTCTGGCAGTTAACTTTCGTTGTTCTATCAACTTGTCTGTGTTCTCTTGTGTCTTCTGCGAGTTCCACTTCAGCCAGACCATCTGTCTCAGCATCTCTGCTTCCTCACAGGTAGTTGACACCAGGCATGTTTCCACAGTTTCTGTAATGCTTCAATCTCTGTTGCAACTTTGACTATGTTTCTTCCTCAATTCATCACAATCTCTACTTTCGAGTGATTCCAGTTTCTCTGTGAATTGGTTGCAAATCGACAGTTTTTATGTATCAAACTTGGTAAGCTTGAGTGACTTGGTTCTCTTAGTGTTCCTAGGTGGAAATCAGCTTTATTTTGGAGAGGTAGTGGTAAGAGTCCAAGTTCGCTCCTCTCAGAACTTTTACATTGTGGATCTCTCTACGGGATTTCCTTGAGACGGCAACATGATCAATTTGAAATTCTCCCAAGACGTTGTTGGGTGATGCCCAGGTCATCTGCTTCTTTGGTAGTCTCTTGAAGGTCGACCAAGTGGAAAGCTTTTTGAGTGCCACAAGACGCTCTCCATTCCTATTGGAGAGTCAATGTGTCTATTTTGAGTAGAGAGTTGATGTTCAATGTGCCAAAGTAGTTCTGTTGTTTATATCTGTTTTTCTTGTTCGTAGTTCCAGGACGCTCCGATTCGTCCTCAAAGCATGTTGGTGTGGGCTTACCAGAATCCAAAGGCCCACTGACACCACCAAAGGCGGAGGTGCATCTGATACCAACTGTGGTAGTAACTTCCGTGAGTTTGTCCTCCGTGCTTTAGTTGAAGACTGTCTTGGGAAACCAGAGGTTTGATCCCCTGATCAGGTTGCTACAGAGGTTGTGACCTCCGGTAGTTTTATTTAGTATTTCCTCCTGTAGACTGGTTGCCTTTCCAGGATGAGGAGACCAATCTTCCCACAGTGGTTCTTCCACCCTCCTTGCCGTTGAGATGATGCCAATCATCTTCGTCCGCCTGCGAAGCCGTTGACCAGTTTTCGCCTGTAGCCTAGGCAGGGGCCCTTACAGGGAGCTACCAGTCGGGGCAGTTGGACCCTGCTTTTTTTAGGAGGTTGTTACTCCTTCCACTCTTACTTCCTCTACTCTTGCACTTAGAGGCCCCGGGTTTGCGACCGGTATAGCGGAGTTTGTACCTTTTATATATATAAAATCTGCTTTTTTTGTCCTTTTGTAGAACTTTCAAAAATGTACTAGTAATAAAACTGAATTTGTGTGATATAACATGTAAAATCACACAATGTAGGACCTGCTGCATAACAACAGTCAGCAGATCTTAGCTTGAGAAATAAATAAATAAATACCCCATTTTTGACACTTGAAACAAAAATATCTACTGCACACGCTGCGACATGGTAGCAGATTAAAAAAAGAAGTAGATTGAATTTCTTTTATTTCCGTCATTTTTGGTCCTTGGACTACCTGTTTCGGTCAGCAATTACCATCTTCAGAGTTTAAGACATGTTATAAAACAGATCTGAAGCTCTACCGAAACCGGTAGTCTAAGGACAAAACGTTTTGTGATAATTTGCGGAATTAGAAGAAATTCATTTTAATATCTGCTCCAACTCAGGTGTTGGTCTCAAACTACGCCTATCCCAATAGTTCTACTACACTGCGAAAGCAGAAAAAGAAAGAAGGGAAAGGGAAAAAAGAATGAAGAGAGAAAAAGTTCTTTTTTCCTCCGACTTGTGCAGTGAATTCCATGAAAGCGCGAGTAGCCCTGGAGAAATAATGCACGTGTTGGGGATCTTAGTATCAAAAAATCAGAAATAGTGCATCAGATCAACTGCTCATTGCCGGTCGCAGATATAATTCCAAAGGAATTTGGAAAAGTACTGCCTGACCATCGGATTACCGACAGTGACGCAACGATAATATTTTTCTCACCAGTAACAAAAGAATATCGAACTGCAATGGCACAGAACCGATTCACAGTGTGAGTCTTCGTCTGCCGTTGCTACACGTCATCCGGAAACAACATCGTTTGCGTTGTTTTTCGATCAGGAGCAGCGAATGTGAGGAAACCCAGAATTCGCTGGATCAAGTGCCAGACGTCTACTGCTGGACCACAAACGAAGCGATGTTCGTCCGTCTTCGGGACGTCGCACGTGGCGCAAAAGGAGGCGTCAGGGAGGTGAATCTGGTGGAGGCGAGAACAGTTCGGTTGTTTCTAGAATGAAATATTACCTTGCAGAGGACTGTGCGGTGATATAAAACTTCCTGTATACCGGACCGAAACTCGAACTCGAGACCTTTGCATTTCGCAGGTAAGTGCTCTACCGTGTGAGCGGACTGAGCTACCCAAGCACGACTCACGATTCCTCCCCACCGCTTTGTTTCCACTAGTGCATCGTCTGCTACCTTTTGAACTTCACAGAAGCTCTCCTGCGAAATCTGCAGGAGTAGAACTCTGGAAAGATAGGAGAGTGCGGATGTATGGCCTAGCCACAGCCCGGACGATGTCTCTAGAATGAAATTTCCAGTCTGTAGCGGAGTGATCACTGATATGAAACTTCCCAGCAGGTTAAAACTGTATGCAGGGCCAAGAGTCGAACTAGGAACCTTTACCTTTGTGGGGAAATGCTCCGGAAGGTAGGAGACGAGATACTGGTGGAAGTAAAGCTGTGAGGAGCGTTCGTGAGTCGTGCTTCAATAGCTCAGTTGGTAGAACACTTGCCCGCGAAAGGCAAAGGTCCTGATTTCGAGTCTCGGGCCAGCACGCAGTTTTAATCTGCCAGGAAGTTTCATATCAGCGCACACTCCGCTGCAAAGTTTTCATTGGAGGTTTAGTTTTCCTACTCATCCACTTTAGCTTACACTTTTCCTCATTCATTTCTCGATGTGCTTAAAATGCACGCCGGCCGGAGTGGCCAGGCGGTTCTAGGCGCTACGGTCTGGAACCACGCGACCGCTACGGTCGCAGGTTCGAATCCTGCCTCGGGCATGGATGTGTGTGATGTCCTTAGGTTAGTTAGGTTTAAGTAGTTCTAAGTTCTAGGGGACTAATGACCTCAGAAGTTAAGCCCCATAGTGTTCAGAGCCATTTCTTTAAAATGCACGAAGGCTCCAACTGGAAAAGACTCTCCCAATGCTCTGATTCGTCGGCACTGGCCAAGACCTCAGCATCTCCACAAGAGATTGATGTGTTGGCAAATGTGCCAACACCTTGTAGATAGAGGAGGCCGAAATGCACGCTATCCAACGCAGACGGGCGTGAATTCTGGAACAGGATCAGTAGTGAATTCTCATAAGAAAAGTATGCAGCTCCTCGAATACTTATCTTTTATTCCTTGTGTGAATACAGCATTCTTGATGAGACATTTCATACGATAACTATCAAACTATGTAAGGCTAATGGCGCCTTGCTAGGTCGTAGCCATGGACTTAGCTGAAGGCTATTCTAACTGTCTCTCGGCAAATGAGACAAAGGCTTCGTTAGTGTAGTCGCTAGCAAAGTCGTCGTACAACTGGGGCGAGTACTATATCGTATCTCGAGACCTGCCTTGTGGTGGCGCTCGGTCTGCGATCACACAGTGGCGACACGCGGGTCCGGCATGTACTAAATGGACCGCGGCCGATTTAAGCTACCACCTAGCAAGTGTGGTGTCTGGCGGTGACACCACAGAGATACGACAAGCGACTAACACATGGCATGCGGTTGTACGATTTACGAAAGACGCCCGTGTCATAGCGGCTACCTTTCCACAGGTTTCAGAAACCAACTGCTTACTTAATAGGCTCCATATATAAAACCACGGAAGCAGCTCACTTTAGTGTAGCAGTTTTTTACCGTTTCACATGCTTAGGAGGAAATAAATCAAAAATAAAAATTGCTTCGTAAGCACACGAAACAGTAAAAAAATTATTACACTAGGGTGAACTACAGGGATTGGACAAAAATGTGGGCCGGCCGCTGTGGCCGAGCGGTTCTAGGTGCTTCAGTCCGGAACCACGCTACTGCTACAGTCGCAGGTTCGAATCCTGCCTCAGGCATGGATGTGTGTGATGTCCTTAGGTTAATTAGGTTTAAGTAGTTCTAACTCTAGGGGACTGCTGACCTCAGATGTTAAGTGCCATTACGCTTAGTGCCATTTGAACCATTTGAACAAAAATGCGGAAACGCCGCGAGAAATCCATGCTTGAACATAAGTGCAGATGCCAGTCAAACCTGCAGGATGCGTTGTTGAATTTGACCACGAATGGCTCCTGTGCAGTGTCCTCTGTATGTTATAAGTGCCAGTCGTAGTCAGAATAACGTTCTGTGTGGTTATGAGTGCATTTTGTCGGAGATAAAATTCGAACGTAGACAAATAGTTGCTGCTCGTATGGTTAATGCTTCCATCAGCAAAGTGTGTGTGTTTGTTGAGTGTTCGTGGCAAACGGTCAGTGTGGTGCATTGTGACGAAAAATAAGAGGACTACACTTGCAAAAGTCACTGTAAAACTGAATGTCGCTGTCGCGATCCCTGGCTGCACCAAAACAACACGGATCGAGTTCCATATGCAAGGAATTGTAGGGCGAGCTTCAATTCCAAAACCACCGATCGCTGACGCAAACGCCCGTAACAGGAAAACGTGACGCCTAAATCATAAACCCTAGACTATGGAGCAATGGAAGAAAGTCAATCGGTCCATTGAGACTTGTTTCAGACTATTTCTAACGTCTGCTGAATTTTTGTCCCAAGAGTGAAACATGGCAGGGTTTCGGTGAAGATCTGGGCAGTCATGTCGTGGTATTGCATGGGTCCTATGGTTACTCTGCAAGGTAGCATTACTGCCAAGGGTAATGTGACCAGTTTGCTTGATCAGGCCTATCCCACGGTACAGTGTTTGTTCCCCAATTGGGAAGCTGTGTGGCAAGACGACAGGTCACGTGTTCACACAGCTCGCACCGTCCAGGAGTGGTTTTATGACCACGACGATGAATTGTCGCATCTCCCCTGGCCCCTACATTCACCAGTTCTGGATGTTATTTAGCCTTTGTGGGCTACTTTGGAGAGAAAGGTGCGTGCTCGGTGTTCACCTCCACCATCGCGACTTGAACTTGCCAATGTTTTGCAGGAAAAATTGTATAAAATTCCTTTGAAAACCGTACAGTGGCGGTATTTATCCATTTATAGGCCACTGGAAGCTGTTTTCAAGGCCAGTTGCATTTCTACACCATGTTACACATAGTAATGCGTTGTGTCTTCAGTGCTTCCATATTTTTGTCCATCCCCTGTATTTCTCTGGTTTCCGTGTACTACTTGGCGTATATGGACCTAATAAATAATTAATTGGTTTCTGGATCCTGCTGAACCGTGATTGCTGTGGCGCGAATGACTTTCATAAATCGCATAATCGCGTACTTCAACAAATGCTTGCCACCTATAAATAGAATCTTTCGTATAAAATGCAAACTTTCGCGGCCAGAAACGTAACAATTAAAAAATATTTTTGGCTGTTACGCCGCGGTCGGACGGATTTCACACTAAATCCAACGTTTCGTCGCCATCTGCGAACATTTTCAAGTGAAATTATAAAGAATGTAGCAACTAGTAGCGGAAACATAATTTATTTATCTAGTTGCAAATAGATTTCGACTGATATCAGTCATCATCGGTGCTAAAACAAATACAAGAGACAGGGCTTAAATAACAACTGCTATAACAAATGAAAAAATTGACAATAAAACATACCATAGTTACATCAATTACAACGTATACAGATGTCTGAAATTAAAATTCAAGTCATAACATACCATTTTTCTAAACGATACATACCATAAGTAGAAGTACTGTCCTTGGCAGATTTCTATCATGAAGTGACACATCACAGGTCAACACTACAACAAGACAACATGAGGTGGCGCCACGCTGCAATAAGCACCCTCTATGTAAAATACAAAAGTAATGTAAAATACAAGCAATAAGGAATACATCACATTACAAAGAAATTATACTGTGACGGTAATTGATAATGCCAATTTAAATAATTACAACAAGTGAAAATATCTGACCTTTATTTGTCAGATGATAATAACAAAGTAAATATACACGTTAAAACTACGAACGTCAAAATTGTAAGAAGAGATAAACTCGCTAAAAAAATGATTCCATCCACGCAAATTTAGGAAATGAAACTTATTTGTCATAATTACGAAACCGAATACTGGTATCAATGGCCATCTGCCGTTCCACGTACGAACTACAAGTGCATCATAATTTTTTGTAATAAAATATTAAAAATATTTGTTTTAACTTCTTTTTTGTTTTTTAGAACTAATTTCGATGTGTGCATTCAGAATTTTGTAGATGTCGGAGATATTAACCAGGATATTGAAATATCTTAAAGGACTGCAGCCACAAAACAAGCCCAAAAACAAACAAATACAATTGGAAGAAAATCAAAGTACTCTGAAATTATAAGTGCCACAAAAGTAGGCCTTGCAAAAATAAGTAAATAAGCAAATAGCAGATAAGGTGATTTCCATGGATGGATATATGTAAGTTGATCTAGTGATAGATGTGAAATTACTGGTTAGTTAATAAATTACTTTAATGAATCATATTGACTATTTTTTTTCTATTCCTTTATTTAGTCTACTTTAAAAAACTAATAGAAGATACAAACTAGGTGAAATTAGTTCAGACTAGGACGTACCAGTTCATCCTAAAGCATGGAAATTCTTAGGATAAACTGATTAAACCTAGACTAAACTTTTTTATCCTATCGGTAAGAGCATAAACGAGATCGACCTAGGCGAAACTAGTTCATCCTAAAATCGGGTTTGGCCGGTAAAAACTATATCAACGATGTAACCAGAACTTGGCTACATACAAGAAAGCATTTTAAAATTAACAATGTGGATGTCAGGACACTACTTTTTGCTGACGACCAAGTAATTTTTAGAATGAAAATGGCTAACAAGAAGCCGTCTTTAATTTAAATAAAGTAGCCGGAAAATAAATCTGAATGTCTCCATCACAAAAACGTCGATCGTATCTTTAAGACACCAGCCCATCCGAGTTAAGATTGGAATTGACAAGCACATGATAGAGAAAGTTAATACATTTAAGTATTTAGGGTGCAGTAAACAATGAAATACAAAAAGTTAGAGCTATTTCACTATTTCTCTGCAACATTATGCAGAACATTGGGAAGAAAGTCCACAGAGACGCTCTACTAAAGTTCTACAAGGTTGTGGCTGTACCTGCACTGCTCTATAGATGCGAAGTGAGATGAACGGAGAATAGAAGCAAGTGAAATGAATTACCTTAGACACGTAGCTGGATGTACTTCGATAAATAAAAAGAGAACATCCAAGATGAACTGAATTTGCAAAACATAATTAACATAATAAAACGATATCAGTTGGGATGGTAAGAACATATAGACTGTATGTCAGATGCAAGAATCACTAAAACCATAAAAAATATAAACAAGAAACAAAATATCTTTAGGAAGACCAATGAAGAGATTGCTTGACCAAGATTTAAGGACACGGAACGAACCAAAAGGTCCAACCCCTGATGTAGATACAGATGTTTGTAGTTCCACTCGCATGAATGCTTAAATATTGCACACTGTTCACATGAGTATAAGCCTAATCTGAAAGAAACACATGAGACTGCCTACCCTTTGTTAAAGCGGTTGCGACTAAACGACTGCCTGATAGACAATGGGCAAAGCCCCATATCAAAAGAAAAAACGTCAAGGAATGCTCAGAAACTTAATGAATGTGAATAAACGAAAGCTCACTGTGATATAAAGTCGTTGTGCTTTAAATGTGCTGAAGGCGCCACTTAATTAAATTCACCTAAGTTCTAATCACTGACTTCACTCGAAAGATTATAGCAAATGGAGGTCCAATATAACGCTAACTATGACAGTCGTGAAAAAGGACGGACAAATTTATTTTAGTTACAATATGTCTGACGCTCTGAATTTACTATTCAAGACACATACAGAGTTGACCCATCATCTAAGCCAGGGGCGAAAAACGAGTGTCGAAAATTGCGGGCAGCCACGTAGCGGGCACTCTGAGTTTCCTTGAGAGAGTGGAGAGGTCGCTTTTACCACAACTACAGACGTCTCCAAGCACTACATGATGAAAAATGTCAGTTTCACCAAACGTGCAAGATGATTTTTGGGGGTGTGCGACCTCGTTCTTAAGGGGTTTGCCATTTCCGGTTAGCTGAGACATTCTTTTCTCTTCTCTAAGCTCACACATAGGCACCCTTTTTCGTCACCTGTAGCAATGTTCCCAAGTAATGGGTCAGCAAAGATGTCGCTGAGGTTTTGTTGGTGTCGCTTGACACATGAATTCCGCTTGTACTAAATTTTTGCTTCTTACCCAGTGAATGCAAATGGTGTACGATGTTTGCGTAACCGCATTCCGTAGTTGGTGCCAATTCCCGCTTTGTTTGTCGAAGATTATTGTGAACCAACAGATTTAGCGGTTTTCACAAAAAAGTGTAGTCTTCCAAGGATTGTCTCACTAAACTAGCCGCATTTTCCTCCTCGGAAACCACAGAACCCATTTCTGCGCCGTCCTCTCAGCGAAAGCTTCGCCTCCGGTAAAAATTTTTCTCGTGGTTTCTGCAGCACTGGATCCTCGATTAAACTCGCAGCGGAGAATGTGTCGGAAGTGTTCACTTTTCTCTAATTGGCACTCCATACTGAACAGGCTTGAAATTGGCCACAACAGACTGTTGACAGCACATATGTTCCTATTCGCAGCAATCAAATTCCAGACTGAAGAAAACAATTCGACAACGAAGAAAACGAAGGCTTTACAATGTAATGGTGCCAAACCAATTAAGCACTGTAAAAACTTAAGTACTGACCTAATATTTTAATAGCTAAGTTAAACATCGACAATCTCTAATCTTGCGGCATCTTGCTTAGTGTGCGGGATACAGCTGCTCCAACTCGTTTATTGGAAACGTGTCGAAAGTTGCGTCGCGATGCAAAGGAAGAGTATCCAGCCTTCAGTAAAAACTGGAAAGACGGGTTATAAGAACATGTGAAGAAGGGACTTACATGGATTCTCTGCATGCAATGTGAGATATTAAAATTCCGGAGGGGGTTATATTGCAGCTGCCGGTGTGCGAGCGTGTAGGAGGCGTGCGCAATTGCCAGCCGGGCTCCGGGTTCCAGGTTCCAGGCTCCAGGCACCTGCCCGCGGCACAAAGGGCGTGTGCAGCACCGCCGCCGCCAGAGGCCGCCCCCGCGCCACCCCCGCAGCCGCCCCCGCCGCCCCCCGGCGACATCGATTTGCCGGCTTTGTGCCGCCCCTCTTTGTCCCCGAAACTCGCACCGTTCCTCTAGACGGCGGCGCGGGGGCGGGAGGCCCCACCGCTACCTCTGAGCGGAACTGCTCTCTTCCGCGATTACTGCACACTCTCTCCTCGCCGATCGTGAGGTGTGTGAACTTGCCGCCGAGTTAAGTAACTCGTTCCTCGCGGACTGACGCCACTGTTCCTCGACATAAATAGTAAGTAAATAACAGCACATAAACCCTTATTTTCTTGGCTGGCAACACAAACTGCAGTTGGTCTTTGACCTCACTAATCAGCCTCCCTCCTCTTCCGTCAATGCACACTACTGGCCATTAAAATTGCTACACCAAGAAGAAATGCAGATGATAAACGGGTATTCATTGGACAAATATATTATACTAGAACTTACATGTGATTACATTTTCACGCAATTTGGGTGCATAGATAATGAGAAATCAGTACCCAGAACAACCACCTCTGGCCGTAATAACCGCCTTGATACGCCTGGGCATTGAGTCAAACAGAGCTTGGATGGCGTGTACAGGTACAGTTGCCCAAGCAGCTTCAACACGATACCACAGTTAAACAGGAGTAGTGATTGGCGTATTGTGACAAGCCAGTTGTTCGGCCACCATTGACCAGACATTTCATTTGGTGAGAGATCTGGAGAATGTGCTGGCCAGGGCAAAAGTCGAACATTTTCTGTATCCAGAAAGGCCCGTCCAGGACCTGCAACATGCGGTCGTGCATTATCCTCCTGAAATGTAGGGTTTCGTAAGGATCGAATCAAGAGTAGAGCCACGGGTCGTAATACATCTGAAATGTAACGTCCACTGTTCAAAGTGCCGTCAATGCGAACAAGAGGTGACCGAGACGTGTAACCAATGGCAACCCATACCATCACGCCGGGTGATACGCCAGTATGGCGATGACGAATACACGCTTCCAATGTGCGTTCACCGCGATGTCGCCAAACACGGATGCGACCATCATGATGCTGTGAACAGAACCTGGATTCATCCGAAAAAATGACGTTTTGTCATTCGTGCACCCAGGTTCGTGGTTGAGTACACCATCGCAGGCGCTCCTGTCTGTGATGGTAACCGCAGCCATGTTCTCCGAGCTGATAGTCCAAGCTGCTGCAAACGTCGTCGAACTATTGGTGCAGATGGTTGTTGTCTTGCAAACGTCCCCATCTGTTGACTCAGGGGTCGAGACGTGGCTGCACGATCCGTTACAGCCATGCGGATAGGATGCCTGACATCTCGACTGCTAGTGATACGAGGCCGTTGGGATCCAGCACTGCGTTCCGTATTACCCTCCTCAACCCACCGATTCCATATTCTGCCAGCAGTCATTGGATCTCGACCAACGCGAGCAGCAATGTCGCGATGCGATAAACAGCAATCGCGATAGGCTACAATCCGACCTTTATCAAAGTCGGAAACGTGATGGTACGCATTTCTCCTCCTTACACGAGGCATCACAACAACGTTTCACCAGGCAACGCCGGTCAACTGCTGTTTGTGTTTGAGAAATTGGTTGGAAACTTTCCTCATGTCAGTACGTTGTAGGTGTCGCCACCGGCGCCAACTTTGTGTGAATGCTCTGAAAAGCTAATCATTTCCATATCACAGCATCTTTTTCCTGTCGGTAAAATTTCGCGTCTGTAGCACGTCACTTCGTGGTGTAGGAATTTTAATGGCCAGTAGTGTATTTTCCAGCTATATTTGGAGCCAAAAACGCTGGCGGTCGAGTTTGGGTTCGTTCTGCGAACCTACATCACGCATTCTCCGACAGGCAATGAGCGTTCAGTAATGCTCTGAGCGCTCTGCTGTGAATGTCGTACTCAAAGCGAGCATTAAACGTGATCGCAGCGAGTTATTTAGTAAAAATCTTTTTCCATTTGTTCCGAGTTATCATGACTGATGTTCTTGGGAAGCAACAAATTCCACAAGAGCAAGTGAGGCACATAATTTGCAGGATATACGCTTACATCAAGGTGCGTGCGCGTACCGCAACTGTCGCTTGGCATCAGCAAGAACGTGGTCTCCATCCGTTTCTCGGTCTGCACGAGCCTCCCTCGTTCGTCCATCGGACTATAGCTCTATGGTACTCATATCCCTTCTGATCGTCAATTCACATCAGCCGTGGCTTCCCTTGTCTGTTGCCTCTAATGCCTTCTTCGGCCACCTGCATGGTGATCTGGCCTTCTTGACGTACCTGTACCACTTCAGGCTCCCCTTTTTAATCACAACCACAGTGTCTAACGATTCGTACAACTCCTGCAATTCGAGGTTTTTATATAATCGTCTCCACCCTTCGCTGGTTTAAGAATCTCTCAAGACAGCATTCTCAAATATGAGATATTTTCTTTCTCTGTTCTGTTTTAGGGTATAGGTTTCTGCTCCATATGGGAAGACAGATTGTATTGCTGCCCCGTAGGTCCTAATCTTCGTGAATCTCGACAAAAACAAGGACCTCAGCAGCTTATATTGCAGCCTGTTTTCTGCTTGTATTCTTGCTGTTATTTCCCGGTCCATCTCATTCCTTTCATTGATTACTACCCCAAGAAATCTGAACTCTTTAAGCATTTTAAAGATTTCTACTATCCACATCTAAAAGACTGTCATCGTTCTCTCTGCTCACTAAGAGATATTCGGTCTGCTCCCATAGCCTCTTCCATTAACACTATGAAACAGAAAACTACATCACCCGCATATGACAGGGTTTTGGTCCTTCTACTCAGCCGAATTCCTGACTGCAGGCTTGGTACTTTGCTCAGTGCTCTTTTCAGAAACAAGCAAACAGATGGCGTCTCGGAGGGGGGGGGGGGGGGGGGGGAGGGAGGCAGTGTCCTTGTCGCACTCCAGTCCTCACCTCGACATTTTTCCATTCGGCTTCACTGTGCAAGTTTTCTCTCAATATAATACGTCCGTTAATACAATAAGACAGGCGCTATTAAAGAGGTGGGAATTTCGCAGACAAGCGTACAAAAGTACATAAAACTATTGTAAGATGGCTATAATTTCGCACCTTACAAACACTCATCTACATACTTTGCTGAGATTTACAACCATAATTAGGCATCATTTGATAGGTTGTACATCGTATATATAAATATTTAAAGAAGACGGACATAGTCACGTACAACTTGTAGATAGCAGTTAACGCTTACTGCATGAAAGCTGATGCTTTGTCTTTATTATCAAAACGGTCTAATGAATGATTGCCTGTACTAGCAGAGGTTGGAACGCCAGTGGAAATGAAACAGCAGGCCTAACTCAAGCCCTGGGTGGAAAATACTGTACAGGTGTGTTGGTCTGCTTTAGACAGGAAGTAGCCCAAGACGGACGGTCGGGGCACCTGAGCGCTGAAGCACAATACAGCGGCGACCGGCCTGGTCTGTAGTGGTTCTGGAAGGATAACTGGATAATACTTTGGAAACTCTGAAAATATTCGACGCCACAGGGAGGAACAAGGGAGCGTTACTTCGTAAATCACGTAGTCTTGATTATTTCCGAGGATTTTTACTCTGAGAAGTGTACCATTGTATGAACTCCTAAATAACGGGATAGGTATTTCCTCGCAAATTTTCCGTGCTGGACGACAAAAGACTAAAATATGGTTGGTTGGCGTTCGGAAGAATCTGTAGAGAGGGAGAATATTCCGTGCTTACGAGAATATGATTCGCCTCCTGCAGTTACGAAGGAAGGGAGTCGAGATTTGCTGGGAAGCCAGCAGTGGAGAGAATGAGGTCTTCTGTTTTGAGCGCCCGCGGTTGACAGTGGCTTAGTATCAACTTTTGTTGGTACAGACGGACTTGTTGTCTTTGCTCTCAGGAGATTTTATAGTTAGATCGGTTAGGCACTGTAATGTTGCGAACTATACGATTCTGGACTTCACCTCCGGGTAGGGAGTCGCCGTTCAGTACGCAGCGTTCAGTGACTGAGAGCACTTCCTCTGTCTATATTCATGTAGAGACGTTATCTGAATTCCGTCCTTGTGGCTGGGAGCTCGCCTTTCTTGTCTGTAGAACACAAAGAGGAGAAGACAGCATTAGATCATAATAGTCAGAGGACCGCCTTCTGCCGTCCTAGTGTTTGAAAGACTTTTTTATTTTGTGACTAGAGTATTTCGATCGTCGCAGACGTGTACGAGAAGCATCACTCCGACGCATCGGACGCAGTTCATATGGTGATATTGCTAATTTCTTGTGCTTATTAGGGCTATAAAGCTTAACAGCTGTGACCACGTTAAGTTTTATTTCCTCTGAGGTTGCACACCACTCTAGATCATCATTGAAAGTATTGTCTTCTAGTCTTTGTTATGTAGATGATGTCAGTCATCTCGCGTTATTTATAATAGATCGCATAGCAACAAAAAGGGGCAGATTTGAGCAACTGATCAGTAATATTAGTTAGGAAATTAATTTGTGTCTCTTTATATCCATTGGACATTGATATGTAAATATTTGTTATACATAAAAGGGGTTTTAATGTACAATATATGTGTAAGCAGAATCAACATTCATCTTTTTGTAGTTACTTGTTCCCTTAATCATTCATTTATGTAATTTATGTGTTAAAGAGGAACAAGGAGGAAATCGTACCACCATTAAGAGATCCTAAGATCTGCTTCAGGGGGTAGTCAGACAGAGCCAAATGTTCAGTTTCGCATTCAGTATTTTCCGTTGCGCACATTCATTTTTACACCTGCCTGGAGTAGCAACTTGGACTGTCAGAAAAACAATGTTAATCTGCCCCTTAAACGAAGACACCGGTCGCTTTGGAGCGCATCATTGCTTAGGACTGGTTCCAGAGGGTCATGTGGCCCTCTACCAAAGATGTGCGTCATATCAATGAAATGGAGTGTACGTGCCACTTTGTTGTACATAATCAGTTGGTTGTGTGGGTTGACGTGAAGACATAACAGAAAGGCAGGAAGGAGCTACCATGTTTGGACATGCCTCGACCACTCCAAGAATGAAGTTTCATGATTTGTTGGAATATCAGCAAACATTGTCCACCTTGTCAACGACGAATAGGGTACCGCTCGCGGAAAACTAAGCCGACACAAAAACCGAGGACGTAGAAAGATCCGGACAGGCAGGGCATGGAGGCGATTGTCACAGCTTGTCAAAGACAGCTGCCTTCAAATCTAACAGCAGTTGCTGCTGTCAGAGAATCTAGATCCATCTTGATCAGTTTCCTAGCGAACACTGCGAAGGGTGGACGTTTAAGGTCGAGTAGCTAACAAAAGGCCATTGCCCACAGTGGAACGTAAACCTGCTGACTTCAACGGGCGTATTTTTTTTTTATTTTTGTTTTTGTTTTTTCATCAGTCTTTTGACTGGTTTGATGCGGCCAACCACGAATTTCTCTCCTGTGCTAAACTCTTCATCTAAGAGTAGCACTCGCAAATTACGTCCTCATTTATTTGCTGGATATATTCCAATCCCTACCTTCCTCTACAATTTTTACCCTCTACAGCTCCCACTAGTACCATAGAAGTCATTTCTTCATGTCTTAGCAGATGTCCTATCATCCTGTCCCTTCTCCTTATCAGTGTTTTCCACATATTCCTTTCCTCTCCGATTCTGCGTAGAACCTCCTTATTCCTTACCTTATCAGTCCACCTAATTTTCAACATTCGTCTGTAGCACCACATCTCAAATGCTTCGATTCTCTTCTGTTCCCGTTCTCCCACAGTCCATGTTTCACTACCATACAATTCTGTACTACAGACGAATTTTCTAAGAAGTTTCTTCCTCAAATTAAGGCCTATGTTTGATACTAGTAGACTTCTTTTAATCAGGAATGCCATTTTCCCATTGCTAGTATGCTTTTGATATCCTCTTTACTACGTCCGTCATTGGTTATTTTACTGCCTAGGTAGCAGAATTCCTCAACTTCACGTACTTCGTGACCAACAATCCTGATATTAAGTTTCTCTCTGTTCTCATTTCTGCTACTTCTCATTACTTTCGTCTTTCTTCTATTTAGACTCTATCCATATTCCGTACTCATTAGATTGTTCATTCCATTCACCAGATCATGTGATTCTTTTTCACTTTCGCTCAGTGTAGCAATGTCATCAGTGAATCGTATCATTGATATCCTTTCACCTTGAATTTTAATTCCATTTCGAAACCTTTCTTTTATTTCCATCATTGCTTCTTCGATGTACAGTTTGAACAGTAGCGCTGAAAGACTACATACCTTTCTTACACCCTTTATAATCCGAGCACTTCGTTCTTGACCGTCCACTCTTATTATTCCCTCTTGGCTCTTGTATATATTGTATATATACAGCTTACCACTATTTTTCTCAGAATTTCCAACATCTTGCACCATTTCACATTGCCGATCGCTTTTTCCAGATCGACAAATCCTATGAACATGTCTTGATTTTTCTTTAGTATTGCTTCCATTATAAACCGCAACGTCAGAGTTGCCACTCTCGTGCCTTTACCTTTTCTAAAGCCAAACTAATCGTCATCTAGCACATCCTCAATTTTCCTTCCCCTTCTTCTGTATATTATTCTTGTCAGCAACTTGCATGCATGAGCTGTTAAGCTGATTGAGCGATAAGTGTCGCACTTGTCAGCGGCTTTAGAAATTCTGATGGAGTGTTATCTGTCCGTTCTGCCTTATTTGATCTTAAGTCCTCCAGCGGGCCTATCTTCACAGGAACTGGACAGCAGCTGAGTGTAGTATTGTGGCACCTCAGTTTCAAGTCGTTCAAGGCGTCAAGAGTACTGAGGGTACTATTAGACGTTTAACCCGGAATGCGTGTGTGGTGGGTGTAGATCAGGTCGGAGGTAGTCCCTGATGCTTCTGGTGAACATGAACGACGATGCTTACCTCGACATTCTCGGTCCATGTGTTATCCTTTTTCTATAGTTTCACGCTGAGTATTCACTGGAGGCTTTTGTTCAAGAAGACGACGACGCTGTTCACAGGGCTGCAAGTTTACGTCTCTGATTTGACGTACACTCCGGCCCCTATGGCTAATTGAGCGACCCGCTAAATCTCCAGATTTTAATTCCACAGAAAATATCTGTGACCTTTTGGAGCAGCGCGTGAATCGTAGCATGCAACGTATCCCATATTTTTTAGCTGTACGAGGTTTAATGGTTCAAATGGCTCTGAGCACTATGGGACTTAACTTCTTTGGTCATCAGTCCCCTAGAACTTAGAACTACTTAAACCTACCTAACCTAAGGACATCACACACATCCATGCCCGAGGCAGGATTCGAACCTGCGACCGTAGCGGTCGCGCGGTTCCAGGCTGTAGCGCCTAGAACCGCTCGGCCACCTCGGCCGGCACGAGGTTTAATCATCAGTGGTTCAACTGGATATGGCATACCAGAGAAATCTTGTAGGACAGTGGCGTTTCCTTCAGTCTTGCAGTGAGGTATTCAACTGAAAGTTTCTCAAAAGGATGATATTAAATAGCAGTTCACAATATGAATGAAGTCACATAAATTAACTATCGTGACAAGGAGGCAAGCCACTTTGTTGATGGACAAAATTTCTTTTCTCACAGGAACTTCCGTAGTTATAACTGAAACTTTACCTTTTGTGGTCCATCATCTCATCCATTTTCTTATAATCGGGGCTGTATCAATCCTGTGAATAGGCTGGTAGGCGTCATTTTTCGACAGAGGTAATCTATCAAACCCACAGAGCTCTCACGATAAAATGTTACTTACAACAAGGAAAATTATCAAATAAAATATCACTGGGACCTTTTAGCTTTCAATTGAAGAGCAGTTAACGAAAGAACACATATGATGTTCGGTCGGCCACCCCCGAATAATTTGCCTAACCTCTCCTATTTTGCTACTGTAACACATTCAAAACACAATACAAATCAGATATATCATAAGGAGACAGGACGGCGGTTCTTATTAAATAACTGAACTCGACTAATTACAGTGAAAAAGATGATTATTAAGGCAGCAAAAGCTCACATTACAGGAATCCAAAGTGGCAGTAAGAAGACAAGTGAAGAAGTCCCTATCATTTTTTTCCCTGGCGACATTACGTTATCATTCTCCTCAGAGCTTGAGGTTTCTCTAATCGTAATATTCATTGGGTTTGCAAAACTGTTCGTTGGTTTATTGACAAACATATTTTTCAGATGTATTAAGGAGTACTTTCTTGTTTTCACAGTAATGTATCATTTAAAATTAGTTAAATGAGTGGAAAAATAAAAATTAGAAACGCTTTAGACTGTTCATTCCATTCAACAGGTTCACTAGTTTTTCTTTACTTTCACTGAGGATTGCAATGAAACCAGCAAATCTTATCATTGATATATTTTCACCTCGAATTTTATTCCAATCCTGAATATTTCTTTTATGTCCGTCATTGCGTTTTTGCTGTATAGATCGAAAAGTAGTGGTGAAAGACATCATCCCTGTCTTGCCCTTTTTAATTCAAGCACTTCGTTCATGGTCTTCCATTCTTAACGTTCCCTATTCATTTTTGTGCTGTTTGTACGAGTATATCACCCGACTTTCCATAAAGCTTACATCTTTTGAGAATTTCGAACACTTTGTGCCATTTTACGTTGTGGTAAATATTATGAATGTGTGTTGATTTAACTGAAGTTTTGCATCCGTTATTAAACGCAAACTGCTTCTCTCATGAATTTACCTTTCCTAAAGTCAAATTTATCATCATCTAACAGACCCTTAGTTCTCTTTTCCATTCATCTGTATATTATTCTCGTCACATCTTATAAGCGTGTGATGTTAAGCTGATTGTGGGATAATTATCGCACTTATCTGTTCTTGCTATCTTCAGCATAGTGAGGATGATATTTTTCCGAAAGCCAGAGGATATGTCTCCAATCGCATAGGGTCTACAAACCAAATTGGATAGTCGTTTGGTTGGCATTTATGTAAAAGATTTCAGAAATTTCATAGCTATGCTATTATGCCTTCCACCTCATTGGGATACAAATTTGCCAAAGCTCTGGAAACCCTGACTCTAATACTGAACCCACTTTACCTTCGATATCGACTCCCATTTCTCCTTCTCTCAGGTGATCAGATAGTTACTCTTCCTCGTGCAGACCTCTTTCCAGCTATCCGCTCTTTCGTCTGCGTTTAACAGGGGAATTCTTCTCGAGGTCTTCATGTTAACCCCCTCACCTTCAGTTTCACAGAAGATTATTTTAATTTTTCTACACGCTGAATCAGTTTTTCCAACGACCACTTTTCTTTTTTTTTATTAAAAACAATTCTTCACATTTCCTGCAGCCATTTCCTCCTAGCTTCCTGTTTACGTCATCCTAATTAACTGTGTCTACTGGGTGGTCTTGGGTTTAAAAAAATGTAAACTAAATAATACGATTAATTTTATAAAGAACCGACAAGTTATGCCAAAGAAGAAGAGATAGAACTACAATCGACATGTTATTCCATGGACTTTTGCGCTTCTGTGCATGAACTATCTTTCCTTTGTCATTCGTATATCTTATCTGCTTGGATTCGGACCGAAGGGGACGTTCTTGTGTAAAGCTCATCTTGCTGTACCAGATAATAATGTAAGTTGTACTTAAAACCAGAAAAATGTAATGGTTATTTTGTCAAAAGAATTTGTGTATTCAGTCAATCAATTTGTAATCTGATACCTGGATTCTTTCTTCGTTGATCCATTATGGACCGTGGGACAACGGCTGGCATCTATTTCTTGATGCAATAATTTACCAACAGCCGTATGTATTGTAGAAATTTATTTCATGAACTTATGTGCAACCAGTTTCGGCATTACATTGATGCCATCTTCAGGCCCCACACGTCATTATCGTAAAATCACTACACACGGAAGGAGCCATATAACTGAATCCGTGAATCAAATCGTTATGCAACAGCTCTTGGTGGCCAGGCGACACAGACTCCTAAGTAGATATGGGTCTTAACAAAGAATTTTCATTGTTAGGCGCCATATTAGAAAATCTTTAACGTTTTTCTTTTAGTTCATCTACGAGACTTGCCATTGGTTAGGACAATTAACTTTCTTTCAGATCCTACGAGCCCAGCGGCCGCTGATAATAATTTAACAATTTTTGCTTACGGCTTTTCTTTATATAACGAGATAACATCCCAGTCAGAAAAGGTCTGGTCACAGGATTCCAGTTGCATTATAGGATTTCATTTGTAGATGCTACTCTTGTTATCTTATATTGGGCATTGGATTGGGTTGGGTTGATTTCGGGGGAAGAGACCAAACTGCGAGGTCATTGGTCTCATCAGATTAGGCAAGGATGGGGAAGGAATTCGGCCGTGCCCTTTCAAAGGAACCATCCCAGCATTTGCCTGAAGCGATTTAGGGAAATCACGGAAAACCTAAATCTGGATGGCCGGACCCGGGATTGAACCGTCGTCCTTCCGAATGCGAGTCCAGTGTGCTAACCACTGCGCCACCTCGCTCGGTATATTGGGGAATCGAGACGAAACCACTCATATTAAGTTACGTATTGCAGTAGTTTACATCGAACAGACTTGTGAAATATTCTCTGGTGCAATAAGCACACGAGTTCTCATGAGCCTTGAATAATATCTGTGGTGTTGGGTAAAGAAGGAAAGGACAATTAACTATCGACAATTACGTAACCACCCTGAGAACTGAGCTAGTTTATTAATTACTGATCTGTGTCGGGCTAACTTAAAAGATATTGCACTATTAAGAACATTCTTGTGGGTCATTTTCAGAGAGGTGTTTTCAACCGCTACTGTTGAGTCATTAAGAATACGATTACATTGGCTGACTGCCGTATATTTTTTAAACATCATTGTTTTTATATTTTTACGTTACACTAAGTGACTCACACTGCTGTATTCCTTTCTTTTCCTGAGCATTATATTCTTCTTTCATTCAACGATCAACTGAGGTATTAATTCTGTTAACCAAGGTTTCTTAGCAGTTGTCTTCCTTGTACCTACTGTTGTATTCATTATGGCAGTATCCGCAGCCGAAAAGAGCTCTAAACAAGCATCATCATTCCTTAGTAGTTCAGTATCCTGTTCGTATGGCACTGATTCTCTTGAACTTCAGCCTTCTCTTCGTTATTAGTGAACACCAGTCTCACAAGACTGGCGGTGGTAGCGCCTCTGTGAGGATGCAAATAGGGTTTGCGTTAAATACAAGCTGTAACGGTCGTTAGTTACCTTTGAGATTGGACGTGGTGAGTGTGATGTCAGTCAAGAATGCCTTTAAGGCGAAAAAGACGCCATTATCAACATCTCACTGAGTTTGAAAGAGGTCGCGTAACAGGGCTACGAAAGACTGCATGTTCCTTCTGCGATACTGCAGGAAGACTTGGCAGGAATGTAGCCACTGTACATGATTGCTGGCAACGGTGGTCACGAGAACATATGGTGGCAAGAGTACCGGGTTCCTGATGGCCACATGGCACTGTTAGAGGGATCAGGGAAGAGCATGGTGTTCGGCGTATGGCTCTGGCGCGTCGTATTACATCTCCAACAATATTCTCGGCAAAGAAAAATACACCATACACCTTTTCCCGTGAAACTGCACAAAACACATTCCATTTTGGAGAGTCTCTTTCATGTTGCACAACTTCATGTGACTGTTCTGTACCCGATGTTGTCGCATTCTGACGGTTCACCTTATCGTTTAAGTGGAATTTTGTCTCGTCACTAAACATTAAGCTTGGAAGAAACTGTCATTCTCAATCTTGCCAAGAGCTCCACAGGATGCTGTTTGTCACCTTCACGAAGATCTTGCAGTAGCTGAGTGAAAACGTCGAAGCAACACATGCCAGACGGACATCGGGGCACCTTGAGCTGTCGAGCTGCACGGCGAACGGATTTCTGCGGACTCCTTGTGATACTATGACGGATGCTTTAGGCATCTGTGTGAGACACTCGGCGACGGCCCGCCGATTTGCCTTTCGCTCAAACAACCTGTTTCTCGGAATTGTTCGTGACATCGTCTAATGCTCTATGCTACAGGAGGATCCACACCAAACCCAGTACGAAAGTCACGCTGAACAGTTATTAATGACCCTCACTGCGCAAAACGTAGAACACAAAACGCTTTCTGTTGTCCCGATACCATTTTTACTAGAACTGAAGTGGGTGCGCCCTGCCGCTACCTAGTGGGAACCAAGTAAGACTCGAGAGTTTGCTTTCTACAACAGTATGTTGCTCACGCACATACGTCAAAGAACATAATAGTTATATTTTTTTAAATCGGTTGTTTCTTTTTGATACACCCTGTATATAGACTGAGACTTTACATTTCCATTTTTAGATTTTCTAGTTTTCCTACCATATTCAGACTTCTGACAGTTCACGTTCCGACTCGTAGAATGTTAACCTTTCGTTGGTTATTCACTCTTCTTTTCGTGGTCACCTCCTCTTACAGTCCCGCCTGGGAGATCCGAATGGGGTACTAATATTGATTTCAGATTCATTTACCTTGTATAGCCTTTCTGTATTCCTTCCACCTTTCAGTTTTCCCTTCAATGCTAAGTATTGGCTTGTCATCTTCATATTCATACAGCTAGTTCTATTTTCTCCTAAAGTCTTTTTAATTTTCCTCTAAGCAGCATTTACCTTTCACCTAATTATACACGATTATACAGTCTTCTCTTTGTCCTCTAACCACTCATGCGTAAGTATTTTGCATTTTCTGTCTTTCTTATTTTTTTAGACGCGTGTATTCCATTTAGCCCACTTCATTTGTTGAAGTTTTATGTTTTTCGGTAGCTAGCATCTATATTTCTCCTAGTTACGTATGATTCTACAGCTTTCTATTAGTCCTCTAACTATTTCTGCTTAGCTATTTTGCATTGTTGCTGTTGTCGCGGTCTTCAGTACTGAGACTGGTTTGATGCAGCTCTCCATGATACCCTATCCTGTGCAAGTTTCTTCATTTCCCAGCACCTACTGCAGCCTACATCCTTCTGAATCTGCTTAGTATATGCATCTCTTGGTCTCCCTCTATGATTTTTACCCTCCACGCTGCACTCCATTGCTAAATTTGTGATCCCTTCATGCCTCAGAACATGTCCTACCAACTGGTCCCTTCTTCTAGTCAAGTTGTGCCACAAACTCCTCTTCTCCCCAATTCCATTCAGTACCTCCTCATTAGTTATGTGATCTACCCATCTAATCTTCAGTATTCTTCTGTAGCACCACATTTCGAAAGCTTCTATTCTCTTCTTGTCCAAACTATTTATCGTCCATGTTTCACTTCCATACATGGCTACACTCCATACAAATACTTTCAGAAACGACTTCCTGACACTTAAATCTTTACTCGATGTTAATAAATTTCTCTTCTTCAGAAACGCTTTCCTTGCCATTGCCAGTCTACATTTTATATCCTCTCTACTTCGACCATCATCAGTTATTTTGTTCCCCAAATAGCAAAACTCCTTTACTACTTTTAAGTGTCTCATTTCCTAATCTAATTCCCGGAGCATCACCCGACTTAATTCGACTACATTCCATTATCCTCGTTTTGCTTTTGTTTATGTTCATCTTATATTCTCCTTTCAAGACACTGTCCATTCCGTTCAACTGCTCTTCCAAGTCCTTTGCTGCCTCTGACAGAATTACAATGTCATCGACGAACCTCAAAGTTTTTATTTCTTCTCCATGGATTTTAATACCTACTCCGTATTTTTCTTTTGTTTCCTTTACTGCTTGCTCAATATACAGACTGAATAACATTGGGGAGAGGCTACAACCCTGTCTCACTCCCTTCCCAACCACTGCTTCCCTTTCATGTCCCTAGACTCTTATAACTGCCATCTGGTTTCTGTACAAATTGTAAATAGCCTTTCGCTCCCTGTATTTTACCCCTGCCACCTTTAGAATTTGGAAGAGAGTATTCCAGTCAACATTGTCAAAAGCTTTCTCTAAGGCTACAAATGCTAGAACGTAGGTTTGCCTTTCCTTAATCTTTCTTCTAAGATAAGTAGTAAGGTCAGTATTGCTTCACGTGTTCCAATATTTCTACGGAATCCAAACTAATCCTCCCCGAGGTCCGCTTCTACCAGTTTTCATTCGTCTGTACAGAATTCGCGTTAGTATTTTGCAGCTGTGACTTATTAAACTGACAGTTCGGTAATTTCCACATCCGTCAACACCTGCTTTCTTTTGGATTGGAATTATTATATTCTTCTTGAAGTCTGAGGGTACTTCGCCTGTCTCATACATCTTTCTCACCAGATGGTATAGTTTTGTCATGACTGGCTCACCCAAGGCCGTCATTAGTTTTAATGGAATGTTGTCTACTCCCAGGGCCTTGTTTCGGCTCAGGTCTTTCAATGCCCTGTCAAACTCTCACGCAGTATCGCAGCTCCCATTTCATCTTCATCTACATTCTCTTCCATTTCTACAATATTGTCCTCAAGTACATCGCCCTTGTATAGACTCTCTATATACTCCTTCCATCTTCCTGCTTTCCCTTCTTTGCTTAGAACTGGGTTTCCATCTGAGCTCTTGATATTCATACAAGTGGTTCTCTTTTCTCCAAAGGTCTCTTTAATTTTCCTGTAGGCTGTATCTATCTTACCCCTAGTGAGATAAGCCTCTACATCCTTACATTTGTCCTCTATCCATCCCTGCTTAGCTATTTTGCACTTCCTGTCGATCTCATTTTTGAGATGTTTGTATTCTTTTTTGCCTACTTCATTTACTTCATTTTTATATTTTCTCCTTTCATTAATTAAATTCAAAATTTCTTCTGTTAGCCAAGGATTTCTACTAGTCCTCGTCTTTTTACCTACTTGATCCTCTGCTGCCTTCACTACTTCATCCCTCAGAGCTACCCATTCTTCTTCTACTGTACTTCTTTCCCCCACTGCTGTCAATTGTTCCCTTATGCTCTCCCTGAAACTCTGTACAACCTCTGGTTTAGTCAGCTTATCCAGGTCCCATCTCCTTAAATTCCCACCTTTTTGCAGTTTCTTCAATTTTAATCTGCAGTTCATAACCAATAGATTGTGGTCAGAGTCCACATCTGCCCCTGGAAATATCTTACAATTTAAAACCTGGTTCCTAAATCTCTGTCTTACCATTATATAATCTATCTGATACCTTTTAGTATCTCCAGGATTCTTCCATGTATACAACCTTCTTTTACGATTCTTGAACTAAGTGTTAGCTATGATTATGTTATGCTCTGTGCAAAATTCTACCAGACGGCTTCCTCTTTCATTTCTTAGCCCCAATCCATATACACCCACTATGTTTCTTTCTCTCCCTTTTCCTACACTTGAATTCCAGTCACCCATTTTGCATTACCTATATTATTTTTTAGATGCTTGTATTCCCTTAAGCCTGCTTCATTTGTTGCATATTTATATTTTCTTCTTTCCTCAATTAAATTCAATATCCCCTATGTTGTCCAAAGATTTCTACTAGGTTTTTTCTTTTCACCTATTTGATCCTCTGCTGACTTCACCATTTCGTTTGTCAAAGGCAATCATTCGCCTTCTGCTGCATTCATTTCCCATGTTTCCGTCAATCGTTGCCTAATATTGCTTCTGAAACCCTCAATAATCACTGGCTCTTTCTATTTCTCCAAGTTCCATCACCATAATTTCGTACCTTTTTGCAATGTATTTAGTTTTATTCTGGAGTTCATACTCAAGAAAGTATGGTCAAAGGCCATAGCTTAAAAATCTCCTTCCGGAATCCCTGTCTTATAAAATCAATCCGGAACCTTCCACTGCGTCCAGAGGCAGGAAGTGCCTTACCCCAGGAAGAAAAATGAGTTTCACAAACATATCGAATCTTTTGGCGACTCAGACGAATTAATTCAATAGCGTTTTGAAGAAAGGAGAGGAACCTGTGTAGATTCTGATGTTTGGTTTGAGGCTTGCAGTAGGTTTATAAAAATGACATATATCGCCTGTCACTATTTCCCTTTCAGCAAATGAAAACAATTTGCCGTACTAATCTTCTGTTCCCTGGACCGTGGAGTCATCAGCCTTCATCGCCTACAGCAGGGGATTCTATTGCCTGGAATATCGATTAATGAAGGAGGCGGGGGCAAACCTACATATCGGCAACTGATAGTGAACTGAAATTAAATTAAATATATTCATGATAAATTCAAATAAATGGAATTTAGCCACGTTTCAGTTATGGGCTTTGTGGCGCGCTGCCATCTTGCTACAGGACAAGATGAATTTACATGAAAAATAATGTTCAGAACACGTTATTGCATTTCCACAATGCTTAGTTTCCTAAATAATCTGAAAGAATTGTATTCACTGCCAGTTATAATGATTTGTTATTACGATGTGTTCTCAGGTAGAATGTGCTCTGTATGTAGTAACACAATTTTTTATCCACATGAAGTGACATTACTGGAGTATGGCAGCTCTGCGCGTCCTTTGCGTAGGGTGTATTCCTCTGGCAGGTGAAAAACTGAAAAAGGACAAAAGCAAACGCTAAGGGGAATGTCGAATTATTAAGGAGAAGGGGAAGGAAGAAGAAGGTTTGGAGGACACTAAACTGAGAAGGAAATGAAGATGTTTGAAAGGAAATCATGAGGGGCTTCGGACTGAGGTTGTGTTGAACAACACTTGCGTAAGACTTACCTCTCCTGGTAGTTAACGCTTGTTTTTTGTTTTCAAGTTGCTCTTTACATCATATGAACCAACACATCTACGGTGTGAAGATTGTATTTGGATGTTTTGCTTGTTACTGATTGGCGCTGATCTGCAACAATGAAGAAGGGGTCGCATTATTATTGTAAGTTATGTGTCTTTGGGTTGTGTGTTGTGGCAATTTTTGGATTGTATCACACAAAAAATATTTGTCGAAATAAGATCTTGTACGTCATTGTAAAGTTGTATTGCTCACAAAATACATTGTAATTCTATCATAAACGTCTAAGGAGTTGTAGTATCAATTGAACTGAACTGGATAGTATCGTGAAGGGAGGTTATACCACGAATGTCAACAAAAGCAGTACAAAGGTAACGGAATGTGGTCAAATTAAATCACATTATGGTGAAGAAATGTGATAAGGAAATGGGATAGTAAAAATAGTATATGAGTTTTGTTATTTCGGCAACAAAGTAACTGATTGTGGTCGCAATAGAGCGATATTAAGTGCGGACTCGTCTTTGTAAACAGAATCTGTTGGGAAGTCTATTCTGAATGTATTTGTTTGGAACGTAGCCTCGTACGGAAGTGAAACTTAGACTATGAATAGTTCAGTAGAGAAGATAATAAAAGCACCTGAAATGTGGTGCCACAGAATAATACCTTACATGATAGAATGAATAATTGATGAATCGATTTGCGGAAGAAAGATATTTGTGGCACAACTTGACAAAAGGCTGGCTTCGACTGACAAGATGCAAACAGTGGCATCAAGAACTCGTCAGTTAGGCAATGTATGGAAGCGTGGGCGGCGTTAGGGTTTAGGGTGGCGGTGAGGTGAGGGGAGCAAGAATAGCATACCGATGCTAAGAGCATGTTTAAATGGATTTAAGTTGCAACAGTCATCCTTTTCAGACCACGTTGTTCAGTTTGAAGCCACCTAGGATGTTGTCATTTCGTGCATATGCACAACAGCTACATCCACACTTTACGTTTCACCCAGGCAGCCGCAGCTTTAAAATCTTCATATGTTTCAAGTCTGAGCTGTTAGACGAGTAAACGCAGGAGCCATTTTTGTGTGGGTGAACGAATGTCTTTGTTTTCAAACTGTAACTGTAATTGTTTCTGTAAGGCGGTTATACACTGTGTATTGCGATGATAATTAATTTATGAATTTATTTTCGTAATTATTGTGGTGGTTTCTCTTGAAACCGCTGCGGTTCTAAGAGAAACATGACTAGCTGTGAGAGGTTGTTACTACAGTCTGGAATCGCGCAACCGCTACGGTCGCAGGTTCGAATCCTGCCTCGGTGATGGATGTGTGTGATGTCCTTAGGTTAGTTAGGTTTAAGTAGTTCTAAGTTCTAGGGTACTGATGACCTCAGCAGTTAAGTCCCATAGTGCTCAGAGCCATTTGAACCATTTGAATAGGTTGTTACATTTCCGGTTTCACACGATGTTCTCTCGCAGAATAAAGGAAGAGGAAATTCTGGCGTACCTTTTGGAAAGGATTTCTTCTGTTGCCGACTCAGAGACTGACAGTAGCAGTGAAAGTGGGGACAATGTGTTAGCTGAAGAGAGTGATCTCGATCTGGAGGCAGTATGCTATAACAAATACTTTTCCTGACCAATCAGAAAGTCGTAGACGTCTCAGTATGACATCAGAACCATAAGCAAAAAATGTAAAACTGTTGTTCCAGTTGAAAAGCATACAACAGAAGCAAAGCACCTACCCATACATGGCACTTCAACCTACTGTGTATACTGTAGCACAAAGAAGGAACCTCACAGAATCAGATGGAAGCCTGCTCTCTCTCAAGTAGCTCTACTTCTGTGTGTAGAATGGATCTGTATTTTACCTTACCACAAAAAATAGTTACATTTCCTAAGAGATAGCTCCATTTAAAATCACCCCATATGTGTTCAATGAATGTATGTAAAACCTGTTTTTCACGTTTTTCTGTCTCAATGCATATCTAATAATCTATTTAAAAAAAGAAAATTCAATAAATCTAATTTTTAATATTTCGAGTCTGGGAGGTTTATGAAGAAATAATAAAGCTTGCACAGGACAGACTCGCGTGGAAAACTTCATCAAAACCAGTCTTCGGACTTAAGACAATAACTACAAAGAAACCCTGTGAGCTGCATCTTGTGATCTGTTGTCTCAAGTTTTATTGTTTATATCTGGCTTGCCTTTGTACTGGCTGCAGAAACACAACATACCCCAACGAAGCTTACACGGTTTATGAGCTCGCGCTTGGCACCTGGTCGTAGTGTGGGAGGAGCCACGGGCATTGCATTCTCCGTCAGCCATCTGCCCGCCACCCGACCTGAACAAGTGGCTGTTTAGGTCGGCCCGCACGCTTCTTGCCTGCGGCTATAACGGGGTATCCCGCCAGGCTGGGAATTACTTGTGATATGGCAGGGAGCAATATGATCGCGTGGAAGACTGCTGGGGCAAAGAACCGCATAGCTGAGTCTGCTGCGGGGTCCACTTATTACCGACCGAAAAAAAAGTTGCTGTCCCGCCCACCGAACCCCTCGCTAAATATTCATGTGGCATCGCCCTTGACCTCACAGCTGTCCCCCCATGCTGCTACGCGCCTTAGCTTCGTTCTCCGTCTATTATCCACCCCAGGGACTGATGAATCAGTCACACATAATATGTTTTGCGAACTACTTTGCCTTAGTCTGGCGATCAGTAACTAAGATCTGAAGCTGGTTAAAGATATCGTGAAACCATTCGTCATTTCTCTTAGTGTCTTTTCATGGACCTTGTGAGGTACCCCTTATTTGCTTATAAGAGCGCATTTTACTTTATTTCCAGTTTTGCTATTTCATATACGTGAAGTGAATGTATCAGCAATGCAATACGTACGGAGTAAGGAGAGAGCGGTAGGTTCCCACGCTAGATAGCAGAAGTAGTTGTCCATCTGGCGTTTTCAGAGCCAGTGGGATGAGGTGTCCATGCAGAAATCTCTGGTGACGTTAGCAAAGAGATATGCAGGGAAAGTACATTTATTCTGGCGTTAATCAAGTAGTTGTTATTCATAAATATTTACTAACAAAGTTGCATTTTGTCACTCGGATATTAGGAGGAGCCTTCGTGTCATAAATACTGTTGTCATGGTCTTCAGCCCTGAGACTGGCCTGATGCAGCCCTCCATGCTACTCTATCCTGTGCAAGTTTCTTCATCTCCCAGTACCTACTGCAACTTATATCCTTCTGAATCTGCTTAGTGTATTCATCTCTTGGTCTCCCTCTACGATTTTTACCATCCACGCTGCCCTCCAATACTAAATTGGTGATCCCTTGATGCCTTAGAACATGTCCTACCAACCGATCCCGTCTTCTAGTCAAGTTGTGCCACAAACTCCTCTTCTCCCCAATTCTGTTCAATACCTCCCCATTACTTATGTGACCTACCCATCTAATCTTCATCATTCTTCTTTAGCACCACATTTTGAAAGCTTCTATTCTTTTCTTGTCCAAACTATTTATCGTCCATGTTTCACTTCCATACATGGCTACACTCCATACAAATATTTTCAGAAACGACTTCCTGACACTTAAATCTATACTCGATGTTAACAAATTTCTCTTCTTCAGATACACTTTCCTTCCCCTGCCAGTCTACATTTTATATTTCTCTACTTCGACCATCATCAGTTATTTTGCTCCCCAAATAGCAAAATTCCTTTATTACTTTAAGTGTCTCGTTTCCTATCATATATATATATATATATATATATATATATATATATATATATATACTATCTTTCAATAATTTTATAATGCCAGGAAATGTTAATATTAATAAATGAAGGAATAACTTTGACACAAGCGAAGATGTACGATCATATACGAACTATACCGATTGTACGCTCAAGTTACAGACTGAGTGCCATCGTCGGCAGTCATCGATAGGATACCTTTCAGTCCAGCCATGCGGTAGACTATGTTCCAGTACTGTTAATAGTCAGCTTATTATCAGTGTGAATAAATTTATTTTACTGCATTTCTTAAATAAACGCATCATAATGGCATCGCATGTAAAAATTATTTGCACACAAAACTTCTTCGATTTTTATTACGTAAAACATACAGTAGTATTGCACTTTCAGAATCCGACGGCGCTGTTACGGCTCTGCAAGAGAACATAAGACTACGAGAGCTACTCCAAATAACAGGTAGGAAGAAATCCTACGCGTTGGCTTGCTAAGTCAGTCCAAGAGTGAACTGGCTTAAATCATCACAAAACTTGAGGTGGGGGGTGGGGGGGGGGGCGAAAGCGTGGCCCCTTATACCACCATCTACGGACTCACTAGCTAAACTGAAACACTTCTGAGGATTTAGGACGAATGGGGTTTCTTGCAATTTGTGGAAAGATTTGAGTTCATCGAATGAGTTTCTTTTTTCTATCTGTTCATGTCTGTTTCTTGTGGAGTTACAATTTATACTATCAATATTTATGCTGGTCTACTTATGTCTTCGGGACGGCGTTTACCGTTCTCCGGTGTTCCGGACCACGTTAATCGGGATCCCACGACTGCCACATGGATTGACTCCACACCGTCGTACGATTAGCAGAGAGAGTGTTGTGCCGGACGGAAGTATGCCGTATCGGCTCGTAGCGATTGCGGACTGTAGATCGTACCTCTGGTTCGTTTTCTCTCTGGTCGCCGCGTCTTCCGGATTTTTTTTAAAAAAAATTGGTGGTAAGATCTTATGGGACCAAACTACTTAGGTCATCGGTCCATAAGCCTACACACTACTTAATCTAACTTAAACGTACGCGATGGGCAACACACACACACCCATGCCCGAGGGAGGACTTGAACCTCCGACGGGGGGAGCCACACGGACCGTGTCAGGGTGCCCTAAATCGCGCGGCTCTTCCGGATTGAAATGTTTGTGAGGCAGGAGAGTGGTTGAACGGATAGTCGCCGGAAGACGAGGAGGAAGGAAATGGCTTGGAGCAAACGCGTGTTATCACGCGGCGGTGGTACGTGTCTTGGCTGATTCGCTCTGAGGGAACCGTAGCAATGGGAACACCTTCGGTTACGATTAGCTGATTCCGGCGCTCTGAGAGGGCACCTCTTTCCTGTTGACGGGCTGTGTTTTGTGATCTAGTTTGGCATTGAATGAACTGTGATAGAAGCCCGAACAACAGGGAAATGACGTACTAGGACACGTATTGAAACTATTAAATGTATTCATTCAGTATTGTATGAACTGTGACAGAAGCCCAAACAACAGGCGCCGAGCGGTTCTAGGCGCTCCAGTCCGGAACCGCGCTGCTGCTACGGTCGCAGATTCGAATCCTGCCTTGGGCATGGATGTGTGTGGTGTCCTTAGGTTAGTTAGGTTTAAGTAGTTCTAAGTCTAGGGGACTGATGACCTCAGATGTTAAGTCCCATAGTGCTTAGAGCCATTTGAACCATTCAAACCAAGAGGGGAATGACGTACTAGGACATGTATTGAAACTATGAAATAGTGCATTGATATTTGCTATTCACTAGCCAAAATCTAGATTTCCTTTAAAAAAGCCAGATTCGTGGAGTGCATTCCACATTCATAATGGAAGTTAACTTGATGAATGTTCCTCCTTGCCACATGGTGCCTAACATTATCACTGTCACCGTCTGTGCAAGCGGTGGAAATGCGACAGCGGTCGCAGGTACTGTTGGTGCTGCCATGAACAGACACCTCTTTTAATTGTTTCAGATTCCGATCTGGCCAGATCTATGAGTATACCGGGTACACTGCCTGAGAGCTGTGGAATTTTCCGTGTTGGCGCCCTTCGGTGTTGTAAGGTGAGCTTCCTTAACTGATTCTTGGAGTCTGATTGGGTCTGCTAGCTGTCATGTACTGGTATCGGGCCATTATATTATTAACAGAACCAGAACTCAAGATTTTTGTTTAAAAATCAATCAAACTATGTTTGTAGCTTGGTTATGCAAGTATACTTATTCTTGGTTCTCGCCAGTGTTTCAATTGTATTATTTTTGAAATTTTTAATTTAATATGTTAGTCGGCACCTGCCACGTGTTGTAACCTATTTCGGATTGCTTCTATTGTATTGTATTAAATCGGGGACCTAGAAACGACGGAGAGGCTTCGTCCCACCGTAGCCCTCAGTGGTTTACAACCCCATAACAGGCCACAGCACTCCACTCACCCCACTGCCGCCCCACACCGAACCCAGAGTTATTGTGCGGCTCTGCCCCCTGTGGGCAGCCCCCCTCCCACCCCCACCTCCCCCACCCCACCCCACGGAACGTCTCATACCAGACGAGTGTAACCCCAGATGTTTGTGTGGTAGAGTAATTATGGTGCACGCGTAGTTGGAAATGGTGTTGGCGCAGCAGACGCCGACACAGATCAGCTGAGGCGGAATAAGGGAAACCAGCCTGCATTCGCCGAGGTATATGGAAAACCGCCTTAAAAATCATATACAGCCTGGCCGGCACACCGGACCTCGACACTAACCCGCCGGGCGGATTCGTGCTGGGGACCAGCACGCCGCCTCGCTCGCGAAGTTTAGACTGCGAGATTTTGGATTGCTTGCTCAGGCAGCTATTTGCTGAAAGTGCGTTATTGTTCTAACTGACCTTTTGGTGTTCCTAGGCATCTCCTTATAGCAGGACGTTTATTTTACGAGCGCCCTGCTGTTACCTGATGGGTGAGGTACTATTTCTGCAGTCTATGCGTACAATTATCCCGGCTTGACAAGGGTGAGTTCACCAGCGGAACGACATTTCTGAACAACATTTGCGATTCGCCGCTGCCGTTACCCTGTGTGAAGCAGCTCCAAGGCACCGTGACTGCTGCTTTAAGTTTTTCTTCTCTGGTTCGCTGGGCCTAAGTCTTTTCAGAGTTTGCATAGATTTGTCTTTTAGCTTCGATCCATTCTGGTTCCGTGCCCTTTCTGTTTCTAGTTTTCCTTAGTCAACCGGACCATTTGCTGGACCTTGTGTCGCTTAAATTTGTCAGCTTTCTCAAAGGACAGTGTGAACTTTGATTTATAATTGAAAACCATTCTATTTGCTTGAACATATAAATTTTTTCAGACATTTTAAAAACTAAACTCCTCCCGTACACGCCACGAAGGCCCAACGGTACCAAGGGACCGATGACCTCGTAGTTTGGTTCCTTCTCCCGCCTTTAAACCAACCAACCAACACAACGGTACCGACCGGCCGCCGTGTTATCCTCAGCCCATAGGCGTCAATGGATGCGGATATGGAGGGGCATGTGGTCAGCACACCGCCCTCCCGGCCTTATGTCAGTTTACGAGACTGGAGCCGCTACGTCTCAATCAAGTAGCTCCCCAGTTTGCCTCACAAGGGCTGAGTGCACCTCGCTTGCGAACAGCGCTCGGCAGACGGGATGGTCACCCGTCCAAGTGCTAGCCCATCCCGACAGCGCTTAACTTCGGTGATCGGACGGGAACCGGTGTTACCATTGCGGCAAGGCCGTTGGCTTTCAAACATCTTACATGTACTAAATTTGTGCTAGTCTTTGTGACATTTGACCTTCAACAATTTTTTGCTTTAAATTTGTCAAGTCTCTTAAACGATCGTATTACACGTTGGGCCTGTAGTTCAAAACTATTGTTAGCGTGTTACCATTTTCCTATCATTATTTTAATATTTTTTAAAAGTTGTTCAATGGATGTCGTAAGCTAGAACCTAGCTCTTCCGTGAATTCCTGCTTCCTTGGCTCCCTGCAGCTCATGGACCTAGAGGGAGCGCCCAACTCGAGCAAAAATAATTTAGCCGGTGCGAGTCGGCAGGCAGTTGCCGTGAGGACGTGGATGCAGGTGCTGGATCCCGCAGACAGTACCCTAGTGGTCATAACATGCTGTGTACAGGTCCGTGCGGACCCATTTTCCAGGAACTGTGTGTACTTCGTCCTGTTTGCGCTGCCCCTGGTCTAGCGACAGCGTGAAGTCGGGCGTTTGGGCACAAGTGGCAGGGTCCAACTGTGGGAACTGACCATGAGGAGAGCTGCTTATTAACCGTTTCATGCTTCGAGTAGTAGCATTTCATTTCCTTGTGTGCGAACTTGTGTTCGCCGGTTGATCTGGTTGTATGTCAATTACCTTGTTCGGAGTGTGCTTTCCTAACTTCGGGGCCGTGTTCTACTTCTTTGAACTAAGGAAGTTGTTTTATGGAAACCTGTAGACCAATTTACTGTGCAAGATCAGTAGTAGACGTCAATGTGGTGCAGTACTAACTGGCGTATCGTATTCTTGTCGAACACGTGCTCATGCCGCTCATAGCTTTGCCGATAGCGGAATTTTTATCTAGCTGCCGTTCATTATTTCCACCGCTTGGCGTGGCTGTTGGTGCAGTAAATTTTAAACTGTTTGTAATTACTGTAATAGGGTGATACATCCTGTTTGGGAATCCTCCGCACGTGAAGAATAAGCAATGTTTATTTGCTAGAAACTAGTTGTTCAATACTAGGTCCGTTTCTAACTAATTTATTACCACTGTATAAAAAGAAAAGAAGATTTTGTTATTTCAGTCTGTTAATTTTAGTGGACAGCGATCTTGGACTGGAACTGTTTAAAAATCTTGTAATGGTTAAGGGTTATGAGTACTACTATCTCAGTCAGATGTTACTCTTCAAAATTTGCCTTTTAAATTGCTTAATTTTCGAGGGCTAGTGCTCTTATGGACTTAAGGTTACTGTTTCCTCTAAAAAAGGAGTTAGTTTGAGCAGCTATTTCTGTATTTCTTAGTAGCACCAAATCTGGTTGCTGCTTCATACTAAACCTACCTAAGTAATTGTGGAAGATTAGGTCTGTGATTATATTGATTAAAATTTACTGCTTTTAAAAATTGCTCTTTATATTTGTTGATTCATGTGAGCAAGTGCTCTTAACTGACTTTCAATTGTTAACTTTAGTGGTCTGGCGCTCTTAGCTCAAGTGCCCATTTGTATTTACTGACTATTCGTGCTCATTAGTTGCGGCGAACTATATAGGCAATTTCGTTGATTAATGGTTAATGTTTAAAAACTGTCTGTTGGTTGCTAAATTATGTGTGTGGGTCGGTACCTTTAGCCTGCCAGTCTGAGGTAGTTCTCGATGTTATACAAGTGCAAAACTATCTGCTGTCAAATTTAATTTGTTGGGCGTAATATACCACCGCAATGTTAATGTTCATCTTGAGGGCTATTTAAAGCTTGCTGATCTAAGAACTATAGTTTCTACTTTGAGTCATTTAACTAGTTCCAGTAGCTCTGTTCTTGAAACTATTGTTATTTGAAAGGGTAGTTTCCTATAAGTAAATTGTTCGTGTTTACTACCACTACATGGGTTACAAGTGTTCCTGTGTAACGATAAGCGCTGGCACGACGATGAAGAATGGAAGAGCACAGAAGGCTGAGAGACGACGTCAGCCAATAGTATGATGACTAGCACGACACCAAGACAGGAGTGGCATCTAGGCAAAGAAAATACACTCCTGGAAATTGAAATAAGAACACCGTGAATTCATTGTCCCAGGAAGGGGAAACTTTATTGACACATTCCTGGGGTCAGATACATCACATGATCACACTGACAGAATCACAGGCACATAGACACAGGCAACAGAGCATGCACAATGTCGGCACTAGTACAGTGTATATCCACCTTTCGCAGCAATGCGGGCTGCTATTATCCCATGGAGACGATCGTAGAGATGCTGGATGTAGTCCTGTGGAACGGCTTGCCATGCCATTTCCACCTGGCGCCTCAGTTGGACCAGCGTTCGTGCTGGACGTGCAGACCGCGTGAGACGACGCTTCATCCAGTCCCAAACATGCTCAATGGGGGACAGATCCGGAGATCTTGCTGGCCAAGGTAGTTGACTTACACCTTCTAGAGCACGTTGGGTGGCACGGGATACATGCGGACTTGCATTGTCCTGCTGGAACAGCAAGTTCCCTTGCCGGTCTAGGAATGGTAGAACGATGGGTTCGATGACGGTTTGGATGTACCGTGCACTATTCAGTGTCCCCTCGACGATCACCAGTGGTGTACGGCCAGTGTAGGAGATCGCTCCCCACACCATGATGCCGGGTGTTGGCCCTGTGTGCCTCGGTCGTATGCAGTCCTGATTGTGGTGCTCACCTGCACGGCGCCAAACACGCATACGACCATCATTGGCACCAAGGCAGAAGCGACTCTCATCGCTGAAGACGACACGTCTCCATTCGTCCCTCCATTCACGCCTGTCGCGACACCACTGGAGGCGGGCTGCACGATGTTGGGGCGTGAGCGGAAGACGGCCTAACGGTGTGCGGGACCGTAGCCCAGCTTCATGGAGACGGTTGCAAATGGTCCTCGCCGATACCCCAGGAACAACAGTGTCCCTAATTTGCTGGGAAGTGGCGGTGCGGTCCCCTACGGCACTGCGTAGGATCCTACGGTCTTGGCGTGCATCCGTGCGTCGCTGCGGTCCGGTCCCAGGTCGATGGGCACGTGCACCTTCCGCCGACCACTGGCGACAACATCGATGTACTGTGGAGACCTCACGCCCCACGTGTTGAGCAATTCGGCGGTACGTCCACCCGGCCTCCCGCATGCCCACTACACGGCCTCGCTCAAAGTCCGTCAACTGCACATACGGTTCACGTCCACGCTGTCGCGGCATGCTACCAGTGTTAAAGACTGCGATGGAGCTCCGTATGCCACGGCAAACTGGCTGACACTGACGGCGGCGGTGCACAAATGCTGCGCAGCTAGCGCCATTCGACGGCCAACACCGCGGTTCCTGGTGTGTCCGCTGTGCCGTGCGTGTGATCATTGCTTGTACAGCCCTCTCGCAGTGTCCGGAGCACGTATGGTGGGTCTGACACACCGGTGTCAATGTGTTCTTTTTTCCATTTCCAGGAGTGTATAAGCACCGCTCAGCCTGGCCTCGGCGGCAGTGGAAGAAGAGCCGTCACACAAACGCTACAGCAGTGACTTATGAATTGTTGTGTTTTGCTTGCATTGAAATTGTATATACCGAAGGACATTGATTATTTTGCATGTCGCCATTTGCCTACGACACATCTTTGTGAACACGCAAAGTATTGTCAATTTAAGTTACTGTAATTAATTCCATTAATGCGAAGGCTATTTAGAAAGTAGGGAACGTTTTGGCATTAAAAAAAAAAGCTACAAGAAATACATTTTATTATGTACATCTGAAAGAGCGACTGACATACTACTTTTCCATATACTCATCAAACACATTGAGGCACATATCATGGCGGTGGACAAGCTCGCATCGTCATCGAAGCGCTGCGTTGTAAACCAATTCTTCATCTTGGGAAACAAGTGGAAGTCGCTTGGTGCAAGATCGGGGCTGTAGGGTGGATGAGGGAAAATTTCCCATTTGAATGAATTAAGGAGTTCTTTAGTGCGGTTTTCTATGTGAGGTCGGGCACTGTCGTGCTAAAAACTAAATTTTGGAGTCAGCTTTCCTTGACGTTTATCTTGAACTGCTCTTCTAAGGCTGTGTAAAGTTTGAAAATATGTTTCAAATCTTATGGGACCTAACTGCTAAGGTCATGAGTCCCTAAGCTTACACACTGCTTAACCTAAATTATCCTAAGGACAAACACACACACCCCCGCCCGAGGGAGGACTCGAACCTCCGCCGGGACCAGCCGCACAGTCCATGACTGCAGCGCCTAAGACCGCTAGGCTAGTCCCGCGCGGCTGTAAAGTTTGACAGTACTGGGCAGAATTTATGGTTGCTCCTTGTTCGAGAAAATCAATAAGAAGCACACCTAGCCTATCCCAAAAACACTCTCGCCACCAAGTTTCTTACTGACAAGGTTTGCAAACATTTTCTTGTTTTTAAGGGGAACCTTATGCGCCCCCCTCCATGGACTCACAATTGACGTGTTTCATTCAAGTCTCGTCACCGGTTATGATTCGATCCAGTAATGAATCACCATGTTTGTAGTAGGCCTCCAGAAATGTCAACGTTGCCCACATTCGCTGCTCTTTATGGTGCTCTGTAAGCATTTTGGGCACCCATTGTGCACAAAATTTGTGGTAGCCTAGCTTTTGAGCGACAATTTCAAACAACAAAGTCCGTGAAACTAGTGGAAAAGAAAGCGAAAGCTCCGTTAGTGTGAAGCGACGCTTTTCAAGAATCGTTTCATCAACTTTAGAGACAAGATCGTCAGCCACATTGCTCGGTCGTCCACTCTTCTCTTCACCATGAACGTTGGTTCGGTCATTTTTAAGCCGAATGCACCATTTCCGGACGGAACGTTCACTCATTACGTTGTTTCCGTACACTTCGCACAGTTCACGATTAATTTCTATAGGTTTTAGGTGTTTTGCCAACAAAAACCGTATCACAGACCGCACCTCACAACTGTCGGGATTTTCGATTGCAGCGCACATTTCTAATTCCAATATCGAAAAAACCAGACGTGCAGACGCTGTCATGAATGGATGCCAACTGAGCTGCCGAGCATGCACATACCAAAATATACGCGATCGGCGCGCGCCTAGCGGCGACAGACGGAAACTTTCTCTACTTTCTGAATAGCCCTCGTATGATTTGCTTGAATTGTTGTCTAGCGATCCAAGAAAACAGCTTCCTAGGCACCCTATATTAGACGAGTAGACAGGATACTACATTGATGACGAGTTATAAGAAGAAACAAGTGCCTGGCGGCCACGAAATTTTCTTTTGTGTTTTGCTGCAGCCTTCTTTCTTTTCTTTTCAGGGGTGTTTACTTGCTTTAACAGTCTCTTATCGTATTCTTGCTAATCAGTGTTTTAGGTGGGCTTTGCAGAAATTTTCTTTGCTTATTATTCTTGTTTGCCTTCTCTGTTTCTGGCATTTGTCTCTTCCAACATGCCCACCCCCACCTATCCCACCCCCGGCTCAGGCGCCTCAGCTGCCAGCTTTAGATGCAACACGGTTAATGCAGATGTTTCAGTTTCAGAGCCAGCAAATATCCTCGCTTCTAAACAAGGTACAGCGGCTCCTGGCAAACCAAACTACTACCGTAGCACAAGCAACATCCCCACCAACTCGAAGTCCTATACCGCCTTTTCGCCAGTTTCATGAATAAGAAGAGGAATGGCTTCGAGTGGTTGCAATACTTTGAAGCCCCTTTAATTGCTCACAACGTACCAGGTACTGTGAAAAGCAATTAATTTCTCTCAACAGTTAGCAGCGATTAGGCTCCTGCAAAAACTGTTCCCTAACTCCATTCCAAGTCAACTTTCGTATGATCAGGTTTTACATTCGCTAACTACACTACTAGTCATTAAAATTGCTACACCACGAAGATGACGTGCTACAGACGCGAAGACAGGAAGAAGATGCTGTGATATGCAAATCATTAGCTTTTCAGAGCATTCACACAAGGTTGGCGCCGGTGGCGACACCTACAATGGGCTGACATGAGGAAAGTTTCCAACCGATTTCTCATACACAGACAGTATTTGACCGGCGTTGCCTGGTGAAACATTGTTGTGATGCCTCGTGTAAGGAGGAAAAATGCCTACCATCACGTTACCGACTTTCATGAAGGTCGGATTGTAGCCTATCGCGATTGCGGTTTATCATATCGCGACATTGCAGCTCATGTTGGTAGACATCCAATGACTGTTAGCAGAATATGGAATCGGTGGGTTCAGGAGGGTAATACGGAACGCCGTGCTGGATCCCAACGGCCTCGTATCACTAGCAGTCAAGATGACAGATATCTTATCTGTATGGCTGTAACGGATCGTGCAGGTACGCCTCAATCCCTGGGTCAACAGATGGGGACGTTTGCAAGACAACAACCATCTGCACGAACAGTTCGACGACGTTTTTGCAGTAGCATGGACTATCAGCTCAGAGACCATGGCTGCGGCTACCCACGACGCTGCATCACAGACAGGAGCGCTTGCGATGGTGTGCTCAATGACGAACCTGGGTGCACGAATGGCAAAACGTCATTTTTGTAGATGAATCCAGGTTCTGTCTACGGCATCATGATGTTCGCATCTGTGTTTCGCGACATCGCAGTGAACGCACATTGGAAGCGTGTATTCGTCATCGACATACTGGTGTATCTCCCGGCGTGATGGTATGGAATGTCGTTGGTTACACGTCTCGGTCACCTCTTGTTCGCATTGACGGCACTTTGAACAGTGGACGTTACATTTCAGATGTGTTACGACCCGTGGCTCTACCCTTCATTCGATCCCTGCGAAACCCTACATTTCAGCAGGATAATGCACGACCGCATATTGCAGGTCCTGTGCCGGCCTTTCTGGATACAGAAAATGTTCGTCTTTTGCCCTGGACAGCACATACTCCAGATCTCTCACCGATTAAAAACGTCTGGTCAATGCTGGCTGAGCAACTGGCTCGGCACAATACGCCAGTCACTACTCTTGATGAACTGTAGTATCGTGTTGAAGCTTCATGGGCAGCTGTAACTGTACACGCCATCCTCGCTCTGTTTGACTCAATGCTCAGGCGTATCAAGGCCGTAATTACGGCCAGAGGTGGTTGTTCTGGGTACTGATTTCTCAGGATCTATGCACCGAAATTGCGTGAAAATGTAATCACATGTCAGTTCAGGCATAATATATTTGTCCAGTGAATACCCGTTTATCATCTGCATTTCTTCTTGGTGTAGCAGTTTTTAATTGCCAGTAGTGTATAATGACCAACGAGTGAATGTCGTAGCAGCTAGATATCAATTCTTTAATTGTAAGAAACGGTCAGAACAAACTTTCGCGAGTAGGTAACAGATTTGCAGGGTATGACGCGGAAATGCAGATTCAAATGTGTCTGTGGTGCTTTATACTCAGGTGCAATGTTGCGTGATACGATTGTATACAATGTAACTGATGTCAAACTCAGAGAACAGATTCTAAAACATTGTGATCTATCATTTCAGTAGATAGTGCAAATACTAGATCAGTACGATTCAGGTGCCCTGTTGGACGATAAATTTGAGCAACCAGTAATTTGCCATGTTGAGTCCCTTGTTTACGACCAGCCCATTTGGCAGTGGCAGCTTACACTCTCCATGCTGCGTAAGCAACTCTCCACACCGAGTAAGCTACTCGCTAAACAGGCGGCTACACAGCGAGCTGAATTAAGTCATGCCCTAGGTGTTTACTCACGGCACAAACACCAAGACTGCTCCTCCTGACAAGCACAGTGTTACGCTTGTGGCAATAAAGGACATGTACAATCCCTCTGTTTGCAACGGAACAAACATAAGACTTCAGCCCACTCACAAAAATCTAGTCGCAAGGACCATGCCATTAATGCAGTATATTCAAAGTCTGCAACAGGCATTAGCAAAATTAGCAGGTGAGCAGTTTCCTCTATGCTACGCCAGTCTAACAAACTTTTTGTTCATTTCCTTCTTTGTGGGAAACGTGGGAAAATTCAGTTGGACACTGGTGCCTCTCTTACGTTGCTGAATCGTCACATGTATAAAATGTTAGGTTCCCCGTGCCTGTCTAAAACTAGCATGCACCTGATGGCTTATAATAGACAAGACATTCCCGTTCTCAGAAAATGTACTTTGTCTGCCATGCATCACACATATATGTGAACAGTGATTTTTACGGTGCTACAATCACACACACGATTGTGAAAACATATTTGAAATTGATTCATTTGATTTGTTTAGCTTTAACATTCAGGACAATCCGATGTCAATGTCTGCTTTCCATACAAAAGACAGTATCGCTAGCTTGCTGAAAGAATTCCTGGAACTCTTTTCTGAAGGTTTAGGCAAGGATAAAAATTTTGTTGCACATGTTACCCTGAAAGATAATGCTCAGCCGAAATTTTGCTGGGCTAGAACTGTTCCCATTGCATTACGGGACAAAGTCGCTGCTGAACTTAAAGAATTGCAAGATAGAAGAGCTGTTGCCCCCATACAAGGTTGTCAGTGGGCCAGTCTACTGGTTTTGCTCCCCAAACCTACAGGTCGCATTCATGTCTGTGTTGACATTAAGTCTACAGTCAATCAACAAATTGTGACTGATATATACCCCTTGCCATGCTCAGAAGGCCTGTAATTTTATAATGAATAAAACACTAAATTCGTGGTCTACATTTTCGTCCACTGTAAAATCTTTAATTTACTAAAAAATTGATTTTATGTATGGCAAGCAAACAGGAGGGGGTTTATAAAAATATTGTATCATCCAAGTTAAATTCCTGTTATCTTTCAACCCTTTCCTCTTCTTGTAGTATGAATTTTATTAATTCTGTTTTTGGGGGACTCTTACTAACATTAATATAAGAATATCCATGAACTTTATATTCTTTTTCTATTAGTTTTAATTCAACAACTTTCTTATAATCTAAATGCTTTGGGAATGGTTTTTAGCAATAATTTACAATTCTTTATTGTATCTATTAGTTCTTGTCTCTGTCAGTTATAGTATATTTTCTAACTTTAAAATTTTTGCAATAGCTCTAAGTTATTTTACATTTAACATCTCTATTTCCAAATCTTTATGATACACGAGTTTCTTCGAATCACTGTGGTTATGTCATACTTTATCGATAAGTTCCATTAAATTTTGTTTACATCTGTAAGAATAAACTGTTATATTTCAATCTTTTGCTATTTCACACAGTTCTAAATATTCCTTCCTTAAACATTCTGTGTTCTGTACTGCATATGTTTTATATATTTTGGAGAAGTTGTTATAACTATCAGCTAATATTCTTAAATTATTACCCATTTCTATCAAAACTTTTCCATTAAAAAGTTGAATTTTTGTATGGTGGACGAAAAGACAGATCCTTCATTTTATTAAAAAAGTTGAACATTGTGATAGCTGTGAATAACTGGCTACCTGGTAATTTGTTGATAAAAGTTAAATTTTTATGATTGGTCTGAATAGTGGGAGGTTAATTTAGAATGGGAAAATTACAACTCAATCTGATTGATAGTAATTATGTCATTAATTAAATTTTCCTGTATGTAGCCATCCAAAATATTAACATCATTATGCTAACAAATAATATTCAGTCTCTCTCTCATTCTTTGGTATAAATTTATTGCATTAGGATCATAATTAAGTCTTAATATTTCTTCAAAAATTTGTATGACTACCTTTTTTAATGTTCAATTACTCTTACAAACTTTTCTTTGTACTCTGATGATATAATAATTATATTTACAGTTATCATCGAATAATCTTAAAAGAAGAAAAGTTGGTCATAACTTTGATCGTTTGTTTGAGGAACCACCTGAGGTAATAATGTATCTATTTCTATGCTTCTTTGCTTTATTACATCTAAAGCCATATCAACTGTTTCTTCCAAATTTTTTATTTGTTTCTCATCCAATTTACTTATTTCTTGTAGATGTTTTAGTTGAGGTCTATAGGAATTCACCAATTTTTTCTAAACTTATATTCACCACGAATTGATAGTAAAACTTGTTTATAATGTAATCTTGGAATTTTTGAGCTTGTTTCATTTCTGGCTGCCTTAAAACACACTGAATTATATTTTACAATTTGTTGAGTGAATGAATCGTTCACCCAGATATCACTAGATATTTTACACTGTTTTTCTCTAAAATGATCATGAACTGCTTTCTGAGGATGAGTGAATTCCAGTATTTCAGCCATATCTTTAGCTTTAGATCAAGGATTGTTATTTTCACCAATTACTACCAAGACTTGATTGTTATTATATGCTAGCTTATTTTTACCAAGGTCTATGAATGACTCCATTTATATAGAATAGAAAATATTAGGTAAGGACAAATTAATATTCATGTCTGAAGGGTGTAACTCATGGCTAAACTTAAGCCCTTTATAATTTTTAGATTTATTAATAAAACATTTATCTAAAACTGCATCTGAGAACATTAGCCCTTTCAATTTTTCTAGGTGTATGTTATTCCAATAATGATGCATCCACATTCATAAATCGGTTAACTAATAAAAATGTGAATTATTTATTCAACCTCAAGGAAGATGAAATCTGTATTGTTTATGAATACTAAAATGACAACTAAAATGTTCGAATCATATCAATAATTTAAATTAAACTAATAAAGAACTGCATTCATAACAATGTGAAGTAGAGCAGATGATTGATAATTTTTACCCAAATATATACACAAAGGATAATTTACTTATTTGTAAAGAATGTAATAAAACTAGGGAAAAATAACTATACAAATAAGGATGTTAATTTCGAATATTTTACATCTAATTATTAGAATTATTTAAAACAGATTTCAAATGAAGATTATTCAAAAATATTACTGTTGATTAACAAAGATGAAGAACAACAAACTGAAGCTTCCTCAAAAAAGTTTTATTTGTCAAGAAGTTAAGATTCAGATCGTTTTTACTTGAGTCCTACAACTAGGGACAAACTCATGCATACATCCAAGATCTGTCAATGAGATGATAGGAATATGGTTCCAATGGCTCTGAGCACTATGGGACTTAACATCTATGGTCATCAGTCCTCTAGAACTTAGAACTACTTAAACCTAACTCACCTATGGACAGCACACAACACCCAGTCATCACGAGGCAGAGAAAATCCCTGACCCCACTGGGGTGATAGGAATAAATGAACAATACTGTGTAAATGTGGAAAAGAAATAATTAAGAGTTATCTTAAAAAATTTATAGACAAAGACACACACAATATTAACTGAAAATCAAATTTAACCATTTTTCAAAACATTTTTTACCTTAATAAGTGGATACCTTAGAAAGTTTAGTCACCCAATTTTGTGATATTCGTAGAAGAAATAATTTAACCAACTGCAGCAGATTGAAAAAATGTGAGTTAATTAATTTAATTACTTCACTTAATATACCAATTCCTACAAGAAATCTCACTAATTTAATAGTATCAGAACTAATGTTGGGGTTAAAAATCTTGGTATTAGAGGATACAGTAAATTAAAGAGATCAGTATTAATTCATTTAATTGTTTTGCCAGATTTTCCTTTTTATCAAGGATTATTATGAAAGACTAGATCAAGATCGAAAAATGTATCAAATATAAATTAGGTTTACAGATTTGATGATGAGGACTTTGAAAAAACTCAACCACTGGAACAAGAAAAAATGAGGCTTGATCAAATTCATCCATTCAGTAGCAAACTATTTGAAGAAGTTGAAGAACAATTTATTTGATAGTAAAGAAATGAAAATCTAGATTTAACAAAATATTTCAAGCTTGGTTTGCCGACTACAATATTGTTTTTAACAAAATATTAATAAACTTGGTACAGGTACTGAGAAAACAAATTATATAACGAAAGCATTTAACTCTGTGGTACAAGTAGCTAAAAAAGGAACTATCTTCAGAAAAGGAGATAAATTAAACATAACAGTTACAAACCCAAAACTGCATTATACAATTTCTACAGGTTGTATAACATCGAATAATACTCAACAAGCTGTTTTAGTTTTGTGTAATAAACTTGGATATATATTACCATCTGATAAACCTACTGATACTGCAAATACTTTATTAATATTCAAATGTTAGCAGTACCAAGAGGTGGTAGAGGATGTATAATAATAAATTTAACTGACCAAAAGATGTATTAATGGAATTAAAAGCGATGATAATATATGTTGTCCTAAAGCTATAATAGTTGCTTTAGCATATCACAGAAATATTATCTTAGGCAGAGAAATAACTGCTGCTGAAATTATGAAATTCAAAGAAGGTGATAAATACAAACCACAAAAAGAACTAACAACAATTTTATAGAATCAACTGAATGAATACAATGCTGAAGGATTTACTCTAGATGATATTAAAAATGTTGAAAAAGTATTGGATTTTCATAATAAACACTGTATGCACTGAAAATTTCAATTTGTTTATCTATGTCTTTTTCTGTATAAAAAAAAACACAACCATTTCGATGTAAGCAATGTACATAAAATTATGTACATTGTGCAAAGTCCAGAACATGAAACCACTGAAAATAACATATACCGTGAAACATATGAAGATACTTTTATAAGAAAGAATGGTTAAACAGTCACCCAGAAGATTGTGACACAGGTTATAAATGAGAAGAATGTGATATGTTTGATATAATAAGAACATAAATGAGGTTTTGAATTATGCAGAAACTGTAAATAAGAAACAGTAATTAAAAAATCATCAATGTTACATTCAATACAGATTAAAGACCGTGAAATTTGTGAAAGGAAAATTGCAGATTGTAAAGTCAAACATTGCTCAATATGTAGTAAAAATAGTTGTTACATTGGTGACAAATTTAAAAATTATTATGTTTTTGAATGTTCTCAATGCAATAATAAACTTAAAGGAAGAAATTTGTGTTGTAAACAAAGAAAGCGAAAGAGAATTCATTGTGCTTACAATGAAAAATATGTGTTTTTTAATATGAAGCTCAACAAGAAACAGAGACACATATTCCAAATCTCATGAATACTCAATTTCAATGGAGATATTGTTTACAGATTTAAGAAAAATGAGGAATTCTGTCATCGGCTGATGTCTAAAGAAAATAAAAGTTTGACATTCGTAGCTCATGCTAAAGGTTGTGATTCATAATTCATTCTGAAGTATTATGTTGAAAATAAAATAAAACCATATACTCAGAAACTCTATTAATGTTGCTGGAGATCGAACAGACTGGTCTAAAAATTATAGACAGTATCAGTTTTGTACAAGCATCACTTAGTAGTTTCCCAAAAACATTTCATTTGAAAGAATTTGGAAAGAATGTTTCTACATTTGTTCAATGCATGTGAAAATGCAAAATTACCTAGGACTGATTCCTGATCTCGACTGTTATAGTGTTGACACTATGTACCAAAAGCAAGAGAAGAATTTCTGAAATGGTATAATGAAAAAGTTAAAGAAAATTATATATTCAATATGAAAAAGTACTTACTGAATATTGTAATTCTGCTGTAGATGTTTTGAGAAGAGGTTGTTTGGAACTGAAAAAACAATTTCTAGAAATATTTAAATAACAACTGCTAGAATTTGTATGGCTACTCACAGATCTCAATATTTACCTGAAAAAACAATTGCTATATTGCATAAAGAACAAAAAGGAAATTATTATAAAGAATCTGTGAGTTGGCTAAAGAGTTTAAACAATAAAATATTTATCATCCAATTAATGGTGAGAATTAAAAATAGGTGGAACAAAAGTAGACAAATGTGATATATAAACAAATATTGTTTATCAGTACCTAGGTTGCTTTTGGCTTGAGTGTAAAAATTGTTTTAAAAAATTATAAAGAATAGATGCTACATATCATAAGACATTAAGTGCATTAAAAAGAAGTGCAGAAATATGAAATGCTGGATGCAGTCTGGTTGAGATGTGGGAATGTGATTGGATTAAATTACCTATGTATAAAAATCTAAAGAAATTACGTGAAATTGTTGAACCATCGAATCCAAGAGATATTTTTTTGGTGATCATATGAATACAATAAAATAAAGAGGTGAAGCAGATAGTGTTAACACAAAAATAAATTTACTGATATAAGTAGTATTTATCCTACCATACAATTTTATGATTTTTATCCTACATGTCATCCAATAAAAGTATATAAACCAGAACATTACAACAGTGAATGGATGGTTTAATAAAATGCTAAGTATTAGCACCTTGGTGTTTGTATCATTCAGTTTTACCAGTATGAATAAAGATTGATAGAATTTTTGTTTTGAGTCATTAGTCTTCTGACGGGTTTGATGTGGCCTGCCACAAATTCCTCTCCTGGGCCAACCTCTTCATCTCACTGTAATACTTGCAACGTACATCCTCAATTATTTTCTGGATGTATTCCAATTTCTGTCTTCTTCTATAGTTTTTGCCCTCTACAGTACCCTCTAGTACCATGGAACTCATTCCCTAATATCTTAACAGACATCCCATCATCCTGTCCCTTCTCCTTTTCTCCTTGTCATTTTCCCACATATTCCTTTCAATTCCGTGCAGGACCTCCTCATTCCTTACCTGATCAGTCCACTTAATTTTCAACATTTTTCTGTAGCAAAACATCTCAAATGCTCTGATTTTCTTCTGTTCTGATTTTCCCAAAGTCTATCTTTCACCACCATACAATGCTGTGCTCAAGATGTACATTCTCAGAAATTTCTTCCTCAAAGTGACTTCTATTTACCAGGAATGCCCTTTTCGCCATTGCTGGTCTACTTTGACATTCTCATTGCTCTGTACATGATTGGTTTATTTTCCTGCCTAGGTATCTCGTGACCATCGATCCTAATGATAATTTTCTCGCTTTTCTCATTTCTGCTACTTCTCATTACTTTTGTTTTTCTTCAATTTACTCTCAGTCCATGCTCTATACTCATTAGACATTTCATGCCATTCAGAATATCATGTAATTTTTCTTCACTTTCACTCAGAATAGCAATGTCATCAGCAAATTGTATCATTGATAGCCTTTCACCTTGAATTTTAATTCACTCCTAAACCTTTCTTTGATTTCTATTATTGCTTCTATCATGTACAGATTGAACAGTGGGGGCAAAAATCTTCTTTGCATATTGACTCTTCCTAACTAATCTCTTAAGCTTCAGCCTGCTCTTCATCACTACTACATTGTGAACTGAATGTATATCTGGTCCTGGGTATGCCTTACAACCTAATATCTTATTTTAGAATCTCTGTCTGACAATGATGTAATCTAACTGAGATCCAAAGAAGAAATGGTATTGACTTATATCTTGACAAAATAAAAGTAAATCCACAGAAATGAGCTGTTGTAGAGATATGTTTGAATTCATTATAGGGAAAATTTGGACAACATCAAAATATGAGTAAAGCTGAGTATATGAGAGAACTCCAAAGAATTTATGAAATACTGTTGGATGACCGATTAGATAATATTGATATAAATTTTATTACTGAAGAAATGGTTGAAATGAAGTACAATTTCAAGGATCATTATATTGAAAACAATACACATACAAATATTTTTATCACCACTTTTTTATGTCAAATGCAAGACTCAGAATATATTATATGATAGATAAACTTGGAGAAGGTGTTATATATTTTGATATAGACAGTGCAGTATACACTGATAATGGCAAAAATACTGTGGAAACAGGTTGAATGTTAGGAGAACGGATTGATGAATTAAGAGGTAATAAGTTGATTACAAACTGGGCTTTGACTGGACCAAAAAGTTATTATTATGAGAAAAATTATAAAAAACAGAGATGAAGGTGAAGGGATTCATGTTAAATTATAAGAATATTCAAAAGCTGCATTGTGAATCGATGATAAAAGTAATTGAAGATGAAGTAGAGGGAAAAATGTAACTAGAGTACAGTCAAATAACTAGAGATGTAAATACTAAAAATTTAATCAACAAGGCTCCTAAGAAAGAAGTCTTATTTCGGTTTAATAAAATAATTATTCAAAAAAATTATGATACAATATCATACTGCTATTAAAATTAATAATAAAACTTTATTATGTGTAAATGGAAGCCTTTTTGAAGAAGCTCAGCAACATTGTGAGTTGCAAGTAAAGGCTTTACATAGATTACCGATTGTGAATATTTATGTATCAGATATGGAGAAAAAATTTGTATGGAGCTTAATACTGAGTATAAGATTATTTTTCCAAATAAGTATTTCAAATTAATTACTAATGAGATTTTCATTATTTTGAAGAAGGTAACATTAAATTGAGATATGAAAGAATGAAGCGACTTAAAAGTAATGATAATGTATTTCATGATTTGGAATTTATTATTTGAATTACTTCAATTCATATTTAATCGAATAATCTCTTATTCGAGTTTAATTGATTTATCTTTGTTTTAAAACCCAAACTGTCCAGATTTTCAGATGGGTAAATTCTTACCCCATAGATTTTCTTGAAGTCCATTCCTCGATTAACATACAATTTTTAAATTAATTCAACTGCGTACAGTGTAACCAGAAAATAATGTGATATAAAATTATTAAGTGAGTATGTAAATATTAAATTAATTCGTCAAAAGCTTGTTCACGGAATACCTCCCCTCCCCCTCCCCCAGTGCATTCAACATGCCCACATACTGTTTGCATGGTTTCCATGCTAGAGACCTTTTATTCACTCACACTCTGTTACAGAGACTGCAGTCTAATAAACATTGTACCATGCCGCCACAGTTATAGTATGTGCTAAAAAGGGTTTCCATGTGCCTCAACGTATGCAGGTACACGCTGCAGCATGTTCTGTCTCACACATTCATATCAGCCAGGTTCCATATGAACAGTGTTAAAGGCAGCATGAATACACTGCATCAGTATTTCCACATCTGGAATGGGCTCTGTATACACAATACTTTTGAGATGGCCCCGTAACCACAAATCTTACGGGTTGGAATCTGGAGAACGAGCAGACCATGAAAATGGATCCCATCGTCCGATACATCGCCAGGGAAGGCACGATTGAGATGCGTCTGAACGTTAATGGTGAAACGGGCTGGAGCACCATCATGTAGCAGCCACATAACCCTTTGAATCATCAATGGCACTTCTTCCAGTAGCGGAGGCAAAGTCACCCGCAAGAAACGCCGTCCCAAAATATGGTCGCCAATTATCCCAGCCCACACATTCCGATTGCACCAATGCTGATGATTCGCTATCCCCACACCATGGGATTTCTGTGTACTACCCCACAGATGACTGTTATGGAAGTTGAAGATACCACTCAAGGTAAGGGTGGCCTCATTTGTGAACAGGATGGATGACACAAAAGGTGGAAGCGTGGTTGCCAGGATTACACTTGTATGATTTTCTCACGCAGTGGAACTCTGTGTGTCACATCTTTTCTGAGCACTTATATTACTCGTATTAATCTGAATGAATTAGGAATCAATTATGTGAATTCGCATTCAAATAGCCTTCCAGAGCAATTTTCTTTCCGACTCATTACATTTTAATAGGCGCATTATGCCGACCTTCACACAGCAGTTGAAATACGATAACTTGGTGTGAGACGTTCTCCTTGACTTAAAAAATTGTTAGAATCTTTAGATGTTTTTCATTGCATTAATATCAGGAAGAGTAGTAACCACTACGGATATATTACGCATTTATTTTCAGCAAAATATAAGAGCCGACCAAAAAGTTTCCGTTTAAGGGTGTTACTGCAGCGTAATAGGCAATATAGCGCAACTCCGATGCGAGTATATAAGCATCGACATGTAGGCAAGGGATTAGTGTGGCATTCGTATCTTCCTGACGTGCGTGCGGTAAATGTTTAAACGCGAACTAAGGAGGCGTTGTTACCAAATGTGTCCAATAAGGCCCAACGTGCTATCATTCTTTTCTTGGATGGCGAAGAACAAACATCGGCAGACATTCATCAGAGAATGAGGAATGTCTATGGGGTAAGATGTCCGCGAAAATCACCGTTGCGAAATGGTGTGCCAACTTTCGTTTTGTTGCTTCATGAAAAAGCACGTCCCCATATCACAAATTTCGTAACGTAGAAGTCACGCCAACTCAAGAGGGAGACATTCGAGCACCCACCCAACAGTCCTGATCTCTCCCCATGCGATTATCAAGCGTTTCCTCCCTTAAAAAAGGCGTTGAAAAGTGGAAGATTCCTGCCGGACGAAGATGTGTAGCTAGCAGCTACATACTTCTTCACGCAACAGTAAACGGCGCTTTAGCAAACGGGTACCCCCTACTTGTTGCGTAGGTGGGATGACCGCCTTAGTGCTCAGGCGATTTTTTCATTTTGGAGCGAAACTTTTTTATCGCCCTTACAAGTAGGTTTTGGTGTTGACGCAGCTGGCAGGTACACGTTTTATTATAAAGGAAATTTAGTTATCTGATGCCTTGTATCTGTGAATTATCATAACAGGTTATGTCCATATGTCAACTGCACTGCAAGGGCAATAACTTAACCGCTTTTCTTCTTCTCTCTGTGTGGAACTTCCTAAAACCGTCTACCAAAACTTCTAAAAAATAATTACCAAACGAACTCATTCCTAACTTAAACTCGTGTACTGTGCAGAACGCAGACTATACTGAATTCTACAAATGCTGTATTTAATATGATTTGCTCAACACTGTCTACAAACTGAAGCTAACTGTTTCCATCAAAACGCAGTGCTATCCTGCATGTATTTCCTGGCCCTAAACTATGTTTTCACTTACGTCGGGTCTTGACAAATGTTTTTGCAGGTTACTCGAAAGCAGCACACAGCATACAGCTGCAAATCAACATTAAAAAACTATGACTGAAAATTCTGTACCACAAAGTGCAATGTGTGTGTTTGTATATAATAAACTGAACGAAGGGTGGGCAATTTAACTGGTGGGAAATGACTTCCACAAAATTCAAATGAAGCTTTGTCTTCAAACGTAATGCTCTAAAAATCAACTGAATGTTTGCAGTTGCATTTCATAACGTGACTTTAAGAAATACGTTTAAGCAAGAAGAGTCTATCTTCCTATCAGAACAATCAATGGAACAGTCCTACTACCGGAGCTTCGTTAATACAGTCTCAATAACACAAAGCAGTGCTACATGCTTGCGCGCTTACGTCAATCTCTCAACATTCCAGAAAAACTCAGAAATAATCTCCTAGCTTCTCTCTCCATAAATGCATCAAAAACATTCATACGAGCACTCCAATCCCATCATTCTCATCTCACACTTATAAAGAAAATTCCCTGGCCGTTCTCCAAAATACGTCTGCTACTTAATGTTGCTCAACTTAGAAATGGAAATTTGTGGTAAGGACTTACGGAACCAAACTCCTGGGGTCATCGGTCCCTAAGTTTACACACTACTTAATCTAACTTAAATTAAATTACGCTAAGGACGACAGACAACCCATGCCGAGGGAGCACTCGAACCTCCGACGGGGGAAGCCTACATAAATAATTTAGCGGAAGGATGGGCATCAACTAGCGGTTGTTTGCTGATGATGCCGTGGTATACTGTAAGGTATCGAAGTTGAGTGACTGTGGGAAGATACAAGACGGCTTCGACAAAAAACTTCAAATAATAAGGTAATGAATAAGCAATCAAAGACTTTAAATCAACCCGACGAAAACAAATAAATCCAACAATAACACCACATTCCTAAAGATAACCAGAAATTATTAAACCTTAAACCCAAATAAGAAATAACCTTCATCACACGGAAAATACCGTAACCACCTAACGCAAGCCGCTGTGGCCGAGAGGTTCTAGGCGCTTCAGTCAGGAACCGCGCTGCTGCTACGGTCGCAGGTTCGAATCCTGCCTCGGGCATGGATGTGTGTGATGTCCTTATGTTAGTTAGGTTTAAGTAGTTATAAGTTCTAGGGGACTGATGACCATAGTGCTCAGAGCCATTTGAACCATAACCACCTAACTTTAACAAAACACCCGGAAGAATTGATGGCAGCTAGCTTTAAACGGAGAAAAATGTAAGTTAATGCGGATGTTTAGGAAGAGCAAATCTGCAGTGTCTGGGTACAGTATTACTAGTACCGTGCTTGACACAGTCAAATCGTTTAAGTATCTAGGTGTAACGTTGCAAACATATATGACGTTGAAAGAGCATGTGAGAACTGCCGTGGGGAAGTCGAATGGTCGATTTCGGTTTATTGGAAGAATTTTAGGAAGGACTGGTTCACCTGTAAAGGAAAAAATGGAGCGTTTGGCGTCATTGGCCGGGAGGCCCCTTACGGGGCAGGTCCGGCCGCCTTGGTGGAGGTCTTATTACATTCGACGCCACGTTGAGCGACCTGCGCACAGGATGGGGATGAAATGATGATGAAGACAACATAACACCCAGTCCCTGAGCAGAGAAAATCCCCAACCGAACCGGGAATCGAACCCGGGCCAGTAGGGCGGCAATCCGTCACACTGACCACTCAGCTATCGGGGCGGACACCTGTAAAGGAAACAGCATATAGGGCTCTGGTACGACCTATTCTTGTTACTGGTCCAGTGTTTTGGATCCGTACCAGGCCGGATTGAAGGAAGACGTCGAAGCAATTTAGAGGCGGGCTGCTAGATTTGTTAGCGGTGAGTTCGAAGAGTACGTAATTGTTTCAGAGGTGCTTGGGGACATTCTCTTAGAGAAACACTATTGAGAAAATTTTCAGAACCGGTGTTGGAAGCCGATTGCCGAAGGTTTCTACTGCCACCAACATACACTGCGCGCAGCACCACGAAGGTAAGATACGAGAAATTAGGGCCCGTACAAAGACACATAGACTGTCGTTTTTCTGTTTGCGATTGGAACAGGAAAGAAATTGAGAAATAGTGGTACAGGCTACCCTCCGCCACGCGCAGCGTACGGTGGCTTGCGGAGAATCTACGTAGATGTAGATGTAGATTAACTTCACTCTAACTGCTCCATCTCTTTCGTCCTGTCACCGTCCATTCATTTCCGTCATTAGCAATGAGACAGAAATGCTACATTTCCAAAGAATGAGTGAACTGTGTTTACTACGTATTTTTCACATAATAATATATATTGTGTGATACTTTTCTGTTTAGAATGTGTCTGTACCTTTGGATACACAGTAATCTGACGAAACAAGAATTGAGAAAAGAGTGGGAGGGAGTGTGAGAGAAAGGTGAGAGTATATATATATATATAGAGAGAGAGAGAGAGAGAGAGAGAGAGGGAGAGAGAGAGAGAGGGAGAGAGAGAGAGAGAGACGTGAGTGCAGTTGAACAATAACATAATCTGATGTGTAAATGGTTAGTTTTATGTTCTTGTATTTTTGTTTCTGAGGTGTATATCAGCCAGCACACTTCTTTATAAAATAACATGACCCGTGTCGTAGCAAAAATTGTTTTCTAGGAGCAATAAATGAAATAATAACAAGGTGCTTAGAAAACTATTCTTCCGTAGTAACAGTTTGGTCCTTCTCAAATTCACCCATTTGATGGTTTAGGGCGTAATTATCGCTCTGGCTGAAAACGAGAAAGACCTATCGTCGAAATCACATTTCTTCTCATTAACGCTGCGAGGGGGAGAAAAAAAAAGCACAGAAGTATTCCAGCATCCACCATCGGCGTAACTTCGTCTACGTCGGCACAAAACGAGAGCGTTTGAAAAAAAGAAAGAGAAGGAAAATCAACTTTCTAGGGAATTTCCGAGGGCGAATGGCGGAACAAAGAAATTCAATTAAACGGCGGTAATTAATTTTATTTCGACGGCCCAGGTGAATTAGTGGCCGAGTCCGGAGGTGGAAGCAGCGGCTGCACCCCGGGCCATACTGGCGGCGAAGCCGTCGCACCGCCCCCGTGGCTGACGTCAAAAAACACGCCGGCCAGCAGCGGTGGCGCCGGAGCTTTGCGGGGCGGCCGCTCACGCACAGTGGCGCTGTAGTCGCCCGCGCTGTCACGGAATAATAATAATGAAAAAAGAAATCGCGCAGGACGGGCGCAGGCCTCGCGCGTGTGTCGTAGGCTGGCACCGGTACTGCGGCGGCGGCAAAATATTTTTACTCTCGCTAAAAAATTTGTCAGGCAACGAGCACTTTGTGGCCCGTTATCCAAGTGGAGCGGAGTGCGTTGTGACTGGTGTCCCTGGTGACTTGTCACGATGGCTGCAGGCGTAGCCCAAAACTGTCCAGCTGGGTAATTCCAGGTTTAAATTTATTTTGACACTGCGCAACTTGTATTAACAGCGGCAGTGGACCTACTGCGCTTAGCAGTTCGCCCGAACCTTTCATGAGCGAAAAAGACAATTTACATTCTAAGCTTTTGCAGGTGGAAAATACACGACACAGCTAGAATATTACAACACCTTGAAGAATATGGTAAAAACCATTAAGTGTGTGAGACCTACACGAAGAACTGATTAAAATACACTACTGGCCATTAAAATTGCTACACCACGAAGATGACGTGCTACAGGCGCGAAATTTGACCGACAGGAAGAAGATGTTATGATATGCAAATGGTTAGCTTTTTAGAGCATTCACACAAGGTGTAAGTAGGCCGTTTAGGTTTTCATATTGGTAACGCCACGTAGCGCTCTATATGAAAATCACTGACTGTGCTGTGTGCAGTCTGAGGCTGGTCGGCATTGTTGCAATATTCGCCATTGTAGCGTTGCGCAGTTGGAGGTCAGCCGCCAGCAGTGGTGGATGTGGGGAGAGAAATGGCGGCGTTTTGAGAGCGGATGATCTGGACGTGTGTCCATCAGAAACAGTACATTTGTAAGAATGGATGTCATGACCTGCTCTCTCTCTCTCTCTCTCTCTCTCTCTCTCTATATATATATATATATATATATATATATATATATATATATATATATATTATGACTTTTGAACACTATTAAGGTAAATACATTGTTTGTTCTCTATCAAAATCTTTCATTTGCTAACTATGCCTATCAGTAGTTAGTGCCTTCAGTAGTTTGAATCTTTTGTTTAGCTGGCAGTAGTGGCGCTCGCTGTATTGCAGTAGTTCGGGTAACGAAGATTTTTGTGAGGTAATTGATTTGTGAAAGGTATAGGTTAATGTTAGTCAGGGCCATTCTTTTGTAGGGATTATTGAAAGTCAGATTGCGTTGAGCTAAAAATATTGTGTGTCAGTTTAGTGTTGATCAGAATAAGTAAAGAGAGTAATGTCTGAGTACGTTCAGTTTTGCTCAGCTGTTTGAAAAGCAAATAATGTAAGAGGTTTATCAACACAGTCATTTCAATAATTTTTCTAAGGGGACACCTACAATGTGCTGACATGAGGAAAGTTTCCAACCGATTTCTCATACACAAACAACAGTTGAACGGCGTAGCCTGGTGAAACGTAGTTGTGATGTCTCGTGTAAGGAGCAGAAATGCCTACCATCACGTTTCCGCCTTTGGTAAAGGTCGAATAGTAGCCTATCGCGATTGCGGTTTATCGTATCGCGACATCGCTGCTCGCGTTGGTCGAGATCCAATGACTGTTAGCAGAATATGGAGTCGGTGGGTTCAGGAGGGTAATACGGAACGCCGTGATGGATCCCAACGGATTCGTATCACTAGCAGTCGAGATGACAGGCATGTTATCTGCATGGCTGTAATGGATCGTGCAGCCACGTCTCGATCCCTGAGTCAACAGATGGGGACGTTTGCAAGACAACAACCATCTCCACGAATAGTTCGACGACGTTTGCAGCAGCATGGACTTTCAGCTCGGTGACCATGGCTGCGGTTACCCTTGACGCTGCAGCACAGACAGGAGTGCCTGCGATGGTGTACTCAACGGCGAACCTGGGTGCACGAATGGCAAAACGTCATTTTTTCGGATGAATCCAGGTTCTGTTTACAGCATCATGATGGTCGCATCCGTGTTTGGCGACATCGTGATGAACGCACATTGGAAGCTTGTTTTCGTCATCGCCATACTGGCGTATCATCCGGCGTGATCGTATGGGGTGCCATTGGTTACACGTTTCGGTCACCTCTTGTTTGCATTGACGGCACTTTGAACAGTGGACGTTACATTTCAGATGTGTTACGACCCGTGGCTCTACCCTTCATTCGATCCCTGCGAAACCCTACATTTCAGCAGGATAATGCACGACCTCATGTTGCAGGGCCTGTACGGGCCTTTCTGGATACAGAATATGTTCGACTGCTGCCCTGGCCAGCACATTCTCCAGATCTCTCACCAACTGAAAACGTCTGGTCAATGGTGGCCGAGCAACTGGCTTGTCACTACTCTTGATGAACTGTGGTGTCGTGTTGAAGCTGCATGGGCAGCTGTACCTGTACACGCCATCCAAGCTCTGTTTGACTCAATGCCCAGGAGTATCGAGGCCGTTATTACGGCCAGAGGTGGTTGTTCTGGGGACTGATTTCTCAGGATCTATGCACCCAAATTGCGTGAAAATGCAATCACATGTCAGTTCTAGTATAATATATTTGTCCAATGAATACCTTTTTATCATCTGCATTTCTTCTTGGTGTAGCAAATTTTCATGGCCAGTAGTGTACATTACATTTTTTAATTAGTGGAAGTAAATTTCATCACGTCGATCGGTAAATAAACGCTAATGTAAGCCGAGGCAGCCAATCCGAGAGGCTGATTAAGTTCTCGAAGTATGTATTCCATAGGGCCTGCAGTATAAAGAGTGTTCAGGCTCGTTGCTGTGTGATACTAATTTTCATTCCTCTCTCTTTCGCTACAGATCTTTTTCGGCTAAATTGCCGTTATCGAGTGATACATATATTATCTGTAAAGACTGGCATACACACAGGAACGTTAGCAACTGTATTTTGACTGTCGTTCTATATTGAGAACGTAGCTGCAGATCTGTCAGAGTACTGTCATAACAGATTAATTACTATCTTAAATCGGCAGAAACAAAACGATTTAGATATTACATAGTAACTGCAAAACTGTCAAAATACTGGCATATCAATTTAATTACTGCTTCGATTCAGCAAATATACAACGGCAGTCACAGTATAGTTGCCAACAATGCTACATGTATGTCAATCCATGTAGACATTATATGCGCCATTCGATAATGGCAATGTAGCCAAAACAGATCTGTAGTGGAAGGAAAATAATAAAAATTAATATCACACACAAGCGAGTCTGAACACTCGTTATACATTTTTTAAGTATTTTGTGCTAAACTATTGCGCTAGTATCTACAATCCACTTCTCACTTCTTCATAACACTGGTGGCACATTATTTGTATATAAAAACTTGGTGACCAGGTTAATCTTATTGATTTGTTACATCCTAGTTCAGTGATCTTCAAATAGGAATTATGTTCTTGCATATTACCAGAGAAATATAATTTTGGAAAAATTAAACCCAGAAACAAGCTTAGCCGCAAAGAGTAAATTAGGATTCTAATTTACGGAACACCTTTTAAATTTTTTAGCATAATTTACTATCGGAATTATTAAAATGCCCAAAACTAAAACGAATAGAGACTGGAACTTACTGTGACAACCTACATTGCGTGAAAGAGTAACTTGCGTAATTTGTTACTGTTAAAAACAATTGAAATAAAAAGAGTGCGAAATGGTCGGTTATATGAAATAGTTGGGTAATACCAAATAGTGGGTTGAAAATATACACAACAAACTAATTTGGCAAAAAAATTAATGCAATTAGACTCAGGTAATACATCAGTTTAGCACAACACTCAATATAGTTTTTTAGTTTAGTAAGACAACTTAACCTATTTCATTTGAAGAAATCACAAACGTAATCTTTCTTCTCTGTTACAGTACAGTCGAGGTGGATCCGTAGTGAGAAAGCCAAATATTGCACCAAGATCTCTCCTTTAAGTTCCAAAAATTTCCGTCCCTCATTATAAATTCAGATATTCAGACGATACATCACAATCGAACGATTCAGGATTGCCACTTGTGTCAACCTGAGAAGTAAAATATAATTTGTTGAAAAGTCTCCTTCTTTTGCTGATCGGTTTCTGGTTCTTGAGTTTTAAGTTTTTCCCTTAGAAACTTTTTTCCCTTTATACTGTTACCTGGTTTTTGGTTCGATCTCTGAATGATTTTTCTATGAAAAATAGGTTACTATATTTGATGTCACGGCTTTTCTACCTTTACTGGCCGTCTTACGTTTTGGTGTGGTGTTGTATGGTAGAAGTAAAATTTTCAATTGATAACAAACAAGTGGATGAGAACCTTGGGGAAAAAATGGAACAATACGACAACAGCACTTAGATACTCTATGTAACTCCCTTCTGTAACCTCTGCATCTACATCTACATCTACATGGATACTCTGCAAATCACATTTAGGAGCTTGGCAGAGGGTTCATCGAACCACCTTCACAATTCTCTATTATTCCAGTCTAGTATAACGCGCGGAAACAACGAACACCTATATCCTTCCGTACGAGCTCTCATTTCCCTTATTTTATCGTGATGATCGTTTCTCCCTATGCAGGTCGGTGTCAACAAAATATTTTCGCATTCGGTGACTGGAATTTCGTGAGAAGATTCGGTCGCAAGGAAAAACGCCTTTCTTTTAATGATGTCCAGCCTAAATCCTGTGTCATTTCAGTTACACTCTCTCCCATATTTCACGATGATACAAAACGTGCTGCCCTTCTTTGAACTTTTTGGATGTACTCCGTCAGTCCTATATGGTAAGGATCCCACACCGCACACCAGTATTCTAAAAGAGGACGGACGAGCGTAGTGTAGGCAGTCTCCTTAGTAGGTCTGTTACATTTTCTAAGTGTCCTACCAATAAAACGCGGTCTTTGGTTAGCCTCCCCCATTACATTTCCTATGTGTGCCTTCCAGTTTAAGTTGTTCGTAATTGCTCTTCCTAAGTATTTAGTTGAGTTTACGGCCTTGACTGATTTATCGTATAACCGAAGTTTAACGGATTCCTTTTAGCACTCATGTGGATGACCTCACACTTTTCGTTATTTAGGGTCAACTGCCAATTTTCGCACCATTCAGATGTCTTTACTAAATCGTTTTGCAATTTGTTTTGATCTTCTGATGACTTTATTAGTCGTTAAACGACAGCGTCATCCGCAAACAACCAAAGACGGCTGCTCAGATTGTCTCCCAAATCGTTTATATAGATAAGGAACAGCAAAGAGCCTATAACACTACCTTGGGGAACGGCAGAAATCACTTCTGTTTTACTCGATGACTTTCCGTGAATTACTACGAACTCTGACCTCTCTGACACGAAGTCACAAATCCATTCACATAACTGAGACGATATTCCATAAGCATGCAATTTCACTATAAGCCGCTTGTGTAGAAGAGCCTTCCGGATATCCAGATATACGGAATCGATATGAAATCCCTTGTCAATACACTCAACACTTCATGCCAATAAAGAACTAGCTGTGTTTCACAAGAACGATGTTTTCAAATCATGTTGACTGTGTGTCAATAGACCGTTTTCTTCGAGGTAATTCGTAATGTTCGAACACAATATATGTTCCAGAATCTTGCTGCATATCGACGTTAATGATGTGGGCCTCTAATTAAGTGGATTACTCCTACAACCTTTCTGCAGAAATCATCTTTTTGTCTTTTTCTTTTACTGTATCTTTAACTGTCCTATTCATTCCCTCCATCACAACATTAAAAAGTGCAGGAGATAGAATACTTCCTTGTTTAAGTCCTTGTCTTATTTCGAAGTATTCGGAGTTCCCCAATGGTATTCTAATTCTATAATTGTGTACATTGTCTTTATTACAGTAGCCGGCCGAAGTGGCCGTGCGGTTAAAGGCGCTGCAGTCTGGAACCGCAAGACCGCTACGGTCGCAGGTTCGAATCCTGCCTCGGGCATGGATGTTTGTCATGTCCTTAGGTGAGTTAGGTTTAACTAGTTCTAAGTTCTAGGGGACTAATGACCTCAGCAGTTAAGTCCCATAGTGCTCAGAGCCATTTTGATTTTATTACAGTAATGTATCCATCTTCTTCATTTCTTCCCAGAGTCTTTCCCTGTTAACTGAGTCATTCGCCTTTTCTATGTCTATAAAAACCATTATCACCCTTTTGTTATACTCCCAATTTTTTCCGTCAGTTGACGGATATAAAAAAATATCATGTCGATCGTGCTTCTTCATTTCTTAAATCCATGCTGTTCTTCACTCAGCTTCTTTTCTGTCTTTTCACTTATTCGATTTAGTAAAATTCTTTCAAAAATCTTGGCTGGATGACTCATAGGGGCTATTCCTCTGTAGTTTCTACAAAGTCTTTTATTGCCTTTTTTTGAAGATGGGAACAAGGTCTCCTCTTCTCCAATTGTCAGGTATTGTACTATTTCTCCACACACTTGATAGTACTCTATATAGCCACTGCATTCATTCTGGACCTGCTGCTCTTATCATGTCCATTGATACTTCATCAAGTCCTGGGGCTTTCACCCCATTCATCTTCTTCATAGCTATTTCTATTTCTTCCCGTGTAATTTGTCCTAATTCTGCTTCCCAACTTCTCTCAGTTTCTTCATTATTTGTTGCTTCCTCGTGTACCTGTTCCTCAGCGTATAACAATTTCTTAACATGTTCTCTCCAGAGATCTTTTATATTCCGTGGATCTTCAATCACAGTACCGTCCTCTGTTTCCATCTTTACTGGTACTTCAGAAGCCTTCCTTTTATTTTATAGAACATTTTCTTATCGCTATTCACATCTTCTTCAAGTATATTTTTAAACTCTTCCCATGCCTTTTTCTTTGCTGTTTCCACTATTTCCTTGCACTTCTTCTTTTCCTCTGTATATCTTTTATAGTCCTCGTCTTTTTTAGTTTTCCACCACTTTCTCCATGCTTCATTTTTTCTTCTAACTGCTTGGATTGTGGTTTGATCCCACCAACTAGTCTGTCTTACTTCTTCCTTTCCAGATGTTCTACCACATACTTTTTGTGCTGCTTCGACTAAAGTGTCTTTGAATAAACTCCATTCTTTTTCTACATCACAGAAAACTTCTTTTGGAAATTTTTTGTGATTGATTCTCTATACTTCTCAGCACTTTCACTCTCCTTCAGTTTACAATCCCGTATTCTCATCACTTTCTTCTGTTTTATATTTTTCACACTCTGATTCATTTTCCATTGTCCCACCAGTAATCTATGGCATCCATCTCGCTCACACTTGGAATTACCCTCACATTTGTTACTTTCTCTCCTCGTTTTTTATCTACTAGAATATAATCAATTACACTCTTGGTTTTTCCATCCCAGCTGTATCTGGTGATAACATGAATTTCTCTCTTCATAAACCAGCTGTTTGCTATTTTCATTCTATTCCTCTGGCACAAATCCAGGAGGCTTTCCAGTTCTTCATTTCTGCCTCCGTATCCAAAACATCCCAATACTTGCTCAAATCCCTTTCTGTCTATGCCAACCTGTGCATTAAAATCTCCCATCACTATATTAGCACTCTCTATATGGTTCTGTAACTCATTTTCAAAGTCCATCTTCTATTCTTCGCTACATCCCACTTGAGGTGCATAAATCTGAATAACTTTTAGTGTTTCTTTTTAGAATCTCAGATTTAAGATTATGATCCTGTCTGATATGTATCTCTCACTTTCAATACAGCTTTGTACATTCTTATTCACCATCACTGCCACACCATTTCTTCCAAACCTGGTATCCCCACTCCAGTACGGTTTTCCTCCTCCTCTCAAATTCTTCTCACCTTTTCCCTTCCACTTCGTTTCGCTTAATCCCAAAATATCTAACTTTCTCTCTGTTAGTACATCTCTCATTTCTTCCATTTTTCCATTGAGGGTTAATATATTTAAGGGGGCCAATATTTAGGTTATTTTTTAGCCCATTTGGTTTCATCTTCTTGTACTGATCAGGTCTCCCATCATTCGCACCAGTACTTGAAGAAGCAGTGTGGTCAAATCCTGAGTGATTCGTTCCGAGGCTCGTCTGTGTTTGAAAGCAATATATGAAGACTTTCCTACGGGCTTGCTAGGCCTAACGCAAGAAAGGATTTTCTCTTGGATTTGTCTCCCTTAGCCTTTGGAGTTTCTCCTCCACCACAAGGCATTGGTTCCCTTCTCATTTAATCCCCAGAAAGGAGGGTTGCCTCATATGCCAGTTTTGCCAATCCGAAGTCTTTCTTCTTCACCGTCGCTGCTATTAAGGTCTTCACCCGTAACCATGGGCGGGGTGTGTTCCGTGTTATACACCACGGTGTCGGGTCCCTGCCTGAATTCAGCCATCTTATCACTCTGGCCTACTGAAGTGTAGGATGCCCACCCCCGCGACGTGGATGCGCCGACAGGAATTACCACAGTGGAGGAATAGGGAAGGGGACCCTACCTCCCTGGAGCCGGGTTAATGATTGTGTATGGTGCCGCAATCAAAGAGATCGGAATACATCCAGCAAATAATTGAGGATGTAGGTTGCAGGTGACACAGGAGAGGAATGCTTGGCGGGCCGCATCAAATCACTCAGAAGAAAACTTCTCACAGACAAAATTATCAGAGTCGCATAGAAGACGTCACATATAGTGAGGAGCGACGAACGTATCGTCTACGAGACAACTTTTAAGGCTACACTGAGGTGATGAATGACGTGGGATACCGATACGCACATATGTAGTATTATTACAGAAGGGCAGTGCACTGGCGTAGCTGTCATCTGTACTTAGGTGATTCACGTGAAAAGGTTTCCGACGTGACTATGGTTCAAATGGTTCAAATGGCTCTGAGCGGGGACATAATCGAAAGGTCAGTTCGTGCAAAAAATCCTGCGCCGGCAACACTTTCACAATGATGGACGGCTCAGAATTTCTCCAGGGGACTTCCAACGACTTGTTCAGTCCATGCAATGACGAGCTCCTGCACTACGCCGAGCAAAAGGCTGTCCGACATGATATTAAGGGTGATGGCATGACTTTTGCCATCTCATCGTATTAGCACTAATAAACCAAAAACCTGGATTTTAAAACACAGGTAACGAAACAATACTCGCGCTGATAATTGGCTTTTGAAGGACAAGAGGCCTCGTCTTGAAGATGGATTATTTATGAATGAGAAAGTGCAACACCTGTGTTTATAAGTGAATTTAACTGAATCGAAATTAATTCGTGAAACAGGCACACTCTTGTGACTCGGTGCTGAATTTAATGTACGAAACGGATTTACTAACGCTGTAAATTATTTTGGTCCTGCCAGTGAATCTTAATATGGGGAATTGACATAACATGAAATGTGATAGTAAACTCGAAATTTAAACTCATTCTATGGTTTATCACGAAAGCATTTCGAACCATAAAGCATTCACAATGTTTCTGAAATTATTAAAGTTACAGTGGCATGCGTTCCGATGAGAATTGCAAAACTGAGATTGTTAGTTGGCAAACAGCTGGTTTATGAAGAGGGAAAGTCATATTATCACCAGATACAGCTGGGTTGGAAAAACCAAGAGTGTAATTGATTATATTCTAGCAGACAGGGAATGGGGAGAGAAAGTAGCAAATGTGAGGGTAATTCCAAGTGTGAGTGAGATGGAGACTATAGATTGCTGGTGGGACACATTTTTTTTCACTAGCTGCTTATATTTTATGACCCACCGTCTAATTTCTTATGGTGGGTCGTATATTGCCACTTAGCCGCTGTGACTGGGTCCGGGGTCCGCAGTGACTGAAAGTAACACCACACCGGCTCCCGTCCCCACTCACACCGTTGCCCGTATCCCGCCACGTGGAGGCGGGCTCTGTTTAGATCCATTTGAAATCTTTTTTTTGTGCAGCATTAGAAAAACTTATAACTAATACAAAATCAAGTAAGATATTAATAAACAAAACGAAATTAAATATTTAGAAAGAAGGAAGGAAGAGAACTGAATAGAGAAGTTATAGGTATAATATTGCCCGTCACCTGGTTGTGGGCGGCGGCCCGTGTCTTGGAATGACCTTCAAGACGCTGGCCGTTGCTCACCATGCCTAAATACTACCTTAACTAGAAGAGATTAGGGTACGTTAAAGCTAGAAACTAAGACTAAGACCTCCATGTCCAGCCTGCTAAACTATTTACGGTATACAATAGAGAGGTAACTGATTTTGTGCTTGGCTCAAAGTTGCTAATGAAAGGGTACTCGTGGTAAAAGTAATAAGGTAATGACGCTAACGGTTTGTGTTGAGCCTACAAGGCTCCTAGTAGAGTACATCAGGCGCAAGCACCTCCCGGCCCCGCCGACAACACGACCTGAACGGTGGTTTTCCACGATCTACCATAGGTATCCGTCGGGTTGGGCTCAAAAGAGAGGAACCACAATTAAGATCCTTCCATCCAGGACGTGCGCCGCCTCTTACCAGGGGGATGTAGGTCCCTTGAAGAGGTGCCCAACTTTAAGCTTCAGATGAGAAGTTCTTAGTATAGTGGAGGTTGAGATATAGGCTGTGTAGGTTGGTTGTACAAACAGTTCACACAGAGCCAATGAGACTTACAATGATACGTGGTGTGGCAGTTAGCACCTTCCGGCCCCGCCAGCAAAACAGCCTGAGCGGTGGTTTTCCCCGATCTACCATAGGTATCCGTCGGGTTGGGCTCAAACGAGAGGGACCACAATTAAGATCCTTCCATACAGTCTGTGCGCTGCCTCTTAACCGAAGGCGTAGGTCCCTTGAAGAGGTACCTAGCTTTAAGCTCTTATTGGACATGGAGATACTGTTAACTATTTATATATAAGGTGCAATCTGTTTTTAGGATTGTGTGTGACTTGTGCACCTCTTGTCGGTTGTTCCACTCTGTTCTTTGAATTTGACTTGGTTGACACTATGGATCATCCGCGCATTCAATATCTGTGTTGGTGGCCTGGTCTGTATCTGTTTCTTCTTCATCACCCGTGGTGCTAATCATATCTGTGTCCCCCTGGGCATCGTGACGTCTGTTGCACAAGTATTCTATTTGTTGGATCTTCGAGATTTCGTCCGTTAGTTTGTTGAGTTCAGTCCACCTTTCCGGGTCGCGTATTATGGCATGTAGTTCGTTCTGCGTGTTCAGGCGATTTATGTGTACTGTGTGTCTTATGTTCGTGCGTTGTCCGCAGAAGAAGACAATATGTTCAGGGGAACCTTCTTCCCCGCATGTGCATCTATTAGTCTGCTGCAGACTCACGCGGTACAGGTGCGTGGGATAAGGGCCATGTCCTGTGATGAAATGTACCATACCGCGGTTGGGATCAATATGTTTTAGTTTTAGTCTTTCCCGGATGCCAGGGAAGAAGTTGTATACACGGCGGCCCTTATCGCTGTTGGCCCACTCGCTCTGCCAGGTATCCACTCGCCATGCTCTGAGTTGGCGTGTTGTCTCAATCGGTACACCAGTGATCTGCCGAACCTGGTCTATTCTCCCCATCCTAAGCCAGTACATTGCTGCGCGGTACCTGATGGTGATATCTATTGGGAAAATTCCCATGGCGACACATAGTGCGTCATTTGATGTTGTGTTGAATGCCCCTGTTAGTCGAAGTAGAACACTTCTTTGGCCTCGACGTATAATGGTTCTGTTGGTTGAGAGATTTAACCTGTGGGCCCACGTACTGGCAGCAAAGCATAGTACTGACTCGAAGAGAGCGCAATGGTATGTTCGTGTCACTGACAGGGGTAGTCTGAATTGTTCCGAATTTAGCCTAGCCAGTTTGTGTAGTATCTTTTCTGCTTTGTTTGTGCATATTCGCATGTGTTCGTGGAAGTTCAATCGTTCATCAATGTATACTCCTAGATAGCGTGTGACTGCTAGTCTTTTTATGTTTGTGTCCCCGATTTTGACTATTGGGTTCCTGCGCAGGATACCCTTTACCAATGTATAAGTTGTTTTGTTTCCTGCTATCTTTAATTTATTATCTGTGCACCATTGGGTTATTGTCCTAAGTGTTCCATTGGCTCTTTCTTCTAGCTGGGCACGGTTATTTGCTGGAACTACGACGAGTAGATCATCAGCATAAGCGACAGCTTCATCTGTCAAGATGTGCTCCTCTAGTAACTGTAGGAGCGGTTCTATAACTATGTCCCAGAAGATGGGGCCGCAGATCGACCCTTGTGGACAGCCTTTTGTAATTCGTTTAATCACTTTCTGGTTGTCCATTTTCCAAACGACCGTTCTGTCTCTGCAGTAGTCCATGAAACTATTATACAGAGACTCCGGTACCTGCAGGTGTCTGAGCCTCTTGAACAAGGCCGGCCACCAGAGGTTGTCGAAGGCACCTGAGATGTCTATCATAATTGCAAGTGTGTATTTGGAGGGTGTGTCGTGTACTACACTCCTGGAAATTGAAATAAGAACACCGTGAATTCATTGTCCCAGGAAGGGGAAACTTTGACACATTCCTGGGGTCAGATACATCACATGATCACACTGACAGAACCACAGGCACATAGACACAGGCAACAGAGCATGCACAATGTCGGCACTAGTACAGTGTATATCCACCTTTCGCAGCAATGCAGGCTGCTATTCTCCCATGAAGACGATCGTAGAGATGCTAGATGTAGTCCTGTGGAACGGCTTGCCATGCCATTTCCACCTGGCGCCTCAGTTGGACCAGCGTTCGTGCTGGACGTGCAGACCGCGTGAGACGACGCTTCATCCAGTCCCAAACATGCTCAATGGGAGACAGATACGGAGATCTTGCTGGCCAGGGTAGTTGACTTACACCTTCTAGAGCACGTTGGGTGGCACGGGATACATGCGGACGTGCATTGTCCTGTTGGAACAGCAAGTTCCCTTGCCGGTCTAGGAATGGTAGAACGATGGGTTCGATGACGGTTTGGATGTACCGTGCACTATTCAGTGTCCCCTCGACGATCACCAGTGGTGTACGGCCAGTGTAGGAGATCGCTCCCCACACCATGATGCCGGGTGTTGGCCCTGTGTGCCTCGGTCGTATGCAGTCCTGATTGTGGCGCTCACCTGCACGGCGCCAAACACGCATACGACCATCATTGGCACCAAGGCAGAAGCGACTATCATCGCTGAAGACGACACGTCTCCATTCGTCCCTCCATTCACGCCTGTCGCGACACCACTGGAGGCGGGCTGCACGATGTTGGGGCGTGAGCGGAAGACGGCCTAACGGTGTGCGGGACCGTAGGCCAGCTTCATGGAGACAGTTGCGAATGGTCCTCGCCGATACCCCAGGAGCAACAGTGTCCCTAATTTGCTGGGAAGTGGCGGTGCGGTCCCCTACGGCACTGCGTAGGATCCTACGGTCTTGGCGTGCATCCGTGCGTCGCTGCGGTCCGGTCCCAGGTCGACGGGCACGTGCACCTTCCGCCGACCACTGGCGACAACATCGATGTACTGTGGAGACCTCACGCCCCACGTGTTGAGCAATTCGGCGGTACGTCCACCCGGCCTCCCGCATGCCCACTATACGCCCTCGCTCAAAGTCCGACAACTGCATATACGGTTCACGTCCACGCTGTCGCGGCATGCTACCAGTGTTAAAGACTGCGATGGAGCTCCGTATGCCACGGCAAACTGGCTGACACTGACGGCGGCGGCGCACAAATGCTGCGCAGCTAGCGCCATTCGACGGCCAACACCGCGGTTCCTGGTGTGTCCGCTGTGCCGTGTGTGTGATCATTGCTTGTACAGCCCTCTCGCAGTGTCCGGAGCAAGTATGGTGGGTCTGACACACCGGTGTCAATGTGTTCTTTTTTCCATTTCCAGGAGTGTATTTGCAGTGCTCTGTTAATTGCGTCGTCTATAGATTTCCCTTCCCTGAAGCCATATTGGTGTGGTGTCAGTCCCCGTAGTGTTCGGTGTGCTTGTAGTCTTTTGCAGAGTAGTTTTTCTTGTACTTCACCGAGTGTATTGATAGGGCAAATTGGTCTGTATGACTCGGGGTCTGATGGGTATTTGTCTGGAGCCTTTTTGATGATAACCGCCTTCGAGGTCTTCCACACTGCAGGCACATGGCCCAGCCTTAATGCATCGTTTAACAACGTTGTGAGAAACGGGGTGATCTGCGGTGCAATTTGTTTCAGTACCTAAGAGTGGATATCATCCGGTCCAGGCGCCTTTTTGTTTTGGAGTTCTGAGATCGCTGTCGCCACTTCTTCCTGCGCAAATGGACAGGTGACGGTTAGTGTGGTGTATACTGTGTCTACTTCGCGTCTCAGTGCTGCATGTTGTGGTGTGTCTGTGTCTGCGATGTCGTCGGGCAGGTTTTTGCTCAGCAGGAACTCCGCTGTGCGACTCCAGCCCTTAGTCATCTCACCATCCTCCTGTCACAGCGTTCCCAGAACCAGTGGGCTCTTAATTTTCTCTGTCACGATTTTTTATGGTTCCCCTCAAATGTTTAGTTGTGTTTGTGCTGCTACATGGCTGTTCCAATGGTCTTTCCTGGTCTTATGCAGCTCAAGTTTATATTTATCCTTGGCAAGCCGGTAGTCGTGTAATCGTAATTGTCTTTCTCTATCTGAAATTGCTCGTTGGTAAAGTTTACGTTTACGTTTTGAGTCTTGTTTGAGTCGTGTTAATTGTGTAGTCCAGGGAATATTTTGGTGTTTTGTCATTCTTTGTGTGGGTATGCAGGTGTTCTGTGTGTGTGTGATGATATCTGTCAGCATGTGTGCTCTGTAATCAACACTGCCGGTGATGTCTTGCGGTATGTGCTCATCTATTTTTTGTCTGACCCTGTACCAGTCTGTTTTGTCAAATAATAGTCTTTTTGGTAGTGTTTCTGTGTTGACGTTTGGTGTGCCACTTAAGGTTAGTGTGATGATGTTGTGGTCGCTAGCAGTGATCTGGTCATGTACGGTCCAGTCTCGTACGTGGTTGATGGCGGCATTATTAACGAGGGTGATGTCTATGTTTGATGAATGACCGTTGTGTCCGATGTGAGTCGGGTGATGTCCTTCCTTGTTGAGTACGTGTAGTCTGTTTTCTTGGATGATGTCATTTATTATTCTACCTCTGTCGTCAGTTCTGTCTGAATGCCACAGGGTTGATCTGGCATTTATGTCTGCACAGATGAGAAGTTTTTTGTTGCCAGCGTATTGCGCAACATCTCTGATGAGGTCTGCGTATGGTTTGATGCAATGACAGAATTGGGCGTACAGCGACGCGATGATCCAAGTATCCCCCTTGTATGTGACTTCAACTGTAACTAGGTGCTCGGAACAGAGTTCTGTAATTTTGACTGGATGTATTTCTTTGTTTAGGATTATGACAGATGCCATGCAGCCTGTCCCCTCCGCAACTGTCACCGCACTTGGAGGAAAGTTGGGGATATGCCCTTGTCTAGTGTAGGGCTCCTGTATGCACAGAATGTCACTTTTTAGTTCACGTAGGACCCGTGGGAGCTCCGAATTTACAAGTATACTCCGCATAGCATTAATCTGTGCTATTAGCAGTTTGGGTGTTTAACTGTGGCGTAGCACTTGCTGCCGGTTTGACTGTAATCGAAGTATGTTCTCCCATGAACCCTTACGGGATCCTTGTAAAGCTTGTCCATATCGAATGGTTCCTTCCCGCGGGCGCACACCTGCATGAGCAGGTCTAGTAGGCTGTCTGGATCTGTTGGAATATTCTCCGTTTTGAGAATCAGTCTATAGGTTTGCTCTGATGTACGGAAACAAACTTGGCCGTACGGGTGTAGGGTGCGGATGAGCATCCGCTGTGCCGTCTCTAAGATGTCTCTTTTTACTAGCCTACTTAATTTTACATTTATATCTAGCTTGTCGTAACTAAAACTATCGGTGTCGATGGCGTGTGTTGGCGTCTCTGCAGCCGTGACGTGTCGTGATGGTGTAGTGGCGTTGTTGTGCACCTCTGCGGGGGGCGCTGGATTGGCTTCCTCGTTGGTTGTTGTGGGGGTTTCCTTGGGCGTCGGCATTGAGGTTGTTGGTTGGGGGGCTGCGAAGATGTTGGTATCATCAGGGGTATGCACTTTCGTATCACTAGGTTTTGAGGCAGCCTGCGATTGCCGCGATTGGTCGTCACACGCTTTCACTTTCGGGACTCTCTTAGGCTGTTTGGGTTTTCTATGCGGTTTTAGTTTCCTAAAGGCTGCGATGATTCGTTTGTTTTTTGTGTGTGTTTCGTTTGTGCAGTCTTGATGTGTATCAGATGTGTTGGTTGTTTGTGCCTCCATTCTACATTGATTTGACGTGATTTGGTTCCCACTTGACTGCTCGTCTACGCTACCTGTGACAGACATAACAGCTTTTGGTATGTTATGCGCACTGTCGCCTCTGTTGCCAGACCCTCCGCAGACTTTCGTTGCCGTTGTTGCTGCGGCTTTTTGTGTGGCATTCGTGGTGTCTGCCGGCGCTGTGGCCTGTTCAAGGTCGGTATTACGGTTTCGAATATCATTGTTATGAGCACTACAATCTCTGGCGTAAGGGCAACAATAGACGTCGTCTTCTTCCTCTGTCAGTGAGTCAGAGAGAGTTATTTTGCGTTTGATTTGATTACAGTCTGAGGTGTCTGATTTGTCCATGTTTTCCGTTTGGACTCCAGTTGTGCTTGCTTGCGTTACGGTTGTGTTTATCACCGTTGGGTTCAAGGTCTCACCTTGTATGAATTTGATTGGTTCGATGCGTCCTTCGCATTTTGCAGTGTTGTATGTGCTTCGTTGTGCTGGAGTGGGTGGGTGATCTTGAGTGGTTAGCAACGCTGTTTTGTGCAGTTGCTTTGGTTGGTCGTGTGTGGTATGGTTTTCTGGTCTGTCGGTATCAGGATTTGGGGTTATCATGTCTATTCTCAGTAGTTCGTCTTCGAGTTCGTCTATCCTGTTCATAAGGGTCGTCTGGAATGTCATCCAGTACATTATTTGTCTTTTGATTAGTTTGGCGGCTTCTGGTGACATTTGTCCTGTGAGTGTTAGGTCGTCTATGTATTCAGTGATTGCATGATGGCTGTCCTCCAGGTTTGTATTGTGTATCAAGGCTGGAATGTGACCATTGTTGGGGTAGTCGTCAGATAATAGTTTTTGCCTCTTACGCCAGAGTATTGCACGTAGATGGTTTCTGTTCCTGGTGGATGGTGACTTGTATGATCTTATTTTTTCAGGGGTTGATTTATGGAGCATGTTGTTTGACTCAGGGGGGTGTTCAGTTGCCATAGTCAGTACTGTCAATTAGTCTATCAAGCAGCTGTTTGTAGGTCTGGCAGACGCCACCCCTGCTCTTATTGCAAATTCGGTTTCTGTTGCTGCACGGGATGCAATCGATGGGCTCTGATGCTCGACAGTCCGCCCGTTTGTGGCCCTTTTTGCCACACCTTGAACAGGTCGTACCTGTGTCTGCGCAGGCTTTGGTTGTATGGCCAAGGTCACAACAGTTGTAACACTGGCTCACTGACGTAAACTCTTTGACAGATAGGGATTGGAAGTCTATATACACCCTTCCTTTTTTGGTGAGGTACCAATAAATTCTTGGTGTGACTTCCAACACTTGGTGGTTGTATCCCTTTCCTTTGGGCCCTGTGCGGAATCTGATTTTCACGTCTTTGTCGAATTCGTCTTTTGTGAAATCGTCACTGAGATTTTGGTCGTATAAACACTCAAGAAATTCTCTATCCGAGATAGTGTCTGTCACTCGATAGACTATCACCAAAGGTTGCCGCTTTCTGGGCCCCTCACACGCGATATTCTCAATATCTTTCGTCTTTTCTATTATTTTCCTACAGTCCTCCTGTGTTGCTACTTCGACAATCACAGCTGTCTTCGTGTTTCTTATTGATTTAATGTGTAGGTTGTCTCGTCTTGGGTTGATGTTTTTTGTCAACGTTTGGTTTATTGTTTTCGTGTCTTGGTTGTTGGTAGACTTTATGAAGAGAGTGGTGGGACAATGGAAAATGAACCACTGTCTGAAAAATATAAAACAGAAGAAAGTGATGAGGATACTGGATTGGAAACTGAAGGAGAGTGAAAGTGCTGAGAAGTATAGAGAATTAATCACACAAAAATTTTCAAAAGAAGTTTCTTACTACACTCTCATCTGACTCTGTGTCCGCCCCCGATAGCTGAGTGATCAGCGCGACAGAATGTCAGTCCTACGGGTCCGGGTTCGATTCCCGACTAGGTCGGAGATTTTCTCCGCTCAAGGTGTGGGTGTTGTATTGTCCTAATCATCATCATTTCATCCCCATCGACGCACAAGTCGCCGAAGTGGCGTCAAATCGAAAGACTTGCTTCCGGCGAACGGTCTACCCAACGGGAGGCGCTTTTCACACGACATTTACATGTATCCGACACTGTGAAATTTGTCGTAGCCTGTCTATACAACGATAACAGTGACCGTTTGTCTGATTTGAGAACCGAAGAATTCTAAAGATCTGATGACGGACTGACCAACACGAGGCAGTGAAATCTGTCGTGAATCTAAGCTAAAAACTCTTGCTTACCCTAATGTGCTGGAGCTGTTAGCGGCGCTCACCATAATCTACCGTGTAGTACGAGCAGAGTGGAGACTCCGCTCCCTTTTGCCATCAAGTTCAGCGCTGCGACGGTCCACTGATAGCTCCACCATCGGAGCCCAGATGGCTGCTACAGTTGAGGACGCAGCCTACGGAGCGCCAACTGTTGACCTCCAGGCCCCAGCACTAAGTCATTACTTTTCAAGTTCGTAAAAAATTATATCTTCTTCCTGCCAACAAAACGTGACCATCAATCCTCTCAAAAGTTACTACAGCCCACCAATGGCGTAATTGTTTCTTTGACAAAGTATCCTACCATGAAAAGGCGAAATGTCAGTAAGCCAATGAATTGAATTTCCTTCTCTTGTCTCTAGCCTCATACTATGGGCCCAGAGGAATGTTAAAAAACAGTTTTTTAACTGTTCACAAGGCTAGCTGTTGACTCCTGTGGTACTTCTGAACATTTAGTAAGTTGAAACCTTCCCATCTCCTCTCTATATCTCTTTTTTTGTTACGCAACCGTCCGTTCTACAATAACCTATGAAACCTTCCCTTGGATTTCTACCTCTTGCTTAATAATAACAAATGAAATCTTCCCTTTGAAATTAAGTCTCTTTCTCAATCTTCGCATACAAATTTAAAGGCTGCTTATTAAAAGATATTTTCTGATTATTTCGACGAAACATAGAATGTGTCGTCGTCGTGGCCCTCAGTCGTTACCTGCAATAACCCAAAACTGTTCCTTACCTTTTTTACTGTTACTGGATCGCCATCTGGCTGCTACATCGAACTGCGACATGAATGTACTTACTCTGTTTTACTATACTCTATTAGCTGCTGGTGGGCTGTCATAATAAGTGGCTGTATTTATTACCAAACCTGACGTTATTCTTTAATAGCAAAACTGACGATATTCTTTAATTAATTTGACTGAAGTTACGTAATTCATAGTTAAACTTTTTCTTGACAACAATAAAATTTTGCGAAGTTTTACTTTGATGGTTTTTGAGATGGATTATAATCAGTAATGCAATATTGCTGGCAAAAATTAATTATATTCTGAATGAAATGATTTTACAAACGTTCAAATGGGACTTACTTTTTACAACAATCTTACAACTAGCAATGCGCAAACATACCTTCAGTAGTCTTGAGTTTCTCAAAGAAAATAATTCAATAATATTAGTTCCTCTTATAATAATGGTTAGCTGATGTCTCTGTACATCCGCTTATAATCTCTTGTAAATCATAGCTAGTGGCTGGCAGGCACACCGCTCCTCTCAACCTCTCGCTTCACACCTGCGACCGACTAGCTTCACTTCTCGCTTACTACTGACTTACTGCGAACGCTAAAGTGCGATCTCTCCTGCCAACAGTGCTTTCTGGTGCCGACAATCCCTGCTACCATTACAAAATGTATCAATGCGCGCTCTTTCCTTCTCTTTTCCTAAAATATATCCATACACTGTCTCTCCCGTCCTTTTTAAAATTATGTCAATGTGCGGTCTCTCTTGCCAACAATGCTTTGGTGCAGACATTCCCTGCTACCACAATTATTTCCGACAAGACAAATATTAATTACTCCTACTTAATCCTATTCATAAAATATAAACATCTTTCATAAATTGTGGTTTGACAATAGACAGTAGAAATATACACGTCTTACAAAATCAGAGCTGTTTCAGCATGGTTTTTAGAAAGCTGAGAGATACTTATCCGCTGAAATATTTCCCTTATGCCTTTCGCTGCTGTGGTCATGTACGCATGTCTTGCTACGTCGTTACCGAGCCATCGTGGACGTGTACACATGCGCCGCTTGGATTTTCCTACAGTGCTGCGGACGTCTGAATGCGTCCTGAGCCACCGACCTCTCACTACTGCGGAGGAGCTACTTTCATACGTCGGAGAGTAAAAATAGTTTAGAGCATCTACTATGTAACATACACTGATAAACCAAAACATTATAACCATTGCCCACCTTGTGGCAGTGTGGGCACGTGACGCGATAACAATAGTAAGTAAGTGGAGCAGCAGCAATGTTATGGGCTGCAAATGGGGAAATTCCATTGAGATAAGCGACTTTGAGAAAGTTGTTATGCAGAGCCTATGAACGAGTATCTCGAAAACGGCGAAACTGGTCAAATGATCACATGCTACTGTCGTGAGCTTCTTCGGAAAGAGGTAGAAGGACAGTGTAACTACCACTATGTGCTAAATGTTTGGACATCCACGACCTTTCAGCGAACGTAGGGCTCGGAAGCTTGCCTGCTCTGTAAAGTAGGATAGATGATGATCTCAGGCATCTCTGTCGAAAGAGCACAATGCTGGTGCCCGCACAAGTGTTTCGGAGCACACAGTTCATCGTACTTTGCTGAAGATGTAGCTATGCAGCAAACCACCCCTGCATGTTCACATGTTGACCCAACGACAGCGTCAGTCACGATTGTAGCGGGCACGGAACCATCGGTATTCGACCGTTGATCAATGGAAACGTGTCGACTCTTCGGGTGAACCACATTTTTGCTACACTAAGTCGATGATGGTCGTCTCCACAAACGCCGACATCGAGGTGAACGATGGCTCGAAACGATCAATGCGCCACGGACGCAGGCTGCTGGGAGCAGTATTATGCTGTGGGGGACATTCTCCTCGCTTGCATGGGACCCGTGGTAGTAATCGAAGACACGCTGACAGCTGCGAATCACCTGCATCCCTTCATAGTTGATGTCTTCCCCTACAGTGACGTCACCATCCAGCTGTATAATTGTCCATGTCTCGGAACCGGAACCGTGCTACAGTGGTTTGAGGAGCATTATAGTGAACTCAACGTTGATCTCTCGGCGACCAAATTCTCCTGTTGTAAATCCCATGGACCCCTTCTGGGTCGTTGTCACCATATACGCAAATCAGCGGAAGCTTCGGTCTCTGTTGCAAGTGACCCTCTTCTTCTGAAGAAGGGCCGACTGAAGTGGCCGTGTGGTTCTAAGCGCTGCAGTCTGGAACCGAGCGGCCGCTACGGTCGCAGGTTCGAATCCTGCCTCGGGCATGGATGTGTGTGATGTCTTTAGGTTAGTTAGGTTTAATTAGTTCTAAGTTCTAGGCGACTGATGACCTCAGAAGTAAAGTCGCATAGTGCTCAGAGCCATTTGAACCATTTTTTCCTGAAGGAGGCAGTTGCAACAGGGACCGAAATGTCGGTAGTTTTATATATTGACAATGCGGTCACAAACCCAGAAACATTTTATTGGACATACGATACCTGTGTAATCTTCACAGAAAAATTATTAACCTAAATTCGAAAAAATGTATGGACTGAACATGCACCTGAAGATGCCCCCAGCGCTCTAAATGCATTGCACATTGAAACATAAATGATGTTTTATGACTGAAGCTATCTTTCATTCATGTGGGTACAGTGCTGCCAAATTATCTTTCTTTGACGTCCATTTTGTACCAGAAATATGCATGCGAAAAATTTTGTGATAGACATTTTTGACCGAGCGAGGTGGCGCAGTGGTTATCACACTGGACTCGCATTCGGGAGGACGACGGTTCAATCCCGGGTCCGGCCATCCTGATTTAGGTTTTCCATGATTTCCCTAAATCGCTCCAGGCAAAAGCCGGGATAGTTCCTTTGAAAGGGCACGGCCGACTTCCTTCCCCGTCCTTTCCTAATCCGACGAGACCGATGACCTTCCTGTCTGGTCTCCTCCCCCACAACAACCCAATAGACATTTTTGTACTGTTAGTACGCAAGGAACGGCGCTGTGGCGTCCGGCTGTGCGTATTTTATTACAGCCTGAATACCTTTGCTCAATTAGAAAGGATGTGACAGGATAGATGTTATCTCATGTTCTATCTTCTTCAACGTTCTTTTACATCTGACGAGACATCCTTCGCCAGTTACCATTAAAATGTGTGTTGAACAAAACAAGTACGTAGTAAAAGTAAGTAAGTAAGTAAGTAAGTAATAATAATAATAATAATAATAATAACCGCCGGCCGAAGTGGCCGTGCGGTTAAAGGCGCTGCAGTCTGGAACCGCAAGGCCGCTACGGTCGCAGGTTCGACTCCTGCCTCGGGCATGGATGTTTGTGATGTCCTTAGGTTAGTTAGGTTTAACTAGTTCTAAGTTCTAGGGGACTAATGACCTCAGCAGTTGAGTCCCATAGTGCTCAGAGCCGTTTGAGCCGTAATAATAACCATCACCAACTGTAACCCATTTGAGAGGTTCAGGTTCAAAGAGAGGAAAACATTAAGAAAAATTTCTAGTCCCTAAACTTTATAACTATTCCACATCAGAAATGAAACCCTTTGCCAAAGAAGGAAAAAAACCCTCAGGCACAGTGAGGGAAAGAAGAACTGATTTTTATCGCCACATACTCAGAATAAAACCAAACAGACTGCTTCCACATTGAAACTACCAAATCAGATTAGTTTAAGGAAACGGAGAACTGAAAAGAACTCCAGATTACAGAAAATATGCTCACAAATCAAACTGAAAAAAAGGACAATAAAAATAGGATCGAAGTCAAAATCAGTTGTTGTTGTTGAAGTCAAAATCAGTTGTTGTTGTTGTTGTTGTTGTGGTCTTCAGTCCTGAGACAGGTTTGATGCAGCTCTCCATGCTACTCTATCCTGTGCAAGCTTTTTCATCTCCCAGTACCTACTGCAACCTACATCCTTCTGAATCTGCTTAGTGTATTCATCTCTTGGTCTCCCTCTACGATTTTTACCCTCCACGCTGCCCTCCAATACTAAATTGGTGATCCCTTGATGCCTCAGAACATGTCCTACCAACCGATCCCTTCTTCTGGTAAAGTTGTGCCACAAACTTCTATTCTCCCCAATCCTATTCAATACTTCCTCATTAGTTATGTGATCTTCCCATCTAATCTTCAGCATTCTTCTGTAGCACCACATTTCGAAAGCTTCTATTCTCTTCTTGTCCAAACTATTTATCGTCCATGTTTCACTTCCATACATGGCTACACTCCATACGAATACTTTCAGAAATGACTTCCTGACACTTAAATCAATACTGGATGTTAACAAATTTCTCTTCTTCAGAAACGCTTTCCTTGCCATTGCCAGCCTACATTTTATATCCTCTCTACTTCGACCATCATCAGTTATTTTGCTCCCCAAATAGCAAAACTCCTTTACTACTTTAAGTGCCTCATTTCCTAATCTAATTCCCTCAGCATCACCCGACTTAATTAGACTACATTCCATTATCCTTGTTTTGCTTTTGTTGATGTTCATCTTATATCCTCCTTTCAAGACACTGTCCATTCCATTCAACTGCTCTTCCAAGTCCTTTGCTGTCTCTGACAGAATTACAATGTCATCGGCGAACCTCAAAGTTTTTATTTCTTCTCCATGAATTTTAATACCTACTCCGAATTTTTCTTTTGTTTCCTTTACTGCTTGCTCAATATACAGATTGAACAACAACGGGGAGAGGCTACAACCCTGTCTTACTCCCTTCCCAACCACCGCTTCCCTTTCCTGTCCCTCGACTCTTATAACTGCCATCTGGTTTCTGTACAAATTGTAAATAGCCTTTCGCTCCCTGTATTTTACCCCTGCCACCTTTAGAATTTGAAAGAGAGTATTCCAGTCAACATTGTCAAAAGCTTTCTCTAAGTCTACAAATGCTAGAAACGTAGGTTTGCCTTTTCTTAATCTTTCTTCTAAGATAAGTCGTAAGATCAGTATTGCCTCACGTGTTCCAGTGTTTCTACGGAATCCAAACTGATCTGCCCAGAGGTTGGCTTCTACTAGTTTTTCTATTCGTCTGTAAAGAATTCGTGTTAGTATTTTGCAGCTGTGACTTATTAAGCTGATAGTTCGGTAATTTTCACATCTGTCAACACCTGCTTTCTTTGGGATTGGAATTATTATATTCTTCTTGAAGTCTGAGGGTATTTCGCCTGTTTCATACATCTTGCTCACCAGATGGTAGAGTTTTGTCAGTACCAGACGAAAATGATCAAAATCTTTGGAGAGTAAAGGAAAGAAAATCAGAAACAATAAAACATTTATAAGTTAAAAGAAAGGCATACAACATAAAAAGTGGTTACTCTAACATACTTCAAAGTCATGTGAAATGAAATAATAACAATAATAGTGATAATAATATAGTAACGAATATATGATATTTCAGAAATGTCGTCGTACTAAACCCAGAGTCAAGTTTCACGGTCCAGTCACGGTAATGTGACGAACGCTTATGTTCGACGTAAACACGCAATAGGCACTCACAGAGGGCAGGGGGAAGCACTAGTAGTGGAGGTTATATAAAGCGTGTCTGGGGAAATGCGGAAAACAGTGCAATCGTTGTGGTAATGAATTTTTGGAATTTTGTGGTAAGGTCTAAGTGGACCAAACTGCTGAGGTCCTCGGTCCCTAAGCTTACACACTACTTAATCTAACGTAAACTAACTTACGATAAGGACGACACAAACACCGACGCCCGAGGGAGGAATCGAACCTCCGACTGGGGGGGATGTCGTAATGAGGAAGCGGAGCAGTTTATCTGACATCCATTTTTTTTAACTGTTCGCTTGCCGCCATGGTTAAAGTATACCTTCTTTTCTTCTTTCGCTTGTGCCTTTTCCTGCAGTTAGGCAGGGTCGGCAAGGGTAACCGGATTTGGCAATGTTAGTTTAAGCGGTGGACGGATGCCCTTCCTGCCACTACCACATACCCCCCGGGACTGAACTAGTGTACCCCAACTGTCTGCGACTAGTGTAATCCATGGAATAGTGCGAAAGTGGTCAAATGTCTGCGAGCCGAAACTGAGGCGGAATGTGGGGACCAGCCTGGTATTCACCTAGGGGGATGTGGAAAACCGCCTAAAAAGGTGGTTAAAGTATACCGCGCGTGATAAAATAGCGGTATCCAGAACCGGTGTCAAGGCAACTGTGGTGCACCACGCCATAGATGACAAGAGTGAACGACTGATGCGGAGATGTGTACGGGCGGACCTGCAATCTCTTGAGGGTTGATTGGCTGATTTTTTTTTGGGGGGGGGGGACCAAACAGCGAGGTCATCGGTCCCATCGGCTTAGGAAAGGATGAGGAAGGAAGTCGGTCGTGTCTTTCAAAGGAACAGTTCCGGCATTTGCCTGAAGCGTCATAGGGAAATCACGGAAAACCTAAATCAATATGGCGGGAAGCAGTTTGAATCGTCGTCCTCCCGAATGCGAGTCCAGTGCGCTAACCACTACGCCACCTCGCTCTTGAGGGCAGAGTGGTGTTGAATAAGACCCAGCTCACTGGGTAGTTTATGCCAAAGTCGTGTGGCTGAAACGAAAAAGAAGATGAAAACAGATTGTGTGTTGTGTGTATAAACAGTCAAGGATAAATAAATAAATAAAATCAATATATGAGAGAAAAATATGAGTGCTCCTTACTGGAATTTTTATGATGTATCATTGTCATCGCAGTTCAGAAACCTCTTTCCTAATAACGCTCCTGTCATTGTCAGCCACTTGTTTTTTCGACGAAAAGTATGTTTCTTATTGTTCATTCTTCTTCTTTCGTTTCACCCTCTTTGGAGTACGCTGGATCAAAAATGGCTCTGAGCACTATGGGACTTAACATCTATGGGCATCAGTCCCCTAGAACTTAGAACTACTTAAATCTAACTAACCTAAGGACATCACACAACACCCAGTCATCACGAGGCAGAGAAAATCCCTGACCCCGCCGGGAATCGAACCCGGGATCCCGGGCGCGGGAAGCGAGAACGCTACCGCACGAGTACGGTGGATCAATCATTTCTTTGTGCCTTGTTCTTTTCTTAGGACCCAGTATTTCTTCATTCTTTTTGATCTTCTTTTCCTCTCTTCTTCCGCGATGAAGGGTCTGGACTTTTGTGTAGATTTGTCTTGGAACCTTATGTTTTCATCTTCAGTAATTAATTTAGCTGATAGGTCAATAAGTGAATTTTCTGATATCTTTAATTCTACTAGGTCTTTATCAGTTTCTTTAAACCAGTTGGATTTCGTTTTGCGATTAAGGAAAAAGTCAAAGATTTGTTTAGTTAATGTGTTGGAATTCATTCTGAGAAGAAGACCATAAAAATTTATCCTCCTTTTTCGCATAGTATCTGAAAGTATTTCAATTTTCTTGTAGAGAGTTTCATCGAAAACACACTGCAGGGATGTAATTGCATTTTTGTCAGCCTTTTTATATAGTTCGGTCACTATTTGGTTTCCTCCTGACGCTTTGTTGTTTTTAAGTTCTGAAATGACCTTCTGCAGTTCTTCAGTCGTCGGTGGTTCTGAATCCGTCTTCTCACGGTTATTTGGGATGTATTCACATTTTTCAGGCATAGGTTCACAATTCAAGAGTTTCTCAAAGTAGCCTGCTGGTAATTTGCAATCTTCCGCGTTACTGCGAGCGATGGTCCCATTTACATCTCGGAACTGGAGGATGGGTACTTTGTATCTTTATAACCTTTGTTTGAAAGTTCTGTAAAAGCTTCTTGCATTGTTTTTAGTAAATTCTTCATCAGTTTGGAGGAGAGTTTTGTTTTAATGTGTCTTCTTAATGCTTTTTATATTTTTATCTGCCAGTTTTCTAACTGTAATTAAATTCAATCTGCTTTCTTCTGTTTTCTGTGACTGCCAGTTTTGCCATGCCTGTTTTCTTGCTTCAATGAGGGTATCACATTCCAGCGACCACCAGGCATGTTTTTTACTTTTTATGTTAGGTGCTATCCGTTCGGCTGTAGTAATGAGGTTTTCTTTGATATCCTCCCAGCTTTGTGTCTGAATGCTTTCTGTTGCTTTTGTGAATTCATCTGATTTTAATATCTTTTCCGTGCAGTACTTCCCACCCTTAATTTGTTTCATGCTGCGTTTCCTGTTTGCGATGACTTTGTACTTAATTTTAGAATGGTAGTGGTCTGAATCCAAGTTTGCACCCCTGAGTACCCTAACATTCATGAATTCTCTGAGAGAAATCTTCTTGATTGCCAGATGATCAAGTTGAAATTCCCCAAGGCTAGGATTTAGGGATATTCATGTCTTTTGTCTTCGTGTTAGGTTCTTGAAATCTGTAGATTTAAGAATTAAATCGTTTGCTTGGCAAAGTTCTATTAGCCTCACACCATTTCTGTTCCTTCTCTTGAGTGCAGGATAGTCTCCAACTATTTTCTTATTCTTTTTCTTTACCAATCTGTGCATTAAAGTCTCCAAGGACAATGACGATGTTTTTATCTGGAATTTTCTGAATAATGCTATCTAGATGATTCCAAAAGGCCTCCACATTTTACTTGTTTTTCCTGTAGTCCTCATTTATAGGGGCATGTGTATTGATTATTGTGTAGATTTTGTTTGTTGTTGTTGTTGTTGTTGTGGTCTTCAATCCTGAGACTGGTTTGATGCAGTTCTTCATGCTACTCTATCCTGTGCAAGCTTCTTCATCTCCTAGTACCTACTGCAGCCTACATCCTTCTGAATCTGCTTAGTGTATTCATCTCTTGGTCTCCCTCTATGATTTTTACCCTCCACGCTGCCCTCCAGTACTAAATTGGTGATCCCTTGATGCCCAAGAACATGCCCTACCAACCGATCCCTTCTTCTAGTCAAGTTGTGCCACAAACGTCTGCCCAATTCTATTCAATACCTCCTCATTAGTTATGTGATCTTCCCATCTAATCTTCAGCATTCTTCTGTAGCCCCACATTTCGAAAGCTTCTATTCTCTTCTTGTCCAAACTATTTATCGTCCATGTTTCACGTCCATACATGGCTACACTCCATACAAATACTTTCAGAAACGACTTCCTGACACTTAAATCAATACTCGATGTTAAAAAGTTTCTCTTCTGCAGAAACGCTTTCCTTGCCATTGCCAGTCTACATTTTATATCCTCTCTACTTCGACCATCATCACCTATTTTGCTCCCAAAATACCAAAACTCCTTTACTACTTTAAGTGTCTCATTTCCTAATCTAATTCCCCCAGCATCACCCGACTTATTTGGACTACATTCCATTATCCTCGTTTTGCTTTTTTTGATGTTCATCTTATGTCCTCCTTTCAAGACACTGTCCATTGCGTTCAACTACTCTCCCAAGTCCTTTGCTGTTCTGCAGAATTACAATGTCATCGGCGAACCTCAAAGTTTTTATTTCTTCTCCACGGATTTAAATACCTACTCCGAACTTTTCTTTTGTTTACTTCACTGCTTCCCTTTCATGTCCCTCGACCCTTATAACTGCCACCTGCTTTCTGTACAAATTGTAAATAGCCTTTCGCTCCCTGTATTTTACCCCTGCCACCGACAGAATTTCAAAGAGAGTATTCCAGTCAACGTTGTCAAAAGCTTTCTCTAAGTCTACAAATGTTAGAAACGTAGGTATGTCTTTCCTTAATCTTTCCTCTAAGATAAGTCGTAGGGTCAGTATTGCCTCACGTGTTACAGCATTTCTACGGAATCCAAACTGATCTGCCCCGAGGTAGGCTTCTACCAGTTTTTCCATTCGTCTGTAAAGAATTCGCGTTAGTATTTTGCAGCGACGACTTATTAAACTGATAGTTCGGTAGTTTTCACATCTGTCAACACCTGCTTTCTTTGGGATTGGAATTGTTATATTCTTCTTGAAGTCTGAGGGAATTTCGCCTGTCTCATACATCTTGCTCGCCGGATGGTAGAGTTTTGTCAGGACTGGCTTTCCCAAGGCTGTCAGTAGTTCTAATGGAATGTTGTCTAGTCCCGGGGCCTTGTTTCGACTCAGGTCTTTCAGTGCTCTGTCAAACTCTTCACGCAGTATCATATCTCCTATTTCATCTTCATCTACCTCCTCTTCCATTTCCATAATATTGTCCTCAAGTACATCGCCCTTGTGTAGACCCTCTATATACTCCTTCCACCTTTCTGCTTTCCCTTCTTTGCTTAGAACTGGGTTTCGATCAAAGCTCTTGATATTCATGCAAGTGGTTCTCCTTTCTCCAACGGTCTCTTTAATTTTCTTGTAGGCAATATCTACCTCACCCCTAGTGAGATATGCCTCTGCATCCTTACATTTGTCCTCTAGCCATCCCTGCTTAGCCATTTTGCATTTCCTGTCGATCTAATTTTTGAGACGTTTGTATTCCTTTCTGCCTGCTTCATTTACTGCATTTTTATATTTTCTCCTTTCATCAATTAAATTCAATATTTCTTCTGTTACCCAAGGGATTCTACTAGCCCTCGTCTTTTTACCTATTTGATCCTCTGCTGCCTTCACTATTTCATCCCTCAAAGCTACCCATTCTTCTTCTACTGTATTTCTTTCCCCCATTCCTGTCGATTGCTCCCTTATGCTCTCCCTGAAACTCTGTACAAACTCTAGTTCTTTCAGTTTATCCACGTCCCATCTCCTTATATTCCCACCTTTTTGCGGTTTCTTCAGTTTTAATCTACAGTTCATAACCAATAGATTGTGGTCAAAGTCGACATCTGCCCCTGGACATGTCTTACAACTCAAAATCTGGTTCCTAAATCTCTGTCTTACCATTATATGATCTATCTGAAACCTGTCAGTATCCCCAGGCTTCTTCCGTGTATACAACCTTCTTTTATGATTCTTGAATCAAGTGTTAGCTATGATTAAGTTGTGCTCTGTGCAAAATTCTATCAGGTGGCTTCCTCTTTCATTTCTTATCCCCAGTCCATATTCACCTACTACGTTTCCTTCTCTCCCTTTTCCTACTACCGAATCCCAGTCACCCATGACTATTAAATTTTCGTCTCCCTTTTATTTCATCACACATTTCATCAATTTCTTCGTCATCTGCAGAGCTAGTTGGCATATAAACTTGTACTACTGTAGTAGGCGTGGGCTTCGTGTCTATCTTGGCCACAATAATGCGTTCACTATGCTGTTTGTAGTAGCTTACCCTTACTCCTATTTTTTATTCATTATTAAACCTACTCCTGCATTACCCCTATTTGATTTTGTATTTATAACCCTGTATTCACCTGACCAAAAGTCTTGTTCCTCCTGTCACCGAACTTCACTAATTCCCACTATATCTAACTTTAACCTATCCATTTCCCTTTTTAAATTTTCTAACCTACCTGCCCGATGCTAACGATTTGTATACCACAGCATCTTCTTCCTGTCCGTTAAATTTCGCGTCTGTAGCACGTCATCTTCGTGGTGTAGCAATTTTAATGGCCAGTAGTGTATGAAAGAAAAATCTGAGTGCTTGCTACTAGAATTTTTATGATGTATCATTGTCATAGCAGTTCAGAAACCTCTTTCCTAGTAACGATCTTATCATTGTGAGCTACTTTTTTTTTTTTTTTTTTTTTTTTTTTTTGGAACGAAAAGTACATTTCTTATTACTCATTCTATTTCCGTGTTTCAGACTTGTTTTACGCTGGAAGAGACTCGGGCCTGATACTCGTGTTCACGGCGGAGATCGGCACCCAGGGAAACCTTCGCGACTTCCTGGAGTTCCATCTCCAACAGGCAGCCAGCGACGACCCTGCAGCGTCCTCGCCATAGGATCGCTTCCTGCCAGTATCGGTCAGCGAAACTTTCCGCGCGCCCGGGGACACAAAAAAAGGGGAAAGAGGAGAACGAACAGAAAGATCGGGAGCGAAAAAAAAGGAGGGCGCTCAGGCAGGCTGGCAGGCAGGAGAGGCGAGGATGCGTCCGTGGCGCGGTGGTAATGGCTGCCGTGAGAACGGCGGCACGTGGCGGCCGCCCGCCCCACCCCACGGGCCGTGTGTTCCATTAGCTGTATTAGGCGGCCGCATGTATCCATCTCGTGGCGCGGAGCCGCTCGCGGGCCGCCCTGCCGCTTCGCGCGTGTGTCCGCAGGCGCCGGCACCGCCCACAACTTTGCTCCTCTGGCTGCAGTGTTCGCCGACATCTCTCCGTTTGGGCTTACATGCTGCTCTACATACACGAAAGTAGCATCTTTCCATCAATTTGTACAACAATACGGACAGATCTTCTGAAACGAGGTCTACAGAATGGATATTTCTTTACTTAACCTGATGTGTTTAGGTCCATCAGGCCGGCTCTTACAGTGGAACTGGGTTTCACACATACAGTATATTTTTTGCATCATTCTTACCTAAAAATAACAATTTTAATTTTTTTTCTTTATTGTTATTTTTCACCTTATACAAAGGTGGTCTGGCAGCGGATAAATCTATTCCGCTCTTCAGCCACAAGTATTTCAGTAAAAAAGAAAATGAAGATAGGAAGGTAACAGATCGGTGGTTAAAAGAACAGTAGATACAAAAATTAAAAAACGCGAAGCCGTTCACACTCGACGAAAGGTCACCAAAAACTGTCGGCACTGCGCACAAACACTGAGGACGTAGACGGTACAAGTGAACGAAAGAGCGTGGCGGCGAAAACGCACAACACGATGGCACACACACGAGAAACTGATGGCGATGATATCCGGCGCGCGAATGTCCACTTAACGTGTGCGAGTCAACAACTTTAATTTTTTTTCTTTATTGTGATTTTAATACCCGTATAACAACAGGTAGGCTGGCAGCAGCACATTACGCCGCTCTTCAGCCCAAGGTATTACAATGGTAAAACAGAGAAGACACATGAGTTGGAACAAATCGGCGGGGGAAAAACAGTAGACACATGAACATAAAAAACATGAAGCCGTTCACACTCGATGACAATCCACACTACAAACTGCTGACACGACGCACAAGCACTGATGACTTTGATGGCACACGTGAACAATTTTAATTTTTTTTCTTTTTCTTTATTGAGTTTCGATTCCCCCTAAAGGGGGCGGGCTGGCAGCAGCTTATTACGCCGCTCTTCAGCCTACAGAATTTGTTTTAAAAGATGAAGATAATAAAAAAATAATAACAGTTGGCGATGAAATCGGTGACTTAAAGGTAAAATGGCAGAAAATTCTGGAGCTTAAAACATAAAACACAGAGTTGATGATGCTAATAAAATACACAGGAAGCAGAAAAATACTAGACAGACAGTTAAAAAACACGGCGACAGTCTGGGTTCTGTTCGCAAGAGATATAAAATGCACACCCAGCGACAGCATGATTTCTGTTCGCAACACTGTGGAAAGACGCACAACACTGAACACTCACTTAAACACTGCACTAAAAAGTTGGCACAAATATGACATACCACACCCGAGAGCAGGTGAGGGGAAACTGGTCAGATGACGGGAAAAAAAGGGGGGAAGGAGAGGAAAAGTGAAGGGGGAGGGGGGAAAGGAGCCAATGGAAGATGAGGATCCATAAGAGGGGTGGGGGTGCTGAGCAGACGTGCCAGGGAGTGGGGAAGGCAGAGGAGGGGAGTACAAAAGGACTCGGGGGGGAGGGAGAAAGGAGATAGGGAGAGGGTAGGCGGGGAGAAAACACAGGATGGAAGGGGAGAGGAAGAGGGAGCCCAGGGAAAGGATGGAGGAAAGGAGGGGGTGAGGATCAGAGTTGATAGGAGGGATAAATGGAGGGAGAGAGGGCACCATCCGGGAGGGGGAGTTGATGGAAGCCACCTTGGGAAAGAAGGGGTGTAGAGATGGAGGGTAGGGGGGATACAACAATGAAGACGAGGCAGGGGGCAGGGATGGGAGAGGAGAGGAGCAACCAGGGGGTGAGGGGGTTCAAGGCGGCGGGAGGTGTAGAGGATGTGGATATGTTCGAGGAAGAGGAGCAGATGGGGGAAAGGAATGAGATCATAGAGGATCCTCTTGGGGGATGGGAGGCGTATACAGAAGGCGAGGCGGAGTGCATGACGCTCAAGGATCTGGAGGGACTTATAGTTATAGAATTTGGAATTTGGGGGGGGGGGGGCAGATACCCAGGCAGGACTGGCATAACAGAGGATGGGACGGATTAAGGATTTGTAGGTGTGGAGGATGGTAGAGAGGTGCAACCCCCATGTCCCGCCAGAGAGGAGTTTGAGGAGTCGGAGGCAGTTGTGGGCTTTGGATTGGATGGAGCGGAGATGAACAATTTTAATATAACTACTATTAAAATGATATGAGTGCCTGAAGTGGCAATGAGGGTAAATTATACTGACTACTGACTATGAATTAATGAAGTTAATACTGGCAGCGCTACCACTACTGGTATAATAGAGATAATACTACTAATAATTCGAGGGCGCTCAATTAGTAACGCAAAACTTTCTTTCCTCGGTCAGTTTCGTTTGAAAAAATGCGGAACTTGTTGTGGGACTTCGTAGAGTATTCCCGCTTCAGCCCCTACAGTTTCACCAGGTTCCGACAGGTGGCGGCGATACGCTTCGCTTTCAAAATGACGTCCGTAACGGAGGCGCGTTCCAAGCAGAGATCTGTCATTGTGTTCCTTTTGGTGGAAAAAACAGCATCGCAAATATTCATAGGCGCTTGCAGAATGTCTCCGGCAGTGCTTCCCAACCCGTGTGCAATCAGATATTAGCTAGTACCCCAAGCACTAACGTCATCAACATCAGTGCTTAACTAAATTTTAGAATGAAAAAAGATGTCGTTTGAACACCTTTTATTTTTAGAAATACTGTAACCTCCCTCTTACTACTCGGCCTATCCTGCTTGCGATATAAAATATGAGCGTGGATCGCGTGTATGCCTAATGGATTTTTTCTAATTGTATAAGGCTATCTTTCCGGAAGAAGTGTGACCGATAAGTAGGAGGAAAGTGTACAACCGACCCTTCTGATGGAAAGGCTACTGAAAATAAAAAGTAATTAGACCGAACATGGCTATAATTTGGAAAATGAAAGTTATTTTGTGCATTCACTCACGTACAACACTGGACAAAAAGGAATACCACTGATCATGAATCCAAAAGTTACACTAATGAACGAAAAGGAAGTAATTAACGGTAACCAGCCCGCTAGGGCAATATACATCCAAAATCCTGTACAAGATGACGGGAAAGAAATACATGTATTATTAAACACTGACGTGGCAACTGAAGGTTGTCACGTTTTTTGACACTAATTATAAGTGAATATGATAAAGAAAACTGAGAAGTCACTCTTACGTTATGTTTGGCATTAAATTTTGAAAAAGGCAATCGAGTAATGATTTGAAAATGTGTAATGAAACTGTTTGTTAGTACTGAACTTCGTTACGTGAACAATGACTTTCAGTGACCTCAGCATAATGTCATCAAAGAAATTTAGAAAAAAAGCAAGCACTTTTTACTTTGCCATTACTTATTTTGCAAATTGTATTTCATATTATTGTCTAAAAAACTGAGCCTTTTTTACTGACTTGAACAAAATTAAATACTAGAATACGTACCAAAACAAACAGCCATGTGCTCCAAGCTATATGTAAAATAAATAAAACTTCCACACTCTTAATTTGTGCATTTCTTTAGATTTGGATTTTTTCCAGTGATTCATTCTCAAACTTGAAAAATGAAATTGCTTTACTTTAGCCATATACTGAAGCCTCTTTTGTACAACAGTTAATTGAAAGTAGACTGAGGCTAAAATTCTTAAAAGAGAAAATATTCATTAATAAACTGGCTGTAACTATTCAATTTGTTTCTTATGACACTCAGTTAGCATATTAGGAAAAAAAGGAACAAGGATCCTGCTTGGTAAAAATGTCTGGTGGCAATGAGGACACAATGGCCTGAGTTTGACTGATTATTATTTGAATAAATCTTATCAATCAAATCACATTCAGTTGTACTGCTGGGTTAGCCATTAATACTTTTTACCAATGAACAGTCTTACTTCAGTGCTGTGCATACGACGAAACTCGGAGCCGACGACGAAACTGTGTCGCTGGAACTGCTGCTGTTGTTGAAGATGGTAGCATATTGTGGAGCTGCGGCTAATTATAGGAAGTAATAACAATTATAGGAAGTAATAACAATTCCTTTGGCATTTTCCCAGAGCTTATAAGTTTCACAGTAAAACTCAAATAAATACAATGAAACGTCAACAGACTTCTATCTAAGTGTACACATACAATTAAGCAATGCCCTTACTTATTAAAAGAAAGCATTTAAATTACAAATATTTACATACAATTCAAAAAAATTATACATCGGTAGCAGGTACCATGCATCCTGCATTTTCGGTGTTACAAGACGAAAGATAGTTTCTGTGGACGTTTTGTTATAACATGAACTAATGATTTTGCTTATTTCTAACAATGTTTATTATAGAACGATGTAAAATTTAGCAGTGCACCGTGTTGCTCCTCTTCAGAAAAGAAAAACAATCCACATTCAGAATAGACATTTCTTACAAAATATGCTTCCTCTGTACCAATCCTCTTCCTGGTGACTCTTGCTTCACCCACACTCCACATTCACATTTAAAAGCAACGTAATCAAAATGCGTGCGCTACGCTTGCTGTTTGTAAATATTGCTAGACTCCTTGCTTCTGAACTGGTAGAAACTGGAACACCTTAGGCTGCTAAAACTCTATGTCTGACAACCACTACTAATAGTAATAACACTGTGAAGACCCTGCAGCAATTTAGTAACCATTATTTAGTTATTGTTGCGCCGTGTCGTCAATTAGATGGATTATTTGTTGCCAAATGAATAATGAAGCCATTTGTGGTCCATTGCGGGAACTCCCTACATTTCAGAGAAGACATTTTGATGCGATATTAAAGCAAATGTGATGTATACGTCTCAATTTTACTGTCATAGATGCTTGGCACAAAGTAAAAAGTTTGTGTGTAAAATGTGAACTATATGAGTAGAAGATGTTCATACATTCGTCTCATAAGCTTTAACGTCAACCAATTGCTTCATGGGTTAATGTTCTTGTTTGAAAAAAAGATAGGGACTGGTAACTTAGTAATCAGTATTAAGTCTTACGAAATAGTTATAATAAAAATAGCAGCGCGGGGTAGCCGCGTGGTTTTAGGTGCCATGTCACGGACCGTGCGGCTCTCCCCGTCGTAGGTTCGGGTCCTCCCTCGCGCGTTCGTGTTTGTTTCGTCCGTGGTGTAAGTTAGTATAAGTTAGCATGAGTAGTGTGTAGGCTTAGGAACCGATGACCTCAGAAGTTTGGTACCATAAGACCTTACCATAAATTTCCAATATAATAATAATGAGCTTTAAGAAAATAATTTAGCTTCGCTGGAAGTCGTACGTGGATGATGGGGAGCTTTTTGTTGCAGAAAGACGTCGGCTCTGACGTCGGATGGTGGAGCAGTACCATGCGCGCATATAGGCTCTCGCAGTAAGATGACATGAGGGAGTTCAGTGAACGGAGACTACGTTGAAAATTAGTGTTTTGTAGCCAAAAGAGTGTTGTGTAACGGAATATTTAAAAAAAAACAACTTGCTATCAGAAAAAAATATGTTGCATTACTTACTGAACGACCCTCGTAATGATGATAATAATAATAGTGGCAGATATAAGAAGAAGTTATACGTCTACAAAATATATGTTTTCTGATACAGCGAATTCTGGGGAAAGGAAACTTAGGGAGGTCGCATAGGCTAAGAATACTGGGATATGAGGAAGATCTGATTGGAAAGACGGATGTACAAGGTTAACGAGTGCGTACGGGAACAATGGCAGTCCTATACTTGCTTTACCACGAGCAGGTGTCATTAACTGTCTTCTGAAGCTGGAGATTTTACTCTGAAGTGTAATACGGGGCACTACTACGGACTCGGGTTCCTGCTACTAAAAAGGACTTCGAGAAAGTGGCTGAACGATGGAGTGGTACCGAAAGGATTTTGCTCTGATGCGAGCGGGTGTTCCTACTATGTTCCTCTGACAAGACACCAAAGGTCGAGGAAAGCTATGAGGGTCAGTTAGTAGTGTTCGTTGATAAGACGGTAGAGAAGACACGGAGCCAGGATAGCTGTGCTTATGATGATATGTGATCAAATGGTCGAATATCACAGATATAAGGAAGACAGGGATTCATAACTAGCTCCACGCGCCGTAAGCGTCTTTGAGAAACGCTGTAATCGTTAACTGAAAGTATAAGCGTTCGTACAACTTTCTTTTTCAGGTCAAGAGGGAATAGCTTTTTATATTTTTGTGAGGCATGGAGAGTCGCTGATGTCTTTTTCCCACACTGCAGTTACGTGGTCGTTCCCAATTTAGATTTTCTTCTACAATTACTCCTCGACTAACTGCTGAAGGAGAGAAGTTGGTAGCTGTCCCATTTAGGATTAAAGATGGTAGGGATTCCCAAAATTTCGGACTAATGAGCCTTGAATGACCGACAGCAACATCCAAACAGATTTTCGTCTTAACCCTGTAAGTAAACTGGTCAGTGTATATACTACTGGTCTTAAATGTTGTTTGATAATTTATTTACTGTAAACAATCTTTTTATTGGTTTTAATTTAGTCACAACAGTTTACCCAATATGTATTAATAGTATTTTTATCTGGGGGCGTGAAATGTTAACGAGCAACTGACATGTGGTATGAATATTTACCGATGACCTTCGAGACACTCGTTTTCAGAGCAGGTTTTGTGTTCAGCTGGCGTTTGCTAGCTGCGGACTTACGCTTCTAATATGTTCTGATCTAAACGACGGTAAGTTCAATTCACAGCACCATTTCCTAGATTATGAAGTATAAAATCAATATGGTAGTCTCATGTAGGCATATTTACAGCTAGTTTTCTTCTGCACCGTACATGTAAGCAACTAGATTGTCGTGAGTTCAGTTCCTACTTATATTCAACTTTATATGTTGTGAAATGATTCTTCTGATTGAGAGGCAAAACTCCAGACAATCTTGTTTCACAAATTATCTGAAAATGTTAGCCGTTGAGATAATATAAATTATTTCCGATGGCAGTGCACATATATGATGATTACTGAAAATATGTAACATGACGAAAACATACATACACACGTTTGAATGTAACTGGTATATTATGTACTCACTTTCGGTTGGTTTTTGTAGTTCGAGGAGCCATACCGACATCCGTGAAAACTTCTTTTAAATGTGTAAGAACGACTTCACGGTGGGGGCAGTGTGCCATAGCGGATGAAATTCTGGCTGATCATGTAATTAACTGCTGGAAACAGGTTACAAAAGTTCACCCAGAAGATTCAGAATTTGGAGGAGGCACAGATGCAGAGGATGTAGCTACCATTTCTACAGTTTCAAACAGTACCCCAGTAATTTATGGTAGTACGAGTAACGCATTATTAAGTGGACCAATGCGTGAAACGTCTAGTGCACATGTAGCAGATAGGGTAGACTGCTTGTCTGTGCTTGAAGAAACATTTCATGGAAGTCTTGGAACTAACGCTGATTCTTAAGCGACTCCAAATGTGGATTTATATGTACAGTCTAAAGTTATTTGAGAATCCCATTCATTTGGGAAATATCTTTCTCGTGAGGGCATGTGCTTACTAACAGAAGCTGACTCCTGCAGTTTTTTCTAAACTTTTTCAGCACGGATGTTGTGCTCCAATTTTATTGGTATCACTTCATAACTCACTATGGACTTAGAAATGAGTTGGGTAGAGTCACAGATTTTGGGAAGTAGAACGTACTGGATGATTACTGGTTGTTAACGAGATATTTTTGATCACTTTATTTTACTCTCACCAGCTCGTCATAAATACAACACTGCTGAACAGTTACATCGTGCCCTACCACATAACTGTTAGTACTCATAACGTTTAATGAATTTAATCTGATACCTTACAAAGTACACTAACTTTTGACCATCCAGACTAAAGTTCACCTCAAGTTGGGTGTACAATAATGTAGTCTCATTAAACTAGCAACCTTCACAAACATAAAAACCCTTCCATAATTAAAAATGTATCACACTGAATTATCCACCGTTTTTAAAACTACAACTTGAGATTACCTTTAAACAAATGAGCTTAAAAACATTTACCGTTACGCGCTGTATAATGTTCAGTAAGGTCTTTTCTAATTTTCAGGCTTATGCGCAATGAGAATTTTCATATACATATACTTTCTGCCTTTAGCCTTAACCCGTGCAATAAAAATTAATCTGACTTCTTAATACCTACCCTTCAATTCTGACCGATCAGGTTACCGTCAGTTCTGCTATCGTCTCTCTCTAGTCTTAACATTGACGAGGTGTACTAGTGAATATGATCCAGACTTCCAAGCAGCTCATCTTACTACCAGTTTTAATTATTTTTAGACCAACCTCGCTAATTCTTTGGCGGTTAAGTTACGCTTGTGTGGAAACAAGCCCGCAGTACAGTTCAGTTATGTTCAATAACATAAACACTTCTTACTTTGTGACGTAATACCGACATCCTTGCTTTACATTTTCACAACGCCTTTTGAAGATTCTCAAGAGTAAAGCCCCATTTACTTATGCAACGTAGTCCATCATCAGCTCCAATGCTCATCAACAAGCAATTGCCGGAATGGAAAATGGCTTTCAGTGAGACTGTGTGTCACTAATCTGTCAATTTACATTCCTGAGAAACACTTCCCTCTGATTTGGTGGAGGATGGTCTTGGTATTGCGTTTACTGCTTGGTATCTATAGAAAATAAGGGCAAAATGGAGTGGCTTAGCCATATGGACTTGTTTGGCGAACACCTTAATGCATAGAATGTACGAGCTGCTATTCGAAACTAACTGTGGTGCCGTACGCTTTTTCTCTTTTTTTTTTTTGCTCTGTGCTTTAGGCTTGAGTTAACCCCGCAGTTATTTAAAAGGAGTTTACCGGTTGCTCTAATTTACATAGTAATTTCTGTCTATAGTCCTGTTAATAACTAATTAATATTAGACTATATAAGTTGTTCCTGTAAGCTGTTGTGGAAGTAGAAAACCAAGTTAAGTTGTTCTGACTTAGTTGAATGTTTCTGTCTGCCTATGTTAAAGATACAGTAAGGGCATGGTCGGCACTACACACAGACGGTAAAAGATATAACCTTAGTTCTTTCACAGCCCAACAGAGGGAACCTTTCCCCGTCAAGCAATGTCCATTAATCGTTAGTTTACTTTGGCTTCTTGACTGAAATACACAAGGAGAGAGATGAGTGCAGCTGACGCGTCGTGGTTTGAGGATGTGTTTTTTTATGTAGCTACCCAAAAGATCCGAAAATGAGTCTAAATATACGGGGAAATCAAAGTCACTTGCACAAAAGTCGATGTTGTTGTTGGGGGATCTTCTGTCTATAGACTGGTTTGATGCAGCTGCTTAGTGTATTCGTCTCTTAGTCCCCCTTTACGGTTTTTACCCTTCATGCTTCCCTCCAATACTAAACTAGTGATCCCTAAATGCCTCAGAACTTGTCCTACCAACCGATCCCCTCTTCTAGTCAAGGTATGCCACAAATTTCTCTTCTCCCCAATTCTATTCAGTACCTCCTCATTAGTTGTGGTTCATGGTGTGGGTTCCTCGTATCATGTCCTAGTTCATGAACCACGCGCAAAGTATGAGTGGCCAAGTAAGTGGTCCTGACAGTCGGGATACCAGTTACTTTGGAATAAGGCTGGGCATCTCGGACATATTCCGAGTCGTGGTCACCTGTGTGCTCAGACGGCAAAGACTACCAAATCCACCGGTTAGTCCCTCAGCCGTTAGGGGTAAAACTCAATGGGACCCGGGGCAAGTAAGGCTAGCAACCTGCTTCCCTGGTACTATAAATATGATGCTGGCAACAATCAGAGCAAAATGCCTCGGACCTTTGGAGGTGACGGAGTCCCACCTCTAATTGACAAACCAGGGACTCCTAAGATACGACTCGGAAACGAATGGTAACGAGATGGGGAGCTATTAATATCAATGGGGGCTACTCTGGGAAGAAGGTAGAGCTGGCAGAGGCTGCAAGTAAGATGGGGTTGGACGTTTTAGCTGTTACTGACATTCGGATAAGGGGTGAGAAACAAGAGGAAGTGGGAGAATACAAGGTCTACCTGTCAGGAGTCAAAGCAGGAATAGCACAATGGGGTGTAGGGCTTTTCATCAGGAAAGAAATGGAACCAAGTGTAGTTGCAATAAGGTATGTAAACGAACGACATGTGGATAGATTTGACAGTGTCTAGCAAGAAAATTAGGATTGTGTCAGTATATTCGCATTGTGAAGGGACAGATCAAGATAAGATGGAGAGTTTTTATGACGCACTCAGTGATGTAGTTGTTAGAGTAAAGGACAAGGACAGTGTTCTGCTCATGGGTGATTTTAATGCCAGGATTGGAAATCGAACAGTAGGGTATGAAAAGGTTATGGGTAAATTTGGAGAGGATATGGAGGCCAACAGGAACGGGAAACAGCTGGATTTCTGTGTGAGTATGGGCTTAGTAATCACAAACTCCTTTTTTAAACATAAGAACATTCATCGGTATACTTGGGAAGGCAGGGGAACCAGATCTATCATTGACTATATAATAACAGATTAGGAATTCAGGAAGGCTGTGAGGGACACACGTGTATTCAGGAGATTCTTTGATGACACTGATCACTATTTAATCTGCAGTGAAATTGGTATTGTGAGGCCGAAAGTGCAGGAGGTCAGGTCCATGTGTAGGAGGATAAGAGTGGAGAAACTTCAGGATAAGGAAATCAGACACAAGTACATAAGAGTGATCTCAGAAAGGTACCAGTTAGTTGAATGTAGTCAACTGCAGTCACTGGAAAAGGAATGGACAAGGTACAGGGACACAGTACTAGAAGTGGCCAAAGAATGTCTTGGAACAGTAGTGTGTAAAGGTAGGATGAAGCAAACAGCTTGGTGGAATGACACAGTCAAGGCTGCCTGTAAAACGAAAAAGAAGGCATATCAAAAATGGCTACAGAACTCAGGTAGACAGAGAAAGTTATGTTGAAGAAAGAAACAAAGCCAAACAGATAATTACAGTATCCAAGAAGAAATTTTGGGAAGACTTTGGAAACAGGTTGGAGACCTTGGGTCAAGCTGCTGGAAAACCATTCTGGAGTGTAATCAGCAGTCTTCGAAAGGGAGGTAAGAAGGAAATGACAAGTATTTTGGACAGGTCAGGAAAACTGCTGGTGAATCCTGTTGATGCCTTGGGCAGATGGAGGAAATATTTTGAAGAGTTGCTCAATGTAGGTGAAAATACAATCAGTAATGTTTCAGATTTCGATGTACAATGGGACAGGAATGATGATGGAAATAGTATCACATTTGAGGAAGTGGAGAAAATCGTCAGTAGATTGCAGTGCAATAAAGCGGCTGGGGTGGATGAAATTAAGTCGGAACTCATCAAATACAGTTGAATGTCAGGTCTTAAATGGCTACATAGGATAATTGAAATGGCCTGGGAGTCGGGACAGGTTCCATCAGACTGGACGAAAGCAGTAATCACACCAATCTTTAAACATGGAAACAGAAAGGATTGTAACAACTACAGACGTATCTCTTTGATCAGCGTTGTGGGTAAAATCTTCTCAGGCATTGTTGAAAGGAAAGTGCGAGTATTAGTTGAGGACAAATTGGATGAAAATCAGTGTGGGTTTTGGCCTCTTATAAGTTGTCAGGACCAGATCTTTAGCTTACGGCAAATAATGGAGAAGTGTTACGAGTGGAGCAAGGAACTGTATCTATGTTTTATAGATCTAGAAAAGGTATATGACCGGGTTCCTAGGAGGAAGTTATTGTCTGTTCTACGTGATTATGAAATAGGAGACAAACTTTTGTAAGCAATTAAAGGTCTTTACATAGATACTCAGGCAGCAGTTAGAGTTGACGGTAAATTGAGTTCATGGTTCAGAGTAGTTTCATGGGTAAGACAAGGCTGCAACCTGTCTCCACTGTTGTTTATATTATTTATGGATCATATGTTGAAAACAGTAGACTGGCTGCGTGAGATTAAGATAGGTGAACACAAAATAAGCAGTCTCGCACATGCGGATGACTTAGTTGTGATGGCAGATTCTATTGAAAGTTTGCAAAGTAATATTTCACAGCTAGATCAGAAACGTAAGGACTATGGTATGATCTCCAAATCAAAAGTAATGTCAGTGGGAAAGAGATATAAACGGATTGAGTGCCAAATAGGAGGAACAAAGTTAGAACAGGTGGATGGTTTCAAGTACTTAGGATGCATATTCTCACAGGATGGCAACATAATGAAAGAACTGGAAGCGAGGTGTAGCAAAGCTAATGCAGTGAGCGCTCAGCTACGACCTACTCTCTACTGCAAGAAGGAAGTCAGTACCAAGACTAAGTTATCTGTGCACCGTTCTATCTTTCGACCAACTTTGTTGTATGGGAGCGAAAGCTGGGTGGATTCAGGTTACCTTATCAACAAGGTTGAGGTTACGGATATGAAAGTAGCTAGGATGATTGCAGGTACTAGTAGATGGGAACAATGGCAGGAGGGTGTCCACAATGAGGAAATCAAAGAAAAACTGGGAATGAACTCTATAGATGTAGCAGTCAGGGCGAACAGGCTTAGATGGTGGGGTCATGTTACACGCATGGGAGAAGCAAGGTTACCCAAGAGACTCATGGGTTCAGCAGTAGAGGGTAGGAGGAGTCGGGGCAGACCAAGTAGAAGGTACCTGGATTCGGTTAAGAACGATTTTGAAGTAACAGGCTTAACATCAGAAGAGGCACCAATGTTAGCACTGAATATGGGATCATGGAGGAATTTTATAAGGGGGACTATGCTCCAGACTGAACGCTGAAAGGCATAACCAGCCTTAAATGATGATGATGATGACCTCCTCATTAGTTACGTGATCTACCCATCTAATCTTCAGCATTCTTCTGTAGCACCACATTTCTAAAGCTTCTATTCTCTTCTTGTCTAAACTATTTATCAACGCTGAAAGGCATAATCAGTCTTAAATGATGATGCTGATGATGATGATGACCTCCTCATTAGTTACGTGATCTACCCATCTAATCTTCAGCATTCTTCTGTAACACCACATTTCTAAAGCTTCTATTCTCTTCTTGTCTGAACTATTTATCGTCCACGTTTCACTTCCATACATGGCTACACTCCATACAAATACTTTCAAAAAAGACTTGCAGACACTTAAATCTATACTCGATGTTAACAAATTTCTCTTCTTCAGAAACGCTTCCCTTGCCATTGCCAGCCTACATTTTATATCCTCTCTACTTCGACCATCATCAGTTATTTTGCTGCCCAAATAGCAAAACTCATCTACTACTTTGTCTCATTTCCTAATCTAGTTCCATCCGCATCGCTTGATCACAAAATTCGATAACACCATATATGGTTAAAAACATGGATAACATTGAAGAAAGTGGCTGAATCGATAACACCATATATGGTTAAAGACATGGATAACATTGAAGAAAGTGGCTGAATCGGTAAAGTGATTCCAAAAGTGGAAAAAATGATTATTAACCATTTTTCCGGAAACCCATTTTTAATACAGCGTTACGCGCAAGGAAAATTCACTTTGAAACAGTTGTCAACGCCAGTTCGACGCATTTGGAGATCTCTTCCACGTGGATACGTAGAAAACTTGGTTTTAAGCATGGCTAGGAGATGCTAAGAAATTATCGACGCTGTAGGTGACTGGACTTATCATTTGTAATTGCATTTTTCCTTTGTTCATATATGATGTATCTACATGTTTTAGTTTGTTGTCAGATACATTTCTCTGCTGATTAACCCGACCACGTTCTTACTTAACAGACTTCATTCCTGTCTATCGTGTTTGAGCCACGTTTGTAATTTATCAGTAATGTTTGTGCCGACTTTGGTACTCAGGGTTAATTTTACTACTTGTTGTTGAAGCTATCTGAGCACTGTCCTTTAAATTTTATTCATAAGTCTTTTATCGTTGCCGATTTGTTTCATAATATTCTTCTACGGTGGTCCATTGCCTATTCTGATCAGGTAACTAATTTTTTTCCATGTTTGAGTCATTGTCAATTGCAATGTTTTTCTGCATGTTTCAGTTCATACTGTGCTTTATTGAATCTGTACTGAAAGAAAACCTATACATGAGCCACGCTCGATAGTTACAGCGGCAAAGTAAACAGTTTAAAAAATAAGTTACAGCTCAAGCGAAATAAACAAACAAATAACGAATTTTGTATAATTTACTGAAATTGTGGAACAGCGTACACAAACAAACAAATATACATTGCAGGTTGCTATTTTCATTCACATACAAGATATAGTCTTGTAGAATCGAATGAAATTCTTTGAAATCCCATTTTTTAATGAGCGGTACACTACATGTTTATTTTCATTTGCACCACATTTAAATGTATTCGCAACTGCGAACATGAATAACCACCAGCTGTAGAACGGAATGGCGACAATGAAAATTTGTGCCGGACTCGGACTCGGGGCCATCTAATTTCCAAATATTTCTTTATTTGGCAACCAGTTTCGACGATTTACTACGTCATCTTTGGTCCCCCTGACCGACGTGTAGGTTGAGTCCAACCTCATTCAGGTCAAAATAGGGGCCAGAATTGAAATACTGATATGTGTAGATTTCTGCTTGATACAGCGATCACTTGAGCCATCATAACTGTATCAAACAGAAATCTACAGATACCATTATTTGAATGCTGGCCCTTATTTTGACCTGGATGAGGTTGGAATCTCCCTACACGTCGGTCAGGGAGCCTGAAGATGGAGTAAATGTTCAAATGTGTGTGAAATCTTATGGGACTTAACTGCTAAGATCATCAGTCCCTAAGCTTACACACTACTTAACGTAAATTATCCTAAGGACAGCCGGCCGGTGTGGCCGAGCGGTTCTAGGCGCTACAGTCTGGAACCGTACGACCGCTCCGGTCGCAGGTTCGAATCCTGCCTCGGGCATGGATGTGTGTGATGTCCTTAGGTTAGTTAGGTTTAAGTAGTTCTAAGTTCAAGGGGACTGATAAACTCAGATGTTAAGTGCCATAGTGCTCAGAGCCATATCCTAAGGACAAACACACACCCATGCCCGAGAGAGGACTCGAACCACCGCCGGGATCAGTCGCACAGTCCATGACTGCAGCGCCCCAGACCGCTCGGCTAATCCCGCGAGGCCGAAGATGGAGTAGTAAGTCGCCAAAACTGATGGCCAAATAAAATAACAGTGAGAAATTATATGACTGAAAGGTGTCTGGTTTGACATCCTGTACCGAACAGCCGAGTCCTGCAACCATCTCCGAAAAGGTGGACATACAGAGACAAACACCAAACATCCAAAGTAACTTTGCATCATAATTGAGAATAATACAGGCACGGAAATATTGCATCCGTTATTTGTTCGTTGGGTTGTCTAGGGGGATATGACTGTACGAAACAGCTAAACAGCCTCAAAGGTTGGCTTTCAATCTGAGCTGGCAGCCAGTGAGGCAGGAAGGGAGCCCAACGTTAGTGAGGACCGTAGCGGCCGGCGCATGCGCAGTGCGGATAACGGGCGCAGATCTGATCGCTTGTCAGCGGCGTTCACAAACAGCAGCAAAGGCAGTCAATTCTGCCGATATCGAATTTGAAACGCGCTTCTCTTTTTGGGGCCTAGAGGGTGGAGGGTGAGGGCGAGAGCAGGGGAGAGCACAGTAGCGGCTGTTCCAGCAGCTGGAGGCGGCGGCGGTCGCGGGGGCGGAGGTGGAGGCGGTGGTGCCGCCCCCAGACGGTGCATTGTCAGAGCGCGCGACCTGTCCGCGACGTGATCTGCCTTCCGGCCTCCTGTACGCACGGGCTAAGTAAACGGACTACAAAAATATTTATAAACAAATACGGTTTCCCGAAATTGAAAGCGTATCGGCGCGGCAGGGATTTCCACTGACAGGCAAGTGATGCTTGCAGTTTGCAAAAATTTCGGCACATCTACACGCTGAGATGTATGGATGTATATTTTTAAACCAGATTTTATCTTCCGCATGCTTGGCACCATACTGCGCGAGTCCGTGATAAACGAAACAAACCCTGATCTGCCTGCCGGCGTCCCTGGTACACGCGAAACGCCTCCGAAACAAAACGAAATTTAAATAAATTCGTTTGGGGAAATCGCGAACGTATCGGCTGTGTGCTGAGTCGTATCGACAGGTAAGTGATACGTACTGGATGGAATACGCCACAATGTTTTACTGACTTCCTTTTTATTCCCCCGTGTTTTTCAGACTAACCGAGTGGATGCAGCCAAGACCATCGGAGCAGAACTGCGGATAACTAAGTAATAAATCGCAGAATCCGTATCCAGCACGGCGTGTTACGCGATCGACATGTTAAGCTGGACGTCCTCTGTTCGTCACCCACAGTATGCAAGAAAGTTTAATATAGCTCAGTCACAGTTAATTTTTCTCTCGAGTCAGCAAATAAAGCAAAACCTTTGGAGAAATGTTGCAGATGTGCAAAATAAATAACTACATCAGTTTTTCTGTGGAAAACAACTTGCTCATTTAAAACAGGGTAATAATACAGACTGTAGCTGCTAGCGAACATGCAGATTCCGTCTTCCTAGAATTCTGAACGGCGTTCGACATTGTGCCACGTAACTTGCGTGCAATGACGAGGAACCAACGGCAAAAAGCTCCTATGTGATCGCAGAAAAGGCGAATATGCTCCTGTTTAAAAATTGACTGAAAAGTGAGGTACCTTTTGCATCACTCTACCTTCCTCAGCACATTTAAGAATTTTCCCAAAAATATTGGCATGCTAACACATTCGCGCTCTTTTTTAACATGCTGTAAGTCGTTCGTGCCCATCAATCCCAGTTGCCCATCTTCACTCTCTCATTCAGCCAAACTCATTGTCGTTATCTCTGTCAGTGTCTCTGTCTCACAGCCGCCGTCTCCTTCGTTCTGTCGTACTGCTGCTCTCTCCTCTGAGTCACTGTCTCCGTCTTGCTCCTTCTTACTGCTACTGTCTCATTCCTTCCTTCCCACTGCGCTCTCTCTTCTCACTGTCACTATCTCTTCCTTTCTCGTTGTCCTTGTCACAGACTCTGCCTCTCATTACCACTTGTTCTCACAAGTTCCACTTTCTTCTTCTTCTTCTTTATTCCTTTCCCACTGACACTGTCTCCTTCATTCTTTTCCTAGCACTGTTCTGTCACTTTCGACTATGTTCCACTGCCACTGTATCGTTTTTTATTTTCTCTCATACTGTCATTCTTCGCTCTTTCTATATCACAAGGCCGTCTACCATCTTCCAGTATTTTACCGTCTCTTTACCACTGTACTGTCTCCTTCGCTCTCTGCGCAGAAACGCGAATACGTTCGCATGCCAAAATTTTTGGGAAAATTTTTAAAGGCACTGAGGAAGGCAGAATGAGGAGCTTGTACCCCACTTTTCAGACTCTTTTAAACGGGAGCATATTCGCCTTTTTTGACCTCTGGTAGGATCATTTTCTGTTGGTTCAGTTCTTTTCCCTGCGACAACAGGGCATGTCACTCATATGAAAATTACATGGGTCATGTTATATTTTTATTTTACTTTCGTGAAAATTAAGTAACGACAAAATAATTTTACAACTTAGAGTGAATTCTACGTGCACAAAAATTTTTCATGTGTTTCAGTACTACAACGTGGCGTTCCCAAAACCCTTCTGATGATAGCAGCCACACTGCACAGCATTTTTCGCAGTGCTACGTCCCTCATAACCTAAGTTTCCGCCTCGCACCGGATTTTACGTGCGTAATTTACGTGCAAAAACAGGGTAACTTTGAACCTCTGTATCTCGGAAACAGATCAAAACATCAAGAAGGGGGATTTTTAGGTTGTTCAAGATTGGGATCTTAGGAATACATCGCAAAAATTGCAGACATTTTCTGTGCATAGCCGTCTTGGAACCCGGGGTTCCCTTTTGCTTTCTCGGTAACGAATAGAGATTGTTGAAAACGGGAAGAAATGCCGAGACAATATACCGTTAAATTTTGAACAGTTTGCTGCGCTCTGTTGTTTAGATATCCGCTGCTGACGACGAAATAATAGTGAAAAACGCCTTTCTCAGGTTTTTCTTAGGAACCTCCCTCGAATTAAAAGCTGCCTCTATAGGCAGCACGTTTTGTATTATCGCGAAATATGGGAGTGTCACAGAAATGATACAGGATTTGGGCTGGAAATCATTAAAAGAAAGGCGTTTTTCGCTGCGACAGAATCTTCTCACGAAATTTCAATCACCAACTTTCTCCTCCGAATGCGAAAATATTTTGTTGACACCGATCTACATAGGGCGGAAGGATCACCACGATAAAATAAGATAAATCAGAGCTCGTACGGAAAGATTTAGGCGCTCATTCTTTCAGCGCGCTATACGAGATTGGGACAATAGGGAATTGTGAAGGTGGTTCGATGAGCCCTCTGCCAGGCACTTAAATGTCATTTGCAGAGTATCCATGCAGATGTAGATGTAGATGCAGGCCTCTTAAGGTGCACTTTAGAGTACATACAATGCAAAAAACGACTTACTGTTTGCCTAAGGTGGAGGAAGAGTGTAATACTCAAAATTTGATCCCATCCTGCCCGTCCTGTAGAACACAATAAGACGATCCTACTGTTGGGTACACAAATAGTCCCTCGCACAAACTGATGATGCTGTTTGAGGGAAGATATCGTTAATGGATAACTGTAACGATGTGCAGAACGATCGATACAATAGTGTTACTCGGTACATCAGATGTCAGCTCTCTTAAAGAAAACTGAGAAAGAAATGGTCAGAAATGTTTTGTGAAAAGATTCGTCTGAAAGTAAGAAATAAAATACTGCAGATTAGAGAAACATTGGGATACCTCTGAATGATGTTCGAAATAATATGCATCAGCTGAGATGCTCAAGCATTAGTGGATAAAGGAGACCACTGAGTGAAATTTCACCAGTCCGAATATCCTCTAGTACTCACTAAACTTCGAATTTAAATACTGAACTTTAAATTCTCAATCGGCACTTCATTTGTTGCGCTTAGTTTCGAGCATCATTAATAGATTTTATCTTTAACATTTAGGCAAATCATTTAACAAAACAGCTGACGGTGTTGCTCAACTATTTTTTCGTCTTTTTTTTGTTTTTAATTTTCATTTAAATATGGATCAAGAAGAAGCAGAGAAGTTTCCTTGTACGGTATGATTTGATATTTTTGACGCTTCATTTACAGAACTAGCAGCAGCTGTACGTGAAATATTTCAGTTTTCCCTCAAATCATTAATTAAGTTTTTCTTAATTACCCAATTTCCTTTAAGCAAATTTTGTCCATTTTCCACTCTTCGTTAGGCTACCAAAATTAGAACTACTGCGTTTCCACAAATCTCTATTTTTTTTCCTTTGGTTTGTCCCATACCTACACGGGGTCGGCACATTGATTACCAGATATGGCATTGCTAATGTTAGTTGGGTGGCCGGATGCCCTCCCCGTCGCCATCTCTTCACCCCTACAGGACGGAATACATATTCTCCAACTGACGCCGTCTAGTGTTACTCATGTGAAAGTTTGAGAACGATGAATTTCCAACAACAATGAAACAGGTATTTTTTTTCATTTCTAACTGTGAAGCCAAATGTCCGTTTTCGAAGATTTAGCATTAAAAAATGCTTAAATATTTTCATTAAACGTTTCACCCCCTTAGGGGTTGAATTTCCAAAAACAGTGAGGTGTGTTTTTTTTTATTTCTAATAGAGAAGCCAAATACAAATTCCCATAGACTTAGCTTTAAAAATGCTTTCATAATGAACTATTTCATAAAACATTTCATCCCCTATTTCATCCCCTTAGGGGACCAATTTCCAAAAATACTGGAACACGTAATTTTTTACTTGCAACCGAGAAGTCTAATAACCATTTTCATACTCGTAGATACAGCTTTCAAAATGCTTTAGTAGTTATTTCTTCTTCTTCCGTATCACCCACATTGAGGTACGTCAGATCAATTATTTTTTATTTGTTGTTCATTTCTCAGAGCTTAGTATTTCTTCGTTCTTTCTGATCTTGTTCGTCTCTTCTTCCGAGATGATGCGTTTGGATTTCTTGTAAAAATTTGTCTCGGAATCTTATATTTTCACCTTTAGTAATTAATTTAGCTGTTCGATCGATTAGTAATGCTACTTGATAATGATATTTTTTTAAAAAAAATTCACCCATTATTCATCCCCATATGGGTTAAATATCAAAAATTCTGAAACTCTTATTTCTTTATTTGTGACAGAGAAACTAACTACCACTTTCCTTAAGTCTAAGTGTGAAGTGAAAGGGATGACTGCTATCAGCTGCAGCGGGACATTACGGGGAAACAGTGGTCACGAGTGAAAATGTGTGTCGGACCGAGATTCGAACCCGGAATCTCCTGCTTGCTAGGCTTCGAATCCCGGTCAGGTACACATTTTCACTCGTCACCGCTGATTCCGCGTAATGTCCCGCTGCAGCTAATAGCAGTGAGCCCCTTCAGTTTACATTTAATATTTCACAGATGTGGATTCTGCCCCGTGTCTGTTCTTTCGGACATGTCCAAAAGAACAGACCCACGCATTTACATTATTCCTCAGGTCTAGTTTCGAAGTTCCCTTAACAGCGACATATTTTCAAAAATGCTGTCATTCCAGGATTGAATATCGAAATCTTTTTTCAAACTACGTCGCACGATAAGATCAACACCCTCTGCATATTTCAGGTTTCTGTCCTTAGTGGTTTGGGCTGAGCGATGATGAGTGAGTGAGTAAGTCGGGACACTGCCTTTTATATGTAGAGATGAGTGGTTAAATACTGGTTAAGTAATAAGTGCGTGCTACTTGTCGACTTTCCACTATCGTATTGAATAACGTGAGGTCTCGCTTTGCACAAAAAAGATTTAATTGCTTAAAAGTAATTACGTTAATTAAGAAAAACTTAATTAGTTATACAAAAAGTGTAGCAGTCAATCGGTTGCACACACTTTTTAAATTGACCTTAACGAGGTTTCTATAGCTCTAAGACTGTCTTCATCAGAATGGTAAAAATTACATGAACTCACATGACAACTTTTAAATTTCCAGCAACAGTGCTTTTACAATTCTGATTAAGACAGTCTTAGAGCTATCGAAACCTGGTTAATGTGTTTTTTTAAAAAGTTGTGTGCGACAAGTTGGCTGTTATATTTTATATAATGGCATACACGGTTGCTGAGCGCACAGCCACAAAATGTTTAAAACTTAGTTATTTGAGAGAAATCTCGCCCGGATAGCCGCGCGTGTTAACAGGCGCACCGGCGAAGGAGCAAGTCCACCCGGCCGGCCTAAACGTGGTTCTTCAGGTGCTCTCCCCCTCCGACTAGGTGATTTCCGGGCTGGCACCCACGTCCCGCCTTAGTTACACGATTCACAAACGGCAAAGGCAGTGTCCCGACTGACTCACCGATTCATCATCGCTCAGTCCAAACCACAAAGGATAGAAACTTGAAATCTGGAGACGGTATGGATCTTGTACAGCAGACTTCGCTTGAGAAAGGATTTTTCGATAGTAGTGGTAGTAGTAGCAGCAGTATGGTATTCTGCTTTACGACAGGTCTTGTCATGGGTTAAGCCTCTTCCACTTTTGTCTGTCCATAGCCAGTCTTTACCTTTCTGAATATTTGTCTCCTTTGATATTGTCCAGCCTTTGATATCTTCTTTTTCCTCTTCCCCTGTTTCCCTCCACCATTCCATCTGTTCCTTCCTATAATAAACAGTCCCTCCTCAAACATTGTCCAATCCAGTCCCGTTTTCTCTTTCTGATGACTTTCAGCATGTTTCTTTCTTCTCCAACTCTTCTTAATACTTCTTCATTCCTTATTCGGTCTTTCCATTTCATTTTTTCCATTCTTCTCCATATCCACATCTCTGGTGCCCCCAAACTTCTTTCATCTTCCTTCCTCAATGTCGAGGTCGCCGCACCATATAGTGCAACGCTCCAGATGTAACATTTGGCAAGTCTTTTCCTCATATCTTTATTTAGTGGTCCACAAAGTAATTTCTGTTTCCTCTTGAATCATTCTTTTTCCATTACAATTCTGTTTCTAATTTCTGTTGAGCAATACATATCATTCATTATTAAACTTCCCAAGTAATTGAAGTTACTCACTTGCTGTATTTCCTCTCCCCCTATTTTCATACGGCATTTTCTCCCCTTTCCTTCAATTACCATGCTTTTCGTTTTCTTCTTGTTAATCTTCATTCCATATTCTTATAATTTTGTGTTTAGACCATCCATCAATTTTTCAATAGACAGTCCCCAAAAGAGTGAAAAGTTTTTTGAAAATACGTCTCTTATAAGGCAAGAAAACGTAGCTACAAAGAAAGCAACTGTAAAAAACCATGGGTAACAGAAGAAATACTTCAGCTGATCGACAGAGAAAGAAATAAAAAATTTCGATCAAATTTTAAGTGATTTAAAGTTTAATTGGGTCTTCAATTATTTGGATGATTTGGTCATATTTAACGCCTCCTTTGAAGAGGATTTAGAGGAAATCCGAAAAGGTACTATCCACGCTCAGGGACGCGGGGCTGACTCTAAAACCCACAAAGATAACCTTAGTTAAGCACCAGGTGTCATTTTTGGGTCACTTGGTGTCCGAGGATGAAATTAGTATTGATCAGGAACGCACTAAGGCGTTGAGGAATTTTCCGCAGCCACGAAATAACAGGGATGCTGCCCGATTTGTAGGGATGGCTAATTATTTCCGCAGATTTGTCCCCAACTTTGCGTAACTTGCAGCTCCGTTAAATTTATTAAGCAGAAATAATGAGAAATTCATTTGGGCTGAAAGTAAGCAGGAAGCCTTTGAAGGAATTAAAACTGCGATTGTGAACCTACCGGTTTAGCCGTACCTGACTTTAAGAAAAGATTTGTGGTCCAGACTGATGCTTGCAATACTGGTGTGGTGGCAGTTCTTTTACAGAAAGATCAAGATATCAGGCGTCCGTTAGCATTTGCTTCCCGACGTCTGGAGGGGTCGGAGTTCAGTTACTCGGTATATGAGTTCGAAGCGTTAGTTGTGTTATTTGCCCTAGAAAAATTTCGGTTCTGTCTCGAACATCGTGAATTTGACCTAGAGACGCATAATCAGGCCCTTAGTTGGGTCCTACCTCGTCCTAGGAAGACAGGGCTTATCGCGAGATGGACGGCCCACATTTCGGCTTTCCATTTTACGGTTCGGCACGTTAAGACATCTAATGATCAAGTTGCTGACGCCCTTAGCAGAATGTTCCAGCAGCACCAGCTTGATGAGGAAACGCCGGACAGTCACCTAGTATGTACGATCCTTACCGAGGTACCCCAACTGCCAACTGTTTAATAATTTGAAAAGTGAACAAGAACAAGACCTATTGTGGGGGGGTGGAGGGGGCTCAGCAAGCAAATACTAGATGGATAGGAATCCAGTGACTATTTTCTGAAGAACGGCATTCTGTGTAACCGAAGGGGTTAAGTGTGGGGAAGCTAGAATTTGTCTCCCACGAACCTTACTCATTCCTGTCTTCCGGTACTTCTACTACTCTCCAGTTTGAGGGCATTTAGGTTGCAAGTGCTACTCTGAGATGAAGAGGTTAGCACAGGAAAGGAATTCGTGGCGGGCCGCATCAAACCAGTCAGTAGACTGATGACCAAAAAAAAAAAGGTTTTTATAAAATCTTAGAGAAGGTCAAGGAGCAGCTGACCTTGCCGACGCTTTATACAGACATTGGAGGTTTAGCCAAGGGTGTCGAGATTGTAAAAAGGGAAAATCAAATAACTCCCTGGCGAGAGGATTGCTGCAGTCGGAACAGGAAGATCATCCGCTGTACAAATTGTTTGGCCATTATGTGGGCCAGCTTCTCCGGACGAAAAAAGGCAATTCGTATATTCTCGTAGTGGTGGACGCCTTCTCCAGGCTCGTTTGCTTGATACCTAGCCGAGGTGTGACCTATCTTATCACCATCTCTCATCTTACTAATATATCTTACGGATACATAGCTTTCATATGTTGCGGAAGGGCATTTAATAAGACAGACTGTATCCAGCGCGGTAGTAAACACCGCTATTTCATCCGATAACGGGCAGGCTGCAGGTCCGGCCGTCTTATAATCATTGTCATATTGTTTGCTGTTTTGCAATGCGGCACTTCAGATTTCTTTTGCAAAGTTTCAAAGCTTATTCAACCTAAGGTTAAAGGTCATAAGAAATTTGCAAATTTGTTCATTTATTAAAGAAAAATTCGTGGTTAAATGCTTCGATTATCCGTAAAACACAGTTTATATATTATTAAATAAATAGGTTGTGTGAAAAGAAAGTTATATTGGTGGGTCCTCTCTTCCACGTTTTCCTTCATTCCAGTAAGTACTACGTATCTGTCTTATAAAGAAAAAAAAAATTCTTTGGACTTAGGTACGTTGCCGTACGCCTACAGGTCAACAGAATAACAAAACGTGTTGTGGGTATGCAACAGCAGCAACAGCAATACTACTACTACTACTACTAACAATAATAATAATAATAATAATAATAAGGGAACACTTATTGCTTTTATTTGCTTCCTTGGAATACATACGTTCTTCCACAAGGATTTCGATACTTTTCTTTTACCCTTTTCTTTAGGAATTCTATTTCCTCCCTTTTCAGTTATAGTCGCCGTAAAAATGAGTTTTCTCTATTTGTCTCTTACACTTTCCCATTTTCCGGTTCCTGCACATTCAAAAATAAAGCGGGTATAAATAAAAGAAACAGCATTACAACAAACCAAACATCAATTTCCATTCGGTTTAGTAATGTACGTAACGCATTTATTTCTGTCACGCACGCACATGCCCAAGAAAAACTGTTTTACTCCAAAGAAAGTTACACTCACAGCACGTTAGGAGCAAAGAGGGTGCGGGTGGTGTTGACAGTACGCTTGTAGACTTTCCCGCTTCCTGACGGCGAACTCTTAATCCACGGGCCACAGAGTTAAAAAAAATATCACACATGGCAGTCACTGCTCGATTCTGCAGTTTGTCATGCCATTGTTTGTTTCCCACAGAGCGGTGACTCTTTTGGAAAATACGTTATTTTCTAGAGCATACCTAGATAATGCTCATTGCTTACAATATTCAAGTTAAAGATTACATAATATGAAGAAAAACTTATATTAACCAATAAATCCGGTGGAGCTCTTCAAGATTACATGTGATAGCGTCGGTACGGAAACAACTGCTGAACATAGTTTTCCGTAGTCTTTCAGTGTTGCCGATATAGAGAAAATGCCACTGCGAACTCTTACCAGACGTATGTTATTACCCGACCTTACCGTACCCCATTTGCCCATTTACCACTCTTTGTATGGCCATGAAATTTCGGACAAAAAACCAGTACAATTTCTAAGGATTCGTGCTTTTTATCAGCACAGACATTTGACCAAATATGGCATAAATGCGACCTAGCTAGGTGGTGCAGTGGGTAGCACACTGGACTCGTATTCGGGAGGACGACGGTTCAAACCGCTACCGGCTATCCTTATTGAGGTTTTCCGTGATTTCCCTAAATTGCTTCAGGCAAATGTCGGGACGGTTACTCTCTTCGCCATTCTTTCCTAACCCCTATGGGACCAATGACCGCGACGTTTTCTCCCCTCCCGCAAATCTACCAACCAACCAACCAAGCATAAATGCGCTATAATGGCCACAGCAAAGAAAACGAAACCGCTACTATTCGATAATAATGAAAGGGTACAGTACCGCCCGACATTGAAAATAGGTACAACATACTTCATTATTTTTCTCAGAACAACACATTTTTTTGTAAAAAAACTCAATTTCAATTAATACAGTGAAGCCAGATACCAGTATGGGAAAGAATAACAATTTATTTATTTAATTGATGACAAGTGCACTCCCTCAAAATAAATCCCTACATCCAGTTTGGTGAGATCTGTGAAATGAATGAATGTATGGTCGTCTGCTAACTGTAGATAGTGAATGTGAATATATGATCATCTTTGAGACGATCCTTTGGCCACCTTTGGTGGGACCAAAGAGATGAAATTTACCTGAGCTTTGAGCGCCTGAAATGTGGCTGACCAATACGGTAGCAAGGTGCTCCCCCACTTCAGCAGAGGTGCGAGAGGACCTGAAGAACGGCCATGTTTCAGACCCTGCCGCTGGATCTTGTGCTGTTAAGACCTGTCTTAGTTGTGCTCCATAAAGACAAAAGAGTGGAGACATGGTATGCATGTGGAATATTTAAGAGTAATTTGAAATAATAATTTCTCTATTTCAGGAACTTTTGTGGGGAGAGTTAAATGTCAGGCAGGTAATAGTAATGGGATCGTAGTAATCTTTGGAAGTGACCAACGGTCACAATGAAACCACGTGTAGCAATAAGTTGAAATACTTCCATGTGCTTAAGTTAAGCTGAATTACTAGCGTGTGTACTATAAGTTGAAATATTTAAGAAATAGCGTGTGCAGGGCTTGAAATTAGAGGCGAGTACTTCCACGTGGTGAGTACTGTGTGAGTCTCAATCTGTGTATGAGACAAAGGATAAAGAGAAGTACTCGTCCATGGTATCAGTTGAGGACTCATGTGTGTGATGAATATGTTCTTATTATTACTTTGCGAGATATGTTTCCGTGTGATGCTTGATTCAAACTATAACATTCTGAGAGAGAAACAAGGTGAGTCAGCCGTCTATCCAGCAACGCCACTTGGCTTGCATTGCACAGGAAGACGTGCATATATCTCCAGAGTTCATAGTAGGAAAGTAGAATTACGAAGTGGGGCAGTGTCGTGTGAAACTGGGATAAATATTAATTGAAGTGGGAAAGCTGAAAGTGATAATGTTGTGACTATTCCCTGTGTAGTATTTCATGTTGTAGTGTGGTGTATGTCATGTAATTTAAGTATGTGTGGTTTGCATGGGAGAGTAGCAAGGTAGTTTCAGAGGTAGTGGGTTATGCGTGTTCCTTTTGTACTGTTCGGTCTGGAGGAAAGTTTTGTGATGATGATTGTGAGAGTCGAAGTGTGAGAAACAATAAATGATCCACCATCCTATCCAGAAAGTGCACTGTAGCGTTAAATAATTACGAGACCATAAGATAGAGATTCACCAATGTTAAGCCATGCCCACTGGGCGGAATTTCTCATGTGTTATTGTTGTAGGTTATAGAATTTGTGTGTTTAGGTTACAGAATTTACCGGAATAAAAAAGATAGTGAAAAGAAAAAGATTGGTGGCCTTTCCTTCGAATTGTATGTTGTCATGATATCCAGAATTTATAATGTGTGCGCCATTCATATTCAGTGCGATGGCCACGTGTTGATAAAAGCCGTTAAATAAATAAAAAAATGTGGTATTGCCAGTGCGTAGTGAACAGTCAGAGTTCTGTAAATTACTGATAGTCAGATGTGCGTTTCCGTTGCGTATTATTCATAGAGGAGGATAATTTGTAACTTAATTGAGAGTACGAGAGTTCACATTACTCGATAAATAAGAATGAATCCACTCGCTTGGCAGACCACTCATCTTGCAGGCTTGGCTGCTTGATGCCACAGTATGAGCAAGGCATGTGGGTGCCTCTCAATAATACTACCGCCAAATGGCTGTGACGCGCCTTAACATTAGGGTACAATACAATGTTACCAGTGCGTATTTTAGCTTCGAGACATAGCATTCATTTGTAACATACAGCACGCATATTCGTCAGTTCCTGAAGGAAAAATTTCCAGGGAGATGGATTGGGAGGGACGGGCCAATTCCTTGGCCACCATATTTGCCAGATATCACTCCCTTGGACTTCTTTTATAGGGGTATGTAAAAGATATCGTGTAACAAACACAGATACGGAACATTGCTGACTTGAAGCAAAGGATTCGTAATGCCATTGCCACCATTGATGACGCTTTGCTACAGCGAACATGGCAAGAAATCGATTACCGTCTTGATGTGCTTCGTGCAACTAAAGGCGCCCTTATAGAAGTCTATTAAACACTGCCAAAAACGTTTATAAACACTGGTTACAATACAAGAAATTTTGTTAAAATATTTCAACAACTGCCATTGTAATAAAATTTTGAAGTTTTAAAGGGACTTTATGGACACCCTGTATATCCATCATGATTCAAAGGAAAGTGGCTCAGATCGTAATTCTCTCTACGCTTGTTAAAATATTCAAAGTACGTCAAATCTTTTACACGTACGTATGCCCTCCACAAACGACAGGAAATCGCATCGGTGAGGGTACTTCGCACGAATAATATCCACTCACTGTACTTCGCACTCTCTTATGGAGCACCGGACTGTCTGTATGCTTCCGTGCCTCTGATCTACTCATACGGAGTTCCAAGTGAGCGTTGCCACTTTCCTTCCATGCTTGTAACTGTTTGTCATTCTGCATCGTTCACTGAGATGAGTATTGGTAAGACGATTTCGCGAGTAGTACTAAGGTTTTCTTTGTTTTTACGTAACTGTCTGGTTCTGGTCATGGTAAATTCAATTCCACAAGTATGTAAGAATGTTCTTTGACACAAATACTAAAATTCTTTGATATAAACACTAAAATTTATTTTATGAATTTAATTTGATCGTGACAACTCGATTTCGTATACACATAATTTGATCAAAAGTATCCGGACACATATTAGTAGCGTTAATATGGGGTGTGTCCACCAGTCGTGTTTATGACGACTTGGACTCTGTTGGGGACACTTTTCAGTGAGGTTTCCGTATTTCTGTGGAGGAATGACACCCCATTCTTCTTCAAGTGCCGGTCTAGAGCTCAGTCGACAGTCTAATCCATCACAAAGATTGGGTTCAGGTCGGGTCTCTGACCAGGCAAGTCCATTTCAACAATGCTGCTGTCCACACGCCATTGTCCACAAATGCTGCTTTATGACGTGATGCACTGTCACGCTGATACAATCACCGTCTCCGAACTCTTCCTCTCGCCTCACCTGACGTCACTTGATCACGCGGCGGGCCAGAGCTGCTATGGTGCTGCCCAACTCACCTACCGGGCACGCGTCCTTTCTGCTCTCCCTCTGGCTGGTGCCAGCAGGCTAATCGTGGCTATATAGGCGGAAAATCGTGCCAGCCCGGTCCCATCTACCAACTTTAACCCTTCCTCACCTATCCCACTCAGCATCTTTTCGTTCTACATCCAATGGTATCCCTTTCTTCTTGTGCCACTACCCTCCTCCCACACCATTAACCCTTCTCACCTTCTCTCCTTCCCAATGTCTGTATTCCCGCTATCTCTTCCCTCCTGCCTGACACCTTCTTTGTTTTCCCACCGAACAGCCCCCCCCTCTCTCTCACTCACCGAACCTCTATGGAACATATTCTCTCAGCCCAGAATACTTTTTCACCCAGTGCAAGTGCAGTGCTCCAGTGTCTCTTCACTGAAGAATTTCACCTCACTGCAACTGTGTTTTTAAATTGTATATGTTCCTCGTCCTTTTAGCTGTCCGTTATTAATCTTTTTAATCAGTCCTCACATTTTTACATTTTCACCACCTTGGTTATCATTTTATGAGCACTCTTGGCTGAAGAGCAGTATATTGTATCACTGACAGCCCCCCCCCCCCCCCCCGTCCCCACCCATATTGGGCGTGTGGGGGTTAAATAACAATAAAGCGCAGAAAAACAGCCCCGCAAGTCACTAGCTTTACTCCTGACGGCGATGGCGGAGGTTGCCATCGAAAACTCGATAATTTTATTCAAATTGCCGCGGCTTGGAAACCGAGAAGAAAGACTCGGAGGACATTCCCGTATCGTAAGACTACCCCCACTGTACTTTACTGGTGGCATTACACACCATGGCAGCTAACTTTCTCCAGGAAATCGCCAAACCCAAATCCTTCCACCAGATCACCACGAGTTGTAGCCTGGTTCGTCATTCCAAATCACTCATTTTCAGTCATCCACTGTCCTGTGACGTTACTCTTTACACCGCCCCAAGTGTCGCTACGGAAATGTGTGGATTATGTGGAGCTACTCGACCTACACTCGGTCCTCTTCCTAGCCGCACTGCTGGTAGCAATCTGGAACTCCCGTATGATCCTTCAGCTCATTTCATCCGATTTTTTACTGGCCATGGTTTGTAGTGCTCAATGCTTCCTGTCCATCAGTATATGAGGTTCGCCTGGTCTTGGTTTCCTCCTTCGCGTTTCCACTTAACAGTCACACCACTAACAGCAGACCTGGGCAGCTTCAGAAGTGTTGAAATGTCCCTAATGGGCGTGTTGCTCAGGTGACGCCCAATGACCAGACCACGTTCGAAGTCACTGAGCTATCCTGACCGATACGTTCTGTTGTTATTCCATCCATACTGCAGTAGAATACTACCTGCCACCGTCTATAGTGACGTCTCTCTCTCTCCCGTGACATTTACTGGTTAATTCCGCAATACACAGAGGTGTCCGAGCACTTTTGATAGTGTATAACTACATCAGAAATCTAGTGCAGTCTCTTTTATACATTCAAGAAGAGCTCTTATGTACTTTCTCTCTTCGTTTGCACCGTGGAATGTGTATGCTATGAAAGAATACTATGCGGATTGAATAATGTAATGCTAAGAGTCTCAGGTCACACAGTTAGTTAAATCACTTTGTAGCCTCTTTGCGTGGGGTGTGAGATATAGAGAAGAGCATGATTATTTACTTCCGTCGATATGTATATTCCGACTGTTAGATCTAACAGTAGGCAGATGATGGTTGAAGTGATCGCTATAGCAAGCATAAATCTTCTGTTTTGGTCAGAACCGAATTGGAATCTTCCTACACGTCGGTCAGGGGCCTGAAGATGGCGTAATAAAACATATCGTTGCCTCACTACAGATCGTGGAGTGCGGTATCTTTAAATTATGCTCAAATGGCTCTGAGCACTATGGGACTTAACATCTGAGGTCATCAGTCCCCTATAACTTAGAACTGCTTAAACCTAACTAACCTAAGGACATCACGCACATCCATGTCCGAGGCATACCCGCTACGGTCGCAGGTTCGAATCCTGCCTCGGGCATGGATGCGTGTGATGTTCTCAGGTTGCTTAGGTTTAAGTAGTTCTAAGTCCAGGGGACTGATGACCTCAGATGTTCAGGCCCATAGTGCTTAGAGCCATTTGAAGCATTTTTTTAATTTTAATTAACGTAAAGATTTTCCGGATATGGAACCGCGTTACATTGGAAAAAACAGTCACTGAATAAAACCGACGTTTCGACCACCATGCTGACGACCTTCCGCTTCTGATGTAATGAAATATTATTATTATTAAGCATCAGATTGAGGAGGGGAAGCAACATATACTTGCATGGCTCCCTTTCCCTTTTAGAAAGTTCCGCGTTCCATTGTGGAACAGTGAGGCTTTGTGCGAGATATGTGCAGCTGTAGAAGTAAAGTATGCTAAGAAATTCCCAGACGTCACTCGCACTGAAAATGTACCTAAGGGCCAGTTTAAAACTGAGTTTGAAGAATATTACAAAGGGGGAATATAAATAGTATGTTAACGTCGGCCTCGACTGATCTGTCCGCACAATGACACGTCGGACACGGTTGGTTCTGGAAAAAAAAAATAAAAAAAATAACATGTTAACACTTACGTCAATAACAATGACAGAGCTTGAGTGGTTTGAAAAGTTTAGAAATCACGTAGAAATGTCCATTCATTAACCATTCTGCGTTTTTCACACATGCTAGTCCCACATGCAACAAAATGACAGTATTTATATGTAGGGTTTAACAAATTACAAGTCTAATAATGACGCCTATGTAATGGTGCGTCCGTATTATACAGGAGATAAAAAGAGTGATATCGTCCGGCAGTGGACGATGGGCTGCGCGTTTTTTTTTTTTTTTTTTTTTGTAATATTCAAATGTCTTTAGAGTCTGTCTTTAATATCGATGTTTTACATGCGCATTCAATTAGTCTATAGTTTCTTAGGCGCGTCAGTGGCGCTGGATTCATTTCTCATTGTAAATCGTCAAAATACAATAGTTAAATATTATACATTGGAAAATAAATAGCTCTTGGCCTCTTTCGTTACTCAAATCAGTGATTTATGTGTCGAGATGTGGCGGAGTGAAAATACAACATATAATTCTGGATCTATTAGCATATCATGTTTTCGAATGTCTCTTCATATTTCGTCATGATCACTACAGTGGGTACGAAATTAAAACGCAATCTTTAAAAATGCTATGGGTAAGTTCTCCACCAGCGGATATCACCCCAAACTAATACGCAGAGCCATAATAACCAGTAAAGTAACGGAAGACGAACAGGACATTGATAAACAGCGCCCAGTAGTGTCAGTGACAGAGCAGGAAAATATCTTCGCCTTGTCAGTATCCAACTCGTCAGTTAGACCAGAAGGGGCACGCATCCAGGAACACGAAGGCTTCATTCGAGTTAGGGTAGCATAAAGAAGTCGGCGGTGGCCGGACACCAGAAAGACTGCGTCAAGGAAGTAAAGTTCCGCGAGACTTGCGTATTTGCTAAGTGGTCAGGGATAATGAATCAAAAGCTCGGGGAGACCGAAGAAAGATAAAAACACACAAACAATACGATTAGAGCGTGTGACTATGTGCTTGCACTCTCCTGTGTGCCAGCCAGCAGAACATAACAGTAAACATTAATAACTTGAAATACATTAAATGTATTAGCAACTGAAAATATGGACAATCATCAGCTGTAATGTGGAATGACAATGAAAATTTGTGCCGGACCGGGATTCGAACGCAGATTTCTCGCTTTCCGCGAGCGGTCGCCTTACATCGCGTATTTCTGAACATGGCAGGCACTGCAATATCATGTTTTTCCGTTGACACCGGGCAAGCGATTTTCGAGTAAACTGTACAGGAATATACGTAATAGCTGTACGAGTAAAGGTTGTAGACAAATGGTTGACAGTATATGGGAGTTTGGGTCTATATTAGATTAGATTAGGATTAGATTAATACTTGTTCCATAGATCATGAATACGACACTTCGTAATGATGTGGAACGTGTCAGGTTAATAAAAGATGTCTGTACAAGATATCACATTATACAAAATATTGCGTGACACTAATGTTTAAGTTGTTGTTTTTCCCCTTAATTCATATCTAAAACTTCAGCCAATGAGTAGAAGGAGTTGTCATCTAGAAACTCTTTCAATTTATTTTTAATTGCTAGTTGGCTATCTGTCAGGCTTTTGATGCTGTTTGATAGGTGACCAAAGACTTTTGAGGCAGCATAATTTACCCCTTTCTGTGCCAAAGTCAGATTTAACCCTGCATAGTGAAGATCATCCTTTCTCCTGGTGTTATAGCTATGCACACTGCTATTACTTTTGAACTGGGTTGGATTATTAACAACAAATTTCATAAGTGAATATATATACTGTGAGGATCCCTAGATCCTTAAATAGATTTCTGTAGGATGACCGTGGGTGGGCTCCAGCAATTATTCTGATTACACGTTTTTGAGCAATGAATACTTTTCTACTAAACGATGAATTACCCCAGAATATGATGCCATACGAAAGCAGCGAATGAAAGTAGGCATAGTAAGCTTATTTACTGAGATTCTTATCACCAAAATTTGCAATAACCCTAATAGCATACGTAGCTGAACTCAGACGTTTCAGCAGACCATCAATGTGTTGCTTCCAGTTTAATCTCTCACTAATGGACACACCTAAAAATTTTGAAAATTCTACCTTAGCTACAGACTTCTGTTCACAGTCTATATTTATTATTGGAGTTGTGCCATTTACTGTACGGAACTGTATATTCTGTGTTTTATCAAAATTTAAAGAGAGTCCGTTTGCTCAGAACCACATAATAATTTGGTGGAAACATCATTTAGAATTACATCACTTAGTTCTTGGTTTTTGGATGTTATTACTATACTTGTATCATCAGCAAAAAGAACTAACTTTGCATCTTCATCTATGTGGAATGGTAAATCATTAATGTATATCAAGAACAGTAAAGGACCTACCTTGTGGGACCCCGTACTTGATAGCCCCCCAGTTTGAGGAATCAGCTGTTGTTTTAACATTACATGAACCACTTATTTCAACTTTCTGCATTTTTCCAGTTAAGTATGAATTAAACCATTTGTGCACTGCCCCACTCAAACCATAATGATTTAGATTATCTAAAAGAATTCCATGATTTACACAATCAAAGGCCTTTGAGAGATCACAAAAAATACCAATGGGTGATGTCCGGTTATTCAGAGCATTTAATATTTGATCAGTGAAAGCGTATATAGCATTTTCTGTTGAAAAGCCTGTCTGAAAACCAAACTGACATTTTGTTAGTACTTTATTTTTACAAATATGGGAGGCTACTCTTGAATACATTACTTTCTCAAAAATTTTTGATAGAGCTATCAGAAGAGAGATTGGGCGGTAGTGAGTCATGCATGGGTAGTCAAATAGTAAGGCGACCGCTCGCAATAAGAGGGAAATTCGGTCCGGCACAACTTTTCACTGTCGTCATTCCATTCTACAGCCGATTGTTGTGCATAGTTGCAACTGCGAATACATTTAATGTACTTCGAAATGGCTGTAGTCGCCGCAGTTCCTCTTCCTTTGGGCATGCATGCATGTCCAAAGAAACTTTGCATCGTAATTCAGAATAACACAGGCACAGTGTTAGCAGTTTAAAAGTGCAGCATCTACCAGAGAGAAAACCCCCCTGCGCGTCCGATATTTCGCACGAGGAAAACAAGAATGTATATGCCTTTCGTCGGTAACTACCAACTATGGCTAATAGTGAATGGGACACTAGACAGTAGCAGATCCCCACTCCTTTCAGCGCAGGAAGCCAATGCAGTACAGTTTGCCACTATTTCCACTACAGCAAAGCCACAAAATAAAGGTTTCTTTTTAAATTGTGACTTTATGTAATTCTCAGCAGAGTTGTCTGAATAAATATAAGTAGACACTAATCGACCCAGAAGGCATTTTAAAGTATGAGGTGGCATCATACACAGAAAACTTAATTGACTGGCTGCGGAAGCCTATGAGCTTCCATCAGTTAAATTTATCGGCTTCAGCATTTATAACCCATTGCAATGGTGACGGTTCCATGGGAGAGCTTTCATTTGTATCTGTGCGATGTTTGCTGCAGCCAGTCTAGGTATCACGAAGCCTAACTTCCGCTGACAGCTTACCGGTCACGCGATAGCTGTCTTTCAGCTACGCTAACTGTAGAACTTATCATTTAGAAACTGTTTTCCACAGGTGAAATGGTTGTGGTCGCCACAGAGGTTTTCATTATGAAGCAGCGCAGAAAATGAGAGAATGAATTGGTGCTGCTGAATAATTTGTTCTCAGAGCTTAGCAGCTTCTCATTGCCTACATAAAACACTTCAAGTAAATCCTGACACTTTCTTTCAATTTTTGTTGTAAGTCACTGTCGTCCTCCGATGAATTCCGTGCAATACGGAAATCGTTTTTTCTTGAATGTTCGACATCAACATGAAGAAGCACACGAATGATGTGGCATAATGTACCATCATCAAAAACATTCTTTTTTTAAAAAATCTAAAATTTCATTACGTATGTAAAATGTACAAATACAAAGTGTTCTATCAAGGTAATAGAATTAACATTAGAAAGTTTTTCAAATTATGTAACAGTCGAGGTATGGAAATGAAGTCCCATGCAGAGCGTAGGGAAACGATGCGGGAGATCCACATTGCCGTACTAGGCAAGGCCATAATGGAGGTGGTTTGCCGTTGCGTTCCTCCGACCGTAATGGGGATGAACAATGATGATGAAGATTGTTTGACTTCAATATTTTACAGCCTCTGCAGCTGTCTGATCTATAACAGTTTTCATATTTTTCCATTTTTTTCTTTTTTTATTGGCTTTCTTCTACTACATCACGCTTTTTATTCAGTCTCCCGCTCTAAAGATTCTTGACAGCATTTTCTTTTACAAAAATTTTTTCCATTTCTTATTCTCGTGGATTTTAGAAATCTTGTTTTTCGACCATCGTCCTTTTACCTGAGAATAAGTGACTAATTAATTATAATCTTCTATCTTCTTGAGATAGCCGGCCGCGGTGGTCTAGCGGTTCTAGGCGCTCAATCCGGAACCGCGCGACTGCTACGGTCGCAGGTCGAATCCTGCCTCGGGCATGGATGTGTGTGATGTTCTTAGGTTAGTTAGGTTTAAGTAGTTCTAAGTTCTAGGGGACTGATGACCACAGATGTTAAGTCCCGTAGTGCTCAGAGCCATCTGAACCATCTTCTTGAGATAACCAAAACAACATTTCACAATGCAGTCACTGGTTTCAGCCAGCCAGTGGTCATCATCAGACAGTTTATACACAAAAAAGAGACTATAACAATATTAAAGAACCTATAAAATCTGCCAGTTACCTATTCATGCAAAGATAGAACAAGTAAATTTATATCTAAACGCACATACTGCATGCGGCTACTTACAATATCCGTTGCCTTGCCGAAATAAGTATAGATATCAGTGGGCAGAGGGCAAAACTTTACAGGCGGATTGCTATCGTCTCTTTGTCAATTCTTACATATCTACATACTTGAAACAAATAACCACTTCGACACACTGTACAATTACATTCATTAGAGTATTTATACAGTGTTTCAGACGAACAGTATCAAATAGCATAACCATTTCACCACCATTAAGCAGAACCAAAACATTCGAAATTGTGAACGACACGATCTGCAGATTTAGACGGGGAAAAGTTTCTTGTAACCAACACTTGATATCTTTCACTGAGCATCTCTCACATCTTTGGCTGATGAATAAATACTTCTTTAAGGGAGTTTACTGCCGACCATATGTCCAGATGTCTGACGCCTCTCCTGCATTCCAGTAGCAACGCTGTAACGGTTACGTTTTTACACCGGTGATAGGCTACAGGCAGTATCGCTGTTCTAAATGTTGTTTAACACTTAACTGTGATATTGACTGAGATTCGAAGTTAGTTACGATAAGCACTTTATACGCGTACCCCAACGTTCGCTGCACAAGTTGTACTGGCGCAGTAAGTTCTGCGAACATTGTTCACAAATACTTGACGAATCATTTCTACCGCACCAGTAACCAGTACGCTGAGGTAACAGAAGTCGTGGAATAGAGATATGCGCATATAGAGATGACAGTGGTATCGCGTACACAAAATATATATGGGCAGTGCATTGCCGGCGCTGTCATTTGTACTAAATTGACTCATGTGAAAAGGTTTCCGACGTGATTATAGCTTCACAACGGAAATTAACAGACGTTGAACGCCGAGTGGTGGTTGGAACCAGACGCATAGGACATTCCATTATCTTCATTTAACGACCGAGAGCAGCGGTGTTTCCGTACAGCTGTCAGTGCTTACAGACAAGCAACGCTGTATTAAATAACCGTAGAAATCAATGTGGGACGTACGACGAACGCATTTTTTAGGACTGTTCGGTGAAATCTGGCATTAATGTGCTATGACAGCAGACGACCGACGCGAGTGCCTTTGCTAACAGCACGACGTCGCCTGCTGCGCCTCTCCTGAGGTCGTGACCGTATCAGTTGGGCCCTAGACGATGAGACACCTGGTCAGATGAGTCCCTATTTTTGATGGTATGAGGTGATGGCAGGTTTTCTAGTGTGGCGGAGATCCCAGAAGCCATAGACGCAAGTTGTCATCAAGGCACTGTGGATGTCCTAGATGGCTCCATAATGGTGTGGTCTGTGTTTACATACATTAGAGTGGGTCCTCTGAATGTTCACCTACTTGGAGACCATTTGCAGCCATTTATGGACGCCATATTCCCAAAAAACGACGGAATTTTCATGGATGAAAAGGCGCCATGTCACCGGGCCACGATTGTTTGCGATTCGATTGAAGAACGTTCTGAACAATTCGAGCAAATGATTTGGCCGGCCAGATCGCCCGACTTGAGTGCCATCGAAAATTTATTGGACATAACTGAGATGTTTGCTCATTCACAAAATCTGCACCGGCAACACTTTCGCAATTATGGGTGGCTTTCGTCCATGCCACGTCGAGGTGCTACACTAGGCCGGGCAAAAGAAGGTCCGACATGGTATTTGGAAGTACCCCATACCTTTTGTCACCTCAGTGTACTACAGTGCAGATCATTTCCTGATGACGTAATACATGTCTTGTCGTTTTGCCAGTGTTTTCGATAAGCTTCTTTCCTCGCCGATGCTGCGGAGAATCACCTCATTTCTTATATTATCTGCCCAATTAATTTTCAGTATCCTTCTTGAACGACACGCTTAAACCATTTCGATTCTATTTTTTTTACGTTCTTACAGTCCATCATTTACTTTCATTGAATGAGGTGCTCGAGCCAAATATTCTGAAAAATATTTTTTTTATATATTTAGATCTATGGCTGATTTTAGTAACATTTTGTATTGCCTATGCTGGTCTGCTTCTTGAATCCTCAAGGCTTCTTCCATCAAGTAATAAATGCGGTCCTCAATCTTGATATTAATTTTGCCGCTATCCTTACCTCTGCTCCTCAGTATTGTCATTTTTCTTTCTTCAACTGACATTCTCTGCTCAGTAGACAGTTCATTACATTCAACACGTTTTGCAGTTTTTCCTCATTTTCACAGAAAATGGCATTGTCACCAGCGAATCTTATCATTGATGCCTTTCATCTTAAATTTCAATCCTTTCTTTTTTGATTTCATTCATCGCTCTTCTAAACCCAAAATGAACAGTGAAAGAGAAAGACTTCATCTCTGCGTTATGCCCTTTTTCACCCAATCATTTCTCTTTTTGTCTTTCTGTCTTTTCCTTTCTCCCTAGTTCTGAGGCACATCGTATATTGCCCGTCTTTCTCTACAATGTGTGCCCATCTTTGGTGGGGTTAATACTTTCTGCACAGCTTTACACTGACGAACGCTTTCTCCATATCGAAAATCCTGAGGCGATAGCCCTGCTGGTCTTGAGTCTTGCTTCCTCGCCTTGACGTAACTGATTGAATTTTCTCCTCCTGAGAAATTAGGAGCGATTTATTTTACTCGGTAAAAATTTTCTAAAGCCAAGCCACCATAAATATTTCTTTATTTACAAAAAACCGGTATTGACAGACTTTGCTGTCCTCTTCAGGTCTTCAAAAATTATGTTCTAAAGTGCGCTCATTTTGAGTTTGGCCTCACGCCAAGTTGTCACATAGATAAAATGTAGCACAGAATATAAAGGTTTGTCGTAACTAAAAAATTTAAATCAAGAAACACATGGCCATGTCCATATACGTAGCCTTCACGGATGATTGTTACATCATAAAAAACAGATTATCCAATAAACTGCATACCACATATTAGGCCGGCGAGGGTGGCCGAGCGGTTCTAGGCGCTACAGTCTGGAACCGCGCGATCGCTACGGTCGCAGGTTCGAATCCTGCCTCGGGCATGGATGTGTGTGATGACCTTAGGATAGTTAGGTTTAAGTAGTTCTAAGTTCTAGGGGACTGATGACATTATAAGTTAAGTCCCATAGGACTCAGAGCCATTTGAACCATTTTGAACCACATATTATGTGCTACATTTTATTTACATGGCAGCTAGGCGTGAGGTCAAACTCAATATGAACAGGTCTTGTAATATAAATTTTTGAAGATCTGAAGATGACAGCAAAGTCTGTCGAAACCGGCTATTTGCAAATAAAGAAATATTTAGGAAGTTTTATAGTATTTAGTGTAACGTCAGAACTACTTTTCTGGAGCCTTACCCTTTTCACAAATAAAGTTAATCTTCATCTATGAGATCCTCACTTATCTTTTCCATTGGTTTTTAAAGTATTGTGGTCATTAACTTAAACTCATGAGCTGTCAAGCTGATTTACTGGTAATCTAAGTACTGAGCCGCCTTGTTTAGTGACTATATGGCAACTGCTGATCGAATCTACGAGACGGCTTGAAAGCAGGCGACTTAGTGTAACGTTCTGTAGTCACATCGTGATGGAGGGACGCTAACCCTCCCTTCCTTTCTCCTCTAATCATGTGACGTCAGATGACGCATCGTGTTAGCAGTAAATTTGAGTAAAACAATATGCTGGAAAATTACGTAACAGACTATATATATATAAAAAATTAAACATTTCGGTACTTGCAGGGGCAACCGTCTGGATGATTTTCTTATCTGGCCATGTAACATCAATCACATCGGCCTTGATGTGCTGGTACTGCGAACGGCTGAGAGCAAGGGGAAACTACACCCGTAATTTTTCCCGAGGGCATGCAGCACTACTGGATCGTTAAACGATGATGGTGTCCACTTGAGTAAAATATTTCGGATCTCCGGGCGGGGACTACTAAGGAGGATGTCGTTATCAGGAGAAAGAAAACTGGCGTTCCACGGATCGGAGCGTAGAGTGTCACATCCCTTAATCGGGCAGTTAGGTTAGACAATTTGAAAACGGAAATGATTCGGTTAAAGTTAGATATAGCGGGAATTAGTGAAGTTCGGTGGCAGGAGAAACAAGACTTCTGGTCATGTGAATACGGGGTTATAAATACAAAATCAAATAGAGGTAATGCAGGAGTAGGTTTAATAACGAATAAAAAAATAGGAGTGCGGGTAAGCTACTATAAACACCATAGTTAACGCATTATTGTGGCCAAGATAGACACAAAACCCACGCCTACTACAGTAGTACAAGTTTATATGCCAACTAGCTCTGCAGATGATTAAGAAATTGATGAAATGTATGATGAGATATGTGGTGTCACCGCCAGACACCACACTTGCTAGGTGGTAGCCTTTAAATCGGCCGCGGTCCGTTAGTATACATCGGACCCGCGTGTCGCCACTATCAGTGATTGTAGACCGTGCGCCGCCACACGGCAGTTCTAGAGAGACTTCCTAGCACTCGCCCCAGTTGGACAACCGACTTTGCAAGCGATGGTTCACTGACAAAATACGCTTTCATTTGCCGAGACGATATTTAGCATAGCCTTCAGCTGCGTCATTTGCTACGACCTAGCAAGGCGCCATTACCAGTTACTATTGATACTGTAATCATGTAACGTCAAGAGCGACGCTCATCATTAATGGATTAAAGTTAAGTATTCCACCAGCTACGTCCGTTTTTCTAAAGTCTAATTTCCTTGTCCTGTTCCAGACCTCACGCCAGCCTGCGTGAGCTAAAACGGGTGCCTTTTCGGCTTCCTCTAGTACCCTTGGCTCTCCTGCCAACCCACAACAAGATAAAAGAAATTATTCAGGTAGTGAAGGGAGACGAAAATTTAATAGTCATCGGTGACTGGAATTCGAGAGTAGGAAAAGGGAGAGAAGGAAACATAGTAGGAGAATGTGGATTGAGGGTAAGAAATGAAAGAGGAAGCAGTCTGGTAGAATTTTGCACAGAGCATAACTTAATCATAGCTAACACATGGTTCAAGAATCATGAAAGAAGGTTGTATGCGTGAAAAAGGCCTGGAGACACTAGAAGGTTTCAGATAGATTATATAATGATAAGACAGAGATTTACGAACCAGGTTTTAAATTATAAGACATTTCCAGTGGCAGATGCGGACTTTGGCCACAATTTCTTGGTTATGGACTGTAGATTAAAACTGAAGAAACTGCAAAAAGGTAGCAATTTAAGAGGATGGGACCTGGATAAACTGAAAGAACCAGAGGTTGTAGAGAGTTTCAGGGAAAGCATTAGGAACGATTGAAAAGAACAGGGGAAAGCAATACAGTAGAGGAAGAATAGGTAGCTTTGAGAAAGTGAAGGCAGCAGAGGACCAAGTAGGTAAAAAGGCGAGGGCTAGAAGAGATCCTTGGGTAACAGTAGTGAATTGAATTTAATTGATGAAAGGAGAAAATATAAAAATGCTGTAAATGTAGCAGGCGAAAAAGAATACAAACGTCCCAAAATGAGATCGACAGGAAGTGCAAAATGGCTAAGCAGGAATGGCTAGAGGACAAATGTAAGGATGTAGAGGCATATATCACTAGCGGTAAGATAGATACTGCCCACAGGAAAGTTAAAGAGACCTTTGGAGAAAGGAGAACCACCTGTATTAATATAAAGAGCTCAAATGGAAGACCAGTCCTAAACAAAGAAAGAAAAGCAGAAAGGTGGACGGAGTATATAGAGGGTCTGTACAAAGGCGATGTACTTGAGAACAATATTATGAAAAGTTGAAGAGGATGTAGGTGAAGATAAAATGGGAGGCATGATACTGCGTCAAGAATTTGACAGAGCATTGAAAGACCTAAGTCGAAACAAGGCCCCGGGAGTGACAACATTCCATTACAACCACTGATAGCCTCGAGAGAGTCAGCCATGACAAAACTCTACCATCTGGTGAGCAAGGTGTATGAGACAGGTGAAATACCCTCAGACTTCACGAAGAATTCTGTATAGACGAATGGAAAAACTGGTAGAAGCCGACCTCGGTGAAGATCAGGTTGGATTCCGTAGAAATGTTGGAACATGCGATGCAATACTGACCCCAAGACTTATCTTAGAAGATAGATTAAGGAAAGGTAAATCTACGTTTCTGGCATTAGTAGACTTGGAGAAAACTTTTGACAATATTGACAATACTCTGTTTCATATAAACACGGGAGAATTGCCGGATATCAGTAACGTCCTGCCACGATATTTCGGCATCTTCAGGTGAGTGCCACTGTAGTAGTAATATACCGACAATACTCTCTTTCAAATTCTGAAGGTGGCAGAGGTAAAATACAGGGAGCTAACGGCCATTTACAATTTGTACAGTAACCAGACGGCAGTTATAAGAATTGAGGGGCATGAAAGGGAAGCAGTCGTTGAGAAGGGAGTGAGACAGGTTTGTAGCCTATCCCCGATGTTATTAAATCTGTAAATTGAGCAAGCAGTAAAGGAAACAAAAGAAAAATTAGGAGTAGGAATTAAAATCCATGGAGAAAAAATAAAAATTTTGAGGTTTGCCGATGACATTTTAATTCTGTCAGACAGCAAAGGACTTGGAAGGGCAGTTGAGCGCAATGGACAGTGTCTTGAAAGGAGGATACAAGATGAACATCAACAAGAGTAAAACGAGGCTAATGGAATGTAGTCGAATTAGATCAAGTGATGCTGAGGGAATTAGATTAGAAAATGAGACACCTAACGTGGTTGATAAGTTTTGCTGTTTGCGGAGTAAAATAACTGATGATGGTCGAATCAGAGAGGATATAAAATGTAGACTGGCAATGGCAAAGGAAAGCGTTGCTGAAGAAGAGAAATTTGTTAACATCGAGTATGGATTTAAGTGTCAGGAAGTCGTTTCTGAAAGTATTTGTATGGAGTGTAGCCATGTATAGTTAAGACAAGAAAAGAATAGCTTTCGAGTTGTGATGCTACAGAAGAATGCTGAAGATTAGATAGGTAGATCACGTGACTAATGAGGAAGTACTTAATAAAATTGGGGATAAGAGAAATTTGTGGCAGAACCTGACCAGAAGAAGGGCGCGGTTGATAGAACACGTTCTGAGGCATCAAGGGACCACCAGTTTAGTACTGGAGGGAAGCGTGGAGGGTAAAAACCGTAGAGGGAGACCAAGAGATGAATACACTAAGCAGATTCAGAAGGATGTGGGTTGCAGTAGTTACTCGGAGACGAAGAAGCTTGCACAGGATAGAGAGCTGCATCAAACCAGTCTCTGGACTGAAGACCACAACGACATATACATATTCACGGTGATTTTTCCACTGTGTACAAATTCAAGGGGTAGATCGGTGAGAGGATATGTAGACAGCCTTACTAGCAGATGACGAGATAACGGCAATCGAACAGATTGAAACCCTTAAAGAGTGTGCAGAAAAAGTTGGTCTGCAAATATCTTTCCTAAAGTCTGAGTTTATCGCCATAAAAACTGCCACCAAAAACTTGACTACAAAATACGGTCATGTCAGTGGAGTCCAATATTTTAAATACTTACGTGAAGTCCTTGAACCTACAGGGTGAGAGAAAATAGCACAAAACATTCGCCTCCAAAAACTAAAGAGAGCTTATTGAAGAACCTACAAGGTGAACAACAGAAGATGCTTGTTCAAAAACACTAAAATTAGGTACTATAATGCAGTATTAAAACTTGAAGTCCTGTATGCCATTGAAACCCTGACAGTCCACGTAAAAGGTGACCTAGCAAACTTATTAAAGGAAGAACGTAAAACCATCAGAAAGATACTAGAGCCAAAGAAAACAGAAGAGGGCTATAGAGTACAATCTCGTCAAACAACTGAGAAATTGTCCAGCCTTGCAGCAGACATTAGAAAAAGGCCATTATAATTTTATGGGCACGTCTCTACGGTTCCCAAAACAAGGCTTACCCCCAAAATTCTTAAATACATAGGACTTAAAACTATACCCTTGATACGAAAGGTCAAATAGGACCTAGAAAAAGCTCAGATAAATTATTCAGATATTTTGGATGGAAAGGTATTAAGCAAAAAGTTGACAGATGGGAAGTTAAGTCAGAGAACGAAGCTCCCAAGAAAGCAGGAACAAAGTGGACAGAGGGAAGGAAGAGAGCCCATGCAGAAAAATTAGAGCAGTGTGGAAAAAAAGGAAAACGAATGAAGGAGCTTTGCGTGAACCAACAGTGTCTAATCGCACATAATAATAATAATAATAATAATATAAGAGACGGATTGTTTACAACAGGCATGTTCTTGTGTAAACTTTTAACTATTAAGTATATCTTGGAATTATTTTGTTTTTGCTATTATGTTGTGTTTATTAGACTAGCCTGACTAGAGTGACTTACGTTACCGCGCTTCAAATTCGTCCAGGATACAGCATATGGCTTCAGTTCTGTGGCTGACGCGCAAGGTGTGGAGTTTCGTGCAGGTAGTCCGTAAACCGCTGAAGAGCAGCGGCCTCAATCGCTGTGTCCGGCGGCTATTTAGCGTTTGTCAATAACATTTCGTCTGTTACGCTTTTCCATTGCGTTTTGATACATGCAGCGTTTGCGTCGAATTTGTGATTCATCTGGAACGGACGATCATTAACATCACGCTAAAAGAGTACCAGAAATACGCTGTCAAGTTATTCTTTATAGTTCATTTTAGACTGTCAAAATATTTCAACATTTATTCTGATACGTTGTCAGTAAAGCTGATTTCATTTATTTACGAAATTTTTTGGTTCCCTTTTTTTACTCATGTCTGCAACAGATAAACATTCGCGAGTGCTTTGCATATCAAACCAGTAATTTTTTTCATACTTCGTTTATGTTACAGGTGAAGCCCCATACCACAATTCATGATAAACAACACAAGCTGTAAAGAGTGTCAGGTTTTAACTGACGTAGTTTACTGAACTGACCTCAAAGAAAGCAGTAAATATTCATTCTCCGAAACTGCCATAATGTCTCCAACTTTGGAGACGATACAAGAGAGAATCGAGGGTGATGTGTAGCAATTTCTGGAATTTCTCCGACTGCAAGTCAGAAAAAAAGCTGTGGAAGCTAATTAACTCAGTATTATGTCTCCGATTGTTGCACTGCCCTTAACAGTTAGCAACGATCGTGCTTACTTCCCTCATTTGAATAAACAGCATATAATTCTGTCGACTTCAAGATTGTGTTAGTATACCAAAAAAAGAAAGTTAAGACAAATATGAAACATATATTACCATACAATGCATGACTGGTTCTTCATTACTCAAAAAACTTTGGTTTTGAGGTTTTATACTCATACATCTTAGGTTTCCGACACGTAACGAGTTCAGTGTCATCAAAAGGTGTGATCTTTAGTGATATCTGACAAATGAAACGGGGTCAATGAAAATGGGTTATACAACATTAAAAAATCCGTGTACGAATGCCCTGAATAAGGAATGGAGAAATATGTTTTTTATCCCCCATGTATATATAAATAACCTTCTTCACTTTTTACCTAGTTTCCTAGAGTACTATGGAAAGAGAGAAAAGAAGTTAAATATTTAATGTGTAATTTCAGAAACGAAGAGTCGAGCAGAAATGCTGTGCAACTATGTACAGTTGAGCGTACGTTTTAGCACGTTCCACGGAACACTTGCATTGCTCTGTCTTTGTATGATAGAGCCTGCTTCTGCTGAAGGCCATTTCAAAAAATTATATGTCATGATTACACGTTAAAATAGTTACAGTTTGCGATGTTGTTCTGTGGATATCTTTCTCAATAAACAAATTAAAATGGACAAGGTATCAACTGCGAAAAGTATCTTTAATGTGCCAATGATTTTAACAAATATGCATATATGGTACGGTTAACGCAGTCTTAAAATACCACCATAGGTAGGCATTAAACGATCAGGGACAACGTAGATCGAAAGTAAAAACGAAAAGCATCGTCGTTCTGTCCACAGATGAGCCAGGACCACTTAGATAAGGCGACACATAGGTCGAAGTTGCACCTTCGTTTCAGAGTATCTGAGTACTTTAATGCCAAAAAAAGGTCCCGTTGGCACGAAAACAGCTTTCAAATTAAGGCAAGTACCAAATAGGAGCCGGCCGCGGTGGTCTAGCGGTTCTAGGCGCTCAGTCCGGAACCGCGCGACTGCTGCGGTCGCAGGTTCGAATCCTGCCTCGGGCATGGATGTGTGTGATGTCCTTAGGTTAGTTAGGTTTAAGTAGTTCTAAGTTCTAGGGGACTGATGACCACAGATGTTAAGTCCCATAGTGCTCAGAGCCATTTGAACCATTTTTGAACCAAATAGGAAATATTCACTGAGAATTTTCAATAAAAAATTCCTAAACATGTATTACATTACAATTCAACTCCGCCATAGCCGGTCCCAAGCCCGGTTGAAAAAGGAGGAGGGGGAGGAGTAACACCTCATAAAGAAACCTTGGTTCACCTGGCCCGGGTGATAGTACCTCGTGAGGGCCCCTTGCCACGGACACGGTGAAGACCTCAACGGCAGTGAAGGCGGAGATGAAGATCATCGGTACGGCGGAACTGGCGGAAGAGGCAACCTTGCTTTTTGGGATACTATAAGAGCTATCGTCCAAGGTTATTTGGACAGAGGGCACGACGGTTCCACAGGTTAGTGGTGGTAACCCTACAGCGTCTGTTCCACATGTTAGTGCCGGCTGATCTATAAAACTCAGAAGTGAAATTCTGAGCTTAATCAGACTGAAATCTCAATTTCAGTCACAAACCCAGTCCAATTAAATCAACATGGATACAGCACCTTCAAAGACAAATTACCCCAGTGGGTCAAATCCCACGGTTGAAAAACCGCAAGTGGTCTATTCGGATTCTGGGGAGACCACAGAAGTGTGCATGGAGGTAAATCGGAGTACCTCAAAACCCCGTAATAACAAAATCAAACCAAAATCTAGAATTTGGCTAATGACATTTAATGTAAATTCTCTCTTAAAAATGGGAAAACTAAAAAACATCCTGGACAAATCCAGAGAACGTAAAATCAAAATTATTGCATTTCAGGAATCACGATATACAGATGAAAATCCTTTTGATTCAGAAGGATACAGGATATGCAAAGGAAAACCTGGAAAACGAGGCATGGCAAATTGTCCGCAATTTGGAACTGGATTTATAGTAGATACATCAATACTTGATTCAGTCGCAACTTTCAATTCTTACTCGGGTCGGCTCTCCACGATGACAATAAAATCAGCTAATAAGATATACACCCTAATCAACGGACATGCACCAACTAACATCACTAACAAAAACAAAATAGAAGAAGTAGAAGAATTCTGGAACCAATTAGATAATATTCTCCAAAAAATCCCAAATAACCATGTCAAAATCCTTATGGGCGATTTCAATGCACAAATCGGTAAAGAAATGAAATATCGATATTGGGTAGGTAAATGGTCAGGGCATACACAGACCAACCGGAATGGCATGCGACTTATTGAAATCTGCAAAAACCATGACCTATTTTTCAAATCAACATTTTTCAAGAAAAGAGCCTCGAAAACGAAAACTTGGATCTCACCTAATCCATTACTAGGTGAATATCAGTTGGATCATGTAATGATCTTCCGCGTAAATACAGTAGAAATCATGAAACTTAAAGTCCTTAATGGACTAGACCTAGATTCCGACCATTACCCAACAAAATTCTCCCTAGATGTCATTCCAGAAAAAAGAAAATTCACTAAGAAATCTCCACACCGTAAATATGATGTACAAAAGATAAATGGCAATGAACAATTTACAAAAGAAACGCAAAATTCAAAACCACAAAATTGGCAACAACTGCAAGCAGGACTTTTAAATGCAGCTGAAACTGTAGCACCGCAAACAAGAACACGTAAACACCCATGGTGGACAGATGAGTGTGACCAACTGATAAATCTCAGACAACAGGCGTGGCAAAATTGGTTGTGCAACAAAAATCAAAAGACCCTGGAAGATCTCAAAGATACCAGGAAAACAGTCACAAAAGCAATACGAACAGTCCGTAAACAACACGAAGACAAAAAATTGCATGTCATAGAAAATGATTTCAAGAAAAACAATTCCCGAAATTTCTACAGAGTATTCAAACAAAAATTAACAAAGTACTCTCCTCCATCACTCCAGTTCAAAAATGACCATGGGGAAATTGCTCATACTAACACCGAAAACTGTGAAATTCTTGCAAAATACTTTTCTAAATTACTGAATTGTGAAAAGCCCGCAGAAAAATTTGAGTTCCATTGTACACAACGAAACCCAGACTCAAGTCACCAAGTTTACAAGAAATTAAAGAGATAATTCAGTCACTGAAAAATAACAAAGCATCAGGAGAAGACCAAATCATCGCAGAATTATGGAAAAATGCAGGAGAAAATCTTATTGCAAAACTCAAATAAATTATAATGAAATCTGGAAAACTGAAAAAATCCCCACAGACTGGAAGACTGCAATCATACATCTTCTGTACAAAAAAAGAAGTAAAACAGACCCCAACAACTATCGTGGAATCTCTTTATTGTCAATAACATACAAAATTCTGTCTAAAGCCCTACTAAACCGCGCAGAACCTCAGCTGGATTCAAAACTAGGCGAATACCAAGGTGGGTTCAGAAAAGGTCGATCTTGCATAGAACAAATCCTTAACTTGAAAAACTCAATGAAATATTTACATAGTACTTCAAACAAAAGTTATGTCATCACGTTTGTTGACTTTAAAAAAGCATATGACAGTATAGACCGAGAATCCCTTTTTGAAGTATTAGCAGAATTTGGACTAGATCAAAAGACAACAAACATCATAAAAGAAACACTCACGGAGACCAAATCCAAAGTAAAATTTATGGGAGAATTGAGCACAGAACTTGAAATAGACACAGGAGTACGACAAGGGGATGTACTGTCCCCAGTGCTCTTCAATTTTGCTCTTGAAAAAGTTGTTAGAGAATGGAAAAAAGCAGGTGCACCAGCACACAGACTGGGACCAAGACATAAGGGCATAGAATTACACTGTTTAGCATTTTCTGATGACATGGCACTGATCGCACAAGACATTACCGATGCACAGAAACAGCTAGAATTATTACAAGAACAGGCAGCTAAAATAGGATTACAAATTTCATTCGAAAAAACAAAATTTATGACTTACGTCAAAGATGCACCTTCTGATCTCAAAATTGGTAATAACTACATGTCTCGAGTAAAAGAATTCAAATATTTAGGTGAATGGATTGCAGAAAATTGTAATGAAAAGAAATGTGTCAGATCAAGAGTCCAAAAAATGGAGACGGCGTTTCAGTTAACAAAAAACATTTACAACAAAAAGAGTCTCTCGTGGAACTGCAAAATACGACACTACACAACAGTAATTAGACCCGAAGCTCTCTACGCATCTGAGACACTAAACCTTCAACACAGAACACTAAAAGAGGAATTGGAAGTGAAAGAACGTAAGATAATGAGGAAAATCCTAGGACCAAGAACTAAAGATGGGGCACATTATCCAAAACCCAATGCAGAAATATATAAAAATATCTCCAAAATAACAGACACAATGCGCATGAGAAGAATCCAATTCATGGGGCACTTAGAAAGAATGGACTCAAGCAGGTTAACGCACAAGATCCATACATTTTTAAAGAACAAACTACAAGACCGAACTGGTACAAACAGACGGAAAAAGACCTGAGAGAATAAGGGTCTCCAAATCTACATGATAGAAACGAAATCAGAAAAATCACAAACACACGGGGTTTTGAGGAAGAAGAGAGAAAAACTAACCGACATACATGGTCTACGCAACGAAAGCTAGCCCATTCATTGTTTATGAAGGAATACTGGGCGAAAAGGAAGGCCAACAAATGTTGATTACGCGTGGTCCTAAGTGATCCATCCGCGAAGAAGAAGAAGATTACAATTCATTCGCATGGAGAAGAATCGGACAAGTTTAAACGAGAGGATGCTTTATTCTACAAATACACTCCTGGAAATTGAAATAAGAACACCGTGAATTCATTGTCCCAGGAAGGGGAAACTTTATTGACACATTCCTGGGGTCAGATACATCACATGATCACACTGACAGAACAACAGGCACATAGACACAGGCAACAGAGCATGCACAATGTCGGCACTAGTACGGTGTATATCCACCTTTCGCAGCAATGCAGGCTGCTATTCTCCCATGGAGACGATCGTAGAGACGCTGAATGTAGTCCTGTGGAACGGCTTGCCATGCCATTTCCCCCTGGCGCCTCAGTTGGACCAGCGTTCGTGCTGGTCGTGCAGACCGCGTGAGACGACGCTTCATCCAGTCTCAAACATGCTCAATGGGGGACAGATCCGGAGATCTTGCTGGCCAGGGTAGTTGACTTACACCTTCTAGAGCACGTTGGGTGGCACGGGATACATGCGGACGTGCATTGTCCTGTTGGAACAGCAAGTTCCCTTGCCGGTCTAGGAATGGTAGAACGATGGGTTCGATGACGGTTTGGATGTACCGTGCACTATTCAGTGCCCCCTCGACGATCACCAGTGGTGTACGGCCAGTGTAGGAAATCGCTCCCCACACCATGATGCCGGGTGTTGGCCCTGTGTGCCTCGGTCGTATGCAGTCCTGATTGTGGCGCTCACCTGCACGGCGCCAAACACGCATACGACCATCACTGGCACCAAGGCAGAAGCGACTCTCATCGCTGCAGACGACACGTCTCCATTCGTCCCTCCATTCACGCCTGTCGCGACACCACTGGAGGCGGGCTGCACGATGTTGGGGCGTGAGCGGAAGACGGCCTAACGGTGTGCGGGACCGTAGCCCAGCTTCATGGAGACGGTTGCGAATGGTCCTCGCCGATACCCCAGGAGCAACAGTGTCCCTAATTTGCTGGGAAGTGGCGGTGCGGTCCCCTACGGCACTGCGTAGGATCCTACGGTCTTGGCGTGCATCCGTGCGTCGCTGCGGTCCGGTCCCAGGTCGACGGGCACGTGCACCTTCCGCCGACCACTGGCGACAACATCGATGTACTGTGGAGACCTCACGCCCCACGTGTTGAGCAATTCGGCGGTACGTCCACCCGGCCTCCCGCATGCCCACTATACGCCCTCGCTCAAAGTCCGTCAACTGCACATACGGTTCACGTCCACGCTGTCGCGGCATACTACCAGTGTTAAAGACTGCGATGGAGCTCCGTATGCCACGGCAAACTGGCTGACACTGACGGCGGCGGTGCACAAATGCTGCGCAGCTAGCGCCATTCGACGGCCAACACCGCGGTTCCTGGTGTGTCCGCTGTGCCGTGCGTGTGATCATTGCTTGTACAGCCCTCTCGCAGTGTCCGGAGCAAGTATGGTGGGTCTGACACACCGGTGTCAATGTGTTCTTTTTTCCATTTCCAGGAGTGTATGTCTAGTTATATCTTAACAAAATATTAGCGTGGTACATGGACTGGTAATTTGTCCATACCGTAGAGAAATGTAAAAGAGTGTGCTTCACTAAACGTGGAAGTGTAGTAACCTTTAGACCAGTCATCGTCAATCCTTTTTGTTCAAGTGCCAATTCTGATATTATTGGAAACTTGTGGTAAGGTCTTATGGGACCAAATTTCTGAGGTCATCGGTCCCTAAGCTTACACACTATTTAATCTAACTTAAACTAACTTACGCTAAGGACGACACACACATACCTATGCTCGAGGGAGGACTCGAACTTCAAACGGGGGCAGCCGCGCGGACCATGACAAGACGCCTTAGACCGCGGGGCACAATGTCAAGACGCCTTAGACCAAGCAGCTGCCCAGCGCGGCCGATATTGTTGAACGGTGCCTCGGAGCGCATATGCCCCGATCTTACTATTAAATGGTAACCTACATAAATTAGTACCTCATGACCCCCAATAGACTAACTACAGTATATAATTGCAACCGGTCCTTAGATCTGAGTGTTAAACGTCGAAACCTTCGGAAAACTTCATGTCGACTGTTCTGTTTTTTAGATTTGTGGCATTCTCAGTGGTCCCGAAGACGAGACACTTTGTCTGACGATGTATTGTTGTGTTGTTTGTGTGAAAGGATGATCAACTGATTAACAGTTAGACTGCTGCCCACCTAAAACCATGCTGTTTCTTAGAATGCTAGCCATTTTTATGGCCTTTCAACACTTTTTATTAAGAACACTAGCCAACATTTAACTGTGGTACTAACCATTTATGAAATTCTGAAACTACTTCTTCTGGACTACATATATATACATATTTTTTTCATGTTGTATAATTTTTCGTGTGATACACTTTGAAACAAAGCTTTTTGCATACGAGTATTCTGCACTGCCTTTTCTTGCAGCCTTTCCTGTTTGGCTGTAACAAAAAAAAGTGTTTCATGAATCAGATAATGAAGAAACGTCGGAAAAGAACGCAACATTTCAACGAAAGTTTTACAAAATCGAAACGAGGCAAACTCATTTGAAGTTTGACAAAACTGTTCTTGCACAAAGTCAGGATCATCATCTGAATCGTCACCCTCACTGTCACTGTCAACAAAATCTTGCTCCAGTTGACTTAAAATTTCGTCGTCCGAAAGAAAAAGTGAAGCCATGTCTTTCGTTTCATTGCGTACTGAACACACTGCTGCCGCCCTCCAGCAGCTTGATTTCATTCAAAAAACGGTTGTTTCAAAAACTAGATATTCCTTCAGCACAATGAAGAATGATCCATACCGTCAATATACGTTGTTTCGTATTCAAAAGCGAGAGAAATCTTAACCCATCACATGTCAGGATCAGCAGTCTAACGAAATTTTTGCTTAGCGTTAGTTAACTGGATTACCAGTCAAAGTTTCGATAATAACAGTAATTTTACTTACATTTAAATGCATAATGCAATATCAAACACTTTCACAAATGTTTGATACATATTTTGAATTTGTTTTCTTCCACTCATTGAGTTACAGTGTTAATTTAATGTCACGTTCTTTGCTACAAACATGTGCCACATTTGAAGACGACCGTCTGTATTATTCGCATTCACGAAACCATATTACTTCCATTTGAAATTTATACCATAGCAGCTGATCGCTACGAGGCACACAGCCCAATACGTTGTCATCCTCTAACCCCGCAGTGGCCATGCAATTTCCTCTCTGCCCCTGAGGTAAGCGACTAACTTTACCTAGCTCACGGCCGAATTCACCAAGGTCAATTAAAATTAAGCACGTCATAAAATAATACTTTCTCTGTAAGTATTTTTATTTGTTACTGGGTAGTAAAACTACACTCTTAGGGACCTCTTAACGTTAGCTGACGTTTTCGGAATTGGCTGTTAGTATTATAAAAGAAGGGTGAGGACTGTGAGCGCACGAATATTTGATTGGAACGGCATGCGGCCTGCGAGCCACAGTTTGACGACCATTGCTTTAGACAGTTCCATTAATGAGTCACAACTCAAATCAGTCACACAAATACTTACCTCTGTATAAAGGAAGTTATAGGTTTCTATGAACTGCGGGGACACAGGAAAATTTTAGTTTGTCCACTAAAGCAATCACGTACAAATGGATGGATAATATAGGAAAAAGGGTGCAGTACGAACACAAGAAGAACGTATGAAACCTTCCCGTCTCCTCTATATCTCTTTTTTGTTACTCAACTTTCCCTTCTACAATAACCTATGAAACCTTTCCTTAGGATTTCTATCTCTTGCTTAATAATAACAAATGAAATCTTCCCTTTATTCTCTTTCTCAATCATCGCATACAAATTTAATTGCTGCTTATTAAAAGTGATTTTCTGATTGTTTCGACGAAACATAGAATGTGGCGTCGTGGTGGCCCTCAGTCGTTATCTGCAATAACCCAAACTGTTCCTTACCTTTTTTACTGTTACTGGATCGCCATCTGACTGCTACATCGAACTGCGACGTGAATATACTTACTCTGTTTTACTATACTTTATTAGCTGCTGGTTGGCTGTCGTAATAACTGGCTGCATTTATTACCAAAGCTGACGTTATTCTTTAATAGCAAAGCTGACGTCATTCTTTAATTAATTTGACTGAAGTTACGTAATTCATAGTTACACTTTTTCTTGACAACAATAAAATTATTGCAAAGTTTTACGTTGATGTCTTTTTTTGGGATGGATTATAATCAGTAATGCAACATTGCTGGCAAAAATTAATTATATTGTGAAAACGTTTCTTCAAATATTTACTGCTGGTAATGAAATGATTTTACAAACGTTGAAATGGGACTTACGTTTTACAATAATCTTACAACTAGCATTGCGCAAACATACCTTCAGTAGTCTTGAGTTTCGCAAAGAAAATAATTCAATAATATTAGTTCCTCTTGTGATAATAGTTAGCTGATGTCTCTGTACATCCGTTTATAATCTCTTGTAAATCATAGCTGGTGGCTGGCAGGCACACTGCTCCTGTCAACCTCTCGCTTCAGACCTGCTACCAACTCGCTTCACATCTCGCTTACTACTGACTTCCTACGAACGCTACAGTGCGGTCTCTCCTGCCAACAATGCTTTCTGGTGCAGACAATCCCTGCTACCATTACAAAATGTATCAATGCGCGATCTTTCCCGCTCTTTTCTTGAAATGTATCTATATGCGGTCTCTCCCGCCCTTTTTTAAAATTATATCAATGTGCGGTCCCTCTTGCCAACAATACTTTGGTGCAGACATTCCCAGCTACCACGATTATTTCCATCATGACAAATATCAATTATTCCTACTTAATCCTATTAATAAAATATAAACATCTTTCATAAATTGTGGTTTGACAATAGACAGTAGAAATATACACGTCTTACACGTAGAAATAGGAACTATCGGTATAACGGTTGGAAATTGTTGTAGCTGTGTTTGGAAATTTCCATAGCTCCAAGCGCTAATAGAAAGGACTGATGCTCAAATCGTTATAGGCACTGAAAGCTGGCTGAAGCGGAGATAAACTCATTCGAAATGTTTGCAAAGAACCTAACACTGTTCCAAAAGGATAGGCTAAACACAGTTGGCGGTGGCGTGCTTGTTGCTTTTAGAAGTAGTTTATCTTGTCGCGAAATTGCAGAACATAGTTCCTGTGAAGTAGCATGGGCAGAGATCATTGTTGGCAACCGGAGTAATTGGATCCTTTTGCCGGCCTCCCGATTCAGATGATACAATTGCTGAAAGGTTGAAAGAAAACTTGAGTTTGTTTTCAAACACATACCCGGCTCATACGATTATATTTTGTGGTGACTTTAATTTACCTTCGATATGCTGGCGAAAATACGTTAAATTCCGGAGGTATGCATAAAACACCATCCGAAATTGTGCTAAACGCATTCTCTGAATATTATTTCGAGCATTTTGTTGATGAGCCCATGCGAATAGTAAACGGTTGTGAAAATACACTTGATCTTTTAGCAACTAATAGTCCTGAGTTAATGAGTATCAAAACGGATACAGGGATTAGTGAACACAGGGTTGTCGTAAGGAGATTAAATACAGTAACTCCCAAATCCTACAAAAATAAACGAAAAATATATCTATCCATAAAAGCAGATAAAATTTCACTTGACGCCTTCCTGTGAGACAATCTCCACTAGCACCAAATTAACAACATAAATGTAGATCAGATGTGGCTTGAATTCAAAGAAATAGTATGGGCAGCAGTTGAGAGATTTATACCAAATAAATTAAGCAAACGACGGAGCTGATCCTCGTTGGTACACAAAACGGGTCAGAACACTGCTGCAAAAACAACGAAAAAAACATGACAAATTTAAACAGACGAAAAATCTCCAAGATTGGCGATCTTCTACAGAAGCTCGAAATTTCGCGCGGACTTCAATGCCAGATGCTTACAATAGTTTCCATAACGAAACTTTGTCTCGAAACCTGCCAAAAAATACAAAGAGATTCTGGTTGTATGTGAAGTATGCTCTCGGCAAGACACAATCAATGCCGTCCCTGAGCGATAGCAACGGAGATACTATCACAGACAGTGCTGCCAAAGCAGAGTTACTAAACACAGCCTTCCGAAATGCCTTCACAATAGAAGATGAAGTAAATATTCCAGAATTCGAATCAAGAAAAGCTGCCAACTTGAATAACGTAGAAGTAGATATCCTCGGAGTAGTGAAGCAAATTATATCACATAATAAAAGAAAGTCTTCTGTTCGCTCGACGAAAGATCCGTACCCAAAGACTGGAAAATTGCACAGGCAACATCAATATTCAAGACGGGTAGTAGGAGTAATCCACTAAATTACAGGCTCATATCATTAACGTCGCATTATGCAGCAGGATTTTGGAACATCTATTGTGTTCGAACATTATGAATTAGCTCGAAGAAAACGGTCAATTGACACAGTCAACACGGATTTAGAAAACATCGTTCTTGTGAAACACAACTACCTTTTTACTCGCTTGAAATGTTGAGTGCTATTGACAAGGTATCTCAATGTGATTCCATGTTTTTGGATTCCTGCAAGGCTTTTGACACTGTACAACAAATGCGGCTTGTAGTGAAATTGCGTGCTTATGGAATATCGTCTGAATTATGTGACTGGATTTGTGATTTCCTGTCAGAGAGCTCACAGTTCTTAGTAACTGACCAAAAGTCATCGAGTAAAACAGAATTAATTTCTGGCGTTAGTGTTATAGACCCGTTGCTGTTCCTTATCCGTATAAACGATTTAGGAGACTATGTTAGGTTGTTTGAAAATGACGCTGTCGTTTATCGACTAGTAAAGTAATCAGAAGATCAAAACAAATTGCAAAACGAGTTACAAAAGATATCTGATGGTGTGAAAATTGGCAATTGACCTTAAATAATGAAAATTGTGAGGTCTTCAACATGAGTGGTAAAAGGAATCCGTTAACTTCGGTTACACGATAAATTAGTCAAATCTAAAGGCCATATATTCAACTAAATACCTAGGAATTACGATTTCGAAAAAATTAAATTGTAAGGAAAACACAGGAAATTTCGTGGGGAAGGCTAACTAAGGACTGCGTTTTAATGGCAGGACACTTTGGAAATGTAACAGATTTACTAAGGAGACTGCTTACACTGCTCTTGTCCGTTCTCATTTAGAATAATGCTGCGCGGTGTGGAAACCTTACCAGGTAGGACTGACGGAGTACATTGGAAAAGTTCAAAGTAGGGCAGCACGTTTTGTATTGTAGCGAAATAGGGGAGACAGTGTCACTGAAATGATACAGATTTTGTGATGGACATCATTAAAACAACGGCATTTTTCGTTGTGGAGGAATCTTCTCACGAAATTGCAGTCACCAACTTTTTCCTCCGAATGCGAAAATATTTTGTTGGCTCCGACCTACATAGGGAGAAACGATCACCACGATAAAATAAGGGAAATCAGAGCTCGTGCGGAAAGGTATAGGTGCTCGTTCTTTCCGCGCACTATATGAGATAGAAATAATAGAGAATTGTGAAGGTGGTTCAATGAACCGTCTCCCAGGCACTTAAATGTGATTCGCAGAGTATCCATGTAGATATAGATGTAGCTCGCTCAAAAGAGCGAAATCTATGTCATATGAGATTAACAAAGGACGTAGGGCATGTACGGAGAAGGGCATTATGAATAGCGAGAGAGTACAGCAGAACAGCTGAATAATTTTAAATCTCAACTACTCGAAGAAAGACATTGAATATCCGCATAACACTCCTTAAAAGAATCGAAGAACCGGGTTTCGAAGCACGAACTATGAATATTCTCCAGGCTACTAGGCTTCGAGCCCGTAGAAAACTTGTTGATTAAAGAAGACGTATTCCGGCAAGTAATAACTCTCCTAATGCTCCATCGGGAAATAGGACAGGAAGAAACTTTAATATACGACAATAATAAAATTCACCATCTATCGCACGCTTTGTAGTGATTCGCAAAGTTTTTATGCCATCAGTCTTCGGAATGGTTTGATTCCACTCACCAAGAATTCCTCTCCTGCTCCAACTTCTTCGTCTCAAAGCAGCGCTTGCACCCTACATCTTCAATTATTTGTTGGGTATATTTCAGTCTCACCTCAGCTTTTACCTTCTGAAGCTCCCTCTAGTAATGTAGAAGTTATTTCTTGTTGTCTTTACCCATGTTCTATCATGCTGTCGCTTCTTTGTGTCAACTTTTCCATAAGTTTCTTTCTTCGCTGTCTGTGGAAAACTTCTTTCCTTATCTCATCAGTTCATATAACTTTCAACATTCTAGTATTTTCCGGTTTTCCTTCAATCTACGATTCACTACCATACAATGCTGAGCTCAAAACAAATTTCTTCCTTAAATTAAGCCCCACGTTTGATACTAGTATACTTCTTTTCGCACGAAATGGAATTTTTGCCTGTGCTTTTCTTCTAAGGTAACAGAATTCCCTAACTTCGTCTAATTAGTGCTCAGTTTTGGTGTTAGCTTTATAGCTAATCTCATATCTGTTCGTCTTCATTACTTTCGCCTTTCTTCGATTTACCCGCAAAGCTGAAGCACAGAGAATATTTTAAGAGAGAATATTTTGCTGCTTACTAACTGGTAATAAATCAGTAATTACCCTGCGTGTGTTCAGGTTACCAGCGTGTGCATTATACAAGATTGTTGGTATGAAGTAAATTGTGATATTTTATTTTGCTGCATGTGGGCATGGCCGCTTACCACTTCCGGATCCTTGCATCTTTATCATTTCAAAATTATTTCTCTGGTTAGTACGGCACATCATTTTATTAATCGTCATTCGACTACATGCTAAATTTACCAAGAAATAAGTCTTAAACGGAATATTTCTCCACAAGAAGAGAGTTAATGTGTAAGCTTATGTTGTGCTTTCATCTTACCACATGTACATTCTGAATCACAGTTATATGGATGAATCTACATATTGATTCTTTTAACTGTCGTTTTAGACCGTGCACCGCTTAATAAATCGCCGAGATATTTTGCTCAAATATAGCTGTAGACAACAGTTGTACTTTAACATCGTGTACGTCTCTGTAGTTATAAGGATGTAACAGTGATGGCGCAGTTGGTACATTTGCCGTAAATCTGCCAATTTTCATCGTTCAGATGGTAGTGAAGTGTCTATGAGTCTGTTTCATCGACGCAGTAAAAATATGCGTTCAGATCTTTCGTTGGATGAACGGATCATAAGATAATTTGATTCTCGCTACATACAACAGTCAGCCTCTTAACAAGCTGCAGCCTCCAACGGTCGAAGCTAACCGACAGATTTTCTATAGACCACGTGTGGAGAACTCCACCTCCTTACTTCCTCCCCCGCCCCATTCCCCCACCCAACACCCAACCCTGCAGAGAGCCCAGACTATGCATAAGCAAACGTCAGACTCTATCTCAGGTAACAGGCTGCGGTCACACTAAGCTCCGCCTTTAAACCCTTTGTGCAGCCCGCCGGCTACCCATTCACTATGCCCCTCCTCCCGGAACCAGTTGCTGATCGGCTCGCGTTATGTCAGTCTGCTGAGGCTGTCGCTTTGCTTGCCACCTCCGACTGCCACGTCGCAGGATGAGTGTGCGCCGTTTTGAAACTTTCTGACAGGCAAAATTTGACTGCTGGATCGGGACTCGAACCCCGAACCTTGCTTTTCTTGGGCATCGAAGTTATCCAGGCACGACTGACGATCCACCCTAACACCTTTACTTCTGCCACTACCGTAAAATGTGGTGAGTAGAAACAGTTTTCAGATTTACAAGAAAACGATTATACACAATTGTAAAAGGAAGTGTCGAATTCAAAATTATGTGGGAATACATGTTTGTGCCTAACGTTAAACTTATAATAAATTTCGGGACCTAGCTCATGATTTTATGACACAAAGAAATAAGAACTTGGTATTTCTATTCACGCTCCTATTTATTGGTTTGTGCGGTAAATAGAATCTGTTTTGGATCTAGGATAATAAGAAACAGGATTTAACTGGTTCAAAAGAAGTTTTATTCAGTAGAAAAACTAATAATATTGCAAGAATTGTGTTTTTTTTATTCCGTTGTCCAAAAGAAATAGTTATATATCTATTTACTTTGTTGCAACATTAAATTGATGAACTTGGTTTGTTTGTTAAAATATTAAGTCACTGACATCATGTTCGAAATGATGTGTTTGAATCTACAAGTTGTACCCCCAGAAGTTACGAACAGCTTTCAATCTTTGCCTTATACATAACTAATTTTACATATGTACAAACTGTGGCTCCTTGCTTTTTCCATACATTTTAATCACAGCATAATATAAGTTAAGAAAAGTATCAGGTGGTTCTCCATTTCCGTCAAATTCTTAGACTTCTTCAGAAGAAATACGTTCGATTACCGTTTCTATTCACCCCACAAATTACGAAAACACACCTTAAAACTGAACTTTTGGTTACTGAAACGGAACTACAAATTTACTTACCATGCACTTAAATTAAAATAACACAACTTGGACTGGTACTTACAGACATTGGAAGTAAGCCAATTCAGCACCGTATCCGACGTTTGTCATAGAGTGAACGAAACACCAACTAAGAAATTCATAATTCGACTGTTATATTGGTTCACTACCAAATTAGACTAACAACTTTTTGAATTATTTTCCCATTTGTCTTCCGACACAACAGCACATAACCGTTGTTTCTGTCCACCCCATTTTACAGTATCACTTTCCTATTTTCAAAACATTACAGAATGTCCGCTGCCTCCGTTCATGGAGAGTGCTCAAAAAACACACACATTCCCCCATCTCGAGAACGAAAGATTCATTCTGGAAACAATCCCCTAAGCTGTGAGCCATTTCTCCACGGTAACCTTTCTTCCAGGAGTACGACTCCAGCAAGCTATGGAGGAAAGCATCTGTGAAGTTTGGAAAATAGAAGAGAGCTACTGTCAGGACTTTATTTCTTCTTTGTGTCTCACAAAACCAATACATAAACTGCTACTATCTTGTAGAATATCCATTTGCATGTCCTCTTGTAGATCTTATATTTGTTATTCTTACAATCTATATCGCGCCCAAGATACTGGAAATGTAACAGTCGTTACAACTACTAGCAAAAAAGTTGGAGCAATTAACTCTCACTAAAAAACATAGAATACAACAGTTTACACGTGCGAGAAAATTTGTTTTCACAGCAGCAAAGGAAGAGAGAACTTTTGTCGACCGGAAGTAGCTAAAAAAATATTGGGTTCTATTTAGAGTTCAGATGGAGTGGTCGTCAAAACTCAGGGATAATTTGTATCATGACGCAACCTCGTATAATGAACAGGACTGATCACACTGCTACGCAGCGATCTTGTCCACGCAAGTTACCTACTTCGATATATGTTCGAATAGACATCATGTTCCATTCCATGGGAATGACTGCGCCCCACGAGTGTTATGTAATCCTGTATAGAAAGATGGTCAGCATCGGTCGCAATACAGTGCGTCTTAGGTAATCTTGTAGACTCAACGTAATTACAACAACACATATTTCAATATAACCTAGGCACATGCAAACGTTAGTCCAACTAATTTCTGTACATGTCTAAGTTATACCGAAATATGTGTTGTAGTGATTACGTTGATGTTACTTGGTAATGTATAACGCCCTGATGATAGTGGCGCTGTAAGCTGAAATCTAGATGTGCAATAAAAAAGACTGATGCTCACCATCTTTCTGTCCTTTTTGAATATTATTCGTTAAGGAGCACAAAATATTCATTGTTAGTAGAGTTATCTGCAGAAATACAGGTGCCCATTTATCAACTCATTTTATGTAAGTTTAAAATAAGTACTGCAATTTTATTTGTAAAAATATGTTCCTGCTTGGTTGCAATACGTCACGCTATCCCTTATTGAACTGTGGGTCTACAATCAGTTTCATTGTGTTCAGACTTGTTACTTAAGTAACAATGAGATTCACTGTGAAAACTATTTGTGTTTAAGGAAAAAATTACGTTATTTCTAGAATAATAATAACTGGTATTTTCTTCAAATATTTAACTTTCCTGAGGAGATAACTGTTTTTCAACAAATCGGTTAAGATTTATCTAGAAATATCGTGGTACCGTTGTTTATATATTCACCGAACGACTGAACTGTTTATACCAATAACCTCCCACACATACTCAACATACTACACAAAAGTAATGAGATAATTATGTCGTACAACAATATTAGTATGAGGGGCCCGCCTCAGCTTCGCACAGGTAGCATTAGGTGTCTACGGCCAGGCGTCATGTCTGGCTAACCGGTAAGTCTATTTAAGAGGCAAAATGTAAAGCTATAATTAAAATTCAGGGAACAGCGTTAGGTACCTCAATATAAACTCCAAATTGTAGTTTCGTATAACTTCAACGCTATAAGTAGCGCACGCCAAAACGTCCTCAGCAAACTCAACTTAAACAACAAACATCATCATAGGTCAGTTAATTTGTACTAAATATTAATGAATTACATAAGAAAGAGGATCAGTCTATCTATTACAGTAGTTCCTGAGATTTGTCTTCACATACAGAGAAAAAAACGCGACGTAGAACTTTAACTTATAATATGTAGTGATTTCCTTATGTAGGCATTACACATATAACGTTATCGAAATTGTTTTCGTAATGGCATACACACGTTCTGTTAGACGTTTGTTGTGTCATGCATTTCTGTATTGCAGCGATCACTTGAAAATGGCAAAAAGCTAAAACTGCCCATTATAAGAAAATAAACAAATCTGTGGTCATTTAAGCTCCTCTACACGACTTTAAAAATTTAAGAAATAAAGAAGCTAAAATAATAGTGCTATAAAATGTGATGTACAGAGAAAGAATGACATTGATTCAGTGAACCGTTTATTAATTTACGCTCTGCATATATAGCACATTCTGAGCAGTGGTCGTACGATGTAAGTAGGCTGTACCAGACAGCACTCCACCTAGTTGAGATATCTTCATTAGCCATGGGTGTCAATGTCATCCAGAAAACAGCACTATAGATTTTGCGAAAAATATTTGGACACAAGATCCAAAACGCTGTCTGTATGCAAAAGATAAGAATTGTAGTGATCTCTGACGATTTAGTTTCATTGCATGGAAAAGACGTCTGAAATTATATGGATATCTAGCAGGAATGGAATGCTGGTGATTACGATGGGTATCTGACATGCATAAAGATAGAAAGGAAGCCTCTATTGACCCACTGGAAATTAAACAGATTATGTATACTGCCAAACTGTCGACTCGACTCATTTGTTCACATCCAAAACCAACAGAAAGCTCTGAGACTCAAAATGCATGCATACTGGAACGATGACAGGTGCACAGTAGAAGGATGCAGAAGTTTTGGAAAGATAAGAAACAGAAGGAGACTAGAGCTAACTAATGGCCCCACATGCTTTATAATCTGCCCCACGTATACATAAGAAGTCCAGACAAGCCTTCAGCGGAAGGCAACATCAATGCAGACGTGCCGTAGAATCTTCGACAGAATTCCTTCAACGAAGTCACACTCATCTTCCCAAATATCTGGCAGACGGAGAAGCTGTCCTGTGACTGGAAATGCGCCTGCACTCACTCACACACACAAAGAATGCAAAGCAAATAAGAACAGAATTGCCCTGTATCATCTTTAAAATTTTCTCAGGAAGTCTCCTTCCAAGTGCACAAACAACTTGATCACAAAATTGGTGAATACCAAGCCGATTTTCGCACAGGTGGATCTTGTGAAAAAAAAAAAAAAAAAAAAAAAAAAAAAAAAAAAAAAAAGCAGTCGGGATTAGCCTGATCATTTGTTCCCTTGTCGATTTCAAATAAAGCATAGGATTCCATCAACAGACAGTTTCTCTTTCCCATCGTCAAAGTACGAGGACTTGACCGAAAAACTCTGAACCTAGTTTCACACTAAGCAACATAAGTTCTGAAATGAAATTCACAGTTGATATGTATTACCTCTATCCTACGTCGGATAGGGCAACGTTTTGTCTCCACTCCTGTTTAACATCGTTCTGTACAAAGACATCCGAAAATGAGAAAAAGACTAGACTGCTAGACACACAACTAGGGCAACAGGAAGATGGTGACCGGACCTTGCAAATGGCTCGGACACATCAGCAAATGATGAGACTACTGCAGTCAAACAGATAGAAACACTAAAAAAAAAGTACTGAAAAATAGATTAGCAAATTTCTTTACAAAAAACCTCAGTTCATTAGCTCAGAACTCGACATTCCAAAACTTTCCGCCTTGATAAGATCTTTGAACTTACTGGAGTGGGGAGGGGGTTGGGAGGGGGGGGGGGGGGGAGTAAAAAATCCCAGAGAATTCGCCGAAAGGAACTGAAGAGGAAAAACTTCCAACATCTACAAAAATAAAAAAATTATCTTCAAATTCAACAATCAAGTACTAGAACACAGACATCAAACCAGAAGCCCGCTATACCACCTAAAGTCTCACACTTCACCTAAAAGGCTAAAAGTAAAATTTTCTAGAAAAGTAAGCCCAAATTATGAGAAAGATTCTCGGCACAGTCAGAACAGAAGAAGGACACAGCATAAAATACCAGTAAAAATCTGAAAAACATATCGAACCTCGCCCCATACATCCTAAAAAGAGTATTTTACGGCTATCTGCAAACTCCTACCAACAACTTATCCACAAAATCTTAATACGCACGTAACGAATGAAAATTATACACAGAATGAAACAAATTTAAACCAAATCTAAGGAGAACCCAGGTAAATTCCTCGGAAATTTTATGCAGAAATTCATAAAGAACGAAAAAACTGAAAGAAGGTAAGTGCTTTTGGAGAGCAAAACTGTAAGGAACTCGACTGAAGACAGAAAGAGAATTCACGAAGATATAATGAGAAATGAATGGAAAGTCAAACCAATGACGTAATTTAATATGGTCCAGTCTCATCTGCAGTCGATCTAAAGTAGTTTCGACGTGTACTGTTGGCGAGAGCATTACAGCTCCACTAGCGTTCAACACATCAAGTGGAGCAATACTGACGCTGTCGGTTCCCACTCTGATGCCACTTCCGCGCCCGCATCTCGTGGTCGTGCGGTAGCGTTCTCGCTTCCCACGCCCGGGTTCCCGGGTTCGATTCCCGGCGGGGTCAGGGATTTTCTCTGCCTCGTGATGGCTGGGTGTTGTGTGCTGTCCTTAGGTTAGTTAGGTTTAAGTAGTTCTAAGTTCTAGGGGACTGATGACCATAGATGTTAAGTCCCATAGTGCTCAGAGAGCCAAGCCACTTCCGCTCCGCAAAGCTTTGTGTTTGCCAGTTCGCAATTTGGAATCTTTTCCGGATACGAAAATTTCACTTATTTCAAATAAAATTGCTATTTGCATCCTAATTCAGATAAAGAATAGATTTCTGATGTGCTTTGAGACACTATAGGGATCCACACCACAAATTAATTGCAGAATGTTTCGTGCTTTTTTTAGGAGATAGCGACTTCAATATTCATACTTTTTGTGAGTTCAATTTTGGCAAAAGTAGCAAAAGCACGATGTTTCCTGAAGCTTATACAAAGCAAACGCAATCAGATACTGAACAAAGTTGCGAGCCATTACCATACGATGTATTTTGGTAAGCCAGGAAACAAAAGTGTTTTAGTGAGTTCAGTAGTTTTCGGGATATGACGTATAAGTTTGAAACAGTTTCCTGGAAGGTAAAAATTTCACCCGAAAAAAAAGAGAGTAATTGCTAACTGCTGCTGCAGTACCTGTCGCGACGACGTCGCTATACTTTGGAGCTTATGTGTCAGACGCCAACTAATTTAAATAAGACTACAACAATAAATAAATATTAATAAGAGCAGGTAAATGCCGAACGGTTCATGCATGCTAGTTGCTGACAAAAAACTAATTTACACAAGAATGAAGCAGAAAGATTCTATTAGATGACAATCATTTTGCCAGAGAGGCAATCCTGACGTTGTGCTTGATAATGGTGGCAAGACTTAAGAAAAATGAAGACACGTTCATAGGATTTGTCGACGAATAAAAAACCGTTCGACTGTTGGTGCAAGAAAATAAGTATAGGCTATATGCAAAAACAGGTAATATACTATATCCACAAGAACCTAAGAGTGAATAATAAGAAAGGAACACCAGAGACGAAATGCTCCGAGGAAAAGGGTGTACGCACTCTTTCTCTCCTACTGCTCAATCTGCACATGGAAGAAATAATGACGAAAATGAGTGAAAGTGAGCAAGAACTACAAAACTAGTTGAATGAAGTCTATTGAACACAGAATGTGGCCTGAGAGTAAAAAAAAAAATATGGAAAGAAAGAAGGACGGAAGGAATGAAGAGCTGCAGAAATGTGATTAGCGATAATATCAAAATTGGTGACCACGAAGTAGTCAAGTGATGGACAAAATAACGAATTGTGGACGATGTAGTGGCAATCCGAGAAACAGGCAAGCACATGCAAAGAGGGCATTCTCTGCTGAAGAAAGTCTACCAGTACCAAACATGAGCTTTAGTTTGAGAAAATAAAGAACATTACGAACATTTAGAGTACAGCACTGTATGGAAGTGAACCACGCATCGTGGGAAAACTGGAAGACATGTGGTGTTATGGCAAGCTGTTCGAAATTAGTTGGACTGACAAGAACTGAGAACGTTCGCTGTGGAATTAATAAGGAAAGAATTATCTGGGACACGCTTACAAGAAGGAACAGAATGATGGGATATGTGTTAAGACATTAAGGAATAGCCTACATTGCACTAAAGGCAGTTGTAGGGGGTAAAAGCTGTAGAGAGAAAGACAGAGATTGTAATATATTCAACAAATAATTACATATATACGTGGTGTCTGTTCTTTCGGACATGTCCGAAAAGACAGACACGTTACGTGATCCAGCAGCAATACAAAAATTATTTAAAGGTTTTCGGTGACATTAGCCGCATTTAGGCACTGAAATGAATCAGTGGCGGCGGATGACAATTTGTGCTGGACTGGGTCCGGAACCCGGTTAACGCAAGCGGTTTCATTTTAGTTTCTAAATGCAGGTAATTTCACTGAAAATCTTTAAACAACACATAACGACGCTTCGTCACGTTTGCTGCAAGTTCTGTTCTGAGATGAAGAGGTTAGCGCAGGGTAGGAATTCATGGCGGGCTCTGTAAAAACAGTCAGAATACTTATGACTTCTCCAAGAAAATATAATCCCTTTGTACTCATTCTTGGAGTACAATGACATTCTTTAAACGTGTTCTTGTGGATTTGCATCAGGAGTCCGGTATCCCAGAGCTCTCAACAGTCCATAAGGAGAGAAAAACTACAAAACGGACTGCCATTTAACTGCGCTCTAGAAAAAGTAGTCAAAAAGTGGAACACGAAGACCGCTAGCGGAATCCAAAGAGGAACAAACTATAAAGGCATCAAAATCAATGTCCCAGCTTTTGCAGGTGAAATGGCCGTACTAGCCGAAACCTTAAATGAAGCCAAAAGTCTGACTCTGAAGCTAAAAAATCTTCTTCACAAAGACTACATATTGGAAAACATAAAAAACACAGAGAAAGATTTTAAATGAGAACTCAAGAAATAGAAATCGTAAAAGAATCTTGGAGAATGTTTTGGCTGGAATGTCTTTGAAAGAAAGGTAATGGCATCTATAAGACATAAGATTGAATATAGAAGAAATAAAGTTGAATTGACTTCCAGCTCGCTAAAAACACATGTAACAGAAGTCCTTCGCATGGACTGCAAAAGTAAGACGCAACTACACGGCAATCAAACCGAAAGCCCTACATGTAGATGAAATATTGTCCATGCCAACTGAAAGGGTGGAGATCAAAGACAGGAAGATATTAAGAAAAATCCAAGTCCGCATATTCCATAACAATAAACTAATCCATGCCAGAAATGACATTCTTGACCAAATAACTGAAAAACTCTCAGACACAAGGAGTAAAAGAAGAATCCATTTTTATGGACTCGTCGTGAGAATGAAACCGTCTAGACTAACAAAAAAAAAAAAAAAAGCTTTTCACAACTTCCAAAACAAAACTACAAAAATTAAATTGAGTTAAGGATAAGGAGGAGAATTTAAAAGAAATCCAAATCACTGAAAATAAGCTCACAGATGAAACAGCAACAAATAAATTTCATAAAATAAAAAACACAGGCAGGAAAGGTTTCAAGTCAAAATCAAAATACCAAACGAACGATACAAATCTCAGAGAAAGAAAGGTATGTTAGATCAGAAAGAATGCAACAATACTGGGCTAAAAGAAAGAAGCAGAACACAAAAAAGTGATTAATCTAGCGTACTCCAAAGTCGGATGAAACGAAAGGAGAAGAAAACGTACTAGAGATCGGAATTGTGGAGAGTGAGAAGAAAACGGTTCGTCTTGTGAGTGACTGTTTTGATTGGTTCGGCTTGTGAGTGGATTTCTGTAAGAGGTCAAGCTCGGTTACTGTGGAGGCACGGCGTAGGCGGCAGTTGGCGGTGTCTCCGAAGAGACGGGCAAGGCGCAGCGCGGGCTGCCTACCCGCAGAGCGGCAGGGGCCGGAGCGGTAACCGGATTAGGCGGCGGCGATACGAGAAGCGGCGAGTCTGGGCTCGTCGCTAATTGGGGGCGGTGGCGGAGGCGGCGTGGCGGTCCCGCCGCCCCGGAGCCCGCAATCAGCCCCCGAAAGGCAGCGCCGCCGGCGCGAGGTGACCAAATCGAGTTACCGCCAGCCGCCCCCGCCCCCACCTCCTCGCTCTCCACCCCCTGGTCCTTCTCCTTGCGGTCTCAAAAGAGACCACCTTGCCCACCTCATCCTCCTCCTCCTCCCTCAGTTTCTCCACCCCCTCCTCGTCCTGCTCCATCCGCCGAGCTGCTCTGCCGACGCTAACGGAGTTTCTTAAAAAATAAACTCTCTTCCTGCCTTTCCTCGGAGGGTTAAGAAATCTAATACGCATGTACAATGAGCCGCAGCGCCGAGGAAAAGTTTTGTCTCCCACGAGACAGTAGCCTTTTTCATGAGCAACTTATGTACCGGAGGGGAGTGAAAGCTGTACGCCACCCGCTGAAGACACTTGAGGTCTCTAACTTCCGCCCTTGCTTGTGCCTAACCGTGAAGGCCATGTCCATTTGATTAGAGAACAAAGGCATTCTTTTATCAGTTTTCTCCCGTATGATTGTGTTCGGTTTTTTAGTTTATTTGCAGTCGATTTGGAAGAAACTAGAGCTTCATCTTCATGCAATTGAGCACTGTTATCAATATGATATACCACCTCAAGTAAATCCTGTTAATGTGCCCCAATATCCTCTATTTTAGTAACTATAAGAAGAATCTGACAGTTATCACGCTATCTGATTTTACATTAGTGATCTCCTCGGGAGGTATAAGTAGGAGGAAGAAATATATTCGATACTTCATTCAGAAACGCACCCTCTAGAAACCTGGACAGCAAGCTACACCGCGATGCAGATCGCCTCTCTTGCGGAGTCTGCCACTTGAGTTTGCTAAACGTCTCCATAACGCTATCACGCTTACCAAATAAATTAAAACAAACACAGCTGAGTGGAGTAAAAGTAGTAAGAGAATAATCTTTGTTCTGCATAGCAAAATATTTCACACCTGACATCCTCTACATCCAGAGCTCTGGAAGCCACAAGTATTCCTTTTCAGTTAGCCATTCACAGATCAGATTTACGAAGTATGATGCCGTTTAAACGATTTTCTAAATATTTCCGAGATGAAAGTCAGGCTGTACATCTACATCTACATTTATACTCCGCAAGCCACCCAACGGTGTGTGGCGGAGAGCACTTTACGTGCCACTGTCATTACGTCCATTTCCTGTTCCAGTCGCGTATGGTTCGCGGGAAGAACGACTGCCAGAAAACTTCCGTGAGCGCTCGAATCTCTCTGATTTTACATTAGTGATCTCCTCGGGAGGTATAAGTAGGAGGAAGAAATATATTCGATACTTCATTCAGAAACGCACCCTCTAGAAACCTGGACAGCAAGCTACACCGCGATGCAGATCGCCTCTCTTGCGGAGTCTGCCACTTGAGTTTGCTAAACGTCTCCATAACGCTATCACGCTTACCAAATAACCCTGTGACGAAACGCGCCGCTCTTCTTTGGATCTTCTCTATCTCCTCTGTCAACCCGACCTGGTACGGATCCCACTCTGATGAGCAACACTCAAGTATAGGTCGAACGAGTGTTTTGTAAGCCACCTCCTTTGTTGATGGATAACATTTTCTAAGCACTCCCCCAATGAATCTCAACCTGGCACCCGCCTTACCAACAATTTTATATGATCATTCCACTTCAAATCGTTCCGCACGCATACTCCCAGATATTTTACAGAAGTAACTGCTACCAGTGTTTGTTCCGCTATCATATAATCATAGAATAAAGGATCCTTCTTTCTATGTATTCGCAATACATTACATTTGTCTATGTTAAGGGTCATTTGCCACTCCCTGCACCAAGTGCCTATCCGCTGCAGATCTTCCTGCATTTCGCTGCAATTTTCTAATGCTGCAACTTCTCTGTATACTACAGCATCATCCGCAAAAAGCCGAATGGAACTTCCGACACTATCTACTAGGTCATTTATATATATTGTGAAAAGCAATGGCCTCATAACATTCCCCTGTGGCACGCCAGAGGTTACTTTAACGTCTGTAAACATCTCTCCATTGAGAACAACATGCTGTGTTCTGTTTGCTAAAAACTCTTCAATCCAGCCACACGGCTGGTCTGATATTCCGTAGGCTCTTACTTTGTTTATCAGGCGACAGTGCGGAACTGTATCGAACGCCTTCCGGAAGTCAAGGAAAATGGCATCTACCTGGGAGCCTGTATCTAATATTTTCTGGGTCTCATGAACAAATAAAGCGAGTTGGGTCTCACACGATCGCTGTTTCCGGAATCCATGTTGATTCCAACAGAGTAGACTCTGGGTTTCCAGAAATGACATGATACGCGAGCAAATACATGTTCTAAAATTGTACAACAGATCGATGTCAGCGATAGACAAGAAAGACTGTAGCTTGATTTAATAAATAATGGATTAAAATGTTGCGGTCTCGAGTCCGAAATTTACCTTGTGCAAGTTTTTCGTGTCAGTAACCTACATCCATTTCAGCCTGGTCTCCCCATTTCGATCACTTCTTATTTACACTGTTTGTCGTCCTAGTTTCAATTTCTTATACGACGAAATTCCACATAAATACTTCGAGGAAATAGTTTCCTAATATTTAAATTCATACATGAAATGTATTCGAAATTGGGAAGACGACAATGAAAATTTTTGGCTGACCAGTACGTGAACCCGGATTTCCCGCTTATCGCGAGCGGTCTCCTTACCATTAGGCTATCCGAACACGACTTATGGCCAAACCTCCACATGTCGTGAGCCATGTGTCTACACACCGGCACTAGTACATTTATTATGTATAAACTTTAAAATTTTAAACAAAGTGCTAATTGCACCTGAAATAAAAATTAAAATGTTTCTTGAAAGTCTATACATTTCAGTGCCTTATCGGTTTGTTCGTTGCCACGACAGCCAGCCGCTTTTGTTAAATTTTCTGGAGTCTAGCTGAGTTTCCTGTCAGATAACACATTTTTCATCTGAGAAAATGACCCCTTAACATCTACAGAGGAGGAACTGAAAAATGGTGTTTTCGAAAAATTCTGATCTTGAAAAATTTAGAAACATTTCAAAGATTCAACAACGTGGCAGTTTTACTGCACCAGAAATGGACCCTACGACAGTTCTCTGTATTATATTTGCTCCATTGTAGGGTCCATTTCTCTTGCAGTTGAATCATCACCTTGTAAAATTTTTGGAGATTTCCGTTTGTCAAGATCAGGATTTTCCAAAAACACAATTTTGCATTTTTCCCTAACTCATGTACACCACTTCCCTGGCACCGTCTGCAGTCTTAGAACTCCATCATCCAGAATTTTCGCTGATGTCGTCAAAGGCTGCCCCGTCCTTTGAAACTGGCAGATCACATGTGGCAGGAAACCGAATTCGGCCGCAATAAAAGACAATATGTTGATGTGGGTTGCATTATCGCCTTCTTCGGTTGTCGTTGACACGTACTATTGACACGTGTTGAGATCTCCTTGACCACGCCTTGTGAACTACGTGCCTGTTTTCTTCAATATAGTACAAAATGTGTTCGCAGGAACTTGTCAGTTTTAACGATCCAAACTTTGATGAAACTGTTAGTCATTGGATGGAGGGAGATGCCAGTGACATAGATCAAGTCGCTTCTCACTTCCGAAGATTCGAGAGGTTTCCTTGCTGCTGCCGCAGAAGGTGCTTTAACCTCCAGAGCGATCACCACCTTAGCTACAATTGCGAAATTTCATGTGTTGTGGGTTGGCAGGAGAGCCAACACCGGGTACTAGAGGAAGCCGAAAGGCACGCGTTTTAGCTCACGCAGGCTGGCGTGAGGTCTGGAACAGGACAAGGGAATTAGACTTTAGAAAAACGGACGTAGCTGGTGGAATACTTAACTTTAATCCATTAATGATGAGCGTCGCTCTTGACTGTACATGACTCAGTATCAATAGTAATTGGTAATGGCGCCTTGCTAGGTCGTAGCAAATGACGTAGCTGAAGGCTATGCTAACTATCGTCTCGGCGATTGAGAGCGTATTTTGTCAGTGAACCATCGCTAGCAAAGTCGGTTGTCCAACTGGGGCGAGTGCTAGAAAGTCTCTCTAGACCTGCCGTGTGGCGGCGCTCGGTCTGCAATCACAGATAGTGGCGACACGCGGGTCCGACGTATACTAACGGACCGCGGCTGATTTAAAGGCTACCACCTAGCAAATGTGGAGTCTGGCGGTGACACCACATCATACATAAAAAATTGCTGCAGAAATCAATGTCCCCAGTCTGGTTGTGATAGGTCGAGAGGACGGAGGTAAATCTGGAACTCAGCCCACGGGGTTTGGTCCTTGAGATCGCGCGAGGTTGGTTCTTGCAGAATGCTACTATACACCCTCTACCCTGCGCAAACTCTACAATATTTTGCTGTCGGTTGCATTATCGCCTTCTTCGGTTGTCGTTGACACGTATTATTGACACGTGTTGAGGTCTCCTTGACCACGCCTTGTGAACTACGTGCCTGTTTTCTTCAGTATAGTACAAGATATGTTAGCAGGAACTTGTCAGTTTTAACCATTCAGACTTTGATGAAACTGTTAGTCGTTGGATGGAGGGAGATGTCAGCGACATAGGTCAAGAAATAAAAGAAGACGATATTACAATACCCAGTTATCACAGTTCTTCTAGTGGAGGATCATTCAGAGGACTTCAGGACAGTTGTGGGGGAGATCTTTCTCTTCCTCCACTAAAACAAAACTTTGTTAAAATCAGTTGTGTTTTGTGTAGAGATAAAGGAGAATCTGTATGCCAGCATTGAATGCCAGTTTTGCAGACTTTCTTTTTGTACCGATCTACGGTAATTTTTATGTGCAAATTTAAACCCTGGAATGTACGTTTATCTGAAAATTTAATTGCTACAGAGATACTGCTATTTTTCAGAATGTAAAATTCAGATTTCGAACAGTTCGTTTATGTGTGCAATTTAGAAAAGACCGCGCAAAAGTATGTGATTTTGCGTGACAAAAAGTAAAATACTGCAGGCTTTATTTCGTGTAATAAGATCAACAGGGTTCAAACAACAGTTAAATAACTGTAAAAATAAATGTTATACAACTTTAAAATTTCAAATGACTTGTGCCTCAAAACTAGGTATGCGTTGCACAAAAGTCACTTCATGAGCTAAGGGATAGATGTTTGAACCCTTCATGACGCTTTCACAAAGATCATCTTAATACTAGAAATCAATCAAGAAACAGGCTTCATATCTCTTCTGACACACTGTGGAAACCATGTGGTATGAGTGTCATGTGAAACATATTTGAAAGTAGCACTTTTAAAGTTGTCTCATCCTTTTTCACGTGTGGTACAGCGGGAGAGATGAGAAGTAACACAGTGTCGTATCGAATTTCTTCAAGCAACGTTAGCTGTAATAAATTCGTAAATAAATGTATGATACTTTTCCTCCTGGAAGCAGTAATCATTTTACTGGTCGCCTTCTGTACGAACAATAATACTGGCGATAAAACTACGCGTAGGATTACACGAGTCCCCAATTGAAGTCCTGATTTCTTTTTCATTTTTTTACTTCATTTTCAGTGCCGGCCGGCGTGGCCGTGCGGTTCTAGGCGTTTCAGTCTGGAACCGCGTGACAGCTATGGTCGCAGGTTCGAATCCTGCCTCGGGCATGGATGTGTGTGATGTCCTTAGGTTAGTTAGGTTTAAGTAGTTCTAAGTTCTAGGGGACTGATGACCACAGATGTTAAGTCCCATAGTGCTCAGAGCCATTTGAACCAGCCATTCATTTTCAGTGATTTTCATTACTTTGTCGCAGCATTCAAAAATGGCTCTGAGCACTATGCGACTTAACTTCTGAGGTCGCCTAGAACTTAGAACTAATTAAATCTAACTAACCTATGAACATCAGACACATCCATGCCAGAGGCAGGATTCGAACCTGCGACCGTAGTGGTTTGCTCGGCTCCAGACTGTAGCGCCCAGAACCGCACGGCCACTCCGGCCGGCTCGTAGCATTCACTTAACATTTTCGCAAACTTTACTTACTAAAACAGATTCGTCCGTATACTCCTCGAATAACTTTATTAATGCGGGATTCTGTAGTTTCCGCAAAGGTATTCCAACAAGCTTTATGTAAGTCGTATGCAAACTGCGATTTTCAGCTCTTTGTTGCAGTTGTTGTTGAAAGCAAAGAAACCTTCTGCCAGTAACCTTAGTTGTTGCACCGATATGTTGAGAAATGAAATATTTCTCTTCGTAGCTCACTGTCTGCTCTCCTGTTTTGCACAGAATTGTTTCAAAAAATGGATCTAAGCATTATGGGACTTAACATCTAAGTCCCTAGACTTAGAACTACTTAAACCTAATTAAACCAAAGACATCACACACATCCATGCCCGAGTCAGGATTCGAACCTGCGATCGTAGCAGCGGCGCGGTTTCGGACTTAAGCGCCTAGAACCGCTCGGTCACCAAGGCCGGAGCACGGAAGTGTTTCCCCGTCAGTAAAAAAACAGGTCGTATTCGAAACTATTAATGTAACTTCGCAATTCTACTGTGTGGAGGAACACCGAATATCGGCATGATACTAGCTACTTGACACAAGACTGTCGCAATGAAAGTGAAACGAAAAGAAATTTAGAACAATAACGGAACTGCGTTTTAGCCCTGGTACGCATTATTCTTTTGAAGAAGGTATGAATCGATAATTATAGACCTTACCTACTGTTATCTCTTTTTATACTGCACTCATTACTGTTTTTAATAATACACGAAAAATAATAATAAAAAATGTCACAAAAGACATTTATTTCCCCAATTAGGCATTTACGTAAAAACGGACGAAAAAGACAACATAAATCTGCGGCATTTGAAGCACAAAGATGAAAATCATACAGATTCACGTTCAGATTGAAGACAGATTTTTAACTGGTTTAAAACGGCATTCTGCCAAATTTCCGATCTCTGTCCATTGCCACGCAGATGCTGATGGCTCGTTGAGGTGTAGCATTCGCAGAACACGCCTTTTGTGGATCCCACTACCACATTCAAGCCACCCCACAATTACCAGGCTAAAATGTTCGTTGCGTTTCTCTCAATAGTTGAACTTCGTTTACGTTAGCGTATTTTATTCTTCATACTTCCAGTTTCTTGCATTTTTTATGATGCTTCCGAGACAGATCGTGAGGGCTTTGCACGATCATGGTGTCATCGGTAGAGATCCGCACCGCTGCCCTAACAGTTTAGCGACGTTCACAATAAAAGTAAACTATATCCACTTTTTCGACGGTCGAATACATTGTGGAGGTCTGAACAGCTTCATCATAAAGTTGTCTGATCGCTACGTCAGTAGAGCACAAGCTGATTGGGTTCAAACGCGAAGGAAAGGTGCACCAGAGTTACGTGTTTGCTTGCATTTGTTACAGCTGGAGGTTCGTGTAATCTCTCCACCTAGCGGCGGGTCAGTGGTTTGCAGCGATAGTATCTTTTTAGTTTTGCTCAAGTTCCTCACACGTCACGTCGTTTACATCCAGAGGATGTTTCCAATGCCACAGACAAAAGCTTATAATTATATTTCAAAAAGCTCGATGTCTTAATTCAGCAGCTATGGACATAAAAATTATTTGCGTACGACACACTAAATTTGCCTTATTGCCCATTATAACTGAGCGAAAGCCGACCCTCTGTTTGGTACTATCTGAGTCCAGTAATCAACTGAAAAATACTAGGCGGAATTGTGAGACCGTAATAAAACATATTGGTAGGGTTAAAGGTCATAGCGTTGTTAAATCATTGTTTTCCCACTTGGAGAAACTGAACTGTTTAGTTCATTTTTTAAAATAATCCATAACATGACATTTATTAAAATAATCCATACCACTGTACTTTACTTAATAAATATATGAAAGTGATAGATTATTTTATCAAATGCACCAAAAGCTTCAGTTTCTCGTAATCAGAATACAGTGCTTTACGCCACTATGATTTGTAACTCACTATCTGTATGATATGTAATACCTTTTAGTTGTTTGACCACATTGTCAAAGGTCTTTGCGTATTTAAAGTAATGTACACGGTGACAATTATTGAACTATATGAAAAAAACGTAAATTAGTTGCAATCCACGGCGTGCAAACACTTTATTCAACATGTAAACGTCACTGCAGATATCCGGATTTAGGTTATGACATGTTCGATGTACCTGCCATCATTGGTGAGGATGTGGCGCAGACGAATAGCGAAATTCTGCATGACCCGCTGAAGTGTCGGAATATCGATGCTGTCGATGACCTCCTGAATGCTGTTTCCAACTTACAATGGTTTTGAGGTTATTGTTGTACTTCTTGTCTGTAATATAGCCCCACAAAAAGAAGTCGCACATGTTCATACCCGGAAAATATGGGCTGTCAATCGAGGCCCATGCCAGTGGCCCCTGGGTACCCAGAGCCAGAATGCGGTCCTCAAAGTGCTCCTCCAGGATATCAAACACTCTCCTGCTTCAATGGGGTCGAATTCCGTCTTGCATGAACCACATCTTGTCGAAATCAGGGTCACTTTGGATAATGGAGATGAAATTATCTTCCAAAATCTTCACGTATCGTTCGGTAGTCACCGTGCCGTCAAGGAATACCGCACCGATTATTCCGTGACTGGACATTGCACACCATACAGTCATCTATTGAGGATGAAAAGACTTCTAGATTGCTATATTCGGATTGTCAGTCCCCCAAATGCACCAGTTTAGCTTATTGACGAGCCCATCCAAATGAAAGGGGTCTCCGTCGCTAAACCAAATCATACTAATTTCCATCATGCCCCGCGACCAACCGTGCAGTTTGAACGTCCTAAACCAAAACCTTCAGACGTTACGACGATTTAATTTCATAAAGTTCAATAACTGTCAACCTGTAGATGTACCTCTTAGGAGCGCCGAGTTGTACTGCATAATGTCTTTCGTTTTTACAAGATTCTGAATTGTCGTTCATAACTATGTCTTGTGTCTTATTTCGCTGTTTCGTTTAAATCTTCACAAAAATCTACTGCATACTGTTTACAATTGTTCTTACTGCAATGCATCCAGCCTCCGCTTAGCAAGTGTTGTCGGCATGTGTTCGCGTCGTCTCACAAAATACTGCAAATTATTGGTGAATACTGCAGAAGTTCACTATCAGGGTGACGACTTATAATTTTCCTTCACCGAGTCTTGTGACTTGGTTATCGCCTTTTGGCAACAACAGCGCATTGACATATGTTCTTGATCCCCATAATCAGGCAGAACGATTTCTCTTGTTATTCAAGAACAAGGTAACCAGAAAACTTGTGCGTCTGACACAATTTACTTGTACTAAAATTACAACCGCAAAATTTTTTGTTTGTAAACCAGTACCCGTGTTAGCACAATACGTATCCAAGGATTGAAGGCTTGCTGTAGATCGCCTTGCTTTTTTCAATCAATATTTCTGGTAAAAAATTAAAGTTCCTCCTCCCATCTAAAACACTGGATGTGCGTAGTGTCGCTTCTCACCCCAAGCCATTCTAATTCGAACTTATACCCATGTGAAGACTGTCTACCTCTGTAGAGATTCTGTTAACAAACAATCTTCGTAATTTATCTTCTGTGATGCGTAAATTAATCTCGCACATATAATAATAATCAGTCCCATGGTGATTCTTGCTGTGCAGCAAATCAAGTAAATACGAATATTTATTTACTCATGCTCTTAATTAGTTGACATTCGTTCATGGAATATAAAAACATGTGAAGAAGAAACTAGCTTCCATAATAATTTTTGTTCTTTATATATTAAACTCTTTTACCATTAGTTAACAACTCAGACGTGATAAAGGACATGTTGAACGCCGTACGTACAAGCTACAAGCACCCAGCAAACAAGAAATCAAACATTTCTGTACCAACATAACGATACACTTATAGAGCTAAAGGAAGCTCAGTGGCGGTTAAGGAATATCATTTTGCTGTATTTATGGACAACAAAAACTACTTAATTGTCGGTGGGGGTCATAACATTATCATTAAGACATGTTTACGTGCATAATTTCGGTAGTGCAGGTGAATGTGAATGTACATTTCGTGTTGTACGCACTGTACTTTTATACAGCCGAGGGATTAATTACTGCATAGTACGATGTCTTTACTCCTCGCCAGATGAAAACAATTCTACTAGTGACACAGAACGAACTACAGAACTGCTGAGATTAATGTGTAAGAAGCTTTTCCGTTTAAATTGACAAACGTGTACAATTAAACCTTCATGACCATATGGTGGTTTTATGATTGACGTTACACTGCTTACATTCCAAAACTAAATATATTGCTTTCTTTAAGTTTCAGGCAAAAGCAGTCATTAATTAACAACATTCTCAATTTTTCACTAACTGTTAATTCAGCGTAGGGTACCAGCACTCTAATTTCAAAGAAATACACACACATGCCATACATAACTACACTTAATAATTACGCTTTACAACTATAATACAGTTTGCTTCTACGTCAATAGTAGTAGAATCAAAACAAATTCGAAAGCCGTGTGGTCTCCATATTTTTTGAAACAAGCGATTGACGAAAGGAGTATACATTATCTGTGTGATGTCCTACAGTGCAAGTTAAGGGAAGCTGAATGTGTTGATAATACCTACCGATGCAAGGACAAATTACCTGAAGTTGTAATAAACATAAAAAGCCAACATTTAGGTGATTGCGCATCCAGATCGTCTGAGAATGTGACTGCATGAAACAAAACAAAAACCCAAATGAAAGTTTCAGTAATCCGACTTAGAACTGATGCCTCAAAACAACTTTTATTTCTAAGAATAAAATTGAAATTTCTGTGAATAATGTTTCTTAAGTTCCACCAGAATTTGTATTAGAATCGTAGCTCTACAAAAGCTGGAGCTTCAGTCAGGGACTCAAGGGACTTCACATTTTACGTCTTGAAGGACGATGACGAACGGTAAGTTACTGAAAGAGTGTCTTAACACATGGATGCATACATAACAAGGCTCTTTTCGACCAGGCCACCTTCCATTTTATCAATAAAGTATCTTAAAATTGTTTATTTTTTGTATTTTGCGTAATCTTTGAAACACAAATTACTTCCTTTAGGAAAAACATTATTTGGTGTATGTCAAGCTAATCGTATTTCTCATTTAATTTTGTTATTCTAAAACTCTAATGCATGACGACGATCTTCTATCCCACCAGCTAACAAACTAAATCTGTTTGTCTTTGCTCCGAGTGGCATTTTATGTTGGCAAGATTACTTAACAACAACTGACACATTGTCAAAAAGTCAGAAAGCTACAACCTAGTATTCTTTTGGAAGTAAGTGTTTTCCTTTACGTCAAAAATGTTTCATGTGAGCATGACTTTAGTTTCAAAAACAGAATAATTGTGAAAGATAATTTGATCCTTTACTTATAGCATGAAATCCATATTTTCTGTTAGAAGCAAACATCATCTATAGTAAAAAGGAAGAGATCAAAAATTTGAATTAACCGTTTCTGAATTATTTGAAGGTTAAGCGCTCTCTTAACAGAGCGATGACGGGTGTTCAGACAGTTACAGACCGCATACAAATGAATCCATGTCCTCGAGCGTTGCAAGTGAAGACAGCAGTAAAGCTTCAGATGAGACGAACTACGGAAATGCTGAATTCTGTTTCGGTCGTGATGTAATTCAATAGAGTAAAAGCGGAACTGGAGTACACAACAACACGAAAATCCACTGGTCCTGTAAAAGGTACTGTAACTGCCACTCCTAACAACGCGAGGGACTATTTTATCTCGCTACGAATTTTAGAGGCGATAGTGGAGTGTACCAATTTAGAATGTGCGAGCTTTGTTATTATCAAGAAAAAATCGCAGGATGTTATTTCTGAGAAAATGAAAGCATTTCTGAACTAATTATTGTCCGTGTAGGCAGAAACTGCGTTGAGCCAATCTTAGAGTTATTTCGCGATAACTTCCCCAATTATAATTTTCAGTTGACACATTTGAAGAGAGAGGGAGAACCTTCAGATTCGATGACGAACGGACCAGCCGCAAAAATGAAAGGGATAAAAACAATAGAACTTCATGGATGTGTGAACTACAAATCGTCTTAAATTCTGTACCCATGTACAGAGTCTGCGTGAAAAATGTATACACACTTTAAGGAACGAAAAGTATAATTTATCTGTTTATTTTACATTTAAAAATTGATCACACATGTTGTACAACCTTCATTTTAGAACATGGTTACTTTAAATGTTCAAAATGTTCACCGGAGGCTATACACATAACAGAACGACGAGCGGTCGCCGCAACTGCGTCAGTTACAGTGGAGATCGCTGCATATGTCGCCGTAATCTCCTGGCGAAGTTCCTCCACGTGCGTGGCTTACGTCGATAGACGTTATCTTTCACAGTTCCCCACGAGTAAAAGTCCATAGGTGTTAAATCTGGCGACCGTGGAGGGAATTGAATGGCCCTTCTTCGTCCAATCTAATTCCCCGGAAAATTGTCATCCAGGAAAGCTCGTATGGCTAAATGATAGTGTGGTGTCGTCCGGTCCTGTTGGTAGAGCACCTCTTCACCAGCTCCATAAAGCGCACGTATACCTGGCAAAACTGATGTGCGTAACAATTCCAGGTACATTTTTCCACTGACAGAAGCATCAAAGAATAAGAGTCCTACCAAGCCCCTAGATGATAGTCCACACCACATATAAACCCTTGGTAGGTTGACCGCTATATCCACATAAACATGCAGATTTTCCGGTGCCCAGTGCACACTGTTATGCCAATTCACGTTTCCATTAAGTTTAAATTGTGCCTCGTCACTCCACACTACCTTCTTCACAACTTGTTCGTCATCAGTTACCATTTGCCGATCCCATTCGCAAAACTGCATTCGGCGATCAGGATCGTGATCATTAATTGCGTGCAGTAACTGTGGAATCTAAACTTTCCATTTTGCAGCTTTCACAATTCTTCGTACACTTGTACTGCTAACCCCCACTTAACATGCACATTGCGTAGCAGACTTCTCTGGAGAATTAAAATCCGTTTCCAGCACGAGAGCCGACGAAGCAGGAGTTGTAACTGTTCGCTGTCTTCCTGATCTTTCTTTGTGAACATAAAAAATCGTTCAATGCAATTCAAACTTGTCAATGATTCGTTTAATCGTTAGGCGGGTTGGCGGGTCTGTTTAAAACGCCCGCCTCCACGGACGTTGCACTTCAACGGCATTATCAAACTTGAAAAACCAATTCATAATACATTTTCGTTGCTCGAATGTCAAGCGTGCTCCAGCCATCTTGTTTTCTCAATACCGAGGTGAAAGCATTAACATCTTTCGAGCCAAAGACCATACTAAAACACATTCGTAACTCAAATCGAACGACAATATCTCTGTCTCGATAGATTCTGACAAAGTGTGTATACATTTTTCTGGCGGACTCTGTATTTAGCAGCATATAACAAACTGCACATAAGAAAAGTTACTCGTTGCGGAAGCGCAGCTTCACTAATGTCCTGTTTCATAGGGCCTAAAAGTCCAATTAATAGAAACTTCTGATTCAATCTTTTTACAGAAATTACTTTTAAATTTATAAGTTTTCTTTGCGGATATTTATAATCATTGTTCTTTCTTCAAAAATCGTGCAAGTTTGGTACAGAATAGAAAGTAAGGTCACACCTATTAGATGAACCATATTGAGAGCAAATGACTTTTCGATGCTCAAATTTTCTCTTCCGGTAAAGGTAGCACGTTGGTTCATAGCGATATTGACGATACTCAACCTACAGATGGAAATGGAAATGAGCGTTTGGCGTCATTGGCCGGGAGGCCCCTCGCGGGGCAGGTCCGGCCGCCATATCGCAGGTCTTATTACATTCGGCGCCACTTTGGGCGACCTGCACGCCGGATGGGGATGAAATGATGATGAACACAACACAACACCCAGTCCCTGAGCGGAGAAAATCTCCGACCCAGCCGGGAATCGAACCCGGGCCCAGAGGACGGCAATCCGTCACGCTGACCACTCAGCTACTGGGGCGGACGACCTACAGATGATACTGGTGATAAACAGAGTTAATTTGCATAATGTAGTAGGTGACATGGAATTCTCGCTAACTCATATCTCACGCCAGTTATGAGTGTAATCTAGTGTCAGTAACAAAGCTAAAAGCTGAGTTGTGAGCTTTTTTCGCATTATGACAGTTTACGGAACCATTCTGGAAATCACCAAGTGAATACTTAATTAGTGACCTATATCATTTATTGCTTCCTTTATGACTCTTAATAAACGTTATGGAAGCTTGACTATAACATGTTAGAAGTAACTTCTGCCATTGACAACAATCCTACTTACAATAAGGGGATGTTTACTATCTTTGGCCCGAAAAAAGCATATTCTTTGAGAATTTTTCTCTCGGGATGTGTTGTAGATTTCAAAATGTTTCTGATACTTCCTCTACAAACTGGAATTTTTTAGATCGGAAATGTCGAAGAGGAAAGGCGGAAGTGCCGTCGGAACGAAACAAAATTTCGATGTAGACCTCCACGCGCGGTATGTCACAGGTCAGCCGGCTCGTCTGAAATCAAAATTGAGTTGAAGTTAGCGAAGTACATACGATCCTTTAGGAGTTGTACCTCGCTTACGTTATTTGGACCATATAAACAAAATGGCGGCCATTTGAAAAAATAGGTTTTTTTATTTATTTTTCGACTTCGTCGGCCAAATAAAAATATTTATAGTTGATGGATCGGAATAAAAGTGGCACAACTCCTAGACAATTTAGTTAGCTTCGTTAGAAACAAAGAATCATGCCAATCGGTTCATTAGATATGAAGTTACTATACCGCGCGATTAAAAAAAAAAAGAGTCATTTCGAGAAAAACGCGTTTGAAGTTTTGATTGCATATACATGCAATATTATGCAACTTACGTTCAATCTGCTATTAAGGGTCCATAAACTAGTCCTTCCTCTTCCTCATAGAGGGCGTTCTGCTCGATCTGGGACATCCTGCGCTGCTCCAAAGTCGCTTGTACGACCGGTGACAAGCGGTTTTCGGCCGCTTGAATTCGGTGATCGTCCGAATGCTTGGCGAACTGCGTCGAATAGAGTCCCAGGGTAACGTCCATCGTTGTCATGGTCTTCAGAATTGCTGAATACCCTTCGTTGAAGCGGCTCACTGCTAGGAAAGTCGCTATCTCCACAGTCTTCGCACCAGAATGCAAATGCTTGGGGGCTAACTTCCAAACACACGCGTTCAAACTTTCATTTGAATTTTGTGTGTTTCCTCCCAAGCACCGGTACAATAACTCGTCCTCCGAAAGGGCCTCATAGATCGGATGAATCACTTTTTGAACTTCTTTGGAGAGCGGCTGGTCGTGTTGATATTCGTCCAGTTGTCCGGTAGCCTCTGCAATGCGCCACTTGCACCAACTAGTTTTTCCAGCCGGACAATTTTGGTGTTGCAGGTGGTCATCCGTCGAACACTTGTGGAAATACGTTGCCCAAATTGCCTTCTTCATCTGTTCCACCGAATTGGAATGCCGTCGGATTGCCAAGCTGTAGTACGTCGTAAGCTCCTTGATCCCTTTATCAGTTTTAGTCATGGGGAGGCACATAGAACAATTTTTCGCGGCTGCAATGTCGAAATTCCCGAAAAAAACTGGTGCGTGAAAAAGGCCGATTTCAGGCAGGTGCATTTTTTTGTTCAACCGCGAATACCAAACATTTCTGTTCCGTATTCGGAAAAGCCGTTTCAGGGGTGGATTCCAAACACTTTTATGGATCCAAAAATGCAATTTTAAAAAATCGATTTTTTAACCAAAAGATAGTAAACCTTCCCTTAAGAATAGAAGAAGAGAATTAATATCTAAGAAGAAAATGGAAAATTATAAAGTATACTAAATATAATGAGAACAAAAAGAACGTGAGAGATGATAGAAAAATCCTTTACAAATAAACTTAAACCGACATCTTCAACTTTTGTGGTCCTGTCCTCCTCAGTTGCGCATAATACTACGGTATATTGATAATTTTCACTTATGGACCGTCTGACAGCAACTGAATAAAACACAATTTTAGTGCCATACGCGTTTCGCCTTTATTTTCTGCAAGGCATCATCAGTGCAAAAGAACTCACAAGCTGAAAACTTACAAACACACTCAACAAACACACATAATGACAACACCACACAGAAAAGAACCAGATGGTACACCATGACCTACACACATAAACACACAGAGTTGCAAACATCCTAAAGAGACATGGCTTCAAAATAGCATATAAGCCTGGGCAAACCCTACAATCACACCTAAGCCAGCCAGCTACCAAGAGGGACAAATTCCAACAATCAGGAATATATAAACTTGAATGTCAAAGTTGTGATGCAGTATACATAGGCATGACATGCAGGAATTTTGAAACAAGATACAAAGAACATATCAGATGTTGGAAGTATGAAACAAACCATTCCACATTTGCAGAGCATTTAAAACACTACAACCATCATCCTACAAACATGGAACAAGAAATGAAAATAATGAGAATAAGCAACCATGACAAACATCTTATACAAATGCAAGAAAACTTCCACATCGAGAAAGCCATAGCAGAAAACAAACATGTGATAAATATATATATATATATATATATATATATATAACACCAAAATGCAGACACACACACAATTACATAACACCAAAATACAGACACACACACACACACACACAGCACAAAAAAATATATATCACACCAAAACACACACACATACACAGGACAAAAACAAAAATAAATAAATAAATACAATAAAATAAAATTAAATTAATACGACACCAGAAAAACACACACAAATGCATACACGAACAGACCACAGATACTTCAATAGTTACACTCATAAGTTTGGCAGTAATATTCGATCTTTGTCAAAAACATTTGACAGTCGGCAACAGAAACCAAAACATTGCATTAAAACAAGCATTCAGTGCATAGTGCTGTGGAATGCGGAAAAAACAGCAAATTGGCGCTCATAGGAAGATGAACAACACCAAAAATGCAACAGGAGCGTAATATGTAAGAAACGTCTACGCAACCTGTAAGTACAGTTCAAAACATTACCACTTAATAGGAAATACCAACCACCAGAACTGTTTATAACCTATAGGCGCAGTGACAAAAATGTAAATAAAATAGCTAACATATGTACATATTCCAGGCCACTGATGATGCCTTGCAGAAAATAAAGGCGAAACGCGTATGGCACTAAAATTGTGTTTTATTCAGTTGCTGTCAGACGGTCCATAAGTGAAAATTATCAATATACCGTAGTAAAACTTAAACCGCCTTCATTAAGCCGATTTAATGGTGCCTCATAATGACTAACAGTTACATTTATGTATCATTTTCAGAACTATTCCTAGATTACGCAACGCTACAGGTTCACCCTTAAATACGGTTGTCTACAGCTTGAAAATTGTTATACTTAAAAGTTGCAAACTGAGTCCACAGACACAAGAGAGCAGGCGTTTAACTAGTTCTTTCGTTTGACGTTACAACAGGTGTTTATAATTCTACACTGCTAACCTATGGTGAGAGTGAGGTTGTTGCAGTTAACGCATGGTCCCTTTCGCCGGTCGCCTGCGCCGCTATGGCTTCCATAGTGACCATTATCACTTTCGCTTGACCTTTCTTATGTTAGTATATCGAACCGAAATAGTGATTATGGGTTACAAAGTATCTCCTGTAGAGTGTCAACCAGCACCCCGTCGACAAAATTTAGAAACTTTTTCAGGCCCATTTTTGTACCAGGAACCCATGGTCCCCAGCGGGTCGTTGCAGAGTAAAAATGTACGAGGGTCGTTCCGAAGTAATGGCTCTTATTTTGTTGCGGTGACTCTTGATGTCCGCACCAGGTGTCGTTGGTGTAGGGCTATTGCTTGGACCTTCCTGATTCATTTTCAGGTGGTTCCGTTGTTCTGCGATAGCTGGCGCCAGGAGAGGAGTGTTCCAAAATAAAGTCTGATATGGACGGAGCTATAAAATAGCGATGACAAATTGAATTCCTCGTTGTTGAAATCCATGGGACGATAGAATAGACGTGAGCAATGTGAGGCGATGGGTACGGCATTTTCAAGGGCGTGAAAGGGATGTGCTTGACAAGCCACGGCTCGGTCGGCCCTGCTCAGCTGTCATCACTCGCAATGAAGAGCATCTTGATCAACTCATCCGTGCTGATTGGTGGAAAATGACCAGAGAATTGTGCGCAAAGTTGTCTGTAATGCCTTGGAAATAATTTTGGAACATCTTGGTTATCGCAAAGTCTGTGCGACGTGGGTCCCGCGGATGCTTACAGAAGAACAAAAAAACTCATCGAATGGAAATTTGTCGGGACTTGCTGGGCCAAAATGAGGCTGAAGGTGACAGTTTTCTGAATAGCATCTTCACCGGAGATGAGACGTGGTGTCACAACTAAGAGCCGGAATCCAAAAGACACCCCATGGAATGGCGACACTCCAAGTTTCCGCCAAAGACACAGCCGTTTGCAGGTAAAGTGATGTGCACAGTCTTCTGGGATAGCCACGGCGTAGTTCTTTTAGATGTCCTGGAGCTTGGAGAAACTGCCAAGTCAGCACGCGACAAGACGACACTAAGCTGAAATCCCGAATTTCCAGAGTAAGGCCGGAGAAGAAGACCAACTTTCATCTGCAACATGGTAACGCCAGGCCCCATTCCAGTTTTTCGACCACGCAACTCTGCAATATCCGGCTGGACTGTCTTACCACATCCACCATACAGTCCCGATTTAGCGCCTTCAGATTTCTGTCTCTTTCGGTCTCTGAAAGATGGATTACATCGCGAACATTTTCAAGACTCGGATGTTGTTGCCAAAGCTGTGAGGAAGTGGTTAGCCTCAGTTGGTTCCGATTCTCCCAAGAGCGGCATGCAGGCTCTGTTACATCGTTGGCAAAAGTGCGTAACTAATGGTGGTGACTATGTGGATAAATGACAGTCTGTAGCTGAAATATTGCTCTATTTAGCAGTTCTGTTGTGATTTATATGTTTCCTGCAGTTTCCATGAATAAAAAAAGGTGTCATTACTTTCGGAACGATACTCGCAATTATGATTCATTCGATTATTTGTCCCAATTGCTATGGTTTCTGTGAAAACACCACAACTGCAATAGAAAACCTTGTAACATGTAGACACTAAACGCACAGCCACAATAGAAAACCATGTAACATGGAGACACTAAACACGAAAGGATCCGCTCTCTCCTAGGCACCTATGTCCGGATACAAAAGTATTGCGATACGATTCATGCAACTGCAAGAACAGTTCAGAGTAGCGTTTTTGCATTCGTTGAACCCCATAACACGAGGCGTATGTAGCCCAAGTCTTCGTCAGTAAACGTATCCGTAATGTAGTGTATCACTGTTAACGTACAGCCAACACTGCCGGAAATACAAACCCGAGACAGAACCGGGCGCGGTTGAAGTCAAAGAGCAAAGTGGAGATTACTATTGACAACGGTAAATGCCGTGTTTGAATGGAAGAAGTTTGTTTCTGAACAATCATATACAACCGTTCGCTAAACGAAAGATCCGTAGCCAAACAGTGGAAAGTTGCACAGGTCACACCAATATTCAAGAAAGACAGCAGGAGTAAAACTGCGTGCCTGTGGAATATAACCTCAGTTATGTGGCTGGATTCCTGATTTCCTGTCAGATAGGTCACAGTTCGTAGTAATTGACGGACAGTCACCGAGTTAAACAGAAGTAATTTCTGGCATTCCCCAAGGTAGTGATATAGGCCTTTTGCTGCTGCTTATTTATATAAACGATTTGGGAGACAATATGAGAATTCGTCTTCGGTTGTTTGCAGGTGATTCCATCGTTTATAGACTAGCAAAGTAATCATAAGATCAGAACAAATTCCAAAACGGGGTAGAAAAAATACCTGTATGGTGCTAAAATTGGCAATTGACCCTAAATAACGAAAAGTGTGAGGTCATCCACATGAGTGCTAAAAGGAATCCGTTGAACTTCGGTTACACGATAAATGAGACAAGTCTAAAGGCCGTAAATTCAAATAAATACCTAGGAATTAAATTACGAACAACTTAAATTGGAAGGAACACTTACAAAATGTTGTGGGGGAGGGTAACCAAAGACTGCATTTTATTGGCAGAATACTGAGAAAATGTAACAGAACTACAAAAGAGACTGCCTACACTACGCCTTGTCCGTCGTCTTTTAGAATACTGCTGCTTGGTGTGAGATCCTTAGCAGATAGGATTGATGGAGTACATAAAAAAAGTTCAAAGAAGAGCAGCAAATTTTGTATTATCGCGAAATAGGGGAGAGAGTGTCCCAGAAATGATACAGGATTTGGGGTGGACATCATTAAAACAAAGCCGTTTCTCGTTACAGCGGAATCTTGTCACGAAATTTCAATCAGCAACTTTCTCCTCCGAATGCGAAAATATTTTGTTGAGGTCGAGTTACACAGGGAGAAATAATCATCATATTACAATGAGGGAAATCAGAGCTCGCACGGAAAGATATAGGTGTTCGTTTCCTCCGCGTGCTATACGACCTTTAAATAATAGAGAATTGTGTAGCTGTTCGATGAACCCTCTGCCAGACAGTTCAATGTGATTTGCAGAGAATCCATTTAGATGTAGAAGAGGCAAGCGCGTACCATTGCCATTTTCGTTGTTGTCCAGTTACTTTCAGTTTAATTCAGATACAAAGATAAATGAGCGTTAAGTAGTCAAACGAAATGAAATTACTCTGTAACGAGACAAAGAGGAACACTGATCTCTTATACCGAAACACTCAAAGTGTCTCCAATCAACCTCCAAAATTTTGGTTTGCTTTATTGACATACAGCTACCCATCACATTCACAAAATATCTTCCTCAATGATTATTCTACTATGCACTTCCTTAATTTCTGCCTACAAAAAAATCTGGTATGAGTAAATGATCGATACATTGCAACACTAGAAAATACTGGCAGCGATTATACCATAATAACCAAAAAAAATGTAGTATCATGCAAAAATTCACACATCATGTACACTGAGTCTCTAAATAGTTATATCACACATATTTAACTGACTGAACATCGCATTTAATACTGGTGCACTTTTTTGGGTTGACAACAACATTGCTGTTGTCGATGTCGTAAGAGGAACCTTTGCGCTGATAAAGGATTTTTGTCGTGTCTTGCATTTGGTACACGAGGCTAGTAAATGATACAAGTTACCTTCTTCATTACAAAAAGCACATATTGGAGATTCCTCCAATCCAATTCGGAACATGTGGACTGGCGATTAGCCGCGATTTGAGCGCATGAGTGTAATCGTTGTTATGAATCGTCTGCTCGTATTCCGATCAGTAAACCAGACAGATTATGCTGTTTTACGTTGCAGCTGGAAATAAAGGTACATCTTTTCAAATCTTGGTCGAACCGTCACAGTTTTGTCAATGGAGTTGGATTTCAGTCTGTATAGAATTACTGAGCAGCATGTCTGCAAATGTAGTGTGCATATTGTGTTGCGTACTGTTAGTGATCGTGTTTTTAGGAGTGGCTCGTTCCCTATGTTTTTAATTCTACTTCTTCGACACAAAAGATGTAAATGCTTTATGAATTACTTGTTGCGGATTATTCGTGCGCGATTGTTTCTCGATCTTTAACCGCGTCCTTCCGCTGTGAATAGTTTCAAAAAAATTGTTCAACTCAATGGCTGTCGATGAGCAGTAAACTGCAAAAGTGTTTTTGGCCTTCGTAGCACACTTCATACATTAAACCTGAACGGAAAAAGGTTCACAGCGGAAAATTCTGAGCTTACACACACAATTTGCCTATATCGCAAAGTGTTTGTTATACAGTACGACACGTTTTGGCCACAGACATTGTCTGATTCAAATAAAACCCGAAGCATAGCTTCACCGTATTATGTCAGCAACTGTCACGGATATTACAATAATAGAGTCTGATACTTAATACTGTAATGTTCAGTATATTTGTTGAAGTTATGTATTGAATCTACGCTTCAGCTATTGTTTTCATCTGTCGGCAGCTGTGGTTGGTTGGTTGATTGATTCGGGGTAGGGGACCAAACAGGGAGATGATCGGTCCCATATGATTAGAGAACGATCGGGAAGGAAGTCGACCGCGCACTGTCAAACGAACCATCCCGGCATTTTCCTGAAACTACTTAGGGAAATCACGGATAACTGAAGTCAGGATGGCCGGATGCGGGTTTGAAGCATCGTCGTCCCGAATGCGAGTCCAATGTGCTAACCACTGCGCCACCTGACTCGGTGGCTACGGTCGGAACGCGTCGTAACGAATAATAAATTGCGATCTAGGTAAATTCCGGATGTAAATGCTAGAATTGGTAGCCTACTTGTATAAAGATTTCTTGTCGTGTGCAGTGAAAATATATTAACTTACCAAATATGTTCAGTTAGTGACGGACGCCTTTAAAGTAAGGTATACTGAAGTCACGCGCATCTGCATTCGATTCTTCTATTGCTCAAAACATTTCTCCATGCATTCGTCGTGAGGCTGCGTAGAAGCTCCGTGTTTTTGGTTTTTTTTTTCTTCCAGCGTATGGCAGAGGACGTATGTGAATCTCTTCGTGGCTTAAAGGAACAGAGAAAGTCGAAAAACAGTCTCACCCTTGGAAATCGGGACAAATAACTCTTCATAACACGAGAACTCCCCTTTATTTTCGTGTCAAGCTGTAATCTGATCAGCACCCCAACTGGAAATGACGTAATTCAATATCAGTCTTTTCCTGATATCTTGGGAGGTCCGACCCGTGTAGTTGGTAATTTTCTTTCACCATCACGTATCCACCCTCTAGTTTCAGCAGTGGAAAGTTACTCTGACGATATCTATCTTTTGCACATATACTACGTCCTGTTTCCACCACCAGTACAGACTAAACTCAATGTGGGTTGCCGCTGCAGTGGATTCACGTGGAAAAGATACCACTCTAAGTTCCATTTGCTGGGGGACACTTCACGCCAGCCACTTAGAGCTGCGCTGAGAGCAGTTGCAAACATAACCCGCACATTGATACTTGACGCTAAGGAACGAGTGGAGGGGCCCCGCAGTTCATCGAATACGTCACTCATCCCCTACCCGAAAAAAAAATAGCCTGCAAGATTAGCCGGCCTTGCAGCTTGGTGAACTTCAAACAAGGTTCTCGCCATTCTGTCACGGAGAAAAGCTCGCCATTCAGCCGGCGAGGGTAAATACAAGTTACGTAAAACTAGGCGCATTGTAATCGTGGACGAGGGTTGTCCGGCCAGCGGCCTGCAGAAAGAGGGCACGGTGGGGGATGCAACCGGGTGAGGGGTGAGGGGTGGCGAGTGAAAGGGTGCTCCGGGCAGGGGAGCGCCGGGAAGCTGCCCGCCGGCGCAGATTACTCCTTCCACCCATTCGAAACAGCATTTAAAGTGCACCAGTATGCAAGGATTAGCAATTGGTAGCCCCGGGCGAGGCTCCTCCTATTCGCTTCCCCCCCCCCCCCCCTCCTCCCCCCCTCGCCTTTAGTTTCCGCGTGCGCAGGGGGATAAAAGAAGCTGGGAGGGGGGAGGGACAGCGAAGAAGTAAAGAGAGGAGACACGCTGCGGAGGGAAAGAGAGAGACAAAGAAGCGCGGACAGTAGCAAGGAGACTGAAGAGGAAGAGGTTGAGAATGGCTCTGAAGGAGGAGCGAGAGAGAGAGATGGAGGGGGACTCTTCTATAGAGGAAAAACAACCCCGCGGCTACTCGCCGGATAAAGAGGGGTTACACAGTAAAGAAAAGTGTGCGCAGAACAAAAGGAGCAGGCAGAAGTGGTGCGTTCGTTAGACTTTGGGACCTCCCAGCAGGCCGGCGGAGCCATTGCAGCAGCGGCAGGTGGCCTCCTCCCCGTGACGTCACGACGCCGCGTCGAGTGTTTGGCCGGCGCGGCGCGGCCTCTGCAGACGCGGCGAGGCGGTGGCGGCGGCAACGCCTCCCCCTTTCCGGGCCGGCGACTTGTTAAAAGTGGAGCGGAAAGTCAACACGTGGCGCCGCCCTGGTAATTAGAAGCGCGAACGGTACGCACAAAGGCACGCCGGTGTCGCGCGCCCGGCCCGGCACGCTCGCGGCCAACGCCGCAGCGGGCCATGCATGCCTAATACCGGAGCCTCCTACAGGCACAAGGTGCGCCGCACCGGTACAGGAGCACGAGGCGGTGTTAATTTTTATGCCTCATCACGCGGTGGCCTCCCCGAAATCCGCGCCGCTTGAAAAGAGTCCGGGAACTCAGCTTTAGAGGCCTGGATAATGACACATCACACTGTCGAGCTTCTGGGACGTCTGGTGTGAATATTTTTTCGTCTTACCTTAGGACTCCAAGCCTATTGTAAAGGTACAAATGGCGATCAGAAAGTTTCACTTGGAAAAAATTCAGCTGCTGTCTCGAAGCTTTATGTTAGCCCTATTTTTTTCTCTTTTTTCATCAAAGTCTATCAAGGCAATAGGCGTGTTCCGTCTTCTAAGTATCCAATCATATTTTCTTGTTCTTCCTATCGATCTTGTACCTAAACATCTGAAATTTATAGCTTGTTTCGGTTGTTTCGAACCTGGCATTCTGTGTACGAGTGGATGTACAGTCGTGGACAAAACGAGCGAGACCCCTCGCCTTTTCGTTATGCTGATCCGCACAGCTTTAAATTCTGCTACACAGCATAACAGGCAAGGTGACGAGATGCTACCAACATACTGTACACAGGTGTGAAATTGAAAAACTATCCGAACTTTCATGGTAGGTCAGCAACGGCAATCCAGTATGACTGGTCTGAATGTTGACACAGGCCGTTTCACGGCCGGATGCGCATAATATTTTGCTAATTCGTAACGATCTGGGGTACTTTGTCTTACTGTAACAGTTATCGCGATAAGCTGAAATTCATTTTTATTAGTACAGTTCATACTAATTAGCGTTTCTTCTTTCATTAATATCTTATAATTACGTGATGTGTTTAACACACTAATCAGCATTAATATAATCTTACACATGAATGAAAAAAGTATGATAAAGTTCACATAGCTTTTCAATTTCACTCCTGTACATAGTATGTTGGTGGCACTTGGTCGCCTTGCCTGTTATGCTGTGTAGCAGACTTTAAAGCTGTGCTGATCAGTATAACGAAAAGGCGAGGGGTCTCGCTCGTTTTGTCCACGACTGTACATCTACATCTACGTGATTAGTCTGCTATTCACAATAAAGTGCCTGGCAGAGGATTCAATGAACCACTTTCATGCTGTCTCTCTACCGTTCCACTCTCGAACGCCACGCGGGAAATACGAGCACTTAAATTTTTCTGTGGGAGCCCTGATTTCTCTTATTTTATCGTGATGATCATTTCTCCCTATGTAGGTGGGTGCCAACAGAATGTCTTCGCAATCGGAGGAGAAAATTCGTGACTAAAATTTCATGAGAAGATCCGGTCGCAAAGAAAAACGCCTTTGTTTCAATGATTGCCACTCCAATTCACGTATCATGTCTGTGACACTATCTTCCCTATTTCGCGATAATACAAAACGAGCTGCCATTCTTTGTACTTTTTCGATGTCATCCGTCAGTCCCACCTGATACGGATCCCACAGCGCACAGAAATACTCCAGAATAAAGCGGACAAGCGTGGTGTAAGCAGTCTCTTTAGTAGACCTGTTGCACCTACTAAGTATTCAGCCAATGAATCGCAGTCTTTGGTTCGCTCTACCCACAATATTATCTATATGATCGTTCCAATTTATTTGTAATTGTGGTCCCTAAGTATTTAGCTGAATTTACAGCCTTCAGATTTGTGTGACTTATCGCCTAATCGAAATTTAGCTGATTTCTTTTAGTACTCATGTGAATAGCTTCACACTTTTCCTTATTCAGGGTCAATTGCCACTTTTCGCACCATACAGATATCTTATCTAAATCATTTTGCAAGTCGTTTTGGTCATTTGATGACAAGACGGTAAATGACAGCATCATCTGCAAACAATCTAAACCGGCTACTCAGATTGTCTCCCATGTCGTTAATATAGATCAGGAACAATAGAGGGGCTATAACACTTCCTTGGGGAACGCCGGATATTACTTCTGTTTTACTCGATGACTTTCTGTCTATTACTCGAACTGTGACCTTTCTGACAGGAAATCACGAATCCAGTCGCACAACTGAGGCGATACTCCGTATGCACGCGGTTTGGTTAGGAGACACTCGTGAGGAACGGTGTCGAAAGCCTTCTGGAAATCTAGAAATATGGAATCTATTTGACATCCCCTGTCGATAGCAGTTATTACTTCATGAGTATAAAGAGCTAGTTGTGTTTCACAAGAATGATATTTTCTGAAACCGCGCTGACCATTTGTCAATAAATCGTTTTCTTCGAGGTACTTCATAATGTTCGAATACAGTATATATTCCAAAACCCTACTGCAAATCGACGTTAGTGATATAGGTCTGTAATTCAGCTCATTGTTCCTACTTCCCTTTTGGGTATTGGTGTGACTTGAGCAATTTTCCAGTCTTTAGGTACGGATGTTTCTGTGAGCGGGTTGTTGTATATAATTGCTAAATATGGAGCTATTTTATCAGCATACTCTGAGAGGAACCTGACTGATATACAAGGCCTTGACTTTATTAAGTGATTTAAGCTGCTTCGTTACTCCAAGGAAATCTACTACTACGTTTCTCATGTTGGCAGTTGTTCTTGATTAGAATTCAGAAATATTTACTTCGTCTTCTTTGGTGAAGGAGTTTCGGAAAACCGTGTTTAATAACTCTGCTTTAGTAGCACTGTCATCAGTGACTTCACCGTTGTTATCGCGCAGTGAAGGTATTGATTGCGTCTTGCCACTGGTGTGCTTTATGTATGACCAGAATCTCTTTGGATTTTCTGACAGATTTCGAGACAGAATTTCGTTGTGGAAATTATTAAAAGCATCTCGCATTGAAGTACGCGCCATATTTCGAACTTCTGTAAAACTTTGCCAATTTTGGGGATGTTCTTTTAAATTTGGCATGATTTTTTCGCTGCTTCTGCAACAACGATCTGACCCGTTTTGTGTACCATGGGGGATCAATACTATCACTTATTAATTTATGTGGTATATATATCTCAATTGCTATCAATACTATCTCTTTGAAAACATTCCAAACTTTTCTACACTTACATGATCAGATGGGAAGGAGTGAAGACTGTCTCTTAAAAAGGCGTTAAGAGCATTTTTATCAGCTTTTTTAAATAGGTATACTTTGCGTTTCTATTTGATGGTTGTATGTGTTACGGTATTCAGCCTAGCAGCAACTGCCTTGTGGTCGCTAATCCCTGTATTCGTCGCAACACTCACTATTTGTCCAGGATTATTTATTGCTAAAAGGTCAAGTATGCTTTCGCAATCATTTACGCTTCGAGTGGGCTCATGAACTAATTGTTCAAAATAATTTTCTGAGAAAGCATTCAGTACAATTTCGGATGACGTTTATGCCTGCCGCCGGCATTAAATGTACTAACCAACTTTGTCGATGAGACTTGATATTCTCAGTTAATGTTTCCAGTCATCTATTCGGTGCGATGTCTACTGGATGGGAAGTGTTTTCTTCTTTTTTTTCTTTTTTTTTTAAATTCACTGTGAGAGTCTTTTGCCTGAAATTTCTCCCTTATGTCTGCAATTCTTTGCTTTTGTTTCAAAAAGGATCTACAAGATGGAAAGGCTAGACTGCCACTCACTACATAGCAGAGCTGTTGAGTCGCAGACAGGCACAATAAAAAGAGCGTTGAACATTCCAGCTTTCGGACAAAAAGATCCTTTGTTATCTGGCCACAACAGCTGGAGACAGGGGCCATGTATGTGGAAGTTGTGCTTGTATGAATGTGTGTATGTTTCGTATTTCCAAAGAAGGACTTTTGTCTGACACTGAAATGTTTAGCAGTCGTTCCATTCTGCGAGTTACCGCCTTCTCTGCGTAGTGAGTAGCAACATATCCTTTTCGTAATACTGTTGTTATTCCATCGTGGACTCTCCATTGTCAAGTATCCTCAGTGTTAGAGGTTCTTCAGTTCCTGCTATCAACATGTCAGGAAATGGACAGCGTCAGTGAAACGATACCAGATCGTCCCGGAACACAATAAAGAGCTGCATCGCCTCCATGTTACAACAGATGTTCAAAGTGGCTTCTATGGGATTGCAGCTGATAGGAACAGTAGGATAAACATAATCTTACTTTGGTTTACACCATACTGGCGGACCACTTGTCTAGAGCCTGTACTGGGGTTCGTCTCAGTATCCTGTAGAACCGGAGCCTCCAAATTAGGTGTACCCAGAGTCTGCAGCCCCCCTGCACTTTCGTCTGATTTGAAGGACCCGTAATCACACAGAGGCCAATAAGGGCTTGAAATATTTTGTAATGTGGTTGGTGTTTGTGAGGTTTTTTTTTTTTTTTTTTTTTTTTTTTTTTTTTTTTTTTTTTTTTTTTTTTTTTTTGGCTATAGTCGTGCAGCCTCTCGACCATTTCCATCTATTTGGCCGTACACAAACACTATCTCGGATTGTTTCCAAATGAGTATCGGACCATTTTGCTGCTTACAGTATGCTGCTTACACAGCCTGCAACACACAAGGAGCCTCCCCCCCTCCCCCCCCCCCCCCCGTGGTCACAAGAACTGTCATTCGTTAGCGCCATCTACCGTGGCAACGATGCATTTCCGGACACATGTTCATAGGACCTTTTTTCCTCCATTTACAGTCATGGATCCGTTCCTGCGGTTTGTCACTTTTATTAATGTTCATCTTGTATATCCAAAGTTCTGCTTTTGTCTTCCTTTGTAATAATTGTCCAAGTTTCACTTCCAACTAGCAATGTGGAGGGAAGTGGTGGGGGCGGCTATTACCTTACAAAACTTGATTTTTGTGTCTTTTCTAAGATTATTTCTCAATGTTCTATATCATTTCTGCAGTTCGTTGTCAGTGTTGAGTTCATTCTGGTAGTATGTGGTATTTCGCAGATAACTGAAGTGACTAACTTGTTCAGTTGTTTTGTTTAGTATTATGGTTGTAGTTCACACCGATTTTCCCCCTTTGAAAATCATCACTTTTGTTTTTAAATGGATGTTTTCGTGTTTTATTCTTTAGAAATTTTATTAAGTCCATAAGTGGATCTTTGTAGCGAAGATCAGCTATCTTGTACAATTGCAAGGCCATCTTCAAAAGCCATTGTATTAAGAAATGTCTCACTCGATAATCTCAAGTCTGGATCAGTTTAGTGCTTCCGTTCCTCGATTATATCGTCAGTGCATATACTAATTAGTCTGGGTGATAAGCTACAACTGTTTCGGAGCCGTTGATTTATAGGTATCTCTTCTGATGTTTCGTGGCTAGTATTTATTCTCATTTTGGTACCTCTATATAGGCTTTATGATTTTTTGGCGGTACCCTCTCTTGTCTAATATATTCCATAAGATTTTCCTACCTACGTGGTCGAAGGCTTTCTCTAAGTCCATAGAGGCAATATGAGTTTACCTGTTTAACCCTCTTTGTTTCTCTATAACTTCTTAAAGTGTAAAAACATTATCTGTACACGATCTCGCTTTTCGGAAATCATTTTGTTCGTCAGGTAATAGATTTTCATCAATAATTTGTAGACATTTATTTAGTATTTTGGTGTAAAACTTATACACTATGTCCACTTATGTTATACTACGGTAATTATTGAATACATTTCATTTATCTTTTTAAAGACTGTTATGACACCTGCAATTCTCCATGGTATGGGATTTGGCTTTTTTTTTCCAACACATACCGTATAGGCCGGAAATGAAGAAGTCTAAGCATTAAACATAAATCACCGAATTTAAGTAAATCCTTTGTGTCATGAGTTCCTGCTATTTTCGGGTATCCGTTTTATTCATGGTCTCGTTTTGTTCTTGGATCGTTATGAGACCACCATCATACGGTTTATCCATTTCAGAGATTCCTCTTTTAATGTTTAGATCTCATTACACCAGGGCTGGTTATAGCGTGCTATCCATTTATACCTTCTCGAACTACACTTAAGTTTGATGTCTTTTACCCAGCCTATTTAAATACTTTATCATCTTGTTCGTGTCCAATTATGCTCACAAAATTATTCCAGGATTCTTCTTTTGCTTTCCTGGGAATGGGTTTTACTTTTTTTTCTTTTTTCTTTATATTCTCGTTCGCTAATTCTGTTTTCACCGTAAATATATCCAGTATGCTCGTTTCTTTTCTCCAACTGCTTTTATCATATCTTTGTTCCATACTTTTAATGCCTTCTCATTTCTTCTCTTAATCTATGTTCGTTATGATTCATTTGTTGTGTCTTCCCTTCTGTACATGTTCGCCTTCGATGCTACAAATTTTTCCCAATGATGAATGACTAGGCGGAGACCTTGTCTGTACAAGTCAGCATTTCGACCGTTTAGGAAACGACCCACTACAAAAATCAGCCTCTGTATGTCCATCTTATCAGAGATGGTTAAGGGACCTCGGTTCTTCACTACAAAACGTCAAATCAAACATCCATCAGGTGTCTAATTTCCGAAATATTATTTTATTGGATTACCAGTTTCGGCGACATATTACACCGTCTTCAGGCCCTCTGATCGAAGTGTAGGAAGATTCCAAACTCGGATGACCGGAACCTACGTTAGAATCTTCCTACACATCCGCCAGGGGGCCTTGAGATGGCATAATTTATCGCCGAAACTGGTAGGCCAATAAAATAATACATATAGTTTGGAAATTAGACGGCTGAAAGGTGTTTGATTTGACATTCGTCAAAAATCAGCTGTGTCGTTCTGGGAACGCCTGTCCGATATCTTCATCCGAGGAAAGAGAAAGCAGTCGCTGTTTGTCATATCGGGAGAATGCGGGCGAGGAAAAACTTGATAACCAAAAGAAGCAGCACGTGGAGATGTGTGCTATGTAGAATGAGATGGGTCGTTCTTGTGCAGTCACAACATGTCGGACAGGTCTTCGTGACGCTACGTCTTGCGAGCCTTCCACAACCTTCGGTAGCGTGCTGCTGTGACGGTTTCTCCATGACAAGCGTAATCTTCAGGATCAAGCAAGTGACCACCAGGCCGTGGCTAAGTCTTGTCTCTACAATATCTTTTCTTCCAGGAGTGTTGGTCTCGGTACGAATGCAGGAGAGCTACAGTGGTCTGGAAGATAGGAAATACTACAGAACAGGGAATCAGTGATCATAAGGCCGTTGCAGCACCCCCGAATATGGAAGTTAGTAGGAATATAAAAAAAGGGAGGAAGGTTTATCTGTTTAGCAAGAGTAATAGAAGGCAGATTTCAGACTACCTAACAGATCAAAACGAAAATTTCTGTTCCGACACTGACAATGGTGAGTGTTTATGGAAAAAGTTCAAGGCAATCGTAAAATGCGTTTTAGACAGGTACGTGCCGAGTAAAACTGTGAGAGACGGGAAAAACCCACCGTGGTACAACAACAAAGTTAGGAAACTACTGCGAAAGCAAAGAGAGCTTCACTCTAAGTTTAAACGCAGCCAAAACCTCTCAGACAAACAGAAGCTAAACGATGTCAACGTTAGCGTAAGGAGGGCTATGCGTGAAGCGTTCAGTGAATTCGAAAGTAAAATTCTATGTACCGACTTGACAGAAAATCCTAGGAAGTTCTGGTCTTACGTTAAATCAGTAAGTGGGTCGAAACAGCATATCCAGACATTCCGGGATGATGATGGCATTGAAACAGAGGATGACACGCGTAAAGCTGAAATACTAAACACCTTTTTCCAATGCTGTTTCACAGAGGAAGACCGCACTGCAGTTCCTTCTCTAAATCCTCGCACAAACGAAAAAATGGCTGACATCGAAATAAGTGTCCAAGGAACAGAAAAGCAACTGGAATCACTCAACAGAGGAAAGTCCACTGGACCTGACGGGATACCAATTCGATTCTACACAGAGTACGCGAAAGAACTTGCCCCCCTTCTAACAGCCGTGTACCGCAAGTCTCTAGACGAACGGAAGGTTCCAAATGAGTGGAAAAGAGCACAGGTGGTCCCAGTCTTCAAGAAGGGTCGTCGAGCAGATGCGCAAAACTATAGACCTAAATCTCTGACGTCGATCTGTTGTAGAATTTTAGAACATGTTTTTTGCTCGAATATCATGTCGTTTTTGGAAACCCAGAATCTACTATGTAGGAATCAACATGGATTCCGGAAACAGCGATCGTGTGAGACCCAACTCGCTTTATTTGTTCATGAGACCCAGAAAATATTAGATACAGACTCCCAGTTAGATGCTGTTTTTCTTGACTTCCGGAAGGCGTTCGATACAGTTCCGCACTGTCGCCTGATAAACAAAGTAAGAGCCTACGGAATATCAGATCAGCTGTGTGGCTGGATTGAAGAGTTTTTAGCAAACAGAACACAGCATATTGTTATCAATGGAGAGACGTCTAGAGACGTTAAAGTAACCTCTGGCGTGCCACAGGGGAGTGTTATGGGACCATTGCTTTTCACAATATATATAAATGACCTAGTAGATAGTGTCGGAAGTCCCATGCGGCTTTTCGCGGATGATGCTGTAGTATACAGAGAAGTTGCAGCATTAGAAAATTGTAGCGAAATGCAGGAAGATCTGCAGCGGATAGGCACTTGGTGCAGGGAGTGGCAACTGACCCTTAACATAGACAAATGTAATGTATTGCGAATACATAGAAAGAAGGATCCTTTATTGTATGATTATATGATAGCGGAACAAACACTGGTAGCAGTTACTTCTGTAAAATATCTGGGAGTATGAGTGCGGAACGATTTGAAGTGGAATGATCATATAAAATTAATTGTTGGTAAGGCGGGTACCAGGCTGAGATTCATTGGGAGAGTCCTTAGAAAATGTAGTCCATCAACAAAGGAGGTGGCTTACAAAATACTCGTTCGACCTATACTTGAGTATTGCTCATCAGTGTGGGATCCGTACCAGATCGGGTTGACGGAGGAGATAGAGAAGATCCAAAGAAGAGCGGCGCGTTTCGTTACAGGGTTATTTGGTAACCGTGATAGCGTTACGGAGATGTTTAACAAACTCAAGTGGCAGACTCTGCAAGAGAGGCGCTCTGCATCGCGGTGTAGCTTGCTCGCCAGGTTTCTAGAGGGTGCGTTTCTGGATGAGGTATCGAATATATTGCTTCCCCCTACTTATACCTCCCGAGGAGATCACGAATGTAAAATTAGAGAGATTAGAGCGCGCACGGAGGATTTCAGACAGTCGGTCTTCCCGCGAACCATACGCGACTGGAACAGGAAAGGGAGGTAATGACAGTGGCACGTAAAATGCCCTCCGCCACACACCGTTGGGTGGCTTGCGGAGTATAAATGTAGATGTAGATGTAGATGTAGTCGTGTTCGGGTAGCTGAGTTGGTTGGACACTTGTCCCCCAAAGGTAAAGATTCCGGATTCGAGTCTCTATCTGGCACAATGCGAGGAAGTTTCAAACTTAATCTGTTAGGAGCATACCATGATAGCCCCCCCCCCCGCCCCCCCCCGCCCCCCCCCCCACCACAAAAAAAAAAGAAGAAAACTCTAACTCGCCTTAACCGATGGTGGTTGGGTCTTGCCCACTCATCACTTTTTCCACATTGTCATGAAGTCGTAAAGATGCTCCTAGCATTTGTAAACGGTGATAAGATGGTACAGATGTCATCTGGACTGGCCTCAGAAGACTGCAGTTTTTGCGCTTCTGTCACGGTGCAGCGGGCCTTGTGAATGGACGTCAGTGGTTGCGGAACCCAACGGAAGGCGACTCTTATCGTTTCGGTGTCGATCGAGATGTTGTGGCATAGGTTGTGGACGGGCCGTACCCTATCTGGAGAATAAATGCAGTCAAATTATCACCGAAGGGTGGAACCATGCTAGAGAGAGCACAATAAATAATCCTACGCTCCTTGTTTCCTCAACTGTCCGAAGGTGTGTAAATTGACAGACTACGCTCTAGAGCTTCTCCGCGCTTAAAAGCCAAGAAACCACTTGGTGACAATTTCAGTATTATCTAAGGTGTTAGAGAAATCGAGAAACTTCCTCTACGAGTTACATCCGAAAATATGGACAACAGACAAACCACGTACCATATTAGAGCACAATGAAATCTCATTGCGTTCTTAGTCTGGTCAGTGATCCTACTTCCTCACCACGAAACAAGAGACAATCTGTTTGTTATTAATGTACTGTTATTTTTTATTCTATCTTTTAACATTGCTCCTCGTTAACTGTTGTTCGCATGTGTATATGCTTATGATGAGCCAAAAATTTACACTACTGGCCATTAAAATTGCTACACCACGAAGATGACGTGCAACAGACGGGAAATTTAACCGACGGGAAGAAGGTGCTGTGATATGCAAATGATTAGCTTTTCAGAGCATTCACACAAGGTTGGCGCCGGTGGCGACACCTACAACGTGCTGACTTGAGGAAAGTTTCCAACCGATTTCTCATACACAAACAGCAGTTGACCGGCGTTGCCTCGTAAAACGTTGCTGTGATGCCTCGTGTAAGGAGGAGAAATGCGTACCATTACGTTTCCGACTTTGATAAAGGTCGGATTGTAGCCCATCGCGATTGCGGTTTATGTTATCGCGACATTGCTGCTCGCTTTGGTCGAGATCCAATGACTGTTAGCAGAATATGATGAAATCGGTGGGTTCAGGAGGGTAATACGGAACGCCGTGCTGGATCCCAACGGCCTCGTATCACTAGCAGTCGAGATGTCAGGCATCTTATCCGCATGGCTGTAACGGATCGTGCAGCCACGTCTCGACCCCTGAGTCACAGATGGGGACGTTTGCAAGACAACAACCATCTGCACCAACAGTTCGACGACGTTTGCAGCAGCTTGGACTATCAGCTCGGAGAACATGGCTGCGGTTACCATCACAGACAGGAGCGCCTGCGATGGTGTACTCAACCACGAACCTGGGTGCACGAATGACAAAACGTCATTTTTTCGGATGAATCCAGGTTCTGTTCACAGCATCATGATGGTCGCATCCGTGTTTGGCGACATCGCGGTGAACGCACAATGGAAGCGTGTATTCGTCATCGCCATACTGGCGTATCACCCGGGGTGATGGTATGGGGTGCCATTGGTTACACGACTCGGTCACCTCTTGTTTGCATTGACGGCACTTTGAACAGTGGACGTTACATTTCAGATGTGTTACGACCCGTGGCTCTACCCTTCATTCGATCCCTGCGAAACATTTCAGCAGGATAATGCACGACCGCATGTTGAAGGTCCTGTACGGGCCTTTCTGGATACAGAAAATGTTCGACTGCTGCCCTGTCCAGCGCATTCTCCAGATGTCTCACCAATTTAAAACGTCTGGTCAATGGTGGCCGAGCAACTGGCTCGTCACAATACACCAGTCACTATTCTTGATGAACTGTGGTATCGTGTTCAAGCTGCATGGGCAGCTGTACCTGTACACGCCATCCAAGCTCTGTTTGACGCAATGCCCAGGCGTGTCAAGGACGTTATTACGGCCAAAGGTGGTTGTTCTGGGTACTGGTCTCAGGATGTATGCACCCAAATTGCGTGAAAATGTAATCACATGTCAGTTCTAGTATAATATATTTGTACACTGAATACCCGTTTATCATCTGCATTTCTTCTTGGTGTAGCAATTTTAATGGCCAGTAGTGTACATCGGTCTGCTTAGGTCCACCTCTGGAGTGCAATACACAACGATTTTACGTGGCATGGCTTCCTTGGTTGGTTTCCAGAGGTATGTGGCACTAAACGTCTACATAAAGATCACGCAATTCCAGTAAATTATCGGCTGGTGGTTTTTGGGTGAGGAGCTCTCGCCCGATGGCACCGCAGATGTGTTCCATAGCGTTCGAATCTGGTGAATTCGTTGGCGAAGACATTAACGTGTGTTTACTATCACGCTTCTGGCCATGTGAGACTGACAGTTATCCGGCCGGAAGAGGCTGTCGCCGTCAGGAAAGACATAAAGTACGAAGAGGTGCAGATTATCCGTAATAATGTTCACGTAGCCCTCAGCAGTCATGGTCCAGCTTCACTGGAATCCCATGTGAACGTCCGTCAATGTAACTAGAAGCGTGATGCATACGATAACGCGACAAGTTTCCGTTGATCCACTGTCCATTCCCGATGATATCGTGCCCACTGCACTGTCGTTGGGTTACCACGGGAACACACAGGGGACGTCTGCAGCGGGTCTGCAAATTCAACAACGAGAGGAGAGCGCAGTGCTCCGAAATACTTGCGACTGCACCAGCATTGCTGTGAGATGTGCCATACTCTGAAGGCTACCCTGCTCTATAGAGTGGGAAAGCCTCCGACCTCCACGTTCTCTGGCGAAGCGTTGACGTCCAATACCTTGTCACTTACCCGTAGTTCCACCGTACTTTAATTACTTCCCGTAGATGATCACGACAATAGCACGACAACACCCGACTAGCGTCGCCGTAGTCGTAACGCCGCCATAGAAATCTACCCTTTCACGTATTTCAGTGGATTTCCCAATTTGCGGCCATTACCGTCGCTAGAACGTTTCTCCATTCGTAACTGCACCATTTTCACACGGCGTCACGTGTCCGGAATGGCACCAGATAATACTCATTCTCATGGTGGGTACTGGTCGTAATTGTTTGGCTCATAAAACGAACCACAATTATCGGGATCTTTGATCAACAGTAGTTTACGATACTAAGCCTGTATAACGACATTTGCGATTCTGTTCTGTTTTCAGAATTTGACATACTTACTTGGCAAGCAAGCGTAACGACTGCGATGTCCTGAGGATGATACTAGGTGCCGAAACCGATAGCCAGTGGGAAAAATAAGTAAACTGCTTTTTTGTTTATTTGTAGACGCAGTCACATGTGTCATAAACATGTGATTGCGTCTATAAATAATCAACAAAATTGGAAAAGAATCAATCACGAACTCCATAGACAAAATATAGTTTTTCCATAAGTAAATTGCAACTGTAGAAACAAACATACACTTTTTCAGCTATGTTTTAACTAAAATTGCAAGTCTGAAGCACAAGAGAGGAGCCTATGGGATTGATTTATTGTAATATTATGGAACATTTCTTCTATTTTTCGTTTTAAAGAAGTTAATTATTCTATAAATTCCATTTTTTTCATTTCACGATCAATGGCATATATTTCACATTTTACAATATTTTGCTTAAGAAATTTCTCACAATATTTTATTATCTGCTAGCTTTTTCAGGCCATGCGTTGCTGCGGCTCAGTCTGGTTAAATGAAAATGAATATCTATGTACGTTCTAATCACCGACTCCCCCCCCCCCCCGTCTCTGTCCATCTCCATCTCCCCTCTCTTTGTCCATCTTCTCCTCCTTCTTCCTCTCTCTGTCCATCACCTCCTCCAGTTTTTCTCTGTCCATCTTCTCTCCTCGTCTCCTTCTGCCTCTTCCCTCTCCGCTTACTCCCATTTTCCCCCTCCGTCTGTCAGTTAACTCCTTCCCATTTTCTACGTCCATCTTGTCCTTCCCTCTCTCTCTTTCTCTCTCACTTTCTCTTCTTCTTCTCATCCTACTCCCTTTCTCTGTCCATTTCGTCCTTTCAGCTTTCTATGAGCATTTCCCCCCACTCCTCTGTCCATCTCCCATTCCCTCATCTCTCTGACATTGAGCCTTGTTTATTTTTATTGCAGATCCAGATTTTCTAGTAGCTGACAACTATATAACTTTCCTGCTTGCAAACATTCATGATATATATATAGTTAAGTACTGCGTGAAATTTTTGATAATAATGTTTCCCATTTCAATATTACGCACATATTTATATCTTATGTATATTAAAATATAGAACCCATGTCCATCCGAAAGTTCATCACAGTATTGTGTAAAAATCTGAACTAAATCGATCAAGAACATTTCAAGGTTTTTGGTAATAACGTTTCCCCTTTATTTGCAATATTTATTTATATACTACAGATATTAAAAAAATAAATGCAAAAAACATACGAATTCACATGCAATGTTGCGTTAAAATTATGAAACACTCGATGAAGGTCTTTCGAAGATTTAAAAATTTGAACAAACGAACATTTACATTTCTTTATAGATTTCCCGTGTAATTATTATATATGTATTTATATACCACACGGCACTCTGGTAGGTATACAAAAACACACAAGTACTCGAACGCAACGCTGTGTCAAAATTTCAAGGGATTCGGTGAAGAACTTGTGGACATATAAAATGTAGAACAAACGAAGATTTACACGTATATTTATATAGATGTAAATGTTCGTTTGTTGAAAATCTTATGTCTCCACAAGTATTTCATTGGTTCCCCTGAAATTTTAAGATGACGCTGCATTCTAATACGCGCGTGTTTTATATACAATACTTACGAGAGAACTATATGCTATCTAAATATATATGTTACATGTATTTAATTTTTATTATATATTAGTATGTATACAGGATGATATTTACCACCGTGTACAAGCTATAGGGACTGATCGATGAGGGGATACAGAACAAAAAAGGTCTGATGAACTTATGTCCGTAAATGCATGGTTTCCATGCTAGAGCCCATTTATTCAATCATTTGTTGTTACAGAGACTGCGGTCTAATAAGCGCTGTACCATGCAGCCACAGTTAGAGTATATGTTGAAAATGGTTTCCATGTGATTTAGCGCTTGCGTGTACGCGCCGTAGCGTGTTCTGTCTCACATGTTCACAGGCTGCATCCGAACAGTGTCAAAGGCAGCATGTATAACCTGCTCCATTGACTCCACATCTGGAACGGGCTCTGCATACACGATACTTTTGAGATGCCCCCATAACCAAAAATCGCAAGGGTTGAGATCCGTGAACGAGCAGGCCATGCAACTGGACCCCCTCGTCCGATCCATCGACCAGAGAAGACACGACTGCGATGCGTCCGAACGTTAACGGCGAAGTGGGCTGAAGCACCATCATATAACACCCACAAAACCCTTCAAATTATCAATGGTAATACATCAAGCAGAGGAGGCAAAGTCACCCGCAAGAAACGTCGATTGTTCCGGCGTGTTGTGCGATGTGGAAGGAAAACTGGTCCAAAATACGATCCTCAATTATCCCGGCGCACACATTCCGGTTGCATCGATGCTGATGATTCGCTGTCACGATACCTGGGGGCTCTGCATACTATCCCACAGATGATTGTTATGAAAGCTGAAGACACCACTCGGCGTAAAGCTAGTCTCGTCTGTGAAAATGATAGATGACACAAATCCCGGAATTGTGGTTGCCTGGTGAAGAAACCAGTGACAAAACTGCTCCCGATGCGGAATGTGTGTCGGTAGTACGCCCTGCACACGCTATAAGTGATAAGGGTAGTAACACTTGTCATGGAGAATGTTCCACACTCTCGTTTAGCTTACCCTGCACTGGAGGAGCCACCTGGCTGGTACTGACACGGCGGTCGCCTTCCACAGTGTTAATCACATTTTCCTGCAAGTCCGGTGTCCAAACATTTAGGATACGTCCTTCATGATTTCCTGCTTCCTTAAACGACCCTGTCTCAGACAAATGGCAAAACACTGTTGCAAGTATTGACTGCTGTGTTTGTTGTCTGCGGAGAGTGATACAACCTTGCTGCCCACCGTCCGTTGTCATTTGCCTTTCCATAAGTAAAAATTATGTCCGCGAGCTCTCGATTCGACTACGCAACCATTGTGTAAAACGCTGTATTACATCCAGTACAAGGTGAGTCAGCGAGGGAAATGAATCGGATATAACATTACCAATTACTATGGCAGGAGAGGGCGCTAGGGCGTGGCGTATTACGCCGCGTATTACACCGCGTATTACACCGCAGTCTCTTTAAAAAATTACGATTGAATAAATGGTATTTACCATGGAAGCCATGCATTTCCTAAGTTCATTAGCTCTTTTTTTGCTCCGTACCCTCTCATCGACCAGTCCCTAGACTTTTTACACAGTAGAAAAAATCATCCTGTATATTTATGTACTACATGTCACTCCAATAGGTACATAAAAACATGCGCTTATTAGAATACTCCGTTGCGTAAAAGTTCTAAGAGAAGCTGTGAAAACATTTCGCAGAGTTAAGATTTTGAACAAATGAAGATTATGTTTCTGCTAACAACGTACTCCCTTTATTATTGTATATGTATTGAAATACAATATCACGCGCCAGTAGATACATGAAAACACGCCCATTTTCGAATGCAACGTTGTGACAAAATTTCAACTTTTGGAGGCATACAATTTTGAACAAACGAACATTTAAATTTTTGTTTACATAAAATAAACGAAGAACTGTTACAATTTTTCGGAAGCAAAATCAGTTTTATAAAAGAATCAATCGTATGAAAGATAACATAAACTTTTTATATCTTGACGATGTGGAAAACAGTGTAATTTTTACAAAACTCTATTTCAAAGTTATGTACAATAATATAACATGATTTTTATTTTTGTAAATTTTGCCAGTCTCTGGAGGCGTGTTTTATTTGTAACTGTTCACTCATGTACACAAAAAACTAAGTACAGAAGTTAATTTGGCCAATTGCTGGTTCTACAACAATCTAGAACTCATGCTGTAATATGTCGCTCGTCATACGCACCGAAAGACGTCCTTGTCACAGACTGGAGTGGTACAGTCCTTGTCTAGAAGCGCAGTTATGTGTTAGTTTTTGTGCTGTTTACAGATGTGTGCCAAGTACGACTTACTGATGTTGAAAACACTAATTTGTATTGAAAATGCGTTCGGAACATTTAACGAACTTGCTGACTGAGGACAGTGATCAGAATGAAATCTGTGTATGCTCGATGGAAGACTCAGCGATGTGCAGAAAACTGATGCATAAATTTCATTTTTTTTTGGCATACCTGCATAGGAAATAAAAGAAAATGTGTTGAAAATGAGAATAAGTACCTCCACTAACATTCAATAAAGCTGGACCTTTATATCATCCCCTAGGCAAAAGAAGTTTGGAGCCACAAATCCATTCACTAAATAAGATGAGTATTAAAATTTTTGCTCGCTGCATCAGCCGTTTTAGAGCTGTTTTTAATATTGTTGTTTCCCGTAATGTGCAACTGCGCACTTACAGAGCTGTATGACTAGCTGAAAAATGCAGTTGATTATCATCAAATTTCTTAAAATTCTGTTAATTGGACATAGGGTGCAGCAGCGTTAGGTTGTTCACAGTATGTTATCATCTGGTCCGTGCGGCGACAAAAAAAAATCGTAGAATAACGCCGTGTGTACATCAATTTATACGTGTTTCTTGTAACATTCACCAAGGAAGTCTACTTTCACATGTTTTGTTCTTCATATTAGGGCTCCAAATGGCAACGCCGCATCAAGATGAAGCTGTTATGCAGCTGATAAAGTTTTACCTTCATCAACAGAGTGGTATAAACGTATGATCTGACCATAGGAGTGAAATTTTTCTACGATGGAAGAATACTATATTATTCTCATGTTCATTGCTTTCTCATTCCTATCCTTCAGAATGCAAGGCTGCATGTATGATTTCCTGAATTGGCTTGCAGTTCAGATGTCACTTTCTGGACATCACAGTCACGCATGTCAGCTGGTTCACGTTTAAAATGCAACAAACTATTGTGAATACTTTTCGTTGCATGCAGTTCTGAAGATATCATTTTCTACGAACTGGTAGATAATCACTCAGGTTTTCTTAGGAAGAGATATATTTGGAAAACCATACGGAAATCTCAAGTTCAAGGGTTTTTACAGAATCTGGAATTTCCAGATTTATGCGCGCAAATCTGAATTCGCTGTTACTGATACTGGGATATGTAATTTCGTATATTTTCACATTTTAGTTTTGTTTTGTTCTGCAAGACTGTTCTGTATAGAAACTTTATACATTCGCGATGCGTATTTTTGGCTCGAACAAGGCTTATTAAACCTATGTATTCCGTCAGGTTGAGAACAATATAGAGGTAACTGAAAATGGAATCCTTATTAGCATCACTTTGTTGTCTGTCGGTCTGTCCGACTGGTTAGAACTCTTTCTCTCAGGGTAGACGTATCAAGTAAAACATATGTCACATACTAAGATCTACAGCCTCTCGGCGGTGTAAATTATTTGGGCTTCTAAGTCAATGCAGTCAAAAGACACGACCATTTATGTCACATATTTTTATGCCTGCAAACTCATTCATCGAAACCTATCAACTATGTCCTATTGAAATCTGTCTAAAAACAAGGTTTAACAGTAGACGGAAAGAAAAATCCGAAACTTAATTTATAATTTTTTTGTCGTTTGTTATCCGAGTCTCTGTCAGTGGATCTGCTAAGTACACAAAAAATTTAAAGTTAAAACTTAAAATTATTCTCGAAAATCTTGACATTTCCAGGACCGGTATCTTGCCAGAATGTCTCTTGCCAGGATCGTTATCGACAACAGGCAGAAAACGTAGAGATTCTCGATTATTGGGATGGATGAACTAACTATATGCCCAATTGTGCTGAACCCTAAGAATGCATGTTCTACTCGCCCTTGGACAATTTTTTCTTGCTCTTCTGCTATGCCAAAAAATATTATGCTTCACAGTGCAATTTAAACAGTCATCCAAAGGAGCTGATAACTTGCCATCAGGTCTGTATCGGAAGCTTTCTTACTATAAACTCCTATTGGTTGCAGGGATTAGTCATAAATATTCAGGATATTTAACTATAACACATGTGCAAGAAATGATCTGGTGGAATAGCTTCTGTGTGGTCACCTAAGGAAGGTTTGTTTTTAAATGTATGTGCGATTCGGGTGACATACTAACAAAATTTTTAATACTTTGAATGGGAAAAAATAAATGCGTGATGCTATTACTCTGATTAGATACAGTTGTGAGCTTTATAAATTCTTTACTAATATAGGGTCATTTATGACACTTAATCTTTCACATGGTGGTTATTCAAGAATATAAAGAAACAAAGGATTTTAAGAATGGGATTCTCGGAAAGAAAAAGTTTTGTACGATATACGGTTGTTGAACTGTGAGGCTATTTTTCATTATGTATCAAACCAAATGCAAAGTTCATCGTCTCTTATACACACTTTGAAAAATAAGTCCAGCATAAAACATGAAGTGCTTCTATAATCAGTGTACATTGTAGCAGGCCGACAAAAATTTTAGTGCTATGTATTAGCACGTTGTTTCCGTAATAAGATACTAGATGTTCAGTTTTGAAGATAATTCATATAGCCGATAAAGGTCAACTGAAAGCTAGCTACCAAACTCGATCATTACATTTCCCAACAACGGTGTAACGAATAATGTGAAATATGCTGCAAAGATTTTCTACATCACTACTGGAAGCTACCTCACAGATTACACATTAAAGGATTGAGACCTATATAGGTGCTCATCTATAGACAAATATAGGAAAGGTAACGTTAACTGTATGTAGATGTAAAGGCAATGACCCAGACTTTTCAATGGCTAACACAAAAATAGAATGTGATACCCGAATTAAATACCACGTTACATGTAACAGATAATTTTCGGAATGGAAAAGAGATTAAAAGCCACTCTGAGAGGGTCAGATGTATCCCCGAAAGATAATCTCGTTGTTCTTTGATACTCTGACAATACGAAAATGAAACGCGGACAAATGTTGATGAAGTGTAATATCGTCAATATTGCTGTATGTCTCAGAGGCTTGGACGCTGTAAGTTTCCACCCGAACAGGTTACTGGCTTTACTAATTTGACGACAGAGAAGAAAATTACGATTAAAAAAATAAAATGCTTGTAACAGATTATTTATAAATATAATAGCTGCCACGAATATCGCTCTATCAAAAAATTGCCAGACTCTGTATTTTAGTCGTTATCCACCGGAACGCGTGTAGTGGATATGTGAAATATTTATATCAGCTTCTGTACAGTCGGCGAAACATTGCCACTTCTGAATCCGAAGGAAATGAAACAGATTTTTGTGTGGGAGGATATGAGTACAATCTTTCAATGTGGATTCACGTTTTGAGTCATCAGTCTTCTGACCGACTAATACTGTCTTGGGCCAACCTCTTCATCCCAGAATATCACTTGCACCCTAGTTTCTCAATAATTTGTTGGATCTATTTCAATCTCAGTCTTCTCTTACAGTTTTTACCCTCCATAAACACCTCCGGTACCATGGAAGTTATTGCATGTCTTAACACATGTCTTATCATTCTGTCCCTTTTTCTTGTCAATATTTCCATATGATCCTTTATTCGCCGATTTTGCGAAGAACCTTCTCATTCCTCATCTTTATCAGTCCACCACATATCAAACGCTTCAGTTCTCCTTTTTGCCTGTTTTCCCAGCGTCCATGATTCACTGCCGTGCAATGTTGTGCTCGGAATACACACACGTGGACAGAAATCGCGAGACGAATCGCCTTTTCGCTAGGCTGATATGCAAAGCTTTAATGTGTGTAACACAGGATAACAGCAAAGGAGACGCAGTGCTACCAGCATATTGTCAACTCACGTGTGTCCCAAGCTTACCTTACAGAAATATACTGACATGTCGACTGGACCAACGTTAGGAGTTAACACTTCTACTATAGCACGTGAAAGGAAAATAGCCAACTGCAAGTATCACAGGCAATAACAACAACTTTCTTCTCGATGCGCCTTTTTTTATGACACGATGTGGATCTCGTAAACGAATTTTCAACTGCTTTGCAATTTATTTTCTCTACGGCTTTTTGTGCTCTTCACGACAGACGCATTCCTTTCTACATCTCTGTCATCGTAGATCCAGTGCACAAATACAACAATAAGACTTGAGATGCTTCAGTTCGGACACATTACCCAGACATTTCTGACACGTTGAAATGAACTGGTGCTTACATTAGATGGAATTCCGTGATTCAGGTGACGGGACACAGACTGTTGACAGTTGCTAGCGCTGCAAGTTTCTTTAACAGTCGTTCTCATATGCCAAACATAAGATTACGTTCTCATATGCCAAACACAAAATTTCCTTCTCATATGCCTAACGTAAAATATCGTTCCCATACTCCAAACATAAAGTTTTCCTGTACACCCTAATCGTCAAATGTTTAACTAAAATCAACAACACTAACCAGCTCAAAATAAGCTTGAATGAAGATTAGGGCACGTCTAAGGCCCACAGTTTCGGGACAGCGACGACTGTTTAGGGTGGCGGGTCGCTGGTGGTGATTATTTCTGCAATGATACTTTGTGTAATCTGACGCAAATTTTATCTCACTGTGTATGTCTTTGGAAACGAAATTCTTCTAATTCTGTGAAACAGATTTATGTTTGGAGCGGGTCCACAATGAGCAAAACATAATTTTTGTTTTCCTTTTTATTCCCCAGACATGTTTCGCTGAAGTTTCAGCATGTCGGTGGAGTTGTAACACGTTATATAATACAGTAAAAATACTTTTTACTGCTTGTACACATATAAATTCAAGTTTTGAAGACAGTATTTACATATTTGGAAAACAGACAAAATTTTCTATGTGGACATTGCTACCACATGACGTGAGCTTCCTGGATTTTATGTTATTCAATGCAATTACTTTGTTTCACAGTTTTTCATCTGCAACCATGTAGAACTTAATGTAGAACAGTAATTTACTTCGAAAATTTTACATCTGGCCAGGTCATGGTTGTGCCAACAACTAGTGTGTGTGTGTGTGTGTGTGTGTGTGTGTGTGTGTAGGTGAATCAGTGTGTTCCATCTGTTTAATTATTCTGCAAGTGAATTTGTTGCCATATGTCCAGTGAAATTGTACCAGAGATGAATGCGCTAATCTCAGCACTTTAGTAAAAGCGTTCACTTTGAGTTGTGCGTCGTGATTTTAAGTAGCAACGCTTGTGCCATTGCGACGCTCTGCGTGGAGAGTGAACGGGTTGTAAATTAGTTGTACTTATGAAAACAAGTTCGTTCTTAAGTGATTTGCTCAAGAAACAAAGACTGTTTAACCCATCATCCTTCACACATCCCCAGAACCTGCGTAGACATAAATCTTTAAACATGAAAACTGTGGTTCACAAAACTGCAAGAAAAACGCTGGACACATTACTGAAACTTAATACCTTATAGACTGGAAATTGTCGCTAACAATTTCTATCAATTTTTGTAACTGTTCAAAACTTATCCACAATCTGACGCAGTATTCTCAGTCACAGAATTGTTAAGATGGCTTCCAACAACAGTTTATCATCGCGGTTGCGGTCTGTATGTATCGACTCAACGAAAAGCCCAGACTGCAATCGTCTTATGTCATTACAGTTCTCTCTCTCTTAATATTTAAGTTACAAGAAATGTCTGTATGACCCTGAGGCTCGCAATAAATAAGTTACTAGAAATAATATTTCTCGATTTTCCAGAGAGCGCAACGCTTTTTTGCAATGGTCTGTAGTATGTTATCGCTGGTTGCGCACTGTCCTGCAGCGTACCGTTACGTAATATTAAATATTTTCACATTTCCAACAAAATTCATAGTTTCCTTACACACAGAATAATATATGAAATTAAAAATGTTGGAAAAACAGATAACAGAAAAGGGGATAGCTTAGTGAAAGTGAAGATTTCACTATGCTTGTAATCTTCGCTAGATTTAATACATGCGTTTGATGTAGCAACTAAAATATTAATTTAATTGTAAGACAAATGTACTTAGCCGTAACTGATGTGAATTTCCTTTTTAGATACATAATTAATATAATAACCTACCGGTCGTCATGGATTAATATTGGAACAGTAGTCCTGACTGTACCCAAACAAGAATAAACCTTTAAGTTACAGGGCGCATTGATTGTTAGTTTTAGTAATAGTGAGACTAGTTTACACACGTATTAGGAATACAGATTTTGTAATTTCTGAAATGAAAGGGGCATTCTCTAGCACGTCCCTTTTATATTATTGACATACCCACAATTGCAAATGTTGACAATGAATTGTTAACCATTGTAGCAATATCTAATTGAACCAAAATCGGTATTTTATAGAAACAGTCAATCATAATCATACGATAGCGTGTTAGAGTCCATACTAACTCATACGGTAACGTGTTAGAGTCCATACTAACTCATATAATTTGTATAAAGTAAAACTCAGAGCACAGATTTATGTTAGAAATTTAAACTTATGTGTAAAGTCATCGAAAACACACTTCAGATGCTCCTGTCCATTACTTGTATATCTACGGGGTATTTTACGATTCATGTTGCACACTTACAGAGGTTGTAGTAGGTCAAATTCTACATAGGAACTCGTATCCGTGAACGTCATCCAGCAACTCTACAGAGCGTCCAAGTTACAGGCGCCGGCTCCTGTAAATGTCTGTATATCGTACACAGGGTGATTTCGTGATGATGTTACAAACTTTCAGTGACGATGAAAAAGGATAAATGTATCAATTTGAGGTAAGGGTCTCTGTACCGGAAACGAATGGAAAGTTATGGGCGAAAACGGTTCTGAGACCTCTACATGTACCGGTACTGGCGCTGCTAAGATTTTAGTGTAGAAAATTTTCAGAGGTGATAGTATGGACGAAAACATGCTAATGTTTCACACTAGCAAAGATGACCAGGTGCTCATAGCTCCTTAGGTATGTATTTTAGAGTCCATTTTATCGAACATTTTTTCTTATATTGGTCCACACTACAACCTCTGAAAATTGCATATCCTCCATTCTTAGCGACAACAGTACTGGTACATGTATTCCACTGTGAGATGCATCAGAACGATTTCCGTTTGTAACTTGCGACTCGTTCGTATTCGAGCCAGGGTCCCTTAAATTGATACATTTATCCACCAAGCTTGAAATTTTGCAACACCATCACGGAGTCACCCTCTACATACATACCTGTGCAGGCGCCGGCCCCTACACACGTCAAAAAAAGGTTTGCATCACCTCGGTTCGGAGAGTTCCGGAACCCGTACAGAAAATTGGAATAGAGATCAACATTAACACCATTCCCGCCTTTTTTATTGTTTATGAAAACCACACATTGCATGTTGTACCATCATACAGCGAGACATACAGAGGTGGTGGTCCAGACTGCTGTACACACCGGTACCTCTAATACCCAGTAGCACCTCCTCTTGCATTGATGCATTCCTGTATTCGTCGTGGCATACTATCCACAAGTTCATCAAGGCACTGTTGGTCCAGATTGTCCAACTCCACAACGGCGATTCTGCGTAGATCCCACAGAGAGGTTGGTGGGTCACGTCTTCCATAAACAGCCACTTTCAAACTATCCCAGGCACGGTCGATAGGATTCATGTCTGGAAAACTTGCTGGCTTCTCTAGTCGAGCGATGTCGTTATCCTGAAGGAAGTCATTCACAAGATATGCACGATGTGGGCGCGAATTGTTGTCCATGAAGACGAATGCGATATGGTTGCACTATCGGTCGAAGGATGGCATTCACGTATCGTACAATCGTTACAGCGCCTTGATGACCACCAGCGGCGTACGTGGGCCCCACATAATGCCACCTCAAAACAGCAAGGAACCTCCACCTTTCTGCACTCGCTTGACAGTGTGTCTAAGGCGTTCAGCCTGACCGGGTTGCCTCCAAACACGTCTCCGACGATTGTCTGGTTGAAGGCATACGCGACACCCATTGGTGAAGAGAAAGTGATGCCAGTCCTGAGCCGTCCATTCGGCAAGTCGTTGGGCCCCCAACTGTAGCGCGCTGCATGGTGTCGTGGTTGCAAAGATGGGCCCCGCCATGGACGTCGGGAGTGAAGTTGCTCATCATGCAGCCTATTGCGCACAGTTTGAGTCGTAACACGACATCCTATGGTTGCAGGAAAAGCATTATTCAAGATGGTGGCGTTGCTGTCAGGGCTCCTCCGAGCCATAATCCCTAGGTAGCGGTCATCCACTGCAGTAGTAGCCCTTGGGCGGCCTAAGAATGTCATAGATAGTTCCTGTCTCTCTGTATCTCCTCCACGTCCGGACAACATCGCTTCGGTTCACTCTGAGAAGCCTGGACACTCCCCTTGTTGAGAGCCCTTCCTGGCACAAAGTAACAATGCGGACGCGATTAGACCGCGGTATTGACCATCTAGGTATGGTTGAACTACAGACATCACTAGTCGTATACCTCCTTCCTGGTGGAATGACTGGTACTGATTGGCTGCCAGACCCCCTCCGTCTAATAGGCGCTGCACATGGATGGTTGTTTACATCTTTCGGCGGGTTTAGTGACATATCTGAACAATCCAAGGAACTGTGTCTGTGATATAATATCCACAGCCAACGTCTATTACTTCGACGTTTTGTAGCGTCGTTGGGTGACGTTTTCGGATATGAGTTCCTATGTAAAACTTGATCAACTAAGTGCCCTCCATAACCTCTAGAAGAGTATAACGTGAATTGTGAAACAATCTGCATGTGCTTCTCAGGATACTTTCGTCGTCACAAAGAAAAATGGATGTATATTTTTAATAATACTGAAGGATGGCAAACATGACGAAACTAATGCGGTATTCCGTGTTGTTCCGTACCTTCGAAAAAATCTATATCATAAGGAAAGAAACATGTGCAACAGCGAACTGTGCAGGAACCAAAGAACTTCGCAAAGACGTGATGAGTTTCTTTTATTTCTTATTTTTCAGTAATGACAAAATTAAATTTCGTCTGTAAGCAAGAAACAGAGTTTTCATTAGTGCGCCATCTGCCTCTGTTGTAGACTTATCTGAACCGACTTCATCCTAGTCGGACATCATCGGCTGTAACATTTTTTTTCCGAAAAACTGTGAAGTCCGGCGTTCTTCACTTGGCACAGCCAGTGAGTTAAACTATTTGCCTCACGTTAGTCGAAATGAGATCTTTGTCATATTAGACTAGAGCCAGACCTACAGAGCAAGAGCATTTGCGTACAGCTATTAGGGAAAGTACTGTGAAACTAAATCAGGCTTGCCCCGATGGGGATTTGAAGCACCATATAGGCGAAAAAAAGTAAGGTACAGGGATACTGCATGTATGTATAAAGGGCGTTCAAAAAGAAAAGACCCAGAGGCATAATTACAGAAACCAGTACCTGTACGTTAAAAGTATTGATCCTGGCTGTTGAGACACTGGTCCTACCATGACACAAGGCGGTGAATGACTGTCTCATAAAATTCCCGGGGCTACGATGTTAACCAGTTCCGCACGTACAGCTGGACGTCGTCGTCCGAGGCGAATCGTTTGCCCCTCAGAGCCTTTTTAAGGGGACCAAAAATGGCGTGATCAAAGGGAGAGAGGTCCGGACTGTATGGAGTGTGGCCGAGAACCTTCCATTTGAATTTCTGCAGGAGTGCCGCGACTGTGTTGGCCGTAAGTGGCTTTGCATTGTCGTGGAGCAGAATGACCCCATGGGTGAGATTCCCAGGCCGTACGATTTGATCGCTCGGCGAAGGGTGGTCAAGGTTTGCGAGTAACGCTGGGCATTCACTGTTGTCCCGCGCTGCAGGAAGTGAATCAGAAGGGCGCCATCTTGGCCATCTTGGTCAAACATCAGCATACGGGCAAACAATTCACCTCGGACGACGACGTCCAGCTGTACGTGCGGGACTGGTTAACATCGCAGCGCCGGAAATTTTATGAGACAGCCATTCACCGCCTTGTGTCACAGTGGGACAAGTGTCTCATCAGCCAGGGTCAATACTTCTAACACACAGGTACTGGTTTCTGTAAATATGCCTCTGGCTCTTTTCTTTTTGAACGCCCTTTATACATGCATGCAGTATCAGTGTCCCCTACTTTTTTTCGCCTATACGGTGCTTCAAATCCTCATCGGGGCAAGCCTGATTTAGTTTCACAGAACTTTCCCTAATAGGCGACCTCGTCTGTTGACAGACTGAGACCGTCGACAGTTGAAGCAATTCGGGGATTGCGATTGCATCTTTCAGTACGATCGAGCACCTATTCATAATGCATGGCCTGTGACGGAGTGGTTACACGATAATAACATCTCTGTAATGGACTGGCCTGCACACGGCCCTGACCTGAATCCTACAGAAAACCTTTGGAACGTTTTGAAACGCCGACTTCGTGCCAGGCCTCACCGACCGACATCCATACCTTTTCTCTGTGCAGCACACTGTGAAGAACGGGCTGCCATTCCCCAAGAAACCTCCCAGCACCCTGCGAGAGCGGAAGCTGTCATCAAGCGAAATTACATTACTTTTGTCATTTCTATAGATATTTTGAAATTATAATTTTCACCAATTTGTTTTAATTTAAAAATATTTCTTTTCAACACTTCTTCTGAAATGGCTGTTATAGTCTGTTCGTCAACCTGCATTAATGTATTTATATAATGGTCCGTACCTAGTATCATTCCTTTGTTGTTATTCGTTTCCTCATTCCCCTTTTCAATCTTGCCATTAATACAGAAACTGAACAAAACTGGAGAAAGATTGTAGCCTCGTTCAACTAGTCTTTTTGTTATAACACCATTCTTCCTTATTTTGTTTCCCGTTTTCATTACAAATTTGTTTTCATTTTATAAGCTGTCTGTGGTCCATATCAAGTGTCGCGGAATTCCATTTCTTGCAGTACTGACTAAAGTTTTGTCCTGTTTAATCTGTCAAACGGACTGACGTAGTCGACAGAAGCTATGTATGCCTCATTACTAAATTCTTTTATTTATCAGTATCTTAAAAGTGAGCATACCTGATGTTCTTCGTTCTGATCTAAATCCACTGTAGCCTTCATATAAATTGTTTCAGCTATTGATCTTAACCTCAGAGTTAAAATTTTTGCATAAGCTTTATACCCAACTATTAAAACATTGATTCCCTTATTATTATTACATCTTTTTTGAATTCTTTTTTTAAAAATCGAGTGGCAACAGTATTTGACTAGATTTCCAGTATTCTCGCTATCTCTCAGAATAAATTTAGGAAATGCAAAATTCTTATTTTAAGGAAAATTCAGTGACATTTTAACAACTCGCTGTTAATGCCATTTATACCAGCTGCCTTTCTCTTTTTCGTCGTTTCTAAAGCTTCTTCAAATTCTGCTAAGATTAGCACATCAACCCCTTTCCCACCTTCATACGTTTCTGCTTGTTCCATTAAGTTTTCGTCATACGACAACTTTTTATGATGTTCTTGGCCTTGTTTTTCATTCGTTGAGTTAATCTTTAACGTATCTTTTTGTGTTTGTTTAAATGTTCGATTATTTTACAAGCAACTGCCTGTTGTCGATTAATATAATTTTCTAGGTTACTTTCATACCTGTCCCAATTTGCTCTGGTTTTTTTCTGTTTCTTTTTTTTTTTTACATTCTTGTTTAGCAATTTCTCCTTTTCGATTACATGCTACTCTTAATTCTGGCTTTTCTTCTCTTATTACTTTTCCTAATTCTTCGTTCTACATTCTTACTCTCTTTTTATTATATCTTTTACATTTTGTTCCAAATACTCCAGAAGCAAGCTTCTGGACACTACTACTTAAACCCTCCCTTCCTCATTATTCATTAATACCTTCAGTGATGGGTTTCATTGGCAATTGTTCATTTAGACCGTTTTAGTATAAGAATTGTATGCTTTTATCTTGTATTAAGTGTGCTTTGAATCTTGTTTACGTTGTTTCTTTATTTGTATAAGTGTTGTTACTCCTTTTTCATCTTGTTAATTTAGTTCATTTTTGACATTAATAAGTTAAGACCAGAATAGATATCGTTACCTCTGTATACTCTTGAATCTTTTATCATTGATATCGCTTGTTTGTTAATTATTATGTAATCAGTTAATGGCCTTTGAGCTCTAGCTGTCCATGTACACTAGAGAAAATCTTTTTCCTTTAAATAAAGTGTTAGTAATTTCCAGTTATTAAAAATTTGTCAATTTTCATTTAAACTGTTTTCCTCTTCGGCGTTAGTTATAGGTTCATTCACTCTCTCGCGTTAAAATCACCAAGTAACATCATTAAGTCATTTTTGTTTTGCTTCTCTATTTTATTTTTCAAAATAGTATCTAATTCTTTCGTTTGCTCTCCCTTTCTTCTTCTGGTGCCCATATTGACACCAATTTCCAATAACCTTTGTCATACTTTAATATTACAACCATTATTGGTTCTTTAGTAAACGTAAATGAATTTATCTCAGTTGCCTTTATTTTGTCCTCAAGTCTTGCCATTCCTGCTTGAGCTCCGGTATCTTGTGCTTTGCGGAACATCATCACATCGTTAAAAAACATTGATTGTCTTAATTTTCTTCTTCGTATCAATTTCAGCTAATATATTTACTTTTTTTGCCTTTCCTGTCTTTAACAGATTCTTTGTTGGTGAGTACTCTGACATCACAAACTGCTATCTTTAAGCTACCCTGCAGTCCATATCCCTTCTTCCGGTGTCTTTCCATGTTATGGTCGACACAGCTATTCATCTGCTGAAGTTCGTAAGTTTTTTTTTCTTCCTAGTGGAGACTACTGGACTCTAGCTAAACATCTTTTCCTGGAAGACAGGACCGTGAATTCAGGAATTTTTTCCCTGGAGAAGCTGCTTTTATTATGCCTGACAAACTTTCTGCATCCAGTGAACCTCAGTTTGCACTGGATGACATAGTATAAGGGTCGAATAGAAAGGTTCCGTGTGAAGCCGTTGCTACAGCATATATGCAACGTAGCACGACTCTGATGCGGTTGTCGAAGCACCAAAATGCAGGCAAGGGATTAGTATGGCATTTGTGTTTTCCGAAGTACATGTAGTAAATGCGGAAACATGAACTATCTTGATGTTATTACCAAATGCGTCCAAGCAGGAACAACGTGCTGTCATTCGTGGAATGCTGCACCAAGTTCTGTGCTGGTCGATGGTCGTGATTCATCACAAGACACCAGTCGATCTGGCAGGCTATCCTCATCCATTATGGACCAATTCAAGTGGGAGACACTAGAGCACCTTCCCCATAGTCCTAATCTCTCGCTATCCAATTATCAAGCCTTCAGCCCGTGATGAGAATGTGCAGCAGGCAGGTACATACTTCTTCACGCAGGAAGACATGATGTTTTATCAAACTGGTATCTTCATCCCGGTGCGTTGGTGGGACGACTGCATCAATGTTCAAGACGATTTTGTCGGAGTTGTATGCCGATTCGGGACCGTATGGTGTTCGAATAGAAACATTTTACTCGTCCCTTGTATATTTCTGCGATATGCACGTGTGGGCACGCGCACATTCTCAAGCAATCATGAAGTTGAAAGATCATGAGTGCTTCAATATCAGTTCATGGGCAGGAACTGTTAGTCACAGACTCATAGGGCAATACACATGCCACGCGTCACTATGCAGGCTCCATTACACCCTATCATAGCAAAGTAATTAAAGCAATTAGCCGCAACAGACCTAATAGGGCTCCTTCCTCCGACACCATGGTGTTAACTGAACTGACTTCCAAATATGTCGCGCTCACAACACAGAAGCAAGTGGCAGCACTGTCTGTGTCCTATGATCTGCACATTCGTGTCACAATTTAGTCATGTGCTGAAAATAATATCGGACAATGGTGCCCCATGGAATAAAGTTGCTTGCACCCATTATCATCTTAAGGAATCGGAAGTCACAGGAGAAGCCATGGACTTCCTGCTGAGGGCGTGAGGGTAGCTGCAGAAGACAGTGGAGCAGGCACTCCGCAAGATCCCCGTGGCACCAAGAAAGAGAAAAAACAGTCTGACAAGAAGGCACGGGTGTGCGAACTTCACGTCAGACGAAACGTCGAATTCTTTCGGATTCCCAACAAGCAGAAGCAACAGTGCCACAAGTTCTTCTCTGTGTACAACACACCCTTTCGCTTACGGACGATTGTGCACCCGAATGCGGTAGAACTAGAGTCAGTGAGAAAAAAGAAGTCGATCGGTGTCCGCCACATGTGTCATGTCAGACCTTTCTTTTGAATAGAAATATTTAATATGGGCTCAATTTTGTTGGGATTAGATTATTTTGCGTCTTTGTTGCCTATATAAATTAAAATTAGTGTAAGGAAATAAGATTTTTATGGTCATTTTTCTAGCCATAAATGGCTGCCAATGGCATGTTGTCTTTGTACATAATTATGCTGTAAACCCATTCATAAGCCGCAGAACAAGCTGTCCAGTCTGTCGAATTCATCACCGTAAACGGCTCAGTTATCAATGGTGAAAACGTGGACCTATGCATACCTGGAGAGGCGGAGCGAACTGAACACCACTTCAGTTGGCTATATGTCGAGCACTGGAAGAAGAAATCCAAATTCAGACACGCACGCCTGACAGCAATGAGGAGAGGATATTCGCCATACTTTTAAAACATGTAAAACTTAAAACAACAACCTAACGAAATAATGTAAAACTTTAAAAGTACTAAATGAACTATGCATTTCTTGCAAGAAAACTGCAATAGAAGCGATAAAAATAAAACGTCTTAAAACCTATTACCAACAAAGGTAGTTAGCATGCCCTTGAAAACCAGTGGGCTTCACACCTTCAGGGAAGAGAAAGAAACGAAAAAAAAATCATATTTCTCGAGACAATGAATGCGTTCCAGAAGAAAAAGCTGTGGTGGCGCTCGCAAAGGAGGATCTGCTGCTGCTGCTGCTACTAAGATGATGAAAACGCTACTGAGGGCGTAAGAGCAACTCGACGAAGTTCCCCATGTGCTGGAGATGCCAGTATATTACCTTATACAGATGGCGTGGTGTGCAAATTTCAAGATTGGTGTTGAGTAAATCTGGAAGCTGGCGATCAGGTCGCATGACCTCAGTCTCTAACTGGACTTGATTCCGTCGTTGAGGCGTGCGTACACATGTTAGTTTGCACCATTCACGTCCCCATCCTTCGTTGGTGCCGATGGTGGACTTCCCTAAGGAGGAGGCTGGCTCCATCCACATTTCAGCATGCAGGGCAATTCGGAGGCGAGCCTCCAGTTCCTCTATGACCTCATCGATGCCGACGCGCTGGTCGTCGTGTGGGTGTCTTGCGATCCTCGGCGTGCCAGTGTCATCCCTCCCTCCCTCCTCCCCTCTCACTGCTGGCGTAAACGGACTTCCGCGTGAGCTCCTGTTTGCCTCTGGTGGCGATGTCGCGACCTCGCCGCGTTTTCGACGCCGTCATCGACCCTTCTCGCTGCTCTTAGAATTCGCTGGGTTCGCGTGGGTTTTCTTCTTATTGTGCATCCTCCCTCCAACTTGGCTACTACCGCTGAGGATTTTGCAGCCTCACCAGATAGCTACATGTGGACCACTGCGATGAGAACACGTCGATTTGTGTTCTGGCCTGAGCGAACAGGCGCTGCTGGCATGGTACCCAGCGAGCTTGACACATCTCCCACTCTTCCGGCAATACCTGAGCACGTGGCCGACCTCCTGACACGTGAAGCACTATGGCTTTGTGTCCAGCTCCGGTGGGAGGAGCGCCACCGTCACGTTAAGGCCCACAAGTTTGTTCAACTCAAAGAGTTGGTCTGCAATCGGCTGTCCTTTGGCCGAGGTCGTGTCCACGGCCAGGATCCACATCTCCAAACCTGGCTTCTCGCAATTCTTTCCGGACTGTGTCGGCATTACACAGCCACGACAGTCCGCTAAGGAGAAATGGCCTGAGGACTTTCCAGTCGTACTCCCATGCCGGTTGCACTTCGAGCAGTGACTCGTTGTCCAGGCCCTTGACCTAGAAGCCGTACACCACAACATTGTCTAGGTTCGCAGCCGAACTCTGTCGAATCGTCACCTTCATAAGGGATGTAGAATAGATTAGCTGGATATACCAAGGTGACGATGTTCTGCTGAACGATCATTCGTCTGCTCGAGCCCTCAGTCTTCAGTGTGGACGTAGCACGCAGGATCGTCTTCGCAGTGACTGTCGGCCTCTCCGTCGCAGCACATAGTGCCATCCGATTTTTGCGGCTCGGCAGACCCAGTAGTCTGCGCCACTGAAGTGCATTACGATGCTGTAGCCATCTCCTTTTCGTTTCGCTTGCCTCTGATGTTGCCTGTAAAGCCGACAAGACAATGTGTTGAGCAGCTGCGAGAAAAGCAACACGACAACGTTGCTGGCGTGCACACTACACCAGGCACTTCTTCTGCTCTGACTATCCTTCCTGTAGCTCGCACTCCGCGCAACGAGTCCAGGCGGAACAGAAAAAATAAGTAATAAAGCAGATAGTGTTATTGTTCACAACAGGTGGCGTAGTATAACGTAGTGAGACAGTAGCCCTTTAGATCAACATTGCCATCTCAAGATTCTATTGATCTTAAATTACTGATAGTTGCTCATTCAATTAGTGTCTTTATATACGTATATTTGAACACCAGATCACATGAGTATATCTACACTCATGCTCATAAATTAAGGATAATCATGATACATGGTGAACAACACTCTGGTGGGCGGTTTGCGGGTTTAAATCACCCTGGGATATGACCATGCGGTGCAGCTGACCTGCGGTCGTCGTACGGTGGCGCTGGCAGCAGTCCACATACGCAGAGGTGTGATGGTGCATATCAGAGTCGGAGCAGTGAATAAGGGTGCAGACGTTCTGAGGCGTGCCACTGGTGACTGCGTATTGAAAATGTCTCAAAGAACACATACTGATGACGTTATGAAGGGAAGAAAACTAGAGCGACTGGAGGCTGGTCAAACACAGCAGGTCGTAGCACGGCCCGTCTATGTGTCACAACGTGTGATCTCAAGATTATGGCAACGATTCCGGCAGACAGGAAACGTGTCCAGGCGCTAGAGTACGGGATGACCACAGTGTACAGCACCACAAGAAGACCGATATCTCGCCACTGTGCTCGCAGGCGGCCACGGAGTACTGCAGGTAGCCTTACTCGGGACCTTACCGCAGCCACTAGAACAGTTGTCTCCAGACACACAGTCTACAGACGACTGAACAGACATGGTTTATTCTCCGCGAGACCTGCAAGGCGCATTCCACTGACCCCTGGTCACAGGAGAGTCCGTAAAGTCTGGTGTCAAGAACATTGTCATTGGAACAGTGGTCCCAGGTTATGTTCCCGGACGAGTCCAGGTATAGTCTGAACAGTGATTCTCGCCGGGTTATCTGGCCTGAACCAGGAACCAGATACCAACCCCTTAATGTCCTTGAAAGGGAAGTGTATGGACGTCTTGGTTTGATGATGTGGGGTGGGATTATGATTGGTACACGTACAGCCCTGCATGTCTTTGACAGAGGAACTGTAACACGTCAGGTGCATCGGGACGTCATTTTGCACCAATATGTCCGCCTTTGTAGGGGTGCAGTGGATCCCACCTTCCTCCTGATAGATGATAACGCACGGCCCCAACGAGCTGCCATCGTGGAGGAGTACCTCGAAACATAAGATATAAGGCGAATGGAGTCGACGTACCGTTGCACGTCTTCAAACCCCTAGGACTCTTCAGGAGCTCCGACAGCCACTGGTGCAAAAATGGGAGGCTATACCCCAACAGCTGCTCGACCACCTGATCCTGAGTATGCCAACCCGTTGTGCGACCTGTGTACGTGTGCATGGTGATCATATCTCACATTGATGTCGGGGTAAACGCGCGGGGAATAATGGCGTTTTGTAGCACATGTGTTTCAGGACGGTTTTCTCAACTTATCACCAATACCGTGGACTTACAGATCTGTGTCGTGTGTGTTCCCTATGTGCCTATGCTGTTAGCACCAGTTTTGTATAGTGCCACGTTGTGTGGGACCACATTCTGCAATTATCTTTAATTTATGAGCATGAGTGTAGTTAAATAAATCTACGAGTCATACTGAAATCCTCTGTTATTTCAAGACCAATCTTATCTGATGCACTAAGCAATTTCTTAACCAAATTTTGCATAATATTTATCGATTGTTTATTAAGTTATTACAAGGTCTCAACTGGAGACCCGCTGCCAGGGCCGATTCAGATTAGTTACCGTAGTCTTGCAAACAGTCAGTTCCACACGAAAGTGTACGCCATAATGTTAAATTTAACGTCTGCAGCGACATCTCTGATAGTGGTCTCGAATCTGTACGCAATGTGCTCTTGCACAGTGTGTAGAGAAACAATGTTGGAGTTGAATGTTTTGTTTTTTCGGTTGCAGTTTTGGCTCCTTGCATTTACTTACAGCCATTTTAAACGCTGAAGAAATGTGAAATATTTATCAAAAATGTCTTCTGAGGCACGTTAAGAAGCTATTTGGTTCGAACGAGTCAAAGTGGATGCTTCAAGAGGATAACATCGAAGCCGTCTCTGTACAGCGTGGAAGCGATACAGTGGGGCGTCCACGATGGATTGGCCTGCAGTGTCTCCGGATCCAAATCCAATCGAAAATGTTTCGTCGTGTATTAATATGAGCTTAAAGGAAAGCCAATATATACTTTGAAGCAGCTGTCATATAAAATCAGGATGATATAGAGACCATAACTAGAGAACATGCAGAAAATCATGCTAAAAAGGTGCCAAGCTATAATCGATTATGGTGGCGATTGGATTAACTATTAGGTAATTGTGCAATTACTAATAACATGTATTTTCATGCAAACATATATACTACTGGCCATTAAAATTGCTACACCACGAAGATAACCGACAGGAAGAAGATGCTGTGATATGCAAATGATTAGCTTTTCAGAGCATTCACACAAGGTTGGCGCCGGTGGCGACACCTATAACGTGCTGACATGAGGAAAGTTTCCAACCGATTTCTCATACACAAACAGCTGTTGACCGGCGTTGCCTGGTGAAACGTTTGTGATGCCTCGTGTAAGGAGGAGAAATACGTACCATCACGTTTCCCACTTTGATAAAGGTCGGATTGTAGCCTATCGCGATTGCGGTTTATCGTATCGCGACATTGCTGCTCGCTTTGGTCGAGATCCAATGACTGTTAGCAGAATATGGAATCGGTGGGTTCAGGACGGTAATACGGAACGCCGTGCTGGATCCCAACGGCCTCGTATAACAAGCATCTTATCCGCATAGCTGTAACGGATCGTACAGCCACGTCTCGATCCCTGAGTCAACAGATGGGGACGTTTGCAAGACAACTATCTGCACCAGTTCGACGACGTTTGCAGCAGCTCAGAGATCATCGCTGCGGTTACCCTTGACGCTGCATCACAGACAGGAGCGCCTGCGATCGTGTACTCAACGACGAACCTGGGTACATGAATGGCAAAACGTCATTTTTTCGGATGAATCCAGGTTCTGTTTACAGCATCATGATGGTCGCATCCATGTTTGGCGACATCGCGGTGAATGCACATTGGAAGCATGTATTCGTCATCGCCATACTAGCGTATCACCCGGCGTGATGGTATGGGGTGCCATTGGTTACACGTCTCGGTCACCTCTTGTTTGCATTGACGGCACTTTGAACAGTGGACGTTACATTTCAGATGTGTTACGACCCGTGGCTTTACCCTTTATTCGATCCCTGCGAAACCCTACATTTCAGGAGGATAATGTACGACTGCATGTTGCAGGTGCTGTACGGGCCTTTCTGGATACAGAAAATGTTCGACTGCTGCCCTGGCCAGCACATTCTCCAGATCTCTCACCAATTGAAAACATCTGGTCAGAGGTGGCCGAGCAACTGGCTCGTCACAATACGCCAGTCACTACTCTTGATGAACTGTGGTATCGTGTTGAAGGTGCGTGGGCAGCTGTACCTGTACATGCCATCGAAGCTCTGTTTGACTCAATGCCCAGGCGTACCAAGGCCGTTATTACGGCCAGAGGTGGTTGTTCTGGGTAGTGATTTCTCAGGATCTATGCACCCGAATTGCGTGAAAATGTAATCACATGTCAGTTCTAGTATAATATATTTTTCCAATGAAAACCCGTTTATCATCTGCATTTCTTCTTGGTGTAGCAATTTTAATGGCCAGTAGTGTATTTATAGTAGTGTGTTTTATTTCATACAGATAACGTTGTACATTTTCTAGTGGAACTGTCTGTAATCCGTTGCGTAGATATCAAACCACGGCTTCTTGAGCGTGATGCTGTATTAAAGAGGAACTCCGGTACAGAATTTGAAAACTGACAGTGCTACACTGCCACACTAATGAGCATTTTGCAAGGTGTCAGGTGTTGGAAGCCTCATTGAATTCCATGGGTTGTCTGGTGTCTCCGCCAGCAGGGTTGCGCTGGTATCCAAGTGCTCTAAGGCACTTGCTTTCCCACAGTTGAATGTGCTAAGGGAACCAGGAAGTAAAAATCCGTCGTAATAGCGAACTTTTTCATAGTGTTAAGTTATACCCCTACCCTTCCTGTACAATAATATGTGTGGTTTCTGTATGGTGTGTATTGATAGAACATTTTCTAAACACTGACACACCCCGTTTTGTCAGTTCAGATGCGTTTACCCCGCCGGAAGCAGACAAGTTGGTCACGCCGGTGTTAAGCAAGTGTAGGTAACACCTGAACATCATTCCTGCGTTAAAATGATTTGAATGGAACGCTTAATTTCAACAAATAATTTCATTTTATCCGTATATATTGTAAGTAGGGGCAGTGTAATATCGAGAAATACTGACAATTTAGAGGAAATGAGAAAATATGTGGGGGCCATCTTTGACAGGCTTGCTACAGGCCATAACCCCCGTCATTCCCTCTGGGCAAAGGGCCCCGAGTCATTGTGTAAATACCAGAGAGCTAGTATAACTGGTGATGCACATAGACACAACCATCTCCTATCAATGTCAATATGAGATGTTGTAAAACCTATCAACTGAGACTGTGCTATCTATACAAAGGGTTGCGCAAAAAGAAGACACTGATTTGTCTTACGTAGTATCAGTGGTAGGAGTGGAATGGCGGTGTGGGGGACCTGTTGCTTTGTAGGTCAGAGCGTCCAGCTTCAGTAACAATATGGTGCAGTGGACCGTGCATCATTGCGTTTTCGCTTTGAACGTTTCCCCAAAAGTAATGACTCTGCGATCACGGTTCAACGGCTTTTCGGTACACACTTCCGCGCAATGTTTCGATACCTGATCGCAATACAATATTGCGTTGGGTTGCCTCTTTTCGGACAACTGGGCCAGTCATGAAGCACACGCTGCCTGGTCGCCCTCGTATGGTGTGAACTCACGCAAATGTCGACAGAGTGAGAGCATCTTGTCTTCAAAGTCCTCTCCGCTCCACTAGGCGGCGTGCTCAAACTCTGGGCTTGTCTCGTCGCTCGCTGCATCACATCCTGAAGGATGGGTTACATTTTCATCCTACAAAGTTATGATCGTGCAGGAGATTCACGACCGTGATTATGATGAACGGGTACAGTTTTCTGAAACAATGTTTGATGTTCGTGCTGCTGCTGATGTATTGATGATGAGCGATGAAGCACACTTTAGATTAGACGGTTATGTAGCTGTGGTGTCAGCGCCAGACGCCACACTTGCTAGGTGGTAGCCTTTAAATCGGCCGCGGTCCGTTAGAATACGTCGGACCCGCGTGTCGCCACTATCAGTGATTGCAGACCGAGCGCCGCCACACGGCAGGTATAGTTTAGAGAGACTCCCTAGCACTCGCCCCAGTTGTACAACCGACTTTGCTAGCGATGGTTCACTGACAAAATACGCTCTCAATTGCCGAGACGATAGTTAGCATAGCCTTCAGCTACGTCATTTGCTACGACCTAGCAAGGCGCCATTACCGGTTACTGTTGATATTGTGAATAATGTCAAGAGCGATGTTCACCATTTATGGATTAAAGTTAAGTATTCCACCAGCTACGTCCGTTCTTCTAAATTCTAATTTTCTTGTCCTGTTCCAGACCTCACGCCAGCCTGCGTGAGCTAAAACGCGTGCCTTTCGGCCTCCTCTAGTAACCCAGTGTTGGCTCTCCTGCCAACCCACAACAGTAGCAAACAAAACTATCGCTGTCGGACAGCAGATAATCCCCCAATTAGTGCACCAGAAACCACTGTACAGTGCAAGAATGACAAGTCGGTGTGGAGTGTCCAAAGTGGGAATCATTGCTAAAGTACCGTGGTACCAAGTCAAGTTACATTACTTAGCTGAGGAACAGCCCCGGCCCAACTACGTGGAAAGCGGTCGGTTAGCCGCGGACGCTACGTTCGAATTCTCACCTTCATAAAATTAATAATACAGCTATAAATACAATCCTATTTGTTGATTATCTAATAATCTTAGCAGACTCAGGAGATAATTTACACAGAGCAATTTGATACCTGCATGAGGTAGCAAATGATTGTAATATGACAATATCTAAAGATAAATCTAAGATAATGGTATTCCGTGGTAAGGAGCATTTAAGAGCAAAAATCATCATTCCATCACCCAAGCCGAGGCCACACTATGAATTTTGCTAGAATATTAAGTTGTTAATTACTATTCCGTCGTCAAGGCGTCGCTACGTCGCGTATTCAACAACTGCATGACGTAATTCCAGAGATAACGTGCCCGTGAGCAATGTTCAGACTGCATCGTGAGTTTGGTGTAAAGTTATTGCTGTTCACATTTAAATTATCACTAATTCACTTGGCACTTTTATGTTGTCAGAACAATCAGTTAATTTCACGAAAACACTTTAAATGTCCATGAAATGATGTAGTTAACACGGAGAATTAAAGCTGAATTAAGGTTTCTTCTTCTTCGTAATTATTGTCTGTCCCTACTCTGAGCATACACACCGATATGTCATTTAGGGAAGTATGTCCGTTAACGTCAGTAATCCTGACTTGACGATGACTTCCGACAATATGGCGAAATTGCAATCTCTTCGTGATTGCGTTTAGCTGTGGCCTACTCAAGTCTAATAATCGAGTTTATGTCGGCGATCAGTCTCTTTCTGTGTCCTTTGATGTTCGTGACTATTAAGTGCCACGAAGGCTAAGTCCCATCACAAATCAGTAATCACAAGGTTCACTTTTCTGTCACATCCATCAAAATCCTGTTATTTGTCTAACGGTAAAGATTATCCTACTTTAGTCCGACTTCTCACTAATATTTCCAGGCTATATCGTAAAACTTTAACTTCAAGTCAGTTTTAAAACAATCTAGCAGCGCTTAACATGCGTTGTACGACTGCAGAGTACAAGAGAGAAGTGAAGTTAACTTCTGCATTGCCAAGTTGCATTGTAGTCACAGCCAACTTACAGCTCGATGCGGCTACAACTCTCTTCTAGGATAAATGTTATCTTTGGTCGATTTATGGTCTGGGCTTTATCCTTCGTAAATAATAATTTTTGAATTCTTTCTTTGAAGTTTCTGTTTTGTATCACATGGTGTTCTTTCATTCAGTCCTTTCTTTACGATAATCATTAGTATTTATATAAAATCCCTGTTAGTCAAAGTGACAAGAATGTAAATTTTGTTGTCAGTAGCTGCCGTCACTGTCAGGATGACTAATTTTGCTATTTATTTTGCAACAAAAGGGTGGTGGTCATTATGGGTTCTATATTTAGGGTGTTACACCATACGGTAAAGCTACAAAGTTTTGACGAAAATTTATGCCTCGTCTTATCTGCAGGTCATTTTATCCATCGATATGCACTACTGGCCATTAAAATTGCTACACCAAGAAGAAATGCAGATGGTAAACGGGAATTCATTGGTCAAATATATTACACTAGAACTCACATGTGATTACATTTTCACGCAATATGGGAGCATAGATCCTAAGAAATCAGTATCCAGAACAACCACCTCTGGCCGTAATAACGGCCTTGATACGCCTGGGCATTGAGTCAAACAGAGCTTGGATGGCGTGTACAGGTACAGCTGCCCAAGTAGATTCAACACGATACCACAGTTCATCAATAGTAGTGACTGGCGTATTGTGACGAGCCAGATGCTCGGCCACCTTTGACCAGACGTTTTAAATTCGTGAGAGATCTGGAGAATGTCCTGGCCAGGGCAGCAGTCGAACATTTTGTGTATCCAGAAAGGCCCGTACAGCACCTGCAACATGCGGCTGTGCGTTATCCTGCTGAAATGTAGGGTTTCGCAGGAATCGAATGAAGGGTAGAGCCACGGGTCGTAACACATCTGAAATGTAACGTCCACTGTCCAAAGTGCCGTCAATGCGAACAAGAGGTGACCGAGACGTACAACCAATGGCACCCCACACCATCACGCCAGGTCATACGCCAGTATGGCGATGACGAATAGGCGCTACCAATGTGCGTTCACCGCGATGCCGCCAAACACGGATGCGACCATCATGATGCTGTAAGCAGAACCTGGATTCATCCGAAAAAAAAAATGTTTTGCACATTCGTGCACCCACGTTGAGTATACCATTGCAGGCGCTCCTGGTTCAAATGGCTCTGAGCAAAATGGTTCAAATGGCTCTGAGCACTATGGGACTTAACTTCTAAGGTCATCAGTCCCCTAGAACTTAGAACTACTTAAACCTAACTAACCTAAGGACATCACACACATCCATGCCCGAGGCAGGATTCGAACCTGCGACTGTATCGGTCGCGCGGTTCCAGACTGTAGCGCCTAGAACCGCTCGGCCATCCCGGCCGGCGCTCTGAGCACTATGGAACTTAACATCTATGGTCATCAGTCCACTAGAACTTAGAACTACTTGAACCTAACAAACCTAAGGACATCACACAACACCCAGTCATCACGAGGCAGAGAAAATTCCCTGACCCCGCCGGGAATCGAACCCGGGAACCCGGGCGCGGGAACGCTACCGCACGACCATGAGCTGCGGACAGGCGCTGCTGTCTGTGATGCAGCGTCAAGGGTAACCGCAGCCACGCTCTCCGAGCTGATAGTCCATGCTGCTGCAAACGTCGTCGAACTGTTGGTGCAGATGGTTGTTGTCTTGCAAACGTCCCCATCTCTTGACTCAGGGATCGAGACGTGGCCGCACGATCCGTTACAGCCATGCGGATAAGATGCCTGTCATCTCGACTACTAGTAATACGAGGCCGTTGGAATCCAGCACGGCGTTCCGTATTACCCTCCTGAACCCACCGATTCCATATTCTGCTAACAGTCATTGGATCTCAACAAACGCGAGCAGCAATGTCGCGATACGATAAACCGCAATCGCGATAGGCTACAATCCGACCTTTATCAAACTCGGAAACGTGATGGTACGCATTTCTCCTCCTTACACGAGGCATCGCAACAACCTTTCACCAGGCAACGCCGGTCAACTGCTGTTTGTGTATGAGAAATCGGTTGGAAACTTTCCTCATGTCAGCACACTGTAGGTGTCGCCACCGGCGCCAACCTTGTGTGAATGCTCTGAAAAGCTAATCATTTGCGTATCACAGCATCTTCTTCCTGTCGGTTAAATTTCGCGTCTGCAGCACGTCATCTTTGTGGTGTAGCAATTGTAATGGCCAGTGGTGTATACGGAAAACGCGTGCCGACTTTGAGACAGAGAGGAAGGGCGGTAGGGGCTCAGGCGGAAGAGGGAGGAGAAAGAAGGAGAGACAGAAACCTTTTTTGTATTTTTAAAGGAAAATTGCTGTCACGGCAAGTGGTCAAAGACGTAGCACTCGCAGGTGGGGCAGCGAGGCGCCGGTGTTGGTTGGAGGATAGCGAGACGAGTTTTTGAGAGCGGCGAGGTAAGACGGCGCGGCGGTAAGGCACCGAGGCTTCGGTTCGCCTGGGGCGGTCCGCTTCGCCCGGCCGCCACCGCCCCCGCCGCCTCCTCAGAACAGGTGCGGCCGCGCGCCGCCGCCGGCCAAGTAGTACACACTAGACTGCTTCCCTCCTCTGCGTTGCAAATTAATTTTCCACGCCGGTGCATCCATCCAAGTCTCGGCAGCGCCGGCCTCCTCCGATCCGCGGCGGACGCTCCGCGGCGGAAAACGAAGAACGGGTCGGTTGCGGCTGCGGCAGGGAGAAAGATACCGCTCGGGCCCCGGGGCGCCGCGCTGGGGCTCCGTGTGTAGCTCGCAGAACGGCTACAAAAAGCGAAGAAGTTAGCGGCCCGCCTCAGCGAAAGCAGGCTTCCTTCCTCGCATAACAATCGTGGGAGAACGGCGGCACCACACCTGCGCTAGTTGAGGAACCCAACTGCTTCGTATCTCTGCTCCACCCGAAGATATAATCCCTTCCACTCTCGCGTTTACAGACCAAAAGTAGTGTAAACAAGTAGTTTTAAGGAAATCTTACCTGGTACTTTATTCTCTTCCCCGAGCTCTCTTGCAATTAAAATACACTGCCACTTTATACACTACTGGCCATTAAAATTGCTGTACCAAGAAGAAATGCAGATAATAAACGGGTATGCATTGGACAAATATATTATACTAAGACTGACATGTGATTACATTTTCACGCAATTTGGGTGCATAGATTTGAGAAATCAGTACCCAGAACAACCACCTCTGGCCATAATACCGGCGTCGATACGCCTGGGCATTGAGTCAAACAGAGCTTCGATGGCGTGTACAGGTACAGCTGCCCATGCAGCTTTAACACGATACCACAGTTCATCAAGAGTAGTGACTGGCGCATTGTGACGAGCAAGTTGCTCGGCCACCTTTGACCAGACGTTTTCATTTGGTGAGAGATCTGCAGAATGTGCTGGCCAAGGCAGCAGTCGAACATTTTATGTATCTAGAAAGGCCCGTACAGGACCTGCAACATGCGGTCGTGCATCATCCTGCTGAAATGTAGGGTTTCGCAGGTATCGAATGAAAGGTAGTGCCACGTGTCGTAACACATCTGAAATGTAACGTCCACTGTTCAAAGAGCCGTCAATGCGAAGACCGAGACGGTTAACCAGTGGCACCCGATACCATCACGCCGGGTGATACGCCAGTATGGCGATGACGAATACACGCTTCCAATGTGCGCTCACCGCGATGTCGCCAAACACGGATGCGACCATCATCATGCTGTAAACAGAACCTCGATTCATCCGAAAAAATGACGTTATCATTTGCATATCACATCATCTTCTTGCTGTCGGTTAAATTTTGCTTCTATAGTACGTCATCTTCGTGGTGTAGCAATTTTAATGGCCATTAGTGTACGAGAAGCCTCTCTGGGTATCTGCGATTTCTTTATCACTGAATGGTAATAGGGTTACCTTGATCACCACATTTAAAAATTCGCTTTACATACTATTAAGCGGTTCGGGATAGCCCCATCATCTGATCCGTTACGCGAAACATATAATACAGGGCGGACATTAGTAAAACCGATAAAGTGTAGGGGCGGAATCCTGACTGGAAATGAAGGGAAAAAAGTCCAGTGAAGATGTGTCCGGAAATGGACAGTGTGCATGCAGCGACAACAGATCGTCTGGGATCTCAGTGCAGAGCTGCATCGCATCCACAACACAATTATGTTCAAAGGGGCCTCCACGGGAATCAACGCACGCATTCAGACGACGCATCATGGACTGCTGCACATTTTCGCACGTTCCGGCCTCTCTCCGAATAGCGTTACAGGCGTAGTGAACACGCTGTCGAAGAGTCTGTACATCTGGAACCGGTTCAGCATACACAACGCTTTTCAGGCTCTCGCAGAGGTAAAAGTTCAGGAGGTTTAAGTCCGGCGATTTAGCGGGCCATGCTACAGAGCCTCCGCATCCTGTCCAACGTCCGGGAAACATGCTGTTGAGGTGTGAGCGAACCGTAATGAGGAAGTGGGGTGGTGCTCCGTCATGCAGAAACCACTTAACGTGTCTTATTGCCAAAAACACGGTCTTAAGCACCCAGGCAGAGCATTCCGCAGGGCGTCCAGGTGCGTTCCTCCGACGAGGCGTTGTGGAATAATAACCAGTCCAGGTACGTGGTCGCCAAGAAACCCTGCCCACGCAGACTAATTTTGAACCGGTACTGCTGAGACTCCTCAACCGTTCCCTGAGGGTTGTCTGTAGCTCACAGGTGACAATTATGCAGGTTGATGATGCCAGTTCTGGTAAAGGTTGCTTCGTCGATGAAGAGAACTGACGACAGAAATCCCATAATTTTGCAACACCATCGACATGAATCATTCCCACGGAGGGAAATCCTCTGCTGATAATCCTTGCACTCGCTGCACGCGATAGAGATAGTAGCGGTTGTCATGCTGTATATACATAATCGTACTTTGGCTTACGCCATGTTGGCGGGTCACTTGCCTGTAGCTTGTACTAGGGATCATGTAATATTCTGTAGAATTCGGTCCTCCAGATCAGGTGTACGCAGATTCTGTCGCCCTCCTGCGCATTCGGCTGTATGAAAGGACCCATGAGAACACAAACGGCCAAAAAGGGCTTGAAATGTTTGCGTGATGTGTGTGGTTGATGTCTGTGGGGCTAAGTTTACTAGTTTTGGTATAGCCATGCTACCTCTCGACCGTTTCCATCTACTTGGCCGTACTCACACACGATCGCGGCTTGTTCCCGGCATGAATATCGGACCATTATGCTGCTTACAGGTTGCTGCGTCAGTCGCACAGCCTGCAACACACAGGGAACACATAGCTCGTGGTCATAGGAACTTTTATTCGTCAGTGCCACCTACCGTGGAAATGATGCACTTCCTGACACACGTTCATAAGACCTTCTTGTCTCCATTTCCAGTCGGGAATTCGTCACTGGAGTTTGTCTGTTTTTATTAACGTTCAGCCTGTATGTTACTAGATATTTAAGGCATAAAGGGTTTGGAAAAACCACGAGAATGCATGCTGGAACGTAAATGCAGATGTTAGCCAAGCCGCAGGTGGCGCTGTTGAATTTGAGCATGAACCGCAATGCCCTCGATTCTGTACAAGTGCCATTCGTGTTCATAACAAAGTTCTGTGTAGATGTGAGGTTGGGCTGGAATTCAAAAAGCACATCAGTGTTTCCAATGTCCATGACAGGAAAATGTGCTGCCGAAGCTGTAAAACCTGGACTACACAGCAATGGAAGAAAGTCAGGACGAATCTTGCTTCACACGGTTCCCAACTTCTGTCCGAGCCTACGTCCCAAGAGTGCAACATCGCGGGCATTCAGTGATGACCTGTGCAACCATATCAAGGCATTCCAAGAGCTCCATGGTTACTCTGCAAGATCGCACTACTGTCACGGATAATGTCACCATTTTGGCTGATCAGGTCCACTCCATGGTACATAATTTATCCCCATTGGTGATGCTGTGTTCCACACAGCTTTCATCGTCCAGGACTGTCGTGCCACCCCCAGCCAATATTATTGAGCAATATTATTGAGTCTTTGTGGTCTGCTTCGGAAGGGTGCATTATCGCTATTCATGTCCATCAACGTTACCTGAACGTACCACTGTTTTGCAAGAAGAATGTTACACAAAATTCCCTCGAAAATCATTTATTCATTCCGAGATGACTGCGAGCTGTTTTCGAATACTGTTTCGAATACCAACAGTTTTCCTGCACCACATCAGGGACGTTAACGTGTTTTCTTTAGGTGTTTCCAATTCGTGCCCAGCTCCCTGCACGTTACAAGTATACAGTGAAGCTAATAAAGTACCTGTCCAAATCAGTACGAGGTACCGTATTGTCTACTGCTGCGTTCTGTAACATCAGTACCCAAACTAACACAAGCGGTTCGTCATGGCACCACTTTGTGCCACCACAAATTTTGTCTGCCTGTTTCGTGTAGCATGATAACAACAAATGATGAACCAAAAATTGAAAAAACGGAGCTAGAAGAACCATAATATTGTAAAAGAGGAAACAATGTAACGAGTATCAGAAGCAATATCTGCTCGTCAGTTCAGGCGTTGATGATGTTACAGGGTGGATTAGGAGTAGATAGGACACATCGTGTTGATTGTGACTGGTACGTTTGTCAGCTATTCTGTGTTATGAATGTATGTCTTCAAATTCCTTGTATTATGTTGTATGTCTGGCATCTCAGATCTTATGATGAAGTTAATCGGAAGCGTGTTATGAGATGTAAAATAAAAAATAAAATTGGTGTCCAAGACAAGTGTACTGCCTTGCAATGGGAAACACTGAGCAGTCGAAGTCATGGGAAGCCATTAGACAAGAGTCAGTCGTCGGTTGCTGAGGTGAATAAGATCCTATCCTTCCTTACAAATGGTTCCCTAACGGCCCACATTCAGTTCAGTGGATGTCTTACTCGGCCATATGGCTCTGCTGATGTGACGTTCGTTCGTCAAACGCTTGTGGTTGTCCTGTGCGGCTGTTTATGTGAGTGGAAACGTTGTCTTTGTGATATTGAAGGTACACAACAAATAATGCTGACCGCGAGAAGCCTATTTCTTGGTAATGTCCGATATGCAGTTACCTACGGAATGTCTGAAACTATTTTACACTTTAATCTGTGATTTCAAATGGGGCTATGATCCCGGTTTTCAATGACATAAAATATTCCGCTTTGTATGAAATCTAATCCATAAGTGAATAAACGCAATGTGACTTACTTTGCTCAGTTTCGTTGTGGCAAGGATCTTTTTCATAGTGCACCGGAATAATTAAAGCAAAACCAAGACAAACCCGAAATCATAATCCTTACAACAGAAGCCACATAATCTGATTTTGTCCGTTATAAATGGTTTTCTTGAAAGCCAGAGACTGTAAAAACAATGGGTTTGTTTATAAATAACTTTCTGCTAACAGTCGTGATTTTCTTTTATTTATGTTTCACACGACGCGTTTCCGATTTGTGTGGTTCTGCTTTGTTTTCTTGACTTTACTGCAGTATATAAAAAACGCGGAATTTTTAGTTATTTATCGATTTTTATTTGTAGTTAGTGGCGAAATTTCGAAGATCTTGTACCGACAGTTTCCTTAAGGTTCATTTGTGCAGAGTCTCACACATGTTAAACATCACTCACAACTTTCAGTGCACAGCACACATCGAGAATATCTTACATAAACAGTCAGTTACAAAGATACTCGTATTTTTAGCTGCAGTTGATAATGTTACAGGTCCTCCACGGATATACTTTTGCACAGAAGGTCCATATTGTTAAGATAAATACCTTCTGTACAAAAGCATATCTGTGGAGGACGTATAACATTATCTCTATCAACTACAGTAAAAAACATCTTTCTGACTATTTGTTTAAGTAAGTTATTCTCGATGTATGCCGTGCACTGATAGTCCAGTGAAACTGTCAGAAAAAAAGCCTGTACCTTGCAAAAGGTGGGGTAGAAGATTTTATTTTTTTAACTCGTTCATATTGTTGGAAAGGTTAGAAAACCAAGTTTTTCCAACAAAATTTCTCTTGGGAAAACTTTCTGAGGCAAAAAATTCGAAAATTTCGGACCTTTTTCAGTTTTTTCAAAATATATCAGTTTCATTTGATCCTATTGCTTTGACGTCTATTTTCTTTTTTAAAGAGCACAAAATTCTCTACAAATTTGATTCTTACCATTTTTTTCTACTCCCAGTATCTAAGCCACAGCTGCAAAATACTAACACGAGTTCTTTACAGACGAATGGAAAAACTAGTAGAAGCCGACCTCGGGGAAGATCAGTTTGGATTCCGTAGAAATACTAGAACACGTGAGGCGATACTGACCTTACGACTTATCTTAGAAGAAAGATTAAGGAAAGGCAAACCTACGTTTCTAGCATTTGTAGACTTAGAGAAAGCTTTTGACAATGTTGACTGGAATACTCTCTATCAAATTCTAAATGTGGCAGGGGTAAAATACAGGGAGCGAAAGGCTATTTACAATTTGTACATAAACCAGATGGCAGTTATAAGAGTCGAGGGACATGAAAGGGAAGCAGTGGTTGGGAAGGGAGTAAGACAGGGTTGTAGCCTCTCCCCGATGTTATTCAATCTGTATATTGAGCAAGCAGTAAAGGAAACAAAAGAAAAATTCGGAGTAGGTATTAAAATCCATGGGGAACAAATAAAAACTTTGAGGTTCACCGATGACATTGTAATTCTGTCAGAGACAGCAAAGGACTTGGAAGAGCAGTTGAACGGAATGGACGGTGTCTTGAAGGGAGGATATAAGATGAACATCAACAAAAGCAAATCGAGGATAATGGAATGTAGTCGAATTGTCGGGTGATGTTGAGGGTATTAGATTAGGAAATGAGACACTTAAAGTAGTAAAGGAGTTTTGCTATTTGGGGAGCAAAATAACTGATGATGGTCGAAGTAGAGAGGATATAAAACGTAGACTGGCAATGGCAAGGAAAGCGTTTCTGAAGAATAGAGATTTGTTAACATCGAGTATAGATTTAAGTGTCAGGAAGTCATTTCTGAAAGTATTTGTATGGAGTGTAGCCATGTATGGAAGTGTAACATGGACAGTAAATAGTTTGGACAAGAAGAGAATAGAAGCTTTCGAAATGTGGTGCTACAGAAGAATGCTGAAGATTAGATGGGTAGATCACATAACTAATGAGGAAGTATTGAATAGGATTGGGGAGAAGAGATGTTTGTGGCACAACTTGACCAGAAGAAGGGATCGGTTGGTAGGACATGTTCTGAGGCATCAAGGGATCACCAATTTACACTCCTGGAAATGGAAAAAAGAACACATTGACACCGGTGTGTCAGACCCACCATACTTGCTCCGGACACTGCGAGAGGGCTGTACAAGCAATGATCACACGCACGGCACAGCGGACACACCAGGAACCGCGGTGTTGGCCGTCGAATGGCGCTAGCTGCGCAGCATTTGTGCACCGGCGCCGTCAGTGTCAGCCAGTTTGCCGTGGCATACGGAGCTCCATCGCAGTCTTTAACACTGGTAGCATGCCGCGACAGCGTGGACGTGAACCGTATGTGCAGTTGACGGACTTTGAGCGAGGGCGTATAGTGGGCATGCGGGAGGCCGGGTGGACGTACCGCCGAATTGCTCAACACGTGGGGCGTGAGGTCTCCACAGTACATCGATGTTGTCGCCAGTGGTCGGCGGAAGGTGCACGTGCCCATCGACCTGGGACCGGACCGCAGCGACGCACGGATGCACGCCAAGACCGTAGGATCCTACGCAGTGCCGTAGGGGACCGCACCGCCACTTCCCAGCAAATTAGGGACACTGTTGCTCCTGGGGTATCGGCGAGGACCATTCGCAACCGTCTCCATGAAGCTGGGCTACGGTCCCGCACACCGTTAGGCCGTCTTCCGCTCACGCCCCAACATCGTGCAGCCCGCCTCCAGTGGTGTCGCGACAGGCGTGAATGGAGGGACGAATGGAGACGTGTCATCTTCAGCGATGAGAGTCGCTTCTGCCTTGGTGCCAATGATGGTCGTATGCGTGTTTGGCGCCGTGCAGGTGAGCGCCACAATCAGGACTGCATACGACCGAGGCACACAGGGCCAACACCAGGCATCATGGTGTGGGGAGCGATCTCCTACACTGGCCGTACACCACTGGTGATCGTCGAGGGGACACTGAATAGTGCACGGTACATCCAAACCGTCATCGAACCCATCGTTCTACCATTCCTAGACCGGCAAGGGAACTTGGTGTTCCAACAGGACAATGCACGTCCGCATGTATCCAGTGCCACCCAACGTGCTCTAGAAGGTGTAAGTCAACTACCCTGGCCAGCAAGATCTCCGGATCTGTCCCCCATTGAGCATGTTTGGGACTGGATGAAGCGTCGTCTCACGCGGTCTGCACGTCCAGCACGAACGCTGGTCCAACTGAGGCGCCAGGTGGAAATGGCATGGCAAGCCGTTCCACAGGACTACATCCAGCATCTCTACGATCGTCTCCATTGGAGAATAGCAGCCTGCATTGCTGCGAAAGGTGGATATACACTGTACTAGTGCCGACATTGTGCATGCTCTGTTGCCTGTGTCTATGTGCCTGTGGTTCTGTCAGTGTGATCATGTGATGTATCTGACCCCAGGAATGTGTCAATAAAGTTTCCCCTTCCTGGGACAATGAATTCACGGTGTTCTTATTTCAGTTTCCAGGAGTGTAGTATTGGAGGGCAGCGTGGAGGGTAAAAATCGTAGGGGGAGACCAAGAGATGAATACACTAAGCAGATTCAGAAGGATGTAAGTTGCAGTAGGTACTGGGAGATGAAGAAGCTTGCCCAGGATAGAGTAGCATGGAGAGCTGCATCAAACCAGTCTCAGGACTGAAGACCACAACAATAACAATCTAAGGCGCTATGGCGCGTCAAAAAATACCAGTTTTTCAAATTTCGAGCAAAGTGGCAAATTACCTAATTTTTGAACACTGTTATTTCAGTTTCTATTTGTGTAGTACAAGCATATTACTCATCATGTTAACAAAAGATGAACGTGGGACATTGAATGACTTGTCTTCTTGTGGTGAGTCAGAACTGTCAGTTGGCCAGGATACCAGTGTTCTCAGGAAACAAATCATAAAAAAATTGGTAACTGCCCTGAAAACGATTGAAAGTAAGGGACCCACAGCAAAATTATGGGTTCAGTACTACAAGATGGTCACTCTCATGAAACAATTTATTGAAGCGGATCGATCAGGCAATTGGAAACTTCATCTTGAAAGCGTGCGAAAAATGCTTCCCTACTTCCATTCAGCTGGACATTTTATGTACGCTAAAAGTGGCCACCTCTACTTACAGGATATGATGAGACTCGAGGAAAAAATGGATTTATCAGAATATGAGAAGTTCACAACTAAAGGACATTTTACAATCCGGCGATCAGAAATGTATTGGTCAGGGGTTCCTTCTGACATGACTATAAAACAAACATTGATGAGAACCATGAAGAGTTCTGGAGGACTTACTTCTGGCCGAGGAATTACGGATAGTGTATCAAGCAGATGGACATTGGGTATGATTCACATGCAGAACATTTGTGAAGAAATTTAGTCGTATTGCGAAGTGAGCGCAGTAACATCAGAACAGCATGTAGATGCAAGAAGTTGTCGCATCGAACGAGATGGCATAGACTTGCGTAAGCTGCGTGATTGGTTTTTAGTGCACCCTCCCTTCCCTGAAAGTGATTTTATAATGTCTATTAGCAGTGGTGTTGTCGGAACGGAGGATGTTAATTGTCATATGTGTCACGAAGAGGGGGGAAAAGGCATGAAAAGAATAGTTGATGACAATTTCCACGATGTAAAGTTCCGTAGAAAAGATAAAGTTGTGACTCTCCTGTTTGCGTTCATTCTGTAAAAGCTGGGAGCACTAAAATTACTCCTGTTGATCTTTTAACTCTTTTTCAAAGGATTTGTTTAATGAAACAAAGTGAAGAAGAGTTAATAGCCTTTCTGAAATATGAACTTTCTCCTTACACAATTTCCCCACTCTCAGAAAAAGGAATGCGAAAAGGAACAAAATCTTCATTCTACAATGCCTTCGTTCCAGGGGAAGATGTGAAGTCAGGTGGACCGAGTAAACTTTTTGTCATTGATGGAGGGTACCTTATCTACAAAGTGACTTGAAATGTTTGCTTCAAGTCAATAGCCCAAAGCTATGTTTCTTAACGGCAATGCGAAAAGGAACAAAATCTTCATTCTACAATGCCTTCGTTCCAGGGGAAGATGTGAAGTCAGGTGGACCGAGTAAACTTTTTGTCATTGATGGAGGGTACCTTATCTACAAAGTGACTTGAAATGTTTGCTTCAAGTCAATAGCCCAAAGCTATGTTTCTTAACGGCAACGTCATTTTGGATCTCAATTTGCTATTGTATTTGATGGGTATCCATGTGAGGGAGACCAATGTAGCACAAAGAGTGCTGAGAGAATTCGTAGGTCCAAAAAGCATTCTTCGGTTGACGTTGTGGTTGAATCAGAGATGGTGAACCAAGTCCCTCAGGACAAGTTCTTGTACAACGAACGATACAAGATGCGTTTGATCACACTTCTTAAAACGGAATTTCTGGAGTGTAGCATTGAAGTGCACCAGGCACAAGAATATGCTGACGTTATGATTATGACATCTGCCATTTCAAGAACCAAAGATTTTGGAAGTGTTGTAATTGTAGGAGAAGATGTTGACCTGCTTGTGCTCATGGCCGGTTTGGGGCAAGGCATTGAAAACTTATTTTTCTTAAAGCCAGGAAGAGGAAATGCAGAAGACAAGTGGTTTTCCACTGCATCTTTGACAGTGAATATATTCTGTTCACTCACGTCTTTAGCGGATGTGATACAACATCCGCTTTTTTTGGTCAAGGAAAAATTAAGTGCTGCAATATTGTTGCGAAAAATGAACACCTAACCTCAGCGCTTTGCACATTCAATAAACCACATGCTACCCGTGAAGAAATAATAACAGCAGGAGAACAGGTTACTATCGCATTGTATAGTGGAGGTATCAGCAGTTCCCACACACTAGACCATTTGCGGTACCAGCTATTCGCCAAGTCTGCCACAAAAAGCAAACTAAATCTTGCACAGTTGCCACCTACACAAGATGCTGCACATCATCATTCGTTGCGGACTTACCAAGTCCAAAGTTGGATGGGAAACTGGAAACCTCCTGAGAAATGGGGCTGGAATCACAGTGACCACGGTCCAATACTCGTTATAATGAGCCAAGATCCAGCACCTGAAGCACTTCTTCACATTGTTTCATGCTCATGCAAGCTGAACTGTGGCGGAGCGTGCTCCTGCAGAAATGTGGGTTTGAAATGTTCTTCAATTTGCAAGGAATGTATTGGGGTCAACTGTGAAAACGTGCCAAAATTTTTATGTGAAGACAGTGAAGAAGATGTTATGGAGGATGCTGAGGAAACCGCTGACTAAATCGACGAACTTTCTGAGGCTGATTCGCTGTTTAAAGAAAAGGTCAATCTGAGATCAACTCTACGTACAGATCCTGAATCCGTAACTCAAGGTATTTCTGGTGACACTGAGGAATCTGGCCCATCAAAACGTTGGAAGTTAAACTCATATCTGTCTCAAGTGCGCTAATGTGCGGTATTACAAGTATTACACACCCAGAACTGTCAAGATTTTTAGTAACTGACAATGCATTTTAATTGTAATAAAGCTACTTATTTTATTTTTAATGTCAACTGTGTGGCTTTTATACACAAGAATAATTACCTACCTAATAAGGTTGCCTATTGCAGTTAATAATAGTTCAGTTTCCTGAGACACTTTATTTTGTGTGCGTGTGTGTGTGTGTGTGTGTGTGTGTGTGTGTGTGTCTCTATGTCTCTTAATGATGTATTCTTATATTTATAGTTTTACAAATACCATGGCTGAGGTGGCCCATAGTGAACTTCAGGTAGTGATGTAAGAATCACAATAGTTAGGTGCCCAGCAATCCTCATGTTGCATACAGAGAAATTGAATACCTGAAAGTGAGGTGGTAAATTCCAAAATATAACATGATGTATATTGTATTTATACTACACAAACAGAAACTGAAAAAACAGTGTTCAAAAATAAGGTATCCTGCCACTATGCTCAAAATCTGAAAAATTGGTATTTTTTGAGGCGCTGTAGCGCCTTAGATATTGGGAGTAGAAAAAAATGGCACGAATCAAATTTGTAGAGAATTTTGTATTCTTTAAAAAAGAAAGTAGACGTTAAAGCGATAGGAGCAAAAAAACTGAGATATTTTGAAAAAATTGAAAGGCCGAAATTTTCGAAGTTTTCTGGCTGCAGAAATTTTTCCCAAGCGAAATTTTGTTGGCAAAACTTGGTTTTCTAATCTTTCCCACCATATGAACGAGTTGAAAAAATAAACTCTTCTACCCCACCTTTGGCAAGGTATATCTACTATTTGACTGGACTATGAAAGTTGTGAGCGATGTTTAACATGTGTGAGACTGCACAAATGGACCATAAGAAAACAAGGTCTTCCAAATTTCGCCACGAACTACATATAAAAACCGATACCTAAGTAAAAATTTCCAGTTTTTTTATATATTGCAGTAAAGTCAACAAAACAAAGCAGAATCTCACATACCAAAAACATTATAAAACATGGCGTGCTACAAAGAAATACACACCTGAAAATGGGAATCATTTCCTGAAAAGCGTCATGTAAAACATAAACAAAAGATAATCGTTAAGATGTCATATAGCTACTAGCTGCCTGTATCCCCTACATGTGTAATTTGTGCAATGCAAATGTGTTTGCACTCTGTATCCTACAACGACTAGTAAACTGCAGTGCTTGGAGCTAGTGAGATAGCAGAATATCAAAGTCTCCCTAGCTGTAACCACGTGCCAGTTCTACTGCAGAATGAACTTAACTGGCAAGCTCTAAGTTTCATTTAAAAACAGGTAAGTTCTATAACTGCGGAAAGGCAGTTTATTCTTTTTTTAATGATTCTGGCGCCATTTTATGGTAATAATTTTTATTTTGTTGTCATACGACCCAGATTTCGGCCTTAGGCCATTGTCAAGTACAAAAACTGGAATAAACAATAGAAGTACGAAATACAAAAACAAGAAACAAGGCAATCATGAAAAATAGTGTATAAATAGCATGATTATTTGCTTGATTTATATGTCAAAAGATATCAGACTGGTACGAAATACAAGTCCTTGTAGAAAAATCATAACTGGTCATATCTCTAAAACGCCTAAATATGTAGCAACTTCAGGAGCCTATAGCACAGTTGTTATATGACACTGCTAACCAATAAACGTGTATGCGCCACACTATTACGTCTGAACAACAGCTGACATGGTCATAGCTGAAACGATCTTACAGAGATCGGCTGAGAGGATTCACAGTCTGCACAATGCAGTCTGTGATGTTTTAGGAATCAAGGTAGCTGAACTGATTATTTTGCACAATAATTACATTATCTTTGCATATATTGGTACATAAGAGTGTTTACAGCACATGACGTGGAGGTCCACAGTTAAAATTCACATGTAAACATCGTGAAGTGTATTGTCATGATATATTAGAACATGAGATATAATTCACACTGGATACGAGCGGTAGGGATGTGGGTAGCAAGAGAACAAGAGAGGGGGGGGGGGGCGGATTAAAGGGGGATGGGGTAGTCTAAAGAAGTGAGTGACCAAAGGCGGGGGGCGGGGGGGACCAAAGTTCATATGGTTTTTGGACTTAGATACGTACTATCTGACAAATATAAATAAAACTTCTGTAGGAGTCATGTTATTGAAGTACCAATAAAATACGTGTAACCCCATCTATAACATGCATAGTAAAACTGTTTGAGCATGTGCTTCATTAACATGTACACCACAATTTGCATGCTGATTACGAACATGGCAGAGTTCCACAAGAAAGTAAATATACAATATAAAGTATTTTCTCAAGTGTAAATATTGTAGAACAAAAGCAAACTGGTACTTTTCATTTATTATAATGTTGTTCTACCAAGAACCGACGGAAGATTCTGTTAACATGTAAAACAATAGTTGTTCAGTTTTCTAACTCGTTAGAATGGTGACATATGAGACATGCTATATGATGAAGTAATATTAGATGGTTTCCGTGGATGTTGTATTGTATTTATAAAATCAAATCTTATATGTTATAATAATTCAGAGATTAGTGATTGGAGTGGGGGGGGGGGGGGGGGACGGTGGAACGAGGATGGATTGGAATGATATAGAGGTGGCAGATGGAAAAGGAGATAGACAGTATGAGGAGGCAGATAATGGGAGGGGGGAGAGCAGGGAGTATACAAATATTTATAAAATATTTGAAATTCATTTACATATTCCAAACACTTTAAGTGACAATTATAAATATGTGGGGTAAAGCACTTTAAGTGACAATTATAAGTATGTGGGGTAGTCGAGCGTTTATAAAGGTATTGGAGAAAATAGTCACTTTGAGAAGAAACATTTAGGTAACCATCAGAAATATCTGCACTTATGTCTGAATCTATACTAAACTAAACTCCGCCCAAACAGACCATGAAGGTCCAACGGTACCCACCGGCCGCCATGTCATCCTCAGCCCACAGGCGTCACAGGATGCGGATATGGAGGGGCATCTACATCATAATCCGCAAGCCACCTAATGGTGTGTGTCGGAGGGTACTTTCGGTTCCACTATCTGATCCCTCCAACCCTTTTCCAATCGTAAATGGTGCGTGGGAAGAATGATTGTCGGTAAGCCTCTATGTTGGCTCTGATTTCTCGAATTTTCTCCTCATGGTCAATACGCGAGATTTCAATAGTAACTCTCTCCGTGATGCACAACGACTCTCTTGTAACGTCTGCCCATGGAGTTTGTTTAGCATCTCCGTAATGCTCTCTCGCCAGCTAAACCACCCCGTGACGAAACGCGCCGCTCTTCGTTGGATCTTCTCTATCTCGTTTATCAGTCCTATCTGATAGGGACCCCAGATAAATGAACAATACTCAAGAATCGGGCGAACAAGCGCCTTACATGCCACTGCTTTCGTGGATGAGCTACATCTCCTTAAGATTCTTCCGATGAATCTGAGTCTGATGTCTGGTTTTCCCACTATCTGCTTTATATGGTCATTCCACTTAAGGTCGCTCTGGATAGTTACGCCTCGATATTTTACGGCAGACGCTATCTCCAGCTGTTTGTCATCAACAGTGTGGCTGTACAGTAGTGAATTTCTTTTCCTATGTATGCGCAATATGTTACATTTATTTACGTTCAGGATCAACTGCCAGAGCCTGCACCAATCATCAATTCACTGCAAATTCTTACTATCATCTGGCGTTGGTACTTTAGTATAGACAACTGCATCATCTGCGAATAGCCTTAAAGAGCATCCAAGGCTTTCTACTGGAACATTTATATGTACTGTAAACAGCAACGGTCCTATCACACATCCCTGTGGCACTCCGGATATTACCTTTACATCTGTCGATTTCAATCCGTTAAGAGCGACATGTTCAGTTCTATCTGCAAGAAAGTCTTGAATCCAGTCACAAATCTGCTCCGATACTCAATATGCTCGCCTTTTTTTTCTTTTTTTTTACGAAAGAGCAATGCAGACGGTGTCAAATTGTCAAATGCATTACTGAAATCAAGGAACATAGCATCAACCTGATCTACATCTGCATCTACATTTATACTCCACAAGCCACCCAACGGTGTGTGGCGGAGGGCACTTTACGTGCCACTGTCATTACCTCCCTTTCCTGTTCCACTCGCGTATGGTTCGCGGGAAGAACGACTGGCGGAAAATCTCTCTAATTTTACATTCGTGATCTCCTCGGGAGGTATAAGTTTGGGGAAGTAATACATTCGATACCTCATCCAGAAACGCACCCTCTCGAAACCTGGACAGCAAGCTACACCGCGATGCAGAGCGCCTCTCTTGAAGAGTCTGCCACTTGAGTTTGCTAAACATCTCCGTAACGCTATCACGCTTACCAAATAACCCTGTGACGTAACGCGCCGCTCCTCTTTGGATCTTCTCTATCTCCTCTGTCAACCCGACCTGGTACGGATCCCACACTGATGAGCAATACTCAAGTATAAGCCGAACGAGTGTTTTGTAAGACACCTCCTTTGTTGATAGACTACATTTTCTAAGGACTCTCCCAACGAATATCAACCTGGCATCCGCCTTACCAACAATTAATTTTATATGATCATTTCACTTCAAATCGTTCCGCACGCATACTTCCAGATATTTTACAGAAGTAACTGCTACCAGTGTTTGTTCCGCTGTCAGATAATCATACAATAAATGATCCTTCTTTCCGTGTATTCGCAATAAATTATATTTGTCTATGTTAAGGGTCAGATGCCACTCCCTGCACCAAGTGCCTATCCGCTGCATTTCGCTGCAATTTTCTAATGCTGCAACTTCTCTATATACTACAGCATCATCTCATGGAGGAACAGAGCGAGCAGAGTTTCGCAGGATCTCTGTTTTGCGGAATTCATGTTGATTTTTATAGAGGATATGTTCATTTTCCAAAAAGTCATAATTCTTGAGCATAAAACATAATTCTACAACAGATTGACGTCAACAATATAGGCCTATAATTGTGTGGATCTGTCTTATGCAATTTCTTAAAAACGGGTATGACCCGACTTTTTTCCTGTCGTTAGGTACCTTTCGTTGCTCAGGCGATCTACGACAAAATTACCGCTACAAGGGGAGCAAGTTCTTCCGTATAATATTTATAGAATCTTTATCGAATAACACGAAGATTGAACGGAGGGCTAGTGTTACGATCTTCCTCGGAGAAACAACTTCGGAAGACCGAATTCAGTATTTCGGTCTTCTCTCTATTATCTTCCGTTTCGGTGCCGGTGTGATCGCTGAGAGAACGAATAGATGATTTTGACGCACTTACTGATTTTTTTACTCAGGTCGGTTGACAACGTCTCACTTTCAAAATCATTGAACGCTTCTCTGATTGCTCTCCTTACGCTCATTTTGGCCTCGTTCAGCTTTTGTTTGTCAGTTAGGTTTTTACTTTTCTTGAAATGTGGTCAGCACACCGCTCTCCCGGCCGTGTGTCAGTTTACAAGACCAGAGTCGCTACTTCTCGCTCAAGTACTCCTCAGTTCTTTTCACAAGGGCTGAATGCACCCCGCCTGCCAACAGTGCTCGGCAGATCGGATGGTCGCTCATCCAAGTGCTAGCCCAGCCCGACAGACCTTAACTTCGGTGATCTGATAGGAACCGGTGTTACAACTGCGGCAAGGCCGTTGGCCCTATGTCTAAATCTGCAACTATTAAACACATTAGGTAATAAACCACATGTAGGATATAAAACATATTAGGTAATCAGCCGCTGATGTAAACTGATGTAATCAAGTGTTGTGACAGAGGGTTCTGGCAAGATAACTAATGCTACTAAGAATAAAAGAAAGCAACTTAACATTTGGTATAATACTAAGTATATCCACATTTGTAATGCTAATATGTCTTCCCATAAAAAAATTTTAAATAATGAAGATTAATGTAAAACAGCTGTTGTTCAGTTACTCTAAAAACAATATATAGAAAGTTCAGTGGCTGAAACAGTAAGGTATTCTTTAAACTAGTAATATATTAAATAACCTGTGTAGCTGAATAATTATAGATTAATTCGTATGGCTGTTACAACAATCTATAAAAACAGAGCTAAAGTATGTACAAAAACTTAAATTTTCTTTTATTTCAAAAAATATTTTTAAACTTGAGCTGGGGACGGGGTTGATGTGGATAGGAATTTACAGAAACAAATAAAGGAGTAACAAATGGAGGGGAATTTTACCATTGTCTTAACCAGCATGCAAATTGTGGTGTCATGTTAACGAAGCACGTGCTCCAACAGTTGTACAATGCAAGTCACAGATAGAGGTACACGTATTTTATTAGTACTTCAATAACACGGCTTCTATAGAAGTTTTATTTATATTTGTCAGATAGTATGGCTCTGACATGTGAGTCCAAAAACCTTACGAATTGAAGGTCCGCACCCTTCCCCCCCCCCCATCCCCCCCCTCTTTGGGCACTAACTTCTTCAGACTACCCCGTCATCTACGAATCCTCCCCCCCCCTCTCTTTCCACCCACACCACTACCACCCATATCCATTTTGAATAATATTTTATGTTCTGTTGGCTCCACAGTTCCTCCCCCCTCCCCACCATTTCGTCACCATTGTGTTGTGGTTTTCTTGATTGATTGTGCCAATGAGAGAGACTTTCAGGAGCATTTCCGAACTGCTGTTTGAATTTGTAACGATACACATTACTACTCGCCTATATAGTGCACCATGCTTTGCATAATTAACTATATTACAAGGTAGAGATGGCTTGTTTTTACAAATATGTTATAATAAGACACTTCGCGATGTTTACATGTGAACTTTGCCAGGGGACCTCCACGTCATATACTGTAAACACTGTTATGTATCTATGTAGGCAAAGATAATGTAATTATTGTACAAAATAATCAGTTCAGCTACCTTGTTTCTTAACCCATCACAGATTGCGTTGTGCAGACTGCGATGCCTCTCAGGCAGATCATTTCATTTATGTCCACGTCAGCTGTTGTTCGTACATATTAGTTTGGCGCATACCTGTTTATTGATTAGCAGTTTCATATAAGAACGGTGCTATAAGATCCAGAAATTGCAGCATATTTAGGCGATTTGGAGAAGACACTATTAACAGTGTTTCCTTGTTCTTTTGTTGTTTACATGACGACAATTATTGCTTTTATATATACAATTACCGATTTCAGCTGCGGTATGCAGTCATCTTCAGATAAACCTGACAGTATAAGAAGCTTGGCAACGCAGAAGCACCCACATTGTCATACTGAAAGCCCACAGTACGCCATTACGTACAACCAAACAGCAGTACTTTCTTCTTGCCAACGCTACCCTCAGTCCCCAAGATTTTTCACTGCCGGTGTATTCAAAATGTTCTGGACTTACTCTATACCATTGGCTGCTTGTAACTAGTCTCCGTCCACTATCACAGTTGGTGAAACAAATATGAAGTGCCTGGTGCCAAAGATAAATATTGTGTACATAGAAAAAAATACGAGTTTTGGGTTGCTTGGGCAGACCATTTGATCCGTTAACAAATGTTAAATGCTAAATTCAACATGCTGTCTATAACCAATTGTAAAAACCACTCATTTTGAGTAGGTAAGGATCTGAGTGTCACAAGGGGTCATCTCACATCTAAAGATGGTTTGATTGTTAATGCCACTGCTGCCAGCAGAATGATGCTATAAGCTACTTATTTCCAATTCTGCGATACTCACAGAAGCCGTCCTCGGAGAAGATCAGTTTTAGTTCCAGTGCAATGTAGGAACACCCGAGACAGTGCTGACCTACGATTTAAAATATATGTGGAGGAAAGGTGAAACCTATGCTGATAGTGTTTTTAGATTTAGAGAAAGCTTTTGACAGTTTGACTGGAATCACACTGTAAAATACTGCAGTTAGAGGGGATAAATTGCAGGTAGTAAAAGGTTATCTACAACTTCTGCAGAAACCAGACTCCAGATATCAGAAATGAAGGATTGGATCTCATAGTTGAAAAGGGAGTGAGACAGGTTTGTAGCCTATTCCCGATGTTATTCAATCTGCACATTGAGCAAGCTGTGAAACAAACCAAGGAGAAAATGGGAAAGAGAATTAAAGATCACGAGAAGAAGTAAATATTTTCTGGTTTGCTGATGACATTGTTCTTTTGTGTGAGACGGGAATGACACTGAAGAACACCTCAACGGCATAGACTGCGTCTATTATATAAGATGAATAAGATTATATACGATTATAAGATGAAAATCGTCAAAAGTAAAACGAAGGTAATGCAAGGTCGTCGAATTATATCAGGCAGTGCTAAGAGAGTTAGACTCGCAAATGGGAAACTAAAATGAGTAGATAAATTTTGCTGTTTGGGCAGCAAAATGACCGATGAGGCCGAAGTAGAAGCAGAAAGGATATAAAATTGCGACTCGCAATAGCAAGAAGAGTATATATGAAAAAGAGGAGTTTGTTAACATCTAACACTGATTTAAAGGTTAGAAAGTCATTTCTGAAGGTATTTGTGTGGAGTGTAGACTTGAAACAACATGAATAAAAACGGTATTGGTTGACTGGAGACATGGAATAGTCAGTTAGGCAACGGAGGGGAGTGAGTGTGTGTGTGTGTGTGCGAGCTTAGGGAGGCTAGGTGTTCGGGATGGGGAGGGGGGGGGGGAATTCTAAAGGAAGACGAATAGATCAGTGCTTGAATACAGCAAGTAGATTCAAATTGATGTATGTTGCTAGTTACGCAGATATAAAGAAACCTGCAGACGATAAACTTGTATGGAGAGCTGCAACAAACCAGTCTTCAGACGGAAAACCACAACAACAATATCGAAATGTGCACTAAACTTTATACTTTCTTCAGTTAGACATTATTTTGGAGCTTTCTACGCTGCGGGGCGTCAAGGTAGGAAACACTATGAACGTGAAATACAACAAAGGTCAAATTGGCGTGAAGCGTACAGTATGCTTGAACACGCATAGAATTAGCATTTGAGGGCAGCTGAAGAAAGTACGCACAAGTAACATGCTCTACATTCTGTATATAACAGAAGATTACGGGTTTGTTATTCACAAATAACATCTGGACATTTTTTCTTTGTGATATAGTCATGTTTTGCCTCGTGTAAAAATGGGGAACGTCTGTAAACTTGTGTCGGAATTCGACAGCGTCAAACCAGTTGCCTATCAATTCTGAGGTTTACCGAATTGCTGTCATACTTGGTTTACAGAGTCTGGTTTCCTAAGTGTGTACACTGGCGTTACATTGTCGAGTGACCTCAGTTTTCCGTCATGACACTTATTGTACCTCCTGTACGAGTAATACTCCTAAAATGAAACCACAAGTCTCGGGCAATGGCCACCGCATTTAATTCTAATTTTAGTTGCTCTTCTGTCATACAAGAAAGAGCCGGGACCTTGGTAGTTCGGCCACTTGCTACAAGTCTTTTCATTGTACGCCACTTCAGTGGCTTGCGCGTCTTTCTGATGAAATGATTAGGACGACATAAATACCCACTTCTCGGATGAAGAAAATCGGGATTCGAAACTGGGTCCCGCGATCTAGAAGTATGAATGCTAGCCACCAGAACATGAGTTCTCGGAGTCTTTCGCGGTGGCACGACCGGACAAAATCTCCTCGGTTCTCAAGCCGCATCAGTTGCAATAAAATTCTCGAGCTTTCGATGGCTAGCTCCGCCATCGCCGTCAGGAGTAAAGCTACTGACTGCAGAAGCTGTTTTTTCTTTGTGTGGAGGTTTCAATACAGCGTCACTGCCGGATCACGGTCTTACTGTCTTGGTAGATGGTAAAACCCATTCTACAATGATGTCATTCCAAAGAAATCACTGGAGTGCACGTTGAAGGTGTGCTTCAAATGCAAACTGCACCGCAATATTTTTGAAAATGGCAACATCCAGAATGTCTAGCTGGCAGTCAGAGCAGACTGGTATATGGGGGGGGGAGTGTGTGGGCCTTAGACCGACAGTGCCAGAGAATCTTTCAGGTCAAGGAGGAGTCTGCCCTTGGTATTAGCAATGTGAGAATGCCAAGCCGGATGCTTGTTGAGATCTGCCCCAACAAAAGTTTGTCAAATGATGTCAAGGTATGGAGGCTCACTTCAAGAAGTTGTAGGTTAGGGCTCAAATACACTGCAGCAAAAGTAATAGCACCAATGTGGGTAGAAACAGTGACTGCCATAGCCTCTATATGTTCTAGTGGTTGGAGAACCTCGTGATTATGGACGAGTGTCTCATTTAGGAACACTGCTGTGCCTCCACCTTGGCGATGGAGTTGGTCAGTGCGATAGCGAACCGTGTTGTGGAGACGAAAATCGTCGGTGAGTTCCAGTTGGGTTTCTGAGATAAGTAAAATGTCCACATGGCGGCTGTAGGGGAAGGTGTTCAGTTCAGTCTTTGTATCTTTAATGTCATTAGCATTAAAGATACAGACAGATAACTAGATCCCCAGCAGGCTGATGGTTGTGCGGTGGGCAATTCACCAATTATAACAAAAGCTGGCTGAGCCCATCAACAAGAGCAATGACCTTGGTGAACCCATCCTCCGACTCCTCCGACTGACGGATCTCTTGAGCTGCTTCACGAATGACAACCCTGATGTGGAACTGCATGAACAGAGAGATGAGCTGGAGGATCTCTTTGATGTCATCTTGGAAGAAGCATCTGTCTCCACCACTGGGGCGTATCCCAGGTGGGCTGCCTAACCCTGCAGTAGGTAGGGGTGGGCGCATTGGCTGGTGGAGAAGGTGTCACAATGGAGGGCTGTGGCATTTCAACAGGTGGGCGTGAGGAGGCTGCAGACAGTCTTTCAGTTGGGTAGGCATTGGTATTCGACTTGACTGAAGACGGATGAGCAGGAGGAAGCTGAGCTGCAGCAACGAATGTGATCGTAGGGGATGGAGCCAGAGGGGGTTGCTGTGCCACAGATGCGTCATGTGCCTGAACATCAGTGGTGGGATGGTCTTTGGGTTTGCCCGTTAAGATGGGGAAATGGGTGCGTTCCCTCGATGACGGGGGCGGCCAATTCGTCCTAGGTTTCCTTCCTAGAGGGCGGGAAGACTTCATGGCCTTGTGGTATATAGGGCAATCCTTCTAGGAAGCAAAGTGAGTTGTCATTTCTAAAAGACAAGCAACACTCAAATCAAAGCGAGACGAACGACGAACGTATCGGTTAGGACAATAAATTTATCGTTAATGGATAGGTGACAGCAGACAACCAACGCGAGTGCCTTTGTTAACAGCACGACATTGCCTGCAGCGCCTTTCCTCGTCTTGCGACCATTTCGGTTGGACCCTAGAAGACTCGAAAACCGTGTCCTGATCAGTCGAGTCGCGATTTCAGTTGGTAAGAACGGATGCTAGGGTTCGAGTGTGGTGCAGATCCCACGAAGCCATGGACCCAAGTTGTCGACAAGGCACTCTCAATGGTGGCTCCTCATTGGTGTGAGCCGTGTTTGCAGGGAATGCACTACATTCTGGTTGCGTTTGACTACTTGGAGACCACTTGCAGCCATCCTCGTACTTCATTTTCCCAAAAAACGATGTAATTTTTATAGATGACAATGCTTCACATTACCAGGCCACAATTACGTTGTTACGTGCCGAACAGCGACTTCGGGAAACAGGCAGCTTGGTAATGCGCCGCAGTAACAGACGAAGAACTGGAAGAAGTGAGGAGACGGAGGTGTTTGTTTTGGCTGCAGTACATCACGATCTTCATGTCAGCTTATGAGCCGTTGCTGCAGTCGCTGGTGTCAGTCTCACATCTGTGTGGCGTACAGTACACGGCCGCAGGTTTCACCCGTACCGCCTGTCACTGATCCAGGAGCTGCATGGGAATGATTTCCGTGCGAGAGTTACATTCTGCGAATGAGCCATGCGGAATTTCACGCTGGAGTCTTTACAAGGAGTTATGTTCTCTGATGAGTCCACGTTCACAAATTATGGTGCAGTGAATTGACATAACGTGCGCTACTGGGCTGCAGACAATCCTCGGTGGATATGATCTGTCCACCGTCAACGTAGGTGGTCCATTAATGTATGGCGTAGAATCCTTGGGGATGAAATCATCGGTCCACACTACTTCTCAGGTACACTGACAGGTGAGTTATACCGCGCGTTTATAGTCGACACTTTGGGTGGTCTCCTTGAACGTGTGTGTCTACACACGAGTGTCCATATGTGGATGCAGCACGATGGTCACCCAGTAATTCTACGCGTGCTGTTGTGGAAGAATTAAACAACAGGTTTTGCGGGAAGGTGGTTGGGGCGCCATGGTCCTAATTCATGGCCCACAAGGTCGCCCGATCTAACCCCATTAGATTTCTTTTTTGTGGGAATATCTAAAGGATTGTGTTTATGTCAATGAGGCCACATCCCCAGATGATTTAAAACGGCGCATCGAGGACGCATGTTGCTCCGTGACTCCTGCGATGTTACATCTCGTCCACAGATCCTTTAAAAGGCGCATTGCATTGTGCATTCAGGAACATGGCCACACATTTGAACATCTCATTTAAATCAACTTCCCACCGCCAGAACATCCATCACCCACCACACAGCCATGTATTATGTACAGTGTGTGGTATCTGCCCCTGAAACTTTGAAGGGTTGTAGCTCCCAAACTAAAAGTGATGGGAATGTAATTTAAATTGATATATACACAGCTGGTGTTTCTGATTGCAGTGCATGATAGAAATAACTACTGTTCAATTTAAAAAAATTGTATCTTTTTGTTGTAACTCTTTGGATAATAACACAATAAACTATGTTCATAGCTCCACAGACAGTAACTTTTCTTATGGTGGCCTACCGCAATAAATTTCCGTCGCGTATTACTTCGTAGCTTACAGAGGCCAACACATTTAGTGAAACACCCTGTATACATCAGAAGGAGGAATTCCCTTAATAATCTTAGTAACGTTTACTTCAGCTTCCGAAAAATATTGACTGCTACTCCATCGACCGTTTTATCAATAATTACTTAGAACAAACATAACATGTAAAAAAAATTACTAACCACTACGCTTCGTTCTGTCCAGTGCAGAGATTTATCATAACAGGCAAGACATGGTACCTGGAAGCTATAATCGTCATATTTTGACTTTAAACTGAACCAATACAATACGTAAGGAACAAATACCTACCAGGCACAATAAATAAACATACTCCAAACAATGAGGAACAGGATTACACAGGGAGATAACAACCCATGCCTCAATATATATATATATATATATATATATATATATATATATATATATATATATATATATATGTGTGTGTGTGTGTGTGTGTGTGTGTGTGTGTTGCTATATATACCTGCAACAGGGACAGTATGGCACGAAACTATTTTGTGAATACTAGCTGGTGTCAATATCCACAGGCGACCTCCCTGCTCATACAAGGCACATAAAACCTTGTTCTTTACTTTAATAAAATAAGCACCCTCAAAACCAGTCTGCCGTGGGTACATAATTCAGGTCCCACAAGAAAGAAAGCAGTCATCCATAAACGGCGCGTTGCAGACGAATGGACAGAATACAGGCGGATGGTAACGTTGGCCGAACACAATATGTCAGTGACACTGCATGATGCAGAACCAGCCGGCGGGTTACACTCACGTCCAACATTCCGGTACGCCACTTGCTCGTCTACAACACAACTCCAGCACTCCCACCTCCTCCTCGCGTCACCGCCAGGAGGAACCTTCCTCCCGTTAATGTCCCGCGACCCCATGAGAGGTCGCCTCACGGCCGGGAGGAAGCACGACCAAACTGGGAGGTTATTGCCAACCTAAACCCACACTGCCGTACACGGAGCACTCACCTGACCAAATTGTCGAGTTAGGCAGCTTTAGGAGGGTTGAAATGTTCCTGAACGATTTGTTACTCAGGTGACATGGAGTCCACATTCGAAGTCACTGAGCTATCTTGATCTACCAGTTCTGTTGTTGCTGCTTCTCTGCTGACAGCGCAACAGGTACTTTCCGCTGGTGGGTCCGCCCCTCGTGACATATAGTGGTGAATTCCGCTTTACGTAGGGCCTTCCGCTACGTTTCGACGAGATAGTGTATTTGCTAGTGTATCCGCAAAGAGACTCTTCTGCGCCACAACTGAGGGGAAACTACACTACTGGCCATTAAAATTGCTACACCACGAAGATGACGTGCTATAGACGCGTAATTTAACCGACAGAAAGAAGATGCTGTGATATGCAAATGATTAGCTTTTCAGAGCATTCACACAAGGTTGACGCCGGTGGCGACACCTACAACGTGCTGACATGAGGAAAGTTTCCAACCGATGTCTCATACACAAACAGCAGTTGACCAGCGTTGCCTCCTGAAACGTTGTTGTGATGCCTCGTGTAAGGAGGAGAAATGCGTACCATCACGTTTCCGACTTCGATAAAGGTCGGATTGTAGCCTATCGCGAATGCGGTTTATCGTATCGCGACATTGCTGCTCGCGTTGGTCGAGATCCAATGACTGTTAGAGGAATATGGAATCGGTGGGTTCAGGAGGGTAATACGGAACGCCGTGCTGGACCACAACGGCCTCGTATCACTAGCAGTCGAGATGACAGGCGTCTTATCCGCATGGCTGTAACGGATCGTGCAGCCGCGTCTCGATCCCTGAGTCAACAGATGGGGACGTTTGCAAGACAACAAACATCTGAACGAACAGTTCGACGACGTTTTAGCAGCATGGACTATCAGCTCGGAGACCATGGCTGCGGTTACCCTTGACACTGCTTCACAGACAGGAGCGCCTGCGATGGTGTACTCAACGACGAACCTGGGTGCACGAATGGCAAAACGTCACTTTTTCGGATGAATCCAGGTTCTGTTTACAGCATCATGATGGTCGTATCCGTGTTTGGCGGAATCGCGGTCAACGCACATTGGAAGCTTGTATTCGTCATCGCCATACTGGCGTATCACCTGGCGTGATTGGTTACACGTCTCGGTCACCTCTTATTCGCACTGACGACACTTTGAACAATGGACGTTACATTTCATATGTGTTACGACCCGTGACTCTACCCTTCATTCGATCCCTGCGAAACACTACATTTCAGCAGGATAATACACGACCGCATGTTGCAGGTCCTGTACGGGCCTTTCTGGATACAGAAAATGTTCGACTGCTGCCCTGGCCAGTACATTCTCCAGATCTCTCACCAACTGAAAACGTCTGGTCAATGGTGGCCGAGCAACTGGCTCGTCACAATACGCCATTCACTACTCTTGATGAACTGTGGTATCGTGTTGAAGCTACATGGGCAGCTGTACCTGTACACGCCATCCAAGCTCTGTTTGACTCAATGCCCAGGCGTATCAAGGCCGTTATTGCGGCCAGAGGTGGTTGTTCTGGTTACTGACTTCTCAGGATCTATGCACCCAAACTGCGTGAAAATGTAATCACATGTCAGTTGTAGTATAATACGTTTGCCCACTGAATACCCGTTTATCATCTGCATTTTTTCTTGGTGTAGCAATTTTAATGGCCAGTGGTGTACGTCCGCGACATTGTCCCCACGTACGTCGGCGAGTCCACAGACGCAGCGTAGCCAGTGAACGTATTGTTTTCGAGGCGGCGTGGGTTGGGAGACCAGTAGGCAGCCAGCGCGGTCGCGGCCGCAGTGCCCCGTCGCGGCGGCACGCAGACGACGTAAACGCACAGTGCCGACCGGCGGCAGTCGCGCTCGAGCCTCTGCCTGGACCCGCCTGCGCCGGCATTTGTCAGGCCGAACAAAGCGTCCGCCGCCGCGGGCAGCAGTTAATTAGTCCACACCGGAATTGTTTCAGCTGGACCGGCGCGGCGCCTCCATCGTTTTATATTACGTGCCGCACACTGCCTCCTAAGCGTCCCACACCCCGATGAAGAGAATTATCGTTTTTCGTACATCAGCCTCGTTTTTTTTATTTTAAACCCCGCTGCGCTGTGAAATTAGAGGCGTCACAAAAAGTTTGGAATACTAATTTCCGTCTTCCAAAGCCATATAGCCGCACGAGCAATTGAATTAGACACACCTGCCTAGAAGCGCGCAGCAACGCATTAGTGCACCTGTGACGGCGGCAACACGTCGTGGGATGGACTCCGTGTGATAAGACATCGGATGGGAGAGCATTTATGACCGGAAGGCATTCGGTACAATCCTCCACTCTTGTTTAGTGAACAAAATACGAGCTTCTACATCTACATCTACATCTACATACATACTCCGCAATCCACCATACGGTGCGTGACGGAGGGTACCTCGTGCCACAACTAGCATCTTCTCTCCTTCTACATCTACATCTACATCTACATGATTAGTCTACAATTCACATTTAAGTGCTTGGCAGAGGGTTCATCGAACCACAATCATACATTCCACTTCCGAACAGCGTGCGGGAAAAACGAACACCTAAACCTTTCTGTTCGAGCTCTAATTTCTGTTATTTTATTTTGATGATCATTCCTACCTATGTAGGTTGGGCTCAACAAAATATTTTCGCATTCGGAAGAGAAAGTTTGAAATTTCGTAAATAGATCTCGCCGCGACGAAATACGTCTTTGCTTTAGTGATTTCCATCCCAACTCACGTATCATATCTGCCACACTCTCTCCCCTATTACGTGATAATACAAAACTAGCTGCCCTTTTTGGCACCCTTTCGATGTCCTCCGTCAATCCCACCTCGTAAGGATCCCACACCGCACAGCAATATTCTAACAGAGGACGAACGAGTGTAGTGTAAGCTGTCTCTTTAGTGGACTTGTTGCATCTTCTAAGTGTCCTGCCAATGAAACGCAACCTTTGGCTCGCCTTCCCCACAATATCATCTATGTGGTCTTTCCAACTGAAGTTGTTCGCAATTTTAACACCCAGGTACTTAGTTGAATTGACAGCCTTGAGAATTGTACTATTTATCGAGTAATCGAATTCCAAGGGATTTCTTTTGGAATTCATGTGGATCACCTCACACTTTTCGTTATTTAGCGTCAACTGCCACCTGCCACACCATACAGCAATCTTTTCTAAATCGCTTTGCAACTGATACTGGTCTTCGGATGACCTTACTAGACGGTAAATTATAACATCATCTGCGAACAACCTAAGAGAACTGCTCAGATTGTCACCCAGGTCATTTATATAGATCAGGAACAACAGAGGTCCCAGGACGCTTCTCTGAGGAACACCTGATAACACTTCAGTTTTACTCGATGATTTGCCGTCTATTACTACGAACTGCGACCTTCCTGACAGGAATTCACGAATACAGTCGCACAACTGAGACGATACCCCATAGGCCCGCAGCTTGATTCCACTCCCAAACAGAACGAGGGAAAAATGACTGCCTATATGCCTCTGTACGAGCCCTAATCTCTCTTATCTTATCTTTGTGGTCTTTCCGCGAAATGTAAGTTAGTGGAAGTAAAATTGTACTGCAGTCAGCCTCAAATGCTGGTTCTCTAAATTTCCTCAGTAGCGATTCTCGAAAAGAACGCCTCCTTTCCTCTATAGACTTCACCCGAGTTCCTGAAGCATTTCCGTAACACTCGCGTGATGATCAAACCTACCAGTAACAAATCTAGCAGCCCGCCTCTGAATTGCTTCTATGCCCTCCCTCAATCCGACCTCATAGGGATCCCAAACGCTCGAGCAGTACTTAAGAATAGGTCGTATTAGTGTTTTATAAGCGGTCTCCTTTACAGATGAACCACATCTTCCCAAAATTCTACCAGTGAACTGAAGACGACTATCCGCCTTCCCCACAACTGCCATTACATACTTGTCCCACTTCACATCGCTCTGCAATGTTACGCCCAAATATTTAATCGATGTGACTGTGTCAAGCGCGACACTACTAATGGAGTACTCAATCATTACGGGATTCTTTTTTCTATTCATCTGCATTAATTTACATTTATCGATATTTAGAGCTAGCTGCCATTCTTTACACCAATCACAAATCCTGTGCTAGTCATCTTGTATCCTCCTACAGTCACTCAACGACGACACCTTCCCGTACACCACAGCATCATCAGCAAACAGCCGCACATTGCTCTCCACCCTATCCAAAAGATCATTTACGTAGCTTAATGTGTATCCGACCATATTTTTGACGTTTCGGCACTTCCTAGCAGATAGAACGCAACAACTGGTTCTCAACGGGATGAAATCGACAGATGTGAAGATAATGTCAGGGGGAATTAAAAGAGGTGTTACAGGACCGTTAGTATTAACAACAAATCACAGTATGAATCTGAGCATCACCGGTAACATTTCGGAGGTTATTCAGTGGTACTCGTATTTTTGCGTAAGGGGTTCGTGGTCTCCGTGGTCTATACATAAACTGAAGTCCCCCACCGCCTTTTTCTGTCTTTATGTGAAGTCATATCTCAAGTATCTTGACACGGTTTTCACTAAGAGATGGACCCATCCAGGAGGTAGGTTTGAGTATATTATTTACCAGGGCAAAATAGTGTCTCCAAACTTTTTATGTGAAGACTCTTAAAGCTTTTTAACTAAAACAAGCCTTATTAACATTCTGCATCTTTATTCTTCATGTCTACATATTTATTCTTCAACATAGTCTACCGAACGAGATGGCGCAGTGGTTAGCCCACTGGACTCCTAATCGAGGGGTCCATCCTGATTTAGGTTTGCCGTGATTTCGCTAAATAGTTTTAGGCAAATGTCGGGATGGTTCCTTCGAAATGGTACGGCCGAGTTCCTTCCCCACCTTTCTGGTGGGACCGATGACCTCGCTGTTGGGCTGTCCCCCAGATCAACCAATCAACCAACACAGTGACCCCGTCGACGAACACATTTCACACAAAGACAGACCGATTTCTTGATACCATCACTGTAGAACTCCGTTGAGAGAGCCACAAATTCACCTCCGCTTGCGTCCCTTCATCATTACCAAAGCGAAATCCTCAAAGGCGTTCTTTAAGTATTACCACTAGGCCAGACCGTCCAGCTGAGTCAGTAGTAATGATGCAATTACGTTTTACTCGCTTTGTTGCCCCTAATTACCAACGTTCCGTTGAAAATTTGTTCACAACAGCAAGACATTTTAAATATGTGTAATATTTGTAAAACGTACAACACAAAATACAGTTTTCTATGCGATACTATGGTTCCACAATTAGCTGAATTTGTACGCTTTTTTGTGTTACTACAGTTTTGGCTCGAAGGCCATTTTCAAATTCCTGAAATTACATGCTAGAATAACATTACAGTTTACATAGTTACAGGGTTAGCTACCAATGATACGAATATATAGATTTAATTGACATGAAGAAAGTTCCACCTACGCATAAATTTGTGCAAATTTCACTGCGTCGAAAATAAAAATAAGAAAATATAAAGGACAGTTGTTAAACTATAATTCTCATAGATAGCAGTGTTCGTGAGCATGATTAACCGCTTGTTTCCCATTAATAGTCATTATGAGAAACCGTGACTGCTCAGAGGAATAATCAAACAACCAAATCGATACTTCAACAAACACTCGTGGTATCAAGATAACGCAACGTTTACGTATATATCCGTACTATTACGCAGATGAACTTAAACGAAGTTCCATTGCCTGTCAAAGAGCGAAGTTATGCGCCGTTCTAGATTCAGCAACGAGCTGACGAAAAGTTGTAATGCCGCAAAAGCATTGAAAAGATAAATGTGGTTAACTCGAGGTATGAAATTAAGTAACAAGGAAAGTTACAGTATTCATTAGACAAAAAAATTACCTGATGATAAAACATATATAAATAGAAAGGTATAGGTTATTGTTAGTCAGGGCCATTTTTTGTAGGGATTATTAAAAGTCAGATTGCATTGCGCTAAAAATATTGTGTGTCAGTTTAGTGTTGATCAGAATAAGTAAAGAGAGTAATGTCTGAGTACGTTCAGTTTTGCTCAGCTGTTTGAAAAGCAAATAATGTAAGAGGTTTACCAGCACAGTCATTCATTAATTTTTCTAAGGGGACGTGTCAGAATTACAAATATTAAATTAAAATCTGAAGGCAAAAGAACATAATTATTGATAATAAATTCTGGGCAGTCATTGGAAACCAGATGACATTTTAATATAGAATAATGTCGTATACAATGTGTCTCAAACCCTTTGGGTGAAAATGAAATAGGTGCTAGTGGGTCCACAACTGATTATATTGAGATTAGGAACTAATGCTCCGAAACGCACATTTATGTGTTATGAACAGACACACGATAAACCTCATAAAAACGTAGCTCATAGCAACCGTTCACAGCGACGACCACCAGTTCAATGCATGTACTGTAATGAGCAAAGATCCCAAGTATATGCTGAACAATGGAACACGCACAAGCAATGGGTCATAAACAGCATACACCCCTGGCCACCAAATAGACATGCTTCACACAGCTCATATATAACACATGTATCATGTGACGGCTGCATGCATCGCACAGGCTCATTAACCAGTGCCACTAGCACACCACTATCCCTGGAGTCAGTTGTGCATTGCATCAGACAGCTTGTGATGCGTCCATGGTGAGGTGTGTTACTATGTACGTATAATGCGTGAGGCGTGGTTAAAAATGGCCAGGATTCCCTCAAAGACATGTCCGAACGCCAAACTTTGAGAAGATGGTGTTGCATCGTGTGGCCGTCCACCCAGCAACCAGCACACGCCAAATTGCTGGTGAAACGCATACTTCGAAGGATACAGTGTGGAGAATACTGATGGAATATATATTGCATCCTTATCATAAATAACTTGTGCAAACACTGGGACCAACAGATTTTGATTTCCACATCTGTCAACGCATTATCCTACACAGTGCTGCAGTGCCCAAACTTCGTACAGTTTGTATTGTTTATGGATCAGGTCTCGTTCACCTGTGATGGTGTTTTTAGCAGTCGCAGCAAAGAAGTCTGAAGTGAGGACAATCCCCTCGCCACCCATACTGGAGGTCACCAGCAACTATTGTCCGTGTATGGATGGATATTGTCCAAGATCACCTAACAGAATATTATTTGCTGCCTTCCCATTTAAGTGGTCCACGTTACCTGGTGTTCCTGCGAGATGTGCTGTCACTGTTCTTACAGACTGTACCCCTTGTTGCCTGCGAAAGGATGCGTTTGCAATACGACGTTGCACCAGCCCACTCCGATGTTAATATTTGCAAGAACCTGAACAACACCTACTCTCATCGTTGGGTTGGGAGGTCTTGTCCCACGGCCAGCGCGATCGCCGTTATCTCACACCTCTGGACTTTTCCCCTGGAGCTACGTCAAGACGTTGGTGTATGAACCCCCGTAGAATCGGATGAAGACATGCTTGCTAGGTCCAGTATGCCTATCTCCTGATACAACAGAGACCAGGGATCTTTGAGAGAGTGCGGCAGAACTTCATGTGCAATTATTACGTATGCATTGAGAATGGAGGTCGTCGCTTTTAACAATTACTCTGAGCCACATTGTTGTTATGCAGTGTGTCCATAACACAATAAATATGTATTTCCGACCATTAGTTCCCTATTTCAATATAATCGGTTGTGGACCAATTATTATCTGTTTCAATTTGACCCAAAAGGTCTGAAACAGGCTATATCTGACTTGCTCGAATGGCGTAATGCGCAGTGCGGTAGCTTCCGAAAGAGGGAAGTGAGTCTGCCCATTCTCGAACCCGCGCGACGGATTAACGATTGTGGGCCTGTACATGGCCAGTCTGCGTGGTTTTTGGGCGGTTTCCCACACTCGTTTAGGCACATGCTCGGCTGGACCCCACAATCGGCATCAGAGGACAAAGAAACAACCAAACAGTTAAAATATAATAACACACAGAATGAAGTTCACAACGTTCATAGGCGGATGGTGCGCATGACTTACTTCCCTTCGAATACCTTGCGAGTTTGGCCGTCCACAAAGTTAAACAATCAAATAACAGTTTACCAAATCATGAAAAATCAGAGTCTGTAATGGACGGGATAAGCAGTTGGGAAAACGAAAAAAAAAATCATTTCATGTATCTAAAACTAAACAAAATGGCAAATTTCTTCATATACCTGGAGTAGCTGTGTGCTCCCCTATGGCTGGTGCTGGCGGCGTAGTATCATGAAAAATCTGAGGAGCCGCCAGCACCAGCCTATGAGGTGAAAAAAAATTCTGAAGATGGCTTGTAGGTAAGCCGAAACCGATTAATAAGAAATATTATTGCGATCTCGACTGTTCATTTTCAAATAAATATTAATTTTAATCCATTGTGGACTCCCTGTAGAATACTTAGTAGATGAGGTTTCCATTTTAGCTGTTGGTCGAAGGTTAGTGCAAGGTATTTTACTGTGTTTGTTTGCTGGATGGGATGGTTCGAATGGTGAGTTAGAAGTCGTGGAGATGGAAAATGTGGATAGTGCCTGGATTTTGGAGGGGTTAATCAGCCATTGGATACACTAGAAACTAAACTGGTTGAGATGGAGGAGTCATTGGGATTTCTGAATGTAGGACAGTGATCGGTGTCATCAGCATACTGAAGGAGGTGGATGGGAGGAGGGTCTCGCGCCCGGGTTCCCGGGTTCGATTCCCGGTGGGGTCAGGGATTTTCTCTGCCTCGTGATGACTGGGTGTTGTGTGATGTCCTTAGGTTAGTTAGGTTTAAGTAGTTCTAAGTTCTAGTGGACTGATGACCATAGCTGTTAAGTCCCACAGTGCTCAGAGCCATTTGAACCATTTGGGAGGAGGTGGGTTGGGCATATTGACAGTGTATAAGAGGTAAAGGTGAGGGAACCTTGGGGCACCCCTGCAGTGGGGTGGAAGGTACAGGAATTGATATTGTTAACATTGATGTAGGATAGGCGATTGGAGAGGAAGGATGCAATAGGGCAGACATAGTTTAAGTGCTCAAGTCTGGAGTTTGAAAAGGAGACCAGAATTTCATATGCAGTCATATGCTTTCTCTAGGTCAAGGGAGACAAATGGCAGATGTATAATTGTTGAGCTGCTGGGATAGGAAATGGGTGAGCTTCAAGAGTTGATACTCAGCAGAGAGAGAGGGACAGGAGCCACACTAGGTAACAGGAAGCACATGGTCGTGGTGCAGATGGTGGTGGATGTATCAGAAGAGGATGGATTCAAAGACCTTATTGCACACTGAGGTGAGGCAGATGGGGTGACGTGAGGAAGTATAAGTGGGGGGTTCGTTTGGTTTGAGGAATAGTAAGATTCTGGCGACTTTTTACAGGTCTAGATGGTAGCCTGTTGAGAGGATTGTGGAGTAGGGGTGACAATGAGATAGGTCATTCTTTGAGGTGTCAGCAGGTAATACGTTCATTACAGGTAATGTGTTGTGTTTTCTGTAAAGTACTTATTTTATGTCCTGTGGTGTGATTGGGGTGTTTAATTTTGTGTCTGGTATGTTGTTCAAGTACCAAAAGCTGGGAGTCATTGACGTTAATGTGATATCCATGTATTCATGGGCAGTAAGGAATAGGGAGTAGTCAGAGAGAGAGAAGTTATCAGAGACAAAGGATGTGAAGTGACTGGCTTTGCTCAGGTGATGTAGCATCGAGTCTGGTGCTGCCTTTTGGCTTAAGTAAATTTCTCATGTGTAGTTGTTATTGCCAGCAGGTGTGTCAGTATATCCCAGTCATTAGTCAAGAGGAAGGAGTGACACAATCGGGAGGAATGATGGAAACAGAGTACAGCTTGTGGTGGAAAAATGGGGTAATGAGGATATATGGCTTTAATAGAGATATGGGCTGTGATAAGGTCTGTTGCAGGAAGGTCCGTTGGGAGATATCAGCAGGTTGCTGGAAGGGTAGGGGGTGGCTTCCAATCTATGCACTTACAGATTCCTAATAGACATTCCGGTTGGCATGGGATTAGTCATGAACAGCTTTTGGATGGAGATTGGGATGAGGTGCATGGAGATAGGGGAGATAGGATACTGTATTGGGTGCAGTGAGGAGGACAGGTAGGTGGTCACTTTCATTTGGATTGAGAACTTCTGCAGTGAGATGTAAAAGATGATGGGGGATGCAAGGACAACAACTGGGGTGGTGTCACTTTCAGGATAGGTGTGCTGTGGGTGAGGACAATGTCACATTGGAGGGAGTGGTAAACTGATGCCACTGCCAGAGTTCTGCAGGGTATCTACTACTGATGTTGAGGCCAATGGCAATAATATAGGTGCAAAAGATGTGATCGATGTGGGTGAGAAATCATAGGGGATGGGATTATTGGGTCGAATGTAGCACAGATAACAGGGTTTCAAAGAAGAGGCTAAAGATAAGGTGTTCAGTGGGATTATTGAATAAGGGTTGTGGCCAAACGAGGATGTTCCTGTGAGGACCAATTTCTACTACACCTCTGGCCAAGAGGAGGGGGTTATCAGTGATATGGAGGATACAGGAAGGGGTACAGATGGTGTGGTGTAGTTGGAGGAATGTTTCATTGAGGATGAATGTAGCGACGTTGTGTTGTGACAGGGTATGCATAAAAAGACGCTTGCAGGTAGTTAGGAAGCAGATGTTACTATATAGGTTGCTGCAGTGCTGAAGTGCCATGATGAGCAGTTAGGAAGTAGGTTGTGGGGCTTAGAGTGGAGAGATTTATAACAGGGTTTTGAGATGGGTGAGGGCAAATTGGACTTTGTTGTTGAGGTGGAATACTGACTGGGCAGCAAGGGAGATTTTCTGAAGGGTGTGTGGTCGTTGGAATTGGTGGATATTTTGGAGGACAATGGTAAGGAAATGGATGATGTCTCTAGCAGTGGGAGGCGGGTGTAGGAAGTTATTAGGTTGGATGGAATGGTCAATAGGAAGGACAGACACAGTTAATTCAGGTTCGACAGGTGGGGTTTGGCCTTGCACTTGGTGGAGTAAGTGGGGTGGGTATCATTGAAGGTGTTGCAGATAGGATTTTGGGGGTGAGGGGAAGGAAGTGGGAGTGCTGGTGGAAGGGTTATTACAATCAGCAGCAAGGGGGTTGTTATACAGGAGACTTTTTGGTATTGTAGAATTCGTGGGAGGGGAGGATTTGGAAAGTTCGATTTCGTGACAGCAGCTGTAGATAAGGGCTGCCTTCATGAGGACGCAACCGATCGTGGGAGCATGCTTTGTGAAGATGAGGAAGGTGGACCAGAGTTTACTCTGGGTTTTTTGGTGACTATGGGCTGGGGTAGTGGTTGAGAAATTGGTGGGATATGGCGCTGGACAGGTCCTTCCAGTGGGGTGGAGTCAGTATGGCTGCTGGTGTAGTGACGGTGGTGCAGCGAGATGTAGCTCGTGCAGGTGTTGCAGAGGTAGTGAAGAGCGTGGGAAAGGTGGGGAGTGGAAGATAGGCAAAAGAAAAAGTTGAGGGGGGGGGACACTGTGAGGAGAGGGGTGGACATATGGTGGTGGGCCACATGAAGCGCTACATATAGTGATGGTGAGAAGAAGGGAGGGTGGAGTTGAAGAATTGCTGGGATAAGGCGCTGGACAGACCCTTCCTATGGAATGGAGTCAGCGTGGCTGCTGGTAAGATGGTGTTGTGGCGTGATGGAGATGGTTCGGGTATCCATCATGGGTTGAGGAGTCGGGAGTATGGTGGACACGTAACGGCGACAGAGCATCGCCGAGATGCTGGAGGATGGGTTCTACGGTGTACGAGATGAAGTGATGTTGGCAGATGAGGACTGGCGGCGATAGAAACGAAGACAAGTAAATGAATCGGCGAGGAGGTGCAGCGGCGGCGGCGGCGGTGTCGGTGTCGGTGGAGGCGATGAAGAGGAGGATAGAGAGGAATGCAGGAGAGCGACGGCGGTGGCAGCTGTGGCGACTGTGGAGGATGAACACACACTCACAGAAAAAAAGTCTCGATGGCACAAACAAAATTATAACGATGAATTGACGCAGGGCATCAGTTGGAGGGGGGGGGCGAAGGGGGGGGGGATGTGAAACAACGAACGAACTAGCAGAAGAGACTGCTAGTCGGTTGGTGCCGGATGTGTGACGAGGACTTACTCCGTTCCGAAGTGTATAGCTCGCTGCAAGTGTTACGCGCATGCCTCAAAATCGTGTTGACAGACGGACCACACTTCCCAGCGTCGCGCTGGTCCTCTGCATTAGCGCTCGCGGCGGCTGTTGGTGCACTCTTTGCAGACGATGGAGTACATGGAGCCCCGTCATCTCGACGATTTCACGACAGTGTGTACCAACAGCCCCGGCGAGTCGGCGCTGAGAAGTAGGGTCCGTCAGTCAACACGATTCTTGAGAGTTTCAGAGGCAGTATTAGGAAACGATTGATTAGTACAGGGGAAAAGATTACAGTAGAAGACGAATGGGTAGCTTTGAAAGATGAAATAGTGAAGGCAGCTGAGAATCAAATAGGTAAAAAGACAAGGTGCAGTAGTAATCGTAGGATATCACAGGAAATATATTTTACTGTTGAAAGGAGGAAATATAAAACTTCAGCAAATGAAGCTTCTAAAAAACTGAGATTGACAGGAAGGCAAAATGGCCAAGTAGGAATGGTTAGAGGGCAAATGGATTTAAAAGCATGTATCACTAGGAATAAGATAGGCACCTCCTACAGGAAAATTAAAGATCGAGAACTTAGATGGAGAACCACTGCTAAGAAAAGAAGGGTAAGCTGAAAGGTGGAAAGGGTATATATTGGGTCTGCACAAGGGAGACCAAGGCAATATAACAGAAAGGGAAGAAGACGTAGATGATGATGGGATGTCAGACGTGATACAGAGAGAGGACTTTGATAGAGCACTGAAAGACCTAGGCCCGGGTATAGATGACATTCAGTCAGAACTACTGATAGATATGGGAGAGACAGCTCTGACAAAACTATTCTATCTCGTGTCCAAGATGTATGAGTCAGATGAAACACCCAGAAGTCTTCAAGAACAATGTAATAATTTCAATTTAAATTTAAACGAAAGTAGGTTCTAACAGGTTTGAATACCACCGAAAAATCAGTGTAATAAGTCATGGTTGCAAAATACTAACACGAAATCCTTACAGAAGAATGGAAAAACTGGTATAAACCAGTCACGGGGAAGGTCATTTTGGATTCTGGAGAAATTTAGGAACATGTGACGCAATACTAACAGTTCGACTTGTCTTGCTTGTCCTGAAAGATAGATTAAGAAGAAGAAAACTTACGTTTATAGCATTTATAGACTTAGAGAAAGCTTTGACAATGTGGACTTTAAAACTCTCTTTGAAATTTTGAAGGCAGCAAGGGTAAATTACATGGAGCGAAAGGCTGTTTACAACATGTACAGAAACCAAATGGTAGTTACAAAAGTAGGTGGGTATGAAAGGGAAGCAGAGGTTGAGAAGGAAATGAGACCGAGTTGTAGCCTGTCCATGATGTTATTCAATCTGTAAATTGAGCAATCAGTAAAGGAAACAAAAGATAAATTTGGAGAAGAATTAAAATTCAGAGAGAAGAAATAAAGAATTTGGGACTTTCTGATGACATTGTCATTGTGTCAGAGACAGCAAAGGCCTTTGAAGAACAGTTGAACGAAAGGGCCAGTGTCAAGAAAGGGAACGAGATGAACATCAGAAAAAGCAAAATAGGGATTATTGAAGGAAGCAGTATTATATCAAGTGATGCTGAAGGAATTGGATTAGCGAATGAAACCATTAAAATAGTAGATGAGTTATGCTATTTGGGCAGCAAGATAACTGATGATGGCCGAAGTCGAGAGGATATAAACCGGTGACTGACAATGGTAAGAAAAGCGTTTCTGACGAAGAGAAATTTGGGAACATCGAATATACGAATATAGATTCAAGTGTTGGCAAGTCTTTTCTGAATGCACTTGTCTGAAGTATAGTCATGCATGGAAGTGAATCATGGAAGATAAACAGTTTATATAAGAAAAGACTAGAGGCTTCTGATGTAGTACTACAGAATCATGTTGAAGAATAGATTAATATATCGCATAACTAACGAGAAGGTACTGAATATAGATATGGAGACATGATATTTGTGGCATAATCTGACTAGAAGAAGGAGTCGGTTGATAGGACACATTCTGAGACATCAAGGGATAGCCAATTTAGTATTGGAAGGAAGTGCAGGGGAGTGAAAATAATAGTGGAGACCAAGAGATGAAACAGTAAGCAGATCCAGAAGGATGTAGGTTGATGCAGTAATTCAGTGACGAAGAGGCTTGTGCAGGATAGAGTAGCATGGAGAGCTGCATCAAATCAGTTTTCGGACTGAAAACCAGAACAGCGACATTCCGAGAGAAGTCGGGCAACATATTGCTTCCTCCGACACACGAAAGGATGTTTCCACAAAATAAGAGGAACGCTCCTATTAGTCGGAAAAAGCCGTGACATGGAGCACGAAAGGACCCAAGTGGGGGACAGTTTTGCTACGAGAAAGACAAGATCGAAATTTTCGGGGGCACTTCTGAACTGGCGTCAAGTGCAGAATAGAGCACATAATGCTCTGTAGGACGCAGAGGAGAAATCTGTGTGAACACTGCGTTCACTGCGGCTGACATTCAGCTAGATATTAGCTGTAGCATCGTTGAGCTTCAACTGCAGAGAAACGAACCATCCACTTAGTTAATTGTTCTTGCGAGAACTGAGAGGGCATTGTAATATGCACGCTGCTCCAGCCATGTGCGTGTGAAATGGGCTTTCACGGTTTGTTAATACCACCCAAGGGTGAATGACGGAAGGTGTGGACCAAAGGGATTTGAGGCACTTCATTCACTGTTTATTTTTTTACAACACACTTCTTTATTAAAAACATTGATAATACTTTTAAAAAGAAACAACACAACAGGCCTTGTAAATCGCCGAACTGCACAAGTGAACTACTAAAAATAATCGTTAATATGTTTAGGAACACAATAAACTTCAACTCACAAATAGCATTCAGCTGTTTACCAATTAATTAAATGTCTGTTCAAGGCAATTTCCCCACATAATCAACACAACTCAACACACTTCCTTGCTATTAAATGTCTGCAAAAGTTAATGGTCAAACATAGTAACCTCTGAACAACAATTCGAGTGACTTAAAAAAACACAACCACCTAAACATGTTTACAGAATTATGGGAAGAAATGCATATACACCTTCTGTTTAGCAAATGAACCACTTTCGGCCTGAGCCACCAACAACATAAGTCGTTCTCAATACCCAAATAGAGCCACTCCGAGGTACTGGAAGCAAAACATAAGTCTTCCACGTGTACACCAAAGGCACGGTTTCCCAGACTGCAAGCCGTAAGAAACCAGTCAACACACTCCCGCCACCAAGCACAGGAAGGCGTCGGGCTAGTAAACAACGCCCGCTACGGTGGACGGAGGCGACTACGTAACTGCTTGCCACAGTGGGTCGGTTCCTCCCGCAGACTCTGCGAAGACCGGTGGCGAAATTAATGAAATTAGCACCACTTGTGACACAAAGGGCAAGCAACTCACCAACGTAATAAGGACATAAATTATTTGCATATACAACGTGTCCAAAACAACTGTCTGTCCACCACTTCCAGCACCTCAGAGGACACCACTTAACACAGTTTATTCAGAGTCATCTAAACATACCGCGAAATCTGCGCAAAACCACATCAACTTCCTGTGCATGAACACACTACGCTTAAAATAAGGAGTATTAACTTAACACAACATACAACTTCTAAATCTCCGGGTGACTGGCCTGGACTCGTGAAATGGATCTACCAACACATCATCATGGCCAATAAACCGCCTCCGCTCTCCACCTGCGAGGTACAAATAGGATATGTCCTGCAACACACTGATTAAAATATATAAAAACAGTGTTCGTTACAAGATTAACACTCAATGTCACAGGGAAACATTAATCAGAAACAGACATCGGTTCGTTTCAATAAACGCACAAATTACGTGGCTGAAAAACACAACCAAGTCAGTGGCACACAAGAAGGTCAGTAATAGTAAGGCCCTTTATCATTTTCCCATTCAGAGGGGCGTAAAACAATAACACTTAAGCAGAGAAGTATGAATGCATTTGAGCAATTCAGTGACTGACAACAACTAACCAGGAAAGTACTTGGGCTCGAACAAACAGATCTGTATGAACGTTTGCTTACATGACCATTATGTACCTCTGAATGTGCTGGTGGGTGTCGTTTTTCTGCAAAACTCTGCAGTCATGCTCTAGATATCAGTGTAGATGTAATTGTAGACGCCATACGCAATGCAGCAATCTTAACTATAAATGTAAATGCGGAATGTCAATAAAATGCTCCGAGCAATACGAATGACTGCAAAACGCACAGTGAAGAAATGCAAGTTGATCGCATGGCGTATTTGCACAGTCTATAACATCAGTGTTGAACGCCACATCAATGACACTTTTGAAGTTGTTCACTGGTTCACCAATATCGTAGCCAGCGTTCTGCCACGCGTAACGAAGCGTTGGTCTGTATACTCCCGCAGATAACTGATTGTAAATGACAGAATGCATATTCATGATAAAGAATCTGTCGTGCAATTTCGGCTGCATATTACTGGAACGTAGTTTAATGAAGTCTGTTATTCTCTTGGCATATATTTTATATTGCCTGAAGAAATACACATCCAGAGGTTGTGCATATTTTGTAGTTTTAGGCGGAATGATTTTTAAATCTACATGTTTTCCACCAGATGCTTCCAGTAGTACTCGTTCATCCTTACGTCCAGACCAGGAGTCACAAAGTACTAATGACTTTCTCGACAAATTTGGATTCAAAACTGACAGAAAAAACGTCTTCAGATGTTGTTTCGTCATCTTCCCACTCACACTTGCATCGACGACGACATTTGGAGGGCATCGCGTTTCTATTTCCCTTGACACGCGGGGTCCAAACTTTCCACTGGATTCTTGGAAGCAAATATAGAGTTTGTCTGCCAAGTTCATAGTTGAACTGACTATGATCACAGTTCCATACAGAAATAATATCGATGTTTTCTCTCGTGATATGCTCATTGACGTCACCAGCAAACGTTTGAGCTCTTTCCATCATCTCTTCTTCGTCATCCTTATCTTTTCGTGGTTGGAGCATAGGGATACGGCGTGATGTTATCCTAAACTCCTTTTTCAAATTAGTAATAAATCCTAGTGAAGCTGTAAAGTTTGTACACCCGAGATTTCTGGCTACGTCCAATGCCCAATGTTGTAAATGCCAATAATGAACGGCGGAACCGCGCTTCATCGAATTTCGCCATTACACGCTCCTTGATGGTCTTGAGCAGCAGTGTACGATTTCGTTTCAAAACTGTATTTCCTTCTCTTTTCTTTGCCACGTAATCCAGTATGTTTTTAATATTGCTTTTAGACTTCAGTTTAGGGTATCTTTCCGAACGGTCTGAGGCGCTGCAGTCATGGACTGTGCGGCTGGTCCCAGCGGAGGTTCGAGTCTTCTCTCGGGCATGGGTGTGTGTGTTTGTCCTTAGGATACTTTAGGTTAAGTAGTGTGTAAGCTTAGGGACTGATGACCTTAGCAGTTAAGTCCCATAAGATTTCACACACATTTTTAGGGTATCTTTTCAGAAGCTTGTCGTATGTGTCGAAACCTCTTACGTAATAATCATCGTACATATTCTCCAGTGTGTTGCCATCAAACGCCGTCATGATACTTGCAACTTTAACCTTCTTCTTGGGAGACGGTTAGTATTCACTGTCACTGCTTCCATCGCCTCTTTCCGCACTTGCCGTAGCACTACCGTTTGCAATGAGTTGTTCGTCATTATCATCCCTATCATCATCATTATGTGTTAGTGTTACAACAGTATCTGTTTCTAACTTATGCTCATATTTCTGCACTATAATAGATACCAGAAAACATGCGAATGATTCGTCTTCTACACCAATACCATCTTCACGAAGAAGGGTTCTTCGTAACTTCATCTCACCCAATCGCAAAACATTAGCAGGATTGATTACCAATCGCCGAGCCATCTGACGCTTCAATACACAAATAATGTCACAAAACGGAACTTCAGAGGCACACTGCACCGTCCCTACTGGTTCCGACTGGCGTACCGGAAGGTCAGTGTGCAATGCGGCATGGCATACGCAGATGCCTCTAACGGACTACTGCCGTGTTTTGCAGATGCGGGAGTATCACTAGTGCAATAAGAGACCTTTACATTATTTCTCACACGATTTTGGTGTATTTGTGTTTGTTTGAGCCCAAGTACTTTCCTGGTAAGTTTTTAAATGCAGAGCACAAGTCCTCACAGGATAAACGCGGCCTTACGCAATGGACTCCTAATAGTAAGGTCAAGCGTGCAAAGCACACTGCTCAATTAATACACCACAACGGCAAGCACACTCAGTAATCGCCAGAACGATGGACTGAGAACGAAATGCTGCTTATATCCAAACCAACTGTGCTCACAATGGCATCACATCAGTCACAGAGCCATAGAGACGAGAAAGTAGTCACTAGAAGCAAACGGTAAATCCATCATAAACAAGGAAGCAGCATGTTCCCGACAGCATCGGCGCCTCTACGCACCAAGTCCGCCGCAAACGCCCAAACACAATCAGGTAACGTGGCGCAAACCTTCCTCTTGCCACCACACAGGGCGTCGGCAGACACGGCTTCACGCTTCGCGCACTACTGCCTATCTCACTGTCTCTGCTCGCCCTCCAAAATCAAACTACTCGACTCACAGGTGCCTCGCCGACTTCCCCCCACGAGGGGGAGCCACTTCTCTCTTTCCTCCGCGATACAGCGATAATATTATACGCGGTACGTTCGACAGATGAAACCCGAGCCGCCACGGCTCACGTGCATATCGTCATCTTTCAAGACTATGGATGAGTGCATGTTTTCTCGCCTCAAGAGAAACATAGAAGACTTTCTGTTGATAAAATCAGCGAAGGTTTTGATTAGCTTTTACAGGAATTTCAGAGGACGAGAGCAGCGCATAGCAGCTGATGTAAATACCGCGAGCAAAGGCTTAACTTGCTGGTTCACTAACTTGTGACCACTGTAAACTTGAGCAACTTTGGGTAATCTTTTGCTCAGCTTGTCACAAAACTAACTATACTTCGTAGACTTGATTGTCATCCGAGATGTGGAGGAGGTCCCACCGGGCGCGATAGAGAGCACTGGGTGCACCTGACTGCAAACTGTTGCTCATGTCGGCACCAATGACTCCTGCCGTCTGGGTTCAGAGGTCATCCTCAGATCATACAAGCGGTTGGCGGAGTTGGTGAAGGCGGAAAGCCTCGCTCGAGGGGTGGAATCTGACCTAACTATTTGTTGTGTCGTTCCCAGAACTGATAGCGGTCCTCTGGTTTGGAGCCGAGTGGAAGGTTTAAACCAAATACTCAGACGATTCTGCGGAGATCTGGGGTGCAAATTTCTCGACCTCCGCTATCGGGTGGAGAAATGTGGGATCCCCCTGAATAGGTCAGGCGTGCACTACACGCACGAAGCGGCTACAAGGGTAGCGGAGTACATGTGGAGTACACATGTGGCTTTTTTAGGTTAGAGAATTCCCTCCCTAGACCCAAAAGACGCCACCTGAGACGCGACAAGGTAGCAATAGGCAAAACGCAACAGGGAATGACAATATTAATTTGGTAATAGTAAACTGCAGGAGCATCTATAGAAAGGTCCCAGAACTGCTCTCATTAATAAACAGTCACAATGCCCACCAGTAATGAAATTCTACACTCAGATCAGAATGTATACCTCAGAGACAGGCTGGACAGTGAAGGTGGAGGCGTGTTTATAGCGATAAAAAGTGCAATAGCATCGAAGGAAACTGACGGAGATCCAAAATGTGAAATAATTTGGGTGAAGGTCATGGTTAAAGCAGGCTCAAACATGGTAATTTGATGTCTCTATAGCCCCCTGGCTCAGCAGCTGTTGTGGCAGAACACCTGAAGGAAAATTTGGAAAATATTTCGAGTAGATTTCCCGACCATGTTATAGTTTTGGGTGGAAATTTTAATTTACCAGATATAGACTGGGAGACTCAAACGTTTATAACGGATGGCAGGAACAAAGAATCCAGTGAATTTTTTTAAGTGCATTATCTGAAAACTACCTTGAGCAGTTAAACAGAGAAGCGACTCGTGGCGATAACACATTGGACCTTCTGGTGACAAACAGACCCGAACTATTTGAAACAGTTAACGCAGAACAGGGAATCACCGATCATAAAGCGGTTACTGCATCGAATATTTCAGCCGTAAATAGAAATATTAAAAAAGGTAGGAAGATTTTTCTGTTTAGCAAAAGTGAAAAAAAGCAGATTTTAGAGTACTTGACGGCTCAACACAAAAGTTTTATCTCAAGTACAGACAGTGTTGAGGATCAGTGGACAAAGTTCAAAACCATCGAACAATGTGCATTAGATGAGTATGTGCCAAGCAAGATCGAAAGAGATGGAAAAGAGCCACTGTGGTACAACAACCGAGTTAGAAAACTGCTACGGAAGCAAAGGGAACTTTACAGCAAACACAAACAAAGCCAAAGCCTTGCAGACAAACAAAAATTACATGAAGCGAAATGTAGCGTGAGCAGGGCTATGCGAGAGGCGATCAACGAATTCGAAAGTTAAGTTCTATATACTGACTTGGCAGAAAATCCTAAGAAATTTTGGTCTTATGTCAAAGCGGTAGGTGGATTAAAGCAAAATGTCCGGACACTCTGTGACAAAATTGGTACTGAAACAGAGGATGACAAACTAAAAGCCGAAATAGTAAATGTCTCTTTCCTAAGCTGTTTCACAGAGGAAGACTACACTGTACTCCCTTCTCTAGACTGTCGCACAGATGACAAAATGGTAGATATCGAAACAGATGACAGAGGGATAGAAAAACAATTAAAATCACTCAAAAGAGGAAAGGCCGCTGGACCTGATGGGATACCAGTTCGATTTTATACAGAGTACGCGAAGGAACTTGCCGCCCCCCCCCCCCCCCACCCTTCTTGCAGCTCTCTAGAAGAGCGTAGCGTTGAAAAAGATTGGAAAAGGGCACAGGTCATGCCCGTTTTCAAGAAGGGACTTCGAACAGATGTGCAGAACTATAGACCTATATCTCAATCAGTTGTAGAATTTTGGAACACGTATTATGTTCAAGTATAATGACTTTTCTGGAGACTAGAAATCTACTCTTTAGGAATCAGCATGGGTTTCGAAAAAGACGATCGTGTGAAACCCAGCTCGCTCTATTCGTCCACGAGACTCAGAGGGCCATAGACACGGGTTCCCAGGTAGATGCCGTGTTTCTTGATTTCCGCAAGGCGTTTGATACAGTTCCCCACAGTCGTTTAGTGAACAGAGTAGGAGCATATGGACTATCAGACCAATTGTGTGATTGGATTGAAGAGTTCGAGCCTAACAGAACGCAGCATATCATTCTCAATGGAGAAGTCTTCCAAAGTAAGGGTGATTTCAGGTGTGCCGCAGAGGAGTATCGTAGGACCGTTGCTATTCAAAATACATATAAATGACCTTGTGGATAACATTGGAAGTTCACTGAGACTTTTTGCGGATGATGCTGTAGTATATCGATAAGTTGCAAGAGGATCTGCAACGAATTGACGCATGGTGCAGGGAATGGCAATTGAATCTCAATATAGACAAGTGTAATGTGCTGCGAATACATAGAAAGAAAGATCCTTTATCATTTAGCTACAATGTAGCAGGTCAGTAACTGGAAGCAGTTAATTCCATAAATTATCTGGGAGTAGGCATTAGGAGTGATCTAAAATGGAATGACCATATAAAATTAATCGTCGGTAAAGCAGATGCCACACTGGTACTCATTGGAAAAATCCTAAGGAAATGCAGTCCGAAAACAAAGGAAGTAGGTTACAGTACACTTGTTCGCCCACTGCTTAATACTGCTCAGGTAGGGTTGATAGAAGAGATAGAGAAGATCCAACGGAGATCAGCGCGCTTCGGTACAGGATCATTTAGTAATCGCGAAAGCGTTACGGAGATGATAGATAAACTCCAGTGGAAGACTCTGCAAGAGAGACGCTCAGTAGCTCGGTACGGGCTTTTGTTGAAATTTCGAGAACATACCTTCACGGAGAAGTCAAGCAGTATATTGCTCCCTCCTACGTATATCTCGCGATGAGACCATGAGGATAAAACCAGAGAGATTAGAGCCCACACAGAGGCATACCGACAATCCTTCTTTCCACGAACAATACGAGACTGGAATAGAAGGGAGAACCGATAGAGGTACTCAAGGTACCCTCCGCCACACACCGTCAGGTGGCTTGCGGAGTATGGATGTAGATATAGATGTAGATCCTAAATAGTACCAAACTTTGAATCAGAATCGGATGATTTATCGTAATATTGGCCAACTTCGTGAAGTAGTAGTAAGAATAATGTTGTAAAGAAACTTCTAGTTAAAACTTGCTGTTGTTGTGTTTAGAGTTACTTCACTAACTCAGGACGAGATGTGTTATCTTGACAACTGTTCTAACATTGTCATGTTGCAAACTGTGAAAATTCATGTTTTTCTGTGAAACAATTAGTATTAAAAAACCCTTTGTTTACAGTTTAAACACCTGTGTAGAATAAGGGTCCACTCCTTACCCCAGTCATTTATTCTATAGACGTTTATGCACGTTAACGCACTCAAAGAGTGTTTCTGCTTAACTCTGACGGCCGGCCGCTGTGGCCGAGTGGTTCTAGGCGCTTCAGTCCGGAACCGTGCTGCTGCTGCGGTCGCAGGTTCGAATACTGCCTCGGGCTTGGATGTGTGTGATGTCCTTAGGTTAGTTAGGTTTAAGTAGTTCTAAGTCTAGGAGCTGATGACCTCAGATGTTAAGTCCCATAGTGCTTAGAGCCATTTTTTGAACACTGACGAAAGAGAAAAGGAGTGAAGTGCCAGACACTGTGTTACAGAGAATCATGGACTATGGAGAAACCGAAAGAGAAGGAAGTCGAAGCGTTTGAAATGTGGTGCTACAAACGAATGTTGAAAGTAGATGGACAGATAAGGTAACGTCAAAAGCATGTTGCAAACATTGACAAGAAAAAAATACGGGACGGCAGAACATGTGTTACGACATAAAGGGATAACTTACTTGTTTCTTGAGTGAGATGTAGAGAGTAAAAAGGAAAATGTCCAACAGATAATCGAGAACGCTGGTTGCAAATGCATTTCTGAGATACACATGTTGGCAAAGGAGAGGAATTCGTGGTAGGCCACATCACACCAGTCAGAATAGTAATATAGTAATGAAAAAAAAAGCCAAGTGCTATGCGTTCGTAATGAAATTCACGTAACAGCTGGCCAGCAGGTTAATTTCTATTAAAGCTCGTGCGGACGCTCAAACGTTTTTCTTTTCCGTATTGCTTGTTTCATGTCAGTTACGACATATTGGCGGCATTTTTAGAAAAGAATATTCAGTTTAATATTCGTTAATCAGATATCGCTTAGGAAACGCACGGCTACGTACTTGACTGTGAGTATCTGCTCTCGACCACTGCTATTAAAAGTAACGACGAGAGTTGGCACCGATAACTGTACTCTCTGATAACATGATTTGCTCAAACAAAACTATGCGGTTCCAGGTATCTTCTCACGTCTTAGACATTATGATGTATATATGCCGACTGAAGCACCGAATAAAAATTTATACCAAAGTCGGGATTCAAACCGAGGTCTACTGCTCAGTAGACAGATGCGCTAACTTTTTTACAATATATATTTTGTTTATAATAGATAACAAATTAACAGTTGTAGGTTACCAAAAAGTACAATTTCGCAGTTTTTCAAAGTAGCAGAAGGCTCAGCGTTATTGTCGTTTCTCTCTTAATATGATTTTGTTTGTGGACTATTCCTACTTCCTCTCGAAAAGAGAACCTCCTTCTTCTTAGCGGTATATTATTATGTAATTCGTAGCAGTTTAGAAGAATTAAATTTTTGTTCTGACTTTGTTTGAAATAGGGAACTAAGCTATACACCTATACAAACTCGAGGTTTCCTTTCAAAAATAACTGTTTGGTGTTTCCCTTTTTAAACATCCTTATTTTTATAAGAAGTGTATGAATGGCCCCAATTTTTCCTTTTTCCAGTTGTTTCTGACAATTTTGTCCCTTTCTTGGTGTAAGTATAGTTTGAATTCGGTTACAGACTCTTCTCCATCGTTGGTGACGAAGTATATGAGCCGCGTGATTCTTCTCGTCCTTGAAACCGGGAACTGTTTGAAAACCGTGAACATTACCTTCTTGGTGTTAATTTCAGCCGCTGTTGTCGTTATCAGAATTGCACATTTAACTTAATCCACTTCCACAAGCCTAGGATTCGTGTACAGCCTACTGTGCGGTGCAGCGCTGCGTCAGTCAAGCCACAATGTTCACAGTAAAGGTTCAAAAAATGGTTCAAATGTCTCTGAGCACTATGGGACTTAACTTCTAAGGTCATCAGTCCCCTAGAACTTAGAACTACTTAAACCTAACTAACCTAAGGACATCACACACATCCATGCCCGAGGCAGGATTGGAGCCTGCAACCGTAACGGTCGCGCGGTTCCAGACTGTAGTGCCTAGAACCGCATGGCCACTCCAGCCGGCTCACAGTAAAGGTTCCCGGGCGTTTCAGGAGATGTCGCAGTGATGCTGTCGGAAGCAGATCGTTTAAGAACATGTCAGCGGCCGAGCGCAACGCTGACCTTAGAATCGTATCCGAAATGTTAGACCGAACTAGCTTCCATTTAAGAGCTTTGTGTTTTATTTGGCTGGCTGGTATGTGGAGTGTTTCTCTCTGTATTTCTCCCATAGTCTTTTTCGTGGTGAAGTTCTTTTCATTTGCGACTTTTTCTGTAAATCCAGTTGTGATTTTAAGAGCGCGAGTAATTTACGTGCGTGTCGGCTTTCACGAGTAGTACTACTTTTTGTGGTAATTCCCCACGCGGCCGTCAATAGATCCGACTGACTTGCTGGTTGTTTCAAGGGTTTTATAAAATTTTTAACTATGAGGGCTGTGCATTTTTTCTGACAATCTATTAAACCTAACGCACCTTCATTTGACAGTTTTGTTGACTAGTCGTCTACACGGTGTATCATCCCTTTCCAGATGAATCATGCTGTATACTTTTTTTTTTTATTTGAGCAATATATTGTCGCTCTGTGGATATTATTTGAGCGGTATACCACATTTTTGAAAGGGCCAGCATATTGACATATTGTATCTGTTCAATAAGATTTAAGTTCCTAGAACTGTTCGCTATTATATTCTCCACTCTTGATTTTTGAATTATCCTCAACCAATTCGTTCATGTTCTTCTTCAGCTTAGCGCTGATCTCTTCAATTCCGTCGTATTCTGTGAAGGGATGTGGCGTGAGTTGTGAAATTCTGTTCAACCATAGGAGCCGGGTTTTGTTGTTGTTTATTGTTGGTCCGCTGCTTCCTTATAAGAATCCATTATTTCTAATATCTTCCCAATGTCTTGATGCAGCCTGAGTACATTTGTTATATCGTCAGAATAATCGTTAACGGTGAATCTTTGTGCGCCAACATGTATTCCAGAGTTCTAGTTGGTGAGTGAGAGGATCATTGGCTCCAAGGAAATTATAAATAATATCATGGATAACGGGCATCCCTGCAGGACTCAGCGCCGAATTGAGAATTCTCCCGTGAAGGGGCCGTTTATTCGTCTTTTGGAGACCATTGGATTTCTGTCTGGTAGTAGCAGATCTATTGTGGCCTGTGGGAAGTTATGGCGTTGCAACACATTTCTAAGATACTGGTGACTGAATTTATCAAAGGTACTTTCTAGGTCGATGTTCAACAATGCCATTGTTCCGGTTTGATACATCCTTGAGAAGAATGTCGTGTCTCTCAGAGAGCAAAATCCATCAGTGATCATGTTGGCAACGCTACACATCTGGCCAGGTCCGATTATTCTGGAAGAGTCTATTAGTCTTGGCGCTATGGTATTATGCGCGCCATCATTTTTCAGTCGGCACATAACAAATATTTTGCCTATAACCAGCTATTTTTCTTGGTTTCGAAGTTTTGGGTACAAGAACTGTGGTTCCTGGTTCATTTTCTGGATATAATTGACCCACTCTTTGTTTCTCTTTCATAACCTCCGTGAATTCCGCTTTGATAACTGACCAGAATAAGAATATTTCCAACAGCACTAAGATAACAGTAGGTAAGATAATGGCTGAAACAGTGCTATGCTATGGATCAGAACTATGGATCTTAAATGTGGATCTCAAAAGAAGACTAATAGCTCTGGAAATTGATTATTCGCGTAGGAGTGCCAGAATATCGAGAATCGAAAGAAAACCTAACGATGAAGTAAGAGCTAGAATGAAGGCAAATGATACAGTGATAGATAGAATTGAAAAAAAAATCATTAAAATGGTACGGACATATGATGAGAATGCCAGATCATCGGTGGCCAAAGAAGGTTTATGAATGGAAACCACCCGGCAGACGTAAGCGCGGAAGACGACGACGTTCTTGGACAGATCACATAAATGAAGTAATGGAACATCGCAGCATCGACAAGGAAGATGCACTGGATAAAGGGGCTTGGAGAGGGATAACAGGAATACAACAAGATGTTGTTATTAATTAATCTTTGTATTGATTAATCCTGTAATAATAATAATAATAATAATAATAATAATAACTTACCAGAACAGTTTGTAAAATTCATATGGTATGCCGTCAATGATCGGACTCCCTTTTCCTGGCAATTGCTTTACAGTGTCTGCAGTTTCTTCTTCGGATGTGGACTCTATCAACGTAGTGACATTTTCGTTGTTGAGGGAAGTCGTGCAGTGCCATAGCAAACTTGTGGTCTTGATAGGATTTGATGGTTGTTCCCCAACACTCTCCGGAAACGGTCCTTAATATTTTCTGTATTAACGGTGTCGTTCCCTTCGGAAGACTTAGATTTCCGATAAATCTCTCTCTGCACCGATTCCCCTGTCGTCTGAGGTGGTCGAGCCTTCATTTTTCGTCTGGAATGTATCCCTTATTTTTGCAAATGTTTGTTTTGCCTTCGAGTTCTTGTTCCTGTAGTTCTAGGATCTTCTGTTTCAATTTCTTCAATTCGCGATATCGGTCTTCTCCGTTATCCACTTTTTCTTGGAGCTCTCGAACAATCACATAATAGGGTTCGATGTTTTTCTTTCTTGCGTCACTGATCCTATACACTACGTTTCTGAACAGTTTACGAATTCCAGGTTTCACCAGTTTATCCCACAATTCAAGAACGCCACTAAAGAACCGCTTCCGATGAACCCACGTTCGATAGCATTCACAGAATTCTGTTTTTGCTCATCAACGTTGAGTAGGTTGCATTCAACCTCGATTATCCCTTTCCCTTTACAGGAGGCCGGGATAAGCCTTTTATTTTAACGACAACTGCATGGTGGTCCGAGAAGCTGACGGGTATTACTTCATAGTCCTGTACAGCTATTCCCGTTGTGGTATAAAATCTGTCCAGCCTCGACAGTGGTGATACGTATGTATAGCGAGATCGCGTGATGGCTAGTCGACCTATGACGTCTATTAGTTTTAGTTCTCCAATCATCGTATTTCAGGGGCCGAAATTTTGGGTTTGATTCTGTTGTGTCTGTCGGTCTTAAGACACCACTGCGATCTCCTCCCATTATTATATCACCCTTTGCGCGTCTCATAAAATACTGCATAGTTTCATTTAAAAAAAATTCTCTCCTAGTTCTGTTTTGTGTTGCTGACGGTGCATAGAAGTTTCATACTGTTATTTCATTTAGTTTGGCTTTGATAACGTGGCTATCTGGTTGCTTTTCCAAGTTCTCTAATTCCACTCCCATTATGGTTGAAATGCAGAAACCCATACCGCTAGCGCCGACATCGTTGTACACGTTGTAATTAATCTCTCCATAAGCTACTTCCTGAAGAAATGCAATGACCACGTCATTGGTTTTTAAGAATTTCCCCAGAATCCTCTTTTTTCACTTGCTCTTCTGCAGATATTTGGTGTGAGTAGAGTAAGCACCCTCCTATTGTCCGTTGCGAGCGATTTGTCAGTTTCCACGTTGTCTCGTCCGGAATCGTTTCGAGGAATTCCACTTTTCATTTCTCCTTCTCGGTGCTTTCTCAGCACCAAGTTTTATAGTCTTTTAGACGCTAATACTTCCCTCTGCTCCCTTAACTATGTGCTTTACAGATCGTGTGGTGACACTGAAAGCTGTTTCCGCACAATCTTCTTTACATTCTCCAATCAACAGCTGCTGTGGCTGCACTTGGCTGTTCCAGTGTTGTTGCCTGGCGTGTTGTTTACTTTCGTGCAGTGGTTAGTGTTTATTTTTCAGCTGTGGACTGCCCAAGGGGCTGACCACGTATGATTGTCGGCATTGGATAATATCTGTGTCCGGCTGACTTTCCATCTCAATCTCAGGTCCACCCTGTATTGCTGGAACATTATCGGGCTTCTGTTTCCTTGGTTATTGTTGTTGTGGTCTTCAGTCGTGAGACTGGTTTGATGCAGCTCTCCATGCTACTCTGTCCTGTGCAAGCTTCTTCATCTCATAGTACCTACTTCAACCTACATCCTTCTGAATCTGCTTAGTGTATTCATCTCTTGGTCTCCCTCTACGATTTTTACCCTCCACGCTGCCCTCCAATACTAAATTTGTGATCCCTTGATGCCTCAGAACGTGTCCTACCAACCGATCCCTTCTTCTAGTCAAGATGTGCCACAAACTCCTCTTCTCCCCAATCCTATTCAGTACCTCCTCATTAGTTATGTGATCTACCCATCTAATCTTCAGCATTCTTCCTTGGTATCTGTGCCGATTTTTCTTCAGGGTCTTCTTCAGAGCTCATACTGCCCTTTTCTAACTGCCTTTTCTTCTTGTTCTGATATCAATGAGAACAAAAAAGACTTTCATTTTCCATTTCTGTTTCGTTTTCTTGCTGTTGAACCAAAATTTCATGGACTCTGTAGCTGCTTTCCTGAACAACAGTTGCTGACCTGTATTTATCGGTGTCGTTCTTTTGATCGTTGTTGCGTTCCTGTGTACTTCATTTGTAGCTATTCTTCCGGCCGGGGTGGCCGAGCGGTTCTAGGCACTACAGTCTGGAGTTGCGCGACCACTACGGTCGCAGGTTCGAATCCTGCCTCGGGCATGGATGTGTGTGATGTCCTTAGGTTAGTTAGGTTTAAGTAGTTCTAATTTCTAGGGGACTGATGACCTCAGAAGTTAAGTCCCATAGTGCTCAGAGCCATTTGAACCATTTTGTAGCTAGTCTGTTGTTCAAGGGTGGGTCGCCTGCTTAGCTGGGTGGTAACGTGCTTGCCTACCAGGCAGCTGGCCCGGGTTCGATTCCCGGGCGGGGTGGAGATTTTCTCCGCTCGTGGGCTGGGTGTTGTTTGTCTTCATCATTTCATCCTCATCACCGGCACACAAGTCGCCCAATGTGGCGTCCACTGAAATAAGACTTGCACTTGGCGGCCGAACTTCCCCCGATGGGGCCTCCCGTCCAACAATGTCATACGCCCATTTCATTTTTGTTCAAAGGCGGGAATTGCTCTTCAACTAAAGTAGGAGAGTGGCCAGTGGATTCCATCGGAATATTCTCGGTGTTGCCCTTTGCAGTACTAGAAGGAATCAGTTCTTGTGCCCGCAATCTTGTCCGCTGTTGCAGATTATTTCGTGGAATAAACATGCGTTGTGGGCAGCTTCCTCGAAGATTTTCCGACTCATTTCACACGTGACGCTTGGGAGTTCGCCCAACGTATACTATGTGTGTCTTTCAACAACCTACAAGAATGTGGGATGGGACTTTACGAGTAACGAACATTCGTACAAATTTAATCCCGTTACAGCACTGGATCTTGTGTCTAGTAGACCACTTTTCGATTTCGATGTTTCTTACCCGTCTGTAAATAGTAAGTGCTTGTATTAGGTCCTTTTTGTCTAGCTCTGGGGGAATATTTAGCACCATGACAGTTTTCACTTCGTTGTTAGCGTTACTTACATCAAGGGTACTGACAGAATCATCAAAATGACGGAATTCAAATTTTCCCTGTTTTTTTAATAATATTCTATCTAACATAACTATGCAATTTTGCAAAAACACAGCATTTCTGATGACCCATGTGAACGAACTGCATTATCACCAGAAATACCGAAATTTTCACCGAGCGATGTGGCGCAGTGGTTAGCACACTGCACTCGCATTCGGGAGGATGACGGATCAAACCCGCGTCTAGCCATTCTGATTTAGGTTTTTTGTGACTTTCCTAAATCACTTCAGGCAAATGCCAGGATGGTTCCTTCGAAATGGCACGGCTGACTTCCTCCGCTGTCCATCCCCAATCCTATGGGACCGTTGACCTCGCTGTTTGGTCCCTCCCCTAAATCAACCAAGCAACCGAAACTTTCATGTAGCCTGTCACGAACTTCCAAAACCGCGCATTGCACATGTCTTGTATACTTGTATTCCTGCCAAAGACGAACCTCAAAGTATCTTTCCTAATCGAGTCCCTGGGTATTATTTATGGGTACGAAGGAGAACCTCTGCTTCAGGAACAATATACAAAGACGATGAAGACAATGAACAAGATGTATCACTACTTATAAGTTGGGTGGCTGGTCAAGGAACACAGAATACACGTACCGTAATACTTGTCTACGTAACCAGGCAGCTACAGCACTGGGCGCTACACCTTACGCCCACACCTGCTGAGCACTAGGCCACAACTTGTGACTACGTCATGGCGGCACAGTGCTTTTGTGCAACTGAACGAATTCCCATTCACGCCTTAGCCCACCTGGTATTCCCTCCTAGTCTAAAACAGCATTGCAGAGGCTCTGCAACTGTACTGGAATAGCACCTCAGCATCGAACGAAATTAGTATTTAGTAGATGGACGATAGGTCCCGACGCGCTAGGTTAGACGAGAGAGCTAATGCGCTGCTTCCTGGTCTCGGGTAGGCGCGCCGGCCTCGCATCGAATCCGCCAGGCGGATTAACGGTGTGCTGGCCATCCTGCATGTGGTTTTTATGCGGGTTTCCACATCCCACAAGGTGAATACTGGGCTGGTCCCCACGTCCCGCCTCGTTTACACGACTCGTAGACATCTGAAACACATTCGCACTATTTCATGATTTACACTAGATGCAAACAGCTGGGGTACACTTATTCTGTCCCGGGGGGGTACAGGGTGGCGGCAGCAAGGGCATTTGGCCACCCTGTCAAATTAACTTTGGCAAATCCGATTGTAACAATGCTGACCCTGTGAAACTGCGGTACAATGGCACAAGCGAAAAGAAAAATAAGGAAAAAGATGTACGGTAGGTCCCACCTTTGGCTCATCGCGTTTTGTTGTGATCTGAAGTTGGTTTGTAAATAAGTCGCAACTAGTAATCAATAAAATTCAATTTGCGATCTTGATTACTACAGGTTTTTCTGAACCCACAGCTTTAACGCAATAGATCTTACCTCCAAATACGACCATGTCAAGTACGCTGATGGAAAAAAAATCGCAACAAGGAAGAGTTTCGTGACATAAGCAAATGTTGGTAAGCACGTTTGTATATCTAAAAGATGATGTCTCTTCCAATGCCACACGAGTCGCATACGAATAGCTTTAGTAGCGCCACTATGAGTATGCAAATCAAGTTTGCTTTATATACACGCTTTAGCGGTCGTGAGCGTTCGTTATCTTTAAGACTGGACGTGGCGAACTGATGCCTTCAAGGCGACAAAGACGCCATTATCAAGCCGGCCGGTGTGGCCGTGCGGTTCTAGGCGCTTCAGTCTGGAACCGTGTGACCGCTACGGTCGCAGGTTCGAATCCTGCCTCGGGCATGGATGTGTGTGATGTCCTTAGGTTAGTTAGGTTTAAGTAGTTCTAAGTTCTAGGGGACTGATGACCACAGATGTTAAGTCCCATAGTGCTCAGACCCATTTATGAACGCCGTTATCAACACCTCACTGAGTTTGAATGAGGTCGTGTAATAGGGCTATGAGAAGCTGGATGTTCCTTCTACGATACTGCAGAAAGATGTGGCAGGAATGTAGCCACTGAACACGATTGATGGCAGAGGTGATCACGAGAATGTACCGTCGCAAGAGGATCGGGTTCCGGAAGGCCATGTGGCACTACCGAGAGAGAAGACTATCGTGTTCGACGTTTGGCTCTGGCAGACCGTGCTTCATTGACAGCAAAATCGATTTTCATGTAGTGTTCATCTTCAGTGATGTGGTGTACAAATTAAACTCATAGGCACTGGTGTCAAGTTATCAGTAGCCAGAGCTTATGAAACGATCACAATAACTGTGAAGATGATCACTATGTGATTGAAAATCGATTTTGCTGTCAATAAACCATCAATATTATGGCCAACGCTGACCTTCTCCCTAATTTCACGTATATGGTCGTTGTGCACACAGCACTCTATGGAGTCCCCAATTAATAAGATCTGCAGCAGGAATCTGAGCAGCAGTTGGCACCATAGTGAGACAACGAACTGTTACAAATCGGTGACTTGGGGACAGCTCTGAGCCAGACGACCTGTAGCGCGCATTCCACTGACCCAAAAACCACCACCATTCACAACCAGTTGTGTCAACCGGAACTCACTGCAGGGGAGGATGGATGGTCAAATGGCTCCAAGCACTATGGAACTTAACAAAATGGTTCAAATGGCTCTGAGCACTATGGGACTTAGTATCTGAGGTTATCAGTCCCCTAGAACTTAGAACTACTTAAACCTAACTAACCTAAGGACATCACACACATCCATGCCCGAGGCAGCATTCGAACCTGCGACCGTAGCAGCAGCGCAGTTCCGGACTGAAGGGCAGGATGGAGATCTGTTGTGTTTCCTGATGAAAGCTGATTCTGCCTCGGTGCCAGTGGTGGCCGTTTGTTGATTAGGAGGAAGCCAGTTGAGAGCCTGCAGCCAATCTGTATGCTAGACATACTTAACCTACCCCTGGTGTTATAGTGTGGGTTGCGACGTCGTATAATAGGAAGAGCACTCTCGTGGTTATCCCCACATTCTGACTGCAAATTGGTCCGTCAAGCTGGTGAATCAACCTGTTCATGAACAGCATCCAATAGCATGAGATTTCCACTCTGCAGCGGAGTGTGCGCTGATATGAAACTTCCTGGCAGATTAAAACTGTGTGCCGGATCGAGACTCGAACTCGGGACCTTTCCCTTTAGCAGGCAAGTGCTCCACCAACTGAGCTACCCAAGCACGACTCACGACCCGTCGCCACAGCTTCAATTCGGTCCGGCACACAGTTTTAATCTGCCAGGAAGTTTCAGCATCCAACAGGATAACGCTCGCCCACATACCGCTTTTGTAATCCAACATGCTCTATAGAGTTCGACATGGTGCCTTGGCCTGGTCCATCACCAGATCTGTCTCCAGTCGAGCACAAACGGGACATTATCAGACGACAACTCTAGTGTCGTCCACAAACAGCATTAACCGTCGCTGTATTGACCGACTGTGGCAGGTGTCATTAGAGCACAGTTAATAAAGTCATTTCTTGAAATGACGGATAAACTAGGCACTCATCTTTTCGTGTTTCCCACGCTGGTCTCGTTGTGAACTCATGGCTCAATTGTCGAAAATCTAGGCAGTGACGATTCCAAGCTCGGATGCAAAGAGGCCTAGGTGTTATTCTGCGATATTCAAAAGTTTTATAGATGTGTTTCATAAACCATTCTTGAAGATTAAACTTTTGCAAATTAGGACAATGGTGATGTAAAAAAAGTAATCAGCACTCCGAATTTAAGTTACACTTCTTTTTTATTACTTTTGTTGCAGTATCACGTAACTTGTTCCAAAACATCACTTCACAATATAAAACATACTTGAAAATATCTTCCTCACTGTTAAAGTTCACATTTCATAAACTGACTACAATTTGCGTCTTTTTAACATGACGACCAAAGCTTGACTCTCTAATAACCGCTTACGCGCCCCAAAATCAGAGTTAGATGGTTCAAATGGCTCTGAGCACTATGGGACTCAACTGCTGTGGTCATAAGTCCCCTAGAACTTAGAACTACTTAAACCTAACTAACCTAAGGACATCACACACATCCATGCCCGAGGCAGGATTCGAACCTGCGACCGTAGCGGTCGTGCGGTTCCAGACTGAAGCGCCTTTAACCGCGTGGCCACTCCGGCCGGCCCTCAGAGTTAGAAGTACGTCAAAGATCATAGTGACAAAAGAAAGAATACACATAAGAATAATATCATTGCAATATATACATATCTATGTATCGAAGTACCTCTACTTTAATGAAATCAAATCTGAATGTTGTCACAGAAATATGTTATCTATTTTACAGAAACACAGTAGAATATTGCTGGTATCGAGAGGTTGAGGTGAGGAGCCGTAATGGTTACGTAATTCAAGTACCATTACACCGACCAAGTGCAACAGGATGGAACTCCATCCCACGAACTGACATCTGGCAGCTGTACAACACAATGTAAGCACCTTCAACTTTTATAGTCCTGTCTTCCTCAGTTGCGTGTAATATTACGGTATATTAATAATTTTTACTTATGGACCGTCTGACAGCAACTGAATAAAACACAATTTTAGTGCCATACGCGTTTCGCCTTTATTTTCTGCAAGGCATCATCAGTGGCAGGTTGCGTGGACAATTTCCTACATATTACGCTCCTGTTGCATTTTTGGTGTTGTTCTTCTTCTTATGAACGCCAATTTGCTGTTTTTTCCCCATTCCACAACACTATTCACTGAACGCTTGTTTTAAAGCGTATGGCACTAAAATTCTGTTTTATTCAGTTGCTGTCAGACGGTCCATAAGTAAACATTATTAATATACCGCAATGTAAGCACGTTTGTACGCTTCCATTCAACATTCTGGCTATTACATCGCTTTATTTTTTATTTTCTTTAATTTTTATTATTTTTTTTACCAGCGTTTCGCATTTGCATTGACTTACCTCGCGCTTACTTTAACGTGTGATATTGCAAAGTTAATTTCATTACTCTACATTAATTCTTTTTTCGTATTGCGATTTTTTCTCCATCAGTTTAATAAGTCAGAGATGTAGAGAAAGTGAAAGAAGAAAATGAGACGGGAAGGTAGTAGATAGTCGCTAGGCAGGAGCCGACAGCACACAGGGCAGTAACACAACCGGTGCTCGACGAGTAGCGAGTAGGAAGGCGCCCGAACTCGGCAGCCGTTTGCAACGCGAGCGTGGGCGCCCACAACACACACACACACACACACACACACAGTGCTGTGCCCGCACACAGGCGGCAGAGACAGACACAAACGCGGCCCGCCGGACTAGCAGGCCAGCAACTTTGCCTGTTTGAAAGCGCAGCGCGCAGCGGCAAACAGCCCCGCTGAAGGGCGCTAATCCCCGAGCCCGGGCAAAGCCAACAGGTGCTTCTGCGCGCGCCGCGCCCGCCTGCGTGTTTTACCTTAATTTCGTAAATTACGTGGCTGGGGGAAGTGGGAGGGGGGATAGGTGAGGGGCGGGAGGGGGGGACTGGTGGCAGGAGGGCCGCGGCGCGCAGAGGGGAGGGCGGCGCCGGCAGCTACATCAAAGGGCCACATTAGGATAATGCCGTCACTGCCACCTGGCACACATCCGCTGATCAAAGTTACATCCGATTGCCGGCGCCGCGTCAGAGCCTCTATTTTATTTCCGACGCGGATAATTCCCTGCGCAGCCGGGCACCCTAGCCACCAGGCGGTGTCGCCGCATCCGACTGTGCTCCACCTTTCCGCGTACATCTGTGACACGGGGGGCTCAGCACGCCCAGTCACTGCCGGTCATCAAACGAAAAACGCAGCCACAGCACTGCCGTCCTCGCTGCTTTCCGCCATGTCGGTAGTACACTGAAGCTTCAAAAGTCATAGGATACATCCTAATACCGTAATGGACCTCTTTTTGCCCGGCGTAGCGCAGCAGTTGGAAGTGGCATAGACTCAACAAGTCTTTGGAAGTCCCCTCTAAAAATGCCAAAAGTCCCCTCATAAATGCGAAAACGCCGGCCGGAGTGGCCGTGCGGTTCTAGGCGCTGCAGTCTGGAACTGCGTGACCGCTACGGTCGCAGGTTCGAATCCTGCCTCGGGCATGGATGTGTGTGATGTCCTTAGGTTAGTTAGGTTTAAGTAGTTCTAAGTTCTAGGGGACTGATGACCACAGCAGTTAAGTCCCATAGTGCTCAGAGCCATTTGAACCATTTGAAATGCGAAAATTTTGCCGGTGCAGGAGTCTGTGTACGAACTGATCTCTCTGTTATGTCCCATAAATGTTCGATGGGACACATGTCGGGCGATCTACGTGGCCAAGTCATTAGCTCGACTGGTCCACGATGTTACACAAACTAATCCCGAACGACTGTGGTCCTCTGACATGGCGTATTGTCCTCCATAAAAAAATTCCATTGTCGTTTGGAAATATGGGTCTATGAATGCCTGCAAATGATCTCTAAGCAGCGGAACATCCGGAGGATCCAGTCCATTCCATGCAAACACAGCTCACAACAATATGGAGCCATCACCAACTTGCACAGTGCTTTATTGACAACTTGGGTCCATGACTTCGTTGGATCTGCGACACACTCGACTCTTACCATCAGTTCTTACCAACTGAAATCCGGACTCTTCTCACCAGACCATGGTTTGCCTGTCGTCTGGGGTCCAACCGATTTAGCCAAGGGACCAGGAGAGGCAGAAGCTAGAGGCGATGTCGTGCTGTTAGTAAAGGAACTGCCGGCCGTAGTGGCCGTGCGGTTCTAGGCGCTGCAGTCTGGAGCCAAGCGACCGCTACGGTCGTAGGTTCGAATCCTGCCTCGGGCATGGATGTGTGTGATGTCCTTAGGTTAGTTAGGTTTAATTAGTTCTAAGTTCTACGCGACTGATGACCTCAGAAGTTAAGTCGCATAGTGCTCAGAGCCATTTTGAAGTAAAGGAACTCGCGTCGGTCGTTTGCTGCCATAACCCATTAACGCCAAATTTTGCCCCACTGTCCTAACAGAGCCGGCCTCAGTGCCCGAGCTGTTCTAGGCGCTTCACTCTGGAACCGCGCGACCGCGACGGTCGCAGGTTCGAATCCTGCCCCGGGCATGGATGTGTGTGATAGCCTTAGTTTAGTTAGGTTTAAGTAGTTCTAAGTTCTAGGGGACTGATGAACTCAGATGTTAAGTCACATAGTGCTCAGAGCCATTTGAACCTTTTTTTTTTTTTTTTTTTGTCCTAACAGACACGTTCGTCGTACGTCCCACATTGATTTCTGCGGTTATTCACGCAAAGCCGCCTGTCTGTTAGCACTGAAAACTTCACGCAAACATTATGTGATGGCTGTTGGCCACTGATTTGTCCATGATGAGAGGCAATGCCTGAACGCGGTATTTTAGGCACAGTCTTGATACTGTGGATCGCGAATATTGAATTCCCTAACGATTACCCACATGGAATGTACCAAGCGTCCAACTACCATTCCGCTTTCAAAGTCGGTTAACTCCCGTCATGCGGCCATAATCATGCCGGAAACATTTTCGTATGAATCACCTGCTCCGCCAATGCAATGCCGTTTTCCACCTTGTATACGCGACACTACCGTCATATCGCTATCACATGATTTTTGTCAAGTGAAAGAATGAGTCTTGGCCTCTGCAACGGAGTGTCCACTGTTTTGCAAAAGGTCCCACGTTCGGGTCACGGTCTGGCATACTATTCAAATCTGTCAGGAAGCTTTCTGAGTGTAGATTGTGACACGCACTGGACGGTGCCTGTTAAGCGGACACTTTCAGTTCGTCAAAATTTTCGGTCAGTAACTTGCGAACGTATCTTTGCTGATTCGTTGCGAAGACGTCTGTAACTAGTATAGACATACAGGGTGAAACCGTGATTATGTTACGAACTTTCACCGATGATGGAGAAGGGTAAATGTATCAATCTGAGGTAAGAAACCCTAGTCCGGAAACGACTGATTCGAAAGGTATAAGGGAACGTGTACTCAACTTCCGGTTAGCCTCAGTCCTCTAACTAACGGCTCCAACTTCCGATAATGATCATGGCATACAGAATTCCCGCTGAATTCTCCCCAATACCCTCAGATAATTAGTAATTGCGCACATAACTTGATTTTAGAGAGACCGGAAAATGCTTATATGCTTTCACTAATGAAATATTAAATGCTCTGAGTAACCGGAAGTCACCCGTTGGGATTTTTTGTGATCTATCAAAGGCTTTTGATTGTGTAAATCGTGGAATACTTCTAGATAAGCTCAATTACTGTGGTATGAATGGGACAGAGCTCAAATGGTTTAAATCATACCTAACTGAAAGAGTGCAAAAAGTTGAAATAAGCAGTTCACATAATGTGCAAAAAACTGGTGATTTCTCAAACTGGGGAACAATCAAGAATGGTGCGCCACAAGGTTCGGTCTTGGGTCCTCTGCTGTTCTTAATATATATTAACTACTTGCCATTCTATTTTCACGAAGATGCAAAGCTGGTACTTTTTGCCGTTGATACAAGTATAGCTATCACACCCAACAGACAAAAATTAACTGTTGAAATTGTAGACGATGTTTTCAGAAAATCACATGGGCTCTCATTAAACTTTGACAAAACACAGTAGAAACAGTTCGACACAGTAAATGGAATGACACCATTAATAAATATAGACTTCGATCAGAAATTGGTAGCTAAGGTAGAATATTCAAAATTTCTAGGTATGTGCATTGATGAGGGGTTGAAATGGAGAAAAACACACTCCTCAGTGTGTTTTTCTGAAATGTTTGACTTCAGCTACTTATGCTATTAGGGTCATTGCAAATTTTGGCGATATACATCTCAGTAAATTAGCTTGACACGCCTATCTTCATTCTCTGCTTTCGTATGGCATCATATTCTGGGGTAACTCATCATTGAGTAAAAGAGTGTTCATTGCACAAAAGCGTGTAATCAGAGTAATTGCTGGAGCTCATCCAAGATCATCCTGCAGACACTTATTTAAAAAGCTAGGGATCTTCACTGTAGCCTCACAATATATATATATTCACTTATGAAATTTGCCATTAACAGTCCGAACGAATCCAAAAGTAACAACAGTGTACATGGCTACAACACTAGGAGAAAGGATGATCTTCACTACTCAAGGTTAAATCTAACTTTGTCTCAGAAGGGGGTAAATTATGCTGCCACAAAAGTCTTTGGTCACTTACCTAATAGCATCAAAAGTCCGACAGATAGCCATATAGCATTTAAAACGAAATTAAAAGAATTTCTTAATGGCAACTCCTTCTACTCATTAGATGAATTTTTGTATATAGTAAGAGGGTAATTTCCCCAACCCCCACAAAAAAATTTAAGTGACATGTAATATTTTGTGTAATGTAATATCTTGTGTAGACGCCTTTTATTAACCTGCCACGTTCCACACCATTACAAAGTGTCGTATTCATGGTCTATGGAACAAGTACTAATCTAATCTAATCAAATCTCTAACCGCAAATCCTACTTATATGGTACTGTAATAATGAATTCTGTTTACCTACAAAAGTTTCACAAACTGATGAATGTACAAAAATTGTTCAAAATGGCGATCTACAGCGCCATTGCAGCACTGGCATTAGTGCACAATGTTCCGTCTTATCTGTTTTAATATCCCCGGTGTCGGGTGAACAGTGGAGCAGGCAGCGAGAATTCTCCCCAAGAAAGGGATATTCTTCAGTCTCGGAGGGCGTCTAGTACACGAGAAATTTCACATGGCACGACAAGAAGAAATCAAGTGGACTCAGGTCAGGCGGACGTATTGGCCACGAAACAGGACCTCCTCTGCCTATCCACTTTTCAAGGAACATTTGACCCACGTGTTCACGAACCCTCAGTCCAATGTTAGGTGGGCCTCCATCACGTTGGAACCAAATCCGTTGACGAATATCAGGCGGGTTACTTTCTAGGACCGTGCACAGTAGTCTGATAAATTCTGTGTACACTGAAGTATGGAGGAATAAGAATGGAGCCTAGTATGTAATCACTGACTCTACCCGCGCACACACGGGAAAGGTAGTAGGTGTTGATGGCTCTTCACAACTACAACCTGGGGATTCTCATCGCCGCTACCATGACTGTTTCAACTGTTCAGCGTTTCGGCTGTGGAGAAACAGGCTTCGCCCGTGAAAAGTACACTACGAAGATGACGTGTTACTGACGCGAAATTTAACCGACGGGAAGAACATGCTGTGATATGCAAATGATTAGCTTTTCAGAGCATTCACACAAGGTTGGCGCCGGTGGCGACACCTACAACGTGCTGACATGAGGAAAGTTTCCAACCGATTTTTCATACACAAACAGCAGTTGACCGGCGTTTCCGGGTGAAACGTTGTTGTGATGCCTCATGTAAGGAGGAGAAATGCATACCATCACGTTTCCGACTTTGATAAAGGTCGGATTGTAGCCTATCGCGATTGCGGTTTATCATATCGCGACATTGGTGCTCGTGTTGGTCGAGATCCAATGACTGTTAGCAGAATATGGAATCGGTGGGTTCAGGAGGGTAATACGGAACGCCGTAATGAATCCCAAAGGCCTCGTATCACTAGCAGTCGAGATGACAGGCCTCTTATCCGCATGGCTGTAACGGATCGTGCAGCCACGTCTCGATCCCTGAGTCAACAAAAAAATGGTTCAAATGGCTCTGAGCACTATGGGACTTAACTACTGTGGTCATCAGTCCCCTAGAACTTAGAACTACTTAAACCTAAGTAACCTAAGGACATCACACACATCCATGGCCAAGGCAGGATTCGAACCTGCGACCGCAGCAGTCGCGTGGTTCCGGACTGCGCGCCCAGAACCGCTAGACCACCGCGGCCGGCCCTGAGTCAAAAGATGGGGACGTTTGCAAGACAACAACCATCTGCACGAACAGTTCGACGACGTTTGCAGCAGGATGGACTTTCAGCTCGAAGACCATGGCTATGGTTACCCTTGACGCTGCATCACAGACAGGAGCGCCTGTGATGGTGTACTCAACGACGAACCTGGGTGCACGAATGGCAAAACGTCATTTTTTCGGATGAATCCAGGTTCTGTTTACAGCATCATGATGGTCGCATCCGTGTTTGGCGACATCGCGGTGAACGCACACTGGAAGCATGTATTCGTCATCTCCATACTGGCGTATCACCCGGCGTGATGGTATGGGGTGCCATTGGTTACACGTCTCGGTCACCTCTCGTTCGCATTGACGGCACTTTGAACAGTGGACGTTACATTTCAGATATGTTATGACCCGTGGCTTTACCCTTCATTAGATCCCTGCGAAACCCTACATTTCAGCAGGATAATGCACGACCGCATGTTGCAGGTCCTGTACGGGCCTTTCTGGATACAGAAAATGTTGACTGCTGCCCTGGTCAGCACATTCTCCAGATCTCTCACCAATTGAAAACGTCTGGTCAGTGGTGGCCGAGCAACTGGCTCGTCACAATACGCCGTTATTACGGCCAGAGGTGGTTGTTCTGGCTACTGATTTCTCAGGATCTGTGCATCCAAATTGCGTGAGAATGTAATCACATGTCCGTTCTAGTATAATATAATTGTCCAATGAATACCTGTTTATCATCTGCGTTTCTTCTTGGTGTAGCAATTTTAATTGCCAATAGTGTACATATGCTGCAGAGCGAGGATCGTCTGTAAAGGTGCTGGAAGACACGGGTTCCGAATGCAGTAGGAGTCAAAGCAAGCACTTTCTGCGGACGGTACGGATGCAGCTACAGGGTGGAACGCGGTAAATTGCTTTTTTAGAATTCACGTTGTGGCAGCACGAATAGAGGTTTGTATTCAATTGTTGTTCAGTTGCGATAATGCAGTGGTCACGTGAGGAGCGCTAATTTTATGTTGAAGTGTATTTCTCGAATTCTCACTCCATCCTTGCAGTGCAGCGCGCTTTCCGTTTGCGATTTGTAATAACCCCACGCGGACGTGTAACTGGAGGGCAATCAATTTTAAGCTAGGTAAATTCATTCAGGGGATGTGTCAACTGCACGAAGACGATCTGAGAGAAGCGTTTCAACACAAAATGTCGAACGAGTTAGAGCAGCAGTGCAGCAATCACCGAAACGCTCAACTCAGAAACACGCACTTTCTCTTGGCATTTCAAGACGTTCTCTTCACCGCATTCTTCACAATGAACTGAATTTTCACCCGAATGAAATGTGCGTGCTCCTGCAATTGTCAGTACGGGATTATCTAACACGAAGAACATCTTGCGAAGACTTGCTTGCAACCATACCCCGTGACGCAAATATGTTCTTTTCTGATGAGGCACATTTTCACCTCAGTGTGTGTTTAAACAAACAGGATATGCGGTACTGGAGCGATACAAACACCAGGCAAATTCACCAGAGACCCATGTCCTCAGACCGCGTTACGAATAGGCATCATTGGCCCTTACTTTCTCCAGGAACATCGCCGTGCTGTAACTGTGAATGCGGATCGTTACTTAACTACGCTGCAAGAGTTCTTCCAGCCGGTTTTCGAGGCAATGCAATTACAGGATGACTGGTTTCAAAAAGACGGTGCCACTGCACACACAGCGGACATTACCATGAATTTTTTGAGGCAAACGTATCCTGGAAGGCTTATCTTTCGGATGTGGAATCTCAACTGGCCCGCACGATGACCAGACTTAGCCCCACGCGATTTTTTCTTTGGGGTTACCTGAAGTCAAAGGTGTATTGCAACCGTCCCAACACCCTGGAAGACCTACGGAACAACATTGAGGCTGAAACTGCATGAATACCAAAAGACATGCTTGAAAGTATGCATGAGAATTTGAGAAAACGACTGCGGCAGTGTGTGGATTGTGAAGTTAGAGATTTGCCTGATACACTGTTTAAACAAGCAATTATTAACTTCCATTGTTGTCCAATATGAGAAAAATGAAAATGTAAATTTCTAAGTGTTCATTATTTTTCATTTCATTCCAGAATCAGCAATTTATCACGCTCCACCCTCTACATTTCGTGTAATATTCGCCACACAATACGCTGTGAAACAGTCATTTCACGTGCAGCTGATTAAATGTTGATTGCAGGCGTCTCGCCAACTCGAACGAGGACTGCATCTCCTAAGTTTGGAACTCGATTAGTTCGTCGTCCTCCACGGTCGTTATGCTGTGTTCTAGTTACCCTGCTTCACTTAATCCTTATAACAGTTTTGGAAACATTGTGTGAGCTGGATTCTTCAACGCTGATATTTGGTGCCGTACAGCCTTTCCGCTTCTCTACTGCTTCCATTTGCTTGCCCATACACGTAAGCCATGACTGCAAGATACATCACTGGTTATAGTTTCATCTGGTTAAGGTTGATCGACGTTAGTACTCCAATTTGTAAACATAGACTGTAGTCTACTACTGAACAGACACTGCACACTAGGATTGCTCGTGTCAGTACACAGTTGGCCGTCTGCATTGTAGTGGTTCAGTTATTATACCAACCTCTATACGTAGGTGCTTCAAATTGATGCAGTTATCCTTCCCCATGGTCACTGAAAGTCTGCAACATCATCACGAATTCACAATGGTTACAGTATCGATTGTTTCTCTCTTTCAAATCTAATTTTTTGGTTTTAATGAACAATGAAGGAAGCCCAATGGAATTTTATATTAATATCATCAATGAAATTCATCTTTCATTCGTTACGTGTTTTCAATTTTTTTGGCTGAAATGGTTCAAATGGCTCTGAGCACTATGGGACTTAACTTCTGAGGTCATCAGTCCGCTAGAACTTAGAACTACTTAAACCTAACTAACCTAAGGACATCACACACATCCATGCCCGAGGCAGGATTCGAACCTGCGACCGTAGCGGTAGCGCGGTGCCAGACTGTAGCGCCTAGAACCGCTCAACCACTCCGGCCGGCTTTTGACTGAAGAGCGGGGTATTTCTACCACTGACAACCATCCTTCGTCTCAACGGGGCGAGGGGTAAGAAGTAACAGTTCACGGGGAAAATGCAGATAAACCTAAAATCCTGGAAAAAAGTAATGCTCTGTACCTTGTTTATGCGTCCTGGTGAATAACAGCACTGTCGTGGGGAACTTCGCCTTTCAGTTGCTGTTATGGCTCAGCCAGTCGGTTTTTTCTTGTGTTGGAAAAACACCATATTTCATTCCCACGTGGTTAGATAAAGGCGTAGGTTTTGTTATTTCCTGAGCAGATGTGAATCACTACGGATCTGCCTCACTGGCATTAATTTGCTGTTGATGTGTGGAACACGTTTTGTGGTCCTTTATGTCGCCCATTTGGAAACTGGATTTCTCTGATGAATCAGTCAGTATGTATTTCGCAAGCACCGACCGTGTACGTTCACGAGATTAGAAGGCTGTAAATTGTAGAGAACAGGTATTTACTCCTTCTATAACTTCTGAAAGACCTTAAAAGTAAATTTCTAGAATCTTGCGAAAACATGAGAGAAAAATTAGTGAAATGTCCAGGAGAGGAACAGAGAAGGGAGAGGTCTCTTGTCGTACATCGTACATCCTCCACCACCCATCGCATGGTGGCTTGAAGAACACGGTTGTACACATAGAGTAGTAAGCCTTGGACAGGAGGAATATATTGAATAGAAGCCGTTAACGACGGAAAACGAGAGGTAATTGACCGAGACACCACCAAACGGTGGCTTGTAGAATACACAGTTCTATATACAAAGATTCGTAAGTCCCCGACAGAATGAGTATACTCTGAGTCGAAGTTGTTAAAGACGCAGAACGAGCACAGTAAATCCAACAGTCTAGAGGCAACTGACCACGACAATCGCCTTAAGCGGTTAAAGGAAAGAAAAATGGTTCAAATGGCTCTGAGCACTATGGGACTCAACTTCTGAGGTCATTAGTCCCCTAGAACTTAGAACTACTTAAACCTAACGAACCTAGGGACATCGCACACATCCATGCCCGAGGTAGGATTCGAACCCGCGACCGTAGCGGTCTCGCGGCTCCAGACTGTAGCCCCTAGAACCGCACGGCCACTCCGGCCGGATAAAGCAAAGAAAGAACGTGAAACCGTCGAAGACATAAATCGCTATTAAGGAATGGGAATTTGCATGTCTTTACCAAGCATCGATGTAGTTCATGAGCTAAGGGACAGCGATCGACCAGAAATGAGCAACAGGCATCCACCAACTTTTATACGTGCGGTGCATATGAAAATAGATTTGTGAACCGGTGAACATTGTTAATTGGTCTCAGTTTATCAAGTTGTTATAGTCCTGTGGTTCAGGATTTGGGTGAGGGCGAGTTTGAGAGGGGGTTGTGCAAAGGTGGGCTTTTAATCAATCTTTGTTTTATTAACCCACAATTCACAATACCATAGTGCATACGAATGCAACAACCCTTGTGCTCTACCTCTTGCAATAATTAACATCAGATAACATATGACACATAAAACAATTATTCGCCACATAGTAATAAAATAATCAAATCTCCAAAGTAGAAACTTATCGTAACATACAGGTATACGTTACATATACAAAGCAATAATATTTCTGCCCGCAAATGACTTTGCAAGGCGGCGCATAAATAAAATAGCAACATGCAGAACGGCTCACAAGAACGACCAACAGTCAACATCATCAGCTCCACCATATCCCAGACAGACAACAGACAGGACAACACAGTCTACACAGATATACAGCCTACTATAGAATCTTCAAGGAAGTTCATAAACAAGCAAAACTGACACACAATTACCTCACGACGGCCCCTCCGTATTTAAAATTCGAAACAATAACGTGCACTCATATAGCACCATGGACACACTGCAAGGCCTGCCGGTGTGGCCGAGCGGTTCTAGGCGCTTTAGTCTGGCACCGCGCGACCGCTACGGTCGCAGTTTCAAATCCTGCCTCGGGCATGGATGTGTGTGATGTCCTTAGGTTAGTTAGGTTTAATTAGTTCCAAGTTCTGGGGGACTGATGACCTCAGATGTTAAGTCCCATAGTCCTCAGAGCCATTTGAACACACCCTGCAAATACACTTACATTCAGTTCAAATGGTTCAAATGGTTCTAAGCACTATGGGACTTAACATCTGAGGTCATCAGTCCCCTAGACTTAGAACTACTTAAACCTAACTAACCTAAGGACATCACACACATCAATGTCCGAGGCAGGATTCGAACCTGCGACCGTAGCAGCAGCGTGGTTACACACAGTTCTGGAACAACTTTATTTCTCATGGTCTCGCCGTCCTTCTCCATAACAACAAACTATATCAGGCTTACTTCATGAATCTCAGCTCTCACCGCCGCACTGTATTTTGGTTGGCCATAATTCTGACAACTACCGATATCCGTAGAGTTTACAGGTAGTGGGTTCCATAGTGAATTGTGTCTCTCTCGTTTGTCTGTTTACTTTTAAGTAGGGTGTCGTTTTTTGTTGGGAATTTTGGGAATTTGGTTTTGGAGTGAGATCTGATATTGAGTGTCTAGTATTCTTTCACTGTGCATTGTTATTTGCGTATCTTAATTCGTGCCATCCTGGGTACCCAGAATGAAATCAGACATTCTGTCTATTGTATTAGGTACTGGTACGTTGACAAATTGTATATGCATTTCTGTCCCCTTTTTTTAATGTTGACTTTTTCTACTGGGGTAAGTTAATTAAAGGTACATTATCTTTATTATTTCGTAAGTCATATTTTGTTTTTTGAGCACAGTGTTCTTTGATGGATATTCATTCTGCAAGCATTCTGGATTTTTGATACTTATTAAGTGCTGAGTTCTTTGGTTGTTGCTTATAATGCATGTGCTATTGATTGTTTGTATTTAATGGTGAACTGAACTAGATTTACTGAGCAAGTGACGCCAACAAAAGCCTCAGCCACTTACCACTCTAGTTAGTTCCTGCGCCAAAAGTGGTTTCAGAGCTTGGTTGTGAAGGGATGCAGGTTATCCGCAGCAATGTTCATGCAGTCTGTATCTGTATCTGTCTTGGTGCGTGTATAACATCCACAGGCCCTTGAAAGTCCTTGTGAATGTCCCCTATAGCGAAATACTGCCGCCGGTGCTCTGTGTCAGTGGCGCCGTGTGCGTTACGAGAATTAGGTTCGCCTGAATGGCGGCATATCAGGAGATGATCATCGATCTGGTGTAACAAAAAAAAATTGTGATTCATTTGACGATGCGACCCACTTACACTGATTCACGATTCAATTTCAATGATCCTGTATCCATTGCATCCTAATAGACCATATCGTTGGGTCAACATGGGAACACACAGGATCTTCTGCAGCAGATCCTCATAATAGGCTATGTGCACCAAATGATGTGCACTGTAACCCTTGTGCCCGCACAAACATTGTATTCTCTAGTCATATCTGCCACAGATCGCGGCGTACCCTACTCAACAATTCCAAGCACAAGCATTTGTACAAATTTTCGTTTTAGGTGAAAAGAAGAAAGTTTATTGCATTTTTGTAGGGCACATAGAGACGCTGATGCCTCTTTAGAAATTGTAGCTATCAGTGTAATACTCTGCTGAAGGAGAGAGATTTGTATTTGTTCCATCTAGGATTAAAAGTGGTAGAAATTCACGATATTCTGGATTGACCAACAAGGAACACTTGCCACAGCAGCTCCAGGCTTTAGGAAGCTGACAACAGTTGGGAGAGCGGTGTGCTGAACCCGTGCCATTCCACACCGCATGTGAAAGACGCCATTGCTAGAGGATGACACGGTGGCCGGTCGGTGCTGAACGACCAAACAGGGACCGTAGACAGGTCACTTGGATTTCTGATCGGTGCACTCTTGTATAACGTGCCCATTTTGGTAATACACGCAGGTAAATAAGAGTGTATGTGATTTGAGTAATTGCAAATATTTTCGTCTACATAACTCAAATTCACTACTGAAGAACGAAATTTGACTACGCTCCTTGAATGTGGAAAATGCTGCCATGAGGCTCAAACCCGAGCAGCCAGACAGTTGTTACACGTACAACACTTAAGTAGTGCGAAAATCACGAAATTAGTACAAATCGTAAAAAAAAAGCGTCGCCAGAGCTCGAGCCTGCTATTTTTTAGACAGAAACTTGAGCAGGAATGCCTATACCTACAGTACAATGTTTTCAAAGTGTTGACAACTAAGAAAATTCCGACACTGGGGCTCGGTTCCCTAACCACATGGGTACAACCCCTACTCGAGGAAGGGGAAAAGGGGTAGGGGGAGGGAAAGAGCCCAAGAAAAATAATTAAAAAAACGTGATTAGGAACTTTTGAAAAAAAAATTAAGCTTGAGTTCCCACGGACTGACCCAGTTCTGTAGAGCAAAAGTCAAATGTCTCTAAGCACTATGGGACTTAACATCTGAGGACATCAGTCCCCTAGAACTTAGAACTGCTTAAACCTAACAAACCTAAGGACATCACACACATCCATGCCTCAGGCAGGATTCGAACCTGCGACCGTAGCAGTCGCGCGGTTTCGGACTGAAACGCCTAGAAACGCTCGGTCACAGCGGCCGGCTTCTTTTGAGCAGTTAAGCTTTAAACTGCAAGGAAAAAAATGGGGGATCCTCGAGAACCAAAAACTACTTTTACTCCTGACGTCACCCCAGATAACACAGCTTTTCACCTGTACCCGTAATCTCATTAAATAATTGATTGTTCGTTTATCACCACTTTCTAAAATTCGACAACATGTTTTAGATCATTTGTAAAGACATGATGCGGCGTAGTAGTTTTTATGTACTTTGTAGCCAGTATTCTTGGGACTGCAACAGGTCTTTAAAAAATGGCTCTGAGCACTATGGGACTTAACTTCTGAGGTCATCAGTCCCCTATAACTTAAAACTACTTAAACCTAATTAACCTAAGGACATCACATACATCCATGCCCGAGGCGGGATTCGAACCTGCGACCGTAGCGGGCGCGCGGTTCCAGACTGTAGCGCCTAGAACCGCTCGGACACACCGGCCGGCGGTCTGTAAAAGCAATTGTATCATAAAGCTCTGTTGCACGACAAGTGACTCAATGTTTTGTGCAACGTATGTTTACTCTCGCGCGCATATTGAATAGGCGTAATGGAAGCAGCATTGTTGTCACGGACAACCAACTTACGTTTTCACGCAGTCCTGTCCGCCCCACGTATTCTTCATTCATTCACGTTAACGCGGTTCCAATACCATTGAATAATCTTCGTACGACATCTATTCCATATCCGATCTGCGACATAGGCAAGCAACTTGGAAAATCAAACTGTCATACTTACAGTACACACTGCACAAAAAAGGTAAACAAAGACACGATGGTTGGTATATTCATCAATCTTGAATACGTTTTCTTATCGTGTCGTCAATTTTACAACATTTTTACAAAGTTGCTTCATCACTTTTGGTGGTTACTGAGGAAATATCTGTGTCCGCATGCAGCATTACTTGGTTATTTGAATACTAATTACACTGCTGACTTGGGGCCTGCATGTCGTATAACTCGATGAAGAAGGACTGTATCTCATACTAACTCCATCTATGTGGCGTTATGCTTTGACTACACGCATGTCTGGGTGAACAGACATTAATGACGACAGACAGCCATCCAAAATTAATTCGAAATAAATTCGTTGGATGCGAATATCTTGGACTAAGATGGTATACGGATAGAAACAGTGTGACATATATAAGTTTGAGTCATATAGCTCAACCGATTAAGGTGAATGCTCACGATAAGCGGTAAATGTGGATTTGAGTCTCGGCCCGACACAAATTTTTATGTTACTAATGGGTAGCATGTCTGTACTTGACACAGCTAATGCCAAGATATTTGCATTCAGCGAATTTATTTCGAGTTATGCTTTGAGAATTTCATTCTCGCTGCTCTTCAGTAAGGTTCTGGGAATGATCAGACACCCTTTGAGAATCTTGGTGCCAGGAAAGCTTCCGGTTTTTGCTGTTGGAATGACTGACCAGTAAGAGAATGATATACGGACACGAATGTGTCAGGAGACCGGCTTCGAGAGTTGAGTGTTTTAGGATGATTTTACTTTATTTTCCTCGGACAATTTCTTATTGGTTTCCGTTCCCCCGCTGCTTCCACTGCTGCACACGAAGGTGGATCGGAGACGTTGACTTAGCCGAATGAATTAACTGGCAGCGGATGGTAATCTTTGGTAAACTTGGGGCGTCTCACTGGCAGACAAAATGGGGGATTCAGTAGGCCAAAGAAATTTAATATAACTACGAAAAACAATACCAGCAGTCCAGGCTATGCGTGTCGTAATAATGATTTCATTGCTGCGCAGTACCTGCTAACTAACAGTAATTCGTAACTCACTTACATAGGAAAGTAAACCTGCGTGACAAGCGTAATTAATTTGCGAGGGATTTGGAGCACAAGCCTCAGCAGGTACACCGTACCGTTACAGTAATAACAAGTTTATCTGCAAGCTGTGCAGCGGTAAAAGCTGTCATAATACCAGCAGGTGAACGAACGAACGCTTCACACTGCTAGGTAAATTCTGTGACGTCAACGGACGTGCTAATCATGAATGTTTGTTAGCGTAAATTTGTGTTACGCTGTGCAGTAGTAATGTGTCGGCGTTTCTCCTATTCGCTGCGGATTTACTAAGTATTAGGGTAAGGCGAGGAATTCGTGGCAGGCCGCAACAAACAAGTCAGAAGGCTGATGACTCAATTTAAAAAAAAAAAGGGTAAGGTAGCCATCAAAGGACCGTTAACCTCTGTCTGGAATTGAAAGAAATCCAATCTTTCAAATTTTGTGAAACCGTATGTCAGAATTTGTCAGTTAACTCACATTGGAATGTATAAAGGTCATTCCTCAAATACCTTTAACACCGTCAGGAAAAAACGCTGAATTATTTTCCCTAAAAGCCCATCCATGGATGCCTGTTTCCATCTACTGACAAGTTGAATTCCGTTAATGGACCATAAGACGTATATATCCTAAATTTTGTGATTAGGCACCTCTTATTGGAGTATAAGACGTCTCGGTGAATTTGACTATGTCCTCCACTGATCTATTTTGATCCAGTGGCCGGCCGAAGTGGCCGAGCGGTTCTAGGCGCTACAGTCTGGAACCTCGCGACCGCTACAGTCGCAGGTTCGAATCCTGCGTCGGGCATGGATGTGTGTGATGTCCTTAGGTTAGTTAGGTTTAAGTAGTTCTAAGTTCTAGGGGACTGATCACCACAGCAGTTAAGTCCCATAGTGCTCAGTGCCATTTGAACCTTTTTTTGACCCAATTTATAAAACCAGTCATTGGTGTTGGTACTTTTCACTTGTTTCGTTTAGCACGCTATAGGCAGTTTTCTCTTTAGGTTAGCGGGAGGTTTAGCACCACGTTCTAATTCATCCTTGTATGGAGAACTTGTCAGTATTCAATTTTTTGTATGCCTTTTCTTATCATGACCTTCAGAGACGTGACAGCTTAGGGAGTAGGAGAAATGTGTGCTAAATGTCAGCCAAACGACTGGGTCCAGCAGTATTGTTTCCGATGCCCTTTGCGGTTGTTGCTGGTCTTGCTGAGGTTTCTAAGCGTGATGTTGAACCTAACGCCCCTTCTATCACTGCTGATAGTCGTATAGTCTTCCTCAATAGTGGTAACTCTACATTCGATGGAGTGAACTGCATTACAGACAGAAAAGTGATGATCCTTAAATACATCTCCATCCACTCCAGAATGAGCAAATCCATTAATTTCCTTCTCAATAGTTGCTGACCTCCCATATTTTTTCCAAAAAGTTGATAAAACTTCAAATTGGGTCACTACACATTTTGGATGCAGTCGTAGCCATTTTTGCATTTCGTCTATGTAGTAACTGCTTAAAGTTTTTTAGAAAGACACATCTAAAGGCCGCGGTCTAGCGTGATGTATCCAGGAGGTGAAAGCAATATCACTCCATTCTACTGAGCTAGATGCAGTGCTTCTGGTCTTTTGTGTGAGTATTATGATCATCAATGAGAAGAAGAATCTAATGCTCCTTCTAAGGTTTTACATTAGAAATAAAATGTTCCAGGTATTTCACAAATAATTCTTTGTAGTGCTGAATATAATTAACCTTTTTTTACCCAACCTGCTACAATATTTTTAACGTTCTAGAATAATTTAATATAATTTGTTAAATATTTAATTGTAGTTGTTTACAATATGTAATATTTGTACTTTAAATTATACACTAAGCGCCAAAGAAACTGATATAGGCATGCGTATTCAAATACAGAGATACCCAAATAGGCAGCACACGGAGTAGCGGTCGTCAACGCCTATATAAGACAACAAGTGTCTGGCGCAGATGTTACATCAGTTACTGCTGCTACAGTGCCAGCTATCAAGATTTAAGCGAGTTTGAAGGTGGTGTTATTGTCGGCGCACGAGCGATGGGACACAGCATCTCCGAGATACAGATGAAGTTGGGATTTTCCCGTACGACCATTTCACGACTGTACCGTGAATATCAGGAATCCGGTAAAACATCATATCTCCGACATCGCTGCGGCCGGAAAAAGATCCTGCAAAAACGGGACCAACGACGACTGAAGAGAATCGTTCAACGTGACAGAAGTGTAAAACTTCCGCAAATTACTGCAGATTTTAGTGCTGGCCCATCAACAAGTGTCAGCATGCAAATCATTCAACGAAACATCATCGGTATGGACATTCGGAGCCGAAGGTCCACTCGTGTACCCTTGATGACTGCACGACACAAAGCTTTACGCCTCGCCTGGGCCCGTCAACACCGACACTGGACGATTGAAGACTGAAAGCATGTTGCCTGGTCTGACGAGTCTCGTTTCAGATTGTATCGAGCGGATGGAAGCGTACAGGTATGGAGACAACCTCATGAATCCATCGACCCCCCCCCCCCCCCCTCGCCCCTCGTACACTTATGGATTAATGGACAGCCATGCAGGACGCATGGTGTCAGTTCTCTCCAGCAGTACTTCAGATATTAGTCTAGTCCATGCCACGTCGTGCTGCGGCACTTCTGAGTGCTCATGGGGGCCCTACACCATGTTAGGGAGGTGTACCAGTTTCTTTGGCTTTTCAACGTATTTATGTACCTTGAAAGGAACAGAAATGGCCTCTTGCACGTATTTCTTTTCACTGAAACAATTAAACTGTAATACTGCCGGTACAGATAGTATCCTTAAGCAATTTTACGGTATTTCCATGAATGGACCAGCAATATCACTCCATTCATTTAAGCTAGATGAAGTGCTTCTGAACTTTTTGGCCGGTCGGGGTGGCCGAGCGGTTCTAGGCGCTACAGTCTGGAACCGCGCGACCACTACGGTCGCAGGTTCGAATCCTGCCTCGGGCATGGATGTGTGTGATGTCCTTAGGTTAGTTAGGTTTAAGTAGTTCTAAGTTCTAAGGGACTGATGACCTCAGAAGTTAAGTCCCATAGTGCTCAGAGCCATTTGAACCATTTTTTTTTTGTGGACTTTTTGGTCCATTTATGAGAACTATCAATGGTTCAATGTTGGCAATGCCGTAACGTCTGCTATGCACGCCATTTGATAGGAAGTTGTCGCAAATAAAAACAAATCTAAATACTGAGAATGGATGGAAAACTTTTACAATTTGTTTTTGATAAAGACATGAAGAGTAATAAATTATCCACATGCTTTTTTGTTTTGCAAACTCTTAATTAACAGTTTCAGTTCTAAAGATGAGTTGCAAAAACAGTATTTAATTATAGCAACTATTAAGAGAATAACTTTTAAATTCCTATGAGTCATATAGTCTATAGTTCTTTCGTGCTGAACGCCCTGGACCTGTAGCTTTTTGGACAAGTTGTAGTAATATAGAAGAGCGAGGGAATTCGGAACGAATATAACCACCTCTTACTCGATAATTAAAAGTAACAAAATCATAGAGTATCACCAGAAGGGGGTATCAGACAAACCAATACATACGTAACACACTTTAGCCAAGTTCAGTGCATAACGCTCAGCTTAGTGGCTTACACCGAGTGCTAGAGAGAAATACCGACAATAAACAAAATTTCAAGTTCTCACTAACTGGAAAATCCAATGCTCGAAATAGATCATAGTTGTTAGAATCGGTTTCTACGAAGTCAATTCTGAATTCGTTGTGAAGAATGACCAATGACTAAAACGCGTCAGACAGGTACCCGAACCCAGATTCGGTGCTTTTCGCAAGCAGTCATTTCAATGAGTGAAGCTACCTCCTTTACCTTCAGTCGTCTCAGTCCACCACGGGTCCAAAAAATCTGGCTCAGAACAGCATTCTCAAATGTCAATAATTTTCTTTCTGTCTTTTGTGTCATAATTCAGGTCCCCACTTCGTATAGCCTGGCAGCTGAATTGCTACGCTGTAGATCCTAATATTCAGCAGCTTTTCGAATAAGAACGGCGACCAGTTTCCTGCTTAAATTCTTGCCTTTATTTCCTGGTTTACCTCATTCCTTTCACTGAGTACTGCCCCAAGATACTTGAACTTTTTTACCGTCTAAAAAATTTTACCATGCGCATTTAAACGCCCATCGTCGTTCTCTCCGCTCACTGCGAGGGATCTGATCTTATCCATGTTCAGACCGTCTCTCACTGCCTCATCATTAACGCTCTTGCGACCTGAACTACTGTGCTATTGAAACTGTATCATCCTCAAAGGCCAGAGTGTTGATTCTTCTATCCAGTTGAATGCCTGTTTCCAGGCTTGTTGCCTTTCTCAGTGCTCTTTCCAGAAACAGATTAAACAGAAAGGCAAGGGGATGGGGACAGGCAGTCTCCCTATCGCATTCCAGTCCTCACCTTGAATTTCTCTGGCGGCTTTACATTCACTCTGACAGTGCACGTTGTCTCTTTTATCCATGCTTGCATTAGGTTAATTAGTTTTCTGGGAACTGCGCCCTTTCAAATTCTTGCGAAGTTGCTTTCCCGTTCACACTACCATTCGCGTTTTGGAAATCCACAAAAAGACACAGGACATCTCAGGGAAATTACCAGCTCTTTGAAAGCGCTTGCCTTATTATATGTAGTTGGTCTACGGTTGATTTTCCAATTCCAAATCCTGATTGTTGGAATCCAGATACCTCCTCGACGTATGGTGTTAACCGATTCAGCAACAACATGCTCAAGATCATATAAGTTGTGCATAGTTAGCTAATTCCTCTATCACACACAACACTAGCAGAAAATAAAAACAACTCAGAGATGGTACAGGTATGGAAAAACAGTGCGTTTTAGGTTAAAGAGTATTACCAGAGTTCTGGTTTTCTTAATTTCAATCACTAAAAATTAGATGGCAGTAATAGTTAATGTGTATCATCTAGTACACTTGAGAAGCTTCTAAAACATACCGTTGCCACCGTGTCATCTTTGTCATTGAGTACCTATTGTTCACGTTGTTTTGTTGTTGATCGAAATATCCAGTTCCTCAAAGAGACTCATTTCGTGGCCTTTTTTAGATTATTGTTTACGTTGTCAATAGCAAGCTCTGTGTCATTAATACAGGTGGCTATGGCAGCTTCAATGTTACCCATTTATCCCAAAGACGAATAACTTGGTAAAGACCTTGGCTTTAAAAGTCTTCATTTTGGCTGTTCAGAAAATCATGTGGCCGTCGTTCTGGAAATGCCAGCCACGCGGTGATTTCTTAATCTAAGGAAGGAGAATACGGAGGGTAGTGTGTTGAAGCAATGTTTGATAACCCAGAGAGGGAGCATGTGTGATTGAATCTTGTTCAGAATGAGGTTGGACTTCGCAGTGGAGCAAAAACTTACCCTTTGACAGCTTCCTCCAACGCTTCCTACCGTCGTCAGGAGATATCGGCAGTGTCCCCTGTGACGGTTAGCCCCTTTTCAGCATAATCTGTTAGCTGTTAGCAGCACATGATAAAAGTCTCCAAAAAACACTCAGCATCACCTTGCCCGATGGTTGGGTCTTCCCCTTTTACGGTGGTGATGAAGAGACACGTTCCTATCGTATGCTTTGTTCCTGTATGTTGGGGTCATAGTGATACACCCAACACTTGTTCTTGGCTATTAGCCGGGTAAAGAAGTCATCTGAATTAGCGTGACACACCTGCAACATTTCGCATGCTGCGGCCGCTGTGGCCGAGCGGTTCTAGGCACTTCAGTCTCGAACCGCGTTGCTGCTACGGTCGCAGGTTCGAATCCTGCCTCGGGCATGGCTGCGTGTGATGTCCTTAGGTTCGTTAGGTTTAAGTAGTTCTAAGTGTAGGAGACTGATGGCCTCAGATGTTAAGTCCCAGAGTGCTCAGAGCCATTTGAACCATTTCGGCTGCTGCTTTGTTTCGGCAGTTTTTTGAGTGGGTGTGAGCATTCGCAGTACCCAGCGTGCTTGTTTAAAACAGCGTGAAAACTGATCCATGACTGATTTTCACGTTTTTCTCTTCAACTTAGATATTGATACGACAGCCGACGAACACTAGCGCCTCACATATTCACAGAGATACCGTCTGACATTTCGTTCTTGTTTGACGATACTGGAAGCGTCTGCGCCATTTGTAAGAGGCGCTCAAACGAAAATTAGACAGATGGGGAAAAAGATTGGTCAGATGCGAGCAGGACAGGCGCTCTGAGGGTTCCGCAGAAACTTAATTACGTATACGAGTACAGGCAGTTCATTCATCCCAGGAATCGAGAATCTCGCCGATGTTTTCCCATTATCGACATAGATACTGCCCAGATCTCGGCCCCGGGATTCCAAGATTTTCGAGAATGTTTTAAGTTTAAAGTGGGATAACAAATGCCAAAAGAAATATTTTTGTGTGATATTATTACAGATTAACATTTTTTTAATTTTTTCCTTTACATGTACTGTCAAACACTGCTTCCTGTCGAATTTCATGTTCCTAGGCCAAAGCGAAGTACCCTATAGGTTTTGATGAGTGGGTTTGCGAGTAGTAAAATATGCAGCATAAATGGCCGTGGCTTACAAGCTTACTTTTATTACGCCGCCGTCCGCCCCTTGTAGCTGTGTGGTCAGCGTGGCGGAATGTCATACCTAACGGCCCGAGTTCGATTCCCCCGGCTGGGTCGGAGATTTTTCTCCGCTCAGGGACTGGGTGTTGTGTTGTCCTTACCATCATCATTTCAGCCCCATAGACACGCAAGTCGCCGAAGTGGCGTCGAATCGAAAGACTTGCACCCGGCGAACGGTCTACCTGACGGGAGGCCCTAGCCACAAGGCATTTCCATTTCCATTACACCGCCAAGGTACATTGGACTGCAGTATGTGACGTAAATTTCAACTTGATACAACTGATTCCCGTGAAAAAAGGCGTCCTAAAAGACGGGCGGACACACAGATGCCGGATAACAAATGACAAAAGAATGTTTTTTCGTGTGATGTAATTACCAATTAACAGTTTTCTGATTCTTTCCTCTAGCTGTACTGTAAACCCATCCTCTCTGCCAAATTCGTGATACTATGTCAACGGGAAGTACCCTATAACTTTGATGAAAAGGTTTCCAAGAATCAATATGGCCAAGATTTTGAGTCCATTGACCTAAAAGCGTCAATCTTTTACACCGCCAAGGCACCGAAGACTTCAGTACGTGACATAAATTTCAACTTGATGCGTCTACCCTTTCATAAGAAACAGAGTTTCTAACAGTCAGACAGACAGACAGATAGAAGGACGCACAACAAAGGATCCCATAAGCGTTCCGTTTTTACAGTGTGACGTACGTAACCCTAAACTTCAAGTGAACTGTTCATTATTACAAAAGTAATCATCATAATTGTTTCTAAATATATCACACTGTATGCGGGCCCATATTTTCCCAAGACTGTTTCGATTACGCTGCAGAATACATCGTAGGGGACAGTCACGAAGTTCAATTGCATCCATTCGAAGTCCTTATATGTCCCATGCACAGCGTTTATTTTAACTAAAGACACGGAAATATCTTGAAGACTACAAGTATGATAAAAAAAAGTTATAACTCCAATTTGAAACTTCCTGGTAGATTAAAACTATGTGCCAGACCGAAACTCGAACTTTTTTTTGTAACCATATAAATTTCTTAAATATATTAACAACAATACATTAAAAAAAGACATTTTATTCTATTAACCTACTATATTCCTAGTGTTGGTTAATTTGGCTGTAATTTTATAGGTTTTCGTTTTTATATTTTTTCCTTTTTCGTTTTTCTATTATTGTTGTTCCTTGAACCCTTTTACATGGCCATTTGTCATCCTTTTTTTGGGTAGACATTGCAGGACAGGCACACTAATTTATATGTAGTATCGGCGCATTGATTTTGAGTTCATGTTTCTGTATGTCATGCACTTGTGATGCCACAGGCACATTGTGCATTCTGGTTTGATCTCTTCCTCTAGTTTGCACTGTTAGGTGGGACAGTATGAGGGAAATATCACCATGATAGATGGAGCAGAAGTGGAAGAAACTTTTTTACCTATGCTACAGATTAGACACAAATTGAAGAAGAGAGAAAATTTTGTTATATAAGAGAAGCAGAAAGGAGAGTGTGAGTAAACAATAGAATTTTATAGGGCACATAGTAAAGGAAATCATTTAAAAAATTATGAGTCGTTGGCACTTTCCACTAAGTAATGCTTGTCTCCTAGACAATATAGTACAAATAATGAAAAAAATAATAAATTTAAAAAAAACTGGTAGTACTACTGGGCATACTTTTGACACTGTTTTGGCTGCGAGCATGACAGATGTTTGGTGAGAAGCACTTTGTATCACTGATTTCACTAAGAAGAGACACTTTATACTACTATACTTCACTATTTGAGACGAGAGGAGAAAGCACTTTATCTGTTCTGTTGCACTTATTCACTATCACTGCACGCGTTATTCTTGTGGTGAGTGTGGTGAGGTGGCTGGTGGCGGTGCTGAGGGTCACAGGCTGGGGAGGACTCTGGCGATCGCTGTCTGCAGTGGAATCTGCAGGAAGTTTCTGAAGTTCTCGCGGTAGCGCCTGTGCTGTTAGGGCGTCTTGTTCTCCTCCCAGAGGTCCATCAGGAATGCCAGCTGGTCGGTCTGCCTCCGCGCTACAATAGCGTGCGCCGTCATGGCGAGGATCCAGAGAGTCGCCAGTCGCTTGGGTCGTGGAAGTGGGTTGCAGTCTGGGGCAGTGATTGCTTCCACTGTGATGCTTCCCGGCGACGGTCTGTTGATGTGGGCCACCATCTGCTGGCACGCTTCCCAGATGTTGACGGCATTCCCGCAGGTGAATCGGTGCTCGAGGGTGTCGGTCATTACACATACGTCGCACTTGTCACTTGCGACGAGTTTTATCTCCTCCAGTCTTTGGCAGGTTGGTACCGTTCTGTTAACTATTTTGTACCATGTCTCCTTCGCATGTTTAGGCAACACGTTTTCCGAGACGTTTCCCCATATTTGTTTCCAATTGTATTGCGGGAGTTTGTGTTCAATTTTGTTTTTTGCCAGCTTCCCCCTGAGGGCCCAGTGTATTCTCTTGGCTGTTCTGTGGCTGGGGTTCGCCACGGTGTCCAGAACGTAATTTTTGTTGGCGTAGTGCAGCCAGACGTGTCGCATTCTGAAGGGAATGTGCCTCGTGTCGACTGGCGCTTCTTCTGATGCGGGCTTGTATCTTCCAATTATCTTGGCTGTGACGCTGTCAGGGTTTTTGTCCTGCGTGGCTAGCGTTAGTTTTAGTAGAAGGGCTGCACATTTGGTCTTTATATCAACTAGACCTAGTCCCCCTTCCTTCCTTGGCTGCGAGCACGTTGCTTGCGCCACTTTGAATATATTTCGACGCCACAACAGGTAGTACACTGAGCTCGTTAGTGCTCGCGCAATTTCTGTCGGGATGCTTAATCGGGACCTTTGCCTTTCGCGGGCAAGCGCTCTACCAACTGAGCTACCCAAGCACGACTCACGACCCGTCCTCACAGCTTCAGTTCTGCCAGTACCTCGTCTCCTACATACCAAACTTCACAGAAGCTCTTCTGCAAACCTTACAGAACTAGCACTCCTGGAAGTAAGGATATTGCGGAGGCATGGCTTTACCACAGCCTGGGGGACATTTCCAGAATGAGATTTTCACTCTGCAGCAGAGTTCGAGTCTCGGTCCGCTGCGGTGTGAAAATCTCATTCTGGAAATAACTCCAATTTGTTTATCTCGGAGGGAAACATCCAATGATACCACACTCGTCCCGCCACCCGACGTCGTGCGTGGGTGACGGGGGCAACTTTGGAATCTTCAACGGGAACAGCCGTTTTTATTGCAGATTACGATTCTAAACAAAATTTACACACGTTTTGTCTGAAGTATTTTCTTGGTTTCACCACAGATAATGCTGTAACTGGAGGAACAGAAATGGATACACAGTCGTAATTTACGACGTGCTATTCAATGGCCCTTCAATATCCAATGGCCCTAGGGACCCCACTTCCATGGTGCGAGGTTAGGTCGGGCCAGTGTTTCATAACTTCTAATTGAAACCCCTTTCGCAAGTTGTATTCCTCCGACATATCGAACACCAGACTACTGGACGCACCACTGTGGGCGTGGCTCGAGGTAAACGTTGCTCTAGTACTGGTATTTTCCGTCCCAGAAACGACCGATATTTGCGTCCGTTCAACGTGCCGTCGACAAAATGCGGACCAATGAGTTTCTTCCCCATGATGCCACACAGTACGTTAACTGACCAAGGACGTTGATGATCAACTTGCCCTAACCAGTGGGGATTATCTACACTCCAGTAATGCATGTTATGCCCGTTAACGTTACCATAATTTATGAATGCAGATTCATCGGAAAATAGTACCTCGGCAAAGAATGTAGCGGTTGTTTGCATTTGCTGACGTCCCCGGTTATGGAAATCGGCGCCATGAAGTTTTTGATGCAGAGACACGTGATATGGATGACACCTACTACGATGTAGTATGATGACAGTACTACCTACGGACAAACCGGAATCACGCTGTAATTGCCGGGTGCTTATCCGTGGGTTCTGTGCACTGCCATTAGCGTAGGTAGCTATTTCAAAATGACTCTGAGCACTATGCAACTTAACTTCATAAGTCAGCAGTCGCCTACAACTTAGAACTAATTAAACCTAACTAACCTAAGGACATCACACACATCCATGCTCCAGGCAGGATTCGAACCTGCGACCGTAGCGGTCGCTCGGTTCCAGACTGTAGCGCCTAGAATCGCACGGCCACTCTGGCCGGCCTAGCTATTTCATTAGCTTCTCCTGTGACACGTTTGTTTCGTTTCCTTTTGCCGGTCTGTATGCTGCCATCAGACATACAGCCGTTCACAATCTTGCAAAAGAACGAACGAGAGCGAGCTTTCTCTGGAAAACGCTCGGCATACAAGGCAACAGCATCCTCAACATTCCTTTCTCCTACATACTCCGTAAATCAGGACCAACCCATTTTTTTCTTCTGTGATTGCAACATTCATCGTCCACTTACAAGGCTGTTCTCCAAATAATAGGTACGTGTGCAGGCAATAAACACTGCGCGGATATTGTGATGTTTAGAGCCGCTATCCGTTCTACGTCTGCGCAATACGTGAGCCCTGATCGCAGTGTACTGCGTGTTATAATATACGCCGTAGTTCGCTAAACGGCCACGGCGGCGCGTCGAGTAGTCCCCTGTTCGACATGTCGGTGGAATACAAAGTTGCGAATGGGGTTTCCAATTAGAAGTTATGAAATACTGGTCTCCCCTAACCTCGCAGCCTGGGAGTGAGCTCTCACGTGCCACTGGATATTCAAGGGCGATAGAGTAGCATGTCGTAAATTACGATTTTGTACCCGTTTCTATTTCTACGATTATAGCGCCATCTGTGGCGAAACGAAGAAAATGCATCAGACAAAACATATGTAGATAGTGCCGTAGAATCATAATCTGCAATAAAAAGATTGGTGTTCCCATTCAGTATTTCAAAGTTGCCCCGCCGTCACCCACGCACTTTGTGGAGTGGCGGGTCGAGTATGGTATCGTTCGACGTCCCCCTCCGAGACAAACAAATGGGAATTAAAACTTTTCTTGATTCAATGTGCAGTTTTCGAGATATTTCAATGTCTTCAGTTACAATGAACTCCCTGTATACAATCCCGATCCCTCCAGATGTGACTTCCATACTTTCGGAGTCCTGAAGAAAGATAAAACGTTGCCTTCTTCTCGACTTTTTTCCTGTGAGACGTTCTGGGTTCGTCAGATGTCGTTCAAGCTGCCTGCCACACTCAGCACCAAAAAGAAAAACTCTCCGAGCGATATGACGCCTTCAAAAAACTATTCATTCACACGGGAAATAACAACCAAATCTTTCAACTGAGAAACCCTCCAATAGATCTCAGTGGGGACGCGTACATTGCAAATGATCGTCGGCACAACGAAAACACAGATTGAAACATACCAGTGTGACAATATATTTATAAGATTTTCAATAATGAAGGGTTGCCTGCTCAAAGCCATGAAATTGAGCGAAATAAGTTAAATGGATCACTTTTAATTAATGTAGTTTATTTCGTTAATGTAGAGTGTACAATATAACCTGAGGTTACTGATATTAAGTTCGTAAACGCGACTGATCTGTGGGCAACATCTACGAAAGAGTTTTCGCATACTACCTGTAACAACGAATTGATGTATTTCTTTTTTTTCCGGAGTATACAAGATCAAATGTGCTTAATGTGACTGTTATTATATAGGACAGACAGGGCGGAATTTTGAAATTCGATACAGGGAACATTGCAGTCATAGCAGTCGGACAGTATTTGGAGAGCATGTAAAGGATAGTGAACATGAAGTGATAAATATAAATGAACAAATGGAGGTGCTACATAAAGCTCCAAAAAGTCTCTATCTCAACGTGTTCGAAGAGATTGAAATATACGCTCATCAAATGAAAAACCCAGACCTACTACTTAATGAACAAAGTGATTTTATGCCCAGGAGTTATTATGAAATTTTTAAAGACATGTCTTAGGCTTACTCTTGAAGGCAACAGCACGCTCCAGTAAGAACAAGCTGTAGCGGGACGGCCCTCAGCGTTCTGGTGGCGAGGTGAACTGGGCGAGGCGGAAAAGGACTTGGCGTGGCGCTGTATACGTTCTGACGTAGGGAAATCCTCTCCACCACCAAATCAATACAAAGAAGAGGAAACGCACACTGTCGAAAGAATATCTATGTATTTTAATTATATTTTTAAGTTTCTTTAAAAAATTTAAATTAGTGTAAATTATTTCAGTTCACGGTCCACTCAAAAAAGATTATCCATATGTCATTCCTTTAAAAATTGTCTTATTATTAAAAAGTATATTCGCCATTAATATGTGTGGTGAAAAAATAACATCTCAGTACATATATGCACAATTCTTACATCTAGAGGGCACTTTTTACTTTTACCAATCAGGTTTCTCCGAACTGTGATATAAGGTTTTAACAGATTAAAAGTTAGTTATGAGAGCGAACCAATAGTTCTGTACTGACAGGTTACTCTGTACCTGCAATATATGGTATGTTGGCACTTAATACATTTCAAAATTCATTTTGTAAACTAAGATAGTTCTATCAGTAACTATATCTCTATTGTTAATTATATTTTAACTTTATCTAACAGATCTGAAGATGGGCAGCTAGCCTGAACCCAGTCATTGAAAATAAAAATAGCGATCAAAGACTGAAATGCCATATTTTTATTCAAAGAACGATCGCGGCAGTCCCAATAAGACAATCATGTCTAGTTTTGATTCACCACATTGTTGTTAAAGGTAGTATGCGCAAACAAGTTCACAGATGTTGCCCACTGCAGAATCGTGTATACGATTGGAGTTAAACCCCTCACCGTCAATTAAGGCCTGAAGGTAGTGTACTGAAGCACCGAAACTGTTAGCCATACAGTAAATAACATGGTGAGGATAGCCGTAGCGTCCCATTTTACCCCTAAGTGAACGTTCGAAGCCCTCAAACCTCCAGTCAGGAAGATGGACATACAAAAACTATTTCCAATTTATTTTTGAGCAACTGAAACCAGTAACAGTGAATTCTGCCAGTGGAGTTGCCGGTGAAGGTCTAATAAATCTGAGCAGCTTATAAATGCATTTGAAGAAAAACTGTTCAGTACTAAATCCCAGTTCTGAATCAATACAAACGCAGCACAATTTCCGATTTAAAGGACACTCAAGTTACAAGTTGCTCAGAGGTGAAAGGACTGCACTGCTGCGAGATTGCGACACTCAGTCAAACAGTAAATCCATCCAAGGCTGACGACCAGCGTTTCGGCGATCGAAAATCGGACCTAGCGGAGACAATCGCCGCCCTCCACCCTCGCTACCAACCACACTCTCTCGCTCCAGAACACCACGTCATCGAGGGAAGAGTCTATCACGATTATCACCCTGACAACACAGGATTTTTCTTTGCAGCACAATTCGCAGAGGAGAAACTGCTAAAATTCTTCAGTAGCGCCCACTGTGTGTTCCTTAGCTTTCCGAAGGTTGGAACACCGATTGCTATCTCGCTGCCCATTGGGTAAATCAAAAATCGAGGGTGGCGGGCCGGGGGGGGGGGGGGGGGAAGGGGGATACGAAAAAGTCCTCTCGTCACGGAAGCGTAAATGTTGGAGTCGCATATTTCAGTGCCCTGCAGAGGGTGGTAATTCGTCAACGCTTGCCAACACTTCCGGGACTCAAAGGAATTTCTTAACTTCTAAACCCACCCTGTGTCCTGACGATAAACGAAAGCTGTGACAAGCATCCTGTGTGTTCTTGGAATTTCGCGGCCCTTGAGAAGATTAGGGAATGAGCCCTGTATTCCGAAGCGACCAGCCCTCCCAGGTACGATGTCAGCTCGCCTGTGCTGTCTCACACAGCTGAACATGTAACTTGGCTCCCAGAGTCACTACATGTGCCCATTCTCCCAGAACAGTTAAGAAAACGCTGGTATTTTCAGATAATACAAAGATCGCGTAGCGTCATGTAACACATCAGTCATGGTACAAGATATACGTGGCCGTGGATTTGCCACACATGGAAAGGTGGCCACATGGTTACTGTCATGGATCCACAGGAAACCGCAAACATTTTTCCATGAAGACGCTGATCGTCTTGCCGCCCAGTGGGATAAATGAATTAACAGTTATGGCGACTAATTTTGAAACAATAAACCAGTTATTTTTTTCCCCATCTGTCTCGTTTTAATTTGACTGGTCCCTATAACTGCTGTCTCATATGACGGTGCATCGTTTCCGTACGCTTCCATCATCTCAACACGATATTCCATTTTTTCAACGGCCTGTGCCATTGTTTTGGCTCCTGTGGAACCGTGCTACATGTACATCTACATGGATACTCCGCAAATCGCACTTAAGTGCACGGCAGAGGGTTCATCGAACGATCTTCACAATAATTCTCTATTATTCCGCTCTCGAACAACGCGCGGAAAAAACGAACACTTGTATCCTTCCGTGCGAGCTCTGATTTGCCTTATTTTTTATGATGATCGTTTCTCCCTATGTAGGTCGGTGTCAACAAAATATTTTCGCATCCGCAGGAGAAAGTTGGTGATCGAAATATCCTGAGAAGATTCCGCCGCAACGACAAACGCCTTTGTTTTAATTATGTCCACCCCAAATCCTGTGTCATATTATTGGCACTCTCTCCCCTACTTTGCGATAACACAAAGCGTACGGCTCTTCTTTAAACTTTTTCTATATATTCTGTTAATCCTATCCGCTAAGGATCCAGGATGGCGCAGCAGTAATTCAAAAGTGAACGGGCAAGGGTAGTGTAAGCAGTCCCTTTAGTAGACCTGTTACATTTTCGAAGTGTTCTGCCAATAAAACACAGTCATTGGTTTGTCTTCCCCACAACATTTTCTACGTATTCTTTCCAATTTAAATTGTTTTTAATTGTAATTTTTAGATATTTAATTGAATTTACGGCCTATATATTTGACTGATTTATTGTGTAAGCGAAGTTCAACGGGTTCTTTTCAGCACCCATGTGAATGACCTCACACTCTTCATTACTTAGGGTCAACTGTTAATTTTCACACGATACAGATATATTTTCTAAATCGTTTTGCAATTTGTTTTGATATTCTGATGACTTTACTAGACGATAATCTATGGCACCATCTGCAAACAACCTAAGATGGCTACTCAAATTGTCTCCTAAATCTTTTTTATAGATAAGGAACAGCAGAGGGACCTTGGGGAACGCCACAAATCACTTCTGCTTCACTCGATGCCTTTCCGTCAGTTTTTCCGAACTGTAAACTCTCTGACTCGAAATCATAAATCCGGTCGCATAACTTGAGACGATATTCCATAAGCACGCAATTTCACTACACCAGTTACCTTCCATTAGGAATGTGGATGCATTCAACGACTATGATATGACTTTCAAATGGCAGAGCACAGCAGACAGTCGTAGTTTTCTTTCAGGTTTTATTAGGCATTTCTAGATTTCAGATACGCCTAGCAACTATTTTTTTTTTGTTTTTATTCGGGCCATCAGTCTTCTGACTGGTTGAAACATCCCCTTAGAAAAATTAGTGAATTACTGTGCTGGTAAACCTCTTGCGTTATTTGATTTTCAAACAGCTGAGCAAAACTGAACGTACTCAGACATTTCTCTCTTTACTTATTCTGATCATCACTAAACTGACACAATATTTTTAGCGCAACGCAGTCTGACTTTTAATAATCCCTACAAAAGAATGGCTCTGACTAACAATAACCTATACCTTTCAGGAATCACTTACCTCACAGAAATCTTTGTTACTCGAACTACTGCAATAACGCGAGCGCCAATACTGCCAGCTGAATAAAAGATTCTAACTACTGAAGTCACTAACTACTGATAGGCATAGTTAGCAAATGAAAGATTTTGATAGAGAACAAACAATGTATTTACCTTAATAGTGTTCAAAATTCATTATTTATATATATATATATATATATATATATATATATATATATATATATATATATATCAGTTCATGACATCCAGTCTTACAAATGTACTGTCTCTGATGGACACACGTCCAGATCATCCGCTCTCAAAACTCCGCCATCTCTCTCCCCACATCCACCACTGCTGGCGGCTCACCTCCAACTGCACAACGCTACGCGCTGTTAACAGCCAACTGTCCAACACTACAATAGCGACTATTTCAACAATGCCCACCAGGCACAGACTGCACACAGCATAGCCAGTGATTTTCATACAGAGCGCTACGTGGCGGTGACGTTACCAATATAAGAACCTAAACAGCCTACTTACATAGCCCCCATGCTCCCCACAAAAAATTTTACAAATCGATTTGTGCACTGGCCAATACATATTTGTTAAAATTTTTCATAATTATAATAACAAAGATATCAAATGCACACACTTATTGATACACCGTTGGTCAAAAGCAAAGATTTTCTCACAGTCCATTAAAGCAGTCCTGATCATTCACCAAGGTATAATTTCATTGCTCGAAGTCTGATCAGTAAAATAAAATGCACATAGAAGTAGTGGATTTCCATGCAGTCTTGAAGAAGTAGTGTTGTCCTTCCAATGGAAAGACAGTGCTGACTCTTTACATGCAGACAGGTAATGGGGCAAAACAGAGCAAACCCACAGCAGAGTCAGTCGAAGGTTTGAAGAATATGGATAGGAATGTCATCACAGAGCAGACCACTGTAGTCCTGTTAGAGATTACGGTATTGGTGGGCCGTCAAAGATCCAGACCCACTGTAGTCCTTGTAGAGACGGGCAGCAGACATCTGTTGCGACTGTACAGGTGCACAATCACCATCGAAGAATCTTGCGGACAATATAGCAAGTCCATGAACCATCACTTGTACACTCACAAAAATTTTTTTTGAAATGTCCCTAGAACCAGCAATGCTGTTAACCAGTCACTTGCTGAATTATTAACACACGTGCAAACACTAACAGTCCCAACTTCTCACATGTTGTGCATATACTATGACCAACAGAAACGTGTGCAGTGAAATGTATGCTTACAAGTTACTTAATTTGTGAACTGGTGTCAATCACAATTTTATAACATGGGAATACAATTACAAAGGTACGGAAAACATGATTAAAAACATACTAATACAGATAACATTTATAGTAATACGGGCTTTACAAAAGAATAGAAATAAACACATATATCAGTGTTACAGGAATTATGACATAAGTAAATACATAAAAGGTCAGAATAACTTTCGAAAATAATGTCTAAACATCTTTACAAAGCAAATAACATATTATAAATGCAAATTATACTTGAGGATAACAGTATTCCTCATCATAGTGAATGCAGATGAGTATTAGAAAAATTCTACAGCATAAATCTTATCAGATAAGATAAGAACGCAAGTACACAAGGTACACAGTCACATAGTGGAATAACACAAAAGTACAGGACAGAGTTTGTTTTTAGTGAGACATTTGGTACTGCAGTCCAACCTAAAACTTCATTTCATAGATGTTACCTCTTATTTCACTTTTTTTTTGTACCTTGTCAATGCATTTCTTCTAATTCATCACAGCTCATTCTTTTATATCGCCTATCCCCTCTTAAGCTAACTTAAATCTACTGAGCTCAAATGCTCAACTAAGGGACGAGGCAATGCAGCACCACAAAACCATTAACACAAACACCAATGACAAAAAAATGCAAACTGGCAAAGCAAGCAGCAGTATATCTAAATTAGCAAAGCAAATGCAACATTAATTTCCACTAATATGAGCCAATGTGCAGCAACAAGAAAAATAAATCAGTAGTAAAACTGGCTTAACAGAGTAATACAAAGTGAAATTTAGTAACACTATGCCTGGCAAACAGCAGCAGCAAATGCTTAACTTATACCTAAACATGACATAGCTCAAGCAGAAAAAATATTACAGTAAAGATAGGAAATGTCTAATAACTATGTCACATCTTAACACTAAAGTGATGCATCACCTTGACTTACTCTACGAAACAAGTTACCCAGTCATTGACAAAAATTATGTATGCAATTCCTGTGAAGGTAAATGTCTATTTGTGCTCTCTTTTCTAAGAAAGATCGTCATGAAATTATTCTTTACTGGGTGATATTAGTATATCTATTAAATTTTATTTTAACCAATGCTGCAGTGCAAATAGAAACTAGATATTAAACAAAATGAGCAAATAAATACATAAAGCAAGGGGTGAAACGTCATTCACTAGCCATATGGCATTTCATAAGGCAGTAAAAAATCTCTCAACTAGCAAGACAATAGCCTTGAAATGTTTCTCATCGTTTCGTTAGTCATTTCAGTAAATATCAGAAAGTGTCGTATTTGCGACGCTTTCGACAAAGGAATGTCAATAGCGAGGTTATTGGCCTCCTTTTTTCCCCACTTAATGGCTTTTTCTACAGGCAGGTGGCACAGCTGGGCTCCCACGACGCATTACATGAAGGTCACTTAACTTTCTTACCGAAATATTTACGACAGCAGTGACAGTCTCATATAAAATGTTTCACAGGTCGAGAATTTGCTTTACAAATGTGTACAAGCAAAATCCTATAGATATAACAGTGTCAAAAAATTTTCGCCGGCATTGTGATACATTCAAGCATTTACCCACGTTTAACAACTCTTAAAGTACGATTCTTGGTTTCCAACATCCTTTTTCACAAGACAGAGTCCCTAACCACTACTCATTATTCCCTACCTTATTACACATATACATATTCGTCAACACTTCTTCAATATTTCATCATAATAAATATGTAGCATAATCAAATTCCTCATATAGCATCAGCTTATTGATCATAAGCATAATACACATCATCATCACAATAACATCATAACACATCAGTCAAATCTTAAAAACGTCGTTGTTTTTTGCAATAATTTCAAAATCTAAAAAAAATTCTCTGCTCATTTAAATAGTGTCCTCTACCTCAAATGTACTTTAAAAATCATGATCCCATATCGAATACATCGTTCAAAGCTCTCATAGTATCACAGTGGTTCCGAAAAAATATGAACAGTTCACAAAGTACAGACAAAATACAATTTCATAAGTGTGAAGTTATCCAACTGTGTAACTGTGTAAACATGTGTCACTGATGTAGCAAAAAAAAATGGTTGTTTCTCGCAGTTAAATGATCAGATAGCTGTGTAATTATGTGTTAGAGAAATATGGTACCGATGTGTAAAGTTGTATAAGCAAATACCATATTAGCCAGCTCCTTGTGCTTGCCAGACACATGGTGCACAAAGTAGGTGTGTACCACCCTGAGGATTAATGTAATTATGCCATCAAGTGTTACAGATTACAGCAATGGAATGAAATGTATCACAGAAAACTTTCTTTGTAATTCAAAAATCATTAAAAATAAATGTTTTAAGTACGAAAATAATCACTCAAATGCGTGTCCTGTAGCGCTAAACTGTGCGTCTTGTTGTGAGATAATCTCTGTCATTACTTAAGGGTAAAAAATGTGCCAAGTGTCGTAATTATCGTCGTCCATCAATGTACTTACCTCGTAACAAAAAAAGTGAAATGCTATGCGTATATATTTGTAGTTATTACGTACATTACCGTGATCAAGAAAGTACTATACTGTAAGGTATTGTTGTGCTACGAAAAAGGCTGTCTCATTGTAGATATACCACAAAAGTTACTACTGAAACATGTTTTACTTTCCAGAAGAATTAAGAAAAACTGTGCTGATATAAAACAGATACAGCGCAAAAGCAATAATATAAATTATGTCACTCATTAGTAGCGTTGTGATATAATCGTTTAGTTGGCAAATAAACTAACCACTGTGTCATCTGGTATCTCTCAGAACGCACTTTTAATCCATAATGTATTTTCAAGTAAACCAAAATGTTGCATTACAGTGTCATTAGCAGTACAGGTATGTGTTCTAAGTATGTGAGCCTTATAGTCATTACGTAATCGTGCAACTAACAAGCAAGAATGTACACACACACTAACACTGTGTCGTCTGTTCACAATAACAATGCATTTGTAATTTCTGTTTAAATAAGTCCTCTTGGTTTTTAACTGGATATTTAACTTCAAACATTGTTGCATGTTAACAGATTCTAAATCTGACAAAGCATACTAGTAACGTAAAGTGAAAAATTTTATAGCAAAGACTAAGTTAAAAAGCAGATTATCTCTCAATAAACGGTTTTACATGTGAAATATGGTGTAAGCCTTTACTGTTCCTAGTACACAGAGTTTCAGTTTCAACGCAATTATCATGTGGTATACGTCGGTAAGGAATACTGGAATTTTTCTCAAGGTTAGCTTATGTTATTTTTCTCAAGCCCAGCCGCCGCACGTGGCTGCCTGCGGTGTGAGTCATTGTCTGTTTCTTTGTTGGTGCGCGTCGTTATTGGGATTAGGAGACCTAACTTCTACAAATTCACCTTGTCGAGAGGGCCCTACCCTGTCTGAATCCCGCCAGTTCTGATGAAATTCAGGTCTGTCGTTTTGTCGGTAGTTTACATAGTTTCTTTTTTGTCACCCATGTGGTGGAGAATTTCTCCCGGAATCGTAACTGCATGGTGGACCGATGCGTGTGAAGTTATTCTGTCTCCCTTGATAATAATTATTTTGGTTCCCATATTGTCTGTTTCTCTGATTGTCTCTGTGATAGTTATTACAGCGGAGAGGTGATCTTTCCGTGTAATTATTACTACTCTGCCAACGGTTGTCATATGGGTGGTGTCTTTTTTGGTCACATTTTACGTTGTAAGAATAACCTTGTTGTGTCCATTTATTATCTCTGTCATCGCGGAATTGTGAGGTATGTGACCTGTAATTGTGGTGTTCCTGTTATTGCGTCCCGCGATTGTCAGTGTCAATTTCCAATTCTTATAAGAGTCCCTGAAAAGCTTCAATGTCGTCTTTGCAACTTCCTGCCAAAATAATGTGTCTTCAATGTGAAGGGAATTTGATTAAGCAAATGCAGATGAGTTCTGAGGGGCTGTATGGGTTTCACAGGTACTGATTCTTGTGCAACATGTCTTCAAAATATTTCACGAGACTGGAAAATTCAGATTGTTCGAAATGTTTCATCATTATGATGCTATGTTTTACTTGGTTTTGTGTAACTTGAGACCAATATGCTGAGAGGAAGGCATGATAAAATTCTCCTTCACTGTGACAATCGTGAAGGACCGATCACATTCTTACAGCTGGTTCATTCTCTAAGTAGCCACACATAAACTCTAATCTGTGCTCTAATGACCAGTTGGGAGGAAAACAATGAGAGAATTGATGAAGCCACGCTTTTGGATGAATATCGTTGCCAGAATTCTGAAATGTTTTGAATTTATGTGTAGTAATGAACAGCTTATAGTCAAAATCATCGTGTCGGCGAGTCGCATATCGGTCATTGTTACGTCGTGTCGGCGGTTCCATCTCAAAATTCGGTGCACCTTGCCAATTTCTTTCATAATTTCCAAAATGCCCTGTGTTATTATTTTGTGGCTTTTCCGTAGTTCTAAGTCCCTCTTCCCGTATTGGAGCGCGAGTGTCCTCTGAAATATGTAATTCTTGTATTACTTGTGCCCACTGATCTTGTACTTCCCTTATTTCTCTTTTGTGTTGCGTATTAATTTGATTCTCTTTTTGTTTGAAATTCTTAATTTGTTCATACTCTTCTGTGTCAGTGAAGGCTACAGGTCTTGTGTCATTCAGATCATCATCCACTTTTGTAGATAAGTTAGTGAACTGATCCGAAAGTTCGGCTACTTTCTCCGATAGTGAACTTATTTCCTCAGTGTGTTTTTTTGAACCAAGTTTCAGAGTGTCCATTTGTGTTGAAATCATATCTACCATGTCCTTTAAGTTTTCCTGAGTTTTTGCAAGTTGCGTAACCGAATCAGTAGATGCAACTGAGTCAGTTTTAGCTTGCAAGGTGTTGTGATTTTCATGAACAATAGTTTGCAGTTCCTTTATGGCTGCTTCGTGATTCTGTAATGCATTTTCATGACGCGAAAAAATAGGTTGGAAATGCTCACAAATTTGTATTTTTACGACATTACAGACTTTTTGACATTTCGATTCGATTTTAAGTAACTCAACAGTTAAACCTTCACATGTTTGTTCAAGTGTGGTGTCTAACTTTTGAAGTGTTGCTGTGAGTGTTTTTGATTTTGTTCCATTGCGTCTAACTTTTTAAGATTTTGTCCCATTTGTTTCTGATTTTGTTCAAGCGTTTTGCCTAACTTTTGTAGCCTTTGTCCCATTTGTTGCATTAATTGTAATAACAATGCACTGGTGTCTGAAACATGTTCCTCAGTGCTATTCGGCTATGCATTTGAACCGGCAATATTCGCATTTTGAAAAGCAGAAAATGCGTCTTGACTTATTTGAGAAAACGGTGAGGACGCAAAAGCTGAATCTACAGTATTTGCAAGATTGTGTCCTGTCAGTTTGGATTCCTGAGGCGAGCTGTTGCCGACCGATTGATCGATAATGCTTCCCTGCTCACTAATTGTTTCACTGTCTATGCTGTTATTTGCAGCCTGCTCCATTTCCCTATGCACACTTACCAAGTTACTACTGTGAACATTAGTTAATTCATTACTCGGTGGCGCTAACACACTGCTTTCTTCTTCACTGTCATTTCTCAGTTTACTTTGGAGCGTAATATTATGTTTTTCACATGCTATTATTGTGCAATATTTCACACGATAACACAGAAAAGCACAATTTGAAGAGCAAAATAAGAAATCACATTAACATAGCATTGAAAATAATAATTCGTGAATTGCTAGTGCAGCTGCGAAATACTTGGTGCAAATCTACATGCATGCCACAACTGTTTTACTTTTACTGTACAACAATGAAAAACTACAACTACAAAGGAAATTCTCTCTATAATTATGCGCTAGCAATAAACAATAACTACACTATTTACTCAAACTACAAGAAAAAAATCAGAAGATTCCAGTGAGGTATCCTGGCAGGGTCGCCATTTGAAACGCCCCCTTTGAAAAATTAGTGAAGTACTGTGCTGGTAAACCCCTTATGTTATTTGATTTTCAAACAGCTGAGCAAAACTGAATGTACTCAGACATTTCTCTCTTTACTTATTCTGATCAGCACTAAACTGACACACAATATTTTTAGCACAACGCAGACTTTTAATAATCCCTACAAAAGAATGGCTCTGACTAACAATAACCTATACCTTTCAGGAATCACTTACCTCACAAAAATCTTCTTTACTCGAACTACTGCAATACCGCGAGCGCCAATGCTGCCAGCTAAATAAAACATTCTAACTACTGAAGTCACTAACTACTGATAGGCATAGTTAGCAAATGAAAGATTTTGATAGAGAACAAACAATGTATTTATCTTAATAGTTTTCAAAAGTCATTATATATATATATATATATATATATATATATATATATATATCAGTTCATGACATCCAGTCTTACAAATGTACTGTCTCTGATGGACACAAGTCCAGATCATCCGCTCTCAAAACTCAGCCATCTCTCTCCCCACATCCACCACTGCTGGCATCTCACCTCCAACGGCGCAACGCTACGCGCTGTCAACAGCCAACTGCCCAACACTACAATAGCGACTATTTCAAGAATGCCCACCAGGCACAGACTGCACACAGCACAGCCAATGATTTTCATACAGAGCGCTACGTGGCGGTGACGTTACCAATATAAGAACCTAAACAGCCTACTTACATGGTTTGATGCGGCCCGCTACGAATTTCTCTCCTGTGCCAACCCATTCATCTCGGAGTAGCACTTGCAACCTACAGCCTCAATTATGTGCTGCTTGTATTCCAGTCTCTGTCTTCCTCACTTTTTGCCATTTACCACTCTCTCTAGTACCTTTGAAGTCATTCTGTCATGTCTTAATGTGTCCTATCATCCTGTCCCTTCTCCTTATCAGTGTTTTACACATATTCCTTTCCTCTCTGACTGCACAGAACCTCCTCATTCCTTACCTTATCAGTCCAGTTAATTTTCAACATTCGTCTGTAGCACCACATTTTAAATGCTTCGATTCTCTTCTGTTCTGGTTTTTTCACAGTCCATGTTTCACTACTATACGTTGCTGTGCTCCAAACATATAGTGTCAAAAATTCCCTCCTCAAATTAAGGCCTATGTTTGATACTAATAGACTTCTCTTGGTCAGGAATGCCCTGTTTGCCGGTGCTAGTTGAGATATGGGACACACGCTCAAGGATACTTCAACTCAGTAAAGACAAGGCAATAATTACCAATCAGATACAAACTCTGGCTTGTAATTTACAACAGATTTTATTTAACAATTGCACGACAACAGCAAACTGCTGTTACCCCAGAATAATACATATAATTGTCCTAGAATTTGAAACATTACTAAACAGACAAAATGTCTACGGATGTCAGAGCCCACCCCAAACAATAAATAATTTTAAATCCCTCTTTACATAAATCTTAAGTCCCATACAAACAATAAATGGTTCACTGAGAAAAACTCCCACAGAAACACCTTCCAAGACAGAACAGCAGAAACAACCCACAATTTCTCTTCCTGAATAAGATATTAAAAACTAGTACAATGAAAGGCATGTTTCAGGTATTACAAAATTTCAGTGACAAGTAATGGCACATCAGAGGTGTTCGGAAACTACAACTCAAATCGAGCCTGAATGAAAGCTGAAAGTAACAGTGAAGAAGGAAAGACGGACGCCTCGGCGTCAGCAGGAATAAATAATAAAATACTCTAATTCGCCGATGAAGTGCAGTCTGCTGATAAACATAGCGACCGCGCTATCGGTTACAATTCAAACTGGCCGCCGCCAAGGCGTCTTCCCTCAGTTAAACGACCAGCTACAACGGAAGACGCGCACCGCTGGTTATTCCACTGAAACAACAACATAAAACCACAAAGCGACTGGGCAATATCCAGATTAATACAATCTTTAGAACATTAGATAAATTTCAAAACTGGAATACGACCACAAGAGACCCACAAGCCATTCATATTCAGCACTTCCTACTAACTTGAAATATTGGGGTACACAAATTACTTCCACAAAATTTTTCGATAACACGCCGCTATTCCCTTTAGAAATTAATAATTTAAATGTTCACAATATAATCAAGTTGCAAATAGTGATGTTTATAATTATGCCACTGGTTCTGTCCTTCATCCATTTACAACTTCTGCCAAGATAAAATAAGCATTATTCCTGAAGGAAATTCCGATGGCGATAGTTTAACAATGCGACGAAACACACACACCATACCATCACTGACGGACCAGAAATTAATCAGGAAAAACAGTCGCTAATTGAAACACAATGAATGGTTCAAATGGCTCTAAGCGCTATGGGACTTAACATCTGAGGTCTTCAGTCCCCTAGACTTAGAACTACGTAAACCTAAATAACCTAAGGCATCACCCACATCCATGCCGGGGGCAGGATTCGAACCTGCGACCGTAACAGCTGCGTGGTTTCAGACTTTTTTCTTTTTTTCTTTTTTGTTTTAGTTCGTTGAGTTTGGTCTAGGTGGACGTCACAAGACATCCGTTCAAGTTGATCGTTGATTCCTTGACTCAGGTTTTTTTTTATTACAGAGAGCACGCAGGCCTCTGACAGAACACGCTGAGCTACCGTGCCGGCGGCTGAAGCGCCTAGAACCGCTGGGCCACATCGGCCGCAGCAGCCAAAATGTTTGCAGGTGTGTTACGCTAATCCAGATGGCTTCTTTACCCAGCTAATCGCCATGGGCAAGTGTTGGGTGTATCACTATGACCCCAACATACAGGAACAAAGCATACGAAGCCGGTCGCAGTGGCCGAGCGGTTCTAGGCGCTTCAGTGTGGAACAGCGCGACCGCTACGGTCGCAGGTTCGAATCCTGCCTCGGCATGGATGTGTGTGATGTCCTTAGGTTAGTTAGGTTTAAGTAGTTCTAAGTTCTAGGGGACTGATGACCACAGCTGTTAAGTCGATAGTGCTCAGAGCCAAAGCATACGATAGGAACGTGTGGATCACCACCGCCGTAAAAGGCGAAGACCCAACCATCCGGCAAAGTTATGGAGATTGTTTTTTGAGACTTTTATCATGTGCTGCTAACAGCTAACAGATTATGCTGAAAAGGGGCTAACCGTCACAGGGGCACACTGCCGACATCTCCTGACGAGGGTACGAAGCGTTGGAGGAAGCTGTAAAAGGGTAAGTTTTTGCTCCTCTGCGAAGTCCACGCTCATTCTGTACAAGATTAAATCACACATGCTGCCTCTCTGGGTTATCAAACATTGTCTCACCTCCTTACCCCTCTGTATTCTCCTTCCGCAGATTAAAAAATCACCGCGTAGCAGGCATTTTCAGAATGACGACCACGTGATTTTTCTGAACAGCCAAAATGGAGACTTTTAAAGCCAGGGTCTTTACCAAGTTATCCGTCTTTGGGATAAATGGGTAACATTGAAGCTGCCATAGCTACCCATATTAATGACACAGGGCTTGCTATTGACAACGTAGACAATAAGTTGGATATTTTGATCGACAACAAAACAACTTGAACAGTAGGTACTCAATGACAAAGCTGGGTCGGTGACTATGGTATGTTTTAGAAGTTTCACAAGTATAGTAGATGATAGACATTAACTATTACTGGCATCTAATTTTTAGTGATTGAAATTAAGAAAACCAGAACTCTGGTAATACTCTTTAACCTAAAACGCACTGTTTTTCCATACCTGTACGATCTCTGAGTTGTTTTTGTTTTCTGCTAGTGTTGTGTGTGATAGAGGAATTAGCTAACTATGCACAACTTATAAGATTTTGAGCATGTTGTTGCTGAATCGGTTAACACCATACGTCGAGGAGGTATCTGGATTCCAGCAAGGAGGATTTGGAATTGGAAAATCAACCGTAGACCAACTACATATAAGGCAAGCGCTTTCAAAGAGCTGGGAATTTCGCTGAGATGTCCTCTGTCTTTTTGTGGATTTCCAAAACGCGAATGGTAGTGTGAACGGGCAAGCAACTTCGCAAGAATCTGAAAGGGCGTTCCCAGAAAACTAATTAACCTAATGCAAGCATGGATAAAAGAGACAACGTGCACTGTCAGAGTGAATGTAAAGCCGCCACAGAAATTCAAGGTGAGGACTGGAATGCGATAGGTAGACTGCCTGTCCCCATCCCCTTGCCTTTCTGTTTAATCTGTTTCTGGAAAGAGCAATGAGAAAGACAACAAGCCTGGAAACAGGCATACAGCTGGATAGAAGAATCAACACTCTGGCCTTTGCGGATGATACAGCTTCAATAGCACAGTATGAGCACGATCTAGTTCAGGTCGCAAGAGCGTTAATGAAAGAGGCAGTGATAGAAGGTCTGAACATGGACAAGATCAGATACCTCGCAGTGAGCAAATAGAATGACGACAGGCCTTTAAATGCGTAGCAGCCGTGTGGTCCGGACTGAAGCGCCTAGAACCCCTCGACCACAGTCGCCGGCTGAAACACGATACAAACCCACGATTATCTTCTTCTGGTAACAGTAACACATTAATAATAAACTTCTCAAATGGTTCAAAAGGCTCTGAGCACTATGGGACTTAACATCTGAGGTCATCAGTCCCCTAGAACTTAGAACTACTTAAACCTAACTAACCTAAGGACATCACACACATCCATGCCCGAGGCAGGATTCGAAACTGCGACCGTAGCAGTCGCGTGGTTCCAAACTGAAGCGCCTAGAACCACTCGGCCAGTCAGGCCGGCAATAAATTTCTTACATTCTCTCACGTCGTTCAGCAGCACAGACGAGACCATCGCCTTCTCACTAGACGCAGAAAACACTCGCCGGCCGACCGTGGTGGCCGAGCGGTTCTAGGCGCTTCAGTCAGGAACCGCGCGACTGCTACGGTCGCAGGTTCGAATCCTGTCTGGGGCATGGATGTGTGTGATGTCCTTAGGTTACTTAGGTTTAAGTAGTTCTAAGTTCTAAGGGACTGATGGCCTCAGATGTTAAGTCCTATAGTGCTCAGAACCATTTGAACCACACTCGCCGATCGCACGCACTTCTCCGACCGCAGCCCCACTGCCCACGTGACAGAAACAGGCAGAGCATGCTCAAAGAGCGACCGCCGACAGCCAGACTTCACACCGGAGCGCCAACCAACCGACCAGAAATCAGCCCTCTCCCCACAGCGTCGTGCTCTTAAATAGCCGAAAAGCGACCAAAGAAGAAAACCGCGGCCACGCGTTATAGGGTCGATCGCAAGGATCGTAACTGAATAGAGAGAAGCGACTGGCGCCACGTATCACTAGTCTGTTTTTCATGCCCTCCTTGCTCCGTCCGTCACTGGTTATTTTGCTGCCTAGGTAGCAGAATTCCTTAGCTTCATCTACTTCGTGACCAACAGTCCTGATGTTAAGTTTATCGCTGTTCTCATTTCTGCTACCTGTAACTTCAAAAAAAATATGGTAAGCTCTTATGGGACCAGACTGCTTAGGTCACCACTAAGCTTACACACTACTAAATCTAGCTGAAACTAACTTACGCTATGGACAAAACACACACCCATGCCCGAGGGAGGATCGAACGTCCGAGGGGGGGGGGGGGGGGGGGACCTGGTACTTATCGTTACTTTGCCTTTCTTCGATTTACGCTTAGCCCATATTCTGAACTCATTAGACCATTCCATTCATCAGATCGTGTAATTATTCTTCACTTTCACTCAGGATAGCAACGTCATCATCGAATAGTATCACTGATACCCTTTCACCTTGAATTGTAATTCCACTTTCAAACCTTTCTGTGAGCTGTGGCGGACTGGCGCCAGTACGGGGTACGCTCGTTATATCGTTGCGATCGATTTTGGAGGGTATATGAGATCTTTGCATATCGTGTGGCTTTCTTCCGGGTTGGCGGGCTTCGAGTCGGCCGTTAGCTTTCAAAAGGAAAACATAGAGAGACGTGGGACGTCTCCGGAGAAAGGAGTGTCGACTGCGACCGGGTGTTCCCTATCAGCGCGATATACCGCGCAGTTGTATTGGTCGGCAAGTCTGTGTTTTGGGGCAGCTCGGAGATTCAAGTTTCGTGTTTTCTATCAAGGGAAAGGTCCCTGACAGAATGTGGTTAAGCATTTTGAGCCGCTGAGTTGTGCTGGGTGCAAACATCAAGTAAGTTGGCCGTTAGTGTATGTGGTTGAGCGACGCGTTGAAAGGCGTTTCACTCGCTAGATGATTGTGGAACTTACACAGCCGTTAATTGAAAAGTATGTGGATGACCTCCGTGTGAGTTGGTTAAATGTTAGCTTCACAGTGAAGTCTTAGTTATAACTGTATTAAGTGAGTGAAAACTGCACCTAAAGTGATATTATTGTTATTGGTGAACCGTCCTTAAGTGGTTTCAATTTAAAGGGCAGTGGTTGCTGTGGACAGAACATTTTGTAGACTGATGCACCTATGTCTGATGCAAGGATTCTGCCCTGTGTTTTGTGTGTGTTTTAGAGAGTTACAAATGTCCTGTGTTTGTCGAAAGCTGCTGTAAGAGCCAACGCGGGGAGTGAGGTCTAACTCGCAGCCTAGGTCCTGCTGTGTTTACGTAGCCCTGCCATGGCCGGATTGCTTTGGGCGAAGACCCCATACAAAAGGATTAATATATCTTTTCCTTCCACCAAGTCGGGTAAAACGCGTTTTGTAATTTGCGATTTTCTGATGTTTAAACAAATAGACCTCCAACTAAGTGTAAACTGGGTTTGTTTCATGACAATCTTTCTTGCTTCTGTTACATATCAGTTCTAGTGAATTGTGGTTAACCACGTGAGACTTAAGGGTTGTTTGGGCCGTGTAGTATTCAAATACAATTAAGTGACTGGTCTACTCTGATAGGAACTGTACTGTTAGTTGTAAGCTTTTAAGTGTGGCAAAGCCACGACAATACTGTTTGCTAATTGTTTCTGAAATCTTTTACATGCATTTTTGGGTTTACTTGTATTGTTTCAATAAGAACTTACACGAAGTAACTGCTGCTTGTAGTGATGATTGTGGGGAATGATCTGCATGAACCTTATGTTAAGAATATTAAGTATATGTAAATCAAAGTACGACTGCCAACCATGATTCGCCATCCCGTTTCCTGTCCTGATAATAGTTGTGGCATGGATTGTGCAGGGTCGTATTAAAGGGGCCACGTACCACTTCCCTTTATTTCCATTACTGTTTCTTCTATGTAGAGATTGAACAGTAGAAGCGAAACACTACATCCCTGTCTTACACCCTTTTTAACCTTTTTAATCCTAGCATTGACTACTTGATCGAACTGTGACAGAATTCCAAACAACAGGGGACTGACGTACTAAACTAAATTCCGTCCGAACAGGCCTTGGAAAGCCCAACGGAACCGATCGGTCGCCGTGTCATCCTCAGCCCACAGGCGCCACTGGATGCTGATATGGAGGGACATGTCGTCAGCAGATAGCTCTCCCAGCCGTATGTCAGTTTACGAGGCCGGAGCCGCTGTCTCTCGATCAAGTAGCTCCTCAGTTTGCCTCACAAGGGCTGAGTGCACACTGCTTGCCAACAGCGCTCGACAGACCGATGGTTACCCATCCAAGTGCTGGCCCAGCCCGACAACGCTTAAGTTCGGTGATCTGATGGGAACCATGTTACCACTGCGGCAAGGCCGTTGGACTTTACTGACGTACTAGGACATGCAATGATACCATGAAATTGTGCATTGGTAGTGGCTAGGCACTAGCCGGAATCTGTAATTGTCTAATAAAACCTGAAAGTAAAGGACGGTTGATTGCTGCGCTCTAGCATTTGAAAATTTCACTACAAGCCGCTACAGTATTATGGTGCGGAGAATTTTAATGTGTACCCGGAATGCAGACATGTAAATGCAACCAAACAAAAATTAATTAAGTAAATTAATTTTTAGGTCGTAATTAAGCCATTATGGCGGCCCGCCATACGTAAATGCGTTCATACGTTCCTTAAATGGAGCACGAAAGCACGCCACGTGGCTTTTTCTCCCTGCTGCCCTCGGGCCCCCCTCCACTGTGCCGTTGGTTCACGGCGCCAGTCGTCTCGAGACATGGCGTCCTGTTATCTCCTTAAGAGCAAGTAATTACGAAGAACTTGCCCGCGACGTCAGGCACGGGCGAAAACTCCGGCGTGCCACGACATCGCTGCGTGGGCGGAGGCTTTGCTGAAGGCGGTGCTGCGTGGCGGCCTCTGTCTTCTTCCGGTTCAGCGACTCGTCAGCAGACGGACGGCGGCTGCAGATGGGGGAGGGGGGAAACTGTCAGCGGCACTGCCTCCAGAAAGACTCGAGGCGGACCCTCTGTAGAGATACACGGGACCTGCGTTCCACCTCTGAGGCGCAAGGAGCAACACAGCCTTTGTGTAAGTCTGCAGCCTTTCTCTGGCCTAATCTTCTACGATAACGTCTTTTACAGTTCCACTATTTCCGAAAGATGTACACGTCACGTGCTTGCATTTGTCTGGCCAGGGCATGGGGGAGGCAACAGGAGCAGTGTTCATGGACACGGAAAAACCATTTGACCGCGCCTGGCACGGTGGCCTAATTTATAAGTTAGATCAGGTAGGTTAAAATCGTCGAGATCGCAATAATATTTGTTTATTTACCGGTTTCGGCTTATGTTAAAGCCATCCTCAGAATTTTTGGCCCTGCAAGGGCGTTAAAATAAGATAGAGAAAAGAATTAACGTATCCTAATGTTTCAAATGGCTCTGAGGACTATGGGACTTAACTTCTAGGTCATCAGTCCCCTAGAACTTAGAACTACTTAAACCTAACTAACCTAAGGACGACACACACATCCATGCCCGAGGCTGGATTCGAACCTGCGACCGAAGCAGTCGCTCGGTTCCAGACTGAAGCGCCTAGAACCGCTCGGCCACTCCTGCCGGCTAATGTTTCTAAGGCGAAGCCTTTTAGCATCAGATTACTAACGACACGATGTCGTATATGTATTCAAGTTTCTGGAAGCCCTTGCCATGGAAACGCCCACACAGAGCTGCCGCTCTGTCACTGTGGCATCTTGACAACAGCGGCTGCTCTAGTGGTCTCACTAATAGCGCTGGAGGATGCTAAGTAAATTTTCTACAGCGTTCGTTAATGAGTCGCCGGCACAAACGCCTTTGATGATATCCACCTGAATCGATACCTTTATCGTAGTAGGGGTACGCTGGCATACTTCTTTGGTCTCTGAACTGCCACTTCGGCCGTTACGTTACTCTGACAACGGCGTCTTTCCCAGTACACGCTTCTGTCGTATCATGGCTTTTATCTTAGTCCTCACATTGCCTAAAAAATGGTGTCGTTTTGAGTTCTTACCAGTGGGCACTGCCTAGTAAATATACAACGACGTGTGTACAGTGTGAGTCGCGTAAGGCGTAACACTGCGGTGTTCGGCGAATCATAGCGGACTATGGGGCACATACTTTGGTACATGCACAATCATCACAACGTTTATATTGACCGAGATAATGAGGCAAGTACATGTTTCTTAAATGGGACGCTATACTTTTTTTACCGTCATTCGAACGCTCTGGAAAAGACGCATATAGTGATGTAACGCAAGTTGCTGTTTTGATTCAAACTTTGCTTAAAAGAGGGCGGATGAGGATTTACCTATATAGCGTAGGCCGTGCATTCTGCATAGAGCACGGCAACTTGGCCTGCGGGTCGCGCGAGGCGTGCTTACAGTCTGCAGCCGCTTCCGACCGCCTCGACCATCAATCGTACAATATTTCCCAGCGTCTTTCAAGCGAAGTTTGAATCACAATAGCAACATGCGTTACATCACTATGCGCGTATTTTCCAGAGTGTTCGAATGATGGTAACAAAAGTATAGCGTCCCATTTAAAAAAACATGTACTTGCCTCATTACCTCGGTCAGTATAAACGTTGTGATTATTGTGCACGTACCAACGTATGTGCCCCATAGTCTGCTATGATTCGCCGAAAACCGCATGCCGATACGTGCAATTGCCCCCGGAATAAATGGGGTGTTACGTCTTACGCAACTCACCCTGTATACGAGGGTTGCCCAGGAACTAATGTACCGCATGTTTTTTCTTCAGCAATTCTTTATTGAACATAATGAGAATTACACACACCAAAGAATGGTTTTTTATCTACACATGTCTTTTCACATAATCTCCATCCCGTTTTATGGCCTTATTCCAACGCGAAACAAGGGCGTGTATGCCCTGTCGGTAGGCCTACCAATGCTTCTCCTGGTGGCGGAGCTAGTGCTTCACCTCCTCATCGCCCTCAAAATGCCTTCCACGAGTGGCATCCTTTAATGGCAAACGACATCAGCTCGCTGCAACATGTCACATGTGACAGCCGTCGATGGTCTCCCGTACCGCTGCAAATGGTGGAGCTCCGCCGAACCGCCTTCTGATGACCTCACCCTCCGTTCCCAGAGACTAACTGCGCTTCTCTCGACAGCAGATGCTCCATAGACTTTGCACAAGCGTTTGTGAGTATCCCCTACAGTTTCTTTCTCTGCAGTGAGAAATTCAATGACGGCACGTTGTTCGTAACGTACAGCACCTACAAACACCATTGTGAAACTGTCCTACAGCTACGCTATCTCTCGGAAGTGACAGAAACTTGGCGCGCTGACGCAGGAGACTTCAAATATTACATACCTAACGTTTCCCATTCGTAGCATTGTTTTCGGCTGAGAAAGAAGTTGCGGTGTTTTACTTTCTAGGCAACCCTCCTATTTTAATGGTTGTATCTTTTAATGTAATTTTACCTGCTATTATGTCTTTATTTGGTTCAAATGGTTCAAATGGCTCTGGGCACTATGGGACTTAACTTCTGAGGTCCTCAGTCCCCTAGAACTTACAAGGGATCCTCCCCATCGCACCCCCCTCAGATTTAGTTCCAAGTTGGCACAGTGGATAGGCCTTGAAAAACTGAACACAGATCAATCGAGAAAACAGGAAGAAATTGTGTGGAACTATGAAAAAAAAAGCAAAATATACAAAGTGAGTAGTCCATGCGCAAGATAGGCAACATCAAGGAGGGTCTGAGCTCAGCAGCGCCGTGGTCGCCTGGTTAGCGTGAGCAACTGTGGAGCGAGAGGTCCTTGGTTCAAATATTCTCTCGAGTGGAAAGTTTAATTTTTTATTTTCAGGCAATTATTATCTGTCCGTCCGTCCGTCCGATCCGAGGTAACTTCGCCGTAGTATGGGGACGCTACACCTAAACAAACATCGAAACACACGACGTCAGTCAACTACAGCACACGGAAGAGGGAGCATTCCTGCTAACGAGGCTCCCTGGCTGGCAATTGACTGTTCGCTACTTTGGAAGAGAGTGCATTAAATACGTGAGATGTATTCCGTGGGCAATTTGAATCAAGCAAATATAGCTCGCGACTTCAATAACAAAGTCAATGAATATTTTCCGAACTGTAAGGAATCGGAAAGTTCCTTTAGTAATCGAACTTTGCGAAAATAAAGAAGGTAAACTTTTCACTCGAGGGAAGACTTGAACCATGGATCTCTCGTTCCGCAGTTGCTCACGCTAACCACGGGACCACGGCGCTTGGGAGCTCACGCTCTCCTTGATGTTTCTTATCTTGCGCATGGACTACTCAGTTTGTATATTTTGCTTATTTTTTTCATAGTTCCACACAACTTCTTCCTGTTTTGTCAATTGATCTGTGTTCAGTTTTTCAAGGCCTATGCACTGTGTCAACTTAAAACTAAATCTGAGGGGAGTGCGATGGGGAGGTTCCCTTGTTAGAACTAATTAAACCTAACTAACCTAAGGACATCACACACATCCATGCCCGAGGCAGGATTCGAACGTGCGACCGTAGCTGTCGCGCGGTTCCAGACTGTAACGCCTAGAACCGCTCGGCCACTCAGGCCGGCTCTCTTTATTTAATATGGAATCTGTATGTGCATATAACTATCACTCTCTAGATTATTTGTTTTTCGACAGAACATTAACAAGAACGATGTGTTTGTCTTACACACCAGTGTCAATAGATTGCACTGCTTCTTCTGTTGTTCTGTAAATTTGTTTATTTTATTTTAACATAAATGACTACTTGTCTGATGCTTAATAATGTTTTAACTTCTCATGTATTTGTACGTGGTCTATGAGAACTTAGCGTGTAAATTTCATACAGCAAAGACATTTAAGTTATTGTGAAGCGGTTGCCATTGGCTGATAAATAACATAATCCATAGTCGGCAGGCGAATAGCAAACTATGTAACCCGTGGCTCGTCAGCCATCAGTCACGGTGTACGATCGTAGTATCACGAGAAAACCGACAAGCCGCCAGCACCAGCAATAGGGATAAACGCTACAATTTTCCTTTATTTTCTTTTAACGCCATATGTAATAGTACTCTTTGTAATTTTGCTGCAGCGTTTATCTGTGTTATTTTAACAATATCGAGTGTTCATTTTAACCTAAATAGAGCACCAGATGGCTGCAGGGTGCCCAGTACACATAATCTGGATCATTGATTCCTTCCGTACAAGACGACAGTGCTTCGTAAAGAACGGAGACAAGTCCAGCCAGACACGTCAGATTGTGGCAGGAGTCCCGCAAGGCACGGTTTTAGGTCCCGTCCTTTATACCATATACACGCATGGCATTCCTAGGCGGATCGAAGGAGAGATTGCTCTCAATGCCGATCATATCCCCATATATAGAAGTAGTCGCAGCCTTCTCCATATACTTCGCCACCTACAACACCTCGACAAGATCACACAGTGATGTAATCGGTGGAAGGTAAAAATCATCCCCACAAAGTACCAGGCGATCTATTTCACCCCCAAAATCGAGCTCCCTGATCGTCAACCCACCACTGACGGCAGAGAATGGACCTGCAGAAACTCACTAATCTACCAGGGTCTTAAAATAGATCGACGCCTGACGTGGAACAGGCATCTCACCACCGCAGCAAACAAAGGCTGCGCACTTTTATGTAGATTGTATCCCCTCCTGAAAGGTGGCGGATTAATCATTCAGTGCAAACTACTCCTCTTGTGCCACCTCATACTTCCGGTCAGCTTGTATGGCATGGAGGTGTTTCTGTGGCGCCTGACACAGCACAACCCTACTCTGACATCTCAAAAACGAAGCCGTCCGTGTCATCTCAGGCGCTGGCAGTTGCGTCCCCAACACACATAAGAGACTTTTTAACCCAACCCACCATTTACACACTTAATCAGGACAACTCCAAAAAATTTTAGGAAACAAAAAATGGTTCAAGTGGCTCTGAGCACTATGGGACTTAACATCTGAGGTCAGCAGTGCCCTAGAACTTAGAGCTACTTCAAGCTAACTAGCCTAAGGACATCACACACATCCATGCCCGAGGCAGGATTCGAACCTGCGACTGTAGCAGTCGCGCGGCTCCAGACTGAAGCACCTAGAACAACTCGGCCACACCGGCCGTCTTTAAGAAAAAAAACAAACTATGTCCTACATTCTCATTCAAAATTTAGGACACGAACCACTAGAAACTTCTCACAAACACCCAAAATTAACACTTACGCGCCTCTTTAGATACCAACAACAACACACAAAACCAAACACAAGCTTACGCATTGCAAACACACACATAACCCTAATTCTTCATCATCACGAAATTCCCCAGAGCACTCTGAAGTCAGGCGGTCACAGCAGAGTGGTACTTCATACACAACATAGACAACCATAGCCTTCGTCGTCGCCACTCTTTGTGTTTTTCTAAAGTGTCTGCGTCATTTTTACTGCCTGGCCACAGAAGCACGACTCACAAAGAACCCCTTGAATACGTGGCCGCAAGTTCGGTCTGTAGTAAGGCCCATTTGAAAGTGTTGAGTTAACCTCTATGACAGGAGATATATTAGCTACTAACGACGCACCATGTGAATCAGAAGGGCGACAGAAAATGAGTGTCCTGGAGATGCAGAGATCAACCTTCTATGGGATGTGCGTATCACCCTTCACAAAATGGACACTACCGGCATTCAAAAAATGTTCAAACAAACCTTTAACATCGAATGAAAAATGACGCGCCAGTAATCACAAACTCCTTGTAGGACGTTCAGCTACGTATTCACTCTTAAAGAATGCGTACAGAATCGTATTGGTGTGACGGGGTGATGAGCACCGATAGAATGTGATGGCATGCAGTGGAATTTGAAACAGCCTGTCGTGGAATTTATCGTGAAACTGGTTATCCTTGAGCCGTAACTGCAAATGATGCTTTTATATGTTTTATTTTAGATATTTTGTTTTTATATTTTTATACTTATTACATTTTTTTATATTTTTATATGGTTTAATACACCTTTCCATAAAGGACTAGGACTTCAGTTGGGTTCTGTTGTTTTGTTGTGCATGTAAGCAGGTAGTTCAGTTTCTTCAGCTGAAAATAATTTTACGTGTATCTTACTTCTCATAAGTGTAATTGTTAATACTTATATTTTCTGTCCCTTGTACCAGATTTAACTCTGAGATCCATTTTGTTAATGCGATCTCCAAGGTCCAGCCTGCATGTCCTTAAATCTGGTTTCTACAGCTATATGTCGCGACTTCGATTCACGACGGGGTGGTGCGTGCTCGGCTTCACAGCATTCAGTGTGTGGCTGGTGGTGCAACGTGCAGTTCTATTTGACGCCTGCCAATATATTTTAATATGATGACGACTCCCAATGATTGTGTGTCTTTTAATTCTTTGTTTCCCTCGCGGATTTTGACGATGGTAGGTTTCTCCTCTTTTGTAATCTGCCAACACTGCGAGCTGTGTTTTAATTTGCATTGCTTTCATTCTGCAACATTTTGTGCTCATCGATTTCATCCTATCAAACGAGGATTGTTGATGTTGCTCGGGCTTGTCTTTTAATAGAGTTTGGGTAAGTTTTACTGATCATGCATGGTTCGAATCGGATGCCCATCTGCCGTTTCATCCAAGGTTTTACCGTGGAGTGACATGTTTTTATGCGTATTTGCAACTTGGAAGTTGTGGTACGAGAAGTATTAGTTTTGTGAGTACATCACTTTACTGCCTACTTTGTTCGGTTGGTTATGTTGACTATTAACAACATTACTTAAGTAGTTTCATTCTATATGCAGATATGACCTGAAGATATATCTCCAGGGTATGAAAGGGGTCGTCATACAGTGAAAACACAATAAACAACTATTGTGGATTTGCACTTTCACTCAGTTTAATATAGACTATTTTACCATCTCTGATTTTAAATTCTTCGATTGTCCTTCACATTACGTACAAGAGTTGTAGTTTTCGACACGATAGTTGGCGACATATATTCATGCATGGATGTTTGTTCCGAGCTGGAAAATGTTTGGGTAGTGTGCGATAGAATGCGGAAATGTATGTTGGTCAAGGTTCTCTTTGGCGGGAACACTGATTTTATCCAGTCACACGTGAGGAAGTGCTTACGATTACGTCGCACAGTTTTTATTCATTTTTACAGGGTCACATTTCCATTACTACGGATTATTAGAGTTAGGTTACGAGACAGATGATTAAATCAAGGAATTCCGTAAATAAATGCCCGAGTTGCGGTATGCTTTCCAAGCTTTAGCTGTGTGTGTGTGTGTGTGTGTGTGCCTTATGTAGTGGCCTGCAAAGGACGAATTTGATGAAAGTGATTAAGCTGCTCATTAAGAATGTTGTGTGTTTTGCATCAGTTGCAACAGTTTCAGTATCAGAGAATGTGAAAAGTTAAATTTCTGCATTTGTGTCACATATTGAGAGAAGAACAACAAACCGCATCGCAACTGTTACGGAACCAACAAACGTAAACTTGATCTGAGATCACTGACCGTTTTAATTACGAAAGATTTATAGTCTGTGGAACTAAGATTTACGACTGGAGATACTTTCGTTCGCATATTGTTTCACGCACCAAAATTCATCTAACCCGCGAAACGGTTACGGGTGCACTCGTAAAAATCATTGGTAGCATCGGTAGATAAATCCGCGTTAATTGCGACTGTAAAACCCTTAACAAACGGTTTTAATGGTGTTTTATGGGTGACTGAGATGCTTGCAATCGAAAAGAGTGATTAAACAGGATGTCAACAGACTTAATTGAATTATAAAAGCAGATTATGTGGCATTGTTGTGTTTTACCCATGCAATATGCTTGGTACCTTATCAGACATTTGTGGTTCTCGCCGTGTAAATGCTTCTCCAACCTGAAAGCTGATTAGTGATCATTACAGATTAAATATTTGTTAGCGGTTGGACGATCAAGAGAAAAAGTGCCTAATGTAAACAGGTACGTATGGTCTAAACAAACCGTCATAAGACATTCTGGTCTACGTGCATGTGCGCTACGCAGCATAGCATTGTGTGTGCAGTATCGTACATGTTTGGAACCAGGTAGTATTTTTTTTAAACCCCGAACCACTTACAGCATCCACACTCATAATTAGGTCTTTGTCTCTCCATTATATTCGCTGATCCATTTGTTCCTTTCCCTACCTCTCCTGGTAATTCTCCACGTATATCTCATCACTGCTAGCCGAGTAGCCCTTAGTTTTGGAATGGTTACATTAAAAGCCCATGCCTCACTGCTATAAGTAAAGATTGAACAAGTCATATCGATAGTAAACTTCGCTTTTCAGACACAAGGGAAGCTTAGCTACGAAGACTCTTTAGTTTACCAAAAGCGTTCCACGCCATTTCTCTTACAATAAGGTCCACATGGACCTGTAGGTCGTGTAGGCTGTAATCTAGAGACACACACCACAAACTTAAAAAAAAAAAAAAAAACTTTGTTCCAGAACTTCGGTATAACGGTAAGAGACGTAATTATTTTGGATGAGCTTTCAGTGGCCAGCTATATTAATTAAGCCTGCGTTCTTGTTTCAAACACCGGCTTCCTTGAGTCAAACTCCCAGTGATGTCAGGTCAAATACTTGCCACTTGAGTTGGTAAAGATGTGACCACTTTTAAAACGGTGGATAACGCATTTTTAGCGGTTTGACGCGAGTTCAATTTTGCAGAAAGCCGATTTCTTGCACACCTCTTCCAAATCCATAAAATGCCAAAGTTGGTTCTCCTAATATCGAAATCGTTCCAGTGATGTACTGTCACTTACGGTCCCAACAGAAGGTCATTTTCAATACTGAAGTAGATTGGAAACGGTAGAGACCCAATGTTAGAAGACACGGCAAAGCTTTAGCTTCGCTAAGTATTAGAAATGCTGTTTTAGGACAGTTACGGTTCCAACATATTATAAATATCTGATTTCATCCATTAGAAATGGTTTGTGAAAGCCGAAGTCTGTGAAACCAATGCATTTGTTTATAAATAACGTTCCTGCTGCCGGTCAAAATTTTTGTTGTTGATATTCTTTATTTTTTACGCGATGTGTTTCGAGAAATGTTATTGACGTGTGTAGTTCTTCATTGTTCTGTTGATTTTACTGCAGTATATAAAAAACACGCAGTTTTAGCTGATTATGAATCCTTATACACAGTTAGTGGCGACATTTGGAAAAACTTGTACTTACAGTTTTCTTATGGTCCATTCGTATAGTGTCTCACACATGTCAAACACCACACAGTTTTCTTTTTTAAGTCTAACTTTTTACTTGGCTTAAAACGTTTCTTAGAAAGTCTGTTTTTAAAAGATTCATTCACAAAAAGTGTATCATAAATGTTAAAATATGTTAAAACCACGATTGACTGCATGGGAGTCTTGCGCATCTGAGCGCTGAAATGCAACCGATGAAGTACTATAATACGAGAGCTGTTCGGAAAGTAAGTTCAGGTCGGTCACGAAATGGAAGCCACTGTGAAAATCCGATGAAGTTTTGCACAGATATGTTGGGTAGTGTCTCTAGTATGCCTGTCGACAGCGGCACATTGTTCTTTTCAATTCTGAATGCACAGTGAGCATGTAAATATGCTTAGAAAATACAGTCTCACGCCAAGTACGAGGGCCTGGTGAAAGATTTCGCCTGATGTCATGCAGCCCACATAACGTAACTGCCATGCGTTTCGTTCTTCATGAGAGTTCATGGCCGCACTCTGTAGGGGCAATGAAGATGCTCCTGCAGAGTTTTCGATGGGAAGTGGATGATTTCCAAGATCTCAGCCCGTAATTGGTTCGTCCTGAGTTTCATCTCTGCTCAACTGAACCGCTGGCTATGAAGACAATATTTTGGCACAGAAACGAGGTGTAGACGAGATTACAGAATTGACGGAAAGCTCACTTCTACGACGAGGGTATTGGAAAGTTTGTACAACGCTACGAGGAATGTCTGAGTCGGAGTGGCTGCTATGTAAAGAAGTAGCTGAAAGATGTAGCTAACTATTGCAAATAAAACACTTTTGGTTTTCACAGCGGTTTCCATTTCGCGACCGATCGGAACTTACTTTCCGAATAGCCCTCGTGGTGATCGGCGAAATAAGAGTCCTTTTAGTTTTGTACAGTATCACAGAGGGCATTAGTTTCGACTCCAATACTATTGTCAACAACTTTTCTCTCCGTAACAAGAATCGTTTATTATAAACAGTCTGAAAGCACGTGCTTGTCTCGCGTCTGTTTAACTTGTCATTTCGATTGTTTTTTTTATACGAAGTAAAATGTAAGTGCCTGAAAATGACAGACAAGTGTATTTATACCGATAGAAAAGGATCGAAAAGTAATCCCAGTCGTGTAACAAACGCTTCGACTGATAGGCGGAAGCCAGTTAATCGATGTAATCTCGTCAAAATGAGAGTGTTTCGACATCGGTGGAAAAAAGGTCCACGGTACTGTGCTGGCATTTCCGATTAAGGGTTTGTTCAGTTTCTCTATTAAAAAACACAAGCTGAAACTTCAAACGCTTTTAAAACAAAATTTTTCAAGTTTGTGGGAGCTATAACTCATAAAATATACATGCAGTTACATTATACTTTTTCATAGCTTGTAAGGTGGCGTTTTTTCCACTTAAGTACTTAGGATATTTCCGACAAATTTTAATTTTTATTTTTGGTGCTCGTTTTCATAACGACTTTTTGGTCTAAAAAATGATTTCCTCTTCCAAGCGTCACTATTTTGCCAAAAACAATTTTTTAAATGGCCCTACGACATTAGACTATACCATCAGTTTCAAAGCAGTTTTTGAAATTTTGATCCAGGTTGAAAATTGTAGCGTTCAGAACTCCCACTAACCACCCTCGCACTCCGTGAATGCCTTTTGTAGATGTCGTCTAGTGTCTTCTGGGTACCAGCTTTTAACTTTAAAAAAATACCTAACACAATCTTAAGGGTGTACAACAAAAACTGATACATAACATAAACCGTAATTGTGACACATACTCAGACTGTGGAATATATAAAGTAACGTGCCAGCAATGCTCCATGTTCTACCTAAGACAAACAGGAAGAGATTGCTACACCTGCTATACCGACGACATTAAAGCCTACACACTCAAGGGACACACAGATCAGCTACAGCCACGCACAAACACAATACAGGACAGCCATTTGAAAAAGTAGAACGAAACGTAAAGAGTATTTCACTGACTAAATAAAAGACATAAAATGGATCTGTTAGAATAATTGGATATACACCCACATTACAGGAAACATGAAGAGAAATATTAAACGAAAAACCCGAAAATGTATCAATGAATTTCTTCAGATGCAGGTGTTAGGGCATAACTCATCAAAAAAAAAAAATAGAGATTTTGCATATCTCTATACAATATTAGAGACAAATAAACTGAACGCACAGCGTTATTGCCTTCAGTCATCCAAATTATCTACAAACCACACATGGGCGAATTGTTGTGTGTACACGGTCTGTGAATACACTGCAGAACATTAAAACTGGAAAACCATGAAGGCGGCGTGCAACAAATGTCAAACTGGCATGAAGTGTACTGCACAGCCAGATGCGCATTCCAGCACAACCAAAAAGGATAAGGTGAAGTAACAACATCCAAATTCTGTACGCAAGAAAAAAATGTTGAACGGTTTTATCATTCAGAAATTGCATCCGAATGTTGTTTGTTACATTCTTTTACTGTGTTATCCGTCTTGCAAGAAGCGCAAAAGTCTGTGAGCAGATGTTGGAATTCTGCAGCAGCAGGATCATTCCCTATGGGCACCGCAATTTATCGTTACGCGATGTTGCTACCCCCCGGGATCACATGACTGCCATATGAATATGGAATCGACTGGTTCAAGAGCAACATATTTAACGCCGTGTAGGATCTCAGGTACCCAGCGACTAGCGCCCGAAAGGACGCTCATCCCGTTAACTTGATCGTGCAGGTTCGTACCACCACATCATTACCTACCTTGTGTCAGACGGTGCGCTTCTTTGCTGCAAGACAAGTATCCACACGGACAGTGCGACTCCTTCTGGAGCACCTCGGACTGTCCGTATGACGACATTCATTTTTATTGCTTTTTTAAAAATTCTTTTTATTTGCAGCTTCTCATGACGTAGTAGCAAAAAGAGGCGAAGCGGCAGTAGTGCGCCCACGGATAACCAAGGTCACATGTGTGGCACCAGGTCGTCCTTTGAGGTGAGTCCTGGTTTGTGTACGGCACCACACCTGACATTTCCGAGAGTGGAATCTCCGAGAAGAACTAACATTGTCACACTGCATTCTGAAATCTGGCTTTGCAGGACAGAGCGGATTAGGTTATAGTTGTGGAAAGAGGCCAAAATCAGTTACTGTCAACTGCACAAAACATACAAACTTTATTTTCCTAAAACACTTAATCACACATGCCCTTAAAAGAATTCAAAAACAATATGGCTGAAGGTCTGAAAACAAGTTATTAAAATTGCCTTAAGGAATACACATGGCTGAAGGCCTTAGTTACAAAATTTTACATAAAAACTCGACTGAAGGTCACACGTTGGAGATAGAAGAACTGAAGGCTTGAAGCCTGGATAACAAGAATTTCAGATAGAGAAGAAAATTTTAAAAGGTTTTAAACAAGTTACTTTTCAAATTTTAATTTAAGACGGCTGAAGGCCTTATCTTAAAATATTTCACGTGAAGTTCGGCTGAAGGCCACATACTGAACATAAAACAACTCAAGGCTTAAGGCCTGGATAATAATAAGGATTTCCAATGTGCAAAATACTCTTTTTTTAAAATAAAAAAATTGTTTAAGCAAGAATCTTCAAAGTTTTAATTTAAGACAGCTGAAGGCCTTATCTTAAAATTAAAACAAACTAAATTAATCGGCGGCTGAAGGCCTCGCACAGTACTTGAGACTAAAAGAAAATCACTCTAACATAAGTTTAGGTGAGACAGGCAGCCAAGCTTAATACTAAATAATCGGATGGCAACCTAACCCAGGGACAGCTGAAGGACCGACCAACAACCTAATCAATTGCCTTCCGCCCGACCAACCACGACGACGGAAAAATCAGCGAGGTCGAAGATATCAGCAGCACTACGTCTTGAAAATTGGGTCTAAATACAGTCCAGACACAATAGCCACTCAAAAATATGAACAACACCAAAGGCTGTCGAGCTACACGCTGCGCTGGACAGCATCAACATGGCGAGGAAAAACACACTGCCGGAAAACTACGCTAACAACCTGGGTAGGTAACTGGTACGTTAATGGCCACAAGGCAGAAATACCGCTGCTGCACTTCATTAATAAGTATCAACCAATTCAATACTTAAACACCTTACAGGAAGACGGCTGCAAAATTTCGCCCACTCCAACACACCATACGTTGCTGCTTGCGGGAACGGCCCAGAAAGCAACAACCGGCAATGAATGAAGAGATATCACAGCAGTTGAGGTTTCATAACAGGTTAACTCATCACTCAACTCCAGTATCCAGGTTCGGTGGGCGAGGAACTTTGTAGCTCTTTCAGCTAGCGCCTCACAAATCCGACTGCACGTGCATGCCGCCAGCAGCCCCGGCCTGACCTCGCAAAAAATGGTTCAAACGGCTCTGAGCACTATGGGTCTTAACATCTGAGTCATCAGTCCTCTAGAACTTAGAACTACTTAAACCTAACTAACGTAAGGACATCACACACATACATGCCCGAGGCAGGATTCGAACCTTCGACCGTAGGGGTCGCGCGGTTCCAGACTGAAGCGCCTAGAACCGCTCGGCCATTCTGGCCGGCCCTGACCTCGCACCGCGGAGACTTCCTCGCTGCTCTGTCCCAACCGACCGACTGCCACACACACCATACATGGAAATATAGCTGTCACACCAAAGATGGTACAGCAGTACAAGTATCGATAAGCGCTACTGCTGCCACTGACGGAGGCAAGTCAGCAACTCGTTATGGCAGCAACTCAGGGAGAAATAAGACGCCACTCGATTGTGACAAATGCCAAAGAACAAGGCATCAACGCGAGCCGGCCACGGTTCACATACTTCATCAACGCGCGGGTCCAGAACTTGGCATGATGGTATGGTGTACCGCTACGTACACAATACGATCACTTCTGGTTTGCATAGTTCGTAATCTGCGTAGTAGCACTTTCCTTTCGCACGGTTTAAGGCCTGTGGCTGAACAATGTCTTCGACGTCACTATTACGTTGTATTTCAGCAAGACCGTATGCTGCCCATAGTGTCCTGACATGCCACTATACAGAAAGTGTTTCACCGTTGCCCTGGCGAGCACATTCACGCACAGAAAACATCTAGTCATCAGTTGTCCATTGAAAGGTACATCACCACTGGCCTGCCACTACGGTTTATGGCATAAGGTTGAACAACCACAAAATGAGGGATACTTATTGCCATGCACGCGAGCACTATGTGGGAACAGCGTGCTCGGCCTGTCTCGCCTTTGCTCAGTACTTCTCGGAAGCACTCGGAGCAGCGCGACTTTTCATTTTCGTATTCCGGTGCGGCGTTTTTCTCTTTCCTCAGTTCGACAGACTGGTGGTGTCGGCATTGTTTGCCCTTCGCTATTTTTTTCGTGGTATGAAAGAAGTTCACAGTTCCAGCGGCTGTTTGCACAAAAAGAGGCAGTCTAGCGATATAATGTCACAAGCCTGGAGAGAAGGATAAGAGTTCTCAGTATCTATTATGCGACATAGAGAAGCATAATCGACGGGTACTCAGTTTTGCTATGGAACGAAGTTACATCACCAAGTAAAAAGACTTCAAAGATTTAGTTGACGATGAAAGAGGAAAAAATTACAATGACCGACAGAGGGAATTCATTGCTCTGTGCATGAAGAAGCACTTTGTGCTAAATTTGCACGCAGGAAGCTCGTGATAACATTGATATTAACAGTAAATTTTCAGAAGTCGCACGCATTATTCCACTGTCAGTTGCAACAGTTTTCGGCGGAATTCCAAAACGAGTATGGAAACTTTATGTATTACTGCAAAGTGCGTTATTCAAGTCAAGGTGAAACGTCCCCTTTGAAAAATTTATAAATGACAGTGCTGGAAAACCTCTATGTTATTTGATTTTCAAACAGCTGAGCAAAACTGAACGTACTCAGACATTTCTCTCTTTACTTATTCAGGTCAGCACTAAACTGACACACAATATCTTTAGCGAACGCAATCTGACTTTCAATAATCCCCACAAAAGAATGCTCCTGACTAACAATAACCTATACCTTTCATAAATCACTTACCTCACAAAAATCTTCGTTACCCGAACTACTGCAATACAGCGTGTGCCAATACTGCCAGCTAAATAAAAGATTCTAACTACTGAAGGCACTAACTACTGATAGGCATAGTTAGCAAATGAAAGATTTTGATAGAGAACAAACAATGTATTTACCTTAATAGTATTCAAAAGTCATAATATATATATGATTCATGACATCCAGTCTTACAAATTTCCTTTTTCTGACGGTCACACGTCCAGATCGTCCGCTCTCAAAATCCTGCCATCTTTCCCCCCCACATCCACCACTGCTGGCGGCTCACCTGCAACTGCGTAACGCTACGCGCTGTTCACATCCAACTGCCCAACACTACAATAGCAAATGCTCCAACAATGCAACCAGCCACAGACTGCACACAGCACAGTCAGTGATTTTCATACAGAGCGCTACGTGGCGTTACCAACATAAAAACCTAAACAGCCTACTTACAGAGGGGCATATCTTGAACCATTTATCGATTTGAAACCCGCCATTGTCAAATTTATGAAGGAAATTTAGAACTTCCGGTATTGATTGCAGATATCACATTTTAAGTGGACTCGACTGCTCATTGCCTACAGTAAGATGTTGCGAGATGACAGCTTATTTCTGATTTGATGGGGATGTATTTGAAAAGAAAACTGCACTGTATAAGGGACAAATACGGTAAAAAATATCAATTTCCCTTAGCTCACTGGTGTTAAAGAAAATGGGAGGTTTGAAGAATTCATTGTGGCCTTGAAAGAATTACAAGTACAGTTTCCCAAAGTTTTTGAGGATGCTACCAGTCTTGCATCTGTTTTCGAGCTGTTTTCGCGACTGCTTGTCGTTTCAGTTGAAAGCGCCCCTGTACAGGTGCAAATGGAACTGAATGATCTCGAATTAACTACCTTTAAAAAAATTTTTTTCAAGTTAAAACTGTTCCGGAGGTCTATGTTGTTTTCCTCAGGAACAGTTTCCACATCTTCATAATGAGTTTACAAAAGTGGTAAAATATTTCGATCAACACGTGCGTGTGAAAGGCTTTTTCCGATTACAAAACTAAATACGTCACGATTACATGGCAATCTAAGTGCAAAAATCTGTGACATTGTCTGGTCTGTCTGTATGCCGACTGTTTCTATCAGACAAAACTTATATTGTGGCATTGGGATCCCAGAAATAATTAAATAATACTGAAAATTTGTGTTGTTTATGATCTACATTGTTCAGAAACAATTTGCAATTTACCCTTCTTCCCCCTCATCCTGCTCAGACAGCGCACTGTGGCAGGGAGGGAAGTGTGCAGCCAGGCGAGAGAGCTGTGGCACGCTTGCCATACCACGGCTCGGATCGCGTGCCGAATTCTTGGCTGTCCCTGGACTGGGCGCACAGTCAGGCTGGAGCCATTATTGCTGCCAGGTCTTTGCACTAAGTTTCACCTCCTGTATACCCTGAAATCATTTACAAATTTATTCACATATTATCCTTCTTATACATTAAGGTGGCAAAATTCACGTGATACTGATATGCACATATACTAACGGTGGTAGTATCACATCCACAAGGTATAAAAGGGCAGTGCATTGGCGGAGCTGTCATTTTTTACTGACATGATTCATGTGAAAAGATTTCCAATGTAGTTATGGCCACACGATGGGAATTAACAGACTTTGAAAGCGGAATGATAGTTTGAGCTAGTTGCATGGGACATTCCGTTTCGGAATTCAATAGTCCGAGGTCCACAGTGTCAGTTTTGTGCTGAGAATACCTACTTTCAGGCATTACTTCTCACCACGGGCAAAGCAGTGGTCGACGACCTTCACTTAACGACAGAGAGCAGCGGCGCTTGTGTAGAGTTGTACTAAAAACAAGCAACAGTGCGTGGAATAACCACAGAGATCAATGTGGAAGTACGACGAACGTATCTGTTAGGACAGTGCGGCGAAATCTGGCTTTAATAGGCTATGGCAGCAGACAGCTGACAAGAGCATCTTTGCTAAGAGCACGACATAGCTTACAGCGAATCTGGTGCGCTCGTGAACATATCAATTGGACAATAGACGCCGGCCGCTGTGACCGAGCGGTTCTACTCGCTTCAGTCTGGAACCGCGCGACCGCTACGGTCGCAGGTTCGAATCTTGCCTCGGGCATGGATGTATGTGATGTCCTTAGATTAGTTAGGTTTAAGTAGTTCTGAGTTCTAGGGGACTGATGACCTCAGATGTTAAGTCCCATAGTGCTCAGAACTATTTGAATCATTGTTGGACAATAGACAACTGGAAAACCGTGGCCTTGTCAGATTGTAAGCAGGCTGTTTAGGTTTTTATGTCGGTAACGCCACGTAGCGCTCTGTACGAAAATCACTGACTGTGCTGTGTGCAGTCTGTAGCTGGTTTGCATTGTTGGAATATTTGCTATTGTAGTGTTGGGCAGTTGGATGTGAACAGCGCGTAGCGTTGCGCAGTTGGAGGTGAGCCGCCAGCAGTGGTCGATGTGGAGAGAGAGATGCCAGAGTTTTGAGAACGGACGATCTGGACGTGTATCCGCCAGAAAAAGGAAATTTGTAAAGCTTGATGTTATGAATTGATATATATGATGACTTTTGAACATTATTAAGGTAAATACATTGTTTGTTCTCTATCCAAATCTTTCATTTGCTAACTATGCCTATCAGTAGTTAGTGCCTTCAGTAGTTAGAATCTTTTATTTAGCTGGCAGTATTGGCGCTCGCTGTATTGCAGTAGTTCGAGTAACGAAGATTTTTGTGAGGTAATGATTCATGAAAGGTATAGGTTATTGTTAGTCAGGGCCATTCTTTTGTAGGGCTTATTGAAAGTCCGATTGCGTTGCGCTAAAAATATTGTGTGTCAGTTTAGTGTTGATCAGAATAAGTAAAGAGAAAACTGTCTGAGTACGTTGAGTTTTGCTCAGCTGTTTAAAAATCTAATAATGTAAGAGTTTTTCCAGCACTGTCATTCTTTACATTCAAAGAGGAAGTTTGAAGATGAGTCCCGATTTCAGTTCGTAAGAGCTGATGGTACGATTAGAGTATGGCGCAGACCCCACAAAGGCACGGACTCCAGTTGACAACAAGCCACTGAGCAAGCTTGTGGCGGCTCCATAGTGATGTCGATTGTGTTTACATGGAATTGATTGGATCCTCTGGTCCAAGGGAACCAATTGTTGACTGTAAGTGGTTGTGGGCTGCCTGGACACCAATTGTAGTCATTCATGGACTTTACGCTCCCAAACAACGGTGGAATTTTAGTAGATGACAGTGTGCTGTGTCACTGGGCCACATGGTTTGAAGAACATGCTGAACAGTTCAAGCGAATGATTTGGCCACCAAATGGTCAGCGTCACGGACTGCCGACCTAAGGGGCCCAGGGTCGATTACCGGCTGGGTCTGGGATTTTCTCCACTCAGGGTCATCCCCATCCGGCGCTAAGGTCACGCAACGTGGCATCGAATGTAATAGGACATGCATCAAGGCGGACGGACCTGTCCCGTAAAGGGGGCCTCCCGACCAATGAAGCCAAACGCTCATTTCCCTTTGGCCACCAAGACAGCCCAATATGAATCCTATCGAACATTTGTGGGACGTAATCGAGTGGTCAGTTCGTGCACAATTTCTGCACCGGAAACACTTTGCATTTATGGACTGTTGAAGAGGTAGCTTGGCTCAATATTTCTGCAGGAGACTTCCAACGACTTGTTGAGTCCATGCCACGTCATGTTGCTGCACTACACAGTGCAAAAGCAAGTCCGACACGATATTGGGAGGTATTCCGTAACTTTTATCACCACAGTGGATATGTAAATTTCCCGTAATTGCTGGCCTTCCTGGTGATGCAATGTTAATAGCCAGCAGTGTGCTTAGTCTACAATCACGTCGTTAAACTGACAATTAGCCCCCAAACCATCTATAAATATAGTTATACAACCCATCAATAACAAAAATCAACCACAATTATAAATATCAAATATTGAACTAAAACGAATTGCTAAATAAACTAAAAAACTTTGTGTTGTGCCTTACGGCAGGTCCTGTCATGGGGGAAGCCTCGTCAGAGAGGTCCACCGCATGAGCGTCTAGGGAAGTGATTCCAGTGGCGGTTTCCCGTTGCCTTCCACTGATGATGTTGAAATGATAATGAGGACAACATAACACCCAGTTCCTGAGCGGAGAAAAATCTCCGACTCAGCTGGGAATCGAACCCGGACCTCTTGGCGTGACAGACTGCCACGTTGACCACCTTTTCTTTCTTTTTAATCTCATTTTGTTCGTTTTCGTTCGTTGCATCTGCTCGTGGCGGACACCGCAAGACACCCGTTTCAGTTCGTCGTTGATCCAGTAACTCAGCTTTTTTTTTTTTTTTTTTACAGAGGGCAGGTAATCCTCTGACCGAACACGCTTACACGCTTAGTAACCGTGCCGGCCTAGGGAAGTGATTCACCACCCAGCTACCGGGCGGGCGATAAATAAAAACCAACAGTAAAAAGAGTAGAGGAATGAAGTAATACAGAAACCGGAGTAGGAACAGAAGCAGCGATGTCATGCGATTTTTGTGACATACTTAAGGGAATGGGGTGTCCACACTCATTTGACGTTCTTAAGAATGGGCAGAAGCTGCAGAGTAGCTAGCAGTGCTTAAAAAAGTTCTCATTTCGAAGTAACAGCCTGGTTGATGCGATTACCTTTAAATCGGGGGCAGTTGTGCCCACCCCGAATAAATGAAACTGGTAGACGGAGTGTAAAGGCAGAATTGCAAGCGAGCGGGTTGTGGGACAGTGGCGGGGCCGCTGGGACTGCAGGACGCGTGTCGTGTGGTGGACGGTGGGTTGGGTGGCCGGTACGCACTGTGTGTAGCGGCGCCTCCCCACGACGGCCGCTGGTCACAGTACGGAGACAAACAGCCTGGGCCACTTGCAGCCGGCTGGGGCAACACGGCTTTTGTGCCGGACCGCGTTTACGCAGCGCGCTCATCCTGTTAGCGGCGCCCTCCAGGGGACTCTGGTACAGTCGGCGCTGGACCGCAGCGGTTCACACCACCGCCGGCTGCCACCCGAACGTTGCGGCCAAAAACTGTAGCAGCTCTGCTCTGAGGCTGTCGTCGAGTGCTCTGAAAATGTGACGCCTTTCTCCCAGCATCATGCCATACATTTCCTCTTATAATTTCTTTCCCACGTCAAATGAGGCTGACGCTACAGATCATCTTCCGCTACATTTCATTTCATTACCTGTCTTTGTTAACATCACCTTAGGATCCTTCCCAATCGTCTCAGCTAGTCCCTGTATTCCTGCACATTGCTATAAAGGGGCAGCACTGACATAACGCTGTCCTCCATTCATTTCTGAACTGTGCATGTCCATCACACACTCTAATAGCAAAAACAGAGTTTTCCAGAAACGTTGCCTTTGAAGAATTCTTGGGAAACATACCACAGTCACACCACAAATGTCGAAGTGCTAAGGAGATCATAATCTAGGCCTCTCTCTGGAATACACTGTGGTGTCATAGCCATGAGATAGTGATACGCACATATACAGATGGCTATAGTATCACCTACGCAAGTTATAAAAGCGTAGTGCATTGGCGGAACTGTCATTTGAGCTCGGGTGATTCACGTGAAAAGGTTTCCGACATGATTATGACTGCACGACGTGAATTAACAGACTTGAATGCGAAATGGCAGTTGTAGCTAGACGCATGGGTCATTCTATTTGGGAACTCGTTATGGAATTCAATATTCCGAGCTCCACAGTGCCAAAAGTGTGCCGAGAGCACTACTTTCAGGCGTTACCTCTCAACACGGCCAGCGCAGTGGCCGACGGCCTTCACTTAAGGGGAGGTTTACTACCTTTGACCAGAAAAAAAGCATGTTTTTAAGAATTTTTTTCTCGGGATGTGTTATAGATATCAAATTTGGTCAAATTATTTATTGATATTTCCTCTAAAAACTGGAATTTTTTCCGCCGGAACTGCTGAAGATCAAAGGCAGAAGTGCTGTCGGAATGAAACAAAATTTCGATGTCGACCTCCACGAGCGGTATGTCACAAGTCAGCCGGCTCGACTGAAATCAAAACTGAGTAGACGTTAGCGAAGTATATAAGATTATGTAGGATTAGGATAGTTATTTGGACCATAGCAAACAAAATGACGGCCATTTGAAAAACAATAGGGTTTTTTCAACGATTTTTCGACTTCGTCGGCCAAGTAAAAATATTTATACACTACTGGCCATTAAAATTGGTACACCACGAAGATGACGTGCTACAGACGCGAAATTTAACCGACAGGAAGAAGATGCTGTGATATGCAAATGATTAGCTTTTCAGAGCATACACACAAGGTTGGCGCCGGTGGCGACACCTACAACTTTCTGACATGAGGAAAGTTTCCAACCGATTTCTCATACACAAACAGCAGTTGACCGGCGCTGCCTGGTGAAACGTTGTTGTGATGCCTCGTGTAAGGAGGAGAAATGCGTACCATCACGTTGCAGACTTTGATAAACGTCGGATTGTTGCCTATCGCGATTGCGGTTTATCGTATCGCGACATTGCTGCTCGCGTTGGACGAGATCCAATGACTGTTAGCAAAATATGGAATCGGTGGGTTCAGGAAGGTAATACGGAACGCCGTGCTGGATCCCAACGGCCTCGTATCATTAACACTCGAGATGACAGGCATCTTATCCACATGAATGTAACGGATCGTGCAGCCACGTCTCGATCCCTGAGTCAACAGATGGGGACGTTTGGTAGACAACAACCATCTGCACGAACTGTTCGACGACGTTTGCAGCAGCATGGACTATCGGCTCGGAGACCATGGATGCGGCTACCCTTGACGCTGCATCGCAGACAGGAGCGCCGGCGATGGCGTACTCAACGACGAACCTGGGTGCACGAATGGTAAAACGTCATTTTTTCGGATGAATCCAGGTTCTGTTTACAGCATCATGATGGTCGCAGCCGTGTTTGGCGACATCGCGGTGAACGCACATTGGAAGCGTGTATTCGTCATCGCCATACTGGCGTATCACCCGGCGTGATGGTATGGGGTGCCATTGGTTACTCGTCTTGGTCACCTCTTGTTCGCATTGATGGCACTTTGGTTACATTTCAGATGCGTTACGACCCGTGGCTCTACCCTTCATTCGATCCCTGCGAAACCTTACATTTCGGCATGTTGCAGGTCCTGGATACAGAAAATGTTGGACTGCTGCCCTGGCCAGCACATTCTCCAGATCTCTCACCAATTGATAACGTCTGGTCAATGGTGGCCGAGCAACTTGCTCGTCACAATACGCCAGTCACTACTCTTGATGAACTATGGTATCGTCTTTTAAACTGCATGGGCAGCTGTACCTGTACACGCCATCCAAGCTGTGTTTGACTCAATGCCCAGGCGTAACAAGGCCAGAGGTGGTTGTTCTGGGTACTGATTTCTCAGGATCTATGCACCCAAATTGCCTGAAAATGTAATCACATGTCAGTTCTAGTATAATATACTTGTCCAATGAATACCCGTTTACCATCTGCATTTCTTCTTGGTGTAGCAATTTTAATGGCCAGTATTGTATCAAAAATAGTGTTTTACAGAAACGTTGCCTTTGAAGACTTTTTGGTACACGTACCACAGCCACACCACAAATGTCGATGTGCTAAGGAGATCACAGTTTAAGCCTCTCTCCGAAATACACTGAGGTGGCAGAGCCATGAGATAGTGATATCCACATATACAGATGGCGATAGTATCACCTACTCAAGGTATAAAAGGCATTGGTGGAGCTGTCATTTCAGCTCGGGTGACTCACGTGAAAAGGTTTCCGACGTGATTATGACTGCACGACGTGAATTAACAGACTTTGAATGCGGAATGGTAGTTGGAGCTAGATGAATGGGTCATTCCATTTGGTAAATCGTTATGGAATTCAGTATTCCGAGATCCACAGTGTCAAGAGTGTGCCGAGAACACCTACTTTCAGGTGTTACCTCTCAACATGGACGGCGCAGTGGCCGACGGCCTTCACTTAAGGGGAGGCTTGCTATCTTTGGCCCGAAAAAAGCATGTTCTTTGAGAATTTTTTATCGGGATGTGTTATATATATCAAATTTGGTCAAAACGTTTATTGATATTTCCTGTGCAAACTGGAATTTTTGAGACCGGAAATGTTGAAGAGTAAAGGCGGAAGTGCCTTCGGAACGAAACAAAATTTCGATGTAGACCTCCACGCGCGGTATGTCACAGGTCAGCCAGATCGTCAGAAATCAAAATTGAGTTGACGTTAGCGAAGTATATAAGGTCCTTTAGGAGTTGTACCTCGCTTAAGTTATTTGGACCATAGGAAACAAAATGGCGGCCATTTGAAAAAAAATAGGATTTTTCGTCGATATTTCGACTTCGTCGGCCAAGTAAAAATATTTATAATTGATGGATCGGAATGAAAGTGGTACAACACCTAGAAAATTTAGATATCTTCGTCGGAAACAAAGAATCGTACCAATCGGTTCATTAGATTTGAAGTTACCATACCGCGCGATAAAAAGATAGTCATTTCGAGAAAAACGCGTTTGATGTTTTGTCCACATATAAATGCAATATTATGCAACTTACGTTCAATATGCTATTCCGGGTCCATAAGCTAGTCCTTCCTCTTCCTCACAGAGGGTATTCTGTTCGATAAGGGCCATCCTGCGCTGCTCCGGAGCTGCTCGTACGGCCGGTGACGAGCGGTTTTCGGCCGCTTGAATCCGGTGGTCGTCCGAATGCATGGCGAACTGCGTCGAATAGAGTCCCAGGGTGACGTCCATCGTTGCCATGGTCTTCAGAATTGCTGAATACCCTTCGTTGAAGCTGCTCACTGCCAGGAAGGTCGCAATCTCCACAGTCTTCGCTCCAGAATCCAAATGCTTAGGGGCTAACGTCCAAACACACGCGTTCAAACTTTCATTTTAATTTTGTGTATTTCCTCCGAAGCACCGGTACAATAACTCGTCCTCCGAAAGAAAAAAACTGGTGCGTGAAAAAGGCCGAATTCAGGCAGGTTCAGTTTTTTGTTCAACCGCGAGTAACAGACAATTCCGTTCCGTATTCGGAAAAACCGTTTCATGAGTGGATTCTAAACGCTTTTATGGATCCAAAAATGCAATTTTTAAAAAATCGATTTTTTGAACCAAAAGATAGTAAACCTCCCCTTAACGACCGAGAGCGGCGGCTTTAGCGTAGAGTTCTCAGTACTACCAGACAAGCAACACTGCGTCAAATAACAGCAGGAATCAATGTGGGATGTACGACGAACGTATCCGTTAGGAGGACAATGCTGCGAAATAGGGGTTAATTGGCTATGGTAGCAGACGACCGACGCGAATGCCTTTGCTAATAGCACGACTTCGGCTACAGCGCCCCTCCTGGGGCCGTAACCAATCGGTTGGACCCTAGAGAACGGAAGAACCGTGGTTTGGCCAGATGAGTCTCGATTTTATATGGTAAGAGCTGATGGTAGGGTTCGACTGTAGCGCAGACCCCATGAACTTGTCAATAAGGCACTTATCAAGTTGGCGGTCGCCCCATAATGGTGTGTTGTACTTACATTGAATAGACAGGGTCCTCTGGTCCAACTGAACCGATCACTGACTGGAAATGTTTATGTTCGTCCACATGGAGACAGCCATTCATCGAGTTCGTGTACCCAAACAACCATGGTATTTTTACGAATGGCAATGCGACATGTCACAAGGCCAGATAATCGAGAGGTCAGTTAGCGCACAAAATCTCGCACTGGCAACACTTTCTTAGTTAGGAACGGGTATAGAGACAGCATGGCGCAATATTTTTGCAGAGGATTTCCAACGACTTGTTGAGTCCATGCCACGTCGAGCTGCGGCACTTCGCCAGGCAAAAATACACTCCTGGAAATGGAAAAAAGAACACATTGACACCGGTGTGTCAGACCCACCATACTTGCTCCGGACACTGCGAGAGGGCTGTACAAGCAATGATCACACGCACGGCACAGCGGACACACCAGGAACCGCGGTGTTGGCCGTCGAATGGCGCTAGCTGCGCAGCATTTGTGCACCGCCGCCGTCAGTGTCAGCCAGTTTGCCGTGGCATACGGAGCTCCATCGCAGTCTTTAACACTGGTAGCATGCCGCGACAGCGTGGACGTGAACCGTATGTGCAGTTGACGGACTTTGAGCGAGGGCGTATAGTGGGCATGCGGGAGGCCGGGTGGACGTACCGCCGAATTGCTCAACACGTGGGGCGTGAGGTCTCCACAGTACATCGATGTTGTCGCCAGTGGTCGGCGGAAGGTGCACGTGCCCGTCGACCTGGGACCGGACCGCAGCGACGCACGGATGCACGCCAAGACCGTAGGATCCTACGCAGTGCCGTAGGGGACCGCACCGCCACTTCCCAGCAAATTAAGGACACTGTTGCTCCTGGGGTATCGGCGAGGACCATTCGCAACCGTCTCCATGAAGCTGGGCTACGGTCCCGCACACCGTTAGGCCGTCTTCCGCTCACGCCCCAACATCGTGCAGCCCGCCTCCAGTGGTGTCGCGACAGGCGTGAATGGAGGGACGAATGGAGACGTGTCGTCTTCAGCGATGAGAGTCGCTTCTGCCTTGGTGCCAATGATGGTCGTATGCGTGTTTGGCGCCGTGCAGGTGAGCGCCACAATCAGGACTGCATACGACCGAGGCACACAGGGCCAACACCCGGCATCATGGTGTGGGGAGCGATCTCCTACACTGGCCGTACACCACTGGTGATCGTCGAGGGGACACTGAATAGTGCACGGTACATCCAAACCGTCATCGAACCCATCGTTCTACCATTCCTAGACCGGCAAGGGAACTTGCTGTTCCAACAGGACAATGCACGTCCGCATGTATCCCGTGCCACCCAACGTGCTCTAGAAGGTGTAAGTCAACTACCCTGGCCAGCAAGATCTCCGGATCTGTCCCCCATTGAGCATGTTTGGGACTGGATGAAGCGGTCTGCACGTCCAGCACGAACGCTGGTCCAACTGAGGCGCCAGGGGGAAATGGCATGGCAAGCCGTTCCACAGGACTACATCCAGCATCTCTAAGATCGTCTCCATGGGAGAATAGCAGCCTGCATTGCTGCGAAAGGTGGATATACACTGTACTAGTGCCGACATTGTGCATGCTCTGTTGCCTGTGTCTATGTGGTTCTGTCAGTGTGATCATGTGATGTATCTGACCCCAGGAATGTGTCAATAAAGTTTCCCCTTCCTGGGACAATGAATTCACGGTGTTCTTATTTCAATTTCCAGGAGTGTAGGACCGACACGATATTAGGAGATGTCGCACGACTTTTGTCACGTCAGTGTATAATGAGATACAGGAGTTATTGTAGCTTGTACTAAATAACCAACGTATGGCTGAATTTCATCACCCTAATGCCATACAACGTAAGAAAACATTTCAGGGGGTCGAAAAAGATGTCCAGCTATAGAAAATATGGTGTCATATCCTTAAAAAGACATGGGAAACGTCCACATTTGAGATGATGCTAGCCGTGCTTGATGACAAAAATTTTAGCTGTTTATTATTCTCTGTATAGCACAAAATAATTATAATGAGAACGAGGATGACATTTTCTAGACATCCTACGAAGCCATATTTTCTTATCTTCGAATGACGCTACAGTGTCCATCCCCTGCCCCCCACCCCCCTCCCTCCACTTTAATGCTCCTTCTAGTATCACGGTAAGGTCTTAGTTTGTTATTTTTTATTATTATTATTGGCTTCGATTTTTGCATTCACAAAGTGTATTCTTATTTACTCACACACTGATTGTGCATATACATTCTCTCTCTTTCTTTGCTACACCCATCATCACAAATTCACGTAGCCACTTCACCATGACATACTTGCACAACAGTGGCTAGCTTCATGATACTTCGTATAAAAGTGATAACACATAAAAAGCATACAATAGAGTACATACAAGAGTAACCAAGTAAACTAAAGTTTCCGTCATCCGTCATCTGTTGAGGGCGTCCAAGAGTTCCGTTTTTGCCATTAAAACGAAATCCGCAGATACTGTAATTTAAACATCTTAATGTCGACTACTGTTAGAACTGTTTTCACAAAAAATGGTTCAAATGGCTCTGAGCACTTAACATCTGAGGGACTTAACATCTGAGGTCGTCAGTCCCCTAGAACTTAGAACTGCTTAAACCTAACTAACCTAAGGACATCACACACAGCCATGCCCGAGGCAGGATTCGAACCTGCGACCGTAGCGTTCGCGAGGTCCCAGACTGAAGTGCCTAGAACCGCTCGGCCACACCGGCCGGCACTAATTTCACAGTGAACGGTCCTCTGAATATCATGCCCCTCAACTGCTGGACTACGGCATCCGTCGCTTCTTTCTGTAGTTGACATCCAAGTACCGATATGTTCACGTCTCCTTCGTCTCCACACTCACAGCAGAGGGGTTTGGTTCTTCTGAGACAGTACACATTTTTTTACAGCCTCCTTACTTAAATTTCAGGAGTGCAACCGTCACATGCAACTTGCGCGGAATGATCTGTTTGCAACCCCACATCGTGGGTGGGATGCAGGAATTTAGCCCAACACAGAACCTCCCCCTTCCACTCATTGTCCTAGTTTCTAAATGATTCCTTCAAAGTCGCAATAAAGTCTAAGCTCAGAAACTTGTCATACCTGGACTGCCCGTAGCAATGACGTCCTTTGTTAGGCTGTCTTCCACTTCGTTTCTCCAAAAGATCAAAAGATACATCGGTGTCTCCAAATAAACTTAATTTCTGTGTTGTTCTAATTTAGAATGTCCACCTGCAGCATTACCTCGTACTCAAGGGGGTTGTTCTGGCGTTCCCTACGGTGGTGTTCTGGTATTTGCAGTTCTGCTTGCCAATAAGATAGTACCATCCTCATCGGCGCAGCATTTTTCGGGAAATATTTTGGCTGTCAATTCTGACATCATGAAGATGTCACTGGAAACAGTTTGTGTTGTTGCCAGTCACTTGAGTTGGTGTCGGTTAATGTGAAATCGCGGCCGTTACCATCTTCTAGTAATTCGGTATTTATAATGAGCGACCAAAAAGTTTCCGTTCGAAGACCGTACAGTACATAAAATCGGTGTGCCAATCAGGAAAACTCGCCATCAGCCATTGAGGCAGTCATAGCAACGGCACACCAGGTTGAAGATACCCGTTTGGTAAAACAGCCAGTTTTGAACTAAATGGCTAGTATGAGAACCTCCTCTGCCATCCGACGCATTGTTCGTTCGCTCAAATTCAATACTGGCGCCAGTTTCCTCAGTGATTGTCCTGGGTCCTCCGAAATCAGCGCCTGAGCCTTTTCGATGACTGCCACAGTCCATAACATGCGTTTCCTCGAATGAGGGTTCCCCGTCGCGTTAGCGAAACTTTCCCCAGAATTCTCCGAAGCATTATGCTTGCCCACAATATCGTAAACAGTTGATATAGGGTACCGAAAAAATCTATTTCAGTGGGCTGTGCGTAGAGCTGGAACATACTTTCTACAGTTGAAGGGCTTATTTCAATAGTGGTACAAGTCCAATTTTGTTCATTATGAGATACAGAGTCCTAAAGTTAAATGAGTGCTGAAAAATCTGCAGTTGAGAGACCAGAAATATTCAAGCATATGGCTTCTTGCTAGAGATGAACCTTTCTTTCTGTTTGTTTGGATCATTAATTGCAGAAGCATTATAGGCAGAAAAGTGGAGGTAGTGAGTGGACTTGTACCACTATTGAAATAAGCCCTTCAGTTGTACTCCGCACTTGCGCATGACATCTCTGCCATCTGAGATCCTGACTGTTTACTAGATGTCTATGGCTTCAAGAACGCCAATCGCTACCTCCGGCAGAACTACGATATGGCGGGAAGTTCAAACTGAAATTCGTCCAGAGTTAAGCGCCGCGCCCTGTAGCCTGCAGCAGCGCCCTCAGAGGGAAAGTTCTTGATTGCCCTTATATGATACTTCGCTTCGTACTTTATTTATCTACTTTTTTTGCCCGGGGTTCCACTTTTACTGCTTTCAACTTCTTCCTCTGGACCACTTTTCAACAACACGTGGCACAGAACTTCTAATTTTTATATAACATTACAATCGGATCTGCGATTGGGATGGATGGACGTGTATTCGATTTCGATGGCATCCGCATCTGTAACTTCGACGTTCAGCTCCGACATATTGCCATTTTCGACATTTTCTTGGCTCTACATTTCTTCAATGTGATCCATACTTTTTACTTTGCCAGTTGTCATCTTAAGACAGTTAATAATTTTGAAAACTAACCTTCATCACATCACTTGCGTTTGCATGCGTATAAGTAATCCAGTTATCAACAGTGAAATTCTTCTTATACTTTCGAGAAAATGCATGTGACATTACAAGACAAGACTAGGTCACGCCCACATTTTAGCTACGCGGAAAGCAGTATCAGTCATTTTAATGTCACAGCTCCTGAAAACCCAACAATTAACATAATTAAAATTCTTAAAATAGCAAACTAAAACCTTTCTGGGATATGACATAGCCACTGCAGAACCTCAAGATTCGTGACATCTGATAGCAGGACGTAATGCAAGGATGTCCTTACCACAGGCATACATTGCTAGACTGGCAATACTGTATACAGTCTCACTGGTATCACTAAAGCCAACAGTTTAGAACAGCAATAAGGCGGGCAGCGCAAAGAACGTGTAAACAATTGTAAGAAATGGAAATAAACAGATGTAACCTTTAGAGTTTTGACATAACAGTCAATACATTCGTTTTTTTTTATGTAATTTCTCGTACAATAGACGAAATACACGACGGAAGGAACATATCTCAACGCAAGCATAACTAGAAACATCTTACATATTTTTGCTTCTGTACTGTAGGTAGGCCTAAATTACTGACTTAAAGTTTGTCTCATCACAAATAACAGTAGTATTTAAATAGTTTACGTATATTTTAGGGGGTTTAACTGAGAGATTGCAGAGCACTCTCACTTCTGATTCGGTGTAGGGAATACGATCTACAGCGATTTGACTTCATACATTGTGATGAAATGGTGGGCAGCAGTTTATGGTCTTGTTTGCGTGCTCTAGGGAAAGAAATATGGTAAGCTTTACCTGCATTCAAAGGAACAGGGTGCCTACTTAAACGACTTCAGTAAAAGCACGTCATTGGTGGGGCGACAAAGCGCGTTTTTTCTGGAGAACGATGAAGAGACATTTCCAGATGGCCCCGTACCGTGGTCAAATTGTGCAGAAACACATTAAGCTTGGCGCCACAGACAGGGGCAGACATCCAGGTATACAGCCTAGCGCTGAAAAGTCGCTGACAGCACACTGTAGGCCTTGTTAGCGAGCAAGCTGCCAAAAGAAATGTAAACGTTCTGCAAATATCCGTGGGACAGGAAAACTGGCGCCCAGACGTGCAGACTCTGTTTTCAAAACAAGTTTTGTCAATGCTACTTTATGGCCATTCTTTGCAAACTTTGGAATGGACGCAACAGGGGAGATAACAAGCTGTTTATGGAGGGCTGTGCTTCCACCCTGTATTGTGTTAGCAAAAGGCGTGGCAAACGTGTCGGAAAGAGGCCGCAAAGCTGAATTTTTTTCTGTTTTCTGCCAATTAACTTTAAGTCTCTGATTGGTCAAATCAGTTTGCAGTGCAAAGACCATTCACCAAGCTTAGAATGCCAGGCTCCTGCTCGTGATTGGCTTGTGTGAAATTGGGGGAAGTCAAAAAAGAGAAATGTGCTTTTGGAACCGAGCTGAGGAGGCAACACAGAGAAGGGAGATCGTCACTCTTGTACAAGTCTCTTGTACTGGCACTTCACTAGTAAAGAACTGCAGCTCTCTACCTAAACGGTGAGACTTGTGTCCTTTGCTAGGGCGCGAGTTAGAGCCTGTGCCAGTCACCTTCTGAACCAGCAGAGGTACTGCTTATATCATCACAGTCACAACGAGTGACGCGTGGGTGTACTTATTTGTCTTGAGTTGGCCATCTAAACATCTGACGTATTCCAACACGCACAGTCGTGGCACGGAGTCAAATTGGTTTGGCAGACCAGCAAACGGGTCCACCTGCACACTGGAATCTGTCGGGGTTTCAGAGGCTCTTAGGGAAGTACCTGCATTCTGAACTAACCGAACACGAGACCATGTACTTGCATTTTTTGGGAACGCGCATTTAATAACAGATTTCCGCCGTCCATGACTTCAGTCGCCGAACGCATCGTAGTGTGCCGCCTTGATCAGTAGGATGGTAAAGTATTCGCTGCTGCGACGTAGAGCTATAATATCTATTTCTCAGCACCCTGTTCTTTCGAACCATATTTTTCCATTTTTTTGTTTGGTAGACTATAGATGCTTGGTGGTGGCGTAGTTTGATGCCATAACCTAGATTCATGTGTATGAAGTGAGGCAGAGCGAGTAGTGTTCTGGTTAGTGTCGTGTGGCGATCCCAGCAGATCACTTTGTCCACCATAGATCCTATTTTAGTAAGGCTTTTGTCAAATAAATATTTTTTGTATGATGTTTCTTTAATAATTTTGTTATCTTGTCTTGTTTAAGATCAATAAATCGATTGTGAATTATACTACAACTTCTCCCTGAGTTCTGATTAACAGTTCCTTCGCATTTGTATGTCAGTCTAGATCAGAAACATGAGGAGTAGCTTTTTTCTTTTGGTGTCCACTGCGTGGATCTTTTATTTCATTAACAGTAATCTTCTTTCATAACAATCTAATATTAAGAGACGTACCTTAATGATGTGTTCTTAACCAGTTTTGATCAACTTTGGCTTTTTTTCGAACAATATTCTCGTTATGGAAGTTCTCCTAAAAGCACAACGTACTTTTTGTCGTTGATAACAAGTGTCTTTATTCAACTGAGCGTTCTTACGAAAACTACGGTCTGCTTTAAAAGTGTATATATGTTGCTTGGTGTTCTCGTAACACGATTCTATATTGTGTGTATTAAACTAAGTTAGAACGCAAATATTCTTTAAACCACCTCGTAAAAGTTACAACGCCATTTAGTTTCAGTTAATCGTGTTAGTACCACAAACTAACTTCCTGACGCCGCCATCTTTGCTCACGTGACGTCAGGCTTCAGTAAAAGCTACGTCTTTGCCAGTCTAGTAATGTATGTCTGTGGTCCTTACATGGTATTTCGATCGTTTGTTATAATGACTTTAATATCTTTGCATATCATATAATTTTCTTATTTCCAAATCAATACAACTGGGTATTCTTTTCTTAATTTTTTCTTCTCCTTAAATTCATTTATATACTTTTCCTCTTACTAGGCGTCGTGTCGACGTATTGCACACATCAAAAAGATAATTTGTAATGCATGTACGTACATGAATTTCAGTATTTTCACAAGAAACTCCAGTCGCGTTTCGGCAGTTGTTACGTACGGGGTCTGTTCAAAAAATTCCGGAACTTTACACCACAAAATTTTTTACCTTCACCTTTTACTTATTGTGCATGGTCTCCACAATTGATACACCGCTCTCCACGCCATTTCCACTTCCGGAAGCAGTCTTGGTTACGCCTCTCGCTGGATCGCGCGAAGCGCCGTCTTCTAATTTTCCTTTATCCCGTCTATTGTTGCAAATCTTCGTCTTTACAATGGGTTTTTCAACTTTGGAAATAAAAAAAAATCCGCAGAGGCCAGGTCTGGAGAGTACGGAGGATGAGGCAGTAAAGTGATTACGTATTTTGTGCAATAGTCGCGCGCCAACAGGGATGAATGTGCAGGTGCATTACCGTGATGCAAGAGCCATGAATTGTCTCGCCACATTTGAGGCCGTTTCCTTCTCACATTTTCTCGCAGGCGTCGCAGTACGACCCGACAGTACCAGTAACAGTAACAGTTTGTCCCTGCATCAACAATTCATGACGAACTTAGTCAAAGAAAATTCTGAGCATGGCTTTGACATTTGACCTGACCTGACGAACTTTTTTTGGTCTTGCAGAAACTTTCACGACTGTGAAGGCTGAATCTTGGTCTCAACATCGTTACCGTAGACCCATGTCTCATCACCAGTTATGATTGTCTTAAGGAATATCTGGTTCCCATTTACGCAATCCAAACGCTCTTCACAGATTGCGAATTGAAGGTCTTTCTGGTACTGACTCATGAGCCGTGAGACGAACGTGTCGGTAACACAGCGCATTCCAAGATGCTGTGTCAGGGTTTCATGACATGATCCAACTGAAATGTTACTTTCTTCTGCAATCTCTTGGACAGTTAGTCTTCGATTGGCACGCACAATTTCGTTGACGTTCCTGACATGAGTGTCGTCGGTAAACGACGAAGGGCGTCCTGAGCGAGGGTCATCTTCAACTTCCGTCTAACCACCGAGTACGGTTTAGGCACCCATCACTGTATGCATCCTGCTTCATTTGGTGTGTCTCTGTAAAGGTTTTCTTGAGTTCCACGCAATATTTAATGAGACGTTGCTCCACTGCCATCTCGAAATTTGCAAACTGTACGACACAACATCCTACTCAAGAACTAAACAGTAACTAACAGACATATAACAATGACGCTTCTGGCAGTTATACATCAAATACAGGCGTGTGCAGGGTTGCCAACCGAATTTCGCTCCAACACACCATTGCCGCGAAATTAAGAATGTTCCGGAATTTTTTGAACAGACCTCGTATCTTTCCTTTCTGGGAGTTAAAACTGAGAGAAATATTTAAATTTTGATAAAAATATGCAATGCACGAATATAGGTTTGCCTCGGCAAAGACACGCTACAAATGCGACGATACGATGTTGTTAGTTATATGACATATATCGGGATACAATAAAATTTCCTGCTGTACTGAATCGCCGTGCTGGCCGGGGTGGCCAAGCGGTTAAAAGCGCTACAGTCTGGAACCGCGCGACCGCTACGGTCGCAGGTTCGAATCCTACCTCGGGCATGGATGTGTGTGATGTCCTTAGGTTAGTTAGGTTTAAGTAGTTCTAAGTTCTAGGGGACTGATGACCTTAGAAGGTAAGTCCCATAGTGCTCAGAGCCATTTGACCCATTTTGAATCGCCGTCAGCCACTGCGAATCTGCTGATGTACCGGGCCCTGTTGGCTATTGAATATCATCCCTGTTTGAATACTTGTTGACTGTAAAAATACTATACTGACTTTCACGAAAAAAGTGGTAATAAATATTAATTCGGACTTCGTAGAAATTGACCTCAAGGTTCGACTTGTGGAGAATACAATGCATAAAAGTTGCGATGTGATAGGCAGTCGGTCATTCTGCGTCCAAACAATGTGTCCATAATTTCTTAAATATCTACCTGAAACACGTGAGATCATTAAATGAAATTAATATGGTAATGACAAAGGCTTCTATAATATTTGCAGGCACTATTAATTACAGATAAAATTATCATTATTCGATAAATCAGGTATGAAACAGAGCTAATAACACCTACGTACCTCCTGATACATCGAGATCTGAAACCTAAGTGAGTAGGCAGTACAGGGAGTCTTCGCTTTCTAAAGCGTCGTTTGTTTCTCAAAAACCGAGCGAGATGGCGCAGTGGTTAGCAGACTGGACTCGCATTCGGGAGGGCGACGGTTCAAACCCGCGTGCGACCATCCTGCTTTAAGTTTTCCGTTATTTTCCTACATCGCTTCGGGCAAATACCGGGACGGTTCCATTTAAAGGGCACGGTCGATTTCCTTCCCCATCCTTCTGCTCCTTCTCTAATGACCTCGTTGCCGGCCGGGGTGGCCGAGCGGTTCTAGGCGCTACAGTCTCAGAAGTTAAGTCCCATAGTGCTCAGAGCCATTAGAACCATTTTTCTAGTAGCCTCGTTATCGATTGGACGTTAAACACTAATCTTCTCCTCCTCCTTGTTTCCCAAAAGAATGAATTTAATGTAACACAGAGGTTGCTTATTACGCCTTATGCATATTGTCTGTGAGCTGTAACTGATATAGGTTCTTCAATCCTTGATATTACATACACATTTAGTGATGTAAGAATTTCTTGGGAGTTGACTGTGTTGCGTGTACCTAAACGTAAAATTTTGTTCCTCACCTTCGCGTTTTCTAAAAGGTTCTGGGGTTTTTTCATTAATTTGATAGAAGTATGTTCTGCAATATTAGACGTTACGTAAATATAAGTGCGCTCTATTTCAGGAGTGGTTTTGTTCGATTGGCTTTATCTACAAGAGAGCCAACATGCTTGCATTAAGACATTTTGCATTTTCTTGTTTCAAGTCTTGTATTTCACATGTACTAAAGACGCTGCTACTGAACACAATCAGTGATCATGGCCTTAGGGTTTTACTAAAAAGTGAGGATAATGAAATAATTTTTATGTTATGTGGATTACAGTTGTCTATTTGTAATACACTATTTGTACTGGAAATTTTATAAGCTGATGTTCTTATTGACTGGGCATGGAACTTTCCTTTTTGCCTTGTAACGTGTTCATGGATATTGAAATCTTCATTTATGTATACTGGAGACATAACAACTTGACTATCACACGGACAAGGGTGAAAATATGAGTTTCAATGGAGCCTGTCTATTTCGTAATAAAACTGCGTGATTTGCGAACCAGATAACTGCCACTGGAGAGCTCTAGCAAATTAGCTAGGTGGATAAGCAAACCACATCGACCAGCTCCTCTAATGTGGTGTAGGCGCTGTGTCTCAGGCGGCTCATCTTAGCGTTCACATCCACATCGATGTCAGCTCCCTCGTCCCATATGAGGACGGCTTATAGCTATCACAGCTAGCTCATGCTTGTAGTGTGTAAGCTATCACAGCTAGCTCATGCTTGTAATCCTTCCAAAAATTAGACAATAATTATAGGGCGCACCACCCACACCTTCCGTCACCATGACTTCTACATTACCATTTACAGCCGTCCTATTCATTTAATTAACACACTAAAAAAATCTGACTAGTCATCTCGTAACTACTCAACAGAAAACCCACAACAGACTAAAACCACTAAACCTAGTAGCTGGGCGAACTTGCGGATTGTACCCCTCCACTGTCTTCTACAAAATCTTCACCCGAGCCATCCTTTGCTACGCAAATTGTGCAATTTTTTTAGTAGCAATAAATATACCTAAATGAGGAAGTTAATTTTTTTTTGTAACCGGAAGTCAATTATTTTGTTTTACAATTAACGGCCAAATTCTGTAACTTCATATCTTCTCTCCTTTGAGTCAGAATTAAGTTGAACTTACTTCCATGTTGTCGAGATCTACACACTTCTGTTAGGTGCTTCTTCTTCCGGCGCCGCAAAACTTCTTACTCTTGACCGTGTAGGTGATCACAATAGACTTCAGTGTTTTTACCCCAAAGAAAATACTTAAATTTCTTAAACGCCCAAATTACTGGTAAACGTTCCAGTTCTGATACTGAATATGATCTTTCTGCTTCTGATAGAGTTCTGTTGTCAAAGCTGATGACTTTGGGTACTGTTTTTCCTTCTTCCTCTTCCATCTGGAACAAACATGACCCCAGTCCCTGAGACGAGGCGTCCGTGCTTGAACAAAAGTACTTAGACTGTCAGGATGACTCAAAATGTTTGCTGACATCAATGCATTTTTAATTTTGGTAAAGTCCTTGGCATCTCTCATACCGTAACCAAGGCTTATTCTTTTTCAACAGGTTAAGTAGGGCATCGCTATTCATAAGCTGCTGTGGTATAAATTTTCGGAAAAAGAAAGTTAGTCCTAGATATGCTTTCAAATGTTTTCTGTTCCTTGGGGGTGGACAGTTACGTATGGAATCTAGTTTCTTTGGGTCTGGTAATATACCCTGTTCAGATATGTCCTTAAAATTTTACTTTCTCTTTGCCAAAGTTTTCTTTAGATTTGCTGTTACTTTGTACTCTGCAAATCTCTGAAATACCTTTTCCATTATACTGATGTGTTCTGTCCAAGTTGATGTGGCTATTAACATATCGTCACATAAATGGTAACTTCACTGAGCAATTCTGGTCCTAATACCCTGTCCAAAGCTGATATAAATACGCCTGCGCTAATGTTTAAGCCAAAGGGTAGAACTTGAAATTCATAACTCCTGCCATTGCAGACAAATGCTGTGTATTTTCTGCTCTCCTCATGTAACCTTATTTGCCAGGAGGATTTTTTAAGGTCAAGGGTGCCGAAATATTTGGTGTTACGAAATTTTAACAATTGTTCATGTAAATTATCTGTTTTTGTTCTTGCTGGTACTAGGATTTTGTTTATGCCTCTACCATCTAAAACTAGTCGTACTGATCTATCAGGTTTGTTAACTGGTAGTATTGGGCTGCAATATGGTGAAAATGATGGCTGTATGATCCCCCATTTGCACTTTCTATTGATTTCCTGCTTAACTGCTTCACGCTTTGTTAACGGTATAGCGTAAGACATAGCATAAAATGTTTCGTGAGAGTAGACATTAAGTTTATGTTCATAATCTTTGATTACTCCCGGATTATTATTAAAAATATTTGCATATTTAAAAAGTAAGTCAGAAAGCTCTTATCGTTGTGTGGTACCTAGAATATTTGATAACATTCATTTTTTGTACTAGTTATTTTCTGGTTAACTTTAGTGTCGGCCATCATGTTCGTTATCACACTTGTTCAGCAAATACACGGTGGGATATGAATACCGTACAGTGACTTGGGGTTCTGGATTTACTTAGTCACACCTTTCCGGAGTGGTAATCAGGCTGATAGAAAATATTTGGTCCTTCACAAAGAAATTGTACTTACAATTACCTATGTCTATTTGAGTTTTATACACTCCTGGAAATGGAAAAAAGAACACATTGACACCGGTGTGTCAGACCCACCATACTTGCTCAGGACACTGCGAGAGGGCTGTACAAGCAATGATCACACGCACGGCACAGCGGACACACCAGGAACCGCGGTGTTGGCCGTCGAATGGCGCTAGCTGCGCGGCATTTGTGCACCGCCGCCGTCAGTTTCAGCCAGTTTGCCGTGGCATACGGAGCTCCATCGCAGTCTTTAACACTGGTAGCATGCCGCGACAGCGTGGACGTGAACCGTATGTGCAGTTGACGGACTTTGAGCGAGGGCGTATAGTGGGCATGCGGGAGGCCGGGTGGACGTACCGCCGAATTGCTCAACACGTGGGGCGTGAGGTCTCCACAGTACATCGATGTTGTCGCCAGTGGTCGGCGGAAGGTGCACGTGCCCGTCGACCTGGGACCGGACCGCAGCGACGCACGGATGCACGCCAAGACCGTAGGATCCTACGCAGTGCCGTAGGGGACCGCACCGCCACTTCCCAGTAAATTAGGGGCACTGTTGCTCCTGGGGTATCGGCGAGGACCATTCGCAACCGTCTCCATGAAGCTGGGCTACGGTCCCGCACACCGTTAGGCCGTCTTCCGCTCACGCCCCAACATCGTGCAGCCTGCCTCCAGTGGTGTCGCGACAGGCGTGAATGGAGGGACGAATGGAGACGTGTCGTCTTCAGCGATGAGAGTCGCTTCTGCCTTGGTGCCAATGATGGTCGTATGCGTGTTTGGCGCCGTGCAGGTGAGCGCCACAATCAGGACTGCATACGACCGAGGCACACAGGGCCAACACCCGGCATCATGGTGTGGGGAGCGATCTCCTACACTGGCCGTACACCGCTGGTGATCGTCGAGGGGACACTGAATAGTGCACGGTACATCCAAACCGTCATCGAACCCATCGTTCTACCATTCCTAGACCGGCAAGGGAACTTGCTGTTCCAACAGGACAATGCACGTCCGCATGTATCCCGTGCCACCCAACGTGCTCTAGAAGGTGTAAGTCAACTACCCTGGCCAGCAAGATCTCCGGATCTGTCCCCCATTGAGCATGTTTGGGACTGGATGAAGCGTCGTCTCACGCAGTCTGCACGTCCAGCACGAACGCTGGTCCAACTGAGGCGCCAGGTTTAAATGGCATGGCAAGCCGTTCCACAGGACTACATCCAGCATCTCTACGATCGTCTCCATGGGAGAATAGCAGCCTGCATTGCTGCGAAAGGTGGATATACACTGTACTAGTGCCGACATTGTGAATGCTCTGTTGCCTGTGTCTATGTGCCTGTGGTTCTGTCAGTGTGATCATGTGATGTATCTGACCCCAGGAATGTGTCAATAAAGTTTCCCCTTCCTGGGACAATGAATTCACGGTGTTCTTATTTCAATTTCCAGGAGTGTAGATTCTAAATGTGTCCATACCTATCAAGCAGTTGACTATAAGTTTGTCTACTATTAAAAAATTACACTGCACAGAAAATTGTTCAACGTGCACGGTGCTAAGTGCTTGGTGTTATACTAACTTGGTTTTGCCGCCGGTAGCGGTTTGCGCTTTGCAGTTTTGTACTGGCAGAACAGGAAATTCAGTAAAAAATGCATGAGACATTAAATTAGTCGTGGACCCTGTATCAAGTATTAACTGTGTATCTATACCAAAAATTTTCACTCTGGTTACTGCTTGCACTTGTTCTTCGAAAATGGCTTTGAGCACTATGAGACTTAACTTCTAGGGTCATCAGTCCCCTAGAACTTAGAACTACTTAAACCTAACTAACCTAAGGACATCACACACATCCATGCCCGACGCAGGATTCGAACCTGCGACCGTAGCGGTCGTGCGGTTCCAGACTGTAGCGCCTAGAACCGCTCGGCCACCTCGGCCGGCGCACTTGTTCTTTCAGTGTATTTTTCGCCGATTTTAGTTCATGTTGAAACAGATCGTCCTTTATGTCTCCTTGTTCACCGAATCGTACGAAACATCTTCGAAAATTTGATTACTCCCATCGCTTACAAGGTCTATAGTATGGGGCTCGACTACGACCGATTTGGGTTTTCCTGCGGTGTAGTCTGATCTACTTCAGTACACGGGACAACTTCTGTCAGTTGTACTGTGTGATTGTTTCTCCAGTGTGTATCACTTCCAGTTCGCGATATGCTTTCTCGTGTGTTCATATGGCTGTTGTGAAATGTTGCCGTATTGCGATTTTGCTGAGTAAAGGTTGGTTGCGGTACGGCGTGTTGTGCGTTATTGTTGTTGCCGCGCTCCGGCCACTGGTACGGCTGACTGTTTTATTTACACGCGATGCGTAATTCTGAGAGGAGGGATGTAGATTAGCTTGTGAATGGTGACCATTCCTGTTATACGGAAAGTTTTGTTTAAATCTCTTATTCGTACCATTTCCATTCCTGTATCCATTACCACGGTTATTGTATCCTCGCAGTTGATTCAAGTTATATTGTTGTGGTGTTTGGCTGTCTGATGCCATGTTTGTTACTACTTTCTCTTCATATGTTAAGTCGATTGAATCTAAAATGGATAGAAAATATTCTGTGTCATGCTCAGATGTAGTAATTAATTTTTCAAGAATGTGTGATGGCAAACGACTTTTTAAAGCTTTTAAACATCCACATGAGAAATAGGATTCGTCCAATAACATGTTTTATTAAGATACTTCTCAAAATAAAAGGGACGGGGTTAAAAACCTCTCGCCTAAGTCTCTCCTGTACGGCTTCTGACCAGTATTTGTCAAGAAATGCCCGTTCAGATTGTAAATACGTGGCACAACGCTCAGCTACCTCGGTCACCCACAAAAGTACATCGCCTTGCGTGTACCGAACAGCAAACCTGATCTTTTGCGCTCCCGTCCAATTTCTAGGAAACACATGTTGAAAAGCACTAATAAATACAACAGGATTCATCTTCTTACCTTCGCTCGTAAATGTTTGAAATTGACTGTGTCTTAATAGACCTTCGTCAGCAAATATAGTGGACAAGCTGCTTGCACTTTCTGCTGTGTTTACATAGCTGTCATAATTGTTTACATTTCTCGTAGTTACTGGTTCTGGTGTCATGCCATGTAAACTTACACTGTGTGGTCTGACATTACACCACAGAACTGCAGAAACGCCTTAACAAATCTGTATTTGCAATTCGAGTGTTAGCAGACATAGGCGACATAAAAGTGAAAAAGCTTGCATACTTTGCCTACTTTCATTCCATAATGTCATATGGTATAATATTTTGGGGTAACTCTTCAAGTCAAAGAAAAGTTTTCAGACTCCAAAAGCGTGTAATACGTATAATTTGTGGAGTAAACTCACGGAAGTCTTGTAGAAACCTCTTCAAAGAACTGGGTATACTAATTACTGACTCTCAGTATATTTACTCCTTAATGAAATTTGTCCTAAATAATATATCTCTTTTTCCAACAAACAGCTCAGTTCATACATACAATACCATGAACAAAAATGATCTGCACAAGGACTTAAAAGCACTTACTTTAGTTCAAAAAGGGGTCCACTACTCAGGAACACTCATCTTCAATAATTTGCCAGCAAACATAAAAAATTTAGTTACAAATAAAGATCAGTTTAGAAGGAGCCTGAAAGACTTACTAGTGGCCAACTCCTTCTACTCCACTGACGAATTTTTTAATAGAAACAAATTATGTATTGTATATATTCATACTATTAGTATTGATATTTCAGCTTAAAAAAATAAAAAAAAATAAAAGTGACATGTTCCACATTCACGAGGATCTCCTCAACACGGATCTATGGAACGAAAAACTAATCTAATCTAAACTATTGGCATTGTTTGAAGGGTTTGCAAATGATCTGTGTGCGTACGTTACTTTGGTTTGCTGTGGCTGGCATTTTGTTTATGTGTACAACTTGTGTCTCTGTATCAGTTTCACCTAGGTAGTTGGGTATCCTGTGCTCTGTAGCCTGCAAATTGGTGTTCACTTTGTCGATAATGTCATTTTCCTTTTGTTGCATAACGTTTTCAACCACATCATTTGATTAATTTACGTTCCTTCACTATCTTTTCCGCTGCGGTACTGGTTTTGTCTAAAGTACCTGTTTCAATTTGTGGAATTACGTCAAATAAATTTTCATTAATTTTGTCACTTAACTTTTTGGTACACACTGATTCGATTTCAAGTGATGCTACTTTTAAAGTGAGTTCATCTATAGCTGCTGTAGAGATGTTCCTTACTGTGAAAGTTAATTGTGTTTGCGTAGTTTCCAGGTTTGTGTGTGTGCCTTTCATCGCTTTTATTTGCTGCTCTACAGTATCGTTATGTTCGTCAAGAGTGTGTAATTTCTGTTTTATTTGCGTAATGTCATTGTTTACTTCGGAAAGTACATCTTGTTTTAGCTGTTTTTCCATGTTTTTAAATTTTACGTTCTTTTCCTTGTGAAAATTCTTTGTTAAATCACTGATCTGCTGTGTGACTGTATCCTGAAAATCTTTTAAAACTTGTTTCTGCTCTTGCATTATTTTGTTTATGTCCTGTGTTACTAAGGAAATGTTTTGCGACAAACTGTCAAATTTTGTATTTATGTGCGTTCGCAAATTGGTGTTTATATTTTTTTTTCTGCACGCAAACTGGTGTTTGTATTTTGTATGTCTGCACGCAAATTGGCGTAATTAGTGTTCATACTATCCAGTTTTTTAATTATTACGGCGCTTCAGTTTGACAACTGTACTCTGCAAATCAATATTTGAATTTCGTGTGATGGGTGACGGTAAAGTGTTGCAAAAAATCATGTTATCTGCGCTTTCTATGTTTTCCGGTGCGAACAGAATGTTGCTCGTGGAGATACGTGATGTAGTCTCATCTATTGTCATCAACGTGTCCTTAAAGTTAGAACTCTGTGAAAGCTCACTAGCACTTGTCATTTCTGTCAAGTTCATATTTAATACGCCTAATTGTGGAAGACATGGCGCTGATTCTCCAGATGTTCTTTCCTCAATTGTACGCCATCTTGGCTCATTGCGTTTTCGCCATTGTTACCAATAATGGAAACTGATTTTTGTGCCATATTTGATTGAATATTAAAATTAAAATTTTTGGAAAAAGGAAATTGAAATATATATTTTTTTAATTTAAAATATGTTTTACGAGTCGTCAAGCGTTATTTATCTACTTTTATGACGCACATAATGCTGTAACAAAAAACTTCAAACTTTTCTCTCGTTACTCAGGAGATGCTACCAAGCATAGCTAAGCAAGCGGTTGCGTAGCGGTCCTACCTTTAGTGCGATGAAAAAAACAGCATATTTTCCAAACTTTTCCGTAAATTCCGGTTCCTTTTGATTCCTTTTTGGATTGGTTTTCTTCACAAGAATTTTTAGTTCTGGTTATTTTGCTTCCAGTCGCGATGTTGCACAAGAAAATTTTAAAATATAATTAGTACATGAAAAAATTTTTCATACAATGTCGTAAATAATGTTGCATAATTTACACAACTGGTTTAATGGCCTTTTCAATGTCCTGTCACGGTCGCCAGTTGAGAAATTTTTTTTTAGTAGTAATAAAAAAAACCTAAATAAGGAAGTTAATTTTTTTGTAACCAGAAGTCAATTATTTTGTTTTACAATTAATGGCCAAATTCTGTAACTTTATATCTTCTCTCCTTTGAGTCCGTATGAAGTTGAACTTACTTCCATGTTGTCGAGATCTACACACTTCTGTTAGGTGCTTCTTCCGACGCCGCAAAACTTCTTATTCTTGACCGTGTAGGTAATGCAATTTTCATTTATCGGCCTTCTTCCTCATGTACAGGCAGCAGGTGTGACATGACCTCTTTGTGGTGCGTGGAAGAAAATAAAAAGGCCTCATATTTTTGCGCTGAGAGAAATTATTATTCAGATACCTTGAAAGCTACTACACGCATCACATATCTAAACACGTCTTCTCTCCACGAGAACTCAAGCCATAAGGTGACAAAAAATTGAATGGAGTCTTTATCATCTGTTCTCGCCTTCCGGCGTAACAAAATATATCTTTTGTAGGAGCTTACAGCGATTATCCTTGGCTTTTCCTACGTACCAGTACAAAATGCTGCATGGATTACCCCCCCCCCCCCCCCCCACACTCAAGTTCTATAAGTCCTTCCAGATCCTTGAACGCCATACATTCAGTTTCACCTTCTGAATGCGTCTGCCTTACCCATACGTATCTTTTACCAACTCATCACATTCCCGTCTTTCCTCACTCACACTGAACACCTGCGAATAGTTTACACTATCCACAAACACGATTCCAATAACCCCATGGTCCCCACCCCCCTACTTTCCAACCCTAGTACACTGCACCTCTATCAACAGATCCCACCAACCCCACATATACACACGCTCGACACACTCTCTCAAAGGAACTTCAACCATCTTACCCTCCCAAATCATGAAGTCCTTCCCGACATTTACTCCTCTTACCAAGTTTAAATCCATCCCACCCATTCCACCTTGTCAGGGCTCCCTCTCCTTCCCTTCTCCATATTTCCCTAACCATCTTTCCTCCCCTTCCACGCTTCTTTCTCTAGCCCGTTTTCCCTATTAAATTTTAGCCTCAGTAATATCCCTTACCTCAACTCCTCTTGTACTTCATCAGCCACTCCCAACCCATCAATACATATGCACGAGTTCTGCATTCATACACCATTTCCTTTCTATCTTCCTCAGTGACCAACCTTTCTTCTTCAACACGAGACTACCTACCCCAAAAAAGGTCCTTCCGGCTATAGTGTCTGTGAACTTCTTCTTTTTACCATCAGCGACCTGAGTCAAGGTTTTTTAATATGTCTTTAGAAGTAACGTTATTGTTTTTCTGATTTTTATGTTCTATTATAATCGTTTTTAACTAAAAGCGAAGGATGTAATGCCTCTTATACACACATCAAAAAAAGTTTTGCATCACCCCGGTTCCCAGAATTCCTGAAGATAGAAGTTTACTGTGGATATTGTTTCACAGACACATGTCATGTCAAAGATGTAAACAAGCATGCATGAGCAGCGCCTATTCGACGGAGGGGGTCCAACAGCCGATAAGTTCCAGTCATTCCACTAGGAAGTAGGAACACAGCTCATGTTGTCCGTACTTCAACCATGCCTAGGCGGTCAATACCGCGGTTCGATCGTGTCCGCATTGTTACTTCGTGAAAGGAAGGAATCTCAACAAGGGAAGTGTCCAGGCGTCTGGGAGTGAACCAAAGCAATGTTGTTCGGACATGGAGGAGGTACAGAGAGAGACAGGAACTGCCGATGACATGTCTCGCTCAGGCCGTCCAAGGGCTACTACTGCAGTGGATGACCGCTCGGAGAAACAGTAACAGAAACGCCACCATGTTGAGTAATGCTTTTCGTGCAGCCACGGGACTTCGTGTTACGACCCAATTTGTGCGCAATAGGCTGCATGACGCGCAACTTCACTCCCGACGTCCATGGCGAGGCCCATCTTTGCAACCACGACACCATGCAGCTCGGTACAGATGGGCCCAACAACATGCCTAATGGACCGCTCAGGATTGGCATCACGTTCTCTTCTCCGATGAGTGTCGCATATGCCTTCAACCAGACAGTGTTTGGAGGCAACCCGATCAGGCTGAACGCCTTAGAGACACTGTGCAGCGAGTGCAGTAAGGTGGAGGTTCCTTGCTGATTTGGGGTGGCATTATATGAGGCTGACGTACGCCGCTGGTCGTCATGGAAGGCGCCGTAACGGCTGTACGATACGTGAATGCCATCCTCCGACCGATCGTACAACCATATCGGCAGCATATTGGTGAGGCATTCGTCTTTATGGGCGACAATTCGCGCCCTTATTGTGCACATCTTGTGAATTGCTTCCTTCAGGATAACGACATCACTCGACTAGAGAGGCCAGCATGTTCTCCAGACATGAACCCTATCGAACATGTCTGGGACAGATTTAAAAGGGTTGTTTATGGACGACGTGACCCACCAAGCGCTCTGATGGATCTACGCCGATTTGCCGTCTAGGAGTGGGACAATCTGGACGAACAGTGCGATGATGAACTTGTGGATAGTATGCAACGACGAATACAGGTATGCATCAATGCAAGATGACGTGCTACTGCGCATTAGAGGTACCGGTGTGTACAGCAGTCTGGACCACCACCTCTAAAGGTCTCGCTGTATGGTGGTACAACATCCAATGTATGCTTTTCATGAGCAATAAAAAGGGCGGAAATGATGTTTATGTTGATCTCTATTCCAATTTTCTGTACAGGTTCCAGAATCTCGGAACCGAGTTGATGCAAAACTTTTTTTGATGTGTGTATATAAAAGCTTCCATTTTACTTCCACCTCTAAGTTTTAAATTCATTGTAAGTATCTCACATTTCTGTTTGTTATTCTTTCACCTCATATAGATTTTCTTGTCAACTGGCTGAAGAGGAGGTTGATCGTACCACAGACAGACCCGTGTACCATGAACACAAGCCGAGTCTTTGCTGAGCAATCAACAGCATGGAGAAGATCGATTCAAAGTGACTTTCGACTACTGAGATCATTAGAACACCAAAATTCAAAACGGAAGATCAAAAATTGCGAAGTTAGCGGATTGTAGCAAAACTTCAGGTATGAAGTATTGTGAGGTTGCTAATAACGAATTAGAAGTCGAAATTGATGTATTTAAATGTTTTATTCGATATTTCCTTCAGTCGAAATCATAGTCACATTGTTTCGCTTTTGTCGTTCTTGCTTTCAGAAGGGTTGCTTTCGGATTGTCCACTGGGAGATGGTTCGAAAAGCAGATGTTTTACCTCGGGTTGCCTTTGCTCATCTTCTTCAATGTCATTTTCTGGATTCTCGAGACGAATTAATCCGAAGATGCCAGAAGTCTGTACAGTAGGACATGCGCAGCTTTCTCACGGGAATATCTGCGAGTGAAATCTTCTCGGTAGAGCAGGATACCCGTATTCCGAGCTTCCTGCGCATCTTGAGATCGCCGACCAATCGGCAGCGGAGCAGTTTCGATTATCGCACATCCGTGCAACAAAACTATGTAGACTTATGGCGACATCGGGCCTTATTGCTGAATATTGAGAGTCCGGTGAAGGCGGCACCCGACTTTCGAGAAATATACCTTTTTTTAGCGATGTCATCTGTGACGGTACGTCACATAAATATTGACATTTTTATCGGTTGTAAACCGCAGTTAAAGTATTTTATGAATATAATTAGTGTAAAAGATATAGTTAATGATCTTGAAACAACTGATCTGCAGCGGTAATTTAAAAAATGGCACTGAGCACTATGGGACTTAACATCTATGGTCATCAGTCCCCGAGAACTTAGAACTACTTAAACCTAACTAACCTAAGGACATCACACAACACCCAGTCATCACGAGGCAGAAAACGATAATTTAAGAGTAGCATCTTTATTTAATATTTATGAAAATAAAAAGGATCGAAAGAGACGCGATTGTACGGCCGAGGGGGAAGGACGTATTTTATGGGACACACACTGTTTTGTTTCGCTATACGGAGGGCAGCCATTGAGCAGCTACACATATTTTATGTACGTTATTCTTATTTCTGCTAAAATAAAATTGTTATTATTATCAAAAAATCAATTTCTTTGTAACAGTTGTCACCTCAAATGCTCGCAGTGGCTAATTATTTTAATAAGCATTTTTTTCAGTAATTGCGCTGCGAGGAGCTCATCTTCCGATGCAGCCTCTGGTCGGCCATTACGCGCCGAACTATTAATTTATTTTTCAAAGTGTTAACAGTAAATGTAAATGCGAGAGATTTCGTTATAACAACCTTTTTAAATTGCAACAGATAATTAATTTACGTTAAAGTTCATTTTTTAAATTATACAGATTCCATGAGTTCAGTAAGTTTATCTTGGCCGCTCCACGGCAACAATCGAAATTCTCTCCAGCCTTGCTTTGCAATCAATACATAGAAATTAACAAAATTACATTCAATTCAGTTAACGGCAACTACATTTTAGTCATCACGTTCAAAATCTAAAGTTGGTACATGAATAACAGCGGCCCTTCAAGAACCTGTTTCATATTTACTTACGCACGTAAGTAAAAGTGATAAGATAAGACAATATCCCTGAGAGAAAGAATCATGCTGATAAATTAAAAATAAAAATATTCAAAATATGTATGTAATTTCTTTTGTGTATGACGTAACGAATGCCAACGACGTCACACATCGTCGTCATGATTTTTATGCGCTAGGGAAGGTTTCCAATGGCCAAAGATAATGTGTTTCCTCTTCTTGATTATCTCTAAAATTATTTCTCTCTCTTGTCCCACTCGTCTCAGCACTTCCTCATTTTTCACTTTGTTTACCCATTTTATCCCTTCCACTCTCCTCCAGATCCACATCTGAAATGCTTCTTTTCTTCTTTCTTCCTCTTTTTTCTCAGTGTCCAAGTGTGAGCTCCGTATAACGCCACGCTCCATTTAAAGCACTAGCAGCCTCCTCTTGCCATTAAATGCCTTCTGACATTTGCTATACGTGTTTTCACCTTCTTATTACATCTCACGTCATCCGTAATTACGCTTCCCAGATATTTGAAAACACGAACTTGCTCTATATCCTCCTGACCCGTCCTTTTCTTGATAGATATGTTTTAATTCCAGAGCTTTCTGTACAAAATAGAAAAATAGTTTAGCAGTATTTCGTAAAAAGATAATATTACTAGAGGAAATTTTAATCTTGACTCTGATGGCTCTGAGCTCTATGGGACTTAACAGATGTCATCAGTCCGCCAAACTTAGAACTACTTAAAACTAACTAACCTAAGGACATCACACACACCCATGCCCGAGGCAGGATTCGAACCTGCGACCGTAGCAGCAGCGCGGTTCCGGACAGGAGCGCCTAGAACCTCTCGGCCACATTTGCGAATAGCTCCCCGAGGTTTCTGCAGAAAACCCTAACGACATTTTTTTTGTTTTTTGTGCAGATGACAGGTTGTACGATATTGCAATAATGAAGGACCCGGTTTTACCGTGTTGCGCTACTTCACGGTAGAAAAAGGACCGTCCACTAAAACTGCGCACGCATATGCACACAAATATTTTCGAACTCAACTATACTATTAAAGCGGCAGGAGAGCTATTTACAAAAGTGGATCCACGCAGAAGAAATTTTGTAGCCAACGATTTGGGATAATATCGGTATTAGTTCAATTTTAAATCGTTATACATTACACCGGTTAAATATATAATAAATAAAGTGCCTGGAATGCTATGTATTTTATTTTATCCTGACAACTGGGCCGCATACAAACGAAATCTGAAAAATGTCGTCCGGTTCACTGTTTACCTCGAAGAAAACGGTCTATTGACACACAGTCAACATGGATTTAGAAAACATCGCTCCTGTGAAACACAACTAGCTCTTTATTCACATGAAGTGCTCAGTGCTATTGACAAGGGATTTCAGATCGATTCCGTATTTCTGGATTTCCGGAAGGCTTTTCACACTGTACTACACAAGCGGCTCGTAGTGAAATTGCGTGCTTATGGAATATCGTCTCAGTTATGTGACTGGATTTGTGATTTCCTGACAGAGAGGTCACAGTTCATAGTAACTGACGGAAAGTCATCGAGTAAAACAGATGTGATTTCTGACGTTCCCCAAGGTAGTGTTATAGTCCCTTTGCTGTTCCTTAGCTATATAAACGATTTGGGAGACAACTTGAGTAGCCGTCTTCGGTTGTTTGTAGATGACGCTGTCGTTTATCGACTAATAAAGTCATCAGAGGATCAAAACAAACTGCAAAACGATTTAGAAGAAATATCGGAATGGTGCGAAAAGTGGCAGTTGACCTTAAATAACGAAAAGTGTGAGGTAATCCACATGAGTGCTAAAAGGAACGCGTTAAACTTCGGTTACACGATAAATCAGTCTAATCTGAAAGCCGTAAATTCAACTAAATACCTAGGTATTACAAATACGAACAATTAAAATTGGAATGAACACTTAGAAATTGTTGTGGGGAAGGCTAACCAAAGACTGCGTTTCATTGGCAGGGCACTTGGAAAATGTAGCAGATCTACTACGGAGACTGCCTACAATACGCTTTAGAATACTGCTGCGCGGAGTAGGATCCTAACCAGATAAGACTGACGAATACATCGATAAAGTTCAAAGAAAGGCAGCACATTTTGTATTATCGCGAAATATGGGAGAGAGTGTCACAGAAATGATACAGGATTTGGGATGGACATCATTAAAAGAAAGGCGTTTTTCATTGCGACGGAATCTTCTCAAAAAATTCCAATCACCAACTTTCTCCTCCGAATGCGAAAATATTTTGTTGACACCGACTTACATACGGAGGAACGATCACAATGATAAAATAAGGGAAATCAGAACTCGTACGGAAAGAGATACGTGTTCGTTCTTTCCGCGTGCTAAACGAGATTGGAATAATAGAGAATTGTGAAGGTGGTTCGAGTCTGCAGCTCGTGGTCGTGCGGTAGCGTTCTCGCTTCCCGCGCCCGGGTTCCCGGGTTCGATTCCCGGCGGGGTCAGGGATTTTCTCTGCCTCGTGATGACTGGGTGTTGTGTGATGTCCTTACGTTAGTTAGGTTCAAGTAGTTCTAAGTTCTAGGGGACTGATGACCATAGATGTTAAGTCCCATAGTGCTCAGAGCCAAAGGTGGTTCGATGAACCCTCTGCCAGGCGCTACAATGTGACTTGCAGAGTATCCATGTAGATATAGATGTAGATGTACCGGCAACTGTCGCGGCACGTATGATATCGACTTGAAACTGGAATGATGACGCAGCAGTGGGCAAATAATGCACACTTGCATTCTACATAAGATTTCGCGGGACTAAAGTCCAGATGTTGAAGCGAGTTGGCCCACTGTGCAGCGTCTGGAAATTTCCATACGCGACACCGCTGCTGTTCTTGTGTCCCACGGCGGTGCTCGCGACGATCTCCCGGTCCCCCGCCAAACGGCGTCACCAGAGGGGTGAATGACGGCGCCTCGTGATTATTCCGCAGCGAGCGGCGGCGGGATAACAGGATGATGTCCGCGGCGGACCAGCGGGACGTCCGATCCTGTTAGGTGGAACCGCAGCGGCCGCAGACACCCGTGGGACTGAGGCGGGTCCGCGAGCAGCTCCCGCCAGCCTGTGTCCCCTGGGACACGGGGCGCTGCGGCGAATTAAGCGGCCAGCCGCGACGCACGCCGAGACCCCACCGTTTCACGGCTCAGCGCGTCTTATAAAATCAGCCTCCTCTTCCTTTAAACACCGTGCATTGGAATACATCTACTCCTGCACTCATGCTCATCAATTCAGGATAATGCTGATACATGGTGAAACGACGTTCTGGTGGGCGGTTTGCGGGTTTAAAACACCTCGTGGTATGACCATGCGGTGCATTTGACCTGCGGTCGTCGCACGGTGGCGCTGGCAGCAGTCCACATACGCAGAGGTGTGTTGGTGTACGGTGCAACGAGTAAGTGTGCAGACGGTTTCAGACATGCTAATGGTGACTGTGTGTTGAAAATGGCTCAAAGAACACATATCGACGACGTTATGAGGGGTAGAATACTAGGGTGACTGGAGGCTGGTCAAACAGAGCAGGTCCTCCGTGTGCCACAAAGTGTGAAATCAATATTACGGCAACGTTTCCAGCAGACAGGAAACGTGTCCAGGCGCTACAGTACGGGACGTCCACAGAGTACAACACCACAAGAAGACCGATATCTCACCATCAGTGCCCACAGATGGCCACGGAGTACTGCAGGTAGCCTCGCTCGGGACCTTACTGCAGCCACTGGAACAGTTGTCTCCAGATACACACAGTCTACAGACGGCTGAACAGACATGGTTTATTCGCATTGAGACCTGCAAGCTGCATTTCACTGACCCATGGTCACAGGAGAGCGCGTAATGCCTGGTGTCAAGAACATAGTACATCGTCACTGAAACAGTGGTCCCAGGTTATGTTCACGAACAAGTCCAGCTATAGTCTGAAAGTGATTCTCGCCGGGTTTTCATCTGGCGTGAACCAGGAACCAGATACCAACCCCTTAATGTCCTTGAAGGGGACCTGTATGGAGGTCGTGGTTTGATGGTATGGGGTGGGATTATGATTGGTGCACGAACACCCCTGCATGTCTTTGACAGAGGAACTGTAACAGGTGAGGTGCATCGGGACGTCATTTTGCACCAGTCTGTCCGCCTTTTCATGGGTACACTGGGTCCCACCTTCTACATCTACATCTACATCCATTGTCCGCAAGCCACCTGACGCTGTGTGGCGGAGGGAACTTTGAGTACCTCTATCGGTTCTCCCTTCTGTTCCAGTCTCGTATTGTTCGTGTAAAGAAGGATTGTCGGTGTGCCTCTGTGTGGGCTCTAATCTCTCTGATTTTATCCTCATGGTCTCTTCGCGAGATGTACGTAGGAGGGAGCAATATACTGCTTGACTCCTCGGCGAAGGTATGTTCTCTAAACTTCAACAAAAGCCCGAACAGAGCTACTGAGCGTCTCTCTCGCAGAGTCTTCCACTGGAGTTTATCTATCATCTCCGTAACGCTTTCGCGATTACTAAACGATCCCTTTCGCGATTACTAAATGATCATGTAACGAAGCGGTTCTAGGCGCTACAGTCTGGAACCGCGCGACCGCTACGGTCGCAGGTTCGAATCCTATCTCGGGCATGGATGTGTGTGATGTCCTTAGGTTAGTTAGGTTTAAGTAGCTCTAAGTTCTAGGGGACTGATGACCTCAGAAGTTAAGTCCCATACTGCTCAGAGCCATTTTGTAACGAAGCGCGCTGCTCTCCGTTGGATCTTCTCTATCCCGTCTATCAACCGTATCTGGTACGGATCCCACACTGGTGGAAAGTATTCAAGCAGTGGGCGAACAAGTGTGCTGTAACCTACTTCCTTTGTCTTCGGATTGAATTGCCTTAGGATTCTTCCAATGAATCTCAGTCTGGCATCTGCTTTACCGACGATCAACTTTATATGATCGTTCCATTTTAAATCACTCCTAATGCCTGCTCCCAGATAATTTATGGAATTAACTGCTTCCAGTTGCTGACCTGCTATATTGTAGCTAAATGATAAGGGATCTTTCTTTCTATGTATTCGCAGCACATTACACTTGTCTGCATTGAGATTCAATTGCCATTCCCTGCACCACGCGTCAATTCGCTGCAGATTCTCCTGCATTTCAGTACAATTTTTCATTGTTACAATTTCTCGATATTCTACAGCATCATCCGCAAAAAGCCTCAGTGAACTTCCGATGTTATCCACAAGATCATATATGTATATTGTGAATAGCAACGGTCCTACGGCACTCTCCTGCGGCACACCAGAAATCACTCTTACTTCGGAAGACTTATTTCCATTGAGAATGACATGTTGCGTTCTGTTATGTAGGAACTCTTCAATCCAATCACACAATTGGTCTGATAGTCCATATGCTATTACTTTGTTCATTAAGAATACGGCAACGTTTCCAGCAGACAGGAAACGTGTCCAGGCGCTACAGTACGGGACGTCCACAGTGTACAGCACCACAAGAAGACCGATATCTCACCATCAGTGTCCGCAGACGACCACAGAGTACTGCAGGTAGCCTTGCTCGAGACCTTACCGTAGCCACTGGAACAGTTGTCTCCAGACACACAGTCTACAGACGAGTGAACAGACATGTTTTATTCGCCTGGAGACCTGAAAGGTGCATTCCACTGACCCTGGTCACAGGAGAGACCGTAATGCCTGGTGTCAAGAACGTAGTACATGGTCACTGGAACAGTAGTCCCGGGTTATGTTCACGGACGAGTCCAGGTATAGTCTGAACAGTGATTCTCGCCGGGTTTTCATCTGGCGTGAACCAGGAACCAGATACCAACCCATTAATATCCTTGAAAGGGACCTATATGGAGGTCGTGGTGTGATGGTGTGGGGCGGGATTATGATTGGTGCACGTACACCCCTGCATGTATTTGACAGAGGAACTGTAACAGGTAACGTGTATCGGGACGTCATTTCGCACCAGTATGTCCGCCTTTTCAGGAGTGCAGTGGGTCCCACGTTCCTCCTGATGGATGATAACGCACGGTCCCACTGAGCCGCCATCGTGGAGGAGTACCTTGAAACAGAAGATATCAGGCGAATGGAGTGGCCTACCTGTTTTCCAGACCTAAACCCCATCGAGCACGTCTGGGATGCTCTCAGTCGACGTATCGCTGCACTTCTTCAGTCCCCTACGACACTTCACGAGCTTCGACAGGCACTGGTGCAAGAATGGGAGACTAGACCCCAGCAGCTGCTCGACCACCTGATCCAGAGTATGCTAACCCGTTGTAGGACCTGCGTACGAGTGCATGGTGATCATATCCCATATTGATGTTGGAGTACATGCGCAGGAAACAGTGGAGGTTTGCAGCACATGTGTTTCGGGACGGTTTTCTCATCTCCAATACCGTGGACTTACAGCACTGTGTCGTGTGTGTTCCCTATGTGCCTATGCTATTAGCACCAGATTTGTGTAGTGCCACGTTGTGTGGCACCATATTCTGCAATTATCCTTAATTTATTAGCGTGAGTGTACATGGATACTTTACAAATCACACTTAAGTGCCTGGCAGAGGATTAATCGAACCAGCATCAATAATTCTCTATTCATCTAATCTCGAACAGCGCGCGGTAAAAACGAACACCTATATCTTTCCCTGAGAGCTCTTATTTTCCTTATTTTATTACAATGATCGTCTCTCCCTATGAGGGACAGCGTCTACAAAATACACTCCTGGAAATGGAAAAAAGAACACATTGACACCGGTGTGTCAGACCCACCATACTTGCTCCGGACACCGCGGAGGGCTGTACAAGCAATGATCACACGCACGGCACAGCGGACACACCAGGAACCGCGGTGTTGGCCGTCGAATGGCGCTAGCTGCGCAGCATTTGTGCACCGCCGCCGTCAGTGTCAGCCAGTTTGCCGTGGCATACGGAGCTCCATCGCAGTCTTTAACACTGGTAGCATGCCGCGACAGCGTGGACGTGAACCGTATGTGCAGTTGACGGACTTGGAGCGAGGGCGTATAGTGGGCATGCGGGAGGCCGGGTGGACGTACCACCGAATTGCTCAACACGTGGGGCGTGAGGTCTCCACAGTACATCGATGTTGTCGCCAGTGGTCGGCGGAAGGTGCACGTGCCCGTCGACCAGGGACCGGACCGCAGCGACGCACGGATGCACGCCAAGACCGTAGGATCCTACGCAGTGCCGTAGGGGACCGCACCGCCACTTCCCAGCAAATTAGGGACACTGTTGCTCCTGGGGTATCGGCGAGGACCATTCGCAACCGTCTCCATGAAGCTGGGCTACGGTCCCGCACACCGTTAGGCCGTCTTCCGCTCACGCCCCAACATCGTGCAGCCCGCCTCCAGTGGTGTCGCGACAGGCGTGAATGGAGGGACGAATGGAGACGTGTCGTCTTCAGCGATGAGAGTCGCTTCTGCCTTGGTGCCAATGATGGTCGTATGCGTGTTTGGCGCCGTGCAGGTGAGCGCCACAATCAGGACTGCATACGACCGAGGCACACAGGGCCAACACCCGGCATCATGGTGTGGGGAGCGATCTCCTACACTGGCCGTCCACCACTGGTGATCGTCGAGGGGACACTGAATAGTGCACGGTACATCCAAAACGTCATCGAACCCATCGTTCTACCATTCCTAGACCGGCAAGGGAACTTGCTGTTCCAACAGGACAATGCACATCCGCATGTATCCCGTGCCACCCAACGTGCTCTAGAAGGTGTAAGTCAACTACCCTGGCCAGCAAGATCTCCGGATCTGTCCCCCATTGAGCATGTTTGGGACTGGATGAAGCGGTCTGCACGTCCAGCACGAACGCTGGTCCAACTGAGGCGCCAGGTGGAAATGGCATGGCAAGCCGTTCCACAGGACTACATCCAGCATCTCTACGATCGTCTCCATGGGAGAATAGCAGCCTGCATTGCTGCGAAAGGTGGATATACACTGTACTAGTGCCGACATTGTGCATGCTCTGTTGCCTGTGTCTATGTGCCTGTGGTTCTGTCAGTGCGATCATGTGATGTATCTGACCCCAGGAATGTGTCAATAAAGTTTCCCCTTCCTGGGACAATGAATTCACGGTGTTCTTATTTCAATTTCCAGGAGTGTATTATCGCATTTTGAGGAGAAAGTTCGTGATTGAAATTTCGTGAGAAGACTGCGCTGCAACGAAAAACATCTTTATTTTAATTATGTCCACCCTAAATCCTGTATCCGTCCGCGACACCCTCTCCCCTATTTCGCGATAATACAAACCGTGTTACTCGTCTTTGAACTTTCTCGATGTACTTGGTTAATCCTATCTGGTAAGGATCCCAGACCGCGCAGCATTACTCCATAAGAGGACGGATAAGCGTAGTGTAGGCAGTCTCTTTAGTAGATCTCTTACATTTTCTAAGTGTTCTTCCAGTAAAACGCAGTCTTTGGTTTGCCTTCCCCACAACATTTTCTACGTGTTCTTTCCAATTTAAGTTGTCAGTAATTGTAATGTCCAGGTATTTAGCTTAATTTATGGCCTTTAGATTTGATTGATTTATTGTGTACCCGAAGTTTAACGGATTTCTTTTAGCTTTCATGTGGATGCCCTCACACTTCCCATTATTTAGGGTCAAGTGCCAATTTTCTCACCATACAGATATCTTTTCTAAATCGTTTTCCAATTCGTATTGATCTTCTGATGACTTACTAGTCGATAAACTACCGCATCGTCTGCAAACAACCTAAGACAGCTGCTCACATAGTCCCCTAAATCGTTTATACAGATAAGGAACAGCAATGGACCTATAACACTAACGCCAGAAATAACTTCTGCTTTACTCGATGACTTTCCGTCAGTTACTACCTACTGTGACCTCTCTCACAAGAAATCACGAATCCAGTAACATAACTGAGACGATATTCCACATTCACGCAATTTCACTACAAGCTGCTTGTGCTGTACAGCGCCAAAAGCCTTTCGGAAATCTAGAAATACAGAATCAATTTGAAATTCCTTTTCAATAGTACCCGTTACTTCATGTGAGTAATGTGCTAGTTGTGTTTCACAACAATGATATCTTCTAAATCCGTGTTGACGGTCTGTCAACAGACCATTCTCAGCGAGGTAATTCATAACGTTCGAACACAACATCCGTTCCAAAATCGACCTTAATGATATGGGCATGTAATTTAGTGCATTACTCCTACTACCTTCCTTGAATATTGATGTGATCTGTGTAAATTTCCAGTCTTTGGATACGAATCTTTCGTCGAGCGAACGGTTGTATATGAGTGTTAATTATGGAGCTATTGTATCAGTATACTCTGAAATGAACCTGATTGGTATACAGTCGGGACCAGAAGACGCTTTTTTTAAGTGGACCACACCGTGATTCAGGTCGAAAAAAATCGATTTTTGGTTTTCATCATATTTCGATTGATTAAGGTTTTATTTAAGTACTCTGAAAACGATTTTGCTGAAAAAAATTTTTTTGTAGCATTTAAAGAGCATTTTCCTGCCACGTGTGTTTATGTACCACGCCCACTTTTCTGTCATCCACTTTTCTGCATATATTTTAGATCTTTATGTCCCCTACATTGCACGCTAGGGATTTTTTTTTACTCCCGAGTGTGTTGGCTATCCTTGGAATGCAACGGTCGGTATTCTTTTGTTTCTGCTGTTTGTAAACAACACACTTTCAAACAGGTGGCTAGTTTTGTTCACGTGTGATTGCAAGTAGTTGTTATACTTACATTTGCAGTGCTTGTTTACGTGTGTTTTGTTGTGTTTATTGAAGATGACGATACGTAAAGGCATTTTTACGAAACGACAATTTAGAGAAAACAAGTTCAGAAAGCTTTCTGTATAAGAGGTTATGTCGCCTGGCAACGCTGTTTCTAATTGTAATTCTTCAACAAGTGCATCATCAAAGAAGCTCTCAGCATTTCATGAGAGTTACAACGAATTTACTGTAAGTGACAAGGGGTGCAGTAACATTATTATAAATTTGAGAATATGATCAGATGTAATTTCTGAATTTGTACAATGTAGACAGTGTGGTGAGTCACAGAGTGTGAAAATTTGTGAGAGTGCCAGTGGGAGAAAAGGCCTAGCAATTGCTTTGGATTTAATTTGCACTAAATGCTCAGCTGTGATTTCATTTATGAGTTCTTCAAAACCAGATGCAAGTGGCCCTTATGAAATCAATACTAGATTAGTTTATGCCTTAAGATCCATTGGCAAGGGCATGGCTGCAGGGAGAACATTTTGTTCAGTGATAAACTTACGCCAACCACCAAATAAATTTGAAAAACTGACTGCAATATTAGAGAAAGCTGAATGTGAGGTCAGTGAGGATGGCATGAAACTGGCTGCTAGGGAAGCAATGGAAGTAAATGATGGATGTTCAGATATTGCAGTTGCACTTGATGGAAGTTGGCAGAAAAGATGACATACTTCTCTGAATGGATTAGTGACTGCCACAAGTGTAGACACCAGTAAAGTGTTAGATGTGGAGATAAAGTCTAAATATTGCAAATGTTGTAAAATCAATGCACTTAAAGAACACAACTGTGTGGCTAATTTTAGAGGAACAAGTGATGGTGGCCGGCCGCGGTGGTCTAGCGATTCTAGGCGCTCAGTCCGCAACCGCGCGATGCTACGGTCGCAGGTTCGATTCCTGCCTCGGGCATGGATGTGTGTGATGTCCTTAGGTTATTTAGGTTTAACTAGTTCTAAGTTCTAGGGGACTGACTACCACAGATGTTAAGTCCCATAGTGCTCAGAGCCATTTGAACCATTTTTGAACAAGTGATGGACTGATGACCACAGATGTTAAGTCCCATAGTGCTCAGAGCCATTTGAACCATTTTTGAACAAGTGATGGTGTGGAAATTCATGGAGTACAACAAATATTTCATCGCTCCGTAGAAGCAAGAGGCGTACGGTACACCAAATATTTGGGCGATGGTGACAGTAAGGCATATAACAATGTGGTGAACTCTAAGCCATATCGAGATGCCATTATTAGCAAAATATAATGTGTAAGCCATGTTCAAAAACGTTTGGGACCAAGGCTGAGAAAACTAACTGTTGATATGAGAGGAAAAAAATTAGAAAGTGGAAAACTGTTGACCGGACAGGGTCGGTTAACTAAAACTGAAACAGAAAACTTGCAGGTATACTATGGACAGGCAATTAGGAGAAATAAAGAAAATTTTGAGGCAATGAAGAGAGATGTTTGGGTCATATTCTTCCATAAGTCCTCTACCGATGATAAGCCATGTCATGGATTTTGTCCATCAGGGGAAAATTCGTGGTGCAAATACAATAGGGCTCAGGCAACTGGAGAATCTTATTCTCACCAGCATTCTCTTCCTGCTGGTGTTATTACAGCAATCAAACCTATTTCCAGAGACTTGGCTCATCCTGACCTTCTAAGGAAATGTCAGCATGGGCAGACACAGAACCCAAATGAATGTTTCAACAGCATAATTTGGAACCGCCTTCCTAAAACTGTATTTGTAGGCATGCATACAATGAAACTAGGAGTTCATGATGCTGTTTTTACGTTCAGTTGTGGTAATATTGGAAAGTGTTGGGTACTGAAAAAGCTGGGAATTAATCCTGGTGAAAATATGATCACCGGGCTGCAACATTGCGATAAAATGAGGATAGCCGATGCAGACAGGTCTGCATCTAATATGGCGAAGAAAATAAGACAAACATCCAGCAAGGTGAAAAAGAAGCTGGAAGACCTGCTAGAGGCCAAAGAAGGGCCATCATATGCAGCAAGACAGTTTTAATTTACCGTAAGTAACAAATTTCAAAAATTTTTCTTTAAAGTCAATTTCCGCAAACTAAAATTTTCAGTACATATGCCCCATTATATCAGAAACTATCATAGGTAAATGAATGAAATTTTCAGAGACTCTGCGTAACATAAAAAGCAACCTCTGGTACTACATTCATTAATATTCCCCCATTAGGAAGTTCATAAAAAAATATTTTCTGCAGAAAAAACTTAATATTCTTTGTTAAAAAATTTAAAAAAGTATTTCTTAAAAACTATAAAATGGATAAAGTAGATTTTAGTACAGTAGACCCTATTAGCATCATGCAACATACAGTAAAAATATTAAGGTCCGGCATCAAATAGTTTTTTCAGAATTGGTCAAATACTTGCCTAAATTAACATGCGTTAGATAGGCAGAGTGTGGTCCCCTTAAGTGATTTAAGTTCTTTCACTACTGCGAGGATATATGCAGATTCTTTTTTCTTTTTTTAATGTAGTTATTCTATCTAGATTTTCCCCCCTCAAATAGCATGATGCTTAGTTATCACTAACACATTTGAAATTATGTTAAAATATTACGTGATTTATTCATGCCATTCATGTGCAACATTCGGTCTTCTTTTTATGTAGATAACAGACTAAAAGAAAATACCAAATCAATAAAAAAAATTCTTCATTTGTGTGGCTATTGGGTTCGTAGTTGTTTATAGTTCTTGACGGTACTTTTGTCCTGTCGTTGTAACTACAAAAATGCGCGATTTCTTTCATCTGACGCGTTTCGCTTTGTTGGTATAAAGCATCATCAGTGATGGTGATTTTCGCTTCATCTCTTGCTTACATCGAGAAATGCCGTTTGCTAGCATATCGTTGTTTTTCTGCGTTACACACTGATAATTTTGGTATAATTTTTTAATTGTTCTGCAGCGCTGTGCATTTCTTATGCTTTTCACAGCACACATTTATGCACACAGCGCTCTAACGCAGAAAAACAACGATATGCTAGCAGACGTCATTTCCGGCATTTCCTGATGCAAGCAAGAAATCAAGCGAAAATTACCACCACTGACGATGCTTTACCTCAATAAAGCGGAGCGCGTCTGGTCAAAGAAATCGCGCATTTTTGTAGTTGCAACGACAAAACAAAAATACCCTCAAGAAATAAATAAAATGTCAGTGAAATTGGTATCCTTACAGATCAACACGGGGAGAAGTGTCTCTCTCTTACCCGATTTATCCATTCGTTTTAAGTGACTATAAGTATTTGAAAAGCTACTAGGCACTCATCTGTCCAAAAAAGGGGACATTCTTGCAACGCAAGCGATGCAATGGAGCTGCGATTTGTGCAGCATTCAGTATGAACCGAGTATAATAGTTCATTTTCCCTAAAACTGACTGCAATTCTGTGACATTGTGAGGAACTGGCAAATCTCGTATGGCTATCAAATGTGACTGAAGAGGATGTACATCTTGAGTGTTTATCACATGACCAAGATACTGCAACTCAGGTTTTAAAAAAGTCACTTGTCCAGTCTACACTTTAGTCCTGCCTCAGATAACACACGAAACAAAGCACGTAACTTTGCAATATGTTCCTCAGGTGAACGACCTGCTTCTACAGTATCGTCCAAATAATTCGAACAGTTTGGCACTTGTTCAGTCGGAAAATGGCGGGTGTGGAAGCACTGCCAAAAGGCAGACACAAATATTTAAACAAGCCCAAATAAGTATTTACTACACATACTTTTTGAGATTCTTCATCAAGCGGTATTTAAAGATAGGCGTCGTGCAAATCAGTTTTTGAAAAGCAGCGTCCAGGGCCTAATTTGTCTTTGAGATCCTCTGGGCATGGCAATGGATAAGTATCAATCACAATCTGTGGGTTGAGTATAGACTTAAAGTCAACACAGAGGCGAATGCGGCCTGAAGGTTTGGGGTGCAAAACCAGTGGACTTGCCTATTGACTAGCAGATATGAGCTCAGTAACTTCGCTATCTTACAATTCTTTAAGTTCAGCCGCCACTTCGTTCTGTAATGCAATGGGAACAGTTCTGACCCGGCAAAATTTCGGCTGAGCATTGTCTTCCAGCGTAATATACGCCAAAAAAAAAATTGTTAGCTTTGCCTGAACCTTCAGAAAAAGAGTTCCGGGAATTCTTGTAGCAAGTTAGCTACACTGTCTTTTGCATGGAATGCAGACACTGACAACACATTGTCCTGAATGTTGAATCCAAAGAACTCGCGTGGTTGTAACATTGTAAAAGTCACTGTTCGCTTATGAGAGCAATACCTGGCAGGCAAAGTACATTTTCCGACAACGGGAATGTCTTGTCCATTATAAGCCGTCAATTGAGTGCTAATTTTAGACAGGCGTAGGGAGCCTAATAATTCATAAGTGTGACGATTTAGCAGGGAGACTGAGGCACCCGTCTCCAACTGAAATTTCACATGTTTCCCACAAAGTAAATAAACAAAAAGTTCGTTCGACTGGCATATCACTGAAGAAACTGCACACTTGCTAGTTTTGCTAATGCCCATTGCAGACTAGGGATGTACTGCATGAATGACATGGGTCTTGTGACAAGATTTTTGTGAGTGGGTCGAATTCTTATGTTTGTTCCGTTGCAAACATACGGATTGTACATGTCCCTTCCTATCACAAGCATAACACTGAGCTTGTCGGGAGGGGCAGTCTTGGCGTTTGTGGCGTGAACGTCGCCGTCGTCAAGACTTGATTCAGTTTCCTACGCAACCGCCTGTTTAGCGAACTGCTTACATGGCGTGGAGCGTTGTTTACTCGCCGTGACTAGCACAAACTGCCGCTGAATGGGCCGACCGCGAACATGGCACTCAACCTGACAAATACACTACTGGCCATTAAAATTACTACACCACGAAGATGACGTGCTACAGACGCGAAATTTAACCGACAGGAAGACGATACTGTGATATGCAAATGATTAGCTTTTCAGAGCATTCACACAAGGTTAGCGCCGGTGGCGACACCTACAACGTGCTGACATCAGGAAAGTTTACAACCGATTTCTCATACACAAACAGCAGTTGACCGGCGTTGCCTAGTGAAAAGTTGTTGTGATGCCTCGTGTAAGGAGGAGAAATGCTTACCATTTCGTTTCCGACTTTGATAATGGTCGAATTGTAGTCTATCGCGATTACGGTTTATCGTATCGCGACACTGCTGTTCGCGTTGGTCGAGATCCAATGACTGTTAGCAGAATATGGAATCGATGGGTTCAGGAGGATAATATGGAACGCCGTGCTGGATCCCAAAGGCCTCGTATCACTACCAGTCGAGATGAAAGGCATCTTATCCGCATGGCTGTAACGGATCGTGCAGCCACGTCTCGATCCCTGAGTCAACAGATAGGGACGTTTGCAAGACAACAACCATCTGCACGAACAGTTCGACGACGTTTGCAGCAACATGGACTATCAGCTCGGAGACCATGGCTGCGGTTACCCTTGACGCTGCATCACAGACAGGAGCGCCTGCGATGGTGTACTTAACGACGAACCTGGGTGCACGAACGGCAAAACGTCATTTTTTCGGATGAATCCAGGTTCTGTTTACAGCATCATGATGGTCGCATCCGTGTTTGGTGACATCGCGGTGAACGCACATTGGAAGCGTGTATTCGTCATCGCCATACTGACGTATCACCCGGCGTGATGGTATGGGGTGCCATTGGTTACATGTCTCGGTCACCTATTGTTCGCATTGACGGTACTTTGAACAGTGGACGTTACGTTTCAGATGTGATACGACCCGTGGTTCTACACTTCATTCGATCCCTGCGAAACCCTACATTTCAGCAGATTAATGCACAACCGCATGTTGCAGGTCCTGTACGGGCCTTTCTGGATACAGAAAATGTTCGACTGCTGCCCTGGCCAGCACATTCTCCAGATCTCTGACCAATTGAAAACGTCTAGTCAATGGTGGCCGAGAAACTAGCTTGTCATAATACGCCAGTCACTGCTCTTGATGAACTGTGGTATCGTGTTGAAGCTGCATGGGTACTAATTTCTCAGGATCTATACACCGAAATTGCGTGAAAATGTAATGTTCAAATGTGTGTGAAATATTATGGGACTTAATTGCGAAGGTCATCAGTCCCTAAGCTTACACGCTACTTAACCTAAATTATCGTAAGGACAAACAGACACACCCATGCCCGAGGGAGGTCTGGAACCTCCGCCGGGACCAGCCGCACAATGAAAATATAATCAAATGTCAGTTCTAGTATAATATATTTGTCCAATGAATACCCGTTTATCATCTGCATTTCTTCTTGGTGTAGCAATTTTAATGGCCAGTAGTGTATGTATTCACAACGAGTTTTCACAAGCGATGGGAGACATGCAAACAGTCAGTGTCCTTCACTATACACGATGTCCATGCAAGTTTGTCACACAGTGTTTATGGATCACTAAAAACGTCTATCGTAGTGCTCTCTTCTAGCTGTCTCTTCTAGTGTCCATCTTCTACTGTCCGGTCTGCTACTGCCGGTCTACTACTGTGCAGCCAAGGCTGACAGGAGCGGACCTTATAGTCTCTTCTTGTAGAGGCCACTCCTGTCGTGGTGACGTCCTAGGCAGCGTGCTATTGGGTGATGTCGTCTCACAGCCTTCTCTGCTCTTGCGTTCTTCATCTTCGTGCATACTAATGGCCTTCACGGAATGCAGAAAATTTAATAAGCTGGTACATGATTTGCCTATTAGTGGTAACAGCTACAATCCTGCCAGAGTGTTTGCTAGAGTGGATAAAGGAAGAAAAAGAAATTCTTTCACCAACTTAATACTGTAAAGTGCTTGAACAACATGGGATCGTCGAGATACTAGACAAGGATTGGTAGTAAACGATCTCCATCCCAGTGCACTGTAAACCCTAAAATCTAAGATGCCTTTCAAAGTAACTGATCAGTGAATTATGGCTTATGAAAAGTCTAAGATGAAGGTTTCGTTGTCAGTATCGGATACTTATAATGAAAGTCCTGTAGAGAGTGAGGTACGGAAATCCAGAAAATGCACCTGACAAATAAGGAAAGCAGCATCCTTGGAAGAGAACAACTTGGTCAGAAAGGAAAAGAAGAAGGATGTCTTAAACCTTATGAGGCACTTTTTAACGTACCAGAAGCCGCAGAATTCTATAAGGACATTGCTGGAAGTGTTCAATAGATTCCCAGCGTAGCATTATCCTAGCCAGTACTTTATGTTGTATTTGAAAAGCGTTTTTTGGTATTTTGCAAATCTGCTTATCAAACATTTATGGCCCAGTATGACACGAAAGTCAAAAGTCCTTGGACACCTTTCTTAAGCTGGAAGATTAAAGGGAAAACTGAAAAGTGATGATGGGAACATGGGTTTGATGTGGTTCTGCGACTTTTGGAGTGAATGGTCGCCATCTTGAAACCCGCCACTTTGGATTCAAGTCTTTTTTTTTTTAATGGGAAGGGGTGTGTGTGACACATCAAATAACACTCGCTTGAGCTCTGGAATTGAGTGGTGTAATTTGTTTTTGTCTATCTTGTACAGTTTAGAAGTTATTAATGTTCAATGTTGGGAAATTACTTCATACCAACTGCTACAACACATGTTCTACCTGTTGTACATCCCGTGCAATGCACAACTGTAGTCTCCGCAACCACTCTGACTGCACACGGAGAAGAGTGTCTCCTGCAATTTGGTCACAGGCGTGTTGCATGCGTTCCTCCAGGTGTCTCAAATCACGGATGCTCTCAGCTTACACTGTCTGCTTAAGATGTCCCCATGGATAAAAATCAAGGGGCATTAAATCAGCGGATCTGGGAGGCCATTCCACGGGACCACGGCGACCAATCCACTTCCCTGGCAGTTGTTCCTCCAACCATTCACGGACACCAATGCCATAGTGTGGAGGGGCTTCATCGTGCTGAAAATAAGATGGGAAATTGCCGTCAGCGTTCAGTGTGGTAGGGAACACAAGGTCCTGCAGCAGCATCAGATACTGTGGTGCAGTTAAGGTGTTGTAAATGAAAAATGGCCCAATGATGAGGGTGTACCATATGCCACACCACACCATCACTTTCGATGGACTATGTTCTCGAATTGGGGCAACCCAGTTCGGATTTGCGTCAGTCCAGTATCGATAATTATGTCGATTAACATCCCCGTTCAAAGTGAAATACGCCTCGTCGCTGAACAGTATGCCCTTGGCAAACGAAGGATCCAGTCCGTGTTGTTCAGTAGCCCACAGGCAGAACTCCGACCGGTGATCAGCGTCATCCTCGTTAAGTCGATGTTGCATCTGCAGCTTGTAAGGATGACACTTATTGGTGTGCAATATCCGGACAACGGAGGTTTGGCTTATTCCGCATGCTAGGGCCACACGATGGGTACTTCGTTTAGGACTTTTCAAAACGACGCAACAATCGCAGTTGCAGTTTCCTCATTGGTGGCAGTCCTTGGTCGCCTACTACGTGCCCTATCGTGAACAGAGCCCGTCTCCCGGAATTTGGTGATCACGTGTGCCACCGTGCTGTACGATACCGGTTCTCTGTCTGGGTGCCGCCCGCTGTAGTCAGCTGCTATTGTTCGGTAGCTGCGTTCCTCTGATATAAGGATGATTTAGATCTTCTGTTCACGTGTCAGACCCATTTTAGATCACCTGGAACAAAGAGAGACATGAGTTGGTATCAAGGTAACTTTGAACATTAATAACTTCTGAACTGTACAAGACAGACAAAAACAAATTACACCACTCAATTCCAGAGCTCAAGCGAGTGTTATTTGATGTGTTATACACCCCCTTTCCCATTAAAAAAATGAATTGAATCCAAAATGGCGCATTTCAAGATGGCGGCCATGAATGACATTCACTCCAAAAGTTGCGGCCCACGTCAAGCTTATGTTCCCATCATCACATTTCAATTTTCCCTTTAATCTTCCAACTTATGAAGGTGTCCAAAGAGTTTTGACTCGCTCTTTAGAATATACCTAATTGTATTTCTGTGCCAAATGAACAATAAAGTAGTTTTCTTTGTAACTAATGTTAAAGATAGAAAAGAAACGGAAAAAATCTGTTTCAATGCCTATATTAGCAAAATTTTTAACCTCTCTCTTTGCATTTATCGACTTTTGAAAACTTGTTAACTTTGTCCCTCTGTTCTGAAAAAACAATGATAATTTTATAAAGGGCAAATACACAATCGGAACCGTTTATACGAAAACTGTGTAACTTTTAAATTATTATGTTTATGTAGTTAGTATTTCAATTAAATCATTTTGTGTTTATTTCTCCATATCTAGGTTGCCGACAGTAAAACAAAATTAAAAGTTGACGATTGAAATTTCGTGGAAAGATCTGGCCGCAACGAAAAACGCGTATGTTTTAATGGGTTGGGTTGTTTGGGGAAGGAGACCAGACAGCGAGGTCATCGGTCTCATCGGATTAGGGAAGGATGGGGAAGGAAGTCGGCCATGCCCTTTCAAAGGAACCATCCCGGCATTTGCCTGGAGGGATTTAGGGAAATCACGGAAAACCTAAATCAGGATGGCCGGACGCGAGACTGAACCGTCGTCCTCCCGAATGCGAGTCCAGTGTGCTAGCCACTGCGCCACCTCGCTAGGTTTGTTTTAATGAGTGCCATCCCAACACGCTTAACATATCCGTGGCAGTCTCTCTCTTATTTCGCGATAATACAAAACGAGCTGCCCTTCTTTGTACTTTTCGATGTCTTCCGTCAATCCTATCTGGTAACGAGCGCCTACAGCACTGTACTATTCTAACAGAGGAAGTATACGCGTAATGTAGGCAGTTTCATTAGTAGACTTGCATGTTATAAGCGTTCTGCCAATAAAACGTAGTCTTTAGTTCGCCTTCCCCACAACGGTATCTGTATGAGCGTTCCAATTTAAGTTATCCGTAATTGTAATTCGTAGGTGTTTAGTCGAATTAACAGCCTTTAAATTTGTGTGACTTATCGTGTAACCGGAATTCAATGGATTTCTTTTTGTACTCATGTGGATGACCTCACACTTACAGAGAGACAGACAATTGCCACTTTTTACACCATACAGATATCTTGTCTAAATCATTTTGTGATTGGTTATGATCATCGAAAGACTTCGTTAGATGGTAAATGACAATATCACCTACAAACAATCTAAGAGAGCTTTTCAGATTGTCTCCTAAATCGTTTATGTAGATTGGCAACAGCATAGGGCCTGTAAAACTTGCTTGAGAAACGCCGGATATCAGTTCTGTTTTACTCGACGATTTTCCGTCGATTACTACGCGCTGACAGGAAATCACGAATTCAGTCGCTCAAATCAAGCGATACTGCACAGGCACACGCAATTTAATTAGAAGTCCCATTTTTCACAGTCCAATTTTTTTCACATTCGAAGCTAGCCACTGTCACGAATAATGATGATGATGATGATGAAATGATGAGGACAACACAAACACCCAGTCCTCGGGCAGAGAATAATCCCCAACCCGGCCGGAAATCGAACCGGGGACCCCGGGATCCAGAGGCAGCAACGGAGGAACTGTGTGAAAAGCCTTCTGGAAATCTAGACAAACTTAATCAATTTGAGACCCCCTGCCCGTAGCACTCATTACTTCGTGCGAATAAAGAGCTAGTTGTGTTTCACAAGAAACATACTCGTATTTCCTGAATCTGTGCTCACTGTGTGTCAATAGATTTTTACCTCCAGGGTAACACATAATGTTCGACAGTGCTCATCATGTAGGGAGCAGACAGTTTATTTTTACTACTGCGTTAATTTCTTTGAACAGTCATAAGGTTTCAATTATCACCTAGAAAATGTCATGCTGCAACTAGGAGACCTGATGTTGGCCCTTCTCTACACATTCACCCTTTAATGCGTCATATGTCATGGCTTGTCGCGACTTGGCAGAGAACTTTCTTGTAGAAGTCTTTATTTTGTCTGTTCAGGACACGGTAATCGTACTGAAACTTCCTGTAACTCAATGGTTTATTCATGCGAGGAAAGAGGGAGAAGTCACTGGGCGCTGTGTTAGGAGAATAGGGGGAGTGAACTAAACTGTGATAGCCCAAAGATGCAGCGTGTGTGACTGTGACTCTTACAGTATAAACATAGGCGTTGTCGGGAACAAAAACACCTTCTTGGACCGCTACCCGCGACACTTTGACAGGCTCGCTTAACCTTGTCAGTAGATTTTTCCTATGACGGTTTGCCGCTTACGAGAATTCTCTTTTAGCACCAGACCTTTTTGCCCGATGATGCTTGGGTCTCCAACTTCTTTCGCCAGTGGTGAATACAAATGATTCAACTGCTTGATTTGCACTTTCGCCGCTGGCTCATAGTCATACACCCAACCCTCGTGAATGGTAATTATCTGCATTTGCCCGACACGCAGGGGAGTGTCGTAGGACCGTTGCTATTCACAATATACATAAATGACATTGTCGATAACATCGGAAGTTCGCTGAGGCTTTTTGCGGATGATGCTGTAGTATATCGCGAGGTTGTAACAATTAAAAATTGTACTGAAATGCAGGAGGATCTGCAACGAATTGACGCATGGTGCAGGGAATGGTAATTGAATCTCAATGTAGACAAGTGTATTGTGCTGCGAATACATAGAAACAAAAATCCTTTATCAATTAGCTACAATATAGCAGGTCAGCAGCTGGAAGCAGTTAATTCCATAAATTATCTGGGAGTAGGCATTAAGAGTGATTTAAAATGGAATTATCATGTAAAGTTGATCTTTGGTAAAGCAGATGCCAGACTGAGATTCATTGGAAGAATCCTAAGGAAATGCAGTCCGAAAACAAAGGAAGTAGGTTACAGTACACTTGTTCGCCCACTGCTTGAATACTGCTCACCAGTATAGGATCCGTACCAGATAGGGACGATAGAAGAGGTAGAGAAGATCCAACGGAGAGCAGCGCGCTTCGTTACAGAGTCATTTAGTAATCGCGAAAGCGTTACGGAGATGATAGATAAACTCCAGTGGAAGACTCTGCAAGAGAGACGCTCAGTAACTCGGTACGGGCTTTTGTTTAAGTTACGAGAACATACCTTCACCGAGGAGTCAAGCATTATATTGCCCCCTCCTACGTATATCTCACGAAGAGACCGTGAGGATAAAATCAGAGAGATTAGAGCCCACACAGAGGCATACCGACAATATTTCTTTCCACGAACAATACGAGACTGACTGGAATAGAAGGGAAAACCGATAGAGGTACTCAAGATACCCTCCGCCACACACCGTCAGGTGGCTTGCGGAGTATGGATGTAGATGTAGATGTAGAAAGAAGTATGATAGGAGCGCTCATATTTTCAGTATACATAAATGATCTGAGAGATATTGGTGAGCAGCAACCTGCGACTGTTTGGTGCTAGCATACGGGAAAGAATCATCGTTGATTGACTGACTATAAAAAGACTTCAGGTTGACTTAGACACGATTTCCATATGGTGTGGAGATTGGAAGCATTCTCTAGATGAGTCTGAGATCCCCACTAGATCGGATTAAAGGAAGACATCGAAGCACTTCAGAGGCGTGCACCTAGATTTGTTACCGGTATGTTCGATCAACATTACAGAGATGCTTCGTGAACTGAAATGGGAATCTGAAGCTGAATACAAAACGATTGTACTGCTGCCGACGAATATTTCCCGTAAGAACCGCGAAGACAAGATAAGAGAAATTAGGGCTCGTACAGAGGCGTATATCAGTCGCTTCTCCCTCGTTCCAGCCGCGCGGGATTAGCTGAGGGGTCTTAGGCGCTTCAGTCATGGACTGTGCGGCTGGTCCCGGCGGAGGCTCGAGTCCTCCCTCGGGCATGGGTGTGTGTGTTTGTTCTTACGATAATTTAGGTTATATAAAGTAGTGTAAGCTCAGGGACTGATGACCTTAGCAGCTAAGTCCCATAAGATTTCACACACATCTGAACATTTCCCTCGCTCCATTTGCAAGTGGAACAGGACAGGAAATGATTAGTAGCGGTAACATAGTGTGGCTTGCGGAGTATGTATGTATGTGTGCATGCATGTATGTATGTAGAATGTACACATGTATCTGCAAACAAATAAAAAAATTAATTACATAACTATTTTCTAGATAATACGAGGGTGTGTCAAATGAAAACCTTAAATTTGTAGTAACAAATCGAAATTTCGCATCGTTATCCTGTAAGTTGGTAAGCATGCTACAAACAGCGTGCAGAATGGACTGTAGGTGGTAGCATAGTGCAGATGCACACATACCGTCGCAGTATCAGTATAAAGATGGCCGCCCCACTTGCGACTTGCACCAGGGAAGAACAGCGTTCTGTTATTCGGTTTTTGCGTAGTGAAGGTGTGAACCCTATTGAAATTCATCGACGAATGAAGGTTCAGTACGGTGATGCATGTATGTCACAGCAGCAAGTCTACAATTGTAGTAGGAAGTTCGCAAATGGTTTGACTTCAGTAGAAGATGCTCCTCGTCCAGGTCAGGCACAACGACTTGTGACTCCACAGAACATTGCAGCAGTTGAAGCCCTAGTGAAGGAAAAGCGCCGAGTGACACTGAATGACATTGCAGCATGTTTACAGATTAGTCATGGGTCAGAACACCACATTGTGCATGATGTGCTCCAGTTTCACAAAGTGTCTGCAAGATGGGTGCCACAGCAGCTGACTCCTGAAATGAGAGAACGACGTGTTGATGCTTGTGAAGAAGTTCTTCGGCGTTTTGAATGAGAAGGTGATGGCTTCCTTGCAAGAATCGTTACTGGGGACGAAACCTGGATTCACTTCCACCAACCGGAAACGAAGAGAGCGAGCAAGGAATGGCGCCATTCCTCATCACCAAAATCAAAGAAGTTTCGAACAGAGCAGGGAAGGTTATGCTGATTCTCTTTAGGGACGAAAAAAGGCGTCATTTTGGAGCATTACATGCCTAGAGGGACCACTGTCACCAGTGCATCATACACAGATCTCCTAAAAAATCATCTGCGGTCTGCAATCAAATCAAAGCGACGTGGATTGCTGTCAACAGGTGTCCTTTTGCAACATGACAATGCAAGGCAACACACTGCCCGTACAACAGTTGCAACAACCACAGACCTGAATTTTGAGTGTCTTATTCACCCACCATACTCACCAGACCTTGCTCCGAGTGACTTCCATATGTTTAGACCACTCAAAGACGCAATGGGAGGAAAGAAGTTCCGTTCTGATGAAGAGGTACGCCACACGGTGCATGAGTGGTTGCGCGGACTACCAAAAGAATTTTTTTTCTAAAGGAATTTATGCACTTTGTAAGCGCTGGAGGACTTACATTGAGCGTGGGGGAGATTATGTTGAAAATTGATACAGCTTACTACCACTTCTGCACAATAACACAATATTTTAAAAATATTTAAGGTTTTCATTTGACTCACCCTCGTAATTAAAATTTTGTTTGTGCTTCATGTGGTATCGATAGTTCCGATGCCACAGCGATGTGCACACTCGTACGTTGGCACTACGAGAGCGGACGAACTACCCCGACCACAGCGTCCTCTAGCCGACGCTGTGGAGCCCAACGAGTGCCGCTCTGCTTTCTGCCCAGTTGATCAAGAGCAGACGACTAAGCAACTTAGCTTCTACTTCGTAGGGGGCTAGCCACTACAGACTTTGCCTTGTTACTTCAATGATAGTTTGTCCAACTACTAGTAACTGTTAGCTTTGGTACATGGACAACGGTTTCGCACCTAGGTGCTCATCTTTACCAAAAGTTACGTATATGGCATTGACTAATATTCTCTATTAAATGTGCTTTTACTTTACATGCAATACCGAAGTGCTTTACCTCTCCTGCTCCTACTCGCTTCCTTCATTCGGCCTATGAGGGTAATCCCAAAAGTAAAGTCTCCTATTTTTTTATAAGTACATAGACCTGTTTATATCTACAATGATTTACATCACTTTACAGCTTGAACATTTAGCTATTTTTCGAGATGATCACCATTTCTGTCGCTGCATTTTTGTGGACGCTCTAGCAGTTTTTGTATGCTCATGTCATACCAGCTCGCCGCCATGCTGTTCAGAAAGTTATGAACCTCTTCTTTCACATCGTCGTCGGAGCTGAATCGCTTTCCGGCCAAATATTCTTTTAACCTAGGGAATTGGGCGCCAAGTCAGGACTATACCGTGGTTGGGTGATTATGTTCCACTGAAACTGTTGCAGGAGAGCGACGATTTGCCGAGCGATGTGTGGGCGAATGTTGTCATGGAGAATGTGCACGCCCTTGCTCAACATTCCTCTTCTCTGGTTCTGAATTACCGGTTTGAGTTTTTTCAGTCTCACAGTACCTGTCTGCTTTAAGACCTAGTAGATAGTACCGGAATTTCCATGCGGCATTCCGCGGATGATGCTGTAGTATACAGAGAAGTTGCAGCATTAGAAAATTGTAGCGAAATGCAGGAAGATCTGTAGCGGATAGGCACTTGGTGCAGGGAGTGGTAACTGACCCTTAACATACACAAATGTAATGTATTGCGAATACATAGAAAGAAGAATCCTTTATTGTATGATTATATGATAGCGGAACAAACACTGGTAGCAGTTACTTCTGTAAAATATCTGGGAGTATGCGTGCGGAACGATTTGAAGTGGAATGATCGTATAAAATTAATTGTTGGTAAGGCGGGTACCAGGTTGAGATTCATTGGGAAGGTCCTTAGAAAATGTAGTCCATCAGCTAAGGAGGTGGCTTACAAAACACTCGTTCGACCTATACTTTAGTATTGCTCGTCAGTGTGGGATCCGTGCCAGATCGGGTTGACGGAGGAGATAGAGAAGATCCAAAGAAGAGTGGCGCGTTTCGTCACAAGGTTATTTGGTAAGCGTGATAGCGTTACGGAGATATTTAGCAAACTCAAGTGGCAGACTCTGCAAGAGAGGCGCTCTGCATCGCGGTGTAGCTTGCTGTCCAGGTTTCGAGAGGGTGCGTTTCTGGATGAGGCATCGAATATATTGCTTCCCCCTACGTATACCTCCCGAGGAGATCACGAATGTAAAATTAGAGTGATTCGAGCGTGCACGGAGGCTTTCCGGTAGTCGTTCTTCCCGCGAACCATACGCGACTGGAACAGGAAAGGGAGATATGGACAATGGCACGTAAAGTGCCCTCTGCCACACACCGTTGGGTGGCTTGCGGAGTATGAATGTAGATGTAGATGTAGATGTAGAATTGTGGTCCCAGCGATTCAGCTCCGACGACGAGGTGAAAGAAGACGTACATAACTTTCTAAACAGCATGGCGGCGAGCTGGTATGACATGGGCATACAAAAACTGCCGCAGCGTCTACAAAAATGCATCGACAGAAATGGTGATTATGTCGCAAAATATCTACATGTTCAAGCTGTAAACTGATGTACACCATTGTAGAAATAAACAGGTCTATGTACTTACAAAAAAAAATAGGAGACCTTACTTTTGGGATTACCCTTGTATGTTGTAGATCACAGGAGCAGACCCACGCGCCGCCTTCGTCGTTATTAACGTTTTCCATCGACTGCTTTAAAGCATTATCTACGTAGAACTTACAATTTTTGTATTCTATTCCATGCGTAATGTATTTTCTATTATGACGCTTTTTCTTCATCATGTCTTACTCATTGATCATGATCTTTGCCATTTAATTCAGCTGAGCAGTTAATCCCCTGTTCTACAAAGAAAAAATTTCTTTGGAAGTTTTAGATTTTATAAAAGTAAGATTAATTTCCGTATAGTAATCTCAGTTATTTGGCTTTTCGCAAAATTAACGATACAGGAGCCGGCCAGAGTGGCCGAGCGGTTAAAGGCGCTACAGTCTGGAACCGCACGACCGCTACGGTCGCAGGTTCGAATCCTGCCTCGGGCACGGATGTGTGTGATGTCCTTAGGTTAGTTAGGTTTAAGTAGTTCTAAGTTCTAGGGGACTTATGACCACAGCAGTTGAGTCCCATAGTGCTCAGAGCCACTTGAACAACTTGAACGATACAGGAAAAAAAGTCCACCTGGAGATGCGCGTCGATATTGTTTTTGCAGTTATTAAATGTTCCGTCTTGGTCGCACAAATTTTTCACTTTAATTAAACTCCATGCATGTCGCATTTCGGTGTTCCAGCGTCAAGTAATAAAAAATTTAAAAAAATTCTCCCACAAATATATACACAGTATTTCGCCAGATGTGGAACGTCCTTGTACAAATGTAGCAGCCAAACATTTGTAACATTTGTAAACGCAACAGCCAAACGTTATGTTTGTACAAGAAATACCGTGTAACTACACTGCCTGACAAAAAGTGGAGTCCCCGCAAGGGAGGAAGATACGAAATAAAACTTGACGGCTTGAGAGGGTGTGTGATGTTATTTCAGTGGTCACAAAACGGAGTCCCATTTACAGAGAACTTGGCACAATGAGTCCACTTACCAGTATGACGTTGCATCGCCTCCGGCTTGAATGCATCCACTGCTTCGGTTGGGGATGGCGTCATCAAGCCGCTGTATCCTCTACTGAGCTATACGATTGTTGTAACCGGTCCTTGATATCGTCGATACTGACAGCGGAAAGATGTTGACGTCCGCATTGTCCCCACACATATTCCATCGGGGACAGATGTGGGGTTTTTGCTGGCCACGGAGGTACCTCAGTATCGTGCGGAAAATTCATAGAGACACGTGTCATGTTGGATTAGCAGTGTTCTATTGAAAAATGGCACCACGAAACTATCGCACAAGAGAAAAAGCACGTGAGGACGAAGGATTCAAGTGACGTACCATTATTCCATCAGGGTTTCTTCGATCACTACCAGCCGACCTCAAGACATACCCGATGTCTCCCCACACCGTGTTGCCAGGAGAATCACGGCTGTGCCTCAAATGGTTCAAATGGCTCCGAGCACTATGGGACTTAACATCTGTGGTCATCAGTCCCCTAGACTTAGAACTACTTAAACCTAACATCACACACATCCATGCCCGAGGCAGGATTCGAACCTGCGACTGTAGCAGCCCGGACTGAAGCGCCTAGAACCGCTCGGCCACAGAGGCCTGCCGCTGTGTCTCTCATAGAAAGAAAGGTGCCTCCACCCAAGTCGCCAGCATACTTGCCGACGATGGTCATCCAAGTTAGTGCGGAATTTCGATGCCTCGCTGAATACAATACGACGCCATTTGAAAGCTTTATTATTATTGTTATTATTATTATTCTGTTGAAAATTTAATTATGAAAAATTATTATTAAGACAACAGACGTACCGAAATGTATAAAGCTCTATCTCTGACAATATTATCCTTATGTACGTGTACTAGAAGAAGCTGACCTCGGGGAAGATCAGTTTGGATTCCGTAGAAATATTGGAACATGTGAGACAATACTGACCCTACGGCTTATCTTAGAAGAAAGATTAAGGAAAGGCAAACCTACATTTCTAGCATTTGTAGACTTAAAAAAAGCTTTTGACAATGTTGACTGGAATACTCTCTTTCAAATTCTGAAGGTGACAGGGATAAAATACAGGAAGCGAAAGGCTATTTACAATTAGGGCAGAAACCAGATGGCAGTTATAAGAGTCGAGGGACATGAAAGGGAAGTAGTGGTTTGGAAGGGAGTGAGACAGGGTTGTAGCCTCTCCCCGATGTTATTCAATCTGTATATTGAGCAAGCAGTAAAGGAAACAAAAGAAAAATTCTGAGTAGGTATTAAAATCCATGGACAAGAAATAAAGATTTGAGGTTCGCCGATGACATTGTAATTCTATCAGAGACAGCAAAGGACTTGGAAGAGCAGTTGAATGGAATGGACAGTGTCTTGAAAGGAGGATATAAGATGAACACCAACAAAAGCAAAACAAGGGTAATGGAATGCAGTCGAATTATGTCGGGTGATGCCGAGGGAATTAGATTAGGAAATGAGATACTTAAAGTAGTAAAGGAGTTTTGCTATTTGGGGAGCAAAATAACTGATGATGGTCGATGTAAAGAGGATATAAAATGTAGACTGGCAATGGCAAGGAAAGTGTTTTTGAAGAAGAGAAGTTTGTTAACATCGAGTATAGATTTAAGTGTCAGGAAGTCGTTTCTGAAAGTATTTGTATGGAGTGTAGCCATGTATGGAAGTGAAACGTGGACAATAAATAGTTTGGACAAAAAGAGAATAGGAGCTTTCGAAATGTGGTGCTACAGAAGAATGCTGAAGATTAGATGGGTAGATCACATAACTAATGAGGAGGTATTGAATAGAATTGGGGAGAAGAGAAGTTTGTGGCACAATTTGACTAGAAGAAGGGATCGGTTGGTAGGACATGTTCTGAGGCATCAAGGGATCTCAAATTTAGTATTGGAGGACAGTTTGGAGGGTAAAAATCGTAGAGGGAGACCAAGAGATGAATACACTAAGCAGATTCAGAAGGATGTAGGTTGCAGTACGTACTGGGAGATGAATAAGCTTGCACAGGATAGAGTAGCATGGAAAGCTGCATCAAACCAGTCTCAGGACTGAAGACCACAACAAACAACAACCTGTATAATTTTTCTCTAAAATTTGGTAGGCAAACAAGTGAAACGTTATTGTCGTTATCATAAAATCTGATATGTAGCCGTACAACTTGTATTATGAAAACCCTTATTCGGACATGTCAGTATTCAAACATTTTGTGGAACATTCTACTATCGGATATGTCGGTATTCTGACAGAGAACAAAATAAAACAGAAATTAATTACTCTTCTTTGCAAATAATGAAGAATTAATTCTTTTGTATCTGACTAGATTTTTAAAATATGGTCTAACATCTTGTAGCAGCTATACTGTAATGTTCCTGCACGCAACACACAACTTACCTCACCTTGCCGCTGCAACAGCATGAATATTCTGCATCTAGCAATATGCTAAATAATTCAAAAGAAATACTGCGGTCCATGCAGAGTGCAATGCATGGTCGCATGACGCAAATACTCCCCTCTTTCGTTTTTGTAGAAATTAAATGATCATCAGGGGCTTATTCAACAAGTCTTAAGCAGTGTAAAAAAGGGAAAGGAATCAATAAAAACTCTTAATTTAGTATGTTCCGAAAACTGACGATTCACACACCGACAAAAATTTACTCAGACCTTTCGTTTACTTGGACAGTTTTTTTAGCAAAAATTTTAATTATTCCATAATTTCTTTAAACAATAATCTCGTATCTGGTCACATTGAAGATACGAATATTACTTTCAGTGTATGCGTACACAAATCTAACAAAATCCTTCCATTGTGCGAGCAAGCAACAACTACGCGTACCAAAAAAGGCAAATTACCGGAAAACTCCTCCATTAATACCGAAACCTCCTCTGGCGTGACTAGTACGGTCAGGGCAGGCTGCGACCTATCCTGACGCGCTGCTTCTCTCCATGCCAGGCTGCGTCCGACTACACAACAGTTCGCTCGCTGCGAGTGCTGTTCATTAAATATCGATACATCGTTATAGTTCTCAAAATATATCGATACACTTCGGCGAGACTTACTACAGACATATCGATATCGAAATGACAATATCGAGGGCCGATATCTTTATTTTATATTACACTTTTTCGCAATTTTCGTTCAATATTTGAAATTGTAGTAGAATATAATTTTACTTTCACTTTGTGAAGGAGCCTTATTAGTTTTTGAGCTTTCATCACATCCAGTCTTTCTCTTTGGCTGTGTGAAGCAGATGTAGGTGGCACAAACAAAAAATCCGAATGAACGGGGAGAAGGAGAGGGTGACGGTGTGAATTGAATACCAAGATTCCCGATCTGAAGAAATAGCACACCAGTTGCGTGAAAACCAATTTTTGACGCAACTAATGTCCTTTTTCTTTACATCAGATTCCTTCAAAAACAGTTACTGAAAATGCTGAGCAAAAATCTGAATCACGAGATTGGTTTCTGCTGCGGGCGGAGACGTGTGAATGGAAATGCTGACGTAATCGGTGCTCGTCGCTACCAACAGTGAGTGCAACGTCTAGCTTCACCACGCATTGTTGACACTACAGGCCGGCCGTAGTGGCCGAGCGTTTCTAGGCGCTTCAGTCTGGAACCGCGCGACCACTACTGTCGCAGGTTCGAATCCTGCCTCGGGCATGGATGTGTGTGATGTCCTTAGGTTAGTTAGGTTTCAGTAGTTCTAAGTTCTAGGGGACTGATGACCTCAGTTGTTAAGTCCCATAGTGCTCAGAGCCATTTGAACCATTTTTTGACACTACAGTTGTTAGGTCGCTGGCGTTGGCAGCTTGTGAAAAGCAGGGAAGTCGACATGAAGTGTTTCGGCCAAATTCGACATGTGACGAAACCGAACGACAGACACCTTTTCTTGCGCCACTTACATGCAGTTACCAGTCTTACCAAATTGGTTATCGTCAAGCGTGAACGTGCATCGTTTTCTTTTCACTTCTTGCTCTGAGGGGGACTGGCAGGCTGCTAGCTTGTAGATGTACAGAAGATGTAACAATAAATTAGTACTTAAATATACAGCTCTAAAACTGTCAATTTACAATGTGCGGCTGATATTTTTATAGGCCAGTACGTCGATATTTTTTTCTTCGATATTTCGACACAGCGATACCTATCTCTACGTATCGAGGACCGATAGTGACACTTTATTTGTATCGATGTATCGGATACCCTATATTGTTAAAATTATCAACAGTCCTACTCGATACCACTCACGATAATAGTATCTCGGACTCAGAAGCCGGCCGGTGTGACCGAGTGGTTCACGGCGCAATATGGAACCACGCGACCGCTACGGTCGCAGCATCGAATCCTGGCTCGGGCATGGATGTGTGTGATGCCTTAGGTTGGTTAGGTTTAAGTAGTTCTAAGTTCTAGGGGACTGATAACCTCAGAAGTTAAGTCCCATAGTTCTCAGAGCCATTTGAACCATTTTCGGACTCAAAAAGTTTGTGTACGCACGCAACAGCACAGTCAATGGCCAACTTTCACATCCATCAACAGTCTCATGCTTCCTAGTCACAGCAGCAGTCCATACGCAGTAGTTTGTGTTGCGCTTACGCATGGGACGGTAATTCCCTAGTCGGCCTGCTCCTAGTCTCTGACCAATAGTGAGGGATGACACAGAATGTTGCAAAGAGCCCATTACTTGCTTTCAGACGGCATGCGCAGACGTGAAAGGGTTAGGATGGGCTTGGTGCACAATACTGAGTCTCTTCCTTGTGGAAGTCGCACTTGGTTGACAGGAAGCTGGCCGACGAGTTCGCCTGCCCTGAAGCTCCCATGCTGTCCAAAGTAGAACCACTGTCACATCCGAACGCCTCACAATTCCGGATTGTGCACCAGGAGGTGGTTTAAGGGTATCGCAATATCGCAGCGCCGGCGTTGGGGTGGGGAGGGGGGGGGGGGAGGATGGCGGTCTCCGATCTCTGGAATCATGATGCCTGATACAGTGTTTTACTTTAACCCACACATTTGACAGCAAGCAAGTATACGGCGATTTTGAATTTTACTACAAAATTTACGAAGTAAGTTTATATAAATTGAGGGAATCGCAGATTACTACAGCTGTTGCAGCGGCTGTAACGACTGAGCGCTTCATCGTAATTTTTTCCTTTTTAAGAAGTAATTGCCGCTGGTTCAAAGCTGCGTTTCCAGATTGCGTGAAACGATGATTAGTTTTTACATTCAAGCAGCCAGTGAGAACTGTCGTAGAAATAAATTTTATTTATACGCATTCTTAAATTTTGTCTTCATGATCCTTTATCACTGATGACCACACCTAAGTAATAGTTCACAACGGTTGTTACTTGGTAGTAGTAACTTTTACGTGCATTGTTACAACCATCCAAAATTAGGCATGTAATTTAATAGATTCTGTCTAACGATAAACAAAACAGGAAAAGCCTACTAAACTGTAAAAAAAAATTATTTTAAAAATTTCTAAACTGAATCTTCACTTTTCTCGCTTTTTGAGCAGCACAGACCTTCACCTGTTTCTCCATATCAAACGAATGTGCAATCAGTATTCCACTGCTATTACGGCAAGACCTCTTAGCAGCTCGTTGATTATTGAATATATGAGATTTTACAGAAGGCCACAGCTACTGGCTTGCACAAAAATATTCTTAACGCGTTTGTTGCATTTGGGGAAACGTCTTGTAAGTTCATTTCGAAGATGTACTGAAGTTCTTCCAAACATGTGTCCGCAGTTTGTGGAAGCATAGGTGATAACACCTGAAGAGGTAGAATTTTTATTCAGTTTTGCAACTTCTGCGTCTAAAGTGGTGGACCCGGTTAGGTTTTTATTTGCATTTTTTTAACTTCCCATCGTTGTTGTTTAAGGAAATTAGCTTTGCTGCGACTCGTCCAAAGCCGACGATAGCCTGTTGTCTAACAATATACACTCCTGGAAATGGAAAAAAGAACACATTGACACCGGTGTGTCAGACCCACCATACTTGCTCCGGACACTGCGAGAGGGCTGTACAAGCAATGATCACACGCACGGCACAGCGGACACACCAGGAACCGCGGTGTTGGCCGTCGAATGGCGCTAGCTGCGCAGCATTTGTGCACCGCCGCCGTCAGTGTCAGCCAGTTTGCCGTGGCATACGGAGCTCCATCGCAGTCTTTAACACTGGTAGCATGCCGCGACAGCGTGGACGTGAACCGTATGTGCAGTTGACGGACTTCGAGCGAGGGTGTATAGTGGGCATGCGGGAGGCCGGGTGGACGTACCGCCGAATTGCTCAACACGTGGGGCGTGAGGTCTCCACAGTACATCGATGTTGTCGCCAGTGGTCGGCGGAAGGTGCACGTGCCCGTCGACCTGGGACCGGACCGCAGCGACGCACGGATGCACGTCAAGACCGTAGGATCCTACGCAGTGCCGTAGGGGACCGCACCGCCACTTCCCAGCAAATTAGGGACACTGTTGCTCCTGGGGTATCGGCGAGGACCATTCGCAACCGTCTCCATGAGGCTGGGCTACGGTCCCGCACACCGTTAGGCCGTCTTCCGCTCACGCCGCAACATCGTGCAGCCCGCCTCCAGTGGTGTCGCGACAGGCGTGAATGGAGGGACGAATGGAGACGTGTCGTCTTCAGCGATGAGAGTCGCTTCTGCCTTGGTGCCAATGATGGTCGTATGCGTGTTTGGCGCCGTGCAGGTGAGCGCCACAATCAGGACTGCATACGACCGAGGCACACAGGGCCAACACCCGGCATCATGGTGTGGGGAGCGATCTCCTACACTGGCCGTACACCACTGGTGATCGTCGAGGGGACACTGAATAGTGCACGGTACATCCAAACCGTCATCGAACCCATCGTTCTACCATTCCTAGACCGGCAAGGGAACTTGCTGTTCCAATGGGACAATGCACGTCCGCATGTATCCCGTGCCACCCAACGTGCTCTAGAAGGTGTAAGTCAACTACCCTGGCCAGCAAGATCTCCGGATCTGTCCCCCATTGAGCATGTTTGGGACTGGATGAAGCGTCGTCTCACGCGGTCTGCACGTCCAGCACGAACGCTGGTCCAACTGAGGCGCCAGGTGGAAATGGCATGGCAAGCCGTTCCACAGGACTGCATCCAGCATCTCTACGATCGTCTCCATGGGAGAATAGCAGCCTGCATTGCTGCGAAAGGTGGATATACACTGTACTAGTGCCGACATTGTGCATGCTCTGTTGCCTGTGTCTATGTGCCTGTGGTTCTGTCAGTGAGATCATGTGATGTATCTGACCCCAGGAATGTGTCAATAAAGTTTCCCCTTCCTGAGACAATGAATTCACGGTGTTCTTATTTCAATTTCCAGGAGTGTAGATAAAATAAAACGTCGTTTAGTAAAAAATTAATACAAAGCAACCGATATCTAATTTGAAGCAAATAGAATTTGCCCTTAATTAATCTTGAGGTCCAAAGAAGGAAAACAAAAGAAAAGATATTTTCAAAATACGAAGACGCAAAGATGGTAGTAATTTCCTGTTAGCAACGTTAGAGAATAACAGTTTACAGATACAGTTTACATGTATTGCGTCCATGGAGGTAAAACAAGAAGTCGATGTCCGCCATCTTAACTAGCCCAAAACGTTAGGTTCACCGCATACATACTCCCCATAGTCCACCACAGTGACACTCCCCCGTGATGTCACTCTGACTGTGTAGTATTACTAGAGCAAATACGCACTTAAGAACAGGAAAACCTTCGAAACTGCCTTCCTGACACTATGTTATTCATGTAAGCTCAGTAATTTTTAGTATTTAAAACAGTTGTCGGGCGCACATGTTTGGGCTCCTTAAAATGAGGCAGGCCCCGCCCACTTTGGCTTCAAAACAACGCACAGCGTAAGTCTGTGGTGCCACCTCCCTTCTTCTTTTTACCTCCATGATTGCAATCATGAGCTAAAAAAAGAAAGCTGTAATCATGACGCAAACTTGAAGCCGATGTCCGTCATCTTATGTAGCCCAAAACATTAGTTATTCGCAACATTTATACTTCCATGGTTCACCACGGTCATACGTCCCTGATGTCACTCTGACGTGCCCGTGCCCAGTTTCGACCGATGGGCATATCTATCGACTTTTTTGGTTGTATTCTAAATGGTATCTGCTGCTTTTATTGTGTGGAGACGTAGTAGTTTTATCAAAAATGCCAGCTTGTTTACGGGTGTACTAATCGACCCGATCGTAATGTAAAGTTTAAAAGAATAACACTTCATTCATAAGTGTCGCCGTTCAAGCAATATTTTCATTTGTATACATGAACTATGGTTGCACTGTTTACTTTTATTCTTTCCTGTGTTTTTCGTTGCCTTAGAAACCGCAAATCTTCGACAATCGTCTCGTCCCCGCACAACGCACGGCGACGTAACCCCGCTGATTGTTGGTGCAGCATGTCATGCCTTCAATTCCTACCGCCGATAATTATTCATTGTTCTTAATTCCTCCCTCTTTAAACAAAAATAATTCTGGCTATAACAGGCAGAATTGTGTGTGTGTGTGTGTGTGTGTGTGACGTGTGTGTGTGTGTGTGTGTGTGTGTGTGTGTGTGTGTGTGTGTGTGTGTGAGTGTGACTGTATCAGTGTCCTTGTATTGTGTATTAGGTATTGAACCGGGGACCTAGAAGCGATGGAGAGGCTTCGTCCCACCACAGCCCACAGTGGTTCACAACCCCACAACAGGCCACAGCAGTCCACCTACCCCGCCGCTGCCCGCCCCACACTGAACCCTGGGTTACTGTGCGATTCGGCTTCCAGTGGACCCCTCCTCCCTAACGTGAACGTTTCATACCAGATGAGTGTAACCCCAAATATTCGCGTGGTAGAGTAGTTATGCTGTACGTGTACGTGGAGACAGTGGTTGTGCAGCAATCGTTGACATAGTGTAAATGAGGCGGAATAAGGGGAACCAGCCCGCATTCGCCGAGGCAGATGGAAAACCGCTTTAAAAAACCATCCACAGGCTGGCCGGCACACCGGACCTCGACACTAATCCCCCGGGCGGATTAGTGCCGGGGACGTGCACGACTTCCCGCCCGGGAAGCAGCGAGTGAGACCGCGTGGCTAGCGAGGTGGGCTGTGTGTTTGTATCCTTTTTCTTCCTTTGTAAAGAAGACTTTGGCCGAAAACGTATGTGAACAGTTTATGTCGTGCCTGCCTGCTCGTCAGTGTATGAGTAGCAGTCTATCCGCTTCACAGTATTGTTTCTCCCTCATCAAGTTTGTTGTAAATAGTCCACTGCACTTTAATAGGAATAATGATGAAGAGAATTACAGTACCATAAGAAATAAATGACATTCATTACACTATATTAAGATTGACTGTACCAAGCAAAAGTTTTGATCACTTGCCCAGTGATATAAAATGCCTGACTGACAGCAAACTAAAATTTGGAACTAAACTGAAAACGCTTCTCTTTCACAAGTCCTCCTATTCCACAGAAGACTACCGGTTATTGTAATATGTAAGTGGTGTTGGGTAGGAATTACTAACATCTGTCTGTCATGGAGGTATACTTTTTTAAAAATGATGCTAACGTAAAATGACTCGTTCCACATCATTATGATTTATCGTGCAAATTATACATGGAACGTGAAACTAACTAACTACTAGTATATGACAAAATATGGTATCACCTTACGTACCTTGAAAACCTCAAAATGAAATTCTAATGTAAAATGAAGCAGATGATCAAAGCAGACGTATTTTCCAATTGTGATATGTTTGGTTATTCCTGAAAAATTGACAGTTACTGGTGAGAAATATTCGAGGAAAAGAAGAAAATAGGCTACTGTTGGAAAGGTAGTCCTATATATTACACCAATTAGGCTAATATTAGGAAAAATGACTTACATACCTGTTAAAGGAAAATATCCATTTTACGGGATCTCATCAAATTTATAGTACTGCTCAGTGCTGGAACATATTTAAATAATTATATCGGTTTTTTTTTACCCTGTAAATTGCTGTTTTGGTCACACTCTGAATGAGGCCTCATAGTTAAGATCTCAAAATGGAAATATGCGTACACTACAGTGAAATTAACGCACTGACAATCTAACAAAACAAGAACTTTATCTGCACGGAGTTTTACGTCTATGCAGTTCTGTTTCTTTGACATTTCAACAATCGTTCACTTTCTTTACACGCACAAGACGCAATGGCACGCCTTGCTTCTTTCCACATTGCACGAGCCCACGGGCTAACAAAGAACACACGTAGGTAAGTTTTTTTGAAAACGTAAACATTAAAATTGTTGTGCATACGAGTTAAAGTTGAAAATGTAACGAACAAGAAGTAGTACCAGTAAGCAAACAAGCATTGGTTTCGCAGTTCCAGCTTCATTTGCTATCGATACCAGTACAGCCAAAGTGGAATTAAATGGATTATGAAACCATGCTTTTCACACCACTTCTTTTCTTCTTGGCTATTCGAAATATGTTAACAAAAAAGAGGCCACATGTGTCGTAACACTAGAGCAAATACACATTAAAGAACAGAAAAACGTTCGACATTTCCTTCCTAACACTATGTTATTAATGCAAGCAATGTAATTTTTATTATTTAAATCAGTTGTTGCATGCACGCGCCACAGATAATGAACAAGAAGCAATCGTAAACAGTACGCTGCTAATGTTTTGGGCTTTTTAAGATGGCGGCACGCCCTGGCCACTCTGGCTTCAAAACAGCTTGCAGTGAAAGTCTATAGCGCCATCTCCGTTCCGTTTTAACCTTCATGATTGCATCTATCTAGACTATAATAACACAGTCTACTAAATACAGTTACGACACTGTCTGGTGCGAAAGTTGATATGGTCTGACAGTTAGAGCGACACTGACGCCCCAATCAATGAGAAAGCAGTCACATTCGTTGTAAGAATAATGTTTGTTTTTAATTGTTTCCACTTAATATGCGGAATACTGATTATATTTTTGCGTTCCACGCGTTAGTGAGTTACCAGGGACATGAATTATTGTGAAATACATGTAAATACAGCCCAATCACACTGATTCAGTGACATAAGCTACAACTCATTCAAGAAGAATTACTTTCGAATATGTCCATATTTCCAGATTATTCCGCTAAAAGCAAGACAATATAAACACATTTCATGCATGACACTTAAAAATGTTTCATGGAGTCCAATGATTCACCCTTTCTTACACTTCACTAGACTTTCTAATAGACGAATGTTTTTGTAAATATAATTACTTCTGCTTCGAAAGGGAATGTGTTGAATATTCTTGCCGTTTGTGGCTCAGACTGTGGAACTGGTTTCTCCTATTTTGGAAAGACTATTATTGCTTTTAACGATTTACTATCACGTCTGTGTGGTTTTCCCTTAAGTTAAAGTTGTGGTGGCTTATTTAATACGTTGAATAATGTAGGTTTTGCATTCGGTATAGGTTTCCCACGTCCAACGTTCACTGATTTGACTGAAACTGTAGCGACAAAACTTTGCTTTGTTGGATAGATAAACGACGTCTTTCTGTAAAGGGTCATATCTTCTCGTGTTCACTAGCAATATTTTGTTATTTAATTAAACCGACATTATTCAGTAATGGCCTGTGCGCTACAAGAGAATCATAAATAAACTGTCCTGTAATGGACCGTCTCTTAACTCCCAAGGTCCTTAGAAAACTAAATGTGGTGTAATTTTTTAGGTGCTGTCGATTTTTACGGCACTACATACACAGCCTACTGTAAAAACTATGTTATAAATTAGTACAAACCTTAATATGCGCATTCATCTGATATCGTATTCAGAAATGTCGTTTGCTGGGCGCTTGGGGCGCTGCTATCGCTGAGGGCAACAAAAACGAGATGGAGTGTCGCGTCTGTTATGTTAGACTGTGATAATAATCTCTTAAACACTATTTGATAGAAACAAAAAAGGTAGAAAATAATTAATTAGTATTGTTGATGAAGGATATATTTGAAAGTAATTTTCATAATAGGAAAAGAAATGAAGAAAACTATCTGCTTGAAATTAATAAATAATAACGAGAGGACTAACACTATACCTCTGACTTGACGGTTAATTTGATCTTTGCTTGAAGATAAAAAATTTATACGACAAAAGAAAGAAGGTTTGCAGCTACTACGCATATTTCGATCAACTGTAAGTAAAATAAGCTTCATAAGCTTTGTTATCGCTAGGTTGGCCCAAATACTGAACATTTTCACCGTAGAGACACAGGAGATAAAACTGTAGCAAGTGTTAATAAAAGTTATTAATATTAACTAACGCAAGTCGGCCATGCAGTAGAGGTTCAACTGCACATAGTTACACGATTATATTATTCGGCAAACGAAGTTGACACTCGGCGCGGTGGCTGATGGGAGCGACAGTAAATGGAAAACGCATTTATGGTCTCTTGCATCCGCTATGTGCCGAGTGTCAACTTAGTTTGCCCGATTATTAAGTGAACTATAAAGAACCACGTATCCATTAATGTTACACTTCGTATGTTATAATTGAATTATTAGTTAACAAGAAGAATTTACACTTTAATGATACCGTAACTGAATGAAGTGTCAATAAAACGCGAATTACGAGTTAATAAATTTCAACATTACTAGCTTAGCAGACCAAGGTATTTACGTGTTAAGAGAAAACATCAAGTTATATTAATTTCTCAGAATTATTTTGCAAAAATACCGGAGAATTTTCATAATTGTATTTAGGTATTAATTGAAAGATATACAATAGGTGTTTCTAAACGTATAAAAAAGGACTTGTATCAGTTATTAGTACCTGAGGCTGCACAGAAAGCCGTGCGGGGTAGCCGCACGGTTGAAGGCGCCTTGCCACGGTTCGCGCGGCTCGTTCCGTCGGAGGTTCGAGATCTCCCTCGGTCATGGGTGTGTTTGTTGTCCTTAGCATAAGTTAAAGTTAGATTAAGTAGTGCATAAGCCTAGGGACCGATGACCTCAGCAGTTTGGTCCTATAGGAACTTACCACAAATTTCCAAAATTTCTGCACTGAGGGAAATTTTCGATTTATTGTTAGTAATTCAAACACTTATACGCATCATATATCTTTGTATTAGGTATACGTCACTCATTTGCCAAATTGCGTAAAGTTGCATGTAAATACATAATTAAAACGTCTACTGCAAAGAAGTAATATATGATCGATACTAGCAGAACTTCTACTCACCATTTTCGCAGATATTCCAGATAGGAATATGTACAGGAGGTGTTCAGTATATGTAGTTCTGACCGTGACCAGGATTATTTTTTTTTTTTTTTTAGCCACAGTTTGTGAAGTACGAGTGTATTGTGCGAGCTATTACTTTGTGGGACGGTATACAGAATTTTGACCGCCTCAGTAATCTATAATGGAGGTACAGCTGTTCTGGTATTGTTAACATTGTCAGGAGTGTCCTTGGGGACGGATTACGTGTACCAATATCATTAATATTATTCTGTCACAGTACAATGACTTCTCGCCCAAAAAGATCACCATATCTTGTTACAGGAAAATGTTGTATTTTTGAACTAGTTTCGGTTGACTGACCATTTCCTAGCAAACTGAAATACAGCTACATTTTCATTTACATCTACACTCTAAAAGCCGCCTTATGGTGCAAGGGGAGGGTACTTTGGGACACAGCCACTCCCCCCCCCCCCCTCTTGTCCCAGCCAGTCGCCAATGGTAAGCGGGAAGAACGATTGTTGGTAAGCCTCTGTGTGATCTCAGATGACTATAATTTTAATGAATGGTCTTTTCGGTGACTAGACATTCACTACCGGTCAAAAGTGTTCGACCACTTACCACAACTATACTTTGTGGTTAAAACAAGGATTTTATTGTGAATAGTGTATCACATCCCCATTCTGATAATAAAATAGATATAAGCATGTAAAGACTAAGCGCTTTGTTGTGCACTTGACTCGTTCGATTAGAGGGACGTTCATGAGTATCCACATCAACACTGACGTACCTTTAACTAAGACGGATAATAGGCCTTATTCCATCAGCTGTCCCTGTAGCAATCACTTTGTAAGTAGGCTGTTTATGTTTTCTTTATGTAAGTAGGCTGTTTATGTTTTCTTTATGTAAGTAGGCTGTTTAGGTTCTTATATTGGTAACGCCGCTCTCTGTATGAAAATCACTGGCTGTGCTGTGTGCAGTCTGTGGCTAGTTTGCATTGTTGTCTGCCATTGTAGTGTTGGGCAGCGGCAGCTGGATGTGAACAGCGCGTAGCGTTGTGCAGTAGTGGCGCTCGCTGTATTGCAGTAGCTTGAGCAGCGAAGATTTTTGTGAGGTAAGTGATTTGTGAAAGGTATAGTTTAATGTTAGTCAGGGCCATTCTTTTGTAGGGAATTTTGAAAGTCAGATTGCGTTGCGCTAACAAAATATTGTGTGTCAGTTTAAGGACAGTCATGTATAATGGTTAAAAAGGGGAAGTTTCAACTTCACATTAGTTTACAGTACATGCTGCGCATCTAGCAGTGTGTTTGTATTCCTGACCAAGTTCGTACCGTATTACCTCCTAATGGGATGGAAACAGGAGAATGGGATTGAAAAACGTGCTACAATTGTAGCTCTGCAGCGCGAAGGCTATTGTAGTAAGAGCGCAGTAACAAAAGTTGGCATGGCTATTTTTTTAAGACACCAGTCTTGTAACTCGTTTTATCCAGCCCAACACGAATTCCTCTCACGTGCCAACCTCTTCATCTCAGAGTAGCACCAGCAACCTACATCCTTAATTATTTGCTGGATATAATCCAATCTCCGTTTTCCTCTACAGTTTTCACCCTGTACAGTTCCTCTAGTACCATGGAGGTTACTCGACGATGTCTTAACAGATGTCACACCATCCTGTCCCTCCTCCTGGTCAGTGTTTTCCATACACTCCTTTCCTCATTCCACTCCTTTCCTCACTCCACTTAATTTCCAACATTCTTCTGTAGCACCACATCTCAAATGCTTCGATTCTCTCCTTTTCCGGTTTTCCCACAGTCCTTGTTTCACTTCTGTACAACGCTGTGCTCCAAACGCACATTCTCTTAAATTTCTTCCTCAAATTAAGGCTTTTGGCCCATGTTTGATACTAGTATATTTCTCTCGGCCAAGAATGCCCTTCTAGCCAAGTACTTGTTTGCTTTTTATGTCCTCCCTGGTCGCTTCGTCTTGGGTTATTTTGCTGCCTAGTTAGCAGAATTATTTACTTTCATCTACTTCGTCATCACTAATCGCCGGCCGGTGTGGCCGAGCAGCTCTAGGTGCTTCAGTCTGGAACCGCGCGACCGCTACGGTCGCAGGTTCGAATCCTGTCTTGGGCATGGATGTGTGTGATGTTCTTAGGTTAGTTAGGCTTAAGTAGTTCTAAGTTCTAGGGGACTGATTACCTCAGATGTTGAGTCCCATAGTGCTCAGAGCCATCGCTAATCCTGGCATTAAGTTTCTCGCTGTTCTCATTTGTGCTACTCCTCATTACTTTCGTCTTTCTTCGATTTACTCTCAATCCATATTCTGTACTCATTAAACTGTTCATTCCATTCAACAAATCCTACAATTCTTCTTCACTTTCATTGAAGACAGCAATGTCATCAGCGAATATTAACATTGGTATCCTTTCACCTTGAATTTGAATCGCAATTTTGAACCTCCCTTTTATTTCCGTTATTGCTTCTTCGGTGCATAATTTGAACAGTAGGGGCGAAAGACTACATCCCTCACTTTCATCCTTTGATCCGAGCACCTCGTTCTTGGTCTTCCAATCTTATTGTTCCTTCTTAGTTCTCGTCCATAATGTATATTACCTGTCTTTCCCTATAGTTCACTCCTATTTGTAACACAATTTCCATGTCGAGGAATGTTACGAACATGTCTTTATTTTTTTCTTTAGTCTTGCTTCCATTATAAAGCGCAACGTCAGGAATGCCTCTCTCTCTCTCTCTCTCTCTCTCTCTCTCTCTCTCTCTGGTGCCTTTACCTTTCCTAAGGCCAAGCTGATCATCTAACAGATCCTCAATTTTCATTTCCATTCTTATTTATATTATTGGATTTATGAGTTGTTATGTTATTGTGCGATAATTCTCGCACCTGTTAGCTCTTACTGTCTTCGGAATTGTGTGGATGATGTTTTTCCGAAAGTCTGATGGTACGTCGCCAGTCTTATACATTCTGCGCACCAACGTAAATAGTAATTTCATTGCCACTTCTCCCAGTTATTTTAGAAGGTCCGATGGAGTGCTATTCATCCGGTCTGCCTTATTTGACCTCAAGTCTTCCAAAGCTGTTTTACAAAAATGGTTCAAATGGCTCTGAGCACTATGGGACTTAACAGCTGTGGTCATCAGTCCCCTAGAACTTAGAACTACTTAAACCTAACTAACCTAAGGACATCACACACATCCATGCCCGAGGCAGGATTCGAACCTGCGACCGTAGCAGTCGCGCGGTTCCGGACTGCGCGCCTAGAACCGCGAGACCACCGCGGCCGGCCAGCTGTTTTACATTTTGATATACTGCACCCCTATCTCTTCCCTGTTGACTCCTGTTTTTTCTTCTATTACGTCATCAGACAAGTTCTCCCCCGCGTAGAGGCCTTCAGTGTACTCCTTCCATCTATCTGCTTTCTTCTCTGTATTTAACAGGGGCATACCCATTGCATTCTTAATGCTTTTGACTTTTCTGTATGCTGAGTAAGTCCTGCTGACAATCATTTCTTTTTCGATTTCTTCACTTCTTTCCTGCAGCCATTTCTCCTTAGCTTCCCTACAGTTTTTATTTCTTTCAGTCATTTGCAACTCAGTGGCTGTTTATTATTTCTTGACGAAGATTCGTAAATGACTTGTATTTCTATACTCCTTAATTTCCCTGAACGTTTTTATTCTTCCTTCTTTCTTCGATCAACTGAAGTAGTTCTTCTGTTACCCACCGTTTCTTCGCAGTTAACTTCCTTGTACCTATGTTTCTCTTTTTTTAGAAATCGCCATTCATCTTCATCTGAACTGCCTAGTGAGCTATTCATTATCGCAGCATCTGCAGCCTCAGAGAACTTCAAGCGGATCTCTTAATTCTCCAGTACTTCTGTATCACACTATTTTGTGCATCGATTCTTCCAGACTACTTTCTTAAACTTCAGCCTACGCTACAGACGTGTTTACATTGCGTTGGTTCAAGCAAAATGGTAACAGTGTGTTTCGGTATCTGGAAGACCCCGAGCAACATCATACAGGGAACATGAGTTCGTACGTGTGCAAAGTAAACCGTCAGCGGACTCGTACTGCACCTGAAATTCGAGAGGAAGTAAATAATATGCGTGCACCTCCAATAACCGCCTCAGCAGTGCAACGGGTTCTTCGTACACAAGGTTTAAAGGAGTGCGTAGAGACTAGAATGCCTTTATTAAGCAAACAAAGTAATGTGACAAGATTGCAATGGGCTTAGAAATATAACAACTGGAGTGTGCTGTAAGGGTTCAAAGTGTCATTCCGACTAATCTGAGGTATGTTGAAGCCATATTCGAATGTTTGTTCATGGACTCCGTGGAGAAAGTGTGAAGAGTCAGTGTGTCACATCAATGGTGTACCATGGTGGAGGGTCGTTCATGGTACGAGGCTGTTTTGCTGATGATGAAGTCGGTGATCTAGTGAGAATCAGTGGAACATTAAGGAAGGTGTGATGCTACAGGAGACACAGGAGACGTATTGGCCATGAGTTTGTTCTGCAGCAGGATAGTGATCCCAAACATGCATCTAATGGTGCGTCAATAAAAGAGAGAATTGTGGGGAACTGAAGAAGTCAGTCATCTGACTAAAATACCATTGCACTCTTATATGATGAACTTGACAGGGAGGTCAGAAAACTGAGGTCATCTGGTGTTGATCAATAGAATAAATTAGAGACGTACTGGACTGCAGTATCTGCAAAAACACTACAAAATCTTTCCACAGAGTGGCAGGAGTTTGTGCAGCTTTTCTGAGGGCAAAGCATGGATACTTCGAAGAGGCTAAAATCTTTTGCGTTATTGTACTGTACTTCGTGACTGAGAGAGAAAGTATTTATTTTGTTGACCTGTTTGGTTTAGACGATGCCTTTGTAGATTTTAGTTTTTATCATGGCTGATCGAAAACTTTTGACCGGCAGTGTATGAGACAGCAGGACATCGGTTGACGCTTTTTAGAAACGTATACTCTTGGAATTTTAACAGCAAATCACATCTTGGTGGCCGGCCGGTGTGTCCGTGCGGTTCTAGGCGCTTCAGTCTGGAACCGCGTGACCGCTACGGTCGCAGGTTCGCATCCTGCCACGGGCATGGATGTGTGTGATGTCCTTAGGTTAGTTAGGTTTAAGTAGTTCTAGGGGACTGATGACCACAGATGTTAAGTCCCATAGTGCTCAGAACCATTTGAACCATTTTTTGAACATCTTGGTGCACATCTAACTTGCAGTGTCTTCCACTTCAGATGGCTGATCATCTCCATGACGTTTTCGCCATTACTGACCGAACCCATGAAGAAACACGCTGCTCTTCTTTGGCTGTTCACCGTTTTCTCTAACAATTGTATCTCGTTCGGATCCCAGACTTACGAGCAATAATAAAGTGTTGATTGAACAAAGTTTCTGTAAGCTGATTTTTTTGCAGCTAGTACCAACTTTCCAATAGTTTTCCCACTGAGGTAATAAGCTTGCATCTGCCTTTCCAGAGTGTAGTTTCATGTAGTCGTTCCAATTTAAATCGCTCCTTACGGATACTTCTACATACTTGATAGCTGTGATTACTTGTAGTGACTGTTCAGTAATTATACAAAAAGGGTTATTTCCACCTACTTCTCTCCGGAACGTTGCATTTTGTTCATCTCCGCAGCTCAGTGGTTAGCGTGTCTCGGGGACCCATGTTCGATTCCAGGCACCGCCAGAAATTTTTCCTCACTGGGAGGACTGGTATGGCGCGCAGTGCTAACTGAGGAGCTGCTTGAGTGAGAAGTAGCGGTTCCAACGTTAAGAAGGACGGGCCGGTCGCTGTGGCCGAGCGGTTCTAGGCGCTTCCGTCCGGAACCGCGCTGATGCTACGGTTCGAATCCTGCCTCGGACATGGATGTGTGTGATGTCCTCAGGTTAGATAGGTTTAAGCAGTTCTAAGTCTAGAGGCTGATGACCTCAGATGTTAAGTCCCTTAGTGCATAGAGCCATTTGAACCATTTTAAGAAAGCCGACAACGGTTGGGAGAGCAGTGTGCTGACTATGGATGGGAAAAACCGAAAATTAAAACCGATATCGTTATTTTAGTTCTGAATAACCGGTATTTTTCGGTATTTGTTTGCTCTCGGTTTTCAAATAAGACTTTTTTTTAAAGTAATATTATTTTGTAAAATTTCAATTGCTTTGAAATGTTGGTTTATTACAGAAACTGGGAAAAGCGATCAGCTTTGTTTTCATAACAACGCCTACAGTTAGAAACCAGCAACTAACACACTTAAGAGTCGCACTGCAGTGCAGAGACAATAATGCACCTGTTACTTTGTAGCGTGGCCTATTAGATGGCAGGCATGTACGTAAACTGTGCAAGACTTGCCCCTACCGGGCGTATACAGTAGTTTCCCGCTGTAGTCCTCCGACATCAGTTATATTCTAGAATGACACCATCCCTCGTTTGGAAGTACCTTACGAACTGCGAAATCAACGAACTGCAATGCTGCATTTTGTTTTAAAGGATTAAAAACGGGAGGAAGCACAAGAAACTTGCGACGTCATGCAAGGGGAAAACATGAGCGACATTCCTTGGAAGAGAAGATAAACTTCATTGACATGCCTTCTTTTAGGAGTGCTAGTTCTGCAAGGTTCGCAGCAGAGCTTCTGTAAAGTTTGGAAAGTACGAGACGAGGTACTGACAGAAGTAAAGCTGTGAGGACAGGGCGTGAGTCAGATGGTAGAGCACTTGCCCGCGAAAGGCAAAGGTCCGGCACACAGTTTTAATCTGCCAGAAAGTTTCATATGAGCGCACACTGCGCTGCAGAGTGAAAATCTCATTCTGGAAACATACCCCAGGCTGTGGCTAAGCCATGTCTCCGTAATATCCTTTCTTTCAGGAGTGCTAGTTCTTGCAAGGTTCACAGGAGAGCTTCTGTAAACTTTGGAAAGTAGGAGACGAGGTACTGGCAGAAGTGAAGCTGTGAGGACGGGACATGAGTCGTGTTTGGATAGCTCAGATGGCGCCGGCACGGTAGCTCAGCGTGTTCGGTCAGAGAGCTAGTTGGCTTCTGTAATAAAAAACTGAGTGGAAGGATCAACAAAACGAACTTTACCGGATGTCATGTGACGTCAGCAACGACCAAACACATCGATCAACAACGAAAAAAATAAAAAAAAGATGGTAGAGCACTTGCCCGAGAAAGGCAAAGGTCCCGAGTTCGAGTCTCGGTCCGGCACACAGTTTTAATCTGCCAGGAAGTTTCATATCAGCGCACACTCTGCTGCAGAGTGAAAATCTCATTCCGGATGCATATAATTTCACTGACTTGCTATAAACTGGTCAGATCGCTGAAGTTAAGCGTTTTCGGGTTTGAATGGGTCTGCCTAGTACTATTGGCAAGCGGAGTGCCCTCAGCTCTAGAGAGGCCATTTGAGGAGCTACTTGCTGAGAAATAATGTCTCTGGTCACGATAACTGACAATGGCCGGTAGGGCAGTGTGCTGACCACATGCCCCTCCGTATTCGCATCCGGTGACGCCTAAGGGCTGAGGATGATATGGCGGTGGTCAGTGCCATTGAGCCTTCGTTTGTTCGTTCAGAGTGAAGGGTGAATAGTTGATACCATCCAAAAGTGAAGGTGCAAGCAAATCATAAACTTGTGAGCTGTCGCTCCCTCTGTCGCCACGCCTATCTCCTTCACTTTCATCTTTTCTGGAGACAATGAGACAGATTTCTGCCATAGCCGTAATCCAAATATCGATGGAGATCTCATACTCTTTCATCTTCATTGGAATGTTTCAGTCTTAGTTCCAAATCTACACTTATTACTGAATCTAATAGAAACAAAAAAAACGAAAAATTAGTTATTTCCGAAACTGGTTACTTTGGACAGTTTTTACAGCTGCATTGAACTGAAGACGAAAAGAACCTGTGTAACTGAAGACCAATTGTTTCAGTGATAACCGCCATCCCTGCCTGATGACCCGACGCCCCTCCGTACTGCATGCAGCGACGCCATCGGCATAGGACAACATGGCGATCAGTCGCTGCCGATTGGTCCATCGGTGTCAGAACGTGGAGCTAGATTAGCTTATGTTACATCTATGTTGAGGAGCAACTACCAACCCCTGCACCAAATGTTGATCTTGTGCAGGTACTCCTGCATTACGCTACAGCGTTATACACTACACCAAGAAGAAATGCAGATGATAAACGGGTATTCATTGGACAAATATATTATACTAGAACTGACATGCGATTACATTTTCACGCAGTTTGGGTGCATAGATCCTGAGAAATCAGGACCCAGAACAACCACCTCTGGCAGTAATAACGGTCTTGATACGACTGGGCATTGAGTCAAACAGAGCTTGGATTGCGTGTACAGGTACAGCTGCCCATGCAGCTTCTACACGATACCACAGTTCATCAAGAGTAGTGACTGTCGTATTGTGACGAGCCAGTTGCTCGACCACAATTGACCAGACGTTTTCAATTGGTGAGAGATCTGGAGAAGGTACTGGCCAGGGCGGCAGTCGAACGTTTTCTGTATCCACAAAGGCCCGTACAGGACCTGCAACATGCGGTCGCGCATTATCCTGCTGAAATGTAGGGTTTCGCAGAGATCGAGTGAAGGGTAGAGCCACGGGTCGTAACACATCTGAAATGCAGCGTCCACTGTTCAAAGTGCCGTCAATGAGAACAAGAGGTGAACGAGACGTGTAACCAATGGCACCCCATACCATCACGCCGGGTGATACGCCAGTATGGCGATGACGAATACACGCTTCCAATGTGCGTTCACCGCGATGTCGCCAAACACGGATGCGACCATCATGATGCTGTAAACAGAACCTGGATTCATCCGAAAAAATGACGTTTTGCCATTCGTGCACCCAGGTTCGTCGTTGAGTACACCCTCGCATGCTCTCCTGTCTGTGATGCAGCGTCAGGGGTAGCCGCTGCCATGGTATCCGAGCTGACAGTCCACGCTGCTGCAAACTTCGTCGAACTGTTCGTGCACATGGTGGTTGTTTTGCAAACGTCCCCAACTGTTGACTCAGGGATCGAGACGTAGCTGCAAGATCCGTTACAGCCATGCGGATAAGATGCCTGTCACTCGACTGCTAGTGATACGAGGCCGTTGGGATCCAGCACGGCGTTCCGTATTACCCTCCTGAACCCACCGATTCCATATTCTGCTAACAGTCATTGGATCTCGACCAACGCGAGCAGCAATGACGGAATACGATAAACCGCAATCGCAATAGGCTACAATTCTACCTTTATGAAAGTCGGAAACGGGGCGGTACGCATTTCTCCTCCTTACACGAGGCATCACAACAACGTTTCACCAGGCAACGCCGGTCAACTGCTGTTTGTGTATGAGAAATCGGTTGGAAACTTCTCGCATGTCAGCACGTTGTAGATGTCGCCACCGGCGCCAACCTTGTGTGAATCCTCTGAAAAGGTAATCATTTGCATATCACAGTATCTTCTTCCTGTCGGTTAAATTTCGCGTCTATAGCGCGTCATCTTCGTTGTGTAGCAATTTTAATGGCCAGTAGTGTAGCTTTTCGAGTTCTCCTTATATAACAACATCATCTGCGAACATCCTCATAAAGTTTTCGGTGTTATCCACTAGGTCACTGAAATATATTGTGACCACTAATGACAAAAAATTTCAGTCAATGTGTTTATATTTTTACATTGGTCGGTTTCCAGATTTCTCACTTGATTTTTGGAGTACGAAGTAGAACGAAATCCTAGATAATCGCAAGCCTTGTTTAAAACATAACACTTTTCAGCTTCTTTCCCATGTGGAAAAATGTCGGATTTCCCGAACGCGTGCGCAAACGATTGAATGAAGCAACAAAATCCACATTTTCTCTCTCGCACAAATAGCCAGTCTGCAGACCCGTCTTCACAGTCGTAGTGCTATGAAATTCTGATAATGCTGAGTGCACACTGTGATTTTAATGTGTGTTAGCTATGTTGTTAAAGTTTTCAGAGATTTTTGCTATTATAGTTCTTAAATCACTTGCATGACACATGTTCTTCTCAAATTTTCGGACGAAAGCTTTTCAATTGCTGTATTTCCCTTAATCCATTTTTTTGGAAATTATACTAAAACGATGTGCTAAGCACTGACCATCATTATTATATTCAAATATTTTAGTATTATTATTATCGTAGACATATGTAGCACGTTAAAATATGGGTGACCGCAAGGTATTTACTTCGGTGTGGGTCGAGAAGGTAACATAATATGATTCCCCCTCCCCTAAAACAATTGCATCCCGGAAGCGCGCCTGGGTAATGGAGCTATAACGCTCCGTTGGGGTACACCCGAGGTTACTTTTACATCTCAAGGTTTCTCTTGAAAGGTGGCTACACTGAGTCACAGCGACAGAGACTGCGTCAAAGAGTATTATTCCGCCGCCTCCACTGGCGCAGTAGTTGTTCAGAGAATGTCGAGGGCAGTTGTAGTTCAGAGGTTTCCGTGGGCAGTGCTTGTTGAGAGGCTGTCGAGAGCAGTACTAGTTGAGAGCATGTCGTGTGCAGTTATTGTTCTGCTGGGCGAGAGAGTAGATGCTGTTCGGTTGGTGTAATGTATAGATGGAAGATGTTGCAATGATCACAGTGTATTTTTCGTCAATATATATGGAGGTAACAAAAATTTTTTTATTTCAGATTTCCTAAATAACAGTGCCTCTTGGTCACAGGTTCAGTCAACAAAGCATCTGGCTCGTGTTCATGTATTAGACTATAATTATGGTTTCTATGTGCAATTATAGTATTTCTGGCTTTTTCAATTAGTTCATTGTAAATGGTGTTTAAAATTTCTCGTCGTATTGAGGAAGAACCGTGCCAGATACGTGTACATTGAATCACATTTACACACACAGAACAGTTACATTTGTGCTTTGTTGTTTCGTAGCTTTTATAGTTGCTGGGGACTTCATTAATCAATTGTGTTAACGGAAATTTCCTTTCATTCTTTATGGTTATTTTATGCAGTCAGATTGCGTACTAATACTACTCAGGGCCAACCGGTTACGAGACTTCGTAACCGGATACACAGCTACTAAAATTATTGCATTTTCATCATTCTTATAATTAAGCCCCCATGCACTCTTTTAAGAAGAGATTTTCCAGGAATTCTTCAATCTAATGACAAAGTTGGTCTGATATTCCGAATGCTCTTATTTTGTTCACTAAATAACTGCAGAAAAGCTGAAAATCACATGTAACACAATAATTGGGTACTAAATAAAACAAAGCTCTACAGTTCTATTACTGTTACAAATACCCATAACCGTAATCGCAATATGGAGCACACAGAATTTGACAACAACTAGGTCTCTGAAAAAATCTGTATGTAAACGTGAAATGAGATCGGTCGGACCTGTGGAGGAGATCTGTGACCTTTGTATCGGATTAGATTATGTAAGTCGATGACTTGGTCACAAGCTTTTTTAAAAAAAAATTGATTACCGTTTTCGACTCTGCTATATGTTGCTCGAAAGCATGTGACCAAGAAATTAACGTATACAATCTAATCCGTATGTATACGGTTATTGTTTTTGAATGTTTGTGATTCGATATTTATTTCTGCACTACTTTCTTGCATTTCGTACATAATTAATTATGTTTCATAGGTTTGGCAGAACCTAGGTTAACTTAAAATAGCACCATGCGGAGTTTTCTGAGGCAACATATCATCCTCGTTCGTTGTACTACGTGCCATGCTTCCCTTAAGACTGGTGATATCATGGATGACTGATCTGGATTGGATTTCTCCAACGTAGATACTTCGCGCGTCTCCGTCGGCTTCTTTAGACTGAATAAATGCTAATTCTGAGCGACCACGAGAGCTGCTAACGCCAAAGTCATCCTGCGACCTAACAAAACAACAGCTCTTTAGATCACAGTTACCAACAGTTCTTCTGGAGAATCTTTGACAGAACTACAACGTCACGTATTTTCGTCGTCTAGTTTTACATCTTATGCTGTAGATTATGGCAATATATTTATTTACCGTGAATATAAAATCACATTCTAAGGTAGTGTTGCACTCCAGGAGTTTCCCTCTTCTGCACAGTGTCTTCCGTAATTTTAGATTAATCAGAGTTACCTTCTTGGTGGTTTTTTCTGTGGTATTCCTACATTTCACTTTTTGTAGCCCCAGGTTCTGACTAGTTTATTACCATGTTTCAGCAGTTGCTTTTCTTTCTTAATATCTTAGAAGATTTTTAATCTGTGCTGAATTGCTATTCGAATATTAGAGCAACGACAGCAAGTAGCATTTAAAAAATGGGTATCGTGATGGCAACAGGCTCGTTTCAGTGTGGGGAGCGTGTTGCAAAAATGCCACAAGCTCTGAACTGCTTTTTAGCATGGAAGCTACAAACATTCTTCAAAAGATAAATTTAGACTTCTGGAAGTTCACATGCAATACTAATTCTTCCTACGTTCTCCGTTTGAATGATACAGTAAGAACAATTAGTGCAGGGCCTAATGAAAAGAACCCCTTTCCAACAATGTTAACAGCTTTTTGCAGAGAGGGCAGGTATATAGAGGGAAAATTTTTTCTGCAGTCTGCATTGTTGTGTAATCATTTTATTTATACATGTGCTCGTTTTCGTGCCAGCAGTAATTGTGCAGCTCCCACTCGTTCACTTTCCTTCCGTTTACGCTACATACACGTGTTGTATGTGACGACTTTGATTAAATGGCGTAGTACCAGTATGTACACGAAACAGTTGGTGCTAATAATAAAAGCGTTCAGCGAATTTTTTGCTGGAATGTAACCTGCACTTGAGTAGTGAGTGGGTTTTACCTGCTCATTGAATATAGGGGCGATTACTAACTAGTGCGAATGCCGTGGGCATATGGGGCAACAATCCATTTTGTCAACTTTTTGAAAAAAATTCCCTCGTGATGTGGGTTGCCTACATGCAGGGGTAGGACTGCAGTGGGAGGATGACGTCATCAGTGACAGAGGGTGCTTCTTACCAATGCTGTGTGACAGGTAGAGATCCTGTCAAAGAGTGTGCTGCCGACTTTGTAGAAAACAATCCCTTAATTATGTAAGTTACCTACAAGTAAGGGCAGCACAGACTCATGAGGTCATCAGTGACCTTTCACCTCAACTGCCTGACATCATGATGCCCTTCCCCTTTCCCTCCATCTCCTCCAGTCACAGCCATTAAAAAGAAGCAGCCAATCATAGTCCAGTATTTTAATTGCTATTAAAACAAAAAAGGTCAATCAGTATGTAGACATCACTTTGAAAAGTATCTGAATGAGCCGTATTATTTATCAGAAATAGGAAAAAGATGTTTATATCCAACACTATATGTAAAATCCAGCTTCGTCAGTAAATTTCATCACATGTGTGCATACACAGTGTCAAAAATATGTAAGCACACGCACCATAAAGCAACAAAAAGTTCGTAAAGGCTGTAACTAACAGTATGCCCACATCAAAAATATATAAGCACCTAAAATTCTGCATCAGTAAATTTCATCTCTCTCTTTCTCTCTCTCTCTCTCTCTCTCTCTCTCTCTCTCTCTCTCTCTCTCCCCCCCCCCAAACACACACACTTACATGTCTAAACTGACTTTAATATTTATCAAAATACGTAAGGATATTGGCACTTATATCTTATGTCTACTTGAGACAGCGTCAGTGTCCTTGTGCTACAAAGCTCATCGAGACTCAGTCTGAAGCGGGACTCATCACTGAAGACAATGTTGCTCCAGTCAATGAGATTCCAGGCCGAAAACGCGTCTGGAAACGCCCCAGACGGCCGTGGGATAACGGCCTTACTGTCGCTCCCCATATGGACCGACAACCAGCAGTCATGGTCTGGGGTGCAATTTCATTTCATAGGTGGCTCCCATGTTGGGAGTTCACGGGTTGGCGACCATGGGGCCCTGAGCCGAGTACGACATTACCCCCACTTACTGGTGTCAAACTCCTATTTCCTTTCTGTCGGCAACTCTTGGCCAGCTCTTGGTGTTTCGGACCCCAACGGTATTAAGTTCTGAGGCTCCAGGATGTCTTCTTTTCCTGTCCTCAACTCGAACCTTCAAAGCTGCTGCCTTATAGAATAGGGTGCTGTATCACCGAACGCTAAGGGAAGAAAACCATAAAAGAAAAATCAGCGTACCCTGCTGCCTTTTAGGATTAAAGGTAGACAAGCACAAGAGGCTAGATGATAACACAACTCCAAAGTAAAGACTGGTGGGGCAGATTGGGTACCAAAACTGTGGCAAAAGCAGCGAGCCTATGTTAAGGAAAACTTTGAAAATAAACCCACCGGCAGCCAGGCCATAAACCTATTGGAGGCGTAATTTCACTGCTCAGAGTACGCGTATTGTGGCTCGGAAAGGAAGAACTACAAACATGACGACCAAGGCTAGAAAGAGGTCTAAGAAATGGAAAATAAAAATATTCTTAGAACTGGAACACGGGTCATCAAATCCTCTAACAAAAAAAAGCATATAGAAGAATGAAATGTCAATATGTAGTATCCAAAAGGCAAAAAAAGGCAAAGAGCAAAGGGAATATGACCAGTACATACTCATTTATCGTCGAATTGAGAGGGTGACAAGTGCTTAAGTATGAATAGGGATACTTATCAACAAGGAATAAACAGGTCTTATTGAGGAGCGCCAATACATCTCTGAGAGAATCGTTTTACTAAAATTCAAACTGGCTCATCACAAACTGAAAATTATCTCCCCATACAGACCAGAGGACTGTAAACCTAGAACAGAAAGACAGGCCATCTATGAGCAGTTACAAGAAGTTATCAATCTGATAACTTGAAACGAACTTACAGTCATAAAGGGGGATTTTAATGTTCATTTTGGAAACAGTGTCATTCCTAGAGTTAAACAATAATTTGATGAAGATTTTCTAAATGACAACTGTGTGATTACGATCAGCTTATGTTCAGGCAACAAACTGAGAATAAATAATATCTTCCATGATCACAAGGAGCAGTACAAACACACTTTCAGAACACAAGACGTCATAAATCTACAATAGATTACATTTTTATAATCAAGGATATCCATTCACAATCACTGCTAGAGGCTAGAACTTTAAACGCTGCCAACACGGGGAGCGATCACAGTCTGTTCTCGGAAAAAATCTGTTTGCGTGTAGTAGGGGATGAGATTGCTAAAGAACCAACCTTAAAAGAAGAAAAATTTAATACAGAGTCATTATGCAATGAAGCTAAAAAATTTTATGTCAGGATCGATTAGCAGAGAAAATGAAAGAGAAACGTATTAATGCAGAGGGTAATGTAGAGAGAAAATCACAGAAAGTGTTGAGACAGCAGTTCAAAAAGCACTTTGTATATGAGGTGTAATGCGAGAGAGGGAAAAAAACAGAACTTCAAAGCAAAGAGGTTAAAGAAATATGTAAAAGAAAGAGGGTGTCTATTTGAAATATAAAACACTCAAAGAGCCTTATTAAGATTATAGAATAACTCGCAGTGAGATAAAATCACTAATGAATCGTTTTAAACAGATACACTAGGTGATATTTTCTAAAAATTTAGAACATGGCTTCTATGGGCTGCAGAAACAAATTTGGAGAACGACACAATAACAGAGGAAAGAATTAAATTAAATTTTAAGAGTGAACAACATAAATGAGGAAACATGTGTTAAGTATTTAAAGAGTTGTATAAAGGTAAAAAATTACAAGAAAAGGAAGACAGATCCGAGATCAGTACCCAAGTAAATGATGACGTAACTATTTTACATGCAGAGGTAGAAGAAGACGTATGTCTGTTAAAATACAGGAAGTCTCAAGGTAAAGATAAGAATACCCATGAATTAATGAAGTATGGAGGACATCCACTAACTGCACAATGAACCAAGTTAATTAATAATGTTATAACTGATAATAATATCCCAAACGAATGAAGAACTAATATCACAATTCTCGTGCGCAAGAAAGGAGACAAGGAAACCCATCCAACCACAGAGAGTAAATCTACTGAGTTCAGTTATTAAACTAGTAACAAAAATAACAGGAAATAAAATAAAAACCATTGCAGTATGGTTTTAGATCCGGTAGGTGACGCACAGCTGCAATATTAATTCTTAGATAGGTTTAGAGAAGCTCGTTGAATACTACAGACCAGCTTATCTTTGTTTTAATGATTTACAGAAGGCTTTTGATAGGATTCAGTTAATAGATATTTTAAACCTGCTCTGCAATAGGAGGCTTCCTTCCAACTTAATAAAAACAATTGAAAACATTTATTCTAATAACTACATGCAGGCGAAAATTGGTTCCAACTTTACTTTCCGGATAGCAGTTAATAGTGCTATTAGACAAAGTGACACTTTGAGCCTGCTACTTTTTAATGTAGTCACGGACGAGGAGATAAAGAAGGTATTGGCTGGTAGTGGTTATAGAACGGGGGACGAGGAAATAAAAATAGTTTGTTATGATGACTATGCAGTTCTGCTGGTGGCAAACCGTGAAGAAAACCTGCAGAAACTTTTCCGTATGTTTAAAGTAGCAGCCAAAAACATAAATATGGTCATATCCAATGAAAAAATAAAATTTATGACGACATCTCTGGAACTAATTAGATGCAAACTGGAAATGGATGGAAAAATTATTCAACAGGAAATGACAATTAAATATCGTGGTATTCAACTGTCCAGCAGAGGAAATACCTAAGACGAGTTATGGAACAAGTAGAAAAAACAAACCAAGTGGCAGGGTGCTTAAATAATACTATTTGAAAAAAACAAGTATCTAGAAAAATATGCAAAGTCAAGAATGTACAAAGCAATAGTGAGACCAATTATGACACAGGGAGCTGAGACATGACCGGAAACATCAAAAACAGAGACTTTTGTAGCCACGGAAATGAAAATTCTGAGGAGGATTACAGGAAAGACAATGAGAGATAGAGAAGCGAAAGGATTACAAAAGGATGTAAAGTAAACTCCATCAAAGAGTGGATATACAAGAGAAAATATGAATGGCACGAGCACATAGATAGGATGAATGAAAGGAAAATTGTGAAAATCGTAAGAAAAAAAATCGCCAGTTGGTAAAAGAAATTTTGGCCGTCCAAGGAAAAGTTGAAGCGACAACTTCAGGGTAGACTGAGGAGCACGGAAAGAAACAGGCGTTAGCCTAGGAGGAAGAAGAAGAAGAAGAAGATCCCTTTGATTGTCATCCAAGACACCCTTACAGCACAGCGATACGTCGCCGATACTATATGTTCCTTTTTGTTGCCCTTTCAGTAAGATAATGCCGCCTGCACACGACGAGAGTTTCTACTGCTTGCCTTCCACTTGCCAAATCCTACCTTGTCCAGCAAGGTCACCAGATCATTCCCCAATTGAGAACGTTTGCAGCATTGTGGGCAGAACTCTCTAACCAGCTCGGAATTTTGTCGACATAATTCGCCGATTGGTGAGAATTTGGCACAATATCCCTCAAAACGATATCCCAACAACTCTGTCAAACAATACCAAGCCGATAACTACTTTCGTAGCAGCCAGAGGTGGACCAACGTTTTATCCACTTGCTCAATTTGTGAAGCTGATTCTCTTGAATAAATCATCCAGTTTTCAAAATCATTTGTTTGTCTGTACATATAGTCACTTATACCGATTTCCGTCCCATTCGGATAATTTCTTCGTGAGGCTTAGCTTTTTTTTTCGTATAATGGCATGGTGGAGGAGGAGATTAGTGTTTAACGTCCCGTCGACAACGAGGTCATTAGAGACGGAGCGCAAGCTCGGGTAAGGGAAGGATGGGGAAGGAAATCGGTCGTGCCCTTTCAAAGGAACCATCCCGGCATTTGCCTGAAGTGATTTAGGGAAATCACATAATGGCATGGTGTTTGTTGTTTCTAGTAACTTGTGCAACAAACAGCTGACCGCCTGTTTACAGTATCTGGGTCTCATTGACGAACAGAACGAGACGAGTCCTAGCTGCCTGGCTCGTTGTCCAGTAGGCAACAGAGTTATGTAAACAAGAACGGCAGCATTTAATGCGCTGTTGTAATGCATACATCCTTACGTCAATAATGACTGAAAAAATATGTAATCGTTACTACCCTACTTTAACTACGGCAAAGCGCGAAAGGAACTGGTATAGGCATGCATATTCAAATACAGAGATATGTAAACCGGAAGAATACGGCGCTGCGGTCGGCAACGCCTATATAAGACAACAAGTGTCTGGTGCAGTTGTTAGATCGGTTACTGTTGCTACAATGGCAGGTTATCAAGATTTAAGTGAGTTTGAAGTGGCGTTATAGTCGGCGCACGAGTGATGGGACACACCATCTCCAAGGTAGCGATGAAGTGGCCACTTTCCCGTACAACCATTTCAAGACTCAACCGTGAATATCAGGAATCCGGTAAAACATCATATCCCCGACATCGCTGAGGCCGGAAAAAGACCCTGCAAAAACGGGATCAACGACGACTGAATAGAATCGTTCAACGTGACAGAGGTACAATTTGCTGCAGACTTTAGTGCTGGGCCATCAACAAGTGCCAGCGTGCGAACCATTCAACGAAACATCATCGATGTGCGCTTTCGGAGTCGAAGGCCCACGAGTGTACCCTTTATGACTGCACAACACAAAGCTTTACGCCTCGCCTGGACCCGCGAACGCCGACATCGGCCTGTTGATGAATGGAAACATTGCCTAGTCGGACGAGTCTCGTTTCAAACTGTATCGAGCGGATGGAAGTGTACGGGTATGGAGAAACGTCATGAATTCATGGATCCCGCATGTCAGCAGGGGACTGTTAAAGCTGGTGGAGGCTCTGTAATCTTGTGAGGCATGTGCAGCTGGAGTGATATGTCTAGACACGACTTTGACAAGTGACACGTGCGTAAGCATCCTGTCTGGTCACCTGCATCCATTCACGCCCATTGTGCATGCAGACGGATTTGGGCAATTCCAGCAGGACAATGCAACACCAGACACGTCCAGAATTGCTACAGAGTAGCTCTAAGAACACTGTTCTGAGTTTAAACAATCATACTGGCCTCCAAACTCCCCAGACATTAACATTATTGTGCATATCTGGGATGCCTTGCAACGCGCTGTTCCGAAGAGATCTCCGTCTCCCTCGTAATCTTACGGATTTATGGACAGCCCTGCAGGATTCACGGTGTCAGTTCCCTCCAGCACTACTTCAGACTTGCCACGTCGTGTTGCGGCACTTCTGCGTGCTCGCAGGGACGCTACATGATATTAAGCAGGTTTATCAGTTTCTTTGGTTCTTCGGTTTAGTTAGTCTAAGGTACTCTGCCATCTTTATACTTTTGACCACAAGTGTTTGCGACGCCCTTTAAATCTGATGTCATACTCTCAACTCAGTCCATCGAACAAGGTGGAGTAGTGATAAGTCTTCTTCTTCTTTCTTTGCTCTACAGCCCATGATGAGCCTTGGCCTCTTCTACAATTTCCTTTCATTTCTCTCGGTCCTTTGCCAATACTCTCCAGTTTCTATAGCCCATCTTCCTAAGATCTTCGATTACTCCATCTTCCTTTCTGGCTCTTGGTCGACCACGTCCTCTCTGCCCTCCTGGCTTTCCTTGTAATATTCTTTTTGGTACTTCTGTATCGTTCATGCGAGCCACATGTGCCGTCCACCTCAGTGTGGATGATTTCACTATCCTTATGATGGGTTGGTCTTTGTAGATGATATACAGCTGATGGTTGTATCCCCTCCTGCATCTTCCTCTTTTCCAGATTGGGCCGATAATTCGTCTAAGTACCTTTCTTTCAAATGCATCCATTGTTTCAATATCTTTAGTTGTTAATGTCCAGGCTTCAGAGGCATATGTAAGCACTGGTCGTATAAGTGATTTATACATAATTTCGTGGTACGAGTCAGGAGTCTTGAGGATAGAAGTCTTGTTAGAGAAAAATGGTCTCTGTTGGCCAGTATTAATCTCTGCTTAATTTCATAGGAGGTATCATTTAGATGAGTAACTGTCGAGCCCAGGTACTTGAAATGCTCAACTCTCTCAAATGTATAATTGCCCATTGTTATTGCATCTGGCATATTTTCTCTATGTGCTTTTCCAGCTGCCATATATTTCGTTTTTTGTTCATTAATAATTAACCCCATGTTCCTACTGGCCTGTTCAAGAGCTGTAAATGTCTCTTCCATTACTTTTTTGGCTCTTGCTATTGTATCTATGTCATCTGCGTAGGCCAGTATCTGCAGTGATTTATAGAAGATCCTTCCCCTATTCAGAAGGTTTGCGTTTCTCATCACCTTCTCCAGGGCGGCATTAATGTATTGGACATCATTCCTCCTATTCTTACACTACCTTATGTTTCGCTCATTTTCATTCTCACCAGCCTTACCAACTTTCTAGAGATTCCCAGTTCATCTAGAGCTTGATATAACTGCTCTCTATTTATGCTATCATAAGCTGCTTTGAAATCTATAAAGAGGTGATGCGTGCCAACTCCGTATTCGTTTGTTTTTTCCAGGATTTGTCTTAAGGTGAATATTTGATCTAGACTTCCAAGGAAGGAGTCCGCATTGGTACGGCCCCGCATCCCTCTGAATGATCGGGAGTATTCTGTCGAATAGTATATTAGAGAGTATTTTATATCCCAAATTAAGTAGTGTGATCCCTCTGTAACTTCCACACTCCATCTTATCTCCTTTCTCATATATGGGACATATGATAGCCTCTTTCCATTGTTGGGGCATTTTCTCCTCTCCCCATATTCTGGTGATCATTTTCAGAAGGCCTTGTTCCAGCTCTCTGCCTCCTTGCTTAAACAGTTCTGCTGGAATACCATCTGTCCCTGCCGACTTGTTTTTCAATTTCTTCATGGCAGTTTTCACTTCTTCTGTATTTGGTGGGGTAGTGTTGTTGTCCTCTTCCCCATTCGTGTCTGTTGGGTTCTCTGTTATAGTTATTCTAGGGTTGAGGAGACTATCAAAATATCTGCGCCATCTTTCGCATATTCCCTTCCCTTCACTTATTATATTCCCTGTATCATCTTTCATTAAGCTTGTTTTGCTAGCAAAAGGCTTCCGTGCCGCATTCACCTCTCTATAGAATTTTCTTATTTCATTTTTGCTTCTCATGAGCTCCATTTCTTTGACACTTGCTTTCATCCATTCTGTCTTTTTTCTTAGTCCTCTTTTCAATCCTCCGTTTTTCTTTGTGTTCTTCTACTATCCTCCTCATACAGTGTGATCGCAGTGTCCTTCTATATCCTTTGTTATTTTCTTCAGTTACTACTTCGCATTCAGTATCAAACCATGATGGTCTTACTTGTCTTGTCCCAATCCCAAATATCTCTCTTGCTGATGTCTCCACCGTCGTTTTTATCGCTTCCCACTGATCTTCAATATTGTTATATACTCCAACGTTTTCCACAATCCGAGTTACCTTCTTCTGATACTGTTCTCTAACTTCCACTGATTCTAAAGTTGTTATATTATATTTCTGTACCCTGGATCGGTCTCCTTTCGCTGCGTTAGATATCCTTGCCCTCAACCGTCCCCATACCAGAAAATGATCTGTCTGTATGTTTGGGCCTCTGAGACGCCTCACGTCCTATAGGTCCGATTTGTGTCTGAGATCTATCAACCCATGGTCGATCTGGTTTACTGTGTTTCCATCCGGTGATTTCCATGTTCCCTTATGTATTTCTTTATGTGGGAACAGTGTTGATCCTATTACCATATTTCTAGATGCTGCGAACAGTATAAGCCTTGTTCCGTTCTCATTACATGTTGCGTGTTTGCTGTGGGGGTCAATTATTGGTCTATAAATCTGTTCTTTCCCCACGTGAGCGTTTAGGACTCCGGCTATTGTTTTAATATCAGGCCCTGGGCACTCAAAATATACTCTTTCCAAAGATTCATAGAATACTTCTTTCTCTTCTTCTTCGGATTCTGTTGGTGCATGGGCATTAATTATGGAATAGTTAAAGAATTTCCCCTTTATCCTGAGTGTTGATAATCTTGGACTAATGGGTGTAAACCCTATTACCGAATGCTTTAATTGATGGTGCAGAACAAATCCTGTCTGCAGCTGGTGATTTCCTTCACTGCAGCTATAGAATATATTCGCTTCTTTCTTTTCTGAAACTCCACTCCCTGCCCATCTAATTTCTTGTAGTGATATTATACTTTGTTTCAGATTCATTATTTGATCCAGCATTACTTTCAGTGCTCCTGGTCGATATAGGGATATCACATTCCAAGTACCAATATATAGATCTGATCTTCGCCTTATATTTCTCTTCTTCCTAATTTTCCCTCCTTCATTTACTTGTATTCCATCCTCTTTGTCCTTTTCCATGCCAGGTCCGTCTTCCTTCATTCGTCCGTCTTTACTTTGTAGAAGTTTCGCAACAGTTGTTTTTTACAGAGCGGGCTGTCAACCCTGCGTCCAACCCCTAACAGGGGACGGGTGATTTTTAATCAGGGTTTTCTTCCCTTGTCCTTTGGAGACCCACCTCCCAACTGCAAGGCAGCAGTTATTGTTTTGCTAGTTTTGGTCCGCCCCGGGTATTTTATTTCCCCGGTGTCCACCATATCTGGTGAACATTCCCCAATCCGCCACCTGGGGAGGCGCCCGATGGAAGACTAGCAACTTGTAAGGGGTCCGCAGGCCCTTACTACTAGGTTTGCACTCACACAGGTCGACAGGGCAACTATCGATTAGTGTGTCGGGTCGCGAGAGCGAGAGTTGAGTCAAGTCAGTGCGTGTTGTAGGTTCCCGCGAGGCGGGCAGAGCTGAGCGGAAGCCAGCAATTGATAGAAATTACCGACAAAGGGAGTGGCCATCGCCGCGGTTCAACCCCTTTGTGTTAGTATTATACGGGAAAGTGAGAAAGTATAATTAACAGAGTGATTCAGTGATATTTATGTGCCGTTATTGAGATTCCGCGTCTACCGCGCCGGCATTATTTGGATTACAGTGTTGGATTACAGTGATTGTATGTTGCGTGTGACGATTATGAATAGCGAGGAAGCCTGTGCTGAGATTAGCCGTTATTAACAGTGTATTGACGAAGGCAGTGGCTGTCTCCTTATCTTTGTGGTTTTTGATAAGAATATAGGTTTTGTTTAGTGGAGCTGTGTTTGTTGTTCTTCTTGCCACCAAACAGTACATTATTACAGTATTTGCGAAGGACAAAATGGAATGTAACAACTCCGTAGCAGTCCAATCCGATTGCCAGCCCCATTAGGCACACGGTCACAATTAATTAGTATCTATTTTGGGCTGCTATCAGATCCCGATCGAGCGGGATAAGTCAGAAGATTAAACCGGAGTGTTACAAACTCCACACGGGTATGGTAGTGATAAGTCACTGGAGTCTTATTCCGGAAGACGGCGTTTCAAATCATCGTCTGGCCATTCAGATTCAGACTGTCCCCGATATACCGAAATTGTCTAGGGCGAATTTCGAAATGACTCCTCTGAAATGGCACTCCCGTGTTCCTTATCCTTCCGCTTTCCAGTCTTGTACCTAGTCTCTAATGACTTTGTCCTCGAAGGCACAATAGAATATCGACATCGAGACCATCTGGAATGAGAAGATGTAAGCTAACCCTTAATTCGTTTCGTTTAAATTGATGTCAAAGCTTTATTAACTGATCATTCAGTTGGCTCTCCACCTACAGTAGTGATGTTTTGATATGTAACTAGTCAATGCTTATCACAATAAACTGCAAAGAATATTTATAAAAAATTGTAATAAAGATCCAACATAAGCGAGTTAACCTTCAATCTACCTCATTCTTTTTAGAACTGCTGAAAACTACAAGGAAATGGTATCTGATAATGTTATTCACCTGTCTCATGAATTTTCACATGTCACTTATGTCTACCTAGTTTCTTTAGTTAATTTATGAGAGAAAATTTCCTTTATCTTGTATTTTTACCTCCAAAAATGAAGAATTTGCATGTTAGATATTTTCCTCGTTAATATTTGTTTAGGATGATAGCATTTTATTAATGAAAAGTGATAATTATACTAATATTCAACGTAACATATCATTACTTACAATAAAAATAATTCATAACAAAAAAATACGTTCCATCTCTCAAATAGAACCTTGTCATCCCAACGAATCAAACAAAGTGATATCAGCTGGAACTTCGGCGTTCTTGTATCTCGGCCGTTTCTCCACAGATTGCAACACGAATACATTCTACATGTAGGAATAAACAGATAGAACCTTGTCATAATAACAACTCAGTTTCTTAGAGTTTATCAGTTGGAATCTTGTCATGCCAAAGGATCGATTGGACGATCCTAAATAAATGAGTGAATTTGACATTAGTTTCACCTGCTGTAATGAATGGTAGCTGTATTTAAATGTGGGTAAATGTAAAATGATACGCATCACAAAGGGAAAGAAGCCGATAGTATTACATTAAGGATCAGCGGTGGACATCTAAGCACGTCACACTGGGTTGGTACTCTCACATAAAATCAGTGTTACAGAAATGGAATGAAACGACTGGAAGAGTTACATTGGTCGGAAGGATTCTGGGAACATGTAGTGCATCTGTAACGCAGATCGCATACAAGTCCCCAATTCTAGACTATTGTTCCAGCATATTGTGTCCTTAACCAGTAGGTACGGTAATAGATATCGAACGAATCTGAACATGCTCTGCTAAAAGTGGGTCGATATGGCCTATGTGAAAGGGTAAAAGAATTGATCGGACAACTTAAATGAGAATCCTTGGTAGGAAGGCGACGTAGTTCTCGAGAAACTGTTGGGCAAATTTAGAGAACCTATATTTGTATAAGACTGAGCGTCCTTTATGCTGCCACCAGCGTAAATCTCGCGTAGGAATCGTGAGAATAAGATAAGAGGGATTAAGACTCACAGAGAAGCGTGTAGACAGTCTTTTAACCCTTGCTCAATGTTCGAATGGACTGGGAAAGGAAAACGGAAATACTGATGTACCCTCCATCATGCACTGAGCAGTGGCTTGCGGAGTACATTTGTAGACGAATAAAACGTTTTCGGGTTTCCAGCCTCGTCAAGTGATTAAAATTACACGAACTGTTGGCCAAACACTCCTTGGCCATTTTCAAGACGTATGAGCCCATTAGGCTGCTGGTACGCCCCTTATAGAAGGTGATTTTTTCCACCGTGTTTAGTCTCTTGGGACTGATCGATGAGAGGATACGAAATAAAAAAGGTCTAATGAACTTATGTCCGGAAATGCATGGTTTCCATGCTAGAGGCCATTTATTCAATTATACTCTGTTACAGAGACTGCGGTCTAATACGCGCTGTACCACGCAGCCACAGTTACAGTATGTGTTGAAAATGGGTCCCGTGTGCCTCAACGCATGCGTGTACGCGCCATAGCATGTTCTGTTTCACACGCTCACATCGGCCAGGCTGCATCCGAACAGTGTCAAAGGCAGCATGAATACGCTGTTCCAGTGACTCCACATCTGGATACTTTTGAGATGGCTCAGTAACCAGAAATCGCACGGGTTGAGATCCGGTGAATGAGCAAGCCATGCAACTGGATCCTCTCGTCTGATCCATCGACCAGGAGAGACACGACTGAGATGCGTCCGGACGTTAACGGCGAAGTGGGCTGGAGTGCCATCATGTAGCAGCCACATAACTCTTCGAATCATCAATGGCCCTTCTTCCAGGACCATACCATGGGGGTTGTGCATACTGTCCCACAGATGACTGTTATGAAATTTGAAATTCCATTCCACGTAAAGGTGGCCTCATCTGTGAATAAGATGGATGGCGCAAATCCGAAAATCTTGGTTTCCTGTTGAAGAAACCAGTGACAGAACTGCTCCCGATGTGGAAACTCTGTCGCTAGTACGCCCTGCACACGTTGTAAGTGATAAAGGTAGTAACAATTGTCATGCAGAATGTTCCACACTGTCGTCTGGCTTACCCCGTACAGGCGGGCCAGCTGCCTGGTACTGAATGGCGGTCACCTTCCATAGTGTTAATCACATTTTGCTCCAAGTCTGGTGTCCGAACATTTCGGGTACGTCCTTCATGATTTCCTTCTTCCTGAAACTATCCAGTCTCATACAAACGGCAAAACACTGTTGCAAACACTGAACACCGTGGTTATTGACTGCGGGTATAGATCTGATACAACCTTGCTGCACGCCGCCTGTTGTCATTTGCCTTTCGGGTAAGTAAACACCATGTCGGCAAGCTCTTGATTCGGATATGGAACCATTGCGTAAAACGCTGTATCACATGCACTACATCTACATCTACATCCATACTCCGCAAGCCACCTGACGGTGTTTGGCGGAGGGTACCTTGAGTACCTCTATCGGTTCTCCCTTCTGTTCCAGTCTCGTATTGTTCGTGGATAGAAAGATTGTCGGTATGCCTCTGTGTGGGCTCTAATCTCTCTGATTTTATCCTCATGGTCTCTTCGCGAGATATACGTAGGAGGGAGCAATATACTGCTTGACTCCTCGGTGAAGGTATGTTCTCGAAACTTCAACAAAAGCCCGTACCGAGCTACTGAGCGTCTCTCCTGCAAAGTGTTCCACTGGAGTTTATCCATCATGCCCGTAACGCTTTCGCGATTACTAAATGATCCTGTAACGAAGCGTGCTACTCTCCGTTACTACAAGGAGAGTCAGCAAGAGAAATGAATCGGACACAACATTACCAATTACTATAGCAGGAGAAGGCGTTAGGGCATGACGTATGAGGAACAGTACCACCGCGAGCGGTTCTAGGCGCTTCAGTTTGGAACCGCGCGACGGCTACGGTCGCAGGTTCGAATCCTGCCTCGGGCATGGGTGTGTGTGATGTCCTTAGTTCGGTTTAAGTAGTTCTAAGTTCTAGGGGACTGATGACCTCAGACGTTAAGTCCCATAGTGCTCAGAGCCATTTGAACTATTTTTGAACAGTACCACCCTCTAGGAGGAAATCATGCTTTGTGTAACTGTGGCTGCATGGCGTATTAGACTGCAGTCTCTGTAACAAAGTATGATTGATTAAATGGTCTCTAGCATGAAAACCATCCATTTCCGGATATAAGTTCATTAGACCTTTTTTGTTCCGTATTCCATCGTCAATCAATCCCTAGAGTTTGTAAAAAGTGGAAAAATCACTTCGTATACATTAGCTGCCGGCTATGACGTCACTGATGGTCGCAGCATCGCTATATATGTGCATAAGTTGGTTCGGCTCTCGATATGCCCGCTTCCACCGCGTGTTCGCTTGATCCCACGCCATCCTGAGCTGCAGGCCATTGTCTCTATGTAGGGTACTATCGGTGATTTTTATTTCAATGGTTTATTTAATTATACAATCTCAGAGCCCGTTAGTGCGAGCCACGACGGATGTTCCGTCAAATTTTATCCGATGTCGGTTCTCTATAGCGCGATTAGCTAAAGCATATTTCTCGGGGTAGAATAGGCGACAAAACGTGTCATCTCTTTCCTGCGTTGTGCGTACTGTTTGTCGGACGTTGATTGGCCACACTCTCAAGGTATCTTGTAGACCCCAGGTGTTCTGAGACCTGCTGCGTCTTTAACTGGTCTCACTAACTGACGGATTTTTATCGGAGGCCTGACGATAGATTTTATCTTGTTTCTTTTCAGCAGACGGCTTATCTTGTCCGACACGGAGCTACAGAACTGCAAGAAAGTATTTTCTTTTCCTTCTCCTCATCGGTGGTCTTATTGTGATCCTTGCTGCATATCACTTCATTTATATGATGAACGTTGCAGCCGTTGTTCCTGAAGACCTCGCGTAGGTAGCTCTGCCCGCGGGGAAGATTACTAGCGTCTGATATCATTCCTGCAAGATGTACCAATGTTTGTAAAACAGTGGGTTTCTGTGCCGGGTGATGATGACTGACAGCGTACAAGAACAGATCGGTGTGGGTGGCTTTTCAATAGCCGCTGTGGCCAAGGCATCCATTTCGTTTGCGGCGGACGAGATCATCGTGGAAGGGCGATGCATTTCTCTTTTTTTCCTTTTTTTTTGTACCTCCACGGTGAACTGAACGTTACTGCTAATGCCGTTGAGGTGTTCGAACAACTCGTCATGTTTCTCACGACTCTGAATTCTTATAGATAGGCGCTAGTCTTCATTCCTACTTTCAAGTGACTTCTAGCTTGACGTGTTTATGGAGAAGACCAAAACATTGGAATAAGATGTTCATTCACTGCACAGCGATTTTCGGTTTATAGATGGCCTTGTCAACTCACACGGTGTTTGTGTAAGGAAACCTGGCAATTACGTGGAAGACTCAGATTAAACTCCGAGCCTTCGGCGTGTTTTACAAACGAGCCTTCACTTACACGGTGCATTAAGACCCCCACGTAAACCAGTAAACATCTCGGACGTCGTTACTTCGCGAGATCACTGGTCATTTAGAATCGCGAGACTTGAGAGACGTTTGCAGCAAAGTGCAACAGGGGGATATTTTTTTAAAGCACCACGAAAACAAAGTGCCTAATTAGGGAATAGAAATAACATGGAATTAGAGTAATGCTAACGGTATTGTGAACGTCTAAATCACGAGGCGGCCGTAAAGGATGAATTAATTACAGGCGCGGGGTTTTTGTGGGCAGCGGCGGTAAGGCACCGGCGTGATTTAGGGAGGCCGCGGTCCGCCGATGGACGCAGATTACAATAATTACGGCAGTGCGCCCGCAGGCACCACGGGCGAGAGGGACTGCCTGCCACACCGACTGTGGTGCAGGGACAGCCGAGAGGGCTGGAGCGCAAGGGAAGAACGGGTAGGCACGCCGCGGCGAGCGACGGCAGCGCCTCTGCAGGAGCGCGCCTAACCTACTGACTCAGCCGGCTGAACTGTCCGACCTACCGTAAACGCCATAGCCTACTCTACTAACCACACTCTTTTTTTTTTTTCTTCACTGTTGTTTCATCCCCATCACCCCATAATGGGGCGGGGTGAACTGTCAGCGAATACAATTTGGCGCTCTTCAGCCACATGAGAGGAAAATTTTAAAAAAAACTCACGGTATAAAAACTAGGCATAGCATCTGACAAAAATAAATGTTTTATAGAATCGTCAGTAGCAGAAGTTAAAATATAAAATGTTGATTCACTGAGTAATTAAAATGTAGACACAGATGAACGGAAAATGAGTGCCGCGCACGAAGATATAAAAACAGATAGACGGTTGCATAAAGTAAAACGGAAAGGCCAATGTGTAACTTATTAAAAGACATACTGGAGTGAGTGAAGAGATGAGTGGAAATAGACTGCCAGGGAGAGGGGTATCAGGGGAATGTAGCATTTGAAAATAGTGTGTAAGAGGGGGTTAGTAGGTAGTAGTTTGGAGAAAGCATGGGGGAGGGGAAGGGAGCCCTGACAAGGGTGAGTAGTAGGGATCTCCTAGATCAGGTAGGGCAGATTGGGTAAGGGAAGGCGATTGAAGTTTCATTGGGAGAGGATGTGGAGGATATGGAGGTATAGTGTTGGCGGAATATGGCGGTAGAAGTGCGGCAGAATACTAGGATCAGTGAGCAGTCGATTCTCGAACATATTCTCAGTTCGAATATAATGAATTTCCTTGAGACAGAGAACTTTTTGTCCATGTATCAGCACAGCTTTAGAAAGCATCACTCCTGCGAAACGCAACTCGCCCTTTATTCACATGATATCTTGCGAATCGTGGATGGAGGGTATCAGACGGATGTCATATTCCTTGACTTCCGGAAAGCGTTTGACTCGGTGCCCCATTGCAGACTCCTAACTAAGGTACGAGCATATGGGATCAGTTCACAAGTATGTGAGTGGCTCGAAGACTTCTTAAGTACTTTGTCCTCGACAGTGAGTGTTCATCGGAGGCTAGGGTATTATCTGGAGTGCGCCAGGGGAGTGTGGTAGGTCCGCTATTGTTTTCTATCTACATAAATGATCTTTTGGATGGGGTGGATAGCAATGTGCGACTGTTTGCTGATGATGTTGTGCTGTACGGGAAGGTGTCGTTGAGTGACTGTAGGAGGATACAAGATGACTTGGACAGGATTTGTGATTGGTGTAAAGAATGGCAGCTAACTCTAAATATAGATAAACGTAAATTAATGCAGATGAATAGGAAAGCCGGCCGCGGTGGCCGTGCGGTTCTAGGCGCTGCAGTCCGGAACCGCAGGACTGCTACGGTCGCAGGTTCGAATCCTGCCTAGGGCATGGATGTGTGTGATGCCCTTACGTTAGTTAGGTTTAAGTAGTTCTAAGTTCTAGGGGACTGATGACCTAAGATGTTAAGTCCCATAGTGCTCAGAGCCATTTGAACCATTTGAATAGGAAAAAGCCGGCCGCGGTGGCCGTGCGGTTCTAGGCTCTGCAGTCCGGAACCGCGGTACTGCTACGGTCGCAGGTTCGAATCCTGCCTCGGACATGGATGTGTGTGATGTCCTTAGGTTAGTTTGGTTTAAGTAGTTCTAAGTTCTAGGGGACTGATGACTTTAAGATGTTAAGTCCCATAGTGCTCAGAGCCATTTGAACCATTTTTGAATAGGAAAAAGAATCCTGTAACGTTTGAATACTCCATTAGTAGTGTAGCGCTTGACACAGTCACGTCGATTAAATATTTGGGCGATATGAAGTGGGACAAGCATGTAATGGCAGTTCTGGGGAAGGCAGATAGTCGTCTTCGGTTCGTTGGTAGAATTTTGGGAAGATGTGGTTCATCTGTGAAGGAGACCGCTTATAAAACACTAATACGACCTATTCTTGAGTACTGCTCGAGCGTTTGGGATCCTTATCAGGTCGGATTAAGGGAGGACATAGAAGCAATTCAGAGGCGGGCTGCTAGATTTGTTACTGGTACGCGAGTGTTAGGGGAATGGTTCAGGAACTCGGGTGGGAGTCTCTAGAGCAAAGGAGACGTTCTTTTCGTGAATCGCTACTGAGGAAATTTAGAGAATCAGCATTTGAGGCTGACTGCAGTACAATTTTACTGCCACCAACTTACATTTCGCGGAAAGACCAAAAAGATAAGATAAGAGAGATTAGGGCTCGTACAGAGGCATATAGGCAGTCATTTTTCCACGTTCTGTTTGGGAGTGGAACATGGAGAGAAGATGCTAGTTGTGGTACGAGGTACCCTCCGCCACGCACCGAATGGTGGATTGCGGAGTATGTTTGGTGATATAGATGTGGAACTATGGGGTGTGTAGTATCGAGGTTACAGCCAACATAGGATACTCTCAGATGTTCAAGATGGAAGAGCAGGCTGAGGAATTTGATAAGCTGGTAGAGGATGCAGGTGGGCAGGGTGAGCAGATCTGGAAGGCTAGGGGGGGGGGGGAGGGGGGGCATGGCGTTTGAGGATCTGCAGGGTCTGATAAAAGGAGGGAGAGGCAGAAGTCGATGCCACACTGGCATAGCAGAAGATTTGGTCCGATTAGGGCTTTATAGGTCTGGAGGATTATGTAAGGGTGTAATTCCCATGTTCAGCTGATTAGTAGTTTTAGTAATTTTAGTCTGGGCTTTCTGTTGAATGGTTAGTAGATGAGGCTTCAGTGTTGGTCGGCAATCAAAGTGTTACTCCCAAAATACTTTAAGGTTTTAGTTAAATGGATAGGACAGTCGTAAATGGCAAGGTAAAAATCGTGGGGAGGGAAGCAATGGGTGGTTGGCCCTATAATTACTGTCTGCGTTTTGGTAGAGTTGATTTCGAGGAGCCACTGGTTGCACCAGGAGGTGAACTGATTGAGTTGGAGCTGAAGGGATCGTTGGGATTTCTGGAGGGTAGGGTAGAGGATGAGGAGGGCAATGTCTTCGGGATACTGGAGGAGACGAACAGGGGGAAGGGGCTTGGGCATATCGTCAGTGTAGGGGACATACAGGAGAGGTGAGGAGGCAGAACCTTGGGGCACACCTGCAGTGGGATGCAAGATACAGGAGTTAGTGTTGTTGATGGTCTCATAAGACAGGTGGTTAGAAAGAAAGGAGGCGATGAAGCGGACATAATTTATTGGCTTAAAGAGGATCCCGGTATACCACACATGGACATGAACTTTCTCAAGATCTATGGAGACAAAAACAGCGGATTTGCGGTTGTTGATTTGGTGCGAAAGGAGGTGAGTAAGATATAGGAGTTGGTCATCGGAGGAAAAATTGAGATGGAAGCCACATCGATGGACAGAAATGGGTAGGTGTTCTTGTTGATGTTTACGGATACTTCGGCATACCACACTAAACCAAAGTCTAATACAGGGTGTTTCAAAAATGACCGGTATATTTGAAACGGCAATAAAAACTAAACGAGCAGCGATAGAAATACACCGGTTGTTGCAATATGCTTGGGACAACAGTACATTTTCAGGCAGACAAACTTTCGAAATTACAGTAGTTACAATTTTCAACAACAGATGGCGCTGCGGTCTGGTACGATATTTTCCACATATCCACCATGCGTAGCAATAATATGGCGTAGTCTCTGAATGAAATTACCCGAAACCTTTGACAACGTGTCTGGCGGAATGGCTTCACATGCAGATGAGATGTACTGCTTCAGCTGTTCAATTGTTTCTGGATTCTGGCGGTACACCTGGTCTTTCAAGTGTCCCCACAGAAAGAAGTCACAGGGGTTCATGTCTGGCGAATAGGGAGGCCAATCCACGCCGCCTCCTGTATGTTTCGGATAGCCCAAAGCAATCACACGATCATCGAAATATTCATTCAGGAAATTAAAGACGTCAGCCGTGCGATGTGGCCGGGCACCATCTTGCATAAACCACGAGGTGTTCGCAGTGTCGTCTAAGGCAGTTTGTACCGCCACAAATTCACGAAGAATGTCCAGATAGCGTGATGCAGTAATCGTTTCGGATCTGAAAAATGGGCCAATGATTCCTTTGGAAGAAATGGCGCCCCAGACCAGTACTTTTTGAGGATGCAGGGACGATGGGACTGCAACATGGGCTTTTCGGTTCCCCATATGCGCCAGTTCTGTTGATTGACGAAGCCGTCCAGGTAAAAATAAGCTTCGTCAGCAAACCAAATGCTGCCCACATGCATATCGCCGTCATCAATCCTGTGCACTATATCGTTAGTGAATGTCTCTCGTGCAGCAATGGTAGCGGCGCTGAGGGGTTGCCGCGTTTGAATTTTGTATGGATAGAGGTGTAAACTCTGGCGCATGAGACGATACGTGGACGTTGGCGCCATTTGGACCGCAGCTGCAACACGGCGAACGGAAACCCGAGGCCGCTGTTGGATCACCTGCTGCACTAGCTGCGCGTTGCCCTCTGTGGTTGCCGCACGCGGTCGCCCTACCTTTCCAGCACGTTCATCCGTCACGTTCCCAGTCCGTCGAAATTTTTCAAACAGATCCTTTATTGTATCGCTTTTTGGTCCTTTGGTTACATTAGACCTCCGTTGAAAACTTCGTCTTGTTGCAACAACACTGTGTTCTAGGCGGTGGAATTCCAACACCAGAAAAATCCTCTGTTCTAAGGAATAAACCATGTTGTCTACAGCACACTTGCACGTTGTGAACAGCACACGCTTACAGCAGAAAGACGACGTACAGAATGGCGCACCCACAGACTGCGTTGTCTTCTATATCTTTCACATCACTTGCAGCGCCATCTGTTGTTGAAAATTGTAACTACTGTAATTTCGAAAGTTTGTCCGCCTGAAAATGTACTGTTGTCCCAAGCATATTGCAACAAACGGTGTATTTCTATCGCTGCTCGTTTAGTTTTTATTGTCGTTTCAAATATACCGGTCATTTTTGAAACACCGTGTAAATACTGTCACGACAGTCTCTGGTACGAAGGTTACCATTTGACAGCTGCAGCGAGACTACCGCTCCAAGCGGTAGACAGTCACATGAGTCGTAAGGATAATGTTCGTTTTTAATTATTTTCTACTTAATTAACGAAATAAGTGTTATAAGTGTTATAATTTGCATTCCGTGCTTTAGTAAATTACCAAGAGACATGAATTCTCTTGAAATAGATATAAAACCAACCGAATCACACTGATTCAATGACATAAGCTACAAATTATTGTTGAAGAACTACTTTCGAATATGTCTGTATTTGCAGCTTACTCCGCTGAAAGCAAGCGGATACAAACATACATTTGATGCATGTGAAGCCTGTATTTACGTTGTTGTCTGTTGTTATTGTCATAGGCACTGTCCTTGACACTTAAACGTTTTTTATGAAGTCTAATGAGTCGTCCGTTCTTACACTTCACTCAGCTTTCTAATTCACAAATAATTTTGTAAATGTAACTACTTTTACTTCAAAATCGAATGTGGCTCGAATTTAGCAGCAATTGTGTAATTGGTTTTTCTGTGTTGGGAAACAAATTTATTGCTTTTGACAATTTGTTACCACATCCTTGTCGCTTTCTCTTAAGCTACAACTACGGTGGGTTATTTCGCTCCTTAAATAACGTAGGTATTACATTCCATACGGATTTCCTACGTTCCAAACTCGCTTATTTGGCTGAAAGTGTTGCGAACGAAAGTCCACTTTGTGGGAATACACACAACATTTATCTGCAAAAGGCCAGTTCTTCCGGTGTTTGCCGGCCGGAGTGGCCGAGAGGCTCTACGCGCTACAGTCTGGAACCGCGCGACCGCTACGGTCGTAGGTTCGAATCCTGCCTCGGACATGGATGTGTGTGATGTCCTTAGGTTAGTTAGGTTTAAGTAGTTCTAAGTTGTAGGGGACTGATGACCTCAGAAGTTAAGTCCCATAGTGCTCAGAGCCATTTGAACCATCTTCCGATGTTTACTAGCAATTTTTTTGTTACTAAAGGAAAATCGTAAATATCTGTATGTTACAAGAGAATTGTAAACGAAGTGTCCTGTAATATACTGTTTCGTACCTTCCAGGGTCCTTAGAAAACTAAAGAATGAGGAACGTGGTGTAATTTTGTAGTTACTTTCGATTTCTATGGCATTAAGTAGACTCCCTATTGTAAAAGCTATGTTACAAATCAATATAAACGTTAACATTCGCACTCTTCCGATATCTTATTCGGAAGTGGCGTTTTCTGGCTGCTTGGGGCGCTGCTATCGCTGTTGCTAACTTGGCCCCTGTATGATCGGTGAAAGTCGGCTGACTTAGTGCCGCTCTTGAGTGTTTACGCCCGTTGCCTCTCCAGGGCCGGCTCTAGAGGTGGGCCAACCATGCAGCTGCCTGGGGCAGCAAATATTCGGGGGCACCAAAAGCTTAAATTTCAATACACCGTGATTCCAAAACAAGACTTAAACGAAATAATGAAACTTCTTACATAAATTAAGAAGTGTGAGAATAAGTTGCAAATACAAATCGTTCATGAAATCTAGAGTCTTACCAGAAGTTATCCACGGAATTGTGTAACAGATGGCAAGTGAAGCCCTGTATTTCGTTACTTTCGGTGCGTCCATCAAAATAGCAGGGTTGCCAAATAATTCCTACATGCGCCTACACAACACTTGAATTGTACGTATGTCAGCTTGAAAGTTCCTACAGAAGCAAAAAACTGTACACGAGGACGTGCTACCAGTGATGTCTCCGAATTTATTATTCAGTTCTCACTATCGGTCGAGGTATTAAATTCAAATTACAAGTATATTACTCGTTCGGCTTTATCACTTCGCTGACGCAAGTTGCGACATCTACCGCTAGAGGGCTACGAACTGTAACATGTAACCTGGGGGGAGTGTAACGTAACTATGTCGGTGCATGAGAAACAGAATATTGTAATCGAGCTTCTAACCATATGAACTTCGTCCGCACATGGAGCACCTTCTCCTTCAGCACGGCAATGCCAGGTCACACACGAGAGCTGCGACATCTGCAACAATCTGACGCCTTGGGGTCACTCTCGTGGATCATCCTCCATATAGACACAACTTGGCCCCATCCGATTTTTACTTCGAGGATTACTATTTGATACTGATGAAGGGGTGAAAGCGGAGGTAATGTTGCAGCTCCGTCAACAACGTCAACCATTCTACAATGACAGTATCAACTAACTGGTCTCTGTAGGTATAAATGTGCTCGTCGACAGGGTGACTAGGTTGCGCAATAAATACGTACACATGAAGAATCGCTAAGAAAAACATTTGTAATAAATACATAAAGAGAAGCTAAGATATGCTCTGCAATCTTTTCTGTTGCACTGACTGGTGTCCCATGTGGGGCTCTGGTCCTAAAGACATATTCACGCCAGAAAGACGCATGAGTAAGTGTGATATGTGAAAATAAGACGTCATGGATGAATAACTTTGGAAACAGGTTGACTTATATGAAAACGCAAGGAACGGTGCGAGTAGGGGCGACAGCCGTGGGGTAGGGGGCGGTGACTGAAATTTTCGCACGGAGCGGTAAAATCCCTGGATCCCTTCCTGTTCTTACCTTAAGGCCTCCAGACGCGATCAACAACTCATCAAACTTTGCTGTTGTTGTTGTTGTGGTCTTCAGTCCTGAGACTGGTTTCATGCAGCTCTTCATGCTACCCTATCCTGTGCAAGCTTCTTCATCTCCCAGTACTTACTGCAACCTACAACCTTCTGAATCTGCTTAGTGTATTCATCTCTTGGTCTCCCTCTACGGTTTTTACCCTCCACGCTGCCCTCCAATGCTAAATTTGTGATCCCTTGATGCCTCAGAACATGTCCTACTAACCGGTCCCTTCTTTTTGTCAAGTTGTGCCACATACGCCTCTTCTCCCCAATTCTATTCAATACTTCATGTGATCTACCCATCTAATCTTCAGCATTCTTCTGTAGCACCACATTTCGAAAGCTTCTATTCTCTTCTGGTCCAAACTATTTATCGTCCATGTTTCACTTCCATATATGGCTACACTCCATACAAATACTTTCAGAAACGACTTCCTGACACTTAAATCTATACTCGATGTTAACAAATTTCTCTTCTTCAGAAACGCTTTCCTTGCCATTGCCAGTCTACATTTTATGTCTTCTCTAATTCGACCATCATCAGTTATTTTGCTCCCCAAATAGCAAAACTCTTTTACTACTTTAAATGCCTCATTTCCTAATCTAATTCCCTCAGCATCGCCCGACTTAATTCGACTACATTCCATTATCCTCGTTTTGCTTTTCTTGATGTTCATCTTATACCCACCTTTCAAGACACTGTCCACTCCGTTCAACTGCTCTTCCAAGTCCTTTGCTGTCTCTGATAGAATTACAATGTCATCGGCGAACCTCAAAGTTTTTATTTCTTCTCCATGGATTTTAATACCTACTCCGAATTTTTCTTTTGTTTCCTTTACTGCTTTCTCAATATACAGATTGAATAACATCGGGGAGAGGCTACAACCCTGTCTCACTCCCTTCCCAACCACAGCTTCCGTCTCATGCCCCTCAGCTCTTATAACAGCCATCTGGTTTCTGTACAAATTGTAAATAGCCTTTCGCTCCCTGTATTTTACCCCTGCCATCTTTAGAATTAGAAACAGAGTATTCCAGTCAACATTGTCAAAAGCTTTCTCTAAGTCTACAAATGCTACAAACGTAGGTTTGCCTTTCCTTAATCTTTCTTCTAAGTTAAGTCGTAAGGTCAGTATTGCCTCACGTGTTCCAATATTTCTACGGAATCCAAACTGATCTTCCCAGAGGTCGGCTTCTACTAGTTTTTCCATTCGTCTGTAAAGAATTCGTGTTAGTATTTTGCAGATGTGACTTATTAAACTGATAGTTCGGTAATTTTCACATCTGTCAACACCTGCTTTCTTTGGGATTGGAATTCTTATATTCTTCTTGAAGTCTGAGGGTATTTCGCCTGTCTCATACATCTTGCTCACCAGATGGTACAGTTTTGTCGGGACTGGCTCTCCCAAGGCCATCAGTAGTTCTAATGGAATGTTGTCTACTCCCGGGGCCTTGTTTCGACTCAGGTCTTTCAGTGCTCTGTCAAACTCTGCACGCAGTATCGTATCTCCCATTTCATCTTCATCTACATCATCTTCCATTTCCATAATATTGTCCTCAAGTACATCGCCCTTGTATAGACACTCTATATACTCCTACCACCTTTCTGCTTTCCCTTCTTTGCTTAGAACTGGGTTTCCATCTGAGCTCTTGATATTCATACAAGTGGTTCTCTTTTCTCCAAGGGTCTCTTTAATTTTCCTGTAGGCAATATCTATCTTACCCCTAGTGAGATAAGCCTCTACATCCTTACATTTGTCCTCTAGCCATCCCTGCTTAGCCATTTTGCACTTCCTGTCGATCTCATTTTTGAGACGTCTGTATTCCTTTTTGCCTACTTCATTTACTGCATTTTTATATTTTCTCCTTTCGTCAATTAAGTTCAATATTTCTTCTGTGACCCAAGGATTTCTACTAGCCCTCGTCTTTTTACCTTCTTGATCCTCTGCTGCCTTCACTACTTCATCCCTCAGAGCTACCCATTCTTCTTCTACTGTACTTCTTTCCCCCATTCCTGTCAATTGTTCCCTTATGCTCTCCCTGAAGCTCTGTACAACCTCTGGTTTAGCCAGTTTATCCAGGTCGCATCTCCTTAAATTCCCACCTTTTTGCAGTTTCTTCAGTTTTAATCTACAGCTCATAACCAATAGATTGTGGTCAGAGTCCACATCTGCCCCTGGAAATGTCTTACAATTTAAAACCTGGTTCCTAAATCTCTGTCTTACCATTATATAATCTATCTGATACCTTCTAGTATCTCCAGGATTCTTCCATGTATACAGCCTTCTTTCATGATTCTTGAACCAAGTGTTAGCTATAATTAAGATATACTGTGTGCAAAACTCTACCAGGCGGCTGCCTCTTTCATTTCTTAGCCCCAATCCATATTCACCTACTATGTTTCCTTCTCTCCCTTTTCCTAGTCTCGAATTTCAGTCACCCATGACTATTAAATTTCCGTCTCCCTTCACTACCTGAATAATTTCTTTTATCTCATCATACATTTCTTCAATTTCTTCATCATCTGCAGAGCTAGTTGGCATATAAACTTGTACTACTGTTGTAGGCGTGGGCTTCGTGTCTATCTTGGCCACAATAATGCGTTCACTATGCTGTTGGTAGTAGCTTACCCGCACTCTTATTTTTTTATTCATTATTAAACCTACTCCTGCATTACCCCTATTTGATTTTGTGTTTATAACCCTGTATTCACCTGACCAAAAGTCTTGTTCCTCCTGCCACCGAACTTCACTAATTCCCACTATATCTAACTTTAACCTATCCATTTCCCTTTATAAATTTTCTAATCTACCTTCCCGGTTAAGGGATCTAACATTCCACGCTCCGATCCGTAGAACGCCAGTTTTCTTATTCCTGATAACGACGTCCTCTTGAGTAGTCTCCGCCCGGGGATCCGAATGGGGGACTATTTTACCTCTATAATATTTTACCCAAGAGGACGCCATCATCATTTATCCATACAGTAAAGATGCATGCCCTCGGGAAAAATTACGGCCGTAGTTTCCCGTTGCTTTCAGCCGTTCGCAGTACCAGCACAGCAAGGCCGTGTTGGTTAATGTTGCAAGGCCTGGTCAGTCAATCATCCAGACTGTTGCCCCTGCAACTACTGAAAAGGCTGCTGCCCCTCTTCAGGAACCACACGTTTGTCTGGCCTCTCAACAGATACCCCTCCGTTGTGGTTGCACCTACGGTACGGCCATCTGTATCGCTGAGGCACGCAAGCCTCCCTACCGAAGGCAAGGTCCATGGTTCATGAGGAAGGAAAACTTTGCTAGGTTTGTCAAATATTTGTGTACTCCCTTGTTTGACGTGTTTGGCAAACACAGAGAGTGTCTGACTTGTTTGAGAGAGAAATAAATTTACGTCAGATCTGACAGGATGGCGGACGTTGTTTGTATTGACGTTTCTCTGCACATGTTTAACGAAATAGAGTTGTATTACAATTTCGCTTACTGTAGCGTGAGTTTCCACAATTATGAAACCTACGATCAAGAATAAAAACAAAATAGCACTGTAAATTACCAAAGTGGTGAAGGTGTTGCGTCTTTCCCAGTATATTACATAGGAAAAAGTTAAGATGAAAATCGATATTCAACGCAACGACATACTAGCTGGAATGCAATAAAATAAAACGATTGAAGATCTCTGGTTCTTAAACGGCCGACGTACAGGGGGTACAGCTGCCCTACCGATGTCGTTCTACGAACCCAAAATACGTCCTTTTAGAATGGTATACAGACAGGCGATAGCCACGTAAACGTTACCAGTTTTCCCTCTCAGAGCTTTGGGAGACCGTTAGCAAACGGATCATACAATAAAAAATACATATGAGGATTGGCCAAGAGTTACACGGTATTTCTAGACCAAGAAATACCTCACTTCTGCCATACTTATCCAAGTGTCTCCAGCCTTTCTTCATCAACATCTAGATCTGCATGGATACTCAGCAAATTACACTTAAGTGCCTGGCAGAGGCTTCATCGAACCACCTTCACAGTTCTCTGTTAATCCAATCTCGTACAGCGCGCGGAAAGAACGAACACCTATATCTTTCCGTACGAGCTCTGATTTCCCTTATTTTATCGTGGTGATAGTTTCTCCCTATGTAGATCGGTGTCAAAAAAATATTTTCGCATTCGGAGGAGAAAGCTGGTGATTGAGTTTCGTGAGAAGATTCCGTCGCAACGAAAAACGCCTTTGTTTTAAAGATGTCCAGCCCAAACCCTGTATCATTTCTGTGACACTCTCCCCCATATTTCGCGATAATACAAAACGTGCTGCCCCTTCTTTGAACTTTTTCTGTGTACTCCGTCAGTCCTATCTGGTAAGGATCCTACACCGCGCAACAGTATTCTAAAAGAGGACGGACAAGTGTAGTGTAGGCAGTCTCCTTAGTAGATCTGTTGCATTTCCTAAGCGCCCTGCCAATAAAACGCAGTCTTTGGTTGGCCTCCTCACAACATTTCTATGTGTTCCTTCCAATTTTAAGTTGTTCGTAATTGTAATTCCTAGGTATTTTGTTAAATTTACGGCCTTTAGATTAGACTGCTTTATCGTATAACCAAAGTTTAAGGATTCCTTGTAGCACTCATCTGGATGGCCTCACACGTTTCGTTGTTCAGGATCAATTGTCAAATTTTCGCACCATACAGATATCTTTTATAAATCGTTTTGTCATTTGTTTTGATCTTCTGATGACTTTACTAGTCGATAAACGACAGCGTCATCTGCAAACAACCTAAGACAGCTGTTCAGATTGTCTCCCAAATCGGTTATATAGATAAGTAACAGCAAAGGGCCTATAACACTACCTTGGCGAACGCCAGAAATCACTTCTATTTTACTCGATGTCTTTCCGTCAATTACTAGGTACGAACCGTGACCTCTCTTGACAGGAAATCACGAATCCAGTCACATAACTGAGATGATATTCCATAGACACGTAATTTCATTCAAGTTGCTTGTGTGGTACAGTGTCAAAAGCCTTCAGGAAATACAGAAATACGGTATCAATTTGGAATCCTTTGTCGATAGCATTCAACACTTCGCGCGAGTAGAGAGCTAGTTGTGTTTCATAAGAAATTGGCAGCCCTGACGCCGGCTGCGAGCGCTTTTTGCTTGCTGTGTTACGAGATAAGTAATTTAGCTAGTAATTAATTGTTTTTGGTTTATATTCTATAGTATTTACGTGCATTAGTGTCAGATAGACTTGATAAATTGAAGATTTCAGTTTTTATTTGCGTCTGAATAGGAAGAGCGAAGTTTATGTCTAGAACAGTTTCGCGTGTCCGCAAACGTTTCTTTACATTCGTAACTGACGTTATATACGTGGGATTATCAATTAAGTCAGTGTACAATACCTAGTATTTAATTTTATTAGCGTCATTTAGACCTGATACATTGAAGGTAGCAGTTTTTATTCGTTTTATTAGGCCATTTTTCGCGTGTACGTAAACGTTTGTTTACATTATAAATACGAGGGTTAATACAATACTCAGTATTCACGTTTATTAGTCTCATTTAGACTCGATACATTGAAGGTAGCAGTTTTTTATGCATTTTATTAAGAAAAGTGATACTGACAATGAATTCTAACCTCACTTATATACACTCCTGGAAATGGAAAAAAGAACACATTGACACCGGTGTGTCAGACCCACCATACTTGCTCCGGACACTGCGAGAGGGCTTGTACAAGCAATGATCACACGCACGGCACAGCGGACACACCAGGAACCGCGGTGTTGGCCATCGAATGGCGCTAGCTGCGCAGCATTTGTGCACCGCTGCCGTCAGTGTCAGCCAGTTTGCCGTGGCATACGGAGCTCCATCGCAGTTTTTAACACTGGTAGCATGCCGCGACAGCGTGGACGTGAACCGTATGTGCAGTTGACGGACTTTGAGCGAGGGCGTATAGTGGGCATGCGGGAGGCCGGGTGGACGTACCGCCGAATTGCTCAACACGTGGGGGCGTGAGGTCTCCACAGTACATCGATGTTGTCGCCAGTGGTCGGCGGAAGGTGCACGTGCCCGTCGACCTGGGACCGGACCGCAGCGACGCACGGATGCACGCCAAGACCGTAGGATCCTACGCAGTGCCGTAGGGGACCGCACCGCCACTTCCCAGCAAATTAGGGACACTGTTGCTCCTGGGGTATCGGCGAGGACCATTCGCAACCGTCTCCATGAAGCTGAGCTACGGTCCCGCACACCGTTAGGCCGTCTTCCGCTCACGCCCCAACATCGTGCAGCCCGCCTCCAGTGGTGTCGCGACAGGCGTGAATGGAGGGACGAATGGAGACGTGTCGTCTTCAGCGATGAGAGTCGCTTCTGCCTTGGTGCCAATGATGGTCGTATGCGTGTTTGGCGCCGTGCAGGTGAGCGCCACAATCAGGGATGCATACGACCGAGGCACACAGGGCCAACACCCGGCATCATGGTGTGGGGAGCGATCTCCTACACTGGCCGTACACCACTGGTGATCGTCGAGCGGACACTGAATAGTGCACGGTACATCCAAACCGTCATCGAACCCATCGTTCTACCATTCCTAGACCGGCAAGGGAACTTGCTGTTCCAACAGGACAGTGCACGTCCGCATGTATCCCGTGCCACCCAACGTGCTCTAGAAGGTGTAAGTCAACTACCCTGGCCAGCAAGATCTCCGGATCTGTCCCCCATTGAGCATGTTTGGGACTGGATGAAGCGTCGTCTCACGCGGTCTGCACGTCCAACACGAACGCTGGTCCAACTGAGGCGCCAGGTGGAAATGGCATGGCAAGCCGTTCCACAGGACTACATCCAGCATCTCTACGATCGTCTCCATGGGAGAATAGCAGCCTGCATTGCTGCGAAAGGTGGATATACACTGTACTAGTGCCGACATTGTGCATGCTCTGTTGCCTGTGTCTATGTGCCTGTGGTTCTGTCAGTGTGATCATGTGATGTATCTGACCCCAGGAATGCGTCAATAAAGTTTCCCCTTCCTGGGACAATGAATTCACGGTGTTCTTATTTCAATTTCCAGGAGTGTACGTTTGACTAGCGCAACCGGCGAGCGTTAACAGTTAAGCAAACGTAAAATACGTGGTAAAATGGTGTTACACTGTAATATCTGAGTAAATCAGTGTTATAATACAACTTCTGAGCCCTTCTTACATACGGTTTAGTTAGCGGAAAGCTAAAACTCACCTCGCCGTCTGCTTAAATTCCTTAGCTTGTTGTGGGCTTTAGTGATCGTGTACTGTAAGTCCATCGGTTCCTATAAAGTAGAGTACGTATTTGTGCTTTACATTCTGAACTCTTATTGTTAGCCAAAGATTTTGTTTTGTACCTGCATCTGTCAGTGTACAATACTCAGTATTTACGTTTATTAGTGTCATTTAGACCTGATACATTGAAGTTAGCGGTTTTTATAGTTTTATTAGGTCAATTTCGCGTGTACGTAAACGTTTATTTACATTATAAATACGAGGGATAATCAGTAGGTATAGCTTACCGTAGGTTACGGTTTAATTCTTTAATAATATTCACTAGACAGCCCCTAGCAGTTTCCTGTAGGCCATTGTTTTTTTTCCTTTAGCATTCACTAGATAGCCCCTAGCAGGAAAATAAGCACCAGATCTAGCTTCTACCATACATTTTTACTGTTTTTCGTCGTTGAGTGTCCTTTCTGCCTACTGGAGTGTAGCTGTTAATCTTGTGTGGCAGTAGGTTTCCTTAAGTTTCTTATACTAAATCACATATTAGCTAGATGGATAGGGACTGTGTCTGTTGTGTGCGGATGCAGGAGGAACTGGCCACAGTCCAAACGCAGCTGGAAGCTTCGTTGTCCACAGTCAACAGGCTCCAGAGAACTCATCTCAGTGTGGGTGGCGGACTGTGTCGAGGTCTCGAGCCTCAAGGCGAAGGCTGCATGGGGGACGCAGGTTCAGGCACTTTGCTAATAGATTCAGTGTGCTGTCTGATGCTGGGGGAGAGGCTGAGCCGAATCAGAATGCACTTTCTGCCAGGATAGTGGCCGTTCCTTCAGCAAGGTCCGGACAAGCACGTGGGGAAAAGGGTTTGTTAGTTATTGGCAGCTCCAATGTTAGGCGGGTCGCCCCTCAGGAACAAAGCGGCTAGGGCGGGGAAGAAGTTCAATGTTCACTCGGTGTGCTTGTCGGGGGGCCTTGTCCGGGATGTGGAAGAGTCTCTTCCGGCGGCTATCGAGTGTGCGGGGTGCAGCCAGCTGCAGATTGTTGCACAAATCGGCACCAACGATGAGAGTCGCCGGCGTTCCTAGGAAGTCCTTCGGTCCTTTCGACGGCTGGCTAAATTGGCGATGGCGGCCTCCAGCTCTCGAGTATATTGCTCAGGAAGGAGTTAAGAAGAAAATCAATATTCTAAGCACAACATACAAGCGGGAATACAATAAAATAAAATAATCGAAGCTCTCCGGTTCTTTTCCGGACGGCATATATGCTCCCACGATGCGGTATTTCAATGAACTATCATTAGAAGACCAAATAGACCAGAATAAAATTCCACACACTTATGTCTTCTTTTTCAACGTGAGAGCGAAGTAATTCAGTTATTAGAAGTTTGATCATTCTGAGAAAGTTGATGTAAACGATCAAGCTCTGAGAGTAATATTTCCTTTGGCAGATTTTCATCGGTATATTCCTGTCAGTTTCAATCATTCCCTGGACCAACATAAGTTTTCTTTTTCCTTTCTTCTTTATACACAATACTGAAAAAAATTAATCTGCATTGATAGTCATTTCCAAAATATTTCACGACATGAACCGAGTCTGCTTCAGAAGTGAGATTAAACTGACAAACTTTATTGGTACATATATACTGGCAAACCTATGGGTAGAAAAGATAGAATTTGACAAACATAATTGACTCTTTACAGGGACATTCAGATACATAGCAATACTGTACAGTGTACCAAAAAGTAGCCATTGTGGAAAAAGTGTTCATTCATGTGTGGTGTTGAGCATAGTGGTTATTATTATTATTATTCATGAAAATGAGTGCTGAGGCTCGCCATCAACTTTCGTGTCACTTCTTTGACATGATGATCCATTACACGTTCGTTTCTTTCATAAGCTAGTGGCTGATTACCCAGCGTTGCCTGGGTATGTGTTTGCTCCACTCTTCTATCAGTCCACCTCCTCTACCACCTTCGTCTGTCCATCTCTCTCTCCCCCCCCCCCTGTCTCTGTCTATCTTCTCTTTTCCTGGTGTCTGTCCATCTCCTCCTCTTTCCTTTCTCTATCCATCTGCTCCTTCCCCCCCCCCCCCCCCCCCGCTCTCTGTCCATCTCCTCCTCCTCCTCCTCCTCCTCCTCCTGATCTCCTCCTCCCCTCTACCTTCTCCTCTCTGCTCTATATCCTTCTTCCTCCCTCCCTATCCATCTCTTTCTCCACCCTCTATCTCCTCCTCCCTCTCTCTCTGTCCACCTCCTCCTCCCCCCTTTATACACCACCTCCTTTTTCTTTCTCTGTTTATCTCCTCCTCTCCCCTCTCTCAGTCCATCTTCTCCTCTTCCTTTCTCTGTCCATTTGCTCCACTCTTTTTGTCCATCTCCTTCTCCCTCTCTCTCTCTCTGTACATCTCTTCCCATCCCCTCTCTCTTTTATCTTCTGCTCTTTGCTTTGTCCATCTCCCCTCGCTCTGTCCATCTCTGCCTCTTCCCTTGCCATCCATTTTCCCCTTCCCTTCTCTCTGTCCACCTCCTCCTCCACCTAATCTGTGTCCATCTCCTCCTTCCCCCTCTGTCTGTCCATATCCTCTTCCTCCCCTCCTCTCTCCAGTTGTTACCCCCATCCCAGCAAGAGGTTACTGATTATTCCCTCCACAGTATTTTCTTCCAGATAGTAAGTGGTATGTGTACTGAGTCTGTTTGACATCGATCTAGGGGCTTAGGACGAGCTCTTAATCCGTGGCTTTGCTGTCTAAGCACGTGTAACATATATTTCACATATATTTAACAAGTGTCCCACGTATTTGTACACATAACTAACCTGTATCTCTTGTGAATTTCGCCCTGTTGTTCTGTTTTCACGCGTGTGCTAAAAGTACAGTTGTATATGCTAGAGAGAAAAATAAACGCGCAAGACTTCCATTCTGGAAATACGGCCACCTGTTTGACAGCGGCGCGACGTTGTCACACTGTAGGTTCTGGCTTGTGTACTAATGGCACTTTAACTTGGTCTGTATGCGGAGGATGCTCGTAGCGCGATGACTGCTGGGATAAGGCCTGGCTCTTCCTCCCAGGGCAGCCATCTTATCCATACAGATTATAAAATATATGTATGTACAAAATCCATGTATGTTCCACATCTCCTACTAAATCGCTGGACCGCTTTCAACCAAACCAGTTAGTGTTTGGAAAAAATCGCCGTGGGGATAAGAATCACCTACCCATCAAAGGAATGAGGACGAGGATGAAAAAGATGTGTATCACACGATGCGTGAATACCCTGACTTTTTCTCGCTGACAACTGCCACAAAACGATGAAAGAAAAACAGTTAATAACATACTACATTTCCGCAGTAAAACTGTCGCATCAGGCAAGATGTTTTAAGTTATTATTTATTTACCACTAATTCTATTCGCGACACATGTCGGCCGGCCGGATCAGCCGAGCGGTTCTAGGCGCTACAGTCTGGAACCACGCGACCGATACGGTCGCAGGTTCGAATCCTGCCTCGGGCATGGATGTGTGTGATGTCCTTAGGATAGTTAGGTTTAAATAGTTCTAAGTTCTAGGGGACTGATGACCACAGCAGTTAAGTCCCATAGTGCTCAGAGCCATTTGAACCATTTGACACGTGTCGCTGAAAGTATTAAAATATGCCGCTGAATGTACCTACAAAATTATATCATTGCATGACACATAGTTCTGAAGATATCACGTCTTGCGCGTTTATTTTTCTCTCTAGCATATACAACTGTACTTTTAGCACACGCGTGAAAACAGAACAACAGGGCGAAATTCACGAGTGATACAGGTTAGTTATGTGTACAAATACGTGGGATACATGTTAAATATATGTGAAATATATGTAACACGTGCGTACACAGGCAAAGCCACGGATTAAGAGCTCGTCCTAAGCCCTTAGATCGATGTCAAACAGACTCGGTACACATACCACTTACTATCTGGAAGAAAATACTGTGGAGGGAATAATCAGTAACTTCTTGCTGGGATGGGGGTAAAACTGGAGAGAGGAGGGGAGGATGAGGATATGGACAGACAGAGGGGAAGGAGGACATAGACACAGATTAAGTGGACGAGGAGGTGGACAGAGAGGGGGGAAGGGGAAAAGGGATAGCAAGGGAAGAGGCAGAAATGGACAAAGAGAGGAAAGAGGAGATGGACAAAGCAAAGAGCAGGAGATAAAAGAGAGAGGGGAGGGGAAGAGAGGGAGAAGGAGATGAACAAAAAGAGAGGGTGGAGTAAATGGACAGAGAAAGCACACGCATACAAGGCTCAAAACAAAACTTTGGGTAGCTGTAAAGCATAGGGCATCATGTATGGTATACACGTGTACTATTTGATGAAAAGTATCTGGACACAGTGGACATTAGTGTGGGGTCCGTCCAACCACCTTCATGGCAGCTTGAACTCTGCTGGGAAAACTTTCAATGAGGTGTCTAAACGTCTGTGGAGGAATGGCAGCCCATTCTTCCCCAAGAACCGAAACCAGAGAAGTAGAGATATTGCACGCTGCAGTCTGAAGTGAAGCTGACGTTCTAACTCGTTCCAAAGGTTGACCCCCTGGGTTCATGTCGGGACTCTCGGCAGGCCATTTCATTCCAGGAATGTCATTGTCCACAAACCGTTCCCTCACAGATGCTGCTTTATGACGGAGTGCATTGTCATTCTCATAAAAACAGTTATCGTCTTTATATTACTTCATTGCTGTTTACAGTACATAGTGCTGCAAAATCTGTTCAGAATCCTCCGATATTTAGTGTTGTCTTAAGCTCAATAAGGGGACCACACCCTGATCGCGAAAATACGCCTTCTCTGTAACGTAGCCTCCTCAGTATTTCACTGTTGGCACTACACCTGATGGCAGATAGCGTCGTCCAGGCGATTACCATATCTGAGGTAACTGGCGAGTCGTCGCGCCTGAAAATATTTTAAATTCGGGGGAAGCACTGGCCTCACGGGCCGCTCGCAGGCCGACCACGTGATGCCAGACGCTGGGCGAAGCTGGAGGGGTCCTGCCGCGTGGTTGGGAATTCCATGGTGACGCTATGTTGATGGAGGAGACACGCCGGGAGTGCCAAAGATGGCGGACTTTGTGAAACCTTAATGGCAGACATTTCTCAGTTCGTATAGAAATTAATAGTAGCCAGATGAATCATGATACCTCAAAAAGAAACATGTACATTACTATTATTTGCACGACGATTCTGATGGTGTAATCAGATTTTCAATATCTTTATTAGTTTAAAGTTTAGTATCTGACTGTAAATTAGACAAGTAACACCCAGCAACGAATTTCCAAAATATAAACACTGCATCCGATTTTGTCGATCGCCGTGTCTTTAGAAATCTATTAGTGTAAACCTAAATTGGTATGAATTACAGGCATGTAACTTAAATAGTACATGAGATATTGGAGGTCAAAGTGGCCGATTACTATCGATCGCGTCAGGTCATAAGTACTCCATAGTTACACGAAAAAACGGTAGCAGCATGCTTATAAATATATTTATTCATCTATATCTTTGTTTATATCCGATATATACTATTCATGAAGAAATTGGTCAAATATTTACTGTGTTTTAGAAAGCACAGAGACGTTAGGCTACTGGCATACTTTCGCTTGCTATTCCTTTGATATATGTTTATTTACTTTGTTTATGTATCTATTAATGTGTGTTAGAGTGTGTTTATGGTCCAGCAGTAGGAATATTTATTTAATTTCAAGCTATTTAAATGTAAATCCAGTACTTCTAATGTGTTTCATTATGCTTGTGTGGGTGCATCGGCTGGAAGACATGGCGCGATCGCTCTAGCCAGTCGCAGCGCTCGTGAATGGGGAGACTGGATGGGAGGTAGTTCGGGCAGGGCGGCAGTTCTGGGGAGTACGACACACGACATGGGAAGTGCTGGACGCGACGGCGCGACGGACGCGGAGTCGGCGGAAGGACGTGGAGAGTGGAACGCTTTGCGCGTGATCGCGAGAGACAGAAATATTTCGGAGTGCCGACTTGTGAACTTGTGAGATTTCCGTGGTTTCTACAGTGAAGACGTAGTACGCGTTTGGAAGTGAATATCTCGCGAGCTTTGTTGCTCTTTATAACTAATTACGTGAAGTAGGAATCTATTGTTTCCCTGTTATTCAACTTATATTTTATTTAATTGCTGGACCATCGACACCAATAAGTGTTTTGCAGTAATAAACAGCTTTCTGAAACATACTTCTGCTCTTGTACTCATCATTTAACATCATTAAGATAGTACCTGCAGATTTTATTTAATTGCAATCTTTCATTTATAAATTTATATGTTACACTCATAATTCGCAATTGCCGAGTGACAGAAACCTTCGACCATTCGATTCATGTGTGTATTCTTATAGTACACTGTAGACTCCGCAGTATTTGGCTTGTAATGTAGCAACTACGTATCCCAGCCCCTAGACAACGAATCCAGCCAAAACTTTTAATATTTCAACGTTGAGTCGGATGGTAGGTAGTAGCCGGCAGCGGTGGCCGAGCGGTTCTAGGCGCTTCAGACTGGAAGCACGCTGCTGCTACGGTCGCAGGTTCGAATCCTGCCTTAGGCGTGGATGTGTGTGATGTCCTTAGGTTAGTTACGTTTAAGTAGTTCTAAGTTCTAGGAGACTGATGACCTCAGATGTTAAGTCCCATAGTGCTCAGAGCCATTTGAACCATTTTTGGTACGTAGTAGAGGGCCACGCCATTACATCTTTCATATTTTTTCGAAAGCCCCCACATAACCAAACCTTTCCAGGGTGTAGCGTGATTGATCACTCCAAATCGCTCGTTTCCAGTCATCCACTGGCCTGTGACATCGCCCTTTACACCACTTCTACCTTAGCTTAGCACTGAGTAAAGAAATGTGTGGCTTATGAGGAGATGCTCCGTCATAGTATACCAGTCTTTTTAACTCCCTACGCACACTCAATGTACTAGCTGAACTCTTGGTAACACTTTGACACTCATGCGTGACTCCTTCTGCTGATTTCATGCGATTTTTTACAACCACCGTCCGTAGTACTTCACAGTCCCTATCCATTAGTACATGAGGTCTGTCTGGTCTCAATTTACCTGTGGTTCTTCGTTAACGTTCACACTTCACAATCACATCAGCAATAGCCGGCTTGGTCTTAGAAAGGTTGGAATGTCCCTGATGGATTTCTTATTCAGGCGACACCCAACAGCTGGTCCGGTTCGAAATCACTGAGCTCTCCTCCTCCTCCATTGATAACGCAATACTCATCGCTTCCTTTTATACTAGCTTGTTCGTCACTCGTGACGTCTGGTGGTCAATTCCGCCTTACATATTGGTGTCCGGATACCTTTGGGAAGATTGTGTACAGTCGCGACTCTCCCTCTGACTTTTGTTGTACACTGTGAGAACTGTGTGTAAAGCCACACTGATAAATAATTATGTCCGACGAATGCGAATAGTATCTTTTGTATTAACTTGTAACATGCGCAAAAGGGAGCTTATGTATCGCAGTAAATGACATCAAGGACACAAAAAAGAAGAAACCACATTTGTAGTTCTTTAGATTTCCCAAGAACCTGAGAGCCATGAAACGTCGCATTACGCAACTGTTTAGTTACGAATCCCTCCCAACCTGTGGATATTTACTGAAGATTAATGTTTCTTTCAAGGACCATGAAATGGTTAGTAAATGAAAGAGAATATATATTTGGCAGAAAGATGTCGTATACCTACAAAAGAAACTCGTGTTTTGTTCACTACACTTTGAGTCAATCAAGTTCGTGAATGTGGAAAAGAAAACAAAACAAAAATAAATAAAAAGACTGTATGGAATGCAGTAGCAGTAGCTACACTATTTACCGTAGCATATGACACCGCAACTCTCACTGAAGGGGCAATTTCCGCTGAAGAGTGATAAAAAGGAAGTCTAAAGTGATAAAACTGTCTCCTGACACAGAGGAAACCCAATTACGTAATTACTGCAACGCCAGAGCAACAAGCCTCAGAACCTTCAACACAAACTTCTCTCGAATATGAAGCAAATAGAGTAAACAAAATCATTCGTGTGTAGGAAAGTCAAGTGAAGTGTAAGAGTGTGCAAAGCTTCAGACTCCATGCAAAATTGTGTGGATTCCAGATAGGTACGTAGGAGGAATGAGTCTCGCGTTGGCTGCGGGTAAGTATTAGCAATACTTATTAATAGGACTTCAGAGCACATACACAAATTCACACTGTCTAACCACTAAGAAGATTAAACTGAACTCTCATGCATCATTCCAAAGATGTCGCTAAACTTAAAGAATGTCTGACAAAAATAATTACACAGTCAGTTTGTACACAACAAGCTGTTGTCTAGAGAACGAAGTGTCCACATTTATTACACGGCAAGGAAAGTGCCCATCACTAGAAGAAATCTCAGAAATACAATAGAAACTAAGTGTAAAAAGACAAACATATTTAAGAAATATTAGATCTGGGTGTCAACAAAAAGATGAAATCAGCTCATTTGGACTGCTGATTTATTAGGTGTGAAGTTAATTTATTTCTGCTGCTAACTTCTTCCGTGATTTACAGATGTTTCTTACCCCTCTGTTGCTGGTCGTTATGTAATGACAGATCATTAATACAGTACAGGGTGTTTTAAAAAGAATATACACATTAAGAATGCATATATTTATTAAACTTTAAGACATACGAATATGAAACTTAACACCCATATTTACGAACCTCTCAAGTTCAGATTACAGATGTTCAACATGTTCTCCATCAGCAACACGAACAATATCACATCGATACTCAAATCGCTGCAGTCATGGACTGTGCGGCTGGTCCCGGCGGAGGTTCGAGTCCTCCCTCGGGCATGGGTGTGTGTGTTTGTCCTTAGGATAACTTAAGTAGTGTGTAACATGGGCGTACCCAGCGAGGGGCAGGGGGGGGGGGGCGCTCCCCCCCACCTAGAAGATATTCACAGTTTTTCACTAGTTTACTGTTTTATTTAATAAGAAATGCTGCATGTTTTCTCGGATTGTACAAGTGTTGTATTTAAAATGTTTATTAAAAACAGTTTTTCACTGGTTTACTGTTTTATTTAATAAGAAGTGCTGTATGTTGTCTCGAGTCCTTGTTTCCTGAGACTAGTATGACCTGTCCCCCCCCCACAGTTCAGATCCTGGGTACGCCCTTGGTGTGTTGGTGTGTAAGCTTAGGGACTGATGACCTCCTTAGCAGTGAAGTCCCATAACATTTCACACACATTTGATTTTTGATACTCAAATTCCTCCCATACTCGGAAAAGCATGTCTTTCGTCACTGATGTTATGGCAGTGCGGATCCGGTTCTTCAACTCTTCCAGGTTCTGTGGGAGTGGTGGTACATAGACGTTGTCTTTAACGAAACCCCACAGGAAGAAATCAGACGGTCTCAAATCGCGTAACTGTGGAGCCCAGCCGAGACATGCTAAGTCGCCAGCTCCTTGACGACCAATCCAACGGTTCGGTAGGGTTTCATTCAAATATTTACGCACTTGGCGACTCCAGTGAGGGGGTCCCCCGTCTTGTTTAAAAATAAAGATGTCTTCGTGCAGCCTCGGAAACAGCCAGTTTGGTAACATAGCCAGATAGTGCTGATCGTTAACCGTGTTTCCATCAAAGAAGAATGGGCCGTAAACAGATGATCGGGATATCGCACAAAACACATTGACATTGGGCAAATCTTGTACGTGTTCAGTGGCTGCATGTGGCCCCAAATTCGAACATTGTGTTTGTTTACCTGACCACTAACATGGAAAGTCGCTTCATCACTGAACACGATGCGTTGTGCGAAAGTGTTATTATTGTCAATAGCATCAAGGATCTCGTTACAGAATGACACACGTTTGCGTTTGTCATAAGGACGCAGAGCTTGTAACATCTGTAACTTGTACGGCTTCGTAACCAGCCGACGTCTCAAAACACGCCAAATTGTTGTTGTAGGCAGTTGAAACTCCCGACTGGCACAGCGAGTTGATTTTGAAGGACTACGTTGGAAAGCAGTTTGAATTCGTGCAACATTTTCTTCAGGAACACGAGGGCAGCCAGGGCTCTTTCCTTTACATACACACCCTGTATCTAAAAACTGTCGATACTATCTGCGAATGTTTCACCCAATCGGAGGATCAATTTGGTAGCTCAGCTTGAAACGTCTTTGCACTGTAATCACGGAATTGCACTTCGCAAACTCGAGGACACAAAGTGATTTCTGTTGCGGAGTAGCCATTTTAAACATATGACAGTTACCAAGCAAAACAGAAGACAACTGACATCTAGCGGCTATTAATATAAACTAGACTATGTCTTCGTTTCTCCAATAGCCGAGCCGAGGCGCAGCGATCGATAGTTTGGACAAAATAATACTTTGTAATACGTATATTCTTTCTGAAACACCCTGTATGTATATTTATGATAATCGTGATGTACGTTTCCTTATTATAACAAAGTTTGAATCATACTTCTGGCTTTATTTGGATGAACTTCATACCATACTGAATAATAAGGTGGCAATAGGCTGCTAGCGACTACAAAGCAGAACAAAACGACAGAAGCTGTGTCGATTCTTTTTACACAGTGCAAATGCATTTTTATGCGTGAAATGCAGTGTCTACAGTCTTTTTCTTTGCCAGGTAAGGTGCAACTGCTTATTTCAGTCATATCATTCAGGAGCTAACGCTCTGATTGCGTTTCTTTTAGGAACATTCATGTCCCTAGATATTTTACCGCCAATGAAACGCGAAAAAATAGATACTATTTCGTAAATTACATAAAAATAATTAAAAACAAACAATTCTTACGGTACATATGGCTTTAATATATGGCAGGTTTTCACACCGCTAGGTGTGCTAGTGTCACACCACCTGTAGATAGTAACAAATTTTGCAGCAATGAGTGTATGACCTGTACATGCAAGGCTGTGCTATAAACTGTTGTACACGAACCACAAGCTTTGGTGTGGCGATATTGCACAGTTCTCAAACAGATGGCCGGACTTTAATAATGGACGTCTCACACTTCTATTTTACTCTGTGACTTGTACAGTTCTGTGGTATCATCCAGAGATAGCGCTGCCACATCAAAGTCGGCAACCTGAATGGATACCACAGACATCAGCGAGGGCAGACTGCAGTCTGGAACGATGTGTGGTAGACGCTCCAGAAGACCATACCTCCCTTTCAGCACCAGCAGCGCCCTCACACTGAGGTGAATATAGTGTCGAGCATTCAGGAGCTCAGTCCCAGTTCGAGACCTCAGCTACAGCAATCAACATGGTCTCCTAGGACCAACGAGGAGTTAAAGTTTCAGATGTTGAAAATTATACCTCAAGAGAACAGTTTCTTAATTAGTGCATCATGTGATGCTTCAGCAAGTCCATAATAATTGTAAATTATCAAGCTCTCTTGTGGCAAAGAAATGTTTCAAAATTAAGTAAAGCTTTTATGCATTCATCTGATGAAGGGATCTAATATTTAATCTGTTGTAGTTAAAGATGAGCCTTCTCTCAAAGCAATCAAAGTGTCCTTAGTTGTCTCCTGACGAAAGTAATCTCTCAATTTTAGTTAGAGACTTAGACACGTTGAAAGTTTCAGGGGCAGATGGAACATGCCATACGTAATTAGCTGTGTTCAGATGGATGTTCCGGTGGCATCCATTTAAGTGAGATGTTCAAAAATGTACCCACCTTCCTGTATTAGGCATGGGAAAATCCGACCAGTTAAAACTGATACTGGTATTTTAGTTCTGTATAACCGATAGTTTTTGAGGGTATTCATGTGGGCTCTTTTATAATAGGTGTGCTAAACAGCAGCAGTGCTAAAAATTTTTCATTTTTAAATAAACATTTTTTAAAAAAATGAGCAATTTTTATTTTTAAAAATTTACATTGGTTTGAAATATTGGTTATTACTTAAAATGCTAAAAGCAATCAGTGCTGTTTTAATAACTCTGCCGACAGAAACGAGCACCAAATACATGGCATAAGATTTGGTGCATAATTGTTGAGGCTGAAACGTCCCAGTTGCCGTGTGTCGTGACTTAAGTTACGCGTTTACGCGTGTACGTGCAGCGATCATGACTTGCGCTCAGCTGGTTGCCGGCATGGTAGCTCAGCGTGCTCGGTCAGAGGGTTAGCTGCCCTCTGTAATAAAAAAACTGAGAGAACGGATCAACAAACAACTTGAACGGGTGTCATCGGACGTCCGCCCGAACAAATCCAGCGAACAATATAGAACTAAATGAGATCTAAAAAAATAATAATATTAAAAAAAAGCCTTGTCTGTGCGGTAGTTTCTCGCTGTCGTCGACAGACAGTCATTGCATTGCAGAACGGCACCAACCCTAGTCTGCAAATATTTCTACGAAGAGACTTAGCAACGAAATAAAATGCTTCATTTCTACGAGATAATATAAGAAGGAAATTATGATAACAGTAGACCTAATAAATTACAAACTTAACAACAGTTCATTAGTAGTATACAATAAAAACAGAAAGTAGCTGATCCGCTACCCGTATCTACATTATGCCTTTACCTGTGTGTAGCCTTTGAAAACGGGTAAATTAACACGACCTCAGTTTTCGCCCTTTAACACAGACTATTCTGACTATTCGTAATGCCCAAATAGTGACTGATCCCCGATTACAAAATGATTTTGAGCAGAATTTCAAAAAAATTGCAATCAACGGAGAATATTGGCGATTTTTTGTAGTATTCAGCCACGTATCACTTTTCGAGAAAAGCAGCGATCGGTGGATGCACTAAGCTTTCTTTTATTTCTCTGTGTAATTTAATATTTCCATTCTGTGTGTCTTGAGACTGAGAGTGTCAATTTTTTTCAATCTTTGTTCCATTTCTACGTTTGTTGCAGGGTATAAAAGGGATAAAAACCCGAATGTCAGTTATTTTAGAAACACGTTGTTTTGAGTGGTTTTAACACTCATGTTAAACTGGCGTGGAAGGAAAACGATACAATCGAAAACCGGTTGTTTCAGCGATAAACGCGATCCCTATCCTGAATGCACAACTCAGTGTACCTCCTAAATGACCTTTGGAGCAGGACGATTGACATACAGGGTGATCAAAAAGTCAGTATAGATTTGAAAACTTAATAATGTAGGTAGAGAGGTAAAAATTGACACACATCCTTGGAATGACATGGGGTTTTATTACAACAACAACAAAAGTTCACAAAATGTCCGACAGATGGCGCTGGACAGCAAAACTGCTACTGTGATGGGTATATGTACGCCGATACGTTACAGAATCGCATCATCCCCAGCCTGGCTGATAAACACCTGCTGGAACGAACGATGTTTATGCAGGATGGCGCTCCACCCCATATTGCTAGACGCGTGAAAGATCTCTTGCGCCCCTCGTTTGGTGATGATCGTGTGCTCAGCCGTCACTTTCGTCATGCTTGGCCTCCCAGGTCCCCAGACCTCTGTTCGTGCGATTATTGGCTTTGGGGTTACCTGAAGTCGCAAGTGTATCATGATCAACCAACATCTCTAGGGATGCTGAAAGACAACATCCGACGCCAATGCCTCACCATAACTCCGGACATGCTTTACAGTGCTGTTCACAACAGTATTCCTCGACTACAGCTATTGTTGAGGAATAATGGTGGACATATTGAGCGTTTCCTGTAAAGAACATCATCTTTGCTTTGTCTTACTTTGTTATGCTAATTATTGCTATTCTGATCAGATGAAGCGCCATCTGTCGGACATTTTTTGAACGTTTGTATTTTTTTGGTTCTAATAAAACCCCATGTTATTCCAAGCATGTGTGTCAATTTGTACCTCTCTATCTACATTATTCCGTGATTTATTCAGTTTTCAAATTTATACTGACTTTTTGATCACCCGGTATGTCAGGATTCGCCGAGCATCACCAGCGTGCTGATGGATGGGTATGCCATGCAAAGAGATGGTGAACACATAGGCTGTGGCACATTATTCAGCGCTCCCTGCGGTTCCACAGCGTACTATTAGGTGTCATCAGGGCTAAATTTCAGTCGGAATGCGCTGGAACGGCGTTCCAGCACCTCTCAGCGATTTTTTTAAGTCACTGGAATAAGTGTGAATCGAAAATTTAAAATAGTTCACATGTATTAATTAGTTTTGTAAATGTGATTTGCCGCTGCGCCAGCACCAGTGAATCTCAATGGGTGACCAACGTGATGCGATGGGCAGAGGCATGAGGCAACCTACTGTGTGTGTGTGTGTGTGTGTGTGTGTGTGTGTGTGTGTCGTTGTGTGGGTGTGGGTGGTTTGGTGTGTGGACAGTACACCCAAGAAAAGATGAGATAACCTGAATTTCAGAACAATATTTTGTAAAAAAATGTTTTCCCTTTGTAAACTTTATCACATGTTTTTAAAAATAGAAACCTGTGTTTTTAGGACGGTGGAGCGGGGGAGGGGGGATATTGCACAACTGAAGAGGTGCGTTCCAGTGCCAAAAGTTTTATAAATTAAGCAGTGGTTGTCATGTTTCGGGAAGTAATTCTTTGGTTGTTTTGAAAGTCACAGAGTTTGTGTTTGGTTTTGTAAGGTTCACAGCTGCTGAGTTCCTTTACGACATCGCGAATCGTGCCTGTCGTATACGGCATGATCGCACCTATCTCTAAACAGGATTGAAGGTTAGTGCAAATATTTTTACATGCGTTCTGTAACTGTGCTGTGTTTTGTGAACAGTGATGTATTTGTTTACTTGTTTAGTAAGGCTTGTTTCATTCAAGTTCTCCTTGGCAAATACCTTTCCGAGAATTCTGACGACCGAGAAGCCTAACAAAGGTCTGCACCATACTTCGCAACATTTCCGAAACGTCATGAGCATATTATGGTAACTTGAGACTGAAAACTTAGTTATTGGATGGAAGGTATGATGAATTATGTCTTTTTTTGTATGATTTAAGTTTTGACAGTTTCAGTGGCCCTTTAAATGCAAAGTATAAAGTGTAAATTTCTGTGTGAAGTAATATTGGTATGCTTTCATACATGGACAGTCGTTTTCCAAAATTCGCATCCAACACCATCAGATAACCGCGTAAATAAACTAAAATTTACGAAGTGTAAATAAATCTGGTACTGCATCTTTGAAATTGAAATACAGGCTAAAGCGCCATATTGGACTCCTATCCACCACCCCACATCCCTCCTCCCCCCCCCCCCCCTCCGCCCCCTCCCCCCGAGATCTTGGTTGGGGTGACTGTTTCAAATGGTTCAAATGGCTCTAAGCACTATGGGATTTAACATCTGAGGTCATCAGTCCCTAGACTTAGACCTGCTTAAACCTAGCTGTCCTAAGGACATCACACACACCCATGCCCGAGGCAGGATTCGAACCTGCGACCGTAGCAGCAGCGCGGTTCCGGACTGGAGCGCCTAGAAACGCTTGGCTACAGCGGCCGGCGGTGACAAGTTTAACCTGTAGCAAACCCCAATGTTTACGTTCGCCTTTATTAAACCGCACTTTGCCACATTTAAGGCACTTTTCTACATAACAACTAAAACTGCAACTTAAATTCAGAAAAAGTAAAGTAGATGATGGGCAAGCCTCCAAGTGTTTTGTTGCATTGAACCTACTACGTACACACGTAGTGTATCGTAAACAAACTACGAAAAATGCAAGGGGGGAGGAGAGATCCACTACGTAACCTGCAAAATTTAGGTCTGCATGTAAGCAGTATAATCTGATTCATGAGAAAGACAAGGTAGTATATTGGCTAATGTTTTAATAAACTTCTGCTCAACCAAAAACACCACTGCGTAATCGACTGACTGTATGGATAAGGTTTCAATGTATCTGCTGTGTGGGAGGTGTTTCGTGCCTCAGTGCAATAATTATTCTTTTGAACGTGAAATGGGTGGTACATACAATCAAAATTAACGTAATCGTTCTGTAGAATGTTGTCTCTGTAACGTTTTTCATTCGTCGAAAGTTTCCTGTAGAAAAGAGTGTACTAAAACCCACGCAGATGGATCCTGAGCTATTTTTACGGGTCTCATCTTTTACTTGTAAATTCTCTGCTACTGACCATCTGGGGACACAGTATTGAAATGAAAGCAACTGATAATGTCAAGAGACAATGTACTATATAAAATGTTTGTTCGCTATACTCAGAGCTAATACTGTATCTGGGTATAACCGCCAAACGCTAACAGCTGCAATTTTCTAGTTTTCTTATGCACTGTCACGTACTACGCCCCTTTTTTCGACTTCCATTTGCGGGTGCAACTCATCTCACGAGACACATCATTTTGACGTCACATGTGGTCAACGATAAATACAGGACTGAACGCACATCTGAGTGACGTCAGCAATGTAGAGTTACTGCCAGCCGACACAAACGCATGAAGCCTGGCGCCCATATTACACGGTAGAAGAGCTTTGTCAAAGATTTCATCAAACTTCTTTGACCACAATGCTTCACTGAAATTATTAAACGATCGTAAAATTTTTCATCATAGTTGTTCGGGAATGGAAGTCTCACAGTTCATCGTTTGTACAACAGCTTATGTTGGTGGCGAGCGCTTTGCTTGAAACGAAAGAGAAATGGAATCGTAACCTCGGGTAGCAAGAAGAGAAACTCGAAGTTTTCACCAGAATTTGCTTAGCGCTTTTCAGCGCGAGTACGTAAGGGACGAGGAAAATTGTTTGAGAATGGGTGAACAAATCTTTCAGTTATCCTCCATGAAAATGGCCCCACAAATTTGCATACACGATACTCCATTAAGAAATGCAATTTCTTAATTTCACCCATCGTAATCGATATCTTTGGGTAGTCTGCGACTGTGTCATTCACGATTTAAATAATGGAACACTCTACTAGTTACGTATTTTTTCATGGATAATATGACGTGTTTCGAGAACTTATTATCAAGAGGAAATATTTACATGGCGTTTTATGTGGTGTTTGTATGCCTGTTGTTCTGTCTCTCTTGATCTGCTGCTGTATTTTTATTGTTTACTATCGCCTAACAGATTTCGTGTATCCAATTTTTGGAAACATCATTATAACATTACTAAATCATGAATGCTATTTCTGCTAAAGATGGTCTCATGGTTGGGATTAGATTTTTAGCAACAGGCGAAAGCTATTCCAGCTCAGTACTCGAATCTCACTGTGTACCATTTTACGTACTATTAAACAAACCCGTGAACCACGCGCGGAGGAATTTATAAACGTTAAGTTAGGTTACTTAGAGTAGAAATAAATACATTTATTTCATTTATCTACCCTCTAAAGACACTTGGCTTTTCACATCTCCATGTCCTTCCACTTCCTTTCTTTTTTGTGTGAAAATACAGTACAGCCACTTCGAATGCAGTTGATTGTTGCAGCTATTTCTTTGTGAGATACCAATCGCTTACTTTTTTTAGCCAGTGCGCTTTGTGTTACGAAAAAATTTGTACTGTTCATACTTTGCAATGATCACTGCTGTGGTAACGACGCATTAAACATACTTCATCACTTTATAACTTCAATCCACTAAAGCAAGCAAAGCGCCAAGTATACAATGGCGAATTTTGATCAAAGTTAAGCCGTCGCTATAACTTTTATCGAAGTTCTTTGCTAAAAGCTTCCCACTACACTGTCAAATATTTGACCAAAGAGCATTGATTAGTATTTATAGCTGGCCACGAACACTACTTTGCTGACGTCAAACAGACGTGCGCTCAGGCCTATATTTATCATTGGCCACGGACGTCACACGCTCTATCGAAGACGGAAAGAGCTGTCCGCCGACTTTCGTGATCGAACGGTACACAACACGTGAGGCGAACATATTCGAAACAATAATGTTCGCCTCAGTTAGGAGAACTGTAGGTTACACTTTCTCTTTACTGCAGGGTACGTCCAACTCGAAGTTACGTTGTCTGTAAATCCGTAAATTTCTGCATTTATGTGGACTGTGAAACGTCCCCTTTGAACAATTATACACGTGACTGGGCTTAAACTGACACACAATATTTTCAGCGCAACGCAATCTGACTTTCAAAAATCCCTACAAAAGAATGGCCCTGACTAACATTAACCTATACGTTTCACAAATCACTTACCTCACAAAAATCTTGGTTACTCGAACTACTGCAATACAGCGAGCACCACTACTGCCAGCTAAATAAAAGATTCAAACTACGGAAGGCACTAACTACTGATAGGGATAGTTAGCAAATGACAGATATTAATAGAGAACAAACAATGTATTTACCTTAATAGTCATAATATATGTAGCAGTTCATGACAAATTACAAAACTCCGCCATCTCTCTCCCCACATCCACCACTGCTGGCGGCTCACCTCCAACTGCGCAACGCTACGCGCTGTTCACATCCAGCTAGCGCTGCCCAACACTACAATGGCAGACAACAATGCAAACTAGCCACAGACTGCACGCAGCACAGCCAGTGATTTTCATATTGAGCGCTACGTAACGTTGCCAATAAGAAAACATAAACAGCCTACTTACATAGAGAAAACATAAACAGCCTACTTACAACTGGACTGTGGATAAGGGAGAGATTACAGGGTTTGCAAGAATTAATTCATAAAGTTACCGAACAAGCCATTCTAATTATTTTTCGTAATACTTCTTCATCAACCTCTTATGTGAGACGACTTGCTGATTTACAAGAAAAAACCGATCTAAACCCAGCCAGCATTAAATCCATTTAACGTATGTATACAAGAGCGTTCGTTAAGGTGTCTCAAAAACGTAAGTTCGTTTTTAGAAACTGTGAAAACTATTTTCAGGAGTTCGTCTGTAATTAAAAAGAATGGACAGCCATTCCAGTAGTCGAATTAAAGCGGCAGCTCATTTAAGGAGTATAACATTTGGCACATGGTTTGTTATGCTGTGGTTACCTATCCCCCTCCCTTTCTGTATGATACTAACATTACTGACATACTAGGTTGCTAATTAAGCACTCACGAAACTTTATTTACATATGAAGTTTTCCTGTAGATATAGTCGATATTTAACAGCAATTGTTCACTAGTATAACTTAGATGCATGTGAAAACTGAGTGACATTCCAGACCAGCTGAGCAGTATTGTAACTAGTTTCAGTTACAGAAGCGATTTCCAGTAAGCTTATGATATAATTGACGTTTGTTTTATACACATTTCATCAAGTGTATGCAATGAATATGATACTGTGTAACATTAGGGTCTTATAGAGTTTTCTACCTTGTACTGTAACATCGATGTTTGGAGATAGCAACTTTGTTTACTTTTTACATATAAAACTGTACCAAAGACATTCACTAAAGATAGTCCATTTCTCTGCATTAACAAGTAACTTGTCACGGAGAAATTTTTATGCATATGGCGAAAATACTTTTTATAGATCTTTGAATAGCTCCTCAATATTTTGTGCAATGTAACACTTATCTTCTTCTGATCTTCTCTTTAGTACTGCTCTGTGTGCACTTAGTATTAGTATGTCTGCTTTTAAAACTACTGTGTCATATATTGATATTCATGACCTGATCTACACATTATTTAAGAAATGACAAATGTAATGTGGTGGCTTATATCATTTTAACCCTTTAAATATTTATATATATTTTGCACTTCTTTGAAACAGGACTGTTAACATTTCCTGTATGCTACCTGTAATTATTCGTATCTTTGGATAGTATCCGTGAAGATGGTCCATGACTGAAAGCGGTTGATATTTTGGTTTCAAATAAAAACAGCTGATGGACAAACATGCATTTTATACATTTAACTTACGTTCTATGAATAAATGCCGTTTCGAAGCGCCAGCACATTGAGGATCTGTCGAAAACGCGTCGCTATTGGTACAATTTGCTGTAATAAAATAACGAAAAATGTCATAACGGTGGTTAAAGCGGTACCTTAATTGAAGACATTTTGTTTGGCAAAGAAGTGTCCTAAAAGAACTAGCTCGTAAATTTCGTTTTATACTTAACAGATGGCTGAGAATAAGGTACGTTTTAATTCTTTGGCAAATGCCACTTTTCTTTGTTCTTTTATTCTAAATTGTAGATTTTTACCAGATGACCAATTTATTTGGAATATTTACTCGCATTTGAGTGTTGGATACTTAATTTGTAAGTTATTAACAATGACGACTCACAATTGAAAGAGGACTCTTATATGTACTTAATATCGAATATTACAGAAAATGATTCTATTAAATTAATAAGAAAATCACAGAATCTTTTAGAAAGGGCAAAAAAATTGGAGTTAGTAAAATACGAAGCACCGATCAGTAGTCTCCCACTTCCCATTTTGACAGCCATAACCACTACCCCATGATGACATTGAATTTTTGCCTCTGTGCTCTAACATAATAAAGGCTTTAATCGCCGATAAGATATTACGTGACGTTTAATTATAATAAATCATACCAAGAACGTCGTTGTTATCTCCCAACAGATAAATTCTTTCCGTAACCTCGGAATAAAAATGTGACTACCATCGCTGCCAAATTTTTACCCCTCAGTGGAGAGTTATGTAAGAGGTCCATGACTAAGGATTTTTTTGCTAGCGCAATCTTAGATACTTCGTGTGGCGTCAAAACGACGTCACATGTGCACGAAATCTTGTGAGCTGTTAGCCGTACGAGAGAGGCCCGCATCGAACATTAACGAAAGTCGATAGCAGTTCCTGTGGTTGTCGATATTGCGTGTGACGTCAAAATGGCGTCACATTTGCAGGAAGTCTTGTGAAATGAGTGTTACCCTCAATTCGCCTCACTCTTGTCGCGGTGTTTCCTCAATGTGGCATTCTATTTCTTGATGCCATACTTCTTCCACATCAGTTCCGCGTCTCTTTTGTTTCTACATTCCGATCTGCCTTATACACGCCGGTGCTAGGATACGATCTACAATCTAAGCGAACACGACCGCAAACAGTGCATACACTCCTGGAAATTGAAATAAGAACACCGTGAATTCATTGTCCCAGGAAGGGGAAACTTTATTGACACATTCCTGGGGTCAGATACATCACATGATCACACTGACAGAACCACAGGCACATAGACACAGGCAACAGAGCATGCACAATGTCGGCACTAGTACAGTGTATATCCACCTTTCGCAGCAATGCAGGCTGCTATTCTCCCATGGAGACGATCGTAGAGATGCTGGATGTAGTCCTGTGGAACGGCTTGCCATGCCATTTCCACCTGGCGCCTCAGTTGGACCAGCGTTCGTGCTGGACGTGCAGACCGCGTGAGACGACGCTTCATCCAGTCCCAAACATGCTCAATGGGGGACAGATCCGGAGATCTTGCTGGCCAGGGTAGTTGACTTACACCTTCTAGAGCACGTTGGGTGGCACGGGATACATGCGGACGTGCATTGTCCTGTTGGAACAGCAAGTTCCCTTGCCGGTCTAGGAATGGTAGAACGATGGGTTCGATGACGGTTTGGATGTACCGTGCACTATTCAGTGTCCCCTCGACGATCACCAGTGGTGTACGGCCAGTGGAGGAGATCGCTCCCCACACCATGATGCCGGGTGTTGGCCCTGTGTGCCTCGGTCGTATGCAGTCCTGATTGTGGCGCTCACCTGCACGGCGCCAAACACGCATACGACCATCATTGGCACCAAGGCAGAAGCGACTCTCATCGCTGAAGACGACACGTCTCCATTCGTCCCTCCATTCACGCCTGTCGCGACACCACTGGAGGCGGGCTGCACGATGTTGGGGCGTGAGCGGAAGACGGCCTAACGGTGTGCGGGACCGTAGCCCAGCTTCATGGAGACGGTTGCGAATGGTCCTCGCCGATACCCCAGGAGCAACAGTGTCCCTAATTTGCTGGGAAGTGGCGGTGCGGTCCCCTACGGCACTGCGTAGGATCCTACGGTCTTGGCGTGCATCCGTGCGTCGCTGCGGTCCGGTCCCAGGTCGACGGGCACGTGCACCTTCCGCCGACCACTGGCGACAACATCAATGTACTGTGGAGACCTCACGCCCCACGTGTTGAGCAATTCGGCGGTACGTCCACCCGGCCTCCCGCATGCCCACTATACGCCCTCGCTCAAAGTCCGTCAACTGCACATACGGTTCACGTCCACGCTGTCGCGGCATGCTACCAGTGTTAAAGACTGCGATGGAGCTCCGTATGCCACGCCAAACTGGCTGACACTGACGGCGGCGGTGCACAAATGCTGCGCAGCTAGCGCCATTCGACGGCCAACACCGCGGTTCCTGGTGTGTCCGCTGTGCCGTGCGTGTGATCATTGCTTGTACAGCCCTCTCGCAGTGTCCGGAGCAAGTATGGTGGGTCTGACACACCGGTGTCAATGTGTTCTTTTTTCCATTTCCAGGAGTGTAGGAGAAGTATGTCGCTCTGTGACACCAGCTTCTATACCTCTCTTCTACGGGTCGTTTAGAAGTTGCATTTGGTTATGAAGTCAGGAAAGTGCGCACTCGTGTGAATACGTCCGTTAAATGAACATTCTTCCACCAGAACATACATCAGAACACAGCCACGTACAGCACGTGGCATCCAGCAGTAAAACTTCTAACATGCCTAGCTCCCTAGCTAAAAGTGAGAGAAATTTAAAAATACAAGGGGCGTTCAGTAAGTAATGCAACAAATTTTTTTCTTGAACCAGGTTGGTTTTATTCAGGATTTCAATGCATCATATTATTCCCCATTCTTTTGGCTGCTAAAACCCTATTTTTCGACTAAATTCTCGTTCAGTGTGACGGCCTTACCCCATCTTACTGGGAGCACCTTGTGAGGTGGCTACAATTTCGCACCTTACAAGCACTGATCCACATACTTTTCCGTGATCTACAAACACAATTAGGTATCATGTGATAGGTTGTACACCGTATACATGAATATGTAAAGGAGACTGACATTGTCACGTACGTCTTGTAAATAATTGTTAACGCTTATTGCATGGAAGGTAAGGGAGTGTCTTTATTATAAAAACTGCGTAATGAATGATTGCCTATACTAGTAGAGGTTGGAACGCCAGTGGAAATGAAACGGCTGGCGGAGCTGAAGACCTGGGTGGAAGACCCACACAAGTGTGTTGGTACTGCTTAAACGCAGGAAATAGCAAGACGGACGACGTAGCACCTAAGCGCTGGAGCACAATAGAGTCGCGACCGGCCGATTTTGTAGCCGACCCGGAAGTAATATACGTCTGAAACTACGAAAATCTGGACGCAGGTGAGAGGAACGAAGAAGCGGCACCTCGGAAACCACGCAGGCTGGGTTATTGCCAAGGATTTTCACTCAGAAGCGTACCATTGTACGAATATAGGTTTTCCCTCGCAAACTTTCCGCGCTGGAGGACAAAAGACTAAAATATGGTTGGTCGGCGTTCGGAAGAATCTGTAGAGAGGGAGAATATTCCGTGGTTTCGGGAATATGAATCGTTTTCGGAATTACGATGATGGGAAACCGAGCCTTGCTGGGAGGCCAGCAGTGGAGAGAAGAGGTCTTCCGGTGTGAGCGGCCGTGTGTGACGGTCGCTCGACATCAGCTTTTGTTGGTACAGACGAACTTGCTGTTTTTGCTCTCAGTAGAGTTTATAGTTAGAACAGTTAGGAACTGTAATGTTGCGAACCTATACGATTCTGGACTTCACGTCCGTGTTGGAAGTCGTCATTGAGTACGTAGCGTTCAGTAATTGAGAGCACTTCCTCTGCCTATACTTACGTTGAGACGTTATCTGAACTCCGTCCTTGTGGTTGGGAGTTCGCGTTTCTCGTCTGCAGAACACAGAGAGGAGAAGACAGTATTAGAGAATATTAGTCAGAGGACCGCCTTCTGCCGTCCTAGTGTTCGAAAGAGTTTATTTGCGGTTGGAGTTCTTCCATCATCGCAGACGAATACGAGAACCATCACTTCGACGCACCGGACGCAGTACATACGGTGATATCGCAACTTGCTTCGGCTTATTAAGGCTATAAAAGCTAAACAGCTGTGATCACGTTACTTTATTTCCGCTGAGGTTCCACACCACCGTAGATCATCTTTGAAAGTAGTGTCTTCTAGTGTTTGGTACGTAGATGACGTCAGTCATTTTGCGTTATTGATATTAGGTCGCGCAGTCATAATGAGGGGCAGAGTTGGGCAATTGATTAGTAATTTTACTTAGGAAATGTAAACTTTGTAATATAAGGGTTTTTTTTTAATCTACTATAAATATATAAGCAGGAACAACGTTTATCATTTAGTTGGATCAGTTGCCTCCATCATTCATTTATGTTTGGATTGTAATTTATGGAATTAAGAAAAATGGTTCAAATGGCTCTGAGCACTATGGGACTCAACTGCTGAGGTCATTAGTCCCCTAGAACTTAGAACTAGTTAAACCTAACTAACCTAAGGACATCACAAACATCCATGCCCGAGGCAGGATTCGAACCTGCGACCGTAGCGGTCTTGCGGTTCCAGACTGCAGCGCCTTTAACCGCACGGCCACTTCGGCCGGCTGGAATTAAGAGATCCTAAGATCTGCTTCAGGGGGTAGTCAGACAGGGCCAAATCTTCATTTTAGCGTTTATTATTCTTCGTTGCACACATTCATTTTACACCTGCCTGGAGTAGCATCTTGGAACCTGTATACCCGTATCGTCCACTTTATTGGTCAACGCCGGAGCCAATATCGTGCTGCATCAATAACCACTCCATCACCCAAATATTGCTTCCCACAGAGTGTGTGCTTCATTCGGCAAAACACATGGATGTCCGAAGGTGCGAGATGGGGTGAAGGAGGAACGGCAGTCCAGTGAAGTTTTGTGAGCTCCTCTGTGGTGCGCGGAGTTGTATAAGGTATTGCGTTGTCGTGGAGATGGAGAAGCACGTTAGCATTTTTGTGGCAACGACAAGCTGAAGTCGTTTCTTCAATGTCCTGAGGGTAACACAACACGCTTCAGAGTCGATCGTTGCACTGAAGGAGAGCATCAAACAGAATAACCCATTCAGAGGCTCAGAAGACCGTCGCCATGACTTTACCAGCTGAGGGCGCGGCTTTCAACTTTTTCTGCAGAGAAGAGATGGTGTGGCGCCACTCGATGAATTGGCGCTTTGTTTCCGGTTCGTAGTTATGAACCCACGTTTCATCGCCAGTGACAATGTTCGACAAAAAATTATCACGGTCAGCCTCGTAACGGAGAAACAATTCTGCACAAATTGTCTTCTGTTGGAAGCGCACACAAGTGAGTACCCCAAGTGGTGGATGAGGGTGGCAGCACTACGGACAGAGACGTCCAGTTGAACAGCGAAGTGTTTGACTGTGCTCCGTCGATCATCTTGAGAGTGTCCGCACGTTCCAAAACAGCGGTGTGCGGTCAGCCGGCACACGTAATATCCGCAGATAAGCGCGATCTTGCGGTGATGACCAAAGCCTCGCCCAGCGACTCTGCTTTTATTCACTGCCAGGTCTCCGTAGATATTCTGCAAGCGTCTATGAATATATGCATTGGTCTGGTGTTCCGCCAAAAGAAAACAACGACAGGTAACTGCTTAAAACGCACAGCCGTTACAGACGCCCCTTTGAAGGCCGCATATAGCACCACCACCTATCGGAAATTCATGAAACTATAGTGGCTGAAGCGGGAATATTGTACGATATATGAAGATAATAACTGTTCTCGAAAGAACAGATACCACTGATGACCGTGAAGCTTCTCTAGAATAAATGATAATTAATTGAAGCCCGACAGGTGTTGCTGACATACCTCGATGGGGACAGCTGAAAATGTGTGCCCCAAGCGGAACTCGAACCCAGGATCTCCTGTTTACATGGTAGACACTCTATCCATTTTTTTTTTTGCATCCTCTGCCAAAAAGAAAGAAAACAAAAGATTTTAAAGCAAATCACAAATTGAAAGGAACAGGGATGTTGTTTTTATTTATTTATTTATTTATTTTCAAGAAGGATCACTCTGTTAAAAGGAACATATAGACCATTTCATCGTATAGTATGTGCATTACATAGTGAGTGGTGAGAGAAGCGTGAGGTTTATCATCAGCTGTCAAATGTGCACACCGACTGCACCCGGCACATCCCAACTGCGTGGGGGGTCAAGGAAGACTGCCTGAAGATAATTGGCAAAGGTTTTCCGATAGTGGGACCATCTATGAACCTCACTGTGGGCTTGCTGCAAGAAATACCAAAAGTCAAGTCGCGACGTGGCAGTATCCCCACAGAGGTACGCGATCGTCCAACCTTTGATCCAGATGATCGACTGTGATTTAGTCGCCGGAAAGTAGTCACTCTCCGGATGTAAGAAGGAAGCAGGTGTAATATGTTGCGGGGTCACACGGAGGTAGCAAGCCACCATCTGTCTTCCTAGGAGCCAGACGTCCTCCACCGCGATACAAGTTAAGCGGTGATGGTCGTCATCCACTTGGTGACATTTCGGGCATAGTGGAGTGTCCACTAGTCCAATTGCATGGAGCCGTTGGTGGGTGTTGAACTTGCCACAGGCGACAGAGAACCACAGTGCCCGAACGAAGGTAGGAAAGAATTTTTGGTGCACATGTCTCCAAATCTTCGGCCAATGCAACCTGGGGCGTTTCAGTTCAATTACATTACAACTTATCCGTCGTAGCAGCCAAACATAAAAATCCTTCGCGCATGGCGGTCTCGTGCGCGGAAGCTCGTCTCTGATATAACTAAGTTCCACGATAAATGTTGAGACATGCGCAAAATGTGGCGTAATGTTGTCCACCGCCACCGGAGGTGTGAGGGACGCTAGAACCAGGAGATCCAGTAGGCGGGATGTAAGGGAATCACGCCCGCTATGCCATTGCTTATACATTGTGGCTAGAAGGAGCGCCGTCGCACGGCAGTGAACATTCGTAAGTCCGAGTCCCCCCTTGTCCGTAGGGAGAGTGAGCGTTTCGTATCGCACCTTGAGGGGCGATCCAATCATCACGAAATAGCCTAGTGCTGATTGAAGTCGACGTCCGAGCGTAGGTGGTAGGGGCAGAATCTGCGAAATATGCACCATTCGAGAAACCACATAAGTGTTCAGGTACTCGACTCGCTGCAAAGGATCAAGGCGCCGTAGGAGATGTTGTCGGACCATGGTACGTGTTGTCTGTAAAATACGTCGGTAGTTAACTGCTGCAGTATGTTTTACAGATGAGGTAAAGTCTATGCCGAGATAGCGGAATCGTTGCACATAAGGAAACGGACTGATTTCTTCCGGCGTAAGGCCCCTTCCCACCGGCATTGCCGCCGATTTGTTCATGTTCACTGCAGTACCCGCCGTCACACTGTGGTCCAACAACAGTTCAAGGACCGTCTTCACCTCATCCTCAGAACGAACGAGCAGCAGGAGGTCGTCCGCATAGGCACGACATTTGAAGGTGTAGCCCCGTAGTTCCACCCCAGAAAGAGAATTGGTGAGCCTCCCAATTAATGGTTCCAACGCTATCGCGAACAGCAGCATCGAAAGACGGCAGCCCTGGCGAATGGATCGTCGAATTTGAATGGGCCCTGCTATACGCCCATTAACCTGTACCAAGGATTGTGCGCCCCCGTAAATCCTTCTAATGAGACCAGTAAAACGGTCTGGAAAACCCATTTGTTCCAGTACAGCATACAGATAGTTGTGGCGCACCTTATCAAAAGCACTGTCAAAATCAACCGCCACCGTCGCCGCTTTAAGCCGGCACTCCTCCGCCAGCGCTATCACATCACGGCATTCGCCAGTAGCTGTTTGCACATTAACCGATCCACCCGGAGTCGTCTGTTCCGGAGAGAGAACGCTACGAATTAACATACGACATCGGGACGCTAGCAACCGTGCAAAGATCTTATAGTCGGCATTAAGCAGGGTGATGGGGCGATAATGTGCGACCGTAATTCCTGGCTTCGGTTTATGTACTGGCACCAGGAGGCCTTCCATAAAAGCCGGTGGAATAGGCGCATCGGAATTTAACATCTCGTTGTACATTTCCGTCCATCGCGGTGCCATTTCGTTGCGAAATTCGCGATAGAATTCAGCAGGAAGCCCATCAATGCCTGGGGACCGATTCAACGCACCTTGTGCGATCGCATCATGTACTTCCTCACAGCTAATGGCTTCCAGTAAGGTTCCCGCGGCTTCCACCGTCAGTGTACGGGAGACGGACGTGGCTATACGGTCGAGGTCATCGAAAGAGGCTGCTTCTTCCCGATAGATGTGTTGGTAATGGTTGACGAATGCAGAGACAATGTCCGCTTGACGCGTCACTCTTCGGTCTTCGCGGGTGATTAACTCCCGTACCAAAACGCGTCGGCGTTGCTTTCGTTCATTCACGACGTGGTGCATGGAAGGAATCTCGTGCCTTATCGTATCGTGACATCTGGCGCGCACCATGGTTCCCTGAAGATGTTTCCGAGCTAAAGCCACTAGTTTAGCTTTTATCCTTTTGCGTTCGATCCAGATGTCCTGTCCCGGCGGGCCATCATCCAGGTCGCGCAGTGCTGCAAAATAAAAGTCGGTGGTACGGCGGCGCCATTCTGCCATTTCCCTGCTATATGAGATGAACGTACGGCGAAGCGCCGGTTTAGCACAAGTCAGCCACCAATCAAGCTTCGTCGCATACCTTCCAACCCTTCGCTCGCACATCGTCCATGTCTCAAGGATCCGTTGACGGCATTCAGGATCATGTAGATGTTGAATGTTTAGTTTCCACGGGGCCTTACTGTTCCACACCTCTCTACGGGGAAGAAGCACCGTACAGATGTAAGCGCTGTGATCGGGAAATGCCAATGGCCAGCGTTCCGCGTCCTGGACATCATTTGCATGAGCCCGTGAGATATAAATGCGATCTAATCTGCTCGCCGAATGACTTGTCACATAGGTGTATCCCGGTGCAGCTCCATGTCGTAATTCCCACGTGTCACTAAGTACAAAGTCGTTGACAACGATTCGCAACTCCTGGCTACTGTTTGCTTGCGGCCATTGGTCTTTCTGGCTGAGAACACAGTTGAAATCTCCACCAATTATTACACATTCAGAACGTCCATGGAATAGTGGAGCAATGTCTTCTGCATAAAATCGCGCCCTTTCCCGCCGCCGATTGTTTCTCGACGGTGCATAAAGATTGATGATGCGTGTCCCAAACGTCGTGAAAGCCATTCCCCTGGCCGACGGAAGATAACACACGTTTTCCACTGGGAAGCCATCTCGCACGTAAACTGCCACCCCACTCCCATTGTGATCTCCATGTGACGAATAGGATTGGTAGCCTGCGATGTATGGGAGTGCAGCTATGTGGACTTCCTGCAGCAAAGCAATATCCACATCAGATGCCCAAACCGTTTCCTTCAATAGGTGTATTTTGGCCGGTGAACGCACGTCATTGATATTTAATGTCGCAATACGGTTCGCATGGCGTTGAATCCCACTCTGTCGAGGCGCAAAAACATCTCCCTGCACCGGCGCCGGGGGTTGAGTTAGAAGACGTTCTCTCGCCCCTCTCCCTTCACCTTCAGCAATTATTAGTCCGTCTTCGTGAGTGCCGGCTGCCTCTGTATGACGTCCGGCGCCTCCTCAATATCCTCATACCACATCTTTTCAGGCTGTGATATATTCGTGTCCATAGCCACAGCATCTGCGTCTGGAGAGCCAACTGGCTGTGATTTCTCTTCAGCATCACCACGTCCCGGTACCGTCAATGTGACAGACCGCTGTGGGTCGGATCGAACAGTTCCCAGTGCCTCATCCTGTTTCGTAGAGGCTGTTGTGTCGTCTTGGTCCGCAGGCACATCGTCGTCGGGGCAAGGGGAGTCATCCCGAGGAGATGTCGTGCGACGCCGCCGTTTCCTCCTTTTCGGGGAACGCTGTTTGCGTGATCTTCCGTCCGTGTCCTCAGATTGCAGGGAATCACGGCTGCCCGACAGAAAAGCATCCGTAGGAACTGGAAGTGTTTCGAGTCCCATCGTTGAACTTGGCGGGAGTTCGGTCGAAACTAATGATGTCTCAGAGTGCGTTTCAGACGGAACAGCATCCGTAGTGGCTGGAACTGCTTCTTGTACTATCGGTGTGCTTGGTGGGAGTTCGGTCTCATCTGATGTTGTCGCCGCAGAGTGTATGCTCGACGGAGCAGCATGCTCTGTCATCCCGACGTCTGCGACAAGGTTTCGGAGAGTGCCATCTTGATCTTCCACCGGGGCTGTGTCCTGTCGGTCATCACCGGACGCAGTGAGGGCTTTGGCATAGGTGATCGGTAGTACTGTCATCGCCGGCGACGGCTCCCGCACATCTGAAGGCAGTTGCGTAATCCGCCGTTGCATACAGTTCGACCTGAGGTGGGTGTCCCTCCTGGCCACATCCAGAACATGTACGTGGTTGACCATCGTAAATCACCACCGCCCGACAACCACCAATTGTCAGATAGGACGGTACATGCTTCTGAAGATCAATAGTGATCTGCCGCACTCCGTTAAGAACGGGGTATATGGTGAATTGTGTCCAGCGTTCTGCTGTGTGACCATGTACTGTGCCGTATGGCTTAAAAGCCTCGATAACTTCGTCAGCCGGGAGTTCAAATGGCAGCTCAAAAACACGTATTGTCCGTATACCCAGACCAGCATGTTCTACAGTTACCGTGCCGACATTCCCGTCACTATGGCAAAATCGGAGACCTGCTTTTGTCGCCTGTAGAATTCTCTCACACGCCGCGTCATTTACCATCTTAACATACACCGTGGGACTAAGATGGATAGGTGAATTCCGATAATATCGTTTGGCGGTATCTTGACGTCCTCTCGAATGAATCGTTCCACTGCTAAAGCCTTGGTCGTTCGTAGTCTTTGCAGAAATTGAATCGTAATGTAGTTTTCCTGTACTTGTTCGCCATGATCGTTGTTACTAGCCCGCGTGCAGACTAAGTCCACAAGTAAACAAACACTAGCACACGCCGCACAGGCGGAAGTATCGGACCTCCGCTTCGCACGGCCGCTAGCGCCGAACTATCTGAGCCACCGAGGACACAGGTGAAAAGCGCGACTGCAGGGACTTATCCCTTGCACGCTTCCCGTGAGACCCACATTCCCAGCTGTCCACAATCTACATACGTAATGTTCCTAATGGATACTTTGTCCATCCACTCATTACTCGCGCACACTAAGGTGACGATTCCCGTAAGGGTTATGGCAACTTGTGCGCATTCGCACAGACGAAGTTCAATGGCCGGGTAGCCATTTAACTATACAGTATATGAAGATAGTAACCTCGAAAGAACAGATAACACTGATGACCATGCAGCTTCTCTGGAGTAAATGATAATTAATTGAAACCCTCAGCTGCCGACTGGTGTTACTGACATACCTTCGATTATTCTAGAGAAGCCGCACGGTCATCAGTGGTATCTGTTCTTTCGAGAACAGTTACTATCTTCATATACAGGGTGGTCCATTGATACTGACCCGGCCAAATATCTCACGAAATAAGCGTCAAACGAAAAAACTACAAAGAACGCAACTCGTCTAGTTTGAAGGGGGAAACAAAATGGCTCTATGGTTGGCCCGCTAGATGGCGCTGCCATAGGTCAAACGGATATCAACTGCGTTTTTTTTAAAATACGAACCCCCATTTTTTATTACATATTCACGTAGTACGTACAGAAATATGAATGTTTTAGTTGGACCACTTTTTTCGCTTTGTGATAGATGGCGCTGTAATAGTCACAAACATATTGCTCACAATTTTAGACGAACAGTTGGTAACAGATAGGTTTTTTAAATTAAAATACAGAACGTACGTACGTTTGAACATTTTATTTGGTTTGTTCCAATGTGATACATGTACCTTTGTGAACTTATCATTTCTGAGAAGGCATGCTGTTACAGCGTGATTACCTGTAAATACCACATTAATGCAATAAATGCTCAAAATGATGTCCGTCAACCTCAATGCATTTGGCAATAAGTGTAACGACATTCCTCTCAGAAGCGAGTAGCTCGCCTTCCGTAATGTTTGCACATGCATTGACAACGCGCTGAAGCATGTTGTCAGGCGTTGTCGGTGGATCACGATAGCAAATATCCTTTAACTTTCCCCACAGAAAGATATCCGGGGACGTCAGATCCGGTGAACGTGTGCTTCGACGGCCAATCCACCTGTCATGAAATATGCTATTCAATACCGCTTCAACCGCACGCGAGCTATGTGCCGGACATCCATCATGTTGGAAGTACAGAGTGTTTCAAAAATGACCGGTATATTTGAAACGGCAATAAAACCTAAACGAGCAGCGATAGAAATACACCGTTTGTTGCAATATGCTTGGGACAACAGTACATTTTCAGGCGGACAAACTTTCGAAATTACAGTAGTTACAATTTTCAACAACAGATGGCGCTGCAAGTGATGTGAAAGATATAGAAGACAACGCAGTCTGTGGGTGCGCCATTCTGTTCGTAGTCTTTCTGCTGTAAGCGTGTGCTGTTCACAACGTGCAAGTGTGCTGTAGACAACACGGTTTATTCCTTAGAACAGAGGATTTTTCTGGTGTTGGAATTCCACCGCCTAGAACACAGTGTTGTTGCAACAAGACGAAGTTTTCAACGGAGGTTTAATGTAACCAAAGGACCGAAAAGCGATACAATAAAGGATCTGTTTGAAAAATTTCAACGGACTGGGAACGTGACGGATGAACGTGCTGGAAAGGTAGGGCGACCGCGTACGGCAACCAGAGAGGGCAACCCGCAGCTAGTGCAGCAGGTCATCCAACAGCAGCCTCGGGTTTCCGTTCGCCGTGTTGCAGCTGGGGTCCAAATGACGCCAACGTCCACGTATCGTCTCATGCGCCAGAGTTTACACCTCTATCCATACAAAATTCAAACGCGGCAACCCCTCAGCGCCGCTACCATTGCTGCACGAGAGACATTCGCTAACGATATAGTGCACAGGATTGATGACGGCGATATGCATGTGGGCAGCATTTGGTTTACTGACGAAGCTTATTTTTACTTGGACGGCTTCGTCAATAAACAGAACTGGCGCATATGGGGAACCGAAAAGCCCCATGTTGCAGTCCCATCGTCCCTGCATCCTCAAAAAGTACTGGTCTGGGCCGCCATTTCTTCCAAAGGAATCATTGGCCCATTTTTCAGATCCGAAACGATTACTGCATCATGCTATCTGGACATTCTTCGTGAATTTGTGGCGGTACAAACTGCCTTAGACGACACTGCGAACACCTCGTGGTTTATGCAAGATGGTGCCCGGCCACATCGCACGGCCGACGTCTTTAATTTCCTGAATGAATATTTCGATGATCGTGTGATTGCTTTGGGCTATCCGAAACATACAGGAGGCGGCGTGGATTGGCCTCCCTATTCGCCAGACATGAACCCCTGTGACTTCTTTCTGTGGGGACACTTGAAAGACCAGGTGTACCGCCAGAATCCAGAAACAATTGAACAGTTGAAGCAGTACATCTCCTCTGCATGTGAAGCCATTCCACCAGACACGCTGTCGAAGGTTTCGGGTAATTTCATTCAGAGACTACGCCATATTATTGCTACGCATGGTGGATATGTGGAAAATATCGTACTATAGAGTTTCCCAGACCGCAGCGCCATCTGTTGTTGAAAATTGTAACTACTGTAATTTCGAAAGTTTGTCTGCCTGAAAATGTACTGTTGTCCCAAGCATATTGCAACAACCGGTGTATTTCTATCGCTGCTCGTTTAGTTTTTATTGCCGTTTCAAATATACCGGTCATTTTTGAAACACTCTGTACATCTCCATTCTGTCATGCAGTGAAACACATTGTAGTCATCGGTAGAACATTACGCAGGAAATCAGCATACATTGCGCCATTTAGATTGCCATCGATAAAATGGGGGCCATTTATCCTTCCTCCCATAATACCGCACCATATTTCTTTGCGTGCTACACGAATATGTAATAAAAAATGGGGGTTCCTACTTAATAAAAAACCAGCTGATATACGTTTGACCTATGGCAGCGCCATCCAGCGGGCCAACCACAGCGCCATCTGGTTTCCCCCTTCAAGCTAGACAAATTTCGTTCTTTGTAGTTTTTTAGCTTGACGCTTATTTCGTGAGATGTTTGGCCCGGTCACGATCAATGGACCACCCTGTATAGTTAAATGCCTACCCGGCCATTGACCTTCGTCTGTGCGAATGCGCACAGGTTGCCCGAACTCTTACGGGAATCGTCACCTTAGTGGGCGCGAGTAATGAGTGGATGGACAAAGTATCCATTAGGAACATTACGTATGTAGATTGTGGATAGCTTGGAATGCGGGTCTCACGGGAAGCGTGCAAGGGATAAGTCCCTGCAGTCGCGCTCTTCATCTGTGTCCTCGGTAGCTCAGATGGATAGAGCGTCTGCTATGTAAGCAGGAGATCCCGGGTTCGAGTCCCGATGGGGGCACACATTTTCAGCTGTCCTCATCGAGGTATGTCAGCAACACCTGTCGGCAGCTGAGGGTTTCAATCAATTATCAAATATTCCACGATGTTCCCAACATATTCCGCATTTGTTCAACCGAAAAGGGCCGCGAAAAAGAAGTGTTGCATTACTTATTGAAAGTCCCTCGCATTTGCACACAATTAGTTTAAATACGTAGGCTACATGGTACAAGAAAGAATGTTCTGTTTAAAAAATTATATCACATTGTTGCAATTCTCTCTAAAATACTAGATAAACTACGTTCGTAACTCCACAGAAAGAGTATATATTTCTTCATCTTATTACTTTCTAAGTTACTCAAAAAAAGGCCTATTTGAAACACCCAGTAATTACATGTTTGCTATCATCAGGCTTAGTTTCCACATTCTGTAGGTGGCATAAAGACTGCGAGAGTGATGAGACACGAACGATAGCGTTTCTTAGGGATATTTTGTCTTTAATGGTTATCATTAATAAACTTACTTAGTGACCTTTAAAAGTCGCAACCAGTGTGTCAATTAGAGTGGAATTGTGGCGCCAGGGACCGTAAGAACTGCGGACGACTCATCCAAGACTAATTGAAGAGCAGGCGCACGTCGGATGGAACTGCGGGGAGAGGGGAGTACGTACAACCACCGCTGTGCCGCGCTGGCGTCGGCGATGCCCTCGGGTCGCGTCCGCTACGCTCGGCTTCTCTCCTCGGAGAAACAACCAAAATGTTTCTTAAGTAATTAAAAAGTTTCCTCCCGCTTAATAACATCCCCGAGGAAAAACTTCAAAGAAAATGTACAAGAAACTTTTGTACCGTGCTTTTGTATTTCTTCTCCTTCCGAGGAAACAAGATGTTTTCGGAGACAAGGAACGAACTCCGCCGGGTCGGGGAAGACTAATCTACTTATGATTAAGATGATGAGCTAAGGACCGAGGCCAAAGCGAAAAATATCTCGTCCCGCGAAGGCACGGACACCCGAGCAGAACAAGGTCTGCATTTTCTTTGTTGTCTAAGTCTTGAGCGACTCCGGTAACTTGTAGTAAGGAGAAAGCTCAGATACAAAGAAACATTCCGTCAACTACAAACATATTCCGCAGGCCACTGTACACTTAATGGTACCATTATTAGGAACTCCCTTTGCTATTCCATCCGCGATAGAAAAGTGACTAACCTCATTCCTCCATATTCGACGTAGTCTCTCGTATGTAATTTTTACGATACAAAAGAAAAGTTCGGAGTAGGTATTAAAATCCATGGAGAAGAAATAAAAACTATGAGGTTCGCCGATGACATTGTAATTCTGTCAGAGACAGCAAAGGACTTGCAAGAGCAGTTGAACGGAATGGACAGTGTCTTGAAAGGAGAGTATAATGTGAACATCAACAAAAGTAAAGCGAGGATAATGGAATGTAGTCGAATTAAGTCAGGTGATGCTGAAGGAATTAGATTAGGAAATGAGACACTTAAAGTAGTAAAGGAGTTTTGCTATTTGGGGAGCATAATAACTGATGATGGTCGAAGTAGAGAGGATATAAAATGTAGACTGGCAATGGCAAGGAAAGCGTTTCTGAAGAAGGGAAATTTGTTAACATCGAGTATAGATTTTAAGTGTCAGGAAGTCGTTTCTGACAGTATTTTTTTATGGAGCGTAGCCATGCGTGGAAGTGAAACGTGGACAATAAATAGTTTAGACAAGAAGAGAATAGAAGCTTTAGAAATGTGGTGCTACAGAAGAATGCTGAAGATTAGATGGGTAGATCACATAACTAATGATGAAGTATTGAATAGAATTGGGGAGAAGAGGAGTTTGTGGCACAACTTGACAAGAAGAAGGGACCGGTTGGTAGGACATGTTCTGAGGCATCAGGGGATCGCAAATTTAGCATTGGAGGGCAGCGTGGAGGGTAAAAATCGTAGAGGGAGACCAAGAGATGAATACACTAAGCAGATTCAGAAGGATGTAGGCTGCAGTAGGTACTGGGAGATGAAGAAGCTTGCACAGGATAGAGTAGTATGGAGAGCTGCATCAAACCAGTCTCAGGACTGAAGACCACAACAACAACAACAACAAATCATGTATGAGGGCTGTTCGGAAAGTAGGTTGCAATAGGTCGCGGTAAGGTAACGACAGTGAAAATACCATGTAGCTTTGCACAGATGTGTTACTGTTGTGTCTAGACAAGACAGCCTAGACACAATGAGAGGAAGCCGAAAGGCACGCGCTACGCTCACGCAGATGGGCGTGAGGTCTGAAACAGGATACGTAATGAATGCTATAGAGAAAAGTACGTAGCTTCTGGAATACTTAACTTTAATCCATCCTTTTGGTACATCTGGAAATTGTGGCGATACAAGTGAGACTCTTAGATACATGCAATATTACTAATGGTGCCTTGCTAGGTCGTAGCCATTGACTTAGCTGAAGGCTATTCTAACTATCTGCTCGGCAAATGAGCGAGGCTTCGTCAGTGTAGTCGCTAGCTACGTCGTCCGTACAACTGGGGCGAGTGCTAGTCCGTATCTCGAGACCTGCCTTGTGGTGGCGCTCGGTCTGCGATCACACAGTGGCGACACGCGGGTCCGATATGTACAAATGGAGCGCGGCCGATTTAAAACTACCACCTAGCAAGTGTGGTGTCTGGCGGTGACACCACAGTTACGTCACTCTTTTCAGTTCTGTACACACAGTGAACACGTAAAAATGCCTTGAAAAGTAGTGTCTACAGCCAAGTATGGGTGTCCACTGCGAGATTTCGTCTGATTTCATTCAACCCCACATAACATACATGTCATGCATTTCCTTCTTGATGAGAATTCTCGGCCGCACACTACAGGGGCAGTGAGCGCGAGCGTGCAGCATTTTCGATGGGAACTGTTTGATTATACACCATCAGCCCGAACTTGGCTCACATGAGCTGCTGGCTAGAAAGGCAACATTTTGGCACAGACAACAAGCTGCAAACGAGCGTAGAGAAGTGGCGGAAAGCTCAGGCAGCTGCCTTTTATGACGAGGTTATTGGGAGGTTGCTACAAGGCTACGACAAACGTCGGAGAGGCGACTGTGTAGGAAAGTAGATGGAAGGTGTAGCAAACTTTCGCAAATAAAACATTTTTTATTTTCACTGTGATTTCCATTTCGCGACCGAGCGAACTTCACTTTTCAAATAGCCCTCGCACATTACAGAGGCGGCATAATCATTAAATAGCTTACCTCGAATGCTGGCCCTCTAGAATTGATCCCCACAGTTTCCAAATAACAACGTAGTCTTTTCTCCAGCTGTTGTTATTAAGATTGATTGAGGTATACATTCGACGTCTTCAATCAACCTCAGACGTTTAGGCATGACTATAGAATTGGCAACACTTGAGTTCTGTATGTTTCAGTCTTAGATTGCGCTTTCGTAGAATCTCCTCAGAGAACTTAATTCATCTATTCACTTTCCCTACTATTAATTTCACACCTTCGATTCATGCATATCGCTTCGTAGTACTGACACTACAAATTTAAACGTAGTGCTGGTTACAGAAGTTTGCCCTCATTAAAATTATCGTCCCCACCACCACCACCACCACCATCATCATCATCATCATCATCACGGCCTTTCTTAGTTCCAAGAGGACATTTACGTCCTAAAACTGAAGTGTTTTATGCTTCGTTACCAAAACAAAGCATATGTCTTGCCAGCATTTTTTATTCATGGATTCTAGTGCGTTTTTTTTTACTAGATTTGTTCCCGTTGCCGTGTTATTTTTCCGAGAGGCTTACTAAATTTCACAACTTCTTGTGCTGTGTCCTTATCTAGCAGAAAAGGTAGTCTAAAACCAACATATTTATGCATATTTTGCTCGGTATGCGATTTCTGTCACAGAAGGCTATTGTATTGCCATTGCCAGACCATATTTTTGTAGACAGTTCGTCTGGAGTAATTTGGGTCTGAGAAATCTGTAGGAATGTTATGGGTCTCACGAAGGCTTTGGACTGTCTGGACCACAATCATTAGCAGAAATGCAGTACGTGTAGATACAAGAGTGAAGGTAGGAGACTCGACTATACCATACCTGAAAAAACAGGAGCCAGTATAAGGAAATTATAACACTAGGTAACAGAATACGATACGAAGCGAGAATTCTACACGTCTTTGTCCCATAGACATCTATACTTGGTCCATTACTTCTCATTTCATACATAAATTACATCCCAAGCCATTACAGCAACATTGCTTCTTACATTTCTACTCTTCAAGGACAACGCAATGGAAAATTTGGAACAAAACTCATTGTACTTTGATGAAGATATAAATTAGGGCAAGAGCATACGACAAATGCTCAAATTTAACCGACTAAAAGGAACAAAAGTTATGAAAATAACCTTCTTTGCGCTAGTTCATTATTCATTAAGCTGTGGTAGAATCTTCTGGAAAGCACCTATGAAACAGACTATTCAAATTGCAGAAGAGAGCAATAAGAATGATAGTGAACCTTAAACGGAGAGAATCATGTTGGCCAACATGTAAGGCACTTAAAGCATCAGCCCTGCCCAGTACACACCTATAGAAACTGTGCTGCACAAAATTAAAATACGTTTCTGATACTCAAGGTATCGAGACACGACACGCCATGATACAAGGTGATGGAACTGTTTCGAAGTCCCCAGAATCTACACTGTGAATCTAAATGAAATGCTTCATAAACTGGACCAAAAACCCTGGAAAACCTCTCTTCAAACTTAAGAAGAAAGAAGGATATTTGCAATTTTTGTCCTGTAGTTTCTGCTGAGTCTAAACTATTTGCAAAATAACAGTGCTTTTACGTACGTATTCCGATTGATAGAGGTGTAGCTGCATTTTGTTGGCCTGAATGCTTTAGTAAAGCATTCATATACGTGCTGTGTTGAGACGAGGAGTATGCATTCTTGTATAAGTGTTGCAAAAATCCGTTTCTAGTTTGATAATTTGTCCTCAGTTTTAATAGCGAGGATGGTTTTCATATAAATGGAATGCAAATTTTCAGGATAATTTGGTATAGTATTTGATTTTGTGCTAGTATTATCAGCATTTGTTGCAGTTTGCTTTGTTGGAAGCTTTATCACAGAGCACAAAATCAGTCTATTCCAGTGTTAAATTCTTTATGTTTCTCCAGCAAGAGTTTACTTGCAAAGTAATTGCCACAGCACTGTCTCTGCTTTGTGAAACGATTTTGTTCTTCCCCAAAATGTTCTCAGAATAATGGTGTAGTTTAAGTTCGATAATATTAATAAACATTTTATAGTGAGTGGCGTATTGAGTAGTCTTATGCTTAACTAGTTATAGTTTTTTTCTTCTTTTGTGCAGACTGATATGACGATACATTCTGACCAGTTTCTAGGCAGACCTTGTGCATTTCAAACTTAACAATCAAAGTAGAGGACACCAAAATCGCCTACTTGAATTCTTGAGAAGTGTATATCTATACTATCTTCATTTGGTGCATGCTTTTCATATTTATAAGCACTATTTTAAGTTCATTTATCGAAGCGATCTTTTGCTTATCACTACGACTTTTCACAGTAATTCATCCATGTGTCATTGGAGAAAAGTTAAAGGTTACCACTAATAGTGTAGTCTGATATTATGGGGTTCTTTCCTACATTGATACCATCATTTAACAGAACATCCAGTCTGTACACCAAGTGGAAATAAATCTTACAATATTGCAGTATTCTCTGCACGACATCGTCAGTGAATATAATGGGGTGTTGAACCTCTCAGATCAATCGTTTATATCCATTGACAGTATTAGCGGTCATATTACGACTTCCCTGAAGCACGCCCCCAATTACAGTCACTTCTGGTGAACATTAATCGTCAGATATAGCAATGCAAAGATCCCCGCCAGTTAAAAACTAAGACAACCGAAGACACAAATGAGAGTGTTGAGATTTTAAGTATGACAGCTATATCAGTTAAGGAGACAGGTGATTATGGATATGTTGAGATCATAAGTGGAGCAAAGTAAAACGATTGCCGCGACAGAAGTAAACTACGCAGGGAGAACTTAATAATTCGACAAGTATTGCCAGTAACATAATGCGGGGGACACTGGACTGCATAGTAAGATGTCGGATTTACAAACAGTAATGGTAGAAATGACAAAATTGTTTAACTTTCCACTAATAGGTGCACATAATTATGGACATGCATCGCTGGCGTCAGTCTGTTATGGAGTTACGGTACAAAAAAAAAAAAGGTTCAAATGGCTCTGAGCACTATGGGACTTAACATCTGAGTTCATCAGCCCAATAGAACTTAGAACTACTTAAACCTAACTAACCTAAGGACATCACACACATCCATGCCTGAGACAGGATTCGAACCTGCGACCGTAGCAGCCGCTCTGTTCCGGACTGAAGCGCCTAGAACCGCTCGGCCACAGCGGCCGGCCATTTACGGTACATGACCTTTTGGAGAACAAAAACAACCTCCATGAAAAGATCAACATGGATTTTGCATGCAGAACTCTTATGAAATGGTGTCCAGTTTCATGCCATGTTCCTAGCCTTGCAAATGACACTTTGTAGAGTAGAACAAACTTCTGTCATGTCCGTCGCATGTACTTAATATGTGAAATAAACTAGGCATCAGTGACGGCGGAGTCATGTTACCAATAGCGCTATCGTTCATAACAACGACACTGTGGCTTAGTTTACACCATATTTTAAATACATGCGACAATGCTAAGCTGATTTCATGCGTATGCTGTGACGATGCCGCTATGACTTCATTATATTAGAACATATAAAACTGATCTGAAGATGGTCATTGCTGGCCGAAACCAGTAATCTCAGACACAAAGGGTTTATGATCTTTGACGGTAATAAAAGAAATTTATTCTACACTTCCTGGATCACTGTTTTAATCCGCAACTATGTCACAGCTTGTGACTCTGTAGAGTTCCGCACTTACGTGTAGCGAACAAACTAGTAGTATACGACCCTATTTGTGATGATTGGATTCAAGACTTACTTACAGACAGAGCTCAACACGTTGTTCGTAACGGGATGAAAACGTCAGATGCAAAAATAATTTCAGAAGTGCCCCAGCCGAAATTTCGGCCGGAACGGGGTTCCGGCACCTTCCAGGAATTTCTTTTCGTATAACACTCTAGAACAAGTCGGCACCGGGCGTACAGAACAGTGCACGTATATTAATTCACAACTTAACTATAAGGATGAGCTTCTTACCTTAGTTGTGATCGGTTCATATTGGTGACCTACCTGTCTTTTGTCTACGACTGCCAACAACGTCAAAGATCTACAGTATAGAGTAGTTAAATCTAGCTTCGTCGTATTATAGGGACGTCCATGTTCAAATGTGTTGCTTATTGGTAATAATGAATATGAACTTCATCAATTCAGTTGTAATACAACTCAGTGAGTAGGAGACAAATGACATTCAAAGCATTTACTGAACATCTAACTCCGTGTCTCGGTTTTCCTAAGTCTTCGGGAAGTCGGAAATGTACGTGACCCTGATCTGCCACAAATATCTTCATCACCATTCGTCGCTAAATGCTTTATTAGTTAAATCTGGACACGAGTCCACCGAGTAGCTACAACGCAACTGTTCGAATGTTGCGGCTGACAGGAATTGAAAACGGGCCTCGTAGTCACGAAGACTACCGCCTTGTGACGATACGTATCCAGCAAAACTAGGGAGTAATGTGACACTGCTATAGGGACAGACGGAAGCCACTGTTGTTTTCATTAAATTTTATGATTCAAATGGCTCTGAGTACTATGGGACTTAACTTCTGAGGTCATCAGTTCCCTAGAACTTTGAACTACTTAAACTTAACTATCTTAAGGACACCAAACACATCCATGCCCGAGGCAGGATTCAAACCTGCGACCGTAGCGGTCGAGCGGCCCCAGACTGTAGCGCCTAGAACCGCTCGGCCACTCTGGCCGGCTAAATTTTATGGTTCCATTGTTTTAATTATAAGAAATTGTGTTTCAAAAACCTGAATTTCAGAACAGTACTTTGTAAAAATTATTTCTAATTGTAAGTTTTATCACAAGTTTTCGAAAATAGAACCTTATGGCGGAAGTGGGTCGTGGGGCGGGGGAGCGAGGAGGGAGGGGGGGTTGTATGGTTGAAGAGCATCTAAAATTTTAAAACTGAGCACTTCAATGGGAGTGTCAGAGGGAGTGTCAGAAGGGCGTTACTGTTCACAATCTGTGTTAATGATATGGTGGATAACGCAGGAAGCCGTGTGATGTTGTTCGCGGAGTGTGCTGTTGTATATAGGACGACTGCAACACCAAAATACTGCAGAGAAATTCAGGCAGAACTACACAGGATAAACGTCTGACGCACGGAGTGGCTGTTGATCTTGTATTGTGCATAAATATGGGTAAAGATCAGTTACTGTTCGATTGTGCTATTGGCGACCAATCAGTGTAACCAGTAACTACTTTCAAATAGCTTGGAGTAACTGTTTGGAATGACAAAGTGGGATGACCACTTGGAGTTAGTTGTAGGTAAAGCAGATGCCTGGCTGATATTCACTGGAAGAATCTTAAAGAAATGTAATTCATCTATAAAAAAAACACTCGTCCGACCTATTCTAGAGTACTGTTCATCGGTCTAGGACACTTACCAGGTACTTTAACACGAGAGACAGAGAAGATCTAATGAAGAACGGCAAGTTTCGTCGCGAGATCGCTAGTCGACGCGAGAAACATTCAGATTAGTTGCTGCCATTCCGCAAAAGCTGTAGGGCAGACCACGACTGCGGCAAAGGCAAGTACACACAAGCTCTGTTGCGCCGGCATTCCAATTGCACTGATATAGGGTTACAGCTCCCAACCATATCAGTGCAGACAATGCCGTCAGACAACAATATTGTGCTAGGAAGTGACAGACTACTGATCGGAAGGTCTCGATTTCGATTCCATGACCGGCCGCTGTGACAGAGCGGTTCTAAGCGCTTCAGTCCTGAACTGCGCGACTGCTACGGTCGCAGGTTCGAATCCTGTCTCGGGCATGGGTGTGTGTGATGTCCTTAGGTTAGTTAGGTTTAAGTAGTTCTAAGTTCTAGGGGACTGATGACCTCAGATGTTAAGTCTCATAGTGCTCAGAGCCATTTGAGACATTTCGATTCCATGTCAGCCAGGCATAGGATTTGCATTTTTCACTTCGAGTTCTTTCTGCGCTCTTAATGCTTATTTGTGTAGGGTCAAACACAGTAGTTAGAAAACGTAGTTTAATACCACGTTCTTCTTTTTGCAAAGTCGATAAGATGGATATCGAATCGTGTATACGAGGGTGGTTTGAAAAGTTCTCGGAAAGGAATAGAAAAAAAAGTACTTTCATCACTGAAACTTTTTTTATTTTTCAATGTAGTCTCCTTGTAGATTAATTCGCTTGGTCCAAAGATGTTCCAGTGCCTCGATCCCATTCGAAAATGAGTTTCCTCCAGTCGTGAAAATAGTTGTCAACTCCGGCTATCAGTTCTTCGTTTGAAGTGAATCTCCGTCCACCAAGAAAAATTTTCAGTTTTGGGAAGAGACGGAAGTCTGACGGAGCCATATCCGGTGAATAAGGTGGGTGCGGCAACAATTCATACCTTAGTTCGTATAATTTTGCAATGGCGACGGCACATGTGTGCGGGCGCTCATCGTCTTGATGGAAGATGATTTTCTTCCTTGCTAAACCCGGCCTTTTTTCGCGTATCTTTTGTTACAATTTGTTTAGTAGGTTAGCATAGTATTCTCTAGTAATTGTTTGCCCAGTGGGGAAATAATTACAAACAGAATCGCCTTCGCATCCCAGAACATTGATGCCATGATCTTTCCCCCCGAAGGAATTGTCTTTGCTTTCTTTGGAGGCGGAGAATCAGCATGTTTCCACTGCTTTCACTATTGTTTTGTCTCTGTAGGATAGTAGTGCACCCAAGTTTCATTTGTCGTCACAAACCAGCGCAAATCTCTTGTTAGTTTCTCCTAAAACGGGCCAAATATTGTTCCGATGCGTCCATGCTCACGCGTTTTTGATCCAGAATCAAGAGGTGCAGCACTCATCTTGCAGATAATTTTTTTTTTTTTCATTTCTAATCTTCAGTTAAAATGTGATATACTCTTTCAGATCAAATCTGGCAAGCGTGAGCAATTTCACGCACTTTCAATCGGCAATCCTCCATGACCATTTTGTGCACTTTTGCAATGATTTCTTGAGTAGTGACACATCTTGACCGACCACTGCGCGAATCATCATCTAAGCTCTCTCGATCAAATTTAAATTCATTTGTCCACTTGACAACAGTCTCTGACAGAATTACAATGTAGCGGTAAACCTCAGAGTTTTTATTTCTTCACCATGGATTTTAATTACTACTCCAAATTTTTATTGTATTTCCTCTACTGCTTGCCCAACATACAGATTGAATAACGTCGGAGATCTACAACCCTGTCTCAATCCCTTCTCAACCACTGCTTCCATTTCGCGCCCCTCGACTCTTATAACTGCCATCTGGTTTCTGTACAAATTGTAAATAGCCTTTCGCTCCCTGTATTTGACCCCTGCCACCTTCAGAATTTGAAAGAGTATTCCAGTCAACATTGTCAAAAGCTTTCTCTAAGTCTACAATTGCCAGAGACGTAGGTTTGCCTTTCCTTAATCTACCTCTTACGATAAGTCGTAAGGTCAATATTGCATCACGTGATCCAACATTTCTACGCAATCCAAAATGATCTCCCCCGTGGTCGGCTTCTACCAGTTCTTCCATTCGTCTGTAAAGAATTCGTATTAATATTTGTAGTCGTGACTTATTAAACTGATAGTTCGGTAATTTTCACAGCCGTCAACATCTGCTTTATTTGGGATAGGAATTAATATATTCTTCTTGAAGTCTGACGATATTTCGCCTGTCTCATACGTTTTGCTCATCAGATGGTTGAGTTTTGTAAGGGCTGGCTCTCTCGAGACTATCAGTAGTTCTAATGGAATTTTGTCTAGTCCCGGGGCCTTGTTTCGACTCAGGTCTTTCTGTGCTCTGTCAAATTCTTAACACAGTATCGTATTTCCCATCTCATCTTCATCTACCTCGTCTTCTATTTCAATAATATTTCCCTCAAAGTACATCGCCCTTGTATAGACCCTCTATATACCTCTTCCACCTTTCTGCCTTCCCTTCTTTGCTTAGATCTGGTTTTCCATCTTATCACGTGATATTCATACAAGTGGTTCTCTTTTCTTCAAAGGTCTCTTTAACTTTTCTGTAGGCAGTATCTATCTTACCCCTAGTGATATATACCTCTACATCCTTAAGTTCGTCCTCTAGCCATCCCTACTTAGCCGTTTTGCACTTCCTTCTATCACATTTTTGAGACTTTTGTATTTCTTTTTGCCCTGCTTCATTTACTGCATTTTTATATTTTCTCCATTAAATCAATTAAATTCAATATCTCTTCTGTTACCATAGTTTCTCTACTAGACCTCGTCTTTTCACCTACTTGATCCTCTGCTGCCTTCACTATTTTTCTCTCGAAGCTACCTATTCTTCTTCTGCTGTATTTCTTTCTCCCACTCTTGTCAATCGTTCCCTAATGCTCTATCTGAAACACTCTACAACCCCTGGTTCTTTCAGTTTAACCAATTCCCATCTCCTTAAATACCCACCTTTTTGCAGTTTCTTCAGTTTTAGTCTACAGTTCATAACAACAGATTGAGGTCAGAGTCCACATCTGACCCTGGAAATGTCTTACAATATAAAATCTGTTTCCTAAATCTGTGTCTTACCATTATATAATCTATCTGAAACCTTCCAGTGTCTCCAAGCCTCTTCCATTTATACAACCTTCTTTCACGATACTTAAACCAAGTGTTAGCTATGGTTAAGTTATGCTGTGTGCAAAATTCTACCAGGCGGCTTCCCTCTTTCATTTCTTACCCTCACTGCATATTCACTTACTACTTTTCCTTCACTTCCTTTTCCTACTATCGAATTCCAGCCCCCCTCCCCCCATGACTTTTAAATTTTCATCTCCCTTCACTATCTGAATAATTTCTTTTATCTCATCATACATTTTTTCAATCTCTTCGTCATCTGCAGAGCTAGTTGGCATATGAGCTTGTACAACTGTGGTAGGCGTGGGCTTTGTGTCTGTCTTGACTACAATAATGCGTTCACTATGCTGTTCTTAGTAGCTTACCTGCGTTTGTATTTTTTTTATTTATTATTAAACCTACTCCTACACTACCCCAATTTGATTTTGTATTTATAACACTGACCAGGGTCTTTTTCCTCCTGCCACCGAACTTCACTAATTCCCACTATATCTAGCTTTAACCTACGCATTTCCCTTTTTAAATTTTCGAACCTACCTGCCCGATTAAGTGATCTGACATTCCACGCTCCGATCCGTAGAAAACCAGTTTTTTTTCCTCCTAAGAACGAATCCTCCTAAGTAGTCCCCGCCTGGAGACCCGAATGGGGGAGTATTTTACCTCCGGAATATTTTACCCAATAGGACACCATCATCATTTAACTATACAGTAAAGCTGCACGCCCACGGGAAAAATTGTGACTCTAGTTTCCCCTTGCTTTCAGCCGTTCACAGTTCCCATGAACCATGGGCCTTGCTGTTGGTGGGGAGGCTTGCGTGCCTCAGCGATACAGATAGCCGTACCCTAGGTGCAACCACAACGGAGGGGTATCTGTTGAGAAGCCAGACAAACGTGTGGTTCTTCAAGAGGGGCAGCAGCCTTTTCAGTTGTTGCAGGGTCAAGTCTGGATGATTGACTGATCTGGCGTTGTAACATTAACCAAGACCACAAAATGAGAGTTTAAAAATTGTATCGCACGAAAATATCAAACGCATCAATTGTCAAACCCAGTTGTAATTTCACGATTAATATAATGCCCTTGCATCACCTAACTTGATGAGAAACATTCATGTAGTGACCTTCTACAGAAATCGGTGGGTAATTAAAAATGAAATGAATGATAAAAATAATCGGGTTTCGAACGCGAGGGGCAAAAAGGAAATGGCGTGACGGTAGCCACTATGTCACCATTTCAGCTGAGATTATTGCGCGCTAAAAAGCATCTAACTTACGTCGAGAACTTTGACCATCATTTTCTCAGAAATGACCGAATATCTATGGATAAACTTGTTCCGACTCATCTTTCAATGAGGGAAGGGAAATCAGGTTATGCCGCTAGCCTTGTTCTCCTTGTAAACAGAATGTTGGGTTCTTGTGACCCCAACAGACACCTATCACGGAGGGCATTGAAATGCTGATTGTTTGTGTAGCGTCTGTCACTGCAGTCATGAATCGCAGTCCCCTGAACGTTAATAACATATAGTTTAGTCAAGAAAAGCACGTCAAAGAACCTCACAAAACTGATAAGGTGATTACCGATTTGTAAATAGGGAATGTTTTAGAATTTTTGGTAGGGTAACGTATAAGTAAAAAAAATGTTCTTCTAAATATCTTTATCATGTTTTGCACGTGCATTACACATAGAAATGAACTCTTTCTATAATTTTTGTTGGTGTAGCTTTAACAATATCTGGCTAAATTTTTGACTTGTAATTCAAATCTAATTCCAAGCCATTTAATTGTTTCACCATCAGGAATTCGATAAAAAAATGAGAATGTATGGTTATGAATTTAATATCATTTTTTCTTTACTGTTAGCTACCATTGCTATGGACTTTACAGATAACACCGACGCCATTCCTTCTTACAATACTGCTAAACAGGAGAATTTTGAGATTTTAATTTTGCTATTATTTCCACTGACACACTCTTGTTACAGCATTTCAGGTCATCATGGGTGTGTGTTGCTAACTCTCATCTCATATACATTCTTGCGGGATTTAAGTATAAATCTTTAAGTCATAGCAGTAGTAGGGCAAAGTTCGTTTCAGCGCAGTTTGTTAGTGCAAGTCGCCTACATCAGTGGCAGGTATGCACTCAGGAACAAACCTAATGTTCTCCTTTGATTTACAGGTACTTAACCTATTGTTCCTCTTTCATTGATAGGAACTTAACTTAGTGTTCTGCTACAAGGATCCTTAATTTTAATTGACAGGTCCTTAATCAATTGTTCCCCCGCAACCTCCCCCACCACCATTCAGGAAACGTACAAACACACCCCCACTCCTAACTGCTACAGATACACTTTGAGGTCTGAGTTATTGGAATAGCTCCTCTCACTCTTATCAATTTGATTAACTACTTAATTAAATTGATCGAATAATTAACCTCTACCCCTCCCACCCGGAAGTTGGTGGGAAAAAGACTCAGTTGATCAGTCATTTGGAGGGACTTCGATTGCAGTATATGGAATATTGTTGAAACAATTTAGACAATGCATATAATATTGTTTAATTATTTATGGCAGTGTATGGAATGCAGTTTATTTATTTAGGCCAAGAATTTGTCTGGAAATCGATTGCAGTGTATGGAGTATTGCTTAAACAGTTTTGACAATTTGTAGAATATTGTTTCTTTAAACAATTTATAGAATTCAAGGCAGTGTATGAAATATAGTTTATTTATTTATATAAAGAATTTTTCAGGAAATCGATCCCCCCTCCCCGCAGCCCCCCCTGTCCCACACCCTCTCTCCATCCCCTCTCCCCCTGCCCTCTCCCAGTCCCTCTCCCCCTCCACTCTTCCCTTCCCTCCTCTATCTGAAAATTGTCGGCTCTGTGGTGGAGAGGAAGGATCTCACAAAGGGAAATTCAAGGATATATTGTTTATTTATAAAAAAAATCATTTTGTGGGCATTGGGTTCCACTTGCTCAACATTCTCTGCTGTGTGGAAAAATGTAAGTGTGTAAGAAGTAATTAAGTCGATCGCCTTTCTTTTTATTTCAATTGCACAAGGAATACCGTCATGAAACACACATCACAGGTAATTATGCAGTTAAAAATCTTTCGATCGCGAAGCATGAATCACCCACCGTCTCCTGTCCACTAGACCACACAGAACGTCACTGCACACGCTTCCAGGAGTCGGGATGCACTGGAGGCCCCTGCAAAGCGACGACGCAGCTGTCAGCCACCCAGCAATGCACAAGTGTCAGTTCGGGTCCCACAAGCATGAGGCGGCAGCATCGCTTTCATACTTGACACCTGAGAAATAACTGTTCAAACACATGTTTACCTAGGCACCATTGCTGGTGCGATGATGCATAGCCTTTGAACTTGGGATCCAGCGAGATGTTTGCATAGAGAATCACCCTTAGTGAGATGTTTGCATAGTGGATCACCCTCGCAGGCACAGGTAAAACGTTGTCAGTGTTACACTGATGTCACATGTCTATATAAATAACAGCCAAGTCTCCCTCTGGATGCGCTATAGAAATCTTTCGCAAAACACCCCAGAATAACATAGGATGCATTATTCCTAGCAGTCCTAACGGGACAGCCCATCCATTACATATCAGTCCCTTCGTGGAAATCTTAAAGTGTCACATAAATAGTTGCTTTTCTTGTTGTTGTTGGAGCTTTTGTGATGTCTCAACTTGTCTGCATGGAAATTCTTGCCCTACTGTTTATGAAAATAGCTCTGAATAACACAGATTGCATTTTTCTTGATGGTTCTAAAAAGGCATCTTGTGTTGCCTTCCTGTAAATCGTGACAACCTACATTCAACGAATGTCTCAGAAACGGTAAACGCTCTCACCACAAAAGGCCTTCATCATGTCTCTGCATGCTTGTGAAAACACCATTAATCATAAAAGCATTCTTGTTGTTTGGGATGAGAGCACTGTCTAAGCACAGACGGAGGTAATCTGAACAATTGTGCGAACAGAATTCGAAGCACTGTCCTACAGAAGAGAAAAATGGCTGAAATTTTCGGTGTCTTACTGCTACTGGTCTGGAGATGTCCTAACGCCACAATGCTTGATGAGGGACAGCATCCCGCCAGAGATGGATGGTCTGCTTCAACTTGTCTTTGAGTACTTGAACATCACATTACTCTCAGAACTTTCCGTAGATACCTCGCCCCCCTTGTTCAAACCAGTCCGCAGTGGCTCCTATGTCCCAACACAAAGAATGTCTTGTGAATGAATGGACCATTCTGATTAGCTCTTACTGAATTTACCCACCAAATTACTGTGCTCCCAGTGTGGGAGCACTGTCTGCCTCTTTTTCTGCAGACGAGACTTTCAGCTGCGAAACTAGTTTGTACAGATCGCCGTATTGCACCGACAGTTAAACCTTACAAAAGTGGTCTACAGATCATGAAATATGGAAAGACACTTACTCAATAACACTGCTCTGTCACTGAGGATGGAAGCTTGAATATTTCAGCGTGAAACCGATCTCCGATACATCGCCACATACCGTATCGAAGTAGTGAACACACAGTTCGCATCCTGCACTACAAAATCGCACAACAGAATCTGCATCCTTCATATAGCTATCAACCACCAGACACTCGTACATATACCGCGAAGACAGATAGGATAATCATCTGCACACTGTATACCCTCATAGCACTAGATATTTCCCACGACATTGAGCAGTTATCCACTGCTGTCGACAGTCACAAGTCATTTGCCCCTGTACACACACTAGACGAACGCGTGACCAGAGCAATCTCAGCAGACCGAGGTCACTCTCCAAACTGTTGTACAAAGGCTGCCACAAAGGTATTACTGTTTCCAGCCCCTACCTGTTTGCTAGCTTGCTTTCTTCACCCATCTCCGGACACTGGGATTACAAGAACATGTGTATTTTCACATGGTTTACTAGAATATCATACCATTTTCATGATACTTCTCGATATCAAGCACTTAGCAATATACTACGGATCGCTCGTACACTATAATTCCGAAGAAAATGGCTCTGAGCACTATGGGACTTAACTGCTGAGGTCATCAGTCCTCTAGAACTTAGAACTACTTAAACCTAACTAACCTAAGGACATCACACACACATCCATGCCCAAGGCAGGATTCGAACCTGCGACCGTAGCGGTAGCACGGTTCCAGACTGTAGCGCCTAGAACCGCTCGGCCACCCCGGCCGGCAATTCCGAAGATATACGCTGGAAATTAATTCTCTAGAAACCCAAAACTTTAGCAAGGTGGGGTCGAGAAGTTCTAGATGCTTCACTCCGGAACCACACGACTGCTACGGTCGCAAGTTCGAATCATGCCTCGGGCATGGATGTGTGTGATGTCCTTAGGTTAGTTAGGTTTAAGTAATTCTGCGTTCTAGGGGACTGATGACCTCAGATGTTAAGTCCCATAGTGCTCAGAGACATTTGAACCATTTTAGCAAGTTGGAGCATGCTGTAAACGACTGAGAAACTAAAAATTTATCTCATCTGCGAAAACCACTACGTGAAAACTTGAAAAAAAAAATAGAGGAAACTGGGATACGTCACAGAAATCTTCGTTTGTGTAGAGGAATGTGTCAAAAAAGAATGGTCACGTTTCATCATACATGAGATGGAAGTCCTTCGGTGACCGAGAGGTTTGCTGTTAACGATCACAAGTGCTCTAACTCACATACAGAACACGTGTTTGTATATGAGTCGAATGCAGGCTATGTCACTCAACTGATGCATTTTGACAGAACAACGGAAAAAAAGGTATAATGACCGGCAGTAATATCTCCTTTCCTCTCTACATTGCATCATCAGTCTGCCATTAAATCATACCTCGTTACAGGTCCATCTCAACCGATCGCTCCATTCACTCTCTGTCATCCATTAATGCAGATGCATGTAAGTTTACAGGAAGATGGTTGTCTGTTTTCCTGGAAAGCGTCAAATACAGTAATTAACTCACGTGTATCACTGTTACCTCTATAGAGATACAGTAGAATGCTGTCACGACGGAAAAAAGTAACTGTTTCCCTGGTTCCCGGCGCTTCCATGTCAACGTTTTCTTGGATTCCTCTTACTGTCGCATACTCGTTCCCATGTACAATAATTGTTCTGTACCAAACAGAAGACACGCAAGTACTTTCTGAATTTCCCAGCATTTCGGTGTATTTTCCCGTAATTATTGTAGAAGTATTTATTGTAGAATTCAATTAGCCTTTCTCCTCTCTCATTCCAAGTACCAAGCGCACATTCTCCCGTAACCCTTTCTTCCTCTCCTTTCCTCACAACTGCGTTCCAGTCCCCCATTACTATTAGATTTTCATCTCCCTTTACATATTAAATTACCCGTTCGGTATCCTCATATACGTTCTCTGTATCTGTATCTTCAGCTCGCGACGTCAGCCTGTATACCTGAACTAGCATGGTCAGTTTGGTTTGCTGTCGCTTGTGATGAGAACAATTCTATCACTGAACTGTTCACGGCCCTACCTTCCTACTCATAACGAATCCTACACCCGTTATAACATTTTCTGCTGCTGTTGATATTACACTGCACTCATATGACCAGAAATACTTGTCTTCTTTCCATTACACTTCACTGACCCCCCCCCCCCCCCCCATATCTAGACTGAGTCTTTTCAGATTTTATAGCTTCCCTACCATGTTCAAACTTCTGACATTCCACGCTCTGATTCGTAGAACGTTATCTTCTCATTGCAGATTCAATCTTTTTCTCATGGTCACCGCCCCTTGGCAGTCCCGTCCCAGAGATCTGAATGGGGAACTATTCTGGAATCTCTTGCCAATGAAGAGATCATCGTGACACTTTCAGTTACAGTCCACATGTCCTTTGAATACAAATTACATGTATTTAATGCAGTGGTTTCCAATGCCTTATGGTTCCTCATGCCATTGATCTTTGCTAATTTTTCCTCTTGTAGGGGCAGTTTCCCAGCCCAAGGGCAAAAGAGTGCTGTAACTTCTATCCGCTCGTCCACCCTCTTTGACAAGGACATTGGCATAATGAGGACGACTGCTTACGTCGGAAGTCTTCGGCCGACTATGCTGCTGATTTTTATTCTTAAGTGGTGGCAGGGTACGACCACAGACCAAGGGCGTTTTGATTGTTAACCAAGGACGTTACCCCTAGACTGCAGCTTGCAAGACCCAAGATGATCATACTTCCTGTCACTTCACCCTAAAATCACCATCAGTCACACCTTCTAAGTTTGCTTGTCTTGCAATCCATTGGTAAATTCCTAGCCCAATTCCACTATTTTTTGTATGTCAAGGAAGTGAGGCGGCTCAATCCAGTTCCAAACTGAATAATCCCATTGCCGTGTTCGGATCCACGCCTTACTATCCTGCCCTGTAACATGCTGTACAATGCTTTGGGGACACTGTCCCGCCACACTACCCCATCCAGGTACTATTCCATCTGGGAACTGTTGTACAGCACTCTTCTATCCAGATAACGTATAAGGATGGCACTTGAGGAGGGCAGTTTCCTTCTTACCACAGATATCTTGACACGCAAAATAGCACAACTGGTCTAGCAGTTGGCAGGCACAAAAATCCTGTGGCTATCTATATCGCTACGTAAAGACAAGTCGTTGTTTAACTTTGTTACCAAAAATCTCGGAAGATTTATGCCTGTTTACTTCAGATTTTTACATGATACGCTTATAGACGTTCTAACGGACATAAGCTGCATAATTCTTAGTATATCTGGTATATCAATGTGTATACAACGAGTATATAAAGGGAAAATGTTGTTCCCAAGAAACTCGAAAAGTTGTTGATGGGGCACATGTTGTGGAGAACAGTCTCGACAACTTCTCGGCCACTTTACTTACAAAATTTTCACAATACTATAATAACCGTTCGGCAACGGCCTTGCCGCAGTGGATACACCGGTTCCCGTGAGATCACCGAAGTTAAGCGCTGTCGGGCGTGGTCGGCACATGGATGGGTGGCCATCCGGGCCGCCATGCGATATTGCCATTTTTCGGGATGCACTTAGCCTCGTGATGCCAATTGAGGAGCTACTCGACCGAATAGTAGCGGCTTCGGTCAAGAATAATGTCATAACGACCAGGAGAGCGGTATGCTGACCCCACGCCCCTCCTATCTACATCCTCCCCTGAGGCTGACAAGGCGGTCGGATGGTCCCGGTAGGCCACTCGTGGCCTGAAGACGGAGTGCTTTTTTATAATAACCGTTCGGACCAACATACACTACATAATTTAAATGTAAATGTAATACATATAAATGCATACATCTTCTACTATATAAAAACAAATTGTAGCTTACCGTTGTTACCAATAATTGCGGATAGTACTTGATCAATTTACTTTAAATTTTTCACACTGTCTATCAACTTTGGATAGACATAGGTTACTAATAACACACATCAAACAAGTTTTGCTTCACGGCGTTGCCAAAACTCCTGAAGATAGACGTTGACTGTGAATATTGTATCACAGACACAGTCCCTTTGACTGTTCAGAGATGTCACTAAACCCGCCCAAAGATGTAAACAACCATGCATAAGCAGCGCCTATTAGACGGAAGGGGTGCGACAGCCGATCAGTTCCAGTCATTCCACAAGGAAAGAGGTACACTGCTCGTGTTGTCTGTTGTTCAACCATGCCTAGACGATCAATACCTCGGTTCAATCGCGACCGCATTGTTACTTTGTGCCAGGAAGGGCTCTCAAGAAGGGGAGTGTCCAGGCGTCTCGGAGTGAACCAAAGCAATGTTGTTCCGACGCGGAGGAGATACAGAGAGACAGAAACTATCGATGACATGACTCGCTCAGGCTCCCCAAGAACATGTGTATTTTCGCATGGTTTACTAGAATATCATACCATTTTCGTGATACTTCTCGATATCAAGCACTTAGCAATATACTACGGATCGCTCGTACACTATAATTCCGAAGATATACGCTGGAAATTCTTTCTCTAGAAACCCAAAACTTTAGCAAGGTGGGGCCGAGCAGTTCTAGGTGCTTCACTCCGGAACCGCACGACTGCTATGGTCGCAAGTTCGAATCCTGCCTCGGGCATGGATGTGTGTGATGTCCTTAGGTTAAGTAGGTTTAAGTAGTTCTAAGTTTTAGGGGACTGATGACCTCAGATGTTAAGTCCCATAGTGCTCAGAGCCATTTGAACCATTTTAGCAAGTTGGAGCATGCCGTAAACGACTGAGAAACTAAAAATTTATCTCATCTGCGAAAACCATTACGTGAAAACTTGAAAAAAAAAAATAGAGGAAACTGGGATACGTCACATAAATCTTCGTTTGTGCAGAGGAATGTGTCGAAAAAGGATGGTAACGTTTCATCATACATGAGATGGAAGTCCTCCGGTGACCGAGAGGTTTGCTGTTAACGATGACAAGTGCTCTAACTCACATACAGAACACGTGTTTGTATATGAGTCGAATGCAGGCTATATCACTCAACTGATGCATTTTGACAGAACAACGGAAAAAATGGTATAATGACCGGCAGTAATATCTCCTTTCCTCTCTACATTGCATCATCAGTCTGCCATTAAATCACACCTCGTTACAGGTCCATCTCAACCGATCGCTCCATCCACTCTCTGTCATCCTTTAATGCAGATGCATGTAAGTTTAGAGGCAGATGGTTGTCTGTTTTCCTGGAAAGCGTCAAATACAGTAATTAACTCACGTGTATCACTGTTACCTCTATAGAGATACAGTAGAATGCTGTCACGACGGAAAAAAGTAGCTGTTTCCCTGGTTCCCGGCGCTTCCATGTCAACGTTTTCTTGGATTCCTCTTACTGTCGCATACTCGTTCCCATATACAATAATTGTTCTGCACCAGCCAGAAGACACGCAAATACTTTCTGAATTTCCCAGCATTTCGGTGTATTTTCCCGTATTTACTGTAGAAGTATTTATTGTAGAATTCAATTAGCCTTTCTCCTCTCTCATTCCAAGTACCAAGCGCACTTTCTCCCGTAACCCTTTCTTCCTCTCCTTTCCCCACAACTGCGTTCCAGTCCCCCATTACTATTAGATTTTCATCTACCTTTGCATTCAAATTACTCGTTTGGTATCCTCATATACGTTCTCTGTATCTGTATCTTCAGCTCGCGACGTCAGCCTGTATACCTGAACTAGCATAGTCAGTTTGGTTTGCTGTCGCTTGTGATGAGAACAATTTTATCACTGAACTGTTCACTGCCCTACCTTCCTACTCATAACGAATCCTACTCCCGTTATAACATGTTCTGCTGCTGTTGATATTACCCTGCACTCATATGACCAGAAACACCTGTCTTCTTTCCATTACACTTCACTGACCCCCCCCCCCCCCCATATCTAGACTGAGTCTTTGCATTTCCCTTTTCAGATTTTATAGCTTCCCTACCATGTTCAAACTTCTGACATTCCACGCTCTGATTCGTAGAACGTTATCTTCTCATTGCAGATTCAATCTTTTTCTCATGGTCACCGACCCTTGGCAGTCCCGTCCCAGAGATCTGAATGGGGAACTATTCTGGAGTCTCTTGCCAATGAAGAGATCATCGTGACACACAGTTACAGTCCACATGTCCTTTGAATACAAATTACATGTATTTAATGCAGTGGTTTCCAATGCCTTATGGTTCCTCATGCCACTGATCTTTGCTAATTTTTCCTCCTGTAGGGGCAGTTTCCCAGCCCAAGGGCAAAAGAGTGCTGTAACTTATATCCGCTCCTCCACCCTCTTTGACAAGGACATTGGCATAATGAGGACGACTGCTTACGTCGGAAGTCTTCGGCCGACTATGCTGCTGATTTTTATTCTTAAGTGGTGGCAGGGTACGACCACAGACCAAGGGCGTTTTGATTGTTAACCAAGGACGTTACCCCTAGACCACAGCTTGTAAGACCCAAGATGATCATACTTCCTGTCACTTCACCCTAACATCACCATCAGTCACACCTTCTAAGTTTGCTTGCCTTGCAATCCATTGGTAAATTCCTAGCATAATTCCACTATTTTGTGTGTCAAGGAAGTGAGGCGGCTCAATCGAGTTCCAAACTGAATAATCCCATTGCCGTGTTCGGATCCACGGCTTACTATCCTGCCCTGTAACATGCTGTACAATGCTTTGGGGACACTGTCCCGCCACACTACCCCATCCAGGTACTATTCCATCTGGGAACTGTTGTACAGCACTCTTCTATCCAGATAACGTATAAGGATGGCACTTGAGGAGGGTAGTTTCCTTCTTCCCACAGATATCTTGACACGCAAAATAGCACAACTGGTCTAGCAGTTGGCAGGCACAAAAATCCTGTGGCTATCTATATCGCTACGTAAAGACAAGTCGTTGTTTAACTTTGTTACCAAAAATCTCGGAAGATTTATGCCTGTTTACTTCAGATTTTTACATGATACGCTTATAGACGTTCTAACGGACATAAGCTGCATAATTCTTAGTATATCTGGTATATCAATGTGTATACAACGAGTATATAAAGGGAAAATGTTGTTCCCAAGAAACTCGAAAAGTTGTTGATGGGGCACATGTTGTGGAGAACAGTCTCGACAACTTCTCGGCCACTTTACTTACAAAATTTTCACAATACTATAATAACCGTTCGGCAACGGCCTTGCCGCAGTGGATACACCGGTTCCCGTGAGATCACCGAAGTTAAGCGCTGTCGGGCGTGGTCGGCACATGGATGGGTGGCCATCCGGGCCGCCATGCGATATTGCCATTTTTCGGGATGCACTTAGCCTCGTGATGCCAATTGAGGAGCTACTCGACCGAATAGTAGCGGCTTCGGTCAAGAATAATGTCATAACGACCAGGAGAGCGGTATGCTGACCCCACGCCCCTCCTATCTACATCCTCCCCTGAGGCTGACAAGGCGGTCGGATGGTCCCGGTAGGCCACTCGTGGCCTGAAGACGGAGTGCTTTTTTATAATAACCGTTCGGACCAACATACACTACATAATTTAAATGTAAATGTAATACATATAAATGCATACATCTTCTACTATATAAAAACAAATTGTAGCTTACCGTTGTTACCAATAATTGCGGATAGTACTTGATCAATTTACTTTAAATTTTTCACACTGTCTATCAACTTTGGATAGACATAGGTTACTAATAACACACATCAAACAAGTTTTGCTTCACGGCGTTGCCAAAACTCCTGAAGATAGACGTTGACTGTGAATATTGTATCACAGACACAGTCCCTTTGACTGTTCAGAGATGTCACTAAACCCGCCCAAAGATGTAAACAACCATGCATAAGCAGCGCCTATTAGACGGAAGGGGTGCGACAGCCGATCAGTTCCAGTCATTCCACAAGGAAAGAGGTACACTGCTCGTGTTGTCTGTTGTTCAACCATGCCTAGACGATCAATACCTCGGTTCAATCGCGACCGCATTGTTACTTTGTGCCAGGAAGGGCTCTCAAGAAGGGGAGTGTCCAGGCGTCTCGGAGTGAACCAAAGCAATGTTGTTCCGACGCGGAGGAGATACAGAGAGACAGAAACTATCGATGACATGACTCGCTCAGGCTCCCCAAGGGCTACTGCTGCAGTGGATGACCGCAACCTTCGGATTATGGCTCGGAGGAACCCTGACAACAACGCCACCATGTTGAATAATGCAGCCACAGGACATCGTGTTACGACTCAAACTGTGAGCAATAGGCTGCATGATGCGCAACTTCACTCCCGACGCACATGGCGAGGTCCATCTTTGCAACCACGACACCATGCAGCGCGGTGCAGATGGGCCCAACAACATGCTGAATGGACTGCTCAGGATTGGCATCTTGTTCTCTTCACCAATGTTTGTCGCATATGCCTTCAACCAGACAATCGTCAGAGGCGTGTTTGGAGGCAACGCGGTCAGGCTGAACGACTTAGAAACACTGTCCAGCGAGTGCAGCAATGTGGCTGTTCCCTGCTGTTTTGGGGTGGCATTATGTGGGGCCGACGTACGCCGCTTGTGGCTGTGGAAGGCGCCATAACGGCTGTACGATATGTGAATGGCATCCTCCGACTGATAGTGCAACCACATCAGCAGCAGATTAGCGAGGCATTCGTCTTCATAGACGACAATTCGCTCCCCCAACGTGCACGTCTTGTGAATAACTTCCTTCAGGATAACGACATCGCTCGACTAGAGTGGCCAACATGTTCTCCAGACATGAACCCTATCGAACATGCCTGGGATAGATTGAAAAGGGCTATTTATGGACGGCCGGCCGGGTTGGCCGACCGGTTCTAGGCGCTACAGCTGGAACCGCGCAACTGCGACGGTCGAAGGTTCGAATCCTGCCTCGGGCATGGGTGTGTGTGATGTCCATAGGTTAGTTAGGTTTAAGTAGTTCTAAGTTGTAGGGGACTGATGACCTCAGATGTTAAGTCAGATAGTGCTCAGAGCCATTTGTTTATGGACGATGTGACCCACCAACCACTCTGAGGGATCTACGCTGAATCACCGTTGACGAGTGGGACAATCTGGACCAACAGTGCCTTGATGAACTTGTGGATAGTATGCCACGAACGAATACCGGCATGAATTAATGCAAGAGGACGTGTTACTGGGTATTAGAGGTACCGGTGTGTACGGCAATCTGTACCACCACCTCTGAAGATCTCGATGAATGGTGATACAACATGCAATATGTGGTTTACACGAGCAATAAAAAGGGCGCAAATGATGTTTATGTTGATCTCTATTCTAATTTTCTGTGCAGGTTCCGGAACTCTCGGAACCGAGATGATGCAAAACTTTTTTAATGTTTGAATGTAGGTCTTGAAAAGTTTTTTTACACCATACACTAATAAACATTCAGACGTACATAGGCTAAGCATTTTGTGCTATATAAATGTATATATACTATATAAATGGAAAAGGTTGTTAATACAAATGTCCATAAAGTTCTTGACCAATTCGGTTCAGAATTTGACATGATACTCTGATAAACATTCGCACTGACATAGACTACATATTTTTTTAAATACATATGATATGTAAATGTATATATGCTACATAAAGGGGAAACATTATTAAATATCTCTAAAAGTCCTTGTCCGATTTTTCTGTTTTTACACTACATGCCAATAAACTTTCAGACTGACATAGGCTATATACTTTTTAAACAGATATGCTATATAAATATATGCATAAAGACATAAAGGGGAAAGCTCATTAGCAAAAATCTCCAACAGTTCTTGATAAATTTATTTGAAACTGCTACATGATGTAGCAAAAGTTTGGATTGATATAGTCTATATATGTATGCATGAAATGAGGAGATGTAAGTTAGCCAAAATCTTGAAAAGTTTTTATCTGATTCAATTCAAATGTTTACATAGTGCTCTACTACACATTCCAACGGCCACAATTTACATATTTCTTTGATATGTATGGCATATAAATGTATATATAGTACATAAAGGGGACAGGTTAGCAAAAAGCTCAAAAAGTTCTTGATAAATTTTCCTCAGATTTGTACATGATACTCTAATAAATGCTCGGATGGACATAGGTCACATATCTTTTAATACATATGATACATAAACATATATGTAATACATAAAGAGGAAACATTGTTAGTAAAACCCTTGAAAAGTTCTTCACAGATTTTGTTCCTGATTTGCACAGTAGTCTAAGTGACTTTGGAACAGACATATGACACATTTTTTTAAATATGTATGGTAAAGACATGTATGTATAATAGGGATAGGGGAAATGCTGTTAGCAAAAAATCTCGAAAAGTTCTTGACCAATTTATTTCAAATTTTTACATAATGCTCTAATAAACATTCAGAGGGACACTGGCTTTTAATTTTTAAATATATATAATATACAAATATCAACAGGGTGTTACAAAAAGGTACGGCCAAACTTTCAGGAAACATTCCTCACACACAAAGAAAGAAAATATGTTATGTGGACATGTGTCCGGAAACGCTTACTTTCCATGTTAGAGCTCATTTTATTACTTCTCTTCAAATCACATTAATCATGGAATGGAAACACACAGCAACAGAACGTACCAGCGTGACTTCAAACGCTTTGTTACAGGAAATGTTCAAAATGTCCTCCGTTAGCGAGGATACATGCATCCACCCTCCGGCGCATGGAATCCTTGATGTGGTGATGCAGCCCTGGAGAATGGCGTATTGTATCACAGGCGTCCACAATACGAGCACAAAGAGTATCTACATTTGGTACCGGGGTTGCGTAGACAAGAGCTTTCAAATGCCCCCATAAATGAAAGTCAAGAGGGTTGAGGTCAGGAGAGCGTGGAGGCCATGGAATTGGTCCGCCTCTACCAATCCATCGGTCACCGAATCTGTTGTTGAGAAGCGTACGAACACTTCGACTGAAATGTGCAGGAGCTCCATCGTGCATGAACCACATGTTGTGTCGTACTTGTAAAGGCACATCTTCTAGCAGCACAGGTACAGTATCCCGTATGAAATCATGATAACGTGTTCCATTAAGCGTAGGTGGAAGAACATGGGGCCCAATCAAGACATCACCAACAATGCCTGCCCAAACGTTCACAGAAAATCTGTGTTGATGACGTGATTGCACAATTGGGTGCGGATTCTCATCAGCCCACACGTGTTGATTGTGAAAATTTACAATTTGATCACATTGGAATGAAGCCTCATCCGTAAAGAGAACATTTGCACTGAAATGAGGATTGACACATTGTTGGATGAATCATTCGCAGAAGTGTCACCGTGGAGGCCAATCAGCTGCTGGTAGTGCCTGCACACGCTGTACATGGTACGGAAACAACTGGTTCTCCCATAGCACTCTCCATACAGTGACGTGGTCAACGTTTCCTTGTACAGCAGCAACTTCTCTGACGCTGGCATTAGGGTTATCGTCAACTGCACGAAGAATTGCCTCGTCCATTGCAGGTGTCCTCGTCGTTCTAGGTCTTCCCCAGTCGCAAGTCATAGGCTGGAATGTTCCGTGCTCCCCAAGACGCCGATCAATTGCTTCGAACGTCTTCATGTCGGGACACCTTCGTTCTGGAAATCTGTCTCGATACAAACGTACCGCGCCACGGCTATTGCCCCGTGCTAATCTAAACATCAAATGGGCATATGCTAACTCCGCATTTGTAAACATTGCACTGACTGCAAAACCACGTTCGTGATGAACACTAACCCGTTGATGCTACGTACTGATGTGCTTGATGCTAGGTACTGTACAGCAATGTGTCGCATGTCAACACAAGCACCGAAGTCATCATTACCTTCCTTCAATTGCGCCAACTGGCGGTGAATCGAGGAAGTACAGTACATACTGACGAAACTAAAATGAGCTCTAACATGGAAATTAAGCGTTTCCGGACACATGTCCACATAATATATTTTCTTTGTTTGTGTGTGAGGAATGTTTCCTGAAAGTTTGGCCGTACCTTTTTGTAACACCCTGTACATTCAATTACAGGGTGAGGCATCTAAACTGTTTTTTTTTCCTTTATTGCGTTTCGATTCCCCCCCCCCGAAGAGGGCGGGCTGGCAGCAGCTTAGTACGCCGCTCTTCAGCCTACAGAATTTTTAAAACATAAGAAGAAGATAATAAACAATAAAAACAGGCGATAAAAACGGTGACTTAAATTGTAAAATAGCGTAAAATTGCGGAAGTTAAAATATAAAACAAAGGGTTGGCGATCCTTACAAAATACACAGGAAGCAGACAAGTAAAATAGTGGACAGACAATTAAAAAACACAGCGACAGTCTGGTTTCTCTTCACAAGAGATATAAAAATATCAAACACCAGTGACAGTATCATTTCTGTTCGCAACAGTTCGGAAAAGACACATAACACTTAACACTCACTTAAAACACTGTACTAAAGAGTTGGCACGAAGATGACACAACACAGCCAAGGGTAGATGCGGGGACCTGTACAGATGAGGGGAAAAAATGGGGAGGAGAAGAAAAACGATGTGGGGTGGGAGGATCCAACGAAGGGAGAGGACTCATAAGGGAGGGGGGCAGGGCAGACGTGAGAGGGAGTGGGGAAAGGCAGAGGAGGGGAATGCAAAAGGACTCTGGGGAGAGAAGGGAGTCAAAGAGAGTGTAGGCAGGGAAGAGGGAAAAAAACAGGATGGGAGGGGAGGAAGAGGGACCCCAGGAAAAGGACAGAGGAAGGGAGGGGGAGGTGAGGATCAGAGATGATAGGGGGGATAAATGGAGTGAGAGAGGGTATCATCTGGGAGGTGGAGTCAGTGGAAGCCACCTTGGGAAAGAAGATGATGGGTGTATAGGTGGAAGGTAGGGAGGACACAACAGTGAACATGCAGCAGAGGGTGCGAGTTGGAGAGAAGAGGAGCAACTAGGGGATGAGGGGGATGCAAGTCAGCGGGAGGTGTAGAGGATGCAGATATGTTTGAGGAAAAGGAGCAGAAGGGGGGGTCGTAGAGGATCCGCATGCGGGATGGGAGGTGTAATCGGAAGGCGGGGTGGAGTGCATGGCGCTCGAGGATCTGGAGGGATATAGAGAATTTGGGGGGGGGGGGGTGGACATCCAGGTGGGACTGGCATAACAGAGGATGGGACAGATTAAGGATTTGTACATTGTAGAATGGTAGAGGGGTTCAACCCCCATGTCCGGCTAGAGAGGAGTTTGGGGAGTCAGAGGCAGTTGTGGGCTTTGGATTAGATAGAGCGGAGATGAGGGATCCAGGTGAGGTGACGGTCAATGGTGAGGCCAAGGCAGGTGAGGGTGGGGGAGAGGTGGACAGGACAGGCACAGACGGCAAGGGAAAAATCAAGGAGCCGGAAGGAGCTAGTCGTACGATCTACGATGATTGCCTGCATCTTGGAAGGATTTATTTTCAGGAGCCACTGGTTAAACCATGCAGCAAAAAGGTCAAGATGATTCTGGAGAAGATGTTGGGACCGTCGAAGGGTAGGAGCGAGGGCAAGGAAGGCGGTGTCATCGGCATACTGAAGGAGTTGTACTGGAGGGGGGGGGGGCATATCTGCCATGTACAGGAGGTAGAGGAGAGGGAGAGGACAGAGCCCTGGGGCACAACCGCAGATGGGTAGAAGGTGCGGGTATTAGCGTTATGGATGTTCACATAGGAGGGGCGGCAGGAGAGGAAGGAGGCAAACAGACAGACATAGTTTACAGGAAGAGCGTGGGTCCGGAATTTAAACAGGAGACTGGAATGCCAGACATGGTCATAGGCCTTCTTGAGGTCGAGGGAGACAAAAATGGCGGAGTGACAGGAGTGAAGCTGGAGGGATACGAGATGAGTGAGGCGTCGGAGCTGGTCATCAGCAGAGAAGGAAGGTCGAAAGCCACATTGGGTGTTGGGGAGGAGGTGTTGTCGGTGGAGCTGGTGATGGATGTGCTGGGTAAGGATGGATTCCAAGAGCTTGCTGAACACTTACGTGAGACATATAAGGCAAAAGGAAGAGGCATCAGATGGAGGCTTGTTGGGTTTGGAGAACATCAGGTCGGTGTAAAAGCCAGTGGCTAGGATTACGTTGTTGAAGGTGGCAAGGACTGCAAGGAAGTAGGGAGGGCAGTGTTTGAGGTGGTGGTTTAAAACTGTTTGTCAGAATATTTGGCGAAACACACATCAGATTAAAAAAAGTGGTCATAAACGTTGTTCACCTCGAAGAGGGACATCCATTAACGTAACGCTCGACCCCCCCCCCCCCCCCGCCACCCCTGCACCACCACAGGGTGCGGGAGGGGGGTGGGACGACTTGGAAATCTTAAATAGGAACACCTATTTTTTATTACAGATTTCGATTTTCTATGAAAATATATGTACCTTTTCAATGAAACATTTCTTTCGCTTCGTGATAGACGGTGCTTTAATCGGCAGACACGGAAATGAGGTGACAATTTTTGTAAAACGGCACTATCTCCAACAAATGTTGTTTTTGTTGTGGTCTTCAGTCCTGAGACTGGTTTGATGCAGCTCTCCATGCTACCCTATCCTGTGCAAGCTTCTTCATCTCCCAGTACTTACTGCAACCTACATCCTTCTGAATCTGCTTAGTGTACTCATCTCTTGGTCTCCCTCTACGACTTTTACCCTCCGCTCTGCCCTCCAATGCTAAATTTGTGAGCCCTGGATGCCTCACAACATGTCCTACCAACCGATCCCTTCTTCTTGACAAGTTGTGCCATAAACTCCTCTTCTCCCCAATTCTATTCAATACCTCATCATTAGTCATGTGATCTACCCATCTGATCTCCAGTATTTTTCTGTAGCACCACATTTGGAAAGCTTCCATTCTCTTCTTGTCCAAACTATTTATTGTCCACGTTTCACTTCCATACATGGCTACACTCCATACAAATACTTTCAGAAACGACTTCCTGACACTTAAATCTATACCCGATGTTAACAAATTTCTCTTCTTCAGAAACGCTTTCCTTGCCATTGCCAGTCTACATTTTATATCTTCTTTACTTCGACCATCATCAGTTATTTTGCTCCCCATATAGCAAAACTCCTTTACTACTTTAAGTATCTCATTGTCTAATCTAATTCCCTCAGCATCACTCTACTTAATTCGACTACATTCCATTACCCTCGTTTTGCTTTTGTTGATGTTCATCTTGTATCCTCCTTTCAAGACACTGTCCATTCCGTTCAACTGATCTTCCAAGTCCTCTGCTGTGTCTGACAGAATTACAATGTCATCGGCGAACCCCAAAGTTTTTATTTCTTCTCCATGGATTTTAATACCTACTTTTGTTTCCTTTACTGCTTGCTCAACATACAGATTGAATAACATCGGGGAGAGGCTACAACCCTGTCTCACTCCCTTCCCAACCACTGCTTCCCTTTCATGCCCCTCGACTCTTATAACTGCCGTCTGGTTTCTGTAAAAATTGTAAGTAGCCTTCCGCTCCCTGTATTTTACCCCTGCCACCTTTAGAATTTGAAAGAGAGTATTCCAGTCAACATTGTCAAAAGCTTTCTCTAAGTCTACAAATGTTAGAAACGTAGGTTCGCCTTTCCTTAATCTTTCTTCTAAGATAAGTGGTAAAGTCAGTATTGCCTCACGTGTTCCAATGTTTCTACGGAATCCAAACTGATCTTCCCCGAGTTCGGCTTCTACCAGTTTTTCCATTCGTCTGTAAAGAATTCGTGTTAGTATTTTGCAGCTGTGACTTATTAAACTGATAGTTCGGTAATTTTCACATCTGGCAACACCTGTTTTCTTTGGGATTGGAATTATTATATTCTTCTTGAAGTCTGAGGGTATTTCGCCTGTCTCATACATCTTGCTCGCCAGATGGCGGAGTTTTGTCAGGACTGGCTCTCCCAAGGCCGCTAGTAGTTCTAATGGAATATTGTCTACTCCCGGGGCCTTGTTTCGACTCAGGTCTTTCGGTGCTCTGTCAAACTCTTCACGCAGTATTGTATCTCCCGTTCCATCTTCATCTTCATTCTCTTCCATTTCCATAATATTGTCCTCAAGTACATCGCTCTTCTTATAGACCCTCTATATACTCCTTCCACCTTTCTGCTTTCCCTTCTTTGCTCACAACTGGGTTTCCATCTGAGCTCTTGCTGTTCATACAAGTGGTTCTCTTTCCTTCAAACGTGTCTTTAATTTTCCTGTAAGCAGTATCTATCTTATCCGTAGTGAGATAAGCCTCTACATCCTTACATTTGTCCTCTAGCCATCCCTGCTTAGCCATTTTGCACTTCCTGTCCATCTCATTTTTGAGACGTTTTTATTCCTTTTTGCCTGCTTCATTTACTGCATTTTTATATTTTCTCCTTTCATCAATTAAATTCAATATTTCTTCTGTTACCCAAGGATTTCTACTAGCCCTCGTCTTTTTACCTACTTGATCCTCTGCTGCCCTCACTACTTCATCCCTCAGAGCTACCCATTCTTCTTCTACTGTATTTCTTTCCCCCATTCCTGTCAATTGTTTCCTTATGCTCTCCCTGAAGCTCTGTACAACCTCTGGTTTAGCCAGTTTATCCAGGTCCCATCTCCTTAAATTCCCACCTTTTTGCAGTTTCTTCAGTTTTAGTCTACAGTTCATAACCAATAGATTGTGGTCAGAGTCCACATCTGCCCCTGGAAATGTCTTACAATTTAAAACCTGGTTCCTAAATCTCTGTCTTACCATTATATAATCTATCTGATACCTTCTAGTATCTCCAGGATTCTTCCATGTATACAACCTTCTTTTATGATTCTTGAACTAAGTGTTAGCTATGATTAAATTATGCTCTGTGCAAAATTCTACCAGGCGGCTTCCTCTTTCATTTCTTACCCCCAATCCATATTCACCTACTATGTTTCCTTCTCTCCCTTTTCTTACTCTCGAATTCCAGTCATCCATAACTATTAAATTTTCGTCTCCCTTCACTACCTGAATAATTTCTTTTGTCTCATCATATATTTCATCAATTTCTTCATCATCTGGAGGGCTAGTTGGCATATAAACTTGTACTACTGTAGTAGGCGTGGGCTATGTGTCTATCTTGGCCACAATAATGCGTTCACTATGCTGTTTGTAGTAGCTTACCCGCACTCCTATTTTTTTATTCATTATTAAACTTACTCCTGCATTACCTCTATTTGATTTTGTATTTATAACCCTGTATTCACCTGACCAGAAGTCTTGTTCCTCTTGCCACCAAACTTCACTAATTCCCACTATATCTAACTTTAACCTATCCATTTCCCTTTTTAAATTTTCTAACCTACCTGCCCGATTAAGGGATCTGACATTCCACGCTCCGATCCGTAGAACGCCAGTTTACTTTCTCCTGATAACGACGTCCTCTTGAATAGTCCCTGCCCGGAGATCCGAATGCGGGACTATTTTATCTCCGGAATATTTTACCCAAGAGGATGCCATCATCATTTAATCATACAGCAAATCTGCATGCCCTCGGGAAAAATTACGGCTGTAATTTCCCCTTGCTTTCAGCCGTTCGCAGTACCAGCACAGCAAGGCCGTTTTGGTTAGTGTTACAAGGCCAGATCAGTCAATCATCCAGATTGTTGCCCCTGCAACTACTGAAAAGGCTGCTGCCCCCCTTCAGGAACCACACGTTTGTCTGGCCTCTCAACAGATACCCCTCCGTTGTGGTTGAACCTACGGTACGGCCATCTGTATCGCCGAGGCACGCAAGCCTCCCCACCAACGGCAAGGTCCATGGTTCCGACAAATACACGTCCGATTAGAACTATCGAAGTACTTTTTTGATATTTTTTATAATGATATAATGTGACACTTCCCACAATCCAATGAAGCACAGACTGTGATCATACACTCAGTCCGTGGTCAGACTGTACATGTTACTTCAGTGATTCGGATTGTACACATCTCGTCGTAATTGTCCCACAATGTTAACGATTGCAGAGAGGATTGATTTAATTGCCGTCTACTTTGAGGCTTATACAAATGTTGACGAAGGTCGTCAAAGGTATGCTACTCTGCAACGACGTTTCGAAGTATTGTCCATCTGTTTACTGTAACGGGAAGTGTTAAACATAGAGAAACAGTCCGACCGCAGGCTGTGACAAACGAAAATAACACAATGAATGTTTTAGCTGCGGTTGCTGCAGATCCTCACATTAGTTCTCGGCAAATTGCGAGAGGTTCAGGAATTTCGCAAAACAAGTGTTCTACGCATACTGCTTGCGCACAAATAGCATACATTTCATTTATCGCTGCATCAAGAACTGCATGGCAACGATTTTCACAATCGCCTGAATTTCTGTAACTGGATACAAGAACAAATGGCAGTCAATGATAATTTCATTTCACAGATACTTTTCCCTGATGAATCAAATTTTACGAGTCATGGTCAAGTGAATGGACGTAATATGCATTATTCTTTAGAGGAGAATCCTTATTGGGCAAGGCAAGTTGAACACAACGCCTATGGGGTGTCCACGTTTGGTACGGTATTTTAGGTACGCAGGTAATTGGCCCATACTTCATAGAAGGTAATCTGACTGGTCAAATGTACAGCGACATAGTGGATCATGTTTCACCCACACTAATAGACGATATTCTACTTCAAACAAGACTGGATAAGTGGTTTCAAAACGATGGATGGTCAGCGCGTTATTCACGACTGGCTCGAGAAGTTTTGAATTGAAACCATACGGGTCGATGGATTGGACGAGTAAGTCCTCAAACGTGGCCCGCACGTTCACCCGATTGCTACTGATATTTTTCCGGTGGGGATTGGCTAAAAGAGAGAGTTTACATTGATATACCAACAACCCCCGAAGATATGCGGCCGCGAATTTGTAGTGAATGAGCAGACATTGGCGATAAAACACTAATACATACCGGATTGTCGTTCAAACACAGAGTTGCAAAGTGCATTAGTAACAATGGGCAACATGTCGAACATTTGCTGCACTGAAACACTTATGAGAGGCAAAGGGATCCACAGTAATCAAGCACACCGAGGTAGTGAGAGGCAAGGGAACTCACCAAAATCAAGCACCCCGAAGAGAACACATTACTACTACGTCCACGTCGTTGGTCCTGGGTAACGCTAAATGTATTTTAAGAATGCACTGCAGGATGGCAAACGGCATCACGTGATAACATTTTCCCAAATATCAAACAATGTACTTTGATTTTGCTAATCTGATGCGTATTTTTGTGAGATTTAAACCATATATATACTTACTTGCTTACTTATCGCGAATGGACCCAGAAGGATCACGCAAAGCTTTCTGACGTCGTTTCTTCCATACCTCTTTCATTCGTTCTCCATGTTTTCTTTTTCTTTCTTCTGTCCATTTTGTTCCTGGTCTCTTTAGTGCTTCCTTCTCCGACAATACAATCCACTTTTCCACCTTATTTCTAAAAGTTTTTCTATCTTTGACATCTTTAAGTTCAATATTTGCTTTTTGTAAATCTAATTTTACTTGGCTAATCCATGGTGTTGTTGATTTGACTTTTTCTATGTAAGTGAGAATTCTGTTGGTGAGTCGTGTGGGGGAAGTCTAGTGACATGTCCATAAAATTTTAATCTTCGCCTTCTTATGTCTGCTGCCAGGTTTGATATAGTTTCTGTGGTTCTTCTTGATTGTATCCGGTATCCTTCTTCTGTTAATTTTGGACCTAAAATCTTTCTCATAATTTTGCGTTCTTCTTTTAGTATTTTTTCTAAATCACATTTTGTGTGGAGTGTGAGCGTTTCACTAGCATATAGTGCTGCTGGCTTAATTACTGCGCAGTAGTGTCTGATTTTTGTGTTCGAGGAGATGCATTTTTTATTGTATATTTCATGTGTCATACCATATGCTCTCTTCATTTTCTGTTGTCTGATCTTCTGTGCAACTTTCTCTCCTCCGGTTGGCTCCAAAATTTCACCTAGGTATTTAAAATGTTTTACTCTATTTATTTTTCCATATTTTGTGTTCAAACTGTGTATATGGAATTTCGTACAGAAAAATTCTGTCTTTTGAAACGAAATTTGTAAACCTACTTTATCCGCGCATTCCTTAAGGATATCTATTTGTTTGGTGGCGATTTCTTCATCATCTGCAAGTATGGCCAAGTCGTCCGCGAATGCTAAACAAGATATCTCCACGTTGTCTTTGGTTCTACCAAGATGGATTGGTTTCCAGTAGGATTGATTTTTTAATTCTTTTTCCCATTCCTTAATGACTTTATCCAGGACTATATTAAACAGAAGTGGAGATAGCCCGTCACCTTGACGTACTCCAGTTTTTATGAGAAAAGGTTCAGAGATTTCTCCCCTGAATTTAACTTTAGATACAGTGTCTGTCAGTGATTCTTTGATAAGCCTTAGTGTTTTGGAGTCAAGTCTAAGTTCCTCTAAAATGTTAAACAAAGATTGCCGGTCAATTGAGTCATAGGCTTTCTTAAAATCTACAGATGTACAAATTATGGTGGCATTTCTAATTGCTTTGTGTTTTAATATTGTCTTTAAATTAAATATTTGTTCTATGCATGAGCGACCGGGGCGGAAGCCTGCTTGATAATCACCAATTTGGCGTTCCAGCTGCTCTTGTGTTCTTTTCAGCAGGCATGTTGAGAGAATTTTGTAGGTGACTTGTAAAAGTGAGATTCCCCTGTAGTTATTGACATTTGTTCTGTCTCCTTTTTTATGTAACGGGTGAATAAGGGCACATTTCCAATCCTCTGGTAATTTTTCTGTTTCCCATATTTTTGTTATTATTTTTGTGAGCTCTTGCAACGTCTTTGGTCCTAGGTTTTTTAATAGCTCTGCAACAATGCCATCTTCGCCAGATGTTCTATTATTTTTTAAGTTTTTAATGTGACATTTGATTTCTTCCTGTGTTGGTGGTAATGAATCCGGTTGAGCGTTGGCACAGATTTCTTTGGGAAACCTTAAACTAGGTTCTGGGCAATTTAGTAGGTTAGAAAAATATTGAGCCAATACTTGACAGTTTTCCTGGTTTGTTAGGGCTAATTTACCATCTGGTTTTCTGAAACATAAATTTTGAGGGATATATCCTCGTATTTTATCTGCGAAAGTTCTGTAGAAGTCTCTTGTATTATAGTTTTGGAAATTTTCTTCTATGGCATCCAGTTGTGCCTTTGTGTACTTCCTTTTTGCTTGCCTAATAGATTTTGAAACCTGTTTTCTAACCTCGTTAAATAAATGTAGACTTTCTTGTGATTTTTTACTGTTATATTCTTGAAATGCCTTTTTTCTCCTTTCCAATGCATTTTCACAGTCTGAATCCCACCAAGGGTGTTTGAATATCTTTTTCAAGGGAATAGTTTCCTTAGCTATTCTCGTGATTTTAGAATGAAATTCTTCCCATGTGTTTGCCTTTTCCTTCTCCCATTCTTCTTTTACTTTAGATTCTTTAATCTTCTTGGTGTCATATTTCTGTATTTCTGTTTTCTTCTGATGACTTCTTCGTGCTGTAAACTTGATTTTAATTCTAGTTAGGTAATGGTCTGAATCAATGTTTGCTCCTCTGCGTACTTGGACGTCGTAAATTTCTTTTTGTACTGGGTATGAAATCGCCACATGATCTATTTGAAACTCGCCAATTTGTTGTATAGGAGATCTCCATGTCTTTTGTTTTCTTGGACATTTTCTTAGAGATGTTGACATTATCTTCAGGTTATTCTGCTTACATAGTTCGACGAGCCTTGTACCATTTTTATTGGTAAATTTATGTGCAGGATATTTGCCTACGGTTTTTTGGTGGATTTTCTCTCTACCAATTTGGGCATTAAAATCGCCGAGTAGAACTTTTGTATCATCTTTTGGAATCTTGGCCATTATATTCTCCAAATTTTCCCAGAACTTTTCTGTTTCTATGGGGTTTTTCTTGTTGTCTCCGTTTGTGGGAGCATGAACATTAACCATTGTGTATGTTTTGTTGGCACATTGTAAGCGCATCGTCATTATCCTATTATTTACGGGAGTAACTTCCTTGATGGAGCTGAGCACGCTCTTGTGTATGATAAACGCCATCCCGAGATGGGGGGCTCCTCTTCCGATTCGTTTATCCGTCTTGCTCTTAAAGATGCGATAGCTGCCATAATCTGATGTTTCTTCATCTGTAAAATGTGTCTCCTGTAAAGCTAGTATTACTATCTTTTGCTTTTCAAGTTCTGTTGTAAGGTTTAGAAGTTTTCCTGGTTGGATTAATGTATTTATGTTAAAGGTTCCAATGTACACTCCTGGAAATGGAAAAAAGAACACATTGACACCGGTGTGTCAGACCCACCATACTTGCTCCGGACACTGCGAGAGGGCTGTACAAGCAATGATCACACGCACGGCACAGCGGACACACCAGGAACCGCGGAGTTGGCCGTCGAATGGCGCTAGCTGCGCAGCATTTGTGCACCGCCGCCGTCAGTGTCAGCCAGTTTGCCGTGGCATACGGAGCTCCATCGCAGTCTTTAACACTGGTAGCATGCCGCGACAGCGTGGACGTGAACCGTATGTGCAGTTGACGGACTTTGAGCGAGGGCATATAGTGGGCATTTGGGAGGCCGGGTGGACGTACCGCCGAATTGCTCAACACGTGGGGCGTGAGGTCTCCACAGTACATTGATGTTGTCGCCAGTGGTCGGCGGAAGGTGCACGTGCCCGTCGACCTGGGACCGGACCGCAGCGACGCACGGATGCACGCCAAGACCGTAGGATCCTACGCAGTGCCGTAGGGGACCGCACCGCCACTTCCCAGCAAATTAGGGACACTGTTGCTCCTGGGGTATCGGCGAGGACCATTCGCAACCGTCTCCATGAAGCTGGGCTACGGTCCCGCACACCATTAGGCCGTCTTCCGCTCACGCCCCAACATCGTGCAGCCCGCCTCCAGTGGTGTCGCGACAGGCGTGAATGGAGGGACGAATGGATACGTGTCGTCTTCAGCGATGAGAGTCGCTTCTGCCTTGGTGTCAATGATGGTCGTATGCGTGTTTGGCGCCGTGCAGGTGAGCGCCACAATCAGGACTGCATACGACCGAGGCACACAGGGCCAACACCCGGCATCATGGTGTGGGGAGCGATCTCCTACACTGGCCGTACACCACTGGTGATCGTCGAGGGGACACTGAATAGTGCACGGTACATCCAAACCCTCATCGAACCCATCGTTCTACCATTCCTAGACCGGCAAGGGAACTTGCTGTTCCAACAGGACAACGCACGTCCGCATGTATCCCGTGCCACCCAACGTGCTCTAGAAGGTGTAAGTCAACTACCCTGGCCAGCAAGATCTCCGGATCTGTCCCCCATTGAGCATATTTGGGACTGGATGAAGCGTCGTCTCACGCGGTCTGCACGTCCAGCACGAACGCTGGTCCAACTGAGGCGCCAGGTGGAAATGGCATGGCAAGCCGTTCCACAGGACTACATCCAGCATCTCTACGATCGTCTCCATGGGAGAATAGCAGCCTGCATTGCTGCGAAAGGTGGATATACACTGTACTAGTGCCGACATTGTGCATGCTCTGTTGCCTGTGTCTATGTGCCTGTGGTTCTGTCAGTGTGATCATGTGATGTATCTGACCCCAGGAATGTGTCAATAAAGTTTCCCCTTCCTGGGACAATGAATTCACGGTGTTCTTATTTCAATTTCCAGGAGTGTATGTAGGTGTTTTAAGTGGAAGTTTGCCAGAGAGCTCCGACTTTCTCTGATGTAATCGTGTAAGTCCAGGTTCCCCAGAATCCGAATTCCTGGTTGCCATCTGTTGATGGGTGGATTGGTTACCACCTGGGATAATGTTGTTATTACTTGCACGAGTCATACTTGCTTGTAATCAAGTTGGTCCAGTGTTTCCACTGGGTGTTTAGAACCAGGGATTGTTAGTTCCTGGCGCATTATGACCAGCCGCACATTGTGTGAACAGACGCTGACCAGGATGCCGATGGTTCCCACTTCAGAAGCGTCCTGGATTTGGATGTTGACAGTGCTTATTGTAATGGCGGCACTTACTCGCCATGACACAGCAACGTCTTCGGGTTCTGTGGTTTTTGAATGAGTGTGACCCTTGCCAAAAGTCACCCTCCCACACCCTCGTGATGCAGCCGCCTCGGTCCGGGACTGCTTATTTGGGTTTCCCCTTATTCGCAGCTGTCCACCATATCTGATGGATCGTTCGCTATCCGCCACCTGCGACCCGCCCTGTACCTGAGGCTCGGCTAGGGAAACCATATATATATATATATACTCCTGGAAATGGAAAAAAGAACACATTGACACCGGTGTGTCAGACCCACCATACTTGCTCCGGACACTGCGAGAGGGCTGTACAAGCAATGATCACACGCACGGCACAGCGGACACACCAGGAACCGCGGTGTTGGCCGTCGAATGGCGCTAGCTGCGCAGCATTTGTGCACCGCCGCCGTCAGTGTCAGCCAGTTTGCCGTGGCATACGGAGCTCCATCGCAGTCTTTAACACTGGTAGCATGCCGCGACAGCGTGGACGTGAACCGTATGTGCAGTTGACGGACTTTGAGCGAGGGCGTATAGTGGGCATGCGGGAGGCCGGGTGGACGTACCGCCGAATTGCTCAACACGTGGGGCGTGAGGTCTCCACAGTACATCGATGTTGTCGCCAGTGGTCGGCGGAAGGTGCACGTGCCCGTCGACCTGGGACCGGACCGCAGCGACGCACGGATGCACGCCAAGACTGTAGGATCCTACGCAGTGCCGTAGGGGACCGCACCGCCACTTCCCAGCAAATTAGGGACACTGTTGCTCCTGGGGTATCGGCGAGGACCATTCGCAACCGTCTCCATGAAGCTGGGCTACAGTCCTGCACACCGTTAGGCCGTCTTCCGCTCACGCCCCAACATCGTGCAGCCCGCCTCCAGTGGTGTCGCGACAGGCGTGAATGGAGGGACGAATGGAGACGTGTCGTCTTCAGCGATGAGAGTCGCTTCTGCCTTGGTGCCAATTATGGTCGTATGCGTGTTTGGCGCCGTGCAGGTGAGCGCCACAATCAGGACTGCATACGACCGAGGCACACAGGGCCAACACCCGGCATCATGGTGTGGGGAGCGATCTCCTACACTGGCCGTACACCACTGGTGATCGTCGAGGGGACACTGAATAGTGCACGGTACATCCGAACCGTCATCGAACCCATCGTTCGACCATCCTAGACCGGCAAGGGAACTTGCTGTTCCAACAGGACAATGCACGTCCGCATGTATCCCGTGCCACCCAACGTGCTCTAGAAGGTGTAAGTCAACTACCCTGGCCAGCAAGATCTCCGGATCTGTCCCCTATTGAGCATGTTTGGGACTGGATGAAGCGTCGTCTCACGCGGTCTGCACGTCCAGCACGAACGATGGTCCAACTGAGGCGCCAGGTGGAAATGGCATGGCAAGCCGTTCCACAGGACTACATCCAGCATCTCTACGATCGTCTCCATGGGAGAATAGCAGCCTGCATTGCTGCGAAAGGTGGATATACACTGTACTAGTGCCGACATTGTGCATGTTCTCTTGCCTGTGTCTATGTGCCTGTGGTTCTGTCAGTGTGATCATGTGATGTATCTGACCCCAGGAATGTGTCAATAAAGTTTCTCCTTCCTGGGACAATGAATTCACGGTGTTCTTATTTCAATTTCCAGGAGTGTATATATATATATATATATATATTGTCACCCCATTTTAATGTGTGCCGATTACAGCGCCATCTATCATGAAACTAAAGAAATGTTTGCTACAAACTTACATATCTTTTCACGGAAAATCCAAATCTGCAGTAAAAAATAGTGGTTCTTATTTAACATTTATAAGTCGCCCCCCCCCCCCCTCCCACCTCCGGGGGTGGTGCAGGAGAGTCGAGCGTTATGTTAATGGATGTCCTTCTTCGAGGTGAACAAGGTTTATTACCACTTTTTTTCTTAATCTGATATGTATTTCGCCATATATTGCGACAAACAGTTTTAAATGCCTCTCCCTGTATAAACAGGGAACATCGTTAGCAAAAGTCTGGAAAAGTTCTTGACCGATTTACTTCATATTGTTACCTGGTACTCTCCTAACATTATGACGAACATTGGCTATATATTCGTACACATTTTCTGTTAAAGTCGACCGTGAGAAAGAAGTGCGGCATTGTGAAAATGTGTGGCTTCATTTCCTTTCTCAGAGTCAGCTTTAACTTAGATATCAGAGCATTTAAACCATTTGACATATTGTTTCTTCCACGTGTATTTTCTCTCCTTATATATAATTTTAAACTGAAACTGTATACACAACAGTGTGCTGTTTTGTTTTCTTTGTTGCAGTCGGTTTTAAGAGGAATATTGTATTTACATCTGACTTATTTACCATCAGAATAGTTTTATACTATAGAATCCAAACCATGTGAAATTTTGGAGTCCTACCCGTTCACAAATTAAAACTATGAGAAATACTGTCATGGAAGTTACTATCCTCAAAGATCCAGCAGCTTGAGAGGTCTCTCCTGTACCCCTTACATTAATGTTCCCAACCTACTTACCCATTAATTTTAACTAACTTCATTTCGTTTTCCAATCGAGGTTACGTTTGTAATAACAATAAACAAGGCCCAAGGTCAAAAGAGAGAGGGGATGAGAAGGTGGACAGAGAGAACGGACAGAGGTGGGCGAAGAAGGAGATCGACAGAAAGAGAGGGGAGAGAGACTGAGGGGAGGAGGAGATGGGCAGTTTGAGGGGGGCGAGTAGGAGATGGACAAAGAGAGGGGGAAGAGGAGGAGAGGGATAAAGAGGGGGGGGGGAGAAGCAGATGAACATTGAGAGGAGGTCCCATGCATATTTAACAACTGCAAAGCATTTCAAGGTTCGCTAGTACTGCATAAAGGAGAAACGTTGTTACCAAAACTCTTGAAAATCTCTTGACTGATTTGTCTCCAATTTTCACATGATACTCTAAGAAGCTCTCAGACAGACACAGGCTACGCATCTTTTTGGAATATATATGGTGCATAAGTATATATGTAAAACACACACACACACACACATATATATATATATATATATATATATATATATATATATATATACCTTCAGATAGACATGGCTATGTAGTTTCTTATATAAGGTTGTAAAGATTTTCTGTTACAACCAAATGTGATGAAAAAATGTTGTGTTATGTGATGTGAAAATGTGTAATTTTGTTTTCTCTCTCACAATCAGTTTGAACTACTTTGCAACCACCAGACAACTTGTTTCTCGCATATCTTCTTTCTCTATATACATAATTTTTAGGAAGCACTGTAGACACAACTGTGCGCTGCTTTTTTCGTTTTTTTATTTTACTAGCATTTGTTTTTAATAAATGACAGCAAAGTTGTACTTATGGCTTATGTTTAAAATACTGTTGCGGAGTCTGAATAGTCTGAAACTTTGTAATCCTTCCAATTTGCAGATTAAAAGTATGCGAGATGCTGCCACTGAAACTACTATCCTCACAGATCTAGCATGTGGAGAGGTCTCTCTCATACCTCATATAACAATGATCCAAACTAATTTTGCCATTCGTTTTAAGTTACTTCAGTGTGTAACAGGGTTTCGTTGGCATTAACATTAAGCAAGGCTCATGCTCAGAGAGAGTGGGAAAGAGCAGATGGCCAGAGAGGGGGAAGGAAGGAAATAGACACAGAGAGGGGGGAAGAAGGAGATGGACATTGAGAGGGGAAGAAGGGGATGGAGAGGTAGGATGAGAAGGAGGTTAGTATGTATATAAAATTCCCATACATATTTAGCAATTATGAAGCATTGCCAAGTTCGCTAACAGCATATAAAGTGGAACTGGCTGACATTAAAATAGTATGTTCTGATAGACCAACTCCCTGGAATATTGCAAGAGTTTCATACAGGTGACTATTACTTCATGGATTGGTATCTAATTTTGTTGGGATATTTAACGAAACGGAGATGTGTGATTGCCTAACATCACATCATGACTTGTGTGTGGAAGGAGGCTACCGAGGAATGAGCAATGTGATTGTGAAGAATGATAAGACAACTGGAATAGACAGTTTAATGTGGATTAACTCCATTTGTAAAATAAAGATATATAACAGATTTATATGTAAAATCACAGACCATGGAAGAATAAAGACATCAGAAACCATCTTATCCATTTTGAAAGCTTCCCTGACGTGCGTCTGTAAGTAGTTTTCACATATTCCTTGGCTAGAGAACATGGTATTACCATACCGGAACCTATGATTTATAATTACAGAATATCTGCTGTGTTTAATCCAATGGAAGACTATCTATGTGTCCAGAATGAGATTTTCACTCTGCAGCGGAGTGTGCGCTGATATGAAACTTCCTGGCAGATTAAAACTGTGTGCCGGACCGAGAGTCGAACTCGGGACCTTTGCCTTTCACGGGCAAGTGCTCTATCTATGTGTATTGAATCCCATGGAACAGTATCTATAATGTGTTCCACAGTACTCTGTTCCAGTCACTTCCATGTGATGTAAACTAGTGGATAACTTACAGAACAGTCACTGTCATGAGTTTAAAAGTGTTCTGTAACTTGTCTGTTGCAGCAATAAGAATACACAAAAGTTACTGGTGTACAAGTATAACGTCTGGACAATAAAAATCAAAAACATGGTAAACTATGTTCTTTCTGCTTGTCATTCCATTTATTTATCTGAAAAAAGTGGACATTGATAGCATATATGCCAACATAAGAATTATACATAAATATTATCTTAAAGCGGTAGAAACATATTTTCCTCAAGCTAGGACATTGTTCTCCACAATACCGTCCATTATAGATATTGCCAGATTAGGATTAGTTCCCAAAAAATGCGTTATTGCACAGGTTTTAAGAAATATAACCCGTTAATCAAACAAAATTAAGCTGTCGCTATTAAAGAAATTACTCTTTTAAGTGCAGTTAATGTGTTATATACATGAAAAAGAAAACTGAAAATGGAAAAGACCGAAGTGAAGACATGAAAACGCTTACTGAAAAAAGTACAAGCCATTGCTGATGTCCAAGCAATGCCTACAAATTACTTTGAATACAATATGGTGAAAATTTTGGATATGAATAGTGTATACAAGTTACTGGCATTTACTGTAAATATCAATGGAAAGTTCCTAAATGTAGGTGTACTTGCAGAAGATAATGTATTCGAGGGCGTTTACTATATTAAAATATACGTGAAAAATCTGATTATGAACCTCCACTTCCACTGCGATATTCTTAAAAAGGATGGTTACATTACATCTAAATGTGGTGGGAAGGACATTGTGTATCTAGCAACAGAAAAGTCATTTAAGGAGTTTAGAACTGATGGAATACTATATTTAACAGTAACTGGTTTCAAAAGTCGTGACTTAAGTTTCATACTGAAACACTGCAAGAATGTGTATGAGAGGAGTTGGCAGCATACGCCCAAGATGACATGGAATGCTTTAACGATAGTGTGTTTTGGAAATAAAAGGCAAAATTCAAATCCCGAAATGCTCTTCACTAAAAGAATTGCAAGAAGAAATGATGTTAATTGTAAAAAAGACAGTATATATAAAAAAGTTAGACATGCATTAGAATTCATGAACATACATACATTCTGTTTTTTATCGAATTACTGATGGTGAAATAATTAAATGACTTGCATGTAGGTTTAAATTACGAGTCAAAAATTTATCCGGATACTGTTAAAGCTACATCAACAAAAAAAATGTAGAAAGAGTGCAGTGCATCTATGGATAAACTGATTTTGATTTCTGTTCAACTTAGCGAAGGGAAATCGGGTTATGGCAGTAGCCATGTTCTCCTTGCATACAGAATGTTGTATTTTCGTGACCCTAACAGACACACACACGGAGTGCATCGAAAATACTGGTTGCCTGTGTAGCGTCAGTCACTGCAGTCATAAATCGCAGCCCCCAACCAGATAATACCACGTAGTGCAATGCATGTGCAAAACATTATAAAGACATTTACATTTTTTTACTTATACGTTACCTTACCAAAAAAAAATATTTCTAAAACAGTCCCTATTTACAAATCGGTAACCATCTTACCGGTTTTGAGAACTTCTCTGACATGCTCTTCTTGACTAAACTACGTGGTATTATCTGGTTGGGGGCTGCGATTTATGACTACAGTGCCTGTCACGAGAATACAACATTTTTTTTGCTAGGAGAACATGGCTACTGCCATAACCCGACTTCCCTTCGCTCAGTGGAACAGGAATCAAAATCAGTTTATCCATGGATATTCGGCCATTTCTGAGAAAACGACTCTCAAAGTTCTCGACGTCATTTAGATGCCTTTTAGCACACACTAATCTCAGCTGAAACGGTGGCATAGTGCCTAGTGTCGAGCCCTTTCCCTTTTGCACCTCACTTTCGAAACCCGATTATTGTTATAATTCATTTCATTTTTAATTACCTATCGATGTCTGTAGAAGGTCACTACACAAATGTTTCTTATCACGCTAGCGGATACAAGGGCGCTACATTAATCGTAAAACTACAGCTGGGTTTGACGATTGGTGCGTTAGATATTTTCGTGCGTTAAAGTTTTTAAATTCTCATATTGTGATATTCAATCCTTATGTCAATTTACGTTTTAATTCTCATATTTTATTCTTATGTTTATTCTTCGAGAAGATTTGGTGCATTCCCCTGGAAGATGCCTATAGTTGAAATATTCGAAATACGTAAATTCCGACCACCGCGAGCATCACATGAAGGCAAGTGTGCCGTAGTTACATTTCTTCGTATGAATCTTACTCGGTGAAGTAAAGTAAACATTGCGCAAGATTTCACACACCGACAATAGTTCTGCGGCAAACCACGCATAATTTGAAAGACATTTTTATTTTACAAAAACGGACTGTTCGAATAATTACCCACAGTTCGACACAAGCTCACTGCAGACCTCTTTTCAAAAAGTTAGGAATACTTACTCTGCCATCAGTCTATATACTTAAATGTGTACTCCTAACCAAAGCTAATCTAAGCAATCTCTACACAAATGCACACTGTTACAACTATAACACAAGGAACAAGAATGATCTCCACATAGAACAAGTAAGAAAAACACGAACTCAGAAGGATGTAAGCCACATGGGCATTAAGCTCTATAATGCACTGCCTCAGTACATTAAAGATTTGAAGGACAATACAAATTTTAAATTGGAACTTAGAAAATGTTTAATTGATAAATGTTGCTGCTCAATAAAGGAATATCTTGAAAACCAAGAAAATGACTTTACAAACTAACCTACAAAATTTTCTATCTTCGTTTGTTTCTGATTTTATTATACTTTACCATCTATAGTACTAGTTATACATTGTTACTGAGAAACAAATTGCTATAAATCATTTATGTGGAAAGAAACTAAGTTTGCTGTCATTTATTATAGACAATTTCATTTTGTACATTCTATTTTTTAATTTCTTTGTATGATAAATCCAACGTTCCCCATGAACCATGGACCTTGCCGTTGGTGAGGAGGCTCGCGTGCCTCAGTGATACAGATGGCCGTACCGTAGGTGCAACCACAACGGAGGGGTATCTGTTGAGAGGCCAGACAAACGTGTGGTTCCTGAAGAGGGGCAGCAGCCTTTTCAGTAGTTGCAAGGGCAACAGTCTGGATGATTGACTGATCTGGCCTTGTAACAATAACCAAAACGGCCTTGCTGTGTTGGTACTGCGAACGGCTGAAAGTAAGGGGAAACTACAGCCGTAATTTTTCCCGAGGGCATGCAGCTTTACTGTATGATTAAATGATGATGGCGTCCTCTTGGGTAAAATATTCCGGAGGTAAAATAGTCCCCCATTCGGATCTCTGGGCGGGGACTACTCAAGAGGATGTCGTTATCAGGAGAAAGAAAACTGGCGTTCTACGGATCGGAGCGTGGAATGTCAGATCCCTTAATCGGGCAGGTAGGTTAGAAAATTTAAAAAGGGAAATGGAGAGATTAAAGTTAGATATAGTGGGAATTAGTGAAGTTCGGTGGCAGGAAGAACAAGACTTCTGGTCAGGTGACTACAGGGTTACAAACACCAAATCAAATAGGGGTAATGCAGGAGTAGGTTCAATAATGAATAGGAAAATAGGAATGCGGGTAAGCTACTACAAACAGCATAGTGAACGCATTATTGTGGCCAAGATAGATACGAAGCCCACACCTACTACAGTAGTACAAGTTTATATGCAACTAGCTCTGCAGATGACGAATAAATTGAAGAAATGTATGATGAAAGAAAAGAAATTATTCAGATAGTGAAGGGAGACGAAAATTTATTAGTCATGGGTGACTGGAATTCGAGTGTAGGAAAAGGGAAAGAAGGAAACGTAGTAGGTGAATATGGATTGGGGCTAAGAAATGAAAGAGGAAGCCGCCTGGTAGAATTTTGCACAGAGCACATCATAATCATAGCTAACACTTGGTTTAAGAATCATGAAAGAAGGTTGTATACATGGAAGAACCCTGGAGATACTAAAAGGTATCAGATAGATTATATAATGGTAAGACAGAGATTTAGGAACCAGATTTTAAATTGTAAGACATATCCAGGGGCAGATACGGACTCTGGCCACAATCTATTGGTTATGACCTGTAGATTAAAACTGAAGAAACTGCAAAAAGGTGGGAATTTAAGGAGATGGGACCTGGATAAACTGAAAGAACCAGAGGTTGTAAAGAGTTTCAGGGAGAGCATAAGGGAACAATTGACAGAAATGGGGGAAAGAAATACAGTAGAAGAAGAATGGGTAGCTTTGAGGGATGAAGTAGTGAGGGCAGCAGAGGATCAAGTAGGTAAAAAGACGAGGGCTAGTAGAAATCCTTGGGTAACAGAAGAAATATTGAATTTAATTGATGAAAGGAGAAAATATAAAAATGCAGTAAATGAAGCAGACAAAAAGGAATACAAACGTCTCAAAAATGATATCGACAGGAAGTGCAAAATGGCTAAGCAGGGATGGCTAGAGGACAAATGTAAGGATGTAGAGGCTTATCTCACTAGGGGTAAGATAGATACTGCCTACAGGAAAATTAAAGAGGGATAAGAGAACCACTTGTATGAATATCAAGAACTCAGATGGAAACCCAGTTCTAAGCAAAGAAGGGAAAGCAGAAAGGTGGAAGGAGTATATAGAGGGTCTATACAAGGGCGATGTACTTGAGGACAATATTATGGAAATGGAAGAGGATGTAGATGAAGATGAAATGGGAGATACGATACTGCATGAAGAGTTTGACAGAGCACTAAAAGACCTGAGTCGAAACAAGGCCCCGGGAGTAGACAACATTCCATTGGAACTACTGATAGCCTTGGGAGAGCCAGTCCTGACAAAACTCTACCATCTGATGAGCAAGATGTATGAAAGAGGCGAAATACCCTCAGACTTCAAGAAGAATACAATAATTCCAATCCCAAAGAAAGCAGGTGTTGACAGATGTGAAAATTTCCGAACTATCAGTTTAATAAGCCACAGCTGCAAAATACTAACATGAATTCTTTACAGACGAATGGAAAAACTAGTAGAAGCTGACCTCGGGGAAGATCAGTTTGGATTCCGTAGAAACACTGGAACACGTGAGGCAATATTGACCTTACGACTTATCTTAGAACAAAGATTAAGGAAAGGCAAACCTACGTTTCTAGCATTTGTAGACTTAGAGAAAGCTTTTGACAATGTTGACTGGAATACTCTCTTTCAAATTCTAAAGGTGGCAGAGGTAAAATACAGGGAGCGAAAGGCTATTTACAATTTGTACAGAAACCAGATGGCAGTTATAAGAGTCGAGGGACATGAAAGGGAAGCAGTGGTTGGGAAGGGAGTGAGACAGGGTTGAAGCCTCTCCCCGATGTTATTCAATCTGTATATTGAGCAAGCAGTAAAGGAAACAAAAGAAAAATTCGGAGTAGGTATTAAAATCCATGGAGAAGAAATAAAAACTACGAGGTTCGCCAATGACATTGTAATTCTGTCAGAGACAGCAAAGGACTTGGAAGAGCAGCTGAATGCAGTGGACAGTGTCTTGAAAGGAGGATATAAGATAACATCAACAAAAGCAAAACGAGGATAATGGAATGTAGTCGAATTAAGTTGGGTGATGCTGAGGGAATTAGATTAGGAAATGAGACACTTAAAGTAGTAAAGGAGTTTTACTATTTGGGGAGCAAAATAACAGATGATGGTCGAAGTAGAGAGGATATAAAATGTAGACTGGCAATGGCAAGGAAAGCGTTTCTGAAGAAGAGAAATTTGTTAACATTGGGTATAGATTTAAGTGTCAGGAAGTCATTTCTGAAAGTATTTGTATGGAGTGTAGCCATGTATGGAAGTGAAACATGGACGATAAATAGTTTGGACAAGAAGAGAATAGAAGCTTTCGAAATGTGGTGCTACAGAAGAATGCTGAAGATTAGATGGGTAGATCACATAACTAATGAGATAGTATTGAATAGGATTGGGGAGAAGAGAAGTTTGTGGCACAACTTGACCAGAAGAAGGGATAGATTGGTAGGACATGTTCTGAGGCATCCAGGGATCACAAATTTAGTATTGGAGGGCAGCGTGGAGGGTAAAAATCGTAGAGGGAGACCAAGAGATGAATACACTAAGCAGATTCAGAAGGATTTAGGTTGCAGTAAGTACTGGGAGATGAAGAGGCTTGCACAGGATAGAGTAGCATGGAGAGCTGCATCAAACCAGTCTCAGGACTGAAGACCACAACAACAACAACGATAAATCCAATTGTAGACAATTTCATTTTGTGTATTCTATATTGTTAATTTCTATGTATGAAAAGTCCCATATCGTTTGTACGATGACACTGATGCTAAATAAATAAATAATGGATCACTTATCCGAAAACATACGCTTGCAATTGATTATGAACGAAGATACATCACAGAACTTTCATCGGAAACAATCTCTAATGATTTTCTCGTTCATTTATTTTTTTCTTAAATTCATTCAGCATACAGTTAGTAGACAAATAAGGACAAAGTTATGTCGATATATACAGGAAAACATTTATGTAGTGATCTACGGACATGGGAAGGTAAATGAAAAACAAAATTAAAATAAATGTCAGATTTCGAACACGGGGCGCAAATGCGTGAAGCGGGACACTAGCCACTGTGCCACCTTTTCGGATAACTACTTAATCGTTAAAAGGCACATGAAGTATCTCGAAAACTTCGACCGTCGTTTTCGCAGGACTGTAATCAACGGATAAGCAGAGATACATGATCGCTTATTTTTACCCCTCTTCCGCTGAGCAAAGTTCCTGGGAAACAGGGTTACGGCACTTGTCATATTCTCCTCCTTAGTCAGAGACATATAAATTGCTCTCACAACCGTTACATAGCTAACACAGACAACTGGGTTGTGTGCATAAATCAGTAAAGGTTTTTGATCATCAATGTTTTGTTTTCTTGTTCGTTATCCTTACTATCAACACTCGCGTCTTAGGCGTTAGGCGTGTTCTGGGCCGCAATGCGATACGAGGACTATGACTTGGTGCATGTGATCAGTCTGTCGCCAGTCCCTCCAGCCGTTATTGCCAGTAGGTGAATCCTGATGATGCCGCTCCTTCTTAAACCAAGCAGCTCCTCATTTGGCCTTGCGTTGTAAAGGAAAGTGAAGACTTGTATCTGATCTTAGTGCACCAGAAACAGCGTCGCTTTCTAATAGTTAGTCATAGCTATGAGTTCCACTCGAAGTGCAGTGGCTGCAGGCACCTGCTGTGGAGGAGCTGGTGGGCCCAGCACAGGACCATGCTCTTAGAGCTGGACTAGACAGCAGCTACAGTTGAGTGACGGATGAATAGATGGCCGATCTTGGCGTGGTTTGCCGTGATTGCTGGCGTAGCGTTCGACACAGCGCTTACAAGAGCTAGCACTTGCTGTAAGACACAGGGCATTACTCACGCCTTTGCTTCCGATGATGCATCAAAAATTTCTGCTGGCAGGTGTAGGGCTTCCCCATAAACCAACACTGCTGTGGAAGCTCGTAAATCTGGTTTTGAAGCGGCCCATAATCCAACAACACCACTGGTAAAGCTTAAGTCCAGCTGTCGTCATCGCATAGGCTGTTGTGTGGTGGTGCTGGAATCCACACAACTTGCCAGCTCGAAAAATAAGGTCCATTCAAGTTGATAGCTGTGGTCTGTGGTCACATGTTGAGAGCAACCGAAACGAGCAATCCCGAGCCCCACAAACACTCGTGCCACAGTCTCCGCCGATATGTCAGTCAACAGCTCTGCTTTTGCCCATCGCATGAACCTGCCTACAGCAGTAAACAAATAACAGTACCCTTTTGCGGGCGGCAGCGGTGGTACGATGTCTAGGTGAACGTGTGCAAACTGCTCGGTACATGCTGGAAACACTCCTACTAGTTTGAGCACTTGTCGTCCGACCTTGCGTTCTTGGCATGCCCTGCACCTACGGCAAACTTTCTTAGTAGTTGGCCACACAAAACGGTCCATCAGCACTGGGGTGCGCCAGCCTGTGGATGCTATCAAAGGTCGCCTTCTGCAGATTTTTAGGAACAAAAGGACGATGATTGCCTGGTGACATGTCGTCCCCGCCGGCCTCACTTGCTGAAGTTTCAGCCCAGTAGTGACGTCCTGCTGGTACTCTCATAGCTGTGGGTCTGAGGCTTGTGCAGCTGCCAGATTTGTAGACTGTCACGTTATTAAAACAAAACATCCAAATAAATAAACAAAACTCTAATCTTAGAATAAAACACCAATCAATTTCCTTATCCTACTACACACAACAGCGGTAACACCGTAAATATTTAAATAAAAATGATATAGCACAGACATTCACGACTAGGCAGCCATGTAACCGATCTTATGAAATGCCCTGACATCCATCTTCCTGACTAAAGAACATGGCATTAAACTGATATTTATAACCCGAAGGTTGTACTACGCATTTTTCGTACTGCCAAGCAGCATTCTTATTTACATTACGCCCCCTACTGTATACTTCTATTGTTGCGTAATCAGCCATTTGCTTGCTAAAGTGGTACAAACCTATATCTATACACAAGAATATGGGGAGAAAAATGAAGAATTGGTAAGATGCGCCCAAGTAGACGCGTGTGTTTTGTCTGCCTTTTGTTTCTATTATTCGCTACAACTACATGGAAACGTCAAAACTATTTAAGACTCGATATCCATCTTATCGATTTTACAAAAGGAAGTGGTGTTAAGCTACTAGTTATAACTGCAGTGGTTTGCTATACAAATAAACATTAACAAAGCTGAAAAAATTGGTGTGTGATTGATACAAATCCTATGACTGACTAACTGACGTGTGATTGAAAAAGAGTCCTTCCGATCAATAGTCTGGCACTTCCTAGAACATTTATCTCCCAGCTTTGTGTGCCCTGAGGTGGATGGGAGCTATTAACAGCCTCATACCAGCAGCGGCAACTCCGTACATTTTTAAATAAAAACGATAAGTCGCAAAAATTTACCGATCTTCTACTATGTCCTAACATGTGTCTTCCTGACTAAAGAACGTGGTATTAAACTACTATTTGTAACCCCATAGTGGTGCTAGGCATTCAGCGTACTGCCAAGCTGTATTTCCTATACACCCAGCGTAAACTGGCAATGAACAATTTGTTTGCCAAAGTCGTAGACATCTATATCTGTACACAAGAATATGATGAGAAGAGTTGGTAAGGTGCATCCAAGAAATTGTCTGTCTATAGTTTCAATTATTTACTGTAAACTACATAGAAACGCCAGAACTATTTACCATTCGATATCCATCTTATCGATTTGACATAAAGAAGAACTTGGTATTAAGCTACGATTTTTAACTACAGTGGTTGACCCATACCAATAAAACATTAACAGAGCTGAAGGAACCGGAAGGGACAAATGCAAATCCTACGCTTGACTGACATGGAATCGAAAACCAAGACGTGTCACTTACTAGCACACTTGTCTGATGGCATTGTCTGCACTGATATAGCTGCGAGCTATAGCCCCATACCAGAGCATTCGGTATTTTGGCGCAGCAGAGCTAGTGTGGACTTCCTTTTGCTGCACCCGTGGCTTGCGCTACAACTTTTGAGGAATGACAGCAACTGCATTTTAATGTTTCTCGAGCAGACTAACGATCTCGCGACGAAACGTGCCGTTCTTCGTTGGATCTTCTCTGTCTCTCCTGTTATGCTACCTGGTAAATGTCCCAGACTGATGAACAATTCTCTAGAATAGGTCGGATGAGTGTTTCTTTTATAGATGAATTACATGTCTGCAAGATTCTTCTAGTGAATCTCAAGCAGGCTTCTGGTTGTATCTGCTTTTCCTGCAATTGTCTTCTAGTGGTCATCCAACTTTACTACATTTCAAACAGTTACTTCTAGCTATTTTATGGTAATTACCGGTTACAGTGATTTTTCGCCAGTAGCATAATCGAACAATAACTGATCTTAACGCATGTTTATGTGCAGTGCATTGCATTTATTCCGTCCGAGATGAGCTGCCATTAACTGCGGCAATCGTCTATCCTCTGCAGGTGTCCCCTTGGATTCCATTGCTGTATTCTGGCATTACAACCCACGTCCCAGAGACAACAGCACCTTCCACGAACAGCAATCATGGGGCTTCCAGCATTAGTCACTACATCATTAACACAGAGTGAAAACAGTAACGTGCTGCTGACACTCCTGAACACCACCGGAAAAACCGCAATGCTTGAACTGGCATTGGAGCAAAATGAGCCGGCCGCAGTGGCCGAGCGGTTCTAGGCGCTTCAGTCTGGAAGTGCGCGACTGCTACGGTCGCAGGTTCGAATCCTGTCTCGGTCATGGATGAATGTGATGTCCTTAGGTTAGTTAGGTTTAAGTAGTTCTAAGTTCTAGGGGACTGATGACCTCAGATGTTACGTCCCATAGTGCTCAGAGCCATTTGAACCATTTTTTGAGCAAAATGAAATAACTGATGAACACACGAGGTTTGCGGTGGCCGTAAACTCGTTAGACGCAAAAGCTGCTGTTATTACCTCGTACATAGCACTTCGACCCACGACGGAACGGCAAAATACATTTTTAAAGTATTGGCGACGCCGACGGGGCGTCGTCGGAGAAGACACTGCGTCACATTTGGATGGAACAGCCGCCCGGTGCAGTCAAGGCGGTGGTGTTACCTGCGCAAAAGACGATGTCCAGACATTGGTAACGATGGCAGACAAAGTTTACGACAATGCACAATATGCAAACAGCATGTATGAGACTGGTTGTGGAAGGTTGTGCACAACAAGAGACTGCAGCTATACGGAAGAGCCAGCGAGGGGATTTGGCCAGACAGCTGCATGAAGTTGACACGTTACAACGACAAGTGTCACAGTTGCTACAGTACAGGAAGAGCTCACGTGGTCAAAAGGAAGATAATGACGTGACTAACAGCGGGGACCAGCAGGAGAAGACGTGTTGGTACCACCGGCTTCTCGGTGAGAAGGCAAGATGATGTGCAAGACCATGTTCGTGCCCAAACGGCGACGGTGGCCGGCAGTAGGCGCGGTAGGCTGCGAGAACCAGCAGAAGCGCCTTCAGCAAGGAGGTGAGCAAGACAAGGGACCCAGCAGGATCCACCCCTTTAGAGACGTTATTTGTTGAGGACCATGGTCACGTCGTTACTATTGGAACGAATCGGGGTCACACGACGTGCGCTGCCAGTCAAGGATTATCAGACTACTACCACAACCTCATGGATGCACCTCATGGCGGCAAACCCATCACCGATAATGACTTGTGGCATCTACTAAATGAAGGTGGATTTAGGATTTAGACAGAGCTGCCATTGGAACTTTGTGCTAGCAGAGGTGTCAGAGGCCATATTAGGGGCAGACTTCCTCTGTAATATGAGAATCGAGATAACTATCGGTGCTGCACAGATTAAAAGAGACGATGAAGTCGCCATAAGCACACTTGAATGAGACATACATCGCACCACAAGCTGCATACACAAAAAAGGGACAACGGGCGAAAATGGCAGCACAAGGGCACTTCAGCCGACGGTGTCACATAGCACAGTGCATCACATTAGAACCACGTCCGGTCAGCAAGTATCACAACAACCAAGAAGGTTAGCCCCAGACCGCTTTATAGCGGCAAAAGCCGTATTCGAGGGTTTGTTAAAAGCAGCTGAGCTACGTAGTTCCGATAGCCTATCGGCATCACCATTACACTTAGTGAAAAAAGAAGGACGTTACTTCGAGACCTTGTGGTGACTATCGGAAGTTAAACACCTGCACAGTCCTAGGCCATTACCCGGTACCCAACTTCAGGGATTTTGCTAATGTCCTCGCAGGATCGATAGTCTTTAACGTGACTGACTGTCGGAAGGCATACCATCAGATACCAGTCGCAGCGGCAGATATACCAAATACAGCAGTCACAATACTTCTCGGGTTGTTCGAGTGCGTCTGAATGCCTTTCGGCCTCAAAAACGCGGCGCAGACGTGGCAGAGGTTTGTGGACGAGGTACTATGGGGTTTAAAATGTTGTTACGTGCACCTAGATCATTTATGGTGTACTCAGAGACAAAACAGTTGCATGAAGAACACCTTACGTCCATTTCAAAAGAATTAAGCAATATGGAATAGTTATCAACGAGGAGAAATGCATCTTCCGACAGCAGCAGGTGATGTTTTTCGGTCACACGGTGTCGGCGGACAGAATACGCCCACTGACGGATAAAATAGCCATTATTGAAGAAATACCTCGACCAACCGATTACCAAGAACTTCAAAGATTTTTTAGGGGCAGTAAATTTCTGCCATCGACACCTGCCACAGGCAGCCGAGGTTCAGGCACCATTGCAGCGGCGGGAAGAAACACGACCGGCAAGCGCCCCCTGAAGTGGACCCCATAAATGCAAAAGGGAATCACCAAGTGAAAACAGATCTGAGGAAAGTGATTCTCTTGGTACACCTGGTACTACATGCACCGTCCACTACAGTGGTCGACGCAAGTCAACAGGCAATATGTGCAACCCTACATCAGTTTGCAGAAAACCACTGGCAGACTCTGGGTTTCTTCTCAAGCAAACTCGCAGCTGTGCAGGTCAAATTGAGTGCATACGACAAAGAGCTTCTGGCAATGTACGAAGCTGTGAAGTATTTTCGCCCCTACAGTGAGGCCAGATCGCTCACTAATTATCTGGACCATAAACCTATTACATTCACATTTAGCAAATCTAATGACGACTGATCTCCAGACAAGCCCGACAACTAGAGTTCATTGCCCAGTTCACAACAGACTTGCGTCATATTAAGAGAGCGGAAAACGTCATGAGATTTTTCTGGTCATGGGCCAATAACATCTTGCAGACGACCAATTGTGAAAATCTGGCAGGTGTACAGGCCTCTCAGACCCACAGCTATGAGAGTACCAGCAGGACGTCACTACTGGGCTGAAACTTCAGCAAGTGAGGCTAGCGGGGACATGTCACGAGGCAATCATCGACCTTTTGTTCCTAAAAATCTGCAGAAGACGACCTTTGATAGCATCCACAGGCTGGAGCACCACAGTGTGAACCGTACCGTAAAACTGCTGATGGACCATTTTGTGTGGCCAAGTACTAAGAAAGATTGCCATAGGTGCAGGGTATGCAAAAAATGCAAGGTCGGACGACATGTGCACAAACCAGTAGGAGTGTTTCCAACATCTATGGAGCAGTTTGCACACGTTCACCTAGACATCGCAGCACCGCTGCCACCCTCAGAAGGGTACCGTTATTTGTCACTGCTGTAGACAGGTTCATGCGATGGGCAGAAGCAGAGCTGTTGACTGGCATATCGGCGGAGACTGTGGCCAGAGTGTTTGTTCAGATTGGGATTGCTCCTTTCGGTTGCCCTCAACATGTGACCACAGGCCACGGCTATCTACTTGAATGGACCTTATTTTTAGAACTGGCAAGTTGTATGGAATCCAGCACCACCACACAACAGCCTACAACCCTGAAAGTAATGGCACGGTCACGGTCAACCATTGGCACAGGACCTTGAAGGCAGCCTCGATGTGCGATGCCAAAATCTGGACTTCAGCTTCACCAGTGGTGTTGTTGGATTATGGGCCGCTTCAAAACCAGATTTACGAGCTTCCACAGCAATGTTGGTTTATGGGGAAGCCCTAGACCTGCCAGCAGAATTTTTTGCTGAACCATCGGAAGCGGCAAGATATATGTCCTATGTCCTGCACAAATGCGAGATCACTTTTCCAAACCACGTCCAGCACCGGGTTCTCGGTATTGAGAGGGCACCTAGTTTGTACGCAATGACCAGGGGCACTGTTCCCATATCTGGTTCATACAGATACAGTACGACCACCCCTGCAACCATGTTACTCTGGGCTGTGCAAGTTATTAGCAAGAGAGAGCCACACGATGGATGTAGAGTTTCACGGAAAGCAGTAAAGCACCTCCATGGAACCTGTCCTTACACTGTTGCCCGAGGGAGAGGCAGGCCAGCAACGACAGATCGAGACGATCCCTGTACTGCTGGAATCGCAGGAAGAAGAGACGACGTGGGTAGAGAGCCCACTACCCTCAACGAACCGCAGCTTTAAAGGAGGAGCCACAGATGCACCTGAGACGTTCTAAAGCTGGCAGGTGCATAGCATACAAGCATATCTACGTTCCCGGAGTTCCGCTCAACCAAGGCGGAGAAAAGGGGGGGGGGGGATAAGCTATGTGGGGATAGCCGTCACCAGATTGAGCGCACAGTGCGCGTTGTTGTTTATTCCGCGAGAAAGAAAACAGATACTGTCGTTTATTCTTTGTTATATTTGTGTTTGTTTTTTAAAAAAATTTCGCTCCTGGTATGGAACTCATTTAGCATTTTGAGAATAAAGCTGTAGCTTTCCTGAAACAGTATTTGTCGAAATTAATTACATGGATTCTCAGGAGCGCTATAGAGTCTTCGTTTGTTTCAAAATATCTCGTATTTATCCCATGAATATAACTCAATATTCTACATCCAAATTATCGTTGTGCCTACTAGGTGACAGCGAAAAGGGTCTGCTGCTGAAGTATCGTATTTCAATAGAAGAAGATTTTTCCTTATACGAATATTATTGCAGGTTCGTCTTTTGTGGTTATACTACGATTTGCATCTGTGGCGTTATGACATACGCTCACATCAGCAACTATACGAGATACAAAAGTGCTTATCCACTATTTAATTTCTTCCAGGCAGCCTGTAGCTGATGTCGAAAAGGAGGGATAACGCACTGCGTCGACCTAGGTGCTAGGACCACATAGCAAGCAGACCGAGAAGGTCTGGGCGATTCTTTGGTTGACATGCGACGACCGAGAACAGAAGATTTTAGTGAATGTCAAGAAGCCTCTCATATTTGCACACTAAGTTTTGCACAGGTTGTGATGAATCTTGCCTCCTCAGAACTTTCGTATTTCAACTGAAATGCTCGATTCAGTACAAATTTTGGTCTCACTTAATTTTTATATGTAAATTATATATTCCGCATCTAAAGATAATTTTGCATATATTTGATCACCAAAAACTATTTCTCTGATAATATAATTTCATTTTTCATATCGATCCATTTAGCAACATCGAGCTTGAACCATGAATATTTGGTAATCACAACTGTTAACTTAAGTGAGCCAAAAACCATTTTACATTGAAACTTTAGATTAGATTAGTACTTGTTCCATATATTATGAATATGACACTTCGTAATGATGTGGAACGTGTCAGATTAATAAAAGGTATCTATACAAGATATTACATTAGACAAAATATTACATGACACTCAATATTTTTAATTTTTTTATTTTTATTTATTTATTTGTGGGGTTGGGAACTTACCCACTTACTAGAGCCAAAAATTCATCTAATGAGTAGAAGGAGTTTCCATTAAGAAATTCTTTTAATTTCCTTTTAAATGCTATATGACTATCTGTCAGACTTTTGATGCTATTAGGTAAGTGACCAAAGACTTTGTGGCAGCATAATTCACCCCCTTCTGAGCCAAAGTTAGATTTAACCTTGAGTAGTGAAGATCATCCTTTCTCCTACTGTTGTAGCCATGTACACTACTATTACTTTTGAATTCGTTCGAATTTTTAATAATAAATTTCATAAGTGAATATGTATATTGTGAGGCTACAGTGAAGATTTCTAGCTCTTTAAATAAGTGTCTGCAGGATGATCTTGGATGAGCTCCAGCAATTATTCTGATGAAACGCTTTTGTGCAATGAACACTCTTTTACTCAATGATGAGTTACCCCAGAATATGATGCCATACGAAAGCAGAGAATGAAAATAGGCATGGTAAGCTAATTTACTCAGATGTATATCGCCAAAATTTGCAATGACCCTAATAGCATAAGTAGCTGAACTCAAACGTTTCAGCAGATCCTCAGTGTGTTTTTTCCAGTTCAACCCTTCATGAATGCATACACCTAAAAATTTTGAATATTCTACCTTAGCTACCAATTTCTGACCGAAGTCTATATTTATTAATGGGGTCATTCCATTTACTGTGTGGAACTGTATATACTGTGTTTTGTCAAAGTTGAATGAGAGGCCATTTGCAATGAACCACTTAATGATTTTCTGAAAAACATTGATTACAATTTCACCAGTTAATTCCTGTCTGTCGGGTGTGATAGCTATACTTGTATCATCGGCAAAAAGTACCAGCTTTGCATCTTCGTGAATATAGAATGGCAAGTCATTAATATATTTTAAGAACAGCAGAGGACCCAAGATTGAACCTTGCAGCACCCCATTCTTGATTGTTCCCCAGTTTGAGAAATCATCAGTTTTTTGCATATTATTATTATGCTTTAGTTTTCATGCAAACAGAATGTTCTCATTTTTAATTTTTATTATTTTATCATCGATAATTCAATCGACAATTACACAAAGACAGGAAGCTGATAGTTCTTGTATAGTCAAAATTTGCAACCTTCATTATTACTACACTCATAAATCTTTATGTAACTAATCATTTCCAGAAAACATTATGTAAATTATACCTGAAAAGGAATTTCAATTAAGACAGTCATAATAAAATTCATTTGAACTACATCCTCTTCTAGAAGAATCTGGAAGCTATGTACGTAATGTATACAGAAATTTTAGGCGCCAAAACAACTGATGATGTCAAAAAGCAAAAATTTTCCAGCGACTTTTACTGAAACAAAAAACCTTGGACCTGTTAATTTGAAAGCATAAACAGGAACTGACATCCTAGACAACGAGATATCCATTGCAAGATAAGTAATATTTATCTGCTAATATAATGTTTCTACCCTTATGAAACTATATAAACCTTGACAACACTAGAAAAGTTAGTTCAACATAGGATACAAGATGTGACAAAGTAATGAAACTGATTTTCTTCACAAGGTGTGGCAACCCTGCAGGTTTGCGTAGGCACAATATCTTTGACCTGGGTCTATAAGTTGCTTCTAGTCCAAGCGGCACATCGATGCAACTGCTCAGCTGTGAGTTGTGCTGTAATAAGTTAACACATGGTTGTGTCTCTCCTCATGGAAATGGAACTGCATAATATTCCTCAATGGTATGCCATTTCTTTTTGTGTTAAATTGGGTGAAAACACGACGACAGCTTACGGTAAGCTTCAGAAGGTGTTTTTGGAGAGGCGGTTATGTCAAGAGCTCAAGTTTTCATTGGCATAAAATGTTTAGTGAAAGTAGAACGAATATTGAAGATGAAGACCGCAGTGGACGACCATCAACCTCACAGACAGAAGTCAACTTGGCCAGGGTGCGTGAACTCGTACGATCTGATTGAAGATTATACGTGAAAATGATTGTAGAAGAACTGAACATCAATCGAGAAACAGTTTGTCTAATAATAACTGAAGATCTGGATATGAGAAAGATTTGTCCAAAAATGGCCCCCAAAAATCTCACACCACAACAGCAAGAAACACAGAAAAATGTGGCAACCAATCTGTTAGAGCAAACGGAAATCAATCCAGAATTGTTGAGCCGTGTTATCACTGGTGATGAAAGTTGGGTTTTTCAGTACGATCCAGAGACAAAACGCTAAAGTTCGCAATGGTGCTCAAAGTGATCACCCTGACCAAAAAAAGCTCGCATGTCAAAGTCAAAAGTGAAATGCATGCTTGTGTGCTCCTGGACAAACAGTTAACCAATATTACAACAAAGAAATTTTAGAAAGACTTAACAAAAGAGTTCTTCGTGTCCACGCCAACATTGCTGATACTTGGATTCTGCAGCACGATAATGCGCCATCCCATACTGCTACGTCAGTACAGCAATTTTTAACCTCAAAACAAATTTCAGTACTACCACAGCTACCTTATTCACCAGACATCGCTCCATGCGACTTTTTTCTATTTCCAAGAGTCAAAACGGCGGCCAAGGGACACCATTTTCAAACAACACACGATGTCCAAAAAGCTGTGACGAGGGTCTTGGAGGATATTACAGAAGATGAGTTCCAGAAACGTTACCATCAATGGCAGAAGCGCTGGAAAAAGTGGGTGCAATCAGAAGGGAACTACTTTGAAGGAGACAACACTAAACTTGACTAAATCGGTAAGTAACATTTTTTTTACATCAGTCTCATTACTTTATTGTTGCAACTCGTATTTACTTTCTGTACATCTATCAACATTTTGATAGTAAATGATATGTAACATTATAAGGTGCAAACTGGCAGCAGTTGCAGCCGGGTTTCCAGTATCCGGGTGCAGACTGCAAGCGTCCGGGAAAGCAGTAGTCTGAGACCAGCCGCAACGGTTAGGCAACTATTGAGTGTTTGTGTGTGGTGACAGGATGCGTAGTGGAATACAGTTGTTAAACTATGAGTTATGTAGGGGAAGTGTTTCACCTGTGTGTCGTAAGTAATTTCTTGTCACAATATAGAAATTTACCTAATCGTTTAAATATAGAGGGTGAAATGCTCCATATGTTAAAATATTTGAAGGAGCAACAGGACAAAACTAGCCGATAATTACGGAAAACTAACAGGGAACTTAAAAAGGCTAATCAGTTGTGAAGGCAGGATGTAACTGAAATTACAAAGGATAATCAAGAGTTAAAGCAGGAGGTAACAGGTCAAATATCTGAGACCGGCAAAGAACTTGTCACATTTGTCAATCGCAGGCTGAAAAGGAGCAGTTACATCAGGAAATTCAATATCTAATTCGAGGGTCACGTTGTTTGGAGGTCTAAATGGTAAAAAGTAAAGAAATACAAAAGGACATGCGAGATACTTTAGAATTAGCCCAAAACATGTTGGCTGACTTTGTTAAGAAAAGTGGAACCTTCAGAAGAAACAGGAAGAAAACTTTTCAAATTTGAGAGAGGAAACTGGTAAAGAACATGAGGACCTCCAAGCTTTAAAGAAGAAGCTACAATTTGAAGAGAGGAGGACTACCGAATAACAACAATTATGGGAGAAGGATCTACATTGAAACAAGCAAACAAAACTGAGAGGGAATAAGTTGAGGCTGGAGATACGTAAGTTCTCTGGTTGTCTCACCTATATAACAGAGAACCTTCACCATCTGCTAGTATACGGCTAACTGACAAGGTACTTGGGTTGGAAAGAACAGTTGGAAACGGCTCGAATGGGTGAGAGAGAACAGACTGTAACAATAGCATTGTTAATACTGAATATTTGTCTCTTATATTGGCCAGAGATTTGTGGGAAAAGTTCCTTCCGCCTGTAAAGTGCAGGACACCTGCCCAGTCGCTTCCCGCATTTTAAGCCTAAGGGCGATATACATCCTATTTTTTTACTGAGAGCTTTTGAGGACACATTACCAACCTTGTTTGACGACAGGAGGTTAGAGACATTGTCATTGGGTTATTTAGAAAAGGAAGCCTCAGAGTGGGGGATTTTACATAGAGATGCGTTTATTTATTGGGAAGATTTCTGCTGACAGCTTACAGAAATGTAGGTCAGAACGTGAACAACAAAAGTTGTTATTTTGAAATTACTTGATCCAAGTCTCTGTAACCGAAGTTGTGGTGGATGCAGAAAATAAAGCTGTTACGGCATCGATGATTTCAGCCGTAAATAGAAATATTAAAAAAAGTAGGAAGATTTTTGTGTTTAGCAAAAGTGGCAAAAAGCAGATTTCAAAGTACCTGATGGCTCAACACAAAAGTTGTGTCTCAAGTACAGATAGTGTTGAGGATCAGTGGACAAAGTTCAAAACCATCGTACAATATGTGTTAGATGAGTATGTGCCAAGTAAGATCGTAAGAGATGGAAAAGAGCCACCGTGGTACAACAACCGAGTTAGAAAACTGCTGCGGAAGCAAAGGGAACTTCCCAGCACATAAACATAGCCAAAGCCTCGCAGACAAACAAAAATTACGTGAAGCGAAATGTAGTGTGAGGAGGGCTATGCGAGAGGCGTTCAATGAATTCGAAAGTAAAGTTCTATGTACTGACTTGGCAGAAAATCCTAAGAAATTCTGGTCTTATGTCAAAGCGGTAGGTGGATCAAAACAAAATGTCCAGACACTCAGTGACCAAAATGGTACTGAAACAGAGGATGACAGACTAAAGGCCGAAATACTAAATGTCTTTTTCCAAAGCTGTTTCACAGAGGAAGACTGCACTGTAGTTCCTTCTCTAGATTGTCGCACAGATGACAAAATGGTAGATATCGAAATAGGCAACAGAGGGATAGAGAAACAGTTAAAATTGCTCAAAAGAGGGAAGGCCGCTGGACCTGATGGGATACCAGTTCTATTTTACACAGAGTACGCGAAGGAACTTGCCCCCCTTCTTGCAGTGGTGTACTGTAGGTCTCTAGAAGAACGTAGCATTCCAAAGGATTGGAAAAGGGCGGAGGTCATCCCCGTTTTCAAGAAGGGACGTCGAACAGATGTGCAGAACTATAGACCTATATCTCTAACGTCGATCAGTTGTAGAATTTTGGAACACGTATTATATTCGAGTATAATGACTTTTCTGGAGACTAGAAATCTACTCTGAAGGAATCAGCATGGATTTCGAAAAAGACGGTCGTGTGAAACCCAGCTCGCGCTATTCGTCCACGAGACTCAGAGGGGCATAGACACAGGTTCACAGGTAGATGCCGTGTTTCTTGACTTCCGCAAGGTGTTCGATACAGGTCCTCACAGTCGTTTAATGAACAAAGTAAGAGCATATGGACTATCAGACCAATTGTGTGATTGGATTGAGGAGTTCGTAGATAAGAGAACGCAGCATGTCATTCTCAATGGAGAGAAGTCTTCCGAAGTAAGAGTGATTTCAGGTGTGCCACAGGGGAGTGTCATGGGACCGTTGCTGTTCACAATATACATAAATGACCTGGTGGATGACATCGGAAGTTCACTGAGGCTTTTTGCAGATGATGCTGTGGTGTATCAAGAGGTTGTAACAATGGAAAATTGTACTGAAATGCAGGAGGATCTGCAGCGAATTGACGCATGGTGCAGGGAAGGGCAATTGAATCTCAATGCAGACAAGTGTAATGTGCTGCGAATACATAGAAAGATAGATCCCTTATTGTTTAGCTACAAAATAGCAGGTCAGCAACTGGAAGCAGTTAATTCAATAAATTATCTGGGAGTATGCATTAGGAGTGATTTAAAATGGAATGATCATATAAAGTTGATTGTCGATAAAGCAGATGCCAGACTGAGATTCATTGGAAGAATCCTAAGGAAATGCAAACCGAAAACAAAGGAAGTAGGTTACAGTACACTCGTTCGCCCACTGCTTGAATACAGCTCAGTGGTGTGGGATCCGTTCCCGATAGGGTTGATAGAAGAGATAGAGATCCAACGGAGAGCAGCGCGCTTCATTACAGGATCATTTAGTAATCGCGAAAGTGTTATGGAGATGATAGATAAACTCCAGTGGAAGACCCTGCAGGAGAGACGCTCAGTAGCTCGGTACGGGCTTTTATTGAAGTTTCGAGATCATACCTTCACCAAAGAGTCCAGCAGTATATTGCTCCCTCCTATGTATATCTCGCGAAGAGACCATGAGGATAAAATCAGAGAGATTAGAGCCCCCACAGAAGCATACAGACAATCCTTCTTTCCACGAACAATACAAGACTGGAATAGAAGGGAGAACCAATAGAGGTACTCAGGGTACCCTCCGCCACACACCTTCAGGTGGCTTGCGGAGTATGGATGTGGATGTAGATGTAGATGTAAATGGCATCTAAATCCTTGGAAGATTAAGTATTATTAGTGTAAGAAACTGAGTAAATTACTAAAGAAAATGTATCCTATCATACATAAATGTCTCTTGGACCTCGTGTCTGGATTTCTGCAGTGCCACATGGCAAAAGAGGGTCACAATATACATTTATCATCCACTAATGTTGATCAAATTACGTATGGTTGTAGCTACCACTGAAAGTGTGGTCGATGTATAGAAAAGGGTTACTTAGTAAAGGTAGGAGTTCACAAACGGATTTTGTCTTATAATGATAGCCATTTTTTTTAGTAAGAACTTTAAGGAATTGTTAGAAAAATATGATATCAAAGAAGTAACGATTTTGAAATATTACCCACAAAGTTATGACACAGAATGTGTTATGCAAGAGCTGGGACGGCTTTGGAGGCCATATTGCTCTGAATGACATACACAATAGGTGAATCTTGTCCCTGAATTTGAGATTACATTGAATGAAATGTCTCATATCAGTACAGGGCTAGTGCCTATGGACATTAAAGGAAAGGAATTGGTAGAACAGCTGACTGTTGTCCTTGTTGGACTGGACTGGCCTGGTGGACAAAAAGCCAAAATGGCCATAACTTTGGGGTAAAGGAGTTGAAATGTAATGCTATTCGGCAATTAAGGAAACATAATGAAGTAGCACGGGTGCCTAGTCCAAAGGTAGGAGATGAAGTAATGGTTCAAACCCATGGGTAGAGTCCTGAATTATGTAAAGAAGTTGGGAAAATCTTTTCACTTTTTCAAGGGCCATGGGAGGTGTTAGAAATATCCCGTGCAGTGCTATGGGACCCAACTCGTGGAATTTAAAAGCTTGCATAATGTATCACAGATATATATTGCGAGGAACTATAAGTAACGCCGACATTAAAGAAACACCTAAGCTAAGCTAACTGCCTGGAAATACTACAGCTGTAGGACTATGAAGAATATAGTAAAGCCTGCAAGCTAAACTCAGTTGATGTTAAAGATAACTAATGAGGAAAAAGGCATAAATAGAGTTGTAGAAGACTGCCTTATATAAAGCATGGTAAACAGCCGTTACATAATAATTATACATGCAAGTAGAAATGTAAAGGGACATAAGCTGTCCTAAGTAAGATTGAGATCGTAGATATAGCTGTAACAGTGATTACTAGACCTCATTCAGCAACAAGAATGGTTATACCATGAGCCTCCATGATAAGAGGGAGGAAGTTACAAAAATCAATAATCATATATCAGTAGCACTTTCAGGCAAGTATTTATCAGATTAAGTGATACAGGGAAGTGACATAAAAATATCCTACTAGCCTATGGGTGGCATGGTATTACTGACCTACCCAAATTGTGGTCTCAGAGTTTGGTTACATAGTACCCAGGGCTGTATGGTACACAGACCCTAACTGGCATGTGTGCATACGTAGTGTTAACATAGCAACTGGCCCACGTGCTCAGTTAGAGGTGTTAGTAATATGTTACAAAGGGGTCATAGTCTCCCATAGTATTTGTTGTTGGAAGTTCCCATGCGCCTGTTTATGAACACGCTTAGAATGGGAACAAAATCTAGACCTCTACAAGAGGTGTGATGAAAAGATAAAGGAGGAGTAATTTGTGGTTAATCGTAAGGGGAGAAGTGATGTCTTCCCATGTCCTCTAAGGGAAACATCGATAAGGTAACTGTATTGTTTCTCAAGCGGAAACAAATAGTTCTGGTTGACAAAGATTATGGCGAAATAAATGGTAGCATTTGGTGATTTTCAATGTTTATACGAAAGTTTGAAGTTACATTTTATTTTAGCGCAATAAAAACGAAGTTTCAACTACACTCGTGAGCAAAAGCTCATAATCCATGCACACCAAATTAGGATGGGAGATGGTCACGTGATGGATAATATGACACATCAACTGTTTCACCAAAGACTAATATAGTGGTATAAGATCTTTGAGTGAAGGGAAATACGAATGTACTACACAACACATAGCTACCAATAAGGCAGTTAGTTTAAGGGAATGTCAGCAGGCGGGAAGACCGCTAGAACTCGAAAATTTTGTACATTTACGAAGAAACATCTTAGATGCACTTGTTTAATTAAGAATTTAAAGAAAATTAGTATTGTCAATAGACAACGTAGTTTGTAACAATTTATAGTACTTTGAAGTAAGTAATATTAAAATGAATGCTAATACAACTTATAACTTGTATTCATGATATGAGAAAGCAAAAATTAATACACCTGAACTCTAAGTTAATATAGCACTGATATGCCGATAAACATTACGAATATCCATGGTGTAACTTTATGTATTGAAAGGACAGCTGCTGGGCAAAGTAAAGTGGTTAAGACAGATTGACACAAATGGACGTAACACACAAGATGATGTAACCTATGTAGTCAAATCAGTTCATAAAATGGAACAAGATGCTTGAGCATCCAATGTAAACTATTAATCATTAATTAGTTTTAAACATGGAATCGCTCAAACAGTGGTGGGAGAGTTTACAATGAATCGTGGCAAACACTGTTAGGTTCTGTTGAGCGATGCCAGTCAAGTGTAAACACATAAGAAAACAAAATGCACCGGAAGGAACTATCCGAATGGGACGGAAATCTAAAGATGCGATGCACACGTACAAACACACAAATGATTACCATTTCAGAAAAGTTGGATCATTTATTCAAGAGAAAGTTATTCACAAACTGAGCAAGTCAGTAGTGCATTAGCCCACCTCTGGCCCCAATGCAAGCAGTTATTCAGTTTGAGATTGACTGACGGAATTGTTAGCTGTCCTCCTGAGGGATATTGTACCAAATTCTGTCCAATTGATGCATTAGATCGTTAAAATGCCGCAATGCCTGGAGGGTCTTGTCCATAATGCTTCAAACATTCTCAAGTGGGGAGAGAGCCAGCGACCTCATCGGGCAAGGTAGGGTTTGGCAAGCATGAAGACAAGCAGCAGAAACTTTCACCATGTGCAGGACTATTCAATACAATAAACTCAAAATATGAAATCATTAATGTACTAAATAATGACATGGAAGCATTTAAATGGTGTGGTTATCACGTTATGCTGGTTGGTAATAACATACTTTAAATATCGTAAATGCATTTATTAGACATGAAGCAATAACAAAGCATGGCAGTACACAAGTTGCGTGCCGAGTGAGACATAGAACAAAGCAGTTCAAACAAAGAGGTCAGAGTCAAAGGTAGGGCACTCCGTGCCAAAGACACTGGTGCGAGAAGTAGGCACATCAGAAACTGCGCTGCAAGAGTCCCATGCAGCCAACTGCTGCATATGCGGAGAGGCGTTGGTCGAGGGCAGGTCGGTGGCATCGGGAAGCAGGGCAGCAGCGACAGGAGGCAGACGGTAAGCATCGGAAGGCAGGTTGGAGGGTGACCACGCCAGCTTCAGGCAATGAATGGGCACGGTCTGTGGTCGACCATGTAGATGAATTACGAGCATGTTCACCCCTCGACATAACACTCGGTGAGGCCCCGAATAAGGTGGCTGCAAGGCCACTCGCACAGAGCCATCATGCAGTATCACAACTTCACAAGATGCGAGGTCCTTGTGGACGAACACAGACGGGGTGGAATGATGGTGAGGCAGGAGGGTGAGGAGGCATGCGACACGCACACCATCCCATTCAACCAGAACCAGAATGTCCACAGAACCAGCTGCTGTGACACATAAGTGCGGCCTGGAGGGTGTTGTGCCACTGTTCCACCAGACCGTTCGCCTGTGGGTGGTAGGCTGTGGTGTGGAATTTAGCAACACTGCAGAGTTCGCATTGCTGTGCAAAGAGGATGGACCTGAACTGTCGTCCCTGGTCAGTTGTGAAGGAAAGAGGACAACTGAATCGCATGACCCACGTGGATACGAAAGAACGGGCGATGGTCTCGGCCGTGATGTGGACAAGAGGGACCACCTCGACCCAGCGGGTTACACGGTCAACGATTGATAAGATGTATCTGTGCCCTCAGAAGGGGGGAGGGGTCCAACAATGTCGATGTGGGTGTGCCAAAGATGTCCTCTTGGAACGTCAAACTTGCCTAATGGAGGTTGAGCATGCCTGCCAACCTTGCTACACTGGCAAGGTGCACACGCACAGGTTCAAGTGTGGCAGTTGTGCTTCACGCCGGGCCAGATGAAGAGCTCAGTAACCAGCCTTGTTGTCGCCCACATTCCCAGGTGGGCCAAACTGTGCAAAGCAGTAAAGACCCTGTGTCGAAGAGCAGTAGAGACCAAGGGGGCGGAGAGTGCCCATAGAGATGTCGCAAAGGACCAGCATCATCGACCCATGTAGGATGTGGGGTTGGACAGAGAGCAATGACTCATTGTCCAAAATTAATCGTTGTATATCATCATCTTCAGCCTGAAGTCGGGCGAGCTCTTCCAAGTTCAACAGTGCGGTTAGCACGCAGATGCAGGATAGGTAGTCTGCCAGAACATTCTCCGTGCTGCAGATATAGCATGCGTCGGAAGAGTGCTGACAAATGTAGTCCATATGATAGAAACGCTTTGGCAGAAGGTCCTTGGTTGGATTACGAATAGCGTCCATGAGAGGCTTGTGATTTGAGTAGATCGAGAAAGGTCACCCCTCGAGGTCACTACGGAAGTGTTTTATCGCCTCGTACACAATGAGAAACTCACGATCGAAAGCCGGCCACTTACACTGGCTATTAGACAGTTTGTTGGAAAAGAAGCGGAGCAGATGGGTTGAGTCGGCTGTGTGCTGCTGTAAAACAGCGTCCACAGGTGAGTCAGTGGAGTCAGTCATGATTGAAACACAGGCCTCAGGGTCAGGTGGTGGTGGTGGTTGTTGGGATGTTTAAGGGGGACTAAACAGCGAAGGTCATCAGTCCCCCATTCCAAAAACAGGTGAGCCGAAAATCGGCGAAGCAGGTAAAAACCAAAGGGAGGAGGAGACGCCCCCCAGGCGCTAAAAGAACACAAATGCAGCAACAAACACTACAGACAATAAGAGTACAGAGGAACACCAGACAGAAAGGAACAGAAGAAAATAAGATGGCCGAAGACTGGTTGGCTGACCACAAGAACAAAAAAAAGGGAGAGTCAACCATACGACGACACACCAAAACAGCAACAAATATTGAGAGACATGAGGACAAAAGACACAGAAAGGGAAAGGTGCAGGACCGCCCTAAATGGAACCATAAAAAGGACTGCCACGGAGAAAATTTAAAACGTTGTCAGCCATGGAGGCATCGTCACATAAAACCAAAGGCAAAGTGCCCGGGAGATTAAATGACTGCCGGAGGGTGCGCAGTCGGGGACACTCCAGCAAAATGTGGGCGACCATCAGCCGGAACCCACACCGACACGGGGGGATGATCCTGACGCAAAAGATGACCGTGCGTCACGAAGATATGGCCTATGCGCAGCCGACACAGGATGACAGAGTCCCTGCGAGAAACTCACAGGGAGGAGCGCCACACATCGGTCGTCTCCTTGACAGCCCGCAGTTTATTCGGGGATGTCATGCCATGCCACTCAGCAGTCCACATCCCAAGCACCTTATGGCGCAACACCAGCTGCTGATCGCGAGCCGTGAGGCCGATCTCCAAAGCTGGGGCGTCGATCGCCCCTTTGGCCAGCCTGTTGACACGTTCGTTCCCCGGGATGCCAATGTGACCTGGCGTCCAAACAAAGACCACCGAACAACCAGAGCGGGTAATGGCGAAAACAGACTCCTGAATAGAGGACACCAGAGGAGAAGAGGTATAGCAGCGGGTGATGGCCTGGAGGCTGCTCAGGGAGTCACTGCAGATGACGATGGACGTACCTGAGCAGGAACGCATATGCTCAAGAGTGTGCAATATGGCCACCAGCTCTGCAGTAAAAATACTGCAGCCAGCCGGCAAGGAGCGCTGTTCAACATGGGCAGCGTGAGCAAAAGCGTAGGCAGTGCGACCATCAACCAGGGAACCATCAGTGTAGAGAGTCTCACAGCCCGGAAAGGAGGCGAGGAGCACAAGAAAACGGCGACGGAGGGCCACAGGCGGAACCGAGTCCTTGGGTCCCTGTGCCAAGTCCAGATGGACGGACGGCCGGGGCAAACACCAGGGAGGCGTAGGTGCACGGACCCGGAAGGGAGGCAGAAGAGGGAATGACCCCAGTTCCGACAGCAGGGACTGGACGCGGACAGCTATGGAAAGCCCAGACCGAGGTCGCCGTTCGGGTAGATGGAGGACCATGGCAGGGAAAAGCAGGCGACGATTGGGATGGCCCGGCGAGCAATGCATGTGGACAGCATAGTCTGCGAGCAGTCGATGGCGGCGAATCCGCAGCAGGTCAGGGTCATGGTGGGCGAGTGTAACGGCTTTGGCGAGGGCAGGTTTAAGGTTACCAAATGCATCGAGCATGGATTTGGTCCAGTCCAGCTTCCATATCCCTGTGGTGTTTTTGCCAGAAAGGGCATCGGTGAGGGCCAATTGGACAGAGGCAGCCTGAGGAAAATGATAGTGGTAAAAGTTTGCCATACCCAGAAGATGATGTACTTGATAGTAATCTTCAGGAAGAGGGAGATCAAGTATGGTTTCGACATGAGAACTCGTAGGTTGGAGGCCGTCACAGAGACAGTATGGCCTAAGAATGTAACAGAGAGTTGAGATTTATCAGATGACCACGCCATTGGCAGTGAGGGCTGAACGGACTGCATCAAGGTGAACCTGATGTTCCTCAGCAGAAGAAGAAAAGATCACTACACCATCTAAGTAAGTGTAAGCAAATGGCAAAGGTAGCAAAATGGAATCAATGAACCACAAGCATGTCTGCGCAGCATTTTTCTGCGCAGTATTCAAATAGGCCAAAGGGTGTGATGATGGCCGTCTTCAGAATATCTGGAGGATGCATAGGAATTTGATGGTATGCCTTTGAACAGTCCAAAACAGAGAAAAACTTAGAAACATGTATTAGTTGCGCGTGATATCCTGGATGTGAGGAATGGGCTAGTTATCGATAATTGTGTGAGCATTAAGAGACCTGCAGTCCCTGCACATGCGAAAGGAGCCGTCCTTTTTAGGAACTAGGTGGATAGGTGAAGATCAGTTGCTATTGGAGGGGCGGAGCACGCCTGTAGCCAACAAATCATGAACGATTTCTTTTTCATGCAGAAGTTTACAAGTGTTAACGCATCGGGCCTTATAACGTACAGGTGGGCCGTCTGTGGTGAAAATCCTATGACAAGTGCCATTACCGATGTCCGATACCTGCGAAGGAAGGCTGGCAAGAGGGGTCGAGAGAGGGTCTGGAAGCAACATCTGTTCATTGACCTTGCCAGATCAGGGCAGCATACGCGAGGCGTCGGTTGTAGTTAACGACAGAAGGCATGGTGCAGGAATCACGCTCTGCGAGGAATCTGGAGTAGTGCGAGCAGGTGCGTCCTGATTCGTCCGCGGCGATACGAAAACCGAAAGATACTGGTAGATCCAGTGTTCCAAAGACAATGACGGCTGGCACATGAAGCCCATTAATGATGAAGAGAAGCACAAAATAACTTGCAATCATACAGTGTTGGGGTCACCACTGTGGTTAGCACATTATGCTGGTCGGTAATAACACACTATAAATATTGTAAATGCATTTATTAGACACGAAGCAAGAAGAACAAAGCATGGAAGTACACAAGTTGCACCCTGAGTGAGACATAGAGCAAAGCAGTTGAAAGAGGTCTGGGTCAAAGATAGGGCACTTTGTGCCAGAGACGCCACAAAGTGAAAGAGCTGCCTTGCATTTAGAAATGCGAAGCTTGAACATTATTAAAATACATTAAGCGTGGAACAGTACATCTACGACTGAAAAAAAAAAATACGAAAATCTGCATGTTTCAGATTCATGTAACATAAAACAAATCTAATGTTCATGAAAAGTGTTAAGGATACTAAATATTCACTGATCAGTTTGAACATTATGACCACCTACCTAACAGCTGGTATGTCCACCTTTGGCACACAGAACAGCAGCGATGCATTGTGGCGTGGAAGCAATGAGGCCGTGGTAGGTCGCTGGAGGCAGTTGGCACCATATCTACATATAAAGTCATCCAATTCCTGTAAGTTCTGGGAAGGGGGATTATGAGCTCTGCTGCCATGTTCAATCGCATCCCAGATGTGTTTGGATTCAGGTCTGGTGAGTTGGGGGGCCAGCACATCAAATTGAACTCGCCGCTGCGTTCCTCATACCACTCCACCACACTCCTGGCTTGTGACATGGTGCATTACCTTGTTGAAAAGTGTGCCACAGCCATCAGGAAGCATGATCGACATCAAGGGGTGTATCTGGACTGCAACCTCTGTGTGATGCACCTTGCCCCTCACAGTGCCTTGCACGAGCTCTGTTGGACCCATGGACGCCCACATGGATGTTCCCCAGAGCATAATGGAGCCGTAGCCAGGCTGTCTCCGTCCCGCAGTACGGGTGTCAAGGAGCTGTTCCCCTGGAAGACAATGGATAGGCATCCTTCCACCGGCATGATGAAGTAGTTATCGGGATTCATCAGACCGCGCAGTGCTCTGCCACTGCACCAGCATCCAGTGCCACTGGCCACGTGTCCTTTTCAGTCATAGTTGTCGATGTCATGGTGTTAACATTGGCACATGCATGGGTTGTCAGCTGCAGGGGCTCATTGTTAGGAGTAATCAGTGCACTGTGTGTTCAGACACATTTGCACTCTGCCCCACATTAAAGTCTAATTTTCGTTCTGCCACACGCTACCTGTCCTGTTTTACCAGTCTGCCCAACCTAGAAGTCCGACAACTGTTATGAGCGGTGACTGTCCAGCCCCACAACATCTGGACGCAGTTTCACCTTGGTTTTGCCACGTCTTGAAGACACTCACCACAGTGCTCCACAAACACCCAAAAAGTCGTGCAGTTTGCAAAATGTTCATGCCAAGCCATCACAATTTGCTCTCAGTCAAACTCACATAAATGGCGTGCCTTCCACATTCTACACACAGACAGTAACTCACCGATACTACATGCACCATGCGGTGTGTCTAACTAGCAGTCATTCCTGACCAGGTGATGCTGCTATCAACTGGACAGTTTTATATCGATAGTAGGTCAGTGGTCACAGTGTTCTGGCTGATCAGTGTATTGACACAACAAACCAATGTAAATGGACTGTCTTAAATCAGAAATAGAAAGACAGGCATAAAAAAGGGGAAAAAATTGTGATGAAAACGACTTTTTCATAATCTGTGATTCACTGCTAAAAATGTCGTGATTCCGAACTGGGAAGTCGAATGTGTACCCAAGAATAAGAACGCATCAGTTTAATAACGATTCAAGAATATTATGAATGCTAAGGAAAACTTGAAAACTTAAATCAACAATGAAAACTACAAATGTGTATTTGTACACATCGACACCAGTTCTGTTTTACTTTACCGTGAAAATCACCTGGCCAATGAAAAACAGAACGTGATTGAATCGGCAGATAGTATGTCTCCACATTATAATAAGCGGCATATTGCACAGAAAATCAGTGAGCAACAAGTATATGGACAGAATAAACTGCAGCATCCTTGATCCATGTAATGGATTAGGAGCAATATTTTTTAAACTTCAACAAGTTTATTAGTGAAGATTGTAGGGCACAGGGTGGATTGCATCAAAACAGGCTACATTCCGTAACTTTCAACAAAATGTTTATTGATTTGTGCAAAATTCTACGAAGCTAGGAAAACTAACAGTAGTAAAGGGGGCAAGAAACTAAGCAACATAGTAAAAAAAAGAAAAAAGTATTCACGGAAAGATTTGTTTAAAACTGTAAGCAAGTGTAAGTCTTAATATGGGAGTCTCCATTATGAAAGCAAACATTCTGAGCAATGACTATGCGTCATAATTCAGCCTTCAGAGTGGGCCCAAGAAGGCAAAACCACCGGACTCACAATATTGCATTGGCCACGTTACAAATACCAATAATACGTTTTAGTTTCTTGTACAACTTCCCATTCATGATAAGATGATGGGCAATCTGATTGGTTGTTACAACTGAGTGGGTGATACCAGTAGCTAGATCCCTCTTGAGCTTGATTAACCCTCAAGCAGGCGTGCTGATTTTCATAAGATGAGTGGGCATGTGCTGTACTTTAGACACATGCAAAGGGTAGCTGCCCTTAGGTTACAAAGGTAAACATGTACGAGCAAAATCACAGTTTAATCTCAGTTCAAACAACAATAAATTAAACTAACATTATATGAGGTAACTCACTGTTTAATTAAACACTAATAAACTAACTTTCATTGTATCACTCTGTTGCCATGTTCAAGTGTTATCACATAGTAATGATCCACTCGGAGCATTGAACAGCACAACTGCATCAGATCCCTGCCAAACACTTAGTCAATTACTAATTATCTAATAGGCAACTGCCTTATTAGTGGGTTATGCCGATAGCTTAGAATCTGGGCCATTTTCTTGCAAGATTCATAAATTTTTTCTCACCTCGCTCACAGTTTATTGTACTGCTGCTCACTTGGGCGTACAACAACACAGATTATCACTGTGGTAGCTGAAGCAATAATGAAGGAACAGAAGTGGGCTCGCAGTTCCAAAACCACGATGGAACGGTACAAAACAATGTTATTTGTGATCAGCACACTTTATACATAGGCTGTCTTTAGGTTACAAAGGTAAACATGTATGAGCAAACTCACAGTTTAAACAACAATAAATTAAACTAATATTATATGAGATCACTCATAACTCACTGTTTAATTAGGGTTAACAGTCTTCATGTCTTCTGACTCTCTACATCGTGTTCAGTTCTTCCATCGATCTGGAACTACTCTCTCTCTCTCTCTCTCTCTCTCTCTCTCTCTCTCTCTCTCTGACAAGGCTCTTAGAGAAGTTAAGACATGTGCTGGTTTACTGGTTTGCTCCCCAATTGGGTTCTGTTCAACTAGACTGTGGTGGTCTTGTAGTTGAGTTATCACATCAGAACTGAGATCCTCGATATAGCTGGTGTGATATCCACAGTGAACTCTTCCTGTCAGGCTTGGTCAACTGGTCGTATGCTTAAGGAATTGGTTTGAAGTACTCAACCAAGACATCCTGTACATAAGAGACTTTCGGTCAGTCTGCCCCCCCCCCCCTTTTTCTGTTGTGTCTACAACAAAAGGGAACATATTGTGGCTGGATAGCCAAAAGAAACTGACACAGGATTGGCCTGTGTTGGGGTCAGGCTGCATACTGTTTTAGTTCGCTATTGTATTATGCTCTTAGCAATGAATCTCAGGCCTGGGTTAGGTCCTCTTCACAAATTGCCATTGCTGAAGTATTTCACTGTGTTCATATCCCCATGAGGTGTTGTAGCAACTAAAGTCTTCCACCACAAAGTTTACAATCTGGTTCCTAAAATTCAATGGTTCACTGAAGAAGAAAACTGATGATGTCTATAGAAAGATACTGTGTAGTTGGGAAGTTAGATTGTTAAAATTTCAATCTCATTCTCCAATGTATATGCTGATACAGGATTAGGGTTTCAGATTTTATGAAAATGGTACTTCCAAATTTGCTATGACCTATTTTAGCTACAAGTTGCATGAACTGAATTCTGGGGTGTGCCTCTCTGTGGGTTTCTTGGATACATGCAATGTCAACATTGTGATCTCTACATTTTCATCTCGCAAGTAATCTTTGGTATTCTTCTGTAGCACAACATTTCAAAAGCTTCTGTCTGCTCAGAACTGTACAAGGCTAATCTCCACACAAATACCTTCAGAAAAGCCTTCCTAACACGAAGTTTTATTAGATGTTAACAAATTACACTTTTCTAGGATCGTTCTCGCTACTCTACTTTAGCCACTGCCAATTAATTTCCTGCCCAAATAGTAAAACTCATCTATCAGTATTACTTTTAGTGTCTTATTTCCTAATCTAATTTCTTCAGCATGGCCTGATTTTAATTCTTCTTGTGTTATCTGTGCCTCCTACACCACAAAACTTAAGTACAGTGCTGATCTCTTACAATTACTTAAGGCAATATTTTTTTTATGCTGGTAGACATCTAAGTATTATTCTTTCCAGGGTGTTTTCAAAGAATTTATGTATGAGCACGTTTCAAGAATATTGTTGCAGCAATTTCTATTCAGTGGTGACCAAATAAAAGCTGTAAAGCACTGCCTACTGTGAGTGTAACACAGGTTCTGCATTTCATATGCTTTACATAAAATGCAATATATGTGTGTCTCAGCTAGAAAAAGAAATTTATACTTAAGAAAAATATTTTGTTTTTATTTCGAAAAAGCCATATAAGTGATCTAAAATACATATTTATAAACATTAATTTTCATTGGGCTTTCTGGGTTTCTACACAATACACTGTTACTCCAAACAAAAATCTGATTCACAGTTTCCATTCACCACTGTTTTATGTTGTTTTAACTTTCACTTCTGTCTTTCTCCTCAAGATCTCAGAATCCCTTATAGCCAGTTGTATCAGTACCAAAGTATACTGACTTCTATGATGATCATCAAGCGCACTTTCTTTAGTGATACTGACATCATAATATTCCCTTATGTGGCAAATAGTAGTGTTTTACTATTATAATTGCACAATTTCAAAACAAATATGTAAGGTTTTACACTTCTAACATATCCTCTCAGATGGTGTACATTACTTATTCAGTCATTAATAGTGATGTACACACACTCTGTGGACATACTCAACAAATACACACTAAACTAATTTCAGTAACACTCAACAAAACAACACGAATGGTGATGCATTTCCTGTATACATTCAGAAAACTAGCTGATGTTTAAGCAAGACAAAATACCACTTTATTTGTACACTCAAAAAGAAACATCACAAGTAAGTCCTCACAAAACAAATATTAACTTTATAAATATTATAAATACAAAATACAAAACTTCAGCTGAATAACTCAGCATCCTCTTACATTCCCAACCGACTGTTCAGAACAAGCAGCACTTATACAATAAACAGAGCAAATTTTCAATGAATACTAAATTTATTAACAAATATGTTTATACACAATGATTTGCAAGCCTCTAAGATGCTGAATCATTTAAATTTAATTAATCATGCATATAAGTATACAACATGTAATTTATCTGTGTTCAATAACAAAGCTAATAATGCTACTGAGACCTTCAATAGATGTAGGCCATCCCATCCATAACCAATCTCAATCCACAAGAGTAAAGATCTCAGGTTTGATTGAAGCGCACCCCTGGAAGCAGAAATAACAGAGACTGAGTCACTCACGATAATGACACAGATCTAATTGTCACTAAAATAGTAAGAAGATTCCAAATTAAAATAGAATTCCTTTCCTGCACATGTAGGAGCACTAGTGACAGATTCCCCTCAAAAGTATCCCGCACATGGTCTTGAATCAGTTCAAATGGTTCAAATGGCTCTGAGCACTATGCGACTTAACTTCTGAGGTCATCAGTCGCCTAGAACTTAGAACTAATTAGACCTAACTAACCGAAGGACATCACACACATCCATGCCCGAGGCAGGATTCGAACCTGCGACCGTAGTGGTCGCCCAGTTCCAGACTATAGCACCTAGAACCGCAAGGCCACTCCGGCCGGCTCTTGAATCAGTTGATCAATAGTTATCCATGGGAAGGAGTTAGGTCAAAGTGCTTGTTTTATCAAAGCTAATGATGGTCCTCCTGCATACATTCAGATATATTTGCTACTACATTTTTCACAACTTACCTAGAGCTACAGCTTTTAATGTTGTGATGGAGCATGTATTTCCACCACTGCTGAGATCCAAGAAATATATCCATGGAAACTGCAACCCATTACTTTGCAAATGCTTTTCATGAAATGTAAAATCACTTCCGCTCAGGACGCTCTTCAATAACTAATTTTTCTGTGCTGTACAGTTTACCAACAACTACCTGAAACAGATATGATAATGTTCATCAAAATAATTGAAAAATTCCAATTAACTCAAACTTTGTAAAGCATATTTCAGTCTGATGGAATGGATTACGCGCGCAGTATCTTTCTGAAGTTTAGCTGAATTACTCCTCAGAAGTGTCTGAAGGTGTAATGGGCAAATTGTTTTTATTTTAAGTTATTCACTAGGCATTGCAAAAAAGTGACCAAAAAGAAATAGCCCAAGTTTATGTTGGAAAATAACAGGAGTCCGTTGCAACCTGTGGCTGTACAGGTATGAGCAGCCCTTAGAGGCATTCCTTTTAAATATGTTGTGACCAAAGCCCTTCTGGCCTGTTATTTATTTTATATGTGACATGTAAGTACTGTCTCTGCCTTGTATAGTTACTAGTCAGTACTTACACTTTCTTATAGAAAATTTTTCCCCATAAATTTGTAATTATGTTACGGTACGTGCGGTTGGACGTGTGTGTGTGCGAGTGTATACCTGTCCTTTTTTCCCCCTAAGGTAAGCCTTTCCGCTCCCGGGATTGGAATGACTCCTTACCCTCTCCCTTAAAACCCACATCCTTTCGTCTTTCCCTCTCCGTCCCTCTTTCCTGATGAGGCAACAGTTTGTTGCGAAAGCTTGAATTTCGTGTGTATGTTTGTGTGTCTATCGACCTGCCAGCACTTTCGTTCGGTAAGTCACATCATCTGTGTTTTTAGATATATTTTTTCCCCACGTGGAATGTTTCCCTCTATTATAATTATGTTATAGACTACATTAAATGTCTAAATTCTGATGAAGGCACTCTTAGAAGTATTGAAACCTTTAGTCTTATTAGACTAAAAAACTGTGACCGAGGGCTCATTTGTTTAAATTTAAATTTACAAACAGTCACTGAACCAAGCAGCCATGTTTAAAACTTTGAAATGCAAAATACAACTGTTTATAATAGCAGATAAAACATGCTTGACACAGACAGTCTCCACTCCTTCCAGTCTGACCATGTCAGCACAGACCAGATGTGGATCAGATTCAAAGAAATAGTATCGATTGCTGAGAGATTTATACCAAATAAATTAATAAGAGATAGTGCTGAGGCTCCATGACGTACTAAACAGATCAGAACATTGTAGCAGAAGCAACAAAATAAGCTTGCCAAATTTAAAAGAATGCAAAATCCCCATGATTGGCAAAGTTTACTGAAACTCTAAATTTAGTGCAATCTTTAATGTGAGATGCTTTTAATAGGTTCCACAACCAAACTGTCCTAAAATCTGTACCATTAATGCAGAGTTACTACACAATTTTCTGAAATTCCTTCACCAAAGAAGATGAAGTAAATATTTCAAAATTTGAATCAAGAATAACTGCCAACATGAGTAACTTAGAAGCAGATATCCTGTGTGGCAAAGCAGTGTAAATCACTTAATAAAGGCAAGGCCTCCAGTCCAGATTGTATACCAGCTAGGTTCCTTTCAGAGTATGCAGATACAATAGCTCCATTTTTAGAAATCGTACACAACCACCCACTCGTCAAAAGATTAGAAGGCTGCATAGGTCATAACAATGCTCAAGAAAGAAGATAGGAGTAATCTGCAGAATTACATCCCATATCACTAATGTCGACTTGCAATAGAATTTTGGAACATGCACTACATTCAAACACTGTGAATTACCTTGAAGAAAATGCTTTATTGACAAATAGGCAACAGTGATTCAAAAAATATTCTTATGAAACACAACTAGCTCTTAAAAAAGGGAAAGTGGAAGTGAGTGAGATCATAGATTAATTCTACTGAGTTGTCTCGATGCATATGCTACTGGATGTTCTCCTCCATCTATCTCCTGGCTTAAAATGTAACCCAAGGTAAAATTACGGGCATCACTCTGTAACGTATTCAAGTCTATAACATAGAATGATATGTAAACTCAATAGGTATCGATATCTGCCATTGGATATAAATACCTTTGTGTTAACAGATTCATAAAAAATTAGTTGCTTCATTGTTAAAAATTCATATTATACATAGTTCTGCAGATTGTGGACAGTTGGGAATGTGAGTCTCACGGGAAGCAAGCAAGGGATAAGTCCCTGCAGTCGCACTATTCATCTGTGTCCTCGGTGGCTCAGATGGATAGAGCGTCTGCCATGTAAGCAGGAGATCCCAGGTTTGAGTGACGGTCGAGGCATACATTTTCAGCTGTCCCCATCGAGGTATATCAACAACACCTGCTGGCAGCTGAGGGTTTCAATTAATTATCATTTATTCTAGAGAAGCTGCATGGTCGTCAATGGTATCTGTTCTTTCGAGAACAGTTACTGTCTTCATATAAAGTTTCAAACTCTTTAATTTTATATTATATCTCTGTTGTTCTGTCTTGGTGGCAATGTGATAATGAAATGGACAGTCTTGGCAGAAGAGCTATTGTAAATGGAGCTAATGTGTTTCTGACATACTGCTTAAGGCAAAAGAACATTTTGTTAATAGCTCAGTGTGTGCAAATATTGGCGAATACAGTTGTTGGAAAGTCCAGGAACTTTATTTCATTGAATAATCATAGGAAGCCACCTGAATAACACAATCCTTTCACAGTTAACATTTCTTCATATCAGAAATAGGTTACTAGACCAGTACCATATACCACAGAATACAACGAGGTAACCAATGAAATAACAAGAAAAGTACTATTTTGTAACTCTAGAGGGATTCAATGCAACTTACTTAAAATAAATGACCTATGTCTGTTTTCAAGACAGATCACTGAACTTTAAGCACTGAAGGCACAACAACATGATAGTATAAATTGCTTTTGGTAGGAAAAGCAACAACTGGACTAGTGCTCAATTATTATTTTAGTTTTTACCAATGCTGTTTCGCAATCCAAAAGCCATTGAAATTTTATTCCTTCCTCCACTAATTGCGTGAGGGGTTTTGTGATTTCAGCAAATTTTGAAATAAATTTTCTATAGAAATCAGCTAAGCCTAGATTTGACTGCAATTCCTTTTCTGTAATGGGTATCTGGAAGTTGCTCACGGTGTCAACAAGTCATGTATTGGAGCTTACACCTTCCATGCCAATAATATGGTCTTCTAATACTTTCCCAGACTTTAGTTCATGCTGCATGTAAACAATCAAAGATTTCACATAAACATACTATATGCTCCTGGCTATCCCTGGAGATCACAATGTAGTCGGCAGTCATCTAAGTTTTAATCTCCATAATACCCCACTAAATAAGCATGGAAAGTTGTATGCTAGTACTGAGAATGTAGTTCTCAGTTCTGCCTCTAATCCATGGCTGTAGAATAACAACATTGGCCTAGGTTATCTAAGGTCTCTTTTATATTGGGTATGGGGCAGGTTTCTGTGACCATCGACTGGTTTAAATAATGGTAGTTGCACAAAAAAACCATATGCTTTATATCATCTGATGATTTCCTTAGCACAACCAGTGCTACCCAGGGGCTATTACTCTTTTCTATGTGCCTATCACAAAGCTGTAAATTGAAAAACTCTTCCATTACAGGCTCCAAATGGTGCGGAACTCTTGTAAGGTTTCTTATAGATGAACGGGTCATTCCCAATGGGAATATGACTGAGTTAGTGGCATGGCAGGTACTAGTCCAGGAGGATAAAATACTTAGTGTATTCAACACTCACTCCATGTGTTCCTTATCACGCCCCCCCCTCCCCCTCCCTAAATGTCACACTTTCCTTCTCAATGCAGTTAAATTGACAGACTGTTCTGGCATCGTATAGACTGACACGAAATCCTTATTTAATTCATCCTCGTACAGTAATTCTCAGCTGGTTATTTGCGTATCATGTGATAGCTTTACTTCTTCGGAAATAAAGATATCTACACTGACATGCTCAACTCAGCTACTGTCAACTTCCTTTACGCAGGACAAATAATGATGTTTGATTGTGCTTTATCAAACACTCCATTCTCTGGAAAGCACTCACCCAAACACAAACAGCTAACCAACAGACAAAGAGCTAACTGACATATCAGCTTCTATATCTACCCCTAGTAATCTCTACCTGTCCGCCTCTCTAGTGTAGCGGTAGCATTTCCGCCTATCACACAGGCGGCCCCGGTTCGATTCCCAGCAGGGAACTGGGTGTTGTGTGTCTTTCATCATCGTTTTCATCATCACTGGCCCGCAAGTTGCCAAAGTGGTGTCAACTACAGAGGACTTGCAATACGGCGGCCAACAATCAACAATGCCATATGCCCCCCCCCCCCCCCAAAAAAAAAAAATCCCCTACACACACACACACACACACACACACACACACACACACACACACAAAGGAGAGAACATTCAACAATTTCTCACAGCTTATTATAGTCTGTATGTTTTCTGAGTCAGTTTCTTCTTGCCTTTCAATTTAGATTCAAAATAGAACACAAGAAGCTCTGCAAGAAAAAAAAGAGTGGTTCTTTTCCAAAGAAGTCAAACTGGTTTGGTTACAATTTTTACTACATAGAATGGAATCTAGGAGTAGGCAATATACAGCCTGTGACAAAGATAGACTCTTAATAAAGTAAGAATGTTTTATTTTATTTCACAATTTATACAGTACTACTACAATGAGAAATATTAATAAGGGCATATTCAGTAATTTATATTACCTAATCCACAAATTAATACCACATGTTGTAATAGATAATTTTGTACCACCATTGTTGTAGTTTATCTGATCCAAAGTGCTCTGCAAGATGTGCAGCAACTTCTCCTGACTTTTCTCCAATCGAGCACGTGTGGGATGCAATGGGACGAGAAGTGACTTGTGTGTCTCATCAGCCAACAACTCTTACAGAACTACATGGACAGGTCAAGTGAGCATGGCATAATGATCCCATTACAGTATTTGCCATCTGTAATCGATTGGATGCCAGAATCGTCACCTGTGGAGGCTACACCACATACTAATATGATCTGCAAATGTACTCATTTCATGTACTCCATATGCAATGTTGCAATAATACATCTTGAATTAATTGGAAACCTCTAAAAAGGTGCACAATTTTTTTCTCTCCAGCAGTGTGTACACTCTTATTTTGTAGCTCAGAGTATATACCGTGTTAGTAGATATTGTAAGTGTGCAGGGTGTATATTGTTATCTCTGATTTTACAACCACTTTTTTTGTTCCGCATTGTCTAAACAAAATGAAAAGAGAGAGGACTGTTTCCAGGCAATTCAATTGTAATTTCCACGCTGAATGTGTCACACCTTCCGCTACTGATTTACCAAGAACTGGCTACACTAAATTGATGAAGTGGTTTCATACCATCATTGAACTTTTCTCAATACATAATAAATCATTTCATGACATTTTACATAACTTTTGTGGTTCTGATTTGTCTGTTGGTTCACAGTCAAGCGAGTGAGAATCTGCAATCTTTGGACTTGTTTTCACTAATTTCATACATGAAATAAAAACTAAAAATATAAAAACTTACATTTGTCACTAACCATTAGCTGTACAAGAGTATCACGCATGGCATCACACACAATGCTGATCTGACCACAAGCAGATACAAAAGATCTACTCTACTATTGAAAACATTGGTAATTAAAGCTTTTACATTTGACAACTTAATATAAAAGCAGACTTACTTTTTTTTTTTTTAACGTGTGTCGGCGCTTGAAAGATTTCTTTGCATGAGAAAATATATCACTGTCTGCGTTTAAACTTAGGCAATTCACGCTTAAGTGTTCCCCTTTGCTACAGGACTTCAAATTGCATTATACTGTATTACACTGTTGTACTTTTTCCTGTTAGATGCAACTCTGTACAAGTGGAGGAGAAGAGGTAGGAGAACTACACAGCCGTCTGGTCTATCATATGAGAATTCATTGTTGCAGCTATAAGTAATAAATATATTACATTTATCCCTACCCCCTACCCTCTGCACTGCTTGTACCCGCCTACAGCAACTGTAGGAGATTTTTCTCTGAAAATATTCTTAGTGAGATTGCTTTTTTCTCAAAAATCTGTACATTGTGTAGCAGTAATGCAAAGAGCTCCTAGTTTTTCTTTTTTTCTTTAACATAATATTATAGCCTATTCATTCCAATCATTCACTTATACATTTACTGTGTGTTTGGTATTTCTTGCTTTAATACACAAGCAATGGCTGTGGATTCAATAAATCCAATGACTATTATAATGTGTGCACTAAGGTGCTGATCAGTCCCCCGAATTAACATAAGGAAAATGGTTACAATCCTACTTACAACAGTAACAGACAGAAACAGAAAAAATGGGAATGTTGGTAAAATAACCAACAGCAACTGATAAACAATAATGACTGGAGAAATAAGCCAATGGTCATTTTGAAGGTTATTGATGATAGTAATTGTCCAGTTGAACCAAACCTGGAAAACTGAAAATGGTCATATCTAGTTCTGAAATATCAGTCATACAATGAGACTGGGAGTTTGTTGAAATGATCAACTTCCTGACATGTAACGAGATGGATATCCATGAAGAACTTTGTTCTGATATAAGTCCTTGCAATGCAGGGAATTTCACAATCAGCAATAAACGCAGGATTACACAATTATCTTGGACACAGGATCTAGTGTGATCATCATCTTGTAACAGTTTTTCAGAAAAACCTGTGAAAGTGTAGAACCACCTACTTTTCCAATAAAGAGCAGTTGCATCCTTGGAGCCGTTGGGATCTATTCGAAAAATGTAAATGTACGGACACACCTGGAAGCAACAACAAGAAATAGTGGGTAGGAGATTACTCATTTCAGGACAAAGATTATCTTCCCAATTGCAGGTGAGTTGGCAGCGGACTATATAATTAGCCTTGATTTTCTAAGAGAAAGGGGCACCAAAATTGACTTTTCCTTGGGAAAGTGCTATATGACAATGGTGTCCAGATTTTGGTGGATCTGGTAAAGAAAGAAGGTGTTCATGGTAAATATTGCCAGGGAATTAAAATAAACTTGACTGTTTCTGACAACAGAGCAATCATAAAATACCTACCTCAGTCTGTTACACTCCCCAAAAACCAATGAACAGATAAAGTTGAAGATAGAACAGTCATGTAATTCAACACGACCCCAACAACGGAATCATAGGACCTATTGCTCAGTTATGCTGATGTCCTTGAACTGAAGTCTGGAGTAATCTGAGGGAGTGTGAGCAAACTTCATGTAGCATCACACAAAGCTTTCTGCCATAAATCTTACCCCATTTTGTAGTCAGAGAGACCAGCAGTGAATAAGGAGATAAAGAGAACACTTGAGTGGGACATTACTGAATCATCAAACAATCCATACTGCAGGCCACTGTTAGCAGTGCCTAAACCTGGAGGAAATGTGAGACTTGTGTTGTTGGATGCCAGAGTAATTAACCTGATCATAGTTCAGGTCATAACGCATTCCAAAACAACTGATGAATTAATACAAAGGTTCCACAGTGTACAATACTTTGCCAAATGCGGCTCATGCACAATTATAACAATGTGTTCCAATGTGACCTGTAAGGATAGAAATCATAACTTAATTGAAAATATCAAACAATGGAAAATACAGGATGGAATAAAAACAATATTATGAAAAGGATAGATTACTACTCGCCACAGAGGAAATTGAATCACAGACAGGCACAAGAAAAAGACTACTATGCATGTGATCTTTTAGCCAAAAGAGCTCCTCCTAATTTAGAAAACACACACAAGCACAACTCACACATGACTACTGTGTCTCTGGCCAGTGAGCAACTATGCCTGGAGGGTGAAGCAATTTGTGGGTGGTGGGATTAAGGAGGAGGCTGGGTAAGGAGGGAGACAGATAGCATGACAGGGGTGGGGGGTGGGGGGGGGGGGTACAGGGCTGCTTATGGGAGCATGCACGGACATGGTGGGAGCACAGTAGGGCTGCTAGGTGCAGTCATGAGGTTTGAAAGGGAAGAAGGAAAAGGGAAGAAGGAGAGTGGAAAAGGAGAGAAGTGGAGGAGGGGAAAAAGACTAGTGGATGCATTCATGGAATAGCAGACTGAGTAGTGCTGGAGTGGGGGCAGGGAAGGGGATAGACAGGTGAAGGACAGCAACTAACAAAGGTTTAGGCCAGGGGAGTTACAGGAATGTAGGATATATTACAGAAGGATTCCCAACTGCGCATTTCAATAAAGTTGGTGTTGGTAGGAGGAATCCAGACAGTGCAGGCTGTGAAACAGTCATTAAAGTAAAGAATGTTGTGTTCGATAGTGTGCTCAGCAGCTGGGTGGTCCTGCTGTATCTTGGCCACAGTTTGTTGGTGGCCATTTATGCGGTCAAACAGTTTGTTGTTTTTCATGCTCATCTAGAATGCAGCATAGTGGTTGCAGCTTAGCTTGTAGATCACATGACTTGTTTAACAGGTAACGCTGTTTTTTGATGAGATATGTGACACTTGTGACTGTAGTGGTGTAGGTGGTCATGGGAGGATGTATGGGATAAGTCTTGCATGTAGGTCTATTGCAGGAATGTGAGCCTGAGGCAGGGGTTTGGGAGCATGGGTGGAGTAAGGATGGACAAGGATAATGTGTACGTTCAGTGGGTGGGGCAATACTAGTGTGGGAGGGGTGGGAAGGATAGTGGGTATCATGTTCCTTATTTCAGGGCAAGAGAAACAGTTGAAATCCTGGTGAAGAATAGGATTCAGATGCCCCAGTCCTGTGTGGTACAGAGTCACGAGGGGAGTGCTCCTTTGTGGCCGAATGGTGGGAAAATGGCAAGTGGAAGGGGGGATTGAGGGGGGGGGGGGGGGGACTGGAGAGATGAGGCACACGAGATCAGTTTCTGTCTGAGGTTGGTAGGATAATTTCAGTGAGATCCTTGGTGTATTTGGAGATGGACTGCTTGTCACTACAAATGCACTGGCCACGGGTGGCATACTTCCTGGTGTGGAATGAGTGGCAGCTATTGAAGTGGAGGTATTGCTGGGGACTTTTGATATGGATGATGTAGCCATCTTTGAGGTGATCAACATTGAGGAACGAGAAAGGTGGCTTTTTGGGTTGAGGTGGACCAGCTGAAGTGAATAGGGGAGAACGTGTTGAGGTTCTGGAGGAATGTGGAGTCATGTTCTCACCCCGATTCCCGGTCATGAAGATATCAACAAATCTAACCCAGATGATGGGCTTGGGATTCTGGATGGTTAGGGATGATTCCTCTAGAAGGCCCATGAATAGGATGATATAGGATGGTGGCACATGGCAGCCCATTACTGCACCAAGGACTTGTTTGTAGGTGATGCCTTCAAAGGCGAAGTAATTGTCGGTGAGGATGTAGCTGGTCATGGTGGTTAGGAAGGACACTGTATTTCTGGAGTAAGTCGAGCACTGAGGTAGTTAGTGTTCAATAGCAGCAAGGACTTGTGCATTAGGGATGTAAGTGTAGATTGTGGTGGCATCAATACTGACGAGCAGGGTGCCATGTAGTAACATCCTATGTCTATGGATTCACTGCAGGGAGTACAGAAGTACAGATAGACAGTCATGAGAACACTTTGAACATGTTTTCTGAAAACTGTCTTGAGCAGCTAGCTCAGCAGCCCACACACAATGGAAATATCTTAGACCCTATGGCTACAAACAAGCCAGATCATATCAACAATGCAAGTACAGAAACAGGGATTAGCGATCATGATGTCAGTATAGCAACTATGATTACGGAAGTTAATAAATGAGTCAAGAAGGCTAGGAGAGAGTTTCTGTTAGGGAGAGCAGATGAGCAGTCATTAGCATCCCAATTAGACGGTGAACTGAAATCACTTAGTTCCAGTAAGATGGAAGTAGAGGAATTATGCACCTAGTAAGTGGACAGAGGATGGAAAAGATCCACCATGGTTTAAAAACGAAATTTGGAAGATGATGAGGAAGCAGAGGCTGTCGCACTCTCAGATCAAAAGAGAATGCATAAACAATGACAAGCAAAGGTTAGCAGAGATTCGTGCGTCTGTGAGAAGATCTATACATAAAGTGTACAACTACTACCACCACCATATCTTAGGAAAATATCTGCCAGGAACCTGAGAAAATTCTGATATTATGTAAAATCACTAAACGGGTCTATGGCTTCCATTCAGTCCCCTGTTGATCGGTCTAGTGTGCCAACTCACAACAGCAAAACAAAAGCCAAAGTTTTAAATTACATGTTCAAGAAATCATTCACACATGAGTATCATGCAAACATACTCTCACTTGACCATCAGATGGACTCCCCCATAGAAGACATAGTAATAAGCATCCCTGATGTAGAGAAACAACTGAAAGATTTGAAAGCAAATAAATCTCCAGATCTGGATGGAATCCTAATTCAGTTTTACAAAGAGTACTCTACAGCATTGGCCCCTTGCCTAGCCTGCATTTATTGTGAATCTCTCACCCAACGCAGAATTTCAAGTGACTGGAAAAAGCGCAGGTGACTCCAGTATATAAGAAGGGTAAAAGAATGAACCCAAAAAATTACAGACCAATATTCCTAACTTCAGTTTGCTGCAGAATCCTTGAACATATTCTCAGTTAGAATATATTAAACTTTCCTGATACTGAAAAGCTTACATGCACAAATCAGTGTGGTTTTAGAAAGCATTGCTCATGCAAAAAACAGCTTGCCCTTTTCTCATATGATAAACTGCAAACTATGGATGAAGGGCAACAAGCAGAGTTCATATTTCTAGATTTCCAGAATGCATTTAACACAGTGCCCCACTGCAGGCTGGTAACAAACATAAGAGCATAAGTTCACAGATGTCCGAGTGGCTCACGGACTTCTTAAGTAATAGAACCCAGTATGTTGCCCTCGACAGCATCAGTAGTGCCCCAGGGAAGTGTGACAGGACTGCTGCTGTTCTCTCTATACATAAATGATTTGGTGTCGAATTTGAGTGACTGTAGGAAGACACAAGACAACTTAGACAATATTTCTAGTTGGTGTGATGAAAGGCAGCAAACACTTAATGTGGAAAAATCTAAGTAGGGAGAACATACCTGTAATGTTCAGATATAGTATCAGTAGTGTTCTGCTTGATACAGCAAGTCATTTATATATCTGGGTGTAATGCTGCAAAACTGTATGTAACGGACAAGCATGTGAGAACTGTGGTAGGGAAGGCAAATTTTCGATTTTGGTTTATTGGGAGAATTTTGAAAAAGAGTGGCTCACATGTAAAGGAGACCACATATATAATGCTGGTGCAACCTATTTTTGAGTACTGCTCAAATGTTTGAGGTATGTACCAGGTCAGATTGATGGAAGACATAGAAGCAATTCAGAGGCAGGCTGCTAGATTTGTTACCGGTAGGTTCAAACAACACCTAAGTGTTACGGAGATGCTTAGGGAACTCAAATGTGAACCCCTGGCAGGAAGGCAACATTCTTTTCGAGAAACAGTACTAAGAAAATTTAGAGAACCGGCATTTGAGGCTGACCTTCAAACGATTCTACTGCTGTGATTTCGTAGACTTTCCAGCGTAATAACTTCTGATATTCTTCATGGGTTCGCAGCCGGATCATGTCGTCGTCCAGACACAATATTTCGGCAGACCAGCTGGCCCGCCATCTTCAGGTGAGTTAATGCTAGTGCGCTGCCTCGCCAGAACTGAATTCCAGCCACAACAACGGAAACCTTTATACACCATGAACAGAGCACCGCGCGAGCGATGACCAAACTGAAGAGCACGGCATATTTGTTGTCCCGTATATCCATTCTGTTTAAAAACAATCTTCAAATGATCAAGTTCTTTTTTCAAATGTTCATAGTCAGAAATGGCATAAGCTCTTTTGACCAGAGTCCGCACTACTCCACTACTTTGGTGTGGTGGATGACAGCTGATCGCACAAAGATAGCAGTCAGTATGAGTGGGTTTCCGATACACACTATGTCCAGAAGGCCCATCATCCTTTCTTTGCACTAAAACATCAAGAAATGGAAGTTTACCATCACTTTCAATTTCCATAGTAAATTTAATACTTGGATGTAGACAATTAAAATGATCTAAGAAGCGATTAAAAGCATCAGTTCCATGTGGCCAAACCATAAAAATGTCATCAGCATATCTCAAAAAACACTTTGGTTTAAGAAACAAAGTTTTGACTGCCATGTCCTCAAAGTCTTCCATGAAAAGGTTGGCGACTATGGGGGAGAGTGGACTCCCCATAGCCACCCCATCACTTTGCTCAAAATGTACATCATTAAAAAGAAAATACGTTGAACTCAACACATGACGACATAACTTGGTAGTTTCTTCATCTAATTTCTCACTGATAAGTAACAGGGTCTCTTCAAGAGGAACCTGAGTAAAGAGAGAAATAACAACAAAGACTTTGAGGACATGGCACTCAAAATTTTTATGGTTTGGCCACATGGAACTGATGCTTTGAATCGCTTCTTAGACGATTTTAACTGTCTACATCCAAGTATTAAATTTACTATGGAAATTGAAAGTGATGGTAAACTTCCATTTCTTGATGTTTTAGTGCAAAGAAAGGATGATGGGCCTTTTGGACATAGTGTGTATCGGAAACCCACTCATACTGACTGCTATCTTCATGCGACCAGCTGTTATCCACCACACCAAAGTAGTGGAGTAGTGCGGACTCTGGTCAAAAGAGCTTATGCCATTTCTGACGATGAACATTTGAAAAAAGAACTTGATTATTTGAAGATTGTTTTTAAACAGAATGGATATACGGAACAACAAATATGCCGTGCTCTTCAGTTTGGTCCGTCACGCGAGCCCATAGAGGATACTTTTGAACCTGTTGCTTATTTACCCTTTGTAGGAAGTATATCATCCAAAATTTTAAGAAAATATAATATTAAAAGTGTTTTTATGCTGGTGGCCAAGACTAGAGCCCTTCTTGGCTGAGTTAAAGATAATTTGGCCTTGAGGAGGCCCGGGGTTTATGAAATTCCGTGTCACTGTGGAAAGAAGTATATTGGCCAAACTATTCGAGCTATTCAGGATCGGTGCGTGGAACATCATCGACACACTCATTTGTTCCAGCCTGAGAAGTCGGCAGTGGCGGAACATTGCCTTAACGAAGGACACAGGATGATGTATGACAAGACACAACTGATCTCTTCTGCTTCTCGCTATTGGGAAATTAGATTATCCAGTAATATTATTAACAGGGATAAAGGTTTTCCACTAAGTAAGATATGGAATCTGATTTTGTATGACATTAAACAACGGTCTTCTTTTCGATCACTGGATTCTTCCAACTAGTGATGTTGCGATTTATCGTTTCTGCCGTCTTCTCCCACCGGCGTGGTGCGTGTCTACTTGCCGCCAGGAGGCGCTGCCCATCATCTCACGTACATGCGGTGCTCTGTTCATGGTGTATAAAGGTTTCCGTCGTTGTGGAAGGAATTCAGTTTCGGCGAGGCAGTGCACTAGCATTAACTCACCTGAAGATGGCGGCCAGCTGGTCCGCCGAAATATTGTGTCTGGACGACGACATGATCCGGCTGCAAACCCGTGTAGAATATCAGATTCTACTGCTACTAACATACATTGTGCATCAGGACCACAAAGGTAAGATAAGAGAAATTAGGGCTCATTTGGAGGCATATAATTGTTTTTATCTTGCTCTGTCTGTGAGTGGAACGGGAAAGGAAATGACTAATAGTGGTACTACAGGGTACCCAGGCTTGGATCTAGAGGGGGGGGGGGGGCGGATGGGGGTGTTAAAGGGGGGGGCGCATGGTATCTGCCTCAACTGGTTATTTCAGGGGGCACCAAATTCATATTCTTGAAGAAAAAATCCTGGTTTCACAAAGCACTTAGCATCCAGCACAAGTTGGTCTATCAATTATTCATATTATGAATATAATAGAGGGAAACATTCCACATGGGAAAAATATATCTAAAAACAAAGATGATGTAACTTACCAAACGGAAGCGTTGGTATGTTGATAGACACACAAATAAACACAAACACACACACACAAAATTCAAGCTTTCGCAGCCCACGGTTGCTTCATCAGGACAGAGGGAAGGAGAGGGAAAGAGGGAAAGACGAAAGGATGTGGGTTTTAAGGGAGAGGGTAAGGAGTCATTCCAATCCCGGGAGCGGAAAGACTTAACTTAGGGTAAAAGGACATGTATACACTCGCACACACACACATATCCATCCGCACATATACAGACACAAGCAGACATTTGTAAAGGCAAAGAGTTTGGGCAGAGATGTCAGTCGAGGCGGAAGTACAGAAGCAAAGATGTTGTTGAATGACAGGTGAGGTATGAGTGGCGGCAACTTGAAATTAGCGGAGGTTGAGGCCTGGTGGGTAACGGGAAGAGAGGATATACTGAAGGGCAAATTCCCATCTCCGGAGTTCTGATAGGTTGGTGTTAGTGGGAAGTATCCAGATAACCCGGACGGTGTAAGTCTTTCCGCTCCCGAAATTGGAATGACTCCTTACCCTCTCCCTTAAAACCCACATCCTTACGTCTTTCCCTCTCCTTCCCTCTTTCCTGATGAAGCAAACGTGGGTTGCGAAAGCTTGAATTTTGTGTGCTTGTGTTTATTTGTGTGTCCATCAACATACCAACGCTTTCGTTTGGTAAGTTACATCATCTTTGTTTTTAGATAAATTATTCATATTAATTTGATATACATCCCTGTTGGTTTTTGAACATTTTTGAACACATTCTATGTTGATTTCTGAATCAATCAGAAGTTGATTTTTGAATGCAGGCATAATGTGCATGATATGTCAGCCCCAGGGGTAATCCCATCAGATCTAGAAATATAAAACTTTCCTGCAGATAAAAGGGGATGTGGCTACACAAGCTGCGCTGAATAAACCTGAACGAGTGAATGCCAAATCACTGTTTGCTTATGTGGTTGACTGGGTGTGCAAATGATCAGTGTTGTTATAATTATTAGAGAAATCCAGAGTCAGACTACAGAGTGGAAATAAACGACTAACATGAATAATAGGTAAGAAAGATTACATGTTATCTTGTTGGTATATCCAACAAAATGAAATTTTGACAAAAATTTGTCAGATCGCTACACTACTAAGGGCTAGTTGTACAAATATGATCCCCAGTTAGCAGCTGCTTAATTCTATTCTCAGAATACTGTGGAAAACACTTTGTATGAACATGTAATAACGCCTAACCAGAGAATAAATGTGGGATAACTAAACCGGTGATTGGTTGGTTGGTTGATTGTGGGGGAGGGGACCAAACAGTGAGTTCAGTCACATCGGATTAAGGAAGGATGTGGAAAGAAGTTGGCCATGCCCTTTCAAAGGAACCATCCCAGCATTTGCTGAAGCAATTTAGGTAAATCAGAGAAAACCTAAATCAAGATGGCCATACGCAGGTTTGAACTGTTGTCCTCCTGAAAGAGCCCAGTGTGCTAACAACTGCACCATCTCGCTCAGTAAACTAATGATTCTGGCAATGTTAGTAAAGTTAAATGGAGAATAATAGCAGGAATAGTTACAGAATTCATGATGATAAAATTGTTTCTTAGGACAAGGAAGAAGGAGAAGAAGATGACGAAGAATATGACGATTCCATACTTATAAAAAAAATTTCTTACTACTACTTTTCTGTCTCATGCTTCAGAAGCTGGAGTGTATGAATGAAATGTGAAGCTATTTCGTAACATAAAAGCTGTTGCTTGTAGTAGGCTTATTAGGCATTTGACATTGGTACTTCACGAATTATATTCTGTCATGTTATTTATGTAAATGAGGTACATAAAAATGACCACTTGTGCCAAAACAGTCTCACTTATTTGGCATGTGTTACAATTGCTGCAAAATTAGAAAGGCTTGTTTCATTTTATCTAACAGACAGTGACAAAATAGACATAATCAAATCGAAAAACCACACCAGTCTTGGGTATTATTCATATTAACTGCTTTTTCAGTGTTAGACAATGACATTTTGTTTTTTCATGTAGCAAAACATTTGACAAACTTTGATGAAGTAATAGATTCTTTTGCAGATACGAAAGCATGCCACGTAAAGCTGTCATGAGATTAGAGATAAAAAAAATGTTGGGACCTAATGATTGAAGAAATGTGTACTGTCTTGTTTGTCTCTTGTCTTTACAGGTTTTATGTTTCCTATATTTAATTTTATGTCACATAAAAGAGAAAGTTATTAGTTAACAGGCAAAAAAGTGCAAATTTTCTGAAGAGTTCTTACTCTCCCACTTACAAATAATCCAACCTAGTATTGATAGTGAGCTTTTTTTTCAGGGGGGTAGGATGTCAAACAGGCTGACTGGAAGCCAGAGAGGAACCACAAAACATTTTAACTTCCGCTGTCCCGAATGTAGGTTTGATGACTTTCATTACAAAATACAAAATATATGACACAGCGATGTGCAATAGAAGGAAGTTGTGTGAAGAGTCGTGGCACTGGACTTTGGTACAGTTAAAACCAAATAACATGTCTGACATTTCCTCGAATACATATTTCATAAATCAAACCCTTCAGAAAGATGTGCACTACAAAATGTACATTTTTGAAAAATTGATTTTTAAAAAATTTTTTACGTCCTATCTCAAACACTTCAGGGGGGGCACCACTATCAAGTTTTTGCCCCAGTTCAGGAATATCATATACCCGGGGCTGAGATACCGTTCGGTGGCTTGCAGAGTACCAATGTAGACGTACATCCTGTTCATGAACCATCTGAAGGAATTCTTCCTAATCACTACAATCCTAAGCCACTCACCCAATTCAGATGCATTGTGACACATTTGTCATCTGGACACCCAATCCACATTCCTCCAGGACTTTGTATATAATTGACAAATACTATAACGCGTTGTGTATAGAAGTAACACACATTAATCAGTCAGAATGATAAGGCACTAACATTGATGGGTAAAATAAGTTATACAATGGTTAGTGTACTTTCCTGGCAGAGCAATCAATTGGTGATGAAAGGAACTAGACATGGCAGCTGTGTATGGATGTAATTCAGAAGCTATTATTTATAGTTGGCCATGAAAGGAACTGACAGCTGCATTTAGTTATGTTCAGTTATAAATGTTGCAGTTGGTGTTGTTGTGGTCTTCAGTCCTGAGACTGGTTTGATGCAGCTCTCCATGCTACTCTATCCTGTGCAAGCTTCTTCATCTCCCAGTACCTACTGCAGCCTACATCCTTCTGAATCTGCTTAGTGTATTCATCTTTTGGTCTCCCTCTATGATTTTTACCCTCCACACTGCCCTCCAATACTAAATTAGTGATCCTCCGATGTCTCAGAACATGTCCTACCAACCGATCCCTTCTTCTAGTCAAGTTGTGCCACAAGCTCCTCTTCTCCCCAATACTATTCATTACCTCCTCATTAGTTATGTGATCTACCCACCTAATCTTCAGCATTCTTCTGTAGCACCACATTTCGAAAGCCTCTATTCTCTTCTTATCCAAACTATTTATCGTTCATGTTTCACTTCCATACAAGGCTACACTCCATACAAATACTTTCAGAAACGACTTCCTGACATTTAAATCTATACTCGATGTTAACAAATTTCTCTTCTTCAGAAACGCTTTCCTTGCCATTGCCAGTCTAAATTTTATATCCTCTCTACTTCGACCATCATCAGTTATTTTGCTCCCCTAATAGCAAAACTCCTCTTAAGTGTCTCATTTCCTAATCTACTTCCCTCAGCATCACCCGACTTAATTCGACTCCATTCCATTATCCTCGTTTTGCTTTTGTTGATGTTCATCTTATACCCTCCTTTCAAGTCACTGTCCATTCCGTTGAACTGCTCTTCCAAGTCCCTTGCTGTCTCTGATAGAATTACAATGTCATCAGCAAACCTCAAAGTTTTTATTCCTTCTCCATGGATTTTAATACCTACTCCGAACTTTTCTATTGTTATACAGATTGAATAACATCTGGGATTGGCTACAACCCTGCCTCACTCCCTTCCCAACCACTGCTTCCCATTCATACTGTGGTGTCACCGCCAGACACCACACTTGCTAGGTGGTAGCCTTTAAATCGGCCGCGGTCCGGTAGTATATGTCGGACCCGCGTGTCGCCACTGTCAGTGATTGCAGACCGAGCGCCACCACACGGCAGGTCTAGAGAGGCGTCCTGGCACTCGCCTCAGTTGTACAGCCGACGTTACTAGCAATGGTTCACTGACAAATACGCTCTCATTTGCCGAGACGATAGTTAGCATAGCCTTCAGCTACGTCATTTGCTACGACCTAGCAAGATGCCATAGCATTTGATATTTATCTTGAAGCCTGCACAGTCAAGAGAGATGTTCTACAATTATGGATTAAAGTTAAGTATTCCAAGAACTACGTTCTTTTCTTTATAGGATAATTACTTTACCTTGTTCCAGACCTCACGCCAATCTGCGTGAGCTTAACGCGTGCCTTTCGGCTACCTCCGAGTGGCTTGGCTGTCTTGCCACGCCACTACACATACCCCTCGACTCTTATAGCTGCCATCTGCTTTCTGTACAAATTGTAAAAGCCTTTCGCTCCCTGTATTTTACCCCTGCCACCTTCAGAATTTGAACGAGAGTATTCCAATCAACATTGTCAAAAGCTTTCTCTAAGTCTACAAAAGCTAGAAACGTAGGTCTGCCTTTCCTTAATCTTTCTTCCAAGATAAGTCGTAGGGTCAGTATTGCCTCCTGTGTTCCAACATTTCTACGGAATCCAAACTGATTTTCCCCGAGGTCGGCTTCTACCAGTTTTTCCATTCGTCTGCAAAGAATTCGCGTAAGTATTTTGCAGCTGTGACTTATTAAACTGATAGTTCGGTAATTTTCACATCTGTCAACACCTGCTTTCTTTGGGATTGGAATTATTATATTCTTCTTGAAGTCTGAGGGTATTTCGCCTGTCTCATACATCTTGCTCATCAGACGGTAGTTTTTTGTCAGGACTGGCTCTCCCAAGGCTGTCAGTAGTTCTAATGGAATGATGTCTACTCCGGGGGCCTTGTTTCGACTCAGGTCTTCCAGTGCTCTGTCAAACTCTTCACGCAGTATCGTATCTCCCATTTCATCTTCATCTACATCCTCTTCCATTTCCATAATATTGTCCTCAAGTACATCACCCTTGTATAGACCCTCTATATACCTTTCTTTGCTTAGAACTGAGTTTCCATCTGAGCTCTTGATATTCATACAAGTGGTTCTCTTTTCTCCAAAGGTCTCTTTAATTTTCCTGTAGGCAGTATCTATCTTACCCCTAGTGAGATAAGCCTCTACATCCTTACATTCGTCCTCTAGCCATCCCTGCTTATCCATTTTGAACTTCCTGTCAATCTCATTTTTTAGACGTTTGTATTCCTTTTTGCCTGCTTCATTTACTGCATTTTTATATTTTCTCCTTTCATCAATTAAATTCAATATTTCTTCTGTTACCCAAGGGTTTCTACTAGCCCTCGTCTTTTTTACCTATTTGATCCTCTGCTGCCCTCACTATTTCATCCCTCAAAGCTACCCGTTGTTCTTCTACTGTATTTCTTTCCCCCATTCCTGTGAATTGTTCCCTTATGGCATGCCTGAAACTCTGTACAACCTCTAGTTGAGTCAGTTTATCCAGGTTCCATCTCCTTAAATTTCCACCTTTTTGTTGCAGTACCTGATGGATAGTGGTGACATGACGGAATACTGAGGGTTGTGTAACATAATAAATACAAACCACTACCTCCATATTTTAAATGATTACTGGAAAATCTCATATAAAGATGTGAAACAAATACTAACAAAGAGATAGAGGGGCTGACCAGTACTTACCTCAGCTCAGTACAGCCAACAGATACACAAAACAGAACATAAAACACCTACCAGTACCATCCATTTCCGTCGATTTCGTGTTGCTGGCTATCTTTCTCTGCCACAGGCAAATTTTTTTGGTACATTTCTGCGCCACCTGCGATCTTTTCTGCGTCACCCGCGATCTTTTTTGCGACACTCGCGATCTTTTTTCTGAGCAACATGTGTTCGTTTCCCCTGATCTGGACATACTTGCTTGGTCTGGTCAACCTTTATCCGTATTTTTCCCTTTCTTCCCGTATAATGTCTTTCTTATTTAGTGGTCTTCCTTTGGCACTGAACATCACCAACACATTTTCTTTCTCGTCCTTCCCTCTTTGATTTATTCCTTCTTATTATTACTATTTTAACTTTATTTATTTAATTTATACCACATTATTTACATTCATTCCGGAAACATGCATTAACCGTAGCCAAACTGCAATCCCACATACTTTTCCTCCGGTCCTGCTTAACCTTTGGAATTACCCCTAAAGTGCTTACTTTAAAAGTTCCCATCCCTGGGTGCAATCCCTCCTTCCACCAGTCTCTCCTGGACTTCCAGAACCTTCAATCCTTAGCCCTTACCCAACTTCTCCTGAATCTCTACACTACTTCGTGTAACCACCACTCCCAACAGCTCCTATCTCTCTTCAAAGTCCTCCACCTCTCAAACTCCTGCTTGGAGAACACACTCAGGAACATCATCCTAGAAGCCAACTGTAAACTTGAGTTACATGCCACACACTACCTGGAAAAACTATCCACAGTGCTAGTGCAACACCTAAGAAGTGGGGTCCCTCTCCCTATCCCTCACAAACACCAACCACAACACCACCTTCAACACCCCCCCCCCCCCCCTCATAGCCAACAAACCTAGCCTAGCCACCCTACTGAATCTCCCAATCCCAGCACATACCCCACACAGACCAAATCTCAACTATAACCACAGTCAAATGCCACATATCACCAGTCCCAATTCAGTTCTAAACCTCTCATCCAGATCCCTCTCTCCTCCAGAGACATCTGTTCTATCAAAAGGCTTAACCATTAGCCCCACACCTAAATTCAACCACACTGCCCTGGTTAAAGATCTCCTCTCATTCACCCGGAACCTCAACTGGAAATATCACTTCACCACCCAAACACAGCCCCCCCAATACTAGACCCTGTGTTGAACCCTGTGTAGAACAGTTCTGACCACCTCCTCAAAGGGATCCTCCTCCCCTCCCCCAAAACCATTCCTTGCAGACATTTCAGGAATTTCTCACATCCAGTGTTGCCTCCCAGTCCTTCTTGAAGAACATACCGACAACCCCCAACATCACCCCAGCTGAATCCCGTGCCATTAAGGAGCTGAAAACAGACCGCTCTATTGTCATCCTCCTGGCGGATAAAGGCTCCACAACAGTGGTACTTGACCGTGTGGAGTATGTGGCAGAAGGACTGCGTCAACTCTCCGACACCTCAACCTACAAAACTTTTACCCAGGATCCCATTCCCTCCATCCAGACTGAGCTGCAGAAAATACTAAAAATCCAAGGTCCCTCACAAGGCCTCACAATGGCTTCCATAGACATACTCACTCCACTTGAGCCACATACCCCTACCTTCTACCTATCACCCAAAATCCACAAAGAGAACCATCCTGGCCGTCCCACTGTGGCAGGCTTCAAAGCCCCAACAGAACGTATCTCAGCTCTGGTAAACCAACACCTCCAACCTATCACCCGCAGACTCCCATCCTACATGAAAGATACAAACCACTTCCTAGAACGCCTCAAATCCATTCCCACTCCCCTCCCACCTGAAACCTTTCTTGTCACCATAGATGCTACATCCCACATACCCATGGTCTCTCTGTCCTTGAACACTACCTCTCCCAACGCCCACCTGAAGATCTTCCAAAAACCTCGTTCCTTATCACACTTACCAACTTCATCCTCACCCATAATTACTTCACTTTTGAAGGCCAGACCTACAAGCAAATCAGGGGAACAGCCATGGGAACCAGGAAAGCTCCATCCTATGCCAACCTCTTCATGGGCTGCATGGAAGAGGCTTTCCTGAAGACCCAACAGCTGCTTCCCCTTGCCTTGCATAGGTTTATAGATGACATCTTTGTGGTCTGGACTCATGGTGAAGAAACACTCCAGGTTTATAGATGACTTCTTTGTGGTCTGGACTCATGGTGAAGAAACACTCCTTAATTTCCTCCATAACCTCAACTCCTTTTCGAATCTGAATTTCACCTGGTCCTTCTCCAAAACCCAAGCCACCTTCCTGGATGTTGACCATCTTGTTGAAGCTCACATCCACACCTCTGTCCGCATCAAACCCACAAACAAACAACAGTACCTTCACTTTGATAGCTGCCATCCATTCTACATCAAACACTCCCTTCCCTACAGCCTAGGTATTCGTGGAAAACGTATCTGCTCCAGTGACTAATATATCCTATGTATACTATATACTGTACCAATAACCTGACCAGTGCTTTCCTCTCCCACAACTATCCTGTAGACCTTGTCCATAAACAGATCTCCCGAGCAATACATTCCTCCCCGTCCAACAACAATGTTCCTACCCCCAGACCACATAGAAGCATCCCCCTTGTCACCCAATATTATCCTGGCCTCGAATACATCAACAAATTACTCCACCAGGGATATGATTTTCTCAAGTCAAGCCCAGAAATGACATCATCCCCTGACAATATTCTCCCCACACCCACAGTTGCCTTTCGTCGCCCCCTAACCTCCGTAACATCTTTGTCAAACCCTACAATATTCCCACACCACCTTCTCTACCCAGTGGTTCCTACCCCTGTAACCGACCCCGCTGCAAAACCTGCCCCATGCATCCCCCCACAACCATCTACTCCAGCCCCACTACTGGTAAATTCAAGGCAGGGCCACATGTGAAACAACACATGTCATTTATCAGCTGACATGCCTGCACTACACAGCCTTTTACATTGGTATGACGACAACTAAACTGGCTGAGCGCATGAACGGGCACAGACGAACTGTCCGCCTAGGTGATGTCCAATACCCAGTAGCAAAGCATGCCCTTCAGCATAATTCTACGGACCTAGGAACCTGCTACACCGTATGTGCCATTTGGCCTCTCCCACCCAACACCAGTCCCTCGGAACTGCGGAGATGGGAACTTGTACTCGAACACATCCTTTCATCCCGCCATCTTCCTGGACTGAACCTACGTTAACCAACCTCACTCCCATTTACTCTTCAGTCTTCTCCTCTTTCCCTTTCCTCTTCAGCCATTCATGCATCTTTTCATCCTACATAGTTGTGTTTATCTTTATACTATATACCTCTTTACTTCTGTATGCATCCTCTTTGGTTTGAAGCTGGCACAGTACTTACAGTAGAATATCTTTGGCTTCCCTCTGACACCCATGCCTCCATCTTTGCTACCCTCCCTGTTTACCTTTCCCCTGTTGCTTCATTACCTGGGTTGTGAGTAACTGAATCCACTTTCCCTTCTTCCCCTTTTTCCCCCTCTCTCCTCCCTGACGAAGGAACAAAGTTCCGAAAGCTAGGATAAAAATTTTATGTTCTGTTTTTTGTATCTATCAGCTGTACTGGGCTGAGGTAAGTACTGGCCAGCCCCTCTTTCTCTTTGTTAGTATCTCCATATTTTCCATTTTGCAGAGTTTACTGTGTCTGAAATAATATTGTGCATGACTTGCTGAAACTCTTTCAGCACAATTATGGAATTGGAACACATGAAAGATGAGCTAAATTTTCTACATGAAAGTAGTGCAATATTAGGGAAGAAAAGATTGTGGAAGTGGAATCCTTCAATAGTTGTTCAGGAAAAGTAACTGATGGAAAAAATTTATTCCAATACACGAGTGCAAATCATAAAAATGTTAACTGAAGTTCATTCACAGAAAATGATACAACAGATATTCTATCAGGCCTTAAAAAGAAAATAGAAGATATGAAAGAGAATTGTAATGGGAATGAGAGTAAAAAGTGTTATAAGAAGTCAAAAGAAGAAACACAAGGCAATAGAGCAAAAATAATAGGTGCGAGCATAAAGATGAAAATCGGCTGACACAAAAGGGGAAAGTGATGAACAGATGGAGCGAATATTTCAAAGAAATACTGGAGGGTGATTCCTCTGATGGGGAGCAACGGATATACTGTACAGTAAAACCAAAAACAGAAGAGCCTACTCTTGCAGAAAAACGAAAGGTGGTGAAATGTCAAAAATATTACAAATATCCAGGAAATGATGGAATAATTGCTGAGCTGCTAAAGAGAGAAGGCATTCTTTTACAAAAATGGATACATAACTTTCTTGGTTATGGAAGCGCAAAATAATTCCAGAAGAATGGACTATACTTGTAATCCAGTCCATGCATAAGAAAGGTAACAAAGCGTGTTCACTCTGCTGAATGTGGCGTAAAAGGTTTTATCCGGAATCCTATACAATACACTAGTCTAATGCTTGGAAGGTATATTGGGTGATAATCAGTATGGCTTTAGGCCTAATAGATAAATTGTGGAGCCAGGTATTCATAGCAAGACAAATACAGGAAAATGTATAAGAATATAATATAGAACTCAACGATATCTATGTGGACTTCGTAGTCTAAATAGAGAAGAGATGTTAAAAGATATAAAACCGCTTGGCATATCATCCAAATAAATTTCAGTTATTATGGCAATCTGGGCAGGTTCCAAGGCAATGGTGAAATTGGATTGGGATTAACTGACTGTTTCAACATCAATAACGGAGTCACACATGGTGATGCTCATTCCACAATACTCTCCAATTTGACCTAGAAGCAATTACATGAAAACTGCAAATACCTGGGCACAGTGGTAGAACTGAAAGAAGCTGCACAGCATAGAGAAGTGGAAATTAACGAATCAAAAACTAAATATATGAAATTTCATAGAACAGGGGACAGTAACTTGGATAACTAGTCAGAAGCAGATCTTAATTTGCAACATGTATATGATTTTGAGTGTCTAGGAGCTTAAAACAACTATACACAAGTTTACGATAAGCCAGTAATTACATATGGATGTGAAGCATGGACACTGATCAGCTCTGATGGTTGACTCAGAATATGTGAACAAAGAACAGCAAATTTATGGAGAGGTACGGAATAATGATAGCATCTGGAGCACAAGGACCAATTAGGCGTTGGATTGGCTCATACAAGGAGCTGATATTGTGAAGCCAATTAAAAGAATAGTCTGGTTGGGTACATCTAAACTATGGAGGATTCTAACTACAAAGCATTTCTTCCACTGGAAAGTGACAGGGAGAAGATTAAAAGGAAGACAACGCAAACAATGACTAAGTGACATGGAAGAAAACATAAGGAATCAGATGATGGAGAAAGAAAGTAAGCAAGAGGGCAGAATGGAAGAAAATTGTTAAGAAGGCAAAGTCACATGCAATGTTGTGAAGCCATGATAAAATGAAGACATTCCATCAAAATTTTGTGATTTTAACAACAAAAATGAGTAAAACCTTCATATTCGATGGTTCATGGAAGTTTTTGACATTAAGCACCATCCTGATCATGCTGAACAATCAAAACAAAGAAGAACAAACTCTAAGTTCTATGTACCGCATTACTCAAACTGCATAGAAATTTGTGCAAAAGCTTTCATAAACCTTCACTGTATATCACATAAAAGATTTTTGACGTTAGGTTTACTTTTAATCTCAGGCTCCAAATCATAAGTTGGCATGTGTTTCATCAAAATGTCCCATGCAGTTCCAGGACATATCTGCAAAGATATTTATCACCACCTACATTCACTTCCTGTTAAAATGTCACAGTAAGGAGGAAAAGAAATTATTTGCACTCCGAATTAAAGGTGGTGGTGATGTACAACCTCTTTAAAATGTCTCATCCCACAACAACAGTTAAATAAAACTTCCATTTATCATACTTCAATAACAATTTTAAGTTACAGTTTCGGAGAACACAAATGGATGTCTGCAACACATGTACAAACTGAAATCACCTTGCCTGTTCATGTCTGTTAAACAGGTGGCAAAGGGTGAACTCGACATTCACAAATGAAGAAGTATCTACAGAATTGTAGATAGCTGCCAGGGATGATTCAGTGTCTCGACTCTTGTTCAACTTTATGCAGAAATTGTCTGTGCCATGCATTCCAATGCAAGAACTGCACCCGAGACTGTTATCTGTGTTCATTTTTTGCATAACAAATCTGAAGGACAACAGTTCTGTTATTGAGTTGCACACCAAAGGCAATGTGAAGAAAGGTGCTAATGTAATTTGTATGCTTTTGTACCATTATACTGCTGATTCATTCCCTAGACAAAGCAGGAATCATACTGCCATATAATTCTGCTTAGGATCTATGAATCTGGAAAGTTTGAGGATATTATTCATTGTTTTCCTGTCAGAGGGCATTTATTCTCTGAATGTAATACAACATTTGGCATAATAAAACATGCTATAAAGATCAAGATAACAGTATAATACAATATGATGAAATCCTTGATTTCAATCAATAGTGGCCATCTTTATACAGAAAATAATGTCTTTCAAGGAATCCTTTTCCTACGTTGTACTAATCACCAAAAACAGTTCTTCACAAAATTGATCAAGCAGTTCGAATACCCAAGGAAACACAGTGGGACAGCATGAGCCTACCGGTACACAAGCAGCTTTTGGTACCACAGTTTTCAGCTAGAGCAACTGGATGCCTATCTTCAGCCAGAAACTCTGGAACCCTTCAACAATGCAATGAAAATGTGAATGTGCAATTGGGTGCGCATCCTAAGCCAGAAACTCTGGCACCCTTCAACAATGCTATGAAATTGGTAATGTCACAATTAATCATAAAAAACTTGTTGATCTTAAGAAACTGACTCAATACATTCCACCCAACAATGAAATACAGAATTTTATGAAAGACTTTTGCAGTGGCCTACCACAAATACCTGTAATAATGATGATGAACTCTAATATCTTAATATTATACGGAGTGAAAGACTTTTGAAGTGGCATACCATCAATGCCTGTAATAATAATGATGATTGCTAGTGTTTGTAACATTATACCAAGTTATGTTTCAGAAGTTCGAAGTTTCAAAAATAACAATAACGTAATATAACATGTCAAGTTTTTTGTCATATAATCTCTTACAGCAGTGAAAAGAAGTAATTACAATATGGTCATGTCCAGTTCTAGCTATGTTAAAATATACACTCCTGGAAATGGAAAAAAGAACACATTGACACCGGTGTGTCAGACCCACCATACTTGCTCCGGACACTGCGAGCGGGCTGTACAAGCAATGATCACACGCACGGCACAGCGGACACACCAGGAACCGCGGTGTTGGCCGTCGAATGGCGCTAGCTGCGCAGCATTTGTGCACCGCCGCCGTCAGTGTCAGCCAGTTTGCCGTGGCATACGGAGCTCCATCGCAGTCTTTAACACTGGTAGCATGCCGCGACAGCGTGGACGTGAACCGTATGTGCAGTTGACGGACTTTGAGCGAGGGCGTATAGTGGGCATGCGGGAGGCCGGGTGGACGTACCGCCGAATTGCTCAACACGTGAGCGTGAGGTCTCCACAGTACATCGATGTTGTCGCCAGTAGTCGGCGGAAGGTGCACGTGCCCGTCGACCTGGGACCGGACCGCAGCGACGCACGGATGCACGCCAAGACCGTAGGATCCTACGCAGTGCCGTAGGGGACCGCACCGCCACTTCCCAGCAAATTAGGGACACTGTTGCTCCTGGGGTATCGGCGAGGACCATTCGCAACCGTCTCCATGAAGCTGGGCTACGGTCCCACACACCGTTAGGCCGTCTTCCGCTCACGCCCCAACATCGTGCAGCCCGCCTCCAGTGGTGTCGCGACAGGCGTGAATGGAGGGACGAATGGAGACGTGTCGTCTTCAGCGATGAGAGTCGCTTCTGCCTTGGTGCCAATGATGGTCGTATGCGTGTTTGGCGCCGTGCAGGTGAGCGCCACAATCAGGGATGCATACGACCGAGGCACACAGGGCCAACACCCGGCATCATGGTGTGGGGAGCGATCTCCTACACTGGCCGTACACCACTGGTGATCGTCGAGGGGACACTGAATAGTGCACGGTACATCCAAACCGTCATCGAACCCATCATTCTACCATTCCTAGACCGGCAAGGGAACTTGCTGTTCCAACAGGACAATGCACGTCCGCATGTATCCCGTGCCACCCAACGTGCTCTAGAAGGTGTACGTCAACTACCCTGGCCAGCAAGATCTCCGGATCTGTCCCCCATTGAGCATGTTTGGGACTGGATGAAGCGTCGTCTCACGCGGTCTGTACGTCCAGCACGAACGCTGGTCCAACTGAGGCGCCAGGTCGAAATGGCATGGCTAGCCGTTCCACAGGACTACATCCAGCATCTCTACGATCGTCTCCATGGGAGAATAGCAGCCTGCATTGCTGCGAAAGGTGGATATACACTGTACTAGTGCCGACATTGTGCATGCTCTGTTGCCTGTGTCTATGTGCCTGTGGTTCTGTCAGTGTGATCATGTGATGTATCTGACCCCAGGAATGTGTCAATAAAGTTTCCCCTTCCTGAGACAATGAATTCACGGTGTTCTTATTTCAATTTCCAGGAGTGTACAATGAAAATTTAACTGCAATTGTTATACTCATTGGGTCTTTCTGTGCCACTTGGAAAAACGAAGTACAGGGTGCGGCTGTTAAATCCGGACAAATGAAACTTTTTTTTTTAAGCAAATTTTGTTAAAAATTATATACAAATGAAAATGAAAATCCTTCTACATGTAAGTAGTGGTATCTCTCAAGAGGTACATTACTTTATGTAACCCCCTTCAGCCACAATTACCACCAGCAATCTCATCCTGATGCAATCACACACTTTTTAAAACAGCGCTGTCCACATTCGCAAACACTGCTTCAATAGCAGTGCATAGAGATGCGACATAGGGGTGCCTTGTCTCATTAGTAACTCTTTCGACTACACTCTAAAAATGGTAGTTGACGAGGTTCTAATCCAGGCTATTCAGGGGCGAGAACTCCTTTGACCAGACCATGTCATCATCATCAGAGAGCCAGTTTTGGACTAAATGGCTTGTATGAAGTCCTGCTCCACCATCCAATGCATTGTTCGCTCACTTGGTTATACAGCCCTTGAAGGGGCTTGGACTGCATCACAACATCCTGCCATTATATCCGGTTCATAGCTTTCTGCCTCCATCTTCTGATACCCAGCTTTTTCATGTCTTCTTCAATTCTATCCACCCGTCTCTTTCTGGGGCATCCCTTCTGTCGTCTGCCTCCAGCCTTGCCATTAAAAATCTTCTTACACATTCTGTCTTCCTCCATTCTGACAACATATCCTGCTCACCGCAGTCTTCTTATTTTAATGGTAGTGTCATTGTCAGGTACTTCAAAAAGTTGTTCTAATTCTGCATTCATACGGATGTGCCAACCTTCTTGATTGTAAATTGGGCATATATTTTACAAAGAACCCCCCTCTCCCAAACGCTAGGCATCCTTTCCTCATTTGCAGTCATGGCCCATGTCTTGGCATCATACATAACAACTGGTCTTTTAACTGTTTTGTAAATGAAGATTTTAAATTTTCATGATAGAAGCAAACTCCTAAGCATGGGTAGTTCAGCAAAGTAACATCTGTTGCCTGCTGCTATTCTAGCTTTCACCTCGCTGCTGATACCACTTTTCTCTGTGATAGTCAATACAACATACTTGAAGTCTCTCACCCTTTCCAACTCCTTGTGGGCTATCCTGAGATTTCCTAGGTTTTGCTGGTTGGTCATTGCCATATATTTGGTCTTTCCGACATTGATTACCCATGCAAGTTCCCTTTACCTCTCTCCAGCTGTTGATAGGCACAGGCCAACACAGCAGTGTTTCGTGCAAGTAAACAATTAAAAATGGTTCCATTTTTTCAAGTATTATGTGTAATGTGAATATTTCATCAGTTGTTGACCTATTTCTTCTAAAGCCACTGTGACAGTCTCCAATTCTCTCTTCCATATAGGGAGTAAGTCCCCTCACTAGAATCTTAGAGAACACTTAAACATGTAGTATTTAGCAGCGAGATTCCTTAATAGTTCTGGCACATTAATTTATTTCCTTTTTTATATATGGGGCACATAAGAGCCACTTTCCACTCCATTTGTATGTTTTCCTCCTGCCAGATGCTCAGTATTACTTTACGTACCGTTTTCCACGGTGCTTCCCCACCATGTTTGAGAAGTTCCACCTGGATCTGATCTTCTCCAGGTGCCTTATTATTTTTTAAGGCTTATCACTTCCTCCAGTGTGGGTTCTGGTGTTAAAACCTCTGGTCCATAATAAGTTATTTCCATCAGTTCTTCTTGCTGTAATCCTTCTACATCTGGGTTCAGGAACTCTTGGAAGTATTCTGCCCATCTGTCAAGTATTTTATTACTTTCCCCTTATCAAATCCTCTTCCTTACCCCTACATGTATTTGTTCTGGCTTGAAACCTGGCCTTTTCTTCTTTAATCTTTTGGTACATTTCGCGTACTTGCTTCTCTTCTACTAACTGTTCAATTTCTTCGATTATTATTTTTTCCCCTAGTGCTCTTTTCTTCTGCCTGCAAACCCCCTTAGTTACACAGCATTTCCCCTAGTTACACAGAATTTCTCATTATATTCAGTCAGATTTGCTCTAGTTCTTCTCTGAAATAATTTCATTTGTGCTACGTTATGCTCCTCAGTTCTTCTCATACATTCTTTATCTTCCTTTGTGCCCGTATGTGTCCCAAAACCTCTTCAGCTGCCCTGAGGATTGCAGTCTTACATCGTTTCCACATTATTTCTCTATGTTCACTTGACGTGTTGGTATCATTCTTAATCCCCTCTTCTATTTTCGTCTGATATGCTCTCCGTATTTCTTCTAACTTCAGTTTCTTAATGTCATAACTCTTTTGTTTGTGGCCTTTTTGTTTACTCAATAGTGAGATTATTTGTCTGTGCTTAATCCTCACTAGATGATAATCTGAGTTGCAGTTCAGCTGCATGTTGGTTCCTAACATCCATTGTTTCTGTATGTCCATTCTTTTTACTGGAGGTCTTGAGGAACCAATGCCATTCACTACTGTAAGAAAATGAAATGCCTCGAGCTGTCCTTATGCTCTTATTTATTGTATACCTACCAGTTCTGGCACTTCACTGTGCCACCTTCAGGACTTGGTTGATGCTGAAGGGGTTGTCATGATCCATATAGACACTGCATCAGTGGCCAATGTAACTGGTTTACGCAGAATACCTGTAACTGTGATGTAAGCACACCAACCAAGTTGTCAGTAGATGGCTGGATGAGTTCAATTATCAGTTAACCAGTCTGAGCAGTAATAAACAGATTGTGAATCATCTTATGATGATAAAAAAGGGCCACACAAATGGTGTTGCCCTAGTTGTTTGATCACATGCCTTTGGGAGCTTATTATGCAACTTTTCACAATTAGTGGGATGCTCTTGTTATAAACGCACTGCTAAGCTTAGTACAAGTCTGGGTTGTTCCATGGGAATAAGGGTGATATTAGATGATGCTCTCGCAATGTTTGTCCTTTCTAAGGGACACATGCACTCAGTGATTCGTGTCTTGTATAGGGGTGTCCCTGGGGCAGAAGTCTACTGATGTTAATGAGGGATCTTAAGAAATTTCATTGATTTGAGGTCACTTATACATGTGGTTCACTCAAGCAAGTATGCTGTATCCATATGTAATTTGGGGGCCAGTCTCTCTCAATTGGTAAATTGTAATGAATTATGTAACTTTATACTCATGATCATCATCATCTATCTTCTTGATGAAGTACACCACTGGTACAACTGCTCAATGGAAAACTGACTGGAGATTTAAAGCACAAGCATTTGTGGCTTTGGAATTATAAGTGTGTTGGTGTGGACACAACTTTAGAGTGAGGACAGAGACTTGAACTCTTAAACACTACAATATGAGGTGTCACAAATAATTATAAATATTTGGTATACAAACTGAGGACAGGCTAATGGCTATGTACAGTTAGGTGTTCCTAAAAAATTGCTACACACAGACAATATTGTTAAGGAAGCGGTGATATGAGCGTACTACCGATTCAAGTATACATATTACAATTCTGCACATTGTTCTGCAGCAGACACTCAATAAGTGTGCTTGTGGATGCACGAACAGATTGTTTAAAAGAAACTGTATGGGATTTGTGATTGCATTTTAACAATGTCTAGTCTGATATGAAATAAATGTTGGATGCTCTCTAGCAATATTATTCAGATATAAGTATCATAAAACAACTAGCTCCCACATCACTTACAATTACGAGCAACTTAAATTGGAAAGACCACATAGATAATATTGTGGGGAAGGCGAAACAAAGACTGAGCTTTGTTGGCAGAATACTTAGAAGACGCGACAAACCCACTAAAGAGAGAGCCTACATTACAAATGTCCGTCCTCTGCTGGAATATTGCTGCGCAGTATGGGATCCTTACCAGGTAGGATTGACGGAGGACATCGAAAAAGTGCAGCAAAGAAGGGCAGCTTGTTTCGTGTTATCGCGCAATAGGGGTGAGTGTGTCACAGATATGATATGCGAGTTGGGGTGGCAGTCACTGAAACAAAGGTGGTTTTCTTTGCGGCAAGATCTATTTACGAAATTTCAATCACCAACTTTCTCTTCTGAATGCGTAAATATTTTGTTGACACCCGACTACGTAGGGACAAATGATCATCATAATAAAATAAGAGAAATCAGAGCTCGAACGGAAAGATTTAGGTGTTCCTTTTTCCCAGGCGCCATTCGAGAGTGGAATGGTAGAGAAGTAGTATGAAAATGGGTCGATGAACACTCTGCCAGGCACTTAAACGCAAATTAAATGCGAACAAACACCACTAACATTCTAATTTACCCTACTTTTAGTTTGTTAATGTCAAATAAGTACTGTTCCATTTAATAAAAGGACTATGTTTGTACAACAAATACATTTTGTAAGTACTATTGCAATCTGTTAATTGGCTAACGAAATGAGCCCATGACTACCAATCCATTCTGTGAAAACTGCACATCAATAGCACCTTCCATTTTGACAATATTTGTGGTGCAAGTTTCAGGTGATTCACCCTGTATGTGCAGCAACCAAAATTCCTATTGATTTATCCAACAACATAAAATGCCCGACAGGTAACAAAGCACATTTAAAATGTAGCCTAAAATCATTTCTCTTGGACAACTTCTTCTATTGCACAAATGAATTTTTATTTAGAAGTCTGTAAAAAAAACTAATTTTTAAGGGCAGTTTCATGATTAGGACTATAAAATTTTATTTTCATTACTGTTAACACGTATCATGAATACATATCCTGTAAACTGGCTCATTCCACATCATTTTGATAAAAGAATTGTTCAAACTATCCATGGAACACATAACTAGCTAACTAGTGACCAAAGCTATTAATTACTGACAGGTGATACATCTTGTCAAGCTAATCATGAGGCGTACAGACACGGATGGTGCCAACTACCATCTACTCATTTATGTAATGTCACCACCTATTCCCACCAAAGCTTTGCAGCTCCTTGTACAACATCTCTCAGTATCCACGATGTCTCTGCTGTTCCAATTAATACTGCCCTCTTAGACCAACTGCAACCACTAACAAGGGGGCCACAAAAACTTCCCCTCACTGATTTGATTCATATTAACACAGTATGTAGGGCACAACTTGGACTTCCACACATGCAGACAGGAAGATGCAACTCTCAACCATTTTCGAGAAAATCAAGTTTGAAAATTTTAGGTATGCTAATATAGCTTGTGCAGCTGCTACTATTGAAGGATCCCACAGCTTAGTGAGCATGCACTTGATTCCATAAGCACAAGATCTCTGGATTGAATCTCTTTGGTGGTACTTTTTTTCATTCTCATGTAATTATAACAAGAGATTTGATATGACTGTGCAAGTTATCAGCATTTAACGGTCCATTTATTATTTTCATGCTCCTTATCTCAAGAAAGTGTTGCAAGAGATCACTAGCTCATTTGGATCAAGAGTGAAAAAAATCAGTTGAGTACACACACAAATACACAAGCGTTATGACACCTTCAATGTCCGCCAAACTCTCAACAGCATTATACAGAAATGTTCTAATCAACGTCTTGAAGCCATACATGAGAAAAGAACAATTTCCTTTACTCCTCAATTCATGCAAAGGGCAAACGAACCTAGATTTGTACAACCAAACTTCAAATTTATCAGGGTGGAGAGGGTTCCACCAACATGCAGTATTAAAGCAATTCCCCAAAATGTACTCTGTTAATGGAGCTTTGTGACATTTATTTTTAAAAGCAGATGAAGACCCTAATAAAATGACTACAAAATTGGGCATACATCACTGAACAGTATAGAGACAGCTTCTAGATAAGATTGGAAAAGCATTCAACCAACCATACACCATCAGCTGTCTGCATCAATGTTCATTGACATGTTTCAATATGCTTGATGTGCTGCAAAATTGTGTGATCCCCGAGAAATGTTTATGAATTTAAACTATGTTTGCTTCCAATACACACATTGAAAAAACAATGCCCACGTGAAAATTTAGTATGTATTACATGTCCTGCATGTCACAATAATTATTGGTTTCCACATTTCTATGATCAGTGGCATCAGGATTCATGCAGTGCTCCATAGGTTACTCATTATACCTGTCACAAACGAGATACAATAATACAAATAAAATGATTATACTGATTTGACTGAAAGATCTGTACTTCAATTGCTAAGAACGGAATCCTTATAGGGTCACTGTGATGTCTGTCCATCTGTCTGTCAGGTTGTTAATGTCAATGGTCACTTGGTGGTGTCAAAAATTTAGGCTTCTAAGTCAATGCAGTCAGAAGATAAGGCCATTCGTGTCATATATTTTGATGCTTGCAAACTCCCTTCTCAAAACTTATAGGGTACTTCTCGTTGTTGACGTTGACATTTGGCAAGAAGCAAGGTTCCACAGTACAAGTAAAGGGAAAAATCCAGAAATTGTTGATTCCTAATTAAATCTCATAATGAAAAAAAATATTTCTCTTGTCATTTCCTATCAGACTTCAAACTTAATTAAAACATCAAAAGTTTTGGAATTCCAGGCCTGATATATTGCCAGTATCAATGCCTATAACAGGCAAAAATCATTGAGACTCTCAATTTCCGGGACGATGAACACACAATATACATCATTAAGTTTGTACAGAAACCTAAGAGTGTAAGTCAACTTGTACCTGGCTTTTTTTTTTTTAATTCCCAAGCTTCGTATGAATTTTTTTTCTCTTTTTTTTTCAGGATAAACTATATGAAAATAATAAATGAATAATTAAAAACTGACAATTTATACAGCCATAATAAAACTGTTGTTAGAATTACATGGCAATGAAAAAAAAATAATGAAAAAAGAAACCCAAAGTATCAGCAGTGTGATTTGATAAAGTGACATATAAAATTATCCACTAACTCATCTGACTGCAGACTTCTTGAACACAGGTGACCATACAAAATGTATAAGTGTGCCTAAAGTTTTCAAACTATTTTCTAGAAAATGTTGAGAGTTGTGTCATCCAGTTTACATAAGAGGTCTTTTCAAAAAATTCTGGAACATTCATAATTTCATGCCAATGATGTGTTGGAATGAAATGTGGTTGGCATCCCTGCACACACCTGTGTTTAATGTTTAACTGACAGAACTTTTACTGGTGTATGTCTGTTAGTTATTGTTCAAGGCTGTATTGAGTAGAACGTTATGTTGCACAGTCTGCAAATTTTGAGATGGGGGATTTAGAGGAGCAACGCGTCTGCATTAAATTTTAAATGAAACTCACGAAAATCTTCACAGAGACACACCAAATGATAACAGGAAGCCAACTGTGATGAGTGCTTATGCTGTACTCGGTCCTACAAATGGTTCACATGGTTTAAAATGGTTGGACGGAAGTTAAAGATGACCCTCATACAGAACATCCTTCAACGTCTACCAATGATGCTCATGTCAGGAACATCAACAAAATTATGCATGTCAATCAAAGACTGACTGACAGAGGTTGCAGAAGAATGTAAAATTTCAGTTGGATCATGCCATAAAATCCTCACACAGCATCTTGGCATTCATCATGTTGGCACCAAGTTCATCCCACGGCTCATAAGGCAAGACCAGAAAGACCTTCACCTCGCAATCTCTGAAGAGCTTTTGGAATGCGCAAAGGAGAACGAGATGTTCCTTAAGAAAATCATAACTGGTGATGAGATCTGGGTCTACAATTATGATGTTGAGACCAAGGTTCATACTTCACAATGGGTTGGGAAAGCTTCTCCACGACCAAAAAAACTTGTCAGGTCAGGTCAAATGTCAAAGCCATGCTGATAGTTGTCTTTGACTTTGATGGATTAGTTCACCACGAATTCGTGCCACAGGGATAAACTGTTAATCAGTGGTAGCATTGGGATGTGTTGCAATGCCTGCGAGAAAATGTGAGAAGGAAATGGCTTAAATTGTGGCGAGACAATTCAGGGCTCTTGCATCAGGATAATGAACCTGCAGATTGATCCCTCTTAGTGCATGACAACTGCACAAAAAATGAAATCACTGTGCTGCCTTATCCACCGTACTCTCCAGATCTGGCCCCTGCAGACTTTCTTTTACTTCCTAAGTTGAAAACCCGATTGAAACGATGAAGATTTGCAACGACAGTCGAGATAGAAGAAAATTTGCAGATGGCACTTCACATGATCCAGCAAGAAGCATACCAAGACTGCTTTTGGTAGTGGAAACTGTGTTGGGAGTGATGTATCAATCACGGAGGAGGTGGCAAGGGATGTACGGTAAACTCAACCTGGTGCTCTTCGAATCACGCTTGTACACAGCAAGCTGCACGACACATTGCACTGTCCTGTCGGTAGATGACATCGTGACGAGGAAAAACAAACTGCAAGTAAGGGTGGACATAATCCTCGAGGACAGAGGCAAACTTGCATTGATCACGGGGCCTTCCAGACTGGCAGGATGACCCAGACTATAGCACTCCCTCCTCCAGCCTCGAACCTAACCTTCTGATAATTGTTGGAAGGTGGTTCTTTTCAGATGTTTCACACCAATGGGGCATAAAACACAGTTAGTCCTGAAACGGTCAGCTGTCGCCACTCTATGGACGCCCAGCTGTGGCACTGGTGTGCAAATTCCAGCCTTCATTGTCGACAAACAGCAGTCAGGATGGGTGCATTAACCAGATGCCTGCTGCAGAGGTCGATATGCAGCTACATTAACTGAACGGTTGTTGGTGAGACACTATTGGTAGCCCTTGGTTCATTTGGGCAGTCAGTCAGTCAACCGCTGCACATCTATTCACCTGTACACACGTCCGCAATCATCATACAGTCCTGTCATCTATGGCCCTTGGAGCACCAAAGTTTCCTCAGCACCAGTTTTGGATAGTGCTATCTTGGCATGCACAGCATACTTTAACCAGGGTGGCACAGGAACAGTTTATTTCAGAAATGCTTCCACCTTTTGCCCAAAAGTCAATGATCTTGCCCTTTTTGACATCAGATAAATCATTCTGTTTCCATGGTACAAAAACAACTGCCCTGTTTTCCGCTTCCCCCAACATGCTTTACATACCCTCCACTGCTAGTACTGTCACCTGTGAGTGGTTAGCGCTCATTGATGTCAAACACAGGTTGTCACATTAATGTGACTGGACCTGGACTGCTCAAGTCCTAGTCATGCCCTACAGGCTCTGTTAATATGAATCAAATCTGTGAGAGGAAGATCATATGGGATTCTTGTAGCTGTTATTGTTGGCTTCCTACTACCACCTGCCCATTTTCAAAATAATTCATCAGAGGACAAGGTTGGTTGAATGAAGATTTGTTCCAAAGGCTAGTCTAACACGCAATTTTTTTTTTTTTTTTTTTTTTTTTTTGCGCAAGCTACAGAGAGCTCTGGTATTGAATTTCTTGGGGTAACATTTTGTAAACAGATGCAGATTAACATTGATTTTGTATCAACTCAAGCATGACTAGAAATTGAAGATGAATCATCAGTTCATAGCAGAGATAATAGTACACTTAAAGAGTCCCTGGGATTGCATACAATGTAGTACTACAGTTTAAGAAGACACATATTGAACTACCATGCCTTGTGAATTCATCAAATACATCAGGAACTGTGAAGCTCTTTGATGTTACTGGCCATTAACTTGCCAATTTTCAAATGTGACTACCTTAAGTGGTCACCATACACAAGTGTGTATTTGAGTCTCATTATGCGTAATACGAATAACAACTCAATGGCTTGTAGAAATTCCATTATCTCAATCCAACTTTGCAAGATGAAGCAGAAAATCAGATAAGATTTGCAATTGTTAAATCAGGAAACATGATGAGTGTTTCAGGGCTTATCATGCAGAGGTATTAAAATCCCAAAATAATTGCAACCAGGCATTCAAAACTTTTTTTGGCCCTGCCTACAGTCAGTGATGGCATGGCTAATCTTCTTTTCCCACTCACGTGGGATAAACATTCTTGGCAAGTCTTCTCGTTTTTACTTGGTCCCACACTTTCCTTAGATGTCTCCTCCCCCACATCCTCGAATACACAGCCCATCCGTCTTCTCCTTGGTCTTGCTCTTCCCAAGTCACCTTTCACTACCATTTCTAACATTATGCTGCCAATGTAGGTGTTGCTTCTTCTCATTAGACGTTCACATAATTGCAGTCTTCTCTCTTGAACCTTCTTGGATATCCCTGCCACTTTAACAACGATTTTTGTTCTTTATATTCTGATCCTATCAATTCTGGCAACCACATCAATTATTTTACATTCTTATTTCAATCACATCAATTGCCTTACAATGCGCCCTTTTTAACAAAATTTGTGACTAATTATCTTACAAATTACAGTGCATATTGAATTACAACAAATAATTAGCATTCAGAAGTATAATACAAACTCTGTCATGAATAATTCTGCATAGCTCTTATGGAATCTTACTGTTTGATGTTCTAATTGTATCTATGAGTAATAATCGTAATGTGTGAGTAATAACATACCAATGTAGTTTGGGGCTGTGTCATCTAAGATTGCACGGTTCTTTCATATATAAGACCAGATCTTGGATGTAGTCCCACAGGTGAACCTGTGAGTTAACTGTCAACGAGACCACATGTTTCACATGTGAAAGTAGTGCCGAGTTGAATGTTGTATACTTTTTCATTCACTGCTGTTTTTTCATTGACATTCATGTACCCCATGGCTTTAACAATGGATGACAGAATGTTACTGTGTAAGTTTCTCTAGATAATATTCCAGTTCATCTGAGGGTACATTTCCTCTAGCTGATTTTTCTTGCTGCTCCTATTTTTTTTAAAAAAATTATAGAACTGTTTATTTGTTAAGATATACTGCGGACGGCTTTTTTGTGTTTGTAGCTAAACTCAAAACAATAGACTTGATACAGTTTAAGGCTCTTGGTATCTTTATGTTGATCAGCACTTCCAGTTCCCATCTGTTAATTATTATGGTCTCCATAATACAGGACTATTATAAATGATTCGTTTTCAGAGCTCTGTATTTCCTGAAGTATAACACATGTAAATACACTCCTGGAAATTGAAATAAGAACACCGTGAATTCATTGTCCCAGGAAGGGGAAACTTTATTGACACATTCCTGGGGTCAGATACATCACATGATCACACTGACAGAACCACAGGCACATAGACACAGGCAACAGAGCATGCACAATGTCGGCACTAGTACAGCGTATAGCCACCTTTCGCAGCAATGCAGGCTGCTATTCTCCCATGGAGACGATCGTAGAGATGCTGGATGTAGTCCTGTGGAACGACTAGCCATGCCATTTCCACCTGGCGCCTCAGTTGGACCAGCGTTCGTGCTGGACGTACAGACCGCGTGAGACGACGCTTCATCCAGTCCCAAACATGCTCAATGGGGGACAGATCCGGAGATCTTGCTGGCCAGGGTGTTTGACTTACACCTTCTAGAGCACGTTGGGTGGCACGGGATACATGCGGACGTGCATTGTCCTGTTGGAACAGCAAGTTCCCTTGCCGGTCTAGGAATGGTAGAATGATGGGTTCGATGACGGTTTGGATGTACCGTGCACTATTCAGTGTCCCCTCGACGATCACCAGTGGTGTACGGCCAGTGTAGGAGATCGCTCCCCACACCATGATGCCGGGTGTTGGCCCTGTGTGCCTCGGTCATATGCAGTCCTGATTGTGGCGCTCACCTGCACGGCGCCAAACACGCATACGACCATCATTGGCACCAAGGCAGAAGCGACTCTCATCGCTGAAGACAACACGTCTCCATTCGTCCCTCCATTCACGCCTGTCGCGACACCACTGGAGGCGGGCTGCACGATGTTGGGGCGTGAGCGGAAGACGGCCTAACGGTGTGCGGGACCGTAGCCCAGCTTCATGGAGATGGTTGCGAATGGTCCTCGCCGATACCCCAGGAGCAACAGTGTCCCTACTTTGCTGGGAAGTGGCGGTGTGGTCCCCTACGGCACTGCGTAGGATCCTACGGTCTTGGCGTGCATCCGTGCGTCGCTGCGGTCCGGTCCCAGGTCGACGGGCACGTGCACCTTCCGCCGACCACTGGCGACAACATCGATGTACTGTGGAGACCTCACGCCCCACGTGTTGAGCAATTCGGCGGTACGTCCACCCGGCCTCCCGCATGCCCACTATACGCCCTCGCTCAAAGTCCGTCAACTGCACATACGGTTCACGTCCACGCTGTCGCGGCATGCTACCAGTGTTAAAGACTGCGATGGAGCTCCGTATGCCACGGCAAACTGGCTGACACTGACGGCGGCGGTGCACAAATGCTGCGCAGCTAGCGCCATTCGACGGCCAACACCGCGGTTCCTGGTGTGTCCGCTGTGCCGTGCGTGTGATCATTGCTTGTACAGCCCTCTCGCAGTGTCCGGAGCAAGTATGGTGGGTCTGACACACCGGTGTCAATGTGTTCTTTTTTCCATTTCCAGGAGTGTATGACTGATACATGAATAGAACTGTAAACTCATCAAGTTTGTATTGGGCCCCACAAGTCTGCATCAAGAGTACAGTGCTTTGATAAAATGACAACAAAGTAAGAAAAGAACCTCCCACCTGATATTCAATGGCACCACGTGGCACTGCAACACAGTGATGAGACAACCTACCATCATCTGGAAAGGTTAATCGCCACAATGTAAGAGTGTGGGCCATTGAAAATCCTCATGAAACTGTGGTGTATAGACAAGAGTCACCGAATGTTAATATTTTCTGTGAGTTTGAGACAAAGTTGTATGGGCCATTTTTCTACTGTGAGAAGACCGTAATGGGTACCTCTTATATTGAAGTGTTGCAGTTGTTTCTACAACTGACTGCTGATTCCGAGATGATCATCTTCCAACTACATGGAGATCCCCTAATTGGAGCATCGATATTTGTCACTACCTAAGTAATGAACTTCCACACTGCTGGATTGGGCATACTGATGGAGATGAATTGGTCCTGTTCCCTTGCCTCCCATGTCACCTGACCTAATGCCTTGAGAATTTTTCCTTTGGGGATATACGAAGTACCATGTTTACGTACCTCACTGCCATGAACAACGGAACAGCTCAGAGAAAACATCAATGTTGCTACGATGACAACTGATGTGTGATTTGTTTTGAAATGCTATCCAATGAATATTGTTTCAGGAAAAACGTACACAGATAATAAATGAAATTCAGTTATCAAATATAACTGTGAAGAAAAGAACTGCGAAAATGTCAGAAAATGTGAAAGAAACTGTCATTACAGGCTCAAAACAAAGGGATTATACTTTGCTGCAGCTTGATAAAAGTACAGAAGTTGTTGGTCAAGCTAATTTATAGCTTTTGGTCGTTATGATTTGAATGGTGGTATTGAAGAAGAGCTATTGTTTTACTGGTCTTTGACAAAATTATTGACGAAGAGATTTTCAAATGTGATGACAAATTTATCAAAGAAAAATCGGTTAGATTCATCAAAGTGTGTAGGTCTGACAACTAATTGGGCATGAGCTTGTATTCATTCCAGCTTAGTTGCCAAACTTAGGAAAGTTGCACCCTATACTTTGCAGCATACATAGAGAGGCACTTGCTGTTACACGTTTGGATGAGTGTCACAAAAACCTCCTGACAATGCAGTAAAAAATCATCAAATTTACTACAGAAAGGTCTAAAACTCAACTGTCTGGTGTTTTGATTGATGAAGTGGTCAATGAAAACACAGTTTTTACTTCACTGTGAAGTTCCGTGGCTATCAATAAGTACATTATTGTCAAGATTTTTCAAACTCTGTAAGGAACTCAGGATTTTTCATATGGATGGAGACTGTGATGGAACTTTCAAGTTGCTATTTACACTGTGTCACCGATGGAAACTGGTGGACACGGATGGAACGGGTGGCATCTGTCGAAGTGAAGGTATTGTTGGTGGTAATGGTGATATTTCATACCAAGAAGTCCCTTCCATACAGCATAGCCACCCGTGGTCGTCACATTTGCAGTGACGAGCAGTCCCTCTTAAAATATACTGAGGGTCTCACTGAAGCTGTCACTAACCGTAATTATCCTCCCATCCTTGTACAAAAACAAATCTCCCGTGCCTTATCTTTCCAGTCTCCCACTACCTCCCAAAGTCCCACAGTCCGGCCACAGAGGAGCAGTCCCCTCTAAACTCAGTACCATCTGGGACTGGAGCAACTGAATTACATTCTCCGCCAGGGTTTCGATTACCTCTCGTCACGCCCTGAAATGAGAAATGTCCTGCCCACTATCCTTCCCACCCCTCCTACCGTGGTATTCCACTGTCCACTGAACCTACACAATATACTCGTCCATCCTTACACAACCCCCGATCCCTTACCTCATGGTTCATACACCTGTAATAGACCTAGATGCAACACCTGTCCCATACATCCTCCTACCACCACCTACTCCAGTCCGGTCACTAACATCACCTATCTCATCAAAGGCAGGTCTACCTGTGAAACCAGTCATGTAATTTACAAGCTAAGCTGCAACCTCTGCACTGCATTTTATGTAGGCATGACAACCAACAAGCTGTCTGTTTACATGAACGGCCACCGACAAACTGTGACCAAGAAACAAGTGGACCACCCTGTAGCTGAACAGGATGCCAAACATGATATCCCTCGTCTTAATGACTGCTTCACAGCCTGTGCCATATAGATCTTTCCCACCAACACCAGCTTTTCTGAACTGCACAGGTGGGAAGTTTCCCCGCAATACATCCTACGTTCCCATAACCCTCCTGGCCTAACCTTCGTTAGTCACTGTCCTCACCCATCCAGCCCCCTCCCTGTTCCCATTCCAGCACTGCACAGCCGTCATTTCACCACCACACCCAGTCTTTTAATTTCTTTTATTTCTCTCCTTTCTGCTACTTACCCCCTCCCCCCTCCGCACCTTCTCTCCTGCACTCCATCTAAACTGCAACACTTGACTGTCCGCCACTCCCAACATACTATCCCTCCCCCTCCCCGCCCCAGCCTCCTCCTTACCACCACCCAATCGCCACTCCCATCATGCACTGGTGCTGCTGTTCGCAGTGTGGTCTCAGTTCTCCGAGACTGCAGATGTGTGTGCAAGTCGTGTGTGTGTGTGTGTGTGTGTGTGTGTGTGTGTGTGTGTGTGTATGCGCACATGCATGTGTGCGCGCATGTGTGTATGTGTGTCTACTGCTGACAAAGACCTTAATGGCCGAAAGCTTTAATTGTGTGAATCTTTTTATTGTGCCTATCGCGACTCAGCACCTCCGCTATATGGTGAGTAGCAACTTTCCTTCTCTGGTATTGTTACATTGAAGTCCTTGAAGATGTTCTTTAAATTTTGGAAACAAATGAAAATAGAATGGGGCAAAGTCAGGGCAGTACCTAAGATACTGGACGGACTGTGAACCCAAGGCATAGGATCGTTGCAGATGGTGCAGTACCTGTGTGTGGCCTGACATTTTCTACTGAAGGAGATGGTACTCCATGTGTGGAGGAACTACTTGGATTCATACTTTCAGAAAGTCAATTACCACACACTGTTTCCGTACACCGACATAATTATGTTGCACACCGCAATATGGTACAATTTGGAGACCAACAAAGGCTTGCAACTATCTCAATGAAATGGGAAAGTCAACTGAATAATATGCATGACATTTAATACCTCGAAAGAGATAGAGGGGCTGACCAGTACTTAGCTCAGTACAGCCAATAGATACACAAAACAGAATAGAAAATTTACTAGCTTTCAGAACTTTGTTCCTTCGTCAGGGAGCGGAGAGAGGAAAAAAAGGGGAAGAAGGGAAAGCGGATTCAGTTACTCACAACCCAGGTTATGAAGCAATAGGGGAAAGGTTAACAGGGAGGGTAGCAAAGATGGAGGCATGGGTGTCAGAGGGAATCCAAAAATATTCTACTGTAAGTACTGTGCCAGCTTCAAACCAAACCAAAGAGGATGCATACATACTTCTGAAGCTGGCAAAGTATTTGCTCCTGAGTAGTTCTCACCCCAATATCCAAACTATTATATCTCCGGAACAGTTTACCCATGAGAATGCCATCATTAACTCATACTGTAGAGCTGCATGCTCTCGGGTAAAGTAATGGATGTAGTTTCCTCTTGATTTTAGTCATCAGAAGTACCAGCACAGTACGGCAATGTTGGCTGACATTACATGGCGATATCAGTCAATCATCCACACTATTGTCTCTGCATCTATTAAAAAGTCTGCTGGCCCTCCTCAGGGACCACAATTGTCTGGCCTGTCAACAGATACCTCTCCATTGTGGTTGGACCTACAGTATAGCGATCTGTATCGTTGAAGGATGCAGCTCAAATGCAGTCCTACTGTGAATTCTGTTCTCAAACACAGAATGAGTTGGTTGACATTTGTAAGCAGCTGAAAATGGCCTTGACTATTGTCAATGATTGGCAGCTGCTGTGAGTCAGAGTGTTGGAAGACAGTCACATGCCTGTGGTACCTGTACCAAAGGTATCAAATACTACCCACTCCTGTAGATCCTGTTTCCTCTGCAGAAAGTATGGGATCTGTCATTAATCTTCCACTTAACTGTAAGTGGCATTTCAATAATAGAGCTAGGCATCCTGTACAGAGTGGAAAGGGACCAGAGAGGACTCAGGGTGTTGTATCGATCCCCCCAACCAACAAGTCTGAGGTGCTGTCTTTCACTGAAACTGAAATTGGGCCAGTGGGACCCACATCAGCTGTTTTGGGGAAACCTGTTTTGTCCAGTGTCAAGAGGATGCAAACACAAAAGAGTGGTAGTTCAAATGTACAAATGATGGTACCTCTCAGGGAAATGGCAGCAAGGGAAACCAGGACACCAGGTGCATTCAGTGTGTATGCTCAGGACCTCATTCAAGATGCTGAACACGTTGTTCCAGCCGTCACTGAGGGAACACAACCAACCAACTGCAGACCGTGGTGCATGATGGAACAAATGATGCCTGTCGTCTGGGCTCCGAGGTCATACTTGGGTCATTCCAGTGACTGGCAGAGAAGGTTGGGAACATCAACCTTGCACATAACAGTTTCAATGACGCACAAAACTTCCAGCGTTGTTCCAAGAACTGATCATGGCCCTTTGGTTCTGAGTTGAGTGGAAGGACTGAACAAGACTTTGAAGGTTCTGTTACAAGCTGGGCTGCAACTTCCTGGACTTGAGCTATAAGGATGAGAAATGTAGGGTATTCCTAAATGGGTCAGGTGTGTACCACACATCAGAGGCAGTTACTCAGATAGCTGACTGTTTGTGGATGCACAGAAGGTTTTTTCCAGATTAGGCAACTCTCCGCCCAATCCAAATACAAACAGCTGTAGGAAACTCAGTAGTATTAGTGAAAGATAGTGGAAATGCCATCCACAGGTGAGAACATTAAAATCCTAATGGTTAACTGCTGAAGCATTCGCAACAAATTGCCAGAGCTTGAAGCACACCTCAAAAGCAGCGAAGTTCACATTGAAAGGATAATCTCATGGTGTATTTGTCGCAGTAAACAAGAAACATATCCAGCGAGAAAGAAACTGAAGCTACCTGTGAGGTTGTTTGGGCAAGACAATGTATCAGGGTGGGGATAAAATGATACTGCATCCTTCTATTGCCCACGACACTCATCTCCTTATGTAACCAAAAACCTTAGAGAAAACCTCAGGTCACTTGTACATAAGTTCCCTAACCATACTGTAATCATAGGTGGAAGCCTTAATCATGCAACAGTCCACGGGGAAAATTACAGTTTTGTTGGTGGTGAGTGTGATAAGACATCCTGTGAAACATTACTAAATGCCTTTGGTAAAAACTACCTAGAACAGATAGTTTGGAAACCCACTCATGATGGAAATATATTGCAGCTAATGACAACAAATAAACCTGACCTCTTTGAGGATGTCCCGTCTAAATTGGTGAAACAGACATTGCCATGCAATAGGTGTAAAACAAAGTGTAGGACTACAGATAGGGAAATGCTGAATGAACCAAAATCCGCTGTCAGGAGAAAACTGCATGAAGCTTTGAATGACTACCATTGCAGAATACTGTTGAATGATCATTCACAAATCCTAAGAAATTCTGGTTGTACGTAAAGGCTGTTGGCACCAAAGTTAGCATCCAGTCTCTACCTAATAAGACAGGAACTGAAACAGAGTAGCAAAGCAAAAAGCTGAAATGCTTACCCAAGTTTTCAAATGTTACTTTACAAAGGAGAACCCTGGAGAATGGCCACAATTTAATCCTAGTACCACTGAAAAGATTAGTGAAATAAGAATGTGCCTGTGGTGTTGAGAAACTGCTGAAATTGTTAAAACTGAACAGAGCTCCAGGGCCTGATAGAATCCCAGTCAGATTCTATACCGAATTTGTGGCTGAGTTAGCCCCTCTTCTAACTATAATCTAATGCAGGTCTCTTGGATAAAAAACCACGCACAGTTCTTTGACAATTAGCACCCATTATACAAGAAGGGTAGTAGAAATGATCCACAAACCTACCGTCCAGTATCGCTGACAATGATTTGTTGTAGAATCTTAGAACATATTCTAAGCTCAAACATAATGAGGTATCATGGATTCCAAAAACATCAATCACGTGAAACCCAACAGGTACGTTTCTCACACGATATACTGAAAGCTTTGGATCAAGGCAGGCAGGTAGGTGCAGTGTTTCTCTATTTCCGAAAAGCATTTGACTCAGTACCACACCTACACTTACTGTCGGCAGTACAATCATACGGGGTCTCAAGTGAAATTTATGATCGGATTGAGGACTTTTTTGGCAGGGAGGACAAGCATGTTATGTTAGATGGAGAGTCATCATCAGATGCAGAAGTAATTTCAGGTGGTGTGTTGGGATCTTCGCTGTTCAGGTTGTACATTAATGACCTTGCACACAATATTAATAGTACTCTCAGACTTTTTGCAGATGATGCAGTTATCTATAATGAAGTACTGTGTGAAAGAAGCTGTATAAATATTCAGTCAAATCTTGATAAGATTTCAGAGCAATGCAAAGACTGGCAACTTGTTTCAGGTGTTCAAACATGTAAAGCTGTGAACTTCACACAAAGAAAAAAAAAGTAGTAGCCTATGAGTATAACATCAACAAGTCACTGTTGGAATCAGCCAAACCACACAAATACTTCGGTATTACACTTTGGAGGGATATGAAATGGAATTATCACATAAGCTCAGTCATGGGTGCAGGTGGTAGACTTCAGTTTAGTGGTAGAATACTGTGGAAATGCAATCAGTCTACAGAGGAGAGTGCACAGCAATTACTTGTGTGACAACTTCTAGAATATTGCTCAAGTGCGAGACACATACCAAATACGACTAACAAGGGATATTGACCATGTACAGAGACGGGTAGCAAGAATGGTCACAGGTTTGTTTGACCCATGGCAGAGTGTCACAGAGAGACTGAAGAAAGTGAAGTGGCAGATTCTCTAAATTTTCAAGAACCGCTTTAAATGATGACTCTAGAAATATACTACAAACCCCCTACATATCACTCACATGCGGATCATGAGGTAAAGATTACGATAATTACAGCACATATAGTGGCATTCAAACAACCATTCTTCCTGTGCTCCATATGTAAATGGAACGGGGAAAAAACCATAGTAACTGCTACAATGGGACATAACCTCTGCCATGCACTTCATGGTGGTTTGCAGAGTTTAATGTAAATGTAGATGCAGAAGCCACCCCACTAAGACCAACGTGAGATCTGCAGTTCATGGTTTTTTTTTTTGGGGGGGGGGGGGGGGGCGGAGGGTTTGGACTAATAAAAAATGAGGTTCTGAACTGTTTTTACAGTCACTTATACGGTTTTCGTCACTCAATCTTATTAAATTAATTAAAGTATTTTAACACATTTGTTAATATGTCTCTCAACTGCCCATCACTTCAGCTAAACAGCGAGTGGTTACAGTCTCTCCTAGCATACACCACACGAAGCACTTTTTGTGGTACCAGTTACATACTGGAACCGGGAACACTGAAGCCTCCGATCCCCCCCATCTGCTTTGAGACCCATGACATCACAAATATGGCGGAAACTACCATAAACCACGATTCCAATATGGCGCATATAAAGTCGGTACGTACACATTATGAGGACGAAAATACATCAAAAAACAAACACACACACTTTCCACAAAAAGCCTAATGACACTAACGGGACAAGCGCGGGAAATGGGGTGTTTTTGGGTGGGGGCAAACTAAATATAAACAAATTTAGACACCCACCCCCATACAAAACCACACAAAATGACGAAAAAAAAAAACTACATCACAAAACTCTCCCAATACCACTAAACACAATATCATCTGGAATCGGACACTTCTCTTGACCTATATAGCTCAACAGCAGCTCTCGATCCCATAAATTAGGATCAAACACTTCCCTTGGCCTATATAGCTCAAAAACATCTTCCGATACCAATATCAACATACACAGCCAGACATTGGGATAGAACACTTCCCTTGACCTGCGCACTGTTAATTTTATCCGTCCTATCCATTCCTGAACAAAAACAACAACCGATTAATTTTACTAAAATTACCACATGATGTACAGCGAACAACACTAAATTAACCTTCACACAAAATCGTTAACTCACTGAAACGAAATTCAACTACGAACACAGCTGACACTCGAACAATTCTGGATAATGAGCAAAAGCAAACTGAGCCCATTACACCACACAAACGAAAACCCTGAACATACCACCAGAGTGCACAACAAACCACAACACGACGACATCTACAAACACGCCACACTCACAAACCAAACTCCGCGCCGTCATGACATCACACACGACAACACCCTCACATCACAGGTCAAAACCGACATGAGGGATCGGATGCTTCTGTCGACCCTTGGAACCACCTCCCGTTCCAATATTTTTTTTCCCCGGTATATTTATGGTTCAAATGACTCTGAGCACTACGGAACTTAACTTCTAAGGTCATCAATCCGCTAGAACTTACAACTACTTAAACCTAACTAACCTAAGGACATCACACACATCCATGCCCGAGGCAGGATTCGAACCTGCGACCGTAGCGGTCACGCGGTTCCAGACTGTAGCGCCTAGAACCGCTCGGCCACCATGGCCGGCGTTTATTTATGATATATGTATATAATATGCATCAAAATACTCATCAGAGACTTATCTATTCTGAATTTACCTTACTATTTTAGTTTTTATGAAAAGTATGTTAAGTATGGCAAAGTGCATTTAAATAGGGTGTGGTCATAAACATAAGGTTACACTAGAGCTCACTACGTTACTAAAATCTTTATTTGACTTTTACATTTGTTGGCTTCGTCAACTCAAACTGTCTCCTTTCATACTAACCTAGACCTCAAGCTATGCTACAGATCATTCTGTCACCAGAACCACACTTTTAGAGGGGGTCCAATATCACATATTAGAGATTTTCTACTTTCAGTTGATACAGCTTAAAAATATCCAGTAGGGCCTAAAAGAAGTGTGTAATATAAATTATATATTTACTTGTATAAATTACATAGCTGAATTTGGCAGTGTAAAATGATTAAGGCACATTGGAAGAGGGTTTATGTGGATAGGCAATGGGAAGGCAAACTGTCAAGTGACAATGTATAAAAAACGTTGTCATTAACAGGGCTGTACCGAGATTATTTTGCCATTTATTGGACAAACCTCCAGAATTTACATGATCTTAATCTGCTCACACATAACTGTCAAATGTATTTCTGAGTGCTCTGTTCATACAGAGTGAAATTTGTCATATACAGCATCTGCTCCATCTTTATAAGACTTCAGGTCACTCCTCTTTCTCATCCAGTAACTGCTGATCTTCGCAATATTGTACTTGTCTGTACAGCAGTACTGTAGTTTTGAACAAAGCACTTCCAATTTTAACATATTTATGCACTTGTAACCCCTGGATGTTACTTCTGGTGCACATAGCATATGCTATGAAGCACAAATTACAACAGCATATAGATGCAGCAATGCCAAAGATAAGAGAGTGCTTCCAAAACAACTACTCCCAATAGTGCATAGTTCGTAAGTTGTGTGTAGCAGCAACAAACAACTGTGCAATATTACTTCCCTTCAGTCTTTAAATTTCTTTAATTAGGGCTAGCGAAAACTTTTTGTGAGGTACACGATGCTTATGAATTACACGGGTGATGTAATCTAAAAAGCAGAACCTCTACTGTCCAAAATCTTACACAAAGGTGCTTCATGTGAATCAGAACACAGATGCTTCATAATAATAGTCCTTTAGCAACTATTAATGGAAGATTGCCTTCTTACGATCAACATATCATTTTTGGTGATTTTTTTGATATCATAATCTTCACCGAAGTTTTACTTTAAAGACAAATATCTATGTGCAATCTAAGGCGAAACTAATTAAAGCAGGTGGAAGGTCTAATGAAGAAAACATAGCCTACTTCCCAAACAAAAGTATTGGATATAAATAAGAGTTTATTTCTTGGTATCTATATTTCTCGTCGTCTGACATAGCAGAATCTAGGATAGAACCGCCTGATAACAGCTGTAAATAATTCGAAATCTGATTAACAATCTTGGGCTGGAAATTTCTACCGTACCTCACTTAACCTAAAACACACATTATTACAACGTGAACATTTGTACGTGTTGCCTTACTCATAATTAGACATTAATTCCGTAGAGCTGTTTGAAAGCTACAAACCTGTCTTCGAATGGCACCCAAATTATCTGTGGCATATTGTATTGCCTTATCTATTTCTGATGGATTTGTTTGACTTTTATTCTCTCGAAACGACGCTCTTATCCTTCTCAGGGCATAGGTCCTGAAACAATCGTAAAGACAGGTACACTTAGCGATAAGAAAATCATGTCCCTAGTTTAACCTTAAGAGATTTTTTAATGCAAAACGTGATTCATCTTCAAACACCATTGTCTGCATAGTGCACCTGTAATTATATGATGGAAACTTCTCAGCTTCCCTCAACATTGTTTTGTATAATTTCAAAACAACATTCCTCGTACTACTCATTTTAATTCTTTTCAGCCGGGTAGAAAACACATGACTACCGATTTCTATCGTTATCTATGGAAAAATTTTTGTGACTGCAAAATGTGTTTTGCTTACTCTCTGATTCTGAATCACGATTCTATAGTATCTAGCACTGAAAGGGAATCATGTAATATTGCTATTCAACGTAAAGGGCACAAAGCCAGTAACTGAGCAAATTTTACAATATTGTTTTTGGTATGAAGTTCCTATCATTATAGGACTTATCACGTTTCTTTCCATTTTCTAATTTTGTCACATTCTTTTTTTTATTTTTATTGTGTAGAAGGGTTCTCCTGAACGCTCGTATCTAGTATTCACACGAATAACTAAAGAAGTTTGGAGTAAATTTGGGTGTTTGAAGCGACAGGAAAGTGGCTGTAGACTTCGCAATAATATTATCTTTGAGAAGCGTAGTTTACTAGTTTAGTGTTTACGATGGATTGGAACTATGAGTATGTTTCGAACTAACATTTTGTGAGAAATAAATGATTAAATAAAAAAAACTAGCTCGTTTATTTCTATTGAAAGATTTCTCAGAAATGTTGAGCGTGAATTGCCAAGAGAAACTCCAAAAACTCGATTGCCAACTCCTAAACAAGGTAACTATACAGCTCAAATGCCGCTGTAAATTCACCACAAAAGTAGTTTATGACATTGTATTGTACTCAGTTTGATAGATGCTACATCCAACAACAGGACTGTTAACACGGCAAAATATGTATCTATTTCCATACTTGGCAGCCCACTGCAATGCCAGTGGGTGGTACTTCCCGTTAGCCATTGTACGTAGAGTCCTCGTTTCGTAACAGTTCTTGAAAGTTTTTTTGTGAGCAGGTTTTAACTGGGTAGTTGCCGATGTACAAGCGTCTGCCAATTTAGATTTTCAACATTTTCATCACAATTCATGGTCTCATTTGCTTTACCTGCGATTGAGCCAGTGTGAACATACCATTTCACATCCCTGCAAATTATTTGATTCTAATTGTGACTCATCATTATTGTAGTCAAAAGATTCTGTGTTTTTGCTTATAATACCTGGAAACATTTTGGAGGAATGTGGCGGGGGGATGGGGAGTGTTAATTGTCCATTGTAAGCAGATCCACTAGAGTTACTTACATAGACAAAGCAAACTTCACCAGCAGACATCAATTTTGCCAAACCTTATAGTTAGATATGCCTCATTTACCAGTTATGGCTGGACAGACTGCATCAGAATTCTGTAGGCTATATAGATTTGCCCTGTCAACAACTTTTTGTATAACATGTTAAGAAAATTGTTTACAATAACAACATACATATAATAGATGAAAATTATTATTTTGCCCAATCAGTTTGATCACTGTTGAAAAATTTTCCACTGGAGTGTAATGAGTGCTGTTTCAAACCCATTACAATTTTCCTTTTGAACAACGCTAGTCATAGACATTGCAATTCTTGAAGCAGTGTGTTTATACATCTAGAATGTAGATTGCAGTTTATTCATCTCATAATGTATAGTTACAAATCAAAAATTTTTGTACTGGAGACACATCCTATTACTTTAAAAAAAAAATAAAGTTATGATAATGCATTTCAGCAGGCATTTCTGCATTTTTACACATGAACAATTTAACAAGTACACATCTATATAGATACTCCACAAACCACCGTATGGTACATGGTGGAGGGTCAACAGAAGCTTCCGATCCCACGCGTCGGCTTCGACCTGTGACGTAAGGGTGTTGTGTGTGACGTCATGACGGCACGGAGTTTGGTTTGAGTGTGGCTGTCTCCAGTTCTGTTTTATCTTATTTTATTTACTTTTCTGATCTGTTCGTTCTATCTCGTGAGATTTTCTTTTTTTTTAATTTAAAAACACTTATTACTTATTTTAATTATCTGTTTCCTCCAATTTCTGTTTTAGTTTATTATATTTATCTTTCTGATCTGTTCGTTCTATCCCGTGAGATTTTTTTTAAAAAAAGACAAAAAACACTAATCAGCTACTGAAGCGTCTTTATCTTCTATAGTTTCCAGGGGTTACGACCCCTGGGGAGGTGGGTGGGTATTCATGCATGGCTGTCTTCACTTACACGTTGTAGCTACGCAAGGCGTCTAAATTTGTTTATATTTAGTTTGCCCCCACCCAAAACACCCCATTTCCCGCGCTTGTCCCGTTAGTGTCATTAGGCTTCTTGTGGAAAGTGTGTGTGTTTGTTTTTGTTTCCGCCATATTTGTGACGTCATGGGTCAAAGCAGACGGGCGGGATCGGACGCTTCCATATTTCCCATGATGGAGGGTGCCCTGTACTGTCACTAGTCATTTTTTTTTCCCATTCCACTCGCAAATAGAATGAGAGAAAAATGACTGTTGATAATTTTTAGAGCAACCAATGGATACTATCTTGTCTTCCACACTGGTGATAGCTTGGTATTTGGCGTTCCTCTTGTTGTGGGTGTCGTCATTATACAAGGTGTATCAAAAAGAATCATCAGATTTTTAAAAAATATCATAACTATTATGTTGTTTGAGGTATGTGCGTGAACAATATACTGTTGGAAAGAACACTCTTGAGTTTTACATGGTTCCTGTTTTGACTCTTCAAAATTTAATGTTTTATGTGCAGTTTCATGGGAAAGATGTATGGTCCATTTTTCTTTGCCGAGAACATTGTCACAGGAAGCACGTACCTTGATATGCTTGAGAAATTACTTTTGCCACTGTTGGGGCACCGGCAATTTTTAAATCAAACGATTACCGAACAATGGATCGGTTGCACTGGACCAAATGATTCAGCTTTACATTACTGGTGTCCAAGGTCACTGGACTTGACTGTATGTGATTATTTGTTGTAGGGGTTTATAAAAGACTCCGTTTATGTGCCACCATTACCAACAACAGTGAATGAACTGAGACGTCACATAACAGCAGCTGTGAAAGTTGTAATTCAAGACATGCTCGCTGCAATGTGGAAACAATTTGAATGTCACATTGAAATATGCTGTGCATCTCAAGGGGGGGGCCCTATTGAACACCTATGAAAAGGTATGAAAAAAAACTTTTTGAGTTTCCCATTCATCAAAAAACAAAATTCATTGCATATGTTTATTAGTTTGAGAAATATAGATGTGCCAAATCGGAGGATTCTTTTTGATGCACCCTGTATTTTAATGGCCGCATCGTCTTCTGTTTTCTTTTACACTGATGAGACGTAAAAACAAATACTGACTGAAGATGGTCATGAGTTGTAACCAGATGAATACAGGCTTACAGTGCTCCAATCTGTCACGTGATGTGGTGATCCTAAGATATTATATAAGCATTAACACATTCATGCAACCAGAACAGTGTTTTCATAATAGCTGGCAATAATTACTATGGCAGTGAAATAGTGTATAATATGCTGTTACAAGTTACTGCTCACCTTCTGCCCCAGTGAAACTGTACTCACAGGTAGCTTACATAAAGCATCAGGTCTTGATTCTTCCACAAAAAATGATAAAAGGTCTACTTTCGTTCTTAAACACAGCACATTAACACTGTATGATGATCTGTGACCCTGAGTTTTAATTTTAGTGTCTATTTTGGTGGGGCATTGGTTGATCCCTGGAATAAAAATGCCTTATCACAACATTCTTCTCTTCTGAAAGACTCGCATTTTTATCATTACTGATGTCAGTTTTTGTTTTGTTAAAAGAAATGTTATTCACATATTGATTTTGTGTTGCTTCATTGATTGTAGATTCTTTGTTATCATTATTTATTTCCATAGGCCTACCATAGTTGTGTTAAGAGTGATCACAAAAATTATTATACTACTAACTCTTAGGACTATGATGGTGTCTCAGCCCAGGCACTAAAATCTTGTCCTGATATGGTAGTCCCATCCTTGAGTTTCCTTTGGAGGCAGTCAGTGAGTCACACTATATTTCCTGAAAGATTGAAGTGTGCAGTAGGAATGTTAGTAAACAAAATTGAAGATAAGCAACAGACCTGCTATTGTAGATCCATTTCTCTCCTTTTGCTCTTAAAAAATAATTGAGAAAGAAGCTTTCAAAGGATGCACTGTAGCTTAGGTGGATTTTGTAGCCTAATTTGAGGTATTTTTCCCAACTTAACAGACTGTAACTATGCTATATAGAATTCTTAGTCTCACCACTGTGGTAAGTTTATTGTGTATACCTGATATATCATTTGTTTTCTTAGTTGTCATCCTGTTTGTAGGAAAATATGCTGAGTCTGTGGTGTGTTTTTGATGCTGATCTACGATAAAGGTGGATACAAAGCTTTACAGAATTGTGCTGAAATAACATCTTCAATCTTCTTCTGTAACTTCCTTGTTCACCCCTTACTGAGTTCCAAAAAGAAGCCAGTCTAACATGGTGGTGCCCATATTCTGTCATCTATTCCCTACACACAAATATGACTGCAGTATGTGTACTAGTCATCCATCCCCTAAGGACACTCCCTCCTTATGGCGCACAATGAAATCACACCACTAATTTACGATTTGTGTGTGGGAAAAGAAAAACCAAGTTGAACTACTGATTCTGCGTTCTGTCTTACATTACAGACTTTTTATAGTACATGTGGAAAAATACAGCCATGCTATATTGTAGTTCTGTACATCGATAGTTAATGCCAAATACATTTTCTGCATTAGAAGAGGGAGGAAAAAAGTTTGAAACTATAAGGGTTAAAAAAAAAAAAAAAAAAAAAAAAAAAAAAAAAAAAAAATTGCTCTCTTCTGCAAGAGAACCTTCTCAAAGTCCGTGGGTGCAACATGATGCCACATGCAGTCACAAAGCCACGAATTCTTCATTGCTGTAGGCATGCTGCATAGTAATGTGACAAACTCAGACAACAAGGTGCTGTCATATGCTGTTAAAAGGTGGTTCTGCCGGCCAGTTTGAAGATGGTTTTGGAAGGTTTCTCACCTGGTTGTATATTGACCTTGTACTATACTTTATGTAACCAACCCAAAACCTTTGTAGATATCACAATACATTTTGTTCAACTGCAGTTAATGCTGGTTGACACTAATGGACAAAAGTCATGAAAGTAATGCAATAAATTTATTAATGTGAACAGATATAAAGTTTTATAAGCAAATGAAGTGTTATAGACGGCATTAAGGTTGAATAAGTCTTTTTTATAGTACATCTCCTGTTTCTCCTTTGTAATGGATATTAATGTCACATTTTTGTTGATATCCAGAGGATTTTCTCATCATGCTCACATTTTTGTTTCCCTGTTTCAGATTTTTAATTTTCAGTTTCAAACTAACACTATTGGAGTACCGTCATCATCATCATCATCATCTAAGACTGATTATGCCTTTCAGCATTCAGTCTGGAGCATAGCCCCCTTATAAAATTCCTCCACGATCCCCTATTCAGTGCTAAAATTGGTGCCTCTTCTGATGTTAAACCTATTACTTCAAAATCATTCTTAACCGAATCCAGGTACCTTCTCCTTGGTCTGCCCCGACTCCTCCTACCCTCTACTGCTGAACCCATGAGTCTCTTGGGTAACCTTGCTTCTCCCATGCGTGTAACGTGACCCCGCCATCTAAACCTGTTCGCCCTGACTGCTACATCTATAGAGTTCATTCCCAGTTTTTCTTTGATTTCCTCATTGTGGGCACCCTCCTGCCATTGTTCCCATCTACTAGTACCTGCAATCATCCTAGCTACTTTCATATCCGTAACCTCAACCTTGTTGATAAGGTAACCTGAATCCACCCAGCTTTCGCTCCCATACAACAAAGTTGGTCGAAAGATTGAACGGTGCACAGATAACTTAGTCTTGGTACCGACTTCCTTCTTGCAGAAGAGAGTAGATCGTAGCTGAGCGCTCACTGCATTAGCTTTGCTACACCTCGCTTCCAGTTCTTTCACTATGTTGCCATCCTGTGAGAATATGCATCCTAACTACTTGAAACTGTCCACCTGTTCTAACTTTGTTCCTCCTATTTGGCACTCAATCCATTTATATTTCTTTCCCACTGACATTACTTTCGTTTTGGAGATGCTAATCTTCATACCATAGTCCTTACATTTCTGATCTAGCTCTGAAATATTACTTTGCAAACTTTCAATAGAATCTGCCATCACAACTAAGTCATCCGCAAATGCAAGACTGCTTATTTTGTGTTCACATCTCTTAATCTCACCCCGCCAGTCTATTGTTTTCAATATATGATCCATAAATAATATGAACAACAGTGGAGACAGGTTGCAGCCTTGTCTTACCCCTGAAACTACTCTGAACCATGAACTCAATTTACCATCAACTCTAACTGCTGCCTGACTATCCACGTAAAGACCTTTAATTGCTTGCAAAAGTTTGCCTCCTATTCCATAATCTCGTAGAACAGACAATAACTTCGTCCTAGAAACCCGGCCATATGCCTTTTCTAGATCTATAAAACATAGATACAATTCCCTGTTCCACTCATAACACTTCTCCATTATTTGCCGTAAGCTAAAGATCTGGTCCTGACAACCTCTAAGAGGCCTAAACCCACACTGATTTTCATCCAATTGGTCCTCAACTAATACTCGCACTTTCCTTTCAACAATACCTGAGAAGATTTTACCCACAACACTGATTAAAGAGATACCTCTGTAGTTGTTACAATCTTTTCTGTTTCCATGTTTAAAGATTGGTGTAATTACTGCTTTTGTCCAGTCTGATGGAACCTGTCCCGACTCCCAGGCCATTTCAATTATCCTGTGTAGCCATTTAAGACCTGACATTCCACTGTATTTGATGAGTTCCGACTTAATTTCATCCACCTCAGCTGCTTTATTGCACTGCAATCTATTGACTATTTTCTCCACTTCCTCAAATGTGATCCTATTTCCATCATCATTCCTATCCCATTCTACCTCGAAATCTGAAACATTACTGATCGTATTTTCACCTGCATTGAGCAACTCTTCAAAATATTCCCTCCATCTACCCAAGGCATCCACAGAATTTACCAGCAGTTTTCCTGACCTGTCCAAAATACTTGTCATTTCCTTCTTACCTCCCTTTCGAAGACTGCTAATTACACTCCAGAATGGTTTTCCAGCAGCTTGACCCATAGTCTCCAACCTGTTTCCAAAGTCTTCCCAAGATTTCTTCTTGGATGCTGCAATTATCTGTTTGGCTTTGTTTCTTTCTTCAACATAACTTTCTCTGTCTACCTGAGTTCTAGTATGTAGCCATTTTTGATATGCCTTCTTTTTCCTTTTACAGGCTGCCTTGACTGTGTCATTCCACCAAGCTGTTTGCTTCATCCTACCTTTACACACTACTGTTCCAAGACATTCTTTAGCCACTTCTAGTACTGTGTCCCTGTACCTTGTCCATTCCTTTTCCAGTGACTGTAATTGATTACGTTCAACTAACTTGTACCTTTCTGAGATCGCTGTTGTGTACTTGTGCCTGATTTCCTTATCCTGAAGTTTCTCCACTCTTATCCCACTCTTATCCTCCTACATATGGACCTGACGTCCTGCACTTTCAGCCTCACAATCCCAATTTCACTGCAGATTAAATAATGATCAGTGTCATCAAAGAATCCCTGAATACACGTGTGTCCCTCACAGCCTTCCTGAATTCCTGATCTGTTGTTATATAGTCAATGACAAATCTGGTTCCCCTGCCTTCCCAAGTATACCGGTGAATGTTCTTATGTTTAAAAAAGGAGTTTGTGATTACTAAGCCCATGCTGGCACAGAAATCAAAGAGTTGTTTCCCGTTCCTGTTGACCTCCATATCCTCTCCAAATTTACCCATAACCTTTTCATATCCTGTTCGATTTCCAATCCTGGCATTAAAATCATCCATGAGCAGAACACTGCCCTTGTCCTTTCTCTAACAACTACATCACTGAGTGCCTCATAAAAACTATCCATCTTATGTTGATCTGTCCCTTCACAATGCGAATATACTGACACAATCCTAATTTTCTTGCTAGACACTGTCAAGTCTATCCACATCAGTCGTTCATTTATATACCTTATTGCAACTACGCCGGGTTCCATTTCTTTCCTGATGTAAAGCCCTACACCCCATTGTGCTATTCCTGCTTTGACTCCTGACAGGTAGACCTTGTATTCTCCCACTTCCTCTTCTTTCTCACCCCTTACCCGAATGTCACTAACAGCTAAAACGTCCAGCCCCATCTTACTTGCAGCCTCTGCCAGCTCTACCTTCTTCCCAGAGTAGCCCCCATTGATATTAATAGCTCCCCATCTCATTACCATTTGTTTGCCAAGTCGTATCTTGGGAGTCTCTGGTTTGTCAGTTAGAGGTGGGACTCCGTCACACCCAAAGGTCCGAGGCATTTTGCTCTGATTGTTGCCAGCATCATATTTAAAGTAGCAGGGAAGCAGGTTGCTAGCCTTACTTGCCCCGAGTCCCATTGGAGTATGAATAAATTTTTTGTGGCTGTTTTTTAGCTTCCTTTCATAACACTTTGAATATTCTGGATTCAGTCATTTGAGGACATAGTTTCAGATTCTTGAATAAAAAAGGTGGTATTACTAACATTAAATAATGTATTTCGCACATACTATTGAAATATATGTACTGTTCTTTTACTAAAGTAATCCATCTTAAAACTACTAAAGATATAACTATCTTTTGAGATACAGTAAGTTTTATGTACTTCTTGTCAAATTTAATTCTTGGGACACAACACATTTTCAAACTATTGGAATCAATTACAGCATGTCAAAAATTGCCAGTTCTGAAATCTTGCCTCTCGGCAAATGTGGGCATCTATGCTTGATATCCCGTTTGAATGTACTTTTGATAACAAACATTGGCATGGTACCAAATCAAATGTTGTATAGAAGTAAGCCTAAAATAATAAAACATGCCAGGATAAAATTTTCACTCTGCAGCAGTGTGTGCACTGATGTGAAACTTCCTGTTGGAAGAAGAGCTGTGAGGACAAGTCGTGAGCCGTGCTTGGATAGCTCAGTCAGTAGAGCACTTGCCCGAGAAAGGCAAAGCTCCCAAGTTCAAGTTTCGATCTGACACACAGTTTTAATCTGCCAGGAAGTTTAATAACACATTCATTTGATTGCCTCAAGCCATTTCTTTAAGGGTGTCGTGAGAAACGTATGAGTTGGTTTCACAGACCATTGTTTACAGAATCCATGCTGGTTGGCATGGAGGTAATCATTCTGTTCTTTGCTTATAGAATGGATGCTGGTGGGTTTTTGTGGCAATCATAGTTTACATGTACAGTGAAAAGTGGTTATTCTGCAGCCAATTAGCAAAAAAAAAAAAAAAAAAAAAAAAAAAAAAAAAAAAAAAAAAAAAAAAAAAAAAAAAAAAAAAATGGACAAATCCAAGAAGGAGTTTCACTCTGAGGGATCTGTACAAACTTAATTATGTATATAGATAGTTCATCTACAGATTTTGATGAGTGAGTTTGCAAGTATTGAAGTTTGTAACATAAGCTACTGTATCACAGTGATGCTATCTGTTTTTACTGATTCAGGTATGGAATCCAAAAATAGTAGCTACCAGGTCATTACTAACCACAGTGTAGTCCATTGTTTTGATTTCATCTGAGGAAATATGGTCAAGTTTGACATTCTATCCAAGAACTGGAAATTATAACAGATTATCATACGAACTACAGACCCAAATCTGTCAAAGCAAGGGAGAGAGTTGGTAGCATTATAGCATAGTGAGAAATGTGATTCAGCAAACCAGGCAACACATTTCCATTGATTCATGATCCAATTTAAATGATACCATGCCCAAAATCATTATCGATGATGTCGTTGGGGTCAACAAAAGAATACATAGGGGTTATGTGCTGCGGAGTCCCCTTTTCAGCAATAAGTGCTGAACGAAGAACTGTGAAACATTTGTGCCTGCACCTACATTGTGTCTTATCATCATATCTACCACATAAGGTTAACTACGCAGCTTTAAAAGCTGTCAAGCCTCCAACCTCCACATTTTGCCGTGAGTCAGAGTCATCCAAAACTTGGTTGTGTACCCATGGTTTCAATGTCTTTCAACATTTTCCATAAATGCTTACTGTTGTAAGTTTGCAACAGAGAGTATATTAAGCACAAAATATTCACAAATAAATCGTATAAAGTAGTAGTTCCTGACTCTTCTGGAAATACTCAAAATGAAAAACTTCTGGAGGTGATCAACACAGTAATCTGGGTATCTGTAATGGAAATTCCTGAAAGGAGCACTAAATAAAATAAGGGAAAGGCAGCCATTCACCTGCAGCAGATCAACAAGTGTAGTGTTTCTTAACAGAAAACAGCCTTCATACTATCTTTTGAGCAGTAGCTCTTTTTCTAACAATGGTACACACAAATTCACACACACACAACCAGCAGTTTCTGGATAAAAGCTAAAGTGAATGCCGTTTTCTGTTATGTGTTGTTGCGTTCCATGCATTGATCCACTATTGGTAAATGGTTGATTACGGTAATTGGGATGTTTCTTGAATAACTCGTGCATTAGTGCAAGTGGGAACTGTTTATAGATTCCTCTGGGAGGCACTTAAATGTGAACTGCGCACTCGTAGACCATAAGTTTGTTCAGCGAAAACACAACTGAGGTTTGAATGATGAACCAAGACAGTACTGCATTAGGCAGACAGGCTAGTCTGTTTGTTAACCAAACATTGATGCCAGGTAACAACAAAGTCCAGGTCACAGCCCAGGAAAAACCACCTATGGCAGGGTCATTACCAGTAGGTACACCAGAGATCTTGCTGTAAACATTGGCTGGTTGCAACAGGTGACCCATGGCAGCCCTTAAATTTGCTGCAGGTGTTTCGCCATGTGTCGTGATGGCAGTAGGTGTATCCTTCTGTGCCACACCAGGAGATGTATAATTATATAAATTGATCCATTAATACATAACAGCAGAATTTCAGGATCTCTCCCCCTTTTGATTCGTCCCGGAGGTCTGTTGGAACCATCCTGGCGTATTCGGGGGAGGCATGGGTATGGCCTCGGATGCTGCCTGTTGTAGAGGAACTGCTCCTGGGTCCAGCACTGGAAATGTTGGAGGTAACAGTGGTTCAGACTCACAGCTTGTTGCTGGTTTCGGAGAAGGCTGTGGGTCAGACCCAGCATAGACTGGGGGGGGAGGGGTGCTCATGTGTCTCATCTGTGATCTGGGTCCAAATCCATAGGGGTGATGGATGAAGGTGGAGAACTGGGAATGGCAAATGCCTACTACCACTTTGGATGTCATCCTGAACTCGTATGCCTCATTTGCTGTTGGTTCTTGGGCTGGATGTGGCAAGTTGCCCATACTGGTGCAGCACATCTGGGAGTTTGCACTGAATGACACAAACAGAGCTGGTTCTGATGCTGGTGAAGAACGCCTTGAAGTGTGGCCTTTAGTATCAGCTTGTGTCTTTGCTGGGCATTGATGGAGTCACTTATCCATCCAGGCATATGCCCAGTGTGGTCTGGGTGTAGATGCCCAGCTTGACTGGTGGGCTGCTGTTTTTTGTAGCAACAGAGGCTACAACAGATATAACAACACGGGTCTGTGCAAGAGTTCCACTGAGCTCCAATTGTGGATCAGTGTCTCCCACTGAGAGGATGAAAATGAAAGCAGTGCAGAATTGGTATGTGTGGATGCATGTCTGCACAAACATTTTTGCCATATCAATAGAAGTAAGGTGAAATGAAAGTGCCATAATACGCTTGATTCTATTTCAGATGCAAAACCACTGAAAAGCAGCAGGTGCAGACTGCAGTCTATTATCTGTGACAAGAGCATGTGGAGCTTCTTCAGTAGAAAAAAACTATGGTGAGGCCTTAGTGATGTCCTCCATTGTGGACAGGTGCAAACTGATTATGTGTGGGAAGTGAGAATAAATATCTACTAAAATCTTCCATATGACCTCATGGAGTGGACCCACAGAATCTGAATGCTTCAAACCCCACGGAAGGAAGGAACAACTCAAGCTTGGTATTGTTTCGAACATTGCTGTGTCTGACAAACTGGGCAATGTTGAGCCACATGTGCAATATTCTCACCAACATGTGGAAAATACACATTACTGAGCCAGATTCTTCAGTCTGGAAATGCCCCCATGGGACTGATGCAGGAGTCGCAGTATACAGCATTGCAAATCTCTGGAATTATCATTTGCCATGGCATCTTGATTCAGTAATAGGACACCTCTGAAAAGATGAAAGACATGGCATTGTGGAATGAAACAATGAAGTTCTATGAGGCTGCCAAAGGAAGGACCTATTGCCAGCCAGTTTGTACGAACTGACGCACCTGTGACAAGAGTAGATACTTATGTATGACCGCTGTGACATCCCTGGAAGTGTTGGGAAATTCTCCCACTGACTGCCCCAATAGTGAATCATTGTGAAAGCAAACAGTCTCTTGTTTATGAAATTCCTCATCAGGACCCATAGAGAACTGTGGCTGCACACCTGCCTTCATGTGATGAGCAGATGTGTGATAATGAATGGAACAGTGGTAATTAGATACGAAAAGAGCCCAGGGTTGTAAACTCTGAGATGTCTTTTCAGACAACATCTGTAACTAGGTGAAATTGGTTACCATACAGGAAAATGCAGAGCTTCTTGATACCAAATATAATTGCCAATGCCTCCTCCTCTATGTGGAAATAATTTTCTTATCCTGCAATCAGCATCTTAGAGGAGAATGCAGTAGGCTGTTCTGATCCATTCAGATGCTTATGCCATAGGATAGGCATGATACTATATGGGGAAATGAACATGGTCAACACAAGAGATAAATAAGACTGATAGAGAGTCGGTTAAAATCACTTTGGTGACATTGCTTCACCTTAAAAAATGCTTGGTGACAGTCCAAGGACCATTGGAAAAGGACCCCTTTCTCCGCAGTAAATTTAACATGTTCAATTTGGAGGCTAAATGGGGCCTAATATATAACGTTTCCCATAAATCTGCATATCCTTTATGCTCTTCGATGAAGTAATATGAGAAATGACTGCCACATAATCTGACATCAGTTTAAGACCGTTCCACTCAAGGATCTATCCTTTATACATAACCGAAGGCTCAGTGAGAAGGAGCGAGTTACACTTTAACGTGGCTTGCATAAGGTCAGAAAATACTCACCAAAGATTCAACATATGCTCCTCCTGAGTCCGTCCTATGACCACTATGTCATACAGATAATTGATACATTGTGGAATACTGGCTATAGTTTGTTCTAAAAATTTCTGAAAAATTGCTTTTGCTCTAGCAATACCAAAAAGTAACCTGTTATATTGATTGATTCAGGTCCTTCACCTCTCCCCCCCCCCCCCCTTCCTCAATTATTTGCTGGATGTATTACAGTCTCTGTCTTCCTCTGCAGTTTTTGCCTTCTACAACTCCCTTTAATACCATGGAAGTCATTCCCTGTTGTCTTAACAAACATCATATCATTCTGTCCCGTCTCCTTGTCAGTGTTTTCCACATATACCTTTCCTCTCTGATTCTGCACAGAACCTCCTCGTTCCTTACCTTATCATAATTTGCTTATTTGCATCAGTACATTCGGCTGCTGATGGCACAGCAGGCCCTGACAAACTTTCGCTATATGAGACTGGTGAAAACATTGTTGACAGGTGTGATTGTAATGTGGGCAACTATGTCTAACATGTATGGAAGAACAGTGAGGACAACTGAGCAGTCTGTGACATTTTTGCAATGACCAAGTGGTAAAATGTTATAGTGCTGAGTTTGATTCCTGTCCTGTACCCACATCCTGCAGGGGGGTCCACAGGGTTTGAACTCACTTTCTGAATTCTGCTTCTGTAGTGTGAGCCATTTGGGGAAAAACTCCCTCCCCACCATCTACAGCATGGGTACTTGTAGGCCCCCCCATCCCCCCTTCCTTCCCCACCATAGGACCCTCCCCCACTAGATGACCAGCACGTGGAGCCAATCCATGTGGTGGGGTTATTGTGTACCCAACTGGCTTCACCCCTGTCAATACAGGAGTGTCACCTCCTCGTGTATGCCTAGGATCAATTGCTCATATTTTTGGGGCATCAGAATTCCTGGCAATGACTGCCATGCCAGGCGGATCTTCCATAGCTGGTTGGCACCCACAGGGTGAGCCCCTGATCGGAGTGGGTGATACCAGGGCAGACGCTCTGCACATGAAGCTTACTAAGCTCCATACTTCTGACCACTCTTCCGCAGTCATTTCTTCAGACAGGAACAGTTCTGTGTCTGTTCTTACTTCAGCCCTCCCCTAACTGGCCACCACCTGCAGGAGGACAGGCCCACCAGCTTGGGGTAAACCCCTTTTTCCATTACTTGATTTGTTCAAGGACAGGAAGAAATCACCACTCTTTTTTTTGTAGGTCAAGGTAAATTCATCCTTCAGTCTGATGAGGAACTCACGACTAATCTGGCGTGGCACGGCATTCATTTTATGCGGCAAGTCCAGATAGATTCTAAGGATAATCGTGGTGATATCAGCACTATCATCCTGACTTTTAAGGGGGATACCCTTGCAGAAAAAGACAGTTATGATTTACTGTTGTGATGTGAAGCCCTATATCCCACCTCCCATACATCATTTCTGGTGTCTTCGTTTTGCTCTCATGTCTTTGTGATATGAGACAAATCATACTTGCAGCGACCGTAGCTTCTCCCTCCATGTGAGGTGTCCTTGCACCCCACCACCACAGTGCATGAACTGTTCCACCCCAAATTGTCCTTGCTCACCAGATTGCCCTATCTATGAAAATGAAAGGAAGATTCAGGCATTCAGAACTATTGACCGTATATCATACTCTAAGGCCTCACAGAAATTCAACCATCTCCACTCAGTATCTTTAACATCTACCTTTGCTTCTGTTACATCCTCCTCCTCCTCCCCCCCCCCCCCTCCTTCCTTCTTGCCTCTGTTATGTCCTTTCTGCCCCCTCCTCCTCCCCCCTCATCCTTACCTCTGTTCTTTCCCCCTTCCTGGCAGTTCCTGTTCCTTCCCCTCACGGAACTACTCCTTCTCATCACCCAAAGAAAAAACCCTCTTCTCCGGCACCTGCCGGGGATGGGACTCCCTTTAGGAAGCCCCCTTCCTGCAACTCGAGGACAAAAAGCCTGTTACTTCAGATCGGACTTGGGACCCACACTTTTTGGGTCTCGGGGCCACTAGTTCTCTTTCGGATCATGATATTGCTGTGTCTTGCTCTCTTCGCGACCACATCTCCTCTTGCCCTCTAAAACAGAAGAAGTCGCATAAATCTCGGGATGAGTGCCCCCTCCTCTCTCCCTGACACCCAGGGGGTGCCTACCCCTCCCTCTCAATCAGGGCCTGATCTTATGTTCAGGGATGTCCCTCTGTCTTTACCAGTGATGGACACTGACTTGGCACTATGACCAATTGTGGCCCATTCGACCTCCATGCAGCCTCTTGTACTACTCTCCTCCAGTGGAACTGTAATGGTTGCTTTTATCACCTTCCAGAACTTTAATCTCTCTCTCTCCCTCTCTCTCTCTCTCTCTCTCTCTGTCTATCTATCTATCTAACTCCGTAGTTTGTGTTGTATTGCAGGCATATCCATTTTGGGTACTCATTCACTGACTCTTCAAAGTTTCCAAGCCTTCTGCAAAAACCGGGTCACCCATTTGTGAGCGTCCGGTGGTATCTGTATGCTGGTCCACATAGACATTGTTAGTTGAAGCAGCGTTGCTTCAGGTAAATCAACAATGTTTGTGATGTAAACAGGTTGTCAAAATAAAACCAGTAGGGAAGATGTTTGTTCGTTTCAGGAAGAGAATCGATCATTTGAATCAAAGGAGCAGCACATTTTCCAAATGCTTTCTCATATTTTTCATTCCTCTAAGGATCAGCTCCTTGGTATATTTGAAAGTCCACTAGATAACGCATGGTTGTGTTTAGACACAATGCTTTGTACCTAAATGTAATGGGCTTACCTTTCAGAAACTGTTTACGTCCTTGTCTGCCAAAATACTTTGTCATGCTCTCATCGTAAGACAAATCTTGCTCAGGCTGAAAGTGGAGAGCAAACTTTTTTCTTCGCATATTTATTAATGGACGAAGTTTCCACATTCTATCATTAGCATCTATTTTTGTGTTGTCACATGAATGAATGAATCTCATAATTGTTTCAAACCTGTCCCTTCTCATCGTGCTGTGAATCATTTCATTTCTCATGTCCAATCCAGAATCTCAGTAATATCTTCTGCTAGGTAAAGGATTATAGCTAGAAAGAATCAGAATTCCTAGAAAACCTTTTATCTCTTCATATGTTTTTTCCAGACCTGAGCAGTTACTTCATCGATTCAGTGAGAAGAAATTCAATTACTTCATCGTTCCAAAATAATTCGAAGCACTGAACTGGAGACAAGTTTCTGTATTTACTATAATCACTCTCAGGAAATACAGAACTAACACTACACAGATCGTCTTTTTTCCAATCTCTGGTTACAGTTTTTAAGATCTGTGACTTTTCCTGTTCATCTGGTTTATCATCAGGAGAGAAATTAATCTCAGGTTCACTACCTAACCTCTTTTTACTTGCTAAAACCACTTCTGCACCACCCTGGAGTTGCGTTGGTCCAAGATTATTAACGTTTCCTCCCCCATCTTCTTCCCCAGAATCTTCATCCAAATCCACATTAGCTTCAGGAGGTTCAATAAATATGTCTGTTGCATCTTCTTCCTCCCCTTCAAGAATAGCCAGGATCTCATGGAGAGATAGACCTCTAAACAGAATGTATCGTTATTTTCACTGTTTTGCCTAGTATGACATATATGCAACACAAAATTAAAACTGTATTTGGAGCCACAAAAATAAGAATTGCATTTTGTAGATAACCATTAACATAAATTTCAGTACTTTTAACATTATAATCAACCATAATTTAAACAAATTGTATTATAATTTGCGATAAAAAAATACTTACTTCTTATCCAAGACATAATCTCACTCAGAAAAGTCTTCCGTATTTGAAGCACAAGTCACTGACCACTAAATACTTGCAACTGACTGAAACCTACCTAAACATGAACAACAAAGCCTCCTTATCTGAAAGTCATACAACAATAGCCACTCCAAACGCAGGCATTGTTTGCAGGCATTGTTGCGAATGAGAGAAAACAATGACAGGCTGTTCCGTGACATATATGTTAAGCTAGGCAGAAATGGGTTAAAATGCATAACCATCTGTGGGGTGGTACTGACTAGGGCAGAACTGTTGAAGACTTGCTGGCAGGGCTTGAACTCTATCTCCTCAACTCTGGAACCACCACATATTCTAGTGTGGCACATGGCACTTTCTCAGCCATTGATGTTTCCACCTGCAGCCCTGAATTCCTCCCCTCTGTTCAATGGGTAATTCATGATGATTTGTGCAACAGCAATCATTTTCTGATTGTCTTGTCTTTTCTCCAGCATCATTAACAGGGACACTCTTCTAGATGGGCCTTTACTAATGCGGATTGGGATGCCTTTTCCTCAGCTGCCAGCCCAACCACTCCACCACATGATGGGCTTGGTGAGTCCATATGGAGTTTGAACCAGTTTCGGGGGAGGAAGAGATTAGAGTTTTAACGTCCCTTTGTCAGCAAGGTCATTAGAGATAGAGAACAAGCTTGAACTACGGAAGGATAGAGAATGAAAGTGGCTGTGCTCTTCCAAAGGACTTTCCAGAAATTTGCCTGAAGCAAATTAGGGAAATAATGGAAAACCTTAATCAGGATTGCCGGACTCAGGTTTGAACCATCATCCTCCCAAATGTGAGACCAGTTTGCTAACCACTGTGCTACTCCACTCGGTCATTCTTTCGGCAGCTGCTTCAGTGATTCCTTCTTCCAGGGGTTCTTCCTGATGGTAGACAGTTCTTTGGTGGACCCTCAAATAGCTGCAGCTATTAAAGACTGCTGACATACCCTCCAATTCTACAAATGGCAGCCATCTCTCGACTACCTCCTGGCCTTGCAACAGCTTCATGCCCGGGCCTGTTGTCCTCGTAAACACCAATAAAGGATATATTGGGAAGGATATGTCGCTGCATTTTTGGGCACCGTTCTCCTAAAGGTGTCCCAAGAATTTCCCTGAATGGTGTTTCCCTCACCAGCCTGGACTCCATCGCTGGACATTTTGTTTGGCATTTTGCCCAGGCCCCAGTGTCGTCCACTATCCACCCATGTTGTGTCTCCTCAAAACTCCTTTATCTTTCGTTCCTCACTGCCTGGAGTCTTATAACGCCCCTTTTAGTATGTGGGAATTCACCAGTGCCCTTGCTCCTCTTCCCCAACGTGACTCCTGGACCAGATCGGTTGCACAGCCAAATGCTTCAACGCTTATTGGCAGCAAACCAGTGTCATATACTTGCCCTTTTTAATCATCTCTGGAATGAGGGGAAATTGCCTTCCCAGTGGTTTGAAAGTGTCCTTATACTGGTTTTGAAATTGGGTAAACCAGTTTTGAAATTGGGTAAACTGCCTCACAGATGGATAGGTATCATCCAGTCAATTTAACTAATGTCCTCTGCAAGTTACTTGAACTTATGTTGAGTCAAAGTCTGTATTGGAGTGTTGAATTCCAGGACCTTTTAAGCTTCGGCCAGGGTGGTTTTCGCTGAGGCCACATTACTACAGATAATTTAGTCTGCTATCTGAATGGCTTTTGCGTGGTGTCAGCACCGTGTAGCAGTCTTCTTTGATCTGCATAAAGCTTCTGATTCTACATGGCACTACCACATCCTTGCCACTGTGCATGAGTGGTACCTCCTTGGCCTGCTCCCAATTTTTATCTGTAACCTTCTTTCCTATTGCACTTTTCAGGTAGGCCTACAGGCTGGTGCCTCCCATAGTACCTCCCATCTGCAGGAGAATGGCATCCTGCTGGGTTCTGTTTTGAGTGTACCTCTCTTCTTAGTGGCTGTCAGTGGCTTGGTGGCAGCTGTGGGGCCTACGGTATCCATCTCTTTGTGTGCTGATGATTTTAGCATTTATTTTTGTTTGTCTGTGATGAGTGTTGCTGAATATAGACTGCAGGGAGCAATGCACCGAGTGCAATCTTGGGCTCTCACTCATGTTTTCCATTTTTTGGCTGCCAACACCTGCGTTATGCATTTCTGTCCTCATTGCACAGTCCATCCCCATCCAGATCTGTAACTTGGTGGCCAGCACCTCAATGTGATGGACCCTCTCTTTTTTCATGTCTGGTCTTTGATACTCAGTTGTCACGGCTTCCCCATCTTCCTCAACTAAAGCAGACGTGTTGGCCACACCTCGATGCTCCTCGATGCCTCAGCAACACCAACTGGAGTGCAGACTGTTCTGCTTGATACAGCTCTATACAGCATTGGTCCAGTCCTGTCTAGATTATGGGAGTCTTGCATGTGGTTCGGCATCACCTTCAATGTTATAGATGCTGAATCCAATACATCATTGTGGGATTGAGTGGCAGCTGGTACCTTTCAGACTAGCCCCATGATCAGCTTGCTAACAGAGGCAGGGGTTCCACTGTTATGGGTTCTGCACCAACAACAGTTGATCACTCAAGCACTACTCATCCACTGTCCCCTGCCCCTGAACTACTGCCAACTCTTTCCAGGTATGGAGATCCATAACCCACAACAGTGGCCCAGTTTTGGGATTATGATCACTATCTGCAACTGGTCCCTTTTTTTCTGAGCTCCAGCTTTCCCCTCTACAACCTCTTCTCTGGGCCCACTCACATACATCTCGGTGGTACATCCCCTATCCACAGCTCTGTCTTGACCTATCAGGAGGTCCGAAAAACTCGGCTCACCCTTAGGCCCTCTGCCGCCAATTCTTCACCATTCTCAGCAGGTTTCGGGGTACAGAAGTAGTCTATACTGATGGCTGCTGGTTATGCGGGTTTTGTGTTTGTTTGCACAGGATGTAATGAACTCTGCTTCCTGCTCACTACCCCTAGTGTCAGTGGACAATGCCTCAGCGGCTGACCTGGTTTTACAGTTTATTTGCAAAGGGGGTGTTTACACTATCTCTAAGGAAGGATGCCTCAGCCTTGTTGGCCCATTGAGGGGTTGGCAGGATGTCCTGCTGCCTCCTTTGCTCTGAACGGACAGCAGCTGTCTGGGGACTGGTGGTCCACCCCAGCCATCACCCTGCCTGCTCTTTTGCTCTTCTTCCTTCCTCGTGCATGTTCTGTTTGACCTTGTGTTCTTCCTCTATTTTCCTGTGCTTCTCTCGCCCTGGCCTTGTCACGAGTCTCTTCTGGATATTGTCGGGTGGGGTGCCCCTGATAAGTGGTGGGGGGAGGGGAGGGGGTTGCCCCCATTGCGCTTTCTGCCCTTGGGACCTCTGGCTGCTCCCTGAATGGGGTGCCTAATCTGAGTTTCTTCCTCTCTTCCCTCTCCCCCCTACCCCCTTTTCTTCTTCATCTTTCTTTTCTGTAGGCTTTGTTGACCTTCATTAGATCTTGGGGTTTTCTTTTCTTGGGTTCCCTGTACTAGGCCTTTCTTTGGTATGTAGTTTTGTTGACTTGCCTGTTCCGGGTAAGAGGGACTAATGACCTCTTATTTTGGTCCCTTTAATCATTAAACCAACTAACTTGTCATGTACTGTTGCCTGGACTATACAGCAATTTAAAATGTCACCACTGGTCAGACTAGGTTATGATGCATTTGCCAATCAAGGTGACAGTTCTGGTGTCTCACAGTCCATGGAAATGGAAGCCTGAGCTGCTTGAGTTATCTTAAAAAAAAAAAACCTTAAAAGCCCTGAAAACTTGCCAAACTTTGGCTAAAGGAGGATCTGACTGCCGTAACACTTGACCAGTGCTAACCTAATCACCACGTCATGTATTACTGATTGTGTGAATGACAGTCTACAAGAATACATAAACTTACATTTTCAAGTCAGTCCTTCTAGGTCTGCAACCCATGCTGCATTACCGTCTGGTGTTGCCTTACAGTTTTGAAGGAATTCTAAAGAAGTGGCCAAAATATTCACTTAAAAGTAAGTGAATAGTGTTGAGGGGCAGCACTCATGGGTTAGATAAAAGAGCCAGTGAGTTTGTGGCTTACAGAAAGGCTTGTGCCGCTCAGGACACTCACTGTCATTTGCCTGAAAATATGCTAAAGACTTCTGATATATTTCCCAGTACTCTTGAGCTTCTTTGAATGGCTGGAAAGCCTAGATTGCCAGAAGTGATTGTAAGTGTTCTGGATCGATCAGCTTCTGTACAAACTTGTGGTGCTGCTCAACCTATTTTTTCTAGAATTTGAAAACTCCTTGTCCATCATGGTTGGGACACTAAGCAAAATGGCCTGAAGAGTCCAATTCCAGGACAGGATAGGTTGCAGTTCCAAAAATCCTCATTATCATTGTTGTAAGTCTTTTTCTTAAACAACACAGATTTTATCAAGCAAAAATTATTTACAAATAAATCACAGAAAGTAATAGTTCTTGAGTCTTCTAGAAGTACACTAAATGAAAAACTTCTGGTGGTGGGTGCCTCTTGGCCAACAAAATACTGTGGAAGTTTGTTTAATAAATTACATGTTAGTGCAGATGTGCAATGTTTGTAGTTTTTGGTAAGGGAGCACTCAAATACAAACCATACCCTTGGGCACTCATCTGCCATTGTTTCATGTACTGAAAACACAACTGTCCATTGAACAGTGAGTGAAGACGGAACCAAAATAGGCAAACAGGCAAGTCTGTATGCGAACCAAATGTCAGTGTTAGGCAACAACTAAGTCCAACTCACAGTCCAGGAGAAAACAACATTGCACAGGATCTTTGTCCATAGGTATAATGGGAACTCGCTATTCTACATCTACATCTACATCTACATTGATACTCCGCAAGCCACCCAACAGTGGCATATTGTGCCTAACACTATGTCATTAAAAATAAACTCACAATTTCAGAAAGAAAAGCTTTGCATGAACTATTGACAAGAAGGAAGGAATTGATGAAAAAGTTACTACAGTAGCAATTCTGATAATAATGATGGAAAAACTCACTTCTCATCCCTGAGAGGCATGAAAAGTGTATCATGCTTCATGAGCTCTGTAGTACAGCTGACATATTTAATCAACCACAGTTGCCTTACCAGCTACACCTTTGCCCCTTCATTCTCTCTTTGTCATAATCTCTTGGTACCTGTTATATTCTCCTGTTATGCCATATACTAGTTCAGACAGTTATTTGTTTATTCTGCTAATGTGTCCACTGAACTTTGAGGCACCTGGAGCAGTATAAGAATGGCATTACTGCCAGTGACCCATCTCATATCCGTGGTGTCTCAGTGCCCTGCTAGGCTGCTTTGAGCCAGCATTGACGATGATGAGCCAAAAACCCAAGCCATAAGACAGTGTTGCAATCCTGATCTAAGTTTTACTTTTCCAGCACTGTACCACAGAGTACAACTACTTCACAAGAGAATAGGAGAAGAAGAATGAGTGTGCCACAGAAACATGAATGTGGAGAAGAGCTTCATACATGACTGAGGTGCTCTGTGTACATCCAACTATGTACCTACTAGTGCAAACTCTTGGAGAACTATTAAATACATGTAACAGTACTATTTATAACAAACTATGCCTACAGTCACCTACTATCTACATTGGCTAAATTTTCCTGGTACCCACAGTTTTCTTCATCTCAACTAAACTGTCTTCCTACACTGCCTGGTGTAATGCCCTTCTCACCAGCAAACCCAATACATCACATTCTCACCAGCAACCCCAGTACATCACATTTTGTAATTTTTTGTGCACGAGTCCACACAGCCTGTTAAGCTAAACTGTGTTCACACAACCAGTCTCATTGGCTCATCTCATGGGCCCTTCTCAGGTACCGCAACCATATCTCTACCTGACATAATGAAAAATAGGACAGTGGAAAGAGGAAAAATCCAGGTGCAACAGATACCTGGCTGGTGCAGTAATTGCAGCCTCTGTCAGCATATCTGACACCAATCTGATGAAGGATGGTGAATCGGGGTGTGTCAGAAGCCACTCAAAGGGAGGGTGCCTACCATGGAACAATAAAGCTGAGGTTTTCCCTGCTACTGTTATGGCTCTGGAGGTGGCTGAAACAACATAAAGGCAACTTCTGATGGTGAGAATTTCATTATTGCCCCACTTTCTCTTTGAAAGTATGCACCATATTTTCCACCTCTCCATTTGATTGGAGGTTAAATGGTGCCCTGAGACAGTGTTGAATCTCTTGTTGCTTATGCTGTTGTGGAAACTGGGTGAATGCAAGCTGGGACCTGTTATCTGAGACAATGGCCTTTGGAAGGCCCTCACTGAGCACATAGGTGTGACATACCCCAATTTAGAGTATGCATTCACCAACCAAACAACCTTCGAAGTCAATGTGGAAACATTTCTTATAACCCGATGGTGGCCAGGGAGATAATAATTTGGTGACATAGTTTGCTGCCAAACCTACTTGGTGCAGGATGTCTTTATCAATGGCTGGCCATGTCAAGACAGCAGTTTCGTATAGGAGATGGGTGTGATCTCAGTAGAAATGACCACTCTGGGCTGGGGGTCAAATGATGATGGCGTCCTTTTCGGTAAAATATTCCGGAGGTAAAATAGTCCCCCATTCGGATCTCCGGGCGGGGACTACTCAGGAGGACATCGTTAAGAATGCTGAAGATTAGATGGGTAGATCACATAACTAATGAGAAGGTATTGAATAGAATTGGGGAGAAGAGGAGTTTGTGGCACAACTTAACAAGAAGGAGGGACCAGTTGGTAGGACATGTTCTGAGGCATCAAGGGATCACAAATTTAGCATTGGAGGGCAGCGTGGAGGGTAAAAATCGTAGAGGGAGACCAAGAGATGAATACACTAAGCAGATTCAGAAGGATGTAGGTTGCAGTAAGTACTGGGAGATGAAAAAGCTTGCACAGGATAGGGTAGCATGGAGAGCTGCATCAAACCAGTCTCAGGACTGAAGACCACGACAACAAATGGTTACGCAGGAACCTAAGAGGATAGTGAGTGAAATATTTAGGTGTTTTTCTGCGATTTCTGAGGGGCCTCTCCCCAATGGAAAGAGCTGGTGTCAAAATCACCTTAGCAGTCGATAAGAGTGCTGCGTGTTTGTGACACACAAGCATGGCTTACTCATTAACATCATTTTGTAGTCACTTTGAGTAAGGCTTGCATGTATCTAACATATCCCTACAAGAAACAAGTCCACTAAAAGCAATGACAGCCAGAAGTGAGTCAGCAATACAACAGCAAGAAGCAACGGAGTGTCAGACTATTAAAACTTGAGGTGTTCTGTTACTTTAAAATACAATACACTGTGGACTAATTTCTTAATTGCAGTTTATTTGGTCAGTTATGGGAATAACCAGTTACAAACTCAATTTGTCAAATGCTTTTCAATTCAGAAAGAAAACTAGATGAGGAAATTTATTTTATTGCGGAAAGATGCAAACAAAAGAGAACCAAATAATTTGTTATTAGTAATGTTTTGCAACATCAGTTGTGACTTTTACGTTGATATTTGCAGGAAATTGGCATATTATCACTCATAGATGATAATATTACTTTATAAACAATGCACAGATGATTGCATAACAATCAGTCGGATTGAAGCAGACAATTTTAAATCAAGCATTAAACATAAAAGCAGAAGTGAACAATAAATTTGCTCAAATACACGAAAAATTTTTCCAAATAGATAATAGATTTTCTCAAATGGATAAAACTGATGTAGGTAGAAAGCATAGACAAAAGACAGACTTGAGAAAACAATATATATCGAAAAGGAGAGGAGTGGGGAAAGATCGGTGGGTACACTGGCAGAGAGTGAAAACAAAGAGGCTGGGAGATGAGAATGGAGAGGAGATTATAGAACAGAGGTGGTGGAAACTGTTGGGTGGTGGGTGTGGAGACTGTAGGTTACCATAGATTGAGGCCGATATAATTTCGGGAGAATGTGTTGCAAGGAGCCCAACTGTGCAGTTGAGAAAGCAGATGATGGAGGGGAGGATCCAGATGACTCAGGTTGAAACACAGCCATTGAAATCCAGCATTTTTTGTTCAGTCGCATCTTGTGCCACAGGGTGGTCTACTTTGCTCTTGGCCCCAGTTTGGCTGTGGACTCTACTTTTCCCAATCTCCTTCAGACTCCAAATGTACTGCCTCATTCCTCACACATCTTACTTACTTACTCACAACTACTTCTCCTGTGAAGAGAAGGTGTACAAACAAATCCACAGCACATTTTTATGTCACCATTTTCATGAGGAAATTGCGTGTTCTAGCACTTTATGATTAAACTGTATTGTTTCCTTTCTTTTTACGGCATCCCCCTGTTTCACATTACAAATCAACTATTTTCAAATAAAATCTGTATTAAACATTAACAATTTCAATTTTTCTGTAAATACTGTTCACTTTTAAGTAATAGACAGGAAGCTAACTATGTTGAACAAAAATGTTTATTAGGTTACTCAGTCCGTTTTATATCCTCACTCAGTTTGTAAATGGTTCACCGGCAAAACATTTTTGAGAATGTGTATTTTTGTTTTCCCTGTTTTCATTGCAAATCTGCTCATTCCATGAATAACGCTCATTTCATGAATAACGCTCATTTGTGCTGCCTCATCCCAATAGGAAAGGTAGCAGAGGTAGTTCCGTCACAATGGTTCATGGCTGTGCAGTCAGAGCTGCTATGGTTGGCTTTTTTCAAGATAATAGAGCATAGTTACAGTTAAATGATGCAAAATTGAGCCATGTGGATGCTAAAAGGCATTGTGCTTCAGATAAAAAAAAATGCTTACTAAGTCATTTTATTGTTGGTACAGAGACGGAAGTTCCTGATGGACCAAAGTGGGAAGTAGTTCCTACTAATATTGGAATTCCCAGAAGGAGCAGAAAGCAGAATGTTCTTTGGTAGAAGTTTGGTCTCTTTCTATACGCGTAAAGGCATGTCAAGTGATTTTCCGTCAGATGCTTGGCACTTCTTTATTGACAAATCTGTTCTCAAACATATTAAAAAAAACACCAGAACAGAGTTCGGCCAGCAAGGCCTTTGTCAAAAATGGATCTCACACACACACACACACACACACACACACACACAGAGCTGCAATCTCTGGCAACCTTTTTTTTTGGCGAAGGCCTTACTGGCCTAAAGCTTATTTGTGGCAGTCTTGTTGTTGTGCCTATCTGCGACTCAGAATCTTCGCTATATGGTGAGTGGTAACTTTTGTTTTCATAATATTGTTACATTCTATTGTTTGATATATGGAAGAGAGTAATAACAAACTGTCAAAGAATTCATTGTCCATACATCTATGTCGATAAGCAGTTGCTCCCATCCAAGTTTAGATGTTGGTTCACTCATTTCATGGTTTCAAAACCTAATAAGTTTGGGCAGAAGTATGGGACAGCTGTTGATTATCAGTATGAGGTGTGACCAGAATGTAACTGGACATTTTGTTTTCCTTAAAGAATCTCTATTTACTCATCAACATCGTCCCCTTTAAAGTAACGCCCTTAACATTTAGACCAGCATTTTTTCTAATCTTGGAAGCACTTCTGGAACTCACTTTTCATTATGGTCTTCAGCTCCTTCAGCAATTTTGTGTTTATCTCATCAGTGGTGGCAAAACAATGTCCTTTTATGTTCTCTTCAGCCTCGGGAATGGAAAGAAATCACAGGGGGCCAGTCCAAGGAATATGGTGACTGAGGCAACAGTTTTGTTTTTTGCCAAAAAATCATGAACAGGCATTGAGATATAAGCAGGAGTATTATTGTGGTGCAATTTCCACAAGTGTTTTTGCCACAGTTCTGCTCATTTTCTTCAGATTGCTTCACGTAAATGGCATGTAACTTCCAGGTAGTATTTCTTATTGACCACATGCCCCAGGCAGGATCTCATAATGCACTGTCCAATTGTAATAGAAGAAAACAGTGAGAAGAACCTGCACATGTGATCAAACTTGTCGAATTTTTTTCAGTCATGGCTTTTCATGCTGTTCCCATTGGGACGATTTGGCCTTGGCTTTAATGTCGTACCTGTCAACATGTTTTGTCACTCGTTATAACCTTATTTGGAAGTTCTGGATTGGTATCGACTTCATTCAGCAATGCCGGTGCTATGCCTATGTGATGTCAGTTTCGGTCGAAATTCAACAATTTCAGAACATACTTTGCTGCTACATATTTCATGCCCAAAACATTAAAAAAATTCCTTGGCATGAGCCAAAGGATATACCAACATCATAAGCAACCTCTCTGATGGTGATTTGGCAATTTTCCAGAACCATTTTCTTTACTACTTCCACGCTGTCATCAGTAATTGATGTGCTAGTGCATCCAGGATGGTCATCGTTTACAGTGTCTTCTTGACCCTCTGAAACGTTTATGCTGCTCATAAACTCTTACCTTACTCATACAGGGTGTATACGGCCCGGACAACCGGGAGATCCGGGAAAAACCCGGGAATTTTTTCGTCCGGGAGAAAACCGGGGAAAACCCGGGAATTTTGTAGAATTCCGGGAATTTTTCATTTGTTTTGTTTTCAGTTAAATTTTTGTAATTTTGACTGGTAAAAACTGATACTCTAACAAAAGGTATTACTGTATCCTGCTACTGCAGAATAATAATGCAGCAATAAAACATGAACGAGAGGAAAAACGAAAATAAAACTTAAATTGCAAAGGAAATGCGCCATATACAACAAAAAAACAGTGCTCATACGAGCATCTGCCAACAGCAAACTGTGTCAAGGCTTTAGGAAGACTATGCAATGCTTCGTAACAACAAATTGCCTCCGATGTGCGTTATGTCACAACTGTTTACATTAAATTCGTTTCAACAGTTACGAGCGGGATCATGCGCATCCGCAGTTGAGTAGACCTCCTCCCGCTTCTGGCTACAGAATTGTGGCTGTTGGCTGTGAAAGCAGTCGCAGCAAGCAGCTAGATGCGACCGGGAAATATGTTTTGCAAAGCGCCTAGCATCCACGGCACTTTGGTCTATCGATTATTCAAATGACTTTGAAACGCATCCTTGTCGATTTTTGAACACATTCTAAGTTGATTTCTTAATAAATCATAAGTTGATTTGTGAATGCAGGCATAGTGTACGTAATGTCTCTGTCAGGGGAATAAAGAAACAAACTTTCCTGCAGACAAAAGGGGCTATACGAGCTGAGCGGAGTAAAGCCGAACGGATGAATGCCAAGCGCTGTCTCATTATGTGGTTGATTGGGTTTGGAATGATCAGCGTTGTAATTACTGGAGAAATCCATAGATTCAGACTACCAGAGTGGAAATAAACGAGGTAAGAAAGATTACGTATTATCTTCTCGGGGTATCCAAGAAAATGAAATTTTGACAAATTTTTGGCCAGGTTGCTGACTAGTAAGGGCCGACTAGCAGCCGCTTAAGGTCTATTCAGAAATAGCGCGGAAAATGCGTTGAACGAATATGTAACAACGCCTAACCGGAGAATAATCGCGGGATAACTAAACCGATGATTCTGGCAGAGTTAGTGAAGTTAACCGGCGAATAAGCTTTGACATTGGCAGGAATAGTTACAGAATTAATTATGACAAGACTGTTCGTTAGAACTAGGAAGGAGAAGAAACGGGAACATCACACAAATTATGGAAGAATATGAAGATTCCAAATTCGTATCAAAATTTCGTACTACTACTTTTCGATCTCATGCTTGAGAAACTGGAGCGTATGAATGAAGTGTGAAACTATTTCTTAACGTCAGGGTTTTTGTTTGTAGTAGGCCTAATAGCAATTTGATATTGGTACTTTGTGAATTATATTCTGTCGTGTTATAAAAATGACCATTTGTGCCAAGACAGTCTCGTTTATTTGGTGTTTGTTACAATAGATGCAGTAAGAAAGGCCTGTTTTGTTTTATACAGCAGACAGTGACAAAATAGACGTAATCAGATCGAGAAACCACACCAATCTTGGGTCCTATTTGTATTAGCAGCTTTTTAAGTATTAGATAAGGACATTTCGATTTTTCGTGTAGCAAAACGTTTAACGAACTTTGATGAAGTAATAGATTTTTTCGCAGAAAGGAAAGCACGCTATGTAAAGCTGTAGCAAGAATCGAGAAAAAAGAATTCTAGGAGCTAAGGATTGAAGAAATGTGTGCTGTCTTGCCTGTCTTTATTGGTTTTATGTATCCTATATTTAATTTTGTCACACAAAGCAGCAAGTTGTTAGCTAATAGGGAATAAAGAGTGCAAATTTTCTAAATAGTTCTTTTTTTAAGAAAGAGGGGGCAGGATCTCAACCCGACCGACTGGGAGGAGGAGAGGCACCACAGGACATTTTAATTTCCTCTGTCCTGAATATAGTTTGTGGCATCCATTACAAAATATACGGGTTTCAATTCCACAAAGCAAAATACAGTCACGTGCGATACAAGAATGCTGTGTGAAGAGTCGTGGCACTGCACTTCGGCACATTTAAGACCAAATAACATGTCTTACATTTCCTCGACCACATATGTCTTTTGCATCTGACTTTCCAGAAAGATGTGCGCTACAAAATGAACGTATTTTTGAAAATTCTATTTTTTTTTTTTTATTTTGACATCCTATCTCAAACGCTCGAGAAATGGGGGGGGGGGGGCATTAGTGGGGAAGTGGGTAGTCTACAAGTGCCCCGTGTTCACATTTAGTGGTTTCGCTGTTTCCTCTTCGTTTACGGCTCTCACGTCAAATGAAAACAAAACGGTTTTCTGTGGCCGGGAGCTATCAAGCGAATTAAAATGCATTCACATAATTACGGAAGGCTAAAATATGATATTAGTTTCAGATTTTATTTTATTTCCATCTTTCTGACAGTCAAGCAGACTTTGCAGAACAGTGAAGCAATTTTTGTCGATTTTGTTAATCTTTTTCGCTGAGGCAGTCAATATATTTGAAACGAAGTGTTTAATTCCAGACTATTGGCTACTTTCAACTGTTCGTAGCATTTCAAGTGAACGTTTTATCTTCTAGCACGTGTGTATCCCGAAAACGTCATGTTGTTGTTGTTGTGGTCTTCAGTCCTGAGACTGGTTTGATGCAGCTCTCCATGCTACTCTATCCTGTGCAAGCTTTTTCATCTCCCAGTACCTACTGCAACCTACATCCTTCTGAATCTGCTTAGTGTATTCATCTCTTGGTCTCCCTCTACGATTTTTACCCTCCACGCTGCCCTCCAATACTAAATTGGTGATCCCTTGATGCCTCAGAACATGTCCTACCAACCGATCCCTTCTTCTGATCAAGTTGTGCCACAAACTTCTCTTCTCCCCAATCCTATTCAATACTTTCTCATAAGTTATGTGATCTACCCATCTAATCTTCAGCATTCTTCTGTAGCACCACATTTCGAAAGCTTCTATTCTCTTCTTGTCCAAACTATTTATCGTCCATGTTTCACTTCCATACATGGCTACACTCCATACGAATACTTTCAGAAATGACTTCCTGACACTTAAATCAATACTGGATGTTAACAAATTTCTCTTCTTCAGAAATGCTTTCCTTGCCATTGCCAGCCTACATTTTATATCCTCTCTACTTCGACCATCATCAGTTATTTTGCTCCCCAAATATCAAAACTCCTTTACTACTTTATGTGCCTCATTTCCTAATCTAATTCCCTCAGCATCACCCGACTTAATTAGACTACATTCCATTATCCTTGTTTTGCTTTTGTTGAAGTTCATCTTATATCCTCCTTTCAAGACACTGTCCATTCCATTCAACTGCTCTTCCAAGTCCTTTGCTGTCTCTGACAGAATTACAATGTCATCGGCGAACCTCAAAGTTTTTATTTCTTCTCCATGAATTTTAATACCTACCCCGAATTTTTCTTTTGTTTCCTTTACTGCTTGCTCAATATACAGATTGAACAACATCGGGGAGAGGCTACAACCCTGTCTTACTCCCTTCCCAACCACTGCTTCCCTTTCATGTCCCTCGACTCTTATAACTGCCATCTGGTTTCTGTACAAATTGTCATAGAAAAGCTTAATATCAGTTCGAGGCCTACTGCACTGGGAATCTTGACATATGAATGTGCACTTTAAAAGTGCACATTTCAGTGTGGGTCACGAAATTACAATGCTCTTGGAGTATCCTCTGATGTCTTGTTTCTTTTGTGATATAATGAAGATCTTTTAATGTTTAACACGTACGAACATATGGGCCTCCTGCGTCATCGTAGCTGTGCAAGCGCGGTGGCGCCTGTTACCTGGGGCCCTCTTGGCAACTGCTGAAACGAACCTATTTCTAACGGGTCGCGGGAAAATATTGCGGATGGTGATTTGAAAAGCGTTACTTTCAAAGTAAATTTCCTTTTATGCAAATTGAACTATGAGCGAGAATGTACGATGAATTTCGTAAATCAGAGAGCGTTTGACTCCGATTTAAAAATCAACTCTTTGATGACTAGCCATTTACATGACTTTCGAGCCCAGAAGATCAGACGTTTATGTCGTTATTGAAATTTTACTGGCGCTTTGTGTGATATATCTTAAAGTGTAATACGCGCATAAAAGACCAACATTATATGTGAAAGCTTAAGCCCGGTCCACACGCAACGATCTGCCTGCGCAGACATCGGCGCAGATGTCTGTACATGCAAAAGATCGCTGCAAATGTGGTGTGTCCACACGACACAAACCCCAATCTACGACTCGCCCGCCATCTGTCGGTATAGAAAAGAAATATCAGTGGCAAGCGACTACGCTCCCCGTGAACGTCAAAAATTTAATTCAGTTATTTTGAAATATAGAAACGGAGGAAGTTCTGTTGTGGTCTGTGTTCGCAACTTATGTTGCAAAAAACATCCAGACCAACCGCAGGAAACAGAGAAAGCTGTCAAAATGGTGTAGACAGTGGCTGCTAGAGCGAAAGCAGTTTTCTCACGTAAATTTACTGCGGGAGTTGCAGAGCGAACCTAGCGACTGGCGAAATTATTTGCGGATGGATGTCGAAACTTATAATTATCTCTTAAAGCTTGTAACCCCTCATATTATGAGAAAAAATACTTGTATAGAGAAGGGCAATTTCTCCTCATGAACGGCTGGCGGTAACATTAAGATTCCTAGCAACAGGAAGGAGCTACAAGGATTTGGAATTTTCAACTGCAATATCGAAACAAGAGTTGAGTGAAATAATACCCGCAATTTTTCAATTAGAGCACTGTATGCTGCTGTCTTTTTGCCTGTGTCACTATATTCTTTACTTTAATCTTCCACAAACATGGGCGGTTTCTATATATTTCAATGAATTCACTTACAAACTCTCGAGAACACTGACGAGTATCAGCCATTTTAATGCCCTGTACGCACAAATACAATCACTAGACTAAGCAAACAGCTGTTTCGCGCCAGATTTGCGGCGATCTCCTGTCCACACGCTCCAACTTGTCTGCGCAGATGTGATTTGAACCCACAGATTTGAGAGGTTTCGCTCAAACCTCCAACTCCAACTTCCAGGTTTGCACACATCTCAGGTTGGTGCAAATCTTCTGTCCACACGCAACGATCTGTCTGCGCAGATGTGATGTGCGCAGACAGATCGTTGCGTGTGGACGGGCCTTTAGCTTCTCTTGCAGCGTATTAACCTTAGAAACCAATATTGTATGTGAAAGCTTTGCTTTTCTTGTAGCAACTCTATGAACATTAATTTAAACCATTAACACTTCCTGTTAGTGTGTTCGCGTTACTTAACGGTGATGTTGCTATTGGCTGACTACATCACGTGTCCAAAGCTCTGAATATCCGCTGCCATCGGCTGGCGAGATCACGTGGCGTTAGGTACGACTGGCTTACAAAAGCGCATCGCAGTCTCGATTTCAATGCTTCGGAAAGTAAAATGCGGTGTTTGGTGGAAATCGAATTTATACTTTCGTAATACGAAAATGTGCAGCGTACATGTTGCTGTACATCAAAGATCTTTCCAAAACGTGTCTATTTCCTTGAGTTTCATAACCATTCAAAGATATGATAAGTTATACAGTTCCGAGAGAAAGTGTATTTTTAACAGGGAAAGCCGGGGATTTTTTTCCTTGTCCGCGTATACACGCTATCATAGTAGATCCACCAAAAAAAAAGTGTCAGCATATAAAATGCAGTACTGTACTTTATTCCATTTTTCAAGCAAAATTTAATGCAAATTCTTCGATCCATCTTTTTCAAAAGTAGAAATTCGCTGAGCGCTCAAAAACACATATAGCCTTTCCAACTGTCAACAATAAACTACATATTCTAAACAGCTGAAAATGCAAACACACATCAGGCAAACGTTTACCGGTAAAGTTGAAACTCATAAGTTTGTAGCATGACTGATTAGAACTAAAACAAAATAACTGACCATTACAGTAAGTATCTGTTACAGAGAAACACACAAAAAAATAAATAAAAAACGCTAAGAACAAATTGTAAACACATCGATTAGAAATGGGACATTTTTGTCCCGACTGCAGTTCTAGGGGATTCAAAAGATTCAGTGGTTCTAAAGCTAAAGACGCTTCCACACTGACAATATATTGTACATGATCTTGTGATAAAATGTTCATGGTCGTCTAAACAAGTTGATCATTTCAAAACTTCATAACGCTAAACCAGATGTACACCTAAGAGTTTTTTTTTTTTTTTTCAATTCTGCTGTCCAGGACCAACCCTCTCACGACCAACTTTACAATTTTAGTTTCTGTAATAGAAAGTTATTATCTACACAGTTGAAAGCCTTGGCAAAATCATAGAAAATGCCACCATAGTTATCTTTATTGTTGAGTTCGACCAGAACTGAGCTTTTGAGATCACATATTTCCTTTTCTGTAGAGAATCCTTATCCAAAGTAACCCATAACGGTGGCTGTGCTTCTTGGAAGTATTATACAGCATGGTGCAAATGAAAGTAGCCCATATAAGTATAAAGAAAATGCAGTGAAATTACAGAAATTAAGAGCTGAAGTGGACTTACCATTTATTTACAATGAAAAGTACATTTATAGAAGATGCTGAAAGTGACCCCATGCAACATCAATACTCAGCCCTGCATGTCTAAGCATATTCAGATACACCCAGCATAAAATTTGGATGTCAGTGGCAGCAACTTCATGGCTGATGTTGTCTTTCAGCTCGTGTATTGTGTGTGTGGATGTGTTTCATAGACCTTGCTCTTCATGTGTTCCCGAAGGAAAAAATCACATGTTGTTTGATCCAGCGAACCTGGTGGCTGTAAATGCTTACTGACAGTTTGTTCCTCAGTGAAGACATTACGAACTCCTTGCGAGGAAACCTTAGATGCGTAATGTGTTGCCCCATCTTGCTGGAAGAAGGAGTTTTATCTTCCATATTCAGTGAGTTGAGCACAAAAAGTATCATAAATTTCCGCATATGCCACTATGTTGTGGGTACTGTCAAAAAATATTGGTCAAATGGTGCTGCACGTTCCTGTTACACTGCACCAAATACTGATTTCTTTCATCGTGGAGCAGTTACTGATACACAGTGTTAGGGTTCTCCATTGCCCAGTACCTCGTGTTCTGTAAATTCATATCACCAGTAAGATGAAACCATTCTTCATCACTCAAATGATGTAATGGTATGGGTCTAACAAACCATCGCTGATGTTATGTGCCACATGCAGTAATCTAGATGTTTCTGACTCTCATCGTCCCATAATTGCTGCACAACTGTCACACAATATGGTTTCAAATTAAGGCTTTTCAATATCCACTGGCTGCTGCTGCTGCTGCTGCTGCTCCTACTACTACTGCCACCACCACCACCACCACCACCACCACCACCACCACCACACACCTGTTGGGCCAGTTTACATGTAGACTTCTTTGGGGTCTGAATAATTCTTCAGTGAATGTCTGCAGTAATTTCTGGTGTGTGAACTGAAGGAATTCTGTGTCATGTTACATTTTCATATCTGTAGGTGCACCAGTTTTTATAGAGAATCTATATTTCTCTCTTTGCTGGTAGTCTTCTATCCAGATAGCTGACCATGAAAATTTGTAAGTTTCCTTAATCGAACCTGTTTTCACGTATGCTTCCACAATTTCAATTCTTTCTTTTATCGAGAAAGTCGTTTTGGAGACTGCAAAGAGAAATGTCTAACTTCACTGACAAAATAAACTGAAATGCTGGCAGAAGAATGCGGACAATAAATCATTGCATAAAACTGTCCATTGTTGTAGCTGTTTAATCTATTTCAGAGGCAAAATATTGCATTTGCATTCAAAAGGGAGGCGGGCTGCTTTTAACTGTACCATTCTGTTGAACCCATGCATGTTCTAATAAAGCATGCATTTGCAATAATTCCACAAGTTTGTCTTCAGTTAGCAGATGACTGACATTGGAAATGACCAATGGAACATTGCAGAAGCAATCAGCAGTGAGTGTATGTTATGCAGAATGTGATAACTGGGCAATGTGTCATGTCGAGGGAACAAACCAGACAAACTGATGAGTATAGGTGACCATGTACTATGTATTTGAGGTGATAGACAATAAACAGGCACACAAACATATTACTCATTGTAGTTTTCAATTTTTGAACTTGTATTATTCTTGAGAGCACATAAACAAATATTTTTGGTATGCATGTGGTTCCATTATGGTAGCATCCCACCCAAAATATGCTCATCATTATAGGTATATGTTGTTGTTGTCAGTTGTCATTTTCAGCCTGAAGACTGGTTTGATGCAGCTCTCCATGCTACTTTATCTTGTACAGGCCTCTTCATGTCTGAATAAATACTGCAACCGAACCTCCTTAGGGTATTCATCTCATGGTCTCCTCCTACAATTTTTACACCGACACTTCCCTCCGGTACTAAATTGGTGATCTCTTGACGCCTCTTGGAGTGTGACCTATCAATTGATCCCTTGTTTTAGTCAAGTTGTGACACAAATATCTTTTCTCCCCAATTGTATTCACTATCTCATCTTTAGTTACATGGTCTACCCATCTAATCTTCAGCATTCTTCTGTAGCACCACATTTCAAAAGCTTCTGCTCTCTTATTATGTGAACTATTTATCATATACATTTCACTTCTACACAAGGCTACTCTCCAGGCAAATACCTTCAGAAAAGACTTCCTAACACTGAAATCTATGTCCAGTGTTAACAAATTTCTCTTCTTCAAAAATGCTTTTCTTGGAATTACCAGTCTTTTGGCCATCATCAGTTGTTTTACTGCCCAAATAGCAAAACTCATATGCTGCTTTTAGTATCTTGTTTCCTAATCTAATTCCTTCAGTAGCATCTGATTAAGTCATCTACATTCCGTTAATGTTTTTTTGCTTTTGTTGATCTTCATCTTACATCTTCCTTTCAAACATTGCTTTTTTTTTTTTTTTTTTTTTTTTCCTTAAGTGGCTCTTCTGAGTCCTCTGCTGTCTCTCACAGAATTACTATGTCATTGGCAAACTGTAAATTTTTTATTTCTGCTACCTGAACTTTTTCCTTCTCCAAACTATTATTTGGTCTCCTTTACATCTTGCTCCGTGTGCAGATTGAATATAATCGGGGATAGGCTATAACCCTGTCTCAATTGCTTCTCAACCACTGCTACCCTTTCATGCCCCTCATCTCATATAACTGCCATCTGCTTTCTGTACAAGTTGTAAATAACCTTTTGTTCTCTGTATTTTACCCCTGCTACCTTCATAACTTCAAAGAGTGTATTACAGTCGACATCAAAAGCTTTCTTTTAAGTCTAGAAATGCTATAAAAGACAGCTTCGCCATTCCTTAACTTATTTTCTAAGAGAAGTCATTGGGGCATTATTGCCCAGCATGTTCCTACAGTTCTCCAGAATCCAAAGTTGATCTTCCCTGAAGGCAACTTCTACCAGTTTTTCCATTCTTAAGTAAATATTTTGTGTTAGTATTTTGCAGCCATGGCTTATGAAGCTGATAGTTTGGTAATATTCACACCTGCCAGCACCTGCTTTCCTTGGAATTGGAATTACTACAGTCTTCTTAAAGTCAGAGGTATTTCGCCTGTCTCGTACATCTTACACATGAGATGGAATAGTTTTGTCATGGCTGGCTGATATTTTGAAAGGTGATAGTATGGCTCAAACTTTCAATACAGTTAACAAAAAGAGGACACTATGTTCTATTACTGTGAAACAGCAGAGCTCCTAATTACTTTCTATTACACATGACCTGCACTTCCACATCTACGTACTCCACAACCACCATATGGTGCATAGTGGAGGGTACCTTATTTCCTTTCATCTTTTGCCTGCAAATGGAGCAAGGACTATCTGTGCCTCCATACAAGTCCTGGTTCTGTTATCTAGTCTTCACACTCTTTAAGAGGAATGTACATTGGCAGCAATCAAATCATTCTACAGTCAACTGGAAGTGCCCATTGTCTAAATTTTCTTAGTAGTGTTTCGCAATTCTCATTTGAGTTTGGAAAACATGTCCTCGATAATTGCATGTTGATCAGATCTACTGGTAACAAATCTAGCAGCACGCCACTGAAGTGCTTCAATGCCTTCCTTCAATCCAACCTACTGGGATCCCAAACACTCGAGTAATATTCAGCAATGGGTCGAACTAGTGTTCTATACATGGACTTCTTCATAGATGATCTAAGCTTTTTGTAAAATTCTGCCAATAAACCCAAGTCAACCATTCACATTACTTGCTACCATCCTTACATGCTTATTCCACTTCAAATTGTTTCACAATGTGACACCCAGATATTTAGTCAATGTGGCTGTGTCAAATAGCACAGCACTAATACTGTGTTCAAAGATTTTTTTCCTGCTCACATGCATTAACTTACATTTTTTTAGATTTAGAGCAAACTGCCATTCATCATCACACCAAACAGAAATTTTGTAAGTCGTCCTGTCTCCTTATACTGTGACTTGTGAGCCATCATTACTGGAGGTGCTTGATAAGGTCTCCACTTACAATAAGGCATGTGTCTGTCCAACATCATAGATAATCACGCACTGTCTGAAAAACTCCAGGTTGGTTGTGGATGCATTTCGACACTCCTGCCAACATCAACTGCTATTCTTCGTTATGTCAGAAAGTCACTACAGCTGCTACAGCTTTCACCTCTCCTGGATTTTCTTTTTTTTTATGAGTTGATTGAATATGTACAATTTGAATTCATAATCTGCACAAAACAAATGACACAAACATATACAATCTGAAGGGAATTCATCATCCTAATGAACAGCCACATCAGATGTTTCACAAGATGAACAGTGTAGCAAAATACTTGCAGTTTAATCAGCAACTATCTTGGGCATACAGAACAGAAGACAATTCAAGTTTTGGGCATTCTCACTAGGAATTGTTCACCTTATAACTAGAAACTTATTGTTCTGATATTAATGAGAATTTAATAGGTTACAGGCATGTATATTGCTAAGTTACAGAGTTTTCCAATCACAAATAGAAAAGGTCTTACCTGTTTTGTAAACTAACGTGGTCTCAGCTCAGGAGAAACATATAACAGAAAGCCTGGATTAGTTCTGAAATGCTCTCTCATGATTATCACAAACAGCAACCACTGACTGCACAGTGAGATACTGATTTTGTATTATTGAAGAGTGCTTCTATACGCAGTAGAACGTGCAATTGGCTGACAATGTACACTGTTGTAGGACATAAAGTCAATGAAAATTGGCACTGATGCCTTTCATCTTCAATTGTGTGTGGATTTGTATCGGCCCACACATAATGGGGAATGTGTTGTCATATGTTTACCGCAGCCTGTAAGTCATTCAAAACAGTGTAGAGCCTGCAATAGAAGAGATGTGATTCACAGTAGTGAAGATCAACAAGTTTTCATAGCTCTTAAGATATGCATTTTAGAGACCGCGTTTACTTGGTTTGGTCCATATTACCACCTCTTAAAACATGAAATACTTCATGTTTTTACATTCCCAGATTTTGTGTTTCCCTGCCATTTATGTTATTTTCTGTTACTCCCATCATGAGGCCCATTCCCCAATAAATTTTTTTCTGGTTATTAAAAGTTGGTTGGGTGTGTAAAAATAATATAATGTTTCTTCATAATATTCACTGCTCATGCTGTGATCTCAGTTGGATTTAAATTAACAGTTGGAAGAATTAAAAAAGTTTCTTATGTTCAACTCTTGTAGAGTTGGTCAAATTTAGCAAAAGCTTCGTAGAACAATCCTAACAGTAGTGTCTCACAGTTGTATTGGGTAATAACTGTGAATTGTTGTTTCAACTGATATCGCTTAAATTTGGAGTACGCTTGTCCCGAGCAGGCCCACGCCAATTCAGACAAGATACATAAGCTGCACCTGCTTCAGAACATAGCTTTTCGGTGAGTGTTTTACACCCCATTATTCATTAAGATTTCTGTTTTGCCCATGAAGCAGCTGTCCCGCAATTGCTACGGTGATGCAAGACAGTAGTTACCAATTTTTATCTTTCCTGTAGTATGTTTCGAAACTGGTCCACCTGTAGCCTCGAGGCATCTAAAAGGAACAAACCCTGGAAGTTCAGAGCCCCTTGTGGCCACTAAGGGTTTGAGACCACTCATTTATCATTTCAACCTCTCTCTTCCAAGTCATCATTATCACAATAATCATCAGTCACTAACCAATTACTGTCATGCTCTTCAGCTGTCATGGCACATGTAGTCTGGTATTTGAATGTTGTCATACCAACAGTATTGACCGAGCGAGGTGGCGCAGAGGTTAGACACTGGACTCGCATTCGGGAGGACGACGGTTCAATCCTGCGTCCGGCCATCCTGATTTAGGTTTTCCGTGATTTCCCTAAATCACTCCAGGCAAATGCCGGGATGGTTCCTCTGAAAGGGCACGGCCGACTTCCTTCCCCATCCTTCCCTAATCTGACGAGACCAATGACCTCGCTGTCTGGTCTCCTTCCCCGAAAACCAGCAGCAACAGTATTGATCCACCATTAGATGGTAAAACTAAGATTTCTTTCCAGTTTGAGCCAAGTCAAATACAACTGTGACCAGTGTTTTCTGTTCTTACACTAAGGAATCTGTAACCCAATATGTTGGATTGCAGTCAGCACTTAAAAATGACTAGTGCTTTAATGCTGACAACATATTAACTGTACACTATGTTCTCTATTTTTTATTAGCGCTCTAGACCTATTTCAAATTTGTTTCAGCCCTCTGATGAAAGGCATAAAATATTCATATTCATGCACAGTAATATCATGTAAAATAACCTGTTTTCCTGGAAAACTTCATATCATTGTGAGTTGCAAAAAGGAGAGATCTGTGTGAAAATGTAGGATTTATAGTTCATCATGAGCCTATAATTAACAAAGTTAGTATACTGGCACCCAGATCAAGTCACTGCATGTGCATGCCAAACTCAATATAGGAGTTGGCAGTTCTTGTTCCTGTGAACGAAGACAAACTTGAGCTCCATGCTGCACACTGAAGCAGTGACAATTATTAGAAATGTCAGTATAGTCAATGGAGAATGCAGTGATACTGTAGAATACTTGTGTTATTTTTCTGTCTTGATTACAAAAAATATTTACAATCTAGATGGAAAAATAAAACTAATCGTGACAAAATAGAGAAGGGTTTAAAGGGATAAGCACATGGAATAATGGCATACTTCTCTTGTACTAAGAGCTCTTGTGCAAGGGCTCGGCAACCACATAGGAAATTTCTCTTTGGTTGGGCTTCCAGCCAGCTTTTTCACAGCAGTAACACCCCTACCAGCACCTCAAGAAAAGTGATATGCATACACTGCACAGGCCAAGTTTTACATCGCCATTGATGGCAATTGACTTTATCATTTTATCTAAAATGTACAAGGAGCCAGTGAGTCCATCTATAGTTTACTTCAGAAATAAGCTGTGATAAGTTTTGTCAGAAGAAGTAGCCCGGAACACAAGGTTTCTAGAAAAATTAAAATTGGTTCTCTGATAAAATACAGTATATGCAATTCAGTACTGCATAAGCCCTGGCCTTATAACTAGAATGTTCTCTGGATCATTCACATAATACATCATAATGATATGGAACAAGTCATTTTACCTTTACATTGCAAATTAATGTGTAAATATACCGTATTTACTCGAATCCAAGCCACACCTGAAAAATGAGACTCGAAATCAAGGAAAAAAAATTTCCCGAATCTAAGCCGCACCTGAAATTTGGACTCAAAACTCAAGGGGAGAGAAAAGTTTTAGGCTGCACCTCCAAATCGAAACAAAGTTGGTCCATTTAATATGAGACACAATTTAGGTCGCATGAATGACAATACAGCTACAGTAGTTTGGTTCGAGTCGTAAGCTTAGCAGTTAAGCTTTACCAGGTAGCCATTGCTAAGCGTCAGGCACTCCATCCACTCTTCCTTTTTCACGTGCTTCGTCTGGTTTGAATTGATTGCTTATTTTTCTTTGATCTGAGAAGTGCCGTTCTCTTTGTTATAGGTGTTTACGTCACTCTAAGCTGAAAATGCATTACTGTACAGTGTCATGCATTGTTTGTCGCATTCTGATAATAGTGTTTACGGCCTGTTGGCAAGAGACTGCCATTTGTTGTTACTTACACTGCTGCTTTCTTTGATAATGATCAACAAGAACCAAACAATAGACTGCGTATGATAGATGATGTTCTGAACGAGAGTTTAGCAAAAATTTTTCTCCGTTTGAAAATCTTTGTGGGCGCCTCTTTAGTACATTACATTCTGCCCAGAAATTAGAGTCATCTTAGATTTAAAAATCTAGTCAATTGCCATGCTTCATTTCTGACTGTATCACTATTAGGCATAAGAATAATATGAATATAAACATGACATGATATGTATATTCTTCCACGTTTGCTGTTGTCTCACTCTAGTTTCGTAGGTTATTAGGCAGACAAGATTTAAATGAGATAGCAGTAAACATGAAACAATACATGGCAGAACGTTTATACTGATATTATTCTCATGGTGAAGAGAATACTGCATGTGATTCACAATTCATAAAAGTTCCTATTAGCAACCATCTCTTCTCACAGGTAGGAAAAAATTCAGAATGTAGAGTTGGCCATATTGACAAACATCCATCCGTGTGTGTGTGTGCTCGAGTGTATACCTGTCCTTTTTTCCCCCTAATGTAAGTCTTTCCGCTCCTGGGATTGGAATTACTCCTTACCCTCTCCCGTAAAACCCACATCCTTTTGTCTTTCCCTCTCCTTCCCTCTTTCCTGATGAAGCAACCATGGGTTGCGAAAGCTCGAATATTTGTGTGTGTTTGTGTGTTTTTTATTTTTTTATTTTATTGTGTCTATCAACATACCAGCACTTTCTCGTTTGTTAAGTTAAAGCATCTTTGTTTTTTATATATATTTTTCCCACATGGGATGTTTCCCTCGAGACTTGAATGTCAAGCTACTTTTTTTATCTTTCTCTCTTTGCACAATGATTTATGCTTCAGACAGTAATGTATGTGGCCAGTATGTTGCCACATTTGTCACTGAGAAAACATACTATGATTTTAAATCTGACTCTTTCCCTTCCTTAGCAAGGGTATGCAATTGCGATTCATAGAACATGCCACTGACTAACTAGAATATTTAAACATTGTTTACAAACTCAGTAAAATGTTTCTCATTCGTCTGTTCAGTGGATGTTGCAGTATCAACTCCCTTATTTTCAGAAGCTTCTTGAACACTGTCCACTAGTCTCAGAGTGTCTGCAAGGCCATAATTCTGACATTTTGGATGCCTCTTCCTAATGTTTACAATTCATGTTCCTTCAGATGATTGCAAAATCAACTGGACATCAAAACTTCCACATGAAAAATACAATATCAGTTTGGGCAACTGAATGGGAACACTATTCCAAGCATTAGAGTGAATAAAATGGTGGTGTAAATGAACACTTACAGGTATACTGCAGTTAGCCCATTCCGGGAATAGCTACTCTTGGCTTCACCTTGTGATTGAACAAATGGTCATATGGGCACTGAAGACAGAGATGTTTAGTGCTCAGAATGAGTCTATTCACCATGACTTCTGTCACATGTATCTTCATCATAGTTTTTCACCGTACAGCATAAAACTTCAATCTTCACATTCAATATGTTCATCTGGCTGCAACTGACAAATCAGCTTCAGCCTGTGCATTCAGCATGAGCTGTTGCTTCTTAGCATGTGCGCCCATGTGCATTCATCTGCTCCTGATAAACACTTTGTTTGATTAGTGATCAATTTAACAAACTTTTTGGACACATTTTGTACATGTAAAGCTGTCTGGTAATTCAAACAATAGAAACTCCAGGTAGGAATATCAACAATGTATGAAAAAAGACATTAAGTTGAAGGCAGACACAATTAAAAGACACACAAAGCTTTCAGCCACAGCCTTCATCAGATAAGAGAAACACACACTACTCATATACACAAGCAAGCACACCTCATGCACACATTACTGCCAACTCCAGAAGCTCGGCCCAAGCTGCTGGAGTTGGCGATCATGTGTGCATGAGGTGTTCTTGCTTCTGTGCTTAAATGATGTCTGTTTCTCTTATCTGATGAAGACAGTGGCCAAAAGCTTTATGCAAGTGTCTTTTAATTGTCAAACAATGGAAAATCTAGGATGGAATGTAACAATATTAGAGAAGGAAAGTTGCTACTCACCATATTGCGGAGACGCTGAGTCGCGATAGGCAGAACAAAGAGATTCACACAATTATAGCTTTTGGCGCACGCGCACACACACACACACACACACACACACACACACACACACACACACACACACACACGCACGCACAAATGCAAACACAACTTGCACACGTCTGCAGTCTCAGACAGCTGAAACCACACTGCGAGCAGCAACACCAGTGCATGATAGGAGTGGCGACTGGGTGGGGGTAAGGAGGAGGCTGGGGCAGAGGGAGGGAGGGATAGGATGGTTGGGGTGGCACACAGTGAAATGCTGCAGTTTAGACGGAAGGCAGGAGAGAAAAGAGGGGGGGGGGGGGGGGTAAGTAGCAGAAAGGAGAGAAATTGAAAGACTGGGTGTGGTGGTGAAATGACGGCTGTCTAGTGCTGGAATGGGAACAGGGAGGAGGCTGGATGGGTGAGAACAGTGACTAATGAAGGCTGAGGCCAGGAGGGTTATGGGAATGTATTGCAGGGAAAGTTCCCACCTACGCAATTCAGAAAAGCTGGTGTTGGTGTGGAGAATCCATATGGCACAGGCTGTGAAGCAGTCATTGAGATGAGGGATATCATGTTTGGCAGTGTGTTCAGCAACAGGGTGGTCCACTTGTGTTTTGGCCACACTTTATTGGTGACCATTCATGTGGACAGACAGCTCGTTGGTTGTCATGCCTACATAGAATGCAGCACAGTGGTGGCAGCTTAGCTTGTAAATCACATGACTGGTTTCACAGGTAGCTCTGCCTTTGATAGGATAGGTGATGTTAGAGACCGGACTAGAGTAGGTGGTGGTAGGAGGATGTATGGGACAGGTCTTGCATCTATGTCTATTACAGGGGTTATGTCCTGCCCACTATCCTTCTTACCCCTCCTACAGTGGTTTTCCACCATCCACCGAACCTACAAAATATACTCATCCATCCTTACATAACCCCTGCTCCCAATACCTTACCTCCTGTGTGTAGGGGCTACTGCTGACAAAGGCCTTAATGGCCGAAAGCTATAATTGTGTGAATCTTTTTGTTGTGCCTATCACGACTCAGCATCTCCGCTATATGGTGAGTAGCAACATTCCTTCTCTAAAATTGTCTTTTAATTGTGCCTGTCCGCAACTTAATGTGTCTTCTTTACGATAAGTAGCAATCTGTCTTTTTCTACATTGTTTGTTAATTCGTTATTAATACATATATGATTTTCAGGTCCTTCATTCCTGTGCAGATGAGCTATGTGGCAGAAATGCAATGAAATATGAAGCTGTTAAGGCATCAACTGACTGGACAGCAGAAGAACACAGTTGTATCTGTAATGAAATAAAGAAATTATTTTCAGAAGTTGTTGGTAATTCACTTGGAAATGAAATGGTAAAATTGTGTAAAAAATGGAATATGTTTTACATTTTTATGTGTAGTTCTAAGCGTACTAACTTTCATGCAAGACTTTTAGATTTCACTTGAATATTGTTTTTCACTAATGCGTTTGTATACATTCCTTTTTTCCTTGTGTATTGCAAGGATCATCTGATTAGTCATAGTTGGACTGAAGAACTTCAGAATATTGGCTGTATTTTTTGGTACAAAAAGCCAATAAAATTAATCTTTAAAAAAAAAACATATTTTTCATGATTTTTTTGATCGCACAAGTCGGTATTCTTTATTTTTTTATATTCTGTAAAACTGATATGAAAGTTTAAGATTCTAAGATTACAAGTGTTGGGAACAAGTTTGCTCTGTAAGTGAACTTATTCCAAACATATAACAGATAGTAGTGTTCTGGAACATGCAGGTAGGTTTTTGGGAAGACAATTGCTTACTTTAAACCATGATACAAAAATGTCACTACGGGAATATATTTTAAATGCTTGGTTAATTGTGGATTTTATTATAAAGTTGTTATTTAATATGATATTTGAGCACTAAGTAATACCAAAAATTCTATACTATTTCTACGAGGCTTGAAGTGTTTTTCTTGTTGTGGGTTGATTTTAAGTGATTGCCTTATTGTGAGATGCCAGGTCTTTACTTGTTCCTGATAACTATAGTTACCTTCTTTTCCAAATTTCCAGGTTGCAGTCTTGTTTTCTCTCAATGTTGTGGTCTTGCTATGCAGTGCCATGTATTTGACCGCTGACTTCTTTTCCGATTGCAGAGGGCAAGGGCTATGAGAGAGCTTTCACATTTAAACAGCTACTATGAAATCACAAAACATGGTTTCCATAATTCTTCTATATTCAGATAAGTTCTCAACTTAGAACAACTGATAATTAACAAAGTTTTTAAGACAACATGTTTATACATGATACTTCAGTGCTTGACCAAAACCATAAGTTCATACTTAACTCGAGATAGCGCAGCATAGAGTCTGTATAACAACATTCATTTTTCGTTAGTGCTTGACTATTGTCTCAGGCCTCTTTCTTCTTCGGAGTCGACAGCACCCCCAAAACTCGAATGCAAAGTGCAAGTGACCCCTCACTAGCCAGTCCAAATTACACATCCATAGTTGCTTTGTGCACTGTGCCCACATTTTTCTCTCTCATATCTGCACATAAATTCCAGCAAACCCAGGCACAGTAGATGCTCTTTATGTTATTACTAATTAAAGTCACATTTTCCACATGCATATTTTTCATCGGTCCAGTAAAAGGAAAATGAGATGTCTTGCTATGCTTTATAGCTACACGTACCTGTTGTTGTATAGTTTGACGCAACTATTTAATGTGGCTCTAACCAGAAATGTTTACTGTTTTTTATATACTGATATAGTGTGTTCTCATTCTCACCATCAGAGATGTATATATCGACTGTCTTTTTAATCACACAATCCCAGTATAAATGTTCTCTTTGTTGATGTAGTCACATCATATTGCTGAAAGTTGAGAAACTTCCACCTCAAGAAAATATTGAGGAATGTACGAATTATTAGACCATAAGTAATGATACTAGTATTTCTGTAACTACCATCTCTGTTAAAGTTTGAAGTGTAAAAGGGAAATATCATAAGCTCATAAAACCCTCAGTGAAGTGATTAATGTATTGTGCAAATGCAGAATGAGACTTCTTGCAGAAAAAAATTAAGTACCGTTTCCAATTTCCTTTGAACTAGGTAAATATTCTCGTGGTTCTATTGGTGACACGGGAACTGAAGCCTGCAAACCTTCTTCCTGGATTTCAAATAACAAAAAATTATCTGTACCCCCTCTGAAATAACATGGATGACTTAGTTCTGCTATAAGATGAGCTACATTATATGTGAGATCAAAGATTTGTGTGGTAATAGCAGGAGAAGAAAAGGAAGGCCTTCTTGTGGATGAGGGATGAAGGGCATAGATGAGTGTTCAGCTGCAAATTTCGAAATTGCCAGTATTTCTACAAGTGAACATGTTTGATAGAGCAATATGGCAATACCCTATTAAGATTGTTATTGGCTTTATACAATCAGTTTTGTTTATTTGTTTTCTCTGCAGAAACTCAATTACAGAACTTAAGTCTCAGTATTTAGTTTACAGTATCCCTATTACGAGTTAAATATATCAGCCACTTTAATTTTGTTGATGACATTGTAATTTTTGTCTTCAGTACAGAAACTTCAGCAATCAATGGAGGAACATGCTCTATTAATTTTTAAAATTAGGCTCAAAATCAATTATAATTAGACTAAAATAATATATAGTCGACATATTATAAAAAGAAAATAGTACAAATTAAGTAGTAGTCATACAACTGGTTTTTGTATGTGGGCAACTGAAGGGGGTAGCTGGGTGGACAACAAAAGAAATGGACTGAAGAGTAAATAGTTTTGAATGCTTTAGACAGTATTTGAAATGAAGACTGCAATGTGAGTGACATTAAAAATTAAGTCAGTGTGTCGTACCAGCTGATTTATGGCAGTGTGATATAATGGACCATTTCACGAAAACCATTCAGAACGTGATGGTTGCTCGGGGAAGTGGGGAGATAGAGAAGGCCATGAGGATGACATAATAGAATGGGTAGCTGAAGACAGGATTGCCACGTACCCCGATCTGGGCGGAATTGTCCTGATTTTTCTGTTGAAAATGTGACTCACGATTAAACCTTGTCGGGATACATAAAATTCATGATTACAGCAGGATGGATTATATTTCATACAATATGGTCTCAATATAATGGAAGGAAACATTCCACGTGGGAAAAATTATATATAAATACAAAGATGAGGTGACTTACCGAACAAAAACGCTGGCAGGTCGATAGACACACAAACAAACACAAACATACACACAAAATTCAAGCTTTCGCAACAAATTGTTGCCTCATCAGGAAAGAGGGAAGGAGAGGGGAAGACGAAAGGAAGTGGGTTTTAAAGGAGAGGGTAAGGAGTCATTCCAATCCCGGGAGCAGAAAGACTTACCTTAGGGGGAAAAAAGGACAGGTATACACTCGCACACACGCACATATCCATCCACACATACAGACACAAGCAGACATATTTAAATATGTCTGCTTGTGTCTGTATGTGTGGATGGATATGTGCGTGTGTGCGAGTGTATACCTGTCCTTTTTTCCCCCTAAGGTAAGTCTTTCTGCTCCCGGGATTGGAATGACTCCTTACCCTCTCCTTTAAAACCCACTTCCTTTCGTCTTCCCCTCTCCTTCCCTCTTTCCTGATGAGGCAACAATTTGTTGCGAAAGCTTGAATTTTGTGTGTATGTTTGTGTTTGTTTGTGTGTCTATCGACCTGCCAGCGTTTTTGTTCGGTAAGTCACCGCATCTTTGTATTTATATATAATACAATATAGTCTGTTCATTATATAAGTTAGGAGGCATTTTTGTAAATGTAACTGAACTTAAAAATACAGCCCTTTGTCCTGAAAGATTAGCACTCAGCTGCTATTAAGAGTCTCATTTTTAATTTGGCCAATCGGCTCCTTAGACCACAGTGATCAAATGCCAATTTAGGACAAAAAATCCTCGGTCGGCAGAAGACAGTCATTTGTTTTTGGCTCCAGCCAATGTTACTTATTGTGACAGCACTGTGTTAGGTAACCATTGTTGTTTCCTTTGTTACTGTGTGTTGTACTTCACTCTGTTTTAAGTGTTTCCTTTCCTTGTGATAAGCCTACGTAATTCTTGCAGTTACAATTTTGTATTTAAAGTATCAATACATAGGACAATTGTGAACGTCATTCAATCAATTTTTATCACTGACTTCTGCCTGCTGAAACAGCTGCCTACACAGTGATGGGGAATGTGGGGGGCAGGGCATGCAGTCTTCTACCTTACATCAATCTCAGTAGTGACTCAGAAACTGATCATAACAGATGGTTATTGCTACTGACGGTAAAGCATTTTTACAACCAGATGCACAGTCAGCAAAACTGATGAAGTATCAGTGTCAAAAAAGAAGCAGAAAGTGAAATTGGAAACCAATTTTAATGACAAGCAGTGTAAAACTTACTCATGGCTTCACAATGGTAAAGATGATTAGCTATAACGCTCACCGTATTGTATGCCTCTCAGCTTAGTGTGTCTCAGTGATGTGAAACTGACATTAAGGGCAAGTGTTAAAAATCCCAATTTTGTTTAGTTTAAAAGTGTCATGTTTGAAAAAGATCCTGACTTTGGTTTAAAAAATCCTGGCAAACCTGTCTGAATACCATAAATGAAACGTCTAAAGCAGTCATCCAGTGGATGTCAGTTTGCTGACAATGAGGATGGTGGTGGTCGTGGTGAGGAGGAGTAGTAGTAGTATGATATCCTTATTTTTATTATTCATGTTATAGAACCACAGGGTGACAGAAACTGTACCTCACACCGTGCTCTCATGGATGAAAATCATTTTATATTTTGATACATTCACTTTCTTTTGTTTTTAAGGTATGCTTTGCTAGAATAATGCAGCTAAAATCAATTGCGTATTTATTTGTAAAACTAATCAGGAATAATGTAAGGTGGAGCAGAATTATCATAAAATATCTTTAATTTTTATACTCACTATGCAGAAAATTTACTCTCCCTATTGTATTCATGCCTAATGATGATAATTCTATGAAATCTTTTAGCACAAATACAATACAATAGATTCCTCTGGCCTTTAATAGTAGTGTCCGATGCCTTTAGTAGTGGTGTCCGATTGTTGATTTCTGAAAGTAACAGTTCGCTGTCACTGTGTATCCTGTCTTGTCATATTTTATTTATTTATTGATTTGTAAAAACCTGGCTTTCTGCTTGTCTGAAGCAGGTCCTACAATATGCTTGATACAGGCATTATCCTCTGCATAATGTTTTTTTCTTTAATTGATACCTTAAGAATAAGTGTGTTCAAAAATGCCAGTCTTAGTTAATTTGGAATAAATTTAATTAATACAACAAAAATGTAAAGTGATAAGCTTCGTTTAGAATCTATATCTGTATGGAATTTGGTTTGTAGTTACATCAGTATGTCTTGAGTTTGACTGCTTATAATAGAAAAATCTTCTAAACTTATAGTTACATTTACATTTTCTACAGGTGTTGCCCCTAAGTTACACTATTTGGAGCATGCAGCGTGAATAGCTCTTTGATTAGTGTGTGTGGTTCAGTAAGTCTTGAGTCACAGCAGTTCCATATATACATAATCCCATTTGCATAATACTTTTCTACGTTTCACTTAACATTATATTATAAGTAACTGTACAAATACTGTGCAACTTGGAAAAATCTTGAGGCCTCATCAGTCTATGAATATTAAACATACTATAACTGAGTGAGGTGTCAATGTAGTAATACACTGGACTTGTAATCAGGACGGGCGACTATTATAATACCCATGTGGCCATTTCCCTCAATTCCTGTAAATCATTTATGGTGAATCCTAGGATGATTCCCTACTCCACTCTTCCCCAATCTGAGCTGGTGCTCTGTCTCTTAAAGACCTTAATGGGATGTCAAAATTTAATCTTCCTTCCATCTAAATAGTTGCATATTACTTTATTAATTGTTATTAATGTGTTATTACTAAACTACATTACAATTACACATGCTACTGTTGCAGAGACTCTAGGATATACAATAATTCACTGGCTCACACAATATTTCCATATTATTTGTTACACTTTAATTCACAGAAGTATTTTTAGCCACTGTCACTTTATGTCATACTGCAACACATACATACAACCTTTGCTTCTTCTGATACCTTTACTGTTAGCTGATATTAGCACTACTCTTGCTGCATTCACTCCTTCGAGGCACACATCTTCCTCATCATCGGCATCTACGCTATAACTCGCCTCCTCTGTTCTATTAACATCTCTCCGACCTGCCTCTCTTTCACTGTTGTTGGTATTGCTTATAAACTTTTTTTAGTTCATTCCTAGATATGTTGAGCAAAGAAAATGATTTTAGCAGGTCAATGCCTTCTAATTTCCACTTTGAAAGAGCACAAGAGATTATCAGAAAACCACCTGCTCAGCAGATCTTGAACTTCAACAGTTACAAAACACTGATGGTCATTCCATGTAGATAATGAGGATACAGTCCATGCCCTGCCCATTCAATTCATTTGTGCTCAGATAACCTCGACATTGAGTGCCCATAATCTCCACAATTCATTTGCAGTACCTCTCAGGTGTTCTATGCTTACACTGTCACAAACCTGTTGCCATTCGTCATTGTTCAGCTTCATTACGTGACATTGTTTATTCTGGAAAGTGCACTCTCTCTCTCTAAATTATAAAGCTAAAACCAATATGTTGCAGCCAGAACATCATCAGAGTGTATTCCCCAAATGACAAGGGGAGCCTCTGTCTGCGAGGGTGCCTCTGTGTCATGCTCAGTAGAGCATTCATCAGCAACTGATACAATTTTTATTTGAAGATTGCAATTTTACACCAGCATTTTTCATTAATTTTTGCAGTAGAGATTGAGAACTAGTAGTCAGTAACATTAATTCACATTTCTACTTGTGATCTAGAAAAGGAAAATTAAAGTGCTTGCAGATAATTATTAAATATTATGTCCAATCATTGTTCTATGTATTATCTGTTTCTTCAGTTACTGGGTTTAGAGTAATGTGACTGTATATTTCAGGTACTTGCAAATGCACCAGAGTTGGATGTGTCCCATCGGAAATGTCTTCTAGATTGCTTAGACATACACAGGAAAGATATCAAGAGAACTTTAATTGCAGATTTAGCTTCCATATCAGGCCCAGTACTGAAGGATTTTGACTGGAAACTAAAGGTCCCTATTATTAGTTACATTTTCTATTATCTTGTTGAAAATGTGCAAAAGTCAACATAACCAGTTTTGAAGGGCCTCATTTTGTGGTGCAACATATTATGTTCCTGATACACACAACCATAACATATGGTACAAATATAGCTTTCCAGAATTTTAGATACATGTGCACTGAAGATGTAGCTGTGCAGTTAATTAAATAATAAGTTAATAAGCATCATTCTTCTTGGGCACCAAACGCTACATCAGAATTCTCAATAGATGCTACAGTTCACGTAAGAAATGGAAAATGTGATTTCAAGGATGTGATATAGCTATGATTACAAGGTGAGGTCTCAAATTTCTGAAATCCATCTGAAAATGAATGTTTAAATCATAAACTCGTTAAGATGACTTTTGATTAAAAAGTTTCATATTTACCCCATTCTAGGGTGCACGGTGCTTTGGAGACATGTTACTTTTGCACAGCTCATTAAGAAGTTTAGACTGAATGCACTCTCTATGTCTTATCAGCATTAATAATGGCGATAAGTACTTTTGGCACAGCAGAATGGGCACTAAAATTTTGCAGGAGATTGCAAGAAGAGAATCAAACTGAAACATTGATAGCATGACAACTTTTAGTTAAAGAAACAGTTAGCAGATTTAACTAACCGAACAGGATAAAATTTGAGATGAGGGTGAGGAGGATATTGAAGAAAATAGCTAGTAGTGACAGTATTGTGTCAGTGTTAATAGTTCCATAAAAGTTAGAAGATGTATTTGTGGCACTACTATCACGAGACTAGTTTTGGTAAATTCAGTATTTGTATTTTGTAGGTCAGATAGAATGTTATGTTTATTAAGATTATTCAGTGTTATAAATGAGACTTATACTGATATTGTGATAATTTTTTACAAAGAAAAATTCTATTTGTGACTAATAAAATGGTCATTTGATGTTGATCTTTAGATCAGAAAATCATCTTAAATATAATAATGTTTGTAACAGGGTTGGGTTTGCCAGGGGAGGGCGGCGGGGAGGAGGATCATTTTCATCACACCTGCAGTAGACTTAATACTACACATTCTGGTGAAGGAAGCTGTAAACCTCTGGAATCTCATCCATTACTGGCTGCTTTTTATATGGTGAAGATGGGATACTTGAGCTGGGAGTTGACTTGCAGTACTTGCTGATCCGTCTCTGCTGTAGCAATCACTGTTACACATACAACACCATGGGTTGCAGAGAACGCAGGTTTTGGATTCAGCACCTGCATTCTGAAGACAGTACAAATAAAACACTATCATCTTCATAGTAGGCACCACAGTCAGAGTCAAGATGGCATTTTTTCATATACCGTATTTACTCGAATCTAAGCCACACCTTTTTTTCCAGTTTTTGTAATCCAAAAAACTGCCTGCCGCTTAGAATCGAGTGCAAAGTAAGCAGAAGTTCTGAAAAATGTTGGTAGGTGCTGCCACAACTAACTTCTGCTGTCGAATATATGTAGTGCTTTGCAGGCACAAAGATAAATACTGGTGCCAAAACCTCTGCGTCAGTAAATAAATTAAAAAAGAAAGTAGAATACGAGCTTTTTTTCTCCCCTCTGAGTTTCGACCACTGCATTTTCATACATTATTCAATGAAGTAAATAGAAATTCCGTACTGTTCATCTTCGAATGTAGCAGCTTTTTAAATATTAATAGCAACAAAAATAAATTTCTTTACACAAAAATAACAACAATGCACAAGGCTTTTGGATTGTTGCACGAGTTGATATGCTGGGGCTCATTAAGATTTCACAAAGCGACACCTATTTCTTCGTGGAATTTTGTTAAGTGCTTGTTGGTGTTAGTAAACCATAATGAAGCACTTTCATTATAGTGCCAAATTCAAGAGAGGAGTTATTTCTTTTGCGGAACAAAGCTCTAATCGTGCTGCAGGTCTGCGATACGGGATTGATGAGAGCAATTTCAGGCGATGGTGACTGCAGAGAGAAAAATTATTTGAATGTTGAAGTAGCAGGAAAGCGTTTAGTGAGCCAAAATGTGGCCGATAACACGCACTAGAAGTGGTTTTAAATGAATAAGACAATTCTTCTGGTTTTTTAATTGAGAGCGGCAGTAGTGTGCACAAAAGCAAGCCATGCTGCGAGTGGCGACAAGTCAAACACTCATTATCAGAATGCAACAAACAATGCAAGACACATTCGATCGATTCAAACCAAATGAAGCACGTGAAAAAGGAAGGGTACCCGTATAAATACAGATGGAGCGCCTGACGCATAGCAATGACTATCTAGTAAAGCTTAACTGCTGAGCTTACTACTTGAACCAAACTACTGCAGCTGTATCTTCATCCATTTGACCTAAATTGTGTCTCATGTTACAATGGACCAACTTTGTTTAGATTTGGAGCTGCAGTTTAAAACTTTTCTCTCCCCTTGGATTTCGAATCTCAAATTTCAGGTGTGGCTTAGATTCAGAAATTTTTTTTATGCTCGATTTCAAGTCTCATTTTTCAGGTGCGGCTTAGATTTGAATAAATATGGTAGATCCTATTTATTTAGACTTTTTGTTGCCTGAAAAGGAGATCCAAATATATACTGTGTATGTGGAAAAATTGTGCCATCATTTAAAAAGCTTTCGGTTTCATTATGAGAGCAATGTATAAGATTGCAATTAAGTGCTGAAATTAAATACCCATTAACATGCAGTCTTATGGAGGTTTTGCTGAGCTGTTACTCAACCTGTAAAAAGATCAGGTCTGGTCAGCTCAGTTCAGCTCAGTTCAGTCCAGCTCAGCTCAGGTATCAACACAAAATCATAAAGGGGTAAAGCAGAAGTATGCCTAATAATGAATAAGAAAATAAAAATGCAGGCAGCTACTATGAACAGCCTAGTGAATGCATTATTGTAGGTAAGATAGACAAAAAGCCAACAGCCACCACAGTAGTACAAGTTTAGATACCAACTAGCTTTGAAAATGAGGATGAGGTAGAAGGAATGGGTGATGAGATAAAGTAAATTATTCAGATGGTTAAAGGAGATGAAAATTTAATTGTAATGAGTGACTAGGATTCAGTAGGAAAAGGAAAATTAGAATGAAAAATATTACAAATGGACCGGGGGGAAAGGAATAAGCAGGAAGCCACATTTTGGAATTTTGCACAGAGCATAATTTAATCTTAGCTAACATTTGGTGTTAGTAGAACTACTGATAGCCTTGGGAGAGCCAGCCCTGACAAAGCTCAGATGTATGAGACAGGCAAAATACCCTCAGACTTCAAGAAGAATATAATAATTCCAATCCGAAACAAAGCAGGTGTTGACAGATGTGAAAATTACTGAACTATCAGTTTAGTAAGCCACGGCTGCACACTACTAACAAGAATTCTTTACAGATGACTGGAAGAACTGGTAGAAGCCAACCTTGGGAATATAGTTTGGATTCTGCAGAAATGTTGGAACACATGAGGCAATACTGACCCTATGACTTATCTTAGAAAATAGATTAAGGAAAGGCAAAACCTACGTTTATAGAATTTGTAGACGTAGGGAAAGCTTTTGACTATGTTGACTGGAATACACTCTTTTAAAATTCTGAAGGTGGCAGGGGTAAAACACAGGGTGCGAAAGGCTATTTACAATTTGTACAGAAACCAGACGGCAGTTATAAGAGTCGGGGGGAATGAAAGGGAAGCAGTGGTTGGGAAGGGAGTGAGACAGGGTTGTAGCCTATCCCTGATGTTATTCAATCTGTATATTGAGCAAGCAGTAAAGGAAACAAAAGAAAAGTTCGGAGTAGGAATTAAAATCTATGGAGAAGAAATAAAAACTTTGAGGTTCGCCAATGACATTGTAATTCTGTCAGAGACAGCAAAGGACCTGGAATAGCAGCTGAACGGAATGGACAGTGTGTTGAGAGGAGGATATAAGATGAACATCAACAAAAGCAAAACGAGGATAATGGAATATAGTCGAATTAAATCAGGTGATGCTAAGGGAATTATGTTAGGAAATGACGCTTAAATTAATAAATGAGTTTTGCTATTTGGGGAGCAAAATAACTGATGATGGTCAAAGTAGAGTGGATATAAAATGTAGATTGGCAATGGCAAGGAAAGCGTTTCCAAAGAAGATAAATTTGTTAACATAGAGTATAGATTTAAATGTCAGGAAGTCGTTTCTGAAAGTATTTGTATGGAGTGTAGCCATGTATGGAAGTGAAATGTGGACGATAAATAGTTTGGACAAGAAGAGAATAGAAGCTTTCGAAATGTGGTGCTACAGAAGAATGCTGAAGATTGGAGGAGGTACTGAATAGGATTGGGGGAAGAGGAGTTTGTGGCTCAACTTGACTAGAAGAAGGGATCGGTTGTTAGGACATGTTCTGAGGCATCAAGGGATCACCAATTTAGTACTGGAGGGCAGCGCGGAGGGTAGAAATCGTAGAGGGAGACCAAGAGACGAATACACTAAGCAGGTTCAGAAGGATGTAGGCTGCAGTACGTACTGGGAGATGAAGAAGCTTGCACAGGATAGAGTAGCATGGAGAACTGCATCAAACCAGTCTCAGGACTGAAGACCACAACAACAACAACATATGAAGATGGTATCTGTTCTTCTGGACATGTCCGAAAGAACAGATACCATCTTCATATATCTAAAAAATGAGGTTGGCAGAAAATGCAAAATGGTTAAGCACGAATGGCTAGATGACAAATATGAGGCTGTAGAAGCACACTTAACTAGGGGAAAGATAGCATGCCGAGTACAGGAAGATTAACAAGACCTTTGAAGAAAAGAGAAGCAACTGAATTTGAGTAGCAAAATATCTGATGATGTAAAATGTAAATGGCAGTATCAAGAAAAGCTTTTCTGAAATAGAGGAGTTTGTTAATTTTAAATGTTAGGAAGTTTTTACTGGAGGTATTTGGAATGTAGCCTTGTGTGGCAATGACACATGCATGACAGGCAATGCAGATAAGAAGCTTTTGAAATATGATGCTATAGAAGAATGTTGAAAATTAGATGGTTTGATCAAATAACAAATGAGATTGAACAGAACTGAATTCAGAAAAGATGAACTTTGTGGCACAATGTGTCTTCAATAAGGGGTCACTTGACAGGACACTTCCTGAGGCATCAAGTAATTGTCAATTTGGCAAGGGAAGGAAGGAGGGGAGGATTGCAGACGGAGACCAAGGGTTGAATACAGTATGCAGGTGCAAATGGATAAAGGCTGCAGAATTTGAATAGAGATGAAGAACCTTCCACAGAATAGACTAGCATTTCAGTCCTTGAACTGAACAACAACAGTGCACTCACATCCAGTAGTGAGTAAAAATTTGTAAATATGGCTTTTGAAAAGGAAATCCAAGAGGCACTGAACTCCTGCCTGGAATTGTCAGTGCTCTCTACTATGGCAGATACAACATAAAAAAATAGATCAGTAACGCAAAGAAGATCTGAAAATTTTTGTTTGTTGGACAATTGGTACTAGTTCACATTCCAGTGATCTCTTCCCACGTCGTATCCACAACAGAATGGACAACCACCAAATGAGATACACAAAATGGATTCTGTAGCCAGTTGACATGGCTTGTAATCTAAGAGAGCATCCAGAATATGGTAGATCTTATCACAGGAATCACGTAATGTGCTGCTGGTACACTCCTAAATTTCTAGTCAGTGGTGGGTTGACAAATGTCACCTTGCAATTGGGAGGATTGGGGTGGTATTGTATACGTTCAGCAGCAGACTCTGTGACAATTTTGAACTGAGAAGACAAATAGTTGTTGAAACACAGAAGAATTTTTTAGTTCTTCTATACAAAAAGAAGTCAGGAGACTCATTAGAAGAAACAGATCTATAACAGTCATAAACATTCTGAACAGGAAACTTTGAATTTCAGTTTTAAATAGCCCATATAATAATGACCAAATAATCTGCTCACAAGTGGCAGCAGAACATACACATAAAAGGAGGTTATAATCAGGCAAGCTTTCAGAGCCAGTGGTTCCTTCAGGCAGAAAAGTCGAAGTAAGAGGGGTGAAGGAAAAGGGCTGGAGAGATATCAGTGAGAGAGCACTCTTATTCCAAGATAGACAGAGAGATAGATAATTTAGGAGTAAAGAGGTCACATATTGAGTAGTGGAAGTGTTCATTTGTCGACCGGCACACACAAAGGAGAAGAAAAACTTCCTGGATTTAAGAAATAAATCCATTCTTGAGCTAGAATACACACATATGTGCTTGTGTCGCTTCATGGTGTCAGCTGGACATACAGTTGAATGTGTGTGTGTTTTGGTGAGTAGTCTAGTTTATTCCTAAATTATTTACATTAAGAAGAACGTCCGTACTATATAAATAGATAGATAAGTACACGTCGGGAACCATAAATGTGTCAATCACTTGCAAAGTTATGTAAAAAGTCAGCACTGCTGATACTGCACCATGCATTCAGAAGTAACTGTTCCTGGTACTAACTTCTGATGACAGAGGTTTCAACATTGGTGACAATAAATCAATCTGAAGTATTCCTGATTTATTAACTATGTCTTGTTTGTTAATAGAACAATGTAGACTTCTTTAATTATGGGATATTGGAGGAGCAGGGACGTCTCTAACCATAATGTTGATTGGACTATGTCTTAAATGAGATGCACTCGGGTCATTTTTCTGTGTGACTTGCAGCAAGTAAATTAATTAAATTTTTAATTTGTGTAAAAAGAGAAAAGTAAATATCTTATTCATTTTTAATTTCAGTATCAAAATTCACTTACTACTGATTGTTTTGCAATGTATTTATTAAATACAACTAATAATTTGCAGTAGTTGGAGAATGTCGTTGGTAATACTGAATACTTTCTTTTTCCAGTGGGTCATGGGCAGCAGCAAGATGTCATCCTTAAGAGAACCCCTGCTGCAAATGGATTTCCACCTTTCTCAAGGTAAATCACAAGATGAAATGAGCAGTAGTACTGTGAATGTTGAAATGGACAGAAATGAACTGAAGAATCTTTTATCTTCATTGGAAAGGGCTCAGGAAGCAGTAAAAAATTTGCATAATTGAATATGTTTGTGATCAGTTTATTTATGAAATAAAAGTGAAATGTGAATGTATATACATGCAGTAGTCGTGTGTGATTTTTTAAATGTAAATGAAACATTAAAAGACAGTGTAATTGTTAACAGTTACTAAAATTACTATCATACATGTACAGCAAGAAATATCCTCAAATACTGCATCACTTTTACATCCTGAGTCCAGATGGGAATAATTTATTAAGCATCAACTTAAAACTACCATTTTGTTCCTTATGGCACTAACATATTCAGCATTAATTATATAATATGACAATGAGAGGTAATATAGTGAAACCTTGATACCTATGTATGTTTTCTTGTGTCACACAGGATTGCTGTACCAACATGAATAAGGTGGCTACCACCACTCATGTCTCCTGGCCTACACTTGAGTTACCTATTAACAAGCATTTTTCTTTCGTCTGTTATAATATGAGGGTTGTCCAGACAGTAAGATACGATCGGTCGAAATGGACACCACAGTGAAAACCCGATGAAGCTTTGCACAGATGTGTTGGGTTGTGGCTCTAGTATGACTGTCGATCGCATGAAGACACTCTTTCCAGTTGTGAGTGCACTGTTAGCGAGTAAAGGCGCCTAGAACAATGATGTCTCCCGCCAAGTAGGAGGGCCCACTGAGAGGCTTCGCCTTAATGAATGAAGCCCACCTAACACAACTGCCACGCACGTACTTCTTCATCGCAATTCTCAGCCATACTCTGCAGGGGCAATGAAGACGCTCCTGCACCTTTTCAATGGGAAGTGTTCGATCACCCACAACACAGCCCTCATTGGCTTGTCCTGAGTATCATCTCTGTTCACGTGAAACGTTGAATACAAAGACAACACTTGGGCACAGGCTACGCACTATAGACCAGCGTAGAGATTTATTGGAAAGCACAGGTGGCTGCTTTCTATAACAATGGTGTTAGACATCTGTTGGAGCATTATACCAAATTTCCAAGTCGGAGCGGCGACTATGTAGAAAAGTACCTGGTAAGTGTAGCTAACTCTTGCAAATAAAATGTTTCTGATTTTCACTGTGGTTTCCATTTAGCGACTGATCAGAACTTAATTTCTGGACAACCCTCGTATATCTGGCCAGTCCCTTATGTAATGAAGTCAAGGTTTCACTATATACGTCACTACACACTTATACTGAGCTGGAAAATATTTATAGTTAAAAGGTACAAAAAAGGCATAAAATTTCACTAGACAAAGACTAGATCTTGCTTGAATTGCCACATTATTCATTTTTGAGTAACTAGCAACTATTTCGCTGCAGGTAAATCATTTTGGCAAGTAGCACAGAAATAAACTGACAACTGATTGATTTTTACAAGAAGAATAAATTGACAAGTTGAATGCCTAAAAGTCTGGCATATTTAATCAGTTTTCTCAGTTGCTGTACAAAATATACAAATCAATCTGGAATGTTTGCACCTTCATCACATGATCAATTGTATCTATAAATAACATTTATGTTGTCGTATGGGAAATCACAAGCCATGATATAATGAAATAGAACAAGAACATTGGATACACTGCAAGAGCTTTCCTTCCCGGTGGCTGACTGTCACCGAGGAAAACCATGGAAGCTGACAAAAAGAAAGGCAAATCAGTATTAAGACGTTTTTGGTCTCCAAGTTATCACTAAGTGCCACACAAACATTATGTACTAAATAAAGTTTAAGAAATAAATATAAAAACAACAAATATTATTGAGTCTTTCAAATAAGAATTATAAGGAAGCTTTCAGATGAAACAGAGAGGGGGAATACATCAACCATTCACAATCAGAATCTGAGACATTTAAGTTTGGGGTTCAGGTGAGACAAAAGGAAATAAATAAATGGAACGTTCAATAATGTGCTAAAGAAACGAATTGCCAATCATCCCCTTAACCTTTTTTCCAAATTATGTTCCAAATATTTTGTTATTGATCAAAACCACCCTATTGTGAATGAAATTACATAATGTTGAAGATTGCCAATAATAAAATGCTGGGTATGCTCATGCACTAGACTTCATCAAATTATCCTGAAACTTTAAAAAATGACTTCATTTCTGTGTAACTATGAAGTCTAGTCATGTATTTACATATGGTTTCCTGTGAACATTAATCTTGGGGGAGCTGGTTGGGGCACAGTGGATGTATATATCTCATACCACCAGCAAGCACTTGTCATTAAACTGATGAAATGCTGTCTCTTTCAGCCTCTAATGAAGTAACATCACATACTTCTTCACTTTCTGCACCACTAAATTCAATGCCAAACTCAGGATCATTATAGCCATCCTTTGTTTTGAAAGCACTGCTAAACAACAATACAAGATGGAGCTGACAGTGCACATTTTGTTGTCAAGTACCCACAGCTGCACACAGTAAAGACAATACCTAGTGGCAATCACCTCAACCAAAACACAACATCTAGATTACAAAAGTAGTACGAGATGCTCTCTAGTGGCTGAACACTTAACTACCAGTGATGAAATGGACATGAACAGGGTTTTATTTTTCGAAGGCCTTTCATTAAGTTGCCAGAGTATACTCAGGATTTTAAGTTTCTGTCAAAATAATAAAAACGAGATACCTCGAGGTTTTAAGTTAAGGGGTTAAAATGAACACATCTGCACATATGTAACACAAGCAGAATTAGGGCTGAGAAAAATTTGAAAGAGCTTTTAAGTGATTTCAATTAACACAAACATCGTTTTTCTTCTTCATATTATATCTGTTTCCTTTATCTGTGGATATTTTTTTCTCTTTTTGGTGCATTTCCTTTTCTTGGCCACAACAAATACCTTTCACCTCCGGTAATTCTCTCCCCTCCTCCTCGCAAATCTTAATTTTACCTGCCATTCCCTCATGTGCTTTGCATTTCATTCGCTCTCCCATGCGGTGTACTGCTGCTGATATACAGCAATTTGCTTCTGGAATTATGTTATTACCAACTTTAGAGTAATTTCATTGCCATTTGTCAATAACTTCCTTCGCAATGTCAAATTTTGTAAACAAAAAAGAAATTGACATTTTAATTTTTTTAGCCCAGCCGCCATTGTTCCATGTTTTGGTACAAAATGTCTTTGCAGTGATCATACAAAATTTAAAATCAGTTATCTGAAATGGTTATTTTACACTAGAAAGCAGAAAATATTGAAACTTGGAAATGCTTTGATGTTAAACAATTGTTGAATCTAAAACACTTCAAAAACATGATAGCAAAACAGCTTGAGTTACAAATCTTAATTACTGTAATGGCCTGATATTAGCCTCACTTTTTTTCCCTTTCTTTCTTTTTAGCGGGGAGGGGGATAGACTCAATGGAAAAAATTATGTCAAATTACCAATTTACAAAGACTGTTCACAAAGTGGGGAGTCTTAGTTTAGTTGGTGGAACATAGATAAATTCACAAATACCAGCATTCTAATATGTCTTCACTGATACCATTGTTATCTTCACTACTGTTACTTGTTCCATCACTTTCAGGATTTTTGTTACTCTTCTCCCCAAGTACATTGTCCTTGCTACCATCGAGAGCACTGGACATGCAGTACGTCTTGAACTCTTTGATGGTAGAATGTGGTGGCATTGTATGCCATGAAGAAAGAATCACTCTACTGGTAACACTTTAATCTTGGCAGATGGACTGAGTGCATGTTCCCTTATACTTGTCTGTCTTCAATGCATGAACGTTGTTCTTTATTTCAGGTATGATGTGATCTTTACTGGCATTCAACACTAAAATAGCCCTTCACTGAGCAACACACCAGGTCTGCAATTCTATACAGTGGCTAGCCAGTCCAGTCCAGCCTTTTTCTAGGCAATGAACCATTTAATCCTTAAGGGAAATCTTCCATTGGCAAAGTTTTACACTTCAGGAGAACAAAAGAGGTGAGCTTTTCTCCCTCTGCAATAGATGCCAGTTGTCAGCTGTTTTTAATGAAATACTTGTTGCCCCCCCCCCCCTCCCCTGGTATAGCCCATTGTCACATTGTGTGGCATGTCACAAAAGATGGGTATCTCAGTGGCATTGTCGATTCGTTGTAGCTGTATTTGGATTATGTGCCCGTGGAGAGTGACAAGAGTCTTAGTAAAATCTTCTTGCAGTCTTTGTGCCAGTGAAGTACTGTACCATATAGAGAGGCAACTTCTATATATAAATGTGTGACCTCAACCAGCACTCCCACAGAATTCTCTTTGTGCTATGTTTAAGGACCTTGCAATTTCAAAACCTTTAACTGGATTTTAGGTCAAGAGATAGGTATCTCATGTTTCCTTTTACCTTGTATGGGGGAAAGAACTGGATTGAAATTTAGGCTATTTCAAGCTTTTGGCTCTCTGTAGGAGTTCCTTGATGAAACAGCAGTTTGCAAGTGAATCTCCAATGCAATCCACCATTGCACATTTGATTCATCCTAAACATACTTTCTCCCAACTTCTACACTACATGTATTCTTTGCACAATAAATAATTGTGCCTAATTCTAAAGTTTGCTAACAATTTCCTTTTGACATGAGCACTCATTATGAATACTAGATCATACAAAAATAGGAACAGTGGAACTGTTAGGATAATACTGGTAATAGTCTGCACAAAAATGGTATCTCAGTAATCAGTAATATGTTACCACATACACCACAAATAACTTCCAAACCTTACCAGTGTTATTGCTCTGTTTTAAATTAAAAGTACAACAATTTCTATGATACAAAAATATACCAGTATTTTCTGGGTTGCACAGATAAGAAGCATGCTAATGTTTGGTCACCTAAGTTCAGCTTACATTTCATTTGGCTCAATATAGTGTTAAAGAGAGGACTTTCTGTCATGTTCATAGTGCACTGAATCATTATCCAATATACACAAAAGATGCTAGCAGTAACTAATGAATTTTTTTTTTTTTTTTTTTTTTTTTTTTTTTTTTTTTTTTTTTTTTTTTTTTGGGGGGGGGGGGGGGGGTTGTAGTCACTATTTAAGTGCAGGGAGGCAGAGCTTCAGGTGAAACAAGTGGCTTGCTAATAATGAAGGGAGTTTATGTCACTCCACTGACTGGCACATATAAAAGGACAGTGCTTTTGTACAGTGAGTAATTATATGGCCGCAAACAGATATTTTGACAGTATATATTACATGCATAGATGCAGCAATTGGAATGCACGAAGACTTGCTAAAAAGTAATGCCTCCAAATATTTTATGTGAAAATTCTTTAAAGGTTTTTAAATAAAACAAACATTATTAACATACTACATCTTTATTTTTCATGTTTACATACTTGCAGCCCTGTACCACAAGAGAGCTTCGAATTGTAGCGTGTAATATGGCAGTAACTATATATGTGTGTGTGAGAAATAGTATGCTTTAATCAAGTTTTGAATTTGAAAGTTTGTCCACACATGGAGCACCCTCTCCTTCAGCATATGATGACAGACCACACACAAGCACTGTGACACCTACAACAATCCAATGCAATGGGTTGACTGTTATCTGTCATTCTCCATACAGTCCTGACTTGGCCCCATCTGATTTTCATCTGTTTCTGACTTAAAAGAACACCTTCAAGGACTTCACTTTGATAATATGAAGCAGTGCAAACTGAGGTGAGGTTGTGGTTCCATCAACAAAGGCAATCATTCTACAGTGGTAGTATCAACAAACTGGTCTCATTGCGAGAAGTGCGTTCATCGCTAGGGTGACTATGTTGGGATATAAATATGTAGATGTGAAGAATAAAGATGTAGAATGTTAATAAAATTTGTTTCATTTAAAAAGCTTTAAGAATGCTCACATAAAAAATTTGGAGGCATTATTTTTCAGCATGTCTTGTACATTTACTTCCTTATGAAGTTAGCTGTCAGCAAACAACCACAGTCTGGAAACACAGTACTAGAAGGAGACATGAATTACTCAATCCAGTACTCGGCCTTACTATGGCACAAAGAGAGAGACTGACTATAGTTAAGTATAAAACACTGTATGCCAAAAATGAGCAACTGAAATCGTGTAAATCATCAGCATCCTGCCAGTTTTCCACTCAGGAAATGTATTAATTGTAAAAATGACTCATTCTACATTCTGGTGACTGGCTGCACTTACAATCCAGGAAAATGCAAATAATTAAACTGCCAGTCAATCAAAGTCCGCCATCTACTACCTACAATCGAACCTGTCATCAATCCATTTTATATCCCCACTGTTGCAAACATATATTTCTATGAGTTGGCTGCTCCAACTGAGACTCATTTTATTGTATTCATAGAATACTACTTTTCTGCATTTCCTTAAGTGCTCAGTTTTAAATGTAGGAATGAATACAGCAAGTTGTTAATTTCTAACCCACTTAAAAATCTTATCAAGGTATCACTGGATATTTCTGCACCTATTTTCAGAGAGTACTTTGTTATAGATTACTGCAAAAATCTGAGGTTACTGTTAATAATGTCTGCTAGGTAATTAATATATGACATGAACAGGGTTCCAACACAATTTCCCGGGTCCCATGCCATGTTACGTCTATGTCTGTTGATGACTCTCCACACACTGTGTTCTCTCTAGCAAGAGATACTCAATCCAGCAACAAATTTCGTTTGGTGCCCTATACTATCACTTTCATTAATAAGCACTGGTGTGGTACTGGGTCAAGCTGAGCTGCATCTGCACGATTGCCTTGATCCATGGCTTTCATGTGAGAAAAGTATGCATTGGGTTTCTCATGACTGTTTTCAGAGTCCTTTCTGGTTGGTATGGAGGAGGCCATTTGTTTGAGATACCTCATTACATTTGAGCTCAGAAAGTGTTACAGGATTCTACACCAGATGGATATCAATGAATGGGACAGCAGTTTTGTGGATCAGTGTTGCTACTGTTCTTGTAGATAAGTGTGACCTTTGCTTTCATCCTACTTGGCACAGTTTTTGGTTCAAGTGATCTACAGAACATTATGATTAAGATCCAAGTTGTGTGTGGAATCTAACAGAGAGTCTATCAGGCCCTGGAGCTTTGTTCAATTTTACCAATTTCGGGTGCTGCATCTAACACTTATATAGCACTAATTTTTCTAATAGTCTGAGAATGAAACTGAGGCAGTACTCCTATGCTTAGGTTTGGAAAGGAATACCTGAAGGAACTCAGCATTTCTGCTTCTGTTTTGCTACCCTAAAATTCAGCTGAGCATTCACATTCTCAGGATACCAACTTTATGCCTCTGTCTTGTTGTCACTAAATTTATAATCACTCTCTTCTAAAACACTTTGTAACTGATCATCAGTTAATTTTCCCCAGTGTTGGTTGCCTCCACATCATTTGAAATGAAGGTCACACACCTACAAAAGAAAAAAATGTTTTGGGTGGGGAAAATGTTTGCTGGCGGACTGTTAGTGGCAGTATCACATATCAGTGATATGAGCTTGTGGTGCATGTTAGGTAGTAGAACATTCTGTCTATCAAGCAGATAGTCACCAAACTGATACTAGTGGCAGTACACATTCTGTTAGGAAATTGACATATCTGTTGGCATTCAATGAACCATTTAGTGAAAAATGGCTCAATGAGAAGATCATATGTTGATCTGTCTCACATGTAGAACACTAACATTCTCTACCAAACACAGCTCGGATGACAGCTGAACTGGCCTACAAGTGATTCACAGCTAACAGTTTATGTCTTAATATCATAAAGGTTCATATTATGTAATTTCAAACGTGAGAAAATGACCTGCTAGCACCAGAGCTAAGCAACAATGGTATTACACTAGAAACATCATGTGAAAAGTTTCCTAGGTCCAGTCAATAACAAATTTGTTGGAGTCAACACACAGATAACTGATCAAGCAGCTCAGTTTTGAGTTAAAGACGAGAACTGGCACATTGTTCACATTTTCACTCCCTCTTGTCTTACATAATTATCTTCTAGGCAGTGTATCCAAAGTAAATAAAGTGTTTCTACAGCAGCAGAAACAAGTAAAACTGTTGTGGCCAGTAGATAACTTCACATGTTGCAGAAACCTTATTAAGGAATTGCGAATTCTTACTCTCACTTCCCAATACATTTTTAGCCCTATACAGTTTTTGTTTCTGAAAAAAAAAATTTAGTCTTGGTTGAACTGTGCTGTACACTATCACAATACAAGACACAAAAGTAACTGAAATTATCCAAATATATGGATTCAAAACTTGTATAGTCTGTTAGCTACATGGCAAGTAGCAGTGTTCATTGGAAAGCTGCATGATAAATAGAAGTGTACAGTAAACAGGACTCTGTATCTGGTAACTATTTTCTTTGAAAAATATTAATATAATCCACAAAATGTTGAGCTAGCAGCTATTTAATATGATGGAGGAGGTAGCAGTTGCTTTTTAAGTAGCAGCATTCTTCCCAATTTTCTTGATTAAATTTAGCTGGCAGAAGCACGAATAGCTTTAAGCAGTATAGTGGTAGTTTATAGTCAATGAAGTACATGGATTCAGTTTCTTTCATTTGTGTGTCTTCTGTTAATGTTTGGTATGCCATGACTCATTACACATCCATCAAGGTTCTCCTTCTTGACAGGGTCTACACAACATGATCAATGAATTCATGAAACCAAAACAGACTATATGCTAGTACACACACATGTCAATGTTGGTTCTGACTGATTGGTAATACTTTTAGAGTGATCATTTTCAGAGTAAAAATTTATCTCATTGAAAAGCTTTGCAGTATTTCATTTTGTAGCTATAAGCAAAGATTGTTCACCGACTATGACAGTACCTAAAAGTCTATTGTATATGGCATGCCCGTACGGAATAACCGAACTTGCAGCTACCTGAAAAAAAGTGAATATTTACTTCATATTAAATCAAATAATTAGTTTTACAAACTCACCAAATGTTGCCCAGGCAAAGCCTACAACTGTCACTATAAATCTGATAGCAAATAGAAACGTTGTTTGTTCCATGAGAAGAATTATTCTACACATGATAAGAGCAATTGTTGTAGGAAGTAAGCAATAACCAAGGACGCAAACACTCTGGAAAAATGATCTGAAACATAAACAAACAAAAGAAAGAACATTATTAATAAATTATGTAGAAAATGAGAAACTAAAAATTGCAGTATGACTATTTTCTTTCAAAGTTTGTTGCATCAGATAAAAATATTGGTCATAAAAGTACAATCCTTAGTTTGAAAACATACTTTGATTCTGAAGAATGCTATCCAATAAAAGGAATGTTATTATGGCTATATGTACATCCTCTTTCTTTGTGGCCGACAAGGCGCCATTATCATTCAGGCACTGTGAAATCTGCCTGTACTTGGGTCACTGTGCCACTGTCATTTTCAATCACTCAGGCATTCACTCATTTCAGTGTAAAGGAATTACAGACACAATTTTTAGTTAAACTGAACTACATTTCCTGATCTAAGATTCTCAATTCTTAATATAAAAAAAAAACATATTCAATAAACCTTCAAAACTTCCAGTTGTCTCAATGTTTGCAAGTTCTGTAAACCATTTCTACTTCTAAGATTTGTATGGTAGGATACCGAGGTGCACCATATATTTGCAAAAGAAAGTTGTAAGACAGCACTTCTATCATGAAGAGGGCCATATGATGAAATTTTGTCTGTGAGGTATGGCTCTTTCTGAGTTAATCTGTAAAAGGCCAGAATACTTCTCTCTTTTAATGTTTTCTGTGGTTTCCCTCAACTGTTTAATGTTAATGCCAGAATGGTTCCTTCAAAAAATGCGTTTTGCAATTTCCTTCCCCATTCTGTCTTGTGTTTTGTCTCTAACAGTTGTGTTGTTAATGGGATAGTAAATCACCACCTTCTCTCCTCCTTGCCAAATACCAAGGATTTGAAAGCATAACACCATTCTCTACAACATTCCAAAGACTCTGGATGATGTGTTGCAAATCTCACAATTTCCAGAAAGATCTTACCTGCCAGTTCATCCTCTGACATTAGCAATGAAACAGAACAGACCAAAGAGCCAACCTGAAACCTACCACACTATAGCCCTACCAAGTTCATGTTACAAACTCCCAGAAAGAAGGATTCTAGACTGAATAGGACCATTAATACAAGAACAAATTCCAGATGAACACGTTGGTTTGTAAGCCACTGCAATTGTTTCAACTACATACACAGCCTAACAATACACATTGAGACTGTTTTTCAGAAATGGTTGAAAACCACAGTGGTGTATACTGACTTGACTGCGGCACACGACATGGTTGGAGGAAAGGTCTTCTTTACAACCTTATTAATGTAGTAGCATGTGGCCAGATAACGTATTTATTAAATAATTTGCTTTGTGACAGGCTTTATCAATTAATAATAAGAAACAGTAAGAATAAAATTAGTCTTCTAAATAATGATACTATGGAAAGGATAATTGTCACTCAGCATATAGTGGAGATGCTGAGTCGCAGATAAACACTACAAAAAGACTGTCAGGAAGTGAGCTTTAGGTCAAAAAGCCTTCATCAAAAATTGATCTCTCTCTCTCTCTCTCTCTCTCACACTCTCACTCACTCACACACACACACACACACACACACACACACACACGACCACAGTCTGTGGCTGCTGTGCTCAGCAACCAGAAATTGAGTGTGTGTGAGTCGTGTTTGTGTGAGCGGGAGCATGAGTGTGAGTGTTTTGTCTATTTTCGACGAACGCCTTGTTGGCCGAAAGCTCACTTTCTGACAGTCTTTTTGTTGTGCCTATCTGCAACAAAGCATCTCCGCTATATGGTGAGTAGCAACTATCCTTTTCATAATATTGTTACATTCTGTCCTGGATTTTCCATTGTTTGACATCTAAATAATGGGTTGCCTCAATGCTCAGGCACTGTTTTAATTAATTTATATTTATTCCAACAAAAAATTAATTAAGTACTTGTCTTGGTGCTGTTTAATTTTTGAGTATACCAAATATGACATCTGCAAAATTTATGTATGCTGACAGCCTAGTCCTTGCTGACTGCAATAATTTCATAGAGGAAGCCAGTAACAGTCATCAAGACTGGAGACTAATTCCAAACAAGAACAAAATTAAAGTGTCATGCTTTCACCTCAATAATAAACAAACTTATCAAGAGCCCCAAGCATACATCAACAACAACAACTTAATTCAGTATAATCCTTTCCCAAAACATTTAGGGATAACAATGGACCCAATATTATCTTTAAAAAATCTGGAAAACACTGCAGAAAAAAAAATCAAAACCAGGAACAATATAATCCATAAATTGTATGGTACCACATGGGGGCAAACACAACCACCCTCAGAACATCAGCACTTAGTCTTGTGTACTCAGTTGCCAAATACTGTGCTCCATTCTCTTTAAACAGCCACCATGTGAAGAAGACTGACACCAAACTGAATGAGACCATAAGAATAATTAGTGGCTGTATAAAAAAAACAGTCTCCCTTTTAACTACCTGCTTGCTCCTCTTCCTATTCGTACACAGGAAAGATTAGTTAAGGAATACAACAAAACTTTTGCCATTCCCCACCTTCCACTTCATAGTTGCCTGGGTAATGTTACAGTGCACATGCCAAAGTCTGGAACTCCCCCACTACTAGTAACAGGACTAGTTTTGAGGGACAGCTTCAAAATTAATGAGATGTGGAGAGAATACTGGGAAGCCCTGTAGTCAGCTCATAGTTCACCCGTGACTCAGCCTACTTCACAAATTTTTAAAATATTGTTCTGCAACATGCTGTATATTTCAGATACGTAGTAGATGGAGTTGTTAGTATATTCTATTGACTTGTTCCCCAGAAGCTGTAAGTAGTATATTTCAGATATGTAGCAGAGGAAGTTGTTAGTATATTCTATTGATTTGTTCCCCAGAAGCTTATGGTGTAATTAAGTCAACAATGATTGTAAGCAAAATATGTTGTTCTAGCATATGAGCTACAATGCAGTGAAGTTACTATTCAAAGCTCTCTGCATGCTGAAGCTATTAATTTTCCAAGGACCCTGATATATTCAGTCCACTTCAGCTGTGAATCAACATGCATCCCTAGAAACTTTGTTCTTGATACACACTCTATGAACTCATTTATACTTTTAGTGAGTAACTATTGCACATTTTGCTCATGTGGAAACTATTTTTTCCTTTCTTTTTTACATGCAGGGTTAATACGTTGTTTTCTATCCACCTGGGCAAGTACACATGCATCAGTGTTTCTTCAGCTTTGTGTCCTAACACACTTAGAGTGTCATCACTGACTAGAGTCTTATTGTCATCAGCAAACAGTACTCTTGAATTGTGGGCTGGAAAAGATCCACCACGGTTTAACAACAAAGTTCACAAATTGCTAAGGAAGCAAAGGCTGTTGCGCCCTCCGTTCAAAAAAGGGCTGACAACAGGCAATAGTTAACAGAAATTTGTGTGTGTGTAAAAAGATCAACGTGCAAAGCTTACAACAGCTATCACTGTCATACCTTACCAATACATCTTGTCAAGAACCTGAGAAAATTCTGGTCCTACATAAAATTGCTAAGTGAGTCTAAGCCTCCTACCCAGTCACACATTGACCAACCTGGTGTGGCATTAAAAGATAACAAAAGGAAATTTGAAGTTTTAAATTTTGCATTTAAGAACTTGTTCACATATGAGAATCATGCAAAAATAACATTGTTTGTGTACATGTATATGTACATGAGCACATACATCTACAGCGATACTCTGCAAATCACATTTAAGTGCCTGGCAGAGGGTTCATCAAAGCACCTTCATAATAATTCTCTATTATTTCACTCTCAAACAGCGCGCAGAAAGAAATTAACAGCTTTATCTTTCCATGAAAGCTATTATTTCCCTAATTTTATTATGATGATCATTTCTCCCTATGTAAGCTTGCATCAACAAAATATTTTTGCTCTGAAGGAGAAAGGTGGTGATTGAAATTTCGTAAGAAGATCGCAGAGAAACGCCTTTTTTTTAATGATGTCCTTCCAAATCCTGTATCATGCCCATAACACTCTCTTCTCTATTTCTTGGTGTACTCCATTAATACTATCTGGTAAGGATCCCACACCCACAGCAGTACTCAAAACGATGATGGACAAGGATAGTGTAGGCAGTTTCTTTAGCAGATCTATTGCATCTTCTGTGTGTTCTGCCAATAAAATGCAGTCTTTGATTCACCTTACCCACATTTTCTACACGTTCTTTCCAATTTAAGGTGTTTGTGACTTAATTCCTAGGTATTTAGTTGAATTTACAGCCTTTAGATTTGATTAATGTATTGTGTAAACGAAGTTTAACAGATCCCTTTTAGCATTTGTATGGATGACCTCACACTTTTCATTATTTAGGGTCAATTACCAATTTTTGCACCATACAGATATCTTTTCTAAATTGTTTTGCTATTGGTTTTGAACTTCTGATGACTTCACTAGATAATAAATGACAGTATCATCTGCAAACAACCTAAGACAGCTGCTCACATTGTCTCTTAAATCATTCATATAGATCAGGAACAGCTGAGGGCTCTAACACTACCTTGCAAAATGCCAGAAATCACTTCAGTTTTATTTGATTATTTCCCATCAATTACTGCAAACTGTGACAGTAGTAAACATCACTGATGTAGAGAAACAACTGAAAGAGTTGAAAGCAAATAAGTCACCAGATTATGATGGAATCCCAATTTGGTTTTACAAAGTCTCCAGCGACTGGAAAAAAGTACATGTGCCTCCTGTATACACGAAAGGTAAAAGAGCAGACCAGCAAAATTACAGACCAGTATCTTTAGCATCAGTTTGCTGCAGAATCCTTGAACATATTTTCAGTTCAAATATAACAATTTTCCTTGAGAGGAAAAAGCTTCTGTCCACAAATCATGGTTTTAGAATGTATTACTCGTATGAAACTCAGCTTCCCTTCCCTGGCATGATTACTGTGAACCACGGATAAAGGGCAACAGGTGGATTCTATAATCCTAGATTTCTGTGAAGCGTTCGGCACAGTGCCACACTGCCAATTACTAACGAAGGTACAAGCATAGGAGTAAGTTCCCAGGTGTGTGAGTGGCTCAAAAACTTCTTAACTAAAAGAACCTAGTATGTTGTTCTCAATGGTGAGTGTATATACAAACTATCTTTCTCTTTCTGAAAAAGTTTCTATGGAGAACCAGAAAACCTGGGAATAATTATTCATTGATAATGATATTTTTACAGTGCATTGTGTTACAATGTTTGCATCAATCAGTATGGTGACAGCTATTTTTTGATAATTTAATTTGTATATGCAATACAAGTACCAGACATCCATAAAATAAATGTAAGGATTCATAAGGGAGTAGCCATATTCTCTCTGTAGTCAGCACTCCATTGACTATGATATACTTTCTGACCATATATGACATGAGACTATTTGCTGTTACACGTGTAATATATGAGATCTATCACTTATTCTTCCTCCTACTGTCATTGAAAACAGCATCCAATTTATCTCAGCTGAAAATGTATGAATGAATAACTCATTAAACATTCAGAAAAATATGGAAAAAGTGTTTTTGTCTACATGAAGTACATATGAACAGAGAGGGGTTAGATGATCAAATGTTTGTCCCCATGTTGTTAATATGTTAAGACAGCAATTACTAATCACATGTTCAATATTTAGATGACAACTACAGTATTTTCCAGTCACCAATATTTGCTGTTACACTTGCCACAGAATATAATATACAACTTGATTTCAACCTCAGAACACCCATGCCACAGTCACAAATAGGTTAATATAATTGATTGATATGTATAGAATGATTGCATATGAGGTTTTAAGCATATTGTATCCGTGACGTACAAGTTCTTTAGTAGTCCAATTAGCACTAGACATTGCAGGGTTGAAATTTGAGGAACAGTTTCATCTCGGATATTAATGAATACAAGAACACATATACATTAGTTTGTAGGGCGGGGGGGGGGGGGGGGGGGGGGTTGCACATGGCCGGAGGGTAGGGTGTATTTTTAATATTTTTGGAGACTTACGTTGACTTATAAATAGCCACAAAAAAGTTCCAGTTGTGACCCTGTTAAAAACCTATGTAATGCAGAAGAAAACACCTGAATTCCCTGTATTTTTTTTTCCTTTCGTTAAGAGCTGGAGAGATGGGGGCGGGCAGGGGGGGGGGGGGAGATTGGCACCCATAAATTAATATAAATGTAAGATTAATATACAGGGTACATCAAGTAGGGGAAACGTGATGAGAGGAATAATATCAATGAATCATATGGATGAAAATGTTATGATAAGTAATTGTCAAATAAACAGGGTGCTAGTTAAAGTGGCTCAAGTGATTTGAGTTAACAATTGCACATTAATGATAAAAAATAGTAATTGCTCTGCACTGTACCTTTCGTCTAAATTTTCATTATTCTGATAAGAAATATTCCTTGTAACACTAACCAGAATAAAAATAATACTGTAAGAGTTATGATGAGCGCAAGGGTAAACTGGAACTGTTACAGTAGAAATGCTTGTCGCTTGTCTAACAAACAGTGACTATATCACACAATGGAAAATCCAAGGTGGAACGTAACAGTACATGGAAAGCCTATCTGCGACTCAGCATCTCCACTACATGGTGACTTGAAACATTGATTATGTTTGCATATTTTGTATGTCTGTGATACTGAGCATATATCAAAGATTGCCTTTAATTCAATTTATGACAGATAATATCCATTGAAATATATAACAAGAGAGGATGGAAACTTAAAAGGTGACCAGTCACATGTGTGCTGCTCAGTGCTCGTCACAGAAGAGAATGTTTGCAGTCTGCACATCAATATGTAGAAAAGACTGTAGATTAATGAAAGGCTGTTCTCCCAAAGGATAAGTCTCCGATTAGCCTGCATGGTAATAAATGACATGATTTAATTTAGTGAGAAGCTGGAAAATTTTAGCATCTGTCAACCATCCTCAAAATAGGTGCCTGTGGAGGAGGCATGGTCTGTGTTGTGTATCTTTAAAAGGATGTGTAACAGGGCTCCATATGCTCCCACAATGACTATGTGGGTGACAACACTGATGTTTAGGCATGTTCTTAAGCTTTTGTTCACAATATCTGATGGTTGATATAGTTTTCAAGTGGTTCAAGCAGTGGTCCTTTGCATGCTGCTCTCTCCCTGGAATCTGGCTGCCAGCAGCTATCACAGATATTGTGTGCAGAAATGGAATTTTCAACTCAGCTGGAAAAATGATATCAAGAAGATTATAATTTTTGTGCCACATGATGCCTAATGTTCTTAAACTATAATTAACATACGTCTTCTAAATGATGACTCAAGACAACACATTGTTTGGAGAGAAAGCGAGCTGGTTAGTGTATGGCACTTCCTGGCAGATTACAACTGTGTGCTGGACTGAGACTCAAACTCCCAAGTTCAACTCTCGGTCTGGCACAAAGTTTTAATCTGCCAGGAAGTTTCATTCAGTACACACTCCACTAACAGAGTGGAAGCTTCATTCTTGTTAATATATGGTTTGCAATTTATAGAAAATGATGTAAAAAAAGAACTTACGCATCTGGTGCAAAAGCCCTTTAAGTCCAACAGAGAAACACGTGTTGCTCCAAATTTATATGCATTTTTCTTCTCAGAGCATCTATTTTTGCATACATTTATTTTATAAGATTTTTCTTTTTTTCTAATATGATGAAATGGTTTAATTATCAGTTGTTTCCAATGGTCAGTGTTTTCAAATAGTCACAGAAACCTTTCCTGTTACAAGCTATTATATTTCTCCATTAAAGTATCATAACCAAAAACTTTCACATTAAGATTCATGTGATTGCTGAGATGTCTTTCATATGGTTTGGTAGATAATGTTGGAAAACAAGATGGCAAGTGAAAACACCCAGCATGATAATCTGGTGAATATAGTTAAATCTTGTGATAATAAGTGAGGAGTGGGTACTAATTTCAATACATCAGTGCAAAAAAACAGTGTATTTTTCACTGAAATTTTACAAAAAGTAGAAACTTGTGTGACAATGATAAATTATAATGAAGAGAGAGCATGCGTATTGTCCACATTATATAGTGATTCCATAAAAAAGGTGACAGAAATAATAAACTTAAATTACTAACAATGTAGGAAAAGACAGATTGCTACTTACTGTAAAGAAGACACGTTAACCTGCAGACAGGGCTGGTCCAAGCTGCCAGAGTTGACGGTCGCAGCTTAACCTGTCTTCTTTACAGTAAGTAGCAATCTATCTTTTCCTACATTGTTGATATTCATACATGGAGTTTTCAGTGTTTAAACTTAAATTACTGCTGTTGTAGAAAACAAGTTGCAAAAGGTGTAAACTGCAAAGTGGTACATCGTTACAGTTGTGCTGAGGCTAGCCCAAGCCAGAAAATCTGGCTGTGTCATAATTGTTATGAAAATCTATAATCTGACTCTATGAACTTTTTTCTCAATTACTCAATGAGATACAAAGTTTAAAAGACAAATATGATACAATACAGAAGAATAACTGATGTTTAAACAGGCAAGTCAAAAGATTAAAAGTATCTATGTTCATCCTACGAGGGAAGAGAGACAGGAGTTCCGATTTAACCTGCAAAAATTTGAGGGAGGTGGAGGACAACTAGAGTTTCACATCCCATTGACAACGATGTCATTAGAGACGGAGCACAAGCTCGGATTAGGAAAGGATGGAGGAAGAGAAAGGCTGTACCGTTTCGAAGGAACCATCTTGGCATTTGCCTTAAATGATTTTGGTAAACAACAGAAAACCTGAATCAGGATGGCCAGACGCGGGTTTGAACCATTGTGCTCCTGAAGGTGAGTCAGTATTAATTTTAGGCCAACAGAGTGTAAAAATTCTGTCTATAGACAGACTCAGAAAATGAAACTTGCATCACATTGGGAAAAAAGAGGTATAAGAAAACTCACACAAAAAGAATAAAAATATTCTTACAAACCGATAGCAGTTTGAAACAAGTAACACATAAAAAGGCATAGCTTGAAGGTAGTAAGCCACAATCTCAAAAAATCAGATAAAAATGGAAAAATAATGGCATGGCAAAATGTTAAGGTTAAGTTATGTGACAGCATGAGCCCCTATAATGAAGTGGTAATGATGTGCCCTGGCAATGATCCAGATGTGTAGTGCATTTTACTAATATCAGGATCAAATGTTATCTACCGAAACAAACTCAATAAGGTCACGCATTTTTTAGATGAGGCACTGTGTGGTCTAAGTAATTAATTAATTGTTATGGGCATTCCTAAAAGATATTACTCTGCTTGTTTTTCATGAGTAAATCAATGAATAAAGAAAGCAAACAATTTATATCGAGAAAAAAAAAAAAAAAAAAAAAAAAAAAAAAGAATCAGCCAGACCTTCCTCAATACACACTTCCTTGCAACAACTGATATGGCCAGAAAACATTATTCAAAAGACAGGCAATTAAAGAAGTAACCAGCACACAATTTTTAGGAACTATTGTAGCTAGACAAGCATTTGGATACAGAAAGAGGGAGAATGTTGGGATGGAGGGCACGTAGATGTGCTGTGTAATATAATTACTTAAAAGTGTATCTCACAGATGTTTTCAGTATGAGTGAGTATTGAAAATGAAACTAATGTTTCAGTGTAACAGAAAATATGTGATGAACTGTGCATGCCCGCAAAGTGTAACTATGTCTTCTTTTATTGTATGTTTACTTTATATACATTGTATTTAAGCCTAGACAAAAGCTTGTGGAGGGGTAATGACACTCCTCACGCATTAATCACTGCAATGACAAAAGTGCATAACTGAACTCTGGAGCAGTTCCTCACTTTTCCTATTCCTCATGTAACTTTTTCGTTAATCCTTTTAAAAAAAGGAAGTCCTATACCTCCTCAACCCCCCCCCCCCCCCCCCCCAAAAAAAAGGGCTAGGAGAGATTAAAAGCTGTCAAACAAAGGTGTTATGTGTGCTGTACTCAAGTGTTAGGCAACACTAACTTATTGTTTTGCTGAGAAAAATATTTATAATCCTTTTTACACTACTCACCAACATGTCCAAGTAGAGTGCTGCGTGGCGCAGCTAAATAATGGTTTCTATTGAAGAAAAATTTGAAAGTGAAGCAAAAACTGAAAATATGCACTGCTATAGACTTGTAAAATAATGTCATCTCTTTTATTTTGTAAGAAGCACAGTATTTCATGGCAACAAACTGTGCTGTTATAATTAGCTCAGGAAAGTCTTATTATTATATTTTCTCATACAGAATGGGTGAGAATGTGCATTTAATTTATGAATGCATTCATCAAATCGGTTTCAACATCTAACTTACTGCAGGCAATGTATGTAATTTCCTGACTATTCTATGACATGCATAAAAGCAGTCACAAGCAGAAGAAAAATCTAATTACTGAAAAAAGAACTTTGCCAGGGAAACTGTCCTAGTTCTATGTGCCAATCATTTATAGCATGCCTTTGTACTACACTATAAAGCATGTGTCATTACAGGCAATAACAATCCACACACCTGACGACACTGCTTTCTCGAGGTAAAGAAGTGAGGACAGTGTGGTAGTAAAGCCATGCATACAATATCTGCTGATGGAAAGCCTTTCTATACAGGATTGTTTCCATTTATGAAACCCCACATTCCTGAAAAAATTAACTATGTAAATATTCAATGCATTTATTGAACCAGTTTTTGTTCCCAAAAGAAGGAAACTGAAAGAAATCCTCTCTAGTAGTTAAAATATTAATAAATTTAAATGTTTTTGTTATGTGGTGAATCATACGCAGAAATACATGCCAAAATGATAATTCTGCTCTGGTAAAGAGTTGGAAGAAAGATACAGTTATAGCAGGAGCAGCATTTTCAAATGGAGAGCTATTTCAGCTTGCTAGCAAGTGGTAAATGAGGAATGGAGCTAGACTCCATCACTATCAATGTGATAAATCAATACTACAACTTGAAACAGTAGTAAGTCAAACCACAATTTTGCAGTTTTGTAACAGTGTATTTTACTAATGAGCATTGTTCATGAGCATTATAGTTTCATCTGATAACTTATCCACTGCAGAAATTTGATTAATGTTTCCTACTCTGTTGGATGTAAATTTTTCTGCTTGCATGTTCAATAAGTGTCTATAGAAAAACAAGAATACTTGTGCAGTGAAACTGAGTAACACTGCTGTTACAAAGAAAAATCTTGATGGGGTATTATTAACAAAAGACGTGTCATTTACATTGCTCAATAATCATTCGCTTTGGGCCTTTGTCCCACTTCAACATGGGGTCGGCCTTGTTACTATGGATGTGGCGATGTTAGTATCAGAGGGTGGCCGGATGCCATTCCTGTCGCCGGGGCCAAATTAGTGTACACCAGCTGTCTGCGTCTAGTGTAAGCCATGAAATAATGCAAACATTTTTTTTTTAATGTCTGCAAGTTGTGTAACTAAGGTGGGACGTGGGGACCAGACCAGTTTTTACCTAGTGGGATGTGGAAAACTGCCTAAAAACCACATCCAGGCCGGCCAGCATGCCTGCCCTCATCATTAATCTGCCGGGCAGATTCGATCTGGGGCCGGCATGCCTATCCGAGTCCAGGACGCAGCACATCAGCGCTGTCGACTAACTTGGCGAGTTCCATTGCTCGATAAAGCTATGCAAAATCAGGCAACATTGCACAGAATATTAGTATAGATAAGCAGTCATCTACATACAACACTTTGATGTGAGATATTTTCCCAAGTATACTCAAGACAGGATTAGTGGGAATCTTGTCATTGTTTGAAACACTGCCAAGAGGCAGCAACACTGTATTTCATAATGCCTTAGCATAGAAATGTGTTTTAAAGTTTATGTGCACAAAATGTCAGTGGCTTCTTCTAGTAAGAATCACGTGCTAACTGATGTGTTGAATGTCTGTATCTCCATCAGACTTTCTGCTCTCTCCTACAACAGCTGTTGCTACATATCACACTGTAAAATAGCTTTGTTAAAGACATTTTAGAAGAAAACATTTTATACAATTTCTGATACTGCATAATTGTACTTTTCTGATAGATTTTACAAAAACATTACAGTGCATTTATGAAAATACCTTTGATGGTGAAACAAGGGAGTTATACCTGAATCACAAAGTAATTAACAGATATGGAAAGGGACAATGTTATCAGTTCACCATTACCCACACGAGCAATATGGCCGCAGTAGCAACAGCTTTGCAGTTCACTGCTGAATTCCTTTTGCCCTTTAACCTGCAGAGTTGAGTTCACCTTGCAGGCACATAATACCCTTATCACTTTTCTGTTTACATTCACTATTGGCAGCAGACATTCTTTCACACATTATAAAACAAGTCAACACAAAGAAACAAAGCAGATGACAAAAATTAATGCTATGGTAGCTATTTTGAAAATGGATAACTAAAAATCACATTGTTATATTGATCTGGGAATAACAACAAATATTCAGTGTACTGTTTTCCTTCCACTGTTAGTTTCATATAACTAGATAGAAACTGTCAGTGTACTCATTGATGCTGGAGTATTACACTCCAGCTATTGCACTCCAACAGGAAACAGACTAATTACAATGGGGGTGGTCACTTGATTGCAGGAGGGAAAGTGGCCTCTACACTCACTACCTATGATCTGGTAGTAGCAAAGGAGGTGAGTGTGGTTTACTACATGGATTAGTAAATCAGCTAGCACCTTGTGAATAAGACCTATCACCAACCAAAGTACAATGGTAAGTCAACACTGCTGTAAATTTGAGAATTTGTAAGTTAATAGCAAAATCAGGGAAGCCACATAACTTCAGTGGTGTTAAGTAATTTTCATACTGTTTCTTCTAAGACACTTCAATATGTGCCCACTCAAAGTCAGCAAACAGGAGAGAATGCGTAGTGATATGAAAACTAACCTACAAGAGTCACACAGAAGTTGGCCATGACAACCAAAATAGTTTTCTAACACAGTGCGTAGGGCTGGAATCTTCACGAGGATTGATGGATACAAATCATGGGAATGGTAGCCTAAGAAACTCAATAGCATTCATTGTGAAGAAACTGTCTTAACACTTCAAGGTCCAGACACTTAGAAAAATTTTGGGCCCATAAAATGAGCCATTTATGTCATTATTTAAAATGTTACTGGTACAACTGTGCTTGATACATCTTAACAAGGCAATACATTTTTCAAAACACGAAGCTTCAATGTTTATTTTTCATCTTTATTGTAGTTCTCTGACACATTACATATTTTACAATGACAACAGAAAGTATAATTTTCCTTTTTCTTTACGAAAAAAGTGTGAGGTGAGTTCTTGAGCACTTTGGCACGTAACTGAATTTTGAGTGGTTAAGCCTGAAGTTTTCTGGCATGCAGAAGGTCATTGCAATCTTGGCAATATCAGCTCATTTCCTTTCTGCTTGCTTTGTCAGTAGATTATTTTGTCTCCTCTGAATGAATACTGTAAAACCATGTTCTGCTGCTTCTCAGTTGCAGGAATTTTCTCAGGAAAGTGTCATCCTACTACCCTACTGCTGATGGTTGCACTAGGGACAGTTTCTTGAGCCAGTGTTGTGAGTTTCTGGAAGAGTTCTTCACCAATTTGGCAACAAAAGTGGAAGAATGGAAGCTTTTCTTCTCGAAGGGATTTTTAGTCTCATAATACAGAACAAAAGCATTTGTTGCAGCAATTATGAACATGTGGGAGAATAGTTTTATCGATATCTTCATTTCTTTTCTCTTAAATGTATAACAACAGATCATCTGATCACTTCTATCAACCGCTGTTTTGTACACATTATAGTTCAGAAAAGCATCTGGTTTTGACTTGATCTTGACACTATCCTCTGTACAAAGAGAAATATCAGAGGCTGTCTTTTTGTATAAATAGGAAAGGCAGAGGACATCCCTTTTGTCCTTTTACTTCAAATGAAACAGGTGATTTCCTTCACTGATGCAGACTTGTGCCTTCTGAATTCTTCAAAACAACATTTTCTTTTGGCATTTCCTTCTGATTTGGTGTGCAGCATGGTCTTTAACCAAACAATCAGCAGGAAACCTCTGAAAGAATGGTAATATGAAATTGTCTTTTGGCCCTTTACCAGTGTACACTTCAAATCCAAGAACATTGCCAATCTTAGAATCACACAGAAAATATTTATATTCCACACTTGTCTCGCTTGTTTTTCATGCATACTCAAAATACCACTTGCCTACAAAATTCACACATGCTTTCGTCAATGGTGAGGTTTTTGTGTGGGTAAAGTGCCTTTTAAAATTCTTATCATAAATGATCGAAAGAAGGCCTGATTTTATGCATGGTATCATGCTGAGGTTGATCTCTTGAAAGTCGGTTGCACCCTGTCTTCAGTTTGTCATAAACCAAATTTGCATACCTGTCAATTTCTGATTTAACGAGTTTCACCACAGAGCAGGGAAAGAAAATTTAAAACACATCCTGCAGAATGGATCTTTCACAAACTAATGCTCTTACTCCACTTATTCCTGAGAACTGTGGCACAGCAGGCTGCAGGTCCTCGTATGTCGAGCCTAATCTAGCGTCAGTTGCCTTTTTTTGAGATCGCTGCAGAAGACTGTGTTACAGCTTATGTATTTTGTTGATTGCTGTATCTTTGAAGAACAGCAGGTGTGTCATCAGGTTCCTCTGTAAAAGAGATGAGATGAAGATAAATAGAACACAGCAAAGTTGTAATTGTAGCAGCAGTATCTGTTGCAATGGTATTATGGACAAAAAGTTCTACCAGACTGAAGCTTACCTGAATATGTATCTTCTTCAGATTGTTACCACTCAGATATTCCTACCTTTGAGCCAGCATTAATAAATTCTTCTTCTAAAGCTTCCAAATGTTTTTGATAACTCAATAGATGTAACACATTTGTGGCAGAATTACAGCCAATGGCAAACCCAATGAGAAAATCAGCGAATCTCATGACAACACAAGCACACAAAAGCTCAGTCTGTCACAACAGCAGCGCTTACATCCACTACTGCTTCTTTTGAAGTAATTCTATAAACTGACAAAAGATGGCAGCACCTGCCAAGTGAGACATCCATGCGTTGCTCTCATGTGAACCCAGCCCAGTTCTCGATTGATAGGAAGCTCGCAGATCAAGAAATATTGTGGCCCATGATACATTTGGGTGGGGCCCTTTGAGCGTTCTTAAAATACCATATACAGATCACAATATTGTGGTCCAACAACAGCACAACGCAAGATCTGCTGTAACAGAGTACTGAAGGTCTACGTTTGGTGTAACAAGCTACTAGTAATTAAGTAATGAACAAGTGTTTACAAATAATATAATCCTGCTACATACAAATCATTAAACAATCTACAGCAAAAGCAGGGTCAAACCAATGGGTTATTGTTTATGGCACTACTGTAAATTGGTTTTAGCATGACGTATAATAAATAACAGAGTTTAATTGCTCCTCATAAATTATTAATAATTAGGAATAAAAGAAAATGGGTTATAATTAAGAGTTGAGAAAAATCCCTTTCCTGGAGATGTGTTTTTATTATAATTTTACTTTGCTTTTATTTGCCCTTGGCGAAGCAAATCCTTTGATTATTTCAATGAAGTCATGTTTAGCATCTGTGTCGTTTCTATTGACAAGATACCCAATTTGACAGTCTATTTTTGCCCACATTCAAGCTTGAGTAGATTTCAGTCATCCTTATCTCACTATAACTGCATTCATAAGACACATCCACAAGGGTAAGATGAACAGGCACAACAAAACTGCTAGTTCAATAAGATTTGAAACAAGAACAGTGACTAGCACCTGTCTTAAGAGTTTCATTCACATTACAATAACAACAAAAAAACCTAATATGCATAAGTAAGGCTTCCTTCCAGTGGTCTTAAGACACGAAATGCTTGAGCAATGCAGTTGATGACCAATGGCAGACCACACACATGTTTACACAATGGTTAAATTATATGAGTATGTCTGTCTACAGACACAAGAATTAACAACATCCTTAATATTATTAATCAGTCACAGAAGACTTATTTCCAATTTTTTTTTTATTTGCATAGCAGATCATACCAACTGAAACTTGGGAGACATGAAAGAACTGGTTAGAGTGGCACGTAAATTACATCTCTCTCCATTTTTTCTGCTTGCTTCCTTAACCATCATATTTCACTCCAATTCTGTCAGCAGAAATTGGAAGCATTGGGTCGAATAGTATATTTGGTTCAGCATATGCATTCCAACTTTTTATATCTTACAATACCAATGCAAAATAGCACCAAAAACTTTTTTCTTCAATATAAGCAAGCTGTGCAATCAGCAGTTTTGTGAACCAAGGGCACTGTTGCCACATAAAACATATCAGCGATTGCTGCCTGTTTGAAAACAGTCATTTTATTATGTTGCCACATGAAAGAAATAATGCTGTGACAACAGTGTGCATATACTATCATGAGTTGAGGGAAAGTGCAACCTTCACCTGTCTCTCCACTCTTTCAGTAGGGCACGATAGTTCAATGAAGTGTTCCTACCACACTGTTGTTATTGTTTCATTATGTTCCCTTTATATTACTCATGACATCCATGGTAGTCACATCATTCTATTACTGAGATTAGAGGAAGTAGTGGTTTAGTTTAGGCATTAAGGACATTAAAGGTGAACTGGTATCTCAGTTGGAGAGGAATATCTTGGTCCCCATACAGAGACTAACTTCCTGCAGTAAGTGTCATTCACTTGGTCAGGTCAGTGGGAGAGAATTACATAGGGCAATACCATTACCAGTGACAGGTCTTAAAAATACAGCTATGCTACCAGGCTGTTCTTGCTTCCACACTGGCTGCCTACCTTAATGTATACTAGGGAATTAAGTACATGACTCTTCATTGGCTGCAGACTTGATTTGATCAGTTGCTGTGCTTTATATTAACATTGTGTGCTGTATCCCCAGGAATGAGATAGACACCATACCGGAACTCTGGTATTTCTCACTGATGGTAGCCCATCTCTGCTTAATTGTTGATATTTTTAAATTGTGTGCTTGTCTTGTACTTTCTTGAACTTTGAAAGAAAAAAAAAAAAAATAGTATCTTCATAACAACTAAAAGTGAAACTTACGAGGAGACCACATGGCAATCAGATTTTTGTAAATTATTATATTTATGGTGTATGAAGTTCAGAAAACAAATATCAGTCTGGCAAACCAGTTCATCCAATACAAAAAAAATTCACAAGAAAACCATATTTGAAGTTTTCTGAGCAAACTGAAAACCACAAAGTAAGTTCCATTTTTCAGTGGGTTGTGAGGCTCTTTGGTAGAATGCTTGCCTGCTAGGCAGGAAGGCTAGACTCAGTTCTCAGCGAAAAGGAATTTTTAAACAATGTTGCATGTTCTATGAGGATTTCCATGCAGTGTAAAATGTGTAAAGATGGCAGGAAATGAGTAGTGAGTCAGACTCGTAATTGCTGGTTTGAGTCTAGTTTCAGTCATAACTTCTTTTTTTTTTTTTTTTTTTTCATTCAGTTTGAATGCCTACATCATTAAACCTTTTCGACCCTCTGGCTACAACTGTGTATGCTAACTTTTACTGTGTCATCTGCAACATAAGTATTTTTTTTCCAGTGGAAACCAGAGGTACACATTTGTGAATGTTCAGTCTTTTCATCATGTGCAAGTACTGCCAACTGTTGGGCATCACTATGAAAATACCAGTAAGGCAATACAGCAGAGTGCAGAAGCTCGTAACAGTGTGCAGCATCTCGTGGCCATCAGAATGCACAGATGTGATTGGTTCACTATATTCCATGGCATAACTGAATATTGTTATTAGACAGGGTATTTATAAATGAATATTGGGGTTTCAATGCTTTATAATATTTATTTTATTAAACTTACAGTTATAAATGATATGTCAAATGAAAGAGCAACTCAAACAGTTTTATGAAGAACCTTATTAAATGTTCAATATGAGCACAATTTGTCACACGGCACACATCAAGTCTATAGCCGAGTTCTTCCCAAATGTTGTAAGTGTGTCTTCAGTGATTGTAGCAACAGCTGCTTCAATCCTGTTTCTTAATTCAGGGAGGTCTGCTGGTAGAAGAGGCACGTACACACAATCCTCGATGAAGCCCCAAAGAAAAAAATCACATGGCATTAGGTCGGGTGAATGTGGAGGTCATACAAAGCAAGCCCTGTCATTGGGCACCTTGCGGCCTATCCAGCACTTGGATACAGTGAAGTTCAACCAATCGCGTACTTCGCTATGCCAGTGCTCACATTGAAAATTTATAAGGTGCTTGGTAAAACTGTATGAGTTGCTCTTTCATTTGACATATCATTTATAACTGTAAGTTTAATGTGATAAATATTATAAAGCATTAAAACTCCAATATTCATTTATAAAAACCCTGTACAATGGAAAATCCAGGATGGAATGTAACATCATTCCTTCCCTGTTCCCATTCCAGCATGACACAGCCCTCTATTCCACCAGTGCACCCAGTCTTTTTACTTCTCTCCTTTCCTGCTACACCCCTCCCCCTCACCCCCACCGTCTGTCTAATCTCCTGACTACACCTAGCTGCCTACCCCTCTCTCCACCTTATCCCTGCAAGCTCCCAAGCAGCACTTTACCATCTTCCACCCCTAACCTGTTATCCCTCCCCCTGCCTGCCCCAGCCTCCTCCTTACCCCCACCCAGTTGCCTCTACCATCATGCACTGCTGCTGCTCATAGTCTGGCTTCAGCTGCCAGAGACTGTGGTCATGTGTGTGTGAGTTGTGTTAGTGTGTGTGCGTGTTTGGTCTGTTTTGGACAAAGACTTTGTTGGCTGAAAGCTTATTTTGTGACAGTTTTTTGTTGTGCCTATCTGTGACTCAGCATCTCCGTTATATGGTAAGAAGCAACTATCCTTTCATTATATTGGACAAAATAAGGTAATTGGATACATAAAAGAAAAAAATCTACTCACCAAGCGGTGGCAGACTTACTGTCCAGCAAGTCTCCCCTTACATGCAGTTCTGGATGACTTTCCCAAAATCTACCTCTTTTCCTAAAAATCTTCAGTTCTTTTCCTTCACGCCTTTCCCTCCCCATCAACCCTTCTGTCTGAAGAAGGAGCCACTGGCTGTGAAAGCTTGCCTCATTATAATCTTTTATGTGTGTGTTCTGCCGCCGCTTGGTAAGTAGTTTTCTTTTTTTATCTATCCAATTACCTTATTTTGTCAAAAATTGATTGCTTTCATACTACTGAATATTGTTATCGTTATTTTGCATGGTAATTATTGAGTGATCATTTACTATTTATTACAATAGAGAATATTTTGTAATTAGTTATTTTAGTCCATAAAAAAAGCCAAGAGAACAAAATATGTTTTTTTGAAACCAAGTACATATTTTTGTATGAATTTTGCATCTAAAATCATTTTAAAAAATTACCTAAGATTACCTAAGAGCACTACCACAAATTACCTAAGAGCATTATCACATAAGTAAAAATTTCCTTTCTTCCAGAAAAAATTTGGGTCTGAAAGGATTAAATACAAAATTCATCAAGTATATGCTAATTAATACATATCTAATGGTAATTTTTATGAAAAATGTATGTTCATATTTCTAATTATGTATCATGCGCAACAGCCCTGTTTTCATTGTGCAAATATAAAATTCTTAATTACACATCTTCTACAAATGACTGTTAATAAAGACTGTTTAAATCAAAAAACATCATAAATCATTTTTTTTGTCTTTCTGTATTTTATGCTTCATGGATCAAACGAGCATCTTTGTTTAAAAATTTACTGCAGCCAGAAATTGAACCCAGACTTCTCTCTTGGTAGATGAACATTCTACCATTGAGCCACATGGTCCACCAGAAAAGTGACCTTGCTTTAGCATATTAAAGATGCTTGGAAAACTTCAAGGTCGATATTCTCCCAAGAAATTTTGAGAGCTGCATCTCACTGCTTTGGGTGATTGATATTTGTGTTCTGAGCTTCTCATAGCACAAAAATAAAAATCTGAATATCTTGTTGTCTCCGTCTTAGCAAAAGTGGGGACAAGCAATAGTATATTATATACTGTGTGCATTATGATTCCAGAGAGCCTTAAATTTACTGATGTTACAATGTTATTCCATTGAAGAGCAAACAATGGTAGGATGCTCTGGTATCTGTGGAATTCCATAAATTTTGTAGACTCATTACATCATGAGGAGCTGACACCCCGTGTGTCCTGGAAATGGTGGATGTACTAAAGGTTTATATCACTAGTGTAGTAACTTCGTAGTGGACTGCTGCAAGTATATACAGGTAAGATGAACTATCTGATCCATAAACCACCATATGTTTTTCACCAACTGCAACAAAATAATACAGGGGCTCACAAAACTACAATAAATGAAGAGTGAATGAGAATGCCTTCGGTCACAAATTTTTGGGTTTCATTCCATCACATGATGTTTTTCAGACCCTATGGATCCATCACCAGAGGCAAATGAATTTAATACATTATTTACTTCTGTTTTTGAATAAGGTGATGTGAAATGTATGTTCCAAAAGATCAAGGAATGATAAAAATTTTCTTTCTGGATCTTTAGTAACATACATTTCACATCACCCCTCTCAAGAGCTGAAGTAAATAATGTATTAAAATGATTTGCACCTGATGATCGATCCACATGGTCTCAAATGCGTCTTGTGATTTAATAAAATACAAAAATTTGTGACTGAAGGCATCATTATTCGTATTTCCAGTGTATTTAATACAGTCACTTCCACAACTGCAAAACATGGAGAAAAATAGATGCACCACATGGGTTTCGCATGCTCCCCAACTCCTGTGACTGATGTAATTTAAAATGAGTATTATGGGGGACAGCAATTTCAGAACCACAAGGTGTGGCAACTACATAAGTTTAGGATAAAAAATGATACCATGGACACAATTCTTTAAATTTAAAATCACGTCTCTCACTATAATTTCTGGAGGATTAAAAGAAAGTGAACTGTTTAAAAGAACAAATTTTCAGCACAAAAATTTAAAATTAATGTTTTTTGGCCATTCCTGTAGCATTGTAATTGTAAGTCGTTACTAGTGTGCTGTTAGTGGAAGGTCAGAGTACAAATCTGATGAGTCATTCACTTATCAACAACAATGAATGGGGGTCTTTATTGTGGATGTCATTGGAAAAGGAATGGTCATAAAAAAAACAGGATGAAGTCTCATGAAGCAAACTTGGTGAAACTGTCCTAAGGATAATATCTCACCAAGTAGTATCATAAGCCATCTCAGTATTCAAAAAGATACCTATTATAGGAAAACCTGTTTTGTTGCCACCTTTAACAATGTAAGATAACCAACAGTGCAATTATGATATATCTCATGAACTCACATTGAAAGTAATTAAACGGCTATTAGGTTTCTAAGGTCTAGAATTGGCAGGAGTTGCCCAAGGCAAGGAAGGACAGGGCACACCCTGTGTAATATCAAAAAGAGAGGATCATTATTCAGACGTAAGGGCACGATGGTACCGCCTCAACACTGCATGGCGACTGACCTCGTAGAACACAGCATGTTGTTATCAATGGAGAGACGTCTACAGACATTAAAGTAACCTCTGGCGTGCCACAGGGGAGTGTTATGGGACCATTGCTTTTCACAATATATATAAATGACCTAGTAGATAGTGTCGGAAGTCCCATGCGGCTTTTCGCGGATGATGCTGTAGTATACAGAGAAGTTGCAGCATTAGAAAATTGTAGCGAAATGCAGGAAGATCTGCAGCGGATAGGCACTTGGTGCAGGGAGTGGCAACTGACCCTTAACATAGACAAATGTAATGTATTGCGAATACATAGAAAGAAGGATCCTTTATTGTATGATTATATGATAGCGGAACAAACACTGATAGCAGTTACTTCTGTAAAATATCTGGGAGTATGCGTGCGGAAGGATTTAAAGTGGAATGATCATATAAAATTAATTGTTGGTAAGGCGGATACCAGGTTGAGATTCATTGGGAGAGTCCTTAGAAAATGTAGTCCATCAACAAAGGAGGTGGCTTACAAAACACTCATTCGACCTATACTTGAGTATTGCTCATCAGTGTGGGATCCGTACCAGATCTGGTTGACGGAGGAGATAGAGAAGATCCAAAGAAGAGTGGTGCGTTTCGTCACAGGGTTATTTGGTAACCGTGATAGCGTTACGGAGATGTTTAACAAACTCAAGTGGCAGACTCTGCAAGAGAGGCACTCTGCATCACGGTGTAGCTTGCTCGCCGGGTTTCGAGAGGGTGCGTTTCTGGATGAGGTATCGAATATATTGTTTCCCCCTACTTATACCTCCCGAGGAGATCACGAATGTAAAATTAGAGAGATTAGAGCGTGCACGGAGGCTTTCAGTCGTTCTTTCCGCGAACCATACGCGACTGGAACAAGAAAGGGAGGTAATGACAGTGGCACGTAAAATGCCCTCCGCCACACACCGTTGGGAGACTTGCGGAGTATAAATGTAGATGTAGATGTAGATCCGATGGATATGTTGTTTCAAGATAAACGTTGTCCAGAAGGTCTTATAATTATATTTTTCCCTGAGACATTTAAGTCTCTTCCTTATCTATGATAATGACTGAAGCAGAAGAAATGAATTAAAATGAATTAAAATTTGTGCTGCGGCCGGGACTCGAACCTGGGTCTTCTTGCTTGCTAGGCAGAAATGCTAACCGTTTCACCACCACAGCACACTATGGTTAACATTGCTGCACGAACTACCCAACTTGAGTAAGCTGAGTAACAATGTAAGGGAAAATAATCAGGAGATATGAATTGAAGTTTGTGTTGGGGAGGGCACTCAACTTGGGTAGTTCGTGCAGCAATGTTAACAATAGTGCAGTGGTGGTGTAATGGTTAGCATTTCTGCCTAGCAAACAAGAAGACCTGGGTTCAAGTCCCAGCCGCAGCACAAATTTTATTTCATTTCTTCTGCTTCAATCGTTGTCCAGAAGGCTTTGGCAGAGTGGCCTTTCTTGTTGGAGACCGACTGTATGTGTACCTGTGATGCGTCTTCACCGAAGGGAACATCTAGAGTGGAGTCGTCAGCATGGCCCTGGGCAGTCTAAAAGTGGGCCAATGTTGCTTTCACAGATGAGTCCTAATTTTGTCTGGAGAGTGATCCTTGACACATTCACATCTGGAGGGAGCAGTGACAGGCATGTTGGCCGTTGTGACTGAGCGAAACCGGCGTGATAGCTGAGTACGAGTATGATGAGAGTAGAACATTGAACTTGATTTCAGGACCCAAACATTATGGAAAGAGACCGATATCAAGGACGATTGCTAATGTTGTAGGCAGGGATTATGTCGACCACATGAATACCCCTTCATGAAATTGTATGGGTGTATCGGAAAGGTTTAAATGCTGTCAGGTATCATTACGAGATCTTGGGACCTCAGGTGTGGGTGTTGCAAAGTGGTGTGAACCCAGACTTTGTATTGATGGATGATAATGATCAATCTCATAGAGCAAGAACAGTTTATGTTTTATTGGAAACAGAAGATATTGCACGCATGGCATGGCCTGCATGCTCTCCCAATTTGAATCCCATAGAGCATATCTGGGGTGCACTAGGAAGATGGGTTGCTTCATTTCAACACCGACCAACCACTCTCCAAGGCTTATGAGCAGCTCTCCAGGAAGAATGGGTGTTATTGCCTCAACATGAGACTGATGATGTAATTCACAGCATGGCCCATTGTATTCAGGTCTGTATTGCTGCCAGAAGTGGTCACATCACATACTGAACACATTAACCCATTGTTGGAATGTGTTTGCAAATATGTTACGTTGGAAAAAACTAAGAACATTTTTGCCTACCGTTATGCAAATTGCAGCAGTTTATGTTGTCTGTTTTTTACATTGTTTCTACGTTACTATCACCTGTTTATATTGTTTTGTGGCAAAATAAACACAACCTTGCAAAATTTCTGCTCTCTCTCTCTCTCTCTCTCTCTCTCTCTCTCTCTCCCCCCCCCCCTCCCTCCATTGGCTTATCCTCCCCTCTCAGACTATCTCCACCTCCTCCCCCCTCTCTGACAATCTCTTCTTCCCACCTATCTCTCTGTACATCTCCTCCTTTCCCCTCTCTCCCGGTCCATTTCCTCCTGCTTCCATCTCTCTTTCCACCACCTCCTGACCCTCTACCCCTATTCATCCTTCTTGCACCCCTCCTTCTGCCCACCTCATCAACCTTCCCAGAGCCATGCCCATCTGCACGTGTAGTGCTTGCTAAACAGGAAGATAAAGAAGGCTGATACTGCTCCCACAACATGCTTGCTGTGCAGGGCAGCCTACCTGTTGGGGACTGAAAAACTAATTATCGACCCAGACACGTAAGCTACCCTGTAAAGCATGTGTATAAGGCAGGCCGATACTACTCATGACACACCTGTCACGCTGGGCAGCCTATATGGCACAGACTGAAAATACATGTTTTTCCCCCACCTCTGCTCTTATCGGCGATAGCAAGTTATAAATTCCACAGTGTTGATACTCTTCAAGTTTTGTGTTGGTGTGCCTAACTTGGTTGAATTACTATTTTTCTCCCCCCCCCCCCCCCCCCCCACGACACACAGGCCTTGCCGTTGGTGGGGAGGCTTGCATGCCTCAGCGATACAGATAGCCGTACCGTAGGTGCAACCACAACGGAGGGGTATCTGTTGAGAGGTCAGACAAATGTGTGTTTCCTGAAGAGGGGCAGCAGCCTTTTCAGCAGTTGCAGGGGCACCAGTCTGGATGATTGACTGATCTGGCCTTGTAACAGTAACCCAAACGGCCTTTCTGTGCTGGTACTGCGAATGGCTGAAAGCAAGGGGAAACTATAGCCGTAATTTTTCCCGAAGGCATGCAGCTTTACTGTATGTTAAAGGATGATGGCGTCCTCTTGGGTAAAATATTCCTGAGGTAAAATAGTCCCCCATTCGGCTCTCCGGGTGGGGACTAATCAAGAGGACGTCATTATCAGGAGAAAGAAAACTACCGTTCTACGGATTGGAACGTGGAATGTCAGATCCCTTAAATGGGCAGGTAGGTTAGAAAATTTAAAAAGGGAAATGGATAGGTTAAAGTTAGATATAGTGGGAATTAGCGAAGTTCGGTGGCAGGAGGAACAAGACTTTTGGTCAGATGAATACAGGGTTATAAATACAAAGTCAAATAGGGGTAATGCAGGAGTAGGTTTAATAATGAATAAGAAAATAGGAGTGTGGGTAAGCTACTACAAACAGCATAGTGAACACATTATTGTGGCCAAGATAGACATGAAGCCCACACCTACTACAGTAGTACAAGTTTAGATGCCAACTAGCTCTGCAGATGGCGGAGAAATTGAAGAAATGTATGATGAAATAAAAGAAATTATTCAGATAGTTAAGGGAGACAAAAATTTAATAGTCATGGGTGACTGGAATTCGATAGTAGGAAAAAGAAGAGAAGGAAACATAGTAGGTGAATAACAATTGGGGGTAAGAAATGAAAGAGGAAGCCGTCTGGTAGAATTTTGCACAGAGCATAACTTAATCATAGCTAACACTTGGTTCAAGAATCATAAAAGAAGGTTGTATACATGGAAGAAGCCTGGAGATACTGACGGGTTTCAGATAGATTATATAATGGTAAGACAGAGATTTAGGAACCAGGTTTCAAATTGTAATACATTTCCAGGGGCAGATGTGGACTCTGACCACAATCTATTGGTTATGAACTGTAGATTAAAACTGAAGAAACTGCAAAAAGGGTGGAATTTTAGGAGATGGGACCTGAATAAATTGACTAAACCAGAGGTTGTACAGAGTTTCAGGGAGAGTATAAGGGAACAATCGACAACAATGGGGGAAAGAAATACAGTAGAAGAAGAATGGGTAGCTTTGAGGGATGAAGTAGTAAAGGCAGCAGAGGCTCAAGTAGGTAAAAAGACGAGGGCTAGTAGAAATCCTTGGGTAACAGAAGAGACATTGAATTTAATTGATGAAAGGAGAAAATATAAAAATGCAGTAAATGAAGCAGGCAAAAAGGAATACAAACGTCTCAAAAATGAGATCGACAGGAAGTGCAAAATGGCTAAGCAGGGATGGCTAGAGGACAAATGTAAGGATGTAGAGGCTTACCTTACTACAGGTAAGATAGATACTTCCTACAGGAAAATTAAAGAGACCTTTGGAGAAAAGAGAAACCACTTGTATGAATATCAAGAGCTCGGATGGAAACCCAGTTCTAAGCAAACAAGCGAAAGGAGAAAGAAGGAAGGAGTGTATAGAGGGTCTATACAAGAGTGATGTACTTGAGGACAATATTATGGAAATGGAATAAGATGTAGATGAAGATGAAATGGGAGATAGGATACTGTGTGAAGAGTTTGACAGAGCACTGAAACACCTAAATCGAAACAAGGCCCCGGGAGTAGACAACATTCCATTAGAACTACTGACAGCCTTGGGAGAGCCAGTCCTGACAAAACTCTATCATCTGGTGAGCAAAATGTATGAGACAGGCGAAATACCCTCAGTCTTCAAAAACAATATAATAATTCCAATACCAAAGAAAGCAGGTGTTGACAGATGCGAAAATTATCGAACTATCAGTTTAACAAGTCACAGCTGCAACATACTAACGCGAATTCTCTACAGACGAATGGAACAACTGGTAGAAGCTGACCTCGGGGAAGATCAGTTTGGATTCCGTAGAAATATTGGAACACGTGAGGCAATACTGACCCTACGGCTCACCTTAGAAGCTAGATTAAGAAAAGGCAAACCTACGTTTCTAGCATTTGTAGACTTAGAGTAAGCTTTTGACAACATTGACTGGTATACCCGCTTTCTAATTCTGAAGGTGGCAGGGGCAAAATACAGGGAGCGAAAGGCTATTTACAATTTGTACAGAAACCAGATGGCAGTTATAAGAGTCGAGGGACATGAAAGGGAAGCAGTGGTTGGGAAGGGAGTGAGACAGGGTTGTAGCCTCTCACCGATGTTATTCAATCTGTATATTGAGCAAGCAGTAAAGGAAACAAAAGAAAAATTCGGAGTAGGTATTAAAATCCATGGAGAAGAAATAAAAACCTTGAGGTTCACCGATGACATTGTAATTCTGTCAGAGCCAGCAAAGGACTTGGAAGAGCAGTTGAATGGAATGGACAGTGTCTTGAAAGGAGGATATAAGATGAACATCAACAAAAGCAGGAATTAGATTAGGAAATGAGACACTTAAGGTAGAAATTTGTTAACATCGAGTATAGGTTTAAGTGTCAGGAAGTCGTTTCTGAAAGTATTTGTATGGAGTGTAGCCATGTATGGAAGTGAAACATGGACGATAAGTAGTTTGGACAAGAAGATAATAGAAGCTTTCGAAATGTGGTGCTACAGAAAAATTCTGAAGATTAGATGGGTAGATCACATAAGTAATGAGGAGGTAAAGCTGAAATACTAAACACCTTTTTCCAAAGCTGTTTCACAGAGGAAGACCGCACTGCAGTTCCTTCTCTAAATCCTCGCACAAACGAAAAAATGGCTGACATCGAAATAAGTGTCCAAGGAATAGAAAAGCAACTGGAATCACTCAATAGAGGAAAGTCCACTGGACCTGACGGGATACCAATTCGATTCTACACAGAGTACGCGAAAGAACTTGCCCCCCTTCTAACAGCCGTGTACCGCAAGTCTCTAGAGGAACGGAGGGTTCCAAATGATTGGAAAAGAGCACAGATAGTCCCAGTCTTCAAGAAGGGTCGTCGAGCAGATGCGCAAAACTATAGACCTATATCTCTTACGTCGATCTCTTGTAGAATTTTAGAACATGTTTTTTGCTCGCGTATCATGTCATTTCTGGAAACCCAGAATCTACTATGTAGGAATCAACATGGATTCCGGAAACAGCGATCGTGTGAGACCCAACTCGCCTTATTTGTTCATGAGACCCAGAAAATATTAGATACAGGCTCCCAGGTAGATGCTATTTTTCTTGACTTCCGGAAGGCGTTCGATACAGTTCCGCACTGTCGCCTGATAAACAAAGTAAGAGCCTACGGAATATCAGACCAGCTGTGTGGCTGGATTGAAGAGTTTTTAGCAAACAGAACACAGCATGTTGTTATCAATGGAGAGACGTCTACAGACGTTAAAGTAACCTCTGGCGTGCCACAGGGGAGTGTTATGGGACCATTGCTTTTCACAATATATATAAATGACTTAGTAGATAGTGTCGGAAGTTCCATGCGGCTTTTCGCGGATGATGCTGTAGTATACAGAGAAGTTGCTGCATTAGAAAATTGTAGCGAAATACAGGAAGATCTGCAGCGGATAGGCACTTGGTGCAGGGAGGGGCAACTGACCCTTAACATAGACAAATGTAATATATTGCGAATACATAGAAAGAAGGATCCTTTATTGTATGATTATATGATAGCGGAACAAACACTGGTAGCAGTTACTTCTGTAAAATATCTGGGAGTATGCGTACGGAACGATTTGAAGTGGAATGATCATATAAAACTAATTGTTGGTAAGGCGGGTACCAGGTTGAGATTCATTGGGAGAGTGCTTAGAAAATGTAGTCCATCAACAAAGGAGGTGGCTTACAAAACACTCGTTCGACCTATACTTGAGTGTTGCTCATCAGTGTGGGATCCGTACCAGGTCGGGTTGACGGAGGAGATAGAGAAGATCCAAAGAAGAGCGGCGCGTTTCGTCACTGGGTTATTTGGTAACCGTGATAGCGTTACGGAGATGTTTAATAAACTCAAGTGGCAGACTCTGCAAGAGAGGCGCTCTGCATCGCGGTGTAGCTTGCTCGCCAGGTTTCGAGAGGGTGCGTTTCTGGATGAGGTATCGAATATATTGCTTCCCCCTACTTATACTTCCCGAGGAGATCACGAATGTAAAATTAGAGAGATTAGGGCGCGCACGGAGGCTTTCAGACAGTCGTTCTTCCCGCGAACCATACGCGACTGGAACAGGAAAGGGAGGTAATGACAGTGGCACGTAAAGTGCCCTCCGCCACACACCGTTGGGTGGCTTGCGGAGTATCAATGTAGATGTAGATGTAGATGTATTGAATAGAATTGGGGAGAAGAGAACTTTGTGGCACATCTTGACTGGAAGAAGGGATCGGTTGGTAGGACATGTTCTGAGCCATCAAGGGATCACCAATTTAGTATTGGAGGGCAGCGTGGAGGATAAAAATCGTAGAGGGAGATCAAGAGATGAATACACTAACCAGATTCAGAAGGATGTAGATTGTAGTAAGTACTGGGAGATGAAGAATCTTGCACAGGATAGAGTAGCATGGAGAGCTGCCTCAAATCAGTCTCAGGACTGAAGACCACAACAACTATTTTTATTTGCATAAACAACATGCCATAGCTGTTAGAACTTCATTAATACCATAAGTAAGCAGTCCAGTCTCATGGTTGTGGATCACAAATTTACATGGACTTAGAAGGAAGTAAAATTTCCGTGCGCAAAAAGAATTTAAACTTTCCTATATATAACTTACTGATAATACATTGTTACTTCTTAGCTTCCAATCATGAAATTCACAATCAGGCATTAAAACTTGATGACCTAAATCTAAATGAGATGATTTCCACTATGCATTCAAAACAATTCAGACAGCCAACCAAATTCAAGGAACATCCCAGGTTTAATAATCAAACCAATATCCCCTAGCATAAGACATGCCTAAATGCTACAGCTTTTGATGCCCATCACTGTGTTGTTTGTCAATGTTATCCAAACCTGCTACTCACCATATAGTGGAGATGCTGAGTCGCAGATAGGCACAACAGAAAGACTCTCACAATTATAGCTTTTGGCCATTAAGGCCTATGTCAACAATAAATACACACACACAAAAACACACAAAAATCACAACTCACACACACAACTGTAGTCTCATGTCTGTCTATTGTTCATGAAGGCTTTAATGGCCAAAAGCTATAATTGTGAGAGTCTTTTTGTTGTGCTTATCTGTGACTCAGCATCTCCGCTATATGATAAGTAGCAGCTTTCCTTATCATAATATTGTTACAGTCCAGCCTCAATTTTCCATTGTTTGATTTTCATCCAAATCTGCAGTAGAATCACTTCCTGCCGACAACTCTCATCAACCGAAGTGCCAAAGAAACTGGTATAGGCATGTGGATACAAATACAGAGATATGTAAACAAGTAGAATGCGGCACTGCAGTCAGAAACGCCTATATAAGACAAAAAGTGTCTGGCGTAGTTGTTAGATTGGTTACTGCTGCTACAATGGTAAGTTATCAAGATTTAAGCGAGTTTGAACATGGTGTTATAGTCAGCGCACAAGCGATGGGACATAGTATCTCCGAGGTAGCGATGAAGTGGGGATTTTCCCATACAACCATTTCACGAATGTACTGTGAGTATCAGGAATCCAGTCAAACATCAAATCTCCGACATCATTGCACCCAGAAAAAGATCCTGCAAGAATGGGACCAACAACAACTGAAGAGAATTGTTCAGCGTGACAGAAGTGCAACCCTGCCACAAATTGCTGCAGATTTCAGTAAAGGTCCATCAGCATGTATCAGCGTTTGAACCATTCAACAAAACATCATCAATAAGGGCTTTTGGAGCCAAGGCCCACTCATGTACCCCTGATGACTGTGCGACACAAACTTTAGCCTCATCTGGGCCCGTCAACACCGAAATTGGTCTGTTGATGACTGGAAACATGTTGCCTGGTCAGACGAGTCTCATTCCAAATTGTATCGAGTGGATGGACATGTACAGGCATGGAGACAACCTCATGAATCCAGGGACCCAGCATGTCAGCACTGGACTGTTCAACCTGGTGGAGGCTCAGTAATGGTGTAGGGCATGTGCAGTTGAAGTGATATGAGACCCTTGGTGCATCTAGACACGACTGACAGGTGACATGTACATAAGCACCTTGTCTGATCACCAGCAACCAATCATGTCCATTGTGCATTCCAATGGACTTGGGCAATTCCAGCAGGACAATGCAACACCCCAATGTCCAAAACTGCTACAGTGTGGTTCCAGGAACACTCTTCTGAGTTTAAACACTTTCACTGGCCACCAAACTCCCCAGACTTGAACATTATTGATCATATCTGGGATGCTTTGCAGCATGCTGTTCAGAAGAAATCTCCACCCTCTCATCCTCTTACGGATTTATGGACAGCCCTGCAGGATTCATGGTATCAATTCCCTCCAGCACTACTTCAGACATCAGTCAAGTCCACACCGTGTCACGCTGCAGCACTTCTGCATGCTCGCGGGGCCCCTACACGCTATTAGGCAGGTGTACCAGCTTCTTTGGCTCTCCAGCGTACATGCATGCTATCATCATGTTTGACGTGTTTCAGAAAACTCACTCGGGCTGATTAGCCATATCTCTGGGAACTTGCATGTTTCAGAAAACTCACTCAGGCTGATTAGCCACATCTCTGGGAACTTGACCAACTTAAAATGGAAATATGTCATTAAGGTTTGTTGAAACTTGGAAAACCAACCACACAACTGTCTGTGTCCTCTGTCTTTTAGCACAAATGAGCTCAATGAGTTGCAATTAGCATGTAGTCCCCCTTCACAAAACCTAACAATAGGAAGTTTAATTTCAAGCAGTAATTGAGGCTTCGCTTTCTGAAACTTCTTATCAATTTATTTAACTTTCAAATTTTCTGTTGTTGCCATCAGCATAGCTGATCAGTCACACATACAACCAACAAATCCCCATAAAAGGTCAAGTTGAGGGAGAATCTTTCAACAAGTAGTCAGTACAAACCCATTTTCTGTTCCAAGCAGCTCTTCAGCTGAGAATACTTTTATTCTAGGTGCATTTGCTGCTGTCAGGAAACTGATAATTTATAGGCCATAAATTCCCACCAATATTTTGCCTCGGATCAACCTGTCCAAATAACTTTGAAGCTCACATAATATTTTCTACAGAACTCAGTTCCATATTTCTACCTACACCAACATATCCTGTTTGCATACTGAACGGCTGTCAAATTGGAATTAGACAGGCTGCAAAATGAAAGTGTTACAGAATCAGTAACATCCAATGAACGGTCAACTCCATTAGTAACAGTTCAAACCTGTGCCAATTTCAGATCCACCATGAAGGCTTAATCACAAATAGACATTTATCCTATTCCTCATCTGGAAAAACAAAATATTAAGGATGGGGGAGAGAGAGGGGTAGACTTGGCTAACAATTACCTTTAATTACTACGCAACTGTTACACCAGTACCTTTCCAAGTTAATGTCAATGGCCTGCAGCCAGATAATGCTAACAGGCAGCTCACCACATTCTGCTGCCTGTGACAAAAAAATTCCTGAGCTGGCAAGGTGAAGGACTCCACTCTGCCAAGTGCACATTACCACATTCTGGGCCCTGTCAACTGTTGCTGGACTTGGACATGAGTGAAAGCAATGCCTTTTCACAATAAATCTAAGGTGGGCCAGTATAAATGCAGGCCACCCAGACCCAACAGCATCTGTTGTTGAATGCTACCAAGACCAAGAAGTAACCCACACCTGCTGTAGACCTAATATGGGCCATATACTCTGAAGTACAACTAAATGCTGCCTCGTTATCCGCATGTCTATGGACTGCGCCTAGCCCTGACACTGCCAAGACCTGAACTGGAACATTTTAACTGGAGACTACTGCTGGCTGATGTCAACTGACTCAAGGTTGCCTTCCAGGGGTCCTCAGTTTGTTGCCCAGGCTTGGTTGCCTCTTGTACTTGACCTGCTACAAGCTGATGGCTGGTCTCTACATCTATGCCTAATGGCATCGTCAGTCCACACCCAAGGTTTCTGCCGCTCTGCACCTACTGATTGCAGGCCTGACGCAGCTCTACACTAACAGAGGTGCAGACACTGCTCCTTTGCTACAGCAGCCTATCCCAGCGTGATGACCACTTCCTACGGCCAAATGCTTAGCTCGGCAAGCATCTGTGCCCGGGGTCCTCACATGCCACTAAGACTCTGTCCAGACCGACAGCGTGAATTCTGCTGAATAAATCATGCTGCCATTACTACCACCTTTATCATTCAGCGACATCCAGCTATGAGGCCAGTAACACTTGGGCCATCCTGAGCTAAATACAATGAAGCATCGACCATCCTGAACTGAATACAATGAAGCATCACTAAAATTTTTAGTAATTCTGAATCGTATCATAATTCCCACAACATTACAAAGATTTTTAAATCAACTAACTCACCATATTCCTACATGTTCAAATTAAGGTGCAGTTCTATTAGACTACAGAATGTTAACAACCATGTATCAAATATAAGAGCCTCTTAAAGTCTGACCCCAGTCAAAATGGCATGCACACAGTTTCAGCAGTAGTACTATACTGCACACAGGATTCTAAATTTATAGGTTTTTATTTGTTCTCTTTTATTTTATTTGAAAAATACCAATGTAAATATTGAGCTGTGGTAACCAAAAGCTATTAAACACTGAGATAGGTAGAAATTTACCAGGCTGCCAGTCTCAGATAAAACGCTGCTACTGGTCAGCACCCCCTGACATCACCCAAGGAGACAACAGCGCTGCAGACTACAGTTCTCTGCTGTGCTAAGTGCTGACTCCAATGTTGTTTCTGGGTACTGTATTTTTTTGTATCAATCATAAACAACTACAAATTTTAGCTTTGGTACATTTTAAAATAACTGCTGTTTCAATTAGTCAAGCTGAAAGTTTTATATAGTAACAGGGTTGAAAATAGAATGAGATCACACAAATCAGCAAACATTGTGCAACTGGTTTTACCCTTCTTCGTAGTTGCATATATTTACCATTTTAAAAAATGTATCATATCAGTATGGATACTGTTTTCACAATGGTAATGTTTCACATCAGATACCCACCTGGATAGCCAAGCATGTGAAAGCGCTTGCTTCCCGGACACGGGGTGGTGCACTGGCCCAGGATCATATCCTTCAGCTGATTAATGATGTAGGCTGCTGTGTCATCCAACCTAGATGTGCGTTTTAGGTGGTTCCCACAGCGACTATTTATGTCGTTTCCCACATCTGACAAGGTGAATACTGGACTGGTACCCATGACCCATCTCAGTTACATAGCTGTATTCTGCTATTAATGCGTATGACTGTGAGTGTACCGAGAGTAGTGCCATGCATATGTTTGTTTCAATTGGCCACCAACTGTACCAATGTGGGCCAGCCACTGGAGGCCACCTGTGGGAGGTGTGGCACGCAGTGCGGCGCAGTCTACCGGAGACTCACATATATATACATGTGGAGCAGTGCAGAATGTCTCTCTCTACATTATTCTAGTTTGTATCGGTCATATCAGTGTGCTGTGACTTGTGGAGTCCTGAGAGGCTATTTTCACGATAGTTCAGAGGTATGAATAAAGTGGTATTTGTGTGACTTGGATTGGTTTTGTGTATTACTTGGTTACTACATACATAATTTGCAAACATTTAGAAAACGTTGTCACACCTGTACTTGATATTGCACTAGACACAGACATATGGAATACACTAATTTTTTCCCTTAGGAAGTGGTGGCATCAAAAAGGGCATCTGGCCACCCACTACCACAAACAGTACCAATCCAAAATAAAATGCAGACCCTGTGACGGCGCGAGACAAGGCCACGAAGAAGAAGAAAAAGGTTTCACATCAAATGGTCAGCAAATTAATAAAAAAACACTGATCTTACCTTACACAATAGTGCACAACTGTTTTTATCATCTGTAATTTCTGGTCTACAGCATAACGTAAGTTGTATATTCTTTCTTTCCACATGTGTGCTGTATATATATAAGCATTGTCTCTCATCTCCTATTTAAAAATATTATACATCCTCACCATATTATCTATTAACATTGGTAGTGTCACATATGCTTGATAACAGCCCAACATAAAGGCTGAAACCAGTTGTGTGGACTTAATAAAGTTCTAATTAAACAACTGGAGAGGCTTTTGATTAACTGAACAACAGTTGTGGAATCAGCATCTTCCAAACTTGGAGAAACTAATACCTGCAGACTGTGTCAGGACAGTATATGTATTCTTGGATGTAGCCATTGCTGGAATTGCTAAGGAACCAGTTAGTAGATGAAGGACTCATTTCACCAGATGTCATGACTTTGACAAAGAATTTAATAAAAGTTGTACTGGATCACCAGAAGAGTGATTTTTTTTCTTTTTTTTTTTTAATGCAGGATATTTTAAGAAGTTTTTGAAGGTTGTTTCATTACAATTGTAGAAATAAGAGCGAGTCCCTTGATATTTTAGAAAGAATTTTTTATTTCTGTAAACTCATCCACTGGTTTTGTTGGTGATCAAAGAAACATGGACAGTTCTTACTTATTGACTACTAGAGTAATTAAAGTTTGTCCAGACAATTATTTGTACAGATTTTGCGATCACCAACAATCCCACAGTATTCAAAGTATAAGCTAGGACCTACTGCATAAACATGAATGAGCAATGGTTGCTGAGGGCTAAAGTCTGTCAACTATCTCTATTCCTGCTGAAGATTTAAAAATTGCGGAAAACTGTGTTCCACGTAATATGCTTCTCCTTTCTCAGTAAGCATCTAATCTGCTCTGACATTAAAGGACTTGACAAAATAACTTGCACATCATAATTAACAGTCTAAAGTTTCATTTCATGAACTTCTGCAAGACATGACATGGCATGGCCATTAGCCTTAACTCGCTTCCTGGGGTCCACATTCTACTTATTTTCACTAATATAGCTTAATGTGAAATACATGCAGTGCTACCTACCAAGTCAAGGTTTCTAAATTACTAGAGATAATGAATATAAAGCCATTAAGACACTTTTTACACAGGTATTGTATCCAATTGATGACCAAGAGGTAAAAAAAAAAAAATTGTAAGTATGTGCTTACAGATTCTCAGTGATATACAATTACTAACTAGCAAAAAACATAGGATTTAATATCCACAAATGATACGTTATAACAACGTTGCTAGAATCTGTTACAGCATTCAGAATTTTACCTCTCAATTGGATATATTCTGTGAAGGGGCAATGTGCAGTTTCTATGTCTTACTTTGAGGCAGACCTAATGGCTCATTTTTCAAATCTCACATATAATCCTCAAGGAAGAAACAGTGTGAGCATATCCTTGCATAATGAACATTTATTTTAGGCTCTCATTTGCACCAAGATACCATAATGCACTGAACAGTAACTTTTTCAGGAAACAGTAACTCATAACATCCCAAGTAGGTATGTTCTTGCAACAAGCAATGCCTGTTCTGATTTGTTTCATTGGCAATTCAGTTTTCAGTGAAGAAATAATAATTATAACACAAACAATGGCCCTACCCACATACTAAACAAGCATTACTTGCAGACTGTAGGTAGCGACTTTGTGCTGCCTGCTGCCCTCTCTCCCCAGTGACATCACTGCACGAAGCCCTGGCTGATTGAGTTTCGTGTGGAAAGCCAGAATACACCTCCCTGATTAAATACAACTAATGAAGCTGCAGCTTTTGCCAAAGCAAGAGATTTCTTTCTGATTTCCTTGGTTAAATTATGCTAGCACAATCATGAATAATATTAAACTTATAGTGATAGTTTATTGTGAATATTATTGTGTCTTTTGTTAATGTATAGACTCAGTCCACATCTCTTAAGGATCACCTTCATGGCAAGATCTGGGAGTGGAACATGAAGGAAGAATGTATAAATGAGTGAATAAATGAATGAAACAATGGAAAATCCAAGATGGAGTAATGACAATATTATGAAAAAGATAGATTGCTACTTACAGTATAGCGGAGATGCTGAGTCGCAGATACGCACAACAGAAAGACTGTCAAACACTAAGTTTTCGCATCAAAAAGGCCTTCATCCGAATTAGAGGTCTTGGTAGCCAGAGACTGTGGTCACGTGCGTGGGAGCTGCGTTCACATGAGTGTATATGTGTATGTTGTCTAATTTGGATGAAGGCCTTTTTGGCTGAAAGCTTACTAGTATAGACCCTCTATATACTCCTTCCACCTTTCTGCTTTCCCTTCTCTGCTTAGAACTGGGTTTCCATCTGAGCTCTTGATATTCATGCAAGTGGTTCTCTTTTCACCAAAGGTCTCTCTAATTTTCCTGTAGGCAGTATCTATCTTACCCCTAGTGATATATGCCTCTACATCCTTACATTTATCTTCTAGCCATCCCTGCTTAGCCATTTTGGACTTCCTGTCGATCTCATTTTTGAGACATCTGTATTCCTTTTTGCCTGCTTCATTTACTGCATTTTTATATTTTCTCCTTTCATCAATTAAATTCAATATTTCTTCTGTTACCCAAGGATTTCTACTAGCCCTTGTCTTTTTACCTACTCGATCCTCTGCTGCCTTCACTATTTCATCTCGGAGCTACCCATTCTTCATCTACTGTATTTCTTTCCCCCATTCTTGTCAGTCGTTCCCTAATGCTCTCTCTGAAACTCTCTACAACCTCTGGTTCTTTCAGTTTATCCAGGTCCCATCTCTTTAAATTCCCATCTTTTTGCAGTTTCTTCGGTTTTAATCTACAGTTCAGAGGCCACATCTGCCCCTGGAAATGTCTTACAATTTAAAACCTGGTTCTAAATCTCTGTCTTATTATTATATAATCTATCTGAAACCTTCCAGTGTCTCCAGGCCTCTTCCATGTATACAACCTTCTTTCATGATTCTTGAACCAAGTGTTAGCTACAATTAAGTTATGCTCTTTGCGAAATTCTACCACGCGGCTTCCTCTTTCATTCCTTGCCCCCATTCCATATTCACATACTACTTTTCCTTCTCTTCCTTTTCCTACTATCGAATTCCAGTCTACCATGACTATTAAATTTTTGTCTCCCTTCACTATCTGAATGATTTCTTTTATGTCATCATACATTTGATCAATCTCTTTGTCATCTGCAGAGTTAGTTGGCAAATAAACTTGTACTACTGTGGTGGGTTTGAGCTTCGTGTCTATCTTTGCTACAATAATGCGTTCACTATGCTGCTTGTAGTAGCTTACCCGCACTCCTATTTTTTTTATTCATTATTAAACCTACTCCTGCATTACCCCAATTTGATTTTGTATGTATAATCCTCTATTCATCTGACCAAAAGTCTTGTTCCTCCCGCCACCAAACTTCACTAATTCCCACTATATCTAGCTTTAACCCATCCATTTCCCTTTTTAAATTTTCTAACCTACCTGCCTAATTACGGGATCTGACATTCCACACTCCGATCTGTAGAACGTCAGTTTTCTTTCTCCTGATAACGACGTCCTCCTGAGTAGTCCCTGCCCAGAGATCTGAATGGAGGACTATTTTACCTCTGGAATATTTTACCCAAGAGGACACCATCATCATTTAACCATACAGTAAAGCTGCATGCCCTTGGGAAAAATGATGGCTGTAGTTTCCCCTTGCTTTCAGCCGTTTGCAGTAACAGCACAGCAAGGCCGTTTTGGTTAATGTTACAAGGCCAGATCAGTCAATCATCCAGACTGTTGCCCCTGCAACAACTGAAGAGGCTGTTGCCCCCCTTCAGGAACTACACGTTTGTCTGGCCTCTCAACAGATACCCCTCCACTGTGGTTGCACCTACAGTATGGCTAACTGTATCGCTGAGGCACACAAGCCTCCCCACCAACGGCAAGGTCCATGGTTCATGGGGGGGGGGGGGGGGTTATGAATAAACACCTACGACCTACAAAATCAATCTGTATTATCATTGTTTCAACATGGTCTAAGATTATGGAACATTTATGTTTATCAGTTGGGCTAAAATTCTAATGATTAAAAGTCAATTTCAGATATGAATTATAATATCATCTAGGCAGAGTGTTTAATAACAAAAAGAGCAATTTTTTATAACTGTCTTCACAATGATCATATGTTTCCTGGTTCTTTAATATTAAATTTGGTAAAGCACATCAATAAATAAACAACAATTAAATAGACAGACATGAAATAAATATTCAGCAAAAGAGTTACACGAAGCCACACTGTACTCACATATTTCCCCCAAGGAGCTTTGAATTCACTGTTACTATCATTGATCCAATCCAGACAATCACAAAAACCTCTGCAAATTCTGGCCCTCCATCTTTTGAATCATTTGCCACTTCAGATGAGCCTTGAAGAATCCTAAATAGAAGTAATGTTGAATGAAGAACGAATAATAAATACAAATTACAAACAATGTGCAACGATTCTATGTGAAAGTTAAGACTGTGTGTGTTGTGACCAAGATTTGAACCCAGGTCCCTACCATTTCCAAGGCAGTGTGCTACCACATGCACTGACTCAAAGCTACAATTTGTCATCAGCTGCAGCCAATAATATGCATACTATAATTACTCCTCATAATGTGCAAATTCAATGCAAAACTTACACAGCAGAGTCAAATAAATGATCCATATACCTGAATGTCAAGTGATAAAAATGTTCAATTCACGAAAATGGAAACTGTGATGTGGCTGACAGTTATTCAAAACCAATAACTGAACTGGTAGCCTTCACTTGTGGACTTACAATCAACAAAATGACACTAAATGGACACATTACAGAAAGTAAGGCAAAGATTCAAATGTAATGGAACAGATATTATATTCAAGACACACAAAAGGCAAATAGGAAAGAAAAACTCTTGATGAAGTACCAAAAATATTATTGTTATTCCATCCTGGATTTTTTATTCCTTGAAGTAGTGATTTCAAACTATTCCGAACACTCAATATTTAGTTTTATGTAGTTAGGCTCAATATTTACTTCCATTTTCGTCAAATATTTTTCATAAAATTTTAGTAAATGCAGTTGCTTATTTCCCTTTCTGCATTTTACTTTATTTAAACTAATTACTTACATAGCCATAAAAGTGCAGAGAAGTAATGGTCCCCAAAGATCCCCTGAAATTAATTTAACAAATTGTAATGAAAAAATATATACGAGAGATTTACAAACATGCAGTAAGGAAATTTTACTCACATTCTTTTAACAGGCTTTTCTTTTCTTTGGGGTAGAGGACATGAAAGAACTTAATACCAACAGCCTTGAGGTCACGTAACTGTGAATAATAAGAAACTCTAGTAAATGTTTCCACTTTTCTACAACAGTACACACAGTCTAATTTGATTTTACAATATAATTATGGCAAGCATAAATATTACAACAGTACATGTAAGAATCTGACATTGAACATAAAACAGGACTGTTCTTATTGAATCTGCTGGTGACAAACAAAGAAAAACAGCAGTCTGTAATTATTCTACAAAGTCTCCTTCAATATAAATACCTTTTCCAACAGACAGGCAGCTTCTGGATCCTTTCATTGAAGAGGAAAAAAACAGATGAATATAGCACACGTCACCACTCAATGGCTTCATCATTACAGAAGTTGTGTCCTTCTAAATCCTCTATCACTAACTCAAATGTAGAAAAAACATTAGGATAAATCATAGCCAAAAGGGCAGTGTTTAAGAGGTATCAAATAAATCTAATGGGGCTTACTTCTTTATGAGCCTACTTCATGCATCCTTCAATATCTGTCGCATAGAGATCTGTTAATGAGAGCAAGTACACAGTGAAAAATTCACTTGGGAAAACTATAAAATGATGAGACAGAATTGCTGCTGTATATTCAGATGTGAAAATTTAGTACTGCCAATAGATGCACAAAATTACATGACACTAGCCTAGCTTTTGAAACTATATTTTCCTTCCTCTAGGAGGAGAGAGGGCTTGGATGGGGAAGGCTAAAAAGGAAAGTCATATCACTCAGATCTCAGGATGAGTGGGACTCACCTCATGTGAGGATGAGGCATGACAAAGATGAAGAGAGATGTGTCCAAGAGAGTAGGAGGTTAACGATTGCATGTTGGTGCGCACTGTTCTGTCTACAGTCCAGAGATAATCATGACAGAGTGCAAAGTAAATATATATTAAGGGAATAGGAATGAACAGACTGAAAATCCAGACAAGTGCCAGAAGGACTCATTCTACGAGGGTTCCATATAAACTTAATTATGTATATAGATGATGACAACAACAACAACAACAATTATTATTATTATTATTATTATTATTATTATTATTATTATTTCTTTCCTTTCTCAGACGTTATGTCTGGTTAAAAATGGAAAGTGACATGGACCTTGATCAAGTGTGACTTCCTTTTAACTGTACAGTATATGTTACATTGCATTTAGGAACTTTCGGGTAATTGAACAGGTATCAATAATTACAGATTTCTGTAGTTGTATATATATGTTTGGATGTAGCTGTGTTGCGTTGATGTACCGGTGGATATTGTGCAGTATGACTCCTGTAGTTGATAGTATAATTGGTATAATGTCAGCTTTATCCTGATGCCACATGTCCTTGACTTCCTTAGCCAGTTGGATGTATTTTTCAATTTTTTCTCCTGTTTTCTTCTGTATATTTGTTGTATTGGGTGTGGATATTTCAATTAGTGGTGTTAATTTCTTCTTTTTATTGGTGAGTATGATGTCAGGTTTGTTATGTGGTGGTGTTTTTATCTGTTATGGTTCTGTTCCAGTATAATTTGTATTCATCATTCTCAAGTACATTTTGTGGTGCATACTTGTATGTGGGAATGTGTTGTTTTATTAGTTTATGTTGCATGGCAAGTTGTTGATGTATTATTTTTGATTGTCATGTCTTCTGGGGTATTCTGTATTTGCTAGTATTGTACATCCGCTTGTGATGTGATCTACTGTTTCTATTTGTTGTTTGCAAAGTCTGCATTTATCTGTTGTGGTATTGGGATCTTTGATAATATGCTTGCTGTAATATCTGGTTTTTATTGTTTGATCCTGTATTGTAATCATGAATCCTTCCGTCTCACTGTATATATTGCCTTTTCTTAGCCATGTGTTGGATGCGTCTTGATCGATGTGTGGCTGTGTTAGATGATACGGGTGCTTGCCATGTAGTGTTTTCTTTTTCCAATTTACTTTCTTCGTATCTGTTGATGTTATGTGATCTAAAGAGTTGTAGAAGTGGTTATGAAATTGCAGTGGTGTAGCCGATGTATTTATATGAGTGATTGCTTTGTGTATTTTGCTAGTTTCTGCTCATTCTATAAAGAATTTTCTTAAATTGTCTACCTGTCCATAATGTAGGTTTTTTATGTCGATAAATCCCCTTCCCCCTTCCTTTCTGCTTAATGTGAATCTTTCTGTTGCTGAATGTATGTGATGTATTCTATATTTGTGGCACTGTGATCGTGTAAGTGTATTGAGTGCTTCTAGGTCTGTGTTACTCCATTTCACTACTCCAAATGGATAGGTCAATATTGGTATAGCATAAGTATTTATAGCTTTTGTCTTGTTTCTTGCTGTCAATTCGCTGTGGTTATCCAATATGTAATCTTCTTGTTTAGTGTGTTTTCCCTTGACTATGCTATTTTTCTTACATTTGTCTGTTCCAAAAGCCATATTTATATCATTGCTGAATACTTCTGTTATCTTTAGTAATTGGTTGAGTTGTTGATTTGTTGCTGCCAGTAGTTTTAGATCATCCATGTATTGCAAATGTGTGATTTTGTGTTGGTATGTTCCAGTAATATTGTATACGTAATTTGTATTATTTAGCATGTTGGATAGTGGGTTCAGAGCAAGACAGAACCAGAAAGGACTTAATGAGTCTCCTGAGTGTATTCCACACTTAATCTGTATTGACTGTGATGTAATATTATTTGAATTTGTTTGGATATTAAGTGTGGTTTTCCAATTTTTCATTACTATGTTTAGGAACTGTATCAATTTAGGATCTACTTTGTATATTTCCAATATTTGTAGTAACCATGAGTGGGGTACACTATCAAAAGCTTTTTGGTAATCAATGTATGTGTAGCGTAGCGAACTTTGTTTAGTTTTAGCTTGATATGTCACCTCTGCATCTATTATCAGTTGCTCTTTACATCCTCGTGCTCCTTTGCAACAGTCTTTTTGTTCTTCATTTATAATTTTGTTCTGTGTTGTATGTGTCATTTATTTCTGTGTAATGAGTGAAGTTAATATTTTGTATATTGTTGGTAGGCATGTTATGGGGCGATATTTAGCTGGGTTTGCTGTGTCTGCTTGATCTTTAGGTTTCAGATAAGTTATTTCACGTGTAAGTGTATCAGGGAATGTGTATGGGTCTGCAATGTAACTGTTAAATAATTTATGAATATAATAGAGGGAAACATTCCACATGGGAAAAATATATCTAAAAACAAAAGATGATGTGACTTACCAAACGAAAGTGCTGACAGGTCGATAGACACACAAACAAGGCAAAGGCAAAGAGTTGAAACTCTTTGCCTTTACAAATGTCTGCTTGTGTCTGTGTATGTGCGGATGGATATGTGTGTGTGTGTGCGCGAGTGTATACCTGTCCTTTTTTCCCCTTAAGGTAAGTCTTTCCACTCCCGGGATTGGAATGACTCCTTACCCTCTCCCTTAAAACCCACATCCTTTCCTCTTTCCCTCTTCTGCCCTCTTTCCTGATGAAGCAACCGTTGGTTGCGAAAGCTAGAATTTTGTGGGTATGTTTGTGTTTGTTTGTGTGTCTATCGACCTGCCAGCACTTTCGTTTGGTAAGTCACATCATCTTTGGTTTTTAGATATATGTTAAATAATTTAGTTAGATGTGAATGTGTTGAGGTGAACTACTTTAGCCAGAAATTTGCTACTTTATCTTTTCCCGGGGGCTATCCAATTGTGAGTAGATTTAATTGCTTGGGTGACTTCATGTTGCAAAATTATCACTTCAGGCATTTGTGGTATCACCTTGTATGTGTCTGTTTCTGCTTGTATCCACCGTGCATGCCTGTTATGTTGTACCGGGTTTAACCATATGTTGCTCCAGAAGTGTTCCATGTCTGTTACGTTTGGTGTATTGTCTATTTTAATGTGTGTGTTATCTATTGTCTGGTAAAATTTCTTTTGGTTTGTGTTGAATGTTTGGTTTTGTTTCCTTCTATTTTCACTTTTTTTGTATCTTCTAAGTCGTTTGGCCAATGCTTGTAATTTCTGCTTCTTTTCATCTAATTGCTCTATCGCTTCTTGTTGTGAGATTTTACCTAACCTTTTTCGTTTTTTGTCTGATATTTCATTTCTTATAAATTGTGTTAGCTGTCCGATGTCTTTTCTCAGTTTTTCTATTCTGATCTGTAGCCTGTGTTGCCATGCTGGTTTTGTGGGTTTCTTCTGTGTGTTGGTTGGTTCTGATCTCTGCTTAGTGTGTATATTTAGTGAAGAGAGTGCTGCTATTAAACCAGTAGTTGTAACTCTTCCATAGTTGTATTTTCATTTATTTTGTTGTGTATGATTGTGTTGATAGTTGTTATTATTATTATTATTATTTGTGGCTCAATGGCCTGGTGCAAGTCTTCTCTTGGACACCACTTCTGTGACTTGTGTGTCCCTAACCTAACCCAATTATCCAACTGAGAAATGGGGACTTTTGGTTTAGCATAGAATCCAAACCATGTGCTATTTCTGGTGACTTGTCATATCACTGAAAAGTGAAAGTGTGGTTAAAACACGGATAGAAAAATCTGTGGTCCAACCAAGATTCAATACCGCGATCTCTCGGTTTCCAGGTATGGGCTTTACCACTAGACCACCAGGTGACAGCATATATATAGAAGGTTCATCGCCAGGCTTTGATGAGTGAGTCAGTGAGTCTCAAAATATGTAACATATATGGCCATACCTTTGATTGCATTGACATCGAAGCTTAAATTTTTTCCATTGCCAAGAGTCCACTGGGCTTAGTATTTGACATACATTTCAACTTAATATCTTTGCCCATTCTTTAGAAAAAGGGATCTTCACAGATGGCTGTATCTTTTGATTGCATTGACTTAGAAGGTTAATTTTTTTACATCGCCAAGGGACCATAGACATTAGTATGTGACATAAATTCCAACTTGATACTTCTACCCTTTCTTAAGAAAATGTGACCTTAACGGTTGGGCAGACAGACATACAATGATGTGAGCATATAAGGGTTCTATTTTCACTGATTAAGGTGCAGAATCCTAAAACAGATGATAATGAAGAAAAAAAGAGGACAGAATGTGTTAATAGAGGTTAAGTCCAAACAAATGTCCAATGCAAGGATTTTAAAAGTTCAGAGGAACTATGGCATAGCAGGCACTAACATCCCTTAAGTCATGCCATAGAGCATATTCAACATTTGGGTACTGGGCGCATTCAGCCAGTTTAATGGTGGTCATTTCTATATAAAACACTGTGTAATGGCTACATATGATTCTTGAACTGATATCAGCTACAACATGGATCAAACAGTAACTTTTCAGAACATTTCTCATGATGAAACAGTAATCTGGCTAAAAGTACTTTAAAATGGATTACAAACAGCCTCAACCACAACAAAAAAAGTTATTTCAATGGTCACTGGTTTTGGTCAGTATATGATCATCCTCCGACCCTCGTACCATGCTGGTAGGCAGTGGTTACGAACGGAGCAGGCATTATGATTCCAAGAGCAATTGATGTTCATTGAGTCATAACACCTGCTCCATTCACTGCCACTGTCTACCATAATGGTACAAGGATCTGATGATTGTCACATACTGACTGAAACCAGTAACCACTGAAATAAACATTTTATTACAGTCAAGACTGTTTGTAATCCATGTTAAAAATGACTGGAACACTTTTCAGACAAAAATATTCTCTGCGCTTGTAATGAAATGCCTCAACATGTTATGTGCATGTAACAGCAAGGCATAAAACTATGCAAAGTATAGCAGCCTACATGTAGTACAAGTGCTGATGATAGATCATATTTTGGTAGCAGACTTAGTCGGCCTATTGGATATGCAAATGAATGATTGAGCTGTATAAAACAGAACATATATGGCAAGAGAGCCCATGATGGGAATGGGGTTACAAGCTGGTCCCATGAGCGTCCGTAAAAGGTCAAATAAAATACCACCCACCAGCCTCCTCTGCCTTAGTTTTGCTGTTATTCAACTGCCTCTACAAATGAACTCAGCAGCAACAATAGTTCACCTTGCATTTAGTGCACTGAATACTGACTTTGTGGGTTCCACCACATCTTACCTTTATGGAATTACTTTTGAAATACGTATTACCTGGCAACTAGTTCTGGAACCAAATTCTACTCTGGTGCAATCTCTTGTTTCCATGACTACTGATGATGTTGTTGTGAAAACTAGAAGCATCATGATCTCCAAAAAATTACAGATCACCAGCCAATCCTGGCCAGCCGAAGTTATCCTCTCACATATCGATCCTGCTATATATAAGGGTAATAAGCAATGCAAATACAAAGATTGCAATGGTAATGGGAACACACTAATAACATGGGCAGAAGATGAGCACCACTGACTTGTGTTTGATGCTAATGGTCAATCCACTTTTAAGTCAGCAGCATGTAGGCATGAATACAATCCCGATCTAGTTTCGCTTCAGCTGAGAAAAGTGGCAAGTCCCCAGCAGTCTAACAAAAAGTTCTCAATAACTTCCTACATGGCCAACACTTTTGTGTTGGAGTCAGGAGCAGGGAAGAGGAGAGGTAAAGGGAGGACAGGGACTAGCGGAGGTTGAGGCCAGGGATGTCACAGGAATGTAGGATATATTGTACAGAGAACTCCCATCTGTGCAATTCAGAAAAGCTGTTGTTGGTAGTTAGGACCCAGATGGAACAGACTGTGAAGCAGTCACTGAAGTGAAGAACGCTGTGTTGGGCAGCATGTTCAGCAACTGTGTAGTCCAGCTATCTCTTGGCCAGTGTTTGTCGGTGGCTATTCATGTGGACAGGCAGCTTGTAAGTCATCATACCCACATAGAGAGCAGTGCTGTAGTTGCAGCTTAGTTTGTAAAGTACATGACTGCTTTCAACGTAGCCCTGCCTTTGACGGGATAGAAAATTCGTGTGACCAGACTGTAGTAGGTGGTGGTGGAAAGATGTATGGGATAGGTCTTGCAGTTTGGTCTATTGCAGTGACCTGAGCAATGAGGCAAGAGGTTGGGGACAGGGATGAACTAGGTATGGACAAGGATTTTGTGTAGGTTTGGTGGCTGGCACAATACCACTGTGGAAGGGGTGGAAGTATGGAAAGTATGGTATTCCTCATTTAAGGGCACAACAAGACGTAGTTCAAACCCTGGCAAAGAATGTTGATTCAGATGCTACAGTCCTGGGTGGCGCTGAGTAACAAGGGGAGTGCTCCTTTGTGGATGGACAGTGGATATGTGGGAGCTGGTAGGTGACTGGTGAAACAAAGCATGGGAGATACATTTCTGGACAAGGTTGGGAGGGTCTGGAATACCCTACCCACTATTTTTCCCACCCCTCCCACAGTGGTATTCTGCTGGCCAAAACCTAAGCAGCATCCTTATCCATTACTTTATCTTGAAACTCTTCCATTTGGTCCATGTTTGCATAGAAAAACAACAATATCAGAATTGAGTCTGCCATGATGCAACACACCTTGTTATTTGTTCACTTATTTATTTCCCAAACTAGTTTTGGTGACAAATACCATCATCAGTGGTTTTTTAATATAAAACATGCAGAAAATAGCATAGTTATACAAACACAGTAACACATTATCAACATTTTTACTGTTCATTTATTGAAATATAGTTTTCTATGGATACTTTCATGTTGTTGTTGTTGTTGTTGTGGTCTTCAGTCCTGAGAATGGTTTGATGCAGCTCTCCACACTACTCTATCCTGTGCAAGCTTCTTCATCTCCCAGTACCTACTGCAACCTACATCCTTCTGAATCTGCTTGGTGTATTCATCTCTTGGTCTCCCTCTATGATTTTTACCCTCCAAGCTGCCCTCCAATGCTAAATTGGTGATCCCTTGATGCCTCAGAACATGTCCTACCAATCGATCCCTTCTTCTAGTCAAGTTGTGCCACAAACTTCTCTTCTCTCCAATCCTATTCAATACCTCCTCATTAGTTATGTGATCTACCCATCTAATCTTCAGCATTCTTCTGTAGCACCACATTTCGAAAGCTTCTATTCTCTTCTTGTCCAAACTATTTATCGTCCATGTTACACTTCCATACATGGCTACACTCCATACAAATACTTTCAGAAATGACTTCCTGACACTTAAATCTACACTCGATGTTAACAAATTTCTCTTCTTCAGAAACGCTTTCCTTGCCATTGCCAGTCTACATTTTATATCCTCTCTACTTCGACCATCATCAGTTATTTTGCTCCCCAAATAGCAAAACTCCTTTACTACTTTAAGTGTCTCATTTCCTAATCTAATACCCTCAGCATCTCCCGACTTAATTCGACTACATTCCATTATCCTCGTTTTGCTTTTGTTGATGTACATCTTATATCCTCCTTTCAAGACACTATCCATTCCATTCAACTGCTCTTCCAAGTCCTTTGCTGTCTCTGACAGAATTACAATGTCATCGGCGAACCTCAAAGTTTTTATTTCTTCTCCACGAATTTTAATACCTACTCCAAATTTTTCTTTTGTTTCCTTTACTGCTTGCTCAATATACAGATTGAATAACATCGGGGAGAGGCTACAACCCTGTCTCACTCCCTTCCCAACCACTGCTTCCCTTTCATGTCCCTCGACTCTTATAACTGCCATCTGCTTTCTGTACCAATTGTAAATAGCCGTTCATTCCCTGTATTTTACCCCTGCCACCTTCAGAATCTGAAAGAGAGTATTCCAGTCAACATTGTCAAAAGCTTTCTCTAAGTCTACAAATGCTAGAAACTTAGGTTTGCCTTTCCTTAATCTAGCTTCCAAGATAAGTCGTAGGGTCAGTATTACCTCACGTTTTCCAATATTTCTACAGAATCCAAACTGATCTTCCCCGAGGTTGGTTTCTACTAGTTTTTCCATTTGTCTGTAAAGAATTCATGTTAGTATTTTGCAGCCATGTCTTATTATACTGATAGTTCGGTAATTTTCACATCTGTCAACACCTGCTTTCTTTGGTATTGGAATTATTATATTCTTCTTGAAGTCTGAGGGTATTTCACCTGTCTCATACATCTTGCTCACCAGATGGTACAGTTTTGTCAGGACTGGCTCTCCCAAGACAGTCAGCAGTTCTAATGGAATGTTGTCTACTCCCGGGGCCTTGTTTCGACTCAGGTTTTTCAGTGCTCTGTCAAACTCTTCACGCAGTATCGTATCTCCCATTTCATCTTCATCTACATCCTCTTCCATTTCCATAATATTGTCCTCAAATACATCACCCTTGTATAGACCCTCTATATACTCCTTCCACCTTTCTGCTTTCCCTTCTTTGCTTAGAACTGGGTTTCCATCTGAGCTCTTGATATTCATACAAGTGGTTCTTTTTTCTCCAAAGGTCTCTTTAATTTTCTTGTAGGCAGTATCTATCTTACCCCTAGTGTGATAAGCCTCTACATCCTTACATTTGTCCTCTAGCCATCCCTGCTTATCCATTTTGCACTTCCTGTCGATCTCATTTTTGAGACGTTTGTATTCCTTTTTGCCTGCTTCATTTATTGCATTTTTATATTTTCTCCTTTCATCAATTAAATTCAATATTTCTTCTGTTACCCAAGGATTTCTACTAGTCCTCGTCTTTTTACCTACTTGATCCTCTGCTGCCTTCACTACTTCATCCCTCAAAGCTGCCTATTCTTCTTCTAATGTATTTCTTACCCCCATTCCTGTCAATTGTTCCCTTATGCTCGCCCTGAAACTCTGTACAACCTCTGGTTTAGTCAGTTTATCCAGGTCCCATCTCCTTAAATTCCCACCTTTTTGCAGTTTCTTTAGTTTCATACCACCTTATTTATTGTACGTTATGGCATGTTTTTTAAGAACTATTGTCACTGTTTGCTGCATATTTTTCTGTGCTTTTTTCGGATGCCGTTTTTTCTCAGCGTACATCATGTTATCTGCAACTGTGTGAACAGCTGTTAGTAAACAAATACTAAAAGGTGAACTTAGTATGCCAGCAATATACTCTTGGGGGTTGCAGTAGTGTTGTGGAATCCAGTTTTGGTGTGTACGGGACAGTTATTTAATTATTCGAGTACTCACGTTTGTTGGATGGCACGTAGCACATTCTATACACAGAAAAACATAACTTTCCCACTTTATCTATGGTCAAAAACATTACGCCATCTTCCTGTTTGCCCGTGTCGTGAGAGGTGTATCGCACATTATGAGAAGGCTATGAAAACTAGTGGGAATTCCAACGAACTCTGTTCATTATTTATGTCTCTGTGTGTGATGGGGAAGCGGTTCTTTTGCATGTCTGTTCTTTCTGTTCTGTGTCCTTGGTCAGTTCTCTCAGAGCGGTACAGAGTGTGTTGTTTCAAAGTGTGGTTTTTTTGTTTATTGCATTCTTCCCTTCTATTATAGCCTTTTTTATGTAGTAATTTCCTTCTATTGTAAGTTGACAGTATAGACTGTTGCTGTGTTTCAGAACATGTAGATTGTTTTAGATATTAGTGGGGTTATGGTTTTCTTTCATTAGATGTTCTGCGAACGTTGAATGTGTGCTGTCACTCTTTAGACCTCTCAGGCGCTCTGTGTAACTCGTTCAGAAGTTTCTGCTTCTTTGTCCTATGTATTGGGCCTGACAGGAGTTGCATGTGAGTTGATATATTCCAGTGCTGCTGAATCTGTCTGATATTTTTCTTACTGATCTTAGGATTTTCTGAACTGTGTTGTTCATTCAGATTGTTATTGGGATCCCTTGCCCTTTCAAGCTGTTTCCAATTCTATGTGCTACTTTGTTGTTGTGTGTTAGTGTGTACCATCTGTCTCTTTATTCTGATGTGGTGTGATCTGCTGTGTTGTCTGTGTGTACTGCCTCTGTGGTTCAGATCATTTGGTTGTGCTCCTGAGTGGCTGGCCGCTATTCTTATGTTTCATTTTTACCTTGTTGATCAGTTTGTTTATGATGTCTGTTTTATAGTCATTTTCTGCAGCAGTTTGTTTGATTATATTTTATTATTATTTATTATTCGTTGTCCATCCCTACTCCACCCACACTCCTAACCCTTGTGTCATGGCTCATATCCTTGCAACAGACCTAGATGCAAGACCTGTCACATACATTCTCCCACCACCACCTACTCCAGTTCAGTCACAGGCATCTTTTATTCCATCAACAGCGGGGCTATCTGTCAAAGCAGTTATGTGCTTTACAAACTAAACTGCAAGAATGGCCACCAACAAGCTGTGGCCAAGAAATAGCTGGACTATACAGTTGCTGAAAATGCTGTCCAACACAGTGTAGTTCACATCAATGACTGCTTCACAGCTTGTATCATCTGGATTCTAAGCACCAACACCAGTTTTTCTGAACTGTGCAGGTGGGAACTCTCCATGCAATATATCCTACATTTCCATAATATCTCTGGGCAGACCTTTGCTAGTCCCTGTCCTAACTTACCCATCCTCTTCTCTGCTCCCACTCCAGCACAACACAGCAATCTACTCCATCAACATACCCATCAGTCCTTCTCCCCTTCTCTATTTCTCTCCTCCCCCCCAACTCCTGATGATACCTAGCAGCCCTACCCTGTCCCCACCTTGACCCTGCACACTATCACAAGTAACACTACACTTTCTGCCACCCCCCCCCCCCCTCCACACACACACACACACACACACACACACACACACACACACACACACACACACACACACACACACACATGCTACCTCCTCATCCCCGCTATCAGATTGCTACTCCCACCAAGCACCGTTATGACTCAGTCTGGCCACAGTGGTGGAAGCTATGAAACTAAATTACTTTTAAAATATCATTTCAATTATCACTATTGCAGGAAAAGATAGATTGCTACTTGACATAAAGAACACACATTATGTTGCAGACAGGCACAATTAAAAGACACTTAGACAAAGCTTTTGGCCACAGCCTTCATCAGCAAAAGAGAAACAGGGAAGCAGACATCATTTATACACACAAGCAAGCACACCTCACACTCACATGACCACCAGCCCCAGCAGCTTAGGCTAGAATACAGCTATCACGTGGGATGGCAGCAGCAATCTGGGTGGGGGTCGAGTGGAAGGGAATGAAATAGTAGTGTACAAGTGGAGGGACAGAGGAACACTGTCTGGCAGAGTGTGCAAGGACTAGAATGCGAACAGGCATACTCTCAGGAGATTATGGGGCAGGGAGGTGGAGGAAAAATGACAGGAGGAGGGAAAGAGGAGTGAATGGAATGCATTGGCAGAGAGTGACAAACAAAGAGGCTGGGAGATGAGAATGGAGAAGAAATGATAGGACAGAAGGGGTGGAAACTGTTACGTGGACTGTGTGGGAACAGTATGTTAACATAGGTTGAGGCTGGGATAATTATGGGAGCAGAGAATGTATTGCAAGGATGATTCCCATCTACAGAGGTCAGAAAAGCTGGTGGTGCAGAGGAGGAGCAAGATGGCTTGGGTCGTAAAGTAGCCACTGAAATCAAGCATTTTTTGCTCAGCTGCATATTGTGCCACAGAGTGGTTTACACTGTTCTTGGTCACAATTGGACAATGGCCGTTTAAACTGTTGGACAGCTGGTTGATAGTCATACCAATATAAAAAGTTGTGCAATGGTTGCTGCAGAGCTGGTAAATGACATGCCTGCATTCACAGGTAGCCCAGCCCCTATGGGTAGGATAAACCTGTGACTACTGGAATAGGAAGTGCTGGATGGCTGGATTGGGCATGTCTTGGACCTGAGTCTTCCACAGGGATAAGATCCTTGTAGCACGGTGTTGGGATTGGGAGTGGCATAGGGATGGACTGGGATGTTCTAAAGGTTGGGTGGCAATGGAACCCTACTTTAGGAGGGGTGGGAAGGATCTCGGGTAGGAAGACCCTCATTTCACAACATGATAATAGGTAATCAAAGCAATAGCAATCACTGTTTGTTAAAATTGTAATTTCAATTATTTAAGTTACCAACAATTACTTTTTGGACTAGATGGTGGACATTACACCTTGCAAAATGAATGAATGAACAATGTCTTCCTCAGAGAGTCAACATAATGTTCGTTTCTTTTCTTGAGTCATCAGTCTTCTGGCTGGTTTGATGCACCCCACCACAAATTCCTCTCCCATGACAAACTCTTCATCTCAGAGTAGCACTTGCAACCTATGTCCTCAATTAACTATGTGATCAAAAGTATCCGGACACCTGGCTGAAAATGACTTACAAATTCGTGGCGCCCTCCATTGGTAATGCTGGAATTCAATATGGCGTTGCAAGCCAGCTCCATGGGAAACATGACCACACCATAACACCACCACCTCCGAATTTTACTGTTGGCACTACACACGCTGCCAGATGACGTTCACCGGGCATTCACCATACCAACAGCCTGCCATTGGATAGCCACGTTGTGTGACTCCACAGAACATTTTTCCACTGTTCAATCATCCAATGTTTACACTCCTTACACCAAGCGAGGCATCATTTGCCATTTACCGTCGTCATGTGTGGCTTATGAGCAGCCGCTCGACCATGAAATCAAGTTTTATCATGTCCCGCCTAGCTGTCATAGTACTTGCAGTTGATCCTGATGCAGTTTGGAATTCCTGTGTGTTGGTCTGGACAGATGTCTGCCTATTACACATTATGAACCTCTTCAACTGCCAGCAGTCTCTGTCAGTCAACAGACGAGGCCAACCTGTATGCTTTTGTGCCCTACGTGTTCCTTCAGGTTTCCACTCCACTATCGCATCAGAAACAGTTGACCTACAGTGCATACGGCAAGAGAAGAGCACTGACAGTTGACGTGGCCTTAGCGCATGTGCTTCGTGCATCCACAACAGCCAATCAGATTGTGAGCTTTTGTTTATATTACTGTGCTGGGCGACTGCTACTGGCTCGCTGCCCGTCCATGACGAATACTGGTAACTGCACTGCCAGCTGTCAGAGCTCTTCTCTCGACGTACGAAGTATAAGGGTGTTTAGGAGTGTGGAAATCTCATGTACAGACATATGACACAAGTGACATCCAATCACATGACCCTATTTGAAGTCTGTGAGTTATGCAGAGCACCCCATTCTGCTCTCTCACTATGTCTAATGACTACTGAGGTCACTGATATAGAGTACCTGGCAGTAGGTGGCAACACAATGCACCTAATATGAAAAACTTATGTTTTTTGGGGGTGTCCTGATACTTTTGATCACATAGTGTATTTACTGGACATATTACAATCTGTCTTTCTCTACAGCTCCCTCTGGTACCATGGAAGTCATTCCCTGATGTCTTAACAGATGTCCTATCACCTATCCCTTCTGCTTGTCAGAGTTTTAAACATACTCCTTTCTCTCCAATTCTACGCAGAACCTCCTTACTCCTTACCTTATCAGCCCACCTAATTTTCAACATATGTCTGTAGCACCACATCTCAGATCTTCTGTTCTGGTTTTCCCACAGTCCATGTTGCACAACCGTACCATGATTTGCCCCAAACATACATTCTCAGAAATTTCTTCGTCAAATTAGGGCCTATGTTTGATACTAGTAGACTTCTCTTGGCCAGGAAGGCCCTTTTTGCCAGTGCTTTTGATGTCCTACTTGCTCAGTTGTCATTGGCTATTTTGCTGCCTTAGTAACAGAATTACTTAATTTCATCTACTTCATTACCAACAATCCTGATGTTAAGTTTCTCACTGTTCTCATTTATGCTAATTCTCATTACTTTCGTCTTTCTTTGATTTACTCTCGTTCCATATTCTGTACTCATTAGAATGTTGATTCCATGCAGCAGATTATGTAATTCTTCTACACTTTCACTCAGGATAGCAATGTCATCAGTGAATCACATCAGTGATATTCTTTCACCTTGAATTTTAATCCCACTGCTAAACCCTTCTTTTATCTTCATCATTGCTTCTTCGATGCACAGATTGAACAGTAGGGGCAAAAGCCTACATCCCTGTCTTACACACTTTTTAATGTGAGCACCTCGTTCTTGGTCATCCACTCTTACTATTACCTCTTGGCTCTTGTACATATTGTATATTACACATCTCTCTCTATAGCTTACCCCTTTTTCTCTCAGAATTTTGAACATCTTGCACCATTTTACACCACCAAATGAAAAATCCTATGAACATTTCTTGATTTTTCTTTAGTTTTGCTTCTACTAATAACCACTACGTCAGAATTGCCTCTCTGGTGCTTTTCCTTTTTCTAAAACCAAACTGAATGTCATCTAACACGTCATCAATTTTCTTTTCCAGTCTTCTGTATATTATTATTGTCAGAAACTTGGATGCATGAGCTGTTACGCTGACTGTGCAATAATTCTCGCACCTGGCAGCTCTTGCAGTCTTCGGAATTGTGTGGAAGATATTTTCCCGAAAGTCAGATGGTATGTCGTCAGGCTCATACACTCTACTCACCAATGTGAATAGTCATTTTGTTGTAATTCTTCATGCTTTCCTGGCGAACTGTTGACATCTTGGATATTCGGGAATCCAGCCGGATATTTGGATCATTCTGGCATGATATTTTAACAGCATGCCTTGCTGTCTTCTTCAGGTGCTACCTGAGACTGGTCCTTGGGTCGATCGAGTCCAGTATTTATACCTGGAAGGAGCTGGGCGTTCCGTCTTCGGTCCGTGCAGAGTTGAGTGTTCCCTCTGTGGTCCACGCCCGACAGACTCGGCTTCAATGGACACCTCCAGTCGTGGATGTTCCGACTGCCGTCCGCGCCCGTTTTGGCCATTCCCAACGGTTGTGGACGTCATCTGAGGTGTGTCAGACCCGAACTGAGATGTTGGGTACGCTGTCTCATAACCGTTACTATGATTGTAAGTTCGGGTCTGACACACCTCATATGACAACCACAACCGTTGGGGACGGCCAAAACGGGCACAGGCGGCAGTCGGAACATCCACAACTGGTGGTGTACATTGAAGCCGAGTCTGGCGGGCGCGGATCACAGAGGGAACACTCGACTCGACGTGGACCGAAGACGAACGTCCAGCTCCTTCCAGGCATAAATATTGGACTCGATCGACCCGAGGACCAGTCTCAGGTAGCACCTGAAGAAGACAGCGAGGTACGCTGTTGAAATATTGTGCCAGAACGATGCGAATATCCGGCTGGATTCCTGAATATCCAAGATGTCAGTCATTTTGTTGCTACTTCCGGGAATGTTATCTACCCCTTCTGCCTTATTTGATCTTAAGTCCTACAAAGCTCTTTTAAATTCTGATTCTAATACTGGATTTCCTCACTCTTCTAAATTGACTCCCATTTCTTCTTCTATCAAATCAGACAAATCTTCCCCCTTATAGAGGCCTTTCCACCCATCCACTCTTTCCTCTGCATTTAACAGTGGAATCACCGTTGCACTCTTAATGTTACCACCCTTGTTTTAAATTTCACCAAAGGTTGTTTGGCTTTCCTATATGCTCAGTCACTGCTTGCAACAATCATTTCTTTTTCAATTTCTTTATATTTTTTATGCAGCCATTTCATCTTAGTGTCCCTGCACTACCTATTTATTTTTTCCTCAGCGACTTCCATTTCTATATTCCTGAATTTCCTTCAACATTTTTGTATTTCCTTCTTTCATCAATCAACTGAAATATTTCTTCAGCTACCCATGGTTTCTTCGCAGTTACTTTCTTTGTATGTATGTTTCCTTTCGATTTCTGTGAATGCCCTTTTTAGAGACGTCCATTCCTCTGCAACTGTACTGCCTACTGAGCTATTCGTTATTGCTGAATCTATAGCCTTAGAGAACTTCAAGCATATCTTGTCATTCCTTAGCATCTCCATATTCCACTTCTTTGCATACTGATTCTTTCTGACTAATCTCTTAAACTTCAGCCTATGATTCATCACCACCACATTGTGATTTGAGTCTTTATCTGTTCCTACGTAAACCTTACAATACAGTATCTGATTTCAGAATCTCTGTCTGACCATGATGTAACCTAACTGAAATCTTCCCATATCACTCGGCCTTTTCCAAGTATACCTCCTCCTCTTGTGATTGTGATTCTTGAACAGAGAATTCACTATTACTAGTTGAAATTTATTACAGAACTCAATTGGTCTTTCTCTTGTCTCATTCCTTGTCCCAAGCCCATATTCTCCTGTAACTGTTTCTTCTACTCTTTCCCTACAACTGCATTCCAGTCCCCCATGATTATTAGATTCTCATCTCCATTTATGTACTGTGTTACTCTTTCAATATCCCCATACACTTCCACTACATCTTCATCTTGCGACATCAGAACTATCGCTGTCGGCATTGGTTTGCTGTCAATTCTGGTAAGAACAACCCTACCATTGAACTGTTCTCAGTAACACACTCTCTGTCTTACCTTTCTATTCATAATGAATCCTCCTCCTCATATATCACATACTACAGACATACTTTTTACCATGCATCTATGACAGAATAACTGAGACACAAGCAAATTGTAAGGTCAAATCTCTCATTAGAATCTCTTCTCCCAGTTGTAGGTAGTTCCCGCAATAGATTAGAAATTGTTTCATTACTATCTCTAAAACAATAAACAAACCAATTGAGAGAACAACACACCAGTAACTAAGTAATGACTACTATATTGCTATATGACCTACACCATATTATTATTATTATTATTATTATTATTATTATTATCATTATTAGGTCTGTTAGAAAAGCATCCGACCTCACTTATTTTTGTGAATATCCGATGGATTTGAATCTATTGCACTTGCATGACCTTGAACCTTCATGTGCATGTGTGAATTTTTCCCCACCTGTCCATAGTGTCAGTTGCTGGCAAGCAGCAGTTGAGTGAGGTAGCGTGTAGTGCTTGCATCGGTTTCTCATTACAAGAGAAATGACAGAACAAGTGTAGCAGTGCTACTGCAGCAAATATTGCCAGAAAGTGGGCGAACACCAGGTGGAAACCATTCGGAAGATTCATGCTGCATTTGGTGACAATGCTATGGGCATTATACACATTAAGGAGTGGTAAAAACAGTTTAAAGACATCTGCACATTGGTGGATAGTGAGTCAAGCTCCAGTCGGGAATCAACATGTCTAAATGACCAGGTCATTGCCAAAGTGAACGTTATAATGATGAGGGACTCTCATGTGGTATCAGAGAAATTGTAGAACAGGTGGGCACCAGCACTTTTTCGGCACATTCCATTGTGACTGAAGATTTAGCCTTACAGAGAGTCGCTGAAACTCGTGCTTAAGCTGCTGATGGTGAAGCAAAAGCAAATGTGTGCTGAAGTCTGACAGGACATGCTGGACTCCATAAACAGTGACCCTTACTTCGTGAACACCATAATCACTGATGACGAGTCCTGGGTGTACAGGTACAACCTGGTAACCTAATCCCCTGTTGTCACAGTGAAAGCATTTCTTGTCAACAAGACCAAAGAAGGCCTGCCAAGAGTGCAGCAATGTCAAAGTGATGCTGACTGTTCTTCTTGACTCTTGCACTTAGTACACCACGAATATGCGCCACAGGGTCAAACAACCACCAAAAAATATTAAAAGGATAATAATGCTGTGTGGCACAAGATACCGGGATTGTGGTCAACAGGAAATTGGCACCTCCATCACAACAATGCTCCAGCACATTCCTTGCACTTATTTCAGAATTTATGACGAAAAACAAGATTCCTGTGCTGCAACAGGCACATTACTCTCCTGATATGGCCCCCTGCAACTTCTGGCTGCCCCCTCAACTCACGAGGCCACTGTAAGGAAGTTACAAACAAGAGAGAGCATTATAGCAGCAATGGCAGCTGAGCTAAATTCCTTTCCAAAAGAGGCTTTTTCAGCATTCTTCCAACACTGGCAGCATATCTGGGAGAAGTGTGTAGAGTCACAATGGAAGTACTTTGAGGGTGATTAGGGGTCCAACACTTCAGGTAGGCCAAGTTTCTTTCCCTGGTCAAAAGTCAGATACTTTTCTAACAGACCTCGTATTATTATTTTGCTGGGACCATCTAGTTCGTTTTTCATAATAATGACACTCAGGTAATTAAATTTTTCTACACCATTGATGTATCTATATGCAAGGTGGCAACCAATGTGGCCCCTCCACACTGAGTGTAAGAGCCACATCACTTGCCCACCTTACATTTTTAAAACACAACAATGCAATTTGCATATGGTTTTGCGGAATCATTCTAACTATTTCTAGTTATCTTCACCCGATAGTAATTAAGTGAAGCAAGTGGGGATTAAATGTCATCTTTCATGCAAATAGCAAATTTTAAAGCATATGAAACTAATTCAATAAGCTTCAGTTTCTGTAAGCGAGCCACAATGCGCCTTGCGGAATGAAATGAGGGAATGACCAAATAGGGGTGGTTTATAGTGGTCAACACGGGTTGCCCAAAGGAAAGACAGCTGACATACCATCCCTCGCAGGCTTTGTATAGGATGGGGGGTGTTGTAGCACACTCGTCACACACTGTAAAACTCAAAGCTGTGATTTTTCCACTATGTGGAAAGCTGGCCCAGACTCAGTTTTTCGCAGCCAAGGCACAAAAGACAGGTATAGCAATGCTATGGGCCACGTTGGTGAGATGCACTCCTTAAAAGCCTCTCACACCCCTGCTCTTGGTGTGAGATTCTGCAGAAACATTCCGATGGTTCCATCAGCGTTGGAGAAGCCTCGAGAATGTTTCATCTTAAAATGGCTCCCAGGAGTGAGCCACTGGCTGAAAAAGCATGACGCGGGATGATGATTCCCATGTACACAATGTTTGGAGGGAAGACAGGAAACTGGTGGAAATTTTGTTGCAAGATGGCGATTGGGCAGCCGCTGGTGCAGAGTAGGAAAAACTGATGCTATGCTCGATCTGAAAAACGGCAATTTGTATTCTGACTGCTTTAGCAAGCAGTCGTATTAGTCTGTATTGTCTGCTATGGAGCACAGAGATAGTAGATTTACCTGTCTGGTAGCCTGGACAGGAACATATTGTTTACCACGATAGTGCATCATCGGAGTTGCGGCTCCATGGGCCATCTATATAGCAACCAATCGAGCAATGCAAGTATTTCACAACAACACCAGGTACAGCTGCAATTATTATTGGTAAATGTATGCAGCACACTTTTCGTGATCACCACTTTACATAATTTATTCTGATAGTCTTATAATAGAATATACATGGAATGTTGTGCTTTATATCTGGATAGGGAGAGTTCAACATCACAGAAGCTCTTTTCCAATTTTACTGTATAGATTTCTCTTCTTACCACTTAATGAAAACTTTTAATAGTATTCTAATTAAGTTGTCTCTGCTGAACTGAATAAATTTAATAATTATTCTGGTACTCACAGTAATTATCTGTTCATAATATCTATTCCTTGGCTCCCACCAATCATTAATTTTGGAAGATTATAAAAAAACTGGTCACACTCCAGTTAGTTGTATAGCAGAGTGAACGTAGTAATGTCAGATAGCGTGCTGTGCAATTAAATAAACTCCTCTCTTGGGTTAATTCCTTGACTTTCAAGTCTAAATTTTAATCACTTCTTGCATAGTGAATTGTAACTTTCTTGTGATGACTTGGTGGCTAGTTGCCATATATTTTGTCCAGAGTTTTAGGAAGGGGGGGGGAGGGGGGGCATTTTTGATGTTAGTCATTACTTCTGTTTTTTAACTGATTTCTGCAGGGCAGTTTGCTCGGCGGTTCCCTGTAACTGTTTGATTTGAGTCCTTGCAGTTTCTATGTCATATGACAGAATAGCTGTACTATCAGGAAAAACTAGACAGATGGCCTATCGTGATACCCTTGGATTTAGTTCCCATTTTCACTGGGGTATATTTGGTTTCAATCTCTTTCACCAAGTCCTAATGATTTATGTGAGAACACAGTTAAAAGCATAAGAGGCAGCCCATCATCTTGTCTGACTGTTGTTCAGACCTCAGCGAATTTTGAGGGCATCCCAGAAACTTTAGCTTGGATTTTGTATTCATCAAGGTAGCTCTAATTAATGCCATCAGTTACAATTAAGGGTGTGTAACAGGACTTCAAGGTCTACTGAATCAAAGGCTTTCTTGAAGTCCACTAAGACTGACACATACTGCTTTGATCTTGGAGTATAATGGCTGATGATACTTTTGCGATTATTGATCTCCCTTTGGCTGCTGAGCAATCTTTCCTGAAACCCTTTGGTATCTCCCTATTTTATGTTCAACTTGGACTTCAAATGCTCCAGCAGGGCACACCAGAAAATTTTGTATGTTACCGGTAGCAGGGATGTCCCTCTGTAGTTTTGCTCTATTGTTATTGTTGTTGTTAGTGGCAGTTGTCAGGCACAAAGCATTGGCAGTACAAAGTCTTCCACTTTATGCAGTGTAGTAAGGAGTCCAACAATCAAGTGAGCTACAAATGGTAAGTATAGTGTACACATTTTAATTTGGCTTATTTCAGAATGGTGGCTCAATGTGTGGGTAAAGAAAGTGCCTCTGGGGAACAGACTGGTGGAGCGGCAGCATATTTCTGTAACAAGAGTCTAGCTTCAATATGGATAGTTAGCTTTCTTTTCTGAGGAGGAGCTACAGGTGGCACTCATGATGCACTGAGAATTGCTTCATAGCTTGTTAGAAATAAACAGTGACAATTGTCTCATTGACTCATTAGTTCATGGTTAAATAAAACCCCTACAAAAACTAAATATCATTTATCTTTTGTTGTTTTAAAAAGGGAAGTGTTCAAAGAAAATTCTTTTTCATTCTAACAGCACTAATGTTGTTGATGGAGCGGGGAACAGGGGGGAGGGGGGGTATTGTCTAATATCGGATTGCACTCAGGGATAATGGCCTCAAAAAGGTTGGGAACCACTGCCATAAAAGCTTTACATCAAGCTGCAAGTACAACAATTGACAATAGAGGAACGGAAGGTTCCAAATGATTGGAATAGAGCACAGGTAGTCCCAGTCTTCAAGAAGAGTCGTCGAGCAGATGCGCAAAACTATAGACCTATATCTCTGACGTCAATCTGTTGTAGAATATTAGAACATGTTTTTTGCTCGAGAATCATGTCGCTTTTGGAAACTCAGAATCTACTCTGTAGGAATCAACATGGATTCCGGAAACAGCGATCGTGTGAGACCCAACTCGCTTTATTTGTTCATGAGACCCAGAAAATATTAGATACAGGCTCCCAGGTATATGCTATTTTCCTTGACTTCCGGAGGGCGTTTGATACAGTTCTGCACTGTCGCCTGATAAACAAAGTAAGAGCCTACGGAATATCAGACCAGTTGTGTGGCTGGATTGAAGAGTTTTTAGCAAACAGAACACAGCATGTTGTTATCAATGAAGAGACGTCTACAGACGTTAAGGTAACCTCTGGCGTGCCACAGGGGAGTGTTATGGGACCATTGCTTTTCACAATATATATAAATGACCTAGTAGATAGTGTCAGAAGTCCCATGCGGCTTTTCGCGGATGATGCTGTAGTATACAGAGAAGTTGCAGCATTAGAGAATTGTAGCGAAATGCAGTAAGATCTGCAGCGGATAGGCACCTGGTGCAGGGAGTGGCAACTAACCCTTAACATACTCGTAGATAAATGTAATGTATTGCGAATACATAGAAAGAAGGATCCTTTATTGTATGATTATATGATAGCGGAACAAACACTGGTAGCAGTTACTTCTGTAAAATATCTGGGAGTATGCGTGCGGAACGATTTGAAGTGGGATGATCATATAAAATTAATTGTTGGTAAGGCGGGTACCAGGTTGAGATTCATTGGGAGAGTCCTTAGAAAATGTAGTCCATCAACAAAGGAGGTAGCTTACAAAACACTCGTTCGACCTATACTTGAGTATTGCTCATCAGTGTGGGATCCGTACCAGATCGGGTTGACGGAGGAGATAGAGAAGATCCAAAGAAGAGCAGCACGTTTCGTCACAGGGTTATTTGGTAACTGTGATAGCGTTACGGAGATGTTTAGCAAACTCAAGTGGCAGACTCTGCAAGAGAGGCGCTCTGCATCACGGTGTAGCTTGCTCGCCAGGTTTCGAGAGGGTGCTTTTCTGGATGAGGTATCGAACATATTGCTTCCCCTTACTTATACCTCCCGAGGAGATCACGAATGTAAAATTAGAGAGATTCGAGCGCGCACGGAGGCTTTCAGATGGTCGTTCTTCCCGCGATCCATACGCGACTGGAACAGAAAAGGGAGGTAATGACAGTGGCACGTAAAGTGCCCTCTGCCACACACCGTTGTGTGGCTTGCGGAGTATAAATGTAGATGTAGATGAACTCCTACACAGATACAATGGCACATATCATAAATCTAGAAATGTGCCGTCATTTTGAGATCTCCACTATTGTTACTTTCTCGATATTATTTAGTCATTTACAACAACCGACCAATCCTGGTTATGGGGCAATTCACTGTCCATACAGTTTGTACCCAAGTTGCTTGGTCCATTAAAAATTCTTCATCTGGCGACCCTCTGATTGTTATTTAATAACTCTAGGGAAAATGTTCAGTTTGTACATCTGGAATGGACAGAGAAATCAGGAGTGGCAATACAGCCAAACTGAAGAACACACATTTGATTCTGAGAACACCACTTTGCGGTAGTGAGCCATTGGATGATAAGAAAATATAATAAGGGGATCTCTCTCTCTCTCTCTCTCTCAAAAAGTTTCAAGATACGTATTTGTGTCTTAATATATTTTCACAATATTGTAACATTCCAGCCTGGATTTTCCATTGTTTGATATTTGTGTCTTAGTTGCACCATATTTTCAACTATCCACATGACATTGTCAGAAGCACGCAGTTGTGGTATAAGAAGAATACTAATCAATTGTAGCTAATGTCCTGGCCTCTAAATTGACAACTATGAACTCTACTAGATACACAAAGAATGTATTCAAACATCTGCTCAAGGCTCCACATCGGCATCATCATAATTTCCAGGGATTGTGATATACACAGTGAATCACTTAAAACTGGCACCACAGATATTGCAGAAATGGAAAACACTATTGATGTGCAGTTTTCACAGAATGGATTGATAGTCAGGGGTTCATATTGTTAGACAATCAACAGATTGCAATAACACTTAGAAAGTATATTTTTTGTACAAACATGCACTTTTTTTTTAAAATGGGACAGTGCCTATTGACATGACCAAACTAAAAGTAGGGTGAATTAGAATATCAGTGCTGTTCGTTGCAGGAGTCTAGGGTGAGTTGTTTACAAGATATAATACAGGGCTATTACAAATGATTGAAGCAATTTCATAAATTCACTGTAGCTCCATTCATTGACATATGGTCACGACACACTACAGATACGTAGAAAAACTCATAAAGTTTTGTTTGGCTGAAGCCGCACTTCAGGTTTCTGCCGCCAGAGCGCTCGAGAGCGCAGTGAGACAAAATGGCGACAGGAGCTGAGAAAGCGTATGTCGTGCTTGAAATGCATTCACATCAGTCAGTCATAACAGTGCAACGACACTTCAGGATGAAGTTCAACAAAGATCCACCAACTGCTAACTCCATTCGGCGATGGTATGCGCAGTTTAAAGCTTCTGGATCCCTCTGTAAGGGGAAATCAATGGGTCGGCCTGCAGTGAGCGAAGAAACGGTTGAACGCGTGCGGGCAAGTTTCACGCGTAGCCGCAGAAGTCGACGAATGAAGCAAGCAGGGAGCTAAACGTACCACAGCCGATGGTTTGGAAAATCTTACGGAAAAGGCTAAAGCAGAAGCATTTCTTAAACAGGAGATTGGAAAACCGATGGATCGGTCGTGGTGGAGATCATGATCAACAATTCATGTCATGGCCTCCACGCTCTCCCGACTTAACCCCATGCGATTTCTTTCTGTGGGGTTATGTGAAAGATTCAGTGTTTAAACCTCCTCTACCAAGAAACATGCCAGAACTGCGAGCTCGCATCAACGATGCTTTTGAACTCACTGATGGGGACATGCTGCACCGAGTGTGGGAGGAACTTGATTATCGGCTTGATGTCTGCCGAATCACTAAAGGGGCACATATCGAACATTTGTGAATGCCTAAAAAAACTTTTTGAGTTTTTGTATGTGTGTGCAAAGCATTGTGAAAATATCTCAAATAATAAAGTTATTGTAGAGCTGTGAAATCGCTTCAATCATTTGTAATAACCCTGTATTTTGAGAAGTTCCCACACTAACACTTGTACAATAACTGTGGTAGCACACATTAAAGAACAATACAACTGCATACACTAGTCACGTGGATTAACAGTAACAAGACACCTGACCATCGTAGGATGTGTTCACAATGACCACCGGCAGTGATAATACACACTTCCAGTCATGTACGGAACAATGGCTGCACACATGCTAGCATTTCAGTAAAGATTACAGAGCAAGCTGCAGTAAAACGTCATTGCATATCATTGAATGTAGTTGGTATGTCCTTGTAGGCAGCATCTTTTAGCCTTCCCCAGAGAGAAAAGTCTACAGGCATCAAATCAGGGTAACAGGCTGGCCAACATAGAGGTCTTCTGCATCAATCCAAATGATTTTGAAGCAGTTCATGAAGATATGCTGTAGTACTTAGTGTTGGTACACAAGTTTATCCTAGTCTGCAGAGGATCATCATCTAGTATCTGTAGAAGATGGTCTGTTAGGAAGCTGCAATACTTGTGTGCGTTCAGTGTTCGGTCTATGGAAAATTGGCCCATGAACTGATGGTTCACTATCCCACACCATATGTTCACACTCCATGGACACTGATGTTTCATCTGATGAATCCAATACGGACTGTCAACAGACCAACAGTGCACATTTTGATGGTTTACCTGGCCATGATTGGTAAATGTGGCTTCATAACTAAATGACAATTAACAGAAGTTTACATGATTCTCATAATCATTTCCATGCAGTTCTTGATGGAGAGAGAGATGTGATAGGGGTGGAATCTATGTCAATGGAAAATGCGTAGGCCACTTGCCCCTGACTCATGTCACTTCCTTGTGTGATTGTGCAGGAGCTAATTTTTGGGTCAACTGCAACAGCAGCAAGAACATTAATTTCCCTCTCTTCTGTTGTCACTTGTATTCTTCTGTTATGTTGTCTAAGTGCTACACTTAACTTTCATGTAAACTGGTTGAAGAGGTTGATAAGTAACTGCCAAGATTGTTGAGACCTATTGGAGTATTTCGCTGCATACACTGTATAAGAATGAACTGCATTCTTCCTACACTCTCCACACACAATAAGCATGTCTGCTTTTTCTGCATTAGTACATCCCATCACCCACACATGATCTACTGTTTTAACTGTCACACACTGACTGATTAGCAAGTTGCAATGCACTTGAGGAACACACAAGCATGCTTTGAGCAAACATAACAACATTGTAACTAGCAGTTATGCAGGTTGAATGCCACAAACAATAGTCAGTGTGGAAATCTTTCAGAATACAATATCTTGTAAACAACTCACATCAGAAGCCTGTAACAAACACCACTGATATCCTAATTTACCCTGCTTTTAGTCTTTTAATGTCAGTTAGCATTGATCCATTTAAAAAGATATATGTTTGCACAAAAAATACACTTTCCAAGTGTTATTACTGTCTGTTGATGGACTACCAATCCATTCTGTCAAAACTGCACATCAATAGCACTTTCCATTTCTGCAATATTTGAGGTGCAAGTTTTAGGTGATTCACCCTGTACATCTAGTGGATCTATCTACCTGAGACCACAATATATCCCAATGGATGCAAATTTTGTGTAGTACATTCAAACTTTTAATGTAATTCGATATATAAAAAACCTACTTACCACATGACGACACAACACACACACAAAAGAAGGTCATAATTATGCAATCTTTCAGAGCTAGTGGCTCTTTCTTCCAGCAGAAGGGCTGAAGGGGAAGGAAGCTGGGCGAAGGAAAAGGACTGGGGAGGTCTAGGAAAAGGATAAATTTTGGAAAAGACACCCAGAACTGCGGGTCGGGGAGACTTACCAGACGGGATAAGAAGGAAAGACTTAGACCTTTTCCTTCACCCCTCTTCCTTCCCCTTCAACCCTTATGTCAGAAGGAGGAGCCACTGGCTGAAAGCTTGTAAAATTATAATCTCCTTTTATGTGCATGTTGTGCCGCTGCTTGATGAATAGATATTTTTATGTTTTGAACATGGCTGTGATTAGCAACCGTAATTAATTACAATGTCACAAATTTCCAGCCAAACGGTTGCAAATAGAATTTAAAATTCTTTAACTAGTTTTCAACGCCAACTATGGGCACCTTCTTCAGAAGAAACTGTTACCTTACATGGGCTTAAAAGGAAATTTGAGTGTCATCGTTCTAATCAAAACATTAAAACCACAATTAAAACATTTTCCACCTGAATACATAACAGGTATAGTCAAAATTTTAAACAATATATAAAAATGCCACTAAGGGCACTACAGTGGTATAGGACACGAGTAACATCCAATTACATTACATTGCCAAAAATTGTTTGTTTTCATTGTTACATTCAGACTTTTGCTGTTCCCAGAACAACAAATTCATAATAAAAGAATGTAAATTTTATTAATATTGGTTTTTGCATCCATATCGCCCATCCCAACTGCCAACATGCAAGTCTCAACCTGTGGTATTTATTATATCTGATTTTATAACTAACAGAGCTACTACCTGACATCCAAAAATCTTCACTGAAGGGTGTACTGCATATTACTAATACATGTAACAAAGTGGTCATCAGCTTTCAGTGAGGCATGACAGACAACGGCTAGTTTAAACTACTAGCTACTCCTTCTATGATATTCCACAAATAACACAAAAATTTTGTCAACTGAAGACATTGTTTCTTCATTGGTTTCAGAAGAAACTCATTTGCCATCTTACCACAGTATCCCTGATTGGTTCATCTAAAGTGTTGAAGTCAGGTTTTCCTTGCTGTTGGTTCTGTTGCTGGTTTGGGACTATCATTTCCCCTTCAACAGACCCACTGAAGTCATCGTACATCTGCAACAAGCATTTAATTTTAAATTTCATAGAAGATATATTTTACATATGTCTTTTAATGACTCATAAACAAACACCAGAAGGAGAGGAAAATGGACTCACTTCTACTGTATACTGTTTCTTGTAATTCTAGAAAAACTTGATAAAATCAACATGTTAAATAGGAGAATAATAGAACATGTCACAAAAGAAAGTGAACAGATAGCACCATACAGCAAAATGAAAACACATGGATTATATTATGTGATCTGCCACAAGATAGAAGGAAAAAAGCCCACTGTAGCTTGAAGGTATTTTCCCTGATGGGTTTACACTTAAAAATATTATATCTTGAAGCAACCACTAAGCCACGCATGTAAATATGACCAATTCAGGGATGGGGATTAACAATGAGGGGGCGATGTGCTAGTCAGCTTGGCTATGGTTTTTACGCAGATTCCCATGCACCACTAGGTGTATACTGGTCTGGTTCCCATGTTCTGCCTAAGACATGCACTACACAAACATTCAGAAAACTTTCTCGCATTGGTACACAGAATTTACTCTGCAAGCAGAGAGAATGGGTACACTGCTTCTATCCTGGTAGACTACAACAAATCATTGTAGCCCTTTCATATATTCAGTGAGAAGTATTTTTTTTTTTTTTTTCATGATGATAACTAGTTTTGGACAGCTGTGTCCATTTTCAGATCATCCATATTGTATGTGAAACAATACAGGCAATAACCTATGTACAAAAACTGTCCCTGCCGTGATGATCAAAGCGGCACCATGCCATGCCTGACTCAGCAACAGTAATTAGACCAAGTAGGATGGACATTCTCTAACGTCTGTCCTGTGTTGTCTAATTACTGTTGTTGCGTCAGCCATAGCGCTAGTCTGATCATCACTGCAGGGACAGTTTTTGTACACAGGCTATTGCCCATATTGTCACACTTGCAATATGGATGATTTGAAAGTAACACGGGTGTCCAAAACTAGTTACCATCAAGAAATAAAAAAAAGATACTTCTCAATGCAAGTTATGATGGAGCTACAACCATTTATTTTAATTATAACACAAGTTGTGGACCTAGTTTTCACAGGCAGCATGCTACAAGTTCATAAATAGAAGACTGATGACCTTATCTGTTTGATCTCCAAAAACAATCAGAATCAGAATCTCTTGCTACCACCCGTCCTTTCACAAATTTCTTAGTTCCTGGCACGGGCAACTACAGAAATTTATCCAGAGCATGTGAGTGGTGTGTGTGTGTGTGTGTGTGTGTGTGTGTGTGTGTGTGTGTGGGGGGGGGGGGGGGGGGGGGACTCTAAAATAGCCACTTTTTCGTATAAATGAATTGTTCAGTTTTGAGATTTGTCATGCCACAAGAACTAAATATTATAGGCTATACATGCCACAGGGACTAAATTTTATAAGTTACAGAAAAAAAACTTTTTATATCCCAGAGAACTAGTGTATGACAATTCTGTAATGAATAAGAGCTCTGTAGGCCTACTCCGGACTCAGGATGAGGATTGTAGTGGTGGGGCAGGGATGTGAGTCCTTTATTTTTTGCACACTTCTATGGTTCTTATCCTTTCCACACTATCGCTTCAATAATTCAGTCCAACATCACCATAATTAACCAGTTTCACTCCATTCACAAAATATTTTACACTGTGACAGTAATTTCCTGCATCCCATTTTTGTAACAGAGCATTTGCCCTCTAACTGCTGGGATAAAACTCCTAACATCTGAGAAAGCTCTCTTAGCTGCTTATGCCCTATTTTTATCCAGAATTCTCTCTTTCTAACAAAGAACCAATCACTCCCAACTAAACATCCTCCCCTTAATCCCATTAACCCATTAAACACTCCATACCCTATCTTTCTAACTTATTCTCTGTAAACTTTTCTCATATAACACACAGCTTCTGAGCACCTCCATCAGGTTCCCCCCACTGAAGTCAATCTAGCTTCTAAAATCCTTACACCTACAGAAGCCTCATTCCTACCGAAACAACTTTAGTCTCAAAATCAGATTTAACCCTGCACGACTAGTAAAATGTCAGCTTTGCTTTACTCATTCACTTCAGCTGAATTATTTCTTTGCCACCCACCCTACTGACAACAGCAAGCTTACACCAAGGCTACAAAAGTCATGGGATATCTCCTGATTGAGTGTCAGAGCTCCTCTTGCCCAGTGCAGTGCACCATCTCAATATGGTAAGGTCTCAACAAGTTCTTGAAAGTCCCCTGCAGAAATACTGAGCCATCCTGCCTCTGTAGCTATAGATAATTGCGAAAGTGTTGATAGGCAGGTTTTTGTGCACTAAGTGACCTTTCAGTGACGTCCCATAAATGTTTCATGGAATGAATGCTGGACAATTTGGGTGGCCAAATTATTCACTCGACATCCAGAATGTTCTCCAAACCAGTCGCAAACAACTGTGGCCCAGTGACATGACACAAGGTCATCTTCAAAAATTCCATTGTTGTTTGGAAACATGAGAGCCATGGAGGGCTGAAAATGATCTCCAAGTAGCCGAACATAACCATTTCCAGTCAATGATTGGTTTGGCTGGACCAGAGGACCCAGCCCATTCCACGTTAAACACAGCCCATGCCATTATGGAGCCACCAGCAGCTTGCACAGTGCCTTGTTGACAACTTGAGGCCATGGCTTCACGGGGTCTACATTGCACTCGAACCCTAAAAGCAGCTCTTACCAACTGAAACTGGGACTCATCTGACCAGGCCACAGTTGTCCAATTGTCCAGTTGATATGGTCATAAGCCCAGGAGAGGTGCTGCAGGTGGTTGTATTGTTAAGAAAGGTACTTGCATTGGTCATCTGCTGCCACAGCCCGGTAACACAAAATTTCACTGCACTGTCCTAACAAATATGTTCATCTATATCCCACATTTCATGCAGTGCTGCTTGTATCTTAGCACTGACAATCCTGCAAATACCGCTGCTCTCTGCCATTATGTGAAGGCTGTCAGCCACTGCATTGTCCATGGTGAGAGGTAATGCCTGAAATCTGGTATTCTTAGCACACGCTTGACACTGTGGATTTGTAAATAGTGAATTCCCTAATGATTTCCAAAATTGAATGTCCCATGCATGTAGTTCCAACTACCATTCCATGTTCAAAGTCTGTTAATTCCTGTTGTACGGCCACACATTGTAAACCTTTTCATATGAATCACCTGAGTGTATATGACAACTCCGCCAATGCACTGCCCTTTTTTACCTTGAGTGTGCAATACTACTAATACTACTGCCACCTGTAAATGTGCATACCGCAACCTCACGATTTTTGTACCCTCAGTGTAAAGCATGCCTAGATCACGGACTCAAACAATTCAAGATCCCACCAAACACAATGCATGACCTCTAATACCCAGCCACCCTTTGATAATCTTCCCAGAATTCCTTACTTCAAATCTGACTTCACCTTTATTCCCCAAATTCCTTCACACCAAGCTCAACATAAGGTATGTAAACAGAAGAGATAGGTACTCACAGTGTAAAATCAATCCAGATGCAAATATCCTTCTCACAGGCAAGGACCCCACCAATGCAGTCATGAACTGTAATGACAGCATGACAGAGGATATTCATTTGCTTTCCAACAATACAACTTACAAACCTTACCACTATGATAGCCCCCCTCCCTAAGGTCCAATATGAACCCCAGCACAGCCTCAAAACATTTGGTTTAACACCTTCTACATCCACTTTGTACCTTCTCATCAAACTTAACTAGACTGGTTCCCCTGGTGGTCACCCCATTTTTACTACTAACGATGCTCCATCAGATACAGCCCCTGCCTTTGTTATACATCTTCAAAATCAATTTTTGATGGATTTACCAACATCCAAGATGCTAATTACTTCTTGATTTGTGTGGCCATATTGCCTGTAGCTGCTTTACAGTTTCTGAGAGTATTTTTGTTCAATCATTACAATTACAAGCAAATGCAAGTTTTTCTCAACAGGCACGTTTCACTTTATTGGAGTAAAGCATCATCAGTGGTGGTAATTTCTGCTTGGTTTTTCACTTACACCAGGAAATGTTGTCTGCTAGATATCTTTTGGTTCCTTTCTTAGTAAGACACTGATGATTGTGGTATAATTTTACAACTCTGCAGTGTACAAAACTGCACTGAGTCAAATGTCAGAAATGCATATTTCTGCAAAGCAGTGAAAACTTATACCACAATCATCAGTACCTAATGAAGGGAGGAACCAAAACTGTGCTAGAAGATCACATTTCCTGATTTAGGAAAATAAATAAATAAAGCAGAAATTACCACCACTGACAATGCTTTAGCTCAGTAATGCAAAAATGTGTCTGGTGAGAAAAACACACATTCTCTTGTAGTTGTAATGCTTGAACAAAAGTACACTCAGAAACTAATTACTTCATCCATCATTTCCTCACATATCCTGTCCCATTACCAGCAGATTCCTTACTTGTCACTACAGATGCAGTACATCAACATCTCCCACGCCCATGGCCTTGTTGTCACAGAACACTAGTGTTCTTGGTGTCTCGCATCAAATCGAGGGGGTCACTGAGCTAGAGGTACTCATCAAATGGACTATTGTCACAATGTCGTTTTGTATGATCCTTTTCAACAAACACTACAGAGAGGTATAAGCTTTAACCTAGGATATTAACAAACAGTTTAGGGGTCATGTACTTTATAGCACCGTATCTCTTCCTCTTACCAGTCTTGTACTGGTAATGAAGATTCCTTCTGCAGCCATAACTTAAACTGAGTCAAGGGCCTATGCATAACATATATTAGTGACCTTCACATCAGAGGTAATATTAAAGACCTGTTTGTGACTGTAATGTTCAAATGTAGATATTTTGTGGAGCAACATTTACTGCCAAAAGTAATTTCATATGGACGGGAAGATCAATGACATAGTAAAAGGCATGTAATTTCATATGGAATGAAACATCAAAGAGAAGACATAGAAAATGGCATGGTGCAGAAACTCTGATCTCATATCTAAGGGACAACAGGGCATGTACTGAATTTAGCACATCTCATTCATTCTAGCTAGAGCTTTCCACAAGTGGTTGTGTACGTTTGGGATTATGGGAAAAGACTGGTTCAACGTGCTGAACATAAACATATTCAAAGCGTATAGGCTTTGTTTTTCGAAAAAATAGACCTGTTACACACGATACCTTCCAAACAGATGTGCTTTAGCTCCAAAGGTCGCAGCAGACATGATTAAAATAGTGTATGACATTACCAATGTTAAGTGGCCACATTTTACACTATTTTCATACTATCAAAACTATGTTCCATGCACAATTACTTTCCCTTTATTTCTATAAAACTTTGGTACCGCTATTTCCCACTACTTTATTGCACTAAAGCAACACACACACACACACACACACACACACACACACATTATATTTTGTACACGTCATTTCATTTGTTATTTAGTATCACCCTTGTCATGCTACCGACTAGTACTGGACTGCCGCTTTTGTGTCATGATTTTCATACAGCAATTGTAAATCACAATACTGGGTTACTATCGCCTGTCACAAATTAAAAGTTACAGTTCCAAATCCCGACCAAGGTACCAAGTTTTAGCCAGTAAACAAGAAGAAAACGCTTTTTATAGTCTGCTTTGGTCATATAACACGATGTGTCGCTACAATTGCAAGCTTCAGTTCCCAATAATTTCGATATAAATGCCAGACGTCATCAAAATTACAGGATGACAGATTACATTTGAGGTTACGTTTTCTCTGCATGTCTAAACACCACATAGGTCTTATATCAAAGTTAACAATAAATATTCGAAACATTTTTAACATACATCTAGTTTTGCTTCGCCGCCCGATGCCATGATTGAAAAGTTCGTTTATTCCGCTTGTAACAAACCGGCCAGCCTAGCTGTTTACATCGTCGTCTACGTGTGCAAGCAGCAGACAAAAAACATTAGACTATCGCTCGCCGCCAAACATATGAAAGTGTATCAATTTTACAAAGTGCTCCTTGTAGAGCACAAGTGCAAGCCACGTGTTTTGCGAATACGAAAGTGAAACTAAGATTGAGTTTATAGTTGTTACAATAGTTTAACGTAACCCCGTATCGATGGACGTGATTATTTCATTATTAATTTTAAGTCTGGTGTATGTGCCTTTAATCATTGCTGTGGACCCTGAAACTAATGAAAACAAAGGTCCGGTTGATAATCAACCATTTAAAAACGATGACCCCGACGAATTACTATGTATCCTTCAATATACCTTGGCGCTGCCAAATTGTGTGTGTAAACGGCAGCAACAAAAGTTCCGTCAATAAGTCTCAGATTACTTCTTAAAAGAGCAGTGTGCAATACATTTCCTCGAAAATGTTGTTTGCGGTCAGTTCTGAAAACTATTTAATGAAAACTTCAGGATGTTTCCAAAACTGCCGCAGATGTCAGAATACATGCATAGCAACTAATTAATTGTCTACTCTTCTGCAAAACTGATTGTTGCAGCTAAAGCCTTTTTGACATCTCACTTATTGCAGCATTTACAAAACAGTTCTGGTGATGTCAGTCCATTTCTTTTACGTTTGAACTGTTAGACGTGTTTCACGTCAAGTCTTATAGTGTGTTTCTGCCTAAAGTTGTTTAACATGCTGTGCATTGTATTTTTAAGGTAATATATGCAATATTTTTATAATTAACAGCGTGTAAGTATCTAGTTAAAGTCTTTGTTCATTGATAATTATTAAGAGTTTTTTTACACTCTGAATTAGCCCTGATGTTACTAGATTTATAACTGAAAAACACAATATTGTGTATGTTCTACAGGATTAATTTATTTAGTTGACCAGTTTTCGGCTTAGAAGGCCATCATGTAGAACATATGCAATATTTCATTTTTCTTTTATAATTATGTTGTTCTACCAAGAAACGAGGAACAATCCGTTACCATCTGTGGATTTAATTTACATCTACATCCACATCCATGCTCTGGAAGCCTCTGTGAAGTGCATGGCAGAGGGTATGCCCCTTTGTACCAGTTATTAGGGTTCCTTCCCATTCTGTTCATGTATGGAGCGTGGGAAGAATGGTTGGTTGAATGTCTCTATGTGTGCAGTAAGTATTCTGTTCTTGTCCTCAAAATCCCTTTGTGAGCGATTTGTAGGCGTTTGTGGTATATTTGTAGAATCTTAATTTAAAGCTGGACCTTGATACTTTGTTGGTAGACTGCCTCGGGATAGAGCATTTCTATCTTCAAGAGTCTTCAAGTTCAGTTTCTAAGTCCTATTTAATAAGGTCCCACACACTTTAGTAATATTCTAGAATTAGTTGCACAAGTGATTTGTAAGCAGTCTCCCTTGTAGCCTGGTTGCACTTGCCCAGTATTCTACCAATGAACTAAAGCCTACCACTTTCTTTACCCTCAACTCTCTCTGTATGTTCATTCCTTTTCATAAGCCCACAAAGTGTTACACCCATGCATTTGTATGAGTTGGCCAGTTCTAACTGTGACTCGTTGATGTTATAGGATACTGTGCTTTCTTGTTTTGTGCAGTGCACAATTTTACATTTATGAACATTTAAAGCAAGGTGCCAATCTTTGCACCACTTCGAAATCTTGTCAAGATATGACAGAATATTTATGCAGCCTCTTTCAGGCACTACTTCATTATAGATAACTGCATCATCTGCAAACAGTCTGAGGTTGTCATTAATATTGTCTGCAACGTCATTATTATACAGCATGAACAGTAAGGGTCCGGACACATCCATGGGGCACACTCGAAATTACTTATACATCTGACGATGACTCTCCATCCAAGATGAGATGCTGTGTTCTCCCTACCAAAAAGTTATCAGTCTATTCACAAATGTCTCTTGATCCCAACCTCCCACTACATGATTGAACTTTTGGCAATAAACATAGGCGTGGTACTGAGTCAAATGCTTTTTGGAAGTCAAGAAATATTGCATCTACCTGACTGCCTTCACCCAAAGCTTTCGGATGTCCTGTGAAAAAGTACGAGTTGAGTTTCACATGCTCGATGTTTTCAAAATTGAGTCTGGTTGTCGTGAAGGAGGTCATTCTGTTGAAGATACCTCATTATGTTTGAACTTAGAATATGTTCTAAGGTTCTACAACAAATCAGTGTCAAGGATATTGGACAGTAGTTTTGTGGATCACTTCTATTACCCTTCTTGTAGATGTGTGTGAACTGTGCCTTTTTCCAAGAACTGGGCACGGTTTTTTCCTCGAGGGCTCTATGATAGACTGTATTTAGAAGAGTGGCTAACTTAGATGCAAATTTAGTATGAAATATGAACTGGACTGAAGTTTTGTTCAATTTTAAAAATTTCAGCTGATTCTCAAGACTATGGACACTAATACTGATTTCACTAATCTTTTCAGTGATACAAGGATTTAATTGTGGCAATTCTCCTGGGTTTTCCTTTGTAAAGGTACATTTGAAAACAGAGTTAAGCATTTCAACTTTCGCTTTGCTACCCTCAGTTTCAGTTCCTCTCTCATTTGCTAAGGACTGGACACTTATCATTGGTGCCACTAACAGCCTTTACATGTGACCAGAATTTCTCTGTGTTCTATGGAAGATCATTTGACAATATTCTTCTATGGTAGCCATTGAAGGCTTCATGCATTGCACTCTTGACAGCCAAATGTGTTTCATTCAGCATCTCTCTATCTACAGCCCTATGCTTTGTTTTACACCTACTATGCAGTAATCTCTGTTTCGTTAGAAGTGTGTGTCCAGTGACTGTATACCATGGAGAATCCCTTCCATTATGAATGGTTCTACTGGGTACGTATCTATCCAGTGCATAGTCAGCTATTCTTTTAAACTTGAGCCAAAGTTCCTCTATGTGCTCCTGTCTTATGCTGAAAGTTTCAAGTTCCTTATTGAAATATGACACTACTGATTTTTTAAATCTAGTTTACTGAACATATATATCTTTCTGCTTGTTTTAGTTGTACTTTGGTAATCATTGTTGCCACAACTGTGTCATGGTCACTTGTACCAGTTTTGGTGTGGACAACTTGAAAGGTGTCAAGTCTGTCTGTTGCCATTTCGATCTAATTTTTTTTCGATCATGAGTGGTATTCCAAACTGTCTGTTCTAAGTAGTTGTCAGAGAAGACATTTATTCATGTTTCATAGGATGTCTTATCCCACTCACCACTAACAAAACTAATTTTTCCCAATTGACTGTTGGATGATTAAACTCTCCACCTATGATTACAGTACAATAGGGGAATTACATACAAGAGAACTGAGGTTTTCTCTAAAGTTTTCAGTTGCATCAGAAGATGAGTCCGGTGGGCAATAGAAGGATCCAATTCCATTTTATGCCCACCGTAAACTGTGTCTTGCCCAAACAATCTCACATCTCTGTGGATTTGAGTTTCTTGTTTACTGTGACAAATTCACCACCTCCGTTTCTCATTAACCTATCCTTTTGATATCTAATTAAGTTTTCCCGAAAAATCCCGCTGCCATCAATTTCAGGTTTCAAGCAGCTTCCTCTACTTATTTGTTTTTTCGTCAATGATAAATAGAAAAGGGCACTTGTTATCTGGCCACTGTTCCAAATGTATATTACATTTGTTATGGTCTTCAGTCGGAAGACTTGTTTGATGCAGCTCTACACACCACTCTGTCCTGTGCAAGCCCATCTATCTCCGTATAACTACTGCAACCTACATGTATTTCAGCTTGCTTACTGTATTCATCTGCTGGTCTGCTACAACAATTTTACACCCCCCCCCCCCCCCCCCCAGTATTAAATGAACGATTTCTTGATGTATCAGAATGTGTTCTTTCAACCAATCAATTTTTTTTGGTTGGTTTATTACATAAAATTATAGGGTGTTGTGTCTCTCAGCTATGATAATGCGTTCATTATGCTGTTCATAGTAGCTGACCCACATTCCTATTTTATTATTCATTATTAGACGTACTTTTGCATTAGCCCTATTTGCTTTTGTATTTATTACACTGTATTCACGTGACCAGAAATGCTCTCCATCCTGCCACTGTTGTTGTTGTTGTTGTGGTCTTCAGTCCTGAGACTGGTTTGATGCAGCTCTCCATGCTATTCTATCCTGTGCAAGCTTCTTCATCTCCCAGTACCTATTGCAACCTACATCCTTCTGAATCTGCTTAGTGTATTCATCTCTTGGTCTCCCCCTACGATTTTTACCCTCCACGCTGCCCTCCAATACTAAATTGGTGATCCCTTGATGCCTCAGAACATGTCCTACCAACCGATTCCTTCTTCTGGTCAAGTTGTGCCACAAACTCCTCTTCTCCCCAATCCTATTCAGTACCTCCTCATTAGTTATGTGATCTACCCATCTAATCTTCAGCATTCTTCTGTAGCACCACATTTTGAAAGCTTCTATTCTCTTCTTGTCCAAACTATTCACCGTCCATGTTTCACTTCCATACATGGCTACACTCCATACAAATACTTTCAGAAATGACTTCCTGACACTTAAATCTATACTCAATGTTAACAAATTTCTCTTCTTCAGAAACGCTTTCCTTGCCATTGCCAGTCTACATTTTATATCCTCTCTACTTCGACCATCATCAGTTATTTTGCTCCCCAAATAGCAAAACTCCTTTACTACTTTAAGTGTCTCATTTCCTAATCTAATACCCTCAACATCACCCGACTTAATTCGACTACATTCCATTATCCTCGTTTTGCTTTTGTTGATGTTCATCTTATATCCTCCCTTCAAGACACCATACATTCCGTTCAACTGCTCTTCCAGGTCCTTTGCTGTCTCTGACAGAATTACAATGTCATCGGCGAACCTCAAAGTTTTTATTTCTTCTCCATGGATTTTAATACCTACTCCAAATTTTTCTTTTGTTTGCTTTACTGCTTGCTCAATATACAGATTGAATAACATCGGGGAGAGGCTACAACCCTGTCTCACTCCCTTCCCAACCACTGCTTCCCTTTCATGTCCCTCGACTCTTATAACTGTCATCTGGTTTCTGTACAAATTGTAAATAGCCTTTCGCTCCCTGTATTTTACCCCTGCCACCTTTAGAATTTGAAAGAGAGTATTCCAGTCAACATTGTCAAAAGCTTTCTCTAAGTCTACAAATGCTAGAAATGTAGGTTTGCCTTTCCTTAATCTTTCTTCTAAGATAAGTCGTAAGGTCAGTATTGCCTCACGTGTTCCAGTATTTCTACAGAATCCAAACTGATCTTCCCCGAGGTCGGCTTCTACTAGTTTGTCCATTCGTCTGTAAAGAATTCGTGTTAGTATTTTGCAGCTGTGGCTTATTAAACTGATTGTTCGGTAATTCTCACATCTGTCAACACCTGCTTTCTTTGGGATTGGAATTATTATATTCTTCTTGAAGTCTGAGGGTATTTCGCCTGTTTCATACATCTTGCTCACCAGATGGTAGAGTTTTGTCAGGACTGGCTCTCCCAAGGCCGTCAGTAGTTCCAATGGAATGTTGTCTACTCCGGGGGCCTTGTTTCGACTCAGGTCTTTCAGTGCTCTGTCAAACTCTTCACGCAGTATCGTATCTCCCCTTTCATCTTCATCTACAACCTCTTCCATTTCCATAATATTGTCCTCAAGTACATCGTCCTTGTATAGACCCTCTATATACTCCTTCCACCTTTCTGCTTTCCCTTCTTTGCTTAGAACTGGGTTTCCATCAGAGCTCTTGATGTTCATACAAGTGGTTCTCTTATCTCCAAAGGTCTCTTTAATTTTCCTGTAGGCAGTATCTATCATATCCCTAGTGAGATAAGCCTCTACATCCTTACATTTGTCCTCTAGCCATCCCTGCTTAGCCATTTTGCACTTCCTGTCGATCTCATTTTTGAGACGTTTGTATTCCTTTTTGCCTGCTTCATTTACTGCATTTTTATATTTTCTCCTTTCATCAATTAAATTCAATATTTCTTCTGTTACCCAAGGATTTCTATTAGCCCTCGTCTTTTCACCTACTTGATCCTCTGCTGCCTTCACTACTTCATCCCTCAAAGCTACCCATTCTTCTTCTACTGTATTTCTTTCCCCCATTCCTGTCAATTGTTCCCTTATGCTCTCCCTGAAACTCTGTACAACCTCTGGTTCTTTCAGTTTATCCAGGTCCCATCTCCTTAAATTCCCACCTTTTTGCAGTTTCTTCAGTTTTAATCTCCAGGTCATAACCAATAGATTGTGGTCAGAGTCCGCATCTGCCCCTGGAAATGTCTTACAATTTAAAACCTGGTTCCTAAATCTCTGTCTTACCATTATATAATCTATCTGATACCTTTTAGTATCTCCAGGGTTTTTCCATGTATACAACCTTCTATCATGATTCTTAAACCAAGTGTTAGCTATGATTAAGTTGTGCTCTGTGCAAAATTCTACCAGGCGGCTTCCTCTTTCATTTCTTAGCCCCAATCCATATTCACCTACTGCATTTCCTTCTCTCCCTTTTCCTACACTCGAATTCCAGTCACCCATGACTATTAAATTTTTGTCTCCCTTCACTATCTTAATAATTTCTTTTATTTCATCATACATTTCTTCAATTTCTTCGTCATCTGCAGAGCTAGTTGGCATATAAACTTGTACTACTGTAGTAGGTGTGGGCTTCGTATCTATCTTGGCCACAATAATGCGTTCACTAAGCTGTTTGTAGTAGCTTACCCGCGTTCCTATTTTCCTATTCATTATTAAACCTACTCCTGCATTACCCCTATTTGACTTTGTGTTTATAACCCTGTAGTCACCTGACCAGAAGTCTTGTTCCTCCTGCCACCGAACTTCACTAATTCCCACTATATCTAACTTTAACCTATCCATTTCCCTTTTCAAATTTTCTAACCTACCTGCCCGATTAAGGGACCTGACGTTCCACGCTCCAATCCGTAGAACGCCAGTTTTCTTTCTCCTGATAACGACATCCTCTTGAGTAGTCCCCGCCCGGAGATCCGAATGGGGGACTATTTTACCTCCGGAATATTTTACCCAAGAGGACGCCATCATCATTTAATCATACAGTAAAGCTGCATGCCCTCGGGAAAAATTACGGCTGTAGTTTCCCCTTGCTTTCAGCCGTTCGCAGTACCAGCACAGCAAGGCCGTTTTGGTTATTGTTACAAGGCCAGATCAGTCAATCATCCAGACTGTTGCCCTTGCAACTACTGAAAAGGCTGCTGCCCCTCTTCAGGAACCACACGTTTGTCTGGCCTCTCAACAGATACCCCTCCGTTGTGGTTGTACCTACGGTACGGCTATCTGTATCGCTGAGGCATGCAAGCCTCCCCACCAACGGCAAGGGCCATGGTTCATGGGGAGGCCTGCCACTGAACTTCACTAATTCCCGCTATATCTGACATAAACATATACATTTTCCTTTTTAAATTTTCGAACCTATCAACCTGATTAAGGGGTCTAATATTCCTTGCTCTTTCATGTAGACTGCCAGTTTTGTATTTCCTGATATTGATATTCTCCTAAAAAGTCCCTGCTTGGAGGTCGGGTAGGGGGCTATTTTATCTCCAGAATATTTTACCTGAGAGGATGCCATCAGAGTTTAACCATATAGCAGAGCTACATGCCCTCCACAAAAGTAATGGCTGTCGTTTTCCATAGCTGTCAGTCTTTTGCAGTACCAGCACAGTAAGGCCATACTGGGTGCTGTTACAAACCAGATCCGTCAGTCATCCAGATTGTTGGCACTGCATCTACTGAACAGGCTGTTGCCTGTTTTCAGGAACCACACATTTGTCTGGCCTCTCCATAGGTAATCCACCGTTGATACGGGTCTGTGTATTGTTGGGGCACGAAGGCCACCCTGCCTTGGCAAGCTCTGTGGTTCCTGGGGGGATATTACCTTTACAGTGATTTTATTCTTATCCACAGGATGAACAAGATGTTATGTGTGTCAGTGTTGTCAGTAAGTAATCGCAGTTGCAGAATGTTAACAGACGTGCACTAGTATGGATATAATCTTCTTCCCATCTGTAGATGGTACTGTTTTGAGTGCAGTAATGTAGTGGTAGAGTTCAGCTATCACCCTTAGCAATATTAAACAGTTTACCAGTTTAAACAGCAGCTAAAAGCTATCGACAAGTGCACCAAAATGTGCCAGCAAATGTATTTATATGCAGGGTGATTTCTTGATGATGTTACAGACTTTCAAGAATGATGGAGAAGGATAAATATGTATCAATTTGGAATAAGGGTCTATGTACCGGAAATGAACAAGTCAAAAGTTATAAGTGAAAACCATTCTGATTATCTTGACGGTGGAATACCTGTACTGGTACTGTTGTTGCTAAGATTGTAGGGTAGGCAACTTTCAGAGGTGGTGGTATGGACCAAAACAAGAAAAAATTTCTAGTGAACATGGGCTCCAAATTGCAGTTAAGAACACTTGTTCAATAAAGGAGATGTGTTTAATGCTAGTGAAGATGGAACAAGTGCTCATAGTTCCTCAGGTATGAATTTTAAAGCTCATGTTTACTATACATTTTTTTCCCTTGTTTTGTTCCATACTACAACCTCTGAAAGTTGCAAACCCTACAGTCTTAGCAAGGACAGTACCAGTACACATATTCCACTGTCAGAGGTATCACAATGATTTTCACTTATAACTTTTGTCTCATTCGTTTCTGTTACAGGGTCCCTTACCTCAAAGTGATACATTTGTCCTTCTCCATCACCCTAGAAAATTTGTAACATAATAGTGGAATCTCCTTGATGCTCTTTAGCGTCATTGGATGACAGTTCCAGGTATGGGTTCATATTCAAAATATTATGTACTTACTCTCCTCTAAAATTCCTAGAAGTTTGTAATGGGAATTTCCAAACACCCTGTGTAAGTAAACTAATTCCAGCTGTGTCTCATTGATATTGAGATCATAGCGTATTACATTTTTGTAATTTGTGAAGTACAAAATTTTACATTTCTCAACATAGAAAGCAAGCTGCCAGTCTTTGCACCACTTTAAAATTTTATCAAAATGTCACTGGATATTTGTAAAGCTATCTTCAGATAGAACTTAATCGCAGATAGCTGCATCATCTGCAAAAGGGAGAGTCCCAGGTGGTAGGTATAGAGGTGGTGTGGGTGTGACCACAAATTGAGTCTTGGGGTTGCCAGTCTGTTGTTGGCTTTTTGTAGATGATGCTGTTCTCTATAATGAAATACTGACTGAAAAAAGGCGGCAATAGTCAGTGAGGACTGATAGGTTTCGAAGTGGTGCAAAGATTGGAAACTTTTTTTAAGTATTCTTAAACGAAAAATTTCTCCTAAATGGATTTCAGAAAAGCAGCCTATGGCTGCACTATCAATGTTTTTGTACATCCATCCTTCCCATTGAAGGATGGTGGGATTTCGGCAACCTGCAGTATTGGTAGGTTCAGTGGACCCCTTAGGATGACACAGGATCCCACAGTGGCCATTACCTGCAACATACAGGGTTTTGTAGAAGTGAAAATGTTAATTACTATATGGTCATATGTAGTGATCCTTTGCTATGGTTAGGCTTGTTAATCAGGATATTCAAAGGCTGTGTGGATGTCTTCACATAGTCATTCGACACTGGAGCAATGTGACAATTATCTTGTAGTTATACAGTTTGACCTAATGTTTAGCGAAAAATTTTCTCTATGTGAAATATCAGAGGATGCCCTACGATAAGAAAACGACTAAACGGGCAAGGGAAAGATGCAGGCCATTTATCACAAGTCACTTGTTACTTCACGAAAGTCCAACAATCTTCTATTGCACAGATACCAAAAACACTAATAAAATACAAATGATTTAGGCAGTTACTGCAAAATTTCTTCAATTGAATAAATTGATGATTAATTAGTTAATCTAAATGAATAAAATGCACCAATTTAGGAAGGACTGACAAGCACATAGTACAATGAAATATAACTCAAACATGTACTTAGCGGTGGGCAAACAATGCCAGCAATGATGCTAAAGATTACAATTCAAACATATGACTGGCCCAAGGGGGTGCTTGACATTAATGAATAAAACTTACAAAAAGTGCAGTAACATAAAATTACGCAAGTCTGATATGAACACAGATGTCCAATATTTGTTCAATCAGATAAGCCCCCTGGGCATAAACAAGATTCTGACGTGGAAAAATAATAAAATACAACTTAACAAATGTGCATTACTGCATTACACCAATATTAAAACTATTACGATAAAACCAAACTTCAAACAGGAAAAACATGGAAGGGGCAGATACGGCAGGCTAGGTATTAATAAGACGGTTTAGAATAATGGACACTACTGGTTAAATTGACGCCCGATTGCTAGGGAATAGAAACTAAACGTATGAGGGATGCATTAGCAAGCCATGAGGCCACAACGTCTTAGAGGCTGTAGTGAGATGGGAAGTGGTGCGCCGCCTGCCCACACATACACAGCCAACCCGGACAGACTACACCAAATGAACCGGCAGGTAAGAAATAACACCAGGGGGCAGCGCCTCCAAATGCTACGAACAGCTTGGAAAGGCAAGAGCTAACAAGCAAACGAATAATTCAGGCATAATGATCATAGAACATATGAAAATGCTCAGACCAAGACAAGAACTCTGTGTGAGCATGGCCCCAAGCCCCAGTCTAACCTAAGAACTACTGAAAGGATTAGCCACTTAATCTTACAATAAAATAAAACAAGTTTATTTAATAACCAAGAAATCACAGGGTGTTCAACACATTAACTTGAGTGACTTAAAATCTTGAGGGCTAACACTCAAACAACTACAATAGTAATTATATTTAAAGCAAGAATTATTAATTTTCTTGAAAGGGGGCAAAATCTCACCAGAATTGTGGAACTTAACCACCCAAATGAACCAAGATTCACTGGGCCGCTAGAGTTTTCTTACCATGGATGTGGGCAATTTTATAGTCGCTACATCAGTCAGGGAAGCAACAACTTCCAATACAAATAAAACTCAGTCTCAACCTCAGTGGTCACTAATACAAGTGGCGGCCTAGGACATATGACGCAATTAATTTCAGGCCCGAATGATAAGATAAGCATTTGTTGAACAAGTTACAATTACAGGAAATTGAAAACACACAAATATGATACTCAGATAATTTCAGAGGCACCACAAAGTAATTTTAACACTTGAGACAGAGTGATGGAAACCCACAGGCAATCCACCATAGTGGGAGCAACTTCAATGTGGGAGCACATGTGTCAATCACATAATGACTAGGTGATTCTTCAATTTCTCCAGGCGTATTTTATGACAAAATAAATCTCGAGTGAACAGCCTGGTATGAGTGTGCATAGGACACAATATTTCGGCAATCAACCACGTTGCCATCATCAGGTGTGCTGATGTACCGTATATGCATGCCCCTACAAGGCTGTTCACCTGAGATTTTTTTCGTCACATAATGAGTACCTTACCCTCAAAGGACAGAAAAGACAGCACCAGAAAATGAACAACACTTCAACACCAATATCAGTAACTATGCCTGCTTAATCTGGGGTAAAGCGCATGTGTCAACATTAGGCCCACCAATACAACTGTACCGATAACTGGCCACTTAGACAATTGTGCACCCGTAAGCTCCATGTACAGCTTACTGTGTGTCACATATGCTTCTTATCTCTCTCTCTCTCCCTGACTGCCTGCCCACATTGTCAACAAGCCATTCCAAGGAACTACAACTAACAGGCGACCGAAGCGCCACCCAGCGCCTAGACAGAGTAGCCAAAGATGTAAAACATAGAATAAGCCGACATGGCTCATATGTCTAGTTTTTCCAAGCATTGTTTTTGTTGTGTAATGCAGCTGTGTTCCAGTTGTAACATTCTTTGAGGGGGTTAAACTTTCATTTGTCAGTGACAGAACGAAACCAATCTATCTGTATGTCTTCATTACAGCAGTCTGTAATGATGTTGACATCAATGGGACATTAAAGTGTAATCATCCTTCCCTTCATTCCCTCTTCTATACAAGTGACTCATAGTAATGTTCTACAATTCTTACGGCCTGCCCTCTTGTCACGTCTCATGGTAAGTAAAGCAGGTGATTCACCAGCAACTGAAATTGGTTATCACAACCATACAAGACACTCAACATTAATTAGCAAATGTAATTGATTGAAAGTACCTTTCTTTTTGTGGTATCATTAAACACAGTACTTACTTGAGAACTGGGTTTTCTGTAGCAGATTTGTTGTCCAAGGGCATGATAATGAGTGATGGATTATCCATAAATCTTTGTTGGTGTTAGCAATGATAATGTTTGGTTGCCAGTCATCTACAAGGATGTATTTATGCTACCACAGGTAAGGAAATAAAAATGAGATGATTCCTAGCTTTGAACAATTTTGTTTCTTCAAAACAAAGAAGACTAAACAAATTGACATTGTTCACATAGTAACTAGCTCGTAATTTTGTCATATGATATCCTGAAGTTCCTTTGACAGGAGAAAGAGCCAGGAAATAAAAAATAATAATAATAATGATGGAAAGATGCATAGATATTGGATGGATGGGGGAAAAATACCCTTAGGAGAAATAAGTTATGAAGGAGAGTAGCAGGTAACACAGAACTAGCTTTTGGCCTTCTCTCCTGAACCTTTTCTTTCAGGAGGGATAAGAATAATGAGAAGAAAGTAAGAAGTGACAAGGAACTAGCTTTGGCCTTTTCTTCTGACTCTTCTTCCTCCCCATCTCACAGTATTTCCTTTTCTTCCGTAGTGGTTTCGTATTTCCTGTCTGACGCTTTCTTCTGACAAATGCACTGCTTTAACAGTAAATTCAACATTTTGTTCCTCATTCATATTGGTGGTGTTCATACTATTGGTGTTTCTGTAACAGCAGTTTGTATGTAAGTACCTCTTTTCTAAATAAAATATTTTTAAGATATGAAAATGTAAAATTTGTGGCTTTCTTCCTTAACAGAACAGTCAGGCGCCTATTTAAGAAGCGGAGAGCTGAACAAATACAAGCTGTAAAGGGCTTACTCACAATGGATAGCTATGAAAAACAATACAGAATGATTTCTGTAATTGTCGATAAGTTATTCAATGTAAGTTGATATGAAGATCTATTTTTAATACTATTTTCTTTCATCTGTGGTGTTACATACTTTCTCTGTTTCAACCAGTCCTCGGGTATAATGTGGAGAGTTATATTGTTACAACAAAATAATAATTAATCTTCCTACTGTTATGAAGAGGCTGCATGTGGGTACAATGAGATGCTGAAAGATTAATTGTTTGCAGAACGTGACATTCTTCTGTGTACTAAGAGGGAGATGGAAAGGTCGGAAGAAATTTTCATTAGACGTAAAATTCTCCGCGTACAGCAGGTTGACATTTAACAGTGAAATCTTCTGGGGTATTATTATCTTTTTTATATAATCTTTGGATTGTTTTATGGCAAGTAGAAGTTTGCTTGTCAATTGTGCAATTATACAATCTGCAACATAACGAGTATCAGCTCAGCCCGTAGAGTACTGATTATTGTGAACCACCTTTATCAGAACAGTAGGCTATATAGTTTTCAGCGAGTTGTATCTAATGTATTAGTAGACATTTTGAGTTACATAAATGCTCTGTTTGAGGTATTAGATAAACACAGCAGCCCAGCAGTATGTGAAGTACCTGTTTTCCTCCTAATATATGTATATAAAGTAATCTGGAAGAAGTTCCCATAGTTATCACTGCTAGTAAATCAGCTTAGTTGTAATATGTTGTTAGTATACTTTACAGAAACAGATTTAAGTGGTTGCATCCGTCTATTAATGTAAAACATGACTCATTCCACAACCCTGAAGTTTCTCTTCAATGATGAGCTAATGAAATACGATTTATGAATGAATGGCTAATTGCAGTGTTAAAATACTCTGCAAGCTAGAGTTATTTTGTAGAATACTTGATATACTAAACTTTTTGTTAACCTCACCAGATAATTCAAGTAAATGTTTTATGACACAATAATGGACCACTACAAAACAAAGCCAACTGTGACCTTTGGGAGTGGCACCACTATTATGATGTTACTCCACCAATGCAGAAACTGACATGAGAGCTTTAGGGGCTACTGGAAATGTCAGTTTTAGAGGAACCGTCTGGTGGTGATAAGTGCTTAAAGCTGTAAGTGTGAGTGGCAGACTGGTTTGCCCTTATTGCATGTTCGGGTCCTGTCATGGTCACCAATAAAGGTTGGCTTATTCCTGAAATGAGATAAATATTCATATTACAGGTTTGAATTGTGGTCTCTCAAATAGAATTCCAGTTTTAATTTTAATGTTACTTTGCTTGACTTTTATGGAGACTTTCTTTTTAATAATTTTTGCAAAACCTCGAAGGAATAATGACTCTCGTAATTAAAACAATTAAAATGTTGTTTTGTAACTTTCAGTTGGTGGACAAGGAAACATCATAGTTCGATATTTAAAAGATACAAGTTGCTGGTCTGAAGGAACACACATGACAATACGAGACTGCTGCTAATAAAATGATAGTTAACGGCAATTATCTTCACACTGATTGCTGTGAAATGTCACTAAACAAATACAAATTGTTTAAGACAGAAGCAATTAGGGTCAGTATATTGCCATATGAAATAAAACACCAACATGTTTGTTGACTTACTTTATCAACTTTTGTACAGCATCTGGTAGATTGTGCTAAGACGTTCCTCTTACAACTCTAGTAGACAGAACAGAAGTATAATAATTGAAAGTTTTTGTCATTTGTTTAAAAAATTATCTGAGACATATCTCTTTCACCTCTCACATGTATATAAATTAATTCTTTGCTGCTACTCGGCATATTTATTCCATACAGACTCTTTCATTTCCCTTAAAAGGTCTGTTATAAGCTCCACATACTGTGCCATATTAGTTCCATTGATAAGCCCTGCCTTATCACTATTCTTTGAATGGATTAAATGTTATATTACTTATCTTGCCTCGCAGTGACTGAAGCTTTGATTTCTGGTACTTGCTTTTGCCTTATACGTCATCATTTGTCAGTGATCTTCTTTTTTCCCAAGGCTGTCTCATACTAGAACTGTAATGACTGTAGCACCACATCACTCACACACATTGTGAACACAGTTGCAGTTTATTGTAAGTAATAAAAAATGATTGTTTGATTTCTACAGTTGGACCATGAGCTGCCCCCATTGTCTATATCTGGTAAAATGTCATCTCTGTTCCAGTTGGAGATAAAATTACTGGATTTCTGTGCAGCAGCTGGAGAATAAGCAGGAGTGCTGTGTCGTTCAAAGATAACTTCATTTGCGTAGCTCGAGTGTAATGTCTATGGTTTCAGTCCCTTAGTCTTACAGACGCTCTACCACTGATGACATTCATTCAGTGAACAACTTTTGATCAACTTGTGGAACTTAGACTTAGTGGTAGTATGATCCTGTGGGTAATATGATTTTAACCAATAAACAGTTTATCGTAATTTTCCCGTTGATGCTGTAACCTTTCCTATACAGTCTCAAAAGCATTATGTAAATTGATTTACAGTTTCTGAAGCAATGACAGTTCATGTGATTATTTACATTGGAGCAGTATGAATATACAACTTTCATCTGTAGGAGGCTTGTACACTTATATTAGCTTTCACATTCATTTCATATCCACTTGAGGTTTTTAGATGCACATAGGAATGTTCCATGTGAAAGAGATTATATAGCTGTCATTCACACCATGAATGCAAGATGCTTTGCATTTTATGGAGATCTTTTGAGAATCTCAAGTTGGGTTAGCACAAGTAAAAGCCACCATATCACAATGGGCAAAACACACATGAACTGAGACAATCATAATTCAGTCAGATTCATTTGAAATTTGTTAGCACAGAAATGAACAAACACTTGTATAAATCAGTCACAGTCGGACATGATGTTATGTATACTTTGGCCATCATGTGCTATGGTGCCATTTGGTTGTGTTTACTGATTCCCGAAACATTAGAAAACTATGTTTAAGGCAACACATATAGTCCCAAATACCACACACAGCCAAGGAAATCAGGATACCAATGATTTTTAGAGTTACGTTAATATGAATGTGTATCAAAGGTTTACCTAGTTTCTTAATAGTTGAAATTCAGTGAATTATGTACTAGCTATGCTCATTACTTGCAATAGATTGCAGATATTTGAGTAAATACAGGAACATTTGTGAAAATTACAACAAATCATAGAAAGTGGTGCAAATGAATTCAGACTCGTGGGATGTATTGAGCAATGTACCAAAAATAAATGATAAAGAATCACACGTTGATGGTGTATGTATTTATCCAACAACACTTTCCTGTGTGTCCATCAAGTGGCACAGTGGTTAAAGCCCTAGACAGACACTCAGTTGTAGGGGTTCCCCATCACCCATTGGCCATCTAGATTAAGGTTTTCTTTGATTGCCCTAAAATTTTCAATGCAAATTGCGGAAAGTGTCTTTGAAAAATGTATGCCCAGTTTTCTTTCCGATCCTTCGGCAATCCATGCTTTTGATCTTCCTCTAATGAATTCATTGTCAATCCTAATCTTTCTTCTTTCCCTCCTCCTTTACTTGCGTGACTGATCAGGTCAGAGTTTACATCTACAGCTATACTTTGCAAAGAACCGTGAGGTGCATGGCAGAAGGTACATCCCGTTGTACCAGTTATTAGGGTTTATTCCTGTTTCATTCACATATGGAGTGTAGGAAGAATGATTGTTTGAATGCCTCTCTACATGCAGTAATTATTCTAATTTTATCCTCATGCTTCCTCTGTGAGCAATCTTCACGATCCATATGTGAGCAGTACATAGAAAGTTGTAGTATATTTCTGGAGTAATAATCTAAAGACGGTTCATGAAATTTTGTTAATAGACTTTCTCAGGATAGTTTATGTCTATTTTCAAGAGTCTTGGTTCCTTCAGTATGTCTGTGACCCCCTCCCACGGATTCAACCATTCATGGTACCCTTCTCTGTATACATTCAATACCCCGTGTTCTATCTGGTATGAGTCCCACACACTTGAGCAGTAGTCAGTCACACAAGTGATTTGTAAGCAATCTTCTTTTTAGACTGATTGCACTTTCCCAGTATTCTATCAATAAACTGAACTGTGCAATCATTCCACTTCATATCCCAGCTATTTGTATGAGCTGGCTGATTCCGACTGTGACTCATTGATATTATAGTCATAGGAGACTACGGTCCCCCCCCCCCCCCCCCCCCCCCCCTCCTCAAATGCAGAATGTTACATTTACGAACATTTAGAGCAAGTTGTCAGTCTCTGCACCATGTTGAAATCTTATATAAAGACCTGACCGTATATAAAGCTTCTTTAAGATAGTACTTAATTACAGATAACTCTCCATCCTAGATAACATGTTATGTCCTACCTAAAGCCCTCAATCCAGTCATAAATTTCACTTGATACCCCATATGATCATACTTTTGACAATAAGTGCAGGATCGGTACTGAGTCAAATACTTTTCAGAAATCAAGAGATACTGCATCTACTTGATGCCTTGATCCAAAGCTTTCAGTATGTTATGTGAGAAAAGTGTGAATTGGGTTTCACATGGTCATTGCTTTTGAAATCCATGCTGGTTGGCATTGAGGATACGTCATTATGTTCAAGCTCAGAATATGTTCTAAGAGTCTACAAGAAATTGATATCAAATAAATTGGACAATATTATGAAAAGGGAAGGTGCTACTCACCATGTAGCAGATAGGCACAACAAAAAGACTCTCACAATTAAATCTTTCGGCCGTTGAGGCCTTCATCAACAGTAGACAACACACACACACACACACACACACACACACACACACAAACAAATGAAATTTGCACACACGGCGGCAGTCTCAGGCAACTGAAACCAAACTGGATTTTCTATTGTTTGAAAGATATTGGACAGTAGTTTTGTGGATCACTTCTACTACCCTTCTTGTAGACGGGTGTGACCTGTGCTTTTTCCAAGAACTGGGCATGGTTTTTTGTTTGAGGGATCTACAATAGATTGTAGTTAGAAGAGGGGCTAACTCGGATGCAAATTCAGTGTAGAATCTGACAGAGATTCCATTGAAACCTGGAGCTTTGTTCAGTTTTAATGATTTCAGCTGTTTTTCAATACCACTGACATTAATACTTATTTCACATTATTTCTTTTCAGTGGTACAAGTATTAAATTGTGGTAGTTCTCCTGGGTTTTCCTTTGTAAAGGAACATTTGAAAATGGAGTTAAGCATTTCAGCTTTTGCTTCGCTATCCTCAATTTCAGTTTCTCTCTAATTTGCTAGGGACTGGACATTAACATTGATGCCAATAACAGCGTTTACATACAACCAGAATTTCTTCAGCTTCTGTGAAAGACTTGCAAATATTCTGTTACTGTAGTTATTGAGGACATCACGAATTGCTCTCTTGACAGCCAAATGCATTTCATTCGGCATCTCTCTATCTACAGCCCTATGCTTTGTTTTACATCTGTTACGCAGTAATCTCTATTTCTTTAGAAGTTTCTTTACAGCGACTGTATACCATGGAGGTTCGCTCCCATTATGAACTGTTCTACTAGGTACATATCTATCCAGTGGATGGTCAGTTATTCTTTTAAACTCAAGCTATAGACTCTCTACGTGTTCCTGCCCTGTGCTGAAAGTTTCAAGTTCCTCATTTAGATACGACACTACTGATTTTGTTTCTATTTTACTGAACATATATATATATATATATATCTTTTTGCTTGTATTAGTTGTCCTTTGTACTTTGGTAATCATTGTCGCCACAACCACATCATGTTCACTGATAACAGTTTTCGGTGTGGACATTCTCAAAGAGGTCTATTTGTTGCCATGAGATCCAATATATTTCCATCATGAGTGGGGTTCATAACTATCTGTTCTAAGTAGTTTTCAGAGAAGGCATTTAGTAATGTTTCACAGGATGTCTTATCACGCCTATCACTAACAGAACTGTAATTGTCCCAATTGATTGCTGGGTGATTAAAGTCTCCACCAATGATTACAGTATGATTGGGGAAGTTATGTGCAAGTGAACTGAGGTTTTCTCTACAGTTTTTGGTTACAACAGGAGATAAGTGTGGTGGGTGACAGAAGGATCCAATTATTATTTTATCTCCATCCCTGATACTGAGTCTTGCCCAAACCACCTCACATGCATCTTCAATTTCTATCTCATCAGATTTGTGTTTCTTGTATATCCCATTTGCCTATCCTTTTGACATATTCTTAAATTTCCTCCAAAAATCTCACTGCTATGAATTTCAGGTTTCAACCAGTATTATGTGAGCTTCACTGTGTTTCATGAGCGCTTCAAACTCTGGCACTTTGTTGTGAATGCTTCGGCAGCTTATCATTAGGATTTTAATACTCTCGTCTTTGGGAGGCAGTTCTTTCGACCTTACACTGATACTTCTGGGTTTCCTACAGCTATAATATTTAAATTGGATGGACAGTCACCTAAAAAAAAAAAAAAAAAAAAAGCCCTGTGTGCACTCCATATTAGTCAGCTACCTGAGTAGCAGCCTCTCATGTGTAGTGCTCACTTGACCTATTTAGGGAAACCCTGTAGTTCTTAGCCCTATGGCACAAGTCCAGGAAGTTGCCGCCTAACTTATCACAGAACCTTCGAAGTTTCTGGTTCATTCCTTCCACTCGACTCAGAACCAAAGGGCCACAACCAGTTCTGGTGACAATGCTAAAAATTTTGAGCTTTGTTGAAACTCCATTTGCAAGGCTGGTCTTCTCAACCTTCTCTACCAATGGCTGGAATGACCCAAGAATGACCTTGGAGCCCAGACAACAGACATCATTTGTTCCAACGTGCGCCACAATCCGCAGTTGGTTGCACCCTGTTCCCTCACTGGCTGCCAGAATAGCCTCTTCAACGTGTTGAATGGGGTCACTAGGCATACACACTGAGTGCACATGGTGTATTGTCCTGTCGCTTCCTGCCATTTCTCTAAGGGATACCCTCATTCGGCATACATTTGAACTGCTGACGATTAATAGACCCCCTACGCTTTTCTGTTTGAGTTTTCCTTACACCATACAAAACAGGTGAAGTGAATCTCGTTGGCTCAGTTTCAGTCAAAGACAGCATCTCAAACTTGTTGCTTGTTGGTTTCGGGGATCAGTACAACACCCTTAGTCCTCCCTGGACCCCAACCACCCTGTATAGAACGCCTAGATCTATTGACATGCCACTCCAGTGAAGTGGACGGATAATGATAGATCCTGTACTTTCTGCAGAGGAGACAAAATCGACGATAGAGGACAGTACTTGAGCTACCTCTGGTCCAGGAATCACAGAGACACGACTCTCGGGAATTCTTCAAACACACCAATTCGCAGCAGCTGACAATCGTCTGACAATAGTCAGGATGAATTCCAGCTGTGTACGGACATCAACAAACTCATCCCGTCTTTGAGAACAGCATTCACAGTGGGGCTGCATTTTGGCTGGTGCAATGAACACAAGGCAGTGAACAAATAACTTCAAATTAAGCCCCCCTGATTATCTTTTAATCTGTTGAGCTAAAAAGTTGCTAATTTTCTGTAAGAATTGAAACAGATAAGCAAAGCAAGATTTCTCTTAGGGCAACACAAAAGCCTGTGGTAAAAATGACTAGTGTACAAAAACGTTTTGTTGTTAATTATAGTTGTTAGAAAACTTGAAAACAGAGTTCATTTGCAATAAATGCACACAATATATATCGCTACTCCTCTTTAAGGGAGAAATAGATATAACACAACATGTTAGAAAGTCTGCTACAGTAAATCACAAAAGCTGATTTGCCATAAATTGCTCTTCGATTATGTAAAGGACAATGGTAGCTTCAGAAAATTCTCAAAAATGCACATTTATTTGCATTGATATACAATAAAATTCAGGGATGATGTATTCTGTGGCTGAACTGTGAATCACAAACACTGATTTGCAACAAAATAAATTACGTATCCAAAACACTCATACCAGTAACTTATGAAAATGTAGTTTTGTAGGCATCCGAAAATTCTCAGACTAACCTGTTTCTCATGTAATTGTACAATGAAATTAGAAGATCATTTTGAACGATAATAGGCCTACTGTTCTCAAAAATTTTAAAAGAGTACAATTAAGTGTAAGCCTACAATTGACGATAACAGTATTAGTTTTATCATGGCACTCGTGAATGTTCGAAATTTCACAGTACATCGCAATACAGATGTGCATTGATACAGTCAAGGAAAGATTATGCAGAAGTGATTCGAACAGTAAAATATGCGAATCTAGAATTTTAAATCATCTCACAGCCTTATGCAGTCTCACACAAGGGAAAATTACTAAGTCAGCCTTTATATATACATAAACATGCATATTGCATGGATTTTTCACTTTGGTGATTCTGTGTACACTTCTGCTGTGGGGTGCTGGAGAAGAACATTTCAGAGTGAGTTTATCTCAATTAAAAGCATTAAAAAGTGCAGCACCAACAAAGCACGTCTTTTGCGTTTTGCAAATAACAATACGAAGTTCGAAACTTCCTGGCAGATTAAAACAGTGTGCCAGAAAGTTTCATATCAGTGCACACTCCACTTCAGAGTGAAAATCTCATTCTGGAAACATCCCCCCGGCTGTGGCTAAGCCAAGTCTCCGCAATATCCTTTCTTCCAGGAGTGCTAGCTCTGCAGGTTCGCAGGAGAGCTTCTGTGAAGGTTGGAAAGTAGGAGACGAGGTACTGGTGGAAGTAAAGCTGTGAGGACGGGGCGTGAGTCATGCTTGGGTAGCTCAGATGGTAGAGCACTTGCCTGCGAAAGGCAAAGGTCCCGAGTTTGGGTCTCGGTCCGGCACACAGTTTTAATCCGCCAGGAAATTTCATATCAGCGCACACTCCACTGCAGAGTGAAAATCTCATTCTGAATACTAAGTTCATTTGATGAACAGACTCCTACATCAGTATTCACAATATCAGCAAATGAATAGTTCGAACAAGATAGAATTATCTGCCTTTGGGAAATAGGTGAGTGAAACCATCACATTTCAGCTCCTACAGGGCATCCTGCTTCGACAATGATTCATGTGCAGAACCTGAAGAGAATTGTGTACAGGAGTGAAAGGATATTGGACTTGTGTTGTGGTCAGAGTACAGGACTGCAATTTTGTCTGCATTTCTGTAATGAATACCATATTTTTTATCTATGAAGTTGACTTGACGAGAACACTGTAGCAGGTCGGAGCCTGATTGCAGTGACTGTTCACTATGCAGTCTGCTGTGTGCTAGACTGGTGGCACACATGTTATTACATAGAGTTCCGTTGTACAGAAATCACAAGTACCTCAGATAGTAATTGACGTGCAAATGACCTCACTGACTTGCTGACTGGCAAAATATATTGATTTGATATGAGCCATGTTTTAAGCTGTTTCTGCAGTGGTCACTACAAACATGTTAGACGCTATCATGGCTGTCACTATTTGGCAATCTGCACTGTTGAACAGTGTAATGAACTAACTCCAAGTGTGTTGGTTTGCAACACCATTGGATACAAACTGTGATATTGACTTGTAAGAACAAAGGAGGTCCTAAACAGCAGCCACTGTAACAGCAAAGTTTTAGAGTGTGAAGTGCCGCAATTGCTCCAGTCTGCTCCACATTTCATATTTCAGGTCAGTGCCCAGCCTCACGTTATGAGGAGTTTGCAAACTTTCTTTTGAAGAACAACAGGTACCACATCTAATTGGACTGCACTTTCACCTAACATGTCATGCATCAAATGTGCCTGGGATACAGTTGGTTGCGTACCGTTTTGTCACAGTCTTCCAGCAACTATTGTTGATGCTCTATAGGCTTTCGTAGAGAGAACGTTTAGGGAGATTTCCCAGAAATATGATATACATTCGAGCACCGTCATACTTTCTGAATCTTGAACTGATAAGATGAGTGTTGAACTAACTTCATATTACAAATGTTACAAATCATTCTGATTTCATTGGAAAAATGCATAACTTTTCAGCATATTATACTCAAGAACAAAGTTGAGTAACAGCCTGCTATAAGTGATATGACAGTACATGTGTGCATATTTTTCATTGAGCCAAACTTGAAGATGAAAATGATGTAACTGGAAATCTGTTATATTAAATTAGCACACATATGTTTAGATTTACAGTACTTAATTTATTTTTGTGTTTTTATTTTTACATTGTTGTTGTTGTCGTCTTCAGTCCAGAGACTGGTTTGATGCAGCTCTTCATGCTACTCTATCCTGTGCAAGCTTCTTCATCTCCCAGTACCTACAGCCACCTACATCCTTCAGAATCTGTTTAGTGTATTCATCTCTTGGTCTCCGACTGTGATTTTAACCCTCCCCACTGCCCTCCAGTACTAAATTGGTGATCCCTTGATGCCTCAAAATATGCCCTACCAACCGATCCCTTCTTGTAGTCAAGTTGTGCCACAAATTTCTCTTCTCTCCAATTCTAGTCAATACCTCCTCATTAGTTATGTGATCTACCCATCTAATCTTCAGCATTCTTCTGTAGCACCACATTTCAAAAGCTTCGGTTCTCTTCTTGTCTAAACTATTTATCTTCCACGTTTCTCTTCCATACATAGCTACACTCCATACAAATACTTTCAGAAATGACTTCCTGACACTTAAATCTATACTCAATGTTAACAAATTTCTCTTCTTCAGAAACGCTTTCCTTGCCATTGCCAGTCTACATTTTATATCCTCTATACTTCGACCATCATCAGTTATTTTGCTCCCCAAATAGCAAAACTCATTTACTACTTTAAGCGTCTCATTTCCTAATCTAATTCCCTCAGCATCACCCGACTTAATTCGACTACATTCCATTATCCTCCTTTTGCTTTTGTTGATGTTCATCTTATAGCCTCCTTTCAAGACACTGTCCATTCCGTTCAACTGCTCTTCCAGGTCCTTTGCTGTCTGACAGAATTACAATGTCATCGGCGAACCTCAAAGTTTTTATTTCTTCTCCATGGATTTTAATTCCTACTCCAAATTTTTCTTTTGTTTCCTTTACTGCTTGCTCAATATACAGATTGAATAACATCGGGGAGTAGCTACAACCCTGTCTCACTCCCTTCCCAACCACTGCTTCCCTTTCATGCCCCTTGACTCTTATAACTGCCATCTGGTTTCTGTACAAATTGTAAATAGCCTTTCGCTCCCTGTATTTTACCCCTGCCACCTTCAGAATTTGAAAGAGGGTATTCCAGTCAACATTGTCAAAAGCTTTCTCTAAGTCTGCAAATACTAGAAACGTAGGTTTGCTTTTCCTTAATCTATTTTCTAAGTTTTTTGACATATATTACATATATTTTTATTTTTATATTACAGATATTTTTACATATATATTATTTATGGAGCTATGCATATATACAAAATGTAATGGGATAGATAAATCTACTCACCAAGTGGCTGAAGAACTCACACGTAAAAGAAGGTTATAACTAGGCAAGCTTTGGAGCCAGTGGCTCCTCCTTCAGGCAGAAGGGTTGAAGGGGAAGGAAGGGGAGTGAAGGAAAAGGACTAGTGAGGTCTAGCAAAAGGGGTAGATTTCAGTAAAGTCACCCAGAACCACGGGTCAGGGGAGACTTACCAGACGGGACAAGAAGGAAAGACTTCGTTGGGGACTGCACTGCATGAGTTTTGAAAACCTGAGAATATGGAAGACAGAAATTACCGCTTAAACATCATGCACGAGTTAATAAGAATGAAAAGGTGAGTGCATTGTACATATCAGGTGGGGGGGGGGGGCGGCAAAAATAGACAGGTAAGAAAATTAAAGATGTAGAAAACTAAAATGGAGTGAAGAAAGCAGCAGTCATTGTGAAGAAATGCTAAGATGGAAGAAGTTAATGTAAATTAAGGTCTGGTAGATGGCGAGAACCGAGGACATGTAGAGCTGGTTCCCACCTGTGGAGTTCTAAGAAACTGGTGTCAGGGGGAAGAATCCAGATGGCGCATGTGGTGAAACAGACAGCAGGGTCACGATTGTCATGTTGTACAGGAAGTTCTGCAACAGGATATTGTGTTTTGCCCATATACTCCCTCTGCCTATGTCCATTTGTCCCAACTGATAAATTGGTGGTAATCATGCTGTTGTAAAAGGCTGAACATTGTTTACATAACAGCTCTTATATGATATGTCATTTCACAGGTGGCTTTCCCTTCGATAGTATATGTTTTGCCAGTTACAGGGCTGGTATAGGTGGTGGTAGGAGGATGATATGTCACCACTGTAAACTTATCGGAGATATGAGGGTGAAAATATTAGTTGATCTATTTTGTAAGTATTCTCTGACATTTTATTACTGTTTATTCATCGGTATTTTTACTTTTGCAGGTAATTCAGAACAGCCGTGTCACACTGGAAAGTTCTGGTTATGTCCCTGGACTTAGCAGTTTTCCCAAGAATGAGGAACTGCTTAATGGTTTGTGATAATATGCAAATTTTATTTATATGTATTGAAACTACAAGGAGCTGCATCTATTAGCCTAATAATCAAATGTGAACCATTTTAAGATGTAATTAACAGTTATTGCTTTTGAATTTTAAGTTTTGCTTAGAGTAACAGCTAAAATCGTGGAGGCTTTCATGGCCATTTCTCGATGTGCTGCCTTTTGTTCTTCTTGAAAGGATTCGGACATCCAGTCAGTGCACTATCTATTCTTCAGCTTTTCCTGGGTATTTCTAGTGTGGTTTACAGTCTTCTAAGTGCAACAGGAGTTCACTGTGAAAGGGGATCCCAGGGTCCAGTTATTTTGGGAGTTTTCCCCATGCTTGTGCACTTCAGTGGCTTCTCTGATTACACAGGCATTATAGATACTCCCCATAGCAAGACTTGCATGTTGTTGGGTTTTACTACGTAACTGTGGTCACTCAGTATATGCCCATCTGTGGCTAATTCCTCCTCGTGTTTCAGCTTGCAGTTCCATTTTCATTCAGTGATACTGTTTTTGGTGGATCTTTCAGCATGTTTTTACTCAGGTTTTCCTTGACAATGTGGGTCCCACCTGTCCTATGTTGCTGTGTTTACTATCTTATATTTTGCTTGTGTAATATACAACCAATTCTGTCAAATCAGCCAGGCTACTTATGGCATTCTAATATCATTATTTGGGTAACCATTGCTCCTCAGAACACCCCCAAGCGTTTCATCTCTTGTTTGAAGTGCTATGGCCCATGTGTTTGCCTTGCAACCATCACAAAAATATTGACCATGCCCCTTTTGCTAATGAGATGGTGATACAAAAGTTTTAGCAGATGTACTTTTTGGGCAATTTTGGTACCATTGCTAGTGGCTAGCACAGCCTGTAGTTGTTTGTTATTTTCCAGCTTCACTGCAAATTGGATAGTAGAGCTGAGGCTGCCCATATGTATGAGGAAGTCACCAAGCCTTTTCTCATTATGACTCCACACAATAAATGTGTTGAGCCCAGAACTATGATCTTAAACTGCTCATGTGTGTGTGTGTGTGTGTGTGTGTGTGTGTGTGTGTGTGTGTGTGAGTGTGTGAGAGAGAGAGAGAGAGAGAGAGAGAGAGAGACTTGTCATCTTTACATCATATCATCCTCCATCTGTTGGCATAAATGGCATTTCATGTGAAGTTGCTTTGCGAAATCATCAGTAAAAATGAAACTATAAAACTCCATTTAAATGTTTAGTGGCACCGTGATGTTATTAATCTTGTGAAATGTCGCGCACATGAATGTGTTTGATAACTCAAGCCTTCTGTCTACCTACATTTTTATGTAACTCTACAGTGGGACAAGACACCTTGATAAATCACTTCATAGTTTGTACAACCCACTTTGTCATATCTGCGTTCTGTTTTCTGAAAGTATTCTAATCCAGTAATTTGTGTGCATTTTGCTCATAGTCTTGAGTTTTCACATTACAGTCACATTCCCTTGAACACATGTGACTGTCTAAAACCTCCATCTGCAGCTTGATTCAAGCCTGATATCAGTAATCAAGGATAGATCTTCAACACTGTCAACCACTCATGCTATCAAACTTCAGGAAGAAGAATAACCAAAAACCCAAGAAAAATGCTGACAAATAGATCTCTCAAAATGTACATGAAAGCTTCATTGCTGTTAATTATTACACCTGACAAACATTATTTGGTTATTGGTTCTATGTTGAACACCCTAAAAATGCAGTATTTAATGTATATTAACAATATTTAGTGTTATATGCCTATTTTTTAAAAGTACTCTTGTTGTTGTTGTTGTTGTTGTTGTGGTCTTCAGTCCTGAGACTGGTTTGATGCAGCTCTCCATGCTACTCTATCCTGTGCGAGCTTTTTCATCTCCCAGTACCTACTGCAACCTACATCCTTCTGAATCTGCTTAGTGTATTCATCTCTTGGTCTCCCTCTACGATTTTTACCCTCCACACTGCCCTCCAATACTAAATTGGTGATCCCTTGATGCCTCAGAACATGTCCTACCAACCGATCCCTTCTTCTGGTCAAGTTGTGCCACAAACTTCTCTTCTCCCCAATCCTATTCAATACTTCCTCATTAGTTATGTGATCTACCCATCTAATCTTCAGCATTCTTCTGTAGCACCACATTTCGAAAGCTTGTATTCTCTTGTTGTCCAAACTATTTATTGTCCATGTTTCACTTCCATACATGGCTACACTCCATACGAATACTTTCAGAAATGACTTCCTGACACTTAAATCAATACTGGATGTTAACAAATTTCTCTTCTTCAGAAACGCTTTCCTTGCCATTGCCAGCCTACATTTTATATCCTCTCTACTTCGACCATCATCAGTTATTTTGCTCCCCAAATAGCAAAACTCCTTTACTACTTTAAGTGCCTCATTTCCTAATCTAATTCCCTCAGCATCACCCGACTTAATTAGACTACATTCCATTATCCTTGTTTTGCTTTTGTTGATGTTCATCTTATATCCTCCTTTCAAGACACTGTCCATTCCATTCAACTGCTCTTCCAAGTCCTTTGCTGTCTCTGACAGAATTACAATGTCATCGGCGAACCTCAAAGTTTTTATTTCTTCTCCCTGAATTTTAATACCTACTCCGAATTTTTCTTTTGTTTCCTTTACTGCTTGCTCAATATACAGATTGAACAACATCGGGGAGAGGCTACAACCCTGTCTTACTCCCTTCCCAACCACTGCTTCCCTTTCATGTCCCTCGACTCTTACAACTGCTATCTGGTTTCTGTACAAATTGTAAATAGCCTTTCGCTCCCTGTATTTTACCCCTGCCACCTTTAGAATTTGAAAGAGAGTATTCCAGTCAACATTGTCAAAAGCTTTCTCTAAGTCTGCAAATGCTAGAAACGTAGGTTTGCCTTTCCTTAATCTTTCTTCTAAGATAAGTCGTAAGGTCAGTATTGCCTCACGTGTTCCAGTGTTTCTACGGAATCCAAACTGATCTTCCCCGAGGTTGGCTTCTACTAGTTTTTCCATTCGTCTGTAAAGAATTCGTGTTAGTATTTTGCAGCTGTGACTTATTAAGCTGATAGTTCGGTAATTTTCACATCTGTCAACACCTGCTTTCTTTGGGATTGATTGGAATTATTATATTCTTCTTGAAGTCTGAGGGTATTTCGCCTGTTTCATACATCTTGCTCACCAGATGGTAGAGTTTTGTCAGGACTGGCTCTCCCACGGCCGTCAGTAGTTCCAATGGAATATTGTCTACTCCGGGGGCCTTGTTTCGACTCAGGTCTTTCAGTGCTCTATCAAACTCTTCACGCAGTATCATATCTCCCATTTCATCTTCATCTACATCCTCTTCCATTTCCATAATATTGTCCTCAAATACATCACCCTTGTATAGACCCTCTATATACTCCTTCCACCTTTCTGCTTTCCCTTCTTTGCTTAGAACTGGGTTTCCATCTGAGCTCTTGATATTCATACAAGTCGTTCTCTTATCTCCAAAGGTCTCTTTAATTTTCCTGTAGGCGGTATCTATCTTACCCCTAGTGAGATAGGCCTCTACATCCTTACATTTGTCCTCTAGCCATCCCTGCTTAGCCATTTTGCATTTTCTGTCGATCTCATTTTTGAGACGTTTGTCTTCCTTTTTGCCTGTTTCACTTACTGCATTTTTATATTTTCTCCTTTCATCAATTAAATTCAATATTTCTTCTGTTACCCAAGGATTTCTACTAGCCCTCGTCTTTTTACCTACTTGACCCTCTGCTGCCTTCACTACTTCATCCCTCAAAGCTACCCATTCTTCTTCTACTGTATTTATTTCCCCCATTCCTGTCAATTGCTCCCTTATGCTCTCCCTGAATCTCTGTACAATCTCTGGTTCTTTCAGTTTATCCAGGTCCCATCTCCTTAAATTCCCACCTTTTTGCAGTTTCTTCAGTTTTAATCTACAGGTCATAACCAATAGATTGTGGTCAGAGTCCATATCTGCCCCTGGAAATGTCTTACAATTTAAAACCTGGTTCCTAAATCTCTGTCTTACCATTATATAATCTATCTGATACCTTTTAGTATCTCCAGGGTTCTTCCATGTATACAACCTTCTTTCATGATTCTTAAACCAAGTGTTAGTTATGATTATGTTGTGCTCTGTGCAAAATTCTACCAGGCGGCTTCCTCTTTCATTTCTGTCCCCCAATCCATATTCACCTACTATGTTTCCTTCTCTCCCTTTTCCTACACTCGAATTCCAGTCACCCATGACTATTAAATTTTCGTCTCCCTTCACAATCTGAATAATTTCTTTTATTTCATCATACATTTCTTCAATTTCTTCGTCATCTGCAGAGCTAGTTGGCATATAAACTTGTACTACTGTAGTAGGTGTGGGCTTCGTATCTATCTTGGCCACAATAATGCGTTCACTATGCTGTTTGTAGTAGCTTACCCGCATTCCTATTTTCCTATTCATTATTAAACCTACTCCTGCATTACCCCTATTTGATTTTGTGTTTATAACCCTGTAGTCACCTGACCAGAAGTCTTGTTCCTCCTGCCACCGAACTTCACTAATTCCCACTATATCTAACTTCAACCTATCCATTTCCCTTTTTAAATTTTCTAACCTACCTGCCCGATTAAGGGATCTGACATTCCACTCTCCGATCCGTAGAACGCCAGTTTTCTTTCTCCTGATAACGACATCCTCTTGAGTAGTCCCCGCCCGGAGATCCGAATGGGGGACTATTTTACCTCCGGAATATTTTACCCAAGAGGACGCCATCATCATGTAATCATACAGTAAAGCTGCATGCCCTCGGGAAAAATTACGGCCGTAGTTTCCCCTTGCTTTCAGCCGTTCGCAGTACCAGCACAGCAAGGCCGTTTGGTTATTGTTACAAGGCCAGATCAGTCAATCATCCAGACTGTTGCCCTTGCAACTACTGAAAAGGCTGCTGCCCCTCTTCAGGAACCACACGTTTGTCTGGCCTCTCAACAGATACCCCTCCGTTGTGGTTGCACCTACGGTACGGCTATCTGTATCGCTGAGGCACGCAAGCCTCCCCACCAACGGCAAGGTCCATGGTTCATACTCTTATTTGCTCATAAAAATTTATCTGAATAGTGGGTTCTTGTTGTTGTGCTCTTCAGTCCTGAGACTGGTTTGATGCAGCTCTCCATGCTACTCTATCCTGTGCAAGCTTCTTCATCTCCCAGTACTTACTGCAACCTACATCCTTCTGAATCTGCTTAGTGTATTCATCTCTTGGTCTCCTTCTATGATTTTTACCCTCCACGCTGCCCTCCAATGCTAAATTTGTAATCCCTTGATGCCTCAGAACATGTCCTACCAACCAGTCCCTTCTTCTTGTCAAGTTGTGCCACAAACTCCTCTTCTCCCCAATTCTATTCAGTACCTCCTCATTAGTTATGTGATCTACCCATCTAATTGTAGTAACCAAAACCAACTGCGAGAATGCCTTGGGCTGCAGATCGGAACCGCCAGGCGGGGAAGCCGCCGGCGGTGGAGCACGCGCCACCGGGTAAACACAGGACGAGTTGGGCGACAGACCAACGACAACTGACAACAACTGACCATGACCGACTATGACCGACACAACAAGGAAGAGATAAACAACGGAGGCTTGTGGAAACCACAACACTAAACACCAACAGTAAATCCACTCAGAACCAGAGCCAGGCAAATGTCAACAACGAGCAAGGACCAGAACGCAGTACCGCCGAGATAGAAACGAAATCCAGAGCGAGTACCAGACTGGCTGGACTAGGACAGAGCGGGCCCCTATGTACGAAACCAGAGGGAGCGGCTATTGGCCGCTGTCTGCACGTGGCGTAGCGGTGGTGCCCTCGCTGCGCGAGAGCCGCTGCGCGGAATAGCCGCCACGGAGGCGGAGCCCTCTATGGGCTGACCACGTCCATTTGTTCTGGTGCATGTTCGACTTCTGCGGCAGACGGTACTAGACTAATCTTCAGGATTCTTCGGTAGCACCACATTTCGAAAGCTTGTATTCTCTTCTTGTCCAAACTATTTATCGTCCATGTTTCACTTCCATACATGGCTACACTACATACAAATACTTTCAGAAACGACTTCCTGACACTTAAATCTATACTCAATGTTAACAAATTTTCTTCTTCAGAAACGCTTCCCTTGCCATTGCCAGTCTACATTTTATATCTTCTCTACTTTGACCATCATCATCATCAGTTAGTTTGCTCCCCAAATAGCAAAATTCCTTTACTACTTTAAGTGTCTCATTTCCTATCTAACTCCATCAGCATCACCTGACTTAATTCAACTACATTCCATTATCCTCGTTTTGCTTTTGTTGATGTTCATCTTATATCCTCCTTTCCAGACACTGTCCATTCCGTTCAACTGCTCTTCCAGGTCCTTTGCTGTCTCTGACAGAATTACAATGTCATCGGCGAACCTCAAAGTTTTTATTTCTTCTCCATGGATTTTAATACGTACTCGAAATTTTTCTTTTGTTTGCTTTACTGCTTGCTCAATATACAGATTGAATAACATTGGGGAGAGGCTACAACCCTGTCTCACTCCCTTCCCAGCTATTGCTTCCCTTTCATGCCCCTCGACTCTTATAACTGCCATCTGGTTTCTGTACAAATTGTAAATAGCCTTTCGCTCCATGTATTTTACCCCTGCCACCTTCAGAATTTGAAAGAGAGTATTCCAGTCAACATTGTCAAAAGCTTTCTCTAAGTCTACAAATGCTACAAATGTAGTTTTTCCGTTCCTTAATCTTTCTTCTAAGATAAGTCGTAAGCTCAGTATTGCCTCATGTGTTCCAATATTTCTACGGAATCCAAACTGATCTTCCTCGAGGTCGTCTTCTACAAGTGTTTCCATTCATCTGTAAAGAGTTCGTGTTAGTATTTTGCAGCTGTGACTTATTAAACTGATAGTTCGGTAATTTTCACATCTGTCAACACCTGCTTTCTTTGGGATTGGAATTATTGAATTCTTATTGAAGTCTGAGGGTATTTCGCCTGTCTCATACATCTTGCTCACCAGATGGTACAGTTTTGTCAGGACTGGCTCTCCCAAGGCCGTCGGTAGTTCTAATGGAATGTTGTCTACTCCCGGGGCCTTGTTTCGAGTCAGGTCTTTCAGTGCTCTGTCAAACTCTTCACGCAGTATCGTATCTCCCATTTCATCTTCATCTACATCCTCTTCCATTTCCATAATATTGTCCTCAAGTACATCGCCCTTGTTTAGACCCTCCATACACTCCTTCCACCTTTCTGCTTTCCCTTCTTTGCTTAGAACTGGGCTTCCACCTGAGCTCTTGCTATTCATACAAGTGGTTCTCTTCTCTCCAAAGGTCTCTTTAATTTTCCTGTAGGCAGTATCTATCTTACCCCTAGTGAGATAAGCCTCTACATTCTTACATTTGTCCTCTAGCCATCCCTGCTTAGCCATTTTGCACTTCCTGTTGATCTCATTTTTGGGATGTTTGTATTCTTTTTTGCCTGCTTCATTTACTGCATTTTTATATTTTCTCCTTCATCAATTAAATTCAATTCCCTTCAATATTTCTTCTGTTACCCAAGCATTTCTACTACCCTTGACTTTTTACCTACTTGATCCTCTGCTGCCTTCACTACTTCATCCCTCAGAGCTACCCATTCTTCTTCTACTGCCCTTCTTTCTCCCATTCCTGTCAATTGTTCCCTTATGCTCTCCCTGAAACCCTGTACAACCTCTGGTTTAGTCAGTTTATCCAGGTCCCACTTCCTATAATTGCCACCTTTTAGCAGTTTCTTCAGTTTCAATCTACAGTTCATAACTAATAGATTGTGGTCAGAGTCCACATCTGTCCCTGGAAATGTCTTACAATTTAAAACCTGGTTCCTAAATCTCTGTCTTACCATTATATAATCTATCTGATACCTTCTAGTATCTCCAGGATTCTTCCATGTATACAACCTTCTTTCATGATTCTTGAACCAAGTGTTAGCTATGATTAAGTTGTGCTCTGTGCAAAATTCTACCAGACGGCTTCCTTTTTCATTTCTTACCCCCAATCCATATTCACCTACTATGATTCCTTCTCTCCCTTTTCCTACTCTCGAATTCCAGTCAGCCATGAGTATTAAGTTTTCATCTCCCTTCTCTACCTGAATAATTTCTTTTATCTCATCATACATTTGATCAATTTCTTCATCATCTGCAGAGCTAGTTGGCATATAAACTTGTACTACTGTAGGAGGCGTGGGCTTCGTGTCTATCTTGGCCACAATAATGTGTTCACCATGCTGTTTGCAGTAGCCTACCCGCACTCCTATTTTTTTATTCATTATTATACCTACTCCTACATTACCCCTATTTGATTTTGTATTTATAACCCTGTATTCACGTGACAAAAAATCTTGAAATGATAATTAAATGGACGCCTTAGCTGTAAACAGACGCTGATGTACTTCATTGGGGACATGTTGAAAATGTGTGCCCCGACCGGGTCTCGAACCCGGGATCTCCTGCTTACATGGCAGACGCTCTATCCATCTGAGCCACCACGGGCACAGAGGATAGTGCGTCTGCAGGGACTTATCCCTTGCACACTCCCCGTGAGATCCACTTTCCCAACATATCCACACCACTACATTCGTAGTGCGCCTAATAGATGTTTGCCCGTCATACTCATTACTCATGGCAGATTAATCTACCAAGTCCCGTACGAGTTCGGGCATAGCGTGTGCGTTCGCACAAGAAGGTCAATGGCCGGGAAGCCATATTTTAACTATATATGACGGTAGTATCTGTTCCCGAAAGAACAGTTACCGTGGATGACCATGCAGCTTTGCTAGAAATGAAATGATAATTAAATGGACACCCTAGCTGCAAACAGACGTTGATGTACTTCATTGGGGACATGTTGAAAATGTGTGCCCCGACCAGGACTCAAACCCGGGGTCTCCTGCTTACATGGCAGACGCTCTATCCATCTGAGCCACCGCGGGCACAAAGGATAGTGCGTATCCCTTGCACTATCCTCTGTGCCCGCGGTGGCTCAGATGGGTAGAGCGTCTGCCATGTAAGCAGGAGATCCCGGGTCGAGTCCCGGTTGGGGCACACATTTTCAACATGTCCCCAATGAAGTACATCAACGTCTGTTTGCAGCTAGGGTGTCCATTTAATTATCATTTCATTTCTAGCAAAGCTGCATGGTCATCCACGGTAACTGTTCTTTCGGGAACAGATACTACCGTCATATATAGACAAAAAATCTTGTTCCTCCTGCCACCAAACTTCACTAATTACCACTATATCTAACTTTAACCTATCCATATCCCTTTTTAAATTTTCTAACCTACCTGTCCGATTAAGGGATCTGACATTCCACACTCCAATCCGTAGAACGCCAGTTTTCTTTTTCCTGATAACAACGTCCTCTTGAGTAGTCCCTGCCCGGAGATCCGAATGGGGGACTATTTTATCTCCGGAATATTTTACCCAAGAGGACGCCATCATCATTTAACCCATAGTAAAACTGCGTGCCCTTTGGAAAAATTACGGCTGTAGTTTCTCCTTGCTTTCTGCCGTTCGCAGTAGCAGCACAGCAAGGCCGTTTTGGTTAGTGTTACAAGGCCAGATCAGTCAATCAGCCAGACTGTTGCCCCTGCAACTACTGAAAAGGCTGCTGCCCCTCTTCAAGAACCACACATTTGTCTAGCCTCTCAACAGATACCTCTCCACTGTGGTTGCACCTACAGTACGGCCATCTGTATCGCTGAGGCATGCAAGCCTCCGCACCAATGGCAAGGTTCATGGTTCACGGTGGAGGGGAAATAGTGCGTACAGCCTTGATATTTGATTTTTAGGTTAGAGGGTCTCGGGAAAACACAAGATGGGCTTCAATCACAAAGGGTGCAGGCTGAGCACAGGAAGAACATAGATACAGGAACCATTGGTATCATCATCATCATCATCATCATCATCATCATCAGCCAATTCAATCATTAGATGATGTGGCCTCTTCGAGTCGTGGATTCAGGTAGGCTTTCAGAAGTCTTCTCCAAGTGGGACGGTCTTGGGCAGTTCTCTGCCAGGTGTTACCAGCGATCTTCTTGATGTCTTTGTCCCATCTGTCTGGTGGTCTTCCTCTAGGCCTCCGGTGCTCTCTCGGACTCCACTCCAGTACTAGCTTCGTCCATCTGTTGTCTTTTCTTCTTGCGACGTGGCCAGCCCACTGCCATTTCAAGGAACCTACTCTCTCTAAGATGTCATTAACCTTCGTCACAGACCGGATGTCATCTGCCCTTTTCCTGTCCTTTCTTGTATAGCCCAGCATTGATCTCTCCATGGCTCTCTGTGCTGTCCTGAGTTTCCCTTTTTGTGAATGAGTTCAGTGTCCATGTCTCGCATCCGTACGTCATCACAGGAAGAATGCATTGATCAAATACTGCTTTCTTCAGATTTACTGGCATTTTTTATCTGAATACTTTTGAATTCTTCCCAAATGCTTGCCAGCCAAGCTTGATGCGTCGATAGATTTCTGGTCTTATGTCTCCCTTCATATTTATAATCTGACCAAGGTAGACATATTCACTGACCTCTTCTAGTAGACTGTCCTTCACTTTCACATCTCCAGCTGGGACCCATTTGTTGGATATTACTTTTGTTTTGGAAAGGTTCATGTTTAAGCCAACCAGCTGACATTCCAATGCAAGATCTGTAACTAAGTTTTGGAGCTCTGCGAAGTCTTTGGCCAGTAAGGCAATATCATCAGCAAATCTCAAGTTGGTAAGCCTTCTTCCATTAATTCTAATTCCCTTACCTTCCCAGCTCAACTTTGACATAGCCATTTCCAATACAGCAGAGAACAGTTTTGGGGAGATGGGATCGCCTTGCTTGACACCCCTCATGATGCGGAATTCTTGAGTTGATTCGCCGATGTTAACATAAGCTGAAGAATTCTCGTAGATTTTCCTGAGCACTTCAATGTATGCTGCTCCCACTCCTTGCTCACTCAAAGCTTGGAGGACAGCTACGTGGCTAACGGAGTCAAATGCCTTTTCAAAGTCAACAAAGGCAATGCAGAGAGGCAGTTGGTATTCATTCGCTCTGCTTATCACTTCACTAACGGTCAGAATGTGGTCAATAGTGCTAAAATTGCTTCAGAATCCAGCCCCGTGTGGGGTTGCTAGTCCCCCATCGGGCGCCTCCCCAGGTGGTGGATAGGGGAAAGCCTCCCAGATATGGGTGGCACCGGGGAAATGAAATACCCGGGGTGGACCAAAACTAGCAGTGTGGTGGCGTCTGTACTCTAGTGGAGCGGCCTACCAAAGGTGTCTGTACCCCATGTCAGGGGCGGCCTGGAAATTATATCGCCAATCCGTTCTGAAGCAAGCGTGGCGATTATGCTTCTCACCTTCGAGTTATGTTGTGTGACATTAATGTTAAATTTTCCGGAGTAATAGCCCCACAGTCGGATCTCCGGGTGGGAGCAACTTTGATGTCCCAAACACCAAGTGGAACCATTGGTATAACAGTTGTAAATTGTCATAGCTGTGTTGGGAAAGTACCAGAGCTCCAAGCGCTAATAGAAAGCACTGATGCTCAAATCGTTGTAGGCACTGAAAGCTGGCTAAAGCCGGATATAAGCTCAGCCGAAATTTTTGTGAAAATCCTAATGGTGTTCTGAAAGTATAGGCTAAACACAGTTGGCGGTGGCATGTTTGTTGCTGTCGGAAGTAGTTTAACTTGTCGCGAAATTAAAGTAGATACTTCCTGTGAGTTAGTATGAGTAGAGGTCACTATTGGCAACCGGAATAAAATAATAATTGGATCCTTTTACCTACCTCCCAATTCAGATGATATAGTTGCTGAAAGGTGACTTTAATTTACCCTCGATATGTTGGCGAAAATACGTGTTTAATTTCGGAGGTATGCATAAAATATCATCCGAAATTGTGCTAAATGCATTCTCTGAAAATTATTTCGAGCAGTTAGTTCATGAGCCCACACGAGTAGTAAACGGTGTGAAAACACACTTGACCTTTTAGCTATAAATAATCCTGAGTTAATAACCAGCATCAAAACTGATATAGAGATTAGTGAACACAGGGTTGTCGTATTGAGATTGAATATTGTAATCCCCAAATCCTCGAAAAATAAGCACAAAATATACCTATTCAAAAAAGCAGATAAAAATTCACTTGACGCCTTCCTGAGAGACAATCTCCACTCATTCCAAATTAATAATATAAGTGTAGACCAGATGTGGCTTAAATTCAAAGAAATAGTATCGGCAGCAATTGAGAGGTTTATACCAAATAAACAAACAAACAACGGAGCTGATCCTCCTTGGCACACAAAATGGGTTAGAACACTGTTGCAGAAACAACGAAACAAACATGCCAAATTGAAACAGACACAAAATCCCCAAGATTGGCGATCTTTTACAGAAGCTCAAAACTTAGCACAGAGTTCACTGCGAGATGCCTATAACAGTTTCCACAATGAAACTTTGTCTCGAAACCTGGCAGAAAATCCAAAGAGATTCTGGTCATATGTGAAGTATGTTAGCGGCAAGAAACAATCAATACGTTCTCTGCACAATTTGAATGGAGATACTATCGAAGACAGTGCTGCCAAAGCAGATTTACTAAACACAGCCTTCCGAAATGCCTTCACAAAAGAAGACCAAGTAAATATTCGAGAATTCGAATTGAGAACAGCTGCCAACATGAGTAACGTAGAAGTAAATATCCTCGGAGTAGTGAAGAACTCAAATCACTTAATAAAAGCAAGTCTTCTGGTCCAGACTCTATACCAATTAGGTTCCTTTTGGAGTATGCTGATGCATTAGCTCCATACTTAACAATCATATACAACCATTCGCTCAATGAAAGGTCCGTACCCAAACAATGGAAAGTTGCACAGGTCACACCAATATTCAAGAAAGGTGGTAGGAGTAATCTATTAAATTACAGGCCCATATCGTTAACGTCGATATGCAGCAGGGTTTTAGAACATATATTGTGTTCGAACATTATGAATTACCTCGAAGGAAACAGTCTATTGACACACAGTGAACATGGGTTTAGAAAACATCATTCCTGTGAAACACAACTAGCTCTTTATTCACATGAAGTGCTGAGAGCTATTGACAAGGGATTTCAGATCGATTCCATATTCCTGGACTTCTGGAAGGCTTTTGACACTGTACCACACAAGTGGCTCGTAGTAAAATTGTGTGCTTATGGAATATAATCTCAGTTATGTGACTGGATTTGCGATTTCCTGTCAGAGAGGTCACAGTTCATAGTAATTGACGGAAAGTCATAGAGTAAAACAGAAGTGATTTCAGGCTTTCCCCAAGTTGGTGTTATAGGCCCTTTGCTGTTCCTTATCTATATAAACGATTTGGGAGACAATCTGAGCAGCCGTCTTCGGTTGTTTACAGATGACACTGTCATTTATCGACTAATAAAGTCATCAGAAGATAAAAAAAAACTGCAAAACGATTTAGAAAAAATATCTGAATGGTGCAAAAAGTGGCAGTTGACCCTAAATAACGAAAAGTGTGAGGTCATCCACATGAGTACTAAAAGGAACTCGTTAAACTTCAATTACACAATAAATCAGTCTAATCTAAAAGCCATAAATTCAACTAAATATCTAGGTATTACAATTACGAACAACTTAAATTGGAAAGAACACATAGAAAATGTTGTGGGGAAGGCTAACCGAAGGCTGCTTTTTATTGGCAGGACACTTAGAAAATGTAACAGACCTACTAAGGAGACTGCCTACACTATGCTTGTCTGTCCTCTTTTAGAATACTGCTGCACGGTGTGGGATCCTTAACAGGTGGGACTGATGGAGTACATCGAAAAAATTCAAATAAAGGCAGCATGTTTTCTATTATCTCGAAATATGGGAGAGTGTGTCACAGAAATGATACAGGAATTGGGCTGGAAATCGTTAAAAGAAAGGCGTTTTTCATTGCGACGGAATCTTCTCAAGAAATTCCAATCACCAACTTTCTCCTCCGAATGCGAAAATATTTTGTTGACACTGACCTACATAGGGTGGAACGATCACCACTATAAATAAGGGAAATCAGAGCTCGTACGGAAAGATATAGGTGTTCATTCTTTCCGAGCGCTATACGAGATTGGAATAATAGAGAACTGTGAAGGTGGTTCGAAGAACCTTCTGCCAGGCACTTAAATGTGATTTGCAGAGTATCCATGTAGATGTAGATATCGTAGGGTGTATTTTCCCCCTCAGTAACATGTTGTTATTTGCACAGACAAAAGCTTTCACAAGTTACGCAAAATAATCCATATTCCTTACCTTTTACAGTTAAATTCATACAGAATTCCACTAATTGTACTGAGTAACTTGTACAACTCTAAGTTAACCTTTTTGGAAGTCATGATTTCAAAAGCAGGGAGAACGTACGCACTAACTGTACTTACCAGGCTCCCTAGCTTTATTGGAATGGTGTTAGAGGCTTGCAGGTAAAGTGCTGGAAAGGGAAAAAAAGTGTCTGGCCATCATTTAACATCAGGAGGTGAAATTCCAGTACCACTGATGACGCATTTAAAATGAAAACACTGATCCTAATCTTTGAAAGTCCAAGATGAATAACAATAGTATTATGAAAATGATATGTTGCCATTCACCGTGTAGAGGAGATGTTGAGTCCCAGACAGGCAAGTGAAAAACTGCTATACATTTTAGCTTTTGGCTGAAAGGCCAACACAAGTGGATATCAAAAATATCATCCGTGTGCTGTTGATGAACTGTCAAGATACCTCTCAAATTAACCTGGCAGGGAGCAGTACTATGTACAATACTTTCCTTTATTCATTGCTGTACAGTGGACTACATACAGTGATTCCTTGTACACTGAGCAGTCAACATATCAAGCTTAAACTGCAACAGAAATATTTACATGTGTGCTGCTGGGAGGAAATTGCATCAATCACACTTTGACTATAGTATGCCATATAGGCATCAAGTGATAATTATATCTGTGATATTCCAGTGTCTGCTTGGAATGCCCTGCAAACAAAAGGTGTGGTGAATTCTTAGGGTATCATTGGCAGTCTGTTCAAACTGGAATTGTAGTACAATCAACATCATTTATTGATTTATTTATTCAGCCATTTGATGTATTTCAATTGATACATGTTGTATAATTACATACAAGACTATATGTTTTGATTACACTGTGACATTGTACAGCTTTTGTGTTCTTTACAGTATGACAACTTCACTTTCATTTAAATTTACAGACATATTTATTGCTTATCCAAATTGAATGGCGGTTGCTTCTATTATTTCTATTATGCGGGGGAGGGGGGGGGGGGGTACCACCACCATGTTGTTTTTTACCAAAAAGGTCTTGGTGAGCAAGGGACATGTGACAGGGTGCACTGTTGTGATGCAGCAGCCAGTTCCCTTGACGCGAAAGTTCGGGTCGTTGTCGCCGCACGTTTTCACGGAGCCGTCGCAAGACATCACAATAGTACATGGAATTCACTGTTTGGTTGGGTGGGACGAATTCTTTATGCACAATTCCCTTGTATCAAAGAAAACGACAATCATGCTCTTCACTTTGCTCTTCACCTGTCTCACTTTTTTTGGGTCTTGGAGAGCCTGGGCTCTTCCACTGGGACGATTGTTGCTTTGTGTCTCGGTCATAACAGTAAATCCAGCTCTTGTCGCCGGTGTTAACCCCTAACAAGAAGGTTGGATCATCAGATGCTGTGTGACGAAGGTCCATGCACGCTTCAACATGCTGTGCCTTCTGATTGGCAGTCAAGATACTTGGCACAAATTTTGTAGCGACACAATGCATGCCCAATTCATCAGTCAGCATTCGTTGACATGTCCCATAACCAATACCCACTTCAGCCGCAAGGTCTTGAATGGTTCAACGTCGATCCACATGAACCAATTGTTGAAGTTTGGCAACAATTTCTGCCATTGTGCAGCTAACGAGCCTTTAAGCGTGAGCATCGTCTTCGACATCTGTACGGCCGGCCCTGAATCGAGCATGCCACTCAAACACACGCATACGGCTCTTGCTCTGTCCCCCAAACACTTGTTGAATCATTGCAAGGGTCTCTGTAGCACTTTTCCTGAAATTCACACAGAATTTGATAAACACGCGCTGTTCTGTTCACGGATCTATCATAAAATCACCACACACCAAAAACAGAGTATTACGGAAATCACTGTGGATATGCAACACGTCCTCCCAGCTGAATGCCACTCTGCACACTGACTGATCAGATATGCAGCTTTCTCCACCTAGCAGTGCAAAGATCTACTACTCCTACTTTCCAGATGGCAGCACCCGTCCCAAAAATTTTGGATTCCACCTCATGTGTGTATGCATGTGTGAGTGTTTGTGTAACAGTCATTTTGTAGGAACTCAGCATTTTCTCTTTATGGTGAATAGCAATCTCCCCTTTTTGTAATATTACTGAATATGGAAGTGAACTCGAAACAATATGTTTCTCTAAATATCATAATACAAATGGAAATCACATGTTGCAGATTGAAAACTATTGTTTAGCTGTTCATCATTATCAATCTAGTATGGGAAAAGGTGGAGTCGCAATGTTTATTCGAAATAGTGTATATAAATCTCTAGATTTAAGCAAATACTGTGCTGAACAGATGTGTGGCATCGAAATAACAGCAGAGTGTGCAACAGTTATTGTGCTGTCAATTTACAGCGCACCTGCTGGAAATCTGAGTGTTTCTCTAAGATACACTGAATCACCCTCTCCCATCTGTCTAGAAAAACTAATTCATTCATTGTAATGGGTGACTGTAATGTGTAACAAAAGAATAGAATCAGAATGGACCCTGAACACCTGATTTGTGCTTACGATGTAGTATCGATGGCACAGTTTCCAACTAGGGTAAGAGCCAGTTCCAGTGCTTTGAGGACAATATTGTGGAAAGGGTAGATTGCTGCATACCATATAAAGCACATATTGAGTTGCAGACAGGCACAACAAAAAGACAGCTATACATTTGAGCTAGCAGCCACAAAGTCTTCACCTATAGTAGAAAACACACAAACACATACATTTGGACAAACACAACTCACACACACGACCACTGTCTCTGTCTGCTGATGCTGGACTGCGTATACCAACAATGCAGTTGCTACACACAGCCCAGCCTCAGTGGACAAAGACAAAGGTCGTGTGTGTCTGCGTTGTGCTTGTGCAAACATATATGTGTTTTCTACTTTAAAAGGATGCCTTTTGGTTGGAAGCTCAAGTGTATTGCTGTCTTTTTGTTCTGCCTGTCTGCACCCCAATGGTGAATAGCAGTCTGTACTTCCCATAATATTGTCGTTAGTCCTTCCTGGATTTTCCATTGTTTGAGTTCTAGTGCTTTAGTAAATAACAGAATTACTGATATGGTTACATATAATAATTTAACTGTCAAAAATATTATAAATAATATTAAAATATTATAAATGGCCTCGCTGATCATGAGGGACAGTTTCTCACCATAAACCAAGTAAATATACAGAGGAAGGTAAATTTCATTTGGAGAAACATGAGAATAAACAGACATAGACAGACACACCATGGAAAACTTTAATCATCAGATGCAGCTTGTGGGCTGGCCTCATGTATGTACTGCTATTGATGTTAACTCCAAATGTAATATATTTATCAGCGAGGTTAAATGTCTATTTGAAGAAACATTTCATAAAAGGTTTGTGAGAGAAAACATTTTTTAAATCGGGCTGTAGGTGTTGGACTGTAAAGGGCAGCAAAATTTCTTGCAGAACAGGAAGCGATTTTTATGTGGCAGCTAAGAAATCAAATGATCCCAATAATATTAGAAATTACAAATTGTACAGTAGAATTCTTAATGAGACCATAAAGGCATCAAAGGACATGTTCTTGAATGTAGAAATTGATAACTCAAGCAATAAAATAAAAACTGTCTGGAATTTCATAAAGAAGGAAGCAGGGGAAAGTGCAGTTTGTAGAGTAAATATCCATACAAAAGTGAGAATCATCTAGTTAGTGACTCAAAAACAGTTGCTGATATAGTGATTGAATATTTTTTTTTAATAGTAACACAACAAATAGGATCACAAGTCTCCATAAATTAATTCATGAATTTTCTGCTAGCCAGTGTTAATTTCTTCTGCTTCAGCATTTCTTCACAGTAACTACTCATTTATTCAATCCATTTTAGTTTTTTATATATTTCATTTTCTGATCTGTCTATTTTTCACCATTCCCCCTCCCACCTCTGTCACGGACACTGCACTTAGCTTTTCACTCTTACTAACTCGTGCACAATGTTTTAGTAGTAACCTCTGTCTTGCATATTACCCTGCCTTCCACCTTTAAGCTCTCAGGTTTTCGAAGCTCATCTGGTGCAGTTCCTAACGTTCAGTCTTTCTTTCTCATCCGTAAAAAAGTCTTTCATTCTCATCACATCTAGTAAGTGTCCCCTGACCCAGGGTTCTGGGTGACTTTTCTGAACTGTACCCCTTTCCCTAAACCTCTCCAGCCCTTTTCCTTCACACCTCTTCTGTCCCCTTCAACTCGTCTGTCACAAGAAGGAGCCATTGGCTCTGAAAGCTTGTAAAAGTTAAACTGTTTTGTGCATGTGCTCCCCTGCCACCGTGTGTTCCCCTGCTGTTGCATGGTGAGTAGATTTTTATCTATCCATTTACATTAAACTATGTGCCTTGTCATACAGCCTCTAAAGATGTAGAAACAGGAGAAAAACTAGGTCATCAGCAGATAGCTAGGGGGGATAATTCAAAATACCTTGGCCTACGTGTTGTTGTTGTGATCTTCAGTCGTGAGACTGGTTTGATGCAGCGCTCCATGCTACTCTGTCCTGTGCAAGCTTCTTCATCTCCCAGTACCTACTTCAGCGTACATTCTTCTGAACCTGCTTAGTGTATTCATCTCTTGGTCTCCCTCTACAATTTTTACCATCCACACTGCCCTCCAGTACTAAATTGGTGATCCCTTGATGCCTCAGAACACTTATTGATAGCAAATTAAACTTGTCAGACCACATCCTGGCTCTGTGCAAAAGACTGTGTGTTGCAAATTGTTCATTACGCATTTTTTGCTCTTATAGAAACAAGGAAACCATCAAATCAGATTATTATGGTTATTGTCATGCCATTATGGCATATGGAATCATAGTTTGGGGAAATTTGCCACTAGCTACAAAAGTGCTAAATGCACAGAAAAGAACCCTAAAAATATGAGTGAAGTCCACCCTACAGCCACCTGCAGAAATCTTTTGAGGAACTTGAAATTCTCATATCCACCTCACTATCTGTGTTCTCCCTTGCGTGTTTCATAAGGGGAAAAAAGCCCCTTTACCTAATATTGCATATCACATAGTGATGATACTAGAATAAAAGATGATGCCCACTGTGAGGATACAAAACTGTGTACAGAAAGGGGCCAGTGGCTGTAAAATTTTTAGTGCACTCCCTTCACAAATTAAGCATTTAGTGTATGATGAGATCTAAAAAGAAAAGAAAAGAAAAGAAAAGAAATTCTTAAGGCAGGTCTATTCCCAAGGGTCATTTTACGTTATGGAAGAGTTCCTTAGCCATGATGTTTAGTATCTCATAACATTCAGCTGCATCCCCAGATCTTTATTTGTGTTCATGTGTGTTTATTATTATACAAATGTTTATTTTTCTGTAATAGATTAATTTTCTGTAATATTTATTTTATATGATGTACTGGGTGATTATAATTAAAGTTAAACTTTCAAAACACTGTAGAAATAACACCACTGGTCAGAATGATGCCTAATTGCAACGGAATATTATTGGAAAAGGGGGAAAAATATGGTAGATGAAAAAAAAGGTGTGAAAATTGATCAATAGATGGCACTGGATGTGTCAGAATAGTAAATGAAAACACCTGTCATGCTCACAACCCATTGACGTTGGTATAAACGCGCCGGGTGCATGGCTTTTCATCTTTTCGCATCTGCGATGTTCACCATGACTGTCTCAATGCAGGATTGTGCTCTGCTTGTAAAGCTGTATTACAAGAATGGTGACTGTGCACTCATTGCTCTGGAGAAGTTCTGGACACTGAAGGGTTTGAAAAAAGTCATTGGTCCGATGGCTGCGGTGAGTCTGGAGAAAATGATTCAGAAATTCTAAAAGACTTGTTCATTTGGTGTGCATCCTGGTAGAGGGAGGAAATGAACTGATTCGACGTCAGTGGTAGTAGTGGCCACAGAAATGCAGGAGGAGACGAGTGGTGGTGTGCAAACATGTAGTGTACGGGCAATTGCCCGAACATTGGACATACCCATGAGCACAGTGCGTAAAATCCTATGAAACATCCTTCTTTGCTAGCTATTCAAATTACCCATGTGCACAAGTTGCTTCCTGTTGACCTTCCAGCAAGTGAGACCTCTGCTTTAGAATTTCTTGCTCACATGAAAGTGGACAATGACTGGCCATGGAAGATTTTGTGGACAGGTGAAGCCCATTTCCATCTGACAGGATATGTCACTACACAGAATTGTCGTATATGGGCAATGGAAAATCCACATGCAAATCACCACTTCATCCTGAATAGGTCACTGTGTGGTGTGGGTTTATGGCATCATTTATGATAGGGCCATATTTTTTTGAAGAGACCGGTGCTTATGGTCCTGTTACCTGTAGCGCCACTGGTAAGCATTATGAGTGTCTTTTCTGCAACCACATCAGTCCAGCTCTCCAACAGCATGGATGTATGGATGAGATAATTTTTATGCAAGATGGCACACATCCGTACATTTCAAATCCAGATAAGCAGCTGCTGAAGTGCCATTTTGGAAATGCTAGAATTATCAGCCACTATTTCCCTACAGCCTGGCCATCCCAATCACCTGACCTTAATCTGTGTGTCTCCTGGCTGTGGGGCTATCTGAAAGATGTTGTGTTCAGTGTTCTGATTACAAACTTAGCTGCATTGAAGGCACACATCGCACAACACATTCTGAACGTGACCCTGGAAACACTTTGATCAGTTGCAGAACAAGCTATTTCTTGGTTTCAACTTGTTGCAGAAAATGGTGGACAGTATATTGAACTTGTTTTGCACCAGTCACACGGAAATTAATAATCCAATTTGATTTTGATTGATGCTTAGTATGTGGTTTTTGGCCTCAGGACAATTAAAAATTGATTTTTCCCATCCGATGTGATATGACCTTGCCGTGGTGGATGGGCTTATGTAACTAACAGTACCACTCATGTACACCTATGCACACTCAGCTGTACAGTTTGTTTAACGTCAAACGTACACCTTAGGCATTTTTGTATGATTCATTTGTCATTTGTAGTCTACAGGTATTAAATTATGATGCTTACAGCACCATCTATTGTTACATTTTGTAACTATTTATTTGTCTTCTGCCATATGTTTTCCCCCTTCTCCGATAATATTCCGTTGTAATTTGACGTCATTCTGACCAGTAGTGCTATTTCTACAGTGGTTTGAAAGTTTAATTATTATCACTCTCTATTTTTCTGGAACAGAACCTAATTTGTAGATACTTTAATGTGAAACTAATTAGTAGCGCACTGTTTACGTAACAACATAGAATGCAACCACAACAAACTTGTAAAACAGGCACATTCCATAATCTGTTATACATTCACAAGGATCACTGGAACACGAAATAAATAGATGTCCAACTTTCTTCATTGTACCATATGCAGTTTTCCAGTCTGCCATCACATTTATCTCTTTGTTTGTTTCCAGGTCTGTTTTCTCAGCTACTTCATGTAGCTCTTGCAGCATCATCTTCCCTTGCCTTCTCTTTCATCTAGGATTACTAAATCATCAACGAAGGCTAAGCAGCTTGTATTCACATTTCCCTTCTGGTGGCCAAGCTTTATGGCTGTTGCACCTTCTTTCTCCCATTGTTCTCCCCATTCTTGCATTATTTAACCCAGAAGTAAGGTAAATAGCACATTAGAGTGCATCATCATTACTCATTTTCTATGTCGATTTACTCTAAGATATTGAATAGTGGTTGCCTATCTGTTGAGATACTTTTTAAAATCCTTATGGAAGGTAACAATAGACCATTCACTGCCAGAAAATGTGCTGCATTTTCTGTCTAGTAGACACTGGAAACTTCTGCACCAAACCATTCTCTAGATGTGCTACCAACTGAACATTTGTATGTACGTTAATGAAGGGGTTAGTGTAATGAGATAGTCATTCTGGGAATGCCCATGAGTTTGTATAAGGAATTTATTTTCTTCAATCAGAAGAAATCATTGCTGACACACAATAAGGGTTTTGAATATGTTCACAAGTAAGAATAAATTGGGTATTATTCTTAAACACCTAAGCGCAGTAAATTTGCACTGTCCTTGTATTTTTATGACTAAGAAGTAATGTTATAGGGTGCACCAACATTATTATTCATTATCGAAAAACATATAATAAGAGTAAAAGTCTCTAATAAACAGTTATTTAAGGAACTAGATACATTATCAAACCAGTGTTGATACTTTCACCTCCTTATGCAATTATCCATAGTGGAGTTTAATAAATAATATCTAACTGACTACAGTGAAAAATTATATATAAAAACAAAGATGAGGTGACTTACCGAACGAAAGCGCTGGCAGGTCGATAGACACACAAACAAACACAAACATACACACAAAATTCAAGCTTTCGCAACAAACTGTTGCCTCATCAGGAAAGAGGCAACAGTTTGTTGCGAAAGCTTGAATTTTGTGTGTATGTTTGTGTTTGTTTGTGTGTCTATCGACCTGCCAGCGCTTTCGTTCGGTAAGTCACCTCATCTTTGTTTTTATATATAATTTTCCCCACGTGGAATGTTTCCTTCTATTATATTGACTACAGTGAAACCTCTATATAACATTTTTCAAGGGACCACAAATTCTGAACACTGTATAGAGGAAAACACTATAAATGGGAATGCTTCCAAATAATAATTATAGGGCATTACTGGAGATCGGGATACCACTAATCAGCTTTGACAGGTGGTGCCATAGATGACATTTTAAATTTTCACAACACTGTAATATGATATTCATTGCAAATGATCAAATGATTAGTTTTTTGTAATTAAAAAAAGGAGCCCATTAGGTTGATGGGTGAAAGTAAATGGATCAGTTTGTACTGTAAAAAGTTATAACAGATTCTTAAGATATGACATCGTTGTCCAAAGCTGACAGGTGGTATCCCGTTCTTCAGTTGCGCCAATTATAGAATATGAGACAAATTTTGTTTATAATATACTGAACATATTACATAAAAACACAGTAAATGGTACAGATTAAAAAAGAACTAGTTACAAAAAAAAATACTTTAATAATTAAATTATGAAACGGAACTTAAATTTGCACAAAACTCTAGGAACCTATGCAATCTGGAAATCACATACCTATGATTTTTTAAAATATTCAAGCAAGCATGTTTGTTTTCTATTTCTCCTAGACTCTATGGCAATCATTTCTTGCTCCGAATAAGCAAGCTGAACTACTGTTCTGTCCTCAAGTCTATGGGCCATCGTATATCTCGTGAATGTTTCAAAGGCTTCAGCTGCCTTAGTATATGAGGACACAGGGTCATCTTCCTTGTCACTGTCACTGTCACTGTCACTACCACTATTATTCTCCAAGCTTCTCTCTGCAGTCAGCTCCTCAATACTTTGCACTCCTGTGGTTGACATGTTGTCATCCACAGCCACAAAGTCCTCAAAAGTGACAGAATCACTGCCTATTAATTCCCGAAATTCTTGCAAATCACTTGCAACATCTTCCACAGGAGCTGCCATCTCATTCTCACAGAATACTGCTTTTCTGAAACAGTTTTTCATAGTTTCAGCACTGACTTCCCTCCACGAGTACATAATTAAATTCACTGCCTGTAAAATATTCAGCTTCAGTTGTGAGCTCTGCTGGCTTCCCGGTTTTCTCCACGCGACTCACACCAGGAGATGCCTCCACTTTTTTAATAACATAAACCTTCTCTTCCAGAGAAATGTTCTTCCACTTTTCACTCATGTCCACTGACGAAAGCTTAAAAAAAAGTTATATTGAAGACACGCTCTCACTAGACACATGAACTGTTTGCTGCTCAGCTCACATAACACGCTACAAATACAAAGCATCGATGGAAATGGTGCCAAAAAGATTGCAAGCAGAATGTGTGTCACGTCATGTGACCGGGTTCTGCAGCTGACATATGAAACACGCTGATCGCGGGCTTTCCGAGCCGGTGCAAACTGTGAATCCACAGAACAGAAAACGATGCATCTACATCCAGTCACTTAAACGTTATAAAGGGGTAAATAATTGACCAGGGTTCCAAAAATATGAGCGTTACATGGAGGAAATTGTAATATAGAGGAAATGCAGTAAAGAGGAATATTTAACATTGTTTATATGGGCTTTTAGTCGGGACCGAAAAAAATGGACGTAACATAGAGGAAAACATTATACTGAGGAACGTTTAAAGAGGTTTCACTGTACATGTTTTTTAATGAATACGGATCTAGTGTTCCATTTAATGAAAATGTATACACACCGTGTAAATTGTCAGGTTGCAGCCACCTGATACACTGTCCGTTGTGTCTGGAAAAAATGTCTGATAAGGCAGTCTGCATACACTGTAAAAATTTGGCATTTTATCAACATCCTGATTAACTATGTTATCAAAATTCTGCTCAATTTTGTGTAAATTAAAATTATGCTTTCATTCCATTATGAACTGTCAACAGCTCTGGCCAACATCCTGGAAAATACAGCACTGTTTGGAGATATTTTACTTCATCTTCCAGAAATTTCTACGAAGATTCTTGACTCCAATAATGAATGGCGTGTTATGTTCGAATGGAGCTTGAATTTTGCAAATCAGTCACAACTGTTAGACAGTAGTACCAGAAAGCTTATTGATCTTGTAAGAAATAATTTTTTACCATTCTAACATTCAGTTTTGCCAATGTGTAACTGAGCATGTTCCTTAGAAATAATTGTTTGCTTCAGGTCAGTATGGAACTTAATATAACTGAGCGCCATCCTGATTACATTAACCCTTACAGGAGGGAAAGTCGTTCATCAAACACAGAAGAATATGTTTCACAGGTTCCAGCTAAGAGGAAGAAGAAAAAGAAAGAAATAAAGAGAGGCCCACGTTTAACAGGCGAATTGTGATAGTGCCTTCGACACTGCATAAGGGTAACTTTTAAGGTGGACCATGTAATAAAACTTGAAGAATTTTCATTGTAACTCTCTTTGGAGATATAGAAGAAGAGAAATTAAATTACTGATATGTGAATAGTTATTTTACCTCACTGAAAAGGCATGGTATAACATGACATTGTTTTTGTCTTCAGACTGAAGACTAGCTTGGTGCAGCTCTCAATGCTTTACAGGATTGTAAAAGTCTCTTTATCTCTGCATTAATACAATATCCTACATCCACTTTAACCTGTTTACTGTAGTAGTCAAGTCTTGATGTTTCCCTCTAAAATCCCCCTCTATACCAACTTAAATATTTCTTGATGCTCAAGACGTGTTCTATTGACTTATCTCCTCTTTTTGTTAACCCTTTTGAAGGTATTTCTTTACAGCATTTAAGGAATACTTCTTTACGCTCCTGACATCCAGTGGCAGTCCCCTGCACCAGCTGTAGTTTCTGTTTGTTGTGAAATATAGCTTTCAGACTATGGGGAGTATATATCCCAGCAAACAGCAGTGTTTTGATGGTTATTGGGAAGTGTGGTTGCCACCAGTGTAGTTTTTGGAAGGGGTGTAGGAAGTATACTTAGTACAAAATTAATCTGTCATTTGTGGTCCTGGGAAGCATATGTACCAACTTTAGGGTTATCCCAAAGCTTTTGGGAATATGTTTTACCTCCTCTGCCTACGCCTGACATCCTGTGGTAGTACATTGCACTAGGAGTATGAAAACTGCTACAACAATCAGTTTCTGTTTGTCATGGGATCACTACTATTGTCAGAACACATTGCTTTGCTTCTGCAATATACATTATTGTGACCTGTTCAGCTCATACCGTTATTGTGTGATAAAGTTTCAAGGATTGTTTTCACTTTGTGGTAAGTGAACTTTAATATTAGGAACAAATATTTTTTAAACAAAGTAAAAGAAAACAAAGTGAAAACAGTGTTCATTATTTATTTTACGTGTAATGGCAACGCATAACAGCACACAAAAGGGAAGTGGGAAATCCATTTACCACCAGTTTTAATATCTCTCAGTGGTGCCTTGGGGATACGAGTACCACATAGTTTTTGGTCCTAAATCACAAAAATAAAATTATCAAACAATAAATACTGTCAGTTTATCACATTTCTAATAGGAAAGCAAAAAAATTATCTTCGCTGAGTTGCTACAAAAAATGTCCCCACAAATGGTTTAAGTTATGCCATGAATTTCTTTTCTCTCTGATTCTGTTGAGTATCTCTTCATTGGTAATCTGATCTACTTGTGTAATCTCCAGCATTTTACTGTAGCACCACATTTCAAAAAGTTGTATTCATTTCTTGTCTGTACTGCTTGTCATCCATGTTTTGGTTCCACATAAGATAAGGACAGCCAATAATTTGGCTCATCAGTTGCACCGTGGCTTGTATGCCATAGTGCTCAGTCTGGCTGCACATATCCCCCACTGCCTTGCCATGCTGTCTGAGGGTGAAGAGGGGGGAGGGGACTGTGAACACGCTGTATTTAGGTAGCAGTGCAGTCACACTGCATATATCTTGGATCCATATTTCAAACAATGGAAAGGCCAGATTGGAATATCAACAGTATCTTGAAAAGGCTAGATTGCTAGTCACCAGGGAGTCCAGGATGAAATATCGTAGAACACCAATTTGGGGACAACAGCATGGTTTGTAACAGGGGAGTGATAGACCTCATTTTTTCCTCTGTCAGTATTGGGAAAAAGGAAAGTATCGGATAGCAATGTTTCAGGACTTAAAAACGTTACAACAGTGTACTTAGGGGTAAAATAAGGAAACGCTTGAGTAAACATAATGTTCCTGATTCATTAATTAAAAAACTTAAGATACTGTATGAAGATTTTGAAAGCCGTGTACAGATGGGAGGTGGAAGATCAGAATGGTTTAAGACAAAGAGAGGTGTTCAGTAAAGTAGTTTGCTTTCTCCATTACACTTATGGACACAAACATGACAGAAATCAAGGAAGTAGAAAATGAAGATCTCAGTGCTTTTGTTTTTGCTGATGACACTGCCATTCACGGAGAGATGGAAACAGAGGTTCAGAGGAGACAAGATTACTGGAATAAAAAATCAAAGAATTCAAGTTGAGTGTGAGTAAGATCAAGAGAGTCACAATAGAAGTGAGTAGGACACCCACATCTTGTCATGTCATAATGGAAGGAAAGAAGGTTGAATGAGTGCAGAGTTTCAATTATTGCAGTAGTGTCATGTCAAGTAATGGAACTGCCAAACTAGAAATTTTAAATAGAACAGCAAAAGAATCCAGCTTCTTCCACCAACTACGACACCTTATCTGGGACAAGGGAGTCTCTTCAAGAGCAAAACAGACAAAATATATATATATATATATAAAAAACAAAGATGAGGTGACTTACCGAACGAAAGCGCTGGCAGGTCGATAGACACACAAACATACACACAAAATTCAAGCTTTCGCAACAAACTGTTGCCTCATCAGGAAGAGGGAAGGAGAGGGAAAGACAAAAGGATGTGGGTTTTAAGGGAGAGGGTAAGGAGTCATTCCAATCCCGGGAGCGGAAAGACTTACCTTAGGGGGAAAAAAGGACAGGTATACACTCGCACACACACACATATCCATCCACACATACAGACACAAGCAGATGAGGCAACAGTTTGCAAAAGCTTGAATTTTGTGTGTATGTTTGTGTTTGTTTGTGTGTCTATCGACCTGCCAGCGCTTTTGTTTGGTAAGTTTCATCATCTTTCTTTTTAGATATATATATATATATATATATATATATATATATATATATATATATATATATATATATATATATATATATATATATATATATATATATATATATATATATATATGTGTCTGCTTGTGTCTGTATATGTGTGTGTGTGTGAGTGTATACCCGTCTTTTTTTCCCCCTAAGGTAAGTCTTTCCGCTCCCGGGATTGGAATGACTCCTTACCCTCTCCCTTAAAACCCACATCCTTCTCGTCTTTCCCTCTCCTTCCCTCTTTCCTGATGAGGCAACAGTTTGTTGCGAAAGCTTGAATTTTGTGTGTTTGTTTGTGTGTCTGTCGACCTGCCAGCACTTTCATTTGGTAAGTCACATCGTCTTTGTTTTTAGATATATTTTTCCTACGTGGAATGTTTCCCTCTATTATAACCATATATATATATATATATATATATATATATCAAAAAACAAAGATGATGTGACTTACCAAACGAAAGTGCTGGTAGGTCGAAAGACACACAAACAAAAAATTTTTCCCACGTGGAATGTTTCCCTCTAAAGATGATGTGACTTACCAAATGAAAGTGCTGGCAGGTCGACAGACACACAAACAAACGCAAACATACACACAAAATTCAAGCTTTCGCAACAAACTGTTGCCTCATCAGGAAAGAGGGAAGGAGAGGGAAAGACGAAAGGATGTGGGTTTTAAGGGAGAGGGTAAGGGGTCATTCCAATCCCGGGAGCGGAAAGACTTACCTTAGGGGGAAAAAAGGACGGGTATACACTCGCGCACACACACACATATCCATCCACACATATACAGACACAAGCAGACATATTTAAAGACCAAGAGTCTGCTTGTGTCTGTATATGTGTGGATGGATATGTGTGTGTGCGAGTGTATACCCGTCCTTTTTTCCCCCTAAGGGAAGTCTTTCCGCTCCCGGGATTGGAATGACTCCTTACCCTCTCCCTTAAAACCCACATCCTTTCATCTTTCCCTCTCCTTCCCTCTTTCCTGATGAAGCAACCGTTGGTTGCGAAAGCTAGAATTTGTGTATTTGTTTGTGTGCCAGCGCTTTCATTTGGTAAGTCACATCATCTTTTTCTTTAGATATATTTTTCCCACGTGGAATGTTTCCCTCTATTTTTTAGATATATATCTAAAAACAAAGATGATGTGACTTACCAAATGAAAGTGCTGGCAGGTCGACAGACACACAAACAAACACAAACATACATACAAAATTCAAGCTTTCGCAACAAACTGTTGCCTCATCAGGAAAGAGGGAAGGAGAGGGAAAGATGAAAGGATGTGGGTTTTAAGGGAGAGGGTAAGGAGTCATTCCAATCCCGGGAGCGGAAAGTCTTACCTTAGGGGGGAAAAAGGCTTGTGTCTGTATATGTGTGGATGGATATGTGTGTGTGTGCGAGTGTATACCCGTCCTTTTTTCCCCCTAAGGTAAGTCTTTCCGCTCCCAGGATTGGAATGACTCCTAAGGTAAAAGTTGTGACACATAGATACATCAATATTATTGAGAGTAATTTAAAACAGAACAGCAAGAAAATACTTTAATTATTATGTTAAAATGATAAAAACTTCAGCAAGACCTGCTCAGCTTGTTCATCAACTTGAAGAACTTCTGCAAAGTATTTCTTCTTCAAACAGGACTTTCCAGTGACAGTCAACTCTGACAGTACAAAGTCTCCTATAGTAAGTTTCAAGGATTCTTCACTATCAACACTACACATCAAATTGCGTGCATTTTCATGGTTATGAAGTAATGTCACTGTTGTAATCTCTTGAGCAGATGTAGCAGAAACGCTTAGAACTCCCTCTTTAACTGCTGTAATGCAATTGTGCAATGGAGTTTGTGCAATCCTGGAATAGGCTGTATGCCTTTCCAACGATTATCCAACATGCCATTGCTGAATTAATTTCTTCAGATGATAAGTAGAGGGTTGTAATCCCTTTCAGTTTCTCCTCGACGCACTTGTTAAAATCATAAGGAGTGTTAATAGTATACCTCCGTGATTTTACAGTTCTCCACACTGTTCTTTTCACGGCACCACCAGTGCCATCAACTGCACCTTTACTATGACAACTGGCAAAAAAATACCAGTCACCACTAATGCCAGAGTCTTGTAAATATGTAACATTTAATAATGTCAAGTGATTCTTGAATTGCACTGCGCAACCATCGGAGAAAATCTTGACTCTTTGAAGATAAGGAAATTCTCTCTTTAAGTTCTGAAAAAGCACCTTAAACATTATCCAAACTGAATATTTATTGTGGGATAAGTCATCGCTAACAATGGCATAGCTGCGTACGGTGCCATCTTTAATCCAGGCCACAGCTGTAAATATAGTTGTCTGCTGTTGGTGCTAGTGAGCACTCTGAATCTCAACCTGACATAGAGAAGTATAATATTCAGCATAGTCAACCTGCAAAACCAAATCGTGATTACTGAAATTTACTTTTGCATCCTCAAAGTACTTTGATTGCTTCTTCTTAACATAACAGTGCAGTTTGAATCCCAGAAGCTGTTTTTCTATTTCTTTAATGGCATTCAAAACTGTCCCAACTGCTTCTATACGCTGAGGGCGACCTTCAGCATCTTTCCATTGCGTCCATTGAAGCTCATTGTTCAGTACTTCATCATCAACAAGGCCCTTCGCATTTAAGGTGTTACACTTTTTGCAGGCACTGGACATACACTTATAATTTTCTGTGCTTGTGCTCTGCTTGGAAATGTATTGGTTTCTCTTGCAACGCTTTCAACCAAATACTGTATGTGTGGTATCGACAAATACACACATTATGTGGCATAAATGATACAGGGTATACAAAAGGTGGACGAAGAGAGAAGAATTTTGATTTTTTTATCTGACACTCTGGATATTCAAGAATAAATTGTTCATATGCTTCAGATATTGTCATCATCATATAGCACTTCTGTTTCTGTTCTCATTCTCCAGTTTCAGGGTTCTTGACACTAACCACATCTTTTCTTCCTGGTTCTTTTCGGCTTATGTCGTCATGAAGGTAGAAGTTCTTAATTTTATTTTCTGTATCTGCACTGAGAAACTTACTCCCTTTCTTGTACATATCTTTTTTTTTAAGTTTATTTGCAACTTCAGGCAGCTCATCGTTATACAGCTTTGCCACTACATCCTTTTGTTTCCTTGGGCTGCCTGCTACGCTTTTCTTCACCTTGTTTACAGCCTTCCCAAGTGATCTTTTGGAACTATATGATTTAGAGGGTGACAATTTTCAAGATGAAGTGGGAGTTTGAGCAGAAATTTTATTCTTTTCTCGATGCCACCTTTGTCTTTCCCTATCTTGCATATGTTTAAGTTTCTTTCGATCATCCTGCAAGGCAGCTTTATTTTTTTCTCTCTGTAACTTATCGTTTTTGCGTTCCTTTCTAACATTGCCTGTTACTGAATTGGAGATTGCTTCAGTTTTTCCCTAAACTTGTAGCAGCTTTCAGTGGAGGACATGCTTGTCCTATAATAAATTACAAGAATAATACTTTCAGCTGAAAATGTCTGCTTGTGTCTGTGTATGTGCGGATGGATATGTGTGTGTGTGCGAGTGTATACCTGTCCTTTTTTCCCCCTAAGGTAAGTCTTTCCGCTCTCGTTCAAGCTTTCGCAACCAACGGTTGCTTTGTCGGGAAAGAGGGAAGGAGAGGGAAAGACGAAAGGATGTGGGTTTTAAGGGAGAGGGTAAGGAGTCATTCCAATCCCGGGAGAGGAAAGACTCACCTTAGGGGGAAAAAAGGACGGGTATACACTCGCACACACACACATATCCATCCACACATATACAGACACAAGCAGACATATTCAAAGGTAAACTCTTTGCCTTTGAATATGTCTGCTTGCGTCTGTGTGTGTGTGTGTGTGTGTGTGTGTGTGTGTGTGTGTGTCTATATATATATATATATATATATATATATATAAAAACAAAGATGAGGTGACTTACCGAACAAAAGTGCTGGCAGGTCGATAGACACACAAACATACACACAAAATTCAAGCTTTCGCAACAAACTGTTGCCTCATCAGGAAAGAGGGAAGGAGAGGGGAAGACAAAAGGAAGTGGGTTTTAAGGGAGAGGGTAAGGAGTCATTCCAATCCCGGGAGCGGAAGGACTTACCTTAGGGGCAAAAAAGGACAGGTATACACTCGCACACACGCACATATCCATCCACACATACAGACACAAGCAGACATATTTAAAGGCAAAGAGTTTGGGCAGAGATGTCAGTCGAGGCAGAAGTGTAAAGGCAAAGAAGTTGTTGAAAGACAGGTGAGGTATGAGTGGCGGCAACTTGAAATTAGCGGAGATTGAGGCCTGGCGGATGACGAGAAGAGAGGATATACTGAAGGGCAAGTTCCCATCTCCGGAGTTCGGATAGGTTGGTGTTGGTGGGAAGTATCCAGATAACCCGGACGGTGTAACACTGTGCCAAGATGTGCTGGCTGTGCACCAAGGCATGTTTAGCCACAGGGTGATCCTCATTACCAACAAACACTGTCTGCCTGTGTCCATTCATGCGAATGGACAGTTTGTTGCTGGTCATTCCCACATAGAATGCATCACAGTGTAGGCAGGTCAGTTGGTAAATCACGTGGGTGCTTTCACACGTGGCTCTGCCTCTGATCGTGTACACCTTCCGGGTTACAGGACTGGAGTAGGTGGTGGTGGGAGGGTGCATGGGACAGGTTTTGCATCGGGGGCGGTTACAGGATAGGAGCCAGAGGGTAGGGAAGGTGGTTTGGGGATTTCATAGGGATGAACTAACAGGTTACGAAGGTTAGGTGGACGGCGGAAAGACACTCTTGGCGGAGTGGGGAGGATTTCATGAAGGATGGATCTCATTTCAGGGCAGGATTTGAGGAAGTCGTATCCCTGCTGGAGAGCCACATTCAGAGTCTGGTCCAGTCCCGGAAAGTATCCTGTCACAAGTGGGGCACTTTTGTGGTTCTTCTGTGGGGGATTCTGGGTTTGAGGGGACGAGGAAGTGGCTCTGGTTATTTGCTTTTGTACCAGGTCGGGAGGGTAGTTGCGGGATGCGAAAGCTGTTTTCAGGTTGTTGGTGTAATGATTCAGGGATTCCGGACTGGAGCAGATTCGTTTGCCACGAAGACCTAGGCTGTAGGGAAGGGACCGTTTGATGTGGAATGGGTGGCAGCTGTCATAATGGAGGTACTGTTGCTTGTTGGTGGGTTTGATGTGGACGGACGTGTGAAGTTGGCCATTGGACAGGTGGAGGTCAACGTCAAGGAAAGTGGCATGGGATTTGGAGTAGGACCAGGTGAAACTGATGGAACCAAAGGAGTTGAGGTTGGAGAGGAAATTCTGGAGTTCTTCTTCACTGTGAGTCCAGATCATGAAGATGTCATCAATAAATCTGTACCAAACTTTGGGTTGGCAGACTTGGGTAACCAAGAAGGCTTCCTCTAAGCGACCCATGAATAGGTTGGCGTACGAGGGGGCCATCCTGGTGCCCATGGCTGTTCCCTTTAATTGTTGGTATGTCTGGCCCTCAAAAGTGAAGAAGTTGTGGGTCAGGATGAAGCTGGCTAAGGTGATGAGGAAAGAGGTTTTAGGTAGGGTGGCAGGTGATCGGCGTGAAAGGAAATGCTCCATCGCAGTGAGGCCCTGGACGTGCGGAATATTTGTGTATAAGGACGTGGCATCAATGGTTACAAGGATGGTTTCCGGGGGTAACAGATTGGGTAAGGATTCCAGGCGTTCAAGGAAGTGGTTGGTGTCCTTGATGAAGGATGGGAGACTGCATGTAATGGGTTGAAGGTGTTGATCTACGTAGGCAGAGATACGCTCTGTGGGGGCTTGGTAACCAGCTACAATGGGGCGGCCGGGATGATTGGGTTTGTGGATTTTAGGAAGAAGGTAGAAGGTAGGGGTGCGGGGTGTCGGTGGGGTCAGGAGGTTGATGGAGTCAGGTGAAAGGTTTTGCAGGGGGCCTAAGTTTCTGAGGATTCCTTGAAGCTCCGCCTGGACATCGGGAATGGGGTTACCTTGGCAAACTTTGTATGTGGTGTTGTCTGAAAGCTGACGCAGTCCCTCAGCCACATACTCCCGACGATCAAGTACCACGGTCGTGGAACCCTTGTCCGCCGGAAGAATGACGATGCCCCCGATGCAAAACCTGTCCCATGCACCCTCCCACCACCACCTACTCCAGTCCTGTAACCCGGAAGGTGTACACGATCAGAGGCAGAGCCACGTGTGAAAGCACCCACGTGATTTACCAACTGACCTGCCTACACTGTGATGCATTCTATGTGGGAATGACCAGCAACAAACTGTCCATTCGCATGAATGGACACAGGCAGACAGTGTTTGTTGGTAATGAGGATCACCCTGTGGCTAAACATGCCTTGGTGCACAGCCAGCACATCTTGGCACAGTGTTACACCGTCCGGGTTATCTGGATACTTCCCACCAACACCAACCTATCCGAACTCCGGAGATGGGAACTTGCCCTTCAGTATATCCTCTCTTCTCGTCATCCGCCAGGCCTCAATCTCCGCTAATTTCAAGTTGCCGCCACTCATACCTCACCTGTCTTTCAACAACTTCTTTGCCTTTACACTTCTGCCTCGACTGACATCTCTGCTCAAACTCTTTGCCTTTAAATATGTCTGCTTGTGTCTGTATGTGTGGATGGATATGTGCGTGTGTGCGAGTGTATACCTGTCCTTTTTTCCCCCTAAGGTAAGTCTTTCCGCTCCCGGGATTGGAATGACTCCTTACCCTCTCCCTTAAAACCCACTTCCTTTCGTCTTCCCCTCTCCTTCCCTCTTTCCTGATGAGGCAACAGTTTGTTGCGAAAGCTTGAATTTTGTGTGTATGTTTGTGTTTGTTTGTGTGTCTATCGACCTGCCAGCGCTTTTGTTCGGTAAGTCACCTCATCTTTGTTTTTATATATAATTTTTCCCACGTGGAATGTTTCCTTCCATTTTATATATATATATATATATATATATATATATATATATATATAAAAAAAGCGCCTCCTGCCAGTCATGACATTTAGTCTGGAGACGTGTGTTATAAATAAGAGAAAAGAGAGAGATATGCAAGCATGTGCAATGAAGCTCCTTAGGTTAGCTCTACCAGGAGGGAGAGAGAGAGAGAGGAATGAATATGTAAGGAGAGACCTGCAGGTGACCTTCACCATGGAAGAAAGAATGAGCACTGTGAGATTGAAGTGGTAAGGTTTCCTAAAGTGAATGCACCTGACTTGAAGTGCACATTAGTATTTGGGGATGAAGGTACCTAGGAAAAGATCACTTGGACAGCCTAGGAAAAGATGGGCAGATCAGTTTAATGAAGATCTCATGAGGAGAAGAGTAATGTGGGATGCACTGGAGAGAGAAAAGCTATACCAGGACAGAAATTGATGGAGGCATATTGTTCAGTTTTTCTACTTGGCTATCTAGAAGGAAATACTGAGGATGATGATGATGATGACGATGAAAAGGATATATTGCTACTCCCAGCCTCAACTTTACTGTCCACACCCTTCACCCAAAAGTTTCTGCCCACCCTGTCCTGTCACTTCCTCCCAATTCACATCCCTTGACTCCCATTGTGCACTGCTCTCTGTCAGTACATCCATTGGTCTTTTCCCCTTCTCTGCTTTTCTGCTCCCCATTCCCGCTCCTCCCGCACAGTCTCCCAATACTGCACGCAGCAGCCTTGTCCTGTCAGCGTTTAGTCCCTGTGTGCTCTGCCAGACAGCATTTTTCACTTACCCCATCCATACCATGCTACCCCTCCCCCTTGCCTGTCCTTCTCCAGATTGCTGCTTTCGTCCAATGTGACAGTTGCATTCAAGCAAGAGTGGCTGGAGATAGTGGTCCTGTGTACACGAGGTGTTCTTACTTGTGTGAGTGTGGTTTTTTTTTTCCCCCTGGAGAAGGTGTGGCCGAAAGATAAATGTGGAAGTCTTTTCATTGTGCCTGTCTGCAGCTCAACTTGTCATCGTTACAGTGAGCAGCAATCCATACTTTTCATAATATAGTGTGTTTCATATTTCTCAACAACATAGATCACAACAAAAAAGCAAATGTTCAATATTATTTAATTATTTTTGGCACTCTTAAGACATAATATTATTTTTATCTGGTGCAAACTGTCAGTACACAGACAGAAACGGACAGTTTCACAAATTCTCCCACTCAGATTGCTACATAATCACACACATATATTGATCGAAATATTGTAGCACTTTTGCAACCTCATTATGGAGACGTGGAAACAAACTGAGGGAAACAGCGTAGATGTCCTGGATAGTTTTAACATAAAAGGATTTGTCTTTAAAATGAAAATTACATTACATATAAATCAGTTACATTTGCACATGCACAGGGGTGGCACTTTCAACTGCAATGACAAACGGTCTCAAAAACAGGTGTAAGATTGGCAGTGCCCTCAAAATATTTGGAAACTATTCTTGTAATTCTATCAAAGCCCCAGTGACTTCTTCAGACCTTGCATTTTCTTTAATGCCAGTGAGCTTAGGGAAATGGACTGTTTGTCAGAATCTGCCCCTTCTGCAATGCAATTTTTAAATGCATCCCCATCAAATCAGAAATAAGTTGTTTCTCACTTTAAAGTGTCTTACTGTGGAAAGTCCACTTAAAATGTGTGGTATGCAGTCCATTCCAGATGATCTAATTTCTACGTTTGCACTACTTCTTCCTTCATAAATTCAATAATAGCAGGTTTTAAACTGAAAAATCATACCAGGTATGTCACTTGCAGTAATATACAAAGACCACACCCCTCGTCCAGTTCCATTGAAAACTATCGCAACTGACAGTGGAACAATACATGCAAATATAGAAATTTTATTGGTCATACCAGCAAATTCTTCACACGCTTCATGCCCACAAATTTAGCACAAACTGCTTCATAATGTACCGAACTCGAATCCTGTTTGTCGGTCATTGTAATTTTTTGCTCTTTTTGTCAACTAAATCCGTATGTTATTTCTGCATGGAGCTGTAATGTTATTTCATAGATAATTTGCAGTACCAAAGAATGATGCAACTGCATGATAGATATTGAGAATTCTCATCCTTTTTTCCATGACTACCATTCATTTTTAAAGGCTTGTGGTGATAGATTGCTAGGCTGCTCTTTTTGTGCAAACAGCCACTGGACCTGTGATTATCCTTCATACCACAAATAAATAGTGAAGGGCAAACAGCACTGACACCTTGGTTCTCCTGAACTGAAGAGCATTGTGGTGACTGAAAAATGTCACACCGCAATACTAAATGAAATGTTGTGCTGTTCTCGGTACTTCTGAGGAGGACTGAGCAAAGCTGAGACAGACCAAGCCTCGGCCTGCAGGCACATCCATCTCGCATGTCGTTTGGCACACCATGGCTGGCCTTGATGTAAGGCTACACTCTAGGCAATGCTTTCAGAAAGTACTTACTAATGCGTTATTTGTCATTTTCAGAAATGATTTTCTTCAACAAAGATAAAAACTAAGTCATCACATGCACAAGAAAACCTTTACTTGCTTCACTTTACTGGTTTCGACAGTTTGAACTTTCATATTCAGAAGTGGAATAGGCTCAAACCATTGATAAGCCAATGTCAGAATAAGAATTGGATGGTAGTCTCCTTTGCTCCAGAATCAATAAAACAGAGTGACATCACTAAAACATATGATATGTGCCATGAGTGGCAAACAATTAACTGTCACATCTCACATCATGCATAGTATGGTGTTTGACTTTCGTCACACTATTGTGTACATGTGTTGTTTCACTGGTGGCTCTCCATTTGATGGAATACATTTTGCCAGTTAAAGGGCTGGTGTAGTTGGTGGGAGAAAGGTGCATAGGGCAAGTCTTACAGTGGGGATGGTCATAGGGGTGGGAGCCATAGGGTAGGGAAATGGGTGCAGAAGGAGCATAGGGTGTGACAAGAATATTGTGAAGATTGGGAGGGCAACAAAATGTTATTCTAAGTGTGGTGGGCAAAATCTGGAACAGAATGGACTTCATTTCAGGGCATGATTGCAGGAAATCATACCCTTGCCAAACCAGCTTACTAATACGTACAAGACCAGGATAATACTGAGTGATGCGAGAGGTATACTCCTCTCTCTCTCTCCCTCTCTCTCTCTCTCTCTCTCTCTCTCTCTCTCTCTCTCTCTCTCTCTCTCTTTTTTCCAGCAGTACCAGGATTGGAGGATTGGATGTGATGGCATATGAAAACTGAATTTGAACTAGGCTGGTGGGATAAGTGAAGGCCAAATTTAGAATGGTGATGCATTGCTGTAAAGAATCTGCATCTGGAAAAATATGTTTGCCTCAAATGCCAGGGCTATATGGGAGAGGAAACATTAGATGTGGAAAATATGGCAACTGTAAGTACTGTTGTTTGTTTGTGGGTTTGCCATATGGACTTTGGCGAGGCTGGCCTGTTCATGGAATCTCTAAATACATTCTTCCAATTAAAATTCACTTGGTCCTGTACCGAATCCCTTTCCATTTTCCTTGATGTTGAACTCATCTTCTCTGAGAGTCAGCCACACACTTCTGTTCACATTAAACCCACTAACAAATAACAGTACTTATATTTTGACATTTGCCATCCTTTTGATGTCAAATGTTCCCTCCCATACAACCTTGGCATTCAAGGCAAATTTATTTGTTCAGGGGCAGACTCCTTACAACAGTGGACCACAGACCACCATTCTCACCTCAGCCTTCACTGGACGTAACTGCCCCACCAGCCTAGTTCAGAAGTAGAGTTCGTGGGCCATCACATCCAATCCTGGTAATGCTGATGCCTCCAAAAAACAACTTAGGAGTACACCTCTTATCGCTCAGTATTTTCCTGGTCTTGAATCTATTAATCAGCTCCTTCTACAAGGCAATGGCTTCCTAAACTTGTGCCCTTAAGTGAGGTCCATTCTGTCCAACATTTTGCCCACCACACATAGAAAAGCATTTTGTCCCTTCCCAATCTCCACTATATCCTTGTAAGACCCTATGCTATTTTCTGGCCTGTCTGTTTTTTTCCAACCCTCCACCTCTAGCAAATACGAGGCACTTAGCTTTCTTCTCTTATTAACTCATGGACGATTTTTTGGCAGTAACTTATGTCTTCATATTACCTTATCTTCCATCTTTAAGCTCTCAGGTTTTCAATTCTCGCCCAGTGCAGTTCCCAACAATTGGTCTTTCCTTTGCATCCTGACCCAGTGTTCTGTGTGACTTTTCTGAACTCACTCCATTTCCTAAATGTCACCAGTTCTTTTCCTTCAATCCTCTTCCTTCCCCTTCAACCCTTCTGCCAGGAGGAGGAGCTACTGGCTCTGAAAGCTTGAAAATTTCAGTATCTTTATCTGTGTTTTCTCCTGCTGCCACTTGGTAAGTAGATTTTTTTTCCATCTGTTCAATTACATTATGTGAAACTAAGTTGCTCGTATGTGTAAACATCCTCGTTATAATTGCCTTTTAAATACTGTCAGAAGACAATGCTCAGGAAGCTCAGTAGGGTGGAAGAAAATGTCACTTTGGCTCTTATTACTGTAACTGTGGCTATTATCACAAAGAAAAAGCCAGAAGAACAACACACCAAAAATATAAGCTGCTAGATTTTATTTGCCTTCAAAGGAGTGCTGAGGGAAATGACTGAAAACTTCATTCTACAATCTTCCATTGTGATGCTGGACAATACTTCTCCTACTTTCTTCGCCATTCTTGTGATTATTTCTTTCCTTGCATGCTGAAAACAGTCATTTTATATAAATAGTGTTATAACACTTTGTGCTTACATCTACAATTTCATCTAACATCTAAAATTTACAAAAATGTAACAACTGTGCATTTAATCTATTGATTCACCAGCCTAAAAATAGTTCAAAGAAAAATTATTACTGCCTTAGCTCATTCTGGTGCAAAGAATCTATTGTATTAAACAGTGATGCTTACTCCTGGTACACTGAAATTAACATTTCAGCCAATCTTCTATTCCACTCCATTTCTACAAAATACATACGTACACAGTGAACAAGTATTCTTAATTGAAAATAAACATGAACAAGTTGCAGTGAAAGTCTGTTTGCACATAGACCTGTAACTAATACTAAGCTTCAAATAACACTCACAGAAAATAGTGGACGTTTCATCCGTTAACTATTTATGAGACCAACAAACTGTAAAGTTTCACTGAGCAGAAAAGAGCTACAAAATCCACAAAAACAACTTTGCGCTGTTTGTCCCCACTCGGTCATCAGTGCATGTTGAAGCACCTTCATAAGGATGAAAATAGGATGCGTCCAGTTCTGTCAACAAGCGATTGTATGCATGAATCTTGTGTGAGTGGTTCCATGTGCACAGTAGGCACTGACAGAACCAGTGCATCATGGGCAATCTTGGAAGTTCGCACATCCCGTGTACAGAATTGTCAGGTATTGGATTAAGTTACTGGTACCTATTGTCAGGTGCTATGATCACCATACTAAGAACTCTCAAATTTTTGATGATGATATCAAACGACTGAAGATAGGCTCAGTTGAAGTTTTGACCAATCACAATGTGCTCTTTGTGAAGGTGCCTGTAGATCATGAAATGGCTGGCAGTCCATTTGTCTCCCAAATCATCAGATTTTTTTGGTCATATTCTCACCACCACTTACTTTTCCTACAGTCATATACAAGGTGGACATTAATAAAAAGGATAAACTGCAGGGATGCATTCCTGACTGGAAATGAGGAAAGAAGGTCCTATGAACATGTGTCTGGAAATGCATCGTTGCCACAGTAGATGGGCTGACAAATGAACTTTCCTCATATCATGTGCTATGTGTTCCTTGTGTGTTGCAGGCTGTGTGATTGATACAGCATATTGCAAACAGCAGAAAGGTCCGGTGTTCAAGTCAGGAACAAGCCAAGATTGTGTCTGTGTATAGCCAAGCGGATGGAAACAGTTGAGAGGCAGTGTGGCTACACCAAAACAACTACCCTCACAGACACCTACCACATCACACAACATTTCAAGCCCTTTTTTGGGCACTTGTGTGATCATGGGTCTTTTCAGACAGACAGACAAGTAGGGAGGCGGCAGACTGTGTGTTGTCATGTCCAGCAAGCTGTCTACACAATCAGTGACATTGGAGACTGGAGATGACCCATCCAGCCAGTTAACGTGAAGATGAATAACTGGAAATTTGAAAGAGTTATGGAACTCAGTCCGGAAATAATTGAACAAAGCCAGGACCTGAATAACTATAATCTTTAATTTCTCATCTTAGCAAGAATTGGATAGTGACTTGAATGAAAGTAAACTACTCCTGATTGCAAAATTGCATGGAGGGAGGCACGCTGCTAGGTATGAGTGCAAGCAGAGCCAGAACGAAAACTAGAAGTCCAGGCCCTGGGCTTGACCTACGCAGACATCCCTCCTGGACTGCAGTCTGTACCGCACTCTCTCTCTCTCTCTCTCTCTCTCTCTCTCTCTCTCTCTCTCGGGCTACGCTGCCTCTGCATTTATACTGTTCGGCAGGCCATGGCGCCTCTTCCACGTTAGCACTTCCGGACAGCGCCCTGCGGGGCTTTGTGTATGACCATATATGATCACTGCCAATGCACAGCCGTGCCTCGCGGCTCAACACGAGAGCTTATGTGATACCTCATGAGAGTACCCAACATTTCCAGCCAATGCCCAAACCAACACCCTTCCTGTGGCATGTTCTTTATGCTCTGTGCACTTTCTAGAAAACTTATTTGTTCTGGCTGCTGTTCTGTTGCCTTTCAGGCGTTGCATTTTTAAATATGCGACAGTGTACACCAGATTTGGAGGACCAGATTCTACAGGATATTGAGACGAACCCTAATATGAGCTCGAGGCAAGTGGCCTGCCTACATGGTGTAAGCCAAAGTACAATTATGTGCATCCTGCGTGAGAACTGCTACCATGGAGTTTACTTTGAACATCTGTTGTGATGTGGATGCAATGCAGCTCTGTACTGGGTTCCAGGACAATTTGTTGTCACTGCACACACACACACACACACCATCCATTTCTGGACACATGTCCATAGGACCTTTTTTCCTCCATTTCCAGTCAGGAATCCACCCCTGCAATTTGTCAGTTTCATTAATGTTCACCCTGTATATGATAAATTCCTAATGTGGTAATCATGAATTCTTCTTTATCAGTAGTCACAGCCAAATTTTTTATGGATAGGAGTGTGCCTCAAACACTGCTTACATATACCTGCTGTTTTTTCTTCATTATATGCATGATAGGGTTTTGAAATGGCCTGATAGCTGGGATACTGCAGTAGTTCATTGATCACACAAATAATATTCATCCCAAGATAAGGTTTACAGTGGAGATGTGAAAAGAAGGGAAGTTTCTCCTCTTAGACATTCTAGCTTAGGATAACCCAGTCATGCAGTCTGGCAATCAATGTTTTGTAAGCTGACACACATGGAATTGTATCCATATTTAGTATAACAAGTTCACTGAGTGAAATGTGTTAAAAAGACACTTTAAAGTGTTAACAGTGGCTAGAGTACCTTGTGTGTTGCTGAATTTACGTGCTGCTTTTGTGAACAGGAGTATTGACATTGGCTGTTAACTATGTGTGCGCATTTCAGTGATCAATGTTTCCAATGTAGAACATTTAATGGGAAACTAAGAAATTTAGGTTATGTAACTAATACAGTGGCAATCGGTATGCTTTATTGCAATTCTAATTGACTGCTTCACTATCTCAGTTGCCACTTGTATCTTGCTCTTGAAAGTGAGTCATCATGTGTGACATTTTCCTACCCATCAGCCACTGTTGCAGGTGGCCTTCATTAACACTTCGTATATCAAGATAACAATAATCATTCCCTGCAGATATCAGCACTGTCAGAGTGCCGATTCATCAGTATTTTATTTAGTTTTGCTTAGCTTACAAAATTCGTCATAGAATGTGCTATCATGCTCCAGTATTGATGCTTGATGCATCTATTTATGTGTACATTGATAGTTATTGACCTTTGAGCATCATTGCAGTGAAATATCAATGGCATATAACTCTGGTACTGTGTTGTCCATTTGTTGACATCATGCTTCATAATACTTGTTTACATTCTGTTTTTTTCATACTGTATTGTTGTTTTTGGCAGTATAGTTATTTAAATATTATGTCTGTGCTATTTTGCTTTAAGTTACTTTTTTTTGAGTGAGTCTAATCTGTGGCCCAAGTAGGGGACTTACTGCCAATTAAGTTCATGAGGTACGAGAAAATACTAGTGACAGAGAGTATTTCAGTGAAAGTAGCAATGGTTCAGAAAGTGACAGTGATGTTTTTGCTCATATGTTGAATGAAAGTGAAGATGAAATGGAAGGGGCACAGTACACTGAAGTGGTTGTACCTGAAGCTCTACAGTCACTACCATAACCATCTCACGAGCTGCCTGGACCAAAGCATATCCCACTGATGGGATCTTCTGCTATTAAATATTTCAGTTATTTTTAAATGTAGCGTTACTTCAACTGATTGTCAGTGAAACAAAACACTCAGCTAAGCAGTTTATATCCAAACATGATGCTACAGTACTTTGTCCAGCCCTTATAAAAATGGAAGAATATCACAATAAGAGGTTTTATTGCAGGTTACGGAATATGGGGCTCAACAAAAGGTCTACAATGCTTTCATACTGGAGCACAATATTGCATCTCACATATTTGCATTGTTTGCCAAAATGTATATTGCTCGCTGATATAGGTGTCTTATCAATCTCTCTTATCTTGGTGATAGTGAAAAGTGTCTAGCATCAGGTCATCATGATTATGACCCATGTATCAGATACACAATGAGAGGAGTCATTCATCTTCCTCACTTGTAGTCACCTTTTTTCAGTGTTGTCATCTTTTGTCACCTCTTTTTCCTTTTTTTAGGAAGAAAATAAGTTTTTTTTTTTTTTTTTTAAGTTTCAGAAGTAGTGTGAAGCACTTTCCAAAGCCAACTTGTCTCAAAATAAATGCCTTATACTGGGATCAGAGAGGTTGAATGTCAATAAAAAAGTATGTAGGCTTTTAGATAGTGATGTCCAGGAGACCCGAGCAGACAACTTATAAACATCAGACCTTGGAACTTTCATACATTGCATAATGCCCATGTAAAAGTTTTGGAGTGTTTATATGAAGAAGCATCCAAATTTCTGGCAAATATTTACCATTATTTTGACAGTTAGCCTGCTCAGAGGAATTGAGTCTAAATTTAAATTTCGCATCACACATTTTTGAGACATACAACTACAAGCCGGCTTACTTTAGGACTGTCAGACAACAGGATTTTGGAACAGTGGGATCATATTCAATATTAGTTTCTTAAATACCTCAGAAGAAAAATTCTGCTACTGTTTAGTCCAAATCTTACAATGCCACTGTGAATGCCTTAAAAAGCCTTTAGTGAAAGTGAATCTTTATGTTTTAATTTCAGCCAAAGAACTACTCAGTAAGTTCATGCAACATTTTTAAAGCCAGATACCTTTGATTCACAAGTTGCAGACAGAAACAGAAAAAAAATTAATTTTTTGGCTCATGTTTTGAAGGTTTCTGCTTTGAGGAAAATTGAGAGTATTTCCAAAGTTCTTGATAATGAACTCCTTACATTTAATAATCTGCTTCCTCTTCATCAACTAGTTGCTAGTGAACAAGTAACCAAAAAGCGTAGTGAACTGAAAGAGAGTGAAAAGTTGTGGTTTCTAAATAATGCCCAATGAGAGTACATTGCACCTTGGAAACGTGAAGGAAAAGGTGTGCTTATCAAGTGCATCACTGACAAGTTTTAGGTTTTTAAGCACCAAAGAAAGAATGAAGAGCAGAAGCTGCAGTGATTCATTAAAAGCTGCAAAAATGATACAGCTTAATGTCCTGCAAGATTATGTATTAGATGAGTGGAAGGTTCTTCAGTTTGAAAAAGTAACCTAGCTTTAGATAATAAAGGTATTGACAGTTACTGCCGGCCGTTGTGGCCGAGCAGTTCTAGGCGCTTCAGTCCGGAACCGTGTGACTACTACGGTCGCAGGTTTGAATCCTGCCTCTGGCATGGATGTGTGTGATGTCCTTAGGTTAGTTAGGTTTAAGTAGTTCTAAGTTCTAGGGGACTGATGACCTCATATGTGAAGTCCCATAGTGCTCAGAGCCATTTGAACCATTTTTTGACAATTACTGAATTGTGAACTATAGAAGCACATCTCAGAAAGAGCCCCATGATCCGTGTTTCAAAACTTGTTGAGGCTTCTCTTACATAACCCCATGGAAATGCAGACACAGATAGAAGATATTCCATTTCGGAGCACACATTAGGAGAAGACAAGGCGGTGAAGACCAAAACATTTTTAAACAGTGTTTTGACTGTGAGGGATGCTTTGGGACAACACCCCCATTTCTTTCTGTGCCCTTTGACTCATCGCTCATTAGGTATGGACAACAAGCACATGCAACTTATACTCCGTACAAAAAGAAAAACTATGAAAGGAAAAGAAAACTTAATAATAATAAATTGAAGGAAGCATGGAAAAAAAACCTCTTTCGAGGTTCAGCTAAAAAAAAAATTAAAAAAAAAAAAAACCTCGAATAAATGATTTAAAGGCATCAAAATTGGCAAGGGTGTGCTTGAGGGTGCACAAATCAAAAAAGTGGAAGAAAGAGTGAAAGAAAGGGAGGTGGAAACTATTAGGAAAAATCTTGTGAAAATAAAATCTAGTACAATTATTTCTTTTATTGCTAAGATTCATAACACTAATCCAAAAATATATATGTTGATCTTTCTTCAGTATTAAAGTGTAGAATGTCGTTAGTTTTAAAAATGTGATGTAGATTTTGTTTGTGAATTATTATTACCACCAATATACAATTACTAAAATGGAATTACCAATGTACCCACATAGATTAATAAGTAGGTACGAAGAAAAACATGGCCATACCCCATTAAGGATCATAATAGAAATATTTATTATGGTCTTAACCAGCCTTTTTGATAGAAGATTATCATAAATAAAAACAATTCATTTGTGCCATAAATGTTTATTGAAATAATTTGACACCTTTTAATCACATTTTAAAAGTGTTTTATCACCTTTTAATCATATTTTTCAAATATTTTGTTACCTTTCTCATCTTTTTCAATTGCCACCATGGCTCCTTATCCCAGATACCAGCCATATATTTGGACATCATTACATGCCACATAAACAGCTTAGAATTGTTGAAAGTGTGCAGAATGACAAAGCTAGAAGTAAAGGTAACAGGATAGGCTCTGACTTTAGAGGTAACAAGATGAAGACATAATTGACACCAAAGTAGCAGTAGACGGGACAAAGTAGCTACCAGGCTGGTACTAATACGTACATGAAGGTGAGCTGAATCTCATGTTACTTGTATGAGCACAGTGATGGGGGGAATTACTACATTACCATCCTACAGGTGGGCCATGGAACATTATATCTTAAAATTTTTAATTGATACAGGGAAGTTAGAACTTCACAGTAATTACTTTTGTTTTTACATTTTTGCTTTGAGAATAAAATGATTGCACATTATTACAGTAAGAATATCAGTGACAAAATCAAAAGTAAGTAATTTAAACATATTTCTGGCAAACTGGCATAAACCAAATATATTTGATTCATCATAAAATGGTACATTGAGTCATCTCAAAAGCTACATATTCCCAATGCCTTATTAGGTTCTAAATTAACTACTTTAAACTAGACTAAGAAAATGAGTGGGCATTAGATTGACCTTATTTACATATCTGGGAATAGTTTAAGTACAGCAAAATGATCATTCTTATCATCAGGACTTAACTAATAAAATGGTAGAGGTTTTCTACTATAGCTGTCATAATAGCTAGGACATTCTCCTCCGGTTTACCTAACTTGCAAGAACCAATCATGAGACAAAATAAGAGGGAAGCAACTGATTTCTTCAGCAATGAGGCATTGTAGGAAAGCACATGGATGCAGAAAAAAGTCTTGAGCTAGACCATTGTTAAAATGAATATGAAAGTAATAAAATATTCCTAGACGCTTGTATACAAGCATTACGTGCATTTGGCATCCCAAAAGGTAGGTAAAATGTGCAAGAAACACAATAACTCATTACTGAGTGAGGATGGGGAGAAGTAAATAAGATAATGCTTGCTTAGACTTCTTGCATGCCATGTATGTTGTTTTTAAGTACACCAATCTTTCAAATGGGCATAGCACTGAAATTATGTAGAATCTGTTCCTTAACAGAAATAAACGTACATTAGGGAATAAAGTCCCAAAATAAAGTATTTAGTAAAAATTTAATATCTTTCAGCTGCAACAACTAACATGTGTGGAACAAATTGAAATGTATTGCCACACTTTACAAATCTGTTAATTATGCTCTTACAACATACAAAATATAACCAATTTTCTCATATGTGAAATAATATTTGATTAATCATATGCAGCTATACACCAGTATCTGCCAGTTCTTGGGAGACTATAATTTCCTTCAGTACACAGATTATGCAGGGCAGTAATAGAAATGGCATATTTTCATTCTACAATTATTAAAATATTCCTATGATTAATAAAGTTGTGACTATAATCAAATAAATTGGAGTAAGTATTTTGCTGTTGTAATGCAAGCCTGCAGTATAGGGAATTGCCTTTCCCAACAAGAGATGCTCTTTCTTTTGTATAGTAACCATTCCAAATGAATAATTAATTCATCATTAGTAGAACTAGGCAGTTCCAGGTGTTGGTCAGAATGTTCAAAGCAGAACATGAAAATTGCGAATATAATACAAATATTAAACTTATTGATGGAAAATAGGCAAAAATAAAAAGGGAATTTGTGGATTCTAGTGATAAGATGAGCGTGTAAGAGCAGCAGAACAGCTAAGCTGGGGCAAAATGCAGAAGCATAACAGTGACACAAGACAGTTGCGAGTGTCAGTGTGAGCATTCACCATCATCAAGTGGGTACGGCAGCACCGACTTCACAGCACTGCAAAGTTTGCTTGTAGGATCAACATGCATGCAGTAATTGAATACATTGAAAATTACAATGAGAAAAGGCTATCACATATTATCAGTGATTTCTTTATTTGCTGCAGCAGTTTTCAACTCTTCAGTGGGAAATGAAGGAATATATGATAGAACAAATATCAATAGTAATAGGGAACCTTAGTGGTATTAATGTTAGGTCGGAGGGTTCTACGTCATAGTGGTTCAATTAGCACCACTGTAGATCTGACATTAATGTACAAAGCACAGGTGATTATTAGAACATAAATATAAAAACTGTGTGTTTTGGTTTAGGAATAAAAGTATTTTAAGGAGGGGATAGATATATTATACTACTAAGGATACTGCTGGGATGTAGAAGGTCTCCAAAGCATAAGTGAAATAGCGGTGGACAAGGAAATTAGTCGCAGTGGCCGGTCAGCTATTTTCCTTCCATCGAGAATTGTGAGATTGCACTGCAGCGGAAGGGGATTATCTGTTTATAGCGAATAATGAACAATTGAGGTTCAACTCCAAGGAGCACAGAAATCTATGTCATTTTATTATATCTATAGGGTATTGATATCATCTGAAGTCACATGGAAACCTATGCAATTTTCCAGAAGAAGTGGAAAGCACTTAAGCAGCTGTAATACACAAGGCTTTGTCTCAGAAGGTATGACTAAATCGCAAGAACACTACAAATGGCTGCACCATTATCTCCCTCATGGTAGATTACTTCTGTTAACAGATCAAAATCTAAACCACATTATTTTCTCATACCGAGCGAGATGGTACAGTGGTTAGCACACTGGACTCGCATTTGGGAGGATGATGGTTCAAACCTGCATCCGGTCATCCTGTTTTACATTTTCTGTGATTTCCCTAAATTACTCCAGGCAAATTCCGGGATGGTTCCTTTGAAAGGGTATGGCCGATTTCCTTCCCCATCCTTATCCTAGGTGCTTTTCCTCTGTCTCTAATGACTTTGATGTCGATGGAACATTAAACCCAAATTTCCTTCTTTCCATTATTTTCTCTTTTTACAAGTAAAAGAGAAAGTTTATTCCGGTCAACTCTCATCTGTCAGGACTGCCAGTGCACAAGTGTTGCATGGCTGAACATCCTTGTGCCAATATCCACTGATATGTCTCTGTTGCCACAAAGCCATACTACATGCTATTGAACTCTACACTAACAAAGCTGACATTATTGGTCCCCATCAATTATAGGCATCAGACATAAAAGGAGCACGTCCATCAAACGTGAAACATTAGATCTCATTACCAATTTCATCTACTTTATCTTCGGCAAGGCAGTCCACCACATTTATTAACTTCTCATTCAGGACACACAAAAATAAGGGACAAAGTGAAAAACACATTAGATGCAATGCCACTTGGTATTAAGTGGTATTGCCATTGAATTTCAATTTATGATCCTTTTTAAAAAGCCAGAGTAATATCTCTTGATTTTCTGGTTCTCCTAAACCATGCAATCTTCTGATGGACTTCTTGTTTGCAGTCTGTGCTGGAACCAAGTGCTCATCTATTTCTTCAACTGAGAACTACTATTCATAAGTAAAAATGTTGTACCATTGTAACACCTCCTACAATTTCATATACATGAAATACGCTTGCAAGTCAAACTGTTATTGCCACTTGTTTGACAGTTCTTTTCCAGGCGGATAGATATCTGATTGAATGTAATAACAGCTTCAGCTTGTGTTCCCATGACAATAGTGTGGACATCACAGTCCACTCTTTGATGGCCTGCAGAACATTTCCTAGGTGGGACGGTGATGGCACAGAGTAATCAGGTGAGCAGCAAGTGCAGCAACATGGGAATACTGTCTACAGCACCCCAGCCAGCAAATAAACTGCGTCTATCTCAACTCATGAACATGCACGTAATTTCCTATAGTATACTATTCAAAATGTAATACTTAACAAATATGAAACCATGATTGCAACGGTCATGATCATCATTTATTGGAAAGAAAGGCAAGAGAGTAAAACACAACTTTCCCCAAAATGGTATGTTACATCTTGCACATCGTTTAACTGTGTATGTATTAATCATTAATTAAATATGTTAAAAATAGTAACTTTTCTGACTATCTTAATCTAATATACTCTCACAACTGTTAGCTGTTCAGTCCTTTGAACAAAAATGATACAGAGGTGCCGACCATAGATTGTACTGACACTTAACCGTACACTGCTGCCTAAGGCGTGGTTTCACGATGTGCGGCTGACCTTTTGTTGGTCTGGGGCATTGTGTTGGCTGATTTCTGCCAAACACTGCCATCTTGTTGTATGAAGTTGCAGGCAGTCAAAGTGCTTGCAGGCAGCCAAAGTGCACCACAAGTACTTGGTCTGGCAGCTGTAATTGCAAATTTACTGGTGAGATTAAGTGTCTTATTCAGTAGGGCCTTCCTAGAGATGTGTTAACTTTTTAGTCTTGCCCCTTTTTACAGGAGCTGCTGAGTAACACCCATTGTGCAGGCTGATAATCAGGAATTTTCACATTCTTTTGAATTTGCTTAACTTTGCTGATTATCAGGAATTTTCACATTCTTTTGAATTTGCTGAAAAGTAATGGCTCCATGTTTTTTATGCAAAAACTCATAATGCCTTTTAAATAAAACAAATGTTATCAACATTCTCCATCTTTATACTTCCAGTCTACATTTTCATTTCTCAACATAGTCACTCCAATGAACACATTTCTTCCAACAAGAGACAAGTTTGTTGACACCAGCACTGTAGAATGTTTGACTCTGTTGGTGGAGCCACAACCTCACCTCTGCTTGCACTGTTTCATCACCAACAGAGTGAAGTCTTCAAGCGTGTTTTGGAAACTGATGAAAATCATGGTGGATGATGATGACAGTGAACCCAAGGTGTCTGATTGTTGCAAATGTCGCAGCATTCCTGTGTAGTCTGGCACTGTCATATGCTGAAGGAGAAGGTGCTTCATGTGTGGATGAACCATTCTGCAGTTAGAAGCTTGATTACAGCAAGCTGTTTCTCACACCAACATAGTTATGTTCCACACTAGTGGCAGAGGGTCGCTACTTGAGTCTGCAAAGTGGGAAAGTCTACTGAATGCAAGACACATAACACGTCAACTGATTTTAAGAATAGAATAAAAAATTCAGAGGCATTACTTTTCAGCACAGACTCGTATATGGTTTTTGACTGATCAGCCTGGCATCTCAGTTGGGTATTTCTAGATGCATAAAATTTGTAGCTGGCAAATCTCACCATTCTTCAAAAATGGTACTAAATTCTTCAAGTATGAATAAAACAAATATCTATCCTTCTCAGAAATATGCATCAGCTTTCTTTGTAAATAACCACTCGAGAATTGAAGAAATGTTTGGGTCTGCTGACAGATGTCAACCTCCTAGTTATGATCTGCTATGGTGGTCCTGTGTTAACCAAGAAATAACTGCAACAAACCAATAGTCTGAAAATATATGTAAACACTTCAAAAATGTGATTCCATCAAGTGGAAATGGACTCAGACACCAATTTCACACTTCCCATGTTTTACATTTAAATGGGGCAGGTAAACATCTAGTGACCAAGAAAATGCTTTGTATAATAGTAAACAAGCCCCACATACTAAATACACAGAAAATAATGTTAGGATGGGATCAACACTCTCAGCACTCTTCTTTAGTTTAAGTGTGGAGGTGTGGAGACAGACTGTGGTGACAAAGTACAAAGTGAACTGCATTGAGACAGAACAAACTTCCCCCTATTTTGTTGTAACTCTATGGTATTTTTGCATGTCAGTATCACCCTTAAAAATAAGGTAGATAATCTTAGTTTTCTTCTAGGAGAAAGCAAACATTCTGGTTTATGTATTAACAAATGTTGGCTAAATGAGAATGAACTATGTGTGTATGAACCATCAGGCCACTGTTTAGTTTAAAGTTTTTATAGAAGTTTGAACAGCTATGGAGGTACTTTGATATTCTGCCAACGCATGGTGAAGCTAAGTGTTGCAGTTTATGTTGGCATCAGCGAGTGCCGATTATGGCAGCATTTCCCATCAAATGTGTCTGCCCACTGCAAAGACCAGTCTTGTCATTTAGATCTTTGTAAATAATTTTCAGCAACTGTTTTTAAAATGCTGATGTGAAGAAATGCCACACTAATTGTATTAAAAATGGTTATTTTATTTTTCATTTTCTTTTTTCCTTTATTTAATGCCACTGGTGTGCTATTTCTTCACATCAGAAATCTTGTTATTCCATTCACACCGCCACTTCTTCTTGTTTTGTGCCACATATACTTTCTTCAGACAGTGAAAGATTGGACATGATGAAAACTCAGAAAGTAGTCAGACTCCTTCACATAGTGAAAGTAAAATTATGTTCTACTGCAATTTGAAAGGAACAACTTCAAATATTTACCGAAGATTGTGAGAAAATAATAATATAATATAGAAATATTGACACTCGATATTGTCATTTTGATATCGATATAATGGGAGAAAAATGCCGCCCATATATACGATGTTTCTTGGGAAAAATATTGATATTTTATCAACAGCCCTAGTTTACAATTTTGAGTGCAAAAGTAATTGCGAGAAGCAATGGCGAACTGGAAAGTGTAATCCATTCATTCTTGTAATGAGTTTACAGTAAATTCTGAGTGTCTCACAAGTATATCTCAAAATAAATTGCAGCTTATAGCACGATATCCATATGTGCTCCTGACACTCTGTTTGGCAATCTGAAGATAGTGCATAGCCATTAAAGTCTATACAGCAAGTCTCGGATGGTTCACAAGCTTTTCTTCCAAAATTTCAAAACAATAGATTCAAAATCATGGCCTGCAGTCATGATCGTGATCGACCATGGCTGTCAAAAATTTGTACGGCGAATTTCAGGTGTTTCACAAGTCTATCTTCAAAGATTCAAACCTAATATCCAAATTATGGCCTGTAGTGTGGTATGCAGTCATAATTGTGAACAGCCATTTGACTACCTTACGATTACCCTATAGCCGTCAAAATCTGTACAGCATGTTCCATGTTTTTCACAAGTCTATCTTTAAATGTTCAAGCCAAAGACCAAAAATGTAGTATCAATCAAGCTTGTGACTACATATAGAATCGCCAATTGGGAAACAGCAAAGTTGGGGTCGGTTAACTGCCAGAGTAGTAATCCGTGCAGATGCAAAAAGAGAGAAAACGACATTGAATTTCATCCCAAGTATTTTGTCCCAACTTGGTTTATTCAAACTTTCAACAAGGTTTGTCATAAACACGAGTTGAACCATTGCTATTCTCCCCCCCCCCCCTCCCCCCTCACCCTCTCTACCAGTCTTACAGGTAGTCCTTGTTTGTTTATGCCAGGACATATACATCTTGGGACAGCCAGGGAGAACCCAGAAATTTTTCATTGTTTTAGCTTTCAGCTAAATTTTTGTAATTTTGACCGGTATCGAACTGATACTGTAACATAAGATTTTACTTTAACCCGCTAATGCAGCAGTAAAACATAAACAAGAGAATAATATCAAATTAAAATTTAAGCTGCAAAGAAAATCCCATTTACAACAATAAAACACAGTGCATACACAGATGTCTGGCGACAGCAAAATGTGTCAAAGGTTTTAGGAAGAAGACTATGCAATACTTCATAACAATAAACTGCTTGTGACGTGGGGCCACGTTTCAATGAATGTGACGTCACAACTGTTTACATTTCTAAAGCCCCCACACTCACACACATGAAGAATGGATCGCTTTGTAGACTGCACGTATGCCTGTGTGTGGGCAAATTGCAGTGATTGGTTACTGATCACATGGAAATTCCAGGCAATCTGATGGATCTCACGCAATTCATGCACCGCTTACAATATGGCTTCCTTGCTGGGTAGCAGCCAGTGTTGCCAGGTCCTCTGAAATTTCAGATCTTCCGTTTTTTTTTTTTTTTTTTTTTTTTTTTAATTATTCCACAAAATACGAAATTTTGTGTACATTTTCTTATCTTCCTTTGTTGATAGTATATGCTGCTACATGATACATCTCTATTTGACCACAAGGAAACATTTTGTTAACTATGACTACCGCTGAACTACAACAGTATTGTTTTGATGCAAGGGCCAGCAAAGCCATGAAAAACAAACAAACTGCGCAGGTTATGTATTCAGATTGTTGTTGATTCAACAAAACAGCTTATGGGCAAAAAGGTGGGTGCACGGCTCTGAGCAGTCTGTGACTGTCAGCAGGTGACACCACAAACTTGTGAAAAGTGGTGGGGTGCCGTGCTTGTTTACATATGTGTTCAAAGTTAGAATCTGCATCTGTGGTGATAGCATCCAAAAAATGAAATGTGGTACGAAATGTAATTCCTGGCTCCACCCATGAACCATGGACCTTACCACTGGTGGGGTGTCTTGCATGACTCAATAATACAGGTAGCTGTTCTGTAGGTGCAACCACATTGAAGGGGTATCTGTTGAGAGGCTAGACAAATGTATGGTTCCTGAAGAGGGGCACCAGCCTCTTCAGTAACAGCAGGGGCTGGAGTCTGGATGATTGACTGATCTGGCCTTGTAACATCAACCAAAATGGCCTTGCTGTGCTGGTACTGTGAACGGCTGAAAGAAAGAGGAAGCTACAGCCATAACTTTTCCCAAGGGCATGCAGCTCTACTGTATAATTAAATGATGATGGCATCCTCTTGGATAAAATATTCTGGAGGTAAAATAGTGCTCCGTTCAGATTTCCGGATGCGGACTGCTCACAGAGGAAACTCCCTATTGCATCCCCATCAGATTTAGTGGTATGAAGGCCCAGTGGACAGCCTGTCAGGAACTGTACACAGGTTAAGCATGAAAACAGGGAGAAGGTGTACTGAACTGTGAAAAAAAAGCAAAATAGAAACAGAGAATAGTTCAAGGCCAAGAAGTGCAATACAGAGTAGCATAAAGCAACAATGTCGTGGTTAAGTGGTCACGATGACAGACTGCCAAGCAGGTGAGCCGTGTTCAAAACTCCCGCATGCCAATTTTTTTTTGTTCGCTGTATTCAACTTTGTGTCTGTGCTATGATGTAATACCCACTTGCAACAGTGAGGTGTAAGGTAAGGACCTATAACGGCAGATGATTCTGCACAACTATTCTATTAGCAGCTGAAAAAAAGTGGCTTTTGATTGGGAACCGCAAACATTGGATGAGAAGGTGGCAAGTCAGCCAAATCCTCCACCTGAAAACATGTCTGGTGTGTTGTACACGGCATTAATGACAGTACATGTGTCATGTGATAGAGAATTCTCTTATCGATGTACCTATGCTATACCTGTGAGTGAGTAGGATATGCCTCCTTGCCCGATTCAGGTGTTCACACAAATGTGAATGTGATCACTCGCAAGGAAATGATGAATACATAATAGTTTGTCACATAAACTGCAATGAAGGAATGCAGCATTTTCACAATCACACAGTTTCCCTGTGCTCTGTCAAGACATATGTTTTTAACATTTTTGAAGTTGTGTTCTGTTTTGGAAGTTTTGACTCTTGAATTCCTTTGTTGTAACATAGTTCACACCTGTCTGCTTGTTGTTTTCATTTCTGTGAGATGTCTATGTGGTATATTGATTGCTCTCACTATTCGTAATATTTACATGCAACGGTAATGCATCTCACCACATGACTCATATTCTATAACTAACGTATAGTATGACAACTGCCAACATTTCAATGACTGGACGGACAGTTCATAATGTTGTGAAAATAAATAAATAAATGACACAAGGGAGTTTCGAACAGGGTTCGTCTGGTTTACAGTCCAACATCGTGACCACTGGACCATGACACCGGGGCTGTTCATATTCCCTTGATATTGCACTTGTTAAGTTTGGACCATTCACTGTTTTTATTTTGCTTTATTTTCACAGTGCAGTACACCTTCTTCCTGTTATCATGCTTGATCTGTGTTCAATTTTTGACAGGCTATCCAGTGGGCAATCTTACCACTAATCTGAGGCTGGTGCAATGGGGAGTTTCCCTTGGCAGAAGGATATCGTCATCAAGAGAAACAAAACTGGCATTCTATGTATATGACCATGGAATGTTAGATCCCTTAATCGGGCAGGTAGGTCAGAAAATTTAAAAAGGGAAATGGACAGGTTGAACTGGATATAGTAGGCATTTGTGAAGTTTGGTGGCATGAAGAACAGGACTTCTGGTCAGAAGAATACCGTTGCCAGCATTGTGGAATGCGTAGTACACCATTAGCAGAGCCTGTTCTACTGACGATGTGAATGCAGTGGTCTACTGACTGTCGAATCTCTGGAACAGTTCCGAAGCTAATGCCATGAAGTGGTTCCTTCATCTTTGGAATCAGATCAAAGTCACAAGGACTTAAGTCTGGGGAGTAAGGTGGATGGTACAGTACTTCCCAGTCCCATCGACCAAAATGAGAAGCCACAGTTTGCGCTGTATACGCGAGTGCATTGTCGTGCAAAATGATGGGTGGGTTGCACAAAAAGTGTCACTGCTTCTTTCGCAAAGCTGGTCACAGGTGACGCTCCAACAACGAACAGTAATACTATGCATTGACGGTCTGCTGTGGAGGAAAGTAATGCATTAGGATAACACCATCACTGTTGTACATGAGAATCACCATAATTTCACCATACAGTGCCCTGATACACTTTTGACTTTCGCAGCGACCCATAATGACACCATTTGTTGTATTGGCATTTCAGTTTTGGCTCATACGATGTGGCCCATGTCTCATCCAGTGTTATGATACGGTGTAAGAAAGCCTCTCCTTCGCGCTCATAGAGCTCCAAGTGCATCTGAGCAGCATCATAACACATCCATTTCTGGATTTCCATCAAGTCATGCGGAACCCATTGGTATGCAGTTTTTCTCATGCCCAGGTGTTCCTTCAGGATGTGAAGCACAGTCATATGCACTAATCCAATTTCGTGGATGAGCTCATGAACTGTATGGCATCGATCACTGTCCACTAACCTGGCAACAGCATGCACTACTACTTCAGAGACGCTAGGACAACCTGCCCGATGCATGTCTGCCACAGTTTGCTGACCTTTGTTGAAGGCTTTTACCGAACGTGCCACTGTCCTGTATGGCAATGCCGATTCCCCGCATGCCTATTGAAAACCTTGATGACACTGGTGTGCTATACAGCCTCTGGCACATTCAGTCTTGATCCAACTCTGTTGTTCCTGTTTCAGAAACATAGTGACACTACTACGTTAGATCGCTTGCTCACAAGTGGCTGTGTTTCCCTCGATTGTGCACACACAGGTGACATGGGACGGGTGAATCCATTTGCTCGGAGGTAAGGTAGGTATGTCAACAATGTGTGCTATTAGCGAAAATAGTAGATTCCATCGCATAGTGTCTCCACAGCAGTGTTGCCACTATTTAAGTTCCAATCTACATATATAGGTGGTCTGTATGAGGGAAATGAACTTGCAGGCAATATTATAAAAATCAAAGAGGATTTAGATAAAAGGAGATGGGAGGCACACTATTGTGAGAAGAATTTTACAGAGCACTGAAAGACCAAGTAAAATCAAGGCCCTTGGAGTAGATGACATTCCATCAGATGTGATGATAGCCTTGGGAGAGCCAGCTGTGACAAAACTTTTCCATCTGGCATGTGAGATATATTAGACAGGCAAAATACCTTCAGACTTCATGAAATATGTAGTAATTCCAATTCCAAAGAAAGCAGGTGTTGAGAGTTGTGAATATTATCGAACTATCAATTTAATAAGTCATGTTTGCTAGATACTAAACACGAATTCTTTACTGAAGAAGTGAAAAACTGATAGAAGACGCCCTTGAAGAAGATCAGTTTGGAATATGGAGAAAAATGGGAACACACAAGGCAATACTGACCCTATGACATATATTACCAGATAGGTTACAGAAAGGCAAACCCACATTTATAGCATTTGTAAACTTAGAGAAAGCTTTTCACAATGTTGACTGAACTACTCTTTTGAAATTCTGAAAGTATCACAGTTTAAATAAAGGGAGATGTCAGTTATAAGTCGAGGGGCATGGGGGAGGGGGGGGGGGGGGGACAGCACAGCACCCGAGAAGGGAGTGAGACAGGGTTTAGCTTATCCTCGATGTTACTCAATCTATACATTGAGAAAGCAGTAGAAGAAACCAAAGAAAAATTTGGAGAAGGAATCAAAGTTCAGAGAGAAGAAATAGAATTTTGAGGTTTGTCACTGACACCGTAATTCTGCCATAGACTGCAAACGACATGGAAGAGCAGTTGAATGGAATGGATAGTGTCTTGAAAGGTGGGTATAAGATGTTCATTAATAAAAGCAAAGAGAATAACAGAATGTAGTCAAATTAAATCAGGTGATGCTGAGGGAATTAAATTAGGAAACAAGACACTTGAAGTCGTACATGAGTTTTGCCGTTTGGGCAGCAAAATAACTGATAATGGCTGAAGTAGAGAGGATATAAAGTGTAGGCTGGCAATTGCAAGAAAATCATTTCTGAAGAAAAGAATTTTGTTAACACTGAATATAGATGTAAGTGTTAGGAAGTCTTTTCTGAAACTATTTATATGGAGTGTAGCCACATATGGAAGCAAAATATGGATGAAAAACAGTTTAGACGGGATGGATCACATAACTAATGAGGTGGTGCTGAATAAAACTGGGGAGAACAGAAATTTGTGGAGCAACCTGACTAGAAGAAGGGGTTTGTTGGTATGGCACATTCTGAGACATCAGGGAACCACCAATTTAGTATTGGATGGAAGTGTGTGTGTGTGTGTGTGTGTGGGGGGGGGGGGGGGGGATCCTAGAGGGAGCCAAGAGATGAATACAGTAAGCAGATTCAGAAGAAAATAGGTCGCACTAATTATTTGGGGATGAAGAGGCTTGCACAGGATAGATTAGTATGGAGAGCTGCATCAAACCAGTATTTGGATGGAAGACCGCAACAATGACAACAACATAATCCCCAACAGGAAACAGAAACAGTGTTTAGTGGTTGGCTTGGAAATAGCAAGAAAGGTCAGAATGCCTATTGTTACGCATGTGGTGTAATCTAAAAACTGTGTGTGGTAAAAGTGATACAGTAAAGCATGAGGGTGGTACCCAGCAAAAGCAACCTAAATCAGCTAGTCTCAAGCTACATGTTTTCTGACCAACAGATAAGGGGTGCAAAAAACAGTTGTGGCACCGATGAAATCGACACCAACGTTGATGCATCCATCTTTGAAGTAGGCTAAGATTATCCTTGCTCTCTTCTGCCATGTCCAGTTCTTTGTGAGCCTAGCTTGTGTTTGGGTGAATAAATGACAGAGCTACAACCTGGTTCAAAATTGCAGACGAAGTGTTCGACCATTACAAATTCTATGAGTCAACCAGGTTTCTGTGCCCCATCACCCACCTGCACAACCAGGAGGACTTTATTGCTGACCTGGTCAACACCCTGGACTCATCTACCTGGTACACTCTAGCCAAAAAGACAGTCCTACGTTGGCTTGCATACTCAACTGAGGCAGCAATACGGCAAGTGCTCCACGTCGAGCAACTAGGCAATTACAAACCTTCCCAGCTCTGGAGACGGGTACTCTCTGACACAGCTCTCCTCGCCATCTGGTCAGATAAACTATCTTCTCACATCCGCTTTGCTCTGGCTCAGAGGTCTCCCTAACCTGTCGAGCAAAGAATAACAATTGCTGACAAGCTACACGATGCATCACTTCTCTATTTCTCCAGTCACTGCCTACCTGACAAGTCTCAGGTTCAGGCTCATCGTCCTGCGGCCGGGGCTGCACTGTGCCGACTGTTCCGCTAGCTCCAGGAAGCAGTAAACAAGCTACTGGGACATCACTGGCTCCACCTACAGTCACGCCTCCTCCTGCAACCGAGCCTGCTGCGGCTACCGAACCTTGGCCACCGCCACTGGCAATGAACGTTCTGCAGGAAATGCAACTGCACTACCTGTACTGTTACTTCCACACACGGTTTGGTGAGGCGGCACAGAACTGCAGACCACCCTACTACTTCCCAAACACCAATCGCAGGTAGGTCCAGGTGCCGCCTCCTGCGCACAACATGACAGGCATCCCCCAGTGCTCCATTCTGTCCGGGAATGACCGGATAATTGCGGATGACTCTACATTAAAGACATTTCATTGAGATACCTTTTCCTAGTGGACACAGGCGCCGATGTTTCACTGCTGCCTACGTCCTTAGCGTCGTCGAACATCCGCCCTCATCACACTTCACTGTATCCCGTGACTTCAACTAAACTACAATGCTCGGGTTCAACTTCCCACGTCGTCTCAGTCTCTGCAAACTGCAAACTTGAGTGGACTTTTTTAGTGTGCGAAACTGGTGAACCTATACTAGGCATTGACTTCTTGCGACGCCACAAACTTTCACGACCTAGTGCGAAACACCGTGTTTCATCACCCATCTAAGACTCACTTCCCCTGTGCTCTGTCGAGCAAACCTTCCTTCATGGACCGCATCAGACGCCACTTCATCAACCTCCATATCCCTCTGCCCACCAGCCACTCCCGCCCTAAGGTTCGTGTCCGGAAATCTCTGGACAACTGCGAGTACGTCATGCTCTATGATGACACTGTCCGTGCTCCCCCTCCAACCTCCATATACCAGCCCGTACCGAGTTCTCCGGCGCTCAGCCAACACCTATGACATCCAGATTAAAGATTCAGCTGTTACAGTCTCTCTCAACAAACTTAAGCCTGCTCATGTCGAGCCTTCTTCTACCCCCCTTCAGGCCACGACCATGCCACTCACTGTCGTGGCTCACGACGCTCCGACCACTCCCTCCACGTCGGACTTACACACTCGGTCGAGTGACTTCCATCTCCAATCGTCGAGCTCTCCTCCTACCTCGCCCTTTACTCCAGTCTCACGCACTCCGTCGAGTGACCACATGCTCCTCACGTCGAGCTTACTTACAATCATGCCCTCGCCGCTGGGCCCTTCGCCGTTCCCTTCGACCTCTCCACCATCACCTGCCTCGCTCTGTCGAGGTTTTTCATGCCCCCCCATCTTGAGTGTGCCCTTGCTCGAGGTGTTTGTGCCTGTCCCCCCGGACATAATCCACGACATCTCAATAATACTGCGCAATTATACACTGTTCGTAGAGTGTTTCTCTTCATCCAGTGCTCATGACACAACCTTGGCGATTTCCTGCCACCTGGTGAAATGTGTTTCCCTCCTGCCCGACGTTGACCTGGACATGCTTCGTGTGTTCGCCATGCCAACCTGAGACACCGTTGTCGTCGCTCCGTTCCACCCGCAACTGCCGGCCTACCTGTCGCCGCACGACCAGCACACCCAGTACGACGCCCGGCTCGCTTCAATGACTTCAAGGTTTGGTGGCCGAACCTTCCTTCACAACATCTACCCACACAGCTCCCCGACGACGCTGTCGAGCTGACCGTGGTCCAGCTCCCGTGGACCACTCCTGCCCCCCCCCCCAGCCTCTCAAGAGTACTCCATACTGCGTGGGGAGGGGGGTGGGGGGCTATGTGGCGCAGATGAAATCGACACAAACATCGATGCATCTACCTTTGAACTAAGCTAAGATTATGTTTTCTCTCTTCTGCAATGTCCAGTTCTTTGTGAGCCTAGCTTGTGTTTGGGTGAATAAATGAACTACTGCTAAATGGGGGTTGTTTGGTGTAACTAACCCGAACTTCCTCCTGCAACCAGTCACTTTTTTGAATAATTATGTTTTATTCCATGAACTGGTTTTCGAACCTTTTCAGGTTCATCTTCAGACAGTTTCAGGAAGTTACATCATTATTGCTATCATAATGCTGGGTGCTGGCTTGCGACAGTATAGTGGCTTTTTTCAGTTATTGTCCATCTGTCTGCCTCCATTTTGATGTCCAGTTGTTATATAACTACACACACTTCTACACAAACTATATTAATTTACACTCTGACAGTGAGACTTATCCAGCATGCAGGACAATGTATGGAAACATGATTTTTTTTTAAAAATGCAGACCTGGCATTGCTGTTAGCAGTGGTGTGTGTCAATATGGCAATGGCTCACCTCTCTATTTATTAAGCATGGTTGTGCAGTTTTGTTTCATTTTGCCTTGCCCATGTTGAGTAGGAAATTTAGGTTAAAGTTATTCATAGACCACGAACTACTCTGAGAAGGGAAGTGGGTGCCAGTGTTACCATTTGTATCTAGAAGTAATAGAAAATGTACGCTCCCATTTGGCATTTTGAAGCTTGTACTATAGGAAAAGAATTGATGGGAAGTTCATAGTCCTGACAGAAAGAACTCTCTCTTATGATTTTGAGTTATGTATTAAATAATTATACGCATTGTTAAAGTTTTTAACCTTTAAACAGGATGACACAAGTACCAGCACCTATTGTAATATTAAGAGGATATTTTAATTTAAATGTTGAGGGCAAATCTATCATACAGCCATACTCAAATCGCTTGTCATTTCATACTATCTAACTCTCCTTCATACAATTTATAACAAGAGTTATGATAACCAGAAGGACTGCAATTGACTCACCTCTATAGAAATATCGAGTAAATAGTGTAAATATTTGTTAAATTATAAGACTAATGAATAAAAAGGAATTAAGGACTAATAAATGTAATACTAAGTGTATCAGCATACTGCAAATATGTACACAGCCCATATGGCGTCAGTGAAAAATGTAATGTATTCTGTAAGGTGACCTACATTTCCCAAGAATAGCACTTCAAAACAAGTTTAATAAATTCTAAATCTAATTTATTTTAAATTTATGCCTTGCAAGTATTCCTGGAGATACGGAAATCAGTTGCAGCTGCTGCTAAACATAGCAGTTCATTTGCCATAACAGAACTCCTCAACACAGTGATGTTCATAATACTGATTGAAATTACTTGGCAAATTGGTCATGCATGGGCTGTCAAGGCAAGCAACACATTAGATGGATTGCTGCGATTCATTGCTCATCTGTGGAGCCCTTAACAGGTCGCAGGAAAATATTGTGAATGGTGGTTTGAGAACCGTTACTTTCAAAGTAAATTTCCTTGACGTGGAATAAATGATGTTACATGTGAGAATGTGCAATGGTTTTCTTAAGTAACGAGCATTTGACTCTCATTCAAAACTTAACACTGAGAGCCAGTTACATAGAAAAGTTTTGGACACAGAAGATCTGCTATTCGTGCCATTATTTAAATTTTACTGGCACATTTGTGTTTGATATATTTGAAAGGGTAACACACTCTAAAAAAGGCCAATATAATATGTGAAGGCTTATCTTTTCTTTTAGTTATACTATGGACACACACATACATGTGTGGGCACACACGCGCTCGTGCACACGCACAAACACTCTGACAGGCTTCGAAACTCCAGCATGAGAAAGGGAAAGGAAGGTAATGAAGAACTGAATTAAGTTTCAAAAGTATATTTACAATATAAAATGAGATACAGTAGCATTGAGAATCTGTTTTATGACTGTAAATTCATACAAATATGTAATACAAAAAATTATTATTGGACATATATTTGACAAATTTTGGTGTGTTTGAAGTTAAGTTGCAGGAACACTGAAGCTTGAATTAGGTGAATTTCAACTTCAAATGGTATACACACATCAAAATTTGAACACAAACAGTACTAAACTGATATTTTACCAGTTCACAATGCAGCCTCAGTCTTGCAAAATACAGAAACAATTTTTGGTAGAAGTGTGACATGCACTGGTCTCACTTCATAATCTTCATTGTCAATTGACAGCATCTGATCCTTACCCTGAAAGAAAAAAGTGGGTAAGGGGGGTTAAAAGAAAAGTCATTGTCCACGACAGCATGGCAAGCTCAAAAATAATTATTTTGTAACTCAAATGGATAAGTGCAATGATAAAACTGCTTGAACTTTTTATTTTTCTGTTTTTAATATAGAAATGTTAACAATTTAAACAAGACAAGGTGTATGCCTATTTAAACCAATAATCTCAATCATACTACTTCACACATCTCTTGAGTCAACTGTATACTCCTATGGTTTGGTCTACCAGTATTCATCTTCAGGAGGTAAAGTACCAAGTATCGCCAATAAACATACATTCTCTCTCTCTCTCTCTCTCTCTCTCTCTCTCTCTCTCTCTCTCTCTCTCTCTCTCATGCTTCGCTTCCTTGTATATCTTCCCATGTTTGCAATATACCTGTCAACCTGCGGACTAAATGATTAAGCCTGCCTTTCCAACATTCCTCAACCTCCCGGAGGAAGGAAGTAACAGGAAAGTGGATAGCTCCCCTTACTCCTTATTTGTCTCCCACCATTACCTGAAAACTTTAGCTTGTGAACTTTAGGACTAACCAGCCATTCTACATCGACATTGATACTCCCCAAATCCATCTTATGGTGCTTGGCAGAGGGTACCCTGTACCACTACTAGTCACTGCCATTCCTGTTCCACTCAAAAACAGAACACAGGAAAAATGACTATCTATACATCACCATAAGAGCTCTAATTCTCGTATCTTAGCTCGTGGTCCTTACATGCATTGTATTTTGGAGCCAACAAAATCATCCTGCAGTCAGCTTCAAATGATTGATTCTCTAAATTTTCAAAACAGTGTTCCTTGAAAAGAACGTCGCCTTCCCTCCAGGGATTCTGATTTCAATTCCCGAAGCATCTCTGTAACACTTGCGTGTTGTTCAAACATACCAATTACAAATCTAGCAGCAAGCCTGTGAATTGCTTCAAATCTTTCTGTAATCCTACCTGGTATGGACACCAAACATTCGAGCAGTATTCAAGAATAAGTCGCACTAGCATCCTACACCAGGTCTCCTTTACAGATGAACCACACTTTCCTAGAATTCTCCAAATAAACCAAAGTACCATTCGCCCTTCCTACCACAATCCTCATGTGCTTAGCAACATTAGGCCCAGATATTTAAACAATGTGCTGTATCAAGCAGGATACTACTAATGCTGCATCTGAACATTACAGGTTTGGCTGGCTGGCACACTCACCAGTATTTTCATTAACAACCTTGAACGTATGTTCTTCCAGACCTTGTGTGGAAGGCAGTATACACTAACGTGACAAAAGTAATGTGATACTGATATTCACAAATATAGATGGTAGTAGTATTGCAGGCACAAAGTAGAAAAGGGCAGGGCACTGGCATAGCTCTCATTTGTACAAGGGTGATTCACATGAAAAAGTTTCTGATATAATTATGGCCACTAGACAGAAATTAACAGACTATATACGCAGAGTGGTAGTTGGATCTACACACATGGGCCATCGATTTCAGAAATTGTTAGGGAGTTCAGTATTCTGAGATACACAATGTCAAGAGTGTGCCAAGAATATCAAATTTCAGGCATTACTTCTCACCGTGGGCAACACAGTGGCTGACAGCCTTCATTTAATTACTGAGAGCAGCAGCATTTACTTAGGGTTTTCAGCACTAACAGACAAGCAATACTGCATGAAATAAATGCAGAAATCAATGTGGGACATACGACAAATGTATCTATTAGGATAGTGCAGTGAAATTTGATGCTAATGGGCTATGGCAGCAGATGACCGATGCGAGTGCCTAAGCTAATAGCACAACACTGCCTGCAGCACCTCTCCTGGACTCTTGATCACATTGACTGGACTCTAGATGACTGAAATACTGCAGCCTGGTTAGGTGCATCCTGATTTCAGCTCGTAAGAGATGATGGTATCATTAGAGTGTTGCGCAGACCTCATGAAGCCATGGACCCAAGTTATCAACAAGGCACTGCGCAAGCTGGTGGTGGCTCCGTACTGGTTTGCACTGCATTTGCATGGAATGGACTGAATCCTCTGATCCAAATGAACTGATCATTGACTGGAAATGGTTATGTTTGGGTACTTGAAGACTATTTTCAGCCATTCATGGACTTCACATTCCCAAACAATGATAGAATTTTTATGGGTGACAATGGACCATGTCACCAGGCCACAATTGCTCACAATTGATTTGAAGAACATTCTGGACAATTTGAGCAAATGACTTGACCACCCAGATCGCCTGACACGAATCCCATCAAACATTTATGGGTCATAAATGAGTGGTTAGTTCGTGCACAAAATTCAGGACCGACAACACTTTAGCAGTTATGGACAGCTATAAACGTAGCATGGCTCAATATTTCTGCAAGAGACTTAAAATGGCTTGTTCAGTCCATGCCACACCAAGTTGTCGCACTAAACCAAGCAAAAGGTGGTCCAACATGATACTGGGAGATACCTCATGACTTTTGACACCTCAGTGTACTAAAAACAGTATTACACACTGAGATACATGATTCATCCCAGTGGTAGAATACACAGGAAACATTAATTATCTAGGTCATACTATTACACAATCCAGCAATACATCTTTGGTCTTCCCTACCCCACTTCCTCACCTCCTGTAAAACAACCAATGCATACAGATGTAATTACGAATGCATATTTCTACAACATATAAAACTGCAAGAGATATTTTCATTTCTGTGTTTTACTGGTTAATATGGTTACCATTATACCTTACAAAACAACAAAGGATATTAATATTCTTAAACAAAACATCATCACTAAAATGGCTACAGGGTGAAAATTGATACAGACATAGCAAAAGCCACAAACCTTGGACCTCGCTGTGGGTGGTTGCTTACACACTTGAAGATAATGATAGCTGTCCATTTCATATGGTGGGTTAGAGCACTTGAAGAAAGAACTGGGTAGGTTAAAGTTAAGACACAGTGGGACGGCTGGAAGGGTCTAACAAAAACTATGAAATAGGAATGAGGGTGAACTTTTATAAATAACATACTGAATGGATTAATATAGCCAGAGTCCATACACAACAACAATCCATCACAGTGGTTGAAATATATAAGGTTGATTGCTCTGCAAATGATGAAGAGACTGAAATAAATGATGAGATATAAGGCATTTGTCAGTCAATTAAGGGATGTGTGAACTGGAAATCAGTAGTGACAAACAGAAGAAAGGTGAGTGTGGGACAAAATGGACTGTGGGAAATGAATGAAATGGGAAGCTGTCTCTTAGAATTTTCACAGTGCATAATTTAACTATTGCAAGATGAAGACACTTGGAGACACCAGAAAGCTTCAGATAAATTACCTAATGGTAAAACAGAGATTTATAAAACTGATTTTAAATTGGAAATCATTTCCAGGAGCAGATGTGTACTAAGATCATAATTTATTAGTTGCTGAATATATATGACAAAATTGCAGAAAGTTGGTTAATTAAAGAGATGGGACCTGAATATGGCAGAACAATCTGAAGTAGTTGGATGTACCACAGGAAGTGCTAAGAAATAGGCAGAAGAAATACACAAGGAAATAAATGGATAGCATTGAGAGATGAAGAGAGAACATCAAGAGCTCAGATGGCAAGCCACTACTAAGCAAATTAGGCTGAGAGGTGGAAGGGCTACGTAAAGAAAAGAAAGGGCAATATTATGGAAAGGAAAGGGGAAGAGGGTGAAGACATGTAAGTGACGTGGTAATGTCAGAAGAAGTTGGCAGAGCACTGATAGGGCTAACTAGAAACAAGACACATGGAGTAAGTGACATTCCTGCAGGATCATTAAGAGCCTTGTGAGAACCAACGATGACAAATTGTTCCACTTTATATGCAGGATGTATGAGACAAGCAAATTACCCGAAGCTCCAAGTAGTATGTAACAACAACAACAACAACAAAGAAGGCAGAAGATGATATGTGAGTATTAGCAAACCATCATTTTAATAAGTCAGGATTGCAGAGTACTAGTGCAGATAATCAACAGAAGAATGGAATGACTAAAGTGTAAAGTGGTGTACACATTAGAAGTCAGCTGCACTGTGCAGAGAGAGAGAGAGAGAGAGAGAGAGAGAGAGAGAGAGAGAGAGAGAGAGAGAGAGAGAGATAGATGGGGGGGGAGAGGGGGGGGGGGGAGAATGTTTTGCAGCATTGCTAGTATGCACTCTGTCTGTCCCCTACACCTCACACTGCTCCAGCTGTTGACTACACTGGTGATTGGCAATGCTGGGATGAGCACTACACTGGACCACTGTTTCTGCTTCTGATTTCTCTTAGTAGAATTTATATGCTTGGAAAACTCTCTCTTTTACTTCTTATTGTAATACTTGTGTTTTACGTTATGCCATTCCTAATTAATACTACAGAAGAATGATACTACTGGCCGGTGGAATATTGCGTGATACAACGCTCCTAGCCACTGTGCACTATCCGACTTCATAAGTGCACACCGATATTGTGAAATATAACCTTTGGGAAGACCAGTTTGAATTATGGAGAAATGCAAAAACACGCAAGTCAATAGTGAGCGTACAATGTATTTTAGAAGCTACACTGAAGGAACACAAATCGACATTTATTGCTGGTATAGAATTAGAAAAAGCATATGGCAGCATTAAATGGAATACACTCTTTGATTACTGAACTTATCAGGGATAAAATACAGGGAATAAAAGATTATCTACAACTTGTGTGGAAACCAGGCTGCATTTGGAGGGTGTGAAGGGAAGGCAGTAGTTGTTGAGAAGGAAGTGAATCAGAGTTGTAGCCTATCCTCAATGTTATTCAGTTTGTGCATAGAGAAGAAATCGGTGAAGAGAATTCAAGTTCAGGGCGAAGAAATAAAAGCTTTGAAGTTTGTTGATGTCATTCTGCCAGAAATGGCAAAGGACTTGGACAATAAGCTGAACATAATACATTGTGTCTTGTAGAGAGCTTACACAAGGAACATAAACAATAGTAAATCAAGAGTAAAGGAGTGTAGTTAAGTTAAATCTAGTGACACTGAGGGAATTAGATCAGGAAATGAGTTTTGCTATCTCGGCATCAAAATAAATGCCGGTGGCTGAAGTAAAAAGGATATCAAGTGCTCTCTGAAAACACGTAGAAAATTGCAAAGGACACTCTGAAAGTATGTCTCATCTGTGTTTTTCATACTGATACTTTATTGCTAAAAACAAACACACAATGGCATCATGAACAATACATCTAGCAAAATTTTTGACATAGTCGCCACTGTCATTGAGAGATTTGCTGTAGCATACAGTCAGTTTGAAGAAACCAGTCTGGTAAAATTCGGTGCATTGTGAGACAAGAAACTGTTGCACAGCCTGCTTCACCTCAGCATTGGTTTGGAAGTGACATCCTGAGAGTGTGACTTTCAGTGCAGGGAACAGGTGAAAATATGATGAGCAAAGATTGGGGCTGCAGGCCTGGTGATCCAATCTGTCCTATCTAATGCGACAAATATGATACTATGTGAGCCTTGCCGTGTTTGGTTTTGCAGTGTTGTCCGAGAGTAAAACAACTTCACTCACAAGCCCTGGTCTCTTTCATCAAATGGCAGACCTGAGTTTGTTGAGGGTGTTGCAGTAACATGCCACACTGATGGTCCCTTGCTGGAGGAAATCAAGGAGAATCACATCTTTTGTGTCCAAGAACACTGTGGCCTTAACCTTTCCTGCATAGGGTGACACTTTGAATATTTTCTTCACTGGTGAACTAAGATGCTTCCACATCACTGAGTTTGCCCCGATTCAGGGGTAAAGTGGTGCATCCATGTCTCATCACCTGTGATTATTCTGAACAGGAACTCATTTCCCTCTCGCACATGCTGCATCAAGTGATCGAGGCTGGCTCCCATTTTTGCACTCTTGTGATCTGGGGTCAGGGTTCTTGGCACTCATCTTGCAGACACTTTCTGGTAACCCAACACATCACGGAGTATGTGACAGACATGAGCATGGCTAATTTATGTTGTAGATGTCACATCTAACACCACTGTGTGCCTGTCCCTTAAAACAATGTCCTGTACTCTAGCAATGTTGTTTTCACTTGTGAATGTGGAGAAATGTCCTCTTCGACCTTCATCCCCCTCCCACTAACTGCTTTCTCTGAATATGCAACCTAACGACCAACCATTTGCCGAGACATGACCTCTTCACCATACATGTCCTGTATGTGTTCATGGATGATGGACATACTAGTTCTACATGCCCGTTCATACTGGATAACAGCAAGCACTTCCACTGGTGACCACACTGTCAGTATATGTCAGTCTGCCATCGTGTTCTCAAATAAACTTGGGCATGTCGGTTTGCTGATACTCTCTCTCTCTTCTTTGGCATTGTGTGCATATGTCATTCCTCCTCTGTTGATGCCCCTTCTGTCACTGAACTGGCAATGGGTGTGCATTCATATGGTGTTTGTTTGTATCACCTAGTGTACCATCTTCTCTTTCAAAAACAATGACATAACTTATTTTCGGAACATCCCACATATTCTTGAAAAAGACAGTTGTTATATATCTGGACAGTAGCATTATATGGAAGTGAAATGTGGATGATAAATGGTACAGACAAGAAGGGTATACAGGCTAAAAACTTGTCAAACTGGGGATAGGAAACTTTATTGCATAAATTAACTAAAGACAGAGATACATTGATAGAGGACATCCTGAGGCATCAAAAAACAATTGTTTGGCAATGGAAGCAAGTAGGGAGGAAGATAGGCAATATCTTAGTGGAAAATGCTTAAATATATTAAGCAGGTCCAAATGGATAAAGGTTACAGTAGTTATGCAGAGATGAAAAGCCTTGCACGGGATGGACTAGCATGGAAAAATGCAAGATATGACCAACTGTCAGAGTCTAGTGGAGAGGAATCTCTAGTAGCTGTAGATGTAGGAAGTATGCAGAAGACCTCAGCAGTTACGGTGGCTAGGACATTTGCAAAGTGTCAGAGAAAGAAGAAGGTTCTGTTGTTAGGTAGTTCTCATGGTAGAGGTGTAGGCCAGCAGTTGCAGGAAGTGTTGGGGAGTGAGTACCAGGTCACCAGCATTGTGAAGCCTAATGCAGGATTGGCTCAGGTGACTGTTAACATAGAGGGGTTATGTAGGGATTTTACTAAAGAGGATCAGGTAGTGATTGTGGATGGGGCTGGTAATAGTATTGACAGGGATGGGGAATATGAAATAGATGGTGACCTGGAAGAGATAGCCACTCAGACTGGCAACACGAATGTACATTTTGTGGAACTGTTTCAGCGTCATGATCGGCCTCATCTTAATACAGCCGTCAGGTGTAATAACATGAGACTTGGGGGTGCGCTGATGACAGAAGGCATGAGTCACATTTCAGTGGTGTCGGTGGAGTCTATCAGCAGGACGGGTTTCACTAGACATGGCCTGCACCTCAACAGGTACGGAAAGGGGAGGTTGGCAAAGCTTATAGGTGACAGCATAGGTGGGGGTGGTGGGATCACTCATGGGAAAATTCTGGTAGTTGTGGGTGTTAGAGCTGTACCTTTTTTAGATTGAAATCAGCTGATAGGTATTCCTGCTTAAGGCAAGTCTCTCTAACAAAGAAACCACTTTCGACAAAGCTTAGGTATCCGATTAATGAGGGAATTAGTATATTTCATCAAAATATACAAGGTATTAGAGATAAAGTTAGTGAACTGCTTATAGATGTTGACTCTGAAATTATTGGTATATCTGAACACTTCTTAACTAAGGGGATAATTCAGAGGCTTCCTTTACCAGGATACAGGTTGGCTGGCAGCTTTTCTAGGAGCTCTTTGCGGTGTGGGGGAGTAGCCATGTATGTGAAAAACGGTATCCCATTTGAGTCAATTGATGTTTCAAAGTACTGCACTGAAAAGGTGTTTGAATGTTGTGCAGGTGTGGTTAAATTTAGTGGAGCTAAACTTCTTACTGTTGTTATTTATAGATCCCCAGACTCTGATTTCACAACATTTTTGCTAAAGCTAGAGGAAAGTTAGTTATATGTGGTGACTTCAATATTAATTGCATAAGTGATTGTGCAAGGAAAAGGATGCTGGTAGACCTCCTTAATGCATATAATCTTATGCAAACCGTATTCTTTCCAACGAGAGTGCAAGGGAACAGTAGAACAACCATAGACAATATTTTTGTTCATTCCTCATTACTAGAAGGGCATTCTGTTAGCAAAAAGGTGAATGGCCTTTCAGATCATGATGCACAAATTTTAACTCTAAAAGATTTTTGTGCTGCAACACATATTAAATATAGTTATCAACTTTTTAGGAAAGCTGATCCAGTTGCTGTAGAGACCTTTGTAAACCTTATCAAGGAACAAGAGTGGCAAGATGTGTATAGTGCTGATACAGTAGACGATAAATATAATGCTTTCCTCAAGACTTTTCTCGTGCTCTTTGAAAGTTGCTTTCCGTTAGAATGCTCAAAACAGGGTACTAGAACAAACATGCAGCTTGGGTGGCTGACTAAAGGGATAAGAATATCTTGTAGAACAAAGTGGCAATTATATCAAAACGTTAGAAACAGTCACAATCTAAATGCAGCAGCCCATTACAAACAGTATTGTAAGGTGCTTAAAAAAGTTATTAGGAAGGCAAAAAGTATGTGGTATGTAGATAGAATAGCTAAGTCTCAGGATAAAATTAAAACCATATGGTCAGTCGTAAAGGAAGTGGCTGGTCTGCAGAGACTGGTCGAGGATATAGAATCAGTGCGTAGTGGGAATGTCCGTGTTACTGATAAGTCGCATATATGTACAGTATTTAATAATCACTTTCTGAATATAGCAGGTGAACTAAATAGAAACCTAGTCCCAACAGGGAATCATACAGCACTTGTAGAAAAAAGTGCTCCGAGACTGTTACCTGAAATGCTCCTCCATGATACTGACAAGAGGGAGATTGAGTTAATAATTAAATCACTAAAGACCAAGAACTCTCGTGGATATGACGGGGTATCTAGCAGAATACTGAAGTATTGTTCTATGGTTGTTAGCCCAGTACTTAGCCATATCTGTAACTTTTCCTTTAGGAGTGGTCGGTTTACTGACCGATTAAAGTACTCGGTAGTGAAGCCACTTTATAAAAAGAGAGACAGGGATAATGTTGATAATTATAGACTTATTTCTATGCCATCGATGTTTGCTAAAGTTATCGAGAACGTTGTATATACAAGGTTACTGGAGCATTTAAATTCACATAATTTGCTGTCAAATGTACAGTTTGGTTTTAGAAATGGCTTAACAACTGAAAATGCTATGTTCTCTTTTCTCTGTGAGGTTTTGGATGGATTAAATAAAAGGTTGCGAGCGTTAGGTGTTTTCTTTGATTTAACGAAGGCTTTTGACTGTGTTGACCACAAAATATTACTGCAGAAGTTGGACCACTATGGAGTAAGGGGAGTAACTTACAATTGGTTCGCCTCTTACTTTAATAACAGAAAGCAGAAGGTAATTCTCCGCAATATTGAGAGTGGTAGTGATGTTCAGTCCCAATGGGGCACTGTTAAGTGGGGCGTTCCCCAAGGGTCGGTGCTGGGGCCACTGCTGTTTCTTATTTATATAAATGATACGCCTTCTAGTATTACAGGTGATTCCAAAATATTTCTGTTTGCTGATGACACCAGCTTGGTAGTGAAGGATCTTGTGTGTAATATTGAAATATTATCAAATAATGTAGTTCATGAAATAAGTTTGTGGCTTGTGGAAAATAATTTGATGCTAAATCACAGTAAGACTCAGTTTTTACAGTTTCTAACTCACAATTCAACAAGAACTGATATTTTGATCAGACAGAATGGGCATATTATAAGCGAGACTGAACAGTTGAAGTTCCTAGGCGTTCGGATAGATAGTAAGCTGTTGTGGAAGGCCCATGTTCAGAATCTTGTTCAGAAACTAAATGCTCCTTTATTTACCATTAGAACAGTATCTGAAATAAGTGACATTTCAACAAGAAAAATAGTCTACTTCGCTTATTTTCATACGCTCATGTCATATGGTATTATTTTTGGGAGTAATTCTTCTGATTCAAAAAGGGTATTTTTGGCTCAAAAATGGGCTGTTCGAGCTGTGTGTGGTGTAAGTTCGAAAACCTCTTGTCGACCCCTATTCAATAGTCTGGGAATTTTGACATTGCCCTCGCAGTATATATTTTCTTTAATGTCGTTTGTTGTTAGCAATATTAGCTTATTCCCAAGAGTTAGTAGCTTTCACTCAGTTAATACTAGGCAGAAATCAAATCTGCATGTGGAATGCACTTCCTTGACTCTTGTGCAGAAAGGAGTGCAGTATTCTGCTGCATCCATTTTCAATAAGCTACCACAAGAACTCAAAAATCTTAGCAGTAGCCCAAACACTTTTAAGTCTAAACTGAAAAGTTTCCTCATGGCTCACTCCTTCTATTCTGTCGAGGAGCTCCTGGAAGAGTTAAAAAAATTAAGCAAATTCCAGTGTTACATTGTTGATTTTCTTTATTTAAACTTACGACTTGTCGCCTGAATATGTTTCTTATATTTCATTTTATCTCTTTCTACAATCGTGTTATAATTTCATGTATTGACTCGTTCCATAACCATGGAGACTTCTCCTTAATATGGTCCCACGGAACAATAATAAATAAATAAATAAATTAATTAATTAATTAAACCACATTTCAGAATGAAGACATAACATTGTGAAAACAACAAGGAAAAAATAAAACCTGTGGGCCATGCACAGACAGCAACAAAGAAAAGCAGCTTGACAAGATAATTAAGCATGTTAACATGACATACCACAGAAGTAATCCATTAAAAATCTACAATTAAATGTTAAAACAATTTTCTTGTCTAATCACATTTTGTGTTTGCTGTGAGGCACAAAATTATAGATTATAAGAATAAGTTTTCGAAATCTGGCATACGTAAAATAAAATTTCTATATTGTAAGAGTATAGACCAGACATCCCACAGCTAAGAAGCCACATTTTGGGAACCCAAGTCAGATTTGCGGATGCATATGCAAACTTGTCCATTTACTATTTCAAATATAGAAAGACTTCTCACAATTCTGAATTTTTTGAGTGTAGATGACTGCTGCCTCTAAATTTTCCAAACAAGCAATCTTAGTCCAATCTGTCTTTTATCCTTTGTGTGTGAGCCTAATACAACAGCTCCATTTTCATCATCAATATGTTCTAAAGGCTAGGCCTTTTTACTGCAGCCATATGTCTCTCTTCTGTTGAGCATTTCTAGTCAGTGTACTGTTTGAATTTAAGTGAATTCATATTATTCTTCCACAACCTTCCTCTTTTTTTCTTCCCTAAAACCGTTCCTTTCAATGTGGTGCTCAAGAATTTGTTGTGACATATCATGTGGACAATGAATTTTGTTTTCTTATTCAAGCATAGGATTACAGACCAGGAGCTTCAGAACTCTAGGTCTGGCAGGGGAAGACAGATATGCAATACTTATCAGATTATCAGTTAACTCCATTTTATATCTATGAAAATTGAGTGCATATTGTTGCTCCTGCTACCCAATACTTCATGTTCACTTCACCAACCTACCCATTTCACACTCAGCTCATGCTTAGATCTTCCATCAACTTGTTTCATAGCTCACTGCTTCCTGGTGATTACATGGACATTGTTGTTGTTGTTGTTGTTGTTGTTGTTGTTGTTGTTGTGGTTTTCAGTCCTGAGACTGGTTTGATACAGCTCTCCATGCTACTCTATCCTATGCAAGCTTCTTCATCTCCCAGTACCTACTGCAACCTACATCCTTCCGACTCTGCTTAGTGTATTCATCTCTTGGTCTCCCTCTACGATTTTTACCCTCCACGCTGCCACTAAATTTGTGATCCCCTGATAGCTCAGAACATGTCCTACCAACGGGTCCCTTCTTCTAGTCAAGTTGTGCCACAAACTTCTCTTCTCTCCAATATTATTCAATACCTCCTCATTAGTTATGTGATCTACCCATCTAATCTTCAGCATTCTTCTGTAGCACCACATTTCGAAAGCTTCTATTCTCTTCTTGTCCAAACTATTTATCGTCCATGTTTCACTTCCATACATGGCTACACTCCATACAAATACTTTCAGAAATGACTTCCTGACACTTAAATCTACACTCGATGTTAATAAATTTCTCTTCTTTTGAAACGCTTTTCTTGCCATTGCCAGTCTACATTTTATATCCTCTCTACTTCGACCATCAGTTATTTTGCTCCCCAAATAGCAAAACTCATTTATTACTTTAAGCGTCATTTCCTAATCTAATTCCCTCAGCATCACCTGATTTAATTCGACTACATTCCATTATCCTCGTTTTGCTTTTGTTGATGTTCATCTTATACCCTCCTTTCAAGACTCTGTCCATTCCGTTCAACTGCTCTTCCAACTCCTTTGCTGTCTCTGACAGAATTACAATGTCATCGGCGAACCACAAAGTTTTTATTTCTTCTCCATAGATTTTAATACATACTCCGAATTTTTCTTTTGTTTCCTTCACTGCTTGCTCAATATACAGATTGAATAACATCGGGGAGAGGCTACAACCCTGTCTCACTCCCTTTCCAACCACTGATTCCCTTTCATGCCCCTCAACTCTTATAACTGTCATTTGGTTTCTGTACAAATTGTAAATAGCCTTTTGTTCCCTGTATTTTACCCCTGCCACCTTCAGAATTTGAAAGAGAGTATTCCAGTCAACATTGTCAAAAGCTTTCTCTAAGTCTACAAATGCTAGAAACGTAGGTTTGCCTTTCCTTAATCTAGCTTCCAAGATAAGTCGTAGGGACAGTATTGCCTCACGTGTTCCAATATTTCTACGGAATCCACACTGATCTTCCCCGAGGTCGGCTTCTATTAGTTTTTCCATTCGTCTGTAAAGAATTCGCGTTAGTATTTTGCAGCCGTGACTTATTAAACTGATAGTTCGGTAATTTTCACTTCTGTCAACACCTGCTTTCTTTGGGATTGGAATTATTATATTCTTCTTGAAGCCTGAGATTATTTTGCCTGTCTCATACATCTTGCTCACCAGATGGTACAGTTTTGTCAGGACTGGCTCTAACAAGGCTGTCAGTAGTTCTAATGGAATGATGTCTACTCCGGGGGCCTTGTTTCGACTCAGGTCTTCCAGTGCTCTGTCATACTCTTCACGCAGTATCATATCTCCCATTTCATCTTCATCTACATTCCCTTCCATTTCTATAATACTGTCCTCAAGTATATTGCTCTTCTATAGACCCTCTATATACTCATTCCACCTTTCTGCTTTCCCTTCTTTGCTTAGAACTGGGTTTCCATCTGAGCTCTTGATATTCGTCGAAGTGGCTCTCTTTTCTCCAAAGGTCTCTTTAATTTTCCTCTAGGCAGTCTCTATCTTGCCCCTAGTGAGATAAGCCTCTAAATTCTTACATTTGTCCTCTAGCCATCCCTGCTTAGCCATTTTGCACTTCCTGTCGATCTCATTTTTGAGATGTTTGTATTCCTTTTTGCCTGCTTCATTTACTGCATCTTTATATTTTCTCCTTTCATCACTTAAATGCAATATTTCTTCTGTTACCCAAGGATTTCTACTAGCCCTCGTCTTTTTACCTACTTGATCCTCTGCTGCCTTCACTACTTCATCCCTCAGAACTACCCATCTTCTTCTACTGTATTTCTTTCTCCCATTCCTGTCAATTGTTCCCTTATGCTCTCCCTGAAACTCTTTACAACCTCTGGTTTAGTCAGTTTATCCAGGTCCCATCCCCTTAAATTCCAACCTTCTTGCAGTTTCTTCAGTTTTAATCTACAGTTCATAACCAATAGATTGTGGTCAGAGTCCACATCTGTCCCTGGAAATGTCTTACAATTTAAAATCTGGTTCCTAAATCTCTGTCTTACCATTATATAATCTATCTGATACCTTCTAGTATCTCCAGGATTCTTCCATGTACATAACCTTCTTTTATGATTCTTGAACCAAGTGTTAGCTATGATTAAGTTACGCTCTGTGCAAAATTCTACCAGACGGCTTCCTCTTTCATTTCTTACCCCCAATCCATATTCACCTACTATGTTCCCTTCTCTCCCTTTTCCTACTATCGAATTCCAGTCACCCATGACTATTAAATTTTCGCCTCTCTTCACTACCTGAATAATTTCTTTTATATCATACATTTCATCAATTTCTCCATCATCTGCAGAGCTAGTTGGCGTATAAACTTGTACTACTGTGGCAGGCATGGGCTTCGTGTCTATCTTGGCCACAATAATACGTTCACTATGCTGTTTGTAGTAGCTTACCCGCACTCCTATTTTTTTATTCATTATTAAACCCACTCCTGCATTACCCCTATTTGATTTTGTATTTATAACCCTGTGTTCACCTGACCAAAAGTCTTGTTCCTCCTGCCACCAAACTTCACTAATTCCCACTATATCTAACTTTAACCTATCTATTTCCCTTTTTAAATTTTCTAATCTACCTGCCCGATAAGGAATCTGACATTTCACGCTCCGATCCGTAGAACACCAGTCTTCTTTCTCCTGATAACGACGTCCTCTTGAGTAGTCCCCACCCGGAGATCCGAATGAGGGACTATTTTACCTCTGGAATATTTTACCCAACAGGACGCCATCATCATTTAACCATACAGTAAAGCTGCATGCCCTTGGGAAAAATTATAGCTGTAGTTTCCCCTTGCTTTCAGCCATTCGCAGTACCAGCACAGGAAGGCCGTTTTGGCTAGTGTTACAAGCCAGATCAATCAATCATCCAGACTGCTGCCCCTGTACTGAAAAGGCTGCTGCCCCTCTTCAAGAAACCAAACGTTTGTCTGCCCTCTCAACAGATACCCCTCTGTTGTGGTTGCACCTACGGTACGGCCATCTGTATCGCTGAGGCACGCAAGCCTCCCCACCAATGGCAAGGTCCATGGTTCATGGGGGGGACAGGGACATTACGCTACCTCTTTTGTTATCATCTTGGTACTGCTCCTTTCCTTCACATTTTATATTTCTTTGTGAACTTTTTGTGATGTTCTCCTTTCTAGAGGAACTGTTATTTCTGAACTTCATTGGTAGTCTCATGTTTGTGCCAAGTAGCTATATGGTTTAGTATTAATTATATTTGCATAACATCTGACTTCTCATTCATCACATGTAATATTTTGTCATGCTAATTATTTTTTATCTGTGCTTTTATACACTTGTTTTATGTACATTTTTAATATTATTATCAGCAATCTAAATATTTCAAGAAAGCATATAATTTGTCACATATGAAAATTTGTTTAATGAAAACAATTTTGTACTTTATTTTATAAAGATAAAGAGCTTCCTATTATGCATTGATCTATTTCTCATGTTTCTTTACACAGAGTGTAAAAACTCTATGCACACATAATTTTTTGTCTTTAGAAGAGATAAAAAGAAAAAAAAAATGCCACAGGTGCATCATATCTCTCTTAGGGGTCTATGAAGAGTTAGACGCTAATGGTGTTCAGAGATGATGTTGAAACTGCCACATGATGAATATTGTTTTACAGTTAGAGATGTTGCTGAAAATGTTGTCCATTAACATTAATGCACAATGAGCATCTGCATTTCAAATGGGCAACCAACTCTTGTGGAGTGTCTAAAGTGTCCCGTACAACCAACCTTCATTTCCCCTGAAAAAGAGTCAACATCTGTAAAACAATATCCATCACACAGCAGTTTGAACACTGTCTCTCAGCTTCACTAGTGTGAAAATTGTTATAACGTAGCGGAGAAATGGTGCACCTGTGACATTTCTGTCATATAAAAAAGAATTGTTGTTGTCTTCTGGAACTATATTTTTGTATATGTAGGTTTTTCTACAACCTGTGTATGCACAACTATATGTGATTATCTCTCCAACTCTCCACAGTTGCAGTTTGTAAGTGCAAAAGTTTTTGTTACATTCAGCATCCACTTCAACCCCATCTACCTGTGTCATATTTGACCTCTCTGCATGTTAGTCTGCATTCATACAATTTTGACACAGTCCTCACATTTGCACTTTATTGTATTTAACATAAGTGTCACTAGCTTTGTTCTATCTCTGCTAGATATGATGACAGTATTCCCGTGATTATGATGGCTGTTGAATTTTTGTTACTTGCTTGTCACTCTTCTTACTGATATACTTAGCACTAAGTGAACACGCACAGTACTGCAAATAATTTATTTGAATTATAAAATGTAAATCTAAATAAATATGAGAGTGGTTCAATAAGTAAAGTAAAAGAGAGTATATAAATACCAAATGTGAATTAATTTGCTGGTCTAGGTAGAAGAAACAATCAAAGTATCCAAACAATGCTGGGGATCACTGTGCAGCAGCATTTTGTATTACGTCTTCAAGATACAGGTCTTATGAATGAATGGTTGGCAACTGAAGTGTGAAATGTAATGTAATTACTGCATTTAAGGAAAATTTTATCTTTCACTGCCAACTAGTGGAAGTTTATGAAATGTGGAATTTCATGAAAACAAGTGTGGTTTCCTTGCCAAGAATTTGATAGAGGTGAATAGAAGCGAGAGGTGAGCAAAGGTAAGGGCAGCCAAGCACTTCCAACTCAGATGACAACATGTACTATACTGAAGGGCTGATTCAAGGTGATCAGTGCACTCACGTGAGGCAGGTGCTACACAAAGTCAGTGTCTGTATTGGAAATGTACTGGATTATGTGCACAACACATTGGACCACCAGAAAACATGTCCTTACTGAACTCCTCAGCAATTTTAAGTCGAGAGTATAGCCAAGCAAGTGGGGTTGTCTCTTCAGCACTTACTGCAGCATCAGTTGGATGGTGTTCCATTATTGCACCATATCATCACATGGAATGAAACAATGCTGCATCATGTGACACCAGGCATAAAGCAAATGTCAATGTCAAGGAGGCATCCAGTGTCTGCCCCAATAAGTTCTAAACAATGGTATCCATGTGGAAAGTTATGGTTGTGGATGGTGTGCTGGTGACTTATTTCCTCACCTGTGGAGAGACCCACAAATGCTGCCGGTGAGTCTCATGACTAGTATTTACTATTACACAGTTTTCCTGCTTGTTTTCCTGGTCGTGCAGCAAGGGGGAACAGCTGTCATGGAATTTTTGTCCCTTTTACCATTTTGACTTGGAACCTTTGCTTCCATGACAACAATGGGGTGAGGATGACCTCAGATGATTAAGTGATTTTATTGTTTTACACCATTTGATGGAACTTTAAGTGTTCAAAACCAATTGTGTACACAGTAAAAGAGTGTGGCTTAAGCAACTGTCCTGTGGTTTCTTCATTTTTCAGAATGGATTTGTACAGTTGCAGTTGCCCCATAAGAACAACTCTTTGTTCATTTATTCTCCTTCTCTTTGGACCGTTAAAGAAATTCCTGGCGGGTTGCCATTTCAAAATTGATGCCAACACCCAAGAGGCTGTGGTTAAGTGACTCCTAGACCTGAACCTTGATTTCTTTTAGCTTACTTTCATCAGCCTGGTTTACTAATGGAACAAGTGCTTAGATAAACATGATGACTATGTGAAATTATACTAGTACCTAAATTATTTTGGGTGTATCTTTGCTTTTCTGAGTTAACCTTATCTTGCAGAGGACTTATTACCTTACTTTTTGACCCATCCACATAACTTGAAACAGAAGGTGTCACAGATTCTATGAAGAGCCCCTCTTGGAAATGAAAAGAAGTTCACACAACTGGTGTATGATTTAATGCTTTCCTCAAATTTACACTAAGATGGATAAAATATTTATCACTGCATCATGATAGCATTCCCTTTTTAAGATAAAAATATGCCAAGTGACAAAAAGTTTCATAGTGATGGAGAAACATACGTATATGTTACAACAAAAGAAAGTATTACAGTGTCCTAAATAACACTCAGAACACAATTACATTCTAGAAGTTTTGCTACCTATACATTTTGCTAAATTGTTTCAATACTTTATTTTAGGGAAAAAATACTTCAGATTAATTACTAGGCATGGCTGTGAGATGAGGGATCTCCTTTTTAAAATCCTACCCACATCATCCAAAGTTGTGTTCTGCTGCACACTCAACCAACAGAGTAGCTTTGTATATCCCTATTCAAATCGTGGTTGCAATCATGCAGCTCATGGGTCATTCCCTTCGGTCAACCCAGGTGCAAGATCTACTTCTTACACCAACCTACCATCTCCTACTGCAGTGATGTCACAGGCGTTTCCTACCCTATAAAAGGCATGGGCATATGTGAAAACACCCATGTTATTCATCAGCTATACTACAAATACTGTACAGCATTCCATGTGGACATGACGAGTGGCCAACTTTCTACTCACATAACTGATCACTGCCAAACGGTGGCAAACCACAAGCTTGACCACCCGGCTACCGAACATGCTGCACACTATAACACTAATGACTTCTAGTTTCTATGAACTATTGGTGGGAATTGTCTTTCCAACATATCCTGTGTTCTTGCAGCCCCCCAAGCCTAAACCTCTGCTATCTGTTTCCCTACTACCTCACCTTACCCTTTCCCATCACTCTTCTGTCCATAACACCACCTCCCCATCTAGATTGTGCATTGCCTTCTCCCACTACTCTTCCTCTCTCCTCATGCATGCATATTCTCTCTCCTCTCCCCATTTCTCCCTCTTCATCTACACCTTCCTCTCCTCCCCCCCTTCCCCTCATCTTTTCCTATACCCTCTAAACTCCTTTTATCTTACTGTGTGGCTGCCAAGTCATCAGTGGAACCCTTGCTTCACGCTATCCCACTATCCTCACCCTATGCATCTTTCAGTACCCACTCTCAAACTCCATTTGAGCAGGCAGCCATTATCGATAATGACAGTCAGTCTTGCCATGGCAATGGGTATGTGTGTTTGGCTGCAAATTTACCAATCGGATACATCATTGGGACAACAGTAGATGAAGACAATGATCTTGAACTCATGGAAAAAAGGCCTGGGTGTAACCAGGCAACCTAAAGAAAACACCACTTCAGAAAACGTTAGAAGTTATCTAGATGGGAATCTTAGTAAGAGGAAGCAGATTTTGTTTTCAGACAACCTGACACTCAAAGGAGAAGAACTGCATTAAGCATGCAAATATCCTCTTATGGAACAAAGCCTTGAAAAATGCAATATCATTCATACCAACAGAGACACTAACTATATATGACAATATCATCCTCATAGAAACTTGTGTGGTTTCAGTTGCCTGAGACTGCAGTCGTGTGTGTGTGTGTGTGTGTGTGTGTGTGTGTGTGTGTGTGTGTGTGTGTGTGTTGTTGACGAACGCCTTAATGGCTGAAAGCTTTCATTGTGAGAGTCTTTTTGTTATGCTTATCTGCGACTCAGCATCTCTGCTATACGGTGAATAGCAACTTTCCTTCTTTTAATACAAGAGTATACTATAAAAGAACACTATGGGATTCACTTTTTCACATGCCAAGCCATAGGTACAGCAGCAGGAAGTGTTTCCATCTCCCTCAAATCATGTCTAAGAATAATAAGGGAAATAATAAGAGGTGAAAACACAGTTATTGCAAAACAAATCACATCACAATGGTAAGCATATATGCTGAACCACTGATTATGGCAGAAGATGAAATTGAAAGACAAACAAAAGTACAAACACAAATGAAGGTCGAACCAAATGCTAAAAAGGAACTGATTGTGGAAACGGAAGAAAGATAACCTGGAGAGAGAGGAAAAAAAAAAAAAAAGTAGTGCCCAAAGGAACCAGCCAAACAGATTTCATATTATTATGAGGCAAAGGCATAAATCCAATGAACCAGAAAATACTTTGGATATCAATGGCAGCATCAACCAGAAAAACATATACCAATTACAACTTTTGAATTCAGTCGACCATAACCAACAACCAAGCCTGTGTCAAACAGTATGTCCAGGAAATTAGACAGAGAGAAATTAAAAGAAAGCCTAGGAAAAATAGAAGAAGCAACATATAATACAGTGACATCAGGCTACAGAAGCAGTACAACTATGCACAAAGACTCTGCAGTGATTTCAAATGCAAATCAAAAATAGGAAATAACAAGTGTGGTTTGTCAAGAAGGGTAATGAAGAACAAAAGATGATGCTGTTAGCACTACACCAAGCCAAAACCACAATGCAATAATATGACCTGTTACTATACACCAAACTGAGAAAGTTATACAAAACACTAATAAAGAAGAAGGCACATCACATAGAAGGAGATGCTAGATGGTGAGCAGAACATGCTCAGAGACCTGCTCATAGCACTCAGAAAACCAAGATCATCAGCAATAAAGGGAATTTCTGTGAAAACCATTTTGATGCCACCCTAAAACTTTGACCCAAGGAAACATCCAGCAACTACAGTACAAGGAAGAAAATCATGCCAACATAACAAAACAAGAAATAAGAGAAGCAATAACAAAGGCAAAAACAAATTCTTCAGGACCAGATGGCATATACACAGAATACCTCAAAGAATGCTATCACATGATAGTAGAATACTCGACACCCTATTAAAAAACTGCATGGGCACAGAAAAAATACCATAGCAATGAAGAACATCAATGACGAAAGTACTTTTCAAAGGGAAAGGAGAAACCTGCAACTCAGACTCATACAGAGAGGCACAGCCATAGAAAACACATCTTTCAAAATTCTCAAGAAAATATTAAGTTGCAGGTTTACTGCTGAAGCAGATGCCCAAACATCACGAAGTCTATGTGGTTTCAGAAAGGGAAGAAGCAACCTACTTGTGGTGAACTGTACAATAGAGCAAGCTCCCCTCTCCAACATCTGGGGATATAATATTTTTTAGTCTTTACTGACTATAGCAAAGTCTTCAACACTATTAATAGAAAAACACTCGTCCAAAATCTCAGCCTATAAACTGATGACACACAACATTTCTTTACAAGGCAAAACGAAGGAGAATTGCCCCAATTTCATCCTCATACCACTGAAAAGATGAATGACAAGTATTAGTGTCAGTGGTGATAAGAAACAGTTGAAATCATTAAAACTGAATAAAGCTCCAGGATCTGGTGGAATCCCAGTCAGATTCCATAATGAATTTGCGGTTGACTTAGCCCCTCTTCTCACTATAATCTATCATAGATCCCTCAAACAAAAAACCATGCCCAGTTGCTGGAAAAAGGCACAAGTCACACCTGTCTACAAGAAGGTAGCAGAATTGATCCACAAAACTACCATCCAACATCCTTGACATCATTTTGCTGTAGAATCTTAGAACATATTCTGAGCTCAAACATAATGAGGTGTCTTGAACAGAATGACCTTCTCAATGCCAACCAGAATGGTTTTAGAAAACCTCAATCATGCCAAACCCAACTCTCACTTTTCACCCATGACATATTGAAAGCTTTGGATCAATGCAAATACGTAGATGCAGTGTTTCTTGATTTCCGAAAAGCATTTGACACAGTACCACACCTACGCTTATTGTCAAAAGTATGATTATATGGGGTATCAAGTAAAATTAGTGACTGGATTGAGGACTCTTTATTAGAGAGGACACAGCGTGTTACCTTGGATGGAGAGCCATTGTTAGATAACTTTGAGTGTACCGCAGGGAAGTGTATTTGGATGCTTGTTGTTCACGTTGTATGTTAATGAACTGGCAGACAATATTAATAATAAAATCAGGGTTTTTGCAAATGATGCTGTTATCTGTAATCAAGTAATATCTGAGAGAAGCTGCATAAACATTCAGTCAGATCTTGATAAGATTCCAACGTGGTGCAGCGATTGGAAACTTGCTCTAAATGTTCAGAAATACAAAACTGTGCACTTCACTAAGTGAAAAACATAGTATCCTATGACTATAATATCAATGAGTCACTGTTGGAATTGGACAACTCATACAAATACGTGGGTGTAAGACTTTGTAGAGATATGAAATGGAATGATCACATAGGTTCAGATGCGAGTAAAGCAGGTGAGATAGACTCTAGTTTATTGGTACAATATTGAGGAAGTGCAATCAGTCTACAAAGGAGATTGCTTACAAATCACTTGTGCGAGCAGTTCTAGAATATTGCTCAAGCATGTGGGACCCATAACACACAGGACTAACAGGGGATATTGAATATATACAGAGAAGGGCAGCACGAATGGCCACAGATTTATTTAATCCACGGGAGAGTGTCACAGAAATGCTGAAGGAACTGAGAGGCAGACTCTTCAAGACAGATGTAAACTACCAGAGAAAGTCTATTAACAAAGTTTCAAGAACTGGCTTTAAATAATTACTCTAGGGATATACTACAACCCACTATGTGTCATTCACACAGGGATCGTGAGGATAAGATTAGAATAATTACTGCACACACGAAGGCATTCAATGAATCATTCTTCCCGTGCTCAAACATGAATGGAACAGGGAGAAATCCTAATAACTGATACAATGGGACGTAACCTCTCTGTGCACCTCACAGTGGTTTGCAGAGTATAGAGGTAGATGCAGATAGCAAAACTACTTTGACACATCCTCACAGAAAACCACATCAAAATATCTGATGTTATTCCCCTATCCAAGAATTTAATGCAGACAATGGTGTACTACAAGGAGACCTGACACTGTTCAACATCATGACAGCAGACATAATGAAGATCATTATGGACAGCCCAGCAACACTCATACTTTATGCAGAAAATATGGTAATAGGTTTAGAAGACAAAGAAAGTACAAAATACACTAAACAGACTCACATTGGCCCTGCAAAATGACCTATGAATAAACCACAGCAAAGAAGAGATGGTAATCTCAAACCAAAGAGTACACTGGCCCTTCAAAATAAAACACTACAGAGGGAACCAAAACACAAATATCTTGGAATTACCCTACAAACAACACCCATGCGAAATAAAGAGCAACAGCAACAATAAAATTAATTTACAATAGCCAACTGACTCAAAGACTTGCAATAAAAACAGCAATGACACTATTTAAAATGCCTTTAGCACCAAAAGCAGCTTAAAGTGATCCAAGTAATCTAAGGGAAACTAAAAACCAATGAATCATTCCATGTAGGCTTTCACGGCCGGCGTCTTTATCAGTAAACTCTTCCGGGCTAAGTTGCCGTGGTCGATCTGTAGAACTTCTTCTCTCTGACGTTTCGTTCTCAACTACGGAGAACATCTTCCGAGGTGAGTCGACTCACCTCGGAAGATGTTCTCCGTAGTTGAGAACGAAACGTCAGAGAGAAGAAGTTCTACAGATCGACCACGGCAACTTAGCCCTGAAGAGTTTACTGATAAAAACCAATGACCTCACAACATTACGAGACTGTCAAATCCCGCTGTTGTTGTTGTGGTCTTCAGTCCTGAGACTGGTTTGATGCAGCTCTCCATGCTACTCTATCCTGTGCAAGCTTTTTCATCTCCCAGTACCTACTGCAACCTACATCCTTCTGAATCTGCTTAGTGTATTCATCTCTTGGTCTCCCTCTATGATTTTTACCCTCCACGCTGCCCTCCAATACTAAATTGGTGATCCCTTGATGCCTCAGAACATGTCCTACCAACCGATCCCTTCTTCTGGTCCAGTTGTGCCACAAACTTCTATTCTCCCCAATCCTATTCAATACTTCCTCATTAGTTATGTGATCTACCCATCTAATCTTCAGCATTCTTCTGTAGCACCACATTTCGAAAGCTTGTATTCTCTTGTTGTCCAAACTATTTATCGTCCATGTTTCACTTCCATACATGGCTACACTCGATACGAATACTTTCAGAAATGACTTCCTGACACTTAAATCAATACTGGATGTTAACAAATTTCTCTTCTTCAGAAACGCTTTCCTTGCCATTGCCAGCCTACATTTTATATCCTCTCTACTTCGACCATCATCAGTTATTTTGCTCCCCAAATAGCAAAACTCCTTTACTACTTTAAGTGCCTCATTTCCTAATCTAATTCCCTCAGCATCACCCGACTTCATTAGACTACATCCCATTATCCTTGTTTTGCTTTTGTTGATGTTCATCTTATATCCTCCTTTCAAGACACTGTCCATTCCATTCAACTGCTCTTCCAAGTCCTTTGCTGTCTCTGACAGAATTACAATGTCATCGGCGAACCTCAAAGTTTTTATTTCTTCTCCATGAATTTTAATACCTACTCCGAATTTTTCTTTTGTTTCCTTTACTGCTTGCTCAATATACAGATTGAACAACATCGGGGAGAGGCTACAACCCTGTCTTACTCCCTTCCCAACCACTGCTTCCCTTTCATGTCCCTCGACTCTTATAACTGCCATCTGGTTTCTGTACAAATTGTAAATAGCCTTTCGCTCCCTGTATTTTACCCCTGCCACCTTTAGAATTTGAAAGAGAGTATTCCAGTCAACATTGTCAAAAGCTTTCTTTAAGTCTACAAATGCTAGAAACGTAGGTTTGCCTTTCCTTAATCTTTCTTCTAAGATAAGTCGTAAGGTCAGTATTGCCTCACGTGTTCCAGTGTTTCTACGGAATCCAAACTGATCTTCCCCGAGGTTGGCTTCTACTAGTTTTTTCATTCGTCTGTAAAGAATTCGTGTTAGTATTTTGCAGCTGTGACTTATTAAGCAGATAGTTCGGTAATTTTCACATCTGTCAATACCTGCTTTCTTTGGGATTGGAATTATTATATTCTTCTTGAAGTCTGAGGGTATTTCGCCTGTTTCATACATCTTGCTCACCAGATGGTAGAGTTTTGTCAGGACTGGCTCTCCCACGGCCGTCAGTAGTTCCAATGCAATATTGTCTACTCCGGGGGCCTTGTTTCGACTCAGGTCTTTCAGTGCTCTGTCAAACTCTTCACGCAGTATCATATCTCCCATTTCATCTTCATCTACATCCTCTTCCATTTCCATAATATTGTCCTCAAGTACATCGCCCTTGTATAGACCCTCTATATACTCCTTCCACCTTTCTGCTTTCCCTTCTTTGCTTAGAACTGGGTTGCCATCTGAGCTCTTGATATTCATACAAGTCGTTCTCTTATCTCCAAAGGTCTCTTTAATTTTCCTGTAGGCGGTATCTATCTTACCCCTAGTGAGATAGGCCTCTACATCCTTACATTTGTCCTCTAGCCATCCCTGCTTAGCCATTTTGCACTTCCTGTCGATCTCATTTTTGAGACGTTTGTATTCCTTTTTGCCTGTTTCACTTACTGCATTTTTATATTTTCTCCTTTCATCAATTAAATTCAATATTTCTTCTGTTACCCAAGGATTTCTACTAGCCCTCGTCTTTTTACCTACTTGATCCTCTGCTGCCTTCACTACTTCATCCCTCAAAGCTACCCATTCTTCTTCTACTGTATTTATTTCCCCCATTCCTGTCAATTGCTCCCTTATGCTCTCCCTGAATCTCTGTACAACCTCTGGTTCTTTTAGTTTATCCAGGTCCCATCTCCTTAAATTCCCACCTTTTTGCAGTTTCTTCATTTTTAATCTACAGGTCATAACCAATAGATTGTGGTCAGAGTCCACATCTGCCCCTGGAAATGTCTTACAATTTAAAACCTGGTTCCTAAATCTCTGTCTTACCATTATATAATCTATATGATACCTTTTAGTGTCTCCAGGGTTCTTCCATGTATACAACCTTCTTTCATGATTCTTAAACCAAGTGTTAGTTATGATTATGTTGTGCTCTGTGCAAAATTCTACCAGGCGGCTTCCTCTTTCATTTCTGTCCCTCAATCCATATTCACCTACTATGTTTCCTTCTCTCCCTTTTCCTACACTCGAATTCCAGTCACCCATGACTATTAAATTTTCTTCTCCCTTCACAATCTGAATAATTTCTTTTATTTCATCATACATTTCTTCAATTTCTTCGTCATCTGCAGAGCTAGTTGGCATATAAACTTGTACTACAGTAGTAGGTGTGGGCTTCGTATCTATCTTGGCCACAATAATGCGTTCACTATGCTGTTTGTAGTAGCTTACCCGCATTCCTATTTTCCTATTCATTATTAAACCTACTCCTGCATTACCCCTATTTGATTTTGTGTTTATAACCCTGTAGTCACCTGACCAGAAGTCTTGTTCCTCCTGCCACCGAACTTCACTAATTCCCACTATATCTAACTTCAACCTATCCATTTCCCTTTTTAAATTTTCTAACCTACCTGCCCGATTAACGGATCTGACATTCCACGCTCCGATCCGTAGAACGCCAGTTTTCTTTCTCCTGATAACGACATCCTCTTGAGTAGTCCTCGCCCGGAGATCCGAATGGGGGACTATTTTACCTCCGGAATATTTTACCCAAGAGGACGCCATCATCATATAATCATACAGTAAAGCTGCATGTCCTCAGGAAAAATTACGGCTGTAGTTTCTCCTTGCTTTCAGCCGTTCGCAGTACCAGCACAGCAAGGCCGTTTTGGTTATTGTTACAAGGCCAGATCAGTCAATCATCCAGACTGTTGCCCTTGCAACTACTGAAAAGGCTGCTGCCCCTCTTCAGGAACCACACGTTTGTCTGGCCTCTCAACAGACACCCCTCCGTTGTGGTTGCACCTAAGGTACGGCTATCTGTATCGCTGAGGCACGCAAGCCTCCCCACCAATGGCAAGGTCCATGGTTCATGGGGGGGCAAATCCCGCTATATGAAATGAATCCTGGGCATCAGGAAAACAGTGCCTTCAAGACTGGCCTACATCTTAAATGAAAGAAACCATCTTCACAGAAGGCATCAGAACACAGATGCTTCTGCCAAACACCATGGTCTACAAAAGCACATGCCAAATACTCATAGAAAAACAGAACTTTTTCTGGAACAACTTCTACTCAACTGATGTCATAATAAAGGAAGAATGGAAACAGGCAAACTGCAAACTCCAACATGTAGTAACACGATATGCAAAACATGGTTCTTTACCACAATTTCTGTCAAAATAAGATAGTCCACCAGACAAATGAAGATTGCATATGTGTGATGTGTAATGAACACTGAGAAAGATACCATGCCAAAAATGGTGAAAAAAGATGACTGTCAATAACAAAACTAAACTAGAATAATGTAACTTAGTCTTGTATTTGCACATCATCTGCATTTTCATTAACAAAAAAACTACAATCACAGAGTAAACATGGATACTGTACACAATATGTTATTGGAAGATCAGAGAGTACTGGTATGTAAAATAGTAATGGAGCAGGTATACCAGAAGAAAGTGTATAGTCTGTGAAACTTCCTTGCAGATTAAAGCTGTGTGCCGGACCAAGACTCGAACTCAGGACCTTTGCCTTTCGAGAGCAAGTGCTCTACCAACTGAGCTACCCAAGCATGACTTATGCCCCATCCTCACAGCTTTACTTCTGCCAGTATCTCGTCCCCTACCTTCCAAACTTTACAGAAGCTCTCCTGTGAACCCTGCAGAACTAGCACTCCTGAAAGAAAGGATATTACGGAGACATGGCTTAGCCACAGCCTGGGGGATGTTTCCAGAATGAGATTTTCACTCTGCAGCGGAGTGTGTGCTGATATGAAACTTCATGGCAGATTAAAACTGTGTGCCGGACTGAGACTCGAACTCAGGACCTTTGCCTTTCGCAGGCAAGTGCTCTACCAACTGAGCTACCCAAGCACGACTCACGCCCGTCCTTACAGCTTTACTTCTGCCAGTATCTCGTTTGGAAGGTAGGAGACGAGATACTGGCAGAAGTAAAGCTGTGAGGACGGGCGTGAGCTGTGCTTGGGTAGCTCAGTTGGTACAGCACTTGCCCACGAAAGGCAATGGTCCCGAGTTCGAGTCTCGGTCCGGCACACAGTTTTAATCTGCCAGGAAGTTTCGTATCAGTGCACACTCCGCTGCAGAGTGAAAAATCTCATTCTGTATAGTCTGTGTTTATCAATGGTGTTATGCCATTTACTGTACAGAATTGTATAAACTGTGTTTTCTCAAAATTTAGTGAGAGTCCATTTGCAGAGAATTTGCATTTTCTGAATGACATTATTTACAGTTTCCTCAACTGATTCTTGCTTGTTGGATGTGGTTACTATACTTGTATCATCAGCGACAAAAACTAGCTTTGCATCTTCATGAATATATAGGGTGTTTCAAATGTGATGGTCAATATTCAGGGATATGACAGGAATGATCATTCGAAACAAAAAAGTCAAGTAAACATGGGATCTAAAATGTATACCTTAAGAGCTATCAGTAATTCTTGACCTTTGACACTGTGAAACAAATCTCTTCTGATGCAAGCTCTTTGCTTTCCATATTTTGGGAAGTGGTAGTATGGACCAAAACAAGAAAACAAATGTCCAGTTAACATGTGCTCTAAAATGCATATCTTAAGAGCTATGAGCACTTGTTCATCTTCTCTACTTTGAAATACAACTCTCTAAAGAACAAGTGCTCATAACTTTTGAGATATGCATTTTAAAGCAGATGTTTACAGTGGCAAGTAATTAATATACAGAGTCCACCAGAGAAATGTATACACTCCTTGTCAGACTCTATCGAGGTATCGATACTGTCATTTGATTTGAGTTAAGAGTGTGTTATAGTATGGTCTTTGGCTCAACAGATGTTAGTACTTTCATCTCAGTACTGAGAAAACAAGATGACTGGAGCACGCTTGACATTCGAGCAACAAAAATGTATTTTGAAGTGGTTTTTCAAGAAGTGCAACATCAGTGGAGGCGGGAGTTTGAAACAGAACCGCCAACCCGCCTAACAATTAAACGAATCATTGACAGGTTTGAATTGCATGGAACGATTTGTGATATTCACAAAGAAGATCAGGAAGACATTGTACAGCTACAAGTCCAGTTTCGTCGGCTCTCATGTTGGAAATGTTTGTTAATTCTTCACGGAAGTCTGCTACTCAATGTGCATGTGAAGTGAGGGTTAGCAGTACAAGTGTACGAAGAATTCTGAAAGCTGCAAAGTGGAAAGTTTACATTCCATGATTATGGCATGCAATAATGAAGATGATCCTGATAGCCGAATGCAATTTTGCAAATGGTATCAGCAAATGGTAACTGATGACAAAAAATTTTTGACAGACATAGTGTGGAGTGATGAGGCACAATATAAACTTAATGGAACCGTGAATCGGCATAATAGTGTGTACTGGGCACCGGAAAATCCGCATTTTTATGTGGATAAAGTGGTCAGTTTATCATGGGTTCATGTGTGATGTGGACTATCATCTAGGGGCTTAGTAGGATCCTTTTTCTTTGATGCTACTGTCACTGGAGAAGTGTACCTGGAAATGTTAATCACATCAATTTTGCCAGGTATATGTATGGAGATGATGAAGAGGTCTTATACTGACAGGTTGGGGCACCACCATACTACCACCTAGCCGTACAAGCTTTCCTGGATGACAATTTTCCGGGGCATTGGATTGAGTTCCCTCCACAGTCACCAGATCTAACAACTATGGACTTTTACTTGTGGGGAACTGTGAAAGATAACATCTATCGACGTAAGCCACGCATGCTCGAGGAACTTTGCCAGCAGATTAGAGTGACGTGTAGCGATCTCCACTGTAACACTGACTGACGTAGTTGTGGCAACCGCTCTTTGTTCTGTTATGTGTATAGCCGCTAACAGTGAACATTCTGAAAATTTAAAGTAACCATGTGCTAAACTGAAGGTTGTACAACATGTGTGATTAATTATTACATGTAAAATAAACACATAAGTAATACTTTTCATTCCTTAAAGTGGGTATACATTTTTTCTGGTGGATTCCAAGGGACCCAAGACTGAACCCAATGGGACACTATTCTTGATACCTCCCCAGTTAGAGGACTCTAGTGATTTTTGCAGACTATCTGTACTGTTAATTTCAACCTTCTGTATTCTTCCAGTTAAATATGAATTAAACCATTTGTGCACTGTCCCACTCGCACCACAATACTTAAGCTTCTCTAGAAGAATTTCATGATTCACATTCACACAATCGAAAGCCTTTGAGAGATCACAAAATATCTCAATGGATGATGTTCAGTTATTCAATGCAATTAATATTTGATCAGTGAAAGTATATATAGTAATTTCTGTTGAAAAGCCTTTCTGAAAACCAAACTGACATTTTGTTAGTACTTCATTTTTACGAATATGTGATGCCAATCTTGAATACATTACTTTTTCAAGAACTTTGGATAAAGCTGTCAGAAGTGAGATTGGGCGGTAGTTGCTCGCATCAGACCTATCCCCTTTTTTATGCAATGGTTCAACAACAGCATATTTCAGTCTATCTAGAAAAATGCCCTGTTTCAGTGAGCTACGACATATGTGGCTGATAATCCTACTTATTTGTTCGGAACAAGCTTTTAGTACTCTGTTGGAAATGACACCAATTCCATGTGAGCTTTTACTTTTGAGTGAATCTATTATTTTCCTAATTTCAGTAGGAGAGAGGGGCTGAACTTCAATTTTATCAAATTGGATGGGTATTGCATGCTGAGGGAATTAGATTAGGAAATGAGACACTTAAAGTAGTAAAGGAGTTTTGCTATTTGGGGAGCAAAATAACTGATGATGGTCGAAGTAGAGAGGATATAAAATGTAGACTGGCAATGGCAAGGAAAGCGTTTCTGAAGAAGAGAAATTTGTTAACATCGAGTACAGATTTAAGTGTCAGGAAGTCGTTTCTGAAAGTATTTGTATGGAGTGTAGCCATGTATGGAAGTGAAACATGGACGATAAATAGTTTGGACAAGAAGAGAACAGAAGCTTTCGAAATGTGGTGCTACAGAAGAATGCTGAAGATTAGATGGGTAGATCACATAACTAATGAGGAGGTATTGAATAGAATTGGGGAGAAGAGGAGTTTGTGGCACAGCTTGACAAGAAGACTGGTTGGTAGGACATGTTCTGAGGCATCAAGGGATCACAAATTTAGCATTGGAGGGCAGCGTGGAGGGTAAAAATCGTAGAGGGAGACCAGGAGATGAATACATTAAGCAGATTCAGAAGGATGTAGGTTGCAGTAAGTACTGGGAGATGAAGAAGCTTGCACAGGATAGGGTAGCATGGAGAGCTGCATCAAACCAGTCTCAGGACTGAAGACAACAACAACATGGGTATTGCCTTGAATTTTCTAATGAATAGCTGGATCCTATTTTCTCTACAACACTTCAAAATGATTATTAAAAATGTTTTCTGCTTCTGACTTCTTGTTAACAGACTGTTCATTGAGTTTGATAGAAATACGGTCTTCCTGTGTTCTCAGTTGGCCTGTTTCCCTTTTAACAATATTCCAAATTGTTTTAAATTTATTATGAGATGCGTTAATCTCAGACATAATGCACACACTTCTGGACTTTTTAATAACTTTTCTGAATACAGTGCAGTAGTTTTTATAATGTTTCACTGTTTTGGGATCATTACTCCTCCAAACAATAAGATACATTTCCCTTTTCTGTTTACACGGTATTTTTATCCCTTTAGTAGGCCATGGCTTTTTACATGGTTTCTTACAATTATATTTCACCGTTTTCTTAGGGAAACTGTCTTCAAATACGAGGGCCGTTCAGAAAGTAACCTCCGGTTGATTTAAAAAAATACACCAAGTTAAATAAAAATATTTTAATATATACATCTTACAACTACATCTTTGCACTATTTTTCTACATAGTCTCCATAGCGATTGAGGCACTTATCGTATCTCTTCACAAGCTTTGAAATTCCTTCTGCATAAAAATCACCCGCTTGTGCCTGGAGCCAGCCTGTGACCGCATCTTTGAGCTCTTCGTCGTCATCAAACCGCTGTGACCTGAGCCATTTCTTCAAATGCATGAAGAGGTGATAATCACTTGGCGCCAGGTCTGGGCTGTAAGGTGGATGGTTGATAACGTCCCACTTGAAGGACTCAAGAAGGGCCGTTGTTCTGCGAGCAGAGTGAGGACGGGCGTTATCGTGCAAAAAAACGATACCGGAAGTCAGCATACCACGGCGTTTGTTCTGTATAGCCCGTCGTAACTTTTTTATTGTTTCACAGTACACGTCTTGATTAATGGTCGTACCACGTTCCATGAATTCAACCAACAACACCCCTTTGGCATCCCAAAACACCGTTGCCATCACTTTTCTGGCAGAAAAATCTTGCGAGGCTTTTCTTGGTTTGGTAGGCGAATTTGAATGTGCCCACATCTTTGATTGTTCTTTTGTCTCAGGGTTCACGTACTTAATCCAGGTTTCGTCACCGGTCACGATTCTGTTTAACAATGGTTCTCCTTCGTCCTCATAACGTGACAAAAAGTCTAATGCAGAGGCCATTCTTTGAGTTTTGTGGTGGTCGGTAAGAATTTTGGGCACCCATCGTGCACAGAACTTACGGTAACCCAATCTTGCTGTCACTATCTCGTACAAGAGAGTCTTAGAAATCTGTGGAAAACCAGTAGACAACTCCGACATTGAGAAACGTCGATTTTCACGAACTTTTGCATCAACTGTCTGAACGAGTTCGTCAGTCACCAATGATGGTCTACCACTCCTCTCTTCATCATGAACGTTTTCTCGTCCACTTTTAAATAAACGTACGCATTCACGGACAACTCCTTCACTCATAAGTCTCGGTCCGTACACGGCACAAAGCTCATGATGAATAGCTGCTGCAGAATGTCCTTCGGCTGTAAAAAACCTTATGACAGCACGCACTTCACATTTGGCGGGGTTTTCTATTGCAGCACACATTTCAAACTGCCACAAAAACTAAACTAGCGCAGGTACGACGTTCACTCGACCACGGCTTGATGCCGACTGACCTGTTGAGTGCGTGAATGCACAGATGGCGCCGCTACTCCCCCCACAACCCGCACTGTGACCAATCGGAGGTTACTTTCTGAACCGCCCTCGTATACTCACAAAGGTATTATGACATTGGTTAAATTTTAAATTAGCATAAGGTTCCCCATACACCTCATCCCAGTCTAACTGTTGTAAGCTTTCCCTAAAATTTTCAGTTGTTAAATCGGTAATTGAACACACTACTTTGGGGGACTGTTTTGCATTACTGTATGGAGCTACACTACTGGCCATTAAAATTGCTACACCAAGAAGAAATGCAGATGATAAACGGGTATTCATTGGACAAATATATTATACTAGAACTGACATGTGATAACATTTTCACGCAATTTGGGTGCGTTGATCCTGAGAAATCAGTACCCAGAACAACCAACTCTGGCCGTAATAACAGCCTTGATACGCCTGGGCATTGAGTCAAACAGAGCTTGGATGGCATGTACAGGTACAGCTGCCCATGCAGCTTCAACACGATACCACAGTTCATCAAGAGTAGTGACCGGCGTATTGTGACGAGCCAGTTGCTCGGCCACCATTGACCAGGTGTTTTCAATTGGTGAGAGATCTGGAGAATGTGCTGGCCAGGGCAGCAGTCGAACATTTTCTGTATCCAGAAAGGCCCGTACAGGACCTGCAACATGCGGTCATGCAATATCCTGCTGAAATATAGGGTTTCGCAGGGATCGAATGAAGGTAGAGCCACGGGTCGTAACACATCTGAAATGTAACATCTACTGTTCAAAGTGCCGTCAATGCAAACAAGAGGTGACTGAGACGTGTAACCAATGGCACCCCATACAATCACGCCGGGTGATACGGCAGTATGGTGATGACGAATACATGTGCGTTCACCATGATGTCGCCAAACACGAATGCGACCATCGTGATGCTGTAAACAGAACCTGGATTCATCCGAAAAAATGACGTTTTGCCATTCATGCAACCAGGTTCGTCGTTGAGTACATCGTCGCAGGTGCTCCTGTCTGTGATGCAGCATCAAGGGTAACCACAGCCATGGTCTCCGAGCTGATAGTCCATGCTGCTGCAAACGTTGTCTGACTGTTCGTGCAGATGGTTGTTGTCTTGCAAACGTCCCCATCTGTTGACTCAGGGATCAAGATGTGGCTGCACAATCCATTATAGCCATGCGAATAAGATGCCTGTCATCTCGACTGATAGTGATTACAAGGCCGTTGGGATCCAGCATGGCGTTCCGTATTACCCTCCTGAACCCACCGATTCCATATTCTGCTAACAGTCATTGGATTTTGACTAACGCGAGCAGCAATGTCGCAATACGATAAACCACAATCGCATTAGCTACAATCCGACCTTTATCAAAGTCAGAAACATGATGATATGCATTTCTCCTCCTTACACGAGGCATCACAACAACGTTTCACCAGGCAACGCCGGTCAACTGCTGTTTGTGTAGGAGTAATCGGTTGGAAACTTGCCTCATGTCAGCACGTTGTAGGTGTCGCCACTGGTGCCAACCTTGTGTGAATGCTCTGAAAAGCTAATCATTTGCATATCACAGCATCTTCTTCCTGTCAGTTAAATTTCACGTCTGTAGAACGTCATCTTTGTGGTGTAGCAATTTTAATGGCCAGTAGTGTATACCATATACTGTAACTAGCTGTGCATCATGATCAGACAGACCATCAGAAAGCTTTATGTCAGCTGGGTGCTGCATTTCTTGAATGTTGCCCAAAAGCAAATGCTAAAACCAAATCTTCAATAATGTTTGGAACATTTGATAAAGAAGGCAACTGATTTTATGTCCCAATTCATTTCTCCAGATGAGATATGGGACCATCACTTCACGCATAAAAAAAGCACAAAGCTGATTTTATCTGCCAAAAAGGCAGACTTTTTCTTGGGATTCTTTTTCTCGGACTGCTTTTGGGTATTCAGCCAGGTGGTGGTGTCCAGATTGTGGCAGACTGACTTATTGTCATACTTGGGCAGGGGTGCTGAGAATATGTAAACCATCAGAAACACTGCATATTATGTATCTCAACATAGCCAGTGCTCTCCGTGATTCCTGTGGTGCTTGCCATTTGGAACTTAATAGTTTTATGAATTCTATGGATGTGGTAAGCATAATCCCCACCCCAACCTAATAAGGATACTGAAATGCTAAAGTACAATCTTTGGATAAAAAAGACAAAGTACTATGCAAAGATATATATAAAATAAAACTGAGAAGTAATATTAGCTCCAACAAAATTTTGCAGGTGTTCACAAAAGGGAAATGGAATGCATGTAGAGAATTATGCACTTCTTGTTTTCAGTTGATTAGATCAACAGCACATGGTCTGTTTCATATATGATACTTAACAGGAATAACAGGAAAATCATACTTTATTTGGCAAAAAATGTTGAAATCCAGCTGCAAACACTACTAAAAATAAAATTTTAATACACATTTGACTCACAATGTCAAAATAACAAGAGAGGGAACACTAAAGGTAAGGAAAAAGGAATAAGGATGAGTAGCAGAGAACTGAGACTGGTAAATGTTTAAGCCAAGAGAATGTTGTAATGGTGGCTATGTCTGAGGGATGGCTGCAACGCAAACGGTCCAGTGGAGGTGGTACTGAGAAGCTGTCTCCAGATGGCAGCTGCTGAAGTCACTATTCTGGTGTGCATTTTCAGCAACCAAGAGGTCATGTTCGCATTTTGCCACATTTTGGCAGTAGCAGTAGGTGCTTAGTTGCTCTGGCAATGTAAAAGGTGGTGTAAATACTTCATGATTGAAGTACACCACTCACCAGAGCAGATACATTGACACACAAAAGAAAGAAGCCTTGCTAGCTTTCAGAGTTATCCTTCTACAAGCTAGAGTAATGACTCCAAAAGCTAGCAAGTTTTCTATCTTTTGTGTACCTATGGACAACTCAATGCTTCTGTTTTCCGGTAAGTGGTCTCCTTTAATACCTAAGTATTTACAGTCTACAAGAGCTTTCCTATGACATTAATGTTTGTGTAGTAATTTAATTCTAATGAAGTGCACTTATATGTAATGAGGTGATTCTCAACAGAATTGGTGATGAATGAAATATGTAGAAAATAAAAGATAGAAGATGGAACAGGTTGATATGACATATTTAAGACATCAGGGAAGACTTCAATGAACCTAAACACAGCTATTGAGTATGGAAATTGTAAGCAAAGACAGAAACTGGAATATATTCAATAAATATTTGTGTATGTTGGGGGCAAACGATACTCTGAGAGGAAGAGATTGGCACAACACAGCAAATCCTGGTATGCCACACCATATCAGTCAGAAAGCTGTTTGCCTGCCTACCCTGTGCCTCCTTCCCCCTCTCCACACACACAAAACTGAAGGTAGTTCCTGTACAACTGGAAGATGATGTGGCTGCTTTCACAAGGGGTGCTACTTTTCATCACATAAAAGTGGCGATGAGGAGAAACACTCCTGTAACATTTGAATACAGTATCTGTGGTGTGCTGTTTGACACAGACACAGAGATTAAATATCTGGGCATAATATTGCAAAGTGACATGAAATGGAATGAGCACTTAAGGTCGATTGTAGTGAAAGCAATTGGTTGATTTTATTTTACTGGGAAAATTCTTGGAAACTGTAGCTCATCTATAAAGAAGACCAGACACAGAACAATTTTGTGATCCATTCTTGAGTACTGCTTGAACGTTTGGGATACCCAACAGATTGTAATGATGAAAGAAATCGAAGCAATTGAGAGGCGTCCTGCTAGATCTACTTCCAGTAGATTCAATCACAATAGATTGTCACAAATGGGGGAAAGAAATACAGTAGAAGAAGAATGGGTAGCTCTGAGGGATGAAGTAGTGAAGGCAGCAGAGGATCAAGTAGGTAAAAAGACGAGGGCTAGTAGAAATAGTAGAAATCCTTGGGTAACAGAAGAAATATTGCATTTAATTGATGAAAGGAGAAAATATAAAAATGCAGTAAATGAAGCAGGCAAAAAGGAATACATACGTCTCAAAAATGAGATCGACAGGAAGTGCAAAATGGCTAAGCAGGGATGGCTAGAGGACAAATGTAAGGATGTAGAGGCTTATCTCACTAGGGGTAAGATAGATACTGCCTACAGGAAAATTAAAGAGACCTTTGGAGAGAAGAGAACCACTTGTATGAACATCAAGAGCTCAGATGGAAACCCAGTTCTAAGCAAAGAAGGGAAAGCAGAAAGGTGGAAGGAGTATATAGAGGGTCTATACAAGGGTGACATACTTGAGGACAATATTCTGGAAATGGAAGAGAATGTAGATGAAGACGAAATGGGAGATACAATACTGCGTGAAGAGTTTGACAGAGCACTGAAAGACCTGAGTCGAAACAAGGCCCCGGGAGTAGACAACATTCCATTAGAACTACTGACGGCCTTGGGAGAGCCAGTCCTGATAAAACTCTACCATCTGGTGAGCAAGATGAATGAGACAGGTGAAATACCCTCAGACTTCAAGAAGAATATAATAATTCCAATCCCAAAGAAAGCAGGTGTTAACAGATGTGAAAATTACCGAACAATCAGTTTAATAAGCTACAGCTGCAAAATACTAATGCAAATTCTTTACAGACGAATGGAAAAACAAGTAGAAGCCAACCTTGGGGAAGATCAGTTTGGATTCCGTAGAAATATTGGAACACGTGAGGCAATACTGACCTTATGACTTATCTTCGAAAAAATATTAAGGAAAGGCAAACCTATGTTTCTAGCATTTGTAGACTTAGAGAAAGCTTTTGACAATGTTGACTGGAATACTCTCTTTCAAATTCTAAAGGTGGCAGGGGTAAAATACAGGGAGCGAAAGGCTATTTACAATTTGTACAGAAACCAGACGACAGTTATAAGAGTCGAGGGACATGAAAGGGAAGCAGCGGTTGGGAAGGGAGTGAGACAGGGTTGTAGCCTCTCCCCGATGTTATTCAATCTGTATATTGAGCAAGCAGTAAAGGAAACAAAAGAAAAATTTGATTTGGCGTAGGTATTAAAATCCATGGAGAAGAAATAAAAACTTTGAGGTTCGCCGATGACATTGTAATTATGTCAGAGACAGCAAAGGACTTGGAAGAGCAGTTGAATGGAATGGACAGTGTCTTGAAAGGAGGATATAAGATGAACATCAACAAAAGCAAAATGAGGATAATGGAATGTAGTCGAATTAAGTCAGGTGATGCTGAGGGAATTAGATTAGGAAATGAGACACTTAAAGTAGTAAAGGAGTTTTGCTATTTGGGGAGCAAAATAACTGATGATGGTCGAAGTAGAGAGGATATAAAATGTAGACTGGCAATGGCAAGAAAAGCGTTTCAAAAGAAGAGAAATTTGTTAACATCCAGTATTGATTTAAGTGTCAGGAAGTTGTTTCTGAAAGTATTTGTATGGAGTGTAGCCATGTATGGAAGTGAAACATGGACGATAAATAGTTTGGACAAGAAGAGAATAGAAGCTTTCGAAATGTGGCACTACAGAAGAATGCTGAAGATTAGATGGGTAGATCACATAACTAATGAGGAGGTATTGAATAGAACTGGGGAGAAGAGGAGTTTGTGGCACAACTTGACAAGAAGAAGGGACAGGTTGGTAGGACATGTTCTGAGGCATCAAGGGATCACAAATTTAGCATTGGAGGGCAGTGTGGAGGGTAAAAATCATAGAGGGAGACCAAGAGATGAATACACTAAGCAGATTCAGAAGGACGTAGGTTGCAGTAAGTACTGGGAGATGAAGAAGCTTGCACAGGATAGAGTAGCATGGGGAGCTGCATCAAACCAGTCTCAGGACTGAAGACAACAACAACAACAACAACAACAGATTCAATCAACATGCTAGTACCATGGAAATACTCCATGAATTCAAATGGGAACCACTGGAGGAAAGAATACATTCTTACTGAGAGAGTTTACAGAACTGGTCATTATGACAGACTGCAGAATGATTCTACTGCCATTAATGTATTTCTTGCATAAGAACTACAAAGACAAGATAAGAGAACCAAGAGCTTGTACATACAGAGTGTCATTTTTTTCTGCACTTCATTTGCAAGTGCGACAGGAATGGGAATGACTAACAGTGATACAGTGTACCCTCCACCATGTACCATATGGTGGTTCGCAGTGTATGTATATAGATCTAAATAGGAAACACCTGCAACAAGACTTCAACAAGAAATGATGTGTGGGTATATAGCAGCTTCTGCATCTGGGTTATAGACAGTACAGTTAATTGTGATATCCAAGACTGGGATCAAGACTAGTATTGGCATCAAGTAGAATACTGTACATGTTGACTTAGTGAGAGAACATCACTTTGGCTCAGCAGGGTAAGTTTTTGTAAGGTAACCCCCATTTCAATGCATGACAAGAAAATGGTTCAAATGGCTCTGAGCACTATGCGACTTAACTTCTGAGGTCATCAGTCGCCTAGAACTTAGAACTAATTAAACCTAACTAACCTAAGGATATCACACACATCCATGCCCGAGGCAGGATTCGAACCTGCGACCGTAGCGGTCACGTGGTTCCAGACTGAAGTGCCTTTAACCGCACGGCCACACCGGCCGGCTACATGACAAGAGGTAGTCAAAGTCCAGAAAAACGATATTGCTGGTTGGATAAGAAGAGTAAATGAACTAATAGTTGATGTTGGTTAGTCGACACACAAGGATTTTTGGGGTTACAGAAGCACTGTGTAGAGGGTCTGGCATGGTTATCAGTCTACTTCCCATTACAGATATGCCACCCACCTGTACCAAGACAGGTACTTCTTGACATGTGTGTGTGTGTGTGTGTGTGTGTGTGTGTGTGTGTGTGTGTGTGTGTGTGTGACTCCTAATCATCAGAATTAAATGAAGCAATGATTTTATACTGTAAAAACTAATACACCAACAAAATAATCAATTTTTAAAATATAACTGAATAGAAAAAAAAAGATCTTCTCACCAAGCAGTGGGAAGAGAAAGTACATTTAAAGTTATGGAAATGTACAAGCTTTTGCAGACCCCAACAATCAGTCTTTCCTTCTCATGCTGTCCTGTAAGTCTCAGGATTCTGGTTGACTTTCCCATAACTTTCCCCATTTCCTTCATCTCTCTTCCTTTCCTTTCAACCCTTCTGCCAGAAGAAGAAGCCACTGGCTCCACAAGCGTGCACATTTCCATAACTTTAATATGTATTTTCTCCTGCCATCACTGGGTAAGTAGATTATTTTTACCTATCCATTTTTGTGTTGTAAAGCATGTAAAACACAATTTTCACATTAAAAATATAAAATAGATTAGTATGATATAATTATGTGTAATTTATAAATTTTATAACTTACTTCAGGCATGTCCACAACTTTCAGAGGATTAATATTAATTTCTCGTACGCTGAGCTCATTCTGAATTGTCCTGTCATTTCCTTGTTCTGAGCTCCAGCCTTCAGTTAAAAAGGAAAAGTATCCCACATTTGGAGGTCCTACAAAAAAGTGATACAGTTAAAAATTTAATGCATGTGGTATGTGGGAGAGAGGAATATAGGAACATGCACAGAGAGACAGAGACAGAGAGAGAGAGAGAGAGAGAGAGAGAGAGAGAGAGACAAAGGGTGGTGCTACTGATAAACACATAACACGTATAGAGCCATTTTGTGTCTTACCAACTTTAACTTTCATATGTGGCTCTCCTTCTTGCTCACAGTTGGGATAAACATTCGATGTTGTCACAGACAAATCAACTGTTGATATTTGCAGGTTGTGAGCATTTCCACATTCCTCATTAACAACTTGACTGTAGTCAATTTTCTTTTTAAATTCTGAAAACATAAACAAAGAACACTTTTATATTCAAAATACATTGATAATTAGTCTATCTATAATTTTCCAATAACTTCAGTGAAATATTGACACAGCTTTTCTTCGGCCAGCTCTAATTATTAGACTGCTACAGATACACCGGTCCCTTTCTGCCTTCCTGCCAGTATTTGCCATTTAATATTTGCAGATTCTGGGAAAATCCTAGAAATATCTTGTTAAACTAATACTTGGAAGATTCCAGGAAATTTTATGTAGGTATTAATAGTAGGCAGTTCTGTGCCATTTTCACTTTCTCTCAAGTTTATTATGCAAATCTTATTTTGCCTTTAAGCATTTTGTGTGAATTCTTAACATCCTGCCTACCACGGATGTAGATACATCAACCAAGGAGTCAGTCAACTGTATCAATTTTGCATCTCTTCCAAGTGTGGTGGTAAATGTACGAGAACTGAAGAGGGCATGTTGCACTGCCTGTACTGTTAGGGCACTGCAGCCAAATCACCAGTTTGGATCTAGCAGCCTTATCGAGGTTCCAAGTGTACCAGGAATGTTGACAACGACATCAAGTTGTCATTTTCATCTGTGAAACTGTGTTCTGTGACAGCACCAAGCCCTGCTGTGTGTGATTGTCAAGAACTTAAGTCACTGCTCCTCAATGTGCACTTGCAAGTAATATCTTCAGTACCATTCCATAAACTTAAACTAAGACCAAATACAATGATGTTTACATTTTATATATACCACAAGTGTCTCAAAATAGTTTTCTTAGTAAATAAAGTATTGTGTCTGAATTAGTTGGTTTACGACATAGCATCGCTCTAACGTTCAGTACATAGTTCAAATGGCTCTGAGCACTACGGGACTTAACTGCTGTAGTCATCAGTCCCCTAGAACTTAGAACTACTTAAACTTAACTAACCTAAGGACATCATGCCCGAGGCAGGATTCAAACCTGCGACCATAGCGGTCGCGCGGTTCCAGACTGTAGCGCCTAGACCCGCTCGGCCACTCCGGCCGGCTCAGTACATGGTTCTTAGAATGTTGTGCCCTGCCCGCGATGTAATAACATACTATTTTCTTTTTCTATCAAATTATTAAGCACTAAGTCAATGAACTGCGCTGGAAGTCAGTTAATATGTATGCCCAGAATATTGTGCGTGGTGTATCATTATTATCTGTGTTTTGTTCTATATAAGAATGCACGCCCATCTTTTTTCTCTTCTCTTCTTCTTCTTCTTCTTTAATCGTGTGCTTTTCCTACAGCATCTTACACTATCAGGTTCCTATTTTCTTCCATTTTGTTCAAATGAACTAAATTTGTACTCCTGTTAGGAATTTATTTACTCACTCCATTATTATCGACAAATGCGAATACTGATAGGATCTTGTTATGAACACTTTATTCTTTTGCTCCAGAGTTGAGCTAAGATTATTGTAATACTCTGCCACTGTTGTGGGTCACCACTTAAAATGATTAACTTTTTGACTTGGTCTGCATTATTCCCCAAATGCGGAGCATGTGTTTAATCACACTGGAATGACTTTCCTCTGCTGTAGACATGTTTACTCATCACACTAAATGGCCATGTATATTACGGATTTTTCAAAAGCACTGCCACTCAGTTACCTGGGTATTGTGTACACGCTGGCACATACAGCCACATTTCTATCTAAATATCCTAGTACTTGTTCAGATTTTTGGCCTTTTATTTGGGGTTATATGCTCATTTGCTGTTGTGGTCTGTTGTTTCTGTTTTTGATTTCAAATAGTGACCAACTATTTGTGAAGACTGATATAAAGGTGCTGTTTTCTTTACTTTTCTGCTCTATGTAATTGGAGTAAAATATACAATTGATGACAACGCATCTGTGTGGAGCAGAGGAAGAAAACCAAGAAAAGTGACAGCAACGATAAATTCCTCAATATTCATAATTGTGATGACTCTTGTATATAGTGTCAAGGTAACAGTCCTAAGCCATGCACAAAACTGTGTATTACAAACTATTCATTTGTTTCTACAAAAGACACAGTAGATATTCGTTCTGAATAAGAACAATCTAAGTGTGTCACTACACCACATGTAAAACAAGCACTTTTTACCAAGACATTCTATTGAGAAACACAAGAAAGTTTATTTAACAGCATATTTCATTATTCATATTCAAGGCACAATGTCAACTAATGAATGATTCAATCATTATTTCATCTTTTCTCATATTTCTTACTGAACACCTGATAAATATACAAATTTTGTGCCAAGAAACAAGACATAAGTGCAAAACATGCAACACACCACTACCATGTTTCAAGACTTTTAACAATGAGAAGTACTGATCATTCAACACTGCACACAATAAAATGAAACTAAATTCACAATTATATGTACCTTGAATCCTCTTTCCAATGAATTACTGCACTGACAAACACACACACTACTGAAGTTTCAGATGTTGTATGCCTATGTCATGTGTGAAGTACAATAAGTTAAATATCAAGAGTATTGTGTCAATACAACAGGATGTATCTGAACAGTATTGATTATATTTAAATGTTTATTGCTGATTACATTTAAACGGCAGTAACTCCTCACAAAGTTGTATGAATGATGTGCTATCTACTGACTGCTTATGAACCTACAGAAATCATCATTTTGATTCCATGGTTGCCTGGAAGAGGGTGAAAAAAATGGTTCAAATGGCTCTGAGCACTATGGGACTTAACATCTGAGGTCATCAGTCCCCTAGAACTTAGAACTACTTAAACCTAACTAACATAAGGACATCACACACACCCATGCTCAAGGCAGGTTTCGAACCTGCGACTGTAGCGGTCGCGCAGTGCCAGCCTGAAGCGCCTAGAACGCAGAGGGTGAAACCAACAGCTTCAAAACTCTTTGCTTTTGCCACTTGAGGAATTAAGAAACATGATAATCCCACAATTAGGCCCTTAAGACCACATGATAGTCAGCTGACCAGCATGTCACCCTCAGCAATTCATTACTGGATGCAATGTGAATGTGCACGAGGCCAGCACACCTCACTCCCGGTCAATGTCGACATTCAGACCTTGGAGCCGCTACCTCTCAATCAGGAAGCTTCTTAATTGGCATCACAAAGTGGAGTGCACTCCAGTCCAGTTCCTCCACCAAGGAAAAAACTCTGGCAGCACTGGGAACTGAACCTGGGACCTCCACATGAGGGTCCATTGCATTCAGAAGCAGAGGAATGCGTGCTGCAATTCAATTTTTGAGTGCAAAGAATCTACATTTACTCAGATTCCACAAGACCTGTGCAAAGTTCATGGGCCTACAGTAGTTAATGAAAGGTAGACAATAGTCTTGAGACTTTAAAAGTGATGAAATGTCATTGCTTTGACTATTGGAGGAGACCAGAGACCTCGAGATCTGAATAAACTACAGAATTTGCAGTCTTAGTTACATTTTAATTTATTTGAACAAATAACCAGCTGATCAATTTCTTCATGTTGGACATGCCACTTTCTACATGACTCCCACAGAAAAGTTTAGATACCACAACTTACTGAATATGCTTATGGATCAACAAAAAGAATAACAAGGAGAAAATTTTTTTGGGGGCTGCTACCAATGAGAAAGAGATTATTTGTAATCTCAGATTGTTCCGGGTAATAAAACAGGTATATCCTACACTAATGCAGAATCAAAGTGACAATCAACGCGATGGCACCAGTCAACTTCACCCAAATCAAATGAATTCAAACTGTTTCCCTACTTGAGTCAAAACATGATGGTTAACATTTTCTGTGGCATAATGGGCATTCTTCTGGTTGATTTTGGGGAACATGGATCAACAACTACAGCTGACGTGTAACCAAACTGAGAAAAGCCATCAAAAATTGACACTGTGGTAAAATGTCATTTGGAAGATTCCTACTCTACAACAATGCATGTTGCTGCTTGTACTGTCTCCTGCAATTGACTTTAGTAGAGACATTAAATGTACCTTAAATATTCTCATGCTTAATTTGCAAGGTGAATTGAACCAAAGACATAAAATTGAGTAGTGTGTGCGTTTGACTGCACAGAAAAGAACAAAGACATCACAAAAACAATATGGCAAATTTTTTATTTGATGAAATCTTTCATCCCTCTGGCTAGTACTGCTGAAATGAATGGATGCACTAACATCTGGATCAAGGTATATTTCTCAATGTCTGTAACAATTAATAATTTCCTGGTTTGTGTTTGAAAATATATTTATTATTGTAAAGTTTAAGATAATATTCTTCTGTTTGTGTACAAGAAGTGTCCTTTCCTAGGTAGTACAACATTAAGATTAGTGGACTATTCCCATTGTTGGTTACCATTACAGCGCATAATATTAATTTTGTTGAATACGGCTCAGAGAGCCAAGTTTTGCTAACGAGAAGTGATAAATTCTTAGTATCTAATGAAATACTGAATAATAGTCATAAGAATTTTCAAATTTTGCTTCAACTTTCACTATTACCAGATTTCATATGCTGAGTACATTACATTATAGCAGCTGGAACAGAGAAATTTTACTTTACGTTAAGTAAATGATATTCAGTGAACTTGGCCAAATAAAATCTGTATTGTCTACATATACATCAAACCAGACACCTTAGATAAATAACAGAGATCATGTTTCAAAGAAAAGGTTTGCATGTTATGTAATAATTCCACAGCTCCGCAAGCACACTTAATAGAAATGCTGAAGGCAATTCTGCTCAATCTATTTAAAAGTGAAGTCATTAAAGTTACCATTTGCATTTTTAACCTACAATGTGTTTAAAGCAAAGACAATATCACGAAGTACTTTTCATGGTATGCTCACAATCATAACAAACCACACTGGAGTAAAGAGCCTTTATTTTCTATTATTTTACGCTACGCACTGGAAACCCCGTAGTCCTGATCTTGTACAAAGTAACTGTTACATCTTCTTCCACTTGAAACAATGGCTTGAAGTACAACAGTTGGAAGACAGTAAGGAACTGAAAATTGCCAGTGTCAACTGGTTCAATTTATAGGTGGAGAATGTCTATACACAGGCATTTTACAAGACAGTGCAATGTTACAGGCATTTTACAAGACAGTGCAATGTTACAAGAAGTGTTTAGAAGCAAATGATGATTACATGTAAAAGTGAAGGAGGTCTGTAGAAAACTAAAAGTGCCAATAAAAGCTTTTTCAGCTAGTATATTTTTAATTACCAAATGGCCCTTACTTTTTGAAAAGTCTTGCAGATAACTTTATTTCCAATCCATACATTAAGGACAGCTTATTTGCTTCAAATTTGTCAGTTAATTCTGAACTGTGTCCTATCACACAGACATCTCAGCTTTTAAGAGTGATGTGTTATTGTGTTCACCATTCCACCTAATGCAGTACGCAGGCAGGTAGTGAGAGAAAAGGTGGGGAACAATACGAGTATACAGGAGGCATGACGTAGCAAAGACATTCATTCTATATCACCTGAAGATGAGGACAAATACTCTGTTGAAATATTGTGTTTTGTAAAAGACTGCATCTGACTTGACACCAGAGAACAATACAAACAGCTGATTCATCAGGGAAGCTTAAGATCACACATCATGAGAAAAGTATTATGCAAATATGTAGATACGATCGTGTGCTAATTTTTAACTTGCACAAATCATTGCGTAATGACCACTATCATGTATGCATGAGGTGAACTTGCTTGTGTGAATGCGAACACATCTTCCTTTCTGAAGAAGGCACTGGTTGAAAGCTCAATTTGGAACAGTCTTCACATGTTGTGCCTGTCTGTAACTCAACGTGCCATCTTTATAGTGAGAAGTAATCTGTATTTTTGATAATATATTTGGTACTGTGCTTTACAATGATGCCACAGCAATAGAACAATGTATGGTTAGCATAATTCACTCAGGAAAAATATATCTAAAAAGAAAGATGATGAAACTTACCAAACAAAAGCGCTGGCAGGTCGATAGACACACAAACAAACACAAACATACACACAAAATTCTAGCTTTCGCAACCAATGGTTGCCTCGTCAGGAAAGAGGGAAGGAGAAGGAAAGACAAAAGGATATGGGTTTTAAGGGAGAGGGTAAGGAGTCATTCCAATCCCGGGAGCGGAAAGACTTACCTTAAGGGGAAAAGAGGACAGGTATACACTCGCACACACACACACACATATCCATCCACACATACACAGACACAAGCAGACATTTGTAAAGGCAAAGAGTTTGGGCAGAGATGTCAGTCGGGGCGGATGTACAGAAGCAAAGATGAAGTTGAAAGACAGGTGAGGTATGAGCGGCGGCAAATTGAAATTAGAAATTAGCGGAGATTGAGGCCTGGCGGATAGCGAGAAGAAAGGATATGCTGAAGGGCAAGTTCCCATCTCCGGAGTTCTGACAGGTTGGTGTTAGTGGGAAGTATCCAGATAACCCGGACGGTGTAACACTGTGCCAAGATGTGCTGGCCGTGCACCAAGGCATGTTTAGCCACAGGGTGATCCTCATTACCAACAAACACTGTCTGCCTGTGTCCATTCATGCGAATGGACAGTTTGTTGCTGGTCATTCCCACATAGAACGCTTCACAGTGTAGGCAGGTCAGTTGGTAAATCACGTGGGTGCTTTCACATGTGGCTCTGCCTTTGATCGTGTACACCTTCCGGGTTACAGGACTGGAATAGGTGGTGGTGGGAGGGTGCATGGGACAGGTTTTACACCGGGGGCAGTTACAGGGGTAGGAGCCAGAGGGTAGGGAAGGTGGTTTGGGGATTTCATAGGGATGAACTAAGAGGTTGCGAAGGTTAGGTGGACGGCGGAAAGACACTCTTGGTGGAGTGAGGAGGATTTCATGAAGGATGGATCTCATTTCAGGGCAGGATTTGAGGAAGTCGTATCCCTGCTGGAGAGCCACATTCAGAATCTGATCCAGTCCCGGAAAGTATCCTGTCACAAGTGGGGCACTTTTGGGGTTCTTCTGTGGAAGGTTCCGGGTTTGAGGAGATGAGGATGTGGCTCTGGTTATTTGCTTCTGTACCAGGTCGGGAGGGTAGTTATGGGATGCAAAAGCTGTTTTCAGGTTGTTGGTGTAATGGTTCAAGGATTCCGGACTGGAGCAGATTCGTTTGCCACGAAGACCTAGGCTGTAGGGAAGGGACCGTTTGATGTGGAATGGGTGGCAGCTGTCATAATGGAGGTACTGTTGCTTGTTGGTGGGTTTAATGTGGACGGACGTGTGAAGCTGGCCATTGGACAGGTGGAGGTCAACGTCAAGGAAAGTGGCATGGGATTTGGAGTAGGACCAGGTGAATCTGATGGAACCAAAGGAGTTAAGGTTGGAGAGGAAATTCTGGAGTTCTTCTTCACTGTGAGTCCAGATCACGAAAATGTCATCAATAAATCCGTACCAAACTTCGGGTTGGCAGGCCTGGGTAACCAGGAAGGCTTCCTCTAAGCGACCCATGAATAGGTTGGCATACGAGGGGGCCATCCTGGTACCCATGGCTGTTCCCTTTAATTGTTGGTATGTCTGGCCTTCAAAAGTGAAGAAGTTGTGGGTCAGGATGAAGCTGGCTAAGGTAATGAGGAAAGAGGTTTTAGGTAGGGCGGCAGGTGATCGGCGTGAAAGGAAGTGCTCCATTGCAGCGAGGCCCTGGACATGCGGAATATTTGTGTATAAGGAAGTGGCATCAATGGTTACAAGGATGGTTTCCGGGGGTAACAGACTGGGTAGGGATTCCAGGCGTTTGAGAAAGTGGTTGGTGTCTTTGATGAAGGATGGGAGACTGCATGTAATGGGTTGAAGGTGTTGATCTACGTAGGCAGAGATGCGTTCGGTGGGGGCTTGGTAACCAGCTACAATGGGACGGACGGGATGATTGGGTTTGTGAATTTTGGGAAGAAGGTAGAAGGTAGGGGTGCGGGGTGTTGGTGGGGTCAGGAGGTTGATGGAGTCGGGTGAAAGGTTTTGTAGGGGGCCTAAGGTTCTGAGGATTCCTTGAAGCTCTGCCTGGACATCAGGAATGGGATTGCCTTGGCAAACTTTGTAAGTAGTGTTGTCTGAAAGCTGACGCAGTCCCTCAGCCACATACTCCCGACGATCAAGTACCACAGTTGTGGAACCCTTGTCCGCCGGAAGAATGACGATGGATCGGTCAGCCTTCAGATCACGGATAGCCTGGGCTTCAGCAGTGGTGATGTTGGGAGTAGGATTAAGGTTTTTTAAGAAGGATTGAGAGGCAAGGCTGGAAGTCAGAAATTCCTGGAAGGTTAGGAGAGGGTGATTTTGAGGAAGAGGAGGTGGGTCCCGCTGTGACGGAGGACGGAACTGTTCCAGGCATGGTTCAATTTGGATAGTGTCTTGGGGAGTTGGATCATTAGGAGTAGGATTAGGATCATTTTTCTTCGTGGCAAAGTGATATTTCCAGCAGAGAGTACGGGTGTAGGACAGTAAATCTTTGACGAGGGCTGTTTGGTTAAATCCGGGAGTGGGGCTGAAGGTGAGGCCTTTGGATAGGACAGAGGTTTCGGATTGGGAGAGAGGTTTGGAGGAAAGATTAACTACTGAATTGGGGTGTTGTGGTTCCAGATTGCGTTGATTGGAATTTTGAGGTTTTGGAGGGAGTGGAGCTGGAAGTGGGAGATTGAGTAGATGGGAGAGACTGGGTTTGTGTGCAATGAGAGGAGGTTGAGGTTTGCTGGAAAGGTTGTGAAGGGTGAGTGAGTTGCCTTTCCGGAGGTGGGAAACCAGGAGATTGGATAGTTTTTTAAGGTGGAGGGTGGCATGCTGTTCGGTGGGGGCTTGGTAACCAGCTACCCTCTGGCTCCTACCCCTGTAACCGCCACCGGTGTAAAACCTGTCCCATGCACCCTCCCACCACCACCTATTCCAGTCCTGTAACCCGGAAGGTGTACACGATCAAAGGCAGAGCCACATGTGAAAGCACCCACATGATTTACCAACTGACCTGCCTACACTGTGAAGCGTTCTATGTGGGAATGACCAGCAACAAACTGTCCATTCGCATGAATGGACACAGGCAGACAGTGTTTGTTGGTAATGAGGATCACCCTGTGGCTAAACATGCCTTGGTGCACGGCCAGCACATCTTGGCACAGTGTTACACCGTCCGGGTTATCTGGATACTTCCCACTAACACCAACCTGTCAGAACTCCGGAGATGGGAACTTGCCCTTCAGCATATCCTTTCTGCTCGCTATCCGCCAGGCCTCAATCTCCGCTAATTTCTAATTTCAATTTGCCGCCGCTCATACCTCACCTGTCTTTCAACTTCATCTTTGCCTCTGTACATCCGCCCCGACTGACATCTCTGCCCAAACTCTTTGCCTTTACAAATGTCTGCTTGTGTCTGTGTATGTGTGGATGGATATGTGTGTGTGTGCGAGTGTATACCTGTCCTTTTTTCCCCCTAAGGTAAGTCTTTCCGCTCCCGGGATTGGAATGACTCCTTACCCTCTCCCTTAAAACCCATATCCTTTTGTCTTTCCTTCTCCTTCCCTCTTTCCTGACGAGGCAACCATTGGTTGCGAAAGCTAGAATTTTGTGTGTATGTTTGTGTTTGTTTGTGTGTCTATCGACCTGCCAGCGCTTTTGTTTGGTAAGTTTCATCATCTTTCTTTTTAGATATATTTTTCCCACGTGGAATGTTTCCCTCTATTATATTCATAGCATAATTCACTCACTTACACGTAATGCTATAGGACATTTTGAACATTAATGTGACCACTTGTCAAAAGCCTGAATACCACACTTTTCAGTGTGGACCGCTGTGAGACATGCAGGTAGAGTGTCAATGAGGTACTGGAGGTACAGACAGGGATGTGGAGCCATGCTGAGAGCTAGCTGTGTGGTGTCACTGCCAGACACCACACTTGCTAGGTGGTAGCTTTTAAATCGGCCGCGGTCCATTAGTACATGTCGGACCCGCGTGTCGCCACTGTCAGTGATCGCAGACCGAGCGCCACCACACGGCAGGTCTCGAGAGACTTACTAGCACTCGCCCCAGTTGTACGGACGACTTAGCTAGCGATGCAACACTGACGAAGCCTCGTTTATTTGCAGAGAAGATAGATAGACTAGCCTTCAGCTAAGTCAATGGCTACGACCTAGCAAGGCGCCATAGCAATTGATAGTTATCGTATGAAGCATGTCTCATCAAGAACGATGTATACAAATGATGGATTAAAGTTAAATATTCCAGAAGCTACGTACTTTTCTTTATAGCATTCATTACGTATCCTGTTTCAGACCTCACGCCATCCTGCGTGAGCTTATAGCGTGCATTTCGGCCTTCTCTAGCAATATAACAAGTGGCGACGAGGCTTGAAAGAGGATTTTGCGTTCGTATTGCTCTAATTTATTTGTGTCATGGCTTCATCACAATCTCCAGATGTACTGTCCGAATTTTATCGCTTGCAGAATCAGCAGACGCAGGCGTTATTGGATGCCCTTGGACAGCTTGTCCAGGGTCAGCGTGCAATGCAAACCGATGCGGCAGCCGCCACTTCACTGCTACCGCAGCCACAACATGCTGTTGCACCCCAGTTTCGACAATTCGATGCGGCGATGGAAAGCTGGACGGATTGGTCACGCCAATTTGGATTTCATCTCGCCGCCTATAGAATTCAAGGTAACGAGCGGCAGCCTCATTTATTGGCGTGTGTAGGGGTGCAAACGTACCGTGTGATAGTGAAATTATTTCCCCGACGCGACGTAGCAACTCTGTCCTGCGACGAAATTTTGTGTGCATTAGATGCATATTTCAAGGAATCAGTCAATGTAGTTGCAAAACGGTATACGTTCTTTCGTACAAAACGTACGACCGGTCAAACTAATAGGGAGTGGGTTGCAACTTTGCAAGGCCTTACCAGGGATTGTGCTTTTGAGTGTGAATGTGGACTCCCTTATTCAGATACTATGGTACGTGATGCAATTGCACAGAACGTTTCTGATGTTCGTATACGAGAGCAAATTTTGAAACTAGTCAATCCCTCCCTTCAACAAGTGATAGACATATTGGATAGGCAAGACACACTTGACTTTGCTCAGGAATCATTTGAAACTTTGCCAGCTGTGTGTCACATTAACCGGCCCGCCGGGCGAGCTGCACGGAACTGTAAACAGCCCTCGCGCATGTCTGTGCAGCCACGTGTCCTGCGCCAGCATGCAAATGCAGTACTAAAATCATGCCCGCGGTGTGCTACTAGACATTCACGTGAGAATTGCCCTTCACGCCAAGCTATTTGCTTTTTCTGTAATAAAAAAGGACATGTTCAGAGTGTTTACCAGAAAAAGCTCAGATCGGACACTAAAAACCATTCCAGGCCCTTTGCTTCGCGCCGGAATCGAACCAAGAATACTCAGGCTCGTGAACCTTCGCCCATGGAAATTCATGTAGTTAATTCCACTCCACCCAGTGCCACTCTCTCTAAAAGTGACTGTGTGCGTCCCACAAAAAGTGTACGTCGACATCACCGGAAATCACGTCAATTGGCAAGTGATTCTGTACCAGTGTCTGTTCACATTGCACGAGACAGTCGCTCTTGTCAGCAGGACAATAAACTTTTTGTAGACTTAGACATTAATCGCAACGTGATCCCATTCCAGCTCGATACCAGAGCTGCAGTTTCATTGATCAATAAAGACACGTACAAACAACTAGGCGCTCCTCCGTTGCGTGCCGCAAATGTTCAGCTAACTACATATTCAGGTCACACGATCCCTGTGTTAGGACAGTGCAGCCTTCTTGCAACATACAAGGGACAAACAAAACTTGTGTCATTTTACGTACTTCGTTCTTCTTCTGCAGTGAACTTGTTTGGTTTAGATTTATTTCAGTTGTTTAACTTGTCTATAGTGAATCAGGTCCTATCAGTGAACCAGACTGTGCCTTCAGCCAGTGTTTCTCGTCTATGTGACGACTTTGCAGACATTTTTGCACCGGGCCTTGGTTGCGCTAAGAACTATGAAGCACATTTGGAACTGAAAGTAAATGCGCAACTGAAATTTTTCAGAGCGCGCAATGTTCCCCACGCATTGCGTGATGAGGTCGCAAGAACCTCACACGATTTGGAATCACAAGGTGTCATTGAACGTGTGCAGACTATAGTTTCCGACAATGGCCCACAATTCATGTCCGCAGAATTTCAGTCATTCTGCGAGGCCAATGGTATTCAACATCTGACATCCGCGCCGTTTTCGCCTCAGTCAAACGGTGCTGCTGAATGATTGGTCCGGACTTTCAAGTCACAGAAGTTGAAGTTGAAAGAGTCGCATTCTCGGGAGGAAGCGTTATTGCTCTTTTTGTCCTCGTATCACTCTCAGCCCCGCGATGGTCGCTCACTGGCTGAGTTGCTTCACGGTCGTCCTCATCGAACCTTGATGTCTTGGTTGCATCCGCCGCATCAGGTTCCTGTGCAGCGGCAGACTCCTGCTTTTGCTCCGGGCGATGTTGTATTCTATCGCAACTATCGCGGTTCACGGCATTGGCTCGCAGGGCGCATTCTTCGGTGCCTCGGCCGCGCTATGTATCTGGTTTTGGGGGCCTCTGGTGAGGTGCGTCGGCATCTCAATCAGCTGCGCCTCTGTCGTCGCACGGGTTCTGCCGCTCCCCGTCTGCTTTCAGCGACGGTGCCGTCCGGTCAGAGCCTTGGGGACCCATCTACTGGCTCGCCTCATCCCCAGGTGTTACCGACGCTGCCTTCCATTTTGCCCCATGGCGACACGCCGCCGCCGCCGCCTGTTCTCCCGCCGACGCCGCCAAGTGCCTCCCTGGGTCGCACGCCGCCGATCGCTTCCCATGACCAGCTGTCCTCCGACATGGAACGCTTGCCCACTCCGGACCATCTGTCGTCTTAGCCAGTCGGGTGCTCCGACTCGATGGAGGTCGACCCTTCGGCCCCTCCGGTCTCTTTACAGGCGCAAACACCGCATGTTGGCGTGCACCCTGGACTAGGTTTTCAGGCATTTCCTAGCTCCCCTCGGACCGAATGGCCGGGTGCGGGTGGCACAGCCTCGCCTGTTGTTAGGCTCCCCACCTCATCGCAGACGCCAACATGGGGTCCTCCCCACAGCGGGCGGAAGCCTTATAACACGACCATTCGCCGATTTGCGGGGGAGGAATGTCGTGTCACCACCAGACACCACACTTGCTAGGTGGTAGCTTTTAAATCGGCCGCGGTCCATTAGTACATGTCGGACCCGCGTGTCGCCACTGTCAGTGATCGCAGACCGAGCGCCACCACACGGCAGGTCTCGAGAGACTTACTAGCACTCGCCCCAGTTGTACGGATGACTTAGCTAGCGATGCAACACTGATGAAGCCTCGTTTATTTGCAGAGAAGATAATTAGAATAGCCTTCAGCTAAGTCCATGGCTATGACCTAGCAAGGCACCATAGCAATTGATAGTTATCGTATGAAGCATGTCTCATCAAGAACGATGTATACAAATGATGGATTAAAGTTAAGTATTCAAGAAGCTATGTACTTTTCTTTATAGCATTCATTACGTATCCTGTTTCAGACCTCACGCCATCCTGCGTGAGCTTATAGTGTGCATTTTGGCCTTCTCTAGCAATATAACAAGCTGTGCTACGTTTCTTGGTTGAGGATCCATGGTGCGAACAGCCCAAACTAGATAGTCCCACAGATTCTCAATTGGGTTTAAATCCAGGGAGTTTGGTGGCCAGCAAAGTATGGTATACTCATTCTGGTACACTTTGAGCTGTGTGACATGTTGCATTGTACTGCTGATAGATGCCATCCTGCCAAGGAAGAACCTACTGCACGTAGGGGAGGACGAGGTCCCCAAGGATAAGTACATACTTATGTTGATCCAATGTGCCTTCTGGAATGAAAAGCTAACCCAGGCAATGCCGTGAAAACATTCCCTAGACCATAACACTCCCTCTTCTGGCCTGGACTCTTCTGATGATCCAACAGCCACCTGTCCGATGGAGCACGAAATGTGATTCATCTGGAAAGGCCACCTGTCACCACTCAGTGGACACCCGTTGCAGTACTGACAAGCAAATGCCAGCCTTCATCACTGATGAAAAGCAGTCAGCATGGGTGCACAACCAGGTGCCTGCTGCGGAGGCTCATAAGCAGCAACATTTGCTGAATGGTCATTGAGGAGACACTGTTGGTAGTCCCTTGATTCATCTGGGCAGTCAATTGTTTGACAGTTTCATTTCTATTCACCCGTACATATCTCTGCAGCCACTGTTTACCCCCGTCATATATCGTTCATGATGCACCACAGTTGCCTCAGCACCAGTTTTGGATAGTGCATTACGACAACGGCTGCACTGTTTTCTGCAACCCCACACAGCACACTTTATATACCTTCCACTGCTGCTGCTGCCATATGCCATCTGTGATTGGTTATTGTATGCTGATATTAAACATGGGTAGCAGTCACATTAATGTGACTCGACTGTGTATCTTTTACAGGCAGTTAATGGTGTAATATGCACCATTTCAAACATCATACCATGATGTGTGATCTAAAAATATCAGCTTATGTACTGACAGATTTATTCACTTGTTGCCAGAACTGAAGGAATTATGGATGAGTACCTAAAACGGGAGACTGAATTGCTGAGGTTAACTGGGCAAATCATAGGCTGCTAAAATCATGTCAGAAACTGTTGGAAAGGCCTTATCTTCAATTTCAAAAGAGGGTTTAAGATCTCTCTATACTTTTCAGTGTGATATCTTCAGAGATACCTGGAGGTTGGAAACTTCAAGTGCAAAAATAACGTTTACAGTCTCTGTACTTATCTTGTCTCAGCAGTGACAAAATTCAGAGGGGCAGAGGGAAATTTTCAGTCAAGTGTGAGTCAGGCTGCAGAGGTAATGCAATATGAGGTATCTGCCCAAGCACATGGTGCCTGGCACATGTAGAAGTATAGGCAATAACAGGTTAGTGCTCAATGTGGCACATAACAAATTCAACTGCAGTAGTTCACTCCATAATGATGAATAACTATTTCCATTGCAAAATTCCTACATGTTGTCAATATGTTTTAAAATCATTTTAAAAAATCTGCAGAATCAATACTTGATAGTCAGCTTTTAGGATTAATGTGAGATCACTGCACTGGATGTAATGCTATAATTAGGAAAGTGCAGCTAGTTAGAACGTTTGGCATTTATTGTTAATGGAAGACAATTTCAGTATACAAACAGAAACAAAAACTATGAAAAAATTGGAAAATACCACTCAGAAACCCTGTAAGGAAATGGAGAAGAGTTGAAAGCATCAACATATACAAGTCACTAACATCCGTTTGTACGTTATTGTAAGAAAGTACAAATCTGAATAGAAAGTGGAGAAAAGAAGCATATACAAATAGAGACAGGGAAACAGGAAATAAACATTTGCAATTTCAGAAATGCTGGTAGTAAAAGCAGCCTGTCTCTGTGATGCAATATCACATTTTTGAATATGCAATGTAAGTCTAAAGTGTAAAACATAAAAAATTAAATCTCTGGCAATTTTTGGACTATTCTACTACTACGACTACTACTACTACTACTACTACTACTAAAGTTGTTGCACCTTAATAACTTCAGCAGCATGACTTATTTTTAATGTTTATTTTAAACAATGGGCAAAGATTACCAAATCCACCGGTTAGTCCCTCAGCCGTTAGGGGTAAAACCCAATGGGACTCGGGGCAAGTAAGGCTAGCAACCTGCTTCCCTGGTACTTTAAATATGATGCTGGCAACAATCAGAGCAAAATACCTCGCACCTTTGGGTGTGACGGAGTCCCACCTCTAACCGACAAACCAGAGACTCCCAAGATACGACTTGGCAAACAAATGGTAATGAGATGGGGAGCTATTAATATCAATGGGGGCTACTCTGGGAAGAAGGTAGAGCTGCAGAGGCTGCAAGTAAGATGGGGCTGGACGTTTTAGCTGTTAGTGACATTCGGGTAAGGGGTGAGAAAGAAGAGGAAGTGGGAGAATACAAGGTCTACCTGTCAGGAGTCAAAGCAGGAATAGCACAATGGGGTGTAGGGCTTTACATCAGGAAAGAAATGGAACCCAGCGTAGTTGCAATAAGGTATGTAAATGAACGAAGTATATTCGCATTGTGAAGGGACAGATCAAGATAAGATGGACAGTTTTTATGAGGCACTCAGTGATGTAGTTGTTAGAGAAAGGACAAGGACAGTGTTCTGCTCATGGGTGATTTTAACGCCAAGATTGGAAATCGAACAGAAGGATATGGAAAGGTTATGGGTAAATTTGGAGAGGATATGGAGGCCAACAGGAACGAGAAACAACTCTTGGATTTCTGTGCCAGTATGGGCTTAGTAATCACAAACTCCTTTTTTAAACATAAGAACATTCACTGGTATACTTGGGAAGGCAGGGGAACCAAATCTGTCATTGACTATATAATAGCAGATCAGGAACTCAGGAAGGCTGTGAGGGACACACGTGTATTCAGGGGATTCTTTGATGACACTGATCATTATTTAATCTGCAGTGAAATTGGGATTGTGAGGCTGAAAGTGCAGGAGGTCAGGTCCATATGTAGGAGGATCAGAGTGGAGAAACTTCAGGATAAGGAAATCAGGCACAAGCACATAACAGCGATCTCAGAAAGGTACCAGTTAGTTGAATGTAGTCAATTACAGTCATTGGAAAAGGAATGGACAAGGTACAGGGACACAGTACTAGAAGTGGCTAAAGAATGTCTTGGAACAGTAGTGTGTAAAAGTAGGATGAAGCAAACAGCTTGGTGGAATGACACAGTCAAGGCAGCCTGTAAAAGGAAAAAGAAGGCGTATCAAAAATGGCTACATACTAGAACTCAGGTAGACAGAGAAAGTTATGTTGAAGAAAGAAACAAAGCCAAACAGATAATTGCAGCATCGAAGAAGAAATCTTGGGAAGACCTTGGAAACAGGTTGGAGACTATGGGTCAAGCTGCTGGAAAACCATTCTGGAGTGTAATTAGCAGTCTTCAAAAGGGAGGTAAGAAGGAAATGACAAGTATTTTGGACAGGTCAGGAAAACTGCTGGTGAATCCTGTGGATGCCTTGGGCAGATGGAGGGAATATTTTGAAGAGTTGCTCAATGTAGGTGAAAATACGATCAGTAATGTTTCAGATTTCGAGGTAGAATGGGATAGAAATGGTGATGGAAATAGGATCACATTTGAGGAAGTGGAGAAAATGATAAATAGATTGCAGTGCAATAAAGCAGCTGGGGTGGATGAAATTAAGTCGGAACTCATCAAATACAGTGGAATGTCAGGTCTTAAATGACTACACAGGATAATTGGAATGGCCTGGGAGTCGGGACAGGTTCCATCAGATTGGACAAAAGCAGTAAGCACACCAATCTTTAAACATGGAAACAGAAAAGATTGTAACAACTACAGAGGTATCTCTTTAATCAGCTTTGTGGGTAAAATCTTCTCGGGTATTGTTGAAAGGAAAGTGCGAGTATTAGTAGAGGACCAATTGGATGAAAATCAGTGTGGGTTTAGGCCTCTTAGAGGTTGTCAGGACTAGATCTTTAGCTTGCGGCAAATAATGGAGAAGTGTTATGAGTGGAACAGGGAATTGTATCTACGCTTTATAGATCTAGAAAAGGCATATGACCGGGTTCCTAGGAGGACGTTACTGTCTGTTCTACGAGATTATGGAATAGGAGGCAAACTTTTGCAAGTAATTAAAGGTTTTTACATGGATAGTCAGGCAGCAGTTACAGTTGACGGTAAATTGAGTTCATGGTTCAGAGTAGTTTCAGGGGTAAGACAAGGCTGTCTCCACTGTTGTTCATATTATTTATGGATCATATGTTGAAAACAATAGACTGGCTGGGTGAGATTAAGACATGTGAACACAAAATAAGCAGTCTTGCATATGCGGATGACTTAGTTGTGATGGCAGATTCGATTGAAAGTTTGCAAAGTAACATTTCAGAGCTAGATCAGAAATGTAAGGACTATGGTATGAAGATTAGCATCTCCAAAACGAAAGTAATGTCAGTGGGAAAGAAATATAAATGGATTAAGTGCCAAATAGGAGGAACAAAGTTAGAACAGGTGGACGGTTTCAAGTACTTAGGATGCATATTCTCACAGGATGGCAACATAGTGAAAGAACTGGAAGTGAGGTGTAGCAAAGCTAATGCAGTGAGCACTCAGCTACGATCTACTCTCTTCTGCAAGAAGGAAGTCAGTACCAAGATTAAGTTATCTGTGCACCGTTCAATCTTTCGACCAACTTTGTTGTATGGGAGCGAAAGCTGGGTGGATTCAGGTTACCTTATCAACAAGGTTGAGGTTACGGATATGAAAGTAGCTAGGATGATTGCAGGTACTAGTAGATGGGAACAATGGCAGGAGGGTGCCCACAATGAGGAAATCAAAGAAAAACTGGGAATGAACTCTATAGATGTAGCAGTCAGGGCGAACAGGCTTAGATGGTGGGGTCATGTTACACGCATGGGAGAAGCAAGGTTACCCAAGACACTTGTGGGCTCAACAGTAGAGGGTAGGAGGAGTCGGGGCAGACCAAGGAGAAGGTACCTGGATTCGGTTAAGAATGATTTTGAAGTAATAGGTTTAACATCAGAAGAGGCACCAATGTTAGCACTGAATAGGGGATCATGGAGGAATTTTATAAGGGGGCTATGCTCCAGACTGAACGCTGAAAGGCATAATCAGTCTTAAATGATGATGATGATGATGATGATGATGAATGGAAAATCCAGGATGGAATGTAACAATGTTATGAGAAGGAAAGTTGCTACTCACCATATAGCAGAGATGCTGAGTAGCAATTTTCCTTCTCATAATAATGTTTATTTTATGGTTATAATAGAGGGAAACATTCCATGTAGGAAAAATATATCTAAAAACAAAGATGATGTAACTTACCAAATGAAAGTGCTGGCAGGTCGACAGACACACAAACAAACACAAACAAACAAACAAAATTCAAGCTTTCGCAACAAACTGTTGCCTCATCAGGAAAGAGGGAAGGAGAGGGATAGACGAAAGGATGTGGGTTTTAAGGGAGAGGGTAAGGAGTCATTCCAATCCCGGGAGCGGAAAGACTTACCTTAGGGGGAAAAAAGGATGGGTATACACACACACACACACACACACATCCATCCACACATATACAGACACAAGCAGACATATTTAAAGACCAATGTTTATTTTATTTATTTATTTCTCAATTACAGCCAACAAAACAAAACTGTTTGCACAAAATATGGCAAAGTACCACATCAGGCATTCTTGGCATGTACAGCCCTGTTGCAATTTGTGGCAATGCTTTTGCACCATTAATGCCCATGTCGAGCAACAACATATTGTCATACTAGTGAGATGTACTACACATGACAATGGAAATTAATACCAATTAAATATTATACACAGAAGTATAGGGCATCAACAGCAATCATGAAAAGTGTAGTGATTTGACAGGTAGCGCTAGATGCAGTCCGACGGAGGTGTTAGTATCAAGTAGCTCGCAGTCAATGCCTGATCATCATGCGGTGAACGAGTTTTTTTCCACCATCTGGTACGTGCCAATAGCCTTTCTGTGATAGTTTCTCTTGTCCTAATGAGTACAACAATGATGCATGGTATCTGTAGTCTTTAAGAGAGCTATTGTAGTATGAGATAAAGAAAACAGTATCAAAGATAAATTCACAAAATGCTAAACAAAATTCATCCAAGTTATAGTAAAGATATTTGTTTTATAGGTGTGTGAGAATATTACTACATTGAGGAGAAAATGATTTTTGATCAGAAATATTATGAATAGGATAGGCTGCTACTTACTGCTCAGAGGAGATGTTGCGTCACAGACAGGCACAATGAAGAGAGTAAACAAACAGACTTGTAGCAAAATTTTATCTTTTACGAAGCTCGTATATCAAATGTTGGAGAGAGTAACTAACTGAATGAATATTGAATTCTTTGGCATGAATGAAACTCATAACGATACACCATTTATCAAATTATGCACTCAGATGTAAGTGCTAAGATCAACAGAAAAACTTTTGAGCTGATCTCAATGTCAAAAGCAATCAGGTCTGAATTAAGATGCAAAAGTTCTGTCTGTATGTGTAAAGCTATTCACAGAAGTACCAGACAGAATGGGAAAGCAAATGCATCGAAAAAATTATTAAAATGAACTCGAGTAAGAAAGATAACAATGAGCTAATACATTTTGGTCTCTAAGTAAAATTGCAAATACGCTGGTAAAAATAAGGTCAGCTATTCAATGTTTAAAGTCTGCCAGACAATATTTATTAAAATCCAGTTTAATTATCCAAAAGGGGTAAGCACATACAAAATTGCACAACCTACTAATTGACAAGACAATTGCAGAATACGACTTTCCAACAGAAAATTATGGTTTGTTTCTCCATAATTTTCAAGGAAAATGGAACTTAGCAATGTCAGTGGCCTGTAGGTATGAAACTGCAGACATCAGATGACAGAACGACAACTCTTTTCCTTACTGCAATTAGAATTTAATTTGAGAAAATGACTATTTATGTTCTGATTTGACATTGTTTTTAATTTAACCAAAGATACTATCACTACTGAAAATAACTTTGAATATAGATGAAAGGTGCCTGTTATGAGAGAGTTTGTTAATGTGAGAAGGCTAGATTATGACTACAATAAGTTCTCAGTTCTTCTGGGAGGTATCAGAACATTGTTCTTACAGTGCCTGTGGCATAGAGCAGTGACAATAAGATAATCAGGGACCTGGATATTTTGGAGTGTTCTTGATTTTAAAAGTGCCAAATGTCAAGTTTTTTGAGATATATGCTTGTGGCACTTTAATATCTAAAATTGAGTAGCTGTTGCAACAATATTCATACATTACATCATTCACGAAGTACTTTTTCATTTGCTGTAATCAACTGTCCTTCAAACTCAGCAATGTAACTATGTGGCTAGGTTTCCAGCATAAGACAATAGGACATGGTATCTAATATTAGGGTAACTTCATTTTGCTACCCTGCAGCTGAATTCAGACTCATATTTTTCTAAGTGGTTTGACAAGTTTGTAAAATTTAAGAAGCCAATGATCCTGTTGTGCTAATACATGATGGACATCATTTCACATTTGAGTGATAGATAAAGCAAGAGAAAACTCTGTCCACATCATCTGTCAATCACCCCATTCCATGCACAAAATACAGCCTCTTGTGGGGATTCATGAGGCCATTTAAAACACATTACCCTCAAGAAACAGAAACCTGGTGGGCAAAAACACAAGTCAAGTAGCAACTTCATTTTTGATAATGAGGTTCTATGGAGTTACCTACTTGAGACCAGTGACAATGGAAAATGCTATAAACGGCCTCTGGAAAATGGGACTGTTCCCACACAACAGGCATAAACTTAGAGACAATGACTTTACAATACACCAGGAGTATGACATACAAGATGAAAACAACAGAGTAAATGTGAGTCCAATTGGTAGCTGACAAGCTCCCAAAATCTGCATGCTACATCAAGAACCACCTGATCTAGAAAAATCAGTGCACATTCTGAATCTGTTACATAGCTAGCATAGTTTCCATACAGGGAATGTTGGGAAAAAATCAGAGATGAGAGTTGTAGTAGAATCAAAGGAGACAGAAGCAAAAGTTTTGTTCCTGGGAAAGAAAAATAGAAAGAGAAAAAAAAAAATACGATTCAGTCTTCCAGTCATTCATATGTTGATGCAAAGTTAATTGAGGACAATGCTTCAGATGTACAATCTGAAGGAGAAGACACTGAATGCATATTTTGTAGTGGACATTTCTCTGAAAACTACCAGAGAAATGGGCACAGTGCATGGAATGCTATCCTTGGGCCCCGAAGAATGTTAACTTGAAAACAAGCTTTTATAAATCCTGACTACACTTCTTTTGCACAGTAAACACATAAAATCTTGGAGAGGCAGTAAGAAAGAGAATATTATTATTTTAGGTTTTACCTGTTCTTATATTGGTTGATATTAAGTGTTTTCTCTGACTGTCTCATATTAACACACAATTTCTATTTTCATTGTAATTAACTTTCTCTGAGGTTTCTTTCTGTAATTTAGATGTATTAAGTGTTAAGTAGCAGAACTCAATAAGTAAAATGTGAAGTACAATGATTTAATGTAAATTTCTAATTAACAAATGTACAGTTGTAGCGAATGTTGTAATATGATATGGAGTAATGTGAGACAAGGAAAGTTCCATGTAAGGAATGAGGATAGTATGAAAGCTACCCAACCACTGGCATCAATTACCTGTCTCATTTGATGAGGTATGAAGGTGGTCAGCCTCTGGAAATAGATCTCATTGACTGCAATACTCTCCTATGTATCTAACACTAGAAACGGCAGTCTAAGTTAATGCGATGCTTCACTTTGGCCCAAAATTTTCAATGAGATTCAAGTTTGCCACTCAAACAGGCCAATCAATCAGGTCGATGCCAGCCTGTTGCATAAACCATTGATAAAGATTTGACTTGTGTAAATCAGTGAGTGGTCCTCCTGGAACTGGATCACATCATTGGCACAGTGCACAGTGCGCCATACTCGACGAGTGCCAGGACAGTGTCTCTCATGGCCCATGTACGCTGAGACATCCTGTCAGTAAATAACTGTCATATACCCATCAATGGTACTGTATGTTCTCATTTTCGGCATACCTCGGCTATACTCATGTTACATTTGCAATACATTAACAAACAATACAATGTAAAAATAGTATATGGTACCAAGGGGATGCAAACCTTAATTACTTGCATGGAAATCTTGATCCTCAAATTTTGCCATGCAGCTACCACATAACTGTAAAACTCTGCTCTTAATTGCATATTTGAGGCACAGACATCTTGGTGTTTCAAACAGATAAAAGTAGTAGAGTGTATACATAAAACAATACGTGGAAATTATATGCAATCAGAGAAAATTAGAAAGGTCTATAAGTAAAATAATTACATTAAGAAGGGAACAAATAAACTGCTGAAAGTGCGCTACATGTGGTGCTGTGGGCATTGCCAGTGTGTGTTGTGTTCCTTTTGGTGCGAGCTGTACACAACCGAAGATAATCAAGCTTATCAAGACAGGCGAACAGTTTCGCTTTGCTGATTGTACTTGTACACTAACCTGTTCCTGATACAGCTGTCTGTCTTGGAAGAAATGACTGCCACCAACGTCTCGGCTGTGATGCAGTGGCTCTATTCCTGACAACATTTGGATTGAAACATTTTGAACAGCCACCACATGGATAGATGTAGTCCAACTCTGCATCACACTGCCAAGATATCCCACTTTTTTCACTTTTAAGACCAGTGAAAACATATGTAACATAGGACCGTAAGCTTCCCCAGTACCAGTATTTATCCCTCTTAGCATGTGCATCTCGGTAGGCTCCCCACTGTATACTACCCAGTCCATACACTGGCTTTACTGGTTTGTTTTCATTTTCCTGTACATAAAGAATGACAAAATAATAACTGCACAGAAGATAATTAAATATTAATGATCTACCAACAAAATCATGACAAAATTCAGGAACAATACTCAGAACACTAATGTAACTTCTCTTTGACAAATGTTAGGAATGGAGGTCTTGGACTGATCTATATGAACTCACAGGTATCCAAGCACATTATAATAATTCTCACTGTTTTAAATTATGAGTTAGTTAACTTACCCCTAAGACTTCAATTTTCATTACATCTACAGGTTTCTTTGCCTCTCGAATTACAGCCATTGTTGCCTCAGCAATATGTTTCACAACATTGGTATCAGAATCATAAAACAGTGACTTGGCAAGTGTGTTGGTCTGGCCAAGTGGTATTACCCCAACAGGATAATTAACTGCATTTCCATTGCGGAGCATACCAGTGACAACCTAATAAATCATATGCATAATTATGTGTACTATACATTAGTTGCTGGTACAAATGAGAGTGCATTAACTACAATGTCAGTTACCACTAACATTGAACTATAATAATATTAAGGAAAGGAATGTGAGTCACCTAATACAGTGTAAGTATTTCTTTCAAGTTTAAAATATTTCACCAAATGCCATGAGTTTCTTCCTAAGAATTTTCTGCTCCCTTTGTGTAATACCAGTGATTGCCAGTTACAGTACCCTATGTGTGAAGTAAATAGTCATGGTAGGACTAAAATAAGAGGTCATAAATCAAATATTAAAACAATAATAACTATTCACTTTATAATGTCAGGTAAAACCAGTATGACACTGTAATCAGTTTTTATGACTGTGTAACAAATTTGCAGCTTTTAGAGCTTAAGAGCAAAAGGAAAACTATAGGAAGTAAACAATATCAGAAAAGTGCCCATCGATTTATTCAGTTGTTAAAGTCAAATAAACAGATTGGAGTTATGTGGAAAATGAAATGAGCACTGGCTTACCATTAGAAAAGCAGTGGAGGAACAAGGAAGTCACCCAGAACCTTTATGCTATAACCCTGTACACAATACCTGGATATGCACCATGGCACCTGGCCACTGGTGCACTACACTTCAAATCATCTGGCAACAGCATCTGCACTGGCAGCCACCAGAGACCGTCTGCAGACTTGTCTATACGGCACAGCAGCTGCCGTCTACTGGAGCCCTCCTTTATATTAGGACACTGCAGCAGGCACTGGCTATTAACCGTGTTCTTATCGTTTCAGCTTCTATGTGCGTTGTTCATTTGTATATGGATGAATACACTTTGGTTAATTAGGCCTGCACTGTTATTTATATCTTGCATTATGACACAATTGGTGGAGTGTGGCATACACTTCCTTGAACTTAGTCTATTGGCTACATGTCCATGGAGACAGTGTTCTCTCCTTGAGAACCAGAGGCTCTTACACTTGCTATCACAAACTTATCGGCCACAATGGTGGATTCCAAGCTGTCGCTGTAGCTGCCGCCTTTTCCCCCTTATGATATTCCAGGAACCTGCGTTGTTTTCATTTGATAAAATGTGTAAGTTGTCAAATTACGGCCATAAATGCACACGTCATTGTGCCACACATAAAAGTTCTTTCGTCATCAGAAACAGCATCGCCAGTTCTGCCAAGCTCAATAGCTTCAGTCCCAATTGTCAGTTTGTTACCAGCACTCATCTTGATTCCTATGCTGATTCTATGGTCCATGACACAATCATTTGGTTGACTTCCAATAAGGAACATGCATTGGAGTGTGAGAATCCATCTTTGGATGAAGTGTTTTAATACTGCTGAACCTTTCAAAGTATCTTGTGCTGCGGGTGATCATATTGAGGCTTGGTGTCACATTGCCACAGCGGCTCCTGTCCCTGGCCAGGGGCCATCAGTCATTGGGAGAGGGACAACATGTAAGCTGTACGAATGTGGCCTCCACGCCCTGCCGAACAACCACCATCATAGCAATGATGGTGCTCTGCCCTCCTATTTTGCCCATACAGTTTTGTGCAACATTACAGGGCTACATGCCCTAAGTGCTTGGCAACCTGCAACAACTGTAGCAAAAAGGACACATATAGTCTGTGTGTTGTTCCCAGCCCCCCCCCCCCCCCCCCCCCCCCCCCACCGCCCAAGTGGACATGGACATGTACGTTAATTGTCTCTCTCCAGTGTTTATGACTCACAACAACTGTTTATTGAAGTGTGAGTGATGGGACACAAAGTTCAGACAACATGTGCACATGGGTGCAACCGTGACTTCATTGAACTTGCATGCATATGTGGATTTGGGACCTGCAGCACTGTCTCCAGTTACTTGACATTAGGCGAGTTACAATGAGCAGCATATTCCAATTTTGGGGTAATTTACAGCTCCCACTGTGCATAAATCTGTGGTTCGTTCCTTGCCTTTCTTGGTAGTGGGTGACGCTTTCACTGACAATTTGTTCAGTCTGGATGCTTTCAATGCTTTTGGTTCTTTCATTTCAGATACGGTGCACCTCACTTCAGACCAGGTCCCTTACCAGCAGTTAGATGTTCTGAGTTCTCACTTCTTTTTTTGGATGTGCCACTAATTTCGTGATCCACATTACCCTGAAACCTATGGCACAGCGACACTATTTCCATGTGCGCCTTATTCTGTGACTTTGCACAATAAAGTGAAATAAGAACTGGATACCTGATGTCATTGGGCCAACTACATTGAGTGAGTGGGCTATCCCCCTCGTGACTGTTAAAAAGCTGAATTTGCCCTGTCAGGATGAGTTACTGGCTAAAGTCACTGGGGTCAGTTTTTCTACAAAACCGATTTATCTGAAGACTATTTACAGGTTATGTAGGATCATCATCATCATCTTGGACAGTTTCCAGCCACTGGCTGGGTCTGTCGGGAACACAAGCCTCTCCACCGTGTTCTGTCTTTCCACCATTCCCCCTCTTCCACCTTCGTCCAGTTCTCTCCTCTTCTCACCACACATTCCTTCACTCCCTTCACCCATCTATCTCTTGGTCTTCCTCTGGGCCTCTTCCCCTCCAGTTGCAGATCAAACATCCTCTTTGGAATTCTTCCCTCATCCATTCTCTTCATGTGTCCATACCACTGCAGTCTTGATTTTTCTATCCTGTCCTGTACTGGTTCCTCCTTTAGTCTTTCCCTCACATACAAATTTCGCAATCTGTCTCGTCTTGTTACACCCAACCTGCTCCTCTGGAACTTCATTTCACTAGCCTGTATTCTACTTTTGTCGCTTTTGTGCATTACCCATGTCTCACTTCCGTATGTCAATATGGGGACAAAGTAGGTTCGGTATATAATTCCCTTGGATTTCTGTGGCACCTCCTTGCTCCAAATAAGCCCCCTAATGCATTTGTAGAACTGCCCTGCTTTTCTGCATCTTTCATTTATTTCCATTGCGTTTCCCCCCTTACTTTCAATCACGCTTCCCAGGTACTTGAAGTTCTCTACCACTTGTAGTTTTTCCCCTCCACAAGTTATATCCACATTTGGCCTATTCTTCTTCCTTGTTGTGACGATTATTTCACTTTTCTTTGCAGAGAAATGCATTCCATATTGTGCTGCCGTTGCCTCCCATGCATCTAACTGCTCTTGCACCTCCTTCACGCAATTTCCCCATAACATCAGGTCATCGGCAAAAAGCACTGCTTTCATTTTATGATCTCCAATTGCATCTGATACTTGCTGTAGGATTTCATCCATAACAATAATAAACAATAAAGGTGAAAGTGCACTTCCCTGTCGCAGCCCATTTTCCAGCTTGAACCATGCAGTACGTTCCCTCCCCACTTTCACACAACTCTCACTTCCCTCATACATTTTTCTGACTTTTCGTGTAATCTCTTCATCTATCCCTTTTGCGTTCAGCACATCCCAGAGCTTGTCCCTACAGATACTATCATACGCCTTCTCAATATCCAAAAAGGCCATGATTAAGTCCTTCCCGTACTCATAGTGCCTTTCCTGCAGTTGCCTTACCGCAAATATGAGGTCCGTTGTTGATCTTCCCGGTCTGAAACCGTACTGCTCCTCTTGCAGTCTACTTTCAATACTGCTTCTTATTCTCTTCTCCAGCATCTTTTCATAGATTTTTCCACAGTGGCATAGCAGGGTGATTCCTCTGTAGTTCTCACATCTCCTTTTATCCCCTTTCTTGAAGATCGGGACTATAATTCCTTTCTTCCAATCCTCAGGAATTCTGTTCTCCTTCCACACCACCCTCAGCACTCTGTATAGCCACTGGGTTCCTACTTCTCCTGCTGCTCGTATCATATCCACTGTTACTTCGTCCCAACCTGGTGCCTTGCCCCCTTTCATCCTCTTTATGGCTTCTTCCACTTCATTCCAAGTTAGATCATCAATTTCCCCACTATTATAATCGTCTGCTGCCTTAGGCTCTCCATCGCTGTTAGTTACCTGCTTGGCAGCATTCAACAGATCTTCAAAGTACTCCTTCCAAATCTTTTTGAGCTCATGCATTTCCTCCACAACTCTTCCATTATTATCCATGATCCTCAGGCACTCGCTTCTGTCATTCCTCTTATTTCTTACCATGGTGTAAAGTACTTTTTTGTTCCCTTCACTGTCCTCTTCTAACATTCTTGTCCATTTTTCCATCCACTTCTTCTTCTCCGCCCTTACTATGGTCTGTGCCGCTTTCTTGCTTTCCTTATATTTTACCCTAGCTTCCTCTGTTCGGGTCTGGAACCATTCTCTGAAGGCTTTGTTCTTTCGAAGTACTGCCTCTTTACATATGTTGTTCCACCATGGGGTTTCCCTACTTCTCCTCTTTGTGCTAGTTCTTCCGCACACAGTCTCAGCTGCCTCAACTAGAGCCCTCTTAAAATCGCCCCATTCTTCTTCCACTGTTCTCTGATCTTCCTTTGGCAGCTTCTTCCTGATCAGTGTCTGGTACTGGGTCCTCCGTTCATCCTCTTTCAGCATCCATGTCTTCAACCTTTTCTCCTGTATATCTGTTGCCCTCCTATCTTTTTTCTCTCTTAGGGTGGCTACCAACAGCCGATGGTCGCTGTCTAAGGCCTCAGATGGTATGACCTTAACATCTGTGAGGCTGCTCATCATCTGCCTATCCACTAGTACATAGTCTACTACTGAAGTTTGGGACCAGTCCCCACTGTACCAAGTTATTTTGTGACTACTCCTCTTCTTGTACCACGAATTTGCGATCGCCAGCCCATTCCTCTTGCAGAATTCCAGCAACAATTTTCCTTCTCTATTTCGGTTCCCCCAGCCCTCTGGTCCCATTATCTCCTCGAATCCTTTCCTGTCTGTGCCAACATGTGCATTGAGGTCCCCTATTATAATCTGGTTTCCTCCATTTAGCTGCTTTTGCATGTCATCTTCAAATTCCTCCTTCTCCTTTTTTGTACACCCCACCTGTGGGGCATATGCTTGGATGATTTCAATGCTTTTTCCTTTCACCCGTACTCTGGCTTTTATCATTCGATCATTGATACCTTCCACCTCCTCCTGCAGACCCTCTCTGACCACTATTGCCACTCCATTTCTTCCCCTCTCATTCCCTATCCAGTACAGTTTACATCCTTTACTTAGTGGTTTTTCACCAACTCCTCTCCACCTAGTCTCAGCAAGTCCCAAGATGTCCAATTTCCTCCTTTCCATCATTTCTACAATTTCTTCTAACTTCCCAGTTAGAGTCCTTATGTTTAAGGTGCCCAGCCGTAAACCATCTCGTAATCCTTTTCCATTGCTTGGTCCGTTTCCTTTAAATCCGTTCCGTGATCCGAGGCATGTTCCCTTTTTGAAAGCAGTTGATTTATCCACTACTGGCTTGCTAGGCCTATCGCAGCTTCACCAGAGCCCCGTTAGCCGTCACGTTTCAGGATGAGGATTCTAAATGGCTCCTTGTGATTAACACGCTCTTTGGGTTGTACTAATATCAGCACCTCCCATTTGGTGTGGCTAGTGCCCCAGCAATGATTCAGTGCTTTTTGGAACAACTGACAATGTCCCTTTCAGATTGCCTCAACCATCTTGACAATGCCTTTATGTCATCATGTTGCTGCCATCACAGCTCTGCCTTGCCCTACAAGCCTCAAAGAACTTCATGCATTCTTAGGTAAATCTGAATACTCTCACAAATTCATTCCAGGTGTGGCCACATTGGCCCATCCCTTCCACGAGTTGCTCCACAAGAATGTTCCTTTTCAGTGGACACCGGCCTGTAAGCACGCCTTCAAGCTTTTGAAATATAAATTACATTCTGCTCCTCGTTTGGCTACTTTCCATCCTGGTCACCACCCGGTTTTGGCTACAGATGCCTCTCATTCTTGTCTCAGGGCCATTCTCATACACTGATATGAGAGTGGTTCCAAACATTCAATAGCTTAAACAACAAAAACGCTTTACTCCATTTATAAGCACTGCTCCTAAGTTGAAAAGGAAGCACTTGTTATCGTCTATGACATCAAAAACTTTCATGTGTTCTTTTATTGGTCTAAGTTCCACCACATTGCTGACTACAAGCCCTTGCTTTTGTTGTTTAATCCTACTGCTTTGTTGCTTTACAAAGCTGGTAATTGCCTCCCGTGCTGGGCCTTGTTTCTGTCTTGCCACAACCTTGAAATACATTTCTGGCCTACCGCACAACATGCGAACACCGATGTGCTGTCCCAGCTTATGATGGGGCCGGACCCTACTTTTGACGAAGATGAACTCCTTTGTTTCCATTTAGATTTGAGACGCAATGTGTTTCCATTTAGATTTGAGACGCAATGTACAATTGAAGGATTTCCTGCTGCAGGCTTTCAGATCACAGCTGCTGTCACTGCCGACCCATTTTCGCATCAACTTGTTCACCTCGTTCAGTATGGTTGGCCAGACAGACCTCTGGGCTTGGTTTATGATCCTCTGCACAACTATTTTGCCCTCCGTCACAACCTTTCGGTATTTAATGGTGGTATTCTTTTAGCTACAGACAGGCTGTCGCCCATGTTTGTGATCACAGCTGCCCTATGGTGGGATGTGCATCAGCTTCTACATCAGAGATACTGGGGGAGGAGGTGGGGGGTGGTGGGCGAGAGGGAGATCCTCCCTTACTAAGTCACTGGCCCATCAGCACGTGTTTTGGCCCAGCGCATATTGTTGCAGCCTGCTTTCAAAGCGTTACTCAAAAGGTGGCACCACATGCGATGCTCTCTTCATCACCTGCACCATGGGAATGCGTCCATGTTGATTTTGCAGGGTCCTTCCTTAATTCTTACTGGCTGTTGGTTGTCGATGCTTTCTCTAAATTTCCATACATTGTATGCTGTCCTTTGCTGTCAGCTGCAGTTACAATTCAGGCCCTCTCCATTTTATTTATTTATTTATTTATTTTTCTACAAGTATTGCCATATATGCTTGTGATGAATAAAGCTCCACAGTTTGCATCTCAGACCTTCCACAATTTCTGCCCCCATCAAGGAGGAGTTTATGGGCACTCAACGGTGAGGTCATCAGTGGCACCCATCACGGCATTCACCATGTGACTGTACCTCTTTTTCCACCCCCAGGCTAGTGGTAACGCACAATGTCTCATCAGCACATTCAAGTTTCAAATGAAAAAGTATATCACGGACTACTCCACAGATGATGTCTTGGCACACTTCTCGAGTTCCTACGGGTTTACACTGATGGGGGATCAGAGTCTTTCTAAATATGCTCCATAGTCGCCACCCACTTTCCTGAATCTGCTTGTGCTGCCCCAACAACACCCATGAGCACAGCCTTTGTCACAGTTTGCTCTTGGCTCCTCAGAGTGGATTCTGTACACTGGCCATGACTTCTGCAGCCGCCTTCTCTGTACAGTGTGCACGCACCAGTGAGAGGCTGGTGGCACACCACCATGATCAGCTGCGAACTTGTACAACAGTGAGGGCCACAGATTCACCACTGCCTGCCCTCTCCTTTGGGGCACAGCATGCTGCTGGTCCTTCCCATAACACATTGTTGCCACCAGTGCTTCCACCACCGGCAGTGTTGATACTGTATGGTCTTTCACTAGTGGTATCCCCACCCAAGTGGCCGGGACTTCACTGTCGGCGCTGTTCCGCCACGTTAAGGTTCTGGAAGTCAAGATGATACCACCGCCCTTTTCACCAGTCCTCTTTTATGGTACTATGCAGGAGGCAGAGGCGGCCACCATCCATGTCCACCAATGCCTCACCTCCACCCCTCCTCACCCGTTCTGGCCCAAAACCTCCTCCAACTGCTGCAGTCATCACCTGCGGTGCACACTGCAGAGGCCATGGATAATTCATAAGTTGCTTCAACTTCTGCGTCGGAGGAGCTCCTCTCCCCAATGGAGGAGGGGTGCAATGACCCTGTACACAGTACCTGTATATGTACCATGGCACCAGACCACTAATGCACTACACTTCAAATGTCTGCCTGCCAATGGCGTCTGTGTGGGCTGCCCACAAGAGGCTACCTGTGGTGGGTCGCAGGACTTGTGCATATGGCATGGCAGCTGCTGTGCTGTCTACCGGAGCCCTTCTCTATATAAAGACAGCACAGCAGGCACTCAAGGCACTCACTGACGGATGTGTTCTTACTGTTTACTTGTAACAGCTTGTTGTTATTTTGTATATGGATGAATAAGCCTTGGTTAATTGTGGCTGCACTGTTATTCGTGCCCCAAATTAAGACTCCTTGGACCTCAGGAGAGGAAAGAAGATTAGGATTTAATATCCTGTCAATGATGAGGTCATTAGGGACAGAGCAGAAGTCTGGATGAAAAGAATGGTGAAAGAAGTCAGCTGTGCCTTATCAGGAACCACCCCAGCATTCACCGTATGATATTTAGGGAAATCATGGAAAACCTAAATATGGATGGCCAGACACGGACTTGAACTGCTGTCCTCCAGGTTATGAGCCCATTGTGTTTACCACTGCCCGTCCCACTCAGTCATAGATAAAAAAAATTGCACTATGGATGAATAATGAGGATAAAAGTAACAACAGAAAATAATAGCTCAGATTTAAATTATGAGGTAACAAATAATTTGACGCTTGATTCAGGGGTCAAAAAGAGAGAGGATAAATGTCTATTTATGGAACAGACGAGTCATTTAGTAGCAAACAAGCACATAGGAAATGACAATATGAAAATCACTAAGAATATAGCACAATGGGAAGTTAGATGATCCTGAGTGAAAAGGTACAGAGACAATGTGATAATTAGGTTACAATGGAGTATATTGGCTGGCTTGGAACAGAATGGTGGAATGGTGTGTTAGCTGACATAGGGGTAGAGGCAGGTGGAGGGCAGGGAATTGTGGAGACTGTGCCAGGAAATTTGCAGGAATGGGTTATGTTGGAAGGAGAGCCGGCATCTGTGTACTTCAGGAGGTGGTGTTGAGGGTGGGGGATGGCATAGATGGCACCCACCATTAAAATCATTCACATTGAGCTGAGCAGCATGTTCCACATTGGGCAGTTGATCCTTGGGACAAGCCTACATGCGGTCAATCACCCACATGGATAATTAGGTTGTGAAGTGAAATGTATTAAGTTGCAACAACAACATGAAGGTTTTCACATGTGTCCCTGCCTCTGATGGGGTGGGAAATGATGATGGCAGGAACGGAATAGGATGTGATCATTACACGTATGTGACAGGCCTTCCAACTGGATCTTCCTTAGGGACTTGAGCCACGCTCACAGGTGGGACGGAAGATGCAACGCCGGGACAAAGGATATTACATCTCCTATTATTCCACGTTGGATTGTCCACTGATTTGAATATGCAAATATGAAATACAAAAGAGAAATAAACAGAGGATTGCTATGTGAGACAGAAAAGAAGTTTACTCTTGCCATCTAGGAGCAATCCCAGAAGGAAATATACACCATTTCCTGATCTTCTAGAACTTAAGAACAATTTCTTTGTCATGTGGAAAAGCAGCCAAGTGACAGGAAAGGCAAAGCAAAAAGTGCAGACAAAAGTAACTGGTAACAAACAATAGTCAAGTCCTGAGTTCTAACAGTGAACAGGAAGAATACAAAATATCAAAGGTAAGGAGTAAAAACCACAATGATACGACAAAATGTCTTTGGGAAAAAACACCATGTGTAAAATACGGGGGTGTGGAAGTGAATAAATATACACAACAACAGATGAGATGAAAACATGGAACAGGAAGAATAATAATGACCTGAGTGAGGAAATGAATAAAAATATGGGGTGGGATGGAGGAAGAGGTCACCGTCATCCTCCACCTCTCAGTTTATTTGTCATACAAATGTTCAGAGGTTACTCCAGAGTCATGTTCTCATTAAACCCACCAACACACAATGGTCTCTTTATATATACACATGCCATTCATTCCATGTAAAATGTTTCTTTTTGCACAGTCATGAGCTTCACGGTCACACATACATTCTGATGTACATTCACAAAGTACATGACTGATCTCATGGAGGCTCTCACTTCCTAAAACAATTCACATGAACTTATGTCACAAGTCTCCTAATCCATCCTGCCACATGCTAACACTAATACAAAAGTAATAAAGCTTAACTCATATATCATTGATGAATTTTGCTTTATAGGTTTTAGGTCACTGTCCTAAGCATATTTCTCTGCCTTACATTCTGTCTCTCAGAGCTACAGATGTCATCAGAGGCTATAACAAGTAAGAAAGCAATTTCGAACATAAAGCAGCTCAGTAAGCTGCACTGTTTATACATATCCAGAGAATGGTTGGTTTATGATGTCATCAGACTGCTGTCTAAGACTCTGCAGTTGTGCCAATGTGTGCTATGCACTTGTAGTAGGGGGCATTTGATACTGTTAGCTTCATTTATCACTAGGACCCACAATTTGTCCAGTTTTGATCCTTTTTTTCTGTTAAAGTTATTTTTGTGCTTTTAATTTGCTATGGCCTCTCCGTACATTCTAACATAGTAATCGTTAGATCTTAAAAAACCACAGTATCAAAGAAACAAATTTGGTGGTTTACTGGTCCTGGAGCACGATCTACTGCCAATTTATCCATCTTTCCCAGATGAAAACTGCTCTTGTGTTCCTTAAGTGGGGTATAACATAGCAGATCATGCTCTGAGACCCGGGAGCCTCAAATTTGTTTCTTCGATACTACGGTTTTATCAAGGTCCAAACACTACTATAGTAGTTGCCAAGACTCAGTGAGGAGTGTCTCTGAAGATGTTCAGCGCAATCCTGGATGAAACGTCAGGAACAGAAAAGTTTCTTGGACCACAACCTCACATCCTGAAAGGTTTATCAGCAGCAACTACTATGGTAGGACATACAGAGAGACCGCTGAAACTCAAAATCACAGAAAAACCTTTCACCCACCCAAAAGAAAGGGATTTAAATCACACAAGTTGTGACTCTTAGTAATAAATAAAGCAAACAGCACCAACTCTTCTCCACTGCAAGCTCCACAACACACTTCAGCATAAACCTGTAATCTTATGCAACGATCTGAAGATATTATGAACCGAACATTACATGGTTATATATAAGCAGTTAGGCTTCTGCACTTGTTTAAGTTCAGTACTGCTTTCTGAGTCTTTATACCCTCTGATGATGTCTCTACCATTGAAAACAAAATGTTATGCAAATAAATATGCCTTGGACCACAGCCTAAAGTGCATAAAGTAAAAATCAGAAAGCACACAAATATCGGCTATGAAAGCCTGCACTGTATGATAATGCATCATTCCTACTATTAAATAATCCACAAATGAAGTCAACTCATGAGCTTTTATGTCTATAAAGTGAAGTCATTGCTCCTTTGTTAGTGTGCAATAATTAGACAAAAGTCTATATGCCATATACAGTCAGACGATTTTTGTCAGAATGGCCACTTCCAAGATATGTAGAGTATCATGTTATAACTTCCTTATGCAATAGACTCAAATTATTCTGACAACTCACAGAGAGAGTTTTCATGACCCACATACTATCAACCCACACATTAACAGCTTTAGTAAGCAGGGCATACACTGGTGTGCAAAACTTAATTACGAAAGTAACTTTCACCTGATGTGACACTGCCAAATAACATAGCTCAATGAAATTTGAACCTCACATAGAAAGAATTGCTATCATATAGTTAAGAAGAAAATTCAAAGAAATACAATAAAACAGAAATGACACTTTTATTCAAAGACAGCGATTACACTGAAGTCACCGCAAACTGTGATGGTTCCCTAGTCCCTCAAATGGCGACATTTTGGAACACACAATTGCTGAACATGATCATTTTGGTGGTCCAAGTGTTATGGCATGGGAAGGCATTACATTGAAAGGGCATACTGAACTACAAATCTTTTAACATGGTACACTCATTGGTCAGTGTTGTGACACTGTACTGCTTCCCGATGTGCATCTTTTCAGAAGTCCATATGGCCCGGACTTCATTTTTATGGATGACATTGTGTGAGCCCACTCAACAACGCAGGTGGAGCAGCTCTTGGACCACAAGGATATTCCGTGAATGGACTGGCCTGCCCATTGCACTGCTTAAATCCCATTGAGTCTGTGAGGTATACATTGGGGAGACATATTGCAGAATGCCCACAAGCACCAGAGCCTATCCACCAGCCGTCAACCACACTGGTGTATGAATGGAACACCCTACAACAAGAACTTCTTTCCAAACCTTGTGCTCAGCATGGGAGCACATTGCAAAGCATGCATTGCCCTCCACAGTGATCACACACTCTATTAAGAACTATGTCCCATCTTTTGTAATGCCCTGGGGAACATCATTAATTGCAGTGACTTCAGTGTGGTTATTGCTTTGAACAAAAGTTTCTGTCATTGTGTATTTCTTTCAATTATCTTCTGTACTATGCCACAGCAGTTCTTTCTATGTATGATTCTACTTCCATCGAGTTACATTACTTTGTAGTTACATATCATGAGGGAAATGTTACTTTCATTCTTAAGTGTTGCACATATGAATTGACCTACTGGCAAGATTTTAGTAGTAAAGAGACAAGCAATTTTAGAGATATGATTCTGTTGTTTCACCTGAGATGAAAAGTCTACTTATAATTTTATTCTGAGATGGTCGCTATCAAACTTCCAACAACCATGTAAGAAATAAAAATGAATAAATGGAAGCCAATCTCTCCCATCTGTATTAGCTCTTGTTTAATAGTGCCTACGCACCATGCACCTTACATTTGTAGTTAAGTGGTTGCTTGTCATGTCGGTATTTTTTTTTTATAAGCTAGAATTTCCATTCCTGTAATATTCCAACAAGGTGTAAGAAGAAAACAAACTTAACACTAATATAACACAACATGTAGTTGATTAACAATGCAATAGATCTGTACACTGGCTTCACTATTCTGTCCATTTGGGACCCTACTCCCAACAACCCTACTTTTAACACTCAAAAAGGGAAACTGGGCTTCAGTACAAATTTGGTTCTCACCACCTACTATAGCTCTACTTATCCTTCACATTTTCTCAGTACTCCTCAACAGCCTTTCCCTCTTATTTCTTGGCTTAATGTGTACTTGAAAAAATTAATACTCCCACTTCCCTTTTATAATTATTTAGTTCACCACTTCTACAATTGTCCCTTTGACTTTCATTTGCAATTGCACATTATAAACTTTCAATTGCTCCTAAGTGGTTGTTGTCTAATTTACTCTGGGATTTGGAGTAACCTCCCTTCCCACTTATCTACACCTTTTTCTCTTCCCATTTCCAAATTCATCTACATGAGAGAACTGGAAGTTTAAAAATCTACAATTTCTGTCTTGGATACTGTCATAAGATAAATGAAAAATCTTGAAGTACCAGTATGTTTATTTGATATTCAGAACATAGAACTGTCATCTTTCACACCATGTCATGATGTCTAAACCATACTCATAACAAGGAGTCATATATTGACGGAATATGTACAATTAACTTAGGAGATATTTTCAATCAAAATTTTGCATACAACAGAAGTGGTAAGTGTGTTCCCCTGTTACAGAGATACATGTATACAACTGTGTACTTTGCTGTTAGTTGAGCACATGACACAATCTTATTGTGTTATGTAATAACTTGCAATCCAAAAATTTGTCATCACAGTGTTATAGAACATTTTAGGTGCTAGCAGAAATACTTTTTATTGTGATATTATTTTAAAAAACTGTCATCCTATGGATTGGAGTGCAGAATGTTAGAACCCTTAATCAGATAGGTAGATTACAAAATTTAAAAAAGGGAAATGGATAGGTTGAAATTAGATATGCAGGAACAGGACTTATAGTCAGGTGAATTCAGGGTTATAATATAAGATCAAATATGGGTAAGCTATTGTGAACAGCATAGTGAACATATCATTGTAGCCAAGATAGACACAAAACCCACACCCATCACAGCAGTACAAGTTTACATGCCAACAAGCTCCACAGATGATGAAGAGACTGAAGACATGTATGATTAGATAAAAGAAATTATTTAGGTAGTTAAGAGAGACAAAAACTTAATTGTGATGACGGACTGGAATTCGATAGTTGGAAAAGGATGAGAAGGAAAAACAGTAATTGAATATGGACTGGGGGCAAGGAATTTAAGAGGAAGCCACCTGGTAGAATTTTGCATAGAGCATCATTTAATCATCGCTAACACTTGGCTTAGGTATCAGGAAAGAAGGCTGTAAACATAGAAGAGACCTGGAGACACCAGTAGGTTTCAGAATGATTATACATTGATAGGACAGAGATTTTGGAACCAGATTTTAAATTGCAAGGCATTTCCAGGGGCGGATGTGGACTCTGACCACACTGTATTGGTTATGAACTGTAGATTAAAACTACAGAAATTGCAAAAAGATAGGAAATTAAGATGGGACCTGGATAAGTTGAAAGAACCCAGAGGTTGTTGAGAGATTCAGAGGGAGCATTAGGGAACAATTGACTAGAACAGGGGAAGGGAAAAAAAGGAAGATGAATGGTTAGCTTTGAGAGATGAAATAGTTAAGGTAGCTGAGGATCAAATAGATAAAATGACAAGGCCTAGTTGAAATCCTTGGGTGACACAGGAGATACTGAAATTAATTGATGAAAGGAGAAAATATAAACATGCAGCAAATGAAGACGACAAAAGGGAATACAAAGTCTAAAAATGAGATTGACAGAAAGTACAAAATTGCTAAAGAGGAATAGCTAGAGGACAAATGTAAGGATTTACAAGCACATATAATCAGGGAAAGACAAAGGCCTCTGGAAAAACAGAAGAAGTAGTATGAATATCAAGAACTCAGATCAAAAAACCAACCCTTAGCAAAGAAGGGGAAGCTGAAAGGTAGAAGGAGTACATAGAGGGTCTGTACAATGGAGATAAACTTGCAGGCAATGTTATAGAAATGGTAGAGGACGTGGATGAAGATGAGATGGGAGATGTGATACTGCGAGAAGAGTTTGACAGAGTACTCAAAGATCTACATTGAAACAAGGGGGCCCGGGGTAGACGACATTCCGTCACACCTACTGATAGCCTTTGGAGAGCTAACTATGACAAAACTCTACCATTTGGTGTGCAAGATGTATGAGACAGGCGAAATACCCACAGACTTCAAGAAGCTGCAAAATACTAACAACAATTATTTACAGAAGAATGGAAAAACAGGTAGAACCCATCCTTGGGGGAAGATCAGATTCGATTCTGCAGAAAAAATAGGAACATGTGAGGCAATACTGACACTACAACTTATCTTAGAAGACAGGTTACGGAAAGGTAAATCTACGTTTATAGCTTTTGTAGCCGTAGAGAAAGCTCTTGACAAGGCTGACTGGAATACTCTTTGAAATTCTGAAGGTAGGAGGAGTAAAATACAGGGAGCGGAAGGCTATTTACAACTTTTACAGAACTCAGACGGCAGTCATGTGTCGAGGGGCTTGAAAAAGAAGTAGAGACTGAGAAGGGAGTGAGACATGGTTGTAGTCTATCCCTGACGTTATTCAATCTGACATTCAGCAAGCACTAAGGGAAACCAAAGAAAAATTTATATTTAAAGTTCAGGGAGAAGAAATAAAAACTTAGCGGTTTGCCAATGACATTGTAATTCTGTCAGATACAGCAAAGGACTTGGAAGAACAGCTGAACAGAATGGATAGTGCTTTGAAAGATGGGTATAAGATGAACATCAACAAAAGCAAACAAAGATAATGGAATGTAGTGGAATTAAATCAGGTGATGCTGAGGGTATTAGATTAGAAAATGAGACATTTAAAGTATAACATCCACATATACTTACGTAATCTGCAAGCCACCATATGGTGTGCCTGAACCACTACTAGTCATTTCCTTTCCTGTTCCACTCGCAAACAGAGTGAGGGAAAAACAACTGTCTATATGCCTTCATATGACACCAAATTTCTCGTGTCTTATCTTCATGGTCCTTATGTCAATGTATTGGTGGGAGCGCTGGTGGCACTGGAATCATTCAGCAGTTAGCTTCAAATGCTGGTTCTCCAAATTTTTTCAATCGTGTTTCTCAAAAAGAATGTCGCTTTCCCTCCAGGGATTCCCATTTAAGTTCCTGAACCATCCCGTAACACTTATGTGTGGTTCAAACCTACCGGTAACAAATCTAGCAGCCCGCCTCTGAATTGCTTCGATGTCTTCCTTCAATATGGCTTCATACAGATCCCAAACACTCAACCAGTACTCAAGAATAGATTGCACCAGCATCCTATACGCAGTCTCTTTTAGAGGTGAACCATTCTTTCCTAAAATTCTCCCAATAAACCAAAGTCAAGCATTCACCTTCCCTACAACAGTTCTCACATGGTTGTTTCATTTTATATCACTTTGCAACATTATGCTCAGATATTTAAATGGCTTGACACTGTCAAGCAGGACAATAGTAATACTCTCTCTGAATGTTACAGGTTTGTTCCTCTGACTCATCCACATCAACTTACATTTTTCCACATTTAGAGCTAGCTGCCATTCATCACACCAACTAGGAAGTTTGTCTCAATCATCTTGTATCTTCCTACAATCACTCACCTTCGACACCTTATTGTACACCACAGCATCATCAGCAAACAACTGCAGATTGCTGCCCTGCCTGTCTCCCATATCATTTATGTATATAGAGAACAACAGTGGTCCTATCACACTTCCTTGGGGGCACTCCTGATGATACCCTTGTCTCTGATGAACACTCACCATCAAGGACAACATACTGGGTTCTACAACTTAAGAAGTCTTCAAGCCTCTCACATATCTGTTAACTTATTCCAAATGCTTGTAACTTCATTAACAGCATGCAATGGGGCACCGTGTTAAAAGCCTTCCAGAAATCTAGAAATATGGGATCTGCCTGTTGCGCTTCATCCACAGTTCATAATATACCATGTGAGAAAAGGGCAAGCTGAGTTTCACACAAGTGATGCTTTCATTAACCTTGATGATCCTTGGACATAAGCTTCTCAATCTCAAGAATATTATTATTATTATTTACATTTGAACTGAGAATATGTTCAAGGATTCTTCAGCAGACTGAAGTTAGGGATACTGGTCTGTAATTTTGTGGGTCCATTCTTTTATCCATTTTGTATACTGGAATCAACTAAGCTTTTTTCTACTCACTTGTGGGGTGAGATATTCATGACAAATGCAGACTAGGTAAGGGACCAATGCCACGGACTACTCTTTGTAAAACCACATTGGGATTCCATCTGGACCAGGTGATTTATTTGCTTTCAAATCTTTCAGTTGTTTCTTTACGCCAGGGATGCTTATTACTATGTTGTCCCAATGGGAGTCTGTCCAGTGGTCAGATGACAGTATGTTTGTACGATTCTCCCATGTGAACAATTTCTTGAATGTGAAATTTAAAACTTCGGCTTTTATTTTGCTATCTACAACTGCCACACTGGAATGGTCAACAAGGGACTGAATAGGAGCCTTAGACCTGCTTAGTGATCTTACATAGGACCAGAAACTTCTTGGGTTCTCTGCCAGATCTTTTGCTAAGGTGTGACGATGGTAGTTGTATGCTTCGCACATGGATCTTTTCACAGATGCACATATTTCAACTAACCTTTGTTTGTTGTCATTGTGTGTTTTCTTTTGCATCAAGAGTGCAACAGCCTCTGTTTCCTCAGCATCTTACAAATGTTGTTATAAAACCATGGTGGGTCCATCCTTCGTCCACTTACTAGCCACATAACTCTCCAGACCACAATTTACAATCTGCTTAAACCTTGCCCATAATTCCTCTATGTCCACCTTACTGGAACAAAGTGATGTCAGTTCACTTTCTAAGTGAGATGCTAACAATTGCTTATCTGCTCTATTTAGCAGAAACACACTTTCAGCCTTCTTGAGTGATTTATTAACATTTGTAACTATAATTGCTATAATTACATCATGATTGCTAATCCCCCTTCCTATACTGACACTGTCAATAAGGTCCGGCCTATTTGTAGCTACAAGGTCTAAGATATTTCCATTGCATGTGAGCTGCTGAGCTAGCATAGGTTAAAGTCATCTCTAAGAAGTACTGCACGATCTGGTTATTTACACACTATTGATCATAAGACTTCCTTTGAATGACTCTAGAATTATCACAGTGGAATCAGGTGGCCAGTAAAAACATCTAACAATTAACTTGGTTTCACCTGCACCTATTATACGTGACCAGATAACTTCACTGTCACACTCAATTTCAACCTCAACAGAGACAATATTTTTGTCAAGTGCAATGAACCTCCCCCTCCTATGGCTTCAAATCTGTCTTTCCGATATACTTTCCATTGCTCAGTAAATACCTCAGAGCTTTCCAGTTTGGGTTTTTGCCAACTTTCGATCCAAGAGTAATCTGCATGTGAGAACTTTCCTGGAGAGCAGTAAATTCAGGAACTTTATTACAAATATTTTGTCAGTTTACTTTACTACGCATGCCGACTGACTTCCCTTGCTGTGCATCGACCAGTGAGTGTTCATCAGAGCTACCATCTAGCCTAAAAACCCTCATGTGCACTCCACAAGTATTCTGCTACCCAAGTAGCTGCTTCCTTCATTTTGTGCACCCCTGACCTATCAAGGGGATTACTAAAATCCCTATATGACAATGCAGGCCTAGAAATCTGCGGCCATGACTGTCACAAGTCGACGAAGCCTCAAGTGATGCATACACATTACCACCTGCCACTCACTCTGCTGTGCTTTGGGTAACAGGATGAGTTTTGCTTTTTGGACAGCAGAATAACTGATGATGGCCAAAGTAGAGAGGATAGAATGTAGATTGGCAATGGCAAGAAAAATGTTTCTGAAGAAGAGAAATTTGTTAACATCAAGTAAGAGATTTAAGTTTCAGGAAGTCTTTCCTGAAAGTATTTGAATGGAGTGTAGCCATGTATGGAAGTGAAACATGGATGATAAACAATTTAGATATGAAGAGCATAGAAGCTTTTGAAATGTGGTGCTGCAGAAGAGTGCTGAAGATTAGATGGGCAGATCACATAACTAATGAGGAGGCACTGAACAGAATTGGGGAGGAAAGAAATTTGAGGCACAACCTGACAAGAACAAGGGATCAGTTAAAAGGACACATTTTGAGACATAAGGGAACATGAACTTAGTATTGTCGGGAAGTGTGAGAGGTAAAAATCACAGAGGGAGACCAAGAGATGTATACATTAAGCAAATCCAGGAGGATGTAAATTACAGTTGTTATTTTGAGATGAAGATGCTTAGCATGGAGAGCTGCATCAAACCAGTCTTCAGACTGAAGACCACCACAACAACAATGACAAAAGTTATTTCACAGCCTCAATACAGTGAATGTATGTAACTTCATGTTAAGCACTGCTGCAGTTAGGAATGTAAACGTAATACCTGGTACGTGAAAAATACCTTCCTACATTATATATGTAAAAAAAAGGAACAGACATATTTGGGTTTAGAGTTTTGTTTCCTTCTTTACCTCAGAGAGAGTCCCATCTCCACCAGCAACAACAACTGCATCAGTTCTGGCATCAATTTTCTCTATTATATTACAAGCATGGCCAACAGATTCTGTCTGCATAACATCAACAAATACTCCTGCAAGATTAAGTAATGGAGCACAGTATTTATCAAAATTTTTCTTTGCTTTCCTGAAATTAAATACAGAAAAGAGAATTATACCAATGAACACTATTGCAATGAACAGTATAATTATTGAAAACTGAAGAAGGAACACCAATAAATGTGCAATGAACACATTTTTTTATGAACATTAATAAACTGAAATATAAATGCATAATTCCTTGTGCTATGTATTTCTAGTTGTCTGTTTACATTTTTATTGGATTCTCAAGATACTGACGGAACACAACGAACACCTCACATGTCGCTTAGTGAAAGACATGTCAACTACATCCTTTTGTTGCCATTATAGATTTATTTGTGTGGATACAGTAGACAATGGTACAGCACAAGGATGAAAGTATATACAGACACAACTTTCTGTTTCCATCAATTATTGTACTTCTGCCTTTAGCTTCTTCGGCATATTATGAGCCAACAATTCACTACATAGCACAATTCAAAGAACACTGACTGAAGAAACTCACAAAACAATAGATTTTTCACAGTAGTATCATACAAATGGTAAATTCCAGCAAAAGATTCCAGATTTTAAAATCAGAACATCATTAGCCACACTTTTCATTCGTATTGGAAATTCTCTGAAAGTGTAACCTGTAGAATAGTACATACATACATGTATACATCAATGAGCCAAAACATTTCAACTACCTACCTATTGTCATGTTTGTGTACCTGTAGAATGCATCACAGTAGTGATTCTGCTGACATGGATTTGACAGATCCTTGGTAGGTATGTGAAACTAGATGTCTTTTTTTTTAATTTTTATTTTATTTTTTTATTTACACATCTAGTTCTGTAGGACCAAATTGAGGAGCATATCTCCAAGGCCATGGAACGTGTCAGTACACGAAATTACGACATAAAAGTAATAACAGATAACACATAAAAATAAATGTTTATGAATCTGCAAAAAGTCAGTCCATAAGTTTAAGTAAATGCAATCAACAATACAATAAGAATCAGCTTAATTTTTCAAGGAACTCATTGACAGACTAGAAGGAATGACCCATGAGGAAACTCTTCAGTTTTTATTTGAAAGCGCGTGGATTACTGCTGAGATTTTTGAATTTGAGTGGTAGCTTATTGAAAATGGATGCAGCAGTATACTGCACACCTTTCTGCACAAGAGTTAAGGAAGTCCAATCAAAATGCAGGTTTGATTTCTGCTGAGTATTAACCGAGTGAAAGCTGCTTATTCTTGGGAATAAGCTAATACTGTTAATAAGAAATGACAGTAAGGAATATATATATATTGAGAGGCCAATGTCAAAATACCCAGACTCGTGGACAGGGATCGACAAGAGGTTTGTGAACTTACACCACTTATTGCTCGAACTGCCCATTTCTGAGCCAAAAATATCATTTTAGAAAATGGGAAGAGTTATCCCAAATACAATACCATACGACATGAGCGAATGAAAGTAAGCAAAGTAGACTAATCTGTGTGTCGAATGATCACTCACTTCAGATACCATTTGAATAGTAAAAATGGCAGTATTAAGTCTTTGAACAAGCTCCTGAATGTGCGGTTTCCATGACAGCTTACTACCTATCTGAACACCTAGAAATTTGAACTGTTCAGTTTCACTAATCATATGCCCATTCTGTGAAATAAAACGCCAGATTTTATTGAATTGTGTGTTTGAAACTGTAAAAACTGAGTCTTACTGTGATTTAATGTTAGTTTATTTTCTACAAGCCATGAACTTAGGTCATGTGCTGCACTATTTGAAAGTGAGCCAATGTTGCACACAACATCCTTTACTACCAAGCTAATGTCATCAGCAAACAAGAATATATTAGAGTTACCTGTAATACTAGAGGGCAGATCATTTATGGAAATAAGGAACAGCAGTGGCCCCAATACTGACGTTATCAACATTGTGAATTATGACCTCCTGCCTGTTGCTAAAGTAAGAGGTGAACCAATTGTGAGCTACTCCCCGTACTCCGTAATGGTCCAACTTCTGGGGAAATATTTTGTGATCAACACAATCAAATGCCATAGTTAAATCAAAAAATATGCCAAGCATTTGAAACCTTTTGTTTAGGCCATCCAGTACCACACAGAGAAAAGAGAATATAGCATTTTCAGTTGTTAAACGACTTCTAAAGCCAAACTGTACATTTGATAGCAAATCGTGGGATATAAAATGATCAATTATCCTTACATACACAGCCTTTTAAATGTTGTTGTTGCTGTGGTCTTCACTCCTGAGACTGGTTTGATGCAGCTCTCCATGCTACTGTATCCTGTGCAAGCTTCTTCATCTCCCAGTACATACTGCAGCCTACATCCTTCTGAATCTGCTTAGTGTATTCATCTTTTGGTCTCCCTCTATGATTTTTACCCTCCACGCTACCCTCCAGTACTAAATTGGTGACCAATTGATGCCTCAGAACATGTCTCACCAACCAATCCTGGATGCCTCAGAACATTCCTACCAACCAATCCCTTCTTCTAGTCAAGTTGTGCCACAAACTCCTCTTCTTCCCAATTCTATTCAATACCTCCTCATTAGTTATGTGATCTACCCATCTAATCTTTAGCATTCTTCCGTGGCACCACATTTCAAAAGCTTCTATTCTCTTCTTGTCCAAACTACTTATCGTCCATGTTTCACTTCCATACATGGCTAGACTCCATACAAATACTTTCAGAAACGACTTCCTGACACTTAAATCTATACTCCATGTTAACAAATTTCTCTTCTTCAGAAATGCTTTCCTTGCCATTGCCAGTCTACATTTTATATCCTCTCTACTTCGACCATCATCAGTTATTTTGCTCCCCTAATAGCAAAACTCCTTTACTACTTTAAGTGTCTCATTTCCTAATCTAATTCCCTCAGCATCACCCGAGTTGACTTGACTACATTCCATTATCCTCATTTTGCTTTTGTTGATGTTCATCTTATACCCTCCTTTCAAGACACTGTCCATTCTGTTCTTCCAAGTCCTCTGCTGTCTCTGACAGAATTACAATGTCATCGGCAAACCTCAAAGTTTTTATTTCTTCTCCATGCATTTTAATACCTACTCCGAATTTTTCTTTTGTTTCCTTTACTGCTTGCTCAATATACAGATTGAGTAACATCGGGGAGAGGCTACAACCCTGTCTCACTCCCTTCCCAACCACTGCTTCCCTTTCATGCCCCTCGACTCTTATAACTGCCATCTGGTTTCTGTACAAACTGTAATAGCCTTTCGCTCCCTGTATTTTACCCCTGCCACCTTTAGAATTTAAATTTTGGGATTGGCATTATCATATTCTTCTTGAAGTCTGAGGGTATTTTGCCTGTCTCACACATCTTGCTCACCAGATGGTAGAGTTTTGTCAGGACTGGCTCTCCCAAGGCTGTCAGTAGTTCTAATGGAATGTTGTCTACTCCCGGGGCCTTGTTTCCACTTAGGTCTTTCAGTGATCTGTCAAACTCTTCACGCAGTATCATATCACCCATTTCATCTTCATCTACATCCTCTTCCATTTCCATAATATTGTCATCAAGAACATTGCCCCTGTATAGACCCTCTATATACTCCTTCCACCTTTCTGCTTTCCCTTCTTTGCTTAGAACTGGGTTTCCATCTGAACTCTTGATATTCATGCAAGTGGTTCTCTTTTCTCCGAAGGTCTCTTTAATTTTCCTGTAGGCAGTACCTATCTTACCCTTCATGAGATAAGCCTCTACATCCTTTCATTTGTCCTCTAGCTATCCCTGCTTAGCCATTTTGCACTTCTTGTCGATCTCATTTTTGAGATTTTGTATTCCTTTTTGCCTGCTTCACTTACTGCATTTTTGTATTTTCTCCTTTCATCAATTAAATTCAGTATCTCTTCTGTTACCCAAGGATTTCTACTAGACCTCGTCTTTTTAGCTACCTGATCCTCTGCTGCCTTCACTATTTCATTCCTCAAAGCTACCCATTCTTCTTCTACTGTATTTCTTTTCCCCATTCCTGTCCATTGTTCCCTTATGCTCTCCCTGAAACTCTGTGCTACCTCTGGTTCTTTCAGTTTATCCAGGTCCCATCTACTTAAATTCCCACCTTTTTGCAGTTTCTTCAGTTTTAATCTACAGTTCATAACCAATAGATTGTGGTCAGAGTCCACATCTGCCCCTGGAAATGTCTTACAATTTAAAACCTGGTTCCTAAATCTCTGTCTTACCATTATATAATCTATCTGAAACCTTCTAGTATCTCCAGGGTTCTTCAATGTATACAACCTTCTTTCATGATTCTTGAACCAAGTGTTAGCTATGATTAAGTTACACTCTGTGCAAAATTCTACCAGGCGGCTTCCTCTTTCATTTCTTAGCCCCAGTCAATATTCACCTACTATGTTTCCTTCTTTTCCTTTTCCTACTGTCAAATTCCAGTCACCCATGACTATTAAATTTTCATCTCCCTTCACTACCTGAATGATTTCTTTTATCTCATCATACATTTCATCAATTTCTTCATCTGTAGAGCTAGTTGGCATATAAACTTGTAGTACTATAGTAGGCATGGGCTTCGTGTCTATCTTGGCTACAATAATGCGTTCACTATGCTGTTTGTAGTAGCTTACCCACACTCCTATTTTTTTATTCATTATTAAACCTACTCCTGCGTTACCCCTATTTGATTTTGTATTTATAACCATGTATTCACCTGGCCAAAAGTCTTGTTCCTCCTGCCACCGAACTTCGTTATCAGGGGAAAGCCTTTTCAATAACTTTTGCAAAGACTGATGGCATAGAAATAGGTCTAAAATTATCTACATTAACCCTTTCTCCCTTTCTATAAAGTGGCTTTACTACTGGGTACTTTAATCATTTAGGAAATTGACAATTCCTATAGGAAAAATTACAAATATGGCTAAATACAGGGTTAACATGTGCAGCAAAGTACTTTAATATTCTGCTAGACACTCCATCATAACCATGATAGTCCTTAGTCTTCAGTGATTTAATTATTGACTCAATCTCCCTCTTGTCTGTATCACAGAGGAGTATTTCAGAAGTCAATCTTGGAAAGGCAATTGCCAAGAAAGTTATATAATTTCCAGCAGAAACTAAATTTTTATTTAATTCACCAGCAATTCTAGACACAAATAATGTGGTAACCATAAATTACGGGCTAGTGATTTGCGGATATGGCACTTGATAGTGTTGCAGATGTGATCCACAGCGGTCAGATCAAGCGAATTTTGTGGCGAGGACATTAATATGAGTTCACTATTATGCTCTCAAATCACTGTGGCACGTCTCTGGTATAGTGACAAGGAAGTTATCGTACTGGAAGATGCCATCATTGGTAGGAAAGACATCAGGCATTAAGGGAGACAGGTAGTTTCAAAAAATGTTTACATAGCTGTTATAGTGTCTGTGCTTTACCGTGAGTCCCATGAAAGACCAGTTGAATATTCCCCATAGTATAATACCCCCCCCCCCCCACACACACACTAGCCTGCACCCATGGTACAGAGCATGGATGCTGGCATATCTTGACATGACCATCAACTTGGTGTAATAAGGAAACTGATTCATTCAACCAGGTGACATGCTTCCTTTGATCCTTGGTCAAATCTTGATGGTCCCGTGTCAATTGCAATTGTAATGATGACAATTTCGGTTCTACACGGTAGTATTCAGGGGCAGTACATAGAGGAGTCACATGTTTAACAATGTGCACTGAATGGCATGTTCTGAAACACTTATGCTTGTGTACTCTGTTGTGAGATCAGCCATAGATCATCATCTATCATGTTTTACAGAGCAGGCAAGCCTCCGAACTACATATTGTATGATGAGGTAGGGTTGTCTGACACTTTGTCACCTATCTGTGGTTTCACCATCCTTCAACCAATGTCTATAGATGCTCACAACTGTTGCATGCAAGTGCCAACAAGTTTTGCCATTCCTGTGATCCTTGTTCTGTGGTGCTATGTCATAACAGTCTGCCCTTTGTCAGTCACTCATATCGGTGGATTTCCCCATCTTCATCCTGTATCGTTGCTAAATGATTCCCCATTCATCTCTGCTCCACTTTTTACTTTTCTTACAGTGTTCCATGTCCACAGTGCCACCAGGCAGTATTTGGTCTTGCAGTGAGCAGTGGTCATAATATTTTGGTTCATCAGTGTACACGTACAAAGGTTACAGAAATGTTATCCGTTGGAAATTAATTTTTCTCTCTTATGTTCATTGAATGATTGCTGTAGTTTCTATTGAATCATCATCATCATCATCATCGTCGTCGTCGTCATCCATCTGGCAACTTCTGCTGGATGTAGGACTTGCCTTTTTTAAGCATTAAGGTTTTAGATACAAGGATTAATGTTGCCTCCTCACATTTTTTAAGGCCATCTACCAGTTTTCCACTAAATGACCATTTCTCTTCAAGTCCAGAAAAGATGTTTCTTAGTCTACCTACCATCAATTCACATGGTTACATGCCTTGCCCACTTCCATTTCATTTTCATGAAAAGCACAATTTCATTTTATAATGACATTTGTCACCTGATCCATCTGCTTACCTTCCAGTCTCTTCTAATAATTATCAGTCATTTCTCCACTGATCAATGAGCAAGAGAGCTGCTTGTCTGTTTGGGAAACTTAGAGAGCTGTGGAAAGATATAATCCTTGTGCCTATCATATGACCATCAGGTTAGATACGTTAAATATAAAATATTACACTTCAGCATTTTACTCATATAAAACTAATATGTGAAAAGGAGAGAGTTGTTACACATATTAAGGCAGAGCTAAAGTTCAAAAGCACTGAAAATGTAGATTTTGCAGTGATCAATATATTGAAGTGTATGGTTGTGAATTAGTACTGAAAAAGTTTACTTGTAACAATATATCTACATAGTTTCCCATTGGGAAATTTTGAACTGTTTATGAGGCTGGGCATGGACAGTATGTAATAAAGTCTTCATTGCTGCTATAGTAGGTTTGGTTGGGTTGCTTTGGTGGGCAGAGACCAAACAGCGAGGTCATCGGTCTCATCGGATTACAGAAGGATGGGGAAGGAAGTCGGCCGTGCCCTTTCAAAAGAACCATCCCAGCATTTGCCTGGAGTGATTTAGGGGAATCACGAAAAACCTAAATCAGGATGGCCAGACACGGGATTGAACCGTCGTCCTCCCGAATGCGAGTCCAGTGTGCTACCACTGCGCTACCTTGCTCGGTGCTGCTATAGTAATTTAATTATGTATTTATTGTAATGGATCCATTTTTAATAGTATGCCATATTCAGACCATCTGTGAAAGTTACAAAAAATGTTATGTAACCTTTCAAAGATGATCTGAAGACAGCATTCTAACTCAAATGGATCCATGACAATGCATCATTAAACTACTATAGTAGCAATCTGGACTTTAGTACATAATGTTTCAAAGAGATATCTTCTACACTGTGGACCCTTTGGATTGTAAAAGGAATGGACAGTGTCTTCAAAGGAAGATATAATATGAACAGTATCAAAAGCAAAACAAGGGCCACTGAATGTAGTTGAACTAAATCAAGTGATGCAGAGGGAATTCAATTAGGAAATGAGACACTAAAAGTAACATGGTAGATGAGCTTTGCTATTTGGTCAGTAAAATAAATGATGGTTGTCAAAGTAGAGATGATATAAAATGTATACTGGCAATGGTAAGAAAAACATTTCTGAAGAAGGGAACTTTGTTAACATTGGATACAGTTTTAAGTGTGACAAAGTCTTTTTTGAAGGTATTTGTATGGAGTGTAGCCCTGTATGGAAGTGAAACATAGACCAGAACAATTCAGACAAGAAGTGAATAGAGGCTTTTGAAATGTGGTGCTACAGAAAAATGCTGAAGACTAGATGGGTACTTCATATATCTAATGAGGAGGTACTGAATAGAACTGAGCTTCAAAGAAATTTGTGGCATAATTTGACTAAAGGAAGAGATTGTTTGACATGACATTGTTAGACAGCAACAGATCACCAATTTAGTACTCAAAGGAAGCATGAGGGTAAAAACTGTAGGGGAAAACCAAGAGTTGAACACAATAAGCAGGTTCAAAAAGATATAGGTTGAAGTAGCTATTCAGAAATAAAGAGGCTTGCACAAAATAGAGTAGTGTGGAGAACTACATCAAACAAGTCTTCAAACTGAAGAAGACAACAACCACAACAATCACTGATATAAAATGTCTGACAGACAGCAAAGTTAAATTTTAAAACAAACTGAAAAAGTTTGTCCTTGACAATTCCTGTTCCACAGAAAAATTCTATTTTTGAATTTCTAATACTCTTGTAAATCGTCAGCATGTAGCCATATTTCCAAATGAAAGTGTATGTGAATGTAAAATGACTAGTTCCACATCGTTGTGATTAATCGTATGAATGATCTGTGGAACATGATAGTAACTAACTAACTAACTAACAAAGTTTTCAAATGTCTCACTGCTGCATGTCTTCACCACAGTAATGCTATAATGTCAGAAAAATGTGTGTGTTATATAGACATTGCCTGAAAGCTTATTGATGATTTCAGTCTTGTTTATGTGCTTGCTTGCTATTCAACGCCTGGACTACACTATATTGTGAGTGGTTACCTTTACTCTATATCAACAACTACAATTAGCAAATGAATGTGAAGTGCATGGCAAATGGTACTCCCATTGTACAGCATATTGTGGGTTTTTCCTGCACTGAGCACAGCACAAAAGATAATTTAAATACCTGAATGATGATAATCAATTACTGACAATACAATGTAAATGGATAGATAAAAAGTCTACTCACCAATCAGCGGGAGGAGAACACGCACACAATAAGGTTTAACTTTTACAAGCTCTCAGAGCCAGTGGTTCTTTCTGGCATAAGAGTTGAAGGGGAAGGAAGAGGGGTAAAGGAAAAGGACTGGAGAGGTTTAGGGAAACAGGTACAGTTCAGAAAAGTCGCCCAGAACCTCAGGTCAGGGGAGACTTACCGCACGGGATGAGAAGGAAAGACTGAAAGACTTCTGTACACACTACAATTAGTGTAACCTAGTCTTTGCAATTTCAAAAGGAGCAGTCTGTAAGGGGCTGCAGCATGTTTATAGATTCCTCAACTGATTCTTAAAACTTTATAAGTAGGTTTTCACTAGATAGTTGACAGCTCTCAGCAAGCATTTTTGTGAAACCCTCCTCTGAGTAAAAAAAACTTGGATCATTCATGCTGCCCTTCTTTGTATACCGGTATGTCCAATATGCTCTGTTCATCCTTTTTGGCGTGGCTCCCACGCACTTTAGAAATATGGTAGAATGAACCACATGTGTATTTTGCAAGCAGTCCCCACTGTAGAATTACTGCATTTTCCTTGTCTCCTACCAATTAACCAAAATCTGCCACCTACTTTATCTACAAATGAGCCTATGTGATCATTCTGTTTGGTATCCCCACAAATTGCTATACCCATGCATTTGTATGAGACAACAGATTTAATAGTGACTCACTGATATAATCACACAACACTACATTTCTGAATTTTTCGTAAGCAAGCACTTTTACATTTCTGAACATTTAAAACAAATTTCCAATCTTTCGAGCAGTTTGAAATATTATACAAACTGACTGGATATTTGTCCACCTGCATTTAAAAAGCACTCCAATACGGATAACTGGATCATATATAAGAAACCTAAGAAAAGTTTTATTGACCGACATGGTGAAATTGTTATCAAAATGGATTCACATTTGGGAGGGTGACAGGTCAAATCTTCACCCGACCATTCAGATTAATATTTATCTAAATTGCATTAAGGTAAATGCTAGGATGATTCCTTTCACTGGAGACTGCTGATTTCCTTCCCACAATTCAAACTTTTCCAGTGACTTTAATGACCCTACAGTCGTGTGAGAATTAAGCTGGGTAAGTATGCTTGGCTCTATCTTTGTAAAGGAGCATTATAAAACAGTGTCAAACATGTCTGCTTTTGCTTTCTTACCCTCAATTTCACATCCTGTCTTATCAATGTATGTCTGGACACAAAATTTGGTGACACTGACAGCCACTACACATGATGGCAATTTCTTTTGGTTTTGTGAGAGGTCTTTCACCAATGGCCTTACCGCAGTGGTAACATTGTTTCCCGGCAGATCACCGAGTTAAGCTCTGTTGGTCTTGATACTTGGATGGGTGACAATCCAGTCTGCCACGCGCTGATGGCAAATGGGGTGCACTCAGCCCTTGTGAGGCAAACCGAGGAGATACTTGACTGAGAAGTAGTGGCTCCGGTCACGAAAACTGACAATGGCTGGGAGAGGGGTGTGCTGACCGCAAGCCCCTTTATGTCTGCAGCCACAGACACCTATAGGGTCAGGATGACACGGCAGTTGGTCAGTACCATTGGGTCTTTCGAGACCTGTTCGGATGGAGCTTTTTAGTTTAGAGAGGTCTTTCAGTGCAATTGTGGGATGGTAGTCACTGAAGCCTTCACACATTACTCTTCTCACAGTCAAATTAGCCAAATGTCACTTAGCATCTCTCTCCCTCTGTAGCCTCATGCTTTGTTTTACACCTACAATGCCATAGTTTCTGTTTCTTTACATGGTATATGTAGCATAGAGGCTCCCTTCCATTACAAACTGTTCCAGGACTAACAGACAATATGATACATGCCTATACAGATTAATCGTGAATGCTCTGGAGGCTAAGTTGCCACACAAGTGCATACAAAAGACAAAATATTTGGTCTGATTCTTGATGTGGCATACAGTTTTAATCTATTATTAAGTTTCATTGCTACACAAATTCTGTGCAAGAAAAGACTTTCTGGAAGGAATATTGCACTTACAATACTTGCCTCATACAAATTTAAAGGTTTTCCTTCAAAACTATGACAGTTACCTCTTCGTCGTGCTTCCAGTCCGAGCACTACTGGTACCTGTTATTTTCTTATTCGTGACCAACACATCATCCTTACAAGTAAAATGGGAAATGTTTTTGGACTCAAGGTGTGGAATCAGAATCAGAGTTTTAAAGTCACATGACATACATAAATAAATCATTGATTGTACAGGGGACTCATCAATATAGATAATTTACCAGAGATACATACAACAATACAAATCTATTTCAGTACTCTACAAAGAAATCATCTTTTAAAAATTCCATGTGTGAATAATAACATTTTGCGCTAGAGTGGCATGTAATCTTATCTTCAGTAAACCTAGTTTCATACTGTGAAAGTTTTACATTTTAAATTTATATAGATTTTCATAGCCATGTAATCTGAGAGTAGAGTTTTGGTCTATGAAGTGGCAACTTGAATTTGTCTTTGTTAATTGTGTCATACATGTTGAAAATGGTTTTCTATAAATAATTCTGGATTGGTACGGGTAAAGAAAAACGGTTCATAATGTAAGTACATCAAATAGTTAAAATTTTAAGACTCCTGAATAAATGTCTGCATGACTCTCTAGGCTTACTATTACACATTTTTCTAATAACAGTGTTTCAGAGTAACAATATTCTATTTACACTACTTGCATTGCCCCAAAAGATTATTCCTTATCTTACAATGGCTTCAAAATAGTTGCGTTAAACAACTTCCCTAGTGTCAATGTCACTTGCATAGGGCAATATTGTCATTGCGAATACTATACTGTTTAGCTTGTTTGCCAAGTAACTTATATGCAACGACCAGGATGAATTTTTTTCTAAAAATATCCCCAGGAATTTGACAGATTCTGCTTCCTTAAATTAGCCTAGTGATTTTTATGGATAATTTGGAAGTCACTTGATTCAGACTGTTTAGTTTTAAATGTGAGATGTGTTTTTTCCATACATAAATGTTCTAAACAATTTAGTGTGTCAATGATTCTTTGGGGAATTTTTTCCTGTGGTCTCATCCCAATGAGTACAGATGTGTCATCTGCAAATAAAACTGAGAGCGATGTTATATTTAGCAGTATATTTTGGAAATTTGTGGTAAAGTTCCTATGGGATGAAACTGCTGAGGTCATCAGTCCCTAAGGTTACACACTATTTAATCTAACTTAAACTCACTTACGCTAAGTACAACACATACACCCAAGCCCATTGGAGGACTCAAACCTCTGACGGGGGGAGCCGCGTGAACTGTGACAAGCCGCGTGAACCGTGACAAGCCGCCTTAGACCACGTGGCTACCCTGTGCAGCTTAGTGGTATATCAAGAAAGATGATGAGACTTACCAAACAAAAGCGCTGGCAGGTCGATAGACACACAAACAAACACAAACATACACACAAAATTCAAGCTTTCGCAACAAACGGTTGCTTCGTCAGGAAAGAGGGAAAGATGAAAGGATGTGGGTTTTAAGGGAGAGGGTAAGGAGTCATTCCAATCCCGGGAGCGGAAAGACTTACCTTACATGCTTGTGTCTGTGTATATACCTAACAGCAAATTATTACAAATTAATTATTGTGAAACATCTGTAGGAATGTAATATTCACAGGAAAAGGTAGTTTTGGAAACCGAAGTGTTAATTTAAAGACAAAGTCTCTGAGTTTGTTTGTTAGTTTCATGTTCCATGGATCATCTGAATGATAAATCTTAATGATGTGGAATGAATCATTTTATATTCACATCACAAATTAATGTGTAAATAAGGCTACATGTTGAAAAATTTAAGCTTCTGTTGCTTTCTCTCTCTTTTACTTCTGAAGTTTTACAATGTGATAATCTTTACACAAAGAGTCTGCCAGCAACGTTTCCCACAGCATAATCATGTTTGTATCAATGCATGAAGAGGGAGTATTTCATTCTGATGTCTCCATCATCATCATCCTAACATCAGTTATACAGGGTGTGCTCTGATGAATGGTCAATATGCAGGCATATGACTGGAACAATCATTTGAAGTAAAAAAAAATCTAGTAAACAAGGGCTCTAAAATGCATACCTTATGAGCTATGAGTACTTGTTGAGAACAAGAGATGCATTTCACTGTATCAAAGATGAAGAAGCGCTCATGGCTCTTAAGATATACATTTCAGAACCCATGTTTTTTTTTTTTTTTTTTTTTTTTTTTTTGCTTCAAATGATTGTTCCTGTCATATCCCTGAATATTGACCATTCCTTCTAGGACATCCTGCGTGTATAAGCTATCTACCTTGCAGAAACTTGAATTTTTCCTTGCGGATTACTACTAAGGTAGGATTAAAGTGCCTCGAGAAAGCAGCAGTTTATTATTATACAGGGTGTCCCATTTATCTTGACCACCCTAAATAAATGTTTGTCCAAATGCAAATTACAAAATGTTTCAAGCAAATGTTCTTTATCCATCAGGGGGACATCAACCAGCATGATTGTTTTTTACGAAGATATGAACAGCAACATGACTTTTTAAATGACACACTGTATTTTTTTTCAGTAATTCATTTCCTCTCCTAAAGACCTATTCAAAAATGTATCACAGTGTACCATTCACTCAAGCACAACATTATTAATTACATAACACAACACTGACTTTGAGCCTGGAATCACAAACTCGTCCACTTGCTGGAGTTGTCAGAAAACAAATGAAAACCAAATATAAACATAACACAAAATTGACTTTGACTCTCCTGTACCATTGCCCAGGAGTAGAACATTCAAAGGTACTCAAAGTGGTGACCCTGGACACAGATATACTGGTGCACTCATTAAATGAAAGAATTATTTATTGCTTCCAGTGCTGCCTGCTGAAGAGAATTAGCAAGCACGATATGTAACTGCTTGTACTCTGGGGTTGTTGGAAAATCACGATAGACAATGTCTTTAATGCATCCCCAAGGCAAAAAGTCCAGTGGATTTACATCAGGAGACCTACCAGGCCAAGTAATAGTTCCTCCTCGACCAATCCATCTGGCAGGATACCTTCGGTTCAGAACATGATGTGCATGCAAGGCATTACGTGCTGGACATCCATCGTGCTGATACCATATACGCATCCTGGTTCTTAGTAGCACTTTATCCAGAAGAGGGGGAAGAATTCATCTAAGGAAGCTGGCATATGTTGTGCCATTTAGACTACCATTGATGAAATAAGGGCCAATAATTGAAGTACCAAGCATCCCACACCAGGCGTTCACTCTCCTATTGATGCTGATGTTCCACCTGTCTAAGCCATCATGGGCACTGGACCAATAACGCCTTCCTTGTATTTACCAGTCCTTTGTTTGAGAAGGAACATTCATCAGTAAATAGAACATTGGAGAAGTTCGGGTTGGTGAGAATTTGCTGCTGTGCCCACTGACAGTACTGTACACGATTCTGGAAATCATTCCCATGCAATTCTTCATGTAAGTGTACATGGTAAGGATGGAACCGGTGATGTGTAAGAATACGATGTCCACTGGTTTTAGAAATGCCAACCTCGTGTTCGAGGTGTTGTGTGCTCACATGTGGATTCATAGCAGCGGAAGTGAGAGCAGTAACTTCGGCAGCTTCGTCTGTGTGAGTGCTATGACGATTGCGTTGACATGGGTTGAAACTTAACGTTTCCTGATGCGTTGCAACAAGACAAGAAAACATTCATCAGGAAAGTGGGTTCTTGTCAGGATGTTGCTCTCTGTACAGTTCCACTGCCTGCGTAGCATTTCACCTACCTTCAATAACAACAATAAAAGAAATCTTACGTCGATGCAGTTTGTAGGAAGCACAGCCTTTACTGTATGCCTACTCTACACAACAGTATCTAAAAGGACTAAACTATTGTACTAAATGCGCCCGTACATAACAAAACAGTATTGTAATTACTGTTCTGCTAACTTACATTCCCCATAGATGAGTAGCATGTCTACCTTCTCTTCGTTGGTGTATATTCTACTCACACAACTCTTCAACTGACGATAGTTGATGGAATGACGGGTATGCATTCTACTTATGTTTACATTTGTCCTCTGTCAATATCAGCACGTGGATGTGATCCATTACCCCCCGTACCTGCACCAAATGCTGGCAGCGTCAATGTCAATGTTGTGTTGTGTAATTAATAACGTTGAGTTTCGGTGAATGGTACACTGTGATACATTTTTGAATAGGTGTTTAGGTGAGGAAATGAATTACCGAATAAAAAATTCAGGGTGCCATTTAAAAAAGTCATACCATTTTTCATATCTTTGTAAAAAAACAAAGCTACAATGAAGGCAATCATGCTGATTGATGTCCCCGTGATGGCTAAAGAACATTTGCTTGAAACATTTTGTAATTTGCATCTGGACAAACAGTCATTTAGGGTGGTCAAAATAAATGGGACACCCTGTATGCACACCGGATGTTATAAAAGTGTAGATCCATACTTATTTTGCTGTAGGCATTCCGTAATTTTCTTCCATATATGCGTAAAAATTATACAGCAAAGGTTTTGCAGGCCTATGTTATGAGAACCAAGAACAGCTGTATGCAAAACAACAACTAGAATTATCAACTGAGTAGATGGCGAGCGTTCTTACCTTTTGTTAGCAACTGGATTCAGTATCACCACTATTTTCTTAGGATTATATTCGTTTGGAATTGGTAGTGACCCATATTCTAACGCCTTCAAACAGTAGTCTCTCATCAACTGATTGGTCCTGTTGAATCAAAATTAAAATGAATGTTATCGAAGTTTAGCAAAGGCAAAAATGGAACAACTACAACAGCAGCGACATAAGAATGTATCGAAGGAAAATTTTTACGTTAACAAGAAATGCAACTGTCAAATTTTCAACTGCACGGTCAGCATACAACAGACAAACTTGTAAACGAATATGAATTTGCGACTTTTTTTGACAAAGAGGTAAATGAAAATAAAAAACCAACAATTACATCACACCCGGGCATACACTACATTAGCCTATTTTTTTGGTCACAGTTTTACTGTAGCCGTAACATTGACAGTATTATACAGTACAGCGAGAAAACTCATAACGTAAATGTGATTACAAAGCATACTTACTCGTATTTATCCTTGGCATAAGACACTCCATATGATAAAGCAGCTGTTCCAAATACACTTTTCTTCCAATTATTTCTTATAACTCTAAAGAACTTCACAATTCTAGACATGTTTACAGTAGCAGACGACACATCTTACACGTGCTCCGGACCAATACAACAAAGATATCAACACTCAACATCAATTGTTTACATTTATCTTTGGAACGTACCATTGTGTATAAACATAAATTAAATTCTGTATCTTTGGTTAGCAACGGAATAAATGGGATTGCAATAGTTAATTTCTCATTTTTTTGCGAAAACAGCAGGACAAAGTTGTTACGACACATACAAACCGAGTGTGTTAAATAAATAAAAAGGACCAAAACTCTGCATAATCAGAACAAATACTGGTACTATAAATATGGACAGTGGCACATTTGGGGAGGGAAGAGGTCTCTCCTGAACATGAGTATGAATATCGAGCAAATGACGAGCTCCGCAGCAAAACGCACATTGGGGCTGAAGGAAGAAGTAAAAGAGAATAGGCGAGCAGTCACCATTTAACACCAGCAACAAATTAGACAACACACAACACATGCATGTCTGACACTTTTTGATATAAGTAAAGGATCAAGTCCCCTTCCCCGTAGAGGGATTTTGAGGACTGTACTGGATGGTAACTCATTTAGAACATAACTTACGCAATAAAAGAATAATATACCAAGGAAAAACCGTTCGCAAACAAATACAGTGCTAACATATGTCGAAAAATGGGTACTATAATGATACAGCAGTCCCATTTTATGTATTTGTTGAGGGGCTTAATGGTAACCACAGTGATAATGGTAATCCCACACCATGACCCTGGGGAAGATACTATCTACCTCAGATTCTGGGTACAAGCAGAACATCTCATATCTCTAGAATGTGGGGGAAAAAGAATTCATATTGATTTACCAACAAGGGAGACTGCAAACTGTAGTGACCTTGCCAATGACTGCGACCAGAGCTAGCCCACTCAGACAGCTCCCAACTAGTGCTATGGGTGATGCTTTGAATATCGCTGCCAACCAGAAGCACAGCTCAATCAGCAAGCTCCGTGCCGCCGCCAATGAGATGGACTTCCGCATTGTGACAAACAGCGGCCACAGGTATCAACGGGTTTCGTGTTTGGTGTTGATATATGACAGTTCTAGTACGGAGTTCCAAGGCTGCTGCTTGAAGCTACAGTTAGTAGTGGAGATCAGCCTGCGAGACTATGGAAGCGGAGCTACCTATAGCTTTGCGTAAGGACAGGTGTTTACTACAGTGATTGACAGTGTGCCACCCAGGATGGACATAGTCTCGTTGACACTATATTCAGTAACACAAACCACTCCTTAGTTGTATCTGTCTGCAAGCACATCCAATGAGCTGCTGTACAACTTTACGTAAGTTTCACAGGGCAAAAGATGTATATTTGTGTGTCACAGTTCTTCCATCCACGTCGGAGCACCTAAACCTAATACAACATACCTTTCTAGCCAGATGACCAATACACATCGCAAACAAGATTGCGGAGAACAACCTGCTACATCATAAACGGATGGTACCATACATACTAAATCACAGAACACATATGCAGGGACTTTTTAGAAACGTAGATTCCGAATTAACAGATTTGGAGCTGAAAGACGCTCACCCATGTATGCAGAATGAACAAGAGAATAAATAATTTGGAAACGACAAACCACATACCCAGGCAAACATGTGTGGCCACATTCACATCGCAGTTCCTACCAAAAATGTGAAACATATGGCATGACGTGCAATGTTAGACTGTACAAACCCCTGGTGTCGCAGTGTTTTAGATGCCTTTATGTTGCCGTCTTAGTAACCAATGTTAGTCACAGGCTTGATGCAATCAAAGTGGAGGGAACTATGAGACAGCTCAATGCACAAGCGAAACAATATGCTGCTTCTACTGTAAGGGGGACCATACATTGAGAGATAAGTCTTGCCCAATATAGCTCAAACAACTAGAGATCAAGAAAGCATCAGCTAGATACAGTGTATCCTTTAAGGAAGCTGAAGAATATATAAACCAAAGACTACATGCTACTGTGGCAGGGAATCTTGGTAGGAGTAAATTGCAGATGGAGAAATAGTCCGTCCAACTCCCCATAAAAATCATTCAGCACAGATTCACGACAATTGTTCACCACAGTAGGCCAAAACAAATAAAGACTATGCCAACTCCAAGTCCTCTTTTTGCAAATATAAATTTACTAATATCTCTATTAAAGATAATCCACAAGCACCACAATCACATACCCCTGTACCACAACAGGCAATTGTATCAGGAGTGGAGGACAAGAATATGGCGATAATCGAACAGCTGGTACCTAGAATAACAAATCTAATAACACAGCTTACCTCATTAAACAACGATAGTTGGATCAAGCTAATATATACAAAACGGTTGCTTCAATAGCATAAAAAAATATGGATCAGTACAGAAACAGGCCATACTTACACTTCACTCATATAAACAGAGTGATGATTATTAAAGTCCTCCAGTGGAATGCCAGAACTGTATATGCTAACAGAGAGTCATACATGCACAAATTTATACTAATGACTACTCATCACTGTCATAAGTGAAACCTAGATTAAACCAAGTATGTCTGTTAGATGTCTAGGATATAAAGTACGTAATAAGATCAGATCGAAGGGACAGGACAGATGGAGTAGCCTTATTGGTTAGTACAAAATTCAACTATAAACCACTTACCATGCCACTACCCAACCTTGGCTTACAAGTCTTAGCAGTAGAAGTCAGTACTAACACATGCCAATTCTCCATTCATTACATCTGCGTATCATCCCTCAACCTGTAGGAATTTCAAACAACAAATGTACACAATGTTGTGAACACATACCAAAACCCTTCCTAATCTGTGGGAATTTCAACGCCAACCACACAGCATGGTGGAATCATATGGTTTATAAGGAAGGAGAGTACATAATGTCTTGAACTGATGATTACAACATGATAATATACAATGATGGATTTATCACATTAAACCAAGGACCATGGATGCGAGCAATTGCAGCGGATATAACATTAGCTTCTCCCTGTATGAACTAGTCACAGCATGGTCGGTTGTGCAGGATACCATGGGATCAGACCATTTCCCTATTACTATGAATATACAATACTAGACAAACAACTAAGCACATAATGCAAACAAATTGGCTTGGGAGATGAACAAAGCAGATTGATATAAACATTTCCACATTCTTGAATTAGAGGTAAAATCAACAGAAAAAACATCCACACAGGACTTTTACACAACTAGAGAACAGCATATATCATACAGCAAATGAATCCATCCCAAAGCTACCTTTATCAACAAAAGCTAGATGATTGGGTAATCAATTGTGGAATGAAGACTCCAATAAAGCAATACAAGTTAGAATGGCAGCATTATGTGAACATGTTAAACGATCCAAGATGAACAATTTTTTGTTTTATAAACAAATGGCAGCTATAACCAAGAAAATATTGAAATCTATCGAAAATTTGGAAAAATATTGAAATAGTTTGAGTGAGAATACAAAATCGTTAGAGATATGGCAAAAGTTCAACAGATTTAGTATTATCGCCCCTGTAGTCAATAATATACGACCATATGAGTGGACGGAAAAATTCTGTAACCTTACTGCTTCACCATGTGTTTGCAATAAGTTATTCAGGAGACAGAGGGATTTTACTGCAACTCATCATATGCTAACCACACATTTCAATACTGGTGAGTTGACATTAGTCATCAAAGAGAGCCTTAACACTGCCTCAGTAATGGATCAGATCACATATTCTGTGATACAGAACATGCCTGACAGTGCTGTAGAATTACTTCTTCAAATCTATAACGGAATTTGGATGCATCAAGAATCTGTCCCAGAATGGAAGAGACAGATCATAGTCCCCATATATGAAAAACGTGAATGATTCATTACTAGTCACTCCTTACAGACCGATTGCACTGTCTTCATGTATTAGCTAAAGTAGTGAACATGATGTACATGTAACTTATGCAAATATTTTATTCTGTGACTCCTATTACAATTTTATGTTGGCTAGAGACTCTACCTGTGGGCATTTACTAGTGAGCATTCATTCTGAAGTATGCTAAATGTAATCTGGCTGCTATCTAAAGCCATAGCCTGGGATAATTCTTGTTTGCTCGATTTTCTATATGACAAGAGCTGCTCAGCTTCAGCTAATCTAATGTACCATCATGTGATGTAATAAACCCACTCCTTCTGAACAAGCCATTTTTAGAAATATCAAAACCTAGACCACGGGCTAGTGAATCTTTGTTTTGCAACTGCTTGGCTGATTTTTTCGCCCTCTTCTTTAATAAAAAGTCGATTCTAATGGTGGGAAGAATCTTCATCTTTACTAGCTGGGTCGCAATTTGGGTTACATATAGGTAGAAGACACATAGAAAACATTTCAATATTAGTTTCCAGTTAGCTGGGGCTTTGTTGAGAGATAAAGTAGCACAATTTTCAGGTATTGCAAAGGCATATCATAATATTCAGACATATGCACTATTAGATAAGTTACTACTTGTAGGAGCTCAACCTCAGTTTTTAGAAGATATGTCATCATTGTTCAGTGGACGAACTATATATATTAGAAAAAATTCTGGATTCAAGGGTGCATGCATGATGAATGATGGCATACCACAAGGGTTGGTACTCAGCTCACTAATACATGCAATATACTGTACCTATGATATGGAGAGGGTAGTAAATCAATCAGTTAAAATTATATAGTTTGCAGATGACATACGTATGTTTACTTCTGATTTTTCATTACAGGAGGCGATGACCAACCTTACATCATGAGTTGAGAATCTGAGTTGGTGGCTTTGTGGACATGGCCTGATGATGACACCAGAGAAATCTTCAGTAGATATATTCACTGGGAATATTTGTGTACCAAGATATCGTTAACACATGTAGATGTTAAAGTAATTCAACTTGAAGCACTTATTCGGTTCTGAGGAATGACACTGGACAGCAAGCTTACTTAGATGGCACATATTTAATTGAATCCAGTGAGCAAATGCTTAACATTATTCGATCACTTACTACAATAAGATAGGGAGCACATCCTTCAGTGACATTTCTCCTACATTGCTCACTCATTAGATCCAGATTGGATTATGGATGTATATACTGCAAATACATGACTTGCAAAATGTTAGAGAAGCTGGATAGATTGCAGTACTACTGTATACACAAATGCTTAGGAGTAATTAAATCCACACCAGCAAATACACTCCTGGTGGAAGCGCTAGAGATAACCTCCATATAAAGAGGAAGATGCTTGTGGAATGATAGATATGCTTGCAGCATCCAATTCATCAGATAATATGACTGTACTGTTGTTGTCCAGGAAATTGGGGCAGAACGCCTTTTGACTTCATTTGCCATGTAACGATTTTGCAAATGAGCGCAAAGATATTGCCACAAGTATGCAGTGCGCCATTTACCAATATGACTATTTCATCATCACGCATTGCATCTCATTGCAAATGACAGAGGAAAAGTCTGATTTCTTGGAGACAATTATGGCACTGCAAAGACAAATGGATGAAACAAGACAATGGGTAATCCATATATGCAAAGATGGATCAAAGATAGCAGGAGAGGACAACACTGGTTGTGCTATATTCAGTCGACAATCGCAGATAGCCCAAAAATATAAATTACCAGCAACCACTTCTACCTATCTGGCCGAAACAATCGTAGTATTAAAGGCAATACAATGATGTGTGGATAAGAAATACAGACCTAATACAAAGTTATCACTCTCGAAAAATATACTTCAAGCAATATCAAATATGAAAGTTTCAAAAACCACTAATGAGTACCTGCTCCAAGTTCGTTATTAGTATTATGAATGTATCAGAAGACAAAAACAGATTGCCTTTACGTGGGTGGAAGCCGATTGTGGAGTCCAAGGCAACAAAAAAGCATATCAAATGGAAAAGCAACCTATGAGCAAGGGAAAACCATAGACATAAAGCTTCCCTATATAGAATATAGACAAATTATTCTGAAAAGGACATTCGAATCCTGGTAGAACGAATGGACGCAAAGCTCAAGACGCAAAGGAGGCAACTATGCAGAAATACAACTACGATCTTCGTTTGAGTATGTTTATGGACCCTGACAAGCAACACCTACACTAAGCAGAATAAGGCTCAACTATGGGACATTTCCTGTACATTTATACTGACTGCATATAAACCAACAACAGCCTGTGATTGTGACGATACTACTCGGGGAAATATGAACCATATATTATTTCGATGCAGAAAATATAGTGAGGCAAGGAACAAATTTTTAACATTTGTTATCAAGAACAAAATTCTACAGCCAATGTCAATCAATTCCTTGTTATCTGAACCCAACATTAAAACCTACAAGAAGATTATCCAATTTATATGTAATGGACAGATAAACTTTAATAGTAAAATATAAGGAACAGGAAAAGAGAGGCTACACTAAAAGAAGCGGATACTGAGTGAACATGGATATTATTATTACACAGCAGTGACTAAATGGTGTCTAACTGAAAAAAAGCCGCTATAAACGTCTATGGAGTGAGTATTCGGTTGCACAGAAAGGGACTATGGTATTTGACTGTTTTCTGGAAATCGTCTTAAATTGTTAATTATGTCATTTTATGCTCATAGCATGCTTTTTTCCGCTTGATTTTCAGTATTCTTTTATAAAAACCGAAATGAAAGTCAAATAATTTGAAAGTCCACTAAAACGCTCCATTTGAGTCATGTGATGCCTGTGACGTCACTTGCTAGCTCGTTGCTCCTACTGTCATAAAGCTCAATCAGAGTGATGTCTTATTTTGGAATTTATGTTTCGGAAAATGGGTTACAAATGTAGTAGTACAGTGTACAACTACGTCAGTAAAAACTCCTGAAAAATAGTTTTTGAGTGTTCGAAAGAATGAGAAGGTGCATAAAATGTAGCTCCACTGTACTGGAAAAATGCCAACTCATCGACACACAAGGTCCCTAACTTAATTACAAATGTCTAGCACTCTGAAGCTAACAGTAATTTAGCTCCGAGACATGCTATCCAGCTATTACGATGAAGGATAGCGTCATTCAACGAAATTAAACTTTTAGTGAAAATTGTAGTTTTATCCAACTTCATGTACATTGTTTGTAGCTCAATTCTTCAGTCTGCCTTCGGTGGTGCTGCGACTCGGATGTCTGTCTACGTCCCTGCTGCAGAACTTTGGGTGTGCGGATGTTTACCTGTCTGGCATCCTCGCTGGTTTTGAAGACACCGATATACATTGAATAGCCAAAGAAACTGGTACACCTGACTAATATCGTTTAGAGCCCCCTCCAAGCATGCAGAAGTGCCGCAACATGACATGGCATGGACTCGACTAATGTCTGAAGTAGTTCTGGAGGGAATTGACACCATGAAATCTCCAGGGCTCTCCATAAATCTGCAAGAGCATGAGAGGGTGGAGATCTCTTCTGAACAACACGGTGCAAGGCATCCCAGATATGCTCAATAATGTTCATGGCTGGGGAGTTTGGTGGCCAGCGGAAGCGTTTAAACTCAGAGGAGTATTCCTGGAGCCGCTCTGTAGCAATTTTGGACATGTGGGTTGACGCATTGTTTGCTGGAATTGTCCAAGTCCGTCGGAAAGCACTATGGACATGAATGGATGCAGGTGATCAGACAGGATGCTTACCTACGTGTCAACTGTCAGAGTCGTGTCTAAATGCATCAGGAGTCCCGTATCACTCCAACTGCACAGGCCCCACACCATTACAGACCCTCCACCAGCTTGAACAGTCCCCTGCTCACATGCAGGGTCCATGTATTCATGAGGTTGTCTCCATACCCATACAAGTCTATTTGCATTAATACAATCTGAAAAGAGACTTGTTCAATGAGGCGACATGTTTTCAGTCAGTCAATGTCAGTGTTGATAGGCCCGGACGAGGCTTGAAGCTTTGTATCGTGCAGTCATCAGGGGTACACGAATGGGCCTTCGGCTCTGAAAGCCCATATTGATGATGTTTCGTTGAATGGTCCACACACTCACACTTGTTGATGGCCCAGTGTTGAAATCTGGAGCAATTTGCTGAAGGGTTGCACTTGTCAAGTTGAACAATTCTCTTCAGTCTCCGTTGGTCCCATTGTTGCAGAATCTTTTTCTGGCCATAGCGATGTCAGAGATTTGATGTTTTACCGGATTCCTGATATTCACAGTACACTCACGAAATGGTCATACTGGACAATCCCCACTTCATCGCTACCTCGGAGATGCTGCGTCCCATCGCTCATGTGCCGACTGTAACACCATGTTCAACTCACTTAATCCTTGATAACCTCTCATTGTATAGCAGTAACCGTTCTAACAACTGCGCCAGACACTTGTTGTCTTTTATAGACGTTGCCAGCCGCAGTGCAGTATCCTACTTGTTTACATATCTGTGTATTTGAATACGCATGACTATACCAGTTTCTTTTGCGCTTCATTGTAAAATGGCACATGCATACTGAAAGTCGACACTCAAGATTTGTTTTTAGACTGAACAAGCTTGACCAAAAGCCTATGAAATTGAAAGGTTCCTACGAGACTAAGTTAACCTTGATTAAAACGAACTTATTTGAATACAACTCTCCATAGTGAGCAACGATGTGTACGTCAAAGTGATTAATGATGAAGTACGTGACAAAGTCATTCGAGTTACTAAACATGATCTCAAATTTCGTCTCTCCGATGGACGTGTAGGAGAGGTAACTATTGATCATGCACGACAGGGATTATGAAGCACACGAATTTTCGAATTTTCCGTCTGACTTGGTGATCGATACTCTATGCCCATATGGAAGGGTGCTCAGCCACTTGGAGGGAAAATGTCGAACTTCACGACCTACCAGTTATCAGTGGGGTGTGACAGATCAGAAAGGAACTGACACAACATGTACTCTCATACTTGCTCATCGACGGATGCAGAGTAATAATCATCTACGATGGACAGCCTGAAGAGAGACGGACAATCAGCACAGGAACTGGGCCAATGAATCGGATACTGGTCCACAGATCGACGACGCAGCCGCAATAGTGGATGCGGCGTCCACAGGATGTTAACCGCACGAAAGAAGCAGACGGTTGCACCAACACCATGTCGCCGAGCAGCATCACACTAGTTAACATAGGCATTCACGTCCGATTTACACACTGAGAAACAGCGGCAAGCGTATCGAACACCCTCTATAAACATTCATACAATCAGAATGTCAATCAAATTGCAACTATTACGAGACATGCTATGTGCATCCAACATCGACATCGTCCTTTTATAGGAAGTATGTGTCAAGAGCTTTCCCAATCTCTATGAGTACGAAACATGCATTATACCCACTACAGACAGCGGCAGCGGAACAGTGATACTTCTGTGAGAAGGCATAGAAACCGAGGTCGTGGTGTACTTACCGTCAGTGCGAAAACAGGCGCTCACAGTGCTAAGAGTACGAATCATCAACGTCTGTGAAACGTAGGGGTCCAACAGAAGGCACAGTCGATCTCTGTTTATGCAGAGGAGATTGCGCCACTATTCTTAGGCCGTTATGAACATGTCTTATTTGGAGGCGACTTCAGCTGTATGCTCACATTAAAAGCTACGAGCTGCGGCAACTGATACAGGAATTGCATGTATTCGATATATGGGAGACGATACATGGCAACAAACTTGACTATACATATGTCACGAGTCACTCTGCATGTCGCCTTGATCGAATTTACGTAACACGTCATCTCGAATCTGCAATTCTCTATGTTTAATTTTCTGTAGCAATGTGTGTATGCGTGTGTGTGTGTACAATATTTGAAAACCAATTATGTAGGCCTATCCCGCAGTCTTGAACGATTTTTAGTTGAATAAATAAATAAGCTTAATATAATGCAATTTTGTCATATGATGACATGATGGAGACCGTGGCTATTGTTTGAAGACAAATGTTGATGGTGTTGAGACAGCAACCAGCCACAAATTTACTTTCAGTTCCTTTATTCAAAGGGTACCGTTACCGGTTTTGAATCGTTGTGATTCATCCTCAGACGGTTTACACGCTTTCTTTATGACACGTGGTGTGTTTTTTACAGATTAATTGTCATGAAATGTTTGGAGTGTTCGTTTTCATAACATTCGTCCAACAGATGTGAATACATTCCCACTGCATTCTTATTGTACCACACGTAAATTTTTCTCACTGAGCACTTTAGATTTGTCACTGAGAAGGTTTCTACTACACACCACATCTTTTGATACACACACACATCAAAGCCAATTCGTCCATAGACACGTCAGGAAATGCGGATAAAACTTCGCGAACAGGTTGTGGGAGCTGCCTCGACCAATATAATGTCATGGGTTGATCTGAAAAGAGTTTCAGAACCGCCAAAACATAGAGCGAGTGTGGCAGCTGAGAAGGGGATTTCTCGACACCAAAAATACTGTGCACAATCTTGTTCAGACGAGATTCTGGAAGGGGGGGGGTCAAGAAATCGCTGCAAGACAGTCTTCTTAAACATAGTAAAAGATTGATGAATCAGAGCAGACAGAACAGGTTCGATTACGTTCAAGTCCAGCTGCAAAATTAAGTCTGCGAATTAGTCTGCATCTGAAGGAATGTTGTGCAGTTGAGAAATGGCGTCCACTTGTTCAAACCACAATTGAGGCCTCACAGGCCAAAAAGGTGGTTGCTTTACATACCCTATCTCAATAAGGTGTTGCCAGGAGAGGCACGAGGCGATTCAGGCACAATAAGCGACTGTAGGAAAGGTCCTATTGCCGGTGGCCCTTGCTGATCCCTCTTGACAAGGCCAGGTGTCATCGTAATTACATTGGATCATGCTTAAGGCTTGGAAGAGTAATTTTACCCCCTAATAACTTCGGGGTCACCACCGTAGGGTGAAAGGCACATGTAACAAGCACTTTGACACCCCTTTTTTATTTAACACTGCTCAAGCTAATTACATAGAAGAGGAGCACATGTACATCTTGCATCACAACAAGTTGCAGGGGCCGCCACGTCCAAAATAATTTCACAGACTGATCTGAAAGGAGTTCCTGACCCGCCAAACAATGGAGCGAGTTATGGTTGCTCAGAAGGGAACCAAACAATGATCATCAGTTCAAAGATATGACACACATACAATGTACACTCTTTAGTAATTCGACCTACCTCGGTCGTTGACCACTGCACTCATTGTACACGTCACAATGGTACAAATAACCGTCAGGCCCCATAATATCATTGTCCATTTTATATTTTGCACAGAGTTCATTACTACTCGCTGCGTGGTCCGATCTTTTTTATGACTGCTGAATATGTTAACGGTTCGACTGCAGCAAAATACGAGTATTTGTGACAAGCAAAAATATAAATGTCATTGCTCATCTTTCCACTCTCGTCAGTTTCAGCTGTGCACTTAGGTTCCTATCTAACTATACACTCGGAAATCGAGACGTAATCAGAATAACACGCAAAAGTATTTGTGACAAGCTAGACTAAAAATATGATTGCTTCTTGTTTCCCTGACAGCAATATAAGTTATCGTCTTAGATTCCTGCCTATCCAAAGCCTCGGAAATTGCGGCATACTCATAATAAACAGCCAAATATTCGTAACAAGCTACAATATAAATATCATTACTGAGGAGTTTCGTCTATCGATTTTTATTAAAACCAAAGTCACAAAATCGAAGAAACTCATACCTGAGAGAGAACGCTCTCTTAGATGTGCACAATATCAAATACTGCAGCACGTATTTCCATTACATGAATAAGAAAGAAGCGGAATATGTTACAAACGCAAAGAAGGGGAACAAATTTTTGCATGTAGCAGAACATGAACCTGCTTTCTCCAACACCAAAACCACATGTCTCTAAAAATGCCTTTCTTCACAAAAATATTTTATTGTATTAAAACACAATGAATTATAGTGTAATATAAAAAATAAGTAAATGAAGCAGGCAAAAAGGAACACAAATGTCTCAAAAATGAGATCGACAGGAAGTGCAAAATGGCTAAGCAGGGATAGCTAGAGGACAAATGTAAGGATGTAGAGGCTTATCTCATGAGGGGTAAGATAGATACTGCCTACAGGAAAATTAAAGAGACTTTTGCAGAAAAGAGAACCACTTGCATGAATATCAAGAGCTCAGATGGAAACCCAGTTCTAAGCAAAGAAGGGAAAGCAGAAAGGTGGAAGGAGTATATAGTGGGTCTATACAGGGGCAATGTTGAAACTTCCTGGCAGATTAAAACTGTGTGCCCGACCGAGACTCGAACTCGGCACCTTTGCCTTTCACGGGCAAGTGCTCTACCAACTGAGCTACCGAAGCACGACTCACGCCCGGTACTCACAGCTTTACTTCTGCCAGTACCTCGTCTCCTACCTTCCAAACTTTACAGAAGCTCTCCTGCGAACCTTGCAGAACTAGCACTCCTGAAAGAAAGGATATTGCGGAGACATGGCTTAGCCACAGCCTGGGGGATGTTCCCAGAATGAGATTTTCACTCTGCAGCGGAGTGTGCGCTGATATGAAACTTCCTGGCAGATGAAAACTGTGTGCCTGACCGAGACTCGAACTTGGGACCTTTGCCTTTCGCGGGCAAGTGCTCTACCAACTGAGCTTCCGAAGCACGACTCACGCCCAGTACTCACAGCTTTACTTCTGCCAGTACCTCGTCTCCTACCTTCCAAACTTTACAGAAGCTCTCCTGTGAACCTTGCAGAACTAGCACTCCTGAAAGAAAGGATATTGTGGAGACATGGCTTAGCCACAGCCTCAGGGATGTTTCTCATTCAGGGGCAATGTTCTTGATGACAATATTATGGAAATGGAAGAGGATGTAGATGAAGATGAAATGGGAGATATGATACTGTGTGAAGAGTTTGACAGAGCACTGAAAGACCTAAGTGAAAACACGGCCCCAGGAGTAGACAACATTCCATTAGAACTACTGACAGCCTTGGGAGAGTCAGTCCTGACAAAACTCTACCATCTGGTGAGCAAGATGTATGAGACAGGCGAAATACCCTCAGACCTCAAGAAGAATATAATAATTCCAATCCCTAAGAAACCAGGTGTTGACGGAGGTGAAAATTACTGAACTATCAGTTTAATAAGCCATAGCTGCAAAATACTAACACGAATTCCTTACATACGAATGGAAAAACTGGTAGAAGCCGACCTGAGGGAAGCTCAGTTTGGATTCTGTAGAAATGTTGGAACACGTGAGGCAATACTGTCCCTACAACGTATCTTAGAAAATAGATTAAGGAAAGGCAAACCTACTTCTCTAGCATTTGTAGACTTAGAAAAAGCTTTTGACAATGTTGACTGGAATATTCTCTTTCAAATTCTGAAGGTGGGAGGGGTAAAATACAGGGAGCGAAAAGGATATTTACAATTTGTACAGAAACCAGATGGCAGTTATAAGAGTCGAGGGACATGAAAGGGAAGCAGTGGTTGGGAAGGGAGTGAGACAAGGTTGTAGCCTCTCCCTGATGCTATTCAATCTGTATATTGAGCAAGCAGTAAAGGAAACAAAAAAAAAGTTCGGAGTAGGTATTAAAATCCATGGAGAAGAAATAAAAACTTGGAGGTTTGCCGATGACATTGTAATTCTGTCAGAGACAGCGAAGGACTTAGAAGAGCAGTTGAACGGAATGAACAGTGTCTTAAAAGGAGGGTGTAAGACGAACATCAACAAAAGCAAAACGAGGATAAAGGAATGTAGTCGAATTAAATCGGGTGATGCTGAGGGAATTAGATTAGGAAATGAGACACTTAAAGTAGTAAATGAGTTTTCCTATTTGGGGAGAAAAATAACTGATGATGGTTGAAGTAGAGAGGATATAAAATGTGGACTGGCAATGGCAAGAAAAGCGTTTCAAAAGAAGAGAAATTTGTTAACGTCGAGTATAGATTTAAGTGTCAGGAAGTCGTTTCTGAAAGTATTTGTATGGAGTGTAGCCATGTATGAAAGTGAAATGTGTACGATAAATGGTTTAGACAAGAAGAAATGTGGAACTAGAGAAGAATGCTGAAGATTAGATGGGTAGATCACGTAACTAATGAGGAGGTATTGAATAGAATTGGAGAGAAGAGAAATGTGTGACACAACTTGACTAGAAGAAGGGATCGGTTGGTAGGGCATATTCTGAAGCATCAAGGGATCACCAATTTTGTATTGGAGGACAGCATGGAGGGTAAAAATCGTAGAGGGAGACCAAGAGATGAATACACTGAACAGGTTCAGAAGGATGTAGGTTGCAGTAGGTACTGGGAGATGAAGAAGCTTGCACAGGATGGAGTAACATGGAGAGCTGCATCAAACCAGTCTCTGAACTGAAGACCACAACAACAACAACATAAAAGTTACCAAAAACTGAATCACTGTCAAACCTTTCCCCAAACTGTCACATTAATGAAAGAGTCAATGTTCTAAAATAAAATAAACAAACAATGAAATAAGGGGCAATATAGGTCAAAAACCATATCCGCAGCATGAAATGATTTTAACTTCTTCTTACAGAACATATTCACTATGCAATTTGATGTGTTGCTTGAACTACTTCTGAAGGTTAATAAAGGAAGAGAGTTTGAAATATGCCACACAAGTCCTCACATAATATTCGTTTTTTTATATGTTTACTGTTGTTGTCCTATTCCCACTCCATCAAAAACAGTTTTAAGTGTGTTTCCATACTTCTTTTTTTCGTCTGAGTACTTGATAATTGAATGTAATTCGTACTTCATATATGTTCAGAATTTAATTATACTGTCATCCCCAGATCATTAATGACATAGTTCACATACTGCCCCATTAACCAATGAACAGCATTTTCTTTAATATGGGAAAGTATCAAGGCTGTGGCATGCAGAACATTGCTGGTACAAAATGGTCTTCTGAAGATCTTGTAAGAACAGCTAGCAGATTCCTGAGCCATTTCCAGCTTTGTTTATTACCAACATGTGTAAGTCTATGTACTACTGTTTTCGCAATATTACTTTTATTACAGGTTTGTTTAGCTAATCCTAATTTCATTCAGCCTTTCATTTGTGATAACTATATTATTTACAGTTTTATACCATGCTCTGCATATTTCAGAAGAAAGTCTGCCATTGTTGATATTTTTCCACACACCAACCAATTCCATCTTTGAATATTTCCTTTCTATTTTATTTCTCCTCTCATGTTTCTTTCTGTGAAGTACAATGTCCCTGGTTGAAGTAGTGATTCCAATGTTGGGGTAACTTATTTCCATAAAGTATGTCCTTACATGCTGGAACCATCAGTGCTCGGAGACTTCCAGGCCTGAGAATTTCGAATACTTTAGATATAATGCTGTCTCAATTTTCTTTTACAGTAGCAGTGATTCCTTTTGTAAAAAGTGCAGAGGCCTCGTTTTTTATGTTAGCTGATCCCAAACCTCCGTTTTTGGGTTCTAGAGTGGCTGTTCTTGTGTCTACTCTGTATACTTCTCCTTTCCACAGGTAGTTGGTGACAGTTGGCATGATCTTCCTGGATATTATTTTGGGTAACATAAACAGTTGCACCACGTAGTAAGCGTTGAGGGAATGCAGTTGTTGATTAATTTTATTGTCTGCACTTGGTTTATATTATGGTGTAGATACTCTCTTGTAACTCCTGCCCTGGCATATTTCTCCAATTAATAGCTATTAACTTCGTTGGAAAAGAGGTCATAGTTATTCCAAGTGCTTAACATTGACTTACTGCCTTTGCCCATTCTGTGTTAATATGGTGAAAGCCCCATAGATTTAGAAGTTTGAATTTATTTTCGTTGGTGTTTGCTCCTGATACAAGAATGTATTTTTTGATAATTATTTCTAATTTGAAACTGTAATTATAATTTCACTGTGCCATTGGCATACAGTCTTACGACTGTCTGATACCCTGTTAATGTTATTCCTGTTAGTCTGGCATAAGAATTATGAAGGAATGGATCTAAGTAAAAGACAAACAAGAGCATAGAGGGTGAGCTTCCTTGGAAAATTCCACATCTTAACTGTATTTGCTTCATTTTTTGATAATTTACCGGTCTATTAGCATTGATTCCTGTCACAATATTCTTAATTACATTCAGAACTTGTTCATAAAAACCCATTTTCCTCATAGTCTGAGTAATAAACCTACGATCCACACAGCCAAAGGCTTCATGAAAATAAATAAACATGAGTGCACATTTTACATTAGTCACAGAGGTTCTCTATATGCTACTAGCTCTGAAATATGGTTCTGCCAGGTGTACATGACTGATGTTACGTTACAATCTTTTTTGGCCATATGTGAAAGTCTGCTGTTTATGATTCTTAAGATTATTTTAGAGACAGAATTAAGCAGGGAAAAAGGGAGAGAATTGTTTAATTTTTGAGACTAACACTATTGTACTCTTTTTAAATTCATTTGGTATTTCGACATAAAAGATTTCTGGGTATGGTGTAATATTATACATTATGACACGATGGCATACCCAGAAACTTTTTATGTCGACTGATTCTGGCTGTGGAAGCCTACTCAATTACATTTGGTATTTGTTTTCCTGATTAGCTTTGTTCGCCATCTGTATAAAATTTTCACTAAGTATATTCTAGTACCATTTATAAAATCCAACAGGCAAGCCATTTGGTCCTGGAGACTTTTTAAAGGTGAGGTGCAGATGGTCTTGTGTATTTCCTCTTCACTGATTTCATTAAGAAGATCTTCAGTTTTCTCTTCTGAAAGCTGTGGGACCATGCTTCCAAGGAAATCTTAAAGAGATGTTCTCATATCTTATCTGCAGAATAGAGATTTTCATAATAGAAAGCTCTGTCATTATCTCCTTCTGAAATGTGAGGACCATGCCATTCTTAGTTCTGAGTTCATCAATGAAGGTTCACCGTCTGTTCTTGGTGCACCTCAAGAGATGACACAGAGAAGAAGTTTTGTCATCCATTACAGTTCTGACAATTTAATTTGAGTCCTTCCATCCTCTTTCCTTAATGCTTAGTGATTTGGTCTTAATTTTTTAAAAATATCTTGTAAGCATATGTTGGAAATATTCACCTAATCATACAATTTCCTCACTGGTGCGCAATAAGATTCTATGTTATTTTTCACATCTCTAGATCGTTTCTGGCTGTATTGGATAATAACTTCCCTCAGCTTTGCTTTTGCCTTGTTGTAACACCAATCTATCACTGTTGCATGCCTATCGGTCGAGCACAAGTACAACGCCCATACTTCTTTTAGATTGTCTTATAAGTCATTTTCCTATGATAATGGTACTTTTTGGATGCACTGATTCCGGAACTATCAAGTCAGTCGTTTCACCTTTAATCAAATATCTTTCCCGACCCTGAAAAATGTAGATTCTGTCAATTCTACTACAGGACTGTAGAGACAACTTGACATATACTGAATATTTGGTTTCCATATGTCCTTAAGTTTTAAGTCAGTGAATAGGTGCTTTAATTGGTTAGAGACATTAATAGCTGGTGTCTGATTTCTGTTGTTTAAAATATAGTATAATAACTTTCAATTAAAAGGTCTTTCAGATTTCTTTATAATAAATAAATAATTTCTTCTTTACAAAAATCTTGCACTGTCGTTTTATTCGAGATTGCTGAAGGAGCATAGAGATTAATAAGAGTGAAGTCAAAAGCTTTTATGCTTATTGCTCCACTGGATTATAAACTCTCATTTTCAGATACGGGTATCCATTCTCTGATTGAAATGGCAGTCCCAAAATTTGTTTCAAGTGCAACATTCAGTATTTCAACACATCCTGCGATCTTATAATCAGACATCAAAACTTCTTGCAACAAGGCTATACCTGTCCATGACTCACATAAATATTATTTTAGGGCAACAGCTTTTGGTTCTGACTTTATCTTGTTAATATTTGAAATTTTAATCTCTTAAGAACTTTATAGGCTTGCATCATTGTAGTTTCGCTTTAAATGAGAAAAATTTGAAAATCAACAAGAAAACAGATAAACAACTGTTGCAATAACAAAGAAGTAAATGAAAACATGAACAATTAAGTGGAACATATAATAAATCACAAATTGTGCTGTCATTGAAGTTTGCAATAAGATTTCCTCAAATAAGCGTTACTTCATTTTTAAATTACTCTAGATGTCTCTTTTTGATATTGATTTCATCAGGGGTTTTATGTCACTAATATGTTTTGAATTTCTCTCATGAAATCCTTCCTTCACTATTGGCTAATGTAAATTTTTATGCCTTGTGTCATCCTCAGTTTTGTTTCCCTTTATTACAAGAGATCTTTGGATTAGATTACAATTTGATCTTGTGTCAAATTACGTCTTCAATCACCATGTTTGCCTTCGAATATCCTTGTTTGGCATTGTTTCTGTAATGTTTGCAACAGTCTCATGTTTGGCAGTTTTCCTTGCCTCTTTATTTTCTATTTGAGTTACCATTGGAGTGTCTGGGGCTGGTTTCTGTATTTCAATCACAACCCAAGACTGTTTCCGCTCCATCATTTCTGTTTTTTTTTGAGCTCGACATTCTTGTCACAGCTTCGTGCACATTGTCCATTTGTATCAACATCAGTTAGTGGCTGGGTTGCCTCTTCTGATATCATACGTTCCTCACATGTGCTGCCTGTTTCCTTTGATTCATCCACAATACACTGTTTCTATTTATATGTGGAATGCTTTCTGTGGGATGACTTGTCAGCTTTGCAGTCTTTGGTTGTTTCTAATGGTCTCTTTTTATTTTGCATGTCGTATTCTCAGAGGGGTGAACCTTGAACTGCTGCTGTCTCAAAAGGAGGAAAATCTTTGATTTGTTGGGCACATCAGAAGTATCTGCTTTGTCGCTAATAACCGAAAGAGGTTTTTCATTACGCAGCAAACATCAGAGAGTGTGAGTTTTTGGCGCTGAGTTAAAGTATTTTTCAGTACAAAAACACAGGGTGGACAGTCTTATCAAATGTGGCCTGATTCGCTGCAAATGTGAGACCTTGAGACCTGCCTCTGGGCCCTTTAGTTCGGGACCATGCGGCTGCTACGGTCGCAGGTTCGAATCCTGCCTCGGGCACGGATGTGTGTGATGTCCTAAGGTTAGTTATGTTTAAGTAGTTCTAAGTCTAGGGGACTGATGACCTCAGATGTTAAGTTCCAAAGTGCTTAGAGCCATTTGAACCATTTTGGACTTGCCACAAAAACACATGTGAGTTTTGAACTATCCACAGAAATATGAGACTGGATATTTGCCTTTATTTCCATTTCCACCGAGCAGATAGCACTGAAATACTGCAGTTTATCTAATATTGAGCATTTTTCATTAACTATATATTTTACCCTATTCATATCTGGAAAGAGCATCTTTGATTAACTGTTTATTGATTTTGATCATGGCACTCAACACTCTCACAGTTTTGTATATGAAACCAGTTTTTCTCATAGAAACATTAATTTTTGGTACGTGTCTGTGCACAAATTAAGCTACAATACTCCACTTTCCCAGCAGCTTGTCAACCGTCACCAGATTAAGAAATTTAAGAAAGACACAGTAATTCTCAGTATCTGATTGCGTGATATGTACAGAATCGGAATGGATTCCAGTTACTTCTCTTAGCCAGTCATGGATTTCAGGAGCGATCTTTAATGTTGAAATGTTAATAATGTATCTATATTTTAAATTATTTTCGTGAACGATCTGAATTATTAGCGTTGTATGATTGCTAAGCAAAGATACTGTGAGATGACAACATTCAGATAGATGTCTTGGGCTCAGAATTATTTATTATAGGATCTCTGCTGATGTGTCGTTAAATGACATTTAATTGTAAAAAATCGTACTAGGAACGACGTTTTTGATAAGTCTTCGATGCGCCATTGCTTGTTAGCGACATAGTGCTGTGACTCAAAAGTTATAGTACAGAAAGAATCTGAATACGAAGAAATCCGATATGGAGTCTCCGCAGTAGCATGCGAACGACGTCTCGTGACACGACTTGAATGTCATGAAATGCTGTTGGTTATTCTTGTTTCAGGCCAAGCTGTTCCTAACGATAAGTATCTCCAACAGCAAAAATTAAACCATGTTAAAGAACACCGATAAAATCTTAATAAGAATTACAGTGGACAGTTTCAAAGCAAGCGTATAAACATATTTCACAGTTGGTGGCACTACAACTTCCCTCTCAGTAGCTGTACATATGAACATCTGTTACAAATTTTCTGTTCTAAGCAGAGGCCAATTCACACTGGCCATCTCATCATGTCAAAACATTCCACAACGCATTTCAAATTGAGGCGCTCATACAGGCCGTCAAAGGACGTCATGTCACGTATTGACGGTAGTGCTGTCTGCTAACTTCGAAAGTTAACCTATTTTCACCTGGCACGCTCATGTTTTGGTAGTGGATTTTGTGCTTCCTTACCTTCTTAATCTTTCTTTTATTTTCGTCCCTTGTTTTCGCAGCAAACTTCAAATATTCACTGGCGATTTAGAAATTTTTTCCATCGATGAAGATGATCATGATGTTTGGTTTGTGGGGCGCTCACCTGCGCGGTTATCAGCACCCATACAAATTCCCATTGTTTGCTCAATCCAATCGTGCCACTTTCATGAATGATGATGAAATGATGAAGACAACACAAACACCCAGTCATCTCGAGGCAGGTGAAAATCCCTGACCCCGCCGGGAATCGAACCTGGGAACCCGTGCTCGGGAAGTGAGAACATGACTGCAAGACCATGAGCTCCGGACTTTTTCCATCGAGTGTTCTCCCAAAAGCGGGGCCAGATATATGAAAACGAAAGATCGTTTAGGTTTCACAATAACAGGACAGGCCTGACAACACGCTATATATAAATAAGAATGTAAGATGATGAAGTAATTTTCCTTAATTAATATTTTAAGTAAAGAAGTCAGCTCTGATGAAGGAGAAAAATACAGTTGTTCATGATGTTATTAGCTACACAAGAAAAAATACTCTGTTTATTCCTCCATAAAAACTGTTTGCTGTGTTTGTAATACAGTTTTTGCCAACAAATAAATTTCCATGTTTTGAAATGTTGTTTCACTTCTCTCCACTTTACAACACAAAACTGATCAAGAATATACGTTATGAAATTTGTTTTGGCCATTAATAAACTCTATTGTTGTTATTCCACAATTCCGATACTCTACTCTGACTTTTTGTGTCATGGATGGTAACTCGTAATGCTCCTTTCGACATTACGTATTGGGCTAAGCGAATTCACATGACATGACATTATGGAAGGTGTGAATGTACACTGACATGATGGTGCTGTGATGTGACAGCCAGTATGAATGAATTTTATAGATAAGTACTGATAGTATAAAACCCATAATAAACCAGGATTCCACAGGCATAAATTATTTACACATGCATCTCCCCACCACTACCCTTTCACAAAAGTAACTGTTTCTACAAATTGAAGTTGGAAACACTATTTATGTAACTTTCAAGATGGCGACAAATGAAACTTCTTGTAGGGAGAAGGTTGTCTCACCCAAAGTGAACCAGTAATCGTGTGGAGGTAAATATGATCACACAGCTTTTAGTCCATTATTATGAAGTCGAGAAAGAAAAAACAGTCCTATAGATGTTTAATATGGGAATAGGTATCTTGTAGAATCTGTTTGGAGGTATCCAATACACTAGTAAAGGAGCTGTCTACTGAGTGCAATAATCTTTTTCATCACTGCAGTATACATATTGCATTCGGAAAAACACTATTTCTAAAATTTTGTGTTAAGTACTTGGATGCTATGTACAACACCATGAAGGTATATTAGTAAGTAACTCAAGCTTCTGATAGGTCACAGGTGTTTTAAATATGATGCTTCCTTTTCCTTCATCAGTGAGGATATTAATTGGCTTTTAACTTTAGAAATTTATATATAGGTTGACATGACAGTGTGGAAGGAGAGTATTTCCACACGAAAGTTGACTTACATGAATGGTGGTGGGGGTACACATGTAAGAAATTCTTCTCTGTGGAAACACAGATATATTTATGTATGTCTTCTAAAATACTGTAAATGATACTAAGTTATTGTAGTCGATAATCATCAGATCAAAATAAATACCATAACAAATTTTACTTATACCAATCACATTACTGTTGTTAATGCTGGTGTTGGTGCTGTTATACATTCACTAAAAATTTATCAATGGAATAGTAGGTGTCATCAATGGAAAAGTCTTTCATGCTCTTCCTGAATCTTTCTTCACTACTAGTTGATTGTGTTTCCATATTGAAAAGTTATTGAAAATGTTTCTCAATAATAGATATCATTTGGGCAAAATGTCATTAATTGTTTATAGACTTTTCTATTAATATGTATTGCCATTATGAATGGACCTATTACTTGAAGAAAGCGATGTATTACTTGCAACAAATATCATAACCTAGTGAATGTACTGAGAACTAATAAATAAGTATTCAAAGTCACTTGAAGAAACATCAGTGGGAAATTATAGAATTCACACTACAAATAATTTTTATTAGGCATAATCACTTCTGGATATTGGAAACTTGACTTGATGAATTACACCAGATTTAAAGCATGTCAGGTGTTTTTTCATCTCACCAATATCTGACAACATTCGAATCGAAAATAAAGATTTATTAAATATTTCAAGTCTATTCACAGAAGAATGTCAGAAGTTGCCTGTGATGAAACATAATAATGATTTATCCATTACTGTACCACTAATGAAAAACACATAAGAGGTCGAGAAAACCATGTAATAGAGAAACTGAAAATCAGAAACCTTATATTCTAAAACTTAATATTTGTCCCTACTGAGTTGACATACTCGACTTGAAATTATAGGTAAGAGCAGTACTATGTTGGGGTTTTTAAACCGTGCATCACTTTTCCAAGGGTTGCCACATTTTATAGTAAGACCCTCTTCGTGATTTAAAAAAAATAATAGTTTGATTTCTTTGCTTTCTGAGTAACTACAACCTTTATGTCCATGTACATGTTTTATTTTTTGACAAAAAAATCAATACTATACTGTGGTAGTATGGTAGATGGCTGTCGAATCGTACTGTGTGACTCATTTTTTTATTCTGTAATGATCAGTGAAAAGTTTAGTTTTATCGAATTTTTATCATTTTTAATTGTTATTTGTGTTCTGTGACCGGTGATTCTCTGTCAGCATGGACAAATTTTTAATTGTAAGCACTACAACATGATATTTCAAGTGGGTCATACACTTCTAAATGTGTGATTATACGAAAACGCAGGAAATATAACTTTGTGGTCAAAGCCTGAAGACCAGCAAGATCGTGAATTGCCAGCCATTTTGCACTTTGGCAGGGAGGATTGGCCAAAGTCCGATTACTTGAAAGAATTGGGGTGGATCTGAGTTTGGCCAGCTATTTTGCGATTTGTCTGAAGATTCCTGGCTAAAATGTGATGTGATTGTGCATACATCAGGATATCCCTGGCTATATCGCACTGCATACTGTGATGAGACAACATTGTGCAATAGACAGCATTTCATTCAGTTTCAGTGTTAACATCCCGTGCACATGATAGCTGTTGCTTTCAAAGAAGGTCCTACCTTAGCTCCTTGTTTTTCTTCCTGACAAATTGGATTAATTGTGAATACTGTACGTTGGCTATTTACAAAAACTGCTTCTTTGTTTATCTGTTTTTTTTTACTTGCTCCTGGTTCGCCCATTTGCGTTCTTGCAGTTGTCATGAATGTCGAAGACACTTTCTACAAGCTGGGAACAGAACATGGTATTCTCAAGCAACTTTATAACAGAAACGAGTTCTCCATTCTGCGTGAGAAATAGCTCATGCTGGAATGCGTGGCGAAAGAAGAAAAACCATTGCGAAACACATCGTCTTTACAGTCACTCACCAGTGGCCAAGGATACAATGGATGCAATTGCTCTACCAAATGCGCCACAAATCGATGCAAATGCAGAAATAACAAAATATTGCGTAATCCCAAATGCCATAGAAGCTTAACCTATAATAAGTGAACACCAGTCATATTAAAAAGGATTTATAAAGTGAATAGATAGTATAAAGTTTGTATTTTTTATAAGTGAGATAGAGCAAATAAATTTATGCGTACAGCTGGAAATTATACCTTTTCATCTGTTCTTTATTTTTCTTCCTATTCTGGCTGATGTGTCTATGCCAATTTGCAAACTGTCCAGCCAGATCCTGAGCTCAAGAAAAGATCAGACATTGGCTAGTCAATTTACAGCGATGTTGGAATTTGCCTGACTTATACAGTTTGCAGTTATTCAATCAAACCTGCTCTCCTTCTTTCTTTGGAGTTTGGCAGATTGGTCACAGCCAGTTCACGAACTGGTTGGCTGAACCCGAAATAAGAAAAATCGGACACTGGCCAGCCAGTTTAAAGTGACACTGGCCACTTCTCGACTGGCCAGCCAGTTTCGACTTTGGCCTGTGTTGGGCTTCGGCTGTGGCATAACCATCACTTGAATTTTGGTTTTAAAAGGTCTACTATCAGAAGTGAAGAATGACAGCAGTGTGTCATTCGTTACACAGTCTATTGAAATCATGCTTGCTTATGAAATGCAATGACATTTATAGCCAAATCATTGTAGCTTAGTAAAAAATCATGAGAATACTTTTCTTAGAAGTTAAAAGAAATGAAAGAAAAAGAAAATCCTTCCACAAAACAAACTATGATTTCTTCTTACAAAGTTACCTACTCTGTGGTAAAGAACAAGAAATCTCATCCTACAGCAGAAAATTTTATTTTACCAGCTGCTCTAGACATGGTACATACTGTGATAGGTAAGACAATTGCCAAGCAACTGGCAAGTTTGCTTCTGTAAGACAAGTAGTAGGAGTAGTAACAGTAGTAGTAGTAGTAGTAGTAGTAGTAGTGGTTTTATTCATGTAAAGATACCTTTCAAAAAGATATTGGACATGTCTTGGCATTAAAATTTAATCAGTAGTTTGAAGAAGGGAACAAGCGCCAAAACATAGATTTTTGTTTCTGTTTTCATCGAACATGTGTTAGCGTATAGATGCACACTGTAATCTGTAAAAAGAGAATGAAAACCACTGGTGTCAGCTTAATCGGACTTTGAAATATTTTTTAGTCTGAAGAAGGGAACATGAGCCAGATTAGAGTTTATCCACCCTCAATGCTGTGGTTGCTCTAAAAGCTGGTGTGTATCTGCTGTTCATTTGCTTAAAACCCTGTGTTTGCAGTGTATCAGAATACTGCTTTGTGTTTAATATCTGGCGTCTGAGAATAGAGATACTTCACTAAATGAAGAACAGTTATTCATAAAGAACGATTCTGGATGGTTTAAAAGCATGTTAGTTTGGCAAAAATGACAACAATCAAATCCCTGGAAATGTACTCATTTTTGATTCCCATATACAGGCACTTAGAATACTTCTTACCTGAAGGTTATTTTAGCACATCTGAGTTCACTGATGGTGTGGTGAAGAACACTTCTGTGCTGCAAGAGAGCAAGGATGTCCCACAGTCCTCAGGAAATGGCGTACAGTGGAAAAATTCTATTACTAGACAAGAAGATCAAGGATGTATGTACAAGACAGTTACATACATTCCACATGAGTACAGATCATTTTATGAGGAAAGGTTGATGGGACCAACAACAGCTACTGCAGATGACTATGAGATTGAAGGACAGTAAAGATTTTCATCGTAAATTTGATAGATAATGCTTTAAAACCCTGTGATTAGTATAGACATTTCCTGTACATGCTCTATTATGAAAATTGTGTGAAAATATAACTGTTTCTGATGTTGTAATAAGGATTTTTAGTGCCTAATTCATGATCAGTTTGAACAAGAGAACAAATCCTCAGATTGTAATATTGTGATGTGTCCTTCAGATCAATCCAATTCATCTTTCCAAGGTACTGATATTGGAGGGTAATGTAAAGAATCTCATATAAATGTTTGGTTGAGATGAAATTAAAAATAAGAACAGGAGGAAGTTTTTTGTATTTCCCCACAAAAGAGGTTTTGGATTTGTTCTCTTCTTCAGTCGAAGCACAGCAAAAATAATGTAATCCATATACGAAGGCATTTACATAATTAAAGGTCTAGTTCGAAAAGGTTGGGACAGGTAGTTAGCTGTGGTCTTGTAGTAGGAACCATCGAGGCATTTTGGGCACCCACACAAAACTTAGACCAGGGTGGTCAGATGAAGGCTGGAGCCTCCACCCTCCTGAATAAGGGGCCAGTCTGCTTAAACCAGGGCTACCTTCTTTCGCTCATCCATAGTGTGCAGACCGGTTTTACAAAGAAATTTTTCATACTGGTTGGGAATGTTGCAACTGAATGCTACTGTTAATTCAGCCAGATGTCCATGGTAGCATTAAAGTGCTTTACTGCTACAGTGCTTTGCTTGCTATAACTATAATTTAAACAATTTCTTGACAGTACAGCAGTAGAACAGAAATATGACAACACAATAAAAAATAACCAATAACATTCATTAAGAGTATGTTAAAAAAGAATTTGCTGCACCAAAAGGAACTATATGGTTCCAGAGACCCTTCCAGGTCTCAAACATTTGTGATGTGTGCAGGCAGGCTGAAGTGATTGATGATAATTTGTACCAAGGTCGAGATTTGAATCCATGTCTCCTGCTCACGAGGCAGATGCATAGTGGTTAGCATATCTGCTTAGTGAGCAGGATATCCAGGTTGGAATCACAGCCTTGGTACTAATTTTGATTCGTCGCTTCAGTGTACATATACATATCTTAACTTGGTACAGTTTGATGCATAGCACTTGATGGCCTAAACATAATACGACGCATTATCAACAACTTCGCCGTCTCTTGGAAGCCTATGATACTGCCACTATGACCAAACGTAATTTTGCAGACACTTGTTGATTGTCCTATCACTCAGTAGATAGCGACTATTAAATCAAAATGTAGCCTTGCAGGAAGTATTCTGAACAAGCTGCAGACACTGAACTGACCTGTCTAAAAGCTGGTTTAGAAGTATTAGTGGCGGCTGTGCATCCTGTTCTGTGCCTGTCAGCAGATGGACTTCCATCTATGCTAGTACAAGGTGAAAGAAATGTACTCCATAGTTGACGGTACTCCCTTCGGCAGCTAGTTTCGAAAAATAGTTTAAATTCCTGACAAGTAAATTGTGTACCATTGTTAGTGGCAACAGATTTCGGCAGTCGTTCAACGAAGAACACCTTTCACAAAGACTGGATGGTCTTCGTTGAAGATAACAACGACATCTGTATCACTAATGGAAATTGGGAAAAAGTGTCAATTACTATCCTCATATTAAACAGACAGTGCTAGCTTAATCGAAAGACGTACTAACTGTAATTAGATATTCTTCTTTCCTCTATGAACAAACATTTTCCATTATATGCGTAAAACTGAAAACGTAGATGTCCTTTTATTCTGTTATTGGCACAGCCACAGTAACAGTTCACAATATAACCAGTTTCAACCATACAGTCGTCAGTTTCAGTACTATAAATGCACAAGCTGCATATAGTGACATCATGTACGCTTCTAGCATATCATTTATAAGCCATGACCATCAGCGAGTGCTTGTGTCTGCTGTGAGTGACAGCGCCGATTTCCCAGCTTTTGGGAAGTGGAGACTGTTTTCCTGCCTGGAGATAAGTCTTTTTTTAAATTTGTCTAAAGGGTTGTGACCTAGCACGTCATGGCTGTTCTCAAAGATGAGTGTTGCTCGTAGTAATGCTGGAGTTTCCTAATAATCGGAACAAAAACTTCTGGATGTGTCAGCAGGCACCAGAACTTTACAGTAGTACTACGAGCGTTAACAGGAAATGGCCAGTGTAAGTGTCTGCTTGCTGCTCTGGAGGTTGATTAGCTCAAAGGCCTCGCTGGTTAACAATAACATGGTGGAGCGGCCAGGAGCATGTGAAGTCGATCAGTTGGTCAGCAGCCCTGGTGGGGTGCTGGAGTCGAATTTTTGAGTCGTCTGAGGTGGAGATGGTGTGGCGGCCTGTATTTAGGAAGTCGGAAGTGGGGGATTGATATAGCTATTCTTTCTATGTGAAAACTGAGAAAGTGTTTGGAAGTGCGTAATCTTGAGCAGTGTTGCTGTTTAGCGAGTGTACAAGGTCTGCTGAAGAGCGTGGAGGAGCTGGCTAGTTGGAGACGTTGTCTAGTGAATGAAGCGGACTTGGCGAGGGTTGGGAGATAGTAAATTCCATTTTGCTGTAACGGAAATTTGAAGTATGGAGTTCTTGTGACATCCTTAGCCTCTTTGGCTTTAGACTGTGATCCTGTTTTGTTTAGAGAGAACATGGTAGAAACCGCTTGGTGAAGTTGAAATTACTTGCGGTGGTCTTCGTTGTCGAGTCCAACAGTCTCGGGTTTGGGAGTTTTTGAAAGTAGTCAGGCACATGGAGGGCACTGATTAGTGACGTAGAGGAATCCTGTGTCGTGTGTCAAAGCAAGGCAGGAGGCCTTTGTTTAGCTTGATTATACATAGCAGTACAGAGATATTACCCAGGTCTCCCAATAAACGTTTTTGGAGGAAGTCTACGAACCAATACACCCTGTGATTTGTCTCATACACTGTATGACGCTAAAGGTGCGTGATCTCTGGCCATGGCCGCAACTGGGGCGTCACCAGACGTTACAGAACCTTTCTAAACTGGACGAGAAGGAACGTTTCACACTGTTTGACAAATCTGTGTACACTTGTCCTTCTTGTGAAGTGTGCTGTTTTATTTTCCTATTGGGAAACTAACTGTTATTAATAATATTGGTTACTTATGAAAACTTTTGCATTAGTGTGTGGCACTGGCAGTTAACAAGAAATATAAGTGTCAGATGTGGCAGTAGTAGCAATATCAATAGAATACGCTACAAAATCTTTGTTTCTACAAAATATATCTGTTTTGACCTGTAGCTAGATTGATTTCAGTTATCTTCAGCTGTACATGGGACTCAATTATTAGTTTCCGTCACACATAAAAAATTAAAAAAAAGAAAACAAAAATATGCCCATTGAATTTGTAACTACATGGGATGGACAAAAATACGGAAACACTCCGAGAAACCATGGTTGAACGTACTCGTAGATGCTAGGAGAGCCTGCCGGTGGCACTGTTGTGTTTGACTATGAACCGCACCTGTGCAATGTCCTCAATATATTGCAAGAGTCAGTCGTGATCATAAGTGTTCTATGTAATTGTGAGAGGATTATGCCGGAGGTAACTGACTTCGAATGTGCGTAAATTGTTGTTGCGCTTATATTGGGTGCTTTCGTAACCAAGGGAGCCAGAGCATTTGGAATTTCAAAACGCATCGTGTCGCATATTTCTACCGCATAATCGGAAAGCGGAAAAACATCATACACTAAGTCACAACGTGGATGAAAGTGTGTGCTGAGTGATCATGACAGAAAGTCATTGAAGAGAATTTTGACGAAAAATAAGAGAATGACAGTTGCAGAAACTAAGGCAGCACTGGATGACGCACTTGCAAACCCTGTCAGAACCAAAACAACACAAATGGAGCTAATAATCAGGGAATTTCAGGGCGATCTGGAATCCCAAAACCACTCATTAGCGGTACAAATGCCCTTAACACGAAAAGGTGGTGCCGAAGCCATAAACCCTGGACAATGGAGCAATGGAAGAGATATTTTGGTCAGATGAGTCTTGATGCACACCATTTATAACTTCTGGCCGAGCTTATTCTATAAGAGTGAAACATGGCGGGAGTAAGGTGATGGTTTGGGCAGCCACACCATGGTATTCCATGAGCCTCATTGTTACTCTGCAAGGTCGCATTACTGCCAAGAATTATGTGACCATTTTGACTCATCAGATCCATCCTGTGGTACAGTGTTAGTTCCCAAATAGTGAAGCTGTATTCGAAGAGTACAGGATCACTTGTGAGCATGAGGAGCAACTGTCAGGCTTCTGTGGCCACCACCGTCACCAGATCTCAATATAACTGAGTCTTTGTGATTGAGTCTGGAGAGAAAGGTGTATAATCGCTATCCACCTTCATGATCATTACCTGAACTTGTTACTATTTTGAAGGAAGAATGGTATAAGATCCCCTTAAAAATCGTATTTATCCATTCTGGCGTGTTTTGAATGCCAACGGTAGCCCTACACCGCATTAGGCATGGTAATGTGTTGTATTCATTGTGTTTCCATATTTTTGCCGATCACTGTACTCTGTGGTCGCTTCCTGGGTGTTCAGTAATTTCTTTGAGTCAAATGGAACATAGGCTACCCGAGTGTTTTATTGCACATCATCACCAGGGAACGATCCGTCTGTCGACAGTGGTGAGCAACTCATGCTGCAAGAGGGAGTGTGCAGGCAGAATGAGGTGGGCTTTATTTGAAACTGGCGGATGTCGGATAGCAGCTAGGATGAGGTGAGATACTGCCAACGACTGATGGTCGTCGCTAACACACACAACTAGTTTTGTGCTACCTCTACTCACCTAAACATTGCATCAAAATGTCCACAATAGGAATATACCTGTCCTCTGGCACTCTACAAAATTTGCTATGGGTGTGTATTGAACTCGGATTTTTCATCTCGCCTACAGAATTATTTTTTAACAACTATCGTCGCTGTTGCACAACTCCCCTTTTTCCCACTCTAAAGGAAATACTGCCTCACTTACAATCTTCCTCTCTAACAGCATGTTTAGTCAAGCAGTACCAGCCAAATTTCATGATGTGATGTGTCGTAATTTTGTTTTTGTCATAGGATGCAGGAAGTCTGCGATCATCCCATAGACTTGAGATAGGTCACTAAAAATGAACAGGTCACTTACTGTTCACGAAATTTTTTACTGATACTTTTCAGGTAGAGCCCAGCTTCAGAACGTCAGATAGAATAGCCTACACACCAAGTACAAGGTGGTCTTGTGATTATCGTTGCTGATTTTCAGTCATTCCCAGATGGGTCAGAAATTTTCTCTGCTCGGGACTGGATATGTGTGTTCTCCCATCAACATCAGTGTGCAAACTGAAGTGGCATGAAACAGAAAGATTCACTCAAGGCGACCGAACTCCACAGAGAGCGACTCCTGACTAATAATGTCACATTCTCAGTTGAGCGCTGATGGCGTTGATGTGCACATGTAGCTCCTCCCTTTTTACGAAGGCTGCTGCATCCTCGGCTATCACCTAGGTCACAGCCACTGACTCCCACTGTCCAGGGCTCATCTCTGTTGCTGCTGCTTCCTCCAGAGTTTGACAATGCCTTGGATTCACGACCCACCTTCCTTGACCCACTGCCCTCCCTTCTTCAGACTTTTGCCATTCCTGACATTTCTCTCTTGACTGCCTGGAGATCTTCAGCCTCTGGCCCCTCTGCCTCCAGCACACTTCAGCGCTGTCTCCTCTGAATCCATCCTGGCATCCCCTGATCCGACATTGCTACTTCAGATCCCAGTGCCACTGGCACCCTCGCCTCCAGACCTGGCGCCTCTGCAGACTCTAGTTACACCTGCTCTAGCGCCAATGGTTCCATCGCCACTGGTTCCAGCATCACTGGCCCCAGAATCCTGAATCCTGCACTACTGGCTCCATCGCAACCAGTTTTAGTGCTACCAGCTCCAGTACTACTGACTCCAACATTACCAGCTCCTGTAGCACTGATTCTTCTGCCACCATCTCGTATGCTGCCTGCTCAACTATGGCTGTCAGCTCATCTGGTGCCCCCTGCTCCGCCATCACCAGAGGCTGCATCTTGGGCTCCACCTGCTCCTGAACCTCGAGCTCCACCAGTTCCTGTGCCATGGGTTCTGCTAGCTCCTGAGCAACAAGTCTTGTGGCTCCTGTACCTTGGCTCTGCCAGTTCCTACAACATGGTATCCATTGGCTCCTGCTCCACAAGCCACACTGCAGACTGACTCAGTGCTCTCTTCCATTGTCACAGCCCTGGTGTTTCCTGTTCCTTTAACTCCCATCCTCCTGGGCATCTTTCACTGCTGTCGTCTCATGCGGCCTCATGGTCTTCCCAGAATCTCCTGCACACTGGTCTTGGAAGTTTTGCCCCAACGCCCTGCTGCACCACGTCTCGCCGCCTTCAGCAGTCTGACTGTCTCTTCTTGACGATGGTACTACATGTCTCTCGTTTTTCCACGTCTACTCCTCCCCACACCACCTCCCAGTCTTCCTGGTGGCTACTATCCACTGGCCACACCAGATACTTTTTGCGCCTTCTGCAGCCAAGATCGGCCTTCCCTCTGAGGGTAGCTCAGCGTCCTGGGCTCCTCCTAAAAATGGTGACAAAATGACGATCTCCTGGAACATTAACCTAGCACTGTCGTGGCCAGACCCGACCGCTATCGTGTTCTCTTCAGCTTTTGCTGCCTGGCCAGCCCATCAATAAACCTGCGTGTCTGTGGCCACCATTGGTTCGAACAGCTGTCTCCCATCAGCCACTGTCTCACTGACAATGGCCTCCTGGCCAGCACTACATGGCATGCCCTGTGGGTCCCGCATTGGGCGCCTGTTGTGCCCTACTCTCAGCATCTCGCCCCTGGTTTATGTTGGGATGTCTCCTTCCTTTGGGTGGCGCTTCTTATGCATGACGGTTTCGTTATCTCTCCTTGGGGAAGATGGGATGCTACATCTGTGGGAAATGGCCCTGCCACCTCCTCCATAGGGGAAGGGAATGCTGCATCCTCCACTATCACCTTAGTCACAGCTGCTAGCCACACAGTGAGACAGCTCTGCCATCCCCTCTGTATGAAACAGGGATGTCTTGACTGGCACCTTGCAATCCAGTCGCCAACCACACAACAGAGCGCTGTGTGCTGCCGTCCTGTCAAGCACCTGAAACTAACTCACAGTTTATCCTGCCTGCGACAGCTGCTGCAGTACACAGGGGCGCCACATCTGCTGGATAGAATGGTTGCCAGCACTAGCTCACTTCCACAAGGTCACACTGGCACAACCCTAGTATTGCTCTTGCAGATGGCCTTATAGGACGCCACCCAGCAGCTCGCCAATCATTGTGCGTTCCAGTCTGAACCTCCACATCTCGACTCAACACTTGACATCAGAAATTCAGCGAGTCTGTTTGTCAGGGTGCCGTGCACACCAGGTGGGACCTAAGACTTCATTAGTGCAGCTTATATGGACTTCGGCAATGGCAGTGTTTCCCTACTGTGACAGATTGTGTACACAGCTTGTACCTTTGAGAACTGCATTGTGTTAGACCAAGTCTCATCGGATCAGAACGATCTTTCCAGTAGCATTCATTGAGAAGATGTTTCAGTTGCTGTCCAGAACCAAACGTTATTGTTTACTCGTGTACTCTCTGTACTAGAAATAAAGTTCTATTTTTCTTGACACACTTCTCTTCTCGTAGCATTCCACACAGAATACTAAAAAGTCTACTGTATTTGATTTTCTGAAGATGGGCTCCGCCCAAAACGCGTCAGTATAAACATTTTTGAACTACAGGTGATCATTTCACTTCATTTCAGCATTGACAGAAGTCCTGTCAAATTTGTTCTTGTCCTCAGGTCCATCCAATGAGGTTTAGCGCCAACATACAGGATGACAACAGTGGCTGGAGTCCCTTGGACCTGTCTCTACAATGTTCTTAAGAGCATCGTCACAGTCATTGTCTAGCAAGGTACCAGCTCCCATGTCTCCCCACCTACAGATCTATTATAGACATTGAAGATGGCCACTGTGTGGTTGAAACTAGTTACATTGCGAAACGTTCTTGTGGTTTTATCAGTAACAGAATGAAAGAAATAATAACTAAATCATCTGTACAGGAATAACGTCTTTTTTTCTTTTTCATACAAAATTGGTAACAACCTTTCAACCACTGATCAGCTACACAGACAGATTTTCTCGACTGTAATCTATGCCTAGCTGGGGTACCTTGCTTCGCTCAGGGAGTTGATATGAGATTGTGTGGTAGTTGGAATAAAAGGATAAACTTCAAAGTATAAGAGGTAAAGTTTTTTTATTGAAAACATATCCTAACTACAATACTTGTTTAGAAAAAACATTTTTCATTTTGTTATCCAAGTTATACATGCACAAATTTTTCGAATTTCCTACTTGTGATAAAGCTTCGTATGACTGACTGTGAGAGAAGCAGGAGTCTTTGAGGTTGATGCTGCAATACTTTAAAGTTTGTTCTTGTGCTTTGTTTATTTCAAAACTATAGGTTAATTTGATTGTAAATTGCAGTCTTTTAAATTGGAATGCAGTTCAGTAGAAATCAGTGGTATTCTGGGAATAAATAGTGTGTGTCCTTCGTACTTTGCAGTCATGAGTTGGACTTTGATGGTGTTATTCAATAACTGTTGTTCTATTACATACGAGGGTTGCCCAAAAAGGAATGCAGCGTATTTTTTCTTCAAAAATTCTTTATCTAACATAATGAGAACCACATCGTATTTTATCTAAACACCCTAATGCCCATCCCATTCTATGGCCTTCCTACAGCGCTAAACAAGGTCGTGCATGCCCTTTCAGTACCAATCCTTGTCTTGGTGACGAAGCCACTGCTTCACTGTGTGAATCACCTCCTCATCGTCCTCAAAATGTCTTCCACGAATGGCATCCGTTAATGGCGAATGACAATATCAGCAAGCTGCAACATGTCAGGTGTGACAGCTGTCGATGATCTCCCCAACCGCTACAAATCATAGAGCTCCGCCGAACCGCCTTCTTATGACCTCATCCTCAAAGCCCAGCGAATAACTGTACTTCTGCCGACAGCAGATGCTCCATAGACTTTGCATAAGCGTTGTGAGTATTCTCTGCCGTTTCTTTCCCTGCAGTGAGAAATTCAAAGACAGCATGTTGCTTGTAGCGTACATCTCTTACAAACACCATTTTGTAAACTGTCCTGCAGCTACGCTATCTGTTGGAAGTGACGGAAACTTGGCGCGCTCACTCACGAGACTTGAAATAATACATACGTAATGTTTCGCATTCGTAGCATTGTTTTCGGCTGAGAAAAAAATGCGGTGCATTACTCTCTGGGCAACCTTCGTAGTTTTGGTGAGTTGAGATTTCTGAATGGTATGATCGGATGTAGTGTCCCCATTGGTACATTTGACAACTAAATGCAAAATATACAAACTATATGGATTTTTGTTAAAAGTGAAATATTATTCTGTAACTAGAAACAGTGATGAAATCTGTAATTATGTATATTTAGTTACTATTTCATTTATGATCAGTATAGATTATGAAAAGGATATCTATAGATGAAGCCAACATGTAATCGCTGGCTGCTGTCATTTAATATACATAATGATGGAGGTAAAAAAAAAAAGAAGGGACGTTTCATCACGTCACAGACTTCAAGCCGATGCCCGCCATATTAACTAGCCCAAAACATAAAATTCACCACATTCATACCTCCGTAGTTCACACGGTGACCCTTGCCCATGACGTCACTCTGACGTGCTCGTGCCCAGCTTCGACCGTGATCGATGCTTTGATTGTAAGTTGTAATCAAAAATGTCAGCTTGTGTTGTTTATGGGTGTACTAATAGATCCGATCGTAATCTAAAGTTTAAAGGAATCACATTTCATTCGTAAGTGGAACGTTTCATGCAATATTTTCTCTTGTATGAATAAATTATTGTTGAAGTGTTTACTTTTATTGTAGTGGTTTTATTTCTGTCATTTGACTTCAGATTTGCCTTATTTTACTCAGTGTCCGTTCTTTTCTTCTTTCCTGTGCTTTCCATTGCCTTACAAATCGCAAACGCTCCGACATCCGAGCCACACTGCGTCAAAGGTCTCGTCCCCGCTCAACACACGGCTACATAACCGCGCCGATTGTTGGGGCAACATCTGATGCCCTAAATTCCTCTCGCCGATAATTATTATTTATGTTTCACATCACCTCATCCTTTAAAAAAGATTATGGCTAGTACAACCGCAGATAGCGGCCATGCGTGCGTGAGTTTCGCGTCTATGGTTTATGAATGTGTATATCTGCCGTGCTTCCTTTCTGAAGGCTTTCGCAAAAAAAATTGTGTTGAGACTCTTTCCGCCGTGCCTGGCTTGTGCTCGGCTTGTGAGTAGCAATCTATCCGTTTCACAGTATAGTTATTAGCTCATAAAGTTTGTTGTAAATAATCTGCTGCGCTTCAACAGGAATAATGAAGTACATAATTACAATAACAGAAGAAAAAGATGACTTTCAGTAGGCCACATTAAGGTTGCCTGCAGCACAAACAGGGGTTCACAATGCTGCAACCAGAAGTTTTTATCACTTACCCATTGATACAAAATGCCTGACACACGGCAAAGTAAGATTTGAAACTAATCTAAAAATGTTTCTCTTTGATAACGCCTCCTGTTCCACAGAAGATTATCTATTACTGTAATGTGTTAGTGGTGATGGGTAGGAGTTACTAACATCGGTCTGTCTTTAAGTAAAAAACGTAAAAACTAATAAATGATAAACATGGAGACATATTCACAAAAAAATTGATGTCAATATGTAATGACTCGTCCCATATCATTACGATTTATCGTGTATATGATACATGGAACATGAAACTAAGTAACTTACTATTGGTATATGACATAGCATGGTATAGACTCATATAAGGTAAGATGGGGTAAATCCGACCTAGTAATTTCTTGTGGCTACAAAACGCTTATCCGAGGTCGGATCTTAACGTTATATATGTTAAATTATAGGTAATGTAAAGGAGCAACTGTTTGCAAAATATTTTTGTTATACCATCAATAGTTTCTGAGATATCCGTATTTTAAGAAACGTCCTTTTTTGCCATTTGCAAAAATGGTGGGGTAAATCCGACCCCTATTTGTTTGGCTGATTTTGCAAAGAAATAGTTCTAAATGAACGGTTTTTTGGGAAATAATTAAAAGCAATTATGTTTTTTACATAAATAAACAAAATGTATTCAAAAAAATAACAATGTTTAGAGTACTAAATGTACTGAAAGTTAAACGAATGTAAATTGTAATTTAAAAAAGGTGATTTCATTGCACGGCGGTTCAAGAGCAATGTCGATCTCGGAATGTTAAAATCATGAGCGACAGCTCGTAAAGACATTCCCATTTGCATTGCAGCAACTGCTCGGCGAATATCGTTTTGATTGCGTTTTGTCGTTTTTAGTTTGTAATTTCGTACCAGTTTCCTAAAAATAAACAAAAATTAACTTTATTTACATAAATAAATAAGTCCATACACGAAAACGATAAAAATATGCGGTCGGATTTACCCCACCATTTAGCGGTCGGATTTACCCCATCATGCCATGTTTCATTTAGCACACATAGAAACAATTTACACGACATTTCCAACAAAAACGATACATACACTGAATAGGTCACTAAATGTACTACAAAAATCGCTTACCGTTTGTTTTACGATCGTTTTATTTAATAAGATTAATCTAGTGATGCAATTTGCACAAAAATTAAATTGAAACAATCGAAAGCACACTTTTTATCTTTTGGGTGTCTAAATGTCAAATGCGGCAAAGCTGTCAAGGTGACATTTTCGTTGTTTCGAATGCTCTATAGGGTAATCCTAATGCGAAATCGCTCCGCTTTGCCGTTTCTCACAAATAGAGGGCGGTCGGGTTTACCCACACGGTCGGATTTACCCCACTTTACCCTACGCTGAAAACCTCAAAACGAAATTAAAAAAGAAATCAAGCAGATAATCAAAGTAGAAATGCATTCCAATTGTGCTATTCCTGAAAAACTGGCAGGGTTACTGGCGAGAAATATTCAGGGAAAGGAAGCAAATAGGCTACTGTTGGAAACATAGGCCTACCTCTTACACAGGTTAGGCTATAATTACTAAAATGTTAATCACATACATGTTAAAGCAAAAAAATCCATTTAAGGGGTCTTTATCACATTTACAGCATTCCACAATGCTGGAAAACGTTCAAAAATTGTATCTTTTTTACCCTGTAAGTTGCTATTATTGCCACACTGAATGACACGTCATGGTAAGATTTCAAAGTGAGAAGATGGGTAAACTACAGTGAGACTAATGTACTGACAACCTAATAAAACAAGAACTCTATTTTGCATGGAGGTATACCTCTATGCAGTTCTGTTTCTTTCATTTCAATAATCATTCACTTTGTTGACATGCGCAAGATGCGACAGCGTGCCTTGCTTCTTTCCTCATTGCACACGTTTGTGGGCTAGCAAAGAACACGTAGGTAAGTTTTTTGCAAATGTGAACACTAAAAATGTTGTGCGTGCGAGTGGAAAGCTGAAAATGTAACGAACAAGAAGCAGTACCGACACCACTACGCAAATAAGCATTGGTTTTGGAGTTCCAGTTTCATTTGCTATCGTTACAATGTCTGCCTGCTTAACTGAGTGGTTACGTGCTTGTCTACCATGCAGCGGGATCGGGTTCGATTCCCGGGTGGGTCGGGGATTTTCTCCTTCGGTGGACTGGGTGTTGTGTTGTCCTCATCATCATCTCATCGTCACCGACACTCAAGTCGCCCGCTGTGGAGTCACCTAAAATGAGACTTGCGACAATGCCACACAATCATTTAATTTCTTACAAATACAATAAAAAGTGGAATTAAATGGATTACGAAAGCATGCTCTTCACAACACTTCCTTTGCTTTGTGGTTATCCAAAATATAGCAACAAAACAAATGCTACGTTAACGAGGCCAAATGTATCTTATTACTAGAGCAAATACGCATTCAAGACCAGACAAACGTTCGAAATTGCCTTCCTGTAACCATGTTATGCATGTAAGCATTATGATGTTTAGTGTTTGAAACAGTTGTTGCTCGCACACGACAGAAAGAATGGACAAGAAGTAATCATAAACGGTAGTCTGCAAATGTTTGGGCTACTTAAAATGGCGGCAGGTTCCGCCCACTCCGGCTTCAAAACAACCTACAGCGAAAGTCGGTAGAGCCACCTCCCTTCTTGCTTTACCTCGTTGTACATAATCAAGCGATAAGGTTACCGCTGGGGGTCTGTTCATTTTGCTCCCTCCTGTTATTGTCTGGTCGTTTTGTTGGCTTGCTATTGATCTCATGTATTCGATGTAATAGCGAATTACTGTACTCATGTCTGTTATTCTGCTAACTTTGATTTTTTCTGAAATAGAGAAGTAGCAGTAAATGATGTTACATGTTTTCATTTATAGCAATGTAATTGCTATTTTCTGCATTCTTGAGTTAACAACATTTTTAACACATGCCGCTGCGGAGAAGAACGTAACACCGCTGGTCTCCTTGTTGTCCACCATTACGCGAAGATTTTAATTTTCCTTAATTATGAAATAGCGCACAGACGGTTATAGTATCATTCTTCAGGAGTACTGAGATCTATCACAAATATTTTTCTACAAAAGATATAGAACTGATCCAAGTAAAAAGTCCAGAATCGATAATGGTTTGGCTCAAGGCTTAAGGTAAAATAATTAATTCTCAGTTTATGCTGGTGTAAAAATGAAGAACATTGAACCTCAACAATATTACCGATTTATGGAGGATATTTTGCAGTGTTGAAACTGTGTTTTTGTGGTGTCCAATTAATACTTTATGTGCACGTGGGTACAGACGCTTAACGTCGCGAGATTGTTTTCCTTGTGGAGAGAGACTAAATTATTTTCGATTGTACCACAATAATCTTAAAGACTTGACTTCCAGTTACTTTCAATATATAAAGTACTGAGTACAAAAGTGGATACATATTATTTCTGCGGCCTGCAAGTAATGCAAAGTAGATTAACAAGAACCCACCCAATTACTTTCACGTTTATAGACGGAGTATTAAACTTTCTGATCTCAAAGAGCGTACAACATTTAAACATTTATAACGTATACCAATTACAAAAAATGAGGTGTCCATAACAATAATAATTTCTTCTTCCTAAAGACACTAAATAACTGACAAATCATACTAAAATTTTCCACTAAGGCACTACACAGATATCCAGTTTTAAGTCGAAAGCTTTGTAGTGTCATCCTGGTACTTGCAAAGAGTGTAGAAATTCCGTAGGGACGTTCACACTTTCTTCAACTTTTACCATCGTTCGATCGATTTGTATATTCTCTCTTTACAGAAATTTTCTTTTGAATATTAAAGTTGCTATCGTAGAAAACATTATTTTTAGTTACCAAAACTGCTCTTTCAAATAACCCGTCCGGACTGGCGTACTTGTGAACAATGTTTGGATAAATTTGGTCGATGAGTTCGTTTACACTTAGTGGCTATGTTGCAGAAATCACTGTTCATGGAGTTTTATGAGGCAAGTCGTCTTGTTAGTATGTGCCTTCGTCTATTTGTAAAAGTTGCGGAGCAAAAAAATGATGTTATTAATTCTTTCGATAATTCAACTATCATACTTTTTGCTAGTCGCAATTTTTGTATGTGTGGCCAGAGATGTGATTTTTTTAAGCATACATTTATCTCGTCTGCTGGTGTTGACTTGGGGGTAACTTGAAGTGTCTGCCGAAAATTTCTTGAGAGTATGAGCAGAGCTGCTCCCATCACTTCAGAGCTTCCTCGCAAGTCTTGTGATGTTGCGTCCATGGCTCCGAGTGATTTTTTTGTGTGTCCTTGTGCATTCGACCCAGAAGATAATTTTAGCTTGCTTTAGAAGTTCACCCCGTCCAGAGTTCTCAAGATTTTACATACTGGAAACTGTTCTTTGGCTACATTCAACGATAGTTGAAGGGCGAATAGGCAGTTCGTCCGTCTTCCATTACTGTGGCTGCAGTGCCGAGTGGTGCCAGCGGAAGTGCGACGTGTTTTTTCGCTCGTATTCCCGCCAGCAGTAGATTGATTAGGAACGTTTTCCCGGTGCCGCTTGGTGCGTTCAAGTAAATAATTCCGCCAGTGTTGTTGTCGATCCGGTCCATGATAACGCTGTATATTTCGTTTTGATTGTCTTTGAGGAGTGGTTTGTAGTGAGCATGTGTTGAAGTAGTTCGCTGATATTGTAGCTTTTTTCCTTTATGATTTCGGAGCATCTTTTGCTGGTGCTTGCATCCCAAGTTGTACTAAGGTCTTGATGTCTATATAAATAAATAAATAAAAAATAAAAAAAATGGTTCAAATGGCTCTAAGCACTATGGGACTTAACATCTGAGGTCATCAGTCCACTAGACTTAGAACTACTTAAACCTAACTAACCTAAGGACATCACACACATCCATTCCCGAGGCATGATTCGAACCTACAACCGTATCAGCAGCGCGGTTCCGGACTGAAGCGCATAGAACCGCTCGGTCACAGCAGCCGGCTATTGCTAAACATTTATCTTCTAGGCGAATGAGTGTTTCACTGAAGATGTCGTTATTGCATTCGATGGTCAGTTCAGAATGAGCTTGTCGGATTGGTAGAGCATGTCGTCATTCATGCTCAATTTGAAGAAGTTCCGTAGCTGTTTTGGATTCGATGGGTTACACGTTGTTAGAATTATTGCGAATCCCATTTATTGAACTACGGCAGAATACTACTTACAGTGTTAACTCCCAGTGGTTGTCGTTTTCCAGTTGTCCTAGGCATTGGTATGCCAATCTGTACGTCTGGAAAAGGTAACCGTCCACAATCTTGAGGTCTGTGTAACTTGTTGGTCCCTGTACTTCGTGAAATGTCCGTAGATAGGAATATTCGGCGTTGTTCGGATGTACGGTGTATACTCGGCCTAGTGTGCCAGTATTCGTGGTTCCTGCTTGATCCTCTACTGGAATTCGTTGTTTTCGTTGTTGGAAGTTTTTTCTTGTTGTTTTTCACGTATAATAGGTAGGGACGTCGACACATAGTACTATGCGAAGTAAACTCTCTGTCCATACTCGAAATGTAATGCTAGATGTTGCACAGTTGGTTCGCCTTCGTGTACGGGAAAAAAACCGAAAATCCGCCACGCTGCTCCGTTGCTGTTGAAGTATATTCCCATTTGCTACACGAGAGTTTCGTCGTTTTTGTTTTGTTGTTCACTGTCTTTGGCTATTTGAAATACCGCCATCTCACTGCCTTTGTTCACATACTTGTTTACATATTTGATGGATTTCAGTGAACTTCATTATTCTACGTTTATGTGTGCTTGGAACATTTTGGAAAGTAGTATGTTATATAGTATTAGCATTTGATTATTTATTTAAAGTTAGTTGCTGCCTCCTATTCGTCTTTTTTGCTGTGAAACCACCGTTTTTTGATGATCGCCTTCTGTATTTGTGATAGCCATCAGCTTCGATATGTGTGGCGTCCAAGTAGGGTTTTGGATATTTTTTTGTACATTTTCCATGAACCATACACGGCGAATTGTGTTTAATAGCCCTCATGGTCCGTGAATCACGTTTTTCACTACTATGTCGTACAGTTCCGGAACTTCTCGTAAATTGAAAAATTCAGCTTGGATGATCATGTCGATATCCGTGGGATGAGACTGTGTAAGTGCAGCAGTCCTCGTTTCTGTCATTTGATTGTGTACATCCAGCGTTTAACGGTTTCAAAGACGTGGTATTTTGTGATGGCTTCAATAAATCTCATTTGTTTTGGTCGGAAAAATCGGGCTATTATGTCCTGTCGCTGCAAGGGGGCTTGTCCGTATCTCATTTGTTCTTTGATTTCTGGCCACGATGAGGTGCAAGTGAATTTTATGAAGAGATTAGGTCGTAAATATTTTCTCCTGTAACTCATGGCATCTTGAATGTATTCTTGCATGTGTCTCGAACTTCACATAAATGATGAAGTTAAGATTACCATTGTCGAATGCCATCAGTTTTTCCGACATTTATGATGGCGCCTCGAAGGTGAATGTATTCTTCCGTGCGTAGTTTCTTCTGATTCAGTCTTACGTAAAGCATCCGTTTCGCTTCTACTTTTGCGTACGCATATACCAGGAGTTGTTGGAAAACACGGCGAGTGCTGAGACTGTACGTTTCATTGTCTCTGATCACTAAGCGATAAGCATCGAACTCCTTGAAGGTAACTTTTTTGTTTATACGTTTTTGGAAGGTGACTACTATTAGCCGTCAAGTAATGCATAAAATGGTCGCCTTCAGTCACAGACCATATTCGCGGATTAGGGTCAAAACAGTTTAGACCACAACATTACGTCTGTCATTACTTAAATAATGGCCACATCTCATATGTAGAGCATGACATGAATTCCACTAAAACGCAGAGGACTAAGCTTTTCAAAGTCCTATGTGTTATACTGGAATTCATGGCGCGCTCTACATATGAGACTGGGCCATTTTTTAAGTAATGATATGTAATGTTGTGGCCTAAACTGTTTTAACCCTAATCCGTGAAAGTATTCTGTGACTGAAACCGGTCGATTTTTTTTTTTCGTTTTCTTTTTTTAAAAAAAGCAGCTGACGATCAAACATGCATTTTTTTGTTTGTTACTGCGCCTGTTTCAGGTTAGATTTGTTTCACATTAAAATGATATCCGTCCTCTCCGTGCAGAAATGTTAACGGATATTAGAGGGCGTCATAAGAACGGTGTGACTCTGTAAGGCATTGTAGTCCTCCTCTTCTTCGAAGTACAATCATGTCACGGATTGTGTTTTCACTGTCCACAATTACGATGGCGACTTCTGCTATCTGAGGTGCATTAAATTGACGTTCGTGTTCTACAGGCGGTTTTTTGTCGGCTCGGATTATAAATTTATAGTCATCAGAAGTCATAAAGTCTAGTGCTGTTTTGAATATGTGAATCAGTTGAATGCATTTGTGTAAGATCCTATGTACGTCTTGGACTGCTTCTCGTCTCAGTCCACTGATATTTGCACATCGTTGATTAATTTCTGTTACTTCATTTCCGATTAAATATACTTGCGGAAATTTATGGTCTTCTTTCGGTTGTGGTATCAATGTTATGATAGATTTGTCCTTGGATGGAGCAAAACGTAATCGATTTCAGTGTTGTTCAGTGTTGGTGGAAGTAACACCGAAAGAAGTAAGTTGGAAGCGGGTGTTGTATGCTTTTACTTTTTGAAGAAAGTGTTATCATTCTAGAGTTTCCCCTGTCATGTAATCCTAAAAATTTCTGCGGAGGTGCTTCCATGGTTGAAATCCAATTTATCCATTCATGCAACAGAATCCTGGTATTTCTCTAGTGACAGTGAATTTTTTCGCGTTGCAGAATTGGCGGATGTTACCCACTTTTTCCGATTGCGACGTGTTTGTTGTATTCTTTCGTCGGCTCGTAGGGGAATGCTTCATTTGATAGGTTGTCCTGTTCATTTGTCCGCGCTTCTCGTAGCGTGATATTTTCAAAAATGGTTCAAGTGGCTCTGAGCACTATGGGACTTAACTTCTGAGGTCATCAGTCCCCTAGAACTTAGAACTACTTAAACCTAACTAACCTAAGGACATCACACACATCCATGCCCAAGGCAGGATTCGAACCTACGACCGTAGCGATCGCGCGGCTCCAGACTGTAGCGCCTAGAACCGCTCGGCCATTCCGGCCGGCGTGATATTTTCATGGCTGGCTTGAGTTCGCAGTGTTTTATTATGAGATTGTGTCGCAGTTCTGGATTCTTCAGTCCGTTCATTTCGTTCTTCTTTGATTTCTCTGTTTCTCCCGGTGTTCATCATCGTCCACTGAAAACTTAAACATGCTTCGCTCCCTTCGCCTGTTTCGTTTTTTCGCTGTTCTTTCTGTTTTCGCCGTGTTGCTTCAGAACTGGCAAGATCAACTCCTCTTTTACGTTTGGGCATTATCTAAAATATAAATCAAATCAACTTTTTATTAATAGACTAAGTACACTTTACATACTTTTCACACTTTATGTTCGATTTATATTCAGTCGCTGTATCACTTCGACTACTCACAGTTCACTGTTTTTTTATTCACTCACTGTACTACTTTTTCGGCTCCTCCCTTCGTCACTGATAGGAAACTGACGTTCGAACCCACATCGGGCCTCGTAGCCTCACCAGTGGCGATTTCCAGAAAGTACTAAAGAGACTTCGAATGGTTCACAATGTTCCACAATAATCTGGGATGTTCCCGAACATTCTAGGATCTTTAAGAATGTTCCAGACTATTCCCGAACGTTCCTGAACATCCCGGAGCGTTGTGAAACATTCCAGAATTCTGAAATGTGGAATGCTCTTGTATACTCTCTGATATTCTGGAATGTTCTCGAATGTTCTGCGGTGTTTTAGATATTTCTGGAGGGCGAAACTTCCCAGCCCTTATATCTTCAAAAGCACGCCCTTCAGGTAAAAACGGGAAACTTCTTCATCGATGGAGGATAGAGGGATACCTCACCATGCAACTCCGTTGATGGTACCGGGACTCGTTTCTGAGTTTTAGCGGCAAGCACGTCGAACATTTTTTTATAATACATACAAGTGAAACAAATTCTGCAAACAATTCATGAATCCAGTACATGCATTCTGTGAGAGATCGGAACTGAAAGACTATAGATGCATAATTCATTGATTATTTATTGTAGCCGGTGTTAGGGCAGTGTCCTGTGTAGTTTCCACCGTCGTTTTAACAATGCTGGGGACTGGAGATGTGCAGGCGCGAGCCAATGATTTTTTTACTGTCGATTGATGCCCTCGTTTGGTTTTTAACGCCACCCATTTCATAGTCGAAGGAAGTTGTATCGCCCCCTTCCTCCTTCTGAAGCTTGCAGTTACGATGTCTCCGGTAGCGAGGGCAGAGTCTTTTAGAGGCTGTAAAGTTGGCGGCGCAGTAACGCCACTTTATGAAGCATTCCTGGTTTACTTCGGAGTCTGCACGTTTCTCGGCTCCAGAGCCCTATAAATTACCCAGACGCCTGGACGAACAATCGGGGAGGTGGTAAAGCACTTTACAAGAATAACGGAGCTACGTATGGTCCACCGCACCAAAGCAGCAGCCTGGGTAACGGCTCACAGTGGCGCTAGGTTTCCTACCAGAAGAACTCAGTTTATCATGTACACAAAACTTTCACGTTGGTCATTTACTTTTCGTCTGTAATGACCTCGTCGTTGTCACAGTGTGTGTATGTAGTGAAGTAGCACACAATACTAAGAAAATAGCAGCTCAGTAGTGGAAGAGCAAGAGCACCGGCTTTCTTCAAGTAGTCGTTTTCTCGCCGGATGCGTATACTGGTGTAACAGTAATGTACGGCTAAACTTGCAGGAAGCGTTCCTCACACATAGAGGAAGAAAATATATGAATACGGGTCTGGAAACGCTTTATTGCCACGTTAGAGCTCGGTTTCTACAACTCTTTAACAAATTAATGATCTGCCCTGAAACGAAACCTCATCTGTGAACAGCACATTTTCACTAAAGTGAGGGCTGACACACTGATGAATGAACCATTTTCAGACGTGTACTTGTGCACGAAAATCAGCTGCTGATAATGCATGCATACGCTGTGCGAGGTATGGATACATAAGGTTCTCTTGTAGCACTCGTATTATGTCTCCGTGCTCGTCGTCGTGTCTAGGAATCCTGCATGCTCGGTTCGCTAGACAGACACTCAAACAAATCGTATTAATGAGTTTTATTACAAAATGAAAAGATACAACACTTAGCTTTGCAATTACACAGATGGATCGCAAGGACAGGGAGACATACGAAATAATGAATCTTCTTCAGCATAGACAATAGAGAGTACAAGTGATGTAACGAGCGTTGACACATCTATCCAAGTCACTAGTCTTGAAGCTACTATTCAACTGGCCGTCACCGGTCGGTCCTCTTCACATAGGGGCCGCTACTTTCGCGTTGCTGTCCTGGAGAGGGGTCGGTCAGCGTGCTATTGGTTGATGTCGCCTCACAGCCATCTCTTCTCTATCGTTCCCGACTGGCGTGCTGGCGCTTGATTTTAAGCCGTACCATTGCTCCCTTCTCCCACAAAGCGAGGGGCCGTCGTCGTATGGCCGGTATTACACTATCAAATTTCTTTATCAAATATCTTTGTCCAATATCTTTGTCAAAGATATTTGACGGTGTAATAGGGAACTTTGTCAAATGTCGTCCAATATTTGATCAAATCTAGGGCCTCGCTGTAGATTTGATCAAAGAAGTCGCTCGTCTTCTGTTCACTGCAGTGTAACATGTTACCACATGGAGCGCTAGCATTGCTGCAGCGTTCTGTCGTCTGTAGTGTTTTTATTAACATTGCCAGTAAATACAATTGGTGTGTGCCGACAACTACAAAATTAATAGATATGTATGAAGCTGATGAGGCGCTTTACAACGTGAATCACGCTGAATACAAAATTAGATTAAGAAGATTGGAGACCTGACCTGACCTGACCTAACCTAACCGTCTCCTTAGCAAGGAATCGGAGTGTTACAGTGAGCCTGTCTCCTGCAGATGTAGCAGTTCAGCCGGCCGCGGTGGTCGTGCGGTTCTAGGCGCTCCAGTCCGGAGCCGCGCTGCTGCTACGGTCGCAGGTTCGAATCCTGCCTCGGGCATGGATGTGTGTGATGTCCTTAGGTTGGTTAGGTTTAATTAGTTCTAAGTTCTAGGGGACTGATGACCACAGCAGTTGAGTCCCATAGTGCTCAGAGCCATTTGAACCATTTTTTTGTAGCAGTTCTTAAGTGAATATTGCGCTTTGTGATATGAGGATACACTTCATTGAGCACATACAGAAATGTATGCTCATCCATTCTTAAGTAATTGATGTACAACTTGACGTCCTCCACTATAAGCTCATGTAACAAGTTTTGTCGAATGCTTTCATCGTGTCGTAAAACCCACGGCTTCACCCAGGTATTTTTCCTTCCCCCCCCACCCCCCCCCCCCCCCCCCCCCCACACCCCGCTTCTCTTCCACATGTGCACACAGTGCAACTGTGGTACATGCAACTGCTGCGGTTAATAACAAGTTATTGTTGTCAGCCATCTTGAACTTTGACGAAAAATATGATATGATGACAGTGTAATACCCCTTCTAGCGCTACGTCAAAGATCTTTGTCAAATATATTTGACGGAATATTTGATCACATCTTTGATCAAATCTTTGACAAAGAAATTTGATAGTGTAATACCGGCCTATGAGGAGCACGACAACGGGAGGGGAGGCAGGAGCGTGGACGCTCAGATGGACCGGAAGCTGTGGCTTCTGGGGACGTCAGACTTCCTGTCGCACCCCGCCATCCAGCCTGCGCTCTGGAAACGTCCCCCCGGAAAACGGCCAGAACGGTATGCATCCACCTCCTGAGGCCCATACCCAGATGTCGAAAGTGTCGGCTGCTGCGGCGTGACCGTGTTCAGGAGGCGGAGAAGGCGAAGGCTCCGTCTCCATGCGGTCGTCCCGTGGTGTCTTGATGACACCCTCTGGCGACTCCTGTGGCCGCGCTGTCCTTGGTACTCGTGAATCTGGGGGAAGAGATACAGAAGGATCGCCGTGCACATGACAGTGGCCAATTTGATTGTGATGGCACTGCAGTCCGTCTGGGCTTGAAATGAGATACATGCATGCGCCAAGTCGTCGTAGGACCTCGCCTCGCGCTCACCTTCTGCTGCCTCTAAAAACCACGAAAGACACAATATCATGTGGCGAGAAACGATACTTGCGGCCTTCCTTCGACGCCGGATGCTGAGGAGGATGGAGCAGTTGGAGCAGTGTCCGATGGCGGTGGCCGTGACATAATTCCGACGACGAAGGTCCATCTCGTGGATGCGAACGTTAGGAGGCGAGAAAGAGTTGTAATGCTTGCGGTGCGAAGTCTGGCCATCTGCTGGTCGAATATTCTGACAAGACGCTCCGCTTCGCCGTTTGATTGTGGAAGGAACGGTGCACTAGTTAGATGCTGTATGCCATTGCGTTCAGAGAATGTTTCAGATTCATTTGACTTGAACTGAGGTCCGTTGTCCGACAGTATGACTTCAGGCAAACCTTCGAGGCCAAAAATAGAGAACAACGCCTGAATTGTGCTACGTGACGTTGTCGAGTTCATTGACACAGCAAAAAGAAACTTGCTATAAGAGTCTACCACAATCAGCTAACGAATGTTCCAAAAAGATCCCGCAAAGTCTATGTGCTCACGTTGCCATGGCGATTGCGACTTAGGCCAAGCAGAGAATTTTTGTGACGGAGCGGACTCATGTCCCGCACATGTGACGTCATCTCTTCTATTTGGGTGTCCATATCCTGCCAAGTACAGTGTCGACGTGCTAACTGTTTGGTACGAACAATACCCCAGTGTCCTTGGTGAAGTAATAACAACACTTCTTTTTGCAAAGCTTTGGTGATCTACATACGTGACTGTCCACTGTCATTTTGAACAAGAATCACACTTTGCGGTATAGCGAGGCTATGCCGAGATGGAAAGTATAGGCACACTATAGAGTTCTTTATGCTATGCAATCAGCGAGGCCAAGATGTGCGAATGTATTTTAGAAAAATGTTCATATCTGATCAACTTCGTGGCCTGTTCAATTTTCCTATCGTTCAGAGGAAAGGACTGAAGCAATTTAGAATTCTCAGCATCGATGTGGCAACAAAATGCAACAGAACCGTCAAAGTCTATGTAAGGACCAATCGGAAGAGATGAAAGTACGTCCGAATTACCATGTTGAGCTGTCGGACGATACGCAATCTCGTACTTTTATTGAGACAACAACAAAGCCCATGTCTGCGATTTTTGGGCAGTTGCACAGGAACCGCCTTCATTGGATGAAACAAGCAGTGCAATGGCTTGTGATCCGTAACTAAGTAGAATATTCTGCCATACAAACAGTGGTGAAATTTGATGACACCATAAACAATAGCCAACGCCTCGTTCTAGATTTGAGAATAGTTACACTGAGCTCTGGACAACACTATTGATGCGAAAGCAATGGCCTGTCTGTATCACCAAATCTGTGCGAAAGCACTGCACCGATTCCGTAAGAGGAAGCGTCAGCTTGCAACACAACTAATTTGTCAGGATCAAAGTAAACTAAGCATCCATCTCTGAGAAATGCATCTTTAAGTTCTTGAAAAGTTTCTTTGCACTCATCTGTCCAAACAAAGGGGACGCTCTTGCAACGCTGGCGATGCATTGGAGCTGCGATTCGTGCAGCATTCGGTATGAACCGAATATAATAGTTCATTTTCTCTAAGACTGACTGCAATTCTGTAATATTGCGAGGAACTGGCATGTCTCGTACGGCTAGCAAATGCGACTGAAGAGGATGTACACCTTGACTGTTTATGACATGAACAAGATACTGCAATTCAGGTTTAAAAAAAATCATACTTGTCCAGTGTACACTTTAGTCCTGCATCAGATAATACACAGAACAAAGTACGCAAATTTGCAATGTGTTCTTCAGGTGTACGACCTGCTACGACAATATCGTCCAAATAGTTTGACCAGTCTGGTTCTTTGGCAGTCAGCTGTTCCGAATACCGCTGGAAAATGGCGGGTGCGGAGGCACTGCCAAAAGACAAACGCAAATATTTAAACAAGTAGGTAAAAAGAAGAGGGCTAGTAGAAATCCTTGGGTAACAGAAGAGACACTGAATTTAACTGATGAAAGGAGAAAATACAAAAATACAGCAAGTGAAGCAGGCAAAAAGGAATACAAACGTCTCAAAAATGAGATCGACAGGAAGTGCAAAATGGCTAAGCAGGGATGGCTAGAGGACAAATGTAAGGATGTAGAGGCTTATCTCATGAGGGGTAAGATAGATACTGCCTACAGGAAAATTAAAGAGACCTTTGGAGAAAAGAGAACCACTTGCAAGAATATCAAGAGCTTAGATGGAAACCCAGTTCTAAGCAAAGAAGGGAAAGCAGAAAGGTGGAAGGAGTATATAGAGGGTCTATACAGGGGCGATGTCCTTGAGGACAATATTATGGAAATGGAAGAGGAAGTAGATGAAAATGAAATGGGAGATACGATACTGCGTGAAGAGTTTCACAGAGCACTGAAAGTTGGAACACGTGAGGCAATACTGACCTTACGCCTTATCTTAGAAGAAAGATTAAGGAAGAGCAAACCTACGTTTCTAGCATTTGTAGACTTAGAGAAAGCTTTTGACAATGTTGACTGGAATACTCTCTTTCAAATTCTAAAGGTGGCAGGGGTAAAATACAGGGAGCGAAAGGCTATTTACAATTTGTACAGAAACCAGATGGCAGTTATAAGAGTTGAGGGTTATGAAAGGGAAGCAGTGGTTGGGAAGGGAGTGAGACAGGGTTGTAGCCTCTCCCCGTTGCTATTCAATCTGTATATTGAGCAAGCAGTAAAGGAAACGAAACAAAAGTTCGGAGTAGGTATTATAATCCATGGAGAAGAAATAAAAACTTTGAGGTTTGCCGATGACATTGTAATTCTGTCAGAGACAGCAAAGGACTTGAACGGAATGGACAGTGTCTTGAAAGGAGGGTATAAGATGAACATCAACAAAAGCAAAACGAGGATAATGGAATGTAGTCGAATTAAGTCGGATGATGCTGCGGGAATTAGATTAGGAAATGAGTCACAAAGTAGTAAAGGAGTTTTGCTATTTGGGGAGCAAAATAACTGATGATGGTCGAAGTAGAGAGGATATAAAATGTAGACTGGCAATGGCAAGGAAAGCGTTTCTGAAGAAGAGAAATTTGTTAACATACAGTATTGATTTAAGTGTCAGGAAGTCGTTTCTGAAAATATTTGTATGGAGTGTAGTCATGTATGAAAGTGAAACATGGACGATAAATAGTTTAGACAAGAAGAGAATAGAAGGTTTCGAAATGTGGTGCTACAGAAGAATGCTGAAGATTAGATGGGTAGATCACATAACTAATGAGGAGGTATTGAATAGAATTGGGGAGAAGAGACGTTTGTGGCACAACTTGACTAGAAGAAGGGGTCGGTTGGTAGGACATGTTCTGAGGCATCAAGGGATCACCAATTTAGTATTGGAGGGCAGCGTGGAGGGTAAAAATCGTAGAGGGAGACCAAGAGATGAATACACTAAGCAGATTCAGAAGGGCGTAGGCTGCAATGGTTCAAATGGCTCTGAGCACTATGGGACTCAACTACTGAGGTCATTAGTCCCCTAGAACTTAGAACTAGTTAAACCTAACTAACCTAAGGACATCACAAACATCCATGCCCGAGGCAGGATTCGAACCTGCGACCGTAGCGGTCTCGCGGTTCCGGACTGCAGTGCCTTTAACCGCACGGCCACTTCGGCCGGCTAGTGTAGGCTGCAGTAGGTACTGGGAGATGAAGAGGCTTTCACAGGATAGAGTGGCATGGAGAGCTGCATCAAACCAGTCTCAGGACTGAAGACCACAACGAACAACATATGGGTGTTCACAACACACACGTTTTGAGATTCTTCATCTAGTGGTATGTGAATTTTGCGAAGTAGCGACCATCGCCTGAACTGTCCATGAGATCCTCTGAGGGTGGCAATGAATACGTATCAATCACAGTTTGTGGGTTGACTGTAGACACAGAGAAGCGATTGTGGTCTGAAGGTTTGGGGAGCAAAACCAGTGGATTTGCCCATTATCTTGCAATTCTTTAACTTCAGCAGCGACTTTGTCGCGTAATGGGAATAGTTCTGGCCCAGCAAAATTTCGGCTGAGCACTTTCTTTGACAGTAATACGCGCAACAAAATTGTTAGCCTTGCCTAAACCTTCAGAAAAGAGTTTAGGGAATTCTTTCAGCAAGCTAGCTACACTGTCTTTTACATTGAATGCAGTCACTGACAACATCTTCTCCTGAATTTGAAAGGCAAACAAATCGAACGAATCAAGGCCAAATATGTTCTCAAAATCACGTGATTGTAGCACAGTGAAAGTAACAGTTCGCGTATGTGAGAGATACATAGCAGGCAAAGTACATTTTCCGAGAACGGGAATGTCTTGTCCATTATACGCCATCAGGTGGGTGATAGTGATAGACAGGTGTGGGGAGCCTATGCTTCATATGTGTTACAATTCAGCAATGCTACAGAGGCACAGGTGTCCAACTGAAATTTCAGCTATTGCAAATAAATAAAAAGTTTGTTGGACTGGCGTAGCAGTGAAGAAACTGTTTGCTTGTAAGTTTTGACAATGGCTGTAGTAGGCTTTGTTGGTTCAAATGGCTCTGAGCACTATGGAACTTAACATCTGAGGTCATCAGTCCCCTAGAACTTAGAACTACTTAAACCTAACTAACCTAAGGACGTCACACACATCCATGCCCGAGGCAGGATTCGAACCTGCGACCGTAGCGGTCGCGCGGTTTCAGACAGTAGGCTTTGAATACACAGCATTGATTACATGGACCTTGTGACTAGATTTTTGTGAATGTCTCGTTGCAAACATACGGACTGTACAAGACCTTTCTTGCCACAAGCGTAACACCGTGCTTGTCTGGACGGCCAATCTCGGCGTTTATGCCGTGAATAGCACTTAGGGCATGACTTAATTCTGTTCACCAGTTTAGAGAATAGGTTACACGGCGTGGTGATTGTGCGTTGTCGCTGCCTGCTGGGCTGGTCGCGTGCAAGGGGTGATGCAACCCGGCAAATTGGTGGCTGCTCAAATTTATCAGCCAACACAGCACCTGAAACTTACTGATGTAGAATTTGCACTACGTGCTGCAATGATGGATCTGACTGTTTCAAAATCTGTTCTCTAAGTATGACATCAGTTACATTGTACACGATCCCTCCACACAACGTAACGTCTGAATATAAAGCACCACAAGCACATTTGAATTTGCATTTCCTCGTCATACCATGCAAATATGTTAGCCACTCGTGATAAGTTTGTGCTGACAGTTTCTTGCAAAGAAAGAATTGGTACCTAGCTGCCACCACATTCACTTATTGGTCATAACAGTTAGTTAGCGAATCTACAACTTGATCACAGGAAAGTTCAGAGTGGCGTTAGTTCAAAAATGGCTCTGAGCACTATGGGACTCAACTGCTGAGGTCATTAGTCCCCTAGAACTTAGAACTAGTTAAACCTAACTAACCTAAGGACATCACAAACATCCATGCCCGAGGCAGGATTCGAACCTGCGACCGTAGCGGTCTTGCGGTTCCAGACTGCAGCGCCTTTAACCGCACGGCCACTTCGGCCGGCAGAGTGGCGTTAGTGGACAATTTCTGAATGAGGCGAAAGATTGCACTTCCTACCATTGACAAAAAGTAATGTAGCTTCGCAGTACCTGGTACATTGTGAGCAATCATGTGGGCTTCATACTGTTGCAACCACTCTAGTTATTCCTCTTCTTTTTCATTAAACTGGCGAGAAGACGGTATGGCAATCGGAACTACAGTTGTTGCTTGTGGCGCTGCGTTAGTGGCTTGGTTGGCCAGGAGCTGCTATATCGAGTTTAGTGGGGGGGTGGGGGGTGGGGGGGAGCTATCTGCTGAGTCTGAAACTGAAACATCTGTGTTAGCTGCGTTGCATCCATCGCTTGCAGCTGAGGCACCTGAGCAGGAGGTGGGAGAGGTGGGTTGCTCATTTTAGAATAGGGAAATGCAATAAACAGACAATGCAATGCAGTGAAAACACTGAAGTGAAAAAGCACTAGAAAAGACACTGTTAAAATATGTAAACACACTCCTGCAAAGAAAAGACAAAGAAGAATTAAGGAGCCAGTAAAACAGAAAAGCCCACTAGGAAAGAAAACAGTGGCAGCTATGCTCTGTGTTGCCGTTATGGGATCCGTTCACCTTCTCGTCGTCAAATATTACATCCAGCCTTGTCGTCAAATATTATGCCACCGTGCTCGTCGTCAAAATATGTGGTGTCTAGGAATCCTGCGTGCTCGGTTCACTAGATAAACACTCAAACAAATTGTATTACTGACTTTTATTACAAAATGAAAAGTTACAATACTCAGCTTCGCAATTACACAGATGTGTCACAAACAATGGGCGACATACGAAATAATGAATCTTCTTCAGTATAGATGATAGAGAGTACAAGCGATGTAATGATGGTTGACGCTTCTATCCAAGCCGCTAGTCTTGAAGTTACTACTCAACTGGCGATCAGCAGTCGGTCACGGCGCTTATGTTTCACATAGGGGCCGCTACTGTCGCATTGTCGTCCTGGAGAGACGTCGGTCAGTGTGCCATTGGCTGACGTCTTCTCACAGCCATCTCTTCTCTGTCGTACCCGACTAGCGTGCCGGTGCTTGACTTCGCGCCTTAACAACCCTCCAGACAATTGGATGGACAACATTACTTGTTGCAGCTAATTTTCTTATGCTGACACTAGGGTTGATGGCAACTGCACGAAGAAGTTGAAAGGGTACAGTACCGCCCGACATTGAAAAGAGGTACAACATTCTTCGTTATTCTTGTCAGAACAACATATTTTTTGTAATAATAACTCAACTTCACTTCACACACCGAAGCTGGATACCAGTGTAGGAAAGAATGACAATTTATTTATTTAATTGATCACATATGCACTCCCACAAAATGAATCCCTACATCCAATTTGGTGAGATCTGCGAAATGAATAAATGTATGGTCGTCTGCTAACCACAGATAGTGAATGTGCAATATATGATCATCTTTGAGACGGTCCTTTGGTCACCTTTGGTGGAACCAAAGAGATGAAATTTACCTGAGCTTTGAGCGCCTGAAATGTGGCTGACCAATACGGTAGCATGGCGCTCCCCCACCTTGAGGGAGGTGCGAGATGACCTGAAGAATGGCCATGTTTCAGCACTCTGGCGCTGGATCTTGTGTTGGTAAGACCTGTCTTAGGTGTGCTCTGTAAAGACAAAAGAGTGGAGAAAATGGTATGCACGTGAAATACTTAAGAGTAGTTTGGAATAATTGTTTCTCTATTTCAGGAACTTTTGGGGGGAGAATCAAATGACAGGCAGGTAATATTAAGGGGATCGTAGTAATCTTCATAAGTGACCAACGGTCACAGTGAAACCACGTGTAGCAATAAGTTGAAATACTTGCGAGTGCTAGTACTAAATTGAAATACTTCCGAGTGCTAAAATTAAGCTGAATTACTGGCGTGTGTACTATAAGTTGGAAATATTTAAGAAATGGCGTGTGCAGGACTTGAAATTGGAGACGAGCACTTCCACGTGGTGTGTGCTGTGTGAGTCTCAATCTGGGTATGAGACTAGGATAACGAGAAGTGCTCGTCCAAGGTATCAGTTGAGGACTCGCGTGTGTGACGAATATGATCTTAGTATTACTTTGCGTGTTATGTTTCCGTGTGACGTTGGATTCAAACTCTAATGCTCTGAGAGAGAAGCAAGGTGAGTCAGCCGTCTATCCAGCAACGCCACTTTTTTTTTTTTGTGTTTTTAGGGCGCAAAACTTCTATGGTCATTAGCGCCCAGCCCGTGACGTAGGAAACAGGAAAAAAAACGAAATTTAAAATCAGCAGCAAGGGGAACAAAGTCATAAAATTTGAGAAACTAAAGGCAGAAGGAATGCTTAAAAATCCACTATAGAAAGGGGTTGGTTGTCCCCCCAAAAAAAATCAAATGACTGACGTCATTTCACTGTCACTAATAAACTGTAGAACGCGGTCAGCTGAGCGCGTGTCATCTGCTAAAATCAACGATAGATCAGGCGATAGCTGTAGACGGGAGCGTAACGGATTAAAATAGGGGCATTCAATTAAAAGGTGTCTGACCGTCCACAGCTGAGAGCAGTGGGGACAGAGTGGGGGAGGATCACCGCTTAAAAGATGTCGATGGCTAAAAAGACAGTGCCCTATCCGGAGTCTAGCTAAAATTACCTCCTCCCGACGACGCGTTCGGGAGGAAGAGGTCCAAGCGCAAGGAAGGGCTTTCACTTCCCGCAATTTATTATGGGGAAGTGTTGACCAATGCGCATGCCATAAATGAGCAACTTGGCGACATAAACCGCTCCGTAGATCGGTAAACGGAAGAGACTGAATAGCTGGCCGAGGAAGAGAGACTGCAGTCTTGGCCGCTATATCGGCCGCCTCATTCCCACAGATACCAGCGTGTCCCGGGAGCCAGAGGAACGCCACTGAGACGCCCCCCAGGTGGAGCAAGCACAGACAGTCCTGAATCCGGTGGACCAGAGGGTGCACAGGGTAAAGAGCTTGGAGACTTAGGAGAGAGCTGAGAGAATCTGAGCAGATTACGTACTGTATCCGCTGATGGCGGCGGATGTAGTGGACAGCCTGGAGAACAGCGTAAAGCTCCGCAGTATAAACCGAACACTGGTCGGGAAGCCGAAAGTGATTTGGGGTGTCGCCAACAATATAGGCACTCCCTACACCTAACGATGTTTTCGAGGCGTCGGTGTAAAGAAATGTGGCGTCCGTCATTTGTGCACATAGAGCAGCAAATGCCCGATGGTAGACAAGTGTAGGGGTACCATCCTTGGGAAATTGACATAGGTCTCTGAGCAAGTCGATCCGGGGACGGAGCCAAGGCGGTGCTGTACCCCAAGTTGTCAAGAAGGTTTCAGGAAAGCGGAAGGAAAGAGAATGGAGCAGTTGACGGAAGCGGACTCCCGGGGGTAGTAGGGAGGAGGAGCGGCCTGCATACCCGACATCAAAGGAGGTGTCGAAAAAAAGGTCATGGGCTGGATTAGCAGGCATGGAAGACAGATGGCTAGCATAACGACTCAGAAGGATTGCCCGCCGATTGGACAGCGGAGGTTCAGCAGTCTCAGCATAAAGGCTTTCCACAGGGCTGGTGTAAAAAGCTCCAGACACTAAACGTAATCCACGGTGGTGGATAGAGTCGAGACGCCGAAGAATAGACGGCCGAGCAGAGGAGTAGACTATGCTTCCATAATCCAATTTCGAGCGCACTAAGGCGCGATAGAGGCGGAGAAGGACCACTCGGTCCGCTCCCCAGGAGGTACCATTCAGGACACGGAGGGTGTTAAGGGAACGCAGACCGAGCCGAAAGATAGGAAACGTGGGAGGACCAGCACAGTTTTCTGTCAAACATAAGACCCAAGAATTTAGCGACGTCGGAAAACGGAAGGTTGACAGGACCTAGATGTAAGGAGGGCGGAAGAAACTCCTTACGGCGCCAAAAATTAACACAAACGGTCTTACTGGGTGAGAAACGGAAGCCGGTTTCGATGCTCCACGAGTGGAGGCGATCGAGACATCCTTGAAGACGTCTTTCAAGCAGGCTGGTCCGTTGAGAGCTGTAGTAGATCGCAAAATCGTCCACAAAGAGGGAGCCCGAGACATCAGGAAGGAGACAATCCATAATTGGATTAATGGCGATGGCAAACAGTACAACACTCAGCACGGAGCCCTGGGGTACCCCGTTTTCTTGGGAGAAAGTACGGGAGAGAGTAGTGTTCACCCGCACCCTAAATGTGCGCTCTGCCATAAATTCGCGAAGAAAAAGGGGCAGCCGGCCTCGAAAGCCCCAAGAGAACAGTGTGCGGAGGATGCCTGTCCTCCAACAGGTATCGTATGCTCTCTCCAGATCAAAAAATATTGCTACCGCTTGGCGTTTCCGGAGAAAATTGTTCATGATGTAAGTGGAGAGAGCAACAAGATGGTCAACGGCAGAACGATGCTTTCGGAATCCGCATTGGGCTGGTGTTAAAAGACTGCGGGATTCCAGCCACCAAGCTAAACGGTAATTCACCATACGCTCCAAAACCTTACAGCACTACTCGTGAGAGAAATGGGGCGATAGCTAGAGGGGAGATGTTTGTCCTTTCCAGGTTTCGATACGGGAACGACAATAGCTTCCCGCCATCGCCTGGGAAAGGTACTGTCGGTCCAAATTCGATTGTAAAGGCGAAGGAGGTAACGCAGGCTATGGGTTGATAAATGCAGCAACATTTGGACATGGATACCATCCGGTCCTGGGGCGGAGGAGCGAGAAGAAGACAGGGCATGTTGGAGTTCCCGCATGGAGAAAACAGTATTGTAGCTTTCGTGATTTTGAGAGGAGAAAGCAAGATGTCGCACTTCCGCTGCACGTTTCTTCGGGAGAAACGCTGGCGGGTAATTTGAAGAGCTCGAAATCTCAGCAAAGTGCTGACCCAATGAGTTAGAAATTGCGACGGGGTCCGCTAAGGTATCATGCGCGACAGTGAGCCCAGAGACCGGGGAGAAACTAGGCGCGCCTGAGAACCGTCGAAGCCGACTCCAAACTTCCGAGGAGGGATTGAAGGTGTTAAATGAGCTAATAAAGAATTTCCAGCTTGCCTTCTTGCTATCGCGGATGACGCGACGGCATCGCGCACGGAGCTGCTTATATCGGATACAGTTTGCCAAAGTTGGATGGTGACGGAAAACGCGAAGAGCACGTCGCCGCTCACGTATTGCGTCACGGCATGCCTCGTTCCACCAAGGAACTGGGGGGGCGCCGGGGCAATTCGGAGGTGCGTGGTATTGAACGTTCCGCAGCTGTGAGAATAACGTCGGTAATATGTGTGACCTCATCGTCGACGCTGGGAAAGCGACGGTCATCGAAAGTCGCTAGAGACGAAAAAAGTGTCCAATCGGCTTGGGCAAACTTCCAGCGTCGCGAGCGCATATATGGCAGTTGAGGCTGCAGTCTAAGAACACATGGAAAGTGGTCACTCGAGTGTGTATCATCAAGGGCGAACCATTCGAAGCGCCGAGCTAGCGGAACAGTACCGACCGCAAGGTCCAAATGAGATAAATTTGTCGTGGAGGCAGACAAAAATGTGGGGACCCCAGTGTTGAGGCAGACTAGATCCGCTTGGTGGAAGACGTCTAGCAATAGTGAGCCACGTGGACAAGGATGTGGAGATCCCCAAAGCGGGTGGTGGGCATTGAAGTCCCCAACCAGCAAATAGGGGGGTGGAAGCTGACCAAGAAGATGAAGGAGATCAGCTCGTGCCATTGGTGTGGACGATGGAATGTATACCGAACAAAGAGAGAACGTGTATCCAGAAAGGGAAAGACGGACGGCGACAGCTTGGAAGGAACTGTTTAAGGGAATTTGGTGATAATGGAGAGTATCGTGGAGCAGAATCATGAGTCCTCCATGGGCTGGAGTGCCTTCAACAGAGGGGAGGTCATATCGGACGGACTGAAAATGAGGGAGAACAAAGCAGTCATGGGGATGCAGCTTTGTTTCCTGAAGACAGAAGATGACCGGCGAGTAGGATCGTGAGAGGATCGACAATTCATCCAGATTGGCTCGAATGCCGCGGATATTCCAGTGGATAATGGACATAGGGTGAACAGAAAATGGAGGAACGTGACCAAGGGTGCTGTCAACTCAACGACTGCTCAGAGCTTGCGACCGACAGCATGGAATGGCATTCAGTCAAAGGCAGAAGATCCTGATCCATAGGTTGGTCAGGAGCAGCTCCTGCCACCAGCGATCGGCCGGTTGACTGGCCACCAGCAGTGCGCCTCGGCGACACAGAAGACGGCCGAGGGCGATTTCCGCCAGGTGGTGCTGTAGATGGGACACGCCTTGGCGGAGAAGGAGAGGAACTGTGTTTCTTCGTAGCCTTCTTGGAAGTATGATGTTTAGATGAAGGAGGAACCGATGGTTGTGAAGTTGCGGTACGTAAAAACTCTTCACGAGAATGCTCTTTTTTCGAAGACTTGGCGTCTGACTTTTGGGCTCGAGATTTAGCAGAACCCGACGAATGGTGAGCCATAGAGTGGGCAGGCGAAAGTGGTGAGGTTGAACGGGCGATCTTTGCGCTGGCCGATCTGACGACCGTGGTACTAAAGGTGAGGTCGCAAGTCTGTGTGGCCGCCTCCTTTGTTGGCCGAGGAGAAGCAAGGACAGTGCTGTATTTTCCTTTCTGAGGTACAGTGGGCTGTCGACTGGCGAGTAACTTTCGAGCAGCAAAGGTCGACACCTTTTCCTTCACTCTTATTTCCTGGATGAGTTTTTCGTCCTTAAAAACGGGGCAATCTCGAGAGGAAGCAGCGTGGTCACCCATACAGTTGATGCAGCGAGGGGATGGAGGTGGACAAGCACCCTCATGGGCATCCTTGCCACACGTAACACATTTGGCCGGATTGGAACAGGACTGGCTGGTGTGATTGAACCGCTGACATCGATAGCAACGCGTAGGGTTTGGGACATAAGGGCGAACGGAAATTATCTCATAGCCTGCTTTGATTTTTGATGGGAGTTGAACTTTGTCAAATGTCAAGAAGACAGTGCGGGTTGGAATGATGTTCGAGTCAACCCTTTTCATAACCCGGTGAACAGCTGTGACGCCCTGGTCAGACAGGTAGTGCTGAATTTCTTCGTCAGACAATCCATCGAGGGAGCGTGTATAAACGACTCCACGCGAGGAATTTAAGGTACGGTGCGGTTCCACCCGGACAGGGAAGGTGTGGAGCAGAGAAGTACGCAGCAATTTTTGAGCCTGGAGGGCACTGTGTGTTTCCAACAACAGGGTGCCATCCCGTAATCTGGAACAAGACTTTACAGGACCCGCAATTGCGTCGACACCTTTCTGAATAATGAAAGGGTTGACCGTGGAAAAGTCGTGACCTTCGTCAGACCGAGAAACAACAAGGAACTGTGGCAACGATGGAAGAACCGTCTGTGGCTGAGACTCAGTGAACTCACGTTTGTGAGCAGACATAGTGGAAGGTGAGGAAACCATTGCGGAAGAATCCCCCATGATTGCCGGCGTCTCCGATGGCGCGCTCCTCCCTTGTGGGGGCCCTCAACGAGGGCACACCCGCCTTAGGTGAATGTTCACACCTCAGGTCACACCTCCCGACAAACGGACGGAGGGACCAATCGGCACTTTCGGAAGGTATCAGCTCGGGTAATCACCCCTCCCTGGGCCTGGCCGTTACCAGGGGTACGTACGTGTCCTGCCTGTCTACCCGGGGCGGGGAATTACGCGTTACCCCGTCACCGGCTACGCATTGAAGTGCGTGGGTCGGCCTTCAGACACGCACAGGGAGGAAGAAAGAGACAGGGAAAGGAAAGAAGAGAGGTCTCAAGCGCCGCAGCAGAGAAAACGTTAAAGAGAAGAGGTAAAGAGAAGAGGTAAAGAGAAGAGAAGGACGAAGAAAGATGAAGACATACAACCAAGGAAGGCGAAGAGTGCGGTACATTTACAAGCGTCCGTCTCCGGACGTAGGCACAAACCATACTCCCAGAGGGGGAGAAAGGGAAGGAAAGAGCCAGAGATGAGGGGGGGGGGGGACGAAGATGGGGGATGGGGAAGGATACGGAAAGGGAAGGTATGCAGCCTGGAAAGGAAGGAAGGCCACATTAGCTCGGGGTCCCGTGCTCGCTACACACGTATCCACAAAAGAGTTGTGGATCCCCTGGGGGGAGCAACGCCACTTGGCTTGCATTGCACAGGAGGACGTGCATATATCCTCCAGAGTTCGTAGTAAGAAAGAAAAGTTACGAAGTGGGGCAGTGTCGTGTGAAACTGGGATGAATACTAATTGAAGTGGGAAAGCTGAAAGTGAAGTGATTCTAACGTTGTGACTATTCTTTTTGATGTATTGAATGTTGCCAGTGTGATGTATTTCATGTAATTTAAGTATGTGTGGTTTGCATGGGAGAGTAGCAAGATAGGTTCAGAGGCAGTGGGTTATGCATGTTCATTTTTGTACCGCTCGGTCTGGAGGAAATTTTCGTGATGATGGGTGTGAGAGTCGAAGTGTGAGATATATCTAAAAGATCCACCATCCTATCCAGAAAGTGCACTGTAGCGTTAGATAATTACGAGACCATAAGATAGAGAATCACCAATGTAAAGCCATGCCCACTGGGCGGAGTTTCTCATGTGTAATTGTTGTATAACATGTAATGGTGTATTTAGGTTATCTTTGAGTCATAATAGAATTTATCGCAATAAAAAAGATAGTGAAAAGAAAAAGATTGGTGGCCTTGTTCTTCGAATAGTGTGTAGCCATGATATCCAGAATTTATAATGTTTGCGCCATTCATATTCAGTGCGATGGCCACGTGTTGATCAAAGCCGTTGAATAAGAAAGAAAATGTGGTATTGTCAGAGCGTAGTGAACAATCAGAGTTGTGTAAATTCCAAAAATTCAGATGTGCGTTATCCGTTTCCGTTGCGTATTATTCAAACAGGAGAATAATTTGTAGCTTAATTGTGAGTACTGGAGCTCATAATCAGTCTTTGATATTACTCGACAGATAAGAATAAATCCACTCACTTGGCAGACCACTCATCTTGCAGGCCTGACTACTTGATTCCACAGTATGAGCAAGGCATGTGGGTGCGTTCCAAAGTTCCCCCTCAATGTGATGTGTCTTTGTCTTCCCAGGCCTGCTCCATTCGCTCCCTAATACGACGATCAATTGTTTCGAACTTTCTCCTGTCGGGGTGCTGTCGTTCTGAAAATCACTTCCAAAACAAACGTTGAGCACTACGTCCAATACCGTCAGCCAATCCGTACAGCAGATGGACATCTGCCAACTCCGCATTTGGCTACAGTTTCACTGTACTATACCAGAAACAAAGTGCATAATGAACACTGAAACAGCTGATGCTACGTGCTTGACGCTAGCAGAGCAATGAAGTTAGTCTCAGGTCGACAGAAGCAGTGAAAAGAGCCACACATCATAGTTACCTTCGCTCAATTGGAGCAACAAACATGGGCGGTGCACCTAAGAATTAAGCTTACTGTACCATGTAACCCAATGGCTCTCAACCTTTCTCAGACCATTATCCCTGAGTGCAAACAGACATTAACTAGTACACCAGCACCTCCACCCCCTGCCGTCTATTGCCCCCCTAACTAAAATGTAGACTGAAAGACTTTTCTTGGAATCTTGGTACACTTTTTACTTTTAAGACGACGAAAGATGAATCAAATTTTGTGTGTGTGTATGTGTGTGTGTGTGTGTGTGTGTGTGAGGGGGGGGGGGGGAGGGGCGGGGGGATGGGGGAGTTAGAATAAATGACGAAGGAATTCGTGCTGCTTTGCAAGTGCTATGCACAACTCAGTCTCAGATAAGAAAGCTAACTATCCACAATGAGGGTAGACATTTGTTACATAACATAATTTGTCTGCATTACTCCTCTCCATTCCAGTACTTGCTTGACATGTACCCTGCAACCGCACCTAAAATCAACCAAGTTAAAATGTTCGTAAACCACTTGATTGCTGCACTCCTTATTTCTGAATTGGCAGAAATTTGAAGACTTCAGGCTGTTAATGCTTTATGTCTGACCATAGCCACAATAGTAATAGTAATAGTAATAATAATAATAATAATAATTCATGCAAAATTATAGTAGCCCTTACATAGTTACTGCTGTGCCGTACTGTCAATAAATTCATTTATCTATTCCGAAGCGAATAATGAAGCGATTTCTGGACTACTGGAGGCACTATCTACAACTTGGAGAAGACATTTTCTTGAGACGTTTGGCATTTATTACGCATATGTAGACTGTTTTTATCATCAGCGATGTACGGGACAAAGCACAGCATATCTGTGTAGTAGGTGGACTATGTAAGGAACCTGTAAGCTCCACCGCATTAAGGAGAGGTTTACTATCTTTGGCCCGAAAAAAGCATGTTCTTTGAGAATTTTTTTCTCGGGATTTGTTATAGACATCAATGTCAAATTTGGTAAAAACGTTTATTAATATTTCCTCTACAAACTGGATTTTTTCGACCGGAAATGTCGAAGAGCAAAGGCGGAAGTGCCGTCGGAACGAAACAAAATTTCGATGTAGACCTCCACGCGCGGTATGTTACAGGTCAGCCGGTTCGTCTGAAGTCAAAATTGAGTTGAAGTTAGCGAAGTATATAAGATTCTTTAGGAGTTGTACCTCGCTTAAGTTATTTGGACCATAGGAAACAAAATGGCGGCCATTTGAAAAAAAAAGGATTTCTTTCATCGATTTTTCGACTTTGTCGGCCAAGTAAAAATATTTATATTTGATGGATCGGAATAAAAGTGGTACAACTCGTTGGAAACAAAGAATCATGCCAATCGGTTCATTAGATTTGAAGTTACCATACCGCGCGATAAAGAAAGAAAATCATTTCGAGGAAAACGTGTTTGAAGTTTTGACTACATATAAATGCAATATTATGCAATGTACGTTCAATCGGCTATTCCGGGTCCGTGAACTAGTCCTTTATAGATGGCGTTCTGGTCGATCTGGGCCATTCCGCACTGCTCCAGAGCCGCTCGTACGGCCGGTGACAAGCGGTTTTCGGCCGCTTGAATCCGGTTGTCGTCCGAATGCTTGGCGAACTGCATCGAATAGAGTCCCAGGGTGACGTCCATCGTTGTCATGGTCTTCAGAATTGCTGAATACCCTTCGTTGAAGCTGCTCACTGCCAGGAAAGTCACAATCTCCACAGTCTTCGCACAAGAATGCAAATGCTTGGTGGCTAACTTCCAAATACACGCGTTCAAACTTTCATTTGAATATTGTGTGTTTCCTCCGAAGCACCGGTACAATATCTCGTACTCCGAAAGAAAAAAACTGGTGCGTCAAAAAGACCGATTTCAGGCAAGTGCATTTATTTTGTTCAGCTGCGAATAACAAACATTTCCGTTCCTTATTCGGAAAAACCGTTTCTGGGGTGCATTCTAAACAATTTTATGGATCTAAAAATGCAATTTAAAAAAATTGATTTTTTGAACCAAAAGATAGTAAACCTCCCCTTAATGGTACTAATTGACTATAAGTAGTTGTTTATAACTTATATAATCAATATTAATGTTTCAAAATTTTGATAATAGTAATGATCTTTTGAAAATTAGTTTCGTGACTGAAACAGAATCGAATAGTTTAGTTTTCACCCCTCAGAAAATTTCATTTTACCCCACAGGGGGTAACTACCCCCAGATTGGGTACCACTGCTCTAACCAGACGTAACTAAGACGGTATTTTGAACATGTCGTGTAAGAAAACGTTTCATGTAATGCTGTCACGTTCTGTTTCCTTGTGTTTCCTATGCTTAGTGTGATTAAGAAGAGAGGAAGAGCTTTTTCGTACCCTTGGCGGTATAACACATTTTGTTTCTCTGTGGGTGAGGATCGGGTCCCGAAAGTTAAGTCATACCTTTTTGTTATACCCTGCATAAAGTAATCTAGAAGTAATTTCCGTAATTATCGGTGTGAGTAGATTAAAATTAGTGGTGCTTTGTCGTCAGTACGCTGTATAGAAAAAGCCAACAGTCAATGCTTCTGTCTGTTGATGCACAGCTTACAAGCCGAGTTCCTAGGATTTATTGGAGTCTGGGGCAGTGAATAACACCAACGTCAATGTGTGGCTGTACAGCTATAGACGTAGGTCGTCTACATCCACACCTACATGTACATCTATATTCCACAAGCCACCTTACGGTGTGCAGCGGAGGGTACTTTGTTTACCATTGTCAGTTCGCGCTCTTTCCTGTTCCAGTCGCATATGGGTCACGGGAAGAATGATTGCTGGTAAGCTTCCGTGTGGACTCTAATCTCTCAGACTTTATCTCCTTGGTCTTTCCGGGATGTACACGCAGGAGGGAGCATTATATTGGTCGCTTCTTTTAGGAACTTAACGGTCTCTGAATTTTAGCAGAAGACCACATCGTGGTGCAGAACGCCACTCTTCCAGTGTCTGTCAGTGGAGTTGGCTGAGCATCTCCTTGTTGTACTTACTAAATGCAACGAAATGTTTTTTCTTTGGCTGTTGCTTCCTTCCTCAATCCTATTGGGTACGAATCCCATACTTCACAGAAGAAACATACAAATGAAACAGGACACAGTGTTACAATAGACAACGATCTCAAAGTACTAAATAATTTACAAAAGAACTGGAAAATGCACATCTTGGAAGAAATGGAAATATTCATCGATGGCCACATGGGGAATAACGAGATACTGAATGAAATGACAGACTTCAAAAAATCACATTTCTTTTCCAATTTCACTACAGTACTCCTAGAATAAAAGATACATATCATGACAGTCGTTTGACTCTAGCACCAGTAATAACTTAGAAATATGCAAAGTAAATAATTTATATCATTATATGTTCAATAATATTGTAATAGGTGCTCAATTTGTAATGTATTTCGTCAACCTACATCTGTAATATGATAACAAGACTTGCAGGAGACATGTAAACAGCTGACACCATATAGATCGACAAATCGATAGTCAAATCGAAACCAGCTGTATTTCGACCGCCATCTTGTCCACTGAACTACAGAACTGTTTGTGATCGTGTTTGAAAGTTACTGCTGTGTTAGTGACAATTTGTGAACAGTGACAAAGGTAGCCACGGAAATGGAAACACCTCAGCGCATCACAACGAGACCGCCACGCCAGAAGAACAAAGATGACCACAGCATTTACGAAAAGACTTTGTAACATCTGTATGACCTTATTGTAAAGTTGTTTTTGTAATGCCATTTAGCCTGAAGATGAGGTAGTCCCTCGAAACATGTCGCTAAATAAATAAGTAATATAATAGTTGACAAAGTTTGTGACTGGTAGCGGTAATTTAAAAGAAACCTTTACATATTTCTTGAGACAGTCACGATCTAAGGATAGTCAGAATGACTTCAGAATCTCAGTCTGTTATCTGCATTACTCGCGACTAATTTTATGCGGTCATTCCAGTTCAAACTGCTCCGCGCGTATAATCCTAGATATTTCATAGAAGTAACTGCATCCAGTAATTGTTCTGCAATCGTGTAATCATACAATAAAGGGTCTTCCTGTCTATGTATTCTCAATACACTACATGTGTTTACGCTGAGGATGAATTACCACTTCCTGCAGGAAGCGTCTACCCTCTGCAGTTCTTCCTCCATTTCATTACAGTTTTCTAGCGTTGTTACTTCTGTGCCTGTAACGGCATTATCTGCGAAAAGCCTCAGGGAGCTTCCAACGTTATCTACTATGTAATATATATATATATATATATATACACACTCCTGGAAATGGAAAAAAGAACACATTGACACCGGTGTGTCAGACCCACCATACTTGCTCCGGACACTGTGAGAGGGCTGTACAAGCAATGATCACACGCACGGCACAGCGGACACACCAGGAACCGCGGTGTTGGCCGTCGAATGGCGCTAGCTGCGCAGCATTTGTGCACCGCCGCCGTCAGTGTCAGCCAGTTTGCCGTGGCATACGGAGCTCCATCGCAGTCTTTAACACTGGTAGCATGCCGCGACAGCGTGGACGTGAACCGTATGTGCAGTTGACGGACTTTGAGCGAGGGCGTATAGTGGGCATGGGGGAGGCCGGGTGGACGTACCGCCGAATTGCTCAACACGTGGGGCGTGAGGTCTCCACAGTACGTCGATGTTGTCGCCAGTGGTCGGCGGAAGGTGCACGTGCCCGTCGACCTGGGACCGGACCGCAGCGACGCACGGATGCACGCCAAGACCATAGGATCCTACGCAATGCCGTAGGGGACCGCACCGCCACTTCCCAGCAAATTAGGGACACTGTTGCTCCTGGGGTATCGGCGAGGACCATTCGCAATCGTCTCCATGAAGCTGGGCTACGGTCCCGCACACCGTTAGGCCGTCTTCCGCTCACGCCCCAACATCGTGCAGCCCACCTCCAGTGGTGTCGCGACAGGCGTGAATGGAGGGACGATTGGAGACGTGTCGTCTTCAGCGATGAGAGTCGCTTCTGCCTTGGTGCCAATGATGGTCGTATGCGTGTTTGGCGCCGTGCAGGTGAGCGCCACAATCAGGACTACATACGACCGAGGCACACAGGGCCATCACCCGGCATCATGGTGAGGGGAGCGATCTCCTACACTGGCCGTACACCACTGGTGATCGTCGAGGGGACACTGAATAGTGCACGGTGCATCCAAACCGTCATCGAACCCATCGTTCTACCATTCCTAGACCGGCAAGGGAACTTGCTGTTCCAACAGGACAATGCACGTCCGCATGTATCCCGTGCCACCCAACGTGCTCTAGAAGGTGTAAGTCAACTACCCTGGCCAGCAAGATCTCCGGATCTGTCCCCCATTGAGCATGTTTGGGACTGGATGAAGCATCGTCTCACGCGGTCTGCACGTTCAGCACGAACGCTGGTCCAACTGAGGCGCCAGGTGGAAATGGCATGGCAAGCCGTTCCACAGGACTACATCCAGCATCTCTACGATCGTCTCCATGGGAGAATAGCAGCCTGCATTGCTGCGAAAGGTGGATATACACTGTACTAGTGCCGACATTGTGCATGCTCTGTTGCCTGTCTATGTGCCTGTGGTTCTGTCAGTGTGATCATGTGATGTATCTGACCCCAGGAATGTGTCAATAAAGTTTCCCCTTCCTGGGACAATGAATTCACGGTGTTCTTATTTCAATTTCCAGGAGTGTATATATATATAATATATATATATATATATATATATATATATATATATATATAGTGAGAAGTTACACTTCTATAAAAATCCCATGGAACACGCCCTAAGATACTTTTACGTCTGAAGACTTCTTTCCGCTGTGCTTCTTCTTAAAAATAGCCCCATCTCTCTACAATAGGTTTCGTCAGGCAAGCACAACTGAATATTGTATTTCCAGTCATCACGCAAAAATGAATAAAACAGGTTTACTCAAAATTATTAAATGTGTATCACTTTTCACCTTAAGTTTTAGAGTTAAAATCGTATCTCTCAGCACTTAAGGTTGCTCAAGATACCTAATAATGTCTGTCGGCTTCCCCAGTTACATTATCTACATTTGAGGCAAACCAAAATTAAAGTCCGAAATACACGCTAGTGTAAAAGTTCATCAGTGATGCTGCTTTACTGTCCGCTAAAGTTTATCATTAAATAAACCACCACTCACAAAACGAAGTTCTCTAGTTGCGAAGGCATACATCACTCTAAAGCAGCTTGAAATATAAGTAACCATACACTCCTCAAATATAGCAGCTGTAACATTTCAGTCCGGAACCGCGTTGGTGCTATGGTCGCAGGTTCGAATCCTGCCTCGGGCATGGATGTGTGTGATGTGCTTATGTTAGTTAGGTTTAAGTAGTTCTAGGTCTAGGGGGCTAATGACCTCAGATGTTAAGTCTCATAGTGGTTTGAGCCATTTGAACCATTTTGTACAATTTCATCGTGGAGACGGTACAGTAGAACTACAGCGAGGAAGAAACAAGGGAAATTCTCCATCGCACGCACGTCAGATTTAGTGGGAAGCTGGCCCAGTGCATAGCCCATCAAAAACTGAACACAGATCAAGCATGAAAACTGGTAGAATGCGTACAGAACTGTGCAAAAAGAAGCAAAGTAGAAACAGTTCACTGTCCAAACTTAAGATCTGTAACGTACAGAGGATTGAATTACCGCGGCTTCGTGGCTCTGTTGTCACGGTGTTGGACACCGAAGAGGGAGATCCGTGTTCATATCTCGCTCGTGCAGCATTTTTTTTTTTCCCACAGAATTATGAACTGCTCTCCGGTCATTGACGTGTCTGTTCGCCGTATTCAGATTTGAGTCGGGGCAACGTCCATTTGCAACAGCGAAGTCCACGGAAGGATCCTACAGACGTACCGACCTCTTACTTTTTCTACGCAAGTAGCACATGTTATGACTCTTGCGTTCTGTTTTGGAAGTCTTAACCCTTGAATTTCTTTGTTGTAACATAGTTCACACCCATGTTGTTGTTGTTTTCATTTCTGTGAGATGTCTATGCGGGATCTAGCCTGCTTTCACTATTCATCACATTTACTTGCTACGATAATATATTCTAACCACATGACTCATATTCTATAACCAGTGTATAGTATGACAATTGGCAAGGCTACAGGGGAAGAACAGATACGGCAATGACCGGAAGGGAAGTTCATAATTTTACGAAAAAGAAATTCGGTATGTGCGAGGCTTGAACACGGCTCTCTCGCTTAGCAGTCCAACACGATGACTACAAAATCACGACGGCGCGTGCGGCGCGGCACGTTTCTTTTTACCGCCCTGCCAGTGTCCAGCAATGTTCATTTTTCTAGCTAAAAGCTGTAGTAGAAAATACTAGACCACTACTGGCTACTGCAGGTCGTAACATACATAGAATTGTCCGGTAAATGTGATGTGGCTAGTACTGAAATAAAATTTTTAAGTTGGCAATGTAAATTTTCAGGTGTATTTTTACGATAAAGATCATAGTTAATACTGCCAAGTCCGTACTAAGTGTCTACACAGTCTAAATTTCCCACGCACACCACAATCACACGCGTAGCCAGTTAATGGTATTTACACCCTTTACCGAAGTTAATAGAGTTCACTGGATCGTTTAGTTATGAAAATGCTCGCTCAAATGTTGTGCACTCTGCTCTACACGTAATACCTGTTCCAGTCTTAGATCGCACAACACGCCATGCGGTTTTAACTAACAGTCAAAAGCAATAATTTTGATATTCCGTCCGAAATTCCACACGACTTCCACTATACCGTTTACTTAAATACGCTTTGTACTACTTCACGAACTCGTAATTACCATTTTTCCGCGATTTTACAGTACTTTCGTCGGAGCTGCTTTCAATGAGATGTTACTAGTTCGAACCCTCAACCCTGACTGACTTAGATCACACCAAAGGCTTTGTTCCCAGCGTAGATTGGCGCGAGCCTGCATTTTTCTGATTGGCTGATATCCCAAGCAGCAAATCAGTTTGCAGTATTATCCCGCTCTAACCCGCGCTTTACTTCAATGACCAATCATAGTAAAACATTTCTTTCTATGGCAATTGCTAAATAAATAAATTTAGAAAAGTATCAAATATAAAATTACTCCTTATGAAATTACCGATTAATTTGTGTTCTACTCACGATTTATTAGTGCCGTAAACTGACAGAACATTTAATTATAGTTAATCCCCTGTTTAGTTTAACTGGTACTTCGTGAAAAAACAAAACAATTTTCATTTACTTCTGTTCTTCTTCACTCATACAACACTCACACTGCTAATTACTACACATATAAAACAATTATAATTATGCAAATACCTTAAATATTAATCAAAGATAACTTTACAACATTGTTTTGACAACGACTGCTAGCACTGTGCGCCAACTGCTGACCTCTGCCGCCTGCTAGTACAACTACGTGCTTCTCTGCAACTCAGGTCCATGTCAGCTGGTGACATTTGTTGATGACTCATGCCTATAACGATATCGTCCTAACATGTGACAGGAGCGATGCGAAGGCGCTACGCCTCACATCCCCTGTAATTATTAAAATTGTTGAAAACAACTTTTTATAATTTTCTACATCGCGACTGTCTCCTTACTCTCAAAACAAATGTGAATTTTGAAAATTACTAATCTAAGTTACAGAATTCTTACCTCAAACTGGGCATACTAGCCTAAATAAGTCTAATATTTTACAAAACTTTCTGATTTTTTTCTTTAGGAATTTTTTACAAAACTTTACAACTGAACTAATTAATTTTTTCCTTCAAAACCAAACTTTCCAGAAATTGTGACTTTACATAAAATAGTTCTTGTCCATTACAATTAAAGTTTTCGCCTTTTACTTCCTCTTATTTACATGAACTCAATATTTCATTGAATCTCCACCCGTACTTTGATTGCTGTCCTGGTGTAAATTTGAAATCACTCCTACCTTACACGTTTCACTGCATAAGTGTCCTCTACCTAACGATTTTTCTCTTAGCATGTCACAACACCTTGGTTGGTTGGCGTCCATAACATTGCACATTGGTCCACTCTCAGGCCAGTCATTATTGTACAGTGGTTTTACCTACAAAACATAGTTTCGTCTAAGACTACTAATATACATAACCATCTCAACACATAATAGAAAATTGTTCTCCCTATGCTACATTCTTTAATTAATTATATTTTAACTATTCAAAGGAAATTAACAAAACATTTAACTCGTAAACTGCAAGAAAATTTGCATTTTCTTTTAAAGTGTTTAACTACTTCAGCAAAATTATGCATTGCTATTGAAGGCATACACTGAAATCACTTAATTAGGTTAAATTCTGATTATTCCCTATCCACTAAATCTTTTCTCAGAACTTGACAACTATGGCAACGTCTTTATGAAAGCTTTTACCAGGTTCCATAAATACGCTTAACTTTATCATTTCTTCTTCAAAAATTTTTTAAGAAGTCTTTTACAATAGCAAATAAGACACCAAATTCAAAACTTGAGAATGACTTCAAAATCACATAAGATATAAAATTCAAACTCACATAATTTTTTACAAAATCAATATATGCACCCATTCACGCTCTTACCTTTCACACCTGGTAGCATTAGTATTAGTAATATTTTGGTTGTCATCTCTATCGGTTTAGTTTATTAGTCGCCTCCGGTAAATTTCGTGTCATTTTTGGGATAGATTCATTTTCCATTATGACCATGCATCTTCATACAAATCATCTTACTCGCTATCCATTAGTAATCAAATGCTAACTAACACCTTTTTTTTTCAAACATCAACTTTTGTAACAACACTCCACAATTCCTTTATCATTTTCCAACAGGATAACACTGCCTTCTAGAACAAGTGATGCCCTTCCTCCTCATTACTCTGAGCCCTTTTATTATACTCTATAATTAGTCATCTCTGTTACTTCTCTCACTACTACTTCAAAACATATACCTTCATGTGCAACATGACAACACTTCAGAACTGCCAAATCACCAAAATGCATCATTTTATTTTTCAAATTATATCCCCCTGTCTTATTACTCTAACTTTTTCCTCTATTTTATTCTCTACTAAGAGCATTTCATCAGGATCTACCTCCACTCCTTCCCCATATTCGGTATACCTTTCCAGATCTGTTCTCTTCCTACAATATCTAATCGGAATCTGCTCACCTTACCTCTTTGTAAGCTTTCTTTTCTTAGAGAAAGGCACTATAATGTTTTTCCCACTCACTTCCAGGCTTATATTGTCATTTTCAAAGTCCAGCCTCCCCTTATACTTCATTAAGAAATCAATTCCCACTAATATATCTATACTTAAGCCCTCAATAACTAGAAAGTTATGATACAACTGGTTACCATTTGTACTGATAGGCAACATCACTTCATACTTTACATGCTTCCTCACTTTTCCTGTGGCTACAATTATCTGGATTCCCATGACAGGTATAATTACTAGCTCTCTTTTATTAGGCAAAGCATCTAACCATTGCTGACTAACAGCACTCAAATCACTGCCACTATCAGCTAGGCACTGTACTTCTTCCCCTTGCACTAAAAGATTGATTACTGATCGAACTTTCTTTTCTTCCTTAACAGTGACTTCATCTTCTTCAAGCAAGACGTGTACAATTTTACGCCTTTCGAAACCTTCCTTGTGCCCAGAGATTATACAAATATCAACAGGATTGCTTTCACTACTCTCCCTTCCTACATTCTTTAGCCTATGCACTATGGATAGATTAAGACACTTCTGGAAATCTGCAGCTCCCTTTTCTACAGTAATTAGTTTCTCCATTAATTCTTCCGCCTCATCTTCTCCTTCTACATTATTTCTACTCGGCTGACCCCCTCTCATCACCGGCATGAAATGCTTCCATAGCTTCCTCTAAGTCCCTATTTACCGACATCAATAATTCTTCTACCCCCTTCTCATCTAGCTCCTGCAATCCCTGTGTATTCGTATCTCCTCCTTCTCCCTGGCAAGATTCCTCATTCGCTCTACTGTACACTTCTCCCTCACTGCTAGATTTTACATAACTTTCAACATCTTTTCCCCCCAAACAACCTGCAGCACAGTGCTCCTTTTGCCTGCTCCCATCTACATAGCCACCTCGTAGCATGCCTATTCTATCATCCTTCGCTTTACTACTTTCAATTGTATCATTATTGTCAATAATTTGGACTTCAGTTACTTTATCCTTATTGTATACAAAAGGTATGGCCAGCGGATTCAAATTACTGCTACCCGTTCTGCAAATGCCAGCCTCTTCACAGACGGGATCTAGTTTCCCATGCCCTGTGATTCTGCTTCATTTCTGCCTCGCACACCCTCCTGATCTCTCTCCTGAAAACCATTGCCATCATGAATTGGCGATCGCTATCTGTAAGCGTGCCCCTGATCATTATCAATTGTCCTTGGAACTGGATCATAGCGCGAACCCCTTCCTCTTCTTCCTCGGCTATTATGTGACACACCCATTCTATTCACATTAACATTCTGACCTCTCTCAACCGTATTCTGAGGCCTAAAACTACGATTTGTCTGCTCCTCTTCCTGCATAAGCTTCTCCACCCTTTCCATGTAGCTAATAAGCTTATCAACATTGTATCTAGGAGCAGCAAATATTTTATTTCTCCAGCTTAGAGGCAACTTCCCATCTAACCCCATAATCATTTGCTCAGGGTCTAATTTGTTCGTCAACTATGAAAAATTAGTCACCCATCTTAAAGCAAATCTTTTTATATTCTCTTTCCTGGGATTGAGCTTTTCCCCAACCCAGAAACTGCTTTGCAATTCTATTTGCTTTTGCTTGCCCCAATATTATTTGAAAAACGCTTCTTTCAACTGCTCTAACGTCTCATATTGTTCCGTTGCAGTCGTTCCCCATATCCTAGCCTCACCCAAAAACTTCGATGTTACGAAACCAATCTTCTGTCGGTCACTCCACAAACTAGGCAAACCATTTTCAAAATCGTTCCAGAACTCTTTAGGATGAACATTTCCAGCTGGATCAAAACGAAGAAACTGTCTGTTTGTAATATAAGACACTTCATCAGTTTCTGTCACCATACTATAGCTCCCACCGTTAGCCCCCAATCTAATATTACGTTTCACTTTGTTTAGTCTACTGTCATGCTCATTTAATTTAAAGGTTATTTGTTCAGTTTTGTTAGTGATTTGTTCTACACCACTCCCAACCACATTCACTCGTTCAGACACAACTTTAACACTGTCCAAACAATTTTCATTCCCAGAATCAATTTTTGTATTTAAATTTCCAAGTGCAGTTTGACATATAGATTCTACTGACGTCAGATTTGACTTGACTTGACCTACTTCTTTTCTTATCTGATCTATATTCTGTTTGCTTCCAATAGCAACCTTGCTAAACAACTCTGTTAATTCACTTTTTACATTTTCTGAAGACTTTTTACACCTACTTTCTGCATCAGAAATTCTCTTATTTACATGAGTATCAAACACCTGCAAATCCGTCCTCCACATCTTCTTAAGCTCAACAGCCTGTTGTTCTATTTTCTCATTAATTTCAGTGTTAAACTGTTTCAGATCATTAGCTAGCTTGATAATACTACCAGATTGTTGTTCAACTTTCTGATCTAACTTCCCAAAATCTTGTTTTACCTCAGTTAAATTCTGATTAAAATTTTGTTTTACCTCAGTTAAATTCTGATTAATATTACTGAAATTTTGATTCATATTCGTCATTAAAGCTGCAAACATATCTTGTAAATTTACTGGTTTGTTTTTCTGTTGTACAATTTTTTGTTCAGCTAATTGTACAGGCACAATACCAAATTTGGTATCTGTTCTGTCAGCCTCCTCACTCACATTAACACTACTGACATCAAAGAAACTATTAATACTGAAATCATTCAACTGACTATCGTGAATATTTAAACTGTCGCCCATTCCAGAATCGGTCGGAATATTATGTTCCACTTCCATCTTTACAACTGGAGATATCTGAGGAACATTGTTACTTAATACTTCCATATTAACGGTATCCCCTACTTGATTTTGTTCAGGAGTACTTGCCTGACTAGCACTTTTTTTTTCCTTTATTGGGTTTCGATTCCCCCTAAAGGGGGCGGGCTGTCAGCAGCTTATTACGCCGCTCTTCAGCCTACAGAATTTGTTTTTAAAAAGATGAAGATAAGAAAAAATAATAACAGTTGGCGATAAAATCGGTGACTTACAGATAAAATGGCAGAAAATGCTGGAGCTTAAAACATAAAACACAGGGTTGATGATGCTAATAAATACACAGGAATCAGAAAAATAATAGACAGACAATTAAAAAACACGGCGACAGTCTGGGTTCTGTTCGCAAGAGATATAAAATGCGCACCCAGCGACAGCATGATTTCCTTTCGCAACACTGTGGAAAGACGCATAAAACTGAACACTCACTTAAACACTGCATTAAAAAGTTGGTACAAATATGACATACCACACCCGAGAGCAGGTGGGGGAAACTGGTCAGATGACGGGAAAGAAGGGGGGGGGGAGGAGAGGAAAAGTGAAGTGGGAGGGGGGAAAGGAGCCAATGGAAGAGGAGGATCCAGAAGAGGGGTGGGGGGTGCTGAGCAGACGTGCCAGGGAGTGGGGAAGGCAGAAGAGGGGAGTACAAAAGGACTCGGGGGGGGGGGGGGAGAAAGGAGATAGGGAGAGGGTAGGCAGGGAGAAAACACAGGATGGAAGGGGGGAGGAAGAGGGAGCCGAGGGAAAGGACAGAGGAAAGGAGGGGGGGTGAGGATCAGAGTTGATAGGAGGGATAAATGGAGGGAGAGAGGGCACCATCTGGGAGGGGGAGTTGATGGAAGCCACCTTGGGAAAGGAGATGTAGGGTGTAGAGATGGAGGGTAGGGGGGATACAACAGTGTAGACGTGGCAGGGGGTGGGGATGGGAGAGGAGAGGAGCAACCAGGGGGTGAGGGGGTTCAAGGCGGCAGGAGGTGTAGAGGATGCGGATATGTTCGAGGAAGAGGAGCAGATGGGGGAAAGGAATGAGATCATAGAGGATCCGCGTGGGGGACGGGAGGTGTATACGGAAGGTGAGGCGGAGTGCATGACGCTCAAGGATCTGGAGGGACTTATAGAATTTGGGGGGGGGGCAGATATCCAGGCAGGACTGGCATAACAGAGGATGGGACGGATTAAGGATTTGTAGGTGTGGAGGATGGTAGAGGGGTGCAACCCCCATATCCGGCCAGAGAGGAGTTTGAGGAGTCGGAGGCGGTTGTGGGCTTTGGATTGGATGGAGCGGAGATGAGGGATCCAGGTGAGGTGACGGTCAATGGTGAGGCCAAGGTAGGTGAGGGTGGGGGTGAGGCAGACAGGATGGGCGCAGACAGTAAGGGAGAAATCTAGGAGCCGGAAGGAGCGAGTGGTACGACCTACGATGATTGCCTGGGTCTTGGAAGGATTGATTTTCAGGAGCCACTGGTTGCACCATGCAGCAAAAAGGTCAAGGTGATTCTGGAGAAGGCGTTGGGACCATTGGAGGGTAGGAGCGAGGGCGAGGAATGCGGTGTCATCAGCATATTGCAAGAGGTGTACTGGAGGGGGGGGGGTGTTGGGGCATATCTACCGTGTACAGGAGGTAGAGGAGAGGGGAGAGGACAGAGCCCTGGGGCACACCCGCAGAGGGGTAGAAGGTGTGGGAATTGGCATGATGGATGGTAACATAGGAGGGGCAGTGGGAAAGGAAGGAGGCCATCAGACGGATTTAGTTGATAGGAAGGGCATAGGTTTGGAGTTTAAACAGGAGACCGGGATGCCAGACATGGTCGTAGGCCTTTTCGAGGTCAAGGGAGACAAAAATGGCGGAGCGACGGGAGTTAAACTGGAGGGAGAGGAGATGAGTGAGGTGGAGGAGTTGGTCATCAGCAGAGAAGGAAGGTCGAAATCCACATTGGGTGTTGGGGAGGAGGTGGTTTTGGTGGAGGTGGTGATGGATGTGCTGGGAAAGGATGGATTCCAAGAGCTTGCTGAACACCGATGTGAGACAGATAGGACGATAGGAAGAGGCATCAGATGGAGGCTTGTTGGGTTTGGAGAACATCAGGATATGGGAGGTTTTCCACAGGTCGGGGTAGAAGCCAGTGGCCAGGATGACATTGTAGAGGGTGGTAAGGACTGAAAGGAAGGAGGGAGGGCAGTGTTTGAAGTGGCGGTAGGTAATGCAGTTGTGGCCGGGAGCAGTGTTGTGTTTAGTTCGGAGTGTGAGGCTGATGTCCTGTGTAGTGATGGGAGTGTTAAGTTCAGATGGTGGTGTGTGGCCCAAGTACTGGAAGCTAGGAGCAAGGGGAGGAACACAGGTATTCGTACAGTCCATGACGTCAGGGAAGAGGGAATAATCAAAGTGGGGATCATCTGGAATGGAAAAAACATCAGAGAGGTGAGAGGCAAAGTGGTTGGCCTTACTGAGGTTGTCAGGAAAGGGACGGTCATTAAGGAGGAGAGGGTATTGCGGGGTGGGGCGGATCCCAGTAAGGCGGTGGAAAGCAGACCAATACTTGGAAGAGTTTATGGGGAGCGTGGTGTTGAGTTGTGTACATGTCTGGCGCCAGGCACGGCGTTTCTTCGCTGTAAGCAGGTTGTGGATGTGTCGTTGTAATTGCCGGTGGCAGGTAAGTGTATACCGGTCACGAGTGTGGAGAAAAGAGCGGTAGAGGCGGCGGGACTCTCGAAGGAAGAGGACAGCCTGTGGAGACAGAGTGGGGCGGTGAGGGTGGATGGCTTTGGTGGGGGCAGCAGTGTGAGATATGTCATCAGGAGATTGGAGGGTAAGGTTGTGGCCAGCAACCTGAGTGTGAATGGAGTCCCGGTAGGCATCCCAGTTGGCACGGGAGCAATCATGGACAAGTTTAGGAGGGACATCTGGGTGAGGAGCGCTGTGAGGATGGTGACCATTAGAGATAGTGAGGAGAACAGGAGCATGGTCACTGCCAGTGAGGTCAAGGATATCTGCGGTGATGCGCCCAAGGAGGTTGGGAGAGGCAGGGACCACATCGGGAGTGGTGTTGGATTCGGGTTGGGTGTGCTGAGGCAGGGGAACCAGGTCGCCCTGGAGGGTGGTAAGAAACTGATGCCACCACTGGAGGTCGGCAGGATCACGGCTGTGGATATTGAGGTCGGCGGCAATCATATAGGTGGAGAAGGTGCGGTCAATGTGGGCCAGGAAATCGTATGGGATGGGGGTGCGAGGGCGGACATAAATGGTGGCACAGGTGATGGTAAGGGTGGGGAAGAAGAGGCTGAGGGTGAGATGCTCAGCAGGATTGTTAAGGAGAGGTTGGGGCCGGACAGGGAGGTGCTTGAGGTGGCCTATAGCAACTCCACCACGCACCAGAGGGTACGGGTTATCGGTGCGGTGAAGGGTGTAAGGAGCTGTGGAGATGGAGATACGGGGTTGAAGGAAGGTTTCATTTAGTACGAAGGCATCCCTGCAGTGCTGACAGAGGGTGTGGAGCAAGAGGAGTTTGTGGGTGGGCAGGGAGCGAATGTTGTGGTACAGGATACAGTAGGGTTGTTGTACCATGAGAGGGGAGAGTTAAACGAGGGTGGTGAGGGGGGTGAAGGTGAAGTGGGCCTGGTTGTGGGAGTATGTGGCATAGGTGGTAGGATGGAAGATGGAACGAGCAGCGAGGGCGATTTGGGAAAGGGTGTGGAAGTGCTGGAAGAGGTGGATGTTTTGGAGTACAATGGTGATGAAACGGATGATGTCCTCTGCAGTAGGTGGAGGGCGGAGCCAGTTGTTGGGGTGGATGGGGTCATCAACAGGACGGACAGGGACGGTGAGCTCAGGGGTGACTGGAGGAGTTTTCGCTTTACACTTCGAGGAGTAGGTAGGATGTGGTTTGTTGCAAGTGTTGCAGGAGGGGGGAGAGGTGAGGTTGGGGCAATTCTTGAGGAAGTGTGAAGCTTTGCAGTGGGGACAAGTAGGGGGGTTCTTGCAGGCAGAGGTAACGTGGTCGTTGTACGTGAGACAGCGTTGGCAGCGGTAGCATTGGACGGGGGAACGGGAGGGGTCCACCTTATGACGGCGATTGTAGATGAGGGCTCCCTCGGTGAGGAGGCGGTGACTAGCACTCACATCAAACCGACTTACATTGCCCTCTCTCACAACCACAGAATTATCATTCGCCCGCATCTCGTGGTCGTGCGGTAGCGTTCTCGCTTCCCACGCCGGGTTCCCGGGTTCGATTCCCGGCGGGGTCAGGGATTTTCTCTGCCTCGTGATGGCTGGGTGTTGTGTGCTGTCCTTAGGTTAGTTAGGTTTAAGTAGTTCTAAGTTCTAGGGGACTGATGACCATAGATGTTAAGTCCCATAGTGCTCAGAGCCATTTGAACCAAGAATTATCATTCCCATCCATACTAGAAAATCTGTTTACACGTGCAAATAATACACTATATAAACTTAGCTTATATTTCTTCGTCCGATGTCGTCACAGCGTGTTGAAAACAGCAATCTGCCTTTCTCCCCGCGCCTTGCTGTGCGCTTACTGTGCCATCTGTTGCTCAGCGGACCAATTCTACGCTGCGCCTTCATCCCGTAGCATCCAGTTCGTTATAAAATCTCCGTTCCACAGGTCCTCTCCTCGTTGCATCTCAAAACGTATGTTTGTCTTCACAGCAATATCTCACTTGCCCCTACAGTCACTGTTGTAAAGTTGCTTATTGACCGTTCCTCTCGATCACGAATTCGGTTCCTACAGCTTTATAGTTTCCCGGCCGATGCACCATGTGCGGCGCGGCACTTTACTTTTTAACGCCCTGGAAATGTCCAGCAATGTTCATTTGTCTAGCTAAAAGCTGTAGTAGAAAATACTAGACCACTACTGTCTACTGCAGGTCGCAGCATACATAGAACTGTCCGGTAAACGGGATGTGTCTAGTACTGAAATAAAAGTTTTAACTTGGCAATGTAAATAAAGATCACAGTTAATACTGCCAAGTCCGTACTAAGTGGCTACACAATGTAGAGCTCCCACGCACACCACAATCACACACGTAGCCAGTTTATGGTATTTACACCCGTTACCGAAGTTAATAGAGTTCACTAGATCGTTTAGTTATGAAAATGCTCGCTCAAATGTTGTGCACTCTGCTCTACACGTAATACCTGTTCCAGTCTTAGATCGCACAACACGTCACGCGGTTTTAACTAACAGTCAAAGGTAATAATTTTGATATTCTGTCCGAAATTCCACACGACTTCCACTATACCGTTCACTTAAATACGCTTTGTACTACTTCACGAACTCGTAATTAGCATTTTCCGCTATTTTACAGTACTTTCGTCGGAGCTGCTTTCAATGAGATGTTATAGTTCGAACCCTCAACCCTGACTCACTTAGATCACACCAAAGGCTTTGTTCCCAGCATAGATTGGCGCGAGCCTGCATTTTTCTGATTGGCTGATATCCCAAACAGCAAATCAGGTTGCAGTATTGTCCCGCGCTAACCCGCGCTTTACTTCAATGACCAATCATAGTAAAACATTTCTTTCTATGGTAATTGATAAATAAATAAATTTAGAAAAGTATCAAATATAAAATTACTCCTTATGAAATTACCGATTAATTTGTGTTCTACTCACGATTTATTAGTACCATAAACTTGTAGTGTTGGCAGAAGAGCCAACACTGTTTTTCTAGAGGAGGCCGAAATGCACGCGTTTAATTACACGCTGACTGGCGTGAGGTCTGGAACAGGACAATATCTTGAGAATTGCAAATAAAGTACGTAGATGATGTAATACTTAACTTTAATCCACAATTGTAGAACATCTCTCGTTACGATACATGCTTCATAATATTAATTATCAATTGAATACGGCGCCTTGCTAGGTCGTAGCAAATGTAGCTGAAGGCTGTGCTAACTATCGTCCCGGCAAGTGAGAGCGTATTTGTCAGTGAACCTTTCCTTGCAAAGTCGGCTGTACAACTGGGGCGAGTGCTAGTAAGTCTCTCTAGACCTGCCGTGTGGTGGCGCTCGGTCTGCAATTACTGACAGTGGCGACACGCGGGTCTGGCGTATACTAATGGACCGCGGCCGATTTAAAGGCTACCACCTAGCAAATATGGTGTCTGGCGGTGACACCACATTCCTCCCCCGCAAATCGGCGAAAGGTGGATGGTGGCAGATGACGTCGTGGAAGACATCCGGACAACAAAAGGAAAATTACTGAATGAATCGACCAGAAGCAACCATCGAGCATTCCAGAATGGACCAGCAAAATCGATGTGTAAGCGTTGCCAAGGGGAAGTGGCTTTCGGCCATGCAAAGAATTTCCGCGGTGGTGCGGATTGTTGTTCGGCACACGCCTTGCAAGAAGAGCACATTTTCGTAATCGCAGCATCGATTCCGAACCATGTACAGTGCTGACGAGCAAGTTGTTTCGTGCGCACTATACCCCAATGTCCTTGGTGGAGAAGCCGTAAGACAGAGGACTGTAACGAACGTGGGACCACGACCCTCGACTGATCATTATCAGAAAGCAACAGCAAAACACCACGTCGAACAAAAAGTCTCTCCTTGTGAGCAAAAAATCGGCGAACTAACGGATCCTCGATCCGTGATTTCGACAAGGGCCATTGCGTAGCAACAAAACGCAAAACTGTAGCAAGGACAGGGTCAGCAGCTGTGGCTGTAGCTACACGACGAAAATCAATCGGAAACGATTCGACCACGTCATCGGTTTCCGCATCAATGAACATGCAAGCAAGTTCGGAAGAATCGAATGCTCTATCCTCAGCAACAGGCAAACGGGACAACGCATCGGCGTTTCCGTGCTTAGCAGTGGACCGATACAAGATATCGTAGCGGTACTGCGAGAGGAAAATAGACCAGCGAATGAATTTCTGCGCTGTACGTGGAGGTACAGGCTTGTTCGGATGAAAAAGCGATGTCAAAGGTTTGTGGTCTGTGATGATGGTAAAGTGACGACCATACAAGAAATCATGAAACTTAGTAACACCAAAGACGAGAGCTAAAGCTTCTTTCTCGATCTGTGAATAATTTCTTTGCGCAGACGAGAGCAATTTGGACGCAAAGGCAGTAGGGCGATCATGCGAACCATCTTTGTGCGCAAGCACAGCACCGATCCCGAAATCCGATGCATCTACCATCAACAAAAGGGGTTTCTGGGGATCGAATGGCGTAAGGCAAGTATTTGAAAGCAACGCCGATTTCAACTGGCGAAAGGCGCGTTCGCATTCCGTCGTCCAGACGAACGGAACACCTTTACGGCGTAAGCGATGAAGCGGAGCTGAAATGGAAGAGGCATGGGGAACATAGCGATGGTAGTAATTTATTGTACCCAGCACACTCTGTAGCTACTTCAAATTCTGCGGCGAAGGCAAGTCCTGTATGGCACGGAGGTGCTCTGGACTCGGATGTATGCCTTGTGCATTGATTACATGTCCCAGATATGGTAAATCACGAGCAAAAAACACACATTTGTCCTTCCGCAAGCGAAGACCATTTTGTCGCAAGACCTGAAATAATGTTCGGAGGTTAGCTAAATGTTCTTCTTCCGTCTTTCCGGAGATCACAATATCGTCCAGATAGTTTGCTGCAGTAGGGACCGAGGCACAAACAGTTTGCAGATATTGCTGAAACAATGCAGGGGCGGATGCACACCCGAATGGCAGTCTTTTGAATCTATACAAACCAAGATGCGTGTTAACCACCAAAACGCGCCGGGATTCTTCGCCCACCGGTATTTGCAAGTACGCATCTGCTAGGTCCAACTTCGAAAAATATTTACCCGGGTACAGTTTGTCAAAAAGATCTTCCGGGCGGGGTAAAGGATAAGTTGCAATCACTAGTTGGGGATACACTGTAGCTTTGAAGTCCACACAAAGTCTCAGTTTTCCGGAAGGTTTCGGCAAAATTACTAAGGATGATGCCCAGAGGGAAGCCTACACACGTTCAATCACACCTTGTGATTCCAATTCGTGTAATGTTCTTGCGACCTCATCACGCAATGCATGGAGAACATTGCGCACTCTGAAAAATTTCGGTTGCGCGTTTACTTTCAGTTCCACATGTGCTTTATAGTTCTTAGCGCAACCAAGGCCCCATGCAAAAATGTCTGCAAATTCTTCACATAGACTAGAAACACTGGCTGAAGGCACAGTCTGGTTCACTGATAGGACCTGATTTTCTATAGACAAGTTAAACAACTGAAATAAATCTAAACCAAACAAGTTCATTGCAGAAGAAGAACGAAGGACGTAAAATGACACAAGTTTTGTTTGTCCCTTGTATGTGGCAAGTTAAACAACTGAAATAAATCTAAACCAAACAAGTTCATTGCAGAAGAAGAACGAAGGACGTAAAATGACACAAGTTTTGTTTGTCCCTTGTATGTGGCAAGAAGGCTGCACTGTCCTAACGCAGGGATATTCTGACCGGAATAACTATTTAACTTAACATTTGCGGCACGCAACGGAGGTGTGCCCAGTTGTTTGTACGTGTCGTGATTGATTAGTGAAACTGCAGCTCCGGTATCGAGCTGGAATGGGATCACGTTGCCATGAATGTCCAAATCTACAAAAAGTTTATTGTCCTGCTGACGACAAGAACGACAGTCTCGTGCAATTTGAACAGACACTGGTACAGAATCACTTGCTAATTGACGTGATTTCCGGCGACGTCGACGCACACTTTTTGTGGGACGCACACAGTCACTTTTAGAGAGAGTGGCACTGGGCGGAGTGGAATTAACTACATGAATGTCCATGGGCGAAGGTGCACGAGCCTGAGCATTCTTGGTTCGATTCCGGCGCGAAGCAAAGGGCCTGGAATGGTTTTTAGTGTCCGATCTAAGCTTTTTCTGGCAAACACTCTGAACATGTCCTTTTTTATTACAGAAAAAGCAAATAGCTTGGTGTGACGGGCAGTTCTCACGCGAATGTCTGGTTGCACACCGCGGGCATGATTTTAGCACTGCATTTGCTTGCTGCCGTGGGACACGTGGTTGAGAGCTTGGCGGCAGCTGCCCAGAGGAGCGCGAGGGCTGTTTACAGTTCCGTGCCGCTCGCCCGGCGGGCCGGTTAACGTGACACACGGCTGGCGAAGTTGCAAATGATTCCTGAGCAAAGTCAAGTGTGTCTTGCCTATCCAATATGTCCATCACTTGTTGAAGGGAGGGATTGACTAGTTTCAAAATTTGCTCCCGTATACGAACATCAGAAACGTTCTGTGCAATTGCATCACGCACCATAGTATCTGAATAAGGGTGTCCACATTCACACTCAAAGGCACAATCCCTGGTAAGGCCTTGCAAAGTTGCAACCCACTCCCTATTAGTCTGACCGGCCGTACGTTTTGTACGAAAGAACGTATACCGTTTTGCAACTACATTGACTGATTCCTTGAAATATGCATCTAATGCAGACAAAATTTCTTCGTAGGACAGAGTTGCTACGTCGCGTCGGGGAAACAATTTCACTATCACATGGTACGTCTGGACGCCGATACACGATAATAAGTGAGGCTGCCGCTCATTACCTTGAATTCTGTAGGCGGCGAGATGGAATCCAAATTGGCGTGACCACTCCGTCCAGCTTTCCAGTGCCGCATCAAACGGACGAAAAGGTGATGCAACTGCATGTTGTGGCTGCGGTAGCGGTGGAGCGGCGGCTGCCGCATCGTTTTGCATTGCACGTTGACCCTGGACGAGCTGTCCAAGGGCATCCAATAAGGCCTGCGCCTGCTGATTCTGCAAGCGATAAAATTCGGACAGTACATCTGGAGATTGTGGCGAAGCCATGACACAAGTAAATTAGTTATATATAAAGGAGACCGTTTGTATCTGAGTCGCCAATTTGTAGTGTTGGCAGAAGAGCCAACACTGTTTTTCTAGAGGAGGCCGAAATGCACGCGTTTAATTACACGCTGACTGGCGTGAGGTCTGGAACAGGACAATATCTTGAGAATTGCAAATAAAGTACGTAGATGATGTAATACTTAACTTTAATCCACAATTGTAGAACATCTCTCGTTACGATACATGCTTCATAATATTAATTATCAATTGAATACGGCGCCTTGCTAGGTCGTAGCAAATGTAGCTGAAGGCTGTGCTAACTATCGTCCCGGCAAGTGAGAGCGTATTTGTCAGTGAACCTTTCCTTGCAAAGTCGGCTGTACAACTGGGGCGAGTGCTAGTAAGTCTCTCTAGACCTGCCGTGTGGTGGCGCTCGGTCTGCAATTACTGACAGTGGCGACACGCGGGTCCGGCATATACTAATGGACCGCGGCCAATTTAAAGGCTACCACCTAGCAAGTGTGGTGTCTGGCGGTGACACCTCAAAACTGACTGCACATTTAACTATAGTAAATCCCCTGTTTAGTTTAACTGGTACTTCGTGAAAAAAACAAAGCAATTTTCATTTACTTCTGTTCTTCTTCACTCATACAACACTCACACTGCTAATTACTACACATATAAAACAATTATAATTATGCAAATACCTTAAATATTAATCAAAGATAACTTTACAACCTTGTTTTGACTACGACTGCTAGCACTGTCCGCCAACTGCTGACCTCTGCCGCCTACTAGTACAATTACGTGCTTCTCTGCAACTCAGGTCCATGTCAGCTGGTGACATCTGTTGATGACTCATGCCTATAACGATATCGTCCTAACAAGTGACAGGAGCGATGCGAAGGCTCTACGCCTCACGCGGACCTGGCAACTTGCTCGATGTTGTATATCTTATGGTTGGAGCGTTCACTGTTTCCATTTTGTTTCTTTTTTTAAAGTTCGGAACACCTTCCTGTTTTCATGCTTCATCTGCGTTCAGTTTTAGACAGCCTACCCACTGGGCTATTTTACCACTAAATCTGAGGGGAGTGCGATGGGGAGTTTCCTTTATAAGTTCAAATCCTGTCGAAAACAACCTAGACTCACCGACCACTTGTCCACGTGCGCATCTACGTCTAAATCTACATGGCTACTCTGCTAATCTCGCTTAAGTGCCTGACAGAGGTTTCGTCGAACCACCTTCACAGTCATATTCTGTTATTTCACTCAGGAACAGCGAGCGGAAAAAAACATATACCTATATCTTTCTGTGCTTATTTTATTATGATGAGTTTTCCCTGTGGAGATCGGTCTCAACAAAATATTTTCGCATTCAGAGGAGAAATATGGTGGTTGAAACTTCGTGAGAAAATCCCGCCGCAACGAGAAGCGCCTTTGTTTTAATGACGCCCATCCCAAATCCTGTATAATGTCCGTGACACTCTCTCCCCTATTCCTTCACAATACAAAACGTGCTGCCCTTCTTTGAACTTTCTCGATGTACCCGTTAGTCCTATCTGGTAAGGATCCCATACCGCGTAGCACTACAACAAAAGAGTACGGACAAGTGTAGTGTAGGCCTTCTCTTTATAGATCTGTTGCATCTCGTAAGTTTCCTGCCAATGAAACGCAATCTTTGAATCGCCTTCCCCCACAAAATTTTCTATGTGTTCTTTCCAATTTAAGTTGTTCGTGATTGTAATTCGGAGATATTTAGTTGAATTTACGGCCTTTAAATTTGATTGATTTATCGTGTAATCGAAGTTATACGGATTCTTTTTAGCACTCGTGTGGATGACTTCACAATTTTCATCATTTAGGGTCAGTTGCCAATTTTTGCATCGTACAGATAGATATCTTATCTAAATCGTTTTGCAGTTGGTTTTGATGTTCTGAGGACTTTACTATAGATAAACGACAGCGTCATCTGCAAGCAACCTAAGACGGCTGCTCAGATGGTCTCCTAAATTATTTACATACGTAAGGAACAGTAGAGGGCCTATAACACTACCTTCGGGAACCACAGAAATCACTTCTGTTTTACTCGGTGACTTTTCATCAGTTGCTACGAGCGGTGACCTTACTGACACGAAATTACGAATCCCGTCACATAACTGAGCATGCAGTTTGATTACAAGCCGCTTGTGAGGTACGGCGTCAAAAGCCGTCTGGGAATCTAGAAATACAGAATCAATTCGTAGAGAGCTCTCAACACTTCATGTGAGTAAAGAGCTAATGTATTCTAAATCCGTGTTAAATATGTGTCAATAGGCCATTCCGTTCGAGGTAATTCGTATTCCAAAATCCTGCTGCATATCGACAGTGATGATATGAACCTGTAATTTAGTGGATTACTCCTACTGCCTTTCTTAAATACTGGCGCTATCTGTACAACTTTCCTGTCTTTGAGTACGGATCTTTCGTAGGAAGAGCGATTGTATGTGATTGTTAAGCATGGAGTTGCCGCATCAGCGGGAACCTAATTGTTAAACAAATTGGACCGGAAAATTCGCTTTTATTAAGTGATTTAAGTTGCTTCACTACTGCAAGAATATTTACTTCTAAGTTACTCATGTTGGTAGCTGTTCTTGATTAGAATTCTGGAACACTTAGTTCGTCTTCTTTGGTGAAGGAATTTCGTAATTCTGTGTTTAGTAACACTACTTTTGCAGCACTGTCATCGATAGGATTTCCATTGCTGTCTCGCAGAATAGGCATTGGTTGTGTCATGCCGCTACCATACTTCACATACGTCCAGAATCTCTTTGGATTACCTGTCCAGGAGCGAAAAGATTGACTACTTTCTCCTGATTTTGAATACGCCGTTGGCGTATTTGGGCTATTTCCTACCATCCAAGCTTCAAGGCACTGAAAAATGGCATTGTTAATGAAGAACTTACCAGTGGCTAGAACGTAAACGGCAACGTTTGGAGCAGAAGCCAAGGGCTCTCACTAGAGGAACACAGCGTCAGATTTTTTTTCCCTTTTTTGTCACGTTTAGTGGATTTGCAATACACGGAAGCAGACGTAACAGTTGTGCTGACTTGGAAAGATTGACGCAGCATATGTAGTAAGCCTGGACGGTGTGAAAGCGAAACCGAGGCTACTCGAGGGAGAAAAATGTGAAACAATGTAGAATAATTCAATACAGAATAATTCGAATGTCGTTGTTATAAGTAGGATGTATTTTTTAGAATGTTATACGTAAACGTTAAATGAAAAAGTAAGTTGAGGATGTGTCAGATGACGATCAGTTTGGATTTAGGAAAGGTAAAGACACCAGTGAGACTGTAACGCCGGAAATGCTTATCCTCATCTATTGTACTATAAATTTTTTCCTTATTTTGCTATCTGAAGATATGACATTTCTGTGTCTTTATATATTGTAATTGTTTTGCTATATATATATATATATATATATATATATATATATATACATATATATATATATGTCGATGTATAATTGGTTTATTTTGTAAATATTATTTGAATTTTTACGCTGGGTCTTGCCTAGGAAAAACTATGCTATCGAACGAATATATCGATAGGTCGTGTGGAGAACCAAAGTGTTTAGGATCTTTGGTAGGGTTAACCCTGCCGCGTGGAGCGCGGGCAGAGGGGAGCCGGGCTGGAGGAGGGCAGTGGAGCAGGTGTGTTGTGTGACGCTCCCGCAAGTTGCCGCGCTTTCGGGGTTTGGCAGCATGTAATTCCGCTCGAGTTGCTATGTTAGTTTCTGACATGGTGTCGCAGACGGGAGCGTTAGCTGGCACACATCAAGAGCCCGTTTCGGCAGGAGACCGTGTCGAGAAGAAGGCGCGCCAACATCCAGCTTCTGCAACAGCTACGGCCGACAATGAGTGACTGTCGCCACCTCCTCGATCGTCGACTTCAAACCTTCAATCAACGAACACGGAAGACTGGAAGCACGTAAAGTTTTAGAACTGTATGGCAGACCTCAGCATTTCAAACTGTTTCAAAATTACAGCAATGTAGCATGAACCTTTGTTGCTCATTGTCCCAATTGCATTACCAAGCAGGGTCCCGACCTTTTCCTGAATTAACCCGAGTGTCGTTGAAATTCAAACGCCAGCATTAAAGTAATATCATTCCATTTCGCGGCTTTAATTTCAAAATCAGTTAAAGTATTCATAGCTGGCTACAATATTTAGATTACACAAGCACAAATTAAGAGTGCGAGTTTTGTTATCATATTTTAGCTTATCTGTGACTGCAGCTCAGCTTGGTACGTACTAAATCTTGCTATTGTTAACTGTTTAGAATCATTTAATTCAAGTTCAAAGGTAAATCTCTTATTTCTAAATTGCGTGGATTCAAGTAGCTTTTGAAATGATTGTTGAGGTAGCCCAAGTCTAACCATATTTTACTGAATTTCGATGTGCTTCAGAAACAAAGCTCACTATTAATTTCAGTCACTAAATTAACTTTCAGTTTTCCGGTTTTATTAATTCTTTCGCTAAATTAAGTCATAGTGTAGCGAAATTTATTACTTCTGACAAACTTTCAGTTTTCACACTACACGTGTCAACCTTCAGTTGCCACGCTTCTAGTGCTAATTATATGTGTAATAACCTTCGTTTTTCAGTTACTATAGTAATTGTCCATAGGACTGGGAACCGTAATTTCCCCCAAATCTCAAATATCTAATTACCGCTAGTAATTTGTTAACGTAATGACCGCAGATTTTCTTTCTTCATTAACTTTCCCCTTTTCCAAAGTAAATTTCCACCAGTTTCATTTGCATTTTTCCTTTCATTTAGATGTAACCCTTTCCTCCCTCTTTACCGACAGATTAACTTCGGTGACGATTGCTTTTCCCAAATTTCCATTAGGCGCACGCGGTTTAATTTTGCACTGTCATTAAGGTCGATAAGTGAGAAGGAGGTTACAAGACAATTCTGCCGTTGTGGTTAATAATGGATGGAAGACTAAAGGAAAATCAGGACACTTTCATAGGTCTTGTCGACCCTGAAAAGCGTTGAGAACCATGGACCTTGCCGTTAGTGGGGAGGCTTGCATGCCTCAGCGATACAGATAGCCGTACCGTAGGTGCAACCACAACGGAGGGGTATCTGTTGAGAGGCCAGACAAACGTGTGGTTCCTGAAGAGGGGCAGCAGCCTTTTCAGTCGTTACAGGGGCAACAGTCTGGATGATTGACTGATCTGGCCTTGTAACACTAACCAAAACGGCCTTGCTGTGATGGTACTGTGAACGGCTGAAAGCAAGGGGAAACTACGGCCGTAACTTTTCCCGAGGGCATGCAGCTTTACTGTATGATTAAATGCTGATGGCGTCGTCTTGGGTAAAATATTCCGGAGGTAAAATAGGCCCCCATTCAGATCTCTGGGCGCGGACTACTCAAGAGGACGTCGTTATCAGGAGAAAGAAAACTGGCGTTCTACGGATCGGAGCGTGGAATGTCAGATCCCTTAATCGGGCAGGAAGGTTAGAAAATTTTAAAAAGGGAAATGGATACGTTAAAGTTAGATATAGTGGGAATTAGTGAAGTTCAGCGGAAGCAGGAACAAGACTTTTGGTCAGGTGAATACAGGGTTATAAATACAAAATCAAATAGGGGTAATGCAGGAGTCGGTTTAATAATGAAGAAAAAAATAGGAGTGCGGGTAAGCTACTACAAACAGCATAGTGAACGCATTATTGTGGACAAGATAGACACAAAGCCCACGCCTACTACAGTAGTACAAGTTTATATGTCAACTAACTTGCAGATGAAACAAAAGAAATTTTTCAGATAGTGAAGGGAGAAGAAAATTTGATAGTCATGGGTGACTGGAATTCGGTAGTAGGAAAAGGGAGAGAAGGAAACGTTGTAGGTGTATATGGATTGGGGCTAAGAAATGAAAGAGGAAGCCGCCTGATAGAATTTTGCGCAGAGCTCAATTTAATCGTAGCTAACACTTGGTTCAAGAATCATACAAGAAGGTTGTATACATGGAAGAAGCCTGGAGATACTGACAGGTTTCAGATAGATTACATAATGGTAAGAGAGAGATTTAGGAACCAGGTATTAAATTGGAAGACATTTCCAGGGGCAGATGTGGACTCTGATCACAATCTATTGGTATGAACTGTAGATTAAAACTGAAGAAACTGCAAAAAGGTGGGAATTTAAGAACATGGGATCTGGATTAACTGAGAGAACCAGAGGTTGTATAGAGTTTCAGGGAGAGCATAAGGGAATAATTGACAGGAATGGGGAAAAGAAATACAGTAGAAGAAGAATGGGTAGCTTTGAGAGACGAAGTAGTGAAGGCAGCAGAGGACCTAGTAGGTAAAAAGACGAGGGCTAGTAGAAATCCTTGGGTAACAGAAGAAATATTGAATTTAATTGATGAAAGGAGAAAATATAAAAATGCAGTAAATGAAGCTGGCAAAAAGGAATACAAGCGTCTCAAAAACGAGATCGACAGGAAGTGCAAAATGGTTAAGCGTGGATGGCTAGAGGACAAATGTAAGGATGTAGATGCTTATCTCACTAGGGGTAAGATAGATTCTGCCTACAGGAAAATTAAAGAAACCTTTGGAGAAAAGGTTTGTATGAAAAGGTTTGTATGAATATCAAGAGCTCAGATGGAAACCCAGTTCTAAGCAAAGAAGGGAAAGCAGAAAGGTAGAGGGAGTATATAGAGGGTCTATACAAGGGCAGTGCGCTTAAGGACAATATTATGGAAATGGAAGAGGATGTAGATGAAGATGAAATGGGAGATACGATGCTGCGTGAAGAGTTTGACAGAGCACTGAAAGACTTGAGTCGAAACAAGGCCCCAGGAGTATACAACATTTCATTAGCACTACTGACGGCCTTGGGAGAGCCAGTCCTGACAAAACTCTACCATCTGGTGAGCAAGATGTATGAGACAGGCGAAATAACGTCAGACTTCAAGAAGAATATAATAATTCCAATCCCAAAGAAGGCAGGTGCTGACAGATGTGAAAATTACCGAACAATCAGTTTAATAAGTGACGGATGCAAAATACTAATGCGTATTCTCTACAGACGAATGGAAAAACTGTTAGAAGCTGACCTCGGGGAAGATCAGTTTGAATTCCGTAGAAATATTGGAACACGTGAGGAATACTGACCTTACGACTTACCTTAGAAGCTAGATTAAGGAAAGGCAGACCTACATTTGTAGCATTTGTAGACTTAGAGAAAGCTTTTGACAATGTTGACTGGAATACTCTCTTTCAAATTCTGAAGGTGGCAGGGGTAAAATACAGGGAGCGAAAGGCTATTTACAATTTGTACAGAAACCAGATGGTAGTTATAAGAGTCGAGGGGCACGAAAGGGAAGCAGTGGTTGGGAAGGGAGTGAGACAGGGTTGTAGCCTATCCCCGATGTTATTCAATCTGTATATTGAGCAAGCAGTGAAGGAAACAAAAGAAAAATTCGGAGTAGGTATTAAAATCCATGGAGAAGAAATAAAAACTTTGAGGTTCGCCGATGACATTGTAATTCTGTCAGAGACAGCAAAGGACTTGGAAGAGCAGTTGAACGGAATGGACAGTGTCTTGAAAGGAATGTATAAGATGAACATCAACAAAAGCAAAACTAGTATAATGGAATGTAGTCGAATTAAGTCGGGTGATGCTGAGGGAATTAGATTAAGAAATGAGACACTTAAAGTAGTAAAGGAGTTTTGCTATTTGGGGAGCAAAATAACTGATGATGGTCGAAGTAGAGAGGATATCAAATGTAGACTGGCAATGGCAAGGATAACGTTTCTGAAGAAGAGAAATTTGTTAACATCGAGTATAGATTTAAGTGTCAGGAAGTCGTTTCTGAAAGTATTTGTATGGAGCGTAGCCATGTATGGAAGTGAAACATGGACGATAAATAGTTTGGACAAGAAGAGAATAGAAGCTTTCGAAATGTTGTGCTACAGAAGAATGCTGAAGATTAGACGGGTAGATCACATAACTAATGAGGAGGTATTGAATAAGACTGGGAAGAAGAGAAGTTTGTGGCACAACTTGACTAGAAGAAGGGATCGGTTGGTAGGACATGTTCTGAGGCATCAAGGGATCACCAATTTAGTATTGGAGGGCAGCGTGGAGGGTAAAAATCGTAAAGGGAGACCAAGAGATGAAAACACTAAACAGATTGAGAAGGATGTAGGTTGCAGTAGGTACTGGGAGATGAAGAAGCTTGCACAGGATAAAGTAGCATGGAGAGCTGGATCAAACCAGTCTCAGGACTGAAGACCACAACAACAATGTAAAATGATGCAAGATGCCCGAAATTCTCAGAAAAATAGGAGTGAGCTTTAGGGAGAGACGGGTAATGTACAATATGTACAAGAGCGAAGAGGGAATAATAATAGTGGACGACCATGAACAAAGTTCTCGGATTAAGAAGGGTGTAAGACAGGGATGTAGTCTTTCATCCCTACTGTTCAACCTGTACATTGAAGAAGCAATGATGGAAATAAAAGAAATGTTCAGGAGTGAGATTAAATTTGAAGGTGAAAGGATGTCATCATACGTTGCTATATTGAAGGAAAATGAGGAAGAATTACATAATCTGGTGAGTGAATTGACAAGTCCAATGAGTACAGAACATAGCCTGAGAGTAAATCGAAGAAAGACGGAAGTAATGAGAAGTAGCAGAAATGAGAACAGTGAGAAATTTAACACCAGGATTGACGGACACAAAGTAGACGAAGGAAAGGAATTCTACTACCTAGGCAGCAAAATAACCAATGACGGATGGGACAAGGAGGATATCAAAAGCGGACTAGCACTGAGAAAATGGGCACTCCTGGCCAACAGAAGTCTACTAGTATCAAACATAAGGGGTAATTTGTGGAAGACATTTGTGAGAATGTACTTTTGAGCACAGAATTGTGTAGTAGTGAAACATGGACTGTGGGAAAACCTAAACAGAAGTGAATCGAAGCATTGGAGATGTGGTGCAAGAGCCGAATGTTGAAAATTAGGTGGACTAATAAGTTAAGAAATGGGGAGATTCTGCGCAAAATCGAAGAGAAAAGGAAAACACTGACAAGACGAAAAGACAGGATGATAGGACATTTGTTAAGACATCAGGGAATGACTTCCATGCTACTAGAGGGAGCTTTTGAAGGCAAAAACTGTATAGGAAGACAGAGATGGAATACATAAAAAAATGTTCAAATGCGTGTGAATTCCTAATGGATCAAACTGCTGAGGTCATCGGTCTCTAGACTTACACATTACTTAAATTAACTTATGCTAAGGACAACACACACACCCATACCCGAGGGAGGACTCGAACCTCCGGCGGGAGGGGCCGCGCAATCCGTGCATGGCACCTCAATCCGCGCGGCCACTCCCCAGGGCCTGGAATACGTCCAAAAAAAAAAAAAAAACAAAAAAAAAACAAACCTGATACGGCTCTACGACTCATCCGGCAGACTTTATCAACAACGATAGTTGGAAAATGTATGTTCTTTCCCGATAAACTAACTGTTTTCTGTGCTTGAGTATTCGAGAAGCTCTTGCTTTGTAGTCTTGATTAAATAAGTATTTTCTGTTAATGGAGTTAATGGACACTCGAAGCCAAGTCGGAAACGGGTTGAAATATGTAAATAACATTTCTTTTCTGAAACTAAAAATAGCGCAAAAGCACAGCAAGCTCGTCGTAAGTTCCATTTACGTAAAAAGAGCAGAGTGCCTAAGTTGATAAGGATCTAAAACTTTGCCCTAGCCGAGCGTCATTTGGCCAACGTTAGTTAATTAGAGATCTCGATAACAGAGTTTGGCTGCAAAGGTACTTCGCATTGTCATTCTGTTGTTGGCTGTAAGAAAAGCACTGAAAGAGATGTTTGATGCAAAATTCGAAACGAATGGAAATAAAGAAAAGGAAGTACTGGATCCGTTTTTTAATAGCTCCGGACGATTTACCTGTAGAAATAAACCTGTAAGCACAACTTTCTTGCTGGCTGGAGGAGAAAGCGGCACAGGAAATCGGATTAAAAATCTGCTGAGGCCGAAATTCCACCACGGTGGAACGAAGAGCCTTGGAGGATCACTGAGTACGGGCAGAAACTTCTTTCTTTCGCGCATTTATGTGGTTTCTGCAACACACTCACGCCGAAATTCCTGCACCTGATGCAGATGTTCGTATTCTTAACAGGTAAGCTGGTGTCTCGCAAGGACACGAAAGTGCTTTCTTACGTGGTATTCTTATTTACTCGAATGTTTCCCAGTTAGGTCACATGCAGTCGGTCTTTTGGTGAATTATTGTTTAAGACATGAATAAAATCTCTGATTGCTCAAGATAGGTAGCTGGTTATCCGAGGCAAGGGTGGCATTAAATTACGTGATTTAAGTACTATCTTAAGAGATTAGTGATTGACAAAAGAATGTGAAACTTCCTGTCAGATTAAAAGTGTGTGCAGGCCCGGAACAAGAACCCGGAACCTTGACACTCGTGGGAAAAGTTCTCACCGACTGAGCTATCCAGACATGTCTAACGACCCGACCTTACGGCGTTCTTCAGCCAGTACCTGTTTCCCAGTTTCCAAAATTCCCAGAAGGTGTCTTACGTACCTCACGGAGCTGAAGAAAGTATATCGCGGAGAAATGGCTTGCCCATAGACTATGGAATTGTTTACAGACTAAATCTCTCTCTCTCTCCGCTGCAGAGTGAGAGATCCATTCTGTAAATATGAAGTTGTTTAAATGGGTCAGCAGCACTCATCCTGTGAGAAGAGTCAACGGAACAATCTTATTGTTGTGGGTTTAACCTCGTCTCAACAATGTGCGAGACGTCGCACATACTCTCAGTAGCGACTGGTTTAGAGGCACATACGTAGTAGAGTGTAGTACAAACTTACCCTCAGATAAAGATGACGTCGCGTCGTCGAAAGGACATCAGGAGACATTAAAAGCTTTTACAAGCAGTCAGGGGTCTTCTTTGTCTACAGACAAATTTTAACTATGGTTGTGACTCCGTTGTGCGGCGAAGGGACAACCGATGATTTTAACAACCGGTTGGCCAAACGCTTGCTTTTTAATTCATTAGGTTTCTTTAGTTGGGTGAAACAAGTGAATGAAAAATGCCGAATGATACACCTGAATGACATTAAGTCTCTTATGGTTACGTCAGTTTTGTGAATGTCTTCACTCAATCAGCGGGTAGGAGTGTTTACACTTACATAATTTTTTTAACCTTTTCGGTTATACAGGGTAAGGCATTTAAAACTGTTTATGGAAATATCAGGAAAACTGCAAAACCAGATTACAAAATGGTTGGAATAAAAGCAGCTCGTCACGAAGTGGAACATCCAATGACACCATTTCAGCGACATCTGTGAATGATGTCGACAAAGTAATGTATTATGTTCTGGAGAAACAAGTTTTCTTGCTATAAAAGTCGCTTAAATATTTTAGAATAACTACATTTCTAACTTCATGGTGTCATAATCTAATGTGTATGTGTTGAGATATCATTTTTCAACGTTTTTAACCCATTTACACTTTGGTCGATTACAGAGACTTCTATCGGCAACGGAAAAAATATTAAGTACAAAAGTTACCTATTTTTTCGCAGAGCTTCCGAACCCGCAGTAAAAAATCGGGGTTCTATTTAAAGTTTCAAAGAAGACTCCCCTCCAATCCCCTGGGTGTGGTGCAGGAGAGGGGGGGGGGGGTGTAGAGTGTGGTGTCATTGGATGTCACCCTTCGAGACGAACAACTTCTGTTACAAAACTTTTTAATCCGATTTGTAGTTTTCCACATATTTCGAAAAACAGTTTTAAATACTTCACCCTATTTATGAGCCATGGCTAGGGTTGTTTCCTTTTTTAGAGACAAAGTATCTTATTTCAGTGAGAGGTAAATAAGACATGTATTTTGCAAATGAATTATTTTTGAAATACATGTAGCCCTATTTATTTTTGGATAAATGAACCATTTCTTTTGTAATTTAAATTTATTGAATTACACTGCAGAAAATACTGTAACCAACCACAAGCTTTTTTGAAATGATTTTATTGTACCGCTGCTTGTTTCGGGCCTGAGCCCATGGTCAGATGGTAGCACTGACTTCTTTGCAAGTTTTACGTTTGTATCCCGAAATATAACGAAGTTTTTCTGATTACATAGTTTTACGCTTATATATGCTCTACACATTGTAGGCCTATTTATTTCATGAGAAGCCCTCCTTTACTCATTAAAAGACGCAGGACTGATTTTCTTTAACCATCAATGCTGATCAATGGACTTAACTAAATACAAGATGGCGGATACATTTGTTTGTATTGGCTGCTGATCTAACGTGCCAAATAACGTAATGTGTGTAGAGCTATGCACATTTCCGGAGTTACTGCAGGGATACTTCCTCATAGTACGAATAATATTAGACAGTTACATATTTAATGATTTCGGTTTAAAAGATGCTGGTAACGGCCAACGAAGAATTTTTTCTCCAATTATTATTTCTATAATTTCAAATTATAGGAGTTGTATGAAATTTTGGAGGTAAGTTTGGTTTTTTAATTCCAGTTGATCATTCAGTATGCAGTCAGGCTTATTGTGAATGTGCTTGCACATTTCTAGTTTCACTAACAAATTCATATACTCTCCTTTTTAGGTAAAATGTAATATCTATAAGTTTTATTCGATGCTTATCTCTGTGTTTCCATGTTGGGCCAAGTGAATAACGAATGTTGACATATTTAGGTTGATGGGGCGAGCATGCATGTTTTCGCAGTATTGCACATTGTAACTCCTTCCAGTTTGGCCAATATGAATTATAGGCACATAGAACAAATTAGTTTATAAATGGCAGACCTCTGGCGTACTTCAGTTTTTAAATTTAAGTTGTGAACAATTTTGTATTTAATTTTATTGTTTGTGGAAAAACTAAGTTCGATATTCTGGAATGGAATAAGTTTGCCATCTGATATGACACTTTACCAATGAATCGTGTGCGGACATATTTCATAGAGTTTTGAGGAGCTATTTGGACTATGGTGTTGTTTGGTTTGGACTTAGAGCTATCTTTGTTATTATATTCGTTCTTAATTCTGTTGTGAAGTCTAGTGATGTTGTCATTATTGTGGGCTATTTAGTTTGATTGTTTTTAGTTCTTTTAGTTTATTTTGAGTGTCCAAAGGAATTTTTTCTAATATGTTGAGCATTGCCCTACAATAGGCTATTTGGTGTTGCTTGGGGAGCATGATGGGCTGTTGATTATGATATCCACTGCAGTGGGTTTTCTGTATATTTTAAATTTCTATTTACCATTGTATTTACTAATTTTTAGACCCGAAAGATTTATGCCATTATGAGTTTCATGGCTCAAAGAGTGTAACTTACTCTTAACCTCAATTTTAAGATCTGAATGCGCAATAATGAACCCTTCACCACCAAAAGTTCGATTGCAACCAAACATTCACAAAGAACATTGCCCTATATGTACGATTGTGGACTCACAAAAGACCCCTTTGTACAAAATCAGGAGAAACCTTAATTATATCTTTACCAAGGCCTTTACATTAGACGAGAAATTTTGTGTATACAATACCTACGAGCATTCAGAAAATATCAAAGACATTCCCATACCAAACACAGCCAGATTCGCATTCTTTGATATAACTAATTTACACAAATATGCCGGTAAAAGAAACAGTATCAGTAATTAAAAGTAAAACTGAAAATAGCTTGCTCTAATATGAAAAGATCAGTCTACCCGAAATTTATCAGCTTGTTGAATCTCTAAACTATCACATAACTGCTTCAACTTTAGTAAAAAAGTTTTAATGAGCAAGAAGATGGCCCTGCAACAGACAGTTTCCTAGCTAGCCTGCTAGTGAAAATTTACATAAATCATTTTGAAACATTCTTTTTCAATGCCAATATAACAATAAAGAAAAAAACTCATATATTACAAACACTATGTGGATGACACACTTACCTTACATGATGGAACATAGAAGAAATTGCTCAATTTGCAGAAGAGCTAACAGACTCCACCAAAACACAAAAATTTACCGTTTAGCACGAAACTTATAATGGCATAATTTGTTTGGATCTATTAATTAGTAAATACAGTGGTAAACATAAATTTAAAATATATAGAAAACCCACTACAATGAATGTCACTATCAACAGCTCATCATGTCACAGTGAGCACACAGAATGTCGTATTACAGGGCAATGCTTAACAGAAAGTTCCTTTGGACACTAAAGATAAGACAGAGTTTAATGTTTTTAACCTCTAAGGTGCATCTTCTAAACCAACAATTTTTATCATTAGCAAAAGACGCAAAATAATCTACACTCCCTTGGTCTGCGACTGTGAAAAGACGTCTGTACTCTTCACCAACAACAGCGATGTAAATAAACAATTCTTCACCTGCCGGTGATGGTGTGAACCATCGAAACGCATAGTGCCAAATAAATATGTGGTCGACGGGAAAATTGTTTTATTTGTACTGATCAACAGTAGTAGCACTCACAATGCCGACCCCTTAAGGACGAAATATTCACAAGTATAACTGTATAAAATTACCTGTACTACGAAGAAGTATCTCTGCAGTAAATCAGGAAGTGTGTAGATCTGTACACGTATCACGCTGTTTGGCACATCAAATCAGCAGCGAATGCAAACAAATGTACCAGCCATCTTGTATTTCGTTCAGTTCATTGATCAGAAAATAAAACCTGTGTCTCGTATTGCGTAAAGAAGGGCTTCTCATGACGTAAATGCAATGTATAGAGCATATTTAAGCGTAAAAGTTTGTAATCGCATGAAGTTCGTTATATTTTAGGATGGAAATGTAAAACCTTTTGTAAACTATGGAATCACAAAAACTTAATAATATTTTAGGGCACAAATGTAAAACCTGCAATGAAGACAATGCTACCATATGACGATGGGCTGAGGCCCGAAACTAGTAATGGTACAATAAAATCAATTCAAAAAACTTCTGGCTGGTTGTAGTATTTCCTGCAGTGTAATTATGAAAACAGCTGGGGTGTTCTTTAAGCAAAACGCATAAAATAAATTTATTGGAGCTGAGTCTCTCTCTTTCCGCCGGTTTGCACCAATCACCGATAATTATCTTTGCATAAACTGTCGTGTGCTAACTTAGGATAAAGGGAAAACAGGGAGTTACAAGTCAGCCTACAATTACAGAGCAGTTAGGAACAATTGCAGAAAGACAAATTTCCAGTGTTGGCAGACTGCTTGGATCAGCGCCAAACCCCGTCAGAGGGCATCTACGGTACAAGAGGCATACATTTTGGGACTCGATAGGATGCTCGCAGCAGGAAACTCGAGATACTAGAGGGGTCTGAATAGCACTATTTACTTGCATTTTGACTAACTATTACTCTGAAAGCTAATTATAAACTTTAGAAAAAGCAAATGAAGCAAATGGTTACACAACAGAAGTCAATTTCTGATTCCGTGGGATGAGAGCTAACAGAAGTACCGAAGACTAGCAGCATTGTAAAATGAAAACATTGAGAGCACTCCACGTGAGAGAAACAGACTTTTCAGAGCTTACCCGAGGCTGGCGACGAGCGACACGGAGTTGGCGTCTCAACGATCTGACACTGTGAACACAGAAAACATAGTTTTTAAACGACTGTGGCGGCATACTGTTTCTTCCTATCTATAGTGGGCTCGTCAACCCACCGATTGTTTACAGCGATCGGACAGTCTGATCCATTCCCTCCTCGTACTCTGTATGCGGAGATGATTCTGGCCTTTACATTACCAATTTCTAAGTCTGGCAGCAACAGCGTTCAGTTGAAAGCTAAACCTCACTGCCATTCCTATTGCGGCTAGCAATTATACTGTTTTACATCAGTTGGCCGTACCATGAGGCCTATCGTGAGTGGAGACCGCTGTTGCTGCAGTTTTACCCATTTCCCATCTCACTCTAACGTGTGTAAACGTACTGACGTTGCGGTTCTCAGGGTCAAGATTCGAGCTAGCTACCTCTGCTAAGACATACATGTTTGTGACCATCTTCTACCGTGGTGCCTTATAACATCGCCTAGACGGTGGATGGAGTTATCAGTTGATTTCTGAAGTGAAACGTCACCTCTGGAAAAGCTGCCCAGAGCGTCTCCAATACGCAGGACTCGAGCGTTACTATTTATCTCCTCCGATAACCTAAACGGTACCACGTTTCCTGCCCTCTGCATTGTGTCTCTTATTTCCTATCTTGGAGTGCCCTTGCTGGATTCCAACAGCAAACAGTGTACAAGGCAATACAACAGTATGTGACAAAATGCTGATTAATTATCCGGCGACGTAATCACTTGCTTTTGAAGCATATACTGCCACTTTTCGAAAATATTTTTTTCGATTATGGGCAAGGGGTACTATGTTATTAGTGTGCGGACAAGTTGTGAATTCGGTTCTGACGGAAGGCGTTCTAGAATAGTCCGTGGACTTGCAATGACGACTGTGTCCGCACGGCCTAGTGGTCAGAGCATCTGCCTATTAAGCAGGAGACCCATGTTCGAATTGAAAGATTCTTTTAACTGAAGAAGCGTAAGCTATATACAAAGCTTTGAATCATATTTTTATTGTAACATTCTGTTTTATAGCGTTTTCATCTGTAAACATTTACTAACGGTAATCATGTAATTAAAAATAAATAAGTAAATAAAAAAATTGTAGACCAGTGGGATCTATCGCCTGAGTATTATTGAGAATTGTTAGGGGAAACGCCTGAAGTGAGATAGTTCTTTTCTTTTTTCTATGGTAGAGTAACAATGGCGGTGCCAAGTAGGGATAGATTTGATTTTCGCTTCTTTTCTTTTTGGAGATTACACTTAGTTAGGTAAGGAGATACGTCCAAGGCCAGAAGACAGAGAGAGAGAGATAGATAGATAGATAGAGAGAGAGAGAGAGAGGGAGGGAGAGAGAGAGAGAGACAGACAGAGACAGAGAAACTCGCGGTCCCGCACAAATTTCCAACTTTCCCCACTGATTTAAATTAGTGCCCACTCGCAAACAATGTCTGTAATCCCTTTGTGGATAAATACTCGTCCTATAAAGTGTTGATCTTTAAGCTGATCCGTTTCATCAGAGAAAATACCATTCAGACGATGCAAATCTTTCACATTACACAGAACACCCTACCGAACTAACTATGTGAACTGATACATCGATTTTACGGGGGTAGTCCCAAAAGTAAGGTCTCCTATTTTTTATAGGTACATAGACCTGTTTATTTCTACAATGGTTTACATCAATTTATAGCTTGAACATTTAGCTATGTTTTCGACATTTTTGTAGACGCTGTGGCAGTTTTTGTATGCCCATGTCAACCAGTTCATCGCCATGCTGTTCAGAAAGTTATGAACCTGTTCTTTCTGCTCGTCGTCGGAACTGAATCGCTTTCCGGCCAAATGTTCTTTCAACCTAGTGATAGTCACTGGGCACCAAGTCAGGACTATACAGTGGGTGGGTAATTATGTTCCACTGAAACTGTTGCAGGGGAGCAACGGTTTGTCGAGAAAAAGTGTGGGCGAGCGTTGTCATGGAGAATGTGTACGCCCTTGCTCAACATTCCTCTTCTCCGGTTCTGAATTGCCCGTTCGAGTTTTTTCAGAGTCTCACAGTACCTGTCAGCGTTAATTGTGGTCCCAGAGATTCAGCTCTGACGACGAGGTGAAAGAAGAGGTTCATAACTTTCTGAACAGCATGGCGGCGAGCTAGTATGACATGGGCATACAAAACTGCCACAGCATCTACAAAAATGCATCGACAGAAATGGTGATTATGTCAAAAATAGCTAAATGTTCAAGCTGTTAACTGATGTAAACCATTTTAGAAATAAACAGGTTTATGTACTTATAAAAAAATAGGAGACCTTACTTTTGGGTTTACCCTCGTATACTCTGTTATCTGTTACAACCGAGTTCAAACAAATACTGAAAAATACGGGCTATACAGGACTAAAATACCGGTATCAGTTTGAAGCGGTCGGTTTCTCCCATCGGTACGCGGAAGCAGTTTTGCCGTGGCAACGGACAGGTTCAGTCGCCTAATTGGAAAGATTTTTCGTATCCTTCGTGCACAGTTGCACCTTTCCTGCGGTACTGTCGGAGTTGTGATTTAAGTATTTCTGATAACTGTAGATGACTGCAATGTGTGTGTGTGTGTGTGTGTGTGTGTGTGTGTGTGTGTGTGTGTGTGTGTGTGTGTCTGTAACACCAAGATAGCCGCCGAGCTTAACGTTCCCATCCGACGGACAGATCACACTCAACAGAGTCACACGCCCTCACTTCATCAGACAATGCGGAGAGATTTGGAATTTAATCCTGGACTGGCGCAAAGATGGTCATCAGATGCTTTTACGGCACCATTTTTTCTCCCCTTCTACGTATAGGCAAAGGGCAAGCAGCCAACAGGACGGGTCGTACCCAGGGGCTACCCATCGAAGCGCTGGTCACGCCCGACGTTGCTTAACGTTGGTGATCGACGAGAACCGGTGTATTCCGCGAGGCACGGCGGTTGACTCAGAAGAGCTATAGACAGAGTGATGCAGAATGAAACGCGTTTTGTTATCAAAAGGGCAAAGTGTGAAGCCTTTGACTACAGCTGTAGGAGAATCTTACGAAACACCTTTCACAAAACCCAGAGAAATTCTGGTCGTATGAAGTGGCTGTCACTGGCGCCAAGGTTAGAATACTCACGGATGACAGAGTAACCAAAAGTAAGAGTATCTGAGCCCAGAGGCAGAAATGTTGATTTCCGCTTTCAATTGTTCCTTTACAAACGAAGAGACAGAAGTACATTCATAGTTAAATATTCGCGCTACTGCGAAGATGAGTGATCCAGGTATTAGTATCCATAGCGTGGGGAAACCGCGGACATCGTTAACGTTAAATACGGCTCCGGTACGCGACGAAACCCTGCCAGATTCCCCACAGAACTCGCAACTCAGATAGCTTTCATTTTAACCATAACAGACTGTATAGGCCAAGCAGCATTAATTCCGACAACACGGAGCGTGTGATGCCCAACTCACTTATTTCTTATATGGCAATCTGAAAGCGAAGGATCGAGGTAACGAAGAGGGTGCAGAATTTATTGACTTCCTCAATGAATTTGAATTGTTACGACATCAACAATAACTAACCAAAGTACGATCACATGGGGAACCAAAGATTGCGACGGGATTGAAAATTTCGTGGTAGGTTGGACACGGCAAGTTATCATGAATGGGAAGGAGCAGTGGCTTCAGGCATAGACTGTTATGTTCATGTAGTATGTTAATTATGTGTACATTATGCCAAAACGCTGCTTTGTGTAACAATTGTTATTATTGTGACTTTATTTTCATTGCCTATAAGCCTATTTCGGCTCAAAGGCCATTTTCAAGCACTCTGCAACATTTAGTACGGTATTTAGATCATATATGATGTACAGGCAAAGAGTATTAAAAGTAACCTTCTTTTGCAAATGATTCAGTTACTTGTTGTCTAATACTATCTGAAAAATTCAGCACAAATATTAGGTCAGATCTTAATAATATTTTAGAGTAACGCAAAAACCACCAACTCGCTCAGAAATATAAAACTGAGCACTGCACAAAACGAAACAACGTAGTAGCTTATATCTTCAACATCAATGAATCACAATTATAATGAGTCAACTGATAGAAATACGTGGGTCTGACAACTTGTATGGATATGACATTGAGCAGTCCCACAGGCACAGTCGCAGGTAAAGCATGTCGAAAACTTCGGCTTATTGGCAGGATACTGAGAATATACAGTCTGTCCACAAAGGAGACTTCTTCAAAACAGTTGTGCTTTCCATCTTAGATATTACTGATGTGTGTTAATCCGTACCAGATGGAGTTTACTGGAGGTAGTGAACGTGTGCAAAGGAAGGCAGCATGAATCGACACAGATTTGTTTCACCCACAGGATAGCGGATCGGAAAAGCTGGAAAAGTTAGGTGCGAAGTCTCCCTTGAAAGCCTGTTTACCAAGTTTCAAAAAGCTGTATTAAGTCAAGAATCTAGAAATATACATCATCCCCGTACATACATCTCCCGTAGAGAGACCGAAAACACGATTACACTAATTTCAGGGCACACACCTAAACATTCATCCCTTCCATGCTAAATATACAGCTCGAACCTTAAAAACTGTAGCATGTGATACAAAGCGACGTACGCTGTCCCATACACTTCATGGTGGTTTCTACATCTACACGTACATTTAGATCTACAGGGTGTTTCACTACTCATGTTAGACACTTCTAGAGGTTGCAGAGAAGACTTAGTAGATCAAGTTTTACATAGGAAACTATGCCCGCAAACTATTCGTTTCTATGTTACAAGGAAAACGAGAGCTACTGAATTGCACGCTAGATGTGTCTTACGCAGTTCGCCTGTTATGGTAGGCTAACCACGTTGATGAATGGTACGATGACACGGTGTCACGTGATGTCCTCTGTTTCCATCTGCCTTCTTTTCATGCTTCCTGGTGAGGCGTCAGTTGCCATTGCGGTGTCTGGCACTAGAATAACAGGATACCTGCGTACACGTTCGCAGAGTACACCGATATGTCGTTAATTTACCGTGAATCCCGCCTAAATGGAAGAGAAGCTGAACGTCTGCACCATGAGCACTTTCCAAATCGTGTGGCTCCGTCTCATTCCGTGTCTGCCAGAGTAGAAACGGCTGCGGGAAAGTGGAAAATTCAGAAGCGATAGGGTAAACTGTGGTGCTCCAAGAAGGTAGGCGCATTTTCGTATTGGATGAGGAAGTGCTTCATCAAGTCGAAGAGAGCCTATCGACAAGTACTCGAGCCACTGCACCTAACTTGCGTGTGGCTCACTCGTATGTCTGGCGTGTCTGCATGAACAACGAATCCACCCATATCCCCCTCAGAAGATACACGCCATGCTCCTGGCGAATTTTTTGCTACATGTCAATTTCTGTGCTTGGTTTTTACACCGTTGTATATATTTTCCTCAGTTTCTAAGGCGGACTTTGTTCACCGACGGAGAGCATTTCAACAAGGAAGATGTTCTGAACCCTCGAAATAGCCACATGTGCAATCAGGAAAACCCCAAAGCCACTTGTACACAAGATTTCAGCTCACCTTCGGCATCAATTTCTGGACAGCTGTCTTCGATGGTCGTGTGATTGGGCGGTACGTCTTTAATCCCCACCCAATGGGTGCCAGGTACTTGATATTCCTGCAACAAGTGCTGGCGGAGTTTTTGGAAGATGCGCCTTTGGACATTCGGCACAAATTGTGGTTCCAGCATGATGGCAGAGCAGTACAATTTACAGTTCGCGTCCGAAACCATCTGAACGTAGTCTATGGAGACAGGTGGATCGGTCGAGATGGAGCCAATGGTTGGCCAATACGATCCCCAGATTTAACCCCTTGGACTTTCTGAAGGGGCCACATGGTTTACGAGATCCCTGTCCAGAAGACGTGGTTGCACGGATCACTGATGCGTCCGAAGTTATTGATCATAAGCCATGCATGGTGGACAGAGTTTATGCGAGCTTACTGCGCAGATACACTGTGTGCACCAAATTTGGTGGTCGTCTTATCGAACACCTGTCGTAATGTTACAGTAAACAGGAGTGAAATCTATACTCCTTGCTTTCCTTTTGACATGGAAACGAACCGTTTCTCGATATGGGTTCCTACGTAAAACCTGATCTGTTAACTCCCCTCTACAACATTTAGAAATGTGTAACATGACTTGTAAAACACACTGTATATTCTGCAGGCCATCTTACGGTGTGTGGTGGAATGTGTGTACCACTGTAACTTGTTCTCTTCCTTCTTACAGAGGTGAATGGTGCACGGGTGAATGATTGTTGATAAGAATCAGTGCGCGTTCCAATTTCTTTAATTTTACATTCGAAGTGTATTTGCGACATTTACTTAGAAAGAAGCAATATGTTGGTTGCCTCTTCAGGGAAAGAACGGTCGCGGAATTTCAACAGTGAACCATTTTCTGCTGGACAACGCTTGCCTGTAGCGTCTGCCACTGAAGATGGATGAGCATCTCTCTGACGCTTGAGAGCTTACTGAACGAATCTGTGACGAAATGCCCTGTTCTTCTTTCGATATTCTGTACATCCTCTGTATTTTCTCTTACCTGTCTGGTACTAGTGGCAGACTGAAGAACAATAATCAAACCCAATATCCTTCTTGTGTATTCTTTCAGCTGATTGCAGTGTGGTAATCACTTTGTACGCGTATTCCGTGCCATTTTAAAGATGCGACTGCTTCCAGCACTTGTATGACGTGTCATGATACAGTAATGGGCATTTCGTCTAATTTTGAACAATACGTTACATTTCTTTAAAGTGAGGATCAACCCTCAATCGTCGCACCAAGCATCGATCATCGATCCTCTGCAAGTCGTTTTGCATTTCACTACAATTTTACAGCATTGCGGCATCTTTGTACACAATAGCATCATAGGAACTTCAGATGGTGTCCACTTGCATCTAGATTATTTACACTCTACTGGGAAAAAATGCAACACCCTCAAGTATCTTGTTCAGTTATGCCAGGGTATAATATGTGCATACTTAGGGGCTTTAGCGTTAGTGATACATTTGTCACGGTCATCGGGGATCAAGTCATGCTCCTGAAGCCTGTCTGTGTGCCTTCTGCTTTGACTCTGCAATCAGCAATTGCGCTGAGTTTAGAGTTGAACAGTGTTGCAAACACTGTTGTGTTGCATACATTCAGTCTAGGGTACAACCACGCCCCACCGACGAGAACGTACTCCTGTTGAACGTACTCCTGTTGAACAGCTTCGGCCATTTCAACAGGGTCACATTGTGAGCCTGCGGGAAACTGGATGGGATTATCGACTGATTGCTGCACATGTTGGATACAATTCGTCTGTGTTGCGTCGCTCATTTCAACAGTGATCGTGGAACATTCTCAAGCCTGTGAGCCAGGTTCTGGAAGTCCGCCCAGTACTGACACGTCAACATCGATTCACTGTGCGAACAGCGTTGCCCCACCGAACATCATACTGCGACACCGCCAAGCACGGCTGCTCTGGTGTATTGAAAGAGGACTGGAGAGTGGATTGGCGCTGTGTTGTCTTCAGTGATGGAAATGGTTTTGTCTATATGCGAATGATGGACGCACACGTATAAACACTACTGGCCATTAAAATTGCCACACTACGAAGATGACGTGTTACAGACACAAAATTTAACCGACAGGAAGAAGATGCTGTGATATCCAAATGATTAGCTTTTCAGAGCATTCACACAAGGTTGGCGCCGGTGGCGACACCTACAACGTGCTGTCATGAGGAAAGTTTCCAACCGATTTCTCATACACAAACAGCAGTTGACCGGTGTTACCTGGTGAAGCTTTGTTGTGATGCCTCGTGTAAGGAGGAAAAATGCGTACCATCACGTTTCCGACTTTGATAAAGGTCGGATTGTAGCCTATCGCGACTGCGGTTTATCGTATCGCGACATTGCTGCTCTCGTTGGTCGAGATCCAATGACTGTTAGCAGAATATGGAATCGGTGGGTTCAGGAGGGTAATACGGAACGCCGTGCTGGATCCCAACGGCCTCGTATCACTAGCAGTGGATGTGACAGGCATCTTATCCGTATGGCTGTAACGGATCATGCAGCCACTTCTCGATCCCTGAGTGAACAGATGGGGACGTTTGCAAGACAACAACCATCTGCACGAACAGTTCGACGATGTTTGCAGCAGCATGGACTATCAGCTCGGAGACCATGGCTGCGGTTACCCTTCACGCTGCATCACAGACATGACCGCCTGCGATGGTGTACTCAACGAATGGCAAAATGTCATTTTTTCGGATGAATCCAGGTTCTGTTTACAGCATCATGATGGTCGCATCCGTGTTTGGCGACATCGTGGTGAACGCACATTGGAAGCGTTTATTCGTCATCGCCATACTGGCGTATGACCCGGCTTGATGGTATGGGATGCCATTGCTTACACGTCTCGGTCACCTCTTGTTTTCATTGACGGCACTTTGAACAGTGGACGTTACATTACAGATGTGTTATGACCCGTGGCTCTACCCTCAATTCGATCCCTGCGAAACAGTACATTTCAGCAGGATAATGCACGACCGCATGTTGCAGGTCCTGTACGGGCCTTTCTGGATACAGAAAATGTTTGAATACTGCCTTGGCCAGAACATTCTCCAAATCTCTCACCAATTGAAAACGTCTGGTCAATGGTGGCCGAGCAACTGGCTCGTCACAATACGCCAGTCACTACTCTTGATGAACTGTGGTATCATGTTGAAGGTGCATGGGCAGCTGTACCTGTGCACGCCATCCAAGCTCTGTTTGACTCAATGCCCAGGCGTATCAAGGCCAGAGGTGGTTGTTCTGGGTATTGATTTCTCAGGATCTATGCACCCAAACTGTGTGAAAACGTAATCACATGTCAGTTCTAGTATAATATATTTGTCCAATGAATACCCGTTTATTATCTGCATTTCTCCTTGGTGTAGCAATTTTAATGGCCAGTAGTGTAGCATAGACCTGGCGAACTGCCTATTGCAAAGTTCATTCGCTCACAACACACATGTCTCATTCTGGGCTTCTTGGTATGCAGGGTCATCAGTTACAACTCGCTGTTGTTGTTGTTGTCTTCAGTGCTGAGACTGGTTTGATGCGGCTCTCCATGCTACTCCATCCTGTGCAAGCTTCATCATCTCCCAGTACCTACCGCAACCTACATCCTTCTGAATCTGCTTAGTGTATTCACCTCTTGGTCTCCCTCTACGATTTTTACCCTCCACGCTGCCCTCCAATACTAAATTGGTGATCCCTTGATGCCTCAGAACATGTCCTACCAACCGATCCCTTCTTCTAGTCAAGTTGGGCCACAAACTTCTCTTCTCCCCAATCCTATTCAGTACTTCCTCATTAGTTATGTGATCTACCCATCTAATCTTCAGCATTCTTCTGTGGCACCACATTTCAAAAGCTTCCATTCTCTTCTTGCCCAAACTATTTATCGTCCATGTTTCACTTCCATACAGCTTCTTACAACTCGCAGTCACATCTAATGTTTGTGCATCGTAAATTAACCAGTGCTCGATACACTGAACAGGCTGTTATTCCCATGCTACTGGCTTTTCTTCGACGAGGAGGTGATATGCGTTTTCAGAAGGTCAAAGCACGTCCACAATCGGCTCCTGCGAAGCAACGCTCCCCTTGTGTTATACAATCGTCCACACCAGCAAGACGACCAGATCTCTTGCAGCTGAATACGTATGGGACAAGATCAAGCGGGAACTTAATTGTTCTCTAGGGCCTGCAAGAGCCATTGCTTAATTACAACAAAAGGCGCAAGATGTTTTGGGTAATCAGTCGGAGGATGTCATTGGGCACATTTATCATCGTTTGAATGCGAGAATATTCACCTGTGCTACCACCGGAGGGTGTTTGGTCACTCTTTACTGTGACATGTGTGTTTCATTTGGTCTGAATTCGTTATCATGAACTGCCTTTCACTTCACTTGTCAATAAAATGACTTTTCAATGTGGATATTGCATTTTTTCCGGCAGGGGCAGCAAGGGCTGTTCGGAAAGTAAGGTCCGATCGGTCGCTAAATGAAAACCGCAGTGAAAATAAAAATTTTTTATTTGTTTTATTTGCAACAGTTAACCACACCATCCAGCTACCTCTCTAAGAAGTCGCCGTTCCCACTTAGACATTTGTCGTAGCATTGTACAAACTTTCCATTACCCTCATCACAGACAGCAGTGGCCTGTGCTTTCCACCAATTCTCCACACTGGTCTGTCTTTCGTGGTTTATGCCAAAATGTTGACTTTGTAGCCAGCGGTTCATGTGAGCAGAGATGAACAACGGAGGGAGCTAATTAAGGGCCGTACTGTGGGTGATCAGACACTTCCCATCGAAAACGCTCCAGGGCTGTCTTCATTGCCCCTACAGAATGCGGGTGAAAATTGTCTTTAAGAAAGAAACACATGACATTTATGTTATGTGGGCTGCATAGCTTCAGGCGAAATCTATCACGAGATCCACATACTTGGCAGGGGACACTGTTGTTTTGAGTATTTCTACATCATTATGCTCTGTGATCTGAAGGGAGGTACGTGAAGCGATCGACAAGCACACTAAAGACACTGTCCAACACATCTGTGCAAAGGGCCATCGACTTTTCCCAGTGGTTTCCATTTCGCGCCTAATCGGGCCTTACTTTCCGTATACGCCTCGTATAGTGAATAGTAATGGTCTTATAAAACTCCTCTGGGATACGTCCAAAGTTATTCTTATATCTGAAGATTTCTCTCTGTAAGAAGGACGTGCTATGTTCTATTTACAGAGTTTGTTTGTAGAAGAAGATGTAGTTGACAGCCCATATTTAACAGATGACACAGATGCTAGTGGTAACTCAGTTACAAAAAACACCGAGTAAACTTCGCCTAACACAGTACATCAGCAGGCGTACCTAATTTTGTCCTTTATAAATGGTTCTGTGAACTCATGCAACTATGGAAACAATGGGGTGTTGTGTGATGTCCTTAGGTTGGCTAGGTTTAAGTAGTTCTAACTTCTAGGGGACTGATGACCATAGCTGATAAGTCCCATAGTGCTCAAAGCCATTTTTGGAAACAATGGGTTTGTTTATAAATAACTTCTCTGCCACCAGTCACGATTTTCTTTTATTCATATTGTACACGACGCGATTCGGGAAATGGTTCCCATTTTCCAGCGTATTTTCTCTTTGGACTATGCCATTATTGCGTAATGTTTCTAATGTGTGAGATTCTGCTTTGTTTTGTTGGCTTTACTGCAATTTGTAAAAAACGAGCAATTTTTAGTTAGTACTTACGGTTTTCTTATGGTCAGTTTGTGTTGAGACTCACACTGCTCAAACATAACACGCAACTTTCAGTGCACACTATCGTTAAACACATCGGCACGCCACAGGGTCCAGAACCAACCTTCAGTAAGAGTTGCAGACTGGAGTGGCATTGTTATTTCTTCTGAGATCTTGATTGCCTGTCCTAAAGAAACTTTCATTTCCTTCTAGATAATTTCGCTAATTTCGCAGAGGACGCTCAGCGCGTCTGATAACAGGCCGAGCCGCCGAACAAAACGTGCAGTGCCATCTCCGCGGCATTGACAGTCGCGACCCGGTTGTCTCAAGAGACGGCAGCGAGGACAAAGGCGAGGAATGTCTTTTCAGTAGGCTCGCCGGCTTCTTTTCCACAGCTGGGAAAAGCGTGCAACATAATGCTCCGGCTGCGAGGACAGCGGCAATTGTCTTCCGCGCCATCTGGGAGAATCGTCTGTCTGGAAATCAAATTTAGACGATCACGATATTCGGTTAGACTTAAGGATATTCGTCGTCCCGCAAAAGGAGCCGTCTGTGATGTAGAAAAAGGGTTCATCATTTCAAAGTAAAACAAGACTGCTTCTTCAAATTGCGTACAGAAGTACAGAAGGAGAACGTTCTCGACAACAGCCGATGTTTCTACAGGTGAACATCCCATGATTTTGAAAGCTCAAATGTATACCAACCAGGAAACGAAAACGCGATACGACACCGCAGTGCCCGTGTTGTTAACTACGATGCAATGTTCCTTCTGACATACGAGGCGTGTTTTTTTATTTAAGGTCCGTTTCAACATAAGTACACAACGAAAGGTCATTTCAAAAAAGTAAATTTATTTTTTCAGAAAGTACATACTTCACTCTATTTTTCAACATAGTTGCCTAGTTTGTTGAATGACGTATCAAACCTCTCAACCAATTTTAAAGTACCCTCTTCATAAAAACTTGCCGCCTACTCCGATAACCAAGAGTTCAATGCCGTTTTCACGTCGTCATCATTGTAACGGTTGCCACTGAGGTGTTGTTTGAGGTGGAGGAACAGATGGTAATCGCTCGGGGCAAGATCAGAACTGTAGGGTGGGTGGTCTAAAACTTACCAGCCAAAACTGTCCAATAAATCGCGGGTCTGACATGCAGTATGAGGTCTTGCATTGTCATGGAGAAGAACAATTCCTTTTGTCAGGATGCCGCTTCTTTTTGTTTCAAACCGCTCTGCGTAGCTTTCTCGGGGTTTGGCAGTATGCTTCTGCATTGATAGTGGTTCCTCATTGCATGAAGTCGACCAACAAAAGACCATGCCTATCCCAGAACACCGACGCCGTGATTTTGCACTGGGACAGTCTGTTTCGCCTTCACGTTTACAGGAGAGTATGTGTGTCTCCATTCCATGCTCTGTTGCTTCGATTAGGGCGTGATACGCGAAACCCATGTTTCGTCTCCAGTTGCGATCTGACTCAAGAACCCTCTTCGCGATAACGAATCAAGAACTTAATCACACCCTCAAATCTTTGGTCTTTGTGGTCCTCTGTTAGGAGTTTCGGGACCCAACGGGAGCACAGTTTCCTAAACTTTAGGTGTTCAGAAACAATGTTGTAAAGCACTGATCTCGACACGTCAGGAAATTCGTTTGAGAGACCTGTTATTGTGAAGCGCCTGTTCTCACGAATCCTCGCTTCAACTGAAGCCGCCAAATCGTCTGTAATCCAAGAAGGGCGACCGGAGCGGTCCTCATCATGAACTTTGTCACGGCCATCTTTGAATTCTCGTGCCTAATTATGCACTTTTCTTTCACTCATAACAGTATCACCCTACACTTCGCAAATCTGTCGAAGAATTTCTGCAGCAGACAGGTTCCTTGCTGCCAAAAACCGTATCACTGAGCGAAACTCACACGCTGCAGGCGAGTTGATAGTCTTCAACATTTTAAAGCACAGAACACAACCGTACAGGTTAGCTACAGAGATGAAACTGAGCACAGTTGTTCCCGAGGCATGCCGGTACACGACGCACGCGCTCGATGAGGTATGCGCGCGAACTACCGTTGTCTACAACAAAACGGACCTTACTTAAAAAACACGACTCGTAAATGCCTGAAGGAACACTGCATCATACTGCTTAACAACAGAGGCACTGCAACGTCGTATTTATCCGCCGATACCAGGCAGCGACTTTCAGTTAAAATGTCCTCCTCCTGTACGGACCGAGCGAGGTGGCGCAGTGAACACACTAGACTCGCATTCGGGAAGACGACGGTTCAAACCTGCGAGTGGCCATCCAGATTAAGGTTTTTCGTGATGTTCCTAAATCGCTTCAGGCAAATCCCAGGATGGTTTCTTTGAAAGGGCACGGTCGACTTCCTTCTCCATCCTTCCCTAATCCGATAGGACTGATGACCTCACTGTTTGGTCCCCTCCCGTAAATCAACGAACCAATCCTCCTGTACGGGAATCACATACACTGAAGCGTCAAAGAAACTGGTATGGGTATGCTTATTCAAAACCAGAGATACGTAAACCGGCAGAATACGGCTCTGCGGTCGACAACGCCTATATAAGGCAACAAGTGTCTGGCGCAGTTGTTAGATGGGTTACTACTGCTGCAATGGCAGGTTATCAAGATTTAAGTGAGTTTGAACCTGGTGTTATAGTCGGCGCACGAGCAATGGGTCACAGCATCCATGAGGTGCCGATGAAGTGGGGATTTTTCCGTACGACCATTTCACGAGTGTACCATGAATATAAGGAATCCGGCAAAACTCTCTGCAAGAACGGGACCAACGACGACTGAAGAGAATATTTCAACGTGACAGAAGTTGTAACCTCCCCCTCACTTATTGACCTCAATGACAGTGAAAAATTAAACCGCGTGTACCTAAAGGAAATTTGGGAAAAGTAATCGTCACCGAAGTTAATCTGTCGGTAAAGAGGGAGGAAAGGGTTACATCTAAATAAAAGGAAAAATGCTAATGAAATTGGTGGAAATTAATTTTGAAAAAGGGGAAAGTTAATGAAGAAAGAAAATGTGCGGTCATTACGTTAACAATTAACTGGCGTTAATTAGATATTTGAGATTTGGGGAAAATTACGGTCGCCAGTCCTATGGACATCTACTATAATAACTGAAAAAGAAAGGTTAATGCACATATAATTAGCACGAAAAGCGTGGCAACTGAAGGTTGACATGTTTTGTGTGAAAACTGAATGTTTGTCAGAAGTAATAAATTTCGCTACACTCTGGCTTCATTTAGCAAAAGAATTAATAAAACCGAAAAATTGAAAATTAATTTAGTGACTGAAATTAATAGTGAACTTTGCTTCTGAAGCACAACGAAATAAAATAAAATAAGGTTAGTCTTGGGCTACCTCAACAATCATCTCAAAAGCTACTTGAATCTATACAATTTAGAAATAAGAGATTTAACTTTGAACCTGACTTAAATGATTTTGAACAATTAACAATAGTAAAATTTAGAACGTACCAAGCTGAGCTGCAGTCACAGGTAAGCTAAAATATGGTAACAAAACTCGCACACTTAATTTGTGCTTGTGTAATCTAAATATTTAGCCAGCTATGAATACTTTAACTGAACTTTGAAATTAAAGCAGTGAAATGGAATGATATTACTTTAATGCTGGCGTTTGAATTTCAACGACACTCGGGTTCATTTCCGAAAAGGAAGGGACCGTGTTTGGTAATGCAATTGGGACAATGAGCAACAAAAAGTTCATGCTAAGTTGCTGTATTTTAGTGATGCAAATAGAACCGTTTAAAAAGCTGAGGTCTGCCATACAGTTCTAAAACTTTGCGTGCTTTGTCTTCCTTGTTGGTTGATTGAAGGTTTGAAGTCGTCGATCGAGGAGGTGGCGACAATCACTTATTGTCGGCCATAGCTGTTGCAGAAGCTGGATGTTGGCGCGCCTTCTTCTCGACAGGGTCACCAGGCGAAACGGGCTCTTGATGCGTGCCAGCTAATGTTTCCCCCCGCGACACCGTGCCAGAGACTATTATAGCAAGTCGAGCGCAATTACATGCTGCCAAACTCTGAAAGCGCGGCAGCTCGCGGGAGCGTCACTCAACACACCTGCTCCACCACCCCACTCCAGCCAGACTCTACTCTGCCCGCGCTCCAAGCGGGAGAGTTGACACTACCAAAGATCCTAAACACTTTGGTTCTCCACACGACCGTGTTACAAAAAGGTACGGCCAAACTTTCAGGAAACATTCCTCACACACAAAGAAAGAAAATATGTTATGTGGACATGTGTCCGGAAACGCTTACTTTCCATGTTAGAACTCATTTTATTACCTCTCTTCAAATCATATTAATCATGGAGTGGAAACACACAGCAACAGAACGTACCAGCGTGACTTCAAACACTTTGTTACAGGATATGTTCAAAATGTCCTCCGTTAGCGAGGATACATGCATCCACCCTCCGACGCATGGAATCCCTGATGCGCTGATGCAGCCCTGGAGAATGGCGTATTGTATCACAGCCGTCCACAATACGAGCGCGAAGAGTCTCTACGTTTGGTACCGGGGTTGCGTAGACAAGAGCTTTCAAATGCCCCCATAAATGAAAGTCAAGAGGGTTGAGGTCAGGAGAGCGTGGAGGCCATGGAATTGGTCCGCCTCTACCAACCCATCGGTCACCGAATCCGTTGTTGAGAAGCGTTCGAACACTTCGACTGAAATGTGCAGGAGCTCCATCGTGCATGAACCACATGTTGTGTCGTACTTGTAAAGGCATATGTTCTAGCAGCACAGGTAGAGTATCCCGTATGAAATCATGATAACGTGCTCTATTGAGCGTAGGTGGAAGCACATGGGGCCCAATCAAGACATCACCAACAATGCCTGCCCAAACGTTCACAGAAAAACTGTGTTGATGAAGTGATTGCACAATTGCGTGCGGATTCTCGTCAGGCCACACATGTTGATTGTGAAAATTTACAATTTGATCACGTTGGAACGAAGCCTCATCCGTAAAGAGAACATTTGCACTGAAATGAGGATTGACACATTGTTGGATGAACCATTCGCAGAAGTGTACCCGTGGAGGCCAATCAGCTGCTGATAGTGCCTGCACACGATGTACATGGTACGGAAACAAATGGTTCTCCCGTAGCACTCTCCATACAGTGACGTGGTCAACGTTACCTTGTACAGCAGCAACTTCTCTGACGCTGACATTAGGGTTCTCGTCAACTGCAAGAAGAATTGCCTCGTCCATTGCAGGTGTCTTCGTCGTTCTAGGTCTTCCCCAGTCGCGAGTCATAGGCTGGAATGTTCCGTGCTCCCTAAGACGCCGGTCAATTGCTTCGAACGTCTTCCTGTCGGGACACATTCGTTCTGGAAATCTGTCTCGATGCATACGTACCGCGCCACGGCTATTGCCCCGTGCTAATCCATACATCAAATGGGCATCTGCCAACTCCGCATTTGTAAACATTGCACTGACTGCAAAACCACGTTCGTGATGAACACTAACCTGTTGATGCTACGTACTGATGTGCTTGATGCTAGTAGTGTAGACCAATGAGTCGCATGTCAACACAAGCACCGAAGTCAACATTACCTTCCTTCAATTGGGCCAACTGGCGGTGAATCGAGGAAGTACAGTGCATACTGATGAAACTACAATGAGCTCTAACATGGAAATTAAGCGTTTCCGGACACATGTCCACATAACATCTTTTCTTTATTTGTGTGTGAGGAATGTTTCCTGAAAGTTTGGCCATACCTTTTTGTAACACCCTGTATATATACAAATTGTAAAACAATTACAATATATAAAGACACAGAAATGACATATCTTCAGGTAACAAAATAAGGAAAAAATTTATAGTACAATAGATGGAAATAGGAGGATATGCATTTCCGGCGTTACAACGTGCAACCCTTCCGCAAATTGCTGCAGATTTCAATGCTTGGTCATCAACAAGTGTCATGTGGGAACCATTCAACGAGACATTTACATGGGCTTTCGGAACCGAAAGCCCACTCTTGCATCCTTGATGGCTGCACGACACAAAGCTTTACGTCTCGCCTGGGACTATCAGCATCGACATTGGACTGTTGATGACTGGAAACATGTTGTCTGGTCGGACGAGTCTCGCTTCAAATTGTATCGATCGGATGGACGTGTACGGATATGGAGACAACATCATGAATCCATGGATCCTGCATGTCAGCAGGGGACTGTTCAAGCTGGTGGAGGCTCTCTAATGGTGTGGGGCGTGTGCAGTTGGAGTGACATGAGACCCGTGATACGTCTAGATACGACTCTGACAGGTGACACATATGTAAGCATCCTGTCTGATCACCTCATCCATTCATGTGCATTGTGTATTTCGACGGACTTGGGCAATTCCAGAAGGACAATATGTCACCCCAAACGGCCAGAATTGCTACAGAGCGGCCCCAGGAACACTCATCTGAGTTGAAACACTTCCGCTGGCCACCAAACTCCCCAGACATGAACATTATTGAACTATAAAGGATGTCCTACAACGTGCTCTTCAGAAGAGATCTCCAACCCCTCGTACTCTTACGGATTTATGGACAGCGCTGCAGGTTTCATGGGGTCAGTTCCATCCAGCACTACTTCAAACATCAGTCGAGTCCATGGCACGTGTTGTTGCGGCACTTCTGTGTGCCCGCAGGAACCCTACACGATATTAAGCAGGTGTACCAGTTTCTTTGGCTCTTCAGTGTAATTTGTATGAGTGCGGGTTGTGACGCATGAACGGAAGTCTAGGTGTGGCCCTGAATCGTGCACGGATAGTTAAAGCGGTAAAGGCGACCGCTTGCGTGAGTCGGAAAATCCGGGGTTCGAGTCCCATTGCGCCCCAAATTTTAAGTGGCGACATTCTATTATGCTGCTGATGTTTGTCCGTATTCGCAACTGCGAAAACATTTCACATATAGGAAACGGAAAGACGGCGTATGCAAAAAGACCATACATACAAATTAGCTCCAACACATGAAATTACATGAACATCTTCAGACGAGTGAACAAGAAGCCCTAACTCTGACCCTGTCTTGGCTGACCTGGGAGAGAACAGATTGCCAAGCAAAATTTAACGAAAAACCTCTAGCTATCAAATAAGATTGGTTGTTAGTTTAATCTCAGCAAATTTCTTTATATATTTATGCTAGTAGCTGGAAATGCACGTCTGAATGTGTGTGTTGTCATGTTTCATAGGATGCCCAGTGTCAGGGCAAAGTTCTGCAGTCGCTGATTTGCGCGGATGCTGTAAGCATATGTGACGCTTATGCTCAATTCACCGATCTTCCATTGTCATGAACGCCTGAACGATGTATAACTTTCAACAACTGCTAAAAATACATTAGAGACCTACATTATGCAAACTAAGATCATTCTTCATAGAGCCTAAAAGGGCCCTAATTTTAGATAGTGGTCGAAAAACATACTTCACACTGAAACGGAGGTGCCTCCATTCTTCCTATGTTGGATGGCGGGCCAGTAGCCGACATGTACGTAATAAATAACAAAAACGTCGTCAACTAAGAGTTCATCTCCAATTTATTTTACAGGCTACCGGTTTCGGCGATATAATCCGCCATCACCAGCTACTCTGTTGTAGACAGTGGCTGAATTTTTCAGTGACAAAATGTATGTACGTCATATGTGGTGCGAAAAGTTTCTACTGTCTAGAATAGGGGGGCTTATGATGGCGTATTATATCGCCGAAACCGGTAGCCTATAAAATAAATTGGTGATGAACTTACAGCTGGTCGATTTTTTTATGTTTATTGAACATCACAGTGCGTTTACTCAGTATATGGTCAATCCTCTTTGAAATACCATTTGTGTGAGCCAATAAAGCTGTAGATTGTAATGCCTTATGCAATTCACGGTACGTCGATAGCACAACATGCGTCTGATCTGACTTTCACTGTAACCATTCTGGTTCAAAAATGGTTCAGATGGCTCTGAGCACTATGGGACTTAACATCTGAGGTCATCAGCCCCCTAGAAGTTAGAACTAATTAAACCTAACTAACCTATGGAAATCACACAAATCCATGCCAGAGGCAGGATTCGAACCTGCGACCGTAGCGGTCGCGCGGTTCCAGACTGAAGCGCCTAGAACCATTCTGACAAAAGGTGGCTTCAAGGTGGGTTAACTCAGCTGACAAGCTTTCAGGGTCCGAGATAACGGGGGCTCTATGAAACTAGGAAGTTGCTCGGTAACTGGGTCCTATGGATTTTATGTCACTCATCACTTCTTTCCCCTCGGGCAACGTTTGTTGATGTGAAAAATGCCTAGTTTCACCGTGGTTCGGAATCCATGTTAAATTGTAGATTCCCGTATAAATGCCTGTGTTCGTCAGTTCAGAGATCGGAGGAAGGCAACGGCATATCACCTCCAACAGGACAGGACCATGCCTAGTGAAGCATTGCGATCGATGTACTTTACTATGAACCTTCACGCTGAGCCAGATGGTGACAACTATCAGCCTGAACATACAAAGTAAGGTAAATTGGCTTCCTATAAATGTGTTCCAACGTACCTTCATCTCCTTTCCTGACCAACGCGTCTATGAAGGGTAGGCAGCCATTCTTTTCCACTTCCACAGTGAAACGAATATTCGAGGGGGCTGAACTGAATTTTAGAAAGCTGGGCGAAGTTCTCAATGCCATGAGTGCAAATAACAAAAGTGTTGTCTCATGTTTACAAAGCATGCTGCTTTGCCCTAAATGTTTCACAAAAAGATTGACTACTAAAGAGACTCACAACGTGTGTGCTCATAGACCTGGTCGTAGGAATAAAAAGTAAGAGGAAGTCAGCACATGTCGAAACACCTTGAAATATCGACAGCTGTCGAGGCTCCATTCTCATAAGTTATGTTAACATTTGATACGTCAGGAAGCGATCAAGTTTCTCAAGACTACTTGGTCCAACGCAGTCAGTTCGGTACGAAACATTTACGGGGCTGTATTAAGAGTTGAAAGTCTGTAATGAATTAAACGAAGGAAAAAGAGAGAAGGAAGATTAGGGTTTAAGTCCTCGTCGACGACGAACTCATTAGAGCCGGAACACGATCTCTTTTCAAAGGAAGCACCTCTGAGTTTGCCGTAAGTAATATAGGAAAACCACTTAAAATGTACACCGAAGAGCCAAAAAACTGGTACACCTGCCTAATATTGTGCAGGTCCCCCACGAGTACTCAGAAGTGCTGCAACACCACGTGGCATGGACTCGACTAATGTCTGAAGTAGTGCTGGAGGGAACTGACACCATAAATCCTGCAGGGCCGTCCACAAATCCGTAAGAGTACGAAGGGGTGGAGATCTCTTCTGAACAACACGTTGCAGGGCATTCCAGATATGCTCAACAATGTTCGTGTCTGGGGAAAAATGGTTCCAATGGCTCTGAGCACTATGGGACTTAACTGCTGTGGTCATCAGTCCCCTAGAACTTAGAACTACTTAAACCTAACTAACCTAAGGACATCACACACATCCATGCCCGAGGCAGGATTCGAACCTGCGACCGTAGCGGTCACGCCGTTCCAGACTGTAGCGCCTAGAACCGCATGGCCACTCCGGCCGGCGTGTCTGGGGAGTTTGGTGGCCAGCGGTAGTGTTGAAACTCAGAAGAGTGTTCCTGGAGCCACTCTGCAGCAATTCTGGACGTGTGGGGTGTCGTATTGTCCTGCTGGAATTCCTCAAGTCCGTCCGAGTGCAAAATGGGCACGACTGGACGCAGGTGATCAGACAGGATGCTTACGTTCGTGTCACCTGACAGTCGTATCTAGAAGTATCAGAGATCTCTTATTACTTCAACTGCATACGTCGCTCCCCATTACAGAGCCTCCACTAGCTTGAACAGTACCCTGCTGACATGCAGGGTCCATGGATTCATGGGATTGTCTCCATACCCGTACACGTCTGTCCGCTCGATACTATTTGAAACGAGACTCGTCCGACCAGGCAACATGTTTTCAGTCATCAACAGCCCAATGTCGGTGTTGACGGGCCCAGGCGAGGCGTAAAGCTTTGTGTCGTGCAGTCATCAAGGGTACACGAATGGGCCATCGGCTCCGAAAGCCCATATCGATGATGCTTCGTTGAATGGTACGCACACTGACACTTGTTGATGGCCCAGCACTGATATTTGCAGCAATTTGCGGGAGGATTGCATTTCTGTCACTCTGAACGGTTCTCTTCAGTAGTCGTTGGTCTCTTTCTTGCAGGATCTTTTTCCGTCCGCAGCGATGTCGGAGATTTGATGTTTTACTGGATTCCTGACATTCACGTTACACTCGTGAAATAGTTATACGGGAAAATCCCCACTTTAGCGATCTAACATCTGCGCCAGACACTTGTTGTCTTATATGGGCGTTGCCGACCGCCACGCCGTATTCTGCCTGTTTACATATCTCTGTATTTGAATACGCATGCCTACACCAGTTTCTTTGGCGCTTTAGTGTAAAACCGTGTGGTAGGGTTGCAGATTTGAACCGACACCCTCCAGTATACAAGTCCAGTGTACTACCGCTGCGCCACCTCACTCGATGGTAAGAAGTACGGGAATAATAAGCAGTTATATAGGGGTAAAAAAGGAGAAAAACAGATGAGAATAAGCTCACATCAGTGTAGAGCTCTCTGAAGTGAATAAATCTTATCAGATAACCGTAGGTCGAAATTACGCCAATCTGGAGTTACGGTCACAAAACTGCAGCCAATCAGCGACGAGGGCGCGGAAAACAACTCCCGTGTAGAGCTGTTTACAAGAGTTTTGGAGGAGGCAACTGTGAATAGCCACGCGCCGCTGATTTTCGAAAGTCACTAAATTATCCGACAAGGTCAACTTCGCACTCATATTGGAGGCAGTAATCTCTGGAATTTGCTGCAAAAAATGGTACTTGAGAAAATAAGAGTGTTTAAAATTTAGTATCTGTTTTCTTTTTCTTCAATGTCTTGGTTTAAAGTCCTTCTTTTGGTAGGTCCAATTATGTCTATTATTAAATTATTTACTATGTCTGCTTCTATATTTTCTCCCTAATATCTTCAAGTCGTATTCTACCCTTACTTAATCTCCCTGTAACACTTCTTAAAAAATATCATTTCTACTCAGTTGCTTTTGAATCGGCACGCAAGCTTTGCTGCAATGAAGGAATGTAGTAAGCAGTTACTTTGTAAAATTTCATTTTCGTTCTTTCCTAACATTGTTTTAACGGTTTTTTGGTTTCATTCTTAACTTTGTTTCTATTTTAATTTCTTATTTTTGTAATTATCCCATATACGGCTTAGGATCAGCTAAAATCTTGTTCTCTGATCTAGTCATCATAAAAACATATCATAACCAAGATATTTAAAATTTGATACTTATTTTAAAATGTTGTTTTCCAGCACGATTTTTCATCTGACTGGATACTGTCCCGTAAAAACCACAATTTTCGTATAATTAACTGAAACTGTAAAATCACAAGCCTTACATAACATATTTAAAAAATACAAAGATTTCTGCAACTGTGTCTCATTTACTTGAACCATTGTTTAATTATCTGCATATAAAAGAGTGTTAGAGTAGACACTCTTTGGCAATTTAATTCCTGGACCTGCTAGCAATTTCAACTTCTCTAAAATGTCATCAAGGTATATATTAAAAAGAGTAGACGATGAACTACAGTCTTGTCTAAGTCCTGTATTTGCTAAAATCTGTTCATTTCTTATAATTCCAGTGTCTGTGATAAAACTAATATCTCTGTACAGAGTCCTTACTACCAAAATTATAAGTGACAGACAGCCTTCATTGTCTAGTTTTTGTCATGATTTTATTCTGTTTGCCCTGTACAACGTCTTAACAAAATCTATAAAAGCGAGTTGATTTTCCAAATTCGTTTTTCTTCTTTATTATTTGTATAATGGTGAAGACATTATCCACTCATGAGCTCCCTTTCCTAAATCCAGTTTGCTTCTCTCCTGACAGATAATCTGCCATAGCTTTTAATCCATTATTTACTATAAATTTTATATCCTGTTTTCGTGACTAATTGCTGCAAATTTTCATAGTTTTTGCGATATCTATTTTCGAGTATATTGTTAACTAGAACTGATGATCAGCAATTGCTGCGTAGATGTAAAGTTCTTAACTTGCATATTATACCATTAAGTTTAGTAAGTTCCATATTCAATTTATCTATCCTGATGCCTTCCTGTTTTTACAGATCTTAATACTGTATCTAATTCTTGTAATCTTATGCGGTCTTCTTCTGGAACATTATTTCCGCAGGAGCTGTATAGTTTAAGCCATTCTCTTCCTCATTACGCCATAATTGTCTGTAATGTCCACACCACGTGGACTCTGTTAAAGTTAAGTAAAAGCTATCTGTTCATGTAAATAAAGAACTGTGTTAATCCACGTGTGCGTTTCTGTTGTAGATAGAGGACACTGGCCACCCATAATAATATCCTCTTCCTTGCTTCCTTGGTACAAGACTCTACACTTGAGCCACTTGATTGTGTTGACCTAGGTTCGGTCATAGGAAACTATCTTCCTTGGGTGAAGGCTTCTATTTTTTAATTGTTTAACCCATTGTCATTGCATCTGATTGTTTTACAAGTTCTGAGTATTTACTTGCTTTCAAGGTATGTAAATGGTCTCTTAAAAAGTTATTATTTAATACTTATGGATTTCTCATGGATTTGTTTAGTTTGTTTAAATGATTAGTCTATAATCCAAAAAACAGAATGGTACTGTTACCAAAGTGTCGCAAGTATTTAGAAGTTTTGCAGGGAGTCCTCATGGTGTAAATGTATGCTTCTCTTGAATGTTTTTTAATTTCATGTCTTTAAATTCGACTGATTGGAAGTTGTGGTTGTTTGTTTTTAATTCGTCCGCTTGGGAGTACAAATTTAGGAAAGTATAATTAATGTTTAGTTGTAATAAATGTTTGAAAATTTTAGCCTCTCTTTTGATACCCAGTCCTGGCTTGCTCCACTGCCGCTTGATACACTAATCTGGTGTTGTGAAAGAGGTGACTGGAGACTGGAATGGCGCTCTGTTGTCTTCAATGATGAAAGGGGGTTCTGTCTGTAGGCGAATGATGGATTTAAACGTGTATACAGATCCCATTCCAGGAGTCTTCATGGTGTGTGTTGGTGGAGGGGGGGGGGGGGGGGGTACATCAGTTTCAACTCGCCGACGCATTTTGAGTTTCTGCAGGGTAAAGTAACCAGTGTCCGCTACAATGCACAGGCTGATATCCCCGTGCTATTGCTGTTTCTTCGACAGAAAGTCGATGTGCATTTTCAGCAGGACAATGTACGTTAATATACACCGCTGCGGCGCAACGGTCACTTCCTGGTATACAACCACTGCCCTACCCGGTTCACGAATCTCTTGCCAGTTGAACACATATGGGGAATTACTCGTTCTCCATGGACTGCAGGAACCATTGCCGAATTGCCACAAAAAGTGGAAGATGCTAGGGATAGTCCGTAGTAGGATGCTATTCGACACCTTTATGATTATTCCATTGGAATGTGAGAATACCCTCCTGCGTTGTCGCCTGAGAGGACGGTGGGAGGCGGGGGGAGGGGGGGTGGAGAAGTTGTAGTTTTGCACAGGTTACTCCCAGCTTACCTGTGACACACCCGTGAAAGCTCATCAAGTACTTTTGGAGATTAGCATGATCAGACAGCCTAGCAGACAGACACAACGGTTCTACAGTTTTATGATTACTATGGGCAGCATGGAGTCTCGAAGTACTCACGAAAACTGAATCACCTTAGTGGCTGTAATATGCATGTAGCAATTATGCTGGTGGCAGCTTATTTTGAGCAATGATTCCGCTGAAGGCAGAATGCATTTAACAGCTTGTGCTCATATCAAATAATGATTTACGTAAACATATTACAGCGCATGGTAACAGACCAGAAATCGTAATTAAAAATTCCATAAATGACTATGGGATGAAAACGAATCGAAGGAATCTTGGAATAAATGCGTGTTATATTCATTAATTCAATGAAAAGTAGCAGAAACAACATTACATATGTTCCCTAGCGCTCCTTGTGGAGTACAGTTCCACAAAACACGAAAATCAGAACAAAAGGAAATCCCATGCATTTTTAGTTCCCGTAGCAATGTTATACAAGTGAGAAGGTAGTAAATGCCATACCCTACTCCCACGGACGAGTAACTGGAAAATCGATATTGTTCCATGGACATGAAACAAAGGCTTTCTCTTTGAACAACAGCTATTAAGCTTGAATACAATGGAAGTACATCTATAACTGCCAAAGTGCTGCGAGCAAAATACTGTTGCACAGCTACGCCTCACCATAAATTCCATCGAGCGAGGTGGCGCAGTGGATAGCACACTGGACTCGCATTCGGACGACGGTTAAAGCCCGCGTGCGGCCATCCTGCTTTACGTTTTCCGTGATTTCCCTAAATCGCTTCAGGCAAATGCCCGGATAGTTCCTTTGAGAGGCCACGGCCGACTTGCTTCCCTAATTCGATGGGACCGATGACCTCGCTGTTTGGTTCCCTCCCCCCCCCCCCCCCCCCCCAACCAACCATCAATTCCAGAATTTGCCATCGAAATATACTCTCGACTTGGTAAAGGAGGCGTCTCCATGATATAGTAGCCTCAAGGACTCCGAAAACAAGACAGCCCAGAACGCCACTTACGACCAGCACAAACGGGAAACAGGAGTGTCTCTGTCTAACCGTTTACAGGAGCATATTGCCACCGAAATCTGCTACACTAAAAAGTGGTTGGTTAGTCAGCTATTCCTCCAAACGTATCGAGTATACAGGGTGGTCAGGCACAGCTTGTAATGGCCTTGCAGATTATATTGTGCTGAGAAATAAGCGTTAAGAAAAAAGTTCGATACGTTGTCTGGGTTAATAAGCATTGAAGTCTGCCAATCAGGCTCCTGTGTGCACAAATTCAAGCGACCAGTCACTTACAATTAGTGTCATTTGTTCTCCATAGCGCAGACGATAGCGCACAAGAAAGCTATGCCTTTGGCTCGGATTCGATCATTACTACCGACCATTGTGCAATTATCGCTCTCTTGTCCTGTTTTAGGAAGCTAAACGAAAGACACATTTGGCTACACCGTCTCGGGGGGGGGGGGGGGGGGGGGGGCGCTAGAATATGCGCGCGCAACGGCCTGACTGGTTAGCTTAAACGCTAATAAATTCGGAAACGGAGCAATGTATCAACTATTTCCGTAACAATTATTTCTCAGCACAACCTATCCTTCAGCACCCTTACAAGCTTTTCATTGTTTCTGACCACCCTGTATACCTACCATCATTAGGCAGCAAAAGACCAAAGGCCAAAGATCAAAGACGCTTAGCAGTTGAGAACATGCGTACACAGTGTACTACTTTATAACTTGGGTAAAAATAAGTTATTTCTAATTCAAGTTTTAATTTTTGCTAATGTGCGAAGGAGATATACTTTTATTCTAACAAATACGTCAGTAAATTTACGTTCTCAAACTTTTTTCTAGCAGGAGAGGCATCTTACACATTACCTCAATTTCTCATTTGTATTCTGGGTTACCCTTCCTCTAGTTTGCAGACATTATAATTTTTGAAATTAAAAAGTTTTGCATCACCTCGGTTCCCAGAGCTCCTGCAGATAGATGTTGGCTGTAGATATTGTATCAGAGACACAGTCCCTTTGATTGTTCAGGGATGTCCTTAAACCCGCCCAAAGATGTAATCAACCATGCATTATCAGCGCCTATTAGACGGAGGGGGCCCGACAGCCGATCATTTCCAGTCATTCCACCAGGAAGGAGGTACACGGCTCGTGCTGTTTGTTGTTCAACCATGCCTAGACGGTCAATACCGCAGTTCGACCGCGTCCGCATTGTTACTTTGTGCCAGGAAGGACTCTCAACAAGGGAAGTGTCCAGGCGTCTCGGAGGGAACCAAAGCGATGTTGTTCGGACATGGAGGAGATACGGAGAGACAGGAACTATCGATGACATGCCTCGCTCAGGCCGCCCAAAGGCTACTACTGCAGTGGATGACCGCTACCTACGGATTATGGCTGGCCACCATGTTGCATAATGCTTTTCGTGCAGCCACAGGGCATCGTGTTACACAATAGGCTGCATGATGCGCAACTTCACTCCCGACGTCCATGGGGAGGTCCATCTTTGCAACCACGACACCATGCAGGGCGGTACAGATGGGCCCAACAACATGCCGAATGGACCACTCAGGATTGGCATCACGTTCTCATCACCGATGAGTGCCGCATATGCCTTCAACTAGGCAATCGTCGGAGACGTATTTGGAGGCAACCCGGTCAGGCTGAATGCCTTAAACACAATGTCCAGCGAGTGCAGCAAGGTGGAGGTTTCCTGCTGTTTTGGTGAGGCATTATGTGAGGCCGACGTATGCCGCTGGTGGTCATGGAAAGCGCCGTAACGGCTGTACGATACGTGAATGCCATCCTCCAACCGATAGTGCAACCATATCGGCAGCATATTGGCGAGACATTCGCTTCATGGACCACAATTCACACCCCATCGTGTACATCTTGTGAATGAGTTTCTTCAGGATAACGACATCGCTCGACTAGAGTGGCCAGAATGTTCTCCAGACATGAATCCTATGGAACATGCCTGCGATAGACTGAAAATGGCTGGTTATTGACGACCTGACCCACCAATCACTCTGAGGGATCTACGCCGAATCGCTGTTGAGTAGTGGGATAATCTGGACCAACAGTGCCTTGATGAACTTGTGGATACTATGCCACGACGATTACAGGCACACATCAATTCAAGAGGACGTACTACTGGATATTAGAGGTGTGTACAGAAATCTGGACCACTACCTCTGAAGGTCTCGCTGTATAATGGTACAACATGCTATGTGTGGTTTTCATGAGCAATAAAAGGGGGAAATGATGTTTATGTTGATCTCTATTCCAGTTTTCTGTACAGATACCGGAACTCTCGGAACCGAGGTGATGCAAAACTTCTTTTGATGTGTGTTTTTTGTGAATGTATGTGGGTGCTTTATTTCAAAATTTGCTTAATTTTTATTAATATGTGTCTTTTAGTACAACATTTAATGTAAATTTGTTTTGTGTCAGGCAGTATGTTAGGCATTTAAAAGCTTACTGATCTGATCACTTTTCCGACCGATAAATTCTTAACTCAGCGTACTGTCTCCTTTTTGTAGATTATTATTTGTGTTAGTAGTGAGCGTAATGTACCAGCTTAATGATGTAGTTGCTCTTAGCCTCCCATAATTAACCCGAACGCCACATGGTCGTATTTTCTTGTTGGGAGAATTATCCAATTGATCCCATATAGTGGTTACAATTGTTGTGCAGAATTAGATGTTAATTTAGTTTCCTTTTTCGGATTCGTAACATTCAGTGGTGTCCTTCTTCTCGTTTCTTTTAATTTCTGCTCTCTGGGCTTTCTCAGTTCAAAATTGTAATGGTACCTCACAATGTGCGTCAAAAAAATTTAATCACTACACCTGAAGTCTGCTGGGGAGTTTTTTTTTTTATCAGAGAATGGGAATCCAACTTACCCTTGTCGTCAATTGTGGCAGCGATAAAAAAGATTAAATTCAGAACAGTCTAGCATCTAGTACCTGTAGGAGACCCTTATCAGAACACTGACCGTCTAGCTCTACACCGTACAGAACTATTCACACCGTATCTATGGAATCAGGCTACATGATATTATAACTTAAACTCGACAGTAGGTCTAAAACGTTGTGCAATAACTTAGAGATTAATCTTTACAAAGGGTGCTACATACTGTCATTACCACAAAAGAAATATCCAGACGGAATAAGATGTCCAATTCTTCCAAAAAACATCCACTTCATTCTTCCTCATTATTTTGTTTTCCTCTCCGAAGAAGAATCCCCAACTACAGATCAGCTCCTATTTAGTTCTGCTTGATTATCGTTCAAATATTTTATGCTTTCCGTCGTTCTCTTAAGTGCTTGGAATTACATTGCCAGAAAAAAATCGCAAAAACCCAATAATTAATGTAGAGTAATGAAATTTCGGGAATACGTTTGTCTAGGTAACATATTTAAGTGATTAACATTGCAAGACCACAGGATAATGCAAGTGCGAGGTATGCCATTGCAAATGTGAAATACTGGTAATTTAATAACCGGTGTACCTGCCAGAATGCTGAATGCAAACGTGCATGCATTGTGTTGTACGGGTGCCGGATGTCAGTTTTTGGGAAGGAGATCGATGCATGTTGCGCTTGGTCGGTCAATGCATCGACGGATAAAGTTGGGTGCAGATGACGCTGGAGTTGTCGTCCGATGGTTTACAGTACGAGCTCGATTGGAGACAAATCTGTTGGTGGAGCAAGCCAACTGGACATGTCTATCACGCAGAATGATTGGTTGCAGGCCCTCAACTGGCCTCCATCTAACCAACACACTTCCATCACTGGCGACGAGTCAGAACCAGCGTTCATCAGAAAACACAACAGACCTACCCTCCAGTGAGTTCTCACTAGAAACCAATGAAATCGCGAATGGCGGTGGCTTGGGATCAGTGGAATGTACACTGCGAGGTGTGGCGCTTGGAGCTGTCCTTGAAGTTACCAATTTGTAACAGTTGGTTGTGTCACTGTTGTGCCAACTGCTGCTGAAACTGCCGCTGCAGATGTTGTACTATGCGCTACAGCCATACGCCGAACACGATGGTCTTCCCTCTCGATAGTGCCACATGGCCGTCCAGAGCCCGGTCTTCGCGAACGTACATTCTCGTGATCACCGCTGTCAGCAATCATGTAATCAGATACATTCCTGCCAAGTCTTTCTCCACTATCGCACAAGTAACATCCAGCTTCTGGTAGCCCTATTAACGCGACTTCGTTCAAATTCAGTGTGGTGTTGCTGATGGCGTCTCTGTCACCTTAAAGGCGTTTTCGACTAACATCAGTCTAAAAGGTAACTAACGCTCGTGATCGTTACAGTGTGTATTTAAAGCAAACCTTTTCTGCATCTTCATAGGCGCGCTACTACGACCACTCTTATGCGACTGGCGCGAAATCTACACTACTGGCCATTACAATTGCTACACCAAGAAGAAATGCAGGTCATAAACGGGTATTCACTGGACAAATATATTATGCTGACATGTGATTACATTTTCATGCAATTTGGGTGCAAAGATCTTGAGAAATCAATACCCAGAACAACCATCTCTGGCCGTAATAACGGTCTTGATACGCATGGGCATTGAGTCAAACAGAGCTTGGGTGGCGTGTACAGGTAGAGCTGCCCATGCAGCTTCAACACGATACCACAGTTCATCAAGAGTAGTGACTGGCGTATTGTGACGAGCCAGTTGCTCGGCCACCATTGACCAGACGTTTCCAGTCGGTGACAGATTTGGAGAATGTGCTGGCCAGGGCAGCAGTCGAACATTTTCTGTATCCAGAAAGGCCCGTACAGGACCTGCAACATGCGGTCGTGCATTATCCTGCTGAAATGTAGGGTTTTGCAGGAATCGAATAAAGGATAGAGCTACGGGTCGTAAGACATCTGAAATGTAACGTCCACTGTTCAAAGTGCCGTCAATGCGAACAAAAGGTGACCGAGATGTGTAACCAATGGCACCCCGTACCATCACGCCAGGTGATACGCCAGTATGGCGATGACGAATACACGCTTCCAATGTGCGTTCACCGCGATGTCACCAAACACGGATGTTGTAAACAGAACCTGGATTCATCCGAAAAAATGACGTTATGCCATTCGTGCACCCAGGTTCGTCGTTGAGTACACTATCACAGGCGCTCCTGTCTGTGATGCAGCGTCAAGGGCAACCGAAGCCATGGTCTCCGAGCTGATAGTCCGTGCTGCTGCAAACGTCGTCGAACTGTTCGTGCAGATGGTTGTTGGTCTTGGAAACGTCCCCATCTGTTGACTCAGAGATCGAGACATGGCTGCACGATCCGTTACAGCCATGCGGATATGTTGCTTGTCATCTCGACTGCTAGTGATACGAGGCCGTTGGGATCCAGCACGGCCTCCTACCGATTCCATATTCTGCTAACGGTCATTGGATCTCTACCAACGCGAGGAGCAGTGTCGCGATATGATAAACCGCAATCGCGATAGGCTACAATCCGACCTTTATCAAAGTCGGAAACGTGATGGTACGCATTTCTCCTCCTTACACGAGGCATCACAACAACGTTTCACCAGGCAACGCCGGTCAACTGCTGTTTGTGTATGAGAAATCGGTTGGAAACTTTCCTCATGTCAGCACGTTGTAGGTGTCGCCACCGGCGCCAACCTTATGTGAGTGCTCCGAAAAGCTAATCATTTGCATATCACAGCATCTTCTCCCTGTCGGTTAAATTTCGCGTCTGTAGCACGTCATCTTCGTGGTGTAGCAATTTTAATGGCCAGTAGTGTAAATAAACATTTTTCAGATGTAGAAACGCACCAACAAACTTATGTTTATGCCTCACGATTCCTTCTTGATGTTGCGATTTTTTTCCGTCAGTGTATAATATCACTTGGACGTAAACACTCAAGGTACATAGACTAGACGGTGCACTATTAGTGACGCTGTTGACATTTCGGTTATTTCTCAGATGATAAGTTGCGCACTCTTTTGTGTTAGGAGAGACGGCGAAGCGGACAGTTATTCCAGTGACTATCAAACGGAGGAATCTTTCCACTACGTTACTCTGCGAGTCTACGCATACGCAGCCGCTCAGCTGCAGCGATGTGTGGCCGTCTCTGGGAGCAGGTTTTGATACGGGTTTTACGATCATATAAATTCCTTCCGGTATTTCACAGAGCGCGTATTATTTATGGGCTCGTTATAATTTTTAATGCCTGCATAAAACGTTATGCGTTTGCCGTGTATCTGCATTAACGACAGGCTCGCAAATGCCCGTATCCATTTTGGACAATGTGCGAGCTTCTGCGGCCCAGTCAGAATCGTTCAGAAGTATCTCTCTAGATGTGGATTCACTTTACTGCTGAATGGATTTATCTCTTTTTCTTTATCTTTTAAGCTCAATAGATACCGACTCTCAGTTCTGCTGCCTTTAATGTCCCTCATTTTATGTACTGTTATTTCGAAATACGCAATGAAAATTATTTCATGTCCAGTCACTGAATCCTTATTCTTATGCTATAATCGAGATATCACCAGTATGTCTTAACATACCTCTTCTGTGCATTTCCTCTACTTTACTGCTGGGTATAATACTAGAGTGAAAGATTCGTTATGGTATTTTACTATTTTTTACGATCGACAGCAAACTAACAGCGACAACAATAGTTCAGGTGCACATGCCGACGTCGCAAGTAGAGGATGAAGAGAGAGAGAGAGAGAGAGAGAGAGAGAGAGAGAGAGAGAGAGAGAGAGCGAGAGAGAGAGGTAGTATACGAGCGTATTGCACGGGCAATTCAGTTCCCGAAGGAAGATGAAAATCTAATAGTCATAGGGGAGAAAGCAGAAGAAAGTGTGACTGGAGAATATGGGCTTGGTAGCTGGAACAAGAGAGGAAAAAGAATAATTGAATTCTGCAATAAATTTCAGTTAGTAATAGTGAATAATTCGTTGAACAATCACGGAATGACGAGGTATGCCTGGAAACGGCCGGGAGATACGGGAAAATTTCAGTTAGATTACATCCAGATACTGGATTGTAAGGCGTACCCAGGGGCAGATGTACACTCAGATCACAATTTAGTAATGATGAAGAGTAGGCTGAAGTTTGGATCAGTGCGCAAATAAGTAGGATAAGGAACTACTAAGGAATGAAGAGACGTGCTCGTAGTTCTGTGAGGCTATAGATACAGCAATACGGAATAGCTCAGTGGGCAGTACAGTTGAAGAGGGGTGGGCACCTCTAAAAAGGGCAATCATAAAAGTTGGAAAGAAAACCGCAGGTACAGGGGAGGTAACTGCAGAGAAACTATGTATAGCAGGTGAAATACTTCATCTGATCGACGAAGGAAGGAAGTACAAAAATGTTCAGAGAAATTCAGAAATACGGAAATACAGGTCACTTAGGAATGAAAGAAACAGGAATTGCAGGGAAGCTAAGGCAAAATGACCACAAGAAGGATGTGAAGCACTCGAGAAAGAATTGATTGTCGCAAGGGCGGACTCTGCACACAGGAAAGTCAAAACAAACTTCGGTGAAATTAAAGCAAGAACGGTAACCTTAAAAGTGTAATGCGAATTCAACTGTTAAGTGCTGAGAAGAGAGCGGGCAGGTAGAAAGAATACACCGAAGGCCTCTGAGAGAGGGAAGATTTGTTTGATGACGTAATAGAACACGAAACAGAAATCGACAGGGAAGAGACAGGGAATCCAGGATGAGAATCAGAATTTAAAAGAGCTTTGGAAAACTTAGATTCAATAAGGCGGAAGGGATGGATACCTTTCCAGTGGAGTTTCTAAAATCATTGGGGGAAATGGGAGTAAAACGAAAAATCACGTTGGTGTGTAGAATGTTTGAGACTGGTGGAGAAGCGTCATCTACACAATTCCGAAGGAACCAAAAGCCGACAAGTGCGACAATTATCGCTCAATCAGCTTAAAAATTCATTCATCCAACTTGCTGACAACATTAATATACAGAAGAATGAAAAAGAAAGGATCTGTTTGGTGACAATTAGTTTTGCGTTAGGAAAGGAAAAGGCATGAGAGAGGCTGTTCTGACGTTGCGGTTGATAAACGAAGCAAAACTGAAGAAAAACGAGACACATTGATTGGATCTGTCGACCTGGAAAAAGCATTCGACATTGTAAAACGGTGCAAGATGTTCGAGATTCTGAAAAAAATAGGGGTAAGCTACAGGGAACGACGTAATGTACAAAATGAACAAGAGACAAGAGGCAACAGTAAGAGCAGAAGACTAAGAACGAAATGCTCGGTTTAAAAAGGGTTTACGACAGCCAGGGATAACTATTTCACCCCTACTGTTAAGTCCATACATCAAAGAACCAATGATGGAAATGAAAGATTCAAGAGTGAGATTAAAATTAAGTCATGAATAACGGTGATAGGAAGAAGGAACAGGATGGTAGGATATCTGTTAAGACATTAGGGAATGACTTTCATGGTACTAGAGGGAGCCGTAGAGGAGTAATCCACTAAATTACAGGCCCATATCGTTAACATCGATATGCAGCAGGATTTTAGAACATATATTGTGTTCGAACATTATGAATTACCAGGAAACGGTCTATTGACACAGAGTCAATATGGGTTTAGAAAACATCGTTCCTGTGAAACACAACTAGCTCTTTATTCACATGAAGTGCTGAGTGCTATTAACAAGGGATTTCAGATCGATTCCGTATTCCTGGATTTACGGGAGGATTTTGACACTGTACCATACAAGCGGCTCGTAGTGAAATTGCGTGCTTATGGAATATCGTCTCAGTTATGGGACTGGATTTTCGATTTTCTGTCAGAAAATTCATCGGAAATTCATCGAGTAAAACAGAAGTTATTTCTGGCGTTCCCCAAGGTAGTGTTATCAGCCCTTTGCTGTTCCTTATCTGTATAAACGACTTGGGAGACAATCTGAGCAGCCATCTTCGGTTGTTTGCAGATGACGCTGTCGTTTATCGACTAATAAAGTCATCAGTAGATCAAAACAAACTGCAAAACAATTTAGAAAAAATATCTGAATGGTGCGAAAAGTGGCAGTTGACCCTAAATAATGAAAAGTGTGAATTGATTGGCGAGTCCATGTTGTCTTGTGCACTACGACCAGATAACAGGTATACTTGAAAAAAGAGACAGCATTGGTCGTATATTTTTTACTATTGCAAAATCGATTTTCTGTCACTGAGTGACCATCTTCAGTGCTATAAGTTAAAAATTTTTTTCACATTACGATCAGAGAGTACAACACAGAAAATCACAATTACATCTGCATATGAACATAACACTTGTTAAAAACAAACCTATATTGTATAACTTAAATTGGGATGCACTGTTGTCACTAAGCTTACGGCAATCACATAGACTGAGGTCGCTGTTTACCTGCACTTGTTCAGCAGACCTCGGTGTGACGGGGCTTTTAAGAAAGACCTGTGTTGCGCCTCTTTTTATGTTGTTCATTTATTATTCTTTGGCATTATCTTTTGCTTTTTGTATGTTCTGCACTCTAACAACTTATCATCGATCTATTTTATGTTTTATAGTTAAAAAACAATACGCCAATGTTTTTTAGATATTCTCCTGCGTCTGCTATGTGTTGTACGTACATTTTAAATTTGAATTACTACACCATTCATAAAAGTACAAGAGTTATTTAGTGTTAATAATTCATAATACTATGTCTTCACGTGACACATGTCACATAGAGGGCGTGTCAAGCCCCGTCACACCGAGGTCTGCTGAACAAGTGCAGGTCAACAACGACCTCAGTCTATGTGATTGCCGTAAGCTTAGTGACAACAGTGCATCCCAATTTAAGTTATACAATATAGGTTTGTTTTTAACAAGTGTTATGTTCATATGCAGATGTAATTGTGATTTTCTATGTTGTACTCTCTGATCGTAATGTGAAAAAAAAAATTTAACTTCTAGCACTGAAGATGGTCACTCAGTGACAGAAAATCGATTTTGCAATAGTAAAAAATATACGACCAATGCTGTCTCTTTTTTCAAGAAAAGTGTGAAGTCATCCACATGAGTGCTAAAAGGAACTCGTTAAACTTCGGTTACACGATAAATCAGTCTAATCTAAACGCCGTAAATTCAACTAAATACCTAGGTATTACAATTACGAACAACTTAAATTGGAAAGAACACATAGAAAATGTTGTGGGGAAGGCTAACCAAAGGCTGCGTTTTATTGGCAGGACACTTAGAAAATGTAACAGACCTACTAAGGAGACTGCCTACACTACGCTTGTCCGTCCTCTTTTAGAATACTGCTGCGCGGTGTGGGATCCTTACCAGATAGGATTGACGGAGTACATCGAAAAAGTTCAAAGAGAGGCAGCACGTTTTGTATTATCGCGAAATATCGGAGAAAGTGTCACAGAAATGATACAGGATTTGGGCTGGAAATCGCTAAAAGAAAGGCGTTTTTCGTTGCGACGGAATCTTCTCACGAAATTCCAATCACCAACTTTCTTCTCCGAATGCGAAAATACCGGGTGATCAAAAAGTTAGTACAAATTTGAAAATTGAATAAATCACGGAATGATGTAGATATAAAGGTACAAATTGACCCACATGCTTGGAATGACATGGGGTTTTATTAGAACCAAAAAAGTACAAAAGTTCAAAAAATGTCCGACAGATTGCCCTTTATCTGATCAGAATAGTAATAATTAGCATAACAAAGTAAGACAAAGCAAAGATGATGTTCTTTACAGGAAATGCTCAATATGTCCACCATCATTCCTCAATAATAGCTGTAGTCGAGGAATAATGTTGTGAACAGCACTGTAAAGCATATCCGGAGTTATGGTGAGGCACTGGCGTCGGATATTGTCCTTCAGCATCCCCAGAGATGTCGGTCGATCACGATACACTTGCGACTTCAGGTAACCCCAAAGCCAATAATCGCACGGACTGAGGTCTGGGGACCTAGGAGGCCAAGCATGACGAAAGTGGCGGCTGGGCACACGATCATCACCAAACGACGCACGCAAGAGATCTTTCACACGTATAGCAATATGGGGTAGAGCGCCATCCTGCATAAACATCGTACGTTCCAGCAGGTGTTTATCAGCCAGGCTGGGGATGATGCGATTCTGTAACATATCGGCGTACCTCTCACGCGTCACGGTAGCAGTCACTGACGTTTTGCTGTGCAGCGCCATCTGTCGGACATTTTGTGAACTTTGTTTTTTTTTTGTTCTAATAAAACCCCATGTCAATCCAAGCATGTGTGTCAATTTTTAGCTCTCTATCTACATTATTCCGTGGTTTATTAAGTTTTCAAATTTATACTGGCTTTTTGATCACTCGGTATTTTGTTGACACCGACCTACATAGGGAGGAACGATCACTACGATAAAATACGGGAAATCAGAGCTCGTACGGAAAGATATAGGTGATCATTCTTTCCGCGCGCTATACGAGATTTGAATAATAGAGAATTGTGAAGGTGGCTCGATGAACCCTCTGCCAGGCACTTAAATGTGATTTGCAGAGTATCCATGTAGATGTAGATGTCGATGTAGACAGACAGAGAATGACAGAGCTTGGAATACGTCCGGCAAATAACTGAGGACGTAGGTTGCAAGTGCTACTCTAAGATGAAGATGCAGAGGCTGGCACAGGAGAGGAATTTATGGCAGGCCGCATCAAACCAGTCAGAAGACTGAAGACTAAAAAAAAAAAAAAAAAAAGTAGCAACTGCGACCAACGTCCTCAATTATATGCTGGATATTTTCTTTCTCTCTACACTTTTTACCCTCTACAGCTCCCTCTAGTACCACGGAAATTATTCCCTGATGTATTATCGGATGTCCTACCATCCTGTCCCTTCTTCTTGTTAGTGTTTTTCATGCTTACCTTTCCTCGTCGACCTGCGGAGAACCTCCTCATTCCTTACCTTGCCAGTCCACCTAATTTTCAACATTCATCTGTAACACTGCCTCTCAGATCCTTCGATTCTCTTCTGTTTCGGTTTCCCCGGAGTAGATGTTTCACTACTATACAATGCTGTGCTAGAAACGTACATTCTCAGAAATTTCTTCCCCAAAGTAAGACCTTTGTTTGATACTAGTAGACTGATCTTGGCCGGTAATGTCCTTTTTGTCAGTGTTAGTCTGCTTTTGATACTCTCTCTCTGTCTGGCGTGGGTTATTTTCCTGCCGAGGTAGCAGAATTCCTTAACTTCATCTACTTCGTGACCACCAATCGTGATGTTAAGTTTCTCGCTCTTCTGATTTCTGCTACTTCTCATTATTTTCGATTCCCGGCGGGTCAGGGATTTTCTCTGCCTCGTGATGGCTGGGTGTTGTGTGCTGTCCTTAGGTTAGTTAGGTTTAAGTAGTTCTAAGTTCTAGGGGACTGATGACCATAGATGTTAAGTCCCATAGTGCTCAGAGCCATTTGAACCATTATTTTCGTCTTCCTTCTATTTACTCTCAATCCATATTTTATACTCATTAGACTGTCCATTCCATTCAACAGATCCTCTAACTCTCTTTCAGTTTTACTGAGGATATCAATGTAATCAGCGAATCTTGTGATTGATATCCTGTAGCCTTGAATTTTAATCCAACTCTTGAACCTTTCTCTTATTTCCGTCATTGCTTCTTTGATGTATAGACTGAACAGTAAGGGCGAAAGACTACATCTCCGTCTTACGCTCTTTCTAATCCGAGCACTTCGTTCTTTGTCTTCTACTAAGATTTTTCCCTCTTGTCTCTTGTAGATTTTGTATATTATCCGTTTATAGTTTATCCCTATATTTCTCAGAATTTCGAATATTTTGCGCTATTTTGCAGTGTAGAACACTTTTTCCAGATCGACAAATGCGATGAAATGCTACTGTGAGATGAAAAGCCCGGCACAGGAGAGAAATTTGTGGCGGCCCACATCAGACGAGTCAGAAGATGATATCTTCAGATGATGCTGTTTAGGAATAACGAGAAAGCAGACAATATTTACGACCATGTGGTCGATTTGTAGACGGTTTTACAGTGGTCCCTACCAAAAGTGGATCCTGAGCTGGAGCCCACTTAAGGAGTGTCGAAGAGGTTGCCTGCTCTCAGGCGCTAGGCACCACTCAGCTGAATGAGTGTCGAAATCTCTGACAGATACATTTTTAACGTGCTCAGAAATGGTGCGTGGGTGGCACCATGGGTGTTGCCGAATTGTGGGGATCTTCTAGGGACCCTTTGCCATTTTATTCAAATACATGTCAGTGTCGCACCTCTCTGTGGTCATGCTACAGGAGGACATTTAACATGATCATCCTTTGCTGCTGCAGGTCATGTTTAAATTTCGTCCACTGGTTTTGGACGATAGCTAGTTGTCCATCATGTACATCACAGCCAAAATTGCTTTCGCACTTCACTCCAGCTCCACGATATTCTTGCAATAGGATTGGATCGACTGAGGGGTGTCAGCAGTGTCGAACGTTGTCAAGAACGTCACCCTGTTGCCCAATGCACTGCGAACTGTCGTATCTGACAGCGAAACGACCCAAGGAGGGGTGGTTTCATTGACGCCATTTATACCACCTCCTGAGGGTTTTTCGTGTCGACTCTCAGCAACCGTGAGCCTGGAACGTTTTCCTCGTCCACCCACAAGAAAACCGCTTGATTTCAATGCCGGGTGTCGCGGTTCTGACCTCCCTCTCATAGGCTTCAAAAGTCAGGGTGAAATGTGGGCAAGAGGTGATGCGGCGACCTTCCCATCTTCTGCCAGTACAAGTTAGGCACTATGGGCTGTTCTGGCCTCACCATCTCTTCCTCGGCCTTCCTACACTCCTTCTTCCAATAGGATTGTATTCCAATGCCGCTTTCGTTGGATTACTTTTTCGGTTAATTTCTCTACCCCTATTTCTTTTCGTATTTATTCATTTCTTATTCTATCGTCTCGTTTGTAGCCTTTCACGGAGCTAAGGAGTTTCATTTCTGATGTCTCAAGTTGTCTTAGGTCTTCTGATCTTAATGCCAACTTTGTGCTCCATACAGTATTGTGGGTAGCGTTATCTCTTCATAAAATTTCGTTTGGGTTTCTACTATCGTTTTTCCCTTTAAAGTTCTTCTTAATGTGACACATACATGTTCGTAGATGTTGATTTTATTATTTGTGCCTCTTCTTCTTCAAAAGTTATGTTGCATCCTAGATAATGGAAATTGCACACTTATTCTATTATGCTGTTAATGATTATCTTAATCCTTACGGGGTATTCTCCCACAAAGGCCATTGTTTTTGTTCTTTCTGTTGATATCTTTAGGTTATAATTTAGGCTTATATTGTTAAATATATGTACCGCTGTTTGTAATTTGTCTTGTCATTCTGTGTGATTACCTGGTCATCGGTAGAACGCATCATATTTAAAAACTTGCCTAGTCCAATTGTTATAAATTAAGGTATCCTATCCTTTGTCCATTCAATGACCAGGTCGTCGATGTAGATGTTGAACTGTGTTGGTGACGTACTACAGCCTTGCCTTACTCCTTGCTTTATCTTTGTCAGTATCTATTCTTAGTTTGCTGTTTTTATATAAATATTATCAAGTGTCTGGGCAAACCTTTTCTCTCAGTTATTGACCAGAGCTCTTTTCTGTTGACGCTGTCAAATGCCTTCTCAAAGTCGATACATGCTAGATGTGACTCCAAATTGAGTTCTTGTCTTTTTTGTATAATTTTTTTCGGAGTGAAAACATCGTCGGCTTGCTATTCTAATAAAAATGAATCGGAGGCGTTTCGAAGCGTTTCATTAATTAATTTGCTGTAGATTTTATACGAACCATTCAGAAGACTGATTACCCTGTAATTAGAGGTGATACTTCTGTCTCTATATTTAAACAATGAAATAAATTTAGCGCGTGTCCATTCTTCTGCAGGCCAACAAACGTTTTATAGATGGAGAATTCTGAATTCTAGAAATGCTCCACCATATAGTATCAGTTCTGAGTTAATTTCATCTAATCCAGGTGGTTTTATATTTTTTGTTTCCTTGAACGCCTGTTTCAATTCTGTAAAATCTACTGGGTCTGTCCCTTCCTCTGCTTTCTCTTCCGCTGGCTCTTCGGCATCCGGATTATACCATAATTTTATATAGTGATTTATCCAGTCTTGTCAAGGAATGATGTTTTTATTTGCAGTATCTTCGTCTGTTCGTTTTAGCCGTCTGATCAGTTTATGTGCTACTTCCTGTCTAACGTGTACGTCATACTCAAAAATGTATCCCATGAAGAAATAGATGTGCTTGCCTCAATATTTTCTGATTTCATTTCTCATTGCATTATATTTTTCTTTAGCTTTCTCAATCTGTTTCCATGAGAAGCCCATATATGCTTGATTCTTATTTTTTCGTCTTTATTCTTATTTTGTTCATTCTAAATCTTAAGGGGGAAGGACATGAGAATAGTCGAAAAATACGATTTTTCAGTTTTGAGTATATGTTAAACAGAATTCTTTCCTGAATCGAATGTTGTAATTTATTATTTTTTCTACCTATAGAAGTGACTGATGTAGACTTTGCACTGTAACCACGCCCCATTCAGATATCAACAAACCTTGAGAAAGGCTAACTTTTACGTTTCTCGTTTGTCCAAATTTCCGCTTTGGCAGCAATACATTGTAGCTTAGTGTTGGTACTTAGGGAAAGAGCCTTCAGCTGTCTATTCAGTGACGATCTTTGCTCTGTTGTGCTTGGTTGTATATTTCTATCCAGTTGCAATGTAGCTGCAGTTCGGAAGCGGTTTATAATGTTCCCTGTGTGTTTTATTTATTTATTTTTTTATCAAGCAGTCTACCAAAGATACGCTTGTTCAATCGCAAGGAACGCTATTCGCAAAAGATATACCGAACAATGTTCAGCAATGTAACCAGATCAGCAGACTGATCAATCTGTTTCCCCCAATATTTTGCAAGTATCATCTGTCCTGAGTGCATCGAAGAGAAAAATTGAATTTCGTGATATAAATAGTTCTGATATGGAAAATGCGTGTGTTTTTGTGAATTTAAATTTACTGAAGAATTTTGGGTAGTAGAATAGCTAAGCTGAGTTTGAAGTGAAGACTCTGCCAAGAGAGTAACTCTTGTATGATTTCAAAATTCATTCCGGGGAAGAAGGTTTTTGAAGTCAATCTCCGGTGAACATATGCTACGCAGTGTATAGGAAAGGATCATAGAGGACCTAGAACATTTGCTGCTTTGATGAATTTGCCAGCGCCACCTACAAAGTCACGTAGATTGGTTGATTGGTTGATATGGGAGAGGGGACCGAACAGCGATATCATCGGTCCCATCAGATTAGGGGAGGAAATCGGTCTTGTCCTTTCAAAGGAACCATCCTGGCATTTGCCTGAAGCGATGTAGGCCAATCACGGAAAAGCTACACCAGGATGGCCGGATGCGGGTTTGAAACGTCGTCCTCCCGAATGCGAGTCCAGTGTAATAACCACTGCGCAACGTCGCTCGGTGTTATGTAGATATAACAGTATAATCCTAGAGGCTGTGAAAGTTGCATCTGAAGATTCAGAGGAGTGCTTTTCTGCTAATGATAGGTCTAAAGACATTGTTAATGCTTTGGTGAAATGTGACAGAGGAGAGGCCATCCGTAGTATCTGCACTATCCCTTGATATGGTGATAAATGTTGATATTCATATAAAATATTGCCATGGTTGTGTGAATAGAAGCCCATCTCATAAGTGTACTATAAACTACGATAGCACTAGTGGTGGCATGGAAGTGAGGGGAGTAGTGAACATATTTATGCGGTCGGAACAGTCACGTTGGCTTTGGTAAGCAAAATATCTAGTCGATGGTGATACAAAATTTTTGAAGCTAGACCGTTTGGCGACGGTGTAAATATTGGAGAACTTGAATGTGTAGGTCAGGTACGAAAAGGGCAGGGAACTAGGCTGCGAAAATTGCGACAAGAGCCATCAGGAAAGAAACTGTTAGATGGGAAAACCATCAAAGGAGATAGTGAAATAGATAAGCTTCAGACATATTATGGTATGGCTATAAGAGATAATGCTGGAGATCTAAAAAAATGAGGGAGGCATTTTGGGCCACTTACTTTCATAAGTTGTCCACAGAGGAGGACGCAATACATACATTGTGTTCAAAAGGTTTAGATTCTTGGTGTGGATACCAGAGACAGATTTCTGCAGGAGATAAGTATCAGCACAAACGTTCCTTACCAGCAGCTGTGATGGAAGTAATCTTGCAAGTGAAACATTACTCCCTAAGCGTGTACTTGGTTATACATAGAACTTGAATGAAAGCTTCAACCAAAGTTTTTGGGAAAGTCTCCCAAAACAGTGTTCGTGAGTGGAACACCTTAAAAATTGATATGCTTTAACCTGTTATTGGCTTCAGTGATTGAGCTCAAGCCAGTAAATTTGTTTTGGTTAGAATGGAATGGGCATAAAACTAGGAAACAATTGCTCTTCTGCGTCGCTACCTTTTGACCGAGAACATGTCATGAAATCTGAAAGGGACGGTCTCCAAGTACCTAAACTAGCAAGAATGTCAAAAAGAGCAAATAAGAAGAGTAAGCAGGACGAGGAATCCGAAGAGAGAAAGACTTATGAATCAGCAGCGTTTTAGCTATATGTGTACATTGCGTTTAACTTTAAAGTGATTCTTCCGAAAACTAATTCTTAGATTTTTGGTACACATAAAAAGTGAAAGCAATCCTATAAGACTGGAATTTTCGACAGTTGTTATATTTGATCAGGCTAACCTGGAAAATATGAAATCATGTTTTTATCTGTATTCTCCTAGAGGTTGGCGTGCTTACCCCTTAAGTCCCCTATTTAGATTCATTTTGCCTTTTTCACCTATTGCTTCTTTAGCGACCAATATTACATTTTTAATGTTTCTCGATTATTCAGTTAGCTCTTCGGATAAAGGCATTTACTGAAGTAAATTAGTTAGCCTGAATTGATACAAATTGCTTAAACTCTCTTCTTGAAGCAAATGCGCCTTAAAAGCTTTAATGAGGTTTCTTTCATTTTTCCACTTGTTCTTTTCTATCTTTCTGACAACTGGATCACTAATTTAACAATATAGTGGAACGTACTCACGTTCCTCACACTGTGTACTTGAGTGTGTCTCGATCTTGAACCTACATTTTTATTTACTATTACGTAATAAGAGGGGCAGCAGCCTTTTCAGTAGTTGAAAGGGCAACAGTCTGGATGATTGACTGATCTGGCCTTGTAACATTAACCAAAACAGCATTGCTGTGCTGGTACTGCGAACGGCTGAAAGCAAGGGGAAACTACGGCCGTAATTTTTCCCGAGGGCATGCAGCTTTACTGTATGATTAAATGGTGATGGCGTCCTCTTGGGTAAAATATTCCGGAGGTAAAATAGTCCCCCATTCGGATCTCCGGTCGGGGACTACTCAGGAGGACGTCGTTATTAGGAGAAAGAAAACTGGCGTTCTACTGATCGGAGCGTGGAATGTCAGATCCCTTAATCGGGCAGGTAGGTTAGAAAATTTAAAAAGTGAAATGGATAGGTTAAAGTTAGATATAGTGGGAATTAGTGAAGTTCGGTGGCAGCAGGAACAAGACTTCTGGTCAGGTGAATACAGGGTTATAAATACAAAATCAAATAGGGGAAATGCGGGAGTCAGTTTAATAATGAATAAAAAAATAGGAGTGCAGGTAAGCTACTACAAACAGCATAGTGAACGCATTATTGTGGCCAAGATAGACACGAAGCCCACGCCTACTACAGTAGTACAAGTTTCTATGCCAACTAGCTCTGCAGATGACGAAGTAATTGAAGAAATGTATGATGAAATAAAAGAAATTATTCAGATAGTGAAGGGAGACGAAAATTTAATAGTCATGGGTGACTGGAATTCGGTAGTAGGAAAAGGGAGAGAAGGAAATGTAGTAGGTGAATATGGATTGGGGCTAAGAAATGAAAGAGGAAGCCGCCTGATAGAATTTTGCACACGGTACAACTTAATCATAGCTAACACTTGGTTCAAGAATCATAAAAGAAGGTTGTATACATGGAAGAAGCCTGGAGATACTAAAAGGTATCAGATAGATTATATAATGGTAAGACAGAGATTTAGGAACCAGGTTTTAAATTGTAAGACATTTCCAGGGGCAGATGTGGACTCTGATCACAATCTATTGGTTATGAACTGTAGATTAAAACTGAAGAAACTGCAAAAAGGTGGGAATTTAAGGAGATGGGATCTGGATAAACTGAAAGAACCAGAGGTTGTACAGAGTTTCTGGGAGAGCATAAGGGAACAATTGACAGGAGTGGGGGAAAGAAATACAGTAGAAGAAGAATGGGTAGCTTTGAGAGATGAAGTAGTGAAGGCAGCAGAGGATCAGGTAGGTAAAAAGACGAGGGCTAGCAGAAATCCTTGGATAACAGAAGAAATACTGAATTTAATTGATGAAAGGGGAAAATATAAAAATGCAGTAAATGAAGCAGGCAAAAAGGAATATAAACGTCTCAAAAACAAGATCGACAGGAAGTGCAAAATGGCTAAGCAGGGATGGCTAGAGGACAAACATAAGGATGTAGAGAGTTATCTCACTAGGGGTAAGATAGATACTGCCTACAGGAAAATTAAAGAGACCTTTGGAGAACAGAGAACCACTTGTATGAATATCATGAACTCAGATGGAAACCCAGTTCTAAGCAAAGAAGGGAAAGTAGAAAGGTGGAGGGGAGTACATAGAGGGCCTATACAAGGGCAATGTACTTGAGGACAATATTATGGAAATGGAAGAGGATATAGATGAAGATGAAATGGGAGATACGATACTGCGTGAAGAGTTTGACAGAGCACTGAAAGACCTGAGTCGAAACAAGGCCCCTGGAGTAGACAACATTCCATTAGAACTACTGACCGCCTTGGGAGAGCCAGTCCTGACAAAACTCTACCATCTCTTGAGCAAGTTGTATGAGACAGGCGAAATACCCTCAGACTTCAAGAAGAATATAATAATTCCAATCCCAAAGAAAGCAGGCGATGACAGATGTGAAAATTACCGAACAGTCAGTCTAATAAGTCACGGATGCAAAATACTAACGCGTATTCTCTACAGACGAATGGAAAAACTGGTAGAAGCTGACCTTGGGGAAGATCAGTTTGGATTCCGTAGAAATGTTGGAACACGCGAGGCAATACTGACCCTACGACTTACCTTAGAAACTGGATTAAGGAGAGGCAAACCTACGTTTCTAGCATTTGTAGACTTAGAGAAAGCTTTTGACAATGTTGACTGGAATACTTCTTTCAAATTCTGAAGGTGGCAGGGGTAAAATACAGGGAGCGAAAGGCTATTTACAATTTGTACAGAAACCAGATGGTAGTTATAAGAGTCGAGGAACATGAAAGGGTTGTAGCCTATCCCCGATGTTATTCAATCTGTATATTGAGCAAGCAGTGAAGGAAACAAAAGAAAAATTCGGAATAGGTATTAAAATTCATGGAGAAGAAATAAAATCTTTGAGGTTCGCCGATGACATTGTAATTCTGTCAGAGACAGCAAAGGACTTGGAAGAGCAGTTGAACGGAATGGACAGTGTCTTGAAAGGAGGGTATAACATGAACATCAACAAAAACAAAACGAGGATAATGGAATGTAGTCGAATTAAGTCGGGTGATTCTGTGGGAATTAGATTAGGAAACGAGACACTTAAAGTAGTAAAGGAGTTTTGCTATTTGGGGAGCAAAATAACTGATGATGGTCGAAGTAGAGATGATATCAAATGTAGACTGGCAATGGCAAGGAAAGCGTTTCTGAAGAACAGAAATTCGTTAATATCGAGTATTGATTTAGGTGTCAAGAAGTCGTTTCTGAAAGTATTTGTATGGAGCGTAGCCATGTATTGAAGTGAGACATGGACGAAAACTAGTTTGGACAAGAAGAGAATAGAAGCTTTCGAAATGTGGTGCTACAGAAGAATGCTGAAGATTAGATGGGTAGATCATACAACTAATGAGGAGGTATTGAATAGGATTGGGGAGAACAGAAGTTTGTGGCACAACTTGACCAGAAGAAGGGATCGGTTGGTAGGACATGTTCTGAGGCATCAAGGGATCACCAATTTAGTATTGGAGGGCAGCGTGGAGGGTAAAAATCGTAGAGGGAGACCAAGAGATGAATACACTAAACAGATTCAGAAGGATGTAGGTTGCAGTAGGTACTGGGAGATGAAGAAGCTTGCACAGGATAGAGTAGCATGGAGAGCTGCATCAAACCAGTCTCAGGACTGAAGACCACAATAACAACAACAACGTAATAATTAAGGCATCTCCAGCTTCGTGAAGGCCATGTGTATTTATCTGTACCTTTATTTTCAAAAATGTTTAGGTTACTTAAGTTCATTAAAAGGGCAAGCTCTCTCAGTTTTATGCCATTGTTATTAATGGGATCTTCTCCATGGTTGCCGATCAGCTGGTGGATGGTCTTTTACTTATTCTTGAGTTTTAGGTCCCACGCCAAGATGACACGGTCAGTATTGTTTATGTTATTCAGGTGTTTCTGTAGGTCTTCTGAGTACAAATCTGTTTCTTCCTTCTTTACTTCCTCTGGTATGTAGATTCCTATAACTGTTAGATGTCCTCTACCAAATTTTAGTCTCATTGTGATGATCCTCAGTTTACTAATGCCGTATGTTGTCTCCCTATTTTCTCTCTGTCAGTACTAACCCCCCCTCCCCCCCCCCCCCCCCCCCGCCCGTGCCACTACAAGCTGTATAACATTAGGTAATTTTTTGTGCCATTGACTTTATTTTTGGTTTCTGTAATAACGGCTACACTGATGTCATAATCTTCGAGTATTTTGTTAAGCTCGGTCTCGTGTGTCCTCAGACCCTGTGCATTCCAAGTGGCAACACTGGGTACGTCTTATATTCCATAATTCTTAAACTTTCCCTTGTCTACTAGACGTCCATTATTTCCCGTTTTTATCCGAGACTTATTTTGAGACTTGCGAGGATGAAGATTTTTAAATGGATAGGTTACCAGCCTTATCGCATAACCCCCATTTTGGAGTACCAGGCTTTGTGTTATGAGACCGCTCCCCTAGGAAAGCATGCGGAGACCTTCCTTCCCCGTGGAAGATAAGATTAGCGAATAAAAATGAAAGACACCTTCGAGCCTCGCAACCTTCCGGGCGTCGTTATTTCAGTAGTGCATAATATCTAGGGAATACACATGAGTTCACAGAGTGGTCAAGGCTCAGAACGTGCATTTAGGAGGAGATGGGTTTAAGTCCACCAAAACGAGTCCAGCTCCCAGCGGACGGCACTGATGTAAAGAAGCAGATCTGGTCTGAATAAGTAGCTCATATTAAAGTGAGTTAAATGCTAGACTGTGGATGACTCGTGAGCGATAACAAGTGTCTGATTCGTAAAAAAGTGGATGAAATTTGTTACTTGAATTAAACTTGTGTTCTTTCTGCTACAACGTGCGCCTGGAAAGTTCGGTGAATGGTCTCAGAAAATAAAGTAAACAAAAGTTACAAACGAGATACTTTTAGGCCCTTCAAAATTATCACTATTAGTTATAAAACCCCTCTGACATCGGTTATGAAGATGTTGGAAAACTGTTAGCAAATCCTTTTTGTGGAATCGCTTCAATCACCGTGTCGGGTATCTGCATCAACACAGGAGGTGAGAGAAATTCAATGTTGCGGCATCCAGTATGAAGAATGGCCTCAAATATCACTGCAAGTTTTGTTTACTTTATGTAAATATCTTTGAGGAATAAGACTAGTGGTACTGAATAAGAAGGGTGTTATCAAGACATTAATAGTCAGGATACTGGGAGCAAAACTTCAGTAGCAGAATGTGGTGTTTTTGTAGATGTTAATTTGATTTAATTTATGCAGGGGTAAAAAATAACAGCGGTCTTAGATCACTGATGTCCGCACCGAAACTGAGTTTATTGTGCGGTTTCACTCCCTGGGATTCTAGTAACGCCAACCGATAACCTAAAGAAGTAGTAGGAGACCCTTTACTAGTTCCTTATTAGAACGATTTCTTCAGTCTCTACTGAGCTCCAGAGCTTCGCATTGGAAGATTAGACGTGGTGCGGTTTCATCCTCCACACCACATAGTCTACAATATCTTTGTTGATCCATTATGGGCTATGGGACGATGGCTGGCATGCATTTCTTGATGCAATAATTTATCATCAGCTGAATGTATTGTAGAAATTTATTTTATGAACTTATTATGTGCTACCAGTTTCGGCATTACATTGATGCCATCTTCAGTCGCCACACGTCATAGTCGTAAAATCGCTATACACAGAGGGAGCCATATAACTGGATCCGTGAACCAAATCGCTATGCAACAGCAGACTGTGTCGCCTGGCCACCAAAAGCTGTTGCATACCGATTTGATTCACGGATCCAGTTATTTGGCTCCCTCTGTGTATAGCGATTTTACGACTATGACGTGTGGGGACTGAAGATGGCATCAATTTAATGCCGAAACTGGTAGCACATAATAAGTTCATAAAATAAATTTCTACAATACATACGGCTGTTGGTATATTATTGCATCAAGAAAAACGTAATCTACAATAGGCTATATTTCTGCGCTAAAAATATAGTTCGGACTCTTGTTGTTCTGGATGATAATAATATTGAGATAGCGTTTACTTTCAGTATTCGTACAAAACATCTGTTATTTTCAGGTAATTAAAGCTTAAAAACCATTGAATATCAACATTTCGTCACGCGATCGAAAGCGCTCTGTTATTTGCTGAAACTCTGGTGATGTCACAGACTAGGAGCGAGACGAAGCGATAATTTGCGTGTGTTATAGGAAATGTTGACCGAACTTACTGGGCTTTTTGGTGCTTTTTCTGCAAATAATTTAGCTGTTTAGTGGTGGGAAACGCATTTACAACTCTTAAGTAACAATAGAAAGGAATTTTGTGAACACTGTTAGTAGAAACCTTCCGAAAGTTTATATGTTTACTCTTCACCAATTTACAGTGGCGATATGTGCACTTTTCCCTTCAACATCATTAAACTCGCTCAAAACTAAGGACTCGCAGAACTTTTGCAAATTGGTCCGTATTTTATACCTAGATTGTCGACTATCAATCATGAAACTACTCAAAACATAATAAAATTATTCTTGGCAAATATTATCTCTAATTTCCTTATACAAGGCAATCTGCGGATATCTAATGTAATAGTGCGCTCTACAGCGTATGCAGTGCGGAGTAAGAAATCACAGGTTCGAATCCTAGAAGAGTCACATTTTTTTAAAAAGTCCTACACGATATACGAAAATACCATTAGCAAGAATTCATTGTAGCCATTCTTTCTATGGCGGGATAGTTACAAATTAATCTTTGTCTCTGAGAAATGTACAACTGAGCATAAACGCATTTACTTTGCGTGCAAACAATTCCCTTTTTCTGGAAAGCATTCCTTTTAGCGAAGATATCAGCATCCACCCAAAGTACAACGAGTTGTAGGACTATGAGTTTTTGCGTGGGGAGAAATATAAAGCATGTACAACATGCAGGTAATACATGCGTAAAGGCTGTGCTCTTTGTGAGTCAGTCTTAAGCAGACGTACTTCATCTTTATACAAGACCAGGAAACTTCAAAAGTTTAAACAATAAAGATTCTAACTGGACAGTAAAAAGTTTATGATCACATTAACTAGAAAATATCTTCAAAATATCCACGGGTATGCTGCCGGTCTATAGTGTCCAACGGGCACAATATTACGGCGATCATACATGTCGCCATCATCAGGTGAACTGACGGACTGAGCTCCTGTGAACGGGCCGGCACGGAGATCCGTACGCTATGGCTGCTCAGAGGGAACTGGGTTCGGTCGCGGCGGTGGACGATTTAAATACCCTCCGCCCGCGGCGCGCTCCCTCCCCGTCCGCGCCCCGCGCCATGGTCGCGCGGTGGAACAGATTGCGACGGCGTCTGAGATGACGTCGGTGTGATGGCTCTGTGCGCCGTGGCCGTCACAACTATACGTTTGCTCGATTTACTCTTGATTAACCCGATCGCTGGTTCCCAAGCCTTGCTAAGATTATAGCCACAGTCACGGTTTATGAGGTCGTCATTGGTGCGAATTTCGATGGCCTCTCTAACAACGCTAGAAAATATCTTTTTGAACGTAACGTGTACGAACAGCGACAGGAAATGGGAGCGCATGTAAACGGCAAGGAAAACAAAATAATATTCCGTTTCTGATCGGTGTGGTGAAGTTTTGTAATTGTGATTTGCTCTTCATATGAGAGGACTGTCGAGTCGTTTTACAGATAACTTAAAATATTCTTTCGGGCTGGACTCGAACCAACAGTCTATGGACATCATGTTGTCAAATTGAACAGGAAACCACTTAACCAACTGAACTGCCAAACAATGCGAGGGAAACTGCTTGTAACGACAATTTTCAGTAACAGTTTAATTTCTTTGAAAGACGTTATTCTTCTGTGTTATAGTGGGAAAGCATATCCACACTCTGTTTGTAAACCATTTTCCGAAACGTAAATTCCAAAACGAGACATCACTGTGAATTACCTTCATGACAGCAGGAGCAGCGAGCTAGCCAGTGACGTCACAGGCGTTACATGACTCTAAAGAAACGTTTTAGCGGGCTTTCAAATTATTTAAATTTCATTTCCGTTTTTATAAAAGAATACCGAAATTCAAGAGGCACAAGAGAATGTTATGAGCATAAAATGACATAATTAACCATTTAATCCAGAAAACAGTCAAATACCCTGCGATTGCAGGCTTTCTCGGCGAATTCCACTGATGAATTCTTCTCGGGTTACCAGCCGAGTGGTGGCGTCGTCTTGCCGCAACGTTTCGACAAGTTTCGTACCCATCATCTTCTGGCGAAATTCATCAGTCACATACCCTATTCAGGGCTTCTTACATGTTAGTAAAAATGTTAATAATATCCTTTCAGAATCAATGGAGAAAATGTAATCAGTACAACCTAACCGTTGTTTCTCTGTGACACAGAAGTTGGTAAGGCGCGCGCTTGTCTTATTACCATTACAGTTCTTTATTCATTTTCCATTTGGGCTCACTGCTGCTAAACAAACTAAATTGCGGAACTCCTTGGCTTCAAGCCTAAAAGCCTCATTGATACTTTACCAAGTGAGACCACTGCCTTTATTCTCTAACACAGAGTACATAGCTTATTCCTAATATAATTCACAACAGTTTTCTCTTTCGACAGTTTCTAACCTCGTCCTATCTTAACACTGTTGCAGTATCTGTACGGTATTTATCTAACACCTTAAAGCGTAAACACTTATTTTGTAGAAAGACCGGACGTGATTGATAAAATCTGATGTCGTATCTCACAACCGAATAACAAGAATTTCACTCGTATTTTAGAGCAATCGTCTGAAAACCAAGTGCATTCTGACAAACTGGTATCTTGTCTTGTCCTGTGGAAGCGATGCACTAAATGATACACAGTGAAGCGAAAACGGGGAATTCGCCGAAGCAAATTTAATTCTGGTGCTTGTAATAACACACAGAGAGAGAACTATAAATGTAATGTTTGAAACTTCATTTGTTACGCTTTCGCGTGGATGACTGTCAAAACGTTAACCATTGCAGTAACAACGGACATTTCACAGAAATTATTGTAAGTGTAGTACTGAATATGTAATTACAATGCAACAAATCGCTCAGACTTTAAAATCACTGTTCGGATTCTGCAGTGAGTGTTACTTAAACTTCGCATATTGCGTAAAAGAAGAAACCCGGCTTTACTTGATACGTCACGTTAGCAGATAGTGATTTTTTTTGTCGTTACTCAATTTACCCTACTACGAAAGTCGGATAAACAGTAACAACGCAAAAGACTTAACTGAAGTAGCGCTACGTGAGAGAAAGATATAAATCATTTGTTGTCACAGAGTCGTAAGCCATACTGATGTTCTGAGAGCCAAAAAAGCTTTATATTCTGCTTCTCTGTCTCGCAATATCGATCTGTGACGAACGATAATCTGTCGCCACAGTTTCAAACCTCAACAGGCAGAGGTAGGGGCGTGCTCCTAGTCTAACAATAATTCATACACTGGCGGAAAAAAATCGCAACACCAATTAATAATTAAGATAGAGTAATGAAATTTCGGTAGTATATTTGTCAAGGAAAAGTATTTAAGTAATCAACATTGCAAGATCATAGGTTAATGTACGAGGGTAATTCGGAAAGTAAGGAACGATCGGTCGTGAAATGGAAACCACAGTGAAAAACTGTTTCATTTGCAACAGTTAGCTACAACTTCCAGCTACTTATCTCCATAGTCGCCGATCCGACTTAGACGCTTGTTGTAGCGTTGTACCAACTTTCCTATACCCTCGTTATAGAAGACAACTGCCAGTGCTTTCCGCCAATTCTCTATGCTGGCCTACAGCTTGTTGTCTGTGTCAAAATGTTGTCTTCATAGCCAGCAGTTCATATGAGCAGAGATGAAACTCAGGGGGAGACAATTACGGGCTGTATTGTGGGTAATCAAACGTTTCCAATTGAAAACGATGCAGGAGCATCTTCATTGCCCCTGCAGAATGCGGCTGAGAATTGTCTTGAAGAACAAAACGCACGACAGTTATGTAATGTTGGCTGCATAGCTTCAGGCGATATTTCTCACCAGGCCCTCGTACTTGGTGGGAGACACTATTGTTCTAGGTATCTTTATGTGCTCCTTGTGTGCTCAGAACTATAAACAACGTCGTAACGCGATCGACGGGCATAGTAGAGACACTGCCCAACACATTTGTGCAAACCTTCATCAGATTATCACTGTGGTTTCCATTTCGCGACCGATCGTTCCTTACCTTCCAAATAACCCATGTAAGCATGAGATAAGTCACTGCAAATGTGAAATGCTGTGCATTAATAGCCAGTGTAGCGGTCAGAATGTTATATACATGTATCAAAACTGCATGCATTGTGTTGGACAGGTGCCAAATGTCCGTTGCACTTGGCTCGCCAATACAGGGACTATTAATGCTGTCTGTGGATAATGCTAGAGATTTCGTCCAATGGGGACAGATCTGGTAACTGAGCAGGCCAAGGCAACATGTCGACGCTCTGTAAAGCGTGTTCGGTTACAACAGCGGTATGTGGGCCAGCGTTATCCTGCTGGAAAACATCGCCTGGAATATCTGGGATGCTGTTCATGAATAAAAGCACAACAGGTCGAATCACCAGACTGACTTGCAAATTTGCAGTCAGGGTGCATGGGATAACCACGAGAGTGCTACTGCTGTCATACGAAATTGCATCCCAGACCATAAATGTAGGCATAGGTCTAGTGTGTTTAGTACGCAGAAAGGTTGGTTGCACGACCTCAACTGGTGTCCTTGTAATTGTAATGTAATAAAATTATAATTATTTGTGACACTTTTTCTTTGCAATCTGTGTAATGGAATACAATGAATATGAGCCGTGACTTATGTAAAAAAAGAAACATACATTAATGCAAAGGCTCAGCATAAAAGAGAAATAACTAATGTAGGAATATTATTAACAGTGTAATAATTGTTTTTTAAATTAGCCCGACATGTATAAGCACTCAGAAAACTAGCTCAGTTCTTAGGGTAGTTACGTAATCATCGATAATAAATTGTCCTTTTCTTATTTACCCAACACTACAGATATTAATATTGCCGCGCGGGGTTAGCCGGGCGGTCTAGGGCGCTGCAGTCATGGACTGTGCGGCTGGTCCCGGCGGAGGTTCGAGTCCTCCCTCGGGCATGGGTGAGTGTGTGTTTGTCCTTAGAATAATTTGGGTCAAGTAGTGTGTAAGCTTAGAGACTGATGACCTTAGCAGTTAAGTCCCATAAGATTTCACACACATTTGAACATATATTATTCCAGGCTTGTGAGAAGTCGTGTGCTCATTGCCTATGTCAACGTCTACCTGGCGTCCAGAATACCCATCTTCGCTATCATGTTACTGATGCCAAAGACGATAGCACAAAGGTTGATGGCAGTCTTTGACTATTTCTTGACTGTGGGTCTGATACTAGAAGTTCGATAAAATACAGTCACCCTATTCATCAGATGGCGGCCTAGGTCTTATTAACATCCAAGTATGAGTGGTGGACCCTTATAACAATGCGATGCTAAAGTTGTGGACCAAACATCGGCACAGCTTAACGGGCAACCTGATCGACGAGCTGGCTCCACCCATTGCAGTGGCGTATAAATCCTCATAACTTTCCTGCATCACAATTTTTTTCGTTGACTTCCACAAATCTCGTCCACCAGGGCCCCTGCAGCAGTTGATGTTTACCGTCATGCGAGGACATACATGGAACGTGATGGAACATCGTCAACCTATGAGAGCTTAGCCCGTAATCTGGCGTTCCCCCCACCACCCCATTTTCGAGCCGACTGCCCGTACGACCTGGTATCTCCTGGTCAACCAAAACCACATGACACAGCAACGACTCCACGCCATTAACCCTTTCGATGCTGCAGGTGGGCTCTTTGAATTCTGTGCTGAAGCTTATAACACTCTACTGGCGTCTGTTTACAGATAATTAACAAAAATGGTTTATTACACACAGTATATATCAACCTCTGAAAGGATTTTTAGTAATTTGACCGAGATTACTTAACGGATAATTTGGAATCGAACCTTAATTCCGTAAGAATAAGTGTAGGTAAATAACAGAAAGCATTAATTTTGCAATGGGTGACAGTAAATGATTACTGTTTACTGGAATAGTTATACAGTCGCTAGCCTCGTTAGGCATAATAATGCAAAAGCATTATTCATAAAGAATCTATTTTTATTATTGCAAAAAATGAACTTTCATTAAACACTGTTCTATGAAGTGCAATAACCACACACGAATGGACAAATTACACAGGGGGAAGCAGCATTTGTTACCTTAGCACTTAGGCACACACAAGACTTTCAAATAAGCCCTTTCTCTTGTTTATCTCAATCATTATTTTAGTCTATAATTAATATGGCTCAAACCTGCTCTTCACCAACTACACAAGGACAGACAGTACATGATAATAGTCAGGTACAATAATCACACACATTCACTATACAAAGCAATAAGGAACACACAGTATACAAACCTTTTATCTTTGTCACTCATTGATTACTTCTAGATCCATTAGCTAGAAACCTACTAATCAGATTTATCTTTTTTGTTATGTTGGAATAGAAATGTGGTCCCACAAATTATATCTTTCTTTGTAGTAGCAACCAAACTGTTTCTTCTCAACAGTAAATATTTTTGTCATGCATACATTATTCCATTAACAGTTGTTGTGAAATATACTACTAAACTTGAACTGGACATGGGCTTGCCCTATTTCAATAGTTGCCTCTCAAGTAGTACAGGTATAATCAAAAGTCACTTGCAATTGGGTTTTTACACTCTCTATAAAGCCAAAGTGTTTTGTTTTCATAAATCAAAGCAATTATAGTAACTTTTTATAAACAAAGGCTTAAGTGAGTACCTTAAACTGGCTTTCCAATTTCTACTGCACGAAGTACACAAAATTCTAGTATTTCATCAGAATGTAATTAATAAATACATTATCTAAGTATGATTTCTCATTTTAACAGCACAAAAGTGTGAACTCTTAAAATGTCCAACACCATGAAGTTAACTGAACACTCTTTTCTGTGACAAACTGTGCACTAATTTTGCTCACGTTACATGGATTTTAAAACAGTTAATTTCAGTAACCTTTTATAATATAATTTTAATGTATCAAGACAAAAGGTTCATAGTATCACTTGTGAAATAAGTAGGTTTTGAAAGCAATTTTGAATCAGTAAACTTTAGCATTCTCTAAACTGATTTTTAGTTCATTTTCCAGCTAAGTTTTAAAACTTTAAAACCAAGATAGTAACTGTTATAAGTATGAGAAATGAACAATTCTTGACCAGCACATTAAGTGTACTGGCAGAAAACGTTACCACACATCGTAAAATTTGCACTGTATTTATGTTAATACTTTTATGTAAGAATCACTCTCGGAATTTATTAATCAATGGTGAGGATCCTACTTGGATAAGTGCATAGGATACACGCATGGGTGGAACACAATTCTTTTAGCTTTAAGATTATATTTTCACTGAGCCAAATACAACATAACTGGTTCAGATACGCTTACGCATCTGACCTTTTGTGAGTGTGACGAAGTGGTTGCGTAATCGAGGTGGCGATTATGTGTCAGCTAGGTGGTCTTTCCATTGGCACAAATAAGCTCAATAAGCTCTATATATTTCTTTTTGGCGTTGATAATAATAATTTCAGAGCTTTTTCCAAAACGAGAGCACCATTTTAGAGCCATGTATTATATCCGAGGTCGTTCCATTCCACTGGTAACACAATAGGCCTCATTAGGCACCTGCGCTGTTTACTCGTCAGTGTCTCACTGCCGACTGGCTAACGTGCTCTCTCGTTTGGTGCACAGACGAACGCCACATCCACCTTTTCGTTCGCGCTAACCACATTTTGGCGTGCGCTAACTCACTTCCGTTGTAGAGGGGGAGTACATTTACTTTTCAGTTTATACAGTGCGAAGTCCCTATGTATGAACCAGTTTCAACATAATTACCAATGGACATACTTTAAAAAACTTTATCACTTAAGCATATTAAGAAAGCAATACAATATTTGTCTCAATTGAAAGGAAATCTCCTCCAAATTATACGAAGAACTTAACACACAAAGAGCAACCGTATTACAAATGTTATCGTTTCTCCACAGTAAAGATATTACATGGGAAAGAATATACACCTTACATTATTCAGGATAAATCTGTACAACTTATTTACAATATTAAACAATAGTGTTACAGGCTGGTTTCGTTATGGCTGAACTGCTCACCACGTGCTGGTGCTTGTGCCGAAAGACAGCGTTCCAGCCGACATGAAATACCGATCATCCAATTTTTCGAAAACTATTATGTAAAAAAAATGATTTTTGCGAATCTCACAGCCTGATATCTTCACCCAATAAAGAACAGATTTTCGTTTCGTTATCCATCAAATAAAGCGAAGCATGCACGAAATTTTAAAGAGTTCGCAGAGGTAAAAGCATCTTGTGTAAACTTTGCATACGGTTGACTTTAGCTCATACGTTGCAGCGAATGAAATGTATACAACATATCCAAATTTTATTTAAAATTGATAGCAAAATGATAACTCATTCCGTTCAGAGTTACTAGGTTTTGTATTCAACGTACGGTCGGGCGCGACCTGACCAGTTCAGTCCATGAGGACTTGCCCACTGTTATGAAATACTTATGAGCCGTTTTCAAGAAAACTATTACGTGAAAAAAAAAATGACTTTTGCACATCTTACAGTATATCTTCGCTTGATAGACTGAATTTCTTTTTTCATATGCCGTGGCTACTGTGCTGCATATGATTAAGTAAAACACTGCTCGAAATGTTGTGACGTAGCGTCAAAGGAATGTTTGTATCAGGCGTGGCCAATATTTGTACTCCTGAAGCGCGCTCGCTCTCCACGAGGGCAGTCGAGTTTACTGGGCGCTCCTGCTTCCCCCACCACTGTGCTCCTCTGGGAGCTGTGAGTGAGATGGCTGCATGCCGAAGGGTACAGACATGGGAAACTTAGGAAGACGTGTTTGCAAAACAGTGCAGTTAACTCTAAGAGGCGAATATTGCAGCATAGCTTTATAACCAGGTGTTTACAACATATGTCTATTATCTGCTTTTCATTTTGCTGCTAAGCCAATTTCTTTTATTACCCGATTAAATAAATACATTACACAGTGCTAATACGCTGAGCAGGACTACAAAAAGTATTACATATAGGCATTTAACGTAACGATGTGATGTATACAGGGTGGTCCATTGTAGTGACCGGGCCAAATATCTCACGAAATAAGCATCTAGCGAAAAAACTATAAAGATAGAAACTCATCTAGATTGACGAGGGAAACCAGATGGCATTGTGGTGTGTTTCCAGGCCGCTGGATTGGAAGGGTAGGTCCTATTCCATGGCCTGCCTGTACACCCGACCTGAATCCTCTTCACTATTTCCCATGGGGATATCAAAAGTCACTTGTGTATGAGACCACAGTGGATACAGAGATGGAATTGGTTGCCAGAACTGTAGCTGTCTGTGATGTGTTTCTAAACGCACCAGGGATATTTGTCAGGGTGCATCAGAATCTTGTTCGACAATGTCATGCTTGCATTGAGGCCGTCAGTTTCCGCACATTTTGTAAGATAAAGTACAAATGGTACGTTCATTGTTCAGTGATGGTATTTGTAGTCAACTGTAACTAATGTAAGTAAAAAAGTACACAGTAATGTAATTTTATTCCTCTTATCTCCTTAAGCTGGCTTCTCCGATCCCAGGCTCTCTGCCTCAAATTGTTCAGTGGACCATTGTCTGCGTCCTGTTAAGTTTTTGCACGCTCTTACGGAAACATCCTGTATTTTTTGTGGCTTGTCTCTGCTGCCTCAATAATTATAGCGGGCTTAAACAGGCTGACTCGCGTACTGTAACTTCACTCAGTTGGTTTCCAAGACGCTACTCCAGACAGGTGTTAAATGAATGTGCGTAACGGAAAATAATACACGCTAAATGAAGATCTGGCCCTGTCCGACTACCCCCTGAAGTAGATCTTAGGATCTCTTCATGCTCTTCAACACATAAATTCCAACCTAAACAGAAATGAATGATTAAAGGAACTGATTATACATTGTTGCTGCTTATACATTTATTGTTTATTAAAAACAATCTTTATTATAAATGTTTACATTTCCTAACTAAAATTACTGATCCATTGAACAACTCTGCCCTTTTTTATGACTGCGCGATCTAATATAAATAACGCGAAATGACTGACATCATCTATGTACCAAACACAAGAAGACACTACTTTTAAAGATTATCTACAATGGAGTGCAACGTCAGTGGAAATAAATCACAGCTGTTTAGCTTTATAGCGCCTAATAAGTCAAAGCAATTAACAATATCACCGTATATACTGCGTCCAGTGTGTCGGAGTGATGGTTCTCGTACACGTCTGCGACGATGGAAGAACTCCAGCCACAAAATAAACTCTTTCAAAGAGTAGGACGGCTGAAGGCGGTCCTCTGACTAGTATACCCTAATACTGTCTTCTCCTCTCTTTGTTCTACAAACGAGAAACGCAAACTCCCAACCACAAGGACGGAGTACAGATAAAGTCTCAACGTAAGTATGGGCAGAAGAAGTGCTCTCAATCACTGAATGCTGCGTACTCAACGACTTCCAACCCGGAGGCGAAGCCCAGAATCGTATAAGTTCACAACAATACAGTGCCTACCCGTTCTAACTATAAAATCTCTTGAGAGCAAAGACAGCAAGTCCGTCTGTACCAACAAGGAGCTGATACTGAGCGACCGTCACACACGGGAGCTCAAAACGGAAAACTGCCTCTCTCCAGCGCTGGCTTCCCAGCAAGGCTTGGCTCCCCACCATCGTAATTCCGAAAGCGAATCATATTCCAGAAACCACGGAATGTTCTCCCTCTCTACAGATTCTTCCGAACGCCGACCAACCATATTTTAGTCTTTTGTCGTCCAGCGCGGAAAGTTTGCGAGGAAAAACCTATACTCGTACAATGGTATGCTTCTGAGTAAAAATCCTTGGAAATAACCCAGCCTGCGTGGTTTCCGAGGTGCCGCTTCTTCGTTCCTCTCACCTGCGTGCAAGATTTTCAGCGTTTCCGCAGTATACTCCTTCCGGTTCGGCTACAGAACTGGGCGGTCACGACTGTATTGTGCTCCAGCGCTTAGGTGGTACACGTCCGTCTTGCTATTTCCTGTGTGGGCCTTCCACCCCGGGCTTCAGTTCCACCAACCATTTCATTTCCACTGGCGTTCCAACCTCTACTAGTATAGGCAATCACTCATTACGCCGTTTTTATAAAAAAGACACTCTGTCATCTTCCATACAATAAGCGTTAACAATTATTTGCAAGATGTACGTGACTATGTCAGTCTCCTTTATATATTCATATATATGATGTACAACCTAGCACATGATACCTAATTGTGTTTGCAGATCACAGCAAAGTATGTGGATGAGTGCTTGTAAGGTGCGAATTTATAGCCACCTTACAGGTTCAGTCGGAAGATGCTCGGAAAGTATGTGGTCGAAACATCAGTTGTGCAGATAGAGTATCTACGGCTGCACGTTCGTAATCTAATGTATCAACAAGCCCGGAAAACATCAGGAACCACAAATTAAGCCTGTTCTGTCCCGAGCTCTCTTCTCGTTTTCAGAAGGAATTAGGTCACACCGGAGAAAAGTGAGTGCAATGAGAACTGTCAGCCCTCGTGGCTGCGGGACATCCCTTATGTTTATGCGCGTCTGGTTCGCCACTGACGTGAAATAATTTCGTCTGCACCGCTGTTTACTCACCGCGCGGTACATTAACTCTGATTAAAATTCTTTGTGTGTTACACATTGCGCATGCAAATTTGAGCCCTCCTCTTCGTTGCATATCTGATGCTCCCTTATGGGAGTTAATGTACTGAATAAACATGAAATTCTGCTGAAGAGAGACACTGCCAAGAGAAAAGAACTGCTTAATTCTGTACTCTGCGGATGTCACTCTCTGCGAAAGAAACTCGGGAAAAACTGAGGATGCATTAAGAGACGTATTCTAATGTTCGGAATACGTTTGATACTGTTTTCCTAATACTTCTCTCAGTATTTTTATTTACAAACATAACTAATGCTTTTTTATTCGCGATGAACTGACGATCCTTCCATATAATTCTACGCTACGCATTTATTTTTTAATCTGTGGAGATCAGTGCCGGCCACGAAAATCGCTTCCCCGTTTTGGGCAGACGACAGACCTGGCTGGACAGTACTAATGTCAACGTTGGCTTCAATCGTCTCGTTCAAGCACAATGGCCGGGTTTTCTCTGTGTATATGCCGATGGCTCCAAAATCCCCTAAGAAGAGTGTACAGGATGCGCTTTTTTCTGCCCTCAGATCCAGATCCGCAAAACCTTCAAACAGCCTACGAGCACTTCTATTTTTACGGCGGAGACAGTGGCAGTTTTGGAAGCACTTAAGTTTGTCTCTAGCACTTCCTTCCCCAAGATATTGATAGTATCTGACTCACAAAGGGTTCTTAAAAACATTTAGTACAGTCGATGGAACAAAACAACCGACAGTTATATCATGGATGTGATATCTGAATATATTCGCAGCACACGCACGGGCCGGACGATCCATCTGTTGTGGGTACCTTCCCACTCTGGTATCCTCTATAATGATGAAGTTGATGCATTAGCCAAACAAGCGGCAACCTTAGGCACCGTCCTGGATCTGCACCTTCCTTATACAGACTACTTACGTGAAGTCAAGAATCGTCCGCAGCTCGTGGTCGTGCGGTAGCGTTCTCGCTTCCCACGCCCGGGTTCCCGGGTTCGATTCCCGGCGGGGTCAGGGATTTTTCTCTGCCTCGTGATGACTGGGTGTTGTGTGACGTCCTTAGGTTAGTTAGGTTTAAGTAGTTCTACGTTCCAGGGGACTGATGACCATAGATGTTAAGTCCCATAGTGCTCAGAGCCATTTGAACCATTTTTTGAAGTCAAGGATCACGCAAGACAACAATGGCAGGAAATGTGGAACGTTTCTCAACAGACAAAAGGCGGTTATTACGCAGTGCTACAACCTCGGATTCCTTCACAGCCGTGGTTCATGAGGACACATCTGGACCGATCCACGATTTCTACCATCATAAGACTCCGCTTCGATCATGTCTCTTTCCCACAACATCTACATCGGATCAACGTTTACAGTTCACCAGCATGTGAGTGTGATCCTGTGTCGGAAGCTGATGTCAACCACATCTGATTTATGTGCCCCAAATTTGACCGTGAACGGTTGGTCTTTCTGAAGACATTGCTGAGTATGGGCTACCATCTTCGTCAATCAGCTTCTTCTCTTTTGTGTACTCAAGACGTTCGTCTACATAAAGTGATAGTTAACTTCATCAAGAGCACTGGTTACAATCTGTAGGTTTTAATGGTGTACGTAAATTATAAATATGTCTTGCTGATGAAGATATTTCAGAATTGGTGTGAATTGTAAGCCAAGACACTTTTAATTATTTTCCAATTCAATTCAATTTTTAAAACACTATGTACAAAACTGTAACAGTTAAGCTTTTTATTCTTGTAAATATGCATTTCTGTATTTGTTTATTCAATTATGTGTACATTGTCACTATGTGTTGCCGATGGCTAAATTGAGTACACTCTCAAAGGCCAAATAAAAAAAAATAGCTGTATACAAGCGGAACGCTGTTGAAAGGTCTGCTGGCTGATTTCTCCACAACAGAAGAAGCGCGACCACCGAAACTAATTCGAGCTGATGAAAATTTCCGCACAGTTTTGCTTTAAAGACAGATTACTTCCTGTCTCTGTGTTTCATACGAGTGCCCGTTTCTCTGCTGTCGTCGAAAGTATCCTCTTTTTTTTACTTGCCACTGTGGTCCTACCCGTCTTCTAACTGGTTATCTGCGGTCCACCACCGCTTGTGGCAACCTCCTGATATCGGAGTACCACTTGCAACCTACGTCCGTAACTACACTACTGGCCATTAAAATTGCTACACCACGAAGATGACGTGCTACAGACGCGAAATTTAACCGACAGGAAGAAGATGCTGTGATATGCAAATGATTAGCTTTTCAGAGCATTCACACAGGGTTGGCGCCGGTGGCGACACCTACAACGTGCTGATATGAGGAAAGTTTCCAATCGATTGCTCATACACAAACAGCAGTTGACCGGCGTTGCCTGGTGAAACGTTGTTGTGATACCTCGTGTAAGGAGGAGAAATGAGTACCATCACGTTTCCGACTTCCATAAAGGTCGGAATGTAGCCTATCGCGATTGCGGTTTATCGTATCGCGACATTGCTGCTCGCGTTGGTCGAGATCCAATGACTGTTAACAGAATATGGAATCGGTGGGTTCAGGAGGGTAATACGGAACGCCGTGCTGCATCCCAACGACCTCGTATTACTAGCAGTCGAGATGACAAGCAACTTATCCGCATGGCTGTAACGGATCGTGCAGCCGTGTCTCGATCCCTGAGTCAACAGATGGGGACGTTTCCAAGACAACAACCATCTGCACGAACAGTTCTACGACGTTTGCAGCAGCATGGACTATCAGCTCGGATATCATGGCTGCGGTTACCCTTGACGCTGCCTCACAGACAGGAGCGCCTGCGATGGTGTAGTCAACGACGAACCTGGGTGCACGAACGGCAAAACGTCACTTTTTCAGATGAATCCAGGTTCTATTTACAGCTTCATGATGCTCGCATCCGTGTTTGGCGACATCTCGGTGAACGCACATTGGAAGCGTGTATTCGTCATCGCCATACTGGCGTATCACCCGGCATGATGGTATGGGAAGCCATTGTTTACACGTATCGGTCACCTCTTGTTCGCACTGACGGCACTTTGAACAGTGGACGTTACAATTCAGATGTGTTACGACCCGTGGCTCTACCCCTTATTCGATCGCTGCGAAACCCTACATTTCAGCAGGATAATGCACGACCGTATGTTGCAGGTCCTGTACGGGCCTTTCTGGATACAGAAAATGTTCGACTGCTGCCCTGGCCAGCACATTCTCCAAATCTCTCACCAGTTGAAAACGTCTGGTCAATGGTGGCCGAGCAACTGGCTCGTCACAATACGCGTCACTAATCTTGATGAACTGTGGTATTGTGTTGAAGCTGCATGGGCAGCTGTACCTGTACACGCCATCCAAGCTCTGTTTGACTCAATGCTGAGGCGTATCAAGGCTGTCATTACCGCCAGAGGTGGTTGTTCTGGGTACTGATTTCTCAGGATCTATGCACCCAAATTGGGTGAAAATGTAATCACATGTCAGTTGTAGTATAATACAGGGTTATTACAAATGATTGAAGCGATTTCCCAGCTCTACAATAACTTTATTATTTGAGATATTTTCACAATGCTTTGCACACACATACAAAAACTCAAAAAGTTTTTCTAGGCATTCACAAATGTTCGATATGTGCCCATTTAGTGATTCGGCAGACTTCAAGCCGATAATCAAGTTCCTCCCACACTCGGTGCAGCATGTCCCCATCATCTACATGTACATCTACATCCATACTCCGCGAGCCACCTTACGGTGTGTGGCGGAGGGTACTTATTGTACCACTATCTGATCCCCCTTCCCTGTTCCATTCACGAATTGTGCGTGGGAAGAACGACTGCTTGTAAGTCTCCGTATTTGCTCTAATTTCTCGGATCTTTTCGTTGTGATCATTACGCGAGATATATGTGGGCGGTAGTAATATGTTGCCCATCTTTCGATAATAAACCTCTCCGTATTGCGTAACGCCTTTCTTGAAGTGTCCGCCACTGGAGCTTGTTCAGCATCTCCGTAACGCTCTCGCGCTGACTAAATGTCCCCATGACGAATCGCGCTGCTTTTCGCTGGATCATGTCTATCTCTTCTATTAATCCAACCTGGTAAGGGTCCCATACTGATGAGCAATACTCAAGAATCGGACGAACAAGCGTTTTGTAAGCTACTTCTTTCGTCGATGAGTCACATTTTCTTAGAATTCTTCCTATGAATCTCAACCTGGCGCCTGCTTTTCCCACTATTTGTTTTATGTGATCATTCCACTTCAGATCGCTCCGGATAGTAACTCCTAAGTATTTTACGGTCGTTACCGCTTCCAATGATTTACCACCTATGGCATAATCGTACTGGAATGGATTTCTGCCCCTATGTATGCGCATTATATTACATTTATCTACGTTTAGGGAAAGCTGCCAGCTGTCGCACCATGCATTAATCCTCTGCAGGTCCTCCTGGAGTACGTACGAGTCTTCTGATGTTGCTACTTTCTTGTAGACAACCGTGTCATCTGCAAATAGCCTCACGGAGCTACCGATGTTGTCAACTAAGTCATTTATGTATATTGTAAACAATAAAGGTCCTATCACGCTTCCCTGCGGTACTCCCGAAATTACCTCTACATCTGCAGATTTTGAACCGTTAAGAATGACATGTTGTGTTCTTTCTTCTAGGAAATCCTGAATCCAATCACAAACCTGGTCCGATATTCCGTAAGCTCGTATTTTTTTCACTAAACGTAAGTGCGGAACCGTATCAAATGCCTTCCTGAAGTCCAGGAATACGGCATCAATCTGCTCGCCAGTGTCTACGGCACTGTGAATTTCTTGGGCAAATAGGGCGAGCTGAGTTTCACATGATCTCTGTTTGCGGAATCCATGTTGGTTATGATGAAGGAGATTTGTATTATCTAAGAACGTCATAATACGAGAACACAAAACATGTTCCATTATTCTACAACAGATTGACGTAAGCGAAATAGGCCTATAATTATTCGCATCTGATTTATGACCCTTCTTGAAAATGGGAACGACCTGCGCTTTCTTCCAGTCGCTAGGTACTTTACGTTCTTCCAGCGATCTACGATAAATTGCTGATAGAAAGGGGGCAAGTTCTTTAGCATAATCACTGTAGAATCTTAAGGGTATCTCGTCTGGTCCGGATGCTTTTCCGCTACTAAGTGATAGCAGTTGTTTTTCAATTCCGATATCGTTTATTTCAATATTTTCCATTTTGGCGTCCGTGCGACGGCTGAAGTCAGGGACCGTGTTACGATTTTCCGCAGTGAAACAGTTTCGGAACACTGAATTCAGTATTTCTGCCTTTCTTCGGTCGTCCTCTGTTTCGGTGCCATCGTGGTCAACGAGTGACTGAATAGGGGATTTAGATCCGCTTACCGATTTTACATATGACCAAAACTTTTTAGGGTTCTTGTTTAGATTGTTTGCCAATGTTTTATGTTCGAATTCGTTGAATGCTTCTCTCATTGCTCTCTTTACGCTCTTTTTCGCTTCGTTCAGCTTTTCCTTATCAGCTATGATTCGACTACTCTTAAACCTATGATGAAGCTTTCTTTGTTTCCGTAGTACCTTTCGTACATGATTGTTATACCACGGTGGATCTTTCCCCTCGCTTTGGACCTTAGTCGGTACGAACTTATCAATGAGTTCGAAAGCATCGTTGATGCGAGCTCGCAGTTTTGGCACGTTTCTTGGTAGAGGAGGTTTAAACACTGAATCTTTCACATAACCCCACGGAAAGAAATCGCATGGGGTTAAGTCTGGAGAGCGTGGCGGTCATGACATGAATTGCTGATCATGATCTCCACCACGACCGATCCATCTGTTTTCCAATCTCCTGTTTAAGAAATGTCGAACATCATGATGGAAGTGCGGTGGAGCACCATCCTGTGGTACGTTTAGCTCTCTGCTTGCTTTATTCGTCGACTTCCGCGGGCATGAAACTTGCCCGCACGCGTTCAACCGTTTCTTCGCTCACTGCAGGCCGACCCGTTGATTTCCCCTTACGGAGGCATCCAGAAGCTTTAAACTGCGCATACCATCGCCGAATGGAGTTAGCAGTTGGTGGATCTTTGTTGAACTTTGTCCTGAAGTGTCGTTGCACTGTTATGAATGACTGATGTGAGTGCATTTCAAGCACGACATACGCTTTCTCGGCTCCTGTCGCCATTTTGTCTCACTGCGCTCTCGAGCGCTCTGGCGGCAGAAACCTGAAGTGCGGCTTCAGCTGAACAAAACTTTATGAGTTTTTCTACATATCTGTAGTGTGTCGTGACCATATGTCAATGAATGGAGCTACAGTGAATTTATGAAATCGCTTCAATCATTTGTAATAGCCCTGTATATTTGTCCAATGAATACCCTTTTATCATCTGCATTTCTTCTTGGTGTAAAAATTTTAATGGCCAGTAGTGCATTTGTTGGGTATATTTCAATCTCGGCCTTCTTCTACAGTTTTTCCCACCTAATGCTGCCTGTAGTACAGTGGCAGTTATTCACTGATGCATGAACACATGACCTATTGTCTTAATAGCTTTGCCACATGGTCGTTTATTCGCCAATTCTGTGGAGGACCTTCTCAATTTATGTATCGGTCCGTACATTTTTAACATCCTTCTATAGAACTCTATATTAAACGATTCGATTCTCTCCTTGTCTGGTTTTCTCAAAGTCCATGGCTCACTGCCACTGGATGCTGTGCTCCAAACCTTCATTCTCAGAAATTTCTTCCTGTAACGATGGCCTATATATGATACTAGCAGAATTTTCTTGGCCATAATTGACCTCTGTGCCTGCGTTAATCTGCCTTGCTTCGTCCTTTCTTCTGCTGTTTTGCTTTCAAGGCAGCAGAATTCCTTAACTTTGCCTACTTCGAGGTCTCCAATTTAGATGTTAAGTTTGTAGCTAATCACACTTCTGATACTTCTCATTACTTTGGTCTTTCTTCGTTTTACTCTCTGTCCATATTCTGTACTCATTAGGCAGGTCACTCCATTCAGTAGTTCTTGAATTAGCCTTCATTTTCATTGAGGATAGCAATGTATCAGCCAATTTTATTGTTGATAATCTTCCACTCTGAATTTTTAATTCCTCAGTTGATTCTTCCTTTCATTTCCTTCAGTGCTTCTCCGATGTACGGATTAAACAGTAGGGACGAAGTGCTCTAAGCACTATGGGACTTAACATCTGAGGTCATCAGGCCCCTAGACTTAGAACTACTTAAACCTAACTAACCTAAGGACATCACACGCATCCACGCCAGAGGCAGGATTCGAACCTGTGACCGTAGCAGCAGCGCGGCTCCGAACTGAAGCGCCTGGAACCACTCGGCAACAGCGGGAACGAAAGAATTCATCCCTGTCTTATACCCTTTTTAATCAGTGCACTTCATTCTTGGTCTTTCATTCTTATTTTTTCCACTTGTTTCTTGCACATATTATATGTTAGCCGTCTTTCTATAGAGCTTTCATTTTTTTGTGGATTTTGAACATCTTCCACAATGTTACATTATTGATTCTTAAGTCTTGCTTCCATTATCAGACTGCCCCCCTTGGTGTCTATACCTTTCCTAAACCAAACTGATCGTAATCTAACAGATTTTCAATTTTCTTTTCCATTCTTCAGTGCATCATTCTTGTCAGGAGCTTGGATCCATGGCCTGTTAAGCTGTTGGTATCTGTGGAATTGTGTGGATGATATTTTTCCTAAAGTCTAATGGTATTTCTCGAGACACAATCACTTTCTGTATTCATTAGTCATCTCGAAGCAGGGAAAATCCCTGACCCCACCGGGAATCGAACTCGAGACCTTGTGCTCGGGAAGCGAGAACGCTACCGTGAGACCACGAGCTGCGGACTTTCACACAGTACTTACCTCTTTCTCCGGCGTCCGACCTGTCAGTCGGCAAGACTCAGCGGAACCAGGACCAACTCCGAGGATGTCCAGCGCAGTTCTGGTCGAAACGCCAGGAACGAAAATGTTTCATGGACCATAGTCATACAACCAAGAAGGTCCACCGGCATGTAAGACATCCGACCGTGAAAGCCTTCACTGTATCATTACGTCGCTACTTTAGCATTTCTAAACTGTTTTCAGTGATACAGTTTCGTGTTATTGCTTATTCACTAATTTCACTTTCATCAGTCAATTAATTTATTGCATTTTTGTGAAGTGAATTGAATTCGTGTAATAGCAAGAATAAAAATGACTTCAGCTTATTCAAATTAATCTGAAACTTGATTCTGGCTCAAAACGGGCCGGTTACACAGCAATTAAAAAAGTATTTGATTGTCTCTCTAGTGAATAATGCATGCGCAGGTGTACTCGTACGTTCATTCTTGTGGCCCAACTAACCAGCTGAAACGTGTGTTACTTGTTATGTAAAGATAAAACTAGCAACAAGAGATATCAGAAATTTGTAAAGAGGTAGAAATTTACATTAGGCAAGAATAAACATAAGAAAATAAGGGGTATACCAAGGTATAAACGGTGGAAGATTGTCTGAAGAAAAACGAGTAAAAGTAATGACTTGCTTAATACTTTTGAAGTAAACGAGGACAATAACTGGTACATTAACCATGAGAAGTATTCAAAAATGGCTCTGAGCACCATGGGACTTAACTTCTGAGGTCATCAGTCCCCTGGAACTTAGAGCTACTTAAACCTAACTAACCTAAGGACATCACACACACCCATGCCCGAGGCAGGATTCAAACCTGCGACCGTAGCGGTCGCGCGGTTCCAGACTGTAGCGCCTAGAACCGCTCAGCCACCCTGGCCGGCGACAAGTATTCCTTAGATGGCAGTAGCTAAAACAAAATAGCGTATATAATTAAAATTATTAATCTAAATGCTCTGCCTATGTAGCTGAGCAATCAGTACTTCTATCCGCCACACGGAGGACCCAAATGCTATTTATAGCTCTGCCAAAGCTTTCTCGGTCTTGGAAGGAATGAAAAGGTACAGATATGCACTTAGGTTCTTGATGACAACTGAAGCTACGAGTAAATGACCAGCTTCGGTCTGAAAGAAGCTGAAATTAAAGGGGACATGAACGGTTTGAAGCCTCTTCATAATGCATCTAGTGGAACGGTTTTGATGCCGCTTCGCAAGATGACCCAGCCGTTGACAGGGATTCTCTCGTCTTCCTACCTTGGTTGCCGAATCATACTACATCATAACGAGATGTCACATACATGGTGAGGCGCCAACTAATTTTAGACTGATGTAGGAAAAAGCTTTTAGGGAGTTTTGAAATTATGCAGCTTCTCTGGCATCTTAATTATTGGGAAAAGGTTTGAAAAGTGAAATGCATTGTACACAGACCGATTACTTTTTCAGAATAATGATATCATTATTACACTTTTGACGGCAAAGGTGATAGTGCAATGCTCAGTCCTGTAAATACTATGCCTGCTGAAGAGCTAGAATAATTTGACCATTCCTGTTCCACAATAATAAACTCGTCTACATCAGGCTGGTATTGAAAAAGGGGGTGGAGGGGGGGATGATGCAGATAAATATTTCAGTCAATTTATTGTATGGGAAATGAGAAAACATGATGTTTTAAGTGGTGTGTAAATGCACAATGCTCAACGAACGTCCAAGAATTTGTGAACTAGATGACTCAGCCGTGTCTCGAAATTTAACAGTACACGAAGAAAAAGGTTCTAAGAGATCTACTCAGCGTAATGTTGACCATGGATTTATATGATAACTTGATGTGGAAATAGGTGATGGTGTAAATTCTGATTTAGCTCCATGGAACCTGTTTCACTACTGAATTTAATGTAAGAATCCATGTCAGAATTTGGTGACGAATCAGAAAAGAATACCACTCTCAAAAAAATCTCATAGCGAATTTCGTAAATAATGATGAAAAGGGATGTAATTTTGTTGAGTTGCAGCTGTGAAAGCCAAATAATCTCGCACTTGGTTATGTGCATGCGATAACATGACGTTGTACTCAATGTAAACACAGTTTGCATACTTTTGAATGCATTATGGGGACAGCAGTGATCAATGTCTTATAAATAAGTACTATTAAAAACAGTCTTGACCACAATTTATTTTAACAAGGTGACCGGTTTCGACCACTAATGTGGTCATCTTCAGACCATTGAGTAGGAACCTCTTTGTTGGAGGTTCCTACTCAATGGTCTGAAGATGACCACAGTAGTGGTCGAAACCGGTCACCTTGTTAAAATAAATTGTGGTCAAGACTGTTTTTAATAGTAACAGTTTGCATAGTTGGACAGCTATCAAATTTAAAATTTCCACCGGCAGCGTGCTTTTCACCAATAGCGAACGAGCAGCCTTTCTATGATTGGTTGGCGTTCAGAACCAAATGGCGGTCGCCACAACTTACGCGGCTTGCTGCATATTACGAGTACAGCAGAACTCGTAAATGTGGCTAATAGAAACATTGCATACATAAGAAGTAACACTTCCTCCAAAAAATATATAAAACACTTGCAATAACAATCAAAATAAATTATAAGAGAAAGACAGATGTGGTAAATGGTAATAACCACTGTTAATGGTAGAATCAACAACGCCAACGCTGATTATGAACACGCTTCACTAAAAGCACATTTATTTTAAGAAAAGCAAACATTAGGAAACGTCAGCAATCACAGAAATTAAAATGGGGACTGTTTGAAACGTTTTTAGTCTTTATAAGGGGAGAGCGTTCTGCATTTGCAGCTTATCTCTGCGTGGGCGATGCGCTGGCGGCGTGCTTGAAGCAGCTTCGTCAGTTGTCAAATTGCAGCAGATATGTCCCGTAACTTCCTATAGGTTTCTTGAGGCAGGAATATTATCCTCAGATCCAAGTTAGCATGTCTACGACTATAACGTTTCTCTCACACACGATTTCGTTATCAACATCCCGTATACAGTTTTAAAACGATGTGACATTCGCTTTAACTCGCCGATCGCGAAGCGCTACAGTCCATCCGCTTTTAGCACGCTTATGACGATCGCGTATACACAGTTCTGGCGAAACAGTTTCACAAATAGTAAACAGTTTAAAAGTATTCACAGCAACGGTTAATGTTTTAACGCGCGTGGCAATTCACTAAATTGCGAATAAAGTACATACGTTTATGCAACTCAGTTAAAAGCAAAACAATTTCATGTTAACGACGACGATTACTGACTACTCGCGTATGCATTTTGTCATTGTTTTTCGTAATACTCCGCGAAGCTCGCAGTATTCAAACAGTATAACTCTTTCTTTTATAATGTTCACGTCAGAATTCAAACTGTGTCCGAATCATAAAAGCTTGGCCGTAAAATAGTGTGTGTTTACTTCCGACGCGCTACTAACACGATTAACAACATACGCGTGTACACACCACACCACACCACCCACACCACTACACACCCACTGACTGCCCCTGTTCGACTATAGGTCTCGATATCGCTCTTGCAACACAGTTTGTACAACAGTTCTGCATATTAAATTTAGTCTCTGGCAGTGAATTTAACAAAAGAATTACAAAGTAGGTGAAACATAAAATGAAATCTTGGATATTCAGTTAATAAGAGATTCGTGTAGCATATAAACAAAGTAAAATATTGTCACGTTTCATAGTATAAGAACAAAAAAAAAATTCTAGGCCATCAATGACATATGTGTAGGTAAAAGGAAGCAAAAGAAAAGATAGAAGGAAAATTTACCTCTACATCTACATCTACATCTACATTTATACTCCGCAAGCCACCCAACGGTGTGTGGCGGAGGGCACTTTACGTACCACTGTCATTACCTCCCTTTCTTGTTCCAGTAGCGTATGGTTCGCGGGAAGAACGACTGCCGGAAAGCCTCCGTGCGCGCTCGAATCTCTCTGATTTTACATTCGTGATCTCCTCGGGAGGTATAAGTAGGGGGAAGCAGTATATTCGATACCTCATCCAGAAACACACCCTCTCGAAACCTGGACAGCAAGCTACACGGCGATGCAGAGTGCCTCTCTTGCAGAGTCTGTCACTTGAGTTTGCTAAACATCTCCGTAACGCTATCACGCTTACCAAATAACCCTGTGACGAAACGCGCCGCTCTTGGATCTTCTCTATCTCCTCTGTCAATCCGACCTGGTACGGATCTCACACTGATGAGCAATACTCAAGTATAGGTCGAACGAGTGTTTTGTAGGCAATTTAGCAATAACTTCCCAAAATTATGTCGTAGAGATCTTCCAAATTGAATGAGAGACAGAGAAATCTCAAGGCTAAACATGAAAAGTGCAAACTGGAAACCTTCTCTCTCTTATGAAAGACAGACTGAGATAGATAGATAGATAGAAAGAGAGATATATAAACAGAGAGAGAGAGAACCAAGGTTGGTTAGTTTGTTGTGCACGTAGCCAGGTAGTATACAGCCATACCACGAATGGACACCACCATACAGGCACACTACACCCCCAGTTCTGACCAGCTGTAACATAGCACATATGCTGGATAAGGCTCACTCAGCTACTGTAAGATCTTAAAATCTAGAGAGCATGAAAGTATTGTTCAGCTGCAACGGCGACGGTCCTGCCAGCAGCTTGAGCGGCATCGGATGATTCCGAACCTAGCGGCGGTTAGCTAGTTGACACAAAGAACTGGTCAGTGTAGGTACAAGGCGATCAGATCTATTCTCGTTGAGCGACCAGAGGCGGAGAGGACGCTTGGTCAGCGCTAAGAACTGAGACTTCTGTTACATTCAAAAGTGAAGGAATATCCAAATATTAAAAACTCAATAGTAATTCAACAACACTTCATATAACAAATCTGAGTACATCAAAATCACAAAGCAATAGTAAAGCTACTATTGAAATACTAGTGTCTGTGCTATCTGTAATAATATGGAAGTCAGCTTTCGAATGCAAGCAGATCAATTGAGAACTACAGACATCAGTCGTGAACACTACACAGTCAGAATTAATTTAATATTAAATTAGAACATAGATTTAGTTCATACCAGGGTAAGATTTCATGTCTTCCACATGAACACCGTCAGTGAATCCAGCACGCTCCTTTCATAGTCAATTATCCATGCATTCTAATTGTTAATTATTAGCCGGACAGGGTGGCCGACAGGTTCTAGGCACTACACTCTGGAACCGCGCGACCACTGTGGTCGCATGTTAGAATCCTGCCTCGGGCATGGATGTGTGTGATGTCCTTAGGTTAGTTAGGTTTAAGTAGTTCTAAGTTCTAGGGGACTGATGACCTCAGAAGTTAAGTCCCATAGTGCTCAGAGCCATTTGAACCATTTCGTTAATCATTTCTTTAGTACTATGCTGTGTGGAAGTACATTATCAGTTTTTGTTTGCAATTATTGAATGTAATGTATGTTGTTTGGTACCACTCAAACCAAAAAGAACTGAACTTTATATAATGTACAAATTTTTATTGCAATAGTATAAGGTAAACCGTGGTGGTCCATTTGATTAAGCATTCCACTTTATTGAGCATTCGAGTTATGAAAGACAGTAACTTGAGAAAAATCCATTGGCAAGGACCTATATGCAGTCACGTGTCTTATTGGCACTGAGTGGCATTGGTGTGATGTCCAGAGACCAGCTGGGAGCCAGGAGACGGCGTTAAAAGTTACTTCATGTTATGTGAGAGAAGTAGCAGTTACATTCAGAGAGTCATAAGTACAGTTTTCAAGTGGTGGTTTAACTTGGGGAGTATATGGTCGCTCTAAATACAGAGTGTACATAAAGTGCGCGAACACTTTCAATTATTTATTGCACAAGAACCAAACAATGTACAGATATCATACATATTGCATTTGAAAGAGATACTCTGTTTTTTTAATTTTTTTTTACACAAACATTCGACAAGCGAACCATGAGTGACCCTGCAGACGACAATACGGTAATCGAATTCCTGCCATACCCGTCCCAGCATGGCATCGTCGACTGTGGCAGTCGCTTCCTGTATTCTCTCCCGGAGCTCTGCTACATCACGTGTTAGGGGTGGTACATGCACCAGATCTTTAATGTGTCCCTATAGAAAAAAGTCACACGGACTGAGATCTGGTGATCGGGGAGGCTATTTCGTGTAACAGTTGTCCCCTTCTGTAGCACGGCCGACACATCGATGCGGCTGCTCCGTGTTCAGGTACCCACGAAATTCACGATGAAAATGGGGTGGAGCCCCACCCTGCCGAAAGATGAAACGGAGAGTCCGATTGCATTTGAGGCATCAGCCGTTTCTGCAACATGTGCAAGTAGGAATATCCAGTAACAGTGTTCTCGGCGAAGAAGAATGGCCCTTACAGTTTTCTACGTGACAAGGCACAAAAAACATTTACCTTTGGGGAATCAAGCTCAAATTCAATGCATTCGTTTGGATGCTTTGTACCCCAGATTCGACAATTGTGCCTTTTCACTTTCGGATTAGTGGGAAAAGTGGCTTCGTCGCTAAAAATTGAGCAGTCAGCAATGCCACGTTTGCGACTAGCGCTATCAGCAAATTACCAAACTACGCTGTGGCGTTATACGTGAAAAAAAACAAACTTTCAGGATTTCTCCTCAAAATGACATATGTATGATATCTGTACAATGTTTGGTCCTTGTGCAATAAGTAATTGAAAGTGTTCGTGGACTTAATGTACACCCTGTACTTTAACAATTACGAGTATCGTACTCGCATTTTCGAATATGGATAAACTTTGGCTACACTATGCTTTGACGATAATGAAAATTTGTTCTCAACCAGGATTCGAATCTAGATCTTCTATTTGACACGTGAAGTCACCTCGACCACCTTGGCGACCTGAACACGCTATCCAGACCGACCTAAACTTCCATATGTCACCGCTTTCGTCTACATCCTATACTTACACGGATACTGCGAGACCTATACAGGAAGAGACATATGATTAAATAGCATGCACGTCTGAAGGACATAGAAAAACATATTAGAATAACACAGTAGTACTTTAACAACTATCGGGACTCTGAAAATATTTGTGTGTGTGTGTGGGATGTGTGTGGGATTTAGTCATAATACGACAGTTGAGATGTGTTGTCGAGCTGAGCTTTATGAACAGTAAGTGTTGGGGAAATCTGATAATTTTTATATTAATGCAATACAGTAAGCTTCACTGTGTAATTTTTTTATTATTAGATGATGATTATTATTCCAGAAAGGTAGGAGACGAGGTACTGACAGAAGTGAAGCTGTGAGGACGGAGTGTGAGTCGTGCTTGGGTAGCTCAGATGGTGCCTGCACGGTAGCTCAGCTTGTTCGGTCAGAGGGTTAGCTGCCCTCTGTAATAGAAAAACTGAGTGAATGGATCAACGATGCACTTCAATGGGTGTCACTGGATATTTGCCCCGAATATATGCATCGAGCAATACCGAACAAAATAAGATTAAACAAAATATATATATATATATATATATATATAGTAGAGCACTCGCCCGCGAAAAGCAAAGGTCCAGAGATCGAGTCTCGGTCCAGCACACAGTTTTAATCTGCCAGGAAGTTTCGTGATTATTATTGTATGATGTAGTCGACAAGTAGTGAAACGTCCCCTTAGAAAAATTAGTGAATTACTGTGCTGGTAAACCCCTTATGTTATTTGATTTTCAAACAGCTGAGCAAAACTGAACATACACATTTCTCTCCTTACTTATTCTGATCATCACTAAACTGACACACAATATTTATAGCGCAACGCAATCTGACTTTCAATAATCCCTACAAAAGAATGGCCCTGACTAACAATAACCTATACCTTACATGAATCACTTACCTCACAAAAATCTTCGTTACTCGAACTACTGCAATCCAGCGAGCGCCAATACTGCCAGCTAAATAAAGGATTCTAACTACTGAAGGCACTAACTACTGATAGGCATAGTTAGCAAATGAGAGATTTTGATGGAGAACAAACAATGTATTTACTTTAATAGTGTTCAACATCCAGTCTTACAAATTTACTCTCTCTGATGGACCCACGTCCAGATCATCCGCTCTCAAACTCCGCCATCTCTCTCCCCACATCCACCACTGCTGGCGGCTCACCTCCAACTGCGTAACGCTACGCGCTGTTAACAGTCAACTGCCCAACACTACAATAGCAAATTCCAACAATGCAAACCAGCCACAGACTGCACACAGCACAGTCAGTGATTTTCATACAGAGCGCCATGTGACGTTACCAACATAAAAACCTAAACAGCCTACTTACAGAAGAAATTAGCTCTTCGCTGTTGTCTACAGCATTTACTGAAATCATTCATTTTATTTTATGCAGCCAGTGCACTTTCTGTTAGTTATTATTCGCAATGACTAGTCGATGTCTGGTAAATTAGGCTGTTGTAGCAATTGGTGTATATTAGCAGTCAAGCTACTGCAGGGTGTTAAAGCTGGCGTTTGTGTCTCAACTTCTGTGACAACAGTGAGCCAATATCCAATCTGAGCCACACATTGCCCAGTACCGATCTTCATCATAGTCTTTTGCAGTAAGTCGCAAATGGTTTGTCTCATCCCGAGCCGTGCTGCGGCTCCCGTTGGTGCTGTTTGTAGGTTTCCGCCCTCTGTTGGAGGCCAGACAGTATCCTTTAGTTGGCATGGTTGCGGTTGTTTGTCTTCTTCTCGTCTTGACTGGCGCCACTCGTTTCCCAAGCGTTGCCTGTCCGCTAGTGGCAGCAGCGGCGGTTATCGATATATAGGAAGTGTTGCTCTATCTTTGGGGCAACGTCGTTGTTTTTTCCGTGTCGTGCGAGGGTGGCAGTTCGGTTGGGGACTCTGGAGGAGCCAGGTCCGCACAGTGCTAGAACATAATGGGACCGCTGGCGGCGCGCATGGACTGTCGGATGGAAGGGCTGTGGTCACGAGGGTGTACGATCCTGCAGGCCTTAAGATGAGTGCACTTCAACGCAAGTACAGAAACCTCCATCATTGTGACGTCTCGCTATTCTTCAGTGACGGGTTCAAGTTGCTGCTAGTAGTGTCGCTGAGGCGAAGAGCAGCGAGTCGAGTGTTTGGGAAAAGCGGATCTGATAAGCTTTCCTCGACTTCTTATTACTAATTACTGCGTTCAGCTTGTTACAATTTGTTAAGTTCAACCAGCGGTATTTTTCCTGCCTGGTCCCCGCTAACATCCCAGTTACCTGCCCTGGGGGTAAGTGTGTGTAACGGCAGTGTACGTTTCCTCGCCTTGCCGCTTCTGTTCGGTAAGCTTGCTTGATTGTAGGCCGTTTGTGATTCTTCTACTCTGGTGGTAGTGATTCCTTTCTCGTTCCAGGCGCTCTAAGCACAGTATTCTGGGGGTGTGGTGCAGCCTGCTGCTTCTGGCTTTGGCGTGTTGTTCCATTCTTGCATTTGGTTTATTGGACGTCAGGTAGTTTCAGCAATATTTTCATTAGTCATTCGTTAGACTGCCACTAGTCTGAGTAACCATCTTGTGAAGTTAATAAAACTCTTGGCTGCCTACCTCATCGCTCGCGAAGGTGTTTGTTGTCAGACCTTCTCAGAGGTCGATTCCTGGAGCACCGTCTGTCACTGGTCCTTATGTTTTATAATTGTATTATTTATTACCATACCTTGTAATGCCTACATTAAAGGTTATGTGAGCGTAGTTAATAGATCCAGTTACCTTCTGGAATAAATGTAGCAGTGTAAGGGTTGTGTTACAAGATTACTATAATCTTATTTCACCCGTTTGGTGGTCCGTTGCTTGTTTCTTTTAATTAAGCTTTGCTTGTATTTGCTGTTTTACAGCAGGTTTCTAAATTTTTTATATAATTGCCGTTCCTGGTGTGTAAGGGATTCAGCCGTGATTGTGGTAATTTGCATTCGATATTTGTATTTTAGCAGTAAGCCTTAAAACCTTATTTACTACCATTCCTGACGTCTGATACCTTCTGCTGTGTTTGTGGCCACTTACCTATTAATATTTCAATACCTGTAAGTTGTAATTGCAGCGAGTTCTTAAACATTCTTAATTTATTGCCATTCTTGGCGTGTAAGGCCTTCAGCCGTGATCACAGTGGCTGTATAGTAAAGAGATGAGATCCTGGCAGAAGTGAAGCTGTGAGGACGGGGTGTGAGCCGTGCTTGGGTAGCTCAGATGGCAGAGCACTTGCCCGCGAAAGGCAAAGGTCCCGCGTTCGAATCTCGGTCCGGGACACAGTTTTAATCTGCCAGGAAGTTTCATATCAGTGCACTCTCCGATGCAGAGTGAAAATCTCATTCTGGAATATTATCTGTACCTGTATTTTATGGTGATTTGCTAAATTGTAACGCACTGAAAACACTATTATTTACACGGTTGTTTATTCCATCATTAATAACGTGTGGTATTTTTTAAATTTATTGTTGACTCTGGAATTACTGTTTTTAAAATAAATGTGTGGAACTGTAAAAGGCAACCAATAGTAACTGATTACGGCCCCGTCCACAATCGTAACCGAATCCTGCCTTCCCTTCACTACCAGGTTTCACATGTGGGATAATCAAATGTCATTATGAGTGTGGTGAAATTATTAATGATCCGTTGTTCATGGTGTGATATGATCTATCGATACCGGTGTATGTGTGTTAGATTCGGTAACGGAACTGTAAGTTTGCGTCGGATACCGACACTGGTTATGTGGGATCCAGCGGACCCAATGGAGCGCACCAGCTGTGCGTGCCACGCTACGGCGGCACTGTACCACGAGCGCCTTCTGCTACGACAGCCCGCTCACGCTTGGAGCCACTGTACTATGTGTCTCTATGCAGACGCCGCCTACTCGCGGCTCCGACACCATCATTCGTGCTTTAGTTCAGAGAGCTTCTTCCTAGTTGACACTGAGAGTTAGACTCTATATCTTACTGCAGTACCTTTAATCAGTCTTCGTGCGCTTGGAGAAATACAAGTTACATAAATCTTCTGTTAACTGTGTTAACTTGTTCACTAAGCATTTCTGCTCCTGTCCAGCTTTCCTACGACGAGAGTTGTCACATCACTCTGTAGCCCACCTCTCCTTACTACTGTGTACGTTGTTGTACAGAATAGAGAGCCGGCCGCGGTGGCCGAGCGGTTCTAGGCGCTTCGGTCCGGAACCGCGCGACTGCTACGGTCGCAGGTTCGAATCCTGCCTCGGGCACGGATGTGAGTGATGTCCTTAGGTTAGTTAGGTTTAAGTACTTCTAAGTTCTAGGGGACTGATGACCTCAGAAGTCCCATAGTGCTCAGAGCCGTTTGAACCATTATAACAGAACAGAGGGTGAGGTTTTCACAGAGCACTTAGCGTTTTCATCACGGTTTTCTAACTGTTTTTTTCACTAACCAGTTTATGAAAACGGTAGTTAATAGATGACTGGAGAACCTTTTACAGAGGAAGAATTCTTCAAGCTTTCATCGAACTTTCGGAGTCTAGATATTCCTGAAAAATCTCATTAAAGTATTATGGTATTAATTTAAATCTGCAGTTACTGTCATAGAGAGCAGTATTCTCTACAGGTCATCTGTGGTAACCATTTTACTTAGTAAAGCGACTGCGCCGAAAAAAGTTTAGCGAATCCACAAGATAGTAACGTTGTGTGGAGTGCATGCAAATCAGGGCGAGAGCAATTCAGATCCTTCGGATACTTTTGAGCGTGATAGTACGTAAGGGCATAGTAAGCAAATTGTGAAAGAGGATATCAAAAGAAGGACAGCAAAAATGGAGGAACAAAACCGAGCCAGCGAACCTTTATTTTAAATTGTTTTCTTTCTTTGTTTCTGTCGACTGCACAACCTCAGTCAAATAGTTTGATTTCTTCAGCGATCTCATCGTGGTCTCCAGTCTGTCTCCGATTGACTATGTTAGTACTTCCTTTCGTGCTATTATGCAGCTGTACCTAGAGGAAGATGGACAGGGTCTGGGTTTGTTGCGTGGAGACGTTGTCCGGAAACAAGAAGGAATTTTAGGTTTTAGCGTTCTGTCTAGTACCTTATAAGAGAAGGAGCTGTGACTGGACAAGGATAAGAACTGAAACAGGTCTAACACGAATAATTCTAAGGAAATATTCTCTAAATTATTTCCATACCAGCGATTCTATCGAATACGTGACAGGAATAGAAGTACAGCTGTGAGTACCGTGCGTGAGTCGTGCTTCGGTAGCTCAGATGGTAGAGCACTTGCCCGCGAAAGGCAAAGGTCCCGAGTTCGAGTCTCGGTCGGGCGCACAGTTTTAATCTGCCAGGAAGTTTCATATCAGCGCACACTCCGCTGCAGAGTGAAAATCTCATTCTGGAATAGAAGTGCAGTTTAAACATACTAAAAAATAAAAAAAAATAAACACTGTACACAGGTCTGTTTCGATCAGTGCAAAATTGAGACGTTACCAGACAGTGATCTGCCTTGAAGCCTTCTACGCGGTACAAACTGTAAATTAGTAAGAGACTAGAAGTAGAGGAAGTAAAGATTCTCGGTAGGATATTGGGACCTCGAAGAACAGAAGATGGTCAGTTTAGAAGACGAGCGAACCAAGAACTATATACCGAGACAGAGAGAAACTCGGGTGTCATCAGGAAAAGAAGCAACGTGTTCTTCTGCCACATTTTTGGAATGGACCACGGGAGGTTAATACAGCAAATAACGCAGTTCCTGGTGAACATAAGAAAGAAACTACATTGGGTCCAAGTGGTACAAAGGGATTTGGAAGAAATAGGAACACAGGAACAAGAGAAATACGACAGGTTGAAGTTTAAATAAAAATAATTCAGGCTAACACAAGTTTTGAAAACAGAGGAAGACGCAGAACAAAATCATCATCGACAGAAGAGCGAATAATGTTGCAAAATATGAGAATGAAAGAAAATTGGACAAGGAGAAAAACCAGAAGAAGCGATACTGACGCGTGTCAATGTGGTTCTCAATGGCCAAAACGAAAAGAAGCAGAAGAGAGATCTGGCTGCTAAAATATTGTAAACAACTTTTCTCTTGTTTGCAAACCCTAATACAATAAATGAGTTTAGACATATGAGTTTTTGTTTTTCATCATTTCACCCTGTAACGCCTAAAAGAGGTGCACCGTTGGGTGAAATAGGATTTTACTAGGATTCGTAATTCAATAGGGTAAGAGGAAAATATGATTGCTTGACCAAAAATTTTCACCATAAACGTTGATAATTAGGAGGGCGGGTAAGAAAGACTGTCTTCATACAATGATCTACCAAGCAGGCATCCTCTTTCACCACATCAAGTGGTATTTTATTTCGTGTCTAGCAATAAGACAGGGTACTTCCTTTACTAGAGGGAACTATATTCAATTAGTATTTCGTACGTACAATCGTCTTAACGGATCTTGCAATGTGACGCCATGATCTCCATGTTTAATTTAGCGAAACGGCAGCACAACGATAACGCGAGATCCGTGACCACCGTACGAAAACCAAATGGTATTTTTATAAACATATTTGTTCTCCCTAAGGAGGCCATTACAGGTTCTTTGCAATTTCATGCATTTCACTTTCGTTCTTTGGGGTTGTATATCATTAAAAGAACGAATTTTTGACATTAGTTTATTACAGAGAATTTCAGTGTTGATTATAAACGTGACATGATTAGCTTACCACAATTTAACATTATATCTGTACGAACATTTATTTAAGCGGTCAAGTCTCTCGATGAGGAACGGAGTGGGAAAAAGGCAAAAATGACGGAGCCTGATCGCTACTACGAGGAAATCACGTCAGTGCATATAATGAAATGGGGAAGATTAACATGCAACTGCCATTGACGTTAGATAAACCGGGAAATAACTCACTACAGGGAAGGAGGAATAATAATACCTTCCGCATCTTAGCTAAATCACTGGAGCATTCATCACTCCATCTGTAACTTACTACAGTGCGCACGATGGGTTCCTCAGCCACGTGTAATTTTATTATTTTTCTATACTGAAACCAAACACTCGCCACGTCGTCTTAAAATCAGTAACAAAGCAACAGTACCGTTTCTCGAGAAATACTGAATCATACAACTCGCTGAAGGCGAAACAAATTTTCAGCATTTGTGTAAGGTTGTTGCTTTATTTTGCTATGAAAGCGGTACTGATAGACAATAAAAGCGGGTTAAAAGCTGTGAGCTGTCTGAGGAAGTTAACCGTGCATTACTGCGCAACTGTTTCACCAGGTATCTAGTCTAGGTTTACCAAATTCCCAAACAGACTAACATTAATTATAATCTTTTAATAGTCATACAACAACCGGTAATATATATATATATATATATATATATATATATATATATATAAAAGAGAATTTAAATAAAAAGAAAGAAATCAGTTTATATTTGGAAATTTATTTTAAGATTGATCATTGAAATTTCAGCATATTAAACTCGATTCATAACTAAGCTGGTGCCTTATTTAGGATTGTGAAAATGTGAGATTGTAATCTTACGGAACACATCAAATATGGAGCCAAGATTGGGAGACTGCATACAACACTGCATTCATAAAATAACACACGAAGAACGTTGAAACATATGCAAGAGGAAATTAACCACAACCAACCGATTCAATTTTCACCCAAAGAAATTACGTTCGTAGTACAATCCTGTCCGTCATGTAATTACCACACACTGGTATACTAAATTCATTCTAACTCTCTGTGAAATCTTCCCAAAAAGAATAGCTGAGAGCTACTTTGATGATTACACCACATGCTTCACGTGGTCAACTTGGTTTACACAAAGCGTATAACTCCACAATAATTTTGATAATTAAAATAAATTAGATCGAAAAGCAATTTACAAAAGAAAAACCTCGAACTGGTTACTAACGTCTTACTATTAACCTGATGGGTCAAACAGTTATAGAAGCACGTGGTACTGGTCTCGCAAAGTACACCCCACGTGGGTTGAACATAAAGAAAAGTTGCTATATTGAAAAATATTGTCAAGACGAGACGTTATAATCACACAAGCATTCGCATTTAAGATTGATCTTAGTTAGAGTTACTGATCAACACGTGGTTCCACTTTACTCACAAAGTAATGACAAAGCAACTACCGGAAAATAATCTGAACTTCACACGAGAATTACACTGCGCTGCAATTTAAGATAACATTAGATATTTTTAGAGCTAAACCTGAAATAAAGGTGGTTAAATTTTCAGTTAGGCTGAACTTAAGAAATCCATTGTCCTACGGACTTAGCAGACAAGCGCTTAGCCGGAGATCTTACCATTTGAGACACTCGCCACAGACAGACTGACTGGTCCCTTCCTGAGGGGTGGCTCACAAATACAAACGGAAGTGGCCAGAGGGGCAGCTTCCTATACCAACATGACAACGGACGGACAGGACCATACTAAGGATAGAAACCTCTTTGCTTTTAGAAAGCGTAGCTACCTGTTCCGACGTTGGTCCTACTGTTCTCTAGCAGACAGCCTTGTCTGCTACCCTCAAGCATGCAACTAGAAATACATTTGCTCATTCATCCTCTCACACAGAAGGGAAGGGGGATGACAGTATCTTATCATATACAGTATATAAAAGAAAGCGGATGTAGGTTCCGTATGAGACTGTGTGACATGAATTACATATAAACTGTGTTTTAAAGTGTAGTAGTGTGACAGATCGTTCTTGTTTATGTGTAAAAGGAACACGTTCCACTACTCAGTCTCCTCCCAGATAGTCAGAAACGCCACAGTAAATTTAGAAGAGGAATTTATGCCGTAAATGACAACAGATTTAAGAAATTAAACATGAAAGGAATCCAACAGAGACCTTCCTTTTGTCTATAGCGCCACACTTCAAATGCTTTGATACTCTTCTGTTCTGGTTTTGCCACAGTCCATGTGTCACTACCAGACAATGCTGTGCTATAAAAGTACATTCACAGAAATTTATTTCTCAAATTAAGACCTATATTTGAGACTAGCAGACTTCTCTTGACCAGGAATGCCCTTCTTGCCAGTGCTAGTCTGTGTTTTTATGTCCACCTTGCTCCGACCGTCATGGCTTATTTTTCTGCTGCCTAGGTAACAAAATTCGTTAACTTTTTATACTCTGTAATTAAAGAGGATGTTAAGTTTTTCACTGTTCTCGTTTCTGCTACTTTCCACTACTTTCATCTTGCTTTGATTCCATCCATATTCTATACTTAATCCATATTTTGTACTCATTAGACAGTTCATTTCTTTCAGCACATCCTGGAATGCTTCTTCACTTTCACTGCCCTCAGTGAGTCTTAACATTGATATCCTTTCACCTTGAATTTTAATCCCGCTCTTGAAACTTTCGTTTATTTTCGTCACTGCTTCTTCGACGTACAGATTGAACAGCAGGGGCGAAAGACTACATTCGTGTCTCACACCCTTTTTGAACCATACACTTCGTTCTTGTATTCTAGTCTTGATGTTCCCTCTTGGATATTGTACATTACCCATCTTTCCCTACAGCTTCCCCCCCCCCCCCCCTTTTTCTTAGCATTTCAAACATCTTGCACCATTTTACATTATCGAATACTTTTTCCAAGACGATAAATCCTACAGGGTAAGGCAAATAAAAGTAGCCCGGACGAGTGGATACGACTTTGATATCATTTGTGGCAGCATTAACGGAGGAGAAAAAGACCTATATTTACTTCCAACAGGATGGAGCAACTGCCCATACAGCCGGTCGAACTTTGGAGAACATTTACGCAATCTTCAAGTCTCACAGAATTGTTAGCAGAGGTCAGTCTGGTCGCGGCCATAGCTGGTCACGCAGGTATGCGATTACTTTGTGCGGGGAGCCCTCAAGTCAAAGGTGTATATCAACAACCGTGAAAGTGTTCAAAAACTGCAGCAGACCATTTCGGATGTGACTACAACAATTCCAGTAGTCCAGCTTCGGTCCACCGAAATGCAGGAAGATCTGCAGCGGATAGGCACTTGGTGCAGTGAGTGGCAACTGACCCTTAACATAGACAAATGTAATGTATTGCGAATACATAGAGAGAAGGATCGTTTATTGTATGATTATATGATAGCGGAACAAACACTGGTAGCAGTTACTTCTGTAAAATATCTGGGAGTATGCGTACGGAACGATTTGAAGTAAAATGACCATATAAAATTAATTGTTGGTAAGGCGGGTGCCAGGCTGAGATTCATCGGGAGAGTCCTCAGAAAATGTAGTCCATCAACAAAGGAAGTGGCTTACATAACACTCGTTCGACCTATACTTGAGTATTGCTCATCAGTGTGGGATCCGTACCAGGTCAGGTTGACAGGAAACAGAGAAGATCCAAAGAAGAGCGGCGCGTTTCGTTACAGTCACAGGGTTATTTAGTAAGCGTGATAGCGTTACGGAGATGTTTAGCAAACTCAAGTGGCAGAGTCTGCAAGAGAGGCACTCTGCATCGCGGCATAGCTTGCTGTCTAGGTTTCGAGAGAATGCGTTTCTGGATGAGGTTTCGGATATATTGCTTCCCCCTACTTATACCTCCCGAGGAGATCACGAATGTAAAATTGGAGAGATTCGAGCGCGCACGGAGGCTTTCCGGCAGTCGTTCTTCCCGCGAACCATACGCGACTGGAACAGGAAAGGGAGGTAATGACAGTGGCACGGAAAGTGCCCTCCGCCACACACGGTTGGGACGGTTGGGTGGCTTGCGGAGTGAAAATGTAGATTTAGATGTAGAAAGTGTCAAGAGATGAATGGTGGTCAGTTTCAACACCTGTTATAGCCATGTTAGTACTGTATTTCCTTTCCTCTGCTGTGTTTCTTTGTACTCTGGAACTCTGTCCTCCGGACCACTTTTTTTTGCCACGCCCTGTGTGATACCACTGCAGGACTGACTATTATAAAAAAATAGGAAAGGACTGAGGAAAACACAGGTCTTTCACACCCTGTATACATCAGTGAACAGATTATCAAGAGAGACTGAAGAGTACAAGAAGCAAGGTTAGTAATGCGTACGTGATCGGTTCTCCGCCGGCTGAGGGTCAAGAAAAAGGGAGAAAATGGCGGAGGCTATAAAAATCTGAACTTTCCATGTGTGCAATGAGATTTGCTTTAGGGTGAAGTCGTCGATGCACCAACAAAACTGTTGGTGCCTGAACACAAGCTTTTACTATTCAGTGAGTCATTTCCATGCGAAGAACGTTCCAAGGGTTATTTCTGTTCGTCTTGAAGAAAATGCACAGGCGACTGCTGCTGACGGAAGCACCTGCAGGATTTAATTTTAACGGGCGGTGAACGTCTTTTCATTAGCATCGATCGCGGGGAGTGGCTCGCGGGATTGAATCAGTCGGCTGGCGTCATCTCATGCCCAGTGGGTCCGGGACCCGCTCCCTGAATGAGACTGCTGGCTGCGAAGCTCCAAAGCGGGAACCCGCGGCCCGCTAAATAAGTTTCGCGGGTCTCCATGCGAGAAATAGCCGGCGGGAGCGGCGGGGAAGTTTTCGCGAGGGGGAACATTTCGCCAAGCGAACTGGGTAGAAAATCAATGTAGTCGACATTTGTGATATACGCAAGTCGGGGTAGTAAGCGGAAGCACAAAGTGCTTGATTTCAGCATACGTGTTGCACAAGCAAAATTTAGAACTTTCCATTTTATCTGCAGGTGTTGTCACGCTTCTGAAATATTAGTTGATACCATTGATGACCGTGCAGCTTCTCTAGAAATAACTGATAATTAATTGAAACCCTCAGCTGCGAACAGGTATTGTTGATATACCTCGATGGGGACAGCGAAAATATGTGCCCTGAGCAGGACTCGAACCGGGGATCTCGTGCTTACATGACAGGCGCTCCATCCATCTGAGCCACCGAGGACACCGTTGGACAGCGCGACTGCAGGTACTTATCCCTTGCACGCTTTCCGTGAGACACACATTCCCAACTGTCCACAATCTACATAATTGATGTTCCTGATAGATATTTGCCCATCCACTCATTACTCGCGCACACTAGGGTGACGATTCCCATAAGAGGTTGGGCAACCTGTGCACATCCGCACGAACATTACATATGTAGATTGTGGACAGTTGGGCATGTGGGTCTCACGGAAACCGTGCAAGGGATGAGTCCCTGCAGTCGCATTATTCATCTGAGTCCTCGGTGGCCCAGATGGATAGAGCGTCTGTCATATAAGCAGGAGATCTCGGGTTCGAGTCCCGGTCGGAGCCCACATTTTCAGCTGCCCCATTGAGGTATATCAACAACACCTGTCGGCAGCTGAGGGTTTCAATTAATTATCCTTTACATTAGTAGAATATTATGTACAGTCATCAGCCAGAACATTATGACCACCGACCTGCTATCGATATAAACCCGTCCAGGCGATAGCAGCGTCACCTGGCGAGGAATGACACACGCATGGTGCATGCAATGTCACTGAGCGTGCAGTCCGTGTGTAGAATGCGGAAGGCGCTCGATCTGAGTTCGACTGAGAGCAGACTGATGGTCCGGAGGCTCGGCACGAGCATTTCGCAGTCTCTACGACTCGTCGGGTGTTCGAGAAAGTGCTCTCGTGAGTGTCTTAAACATGTAGCGAAAGCAAGGTGAAACGACGTCCGGACGTCGTAGGGTTGGGCGGCCATCACTCATTTCTGATCTCCGGTCAAATGGTTCAAATGGCTCTGAGCACTATGGGACTAACATCCATGGTCATCAGTGTCCTAGAACTTAGAACTACTTAAACCTAACTAACCTAAGGACATCACACACATCCATGGCCGAGGCAGGATTCGAACCTGCGACCATAGCGGTCACGCGGTTCCAGACTGAAGCGCCTAGAACCACACGGCCGCACCGGCCGGCACTGATGTCGGACGTCGTAGGCTGAGCAGACTGGTAAAACAGGCCAAGCGGCGAACTATAGCGGAACTAACATCAGAATTTAATGCTGTGTAAAGTGTATCAGAACACACAGTGCACCGAACACACCTGCCGATGGACCTCCACAGCATATGACCCATGCATGTGCCAATGTTAACATCACGACATCGGGAACTATGACTGAAATGGGCACGTGACCATCGGCACTGGACGTTGGTGCATTGGTAGAGCACTGCATGGTCTGTTGAATCCCGATACTTTCATACCAATTCAATACTATAATGTTTCCCGAAGACATGCGGCGGGGCGAGGTTCGCGGGTCTCGTTTTGCGATTTATTTAATGTCCACCTACCTCAGTATAGTGTCCATTCACCACCCGTTGCTCTGCATTCGCAGGTACTATGTAGAATATGAGAAAAGCAGCGTTGAAGAAAACCACCGTCCATACTTACGATTACAAAGTCCACGTAACTCCAGTAACAAGATAAACCTGTAAATCTATATTAATAACGGGCAAAGTGGGTGCTTCCTCCCTTCATTGAAAATATTTGTTTGTAGATTAATTACGGTCCTTTTCATTTATTGTGTCACCAAGCCCACATTTACGTTGGTAGTACATCTATTACTAGTTTGTGCAGCTTGTATCACACGTAAGAGAGCCAGGAACGTGCTAAGTCCAACCCGAAATCTTACGAGATTCACGCAGGCAACACACTGTTACAAAACGAGTTCACATTCGGTCCTTTTCAGCGGATTCTTCGAAATAAGATGCTCGCCAAAGTGTTCTGTACATGCATACGGAACACGCCACGCAGAATATTCACAAAGACCGATTGTTTCACAAGCGGTTTATTCTGCAACCAACATTCCAAAACCTCTCAAAATTTCACCGAAATGTCCGTAACTGCATCTGCTAGCACGGCGATATGAACCGAGCACGATTTAACCGTCATTTCTTCATCTTACAGATAATTTTTTCCGACATATTTAACATGACCTTCTCGTCTGACAGCGAGTCCACGACTGACTCAATGCCGTCGCTCACAGGGCATATAACTCATTCAATAACGCAGGAAACACGTTTCTCTCATTGGTTGATCAAAATGATCATCCAATCAGATTAACCTTTCATGATCAATTTCGCGCGCAAACCGCTTTACTCCAATCAGCATTCGCAGATGCATCTACGTCATTTCATATTGCATAATTTCACAGAATGTTCCACAAAACCAAACGAAACGAAAATCAAAAGAAAACTATGCTTGAAATATACTTTAGAACTAAGTATCCTCATTCTATCTTTCTGGCTGCCTTATTACAAAAGCAAACGCTCCTGGACATATGTCATCCACCAGTTAGGGGGATTCACCGTTTTCAGGACATCTTGGTTACGTAACACTTGCTAGTTACGGATATAGAATTAAAATTTGACGTATGTCCCCACATACACACTCACATTCACTCTCATCTAGTCCCACCCTAACACAAAATATAAATATCAACTTTTAAACTATTATTTTCCTTACGAAAGCAAAATTGTTAAAAGTTTGGAATTAAAATTCTTTAAAAATAACTCGTGCGCACGGAGAGTGCTGTTAGTATTTTCAAATGACAAAGAAACTTAAACTGTCATGATTCCTATCTGAATTTACTTTACTAACAAGGGGAGGCCGCCAATTGTGAAAATCAGATTCAATTCATATTGCGCATGATAAAAGTTCATGGCCAGAGGTGTAATGTGGCAAAGCACCAAGATGCACTTCGCAGCCGTTGTCGAGAAAATCGACAGTTAAAATAAACCGTTGCGGTGAAATACTCTCAACGACTAATGATTATCGACAGCGTCGTGGCGCAGCGGTAAGCGCTCGGGTTCGTAATCCGAAGGTCGCCGGATCGAATCTCGCGCCATGCAATTTTTTTTTTTTAGTATTTGTTTTTTGTTATTCAAATGTGTCTATACACACACACACACACACACACACACACACACACACACACATATATATATATATATATATATATATATATATATATATATATATATATATAATTCCCGGCAATCAGTTGCAACAATTATGCATATAATAAGTTGTTGAAGGTCGTTTGTCGTGGAAAAACTGGCGACTTCGAACATCATTATGTTTTCCGCAAACAAAGTTGTATTTCACAAATGTTATCAATTGTCTTCGTAATGTTAACCACGTATAGTTAACGGAAGACTTAGAAACGATATTCCGAAACGAATACGTATAGTGTAAGTCAAACGTTCGAATTAGAATAGAAACCCCACGAACACAAATTTGCAATGGCAGGTATGAAATATAAGCTCCGTTACTCGCTCGTTACACTTGAAGGACAGATGTTGAATGGGCCGAAACGAGCCGCCGCATAAAAGCGTAGTTGCCTGCTAACTTCGAAAGAAGGTAGATGCGGTCCCTAGCGCAACTTATAACATCGTCGAAAATCAGTGCGGACGTGAGAGCTTTGGTACACCCTGTTAAACAAACTGAAAAATGAGGGCGGTACAATTGGAGAGCGATCCGCCCTCACCAAAATAGATAAGCAATTCATATATATATATATTTGAATTACAAAAAACTAATAATAAAAAAAAATGTAGCATGGCGCGAGATTCGATCCGGCGACCGACCTTCCGATTACAAACCCGAGCGCTTACCGCTGCGCCACGACGCTGTATAAAACTATTAACCGTAGAGAGTATTTCACCGCAACGGTTTCTTTTAGCTGTCGATTTTCTCGACAACGGCTGAGAAGTGCATCTTGGTGCTTTGCCACATTACACCTCTGGCCATGAGCTTTTATCATGCGCAGTATGAATCGAATCTGAATTTCACAATTGGCGGCCTCTCCTTGTAAGTGTCGGTTAAGTACTCTTTTAATAGGCTTTTTATATTTTGAAAACTGTTAAACTTATCTCCATGAAAATTTCACACACTATTCTTCTAAGTTATAAAAGTTTCTATACCAAATTTGAAAACAAACAGATCATATTTGTCATTGTTATTTAGTTTCTTAGGTGAAATGAATAAGTGATCTTAGTACGTACGCTCCACACAGAGCAGTATTCACCGTCCGCACTCCGCAACAGATGGCATTATGACGCCAGCAGCCGACTACACAACGACCCGGGCTGGAGGCTTCATTGCCAGCCTCCAACACAGCTTGACCAAACGGAATAAAACTTACTGCAAAACTCTGCGGTCCTGCAAGTAGCTGCGACGTTACAGACAGTGGTATTTTTCAAATAAAATAAAGTTCAAATGTGTGTGAAATCTTACGGGACTCAACTGTTAAGGTAATCGGTCCCTAAGCTTACACACTATTGAACCTAAATTATCCTAAGGACAAACCCACACACCCATGCCCGAGGGAGGACTCGAACCTCCGCCGGGACCAGCCGCACAGGCCATGACTGCAGCGCCTAGACCACTCGGCTATTCCCGTGCGGCGGTATTTTTCAACAAGTTAATGCGCCACGTCACAAGGCTAGGATTTAGATGTAGTGGTTTGAGGAACACAGCGCCGAGTTCCAGTTGATGTGCTGGTCCTCAACTCGCCAGATCTGAAACCCAAAGACCTCATTTGGGATGTAGCTGAATGTGGCGTTGGAGGTCATTGTCCCCTCCCCGGAATTTAGGGGCGTTAGGTGACTTGTGTGCGCAGATGTGGCGCCAACTCCCTCCAGTGACCTACCAAGGCCCCATTGGTTCCATGCAACAACGCGTCGCCGCTGTTATCCGTGCCAAAGGTGGACATACGGGCTGTTAGGAAGGTTATCGTAATATTATGGCTGTCAGGGTATACTCTGCCGCGCAAAACTTAAGGACGAGCTATTAGTCCAGTCGGCTTGTGTACAAAACAGCCGCTTTCATTACAAAATTTTCTCAACGATTCTAAATGTTTTTGGTATGCTGAAACCGATTTTGTCGGCCTCACAACGAAAAACGCGAAAAAAATTTCAAAATTTTTGCCATTTTTCTGTTTTTCCGTTACATTACTAAAACTGTGAGTTTTCAAACATAGAAATGAGTGTACGGCATTGTGGGCCGGGAGTCCCCAATTCGGGGAAGTTCGGCCGACGAGGTTCAAATGGCTCTCAGCACTATGAGACTTAACATCTGAGGTCATCAGTCCCCTAGACCTAGAACTACTTAAACCGAACTAACCTAAGGACATCACAAACAGCAATGCCCGAGGCAGGATTCGAACTTGCGACCGTAGCAGCAGCGCGGTTTCAGACTAAAGCGCCTAGAACCGCTCGGCCACAGAGGCCGGGTCTGCACCGTACAGCCAAGCGACAGCTCTCACCTGTCTGTCTGTCATCGACACTGTACTTTCGCTGTATTGCCTTAAAAGAGGTTTCTTTGAATGAACTGATGGGAATACATGTTTAGTTGAAACATTGACAAATTGTATTTTTCAATATATTAAGTCAATGACATTGAACAGAAAGTTGAATATAAAATCTGTATGTAGTAACGTACATATGTCACGAATTGAGTGAATTCCGAGGTCGTGATTTTGTCACCACTTCAAGTAGCCTACCCACGTGGTAAACAGGAAGACATTTAGTAACAGAAAATGCATACTAAATACAGATAGGTCGTAAGATTCACTATCGTTATGTAAAGAAATACCTGTACTCGTGTCATCTGCGCAGTTTCTTTTAGTCGTCTCCGTTTGGGTATTGGAGGCCAAGGCAATGTTTCTAGAGTACTAGAAGGTCCAGGCAAAAGGTTTTGGGCAGTGGAAGGTCAAGACAAAGTTTCAAGGGCTATGGAAGGTACAGGGTGACCAGTGAGTCATTGTTGCTCTTCAACTGAAAAAATTTAAATTGAATAACTACTGTTCTGATGAAGATGATTAGCGAAAATGTTTAATGATGCAAAATATCACATGAATTAATACCTTTTGTCGCGTCAACTACTTCAGACAGTGGTACTGGAAGCAGATCGTCCTGTTGGTCTTTGTCTTCAATATTAAAATTGTCGTAGATGTTGGAACACTATTCTTCACACTGCTGGCACAGTTTCAAATGGTTCAAATGGCTCTGAGCACTATGGGACTTAACATCTATGGTCATCAGTCACCTACAACATAGAACTACTTAAACCTAACTAACCTAAGAACATGACACAACACCCAGTCATCACGAGGCAGAGAAAATCCCTGACCCCGCCGGGAATCGAACCCGGGAACCCGGACGTGGGAAGGCACAGTTTCGTGGAGAACAGTTCTGCTCACCTACATGCATAGCAACCTCGCCAATCTGTCAATATATAAGCTGAAGAAGCCTTTCAGAAGCGGAGGATTTCAATGTATTAATGGGAACTAACCAACTTCTTTCAACTCCCTCCTCCACGGCTCTAGATCCAAGTAGTACAACTAGTACAACAGTATGTGGGACTGAGCCGTGGTGGCTGGCACTAAGGTGCTCCACTTGCATCGCTGATATCGATATTCGGCTGTCCTGCTATCTTTGACTGCTCCCCCGGTGGTTTTCCGGGGGAACGTGTGACGAGTGAGTCTCCAGTCGGCGTTCAAGGAGCCAACTTGTGGTGAAAACAAGCCGGCGTCCCTAACCGTGGTGCATGGGCGTCGCCGTGCTCGCCGCCCTTGTCTTTCGGCGCGCGCCGGATGTACGATGCCGATCATTGGGCGCCTTGACGTGCAAAATTGTGGTGAGTTCGTCGTCTCATGCTGAACAGCTTCCCATCTCGTAATTTGCAAGCTCCAAGTTACGTATGACTTTTATTCTATGTTCAACTAAGAACATTGTTGAAACTTATGGTGGCATGGGTAGCTGTCGGAGATGGTTCTGAACTTGGTTCCACAGTGGCTACTTTTAAGGAGACTTATATTCCACATTCCGTTTCTGTTTATCCGTGGAGTATGTGTTGTAAGTTGCTTTCATGCAAATTTTAACTTGTTTTAGCGCATATTGCCAGCTATGGGACTGGCTGCGGTTGTGTACGTGCCCAGCAGCCGTAGAGTTGATGGTTTATTCATTTGTTACGGCAGCATTTTGTATGTTTGTTTAATGTTGAAAGTGCCTTAAGGCAACTGGAAGTAATCTATTAAGTTTTCCGCTAATTTACTGGGAAACGGGTAACGTTAGAGTATTGCACCGTAAGAATTTGGGGGTGTACTTATTATTTATTCCAGTGTGGCTGTGATTTGACCTTGTTTTCATTGCAAACTATTTGTGCTGCAGGCCGTTTGTTAAGACTACTTGTTCCCTGGCATCGGCGCGGTTACGGATTGTCACGACCGCTCATTGTGGTGCCGGACGGATTATATATAAATATATACCGCCTGCTATGTGAGTCTGTGCACAAGCCGTGGGGAGTGAACGCTTGTACCTGTATTGTCTGCCGACCGTAGCGTTATTACTTCCAAACACTGCTAAGGGCCTTGAAGTTGTTCCCTGAAGTTATTTGGGAATAATTGTGAGTCATTATGTCCGTTAGTTAAGTGAGGCCACCCTACTATAATACACTCCTGGAAATTGAAATAAGAACACCGTGAATTCATTGTCCCAGGAAGGGGAAACTTTATTGACACATTCCTGGGGTCAGATACATCACATGATCACACTGACAGAACCACAGGCATATAGACACAGGCAACAGAGCATGCACAATGTCGGCACTAGTACAGTGTATATCCACCTTTCGCAGCAATGCAGGCTGCTATTCTCCCATGGAGACGATCGTAGAGATGCTGGATGTAGTCCTGTGGAACGGCTTGCCATGCCATTTCCACCTGGTGCCTCAGTTGGACCAGCGTTCGTGCTGGACGTGCAGACCGCGTGAGACGACGCTTCATCCAGTCCCAAACATGCTCAATGGGGGACAGATCCGGAGATCTTGCTGGCCAGGGTAGTTGACTTACACCTTCTAGAGCACGTTGGGTGGCACGGGATACATGCGGACGTGCATTGTCCTGTTGGAACAACAAGTTCCCTTGCCGGTCTAGGAATGGTAGAACGATGGGTTCGATGACGGTTTGGATGTACCGTGCACTATTCAGTGTCCCCTCGACGATCACCAGTGGTGTACGGCCAGTGTAGGAGATCGCTCCCCACACCATGATGCCGGGTGTTGGCCCTGTGTGCCTCGGTCGTATGCAGTCCTGATTGTGGCGCTCACTTGCACGGCGCCAAACACGCATACGACCATCATTGGCACCAAGGCAGAAGCGACTCTCATCGCTGAAGACGACACGTCTCCATTCGTCCCTCCATTCACGCCTGTCGCGACACCACTGGAGGCGGGCTGCACGATGTTGGGGCGTGAGCGGAAGACGGCCTAACGGTGTGCGGGACCGTAGCCCAGCTTCATGGAGACGGCTGCGAATGGTCCTCGCCGATACCCCAGGAGCAACAGTGTCCCTAATTTGCTGGGAAGTGGCGGTGCGGTCCCCTACGGCACTGCGTAGGATCCTACGGTCTTGGCGTGCATCCGTGCGTCGCTGCGGTCCGGTCCGAGGTCGACGGGCACGTGCACCTTCCGCCGACCACTGGCGACAACATCGATGTACTGTGGAGACCTCACGCCCCACGTGTTGAGCAATTCGGCGGTACGTCCACCCGGCCTCCCGGCCTCCCGCATGCCCACTATACGCCCTCGCTCAAAGTCCGTCAGCTGCACATACGGTTCACGTCCACGCTGTCGCGGCATGCCACCAGTGTTAAAGACTGCGATGGAGCTCCGTATGCCACGGCAAACTGGCTGACACTGACGGCGGCGGTGCACAAATGCTGCGCAGCTAGCGCCATTCGACGGCCAACACCGCGGTTCCTGGTGTGTCCGCTGTGCTGTGCGTGTGATCATTGCTTTTACAGCCCTCTCGCAGTGTCCGGAGCAAGTATGGTGGGTCTGACACACCGGTGTCCATGTGTTCTTTTTTCCATTTCCAGGAGTGTATTAGCGTTTCTGAAAGTTATTTTATTGGTTGTGTTATTAGTAGCCATTCTTACTTAACACCTATTTTAATCATTTGTGTATCTTTAATGAACATTTGTTGTTATTTCTGTGTGCAAGTTTTGCGCCGGCCGGAGTGGCCGAGTGGTTCTAGGCGCTACAGTCTGGAACCGCGCGACCGCTACGGTCACAGGTTCGAATCCTCCTTTGGGCATGGATGTGTGTGATGTCCTTAGGTTAGTTAGGTTTAAGTAGTTCTAAGTTCTAGGGGACTGATGACCTCAGACGTTAATTCCCATAGTGCTCAGGGCCATATTTTTGCAAGTTTTGCGACCGTGGATGGACCACCTTGTATTTTTAGTATAAGCATGTTTCACTGTGGACCTTTATGTGGGCAGTTTTATAATGCTGTAACATCCCTTGTTGTTTATGAAGTTGTGGTATTGTGTGACTGTGTATCTTTGGTTGGAAGTGTATAATGTTATTAGTCTTTTGAGATATGGTTAAACAAGAACGATTGTTTGTGATTATCCACCGTACCTACTATTAATGATTTTTGTTGCGGACGCAAAATAATATGATTCTTATTCGTGTTTACGCAACTGAATTAAAGTGAAGATTAGTGTATTGCATCAGTAAGAGGGCAAATGTCCGAATTGAATTTTATAATAAAATTTGTTTTCAGTCAAATTGAAATTGTACAATAATAACAAGCTTGTCCATCACCAGTGATCCCTGGCTTCCTATCTCCTTTAAATAACTGTGGTGAGATTGTAAGTTTGTTTTTCTAAAGAATTGAGTAGTACCAGGGCTCACGGACTGATAGAGGCGTTTCGTTCACAGATTCGATTGGACGAGTTGGCATACTTTCGAACAAATTTTCGATTCATATAGCCATTATTTATGCAGTAAGCAGAATCAGAAAGTGCGAGAAATGTGTTTTATGGGTATCCGGACGGACAGAAGGCTGCCAAGTCCATGGAGCACATGAGGAGATCGACCAAAAAGCGATGCTTGGAGATACAATTTAGCAGCACCATGGCACCAACAGTTTCAGAAGTAAATTTTCTGTCGAATGCGGAAAACATGGATAGAGTCATCACCATGTTGATGACAAAATACAATGAAAGTGGAATCGCCTCCAAGCAGGGTGCTGATGATACAGACACATTGATAGTGCAGACTTCAGAATCCCTAGCTTCGGTTCACAAGAAAGTCGCAATTGTGGGGGAAGATGTTGTCTTTCTGGTCATAATGATGTATCTTCAAACTCCCTCCAATATATACACTCCTGGAAATGGAAAAAAGAACACATTGACACCGGTGTGTCAGACCCACCATACTTGCTCCGGACACTGCGAGAGGGCTGTACAAGCAATGATCACACGCACGGCACAGCGGACACACCAGGAACCGCGGTGTTGGCCGTCGAATGGCGCTAGTTACGCAGCATTTGTGCACCGCCGCCGTCAGTGTCAGCCAGTTTGCCGTGCCATACGGAACTCCATCGCAGTGTTTAACACTGGTAGCATGCCGCGACAGGGTGGACGTGAACCGTATGTGCAGTTGAGGGACTTTGAGCGAGGGCGTATAGTGGGCATGCGGGAGGCCGGGAGGCCGGGTGGACGTACCGCCGAATTGCTCAACACGTGGGGCGTGAGGTCTCCACAGTACATCGATCTTGTCGCCAGTGGTCGGCGGAAGGTGCACGTGCCCGTCGACCTGGGACCGGACCGCAGCGAAGCACGGATGCACGCCAAGACCGTAGGATCCTACGCAGTGCCGTAGGGGACCGCACCGCCACTTCCCAGCAAATTAGGGACACTGTTGCTCCTGGAGTATCGGCGAGGACCATTCGCAACCGTCTCCATGAAGCTGGGCTACGGTCCCGCACACCGTTAGGCCGTCTTCCGCTCACGCCCCAACATCGTGAAGCCCGCCTCCAGTGGTGTCGCGACAGGCGTGAATGGAGGGACGAATGGAGACGTGTCGTCTTCAGCGATGAGAGTCGCTTCTGCCTTGGTGCCAATGATGGTCGTATGCGTGTTTGGCGCCGTGCAGGTGAGCGCCACAATCAGGACTGAATACGACCGAGGCACACAGGGCCAACACCCGGCATCATGGTGTGGGGAGCGATCTCCTACACTGGCCGTACACCACTGGTGATCGTCGAGGGGACACTGAATAGTGCACAGTACATCCAAACCGTCATCGAACCCATCGTTCTACCATTCCTAGACCGGCAAGGGAACTTGCTGTTCCAACAGGACAATGCACGTCCGCATGTATCCCGTGCCACCCAACGTGCTCTAGAAGGTGTAAGTCAACTACCCTGGCCAGCAAGATCTCTGGATCTGTCCCCCATTGAACATGTTTGGGACTGGATGAAGCGTCGTCTCACGCGGTCCGCACGTCCAGCACGAACGCTGGTCCAACTGAGGCGCCAGGTGGAAATGGCATGGCAAGCCGTTCCACAGGACTACATCCAGCATCTCTACGATCGTCTCCATGGGAGAATAGCAGCCTGCATTGCTGCGAAAGGTGGATATACACTGTACTAGTGCCGACATTGTGCATGCTCTGTTGCCTGTGTCTATGTGCCTGTGGTTCTGTTAGTGTGATCATGTGATGTATCTGACCCCAGGAATGTGTCAATAAAGTTTCCCCTTCCTGGGACAATGAATTCACGGTGTTCTTATTTCAATTTCCAGGAGTGTATTTCCTCCTCAAGTCAGTAAGAGACACAGCCCCTCAGATCCCTTACCACCCCGGAAGTGGAGTGGAGAGGAGCGTTGCCAGCTACGCAATTAGTGGTTGCGACAGGGCATTGTTAAATTACTGAAGGCACTCTTCAAAAATCCGGATGTCGAAGAAAGCGTTACTAAACTCACCGATTGCTCAACCCGTCAAATGGAAATAACAGCCCCTGGTCACAAATTCCAGATTGCCTTTTATGGTGGTAACTATCGGGACACAACACTCAACAAGTTGGGGTACAAGCAGTATGTGACATCAGGCCACAAGGCATCACAAATACGACTTCCATAGCTAATACTGAATCTGCAGCTCAACAACATGCCTTCAGTGTTTTCCATCAGGTGCAGCAGTGGATCGGAACTACTGGGATCTAGGGCAGTGTGGGTGGAAGTTAGCACAAAAAAGATTGGTTCCCATTACTATACTGAAAAGTCTGGCTCCTGAGGGGATCCTACAGCTTATATCTTGCAAATGCAAGACAGATTACGAAGTTCGGTATGGGTGTGAAACTGTACAAGCAGTGTGAAGGGTTATGTTCCAACGTCGACAACAATTTTGATATAGAAAATGAAGACGACTAGGACGAGCCACTTGCCGTACCACTACATGAAACAGTTGACGCGAGAGAAGCATTCACGAATCGTAGAGCCGTTACGGCGCCTTCCATGACCACCAGCGGCGTATGTCGGCGCCACATAATGCCACCCCAAAAAAGTAGGAAACCTCCACCTTGCTGCACTCGCTGGACAGTGTCTCTAAGGCGTTCAGGCTGACCGGGTTGCCTCCAAACACGTCTCCGACGATTGTCTGGGTGAAGGCATATGCGACACTCATCGATGAAGAGAACGTGATGCCAATCCTGAGCGGTCCATTCGGCATGTTTTTGGGCCCATCTGTATGTTGTCGTGGTTGCAAAGATGGACCTCGCCATGGACGGCAGGAGTGAAATTGCGCACTACGCAGCTATTGCGCACAGTTTGAATCGTAACACGACGTCCTGTGGCTGCACCAAAAGCATAATTCTACATGGTGGCGTTGCTGTCAGGGTTCCTCTGAGTCATAATCCGTAGGCAGTGGTTATCCACTGCAGTGGTAGTCCTTGGGCGGCCCGAGCGAGACATGTCATCGGCAGTTCCTGTCTCTCTGTACCTCCTCCATGTCCGAACAACATTGCTTTGGTTCATTCCGAGACGCCTGGACACTTCTCTTCTTGAGAGCCCTTCCTGGCACAAAGTAACAATGCGGACGCGATCTAACCGTGGCATTGACCGTCTAGGCATGGTTGAAGTACAGACAGCACGAGCCATGTACCTCCTTCCTGGTGGAATGACCGGAACTGATCGGCTGTCGGACCCCCTCCGTCTAATAAGCGCTGCTCACGCATGGTTGTATACATATTTGGGCGGGTTTAGTGACATCTCTGTACAGCCAAAGGGACTGTGTCTGTGATATAATATCAACAGTCAATGTCTATCTTCAGGAGTTCTGGGAACCGAGGTGATGCAAAACTTTTTATGATGAGTGTACATAATACGAGGCGCCACTGCTTCCCATCAACATACTGCACTGCTAACTGACAACTCATGGCTGACCGTCCGTGTCGTCTGCCTGGACTCAGCAACGAGAACAAGAAGAGCTCAGCTCAGAGATATACCAACATTATTCAAAGACTACTAGTAACACGCTGTTAATCCGTGACAGCAGGGTTCTCTCTGGAGTCCTCACGCTCAACTGTATGCTGTTTCAGATTAGTTTAATTACATTTCATTGAGAAAATAGAAGTAATTAAAGGAAGAATTCCGTAGATAATTTGTCCTTCAGGTCTAGATAATTATCTCTTATAATTGCAATCTAAAGTTCCACATCACCTATATACACAGTGACGAGATCCAGTAACACAGTGCACGGCACCTTCTGTCTGATAAACAAGTTGTCTGCGCTGACCGTGCATACGTCGAGATGCGCACTTGTTACTTATTCGTCGTCACTATACCGGATCAGAGCCTCCCCCCCCCCCCCCCCCTTCTATCGCTATGCTGGCACAGATGTACACCCACTTGAAGGTAGAGCTACAAGATCTTTCTCGGTGTAGGTTTCAGTAACTGAAAACACACATGAGAAGCCACCGGGCAAGTGTGAGTGTTCTATCACGGTATATTGATAATTTTTACTTAAGGACAGTCTGACAGAAATTGAATAAAACAGTTTTAGTACCATACGCATTTCGCCTCTATTTTCTGCAAGGCATCATCAGTGGCCTGGAATATGTAGATATGTTTGCTATTTAATTTATATTTTGGTCACTGTACCTATAGGTTATAAACAGTTCTGGTAGTTGGTATTTCCTATTAAGTAGTATTGTTTTGAACTGTACTTACAGGTTGCGTGAACGATTTCCTACATATTACGCTCCTGTTGCATTTTTGGTGTTGTTCTTCTTCTTATAAATGCCAACTGCGGTTTTTTCCCACATTTCACAGCACTATCAACTAAAAAAATGATCTTAGGGAATAGTTGGCCGGGAGACCCTATGCGGGGTGGTCGGCCGCCGAAATTGCAAGTCCTTTTTAGCTGACGCTACTTCGGCGATTTGCGAGTCAATGACAATGAGACACACACAACACCTAGTCATCTCGAGGCAGAGAAAAATCCCTGACCCCACCGGGAATCGAACCCAGGCTCCGGCGCGCGGGAAACAAGAACGCTACCGCAAGACCACGAGCTGCGGACACTATGAACTGAACACTTGTTTCGATGCAATGTTTTGTTTTCTGTTGCCGACTGTCAGTATACTGTAATATTACACGCAACTGAGGAAGACAGGACTACAAAAGGTGAGTGTTCTGTTTGTTCTAATGTTTTAGCTCCCCACGCAAGAAGGCAGTGATGTTGTCCATGACGGCGGCGCTCTCACACATCGTTATTAGGTTGCATCCGCTTCACTGCTGTTGCTGATTCATTTTGGTGTTGAAGAGCAGTGCAGCACTGGGAAACAATAGCCCTCTACACGAACCAGGAACAGAGCAACGTGGCCTTTACACAGGGACACGCCTCTACTTCTTCTTCTACCTGTTCGAGGTTACCCTCCACCACTATTAGTTATTTCCTTTCTTATTCCACTCGCAAATCGAACGAGGGAGAAACGACTGTTTACATGCTTCCATACGAGCCTTTATTTCTCTTATATCTTCGTGGTCCTTACGCGAAATGTGCGTTGCGAGAATAGTTCTTCAGTCAGCTGCAAATTCCTGTTTACTGAACTTTCTCAACAGTGCTCCTCAAAAAGAACGTCGCCTTCCCTCCAGGAACTACCATTCAAGTTTATGAAGCATCTCTGTAACAATCGCTTGTCGATCGAACCCACTGGTAACACATCTAGCTGCATGCTTCAGAACTGTTTCGATGTCTTTCTTTAATTCTACCTGGTGGGAATCCTAAATGCTCCAGTAGTATTCAACAATCTAGTAGATGAGCAACACCTCCTTAAAATCTTCAAATAAACCAAGGTCAGCCATTCACCTTACCTATTACCATACTTACGTGCTTGTTCCATTTCATATCGGCTTGCAACGTTAAGACTAGATTTTTAATCGACTGTGTCAAGTAGCATCTGTACGATATCCCAATATTACAGGATTATTTTTCTTACGCGTCTGCATTAACTTACATTTTTGTACATCTAGAGCAAGCTACCAATCATCTAAACGACTAGAAATGTTGTCTAAGTCATCTTGCATCGTCCTACAGTTACTCAACGACAGCACGTTCCCATACACCGCAGCATCATCACCAAACAGCTGGAGATTGCAGTTCACCGTGTCCGTGTATCGATACTGTACTCATAGGATGCTACTTTTTTCTTTTTACGAAGCGCACAGCGCACATTTCTAAAGATTCAATAACAATCTCTGGCCTTTTCAGAGTTTAATGTTCTTGTCTTGCTAGATGCAATGAAGACAACCAGAGTTTGGTTGTGAACGGAAGGATAAACTGTATCCGAGATATTTTGCAACATACGACAGACGTCTAATATTTTCGTGGATATATTATGTATAAACGTATAACACCCCCCCCCCCCCCCCTGCTTCCCGGGATTTGCGAAATTACAAGTTAACAATGACCGTGAATTACGAATTTTGACTCGTGTCGGGATAAGGCATCCCAATCCGAAGTAAATAATGATTATTCCACGGGAAACAGGAGACGTTTTAAATTGATCGTTATTGAATGAGTAATTTCATTCAATAACGATCGGTAAATGAAATAATGGAAATAATTTGTAAATAAATTTTGTCAGTGGAAATTTTACCGAAAGAAATCATTATGTTGTAAAAGCAATTAAAAAATCGGTCGCCAGCTCAAATGATGAGCGATAGTTTGGTTCAAATGGCTCTGAGCACTATGTGACTTAACTTCTGAGGTCATCAGTCGCCTAGAACTTAGAACTAATTAAACCTAACTAACCTAAGGACATCAGAGACATCCATGCCCGAGGCAGGATTCGAAGCTGCGACCGTAGCGGTCGCTCGGTTCCAGAGATGAGCGATACGTTAAGTACTTGAATAATTGTGTCAAAAATAAAGTTTACCTGTTTGTAGCGCAGCAGGTGGATCGAGAACTTTTACATAAGCGCTGTGTCAGGCTCAGTAGTCATATAAAATAATGTCATAACATTCTAACTACGCTTAAACATCAATGGTTAACTTTCAAGAAGTATTTTGATAATTATTTTGTTCATAATTCGTCAGCTAAGCGCAATGCTGACAACACAGATAATTATCTATCGAGATTTTGAATAATGGACTGTCATCCTGTCTTTAAAATTACGTACTCTGCGCAGTTTAATCTACTGATAATGAAATATATGCCAATAATTGATTAACCATGTTTTTAATGATAATAATTCATTAATTGGGCGATTGTCAGGTGGAATAAGCTTTATAGTTTCACGAAATATCCTCGAACTAACTTCAGCTGAATATGCATTGAAATAAATCTTAATAATCAAATTTATTACTTCAGTTTATTATTAAGTTACTATGATTGGCGTAAGCTTATTAAGTGCATCAATTAACTACGATAACCAATCGTTCAAAACAGTCTGAAATTTACTCTTCACCGTCTATGCAAATAATTTGATAATTAACATATTTTCTCTTGATAACGGCGTGACACACTCGGTTCAATAAGATAAGGATCGGAAGGAACATACTTGGTGTTATTGTCGGGTGGTATGTAACTGCAACAATTCGATTATAAAGTGCTTGTTATTAATTGTTCAACTTCAGAGAAAAGCACAGTCACTGGCAAGACTTCTACAATTTTATCCTACGAAAATTACGTAGATCTTACTTCCCTCGTTGTCGGTGGATCGACGGAAATCCACGGCGGCGACACAATGTGGCAGCGGGCTTTTACCGTTGCGACTTGGGCCCACAGTGCGCTTCACATTTAAGCCCTCGTTTCTTCAGCACTATGCCCATGCACGACAAAACAATCTCTCTGACTTCAGCGCTAACTAAATATGCCCGGGCTTGCCAATGTTAAATATTACATAATTTAAACATTGTATTTACAATACATATTTACACTAGACAATACATCGTATACAAACAGTTTCATGTGCTAAGTAAGCGGGAAAATTCATAGCAAGGTCTGCGTTGTAGCGTCACAAACGAAACTTAGAATTCACTTACTCACTGACCCTGTATTTGAAGATAATTGAGACAACACTGTTTTGCCAAGAAATCAGGGAACATCATAGTCTATGCCAGTGCGCCCACTGTACGTGTAAAACGTTCACTGCAGACTATGATGGTCAGTTACCGTCAGATTGCAGTGTTGTCTGCCAAAATACGTAAGACGACGGAAATGAAAGTAATAGAAAACGAAACTGACATCGTAGACACATCTTGGAAATGATAGGATTCCCGAACGTCAAGGATCCATCTGATGGAGTATTTGTGCTTAAAAAAAAATCCTAGGTTCTAGGCGCTTCAGTCCGCAAGCGAGCTGCTGCTACGGTCGCAGGTTCGAATCCTGTCTCGGGCATGGATGTGTGTGACGTCCTTAAGTTAGTTATGTTTAAGTAGTTCTAAGTCTAGGGGACTGATGACCTCAAATGTTAAGTCCCATAGTGCTTAGAGCCATTTGAACCATTTGAAAAAAATTCCTTGCTGACAATTCAAAACAGACGGCGAAGAAGTAAATCACCTTCAGGCGATGATTTTCAGAGCCAGCCGAGGGCAACTAACGACAGCACTAAATTCGGTTAGCGAAGATCTTCAAGGATGATCGGAAAAAAAGCCTTGTCACAAGCACTCGACTTCAAAATAAAGCACGCAGTAACGTTTGAGACATTACCCATTCCGTCCATTACAAAATAATCTAATGACTTATCTGTCGACGACGACTATTCGTGAAGTGCCTGTCTCAGTACTTACCCAATGTCTTCATTACTTTTCTTTTCTGTTCTTTGTCTGCTTTCGCTCTCAGTATAAACGTTAATGTTGTTTTATAGTTATTACAAGAAAGCTAGTTTATATATTGACAGGGGTTGGACAGAAATACGGAAACACAGTGGGAAAAGCATGCAGGTTGGACAGTTTCATTTGCCCCCTAACGGCACCCGTGCTATGTCCTCAATACGTGGCAAGTGTCAGCCGTGGTCAGAACGGTGTTCTGTGTTGTTGTCAGTGCATCATATCGTAGCTTGAAACGTATTTTATCGTTGTCGTTTTAAAAGCAAAATCAGATGCTCGTTTGCTCAAAGTAAAGTCAGTTCAGTCTCCCAATAATCAAAAGTAAATTGCTAGCCTTTTTCTCAGATTTGCATTACGTTATACTGAGGTTACTGAAAGTCATATTTTTTACATAACCAAGTTTATGTTAAGTCAGTCATTTATTTAAAGGGTAATTTCATTTAACGTTTCTTTCAAAATTTAGTATTTCAGAACAAGTAACTGCAAAATCAATGCTTATTTTCTCGTGAACTGTTGTGCTGTGGAAAAGTGTGACAATCTTCTGTTGCCACGCCAGTGATTATTTGCTTAAATTTCTTTGCCGTTTTCAATCTCAAGATTCTGGAGATGCATTGCCCTAGCGGGCTGGCGACCGTTTAATTATCCATTTTTAGCCTATCAGTGTTTTCTTTTGTTTTTAGCAATTTTGTAGTAAATATTACGTGGTACTCTTTTTTCCCCTCATGTGTGGTTCTTGAGCGATTGCGCGGTACTTCACCCATTTCAAAATTATCATCAGTATTTAGCTTAAGTTTAGAATAGATTCTTCTTTCAGAAGAGTCTGTTGTACACTTTCCTCCAACTAATCGGCGCTATTTTCCTTCGGTAACGATAGCCTTACTCAGCGTAAAATTTCATTAGGCGTATGCGATCACGGTCAGTTATATCGCAATCCTGTAGGCCGATTAGGAAGGTGAAGGTTGCAACCTGCTTGGAAATGAATAGGTTTATACGACAGAATATTATTTTCGATGCGTGATGTCGCACGTTTTTAGTGGATTGCTGACTGAAAATAATGTGAAGAATGATTTCTTCCGAAGTATAATCTCATACCATGTCGCAGTGCTGGCTATGTTAGTGTCTGTTTATGTTCTATTAAGTTGATGTGTGAAAAAAAAGAGAAAATAGAATGAAAGGTAATCGGATTTTTTTCTGTTACCTCTTATGGGAGAGACTGATTATGCATCATGGTTTATTTATTTATTTATTTTGAATTTCTTACTTGAGCTGGCGTTGTGGTACGCTCTAAACGAGTAAAGGATATGAGAATAAGCGCGAACGCGCTATCGTTACTGCAGATGATATCATCCTCACATCAGCCAACAGTGCCATCAGCAACACATCCATCTTGATGCTACCGGACGGCACCGCAACAGCTGGAGGATATTGAAGTCGGCCAGCCGCTGTGGCCGAGCGGTTCTAGGCACTTCAGTCTGGAACCGCGCTGCTGCTACGGTCACAGGATCGAATCCTGCTTCGGGCATGGATGTGCGTGATGTCCTTAGGTTAGTTAGGTTTAAGTAGTTCTAAGTTCTATGGGACTGATGACCTCAGATGTTAATTCCCATTGTGCTTAGAGCCATTTGAACCATATTGAAGTCGTCCCTGTTAACATAGCGTGGATAATTTATGAAAATGCTCGGTATGACACACTATTCACATTGTTAATTATTTTATCAGAGGGTATGAAGCGTAACAGAATTACCATTATTTCCGATTGTGGACCTTTATTTACGACTCTACTTCATGAAAATTCCTCATAATTGACAGTCGCAGTTGTCAGCGGCGTGCTCCGTACGAAAATTTTGTTACTCAGTTGCATTTCTGCTTCCCAGGAAGCCAAAAGTAATTAACGGTGGTGCGTACAAAAATATCGGTGAATATAGGAAGGAACCATCCTCGCAGTTTCATTTAAGTGCTTTAGGGAAAGTATGGAGAACCTAAATGCCGATGACTAGAATCCCAGTCCTTTCGTATGCGACTGCAATGTTCAGCAATATTACTGACATACATATTACCCGTCAGTATCACCTGCGTGAATTTGGCCTTTTAGTTTACTTTAAAAATCGACTTACAGACCTTCCACGTCGATCGTCGCAAGTCTAATTATTAAGCATAATTGGAGAAATGCCTGGTAAACACTATGCTGTTTTTCAATATATTTATGCACAACCGGTTTCGATTACAGTGGAAAAATATTGACAACTTCACATCTTATACAGGCTATTTAACCAAAAGAGATGCCACAGATGACTTGTTTTTATTAAGCATAAGGCATGAGAGAGAGTAAAAATATTTCATTGATACGTGCTTCGGACGAACACGATATAATGAAACTTCCTGGCAGATTAAAACTGTGTGCCGGACCGAGACTCGAACTCGAGACCTTTGCCTTTCGCGGGCAAGTGCTTTACCAACTGAGCTATCCAAGCACGACTCACCACCCGTCCTCACAATTTTACTTCCACCAGTACCTCGTCTCCTACATTCCAATCAGCGCACACTCCGCTGCAGAGCGAAAATTTCATTCTGGGAACACGATATAATGTCTACTAAGTGGTGCAGGGGCCATTTTGACTATGACTGCATTCCAGATAAGCAGCTGTGTGCAGTCCTTGATGCTGTTTGGCTCCAGTGCATTACAGATATGATGTGCAGGATTCAAACCTGGAGAGCCCATCAGTGTATAAGCGCAGCTACATACTGACAAGTCTTTACCGTCGCGCAATGCATTAATTCATTCGGCTTTGATTTTGTCTCTAATTTCTTTAAAGAATTCTGAAATTTTAAATGAGAACTTAGAACTGAGTTACTTTATTTGTGATCACTTCATTATACAAAGTAACTCTCTCGTGAGTAATGACCGATGTCGTGGATATATGTGTGACTGATTACTACGCAAACTAAATTCGGTTACAACCATTTGGTTTCAGTAATAAGCTGTCTGCTGTAGGACTAGCGACCGTGTTATTTCGTTACATAATTAATACTTCATTAAATTACAGTTTGCTCATTAATGACAAATTCAACGAAGCACTCGAAATACATACCATGTGGCTAGCTCCGCCCGTCGGGTAGACCGTTCGCTTGGTGCAAGTCTTTCGAGTTGACCCCACTTCGCAGACTTGCGTGTCGATGGGGATGAAATGATGATGATAAGGACAACACAATACCCAGTCCCTGAGCGGAGAAAATCTCCGACCCAGCCGGGAATCGAACCTGGGCGTTTGGTATGACGTTCCGTTCCGCTGACCACTCAGCTACCAGGGGCGGACGCCCCTCGAAATTAGTCTTTGTAATTACATACATATTCACCCAATCGATACTAAGGCAGTGTATCCACTTGTCACTTAAACGATTAGTTGTAGACTTTTCGATCTATTTCATTGAGAAATGATGCTTGTCCGACAAATTAGGTACTAATGATCAAGGGCAATTACCGCGTACACCGGACGCGGTGGGAAGGTTACAAACTGAACGCCGCAACGAACCAGTACCCCCCACAACCACCAACGTGGTCTGATGTACCTGTGACAGTACCAGCTGGCGCTTGGCAGCAGACTTGTGTGTGAAGAGAATCAGACTGCAAAATGAGGCGAGGCTGTATTCGTCTGTTGAGACCGCTGCCTTTCGTTACTTCGTTGTCCCAACTCGATGTGCCTGTTTCCGCAAAACACAGCTCCGTATCTGCGGTATCGGAATGACACTAACCGTTGAACGTCTGGGATACAGAGAAACTGTACTGAGCTTCAGACTGATGGGAAACTGTAACTCCTAACCCAGCGGTAAGCTCTGCAGGCAGTTGTCTTACAGTTAGCGTGGATTTATTGGTTCAGATAGGCAGATATTAAGTCTACGCTCCTGTTCTTTATTCTTGGTCGAGCTTAAAGTAGCAAACGACGATCATTTCCTGTGTCTTTGAGCCGTTACCGTAGTCTTAACACTGTTCAGAACGTTGAACACTGATAAGATTGCGGTCTGTATCTTAGCTATTTTCAAGTGTCAGTGATTTATTCCCTGCAAATCAGTATCCAAAAGACGTCTTTTGGCATTACTTGTGAAGTTTCTCGGTTTGGAGCACTTTCACAGCAAGTCAGTTGATTACACTCAAAAATCAATTTATTGACACAATCACACACGTGTATTCAGGGGAGTCTTTGATGACACTGATCACTATTTTATCTGCTGTGAAATTGGTATTGTGAGGCCGAAAGTGCAGGAGGTCAGGTCCATATGTACGAGGATAAGAGTGGAGAAACTTCAGGATAAGGAAATCAGGCGCAAGTACATAACAGTGATCTCAGAGAGGTACCAGTTAGTTGAAGGTAGTCAATTACAGTCATTGGAAAAGGAATGCACAAGGTACAGGGACACAGTACTAGAAGTGGCTGAAGAATGTCTTGGAACAGTAGTGTGTAAAGGTAGGATGAAGCAAACAGCTTGGTGGAATGACACAGTCAAGGCAGCCCGTAAAAGGAAAAAGAAGGCGTATCAAAAATGGCTACATACTAGAACTCAGGTGCACAGAGAAAGTTATATTGAAGAAAGAAACAAAGCCAAACAGATAATTTCAGCATCGAAGAAGAAATCTTGGGAAGACTTTGGAAACAGGTTGGAGACTTTGGATCAAGCTGCTGGAAAATCATTCTGGAGTGTAATTAGCAGTCTTCGAAAGGGAGGTAAGAAGGAAATGTCAAGTATTTTGGACAGGTCAGGAAAACTGTTGATGCCTTGGGCAGATGGAGGGAATATTTTGAAAAGTTGCTCAATGTAGGTGAAAATACGATCAGTAATGTTTCAGATTTCGATGTACAATGGGATAGGAATGATGATGGAAACAGGATCACATTTGAGGAAGTGGAGAAAATGGTCAATAGATTGCAGTGCAATAAAGCGGCTGGGGTGAATGAAATTAAGTCGGAACTCATCAAATACAATGAAATGTCAGGTCTTAAATGGCTACACAGGATAAGTGAAATGGCTTGGGAGTCGGGACAGGTTCCATCAGACTGGACGAAAGCAGTAATCACACCAATATTTAAACATGGAAACAGAAAAGGTTGTAACAAATACAGAGGTATCTCTTTAATCAGCGTTGTGGGTAAAATCTTCTCAGGTATTGTTGAAAGGAAAGTGCGAGTATTAGTTGAGGACAAATTGGATGAAAATCAGTGTGGGTTTAGGCCTCTTAGAGGTTGTCAGGACCAGATCTTCAGCTTACGGCAAATAATGGAGAAGTGTTATGAGTGGAATAGGGAATTGTATCTATGCTTTATAGATCTAGAAAAGGCATATGACCGGGTTTCTAGGAGGAAGTTATTGTCTGTTCTACGAGATCATGGAATAGGAGGCAAACTTTTGCAAGCAATTAAAGGTCTTTACATAGATAGCCAGCTAGCAGTTAGAGTTGAAGGTAAATTGAGTTCATGGTTCAGAGTAGTTTCAGGGGTAAGATAAGGCTGCAACCTGTCTCCACTGTTGTTCATGTTATTTATGGATCATATGTTGAAAACAATAGGCTGGCTGGGTGAGATTAAGATATGTGAACACAAAATAAGCAGATGACTTAGTTGAGATGGCAGATTCGATTGAAAGTTTGCAAAGTAATATTTCAGAGCTAGATCAGAAATGTAAGGACTATGGTATGAAGATTAGCATTTCAAAAACGAAAGTAATGTCAGTGGGAAAGAGATATAAACGGATTGAGTGCCAAATAGGAGGAGCAAAGTTATAACAGGTGGACGGTTTCAAGTACTTAGGATGCATATTCTCACAGGATGGCAACATAGTGAAAGAACTGGAAGCGAGGTGTATAGCAAAGCTAATGCAGTGAGCGCTCAGCTACGATCTACTCTCTTCTGCAAGAAGGAAGTCAGTACCAAGACTAAGTTACCTGTGCACCGTTCAATCCTTCGACCAACTTTGTTGTATGGGAGCGAAAGCTGTGTGGATTCAGGTTAACTTATCAATAAGGTTGAGGTTCCGGATATGAAAGTAGCTAGGATGATTGCAGGTACTAGTAGATGGGAACAATGGCAGGAGGGTGTCCGCAATGAGGAAATCAAAGAAAAACTGGTAATGAACTCTATACATGTAGCAGTCAGGGCAAACAGTCTTAGATGGTGGGGTCATGTTACACGCATGGGAGAAGCAAGGTTACCCAAGAGACTCATGGGTTCAGCAGTAGAGGGTAGGAGGAGTCGGGGTAGACCAAGGAGAAGGTACTTGGATTCGGTTAAGAATGATTTTGAGGTAATGGGCTTAACATCAGAAGAAGCACCAATGTTAGCAGTGAATAGGGGATCATGGAGGAATTTTATAAGGGGGACTGTGCTCCAGACTGAACGCTGAATGGCATTATCAGTCTTAAATGATGATGATGATGATGACACAATCATTTTATGTTCACAAATATAAGTTCTGCGATCCGCTAGCAGTTCAAAACAAATAAGAAAAGTCGTTCTTGAAAATAAAAAATGATTTCTTTGACAATTGAGAATGCTTGGAAAACAACACAAGTAAACCTTTGCGTCAGACTATCTTTTGAAAAGTTCTCCTGCAAACGAAACAGAGTATATTCTTAGACTTTAACAGTAGGCTGAAAATTAAAGTCCCATCTCACGAGCAGTACAAGGACTTCCATCAACAGAGTCCACAGCCGGAGCAGCAGGCCGCGATGCGCGATGGGCACGGGTAGCAAAGGCGTAATCGAGTCCGGGAGACAGCGTAACCCTCTTCTCATTCTGCTGGCGGAAATGGAACTGCCCGCTGCTCGCCGGGCGAAGGCAGTCATACCAGATGGCTATTGGTCTAACGATGTGGGCTCGGACTGACTGTGGAAAATGGCGCGGCTCATACAGATGCAGAAAAGGTCCGTAGATGTGACGGCCTCTACTGCTCTAGCGAGCGCCCTCTGAACAAGCCTGCTGCCTGCAGGTCAGGCGAAGATTGGCTGACTTCGGCTGGTGCGCCTGGCCAACTGGAGCGATAACCCGCATAGCGATACAGCGTTGCGGGTTGGCGATGCTGCAGGAGACCCAATAGTCTACGCTGAGGTCGTAACTAAAGACATTCCTCAAGACTTTCCTGTTTGAACCAAGCAGTTTTCTTTTCCCAGACAATTCAGGCCACGGTTGAAGGCTCCCAGCTTTACATGGAAATAAGGATGCTACATTACATCTCAAATTTGAGCGCAAGTCAGAGCTATAGGAGTCCATGATCATTTCAGGTAGTGTATTTTGCGTCTGGTATAACAAAAATATAATTTTTTAATTAATATAGCTTACACGTGTGAGAGCGCGCGATCGAGAGAGAGACAGAGAGAGGAAGGGGGAGGGAGGGAGAGAGAGGAGAAGAGAGAGGGAGAGAGAGAAGGGGATAGGGGAAGAGAGAGAAAGACAAAAAATGAGAGAGATGCTCGATGGGCGATGGTAATGTTAAGCCAACAAATTTTCAGAATAGGAATGTATACGCAGTGATCACAGCCTGCTGTGCATGTCGCCAGTATCAAACAAAAAATCTCACGTGGCTTCAGTGTAATGCTGTTTGTGCAAAACGTGAGTAGTTGTTGTGAATAGATGTTGCTGCTGCGAATGCAAACAGAATACTTAAACAGTGTTTTTTCGTAAGTAACTACCACATAAACAAGTGACATAGGAACCAATGCACGAGGAGACCTCGAAAAGTAAGTTACACATTATTATGGTAGTCCAAGTAATTTTTATTGAAAGCTGCACTACACTTCACAGTGGCCCAGACACATGACACTACTTTCCAACATGTCACCAAGTTTCTGTAAACAAGTCACGGAGTCATTCGAGAACCGCTGTGTGACCATCCTCAGCATCGGAAAAATCAGTCATTGTTGCCGATCGGTAGTTCGACTGCCTGGACTCTGTCGTCCGCAGTCGACGTAGATGACGTTCCTTCTGGGTCAGCATCACTCAAGTCTCTGCGGCCTTTGTCACAGTGCTGGAACCATTCCACTACAGCTGTGACCTTGTGTTTGGTCCATGTTTCTCCAGAATTCCACGGTGAATTTGTGTGCAACATTGTCGTTTTTCCACCAACAATCATACTGGCCGTTGTACTTCAATACTGGAGTACGTTTCCAGTTGCTGTGCCATTTCACTCCCACACTCTGATGCACCTGTTATCCGTAGTTCAGCAGAACCGTGTCTGCAGTAACCCCAGAACATCTACTGTCACCTGAGAATGCAGCACTCTTGTTGTCTCAGTGTGAGACGACATGTGTAATTTACTTTTTCAAGCGTCCTATATGCTGGTGCAGCTTTTTTCAAGCTTCTAGTATTCGCGACCCAATTTTCAACATAATAATTTTCATCGCCTTGCCCCCCCCCCCCCCCATCTTCCTCCTCAAACGATTCCAATATATACACGGTGTCCCAAAATAAACACCAAGCTTTAGGGTCAGGTTCCTTACACCAGAACAAGAAAAGAAGTCTAGTAAACATGGGCTCCAAAATCCAAATCTTAAAAGCTACGAGTTTTTGTTCATCTTCTACTACAGGCTCATTGCTTTCCATATTTTGACAGGAGGCAGTATGGACTAAAACAATAAAAAATGTCTAGCGAACGTGGGCCAGAAATTGCATATCTCAAGAACTATGAGCACTTGTTCAGTACAAGAGATGTATTTCATACTAGCGAAGATGAACAAGTGCTCAAAGCTCTTAAAGTATACTTTTTAGGTCCCATGTTATACTACCTCCTCCCAAAATATTGAAAGAAAAGTCATAGTATCGAAGATGATCAAGTACTCTTAGTTATTAAGTTATGCGTTTTAGAAACTGTGTTTACTACATATTTTTTCTCGTTTTCGTGTAGCCAACCTATTCCTGAAGCTTGTCGGTGGTTTTTTGGGACACCACGTATATATATGGTGTTAGGATACAAGTGTAGCTGGCCGTTGTGGCCGGGCGGTTCTAGGCGCTTCAGTCTGGAACCGCGCGACCGCTACGATCGCAGTTTCGAATCCTTCCTCGGGCATGGATGTATGTGATGTCCTTAGGTTAGTTAGGTTTAAGCAGTTCTGAGTTCTAGGGGACTGATGACCTCAGATGTTAAGTCCCATAGTGCTCAGAGCCATTTGAACCATTTGATACATGTGGCGATATTCCTATTGATGACAGTGATGACTGGGGACAATGTACTGAACACCGTTACATAAGAATGTACTTCATTTACAGACTAATAATTATAGCTATTACTGGTATATGTTTTTAGGTTGGTTAGTACCTCCAAGTACTCGTGGCACAAGTCAGTCATTAATGTTTATTTTCTCATGGACAGCATGTCTGGTACTGAAATGTGGAAACGTGGAAGCAATACGGACAGTCTACAGGGTGTAAATTTTAAGTTGACAAACCAGAATAACTCGAAAACTAAGCTTGACATGAAAAAATGTGTAGAATCCAAAGTTGATTATTTTCGAAGGGGAGATCTGCTGGTGCTAAAATTAGCCCGCCACCCTAGCCCCCTGGTGGTGGGGCGGGAGGCAACTTTAAAATTTCAAGTGGGAACCCCCATTTTTTTTTTTTTGCAGAATCAGATTTTACATAAAAACTACGTACATTTTGTCGTAAACATTTATTTTAATTCTTGGCAGTTGGCGCTGTAACTCAAGAAAATCCATGTTCTCATTTTTGCATGGAAAATGGTTACAGATAAATAAAAAATGAGTTCTCTCGATAGTAAGTAGGATGTTTGGTTAGTTAGTTAGCTAGTCAGATGATTTGTTTGACAATTAAAAGTTGCGTGGCCTCATGACCATGAAACAAACAAAAATTATCCGAATCTGCGGAAAAAATTAATACAGTATTTGGGTCACCATCTGTAAAACTCTAATTCCTCTCTCTCAAACCCCACCTACGGTGAGAGAGGAAGAATTTTAGTTTTAGCGAATCAAAATTTACGAAGTAAATAAGTATTTTTTATTTATCTGTAACCATTTTCCACGCAAAAATGAGAACATGGATTTTCTTGGCGGGCTAATTTGAGCACCAGCAGATGTCCCCCTGGAAAATAATCAACTTTGACTTCTACACATTTTTTCCTGTGAAGCTTATTTTTCGAGTTATTCTGGTTTGTCAACTTAAATTTACACCCTGTATACTGGCAGGTGTACTCCAGCTCATGATACAGTTACTACCCTGCACAAAACATCAGGTAGTACATTATGTGATGTGTTTGTAGGAAGACTGTTAGATGCATAGAAAAAACACTAAACACACTGACACTGGTACGTATTAAGGTACCAATTATCACAATACCTGTACCTATACCCTGTATACACAGGGTGACTCCCAACAGTTGTCAGGCGCATTTTCTCTGGTGTTTTAGCATATATTTGCAGTTTCGTTCTTATATTGAGCAGATGGAGTCAAGCTAAACAGATAGTGCTCAACAAATCTTTCATGCGACGCTCAATGTCGACGGATAGCGCTAGTCTTTTTCCCATTACAAATAAAATGATTTTTGTTGCAGAATTTTACGTGCCAATTCGATAGAGCGACCACAGAATAGTCTAGAGCGATATTTGTTTTACCGATGTGTATTAATAGGGGCAGTAAAACTCGAAGAGTAACCAGTACTCCATCAGCAACAGCACTGACCTGGCGCGCGCCGACTGGTACCACCAAGCACACAGCGCTACTGAGTGGCTTCTGGATTGCTGTGTATTCTTGGTGTTTTTCTGTCTCCGTTAATACGTGTCGATAAAACGAATATCGGGATAGACTAATCCTGGACCGCTCTATCGAGTGGGCACGTCAAATTCCGCTTTAAAAATAATTCTGTTTCTAATGGGAAACAAACCGAAGTTTTCTGTTGGCACTGGGCGTCGCATGAAAGACGAGACCTGCAGTAATTGTTTGGGACGACTGCAGTTACACAATTCAAAAACGAAATTGCAGATAGCTGCCGAAATACCTGACGACCGTTAGAAGAGACTCTCGGTTTGTAAATAATGTATTTTGAGTATTTTGACGCCAAAGAAACAAAGCTGCAAACTTGTTAGCACGTTACGAATGGGTCGGGGATCCATTTCGAAATACTCCCAAAGATTCAACTGCCGAAGAAGAAATCATAGATTTAACGACAAATGATGAAATCAAATGGCAATTTAGCAATAGATCGCTCTCTGAATTTTGGGTAGGGTTGGACGATCAGTTTTCTATACTGAAAACAAGAGCGTTTCGTATGCTATTACCATATTCAACATCCTACGTTTGCTATACCTGATTTTCTGTGTTGGCTACTGTAAAGACAATATATGGCTCCCAGCTAAATCTACAAAAAGATGTCAGAGTGTCTGTTCCCTTCGAAAAACTTCCCTCTACGAGCCACGCCCAAGTAAGTCAAGCATGAACGCTTGAACGTAAGTCAAGCATGAACGCATGAACGTGTATTCACTACTGGCCATTAAAATTACTACACCACGAAGATGACGTACTACAGACGCGAAATTTAACCGACAGGAAGATGATGCTGAGATATGCAAATGATTAGCTTTTCAGAGCATTCACACAAGGTTGGCGACGGTGGCGACACCTACAACGTGCTGACATGAGGGAAGTTACCAACCAATATCTCATACACAAACAGCAGTTGTCCGGCGTTGCCTTGTGAAACGTTGTTGTGATGCCTCGTGTAAGGAGGAGAAATGCATATCATCACGTTTTCGACTTTGATAATGGTCGGATTGTAGCCTATCGCGATTGCGGTTTATCGTATCGCGACATTGCTGCTCGCGTTGGTCGAGATCCAATGACTGTTAGCAGAATATGGAATCGGTGGGTTCAGGAGGGTAATACGGAACGCCGTGCTGGATCCCAACGGCCTCGTATCACTAGCAGTCGAGATGACAGGCATCTTATCCCCATGGCTGTAACGGATTGTGCAGCCACGTCTCGATCCCTGAATCAACAGATAGGGACGTTTGCAAGTCAACAACCATCTGCACCAACACTTCGACGACGTGCAGCAGCAGCAGGGACTAATAGCTCGGAGACCATAGCTACGGTAACCCTTGACGCTGCATCACAGACAGGAGCGCCTGCGATGGTGTATCCAACGACGAACCTGGGTGCACGAATGGCAAAACGTCATTTTTTTCGGATGAATCCAGGTTCTGTTTACAGCATCATGACGGTCGCATCCGTGTTTGGCTACATCGCAGTGAACGCACGTTGGAAGCGTGTATTCGTCATCGCCATACTTGATGGTATAGGGTGCCATTGGTTACACGTCTCGGTCACCTCTTGTTCGCATTGATGGCACTTTGAACAGTGGACGTTACATTTCAGCAGGATGATGCACGACCGCATGTTGGAGGTCCTGTACGGGCCTTTCTGGATACAGACAATGTTCGACTGCTGCACTGGCCAGCACATTCTCCAGATCTGTCACCAATTGAAAACACCTGGTCAATGGTGGCCGAGCAACTGGCTCGTCACAATACGCCAGTCACTACTCTTGATGAACTGTGGTATCGTGTTGAAGCTGCATAGGCAGCTGTACCTGTACACGCCATCCAAGCACTGTTTGACTCAATGCCCTGGCGTATCAAGGCCGTTATTACGGCCAGAGGTGTTTGTTCTGGGTACTGATTTCTCAGGATCTATGCACTGAAGTTGCGTGAAAATGTAATCAAATTTCAGTTCTAATATAATATGTTTGTCCAATGAATACCCGTTTATCATCTGCATTTCTTCTTGGTGTAGCAATTTTAATGGCCAGTAGTGTAAATTCCAAGTTTGTGTTTAATTTCGTATGAAAAAGTTAATTATTAAAAGCATTGTACAGAACTGATATAGCCCTGTTTCAAAGCGCATTATGTCAGTGTAGATGTGAATCCAGTTTTTAATTACAGCATAGTGTATTTTGCTTTGTTTTCCTGGCGGTAAATTAATCAGTTCTTTGAATTCACATTTTTTTTCTTCTTTTCAATAAGCTCGGTCCCCACATTATGTTTAGACGCCCCTCTAGGTGACGCACTCCACAGGTTCAGAATCGCTGTGCTGGTGACAAAAATTATTTTCTGCGTCTCTGAATGCTCACTCCAAAGATATCAGTGCTATATTTACAAACCCGAGGTTTTGATGTCCAATGTTTGTTAGGTCCTACGAATGGTTTGTCATTTATATTTGCTTTTAGATCTGGTATTGATTTGTATATGGGAAGAAAGCTAACTTGCCTCTTGGTTCGGCATCCACGCTAAACTTGTAGGTGGCTGATTAATTTAGTACAAAACTTTAAGGTAGCAAGGGCATGACAGCTGCAATAGGTGAATGCCTAGTACAGCACTGTGTAGCTCAAAGCAGCCTTCGGTCTGAGAACAGCTTTTGTTTTAGTAGAGCGTGTGGAGGTTCATCACTAAAGTCATAACGACGTGAAGTGCTGTTAAGGGGAGCTAAAAACCTCCACAGTTACGATTCAGTCGTTAAGACGTTCCAGTATTACGACGTTTCCGCCGTTTCATTTCTGCACTTGGGCCTTTTATAGCTGATGGGATGGAGGTCTTCGGGAAGACCGGGGAATTGTAGAAGGGAGGAGAGATCGTGATGAAGTAGGGAACTTACTAGGAATCACCACGCCATTTTAAGAAGCTATTTTTCCATTTTTTCCTTTTTCCTACTATGATTCACACGAACAGAAGCAGTAGACATACACTATTAAGAAACATTGTGGGGTACAACAAGCATCATGACATAGATTTCAACTGCTTAATTAAAAGCGGTTTCAGTAGGGCGTTACACATCCATCGCGAGCGGTTTGTTTTCGCTTTCTCACAAGTACTTCCCCGCGACGTGACGCCGCTGGGGCAAATAAAAGTGGCCCGGAAACAGAGTTCCAGTTTAAAAACAAACATAGCAGAGGGAAGAAAATACGGTACTAACCTGACTATAGCAGATGTTGAAAGTAATAATCATTCATCTCTCCGCTCTTTTGGGTCCTGGTCAGAAAGTTGCTACGGCGGATCGAAGCTGTACTGCTGGAAATGCTGCAGTCTCATCCTAAATGTCGTGCTGCAGTTCTTGAAGGCTATGAGGGTTGTTGCGATACATCTTAGACTCGAGTGCATCCCACACAAAGTGATCGCGCACAGGCAGATCAGGTGACCTGGGTGTCCAGCTAGGGCCTAGACAAGAATGACCTGTGCTAACAATTTTGGCAGGTGTCGAGAGTGTGTAAATGTGCTCCAAGGTTCGAGCGACTGTATGGGCAGTTGCTGCATTCTGTTGGTAGTAACTCTAGTTCTCTTCCTTCTCCGTTAATGCTGCCACAAATGGTCTCAAAATCCGGGCCACATTTATTTGCCGTACCCTGTAGTAACCACTGAAAACCACGTTTAGATAATACTATTTCTTTTTAAAAAAATATATGCCTTCTCCATCTATGACGATGGTTTGAAAAGTTCTCGGAAGGGAATAGAAAACACGTACATACGTTACTGAAACATTTTTATTTTTCAATGTGGTCTTGGTCCAACGATGTTCCAGTGCCTTGATATCGTCTCAAAAATGAGTTTCGTCCAGGCCTGCAAAATAGTTGTTAACTCCGGCTCTCAATTCTTCATTTGAAGTTAATCTTCGTCCCCTAAGAAAAAATTTCAGTTTTGGGAAGACGTGGAACTCTGACGGAGCCATACCAGGTGAATAAGGCGGGTGTGGCAAATATTCATACCTTTGTTCATGTATTTTTGCCATGGCGACGGCACATGTGTGCGGGCGCGCGTCGAGAGACGCGGCACCCATCTTGCAGATAACTTTTTCATTTCTAATTCTTCAGTTCAAATGTGATAAATTATTGCAAGCTGAGCAGTTTCATGCACTTTCAATTGGCGATCCTCCATGGCCATTTTTTGCACTTTTGAAATGATTTCCGGAGTAGTGACACATCTTGGCCGACCACTGCGTGGATCATCATCTGAGCCCTTCCGATCAAATTTAAATTCATCGGTCCACTTGGCAGCAGTTGAATGTGAAGGAGCAGAGTCCCCCAGTGTATTCTGGAAATCGGCATGAATGTCCTATGCTTTCATACCTTTCTTTACGAAATACCTCATCACTGATCAAAGCTCGAGTTTTTAATCACTACGCGGGGACAACAACATAATCACGTAACTGCCACAGCTCTCTTCCAAGAGCACTGACGTGGCACGTGTTTACAGGCAACAGTCCAATGAAGATCACGCGAACAACTCGTTGCGCTAGCGCGGGTCTCTCGTGGTGATACCGAGAACTTTTCAAACCACCCTCGTACTTAAACCTTCGGTCACCATCCGAGATCCTCTAGATCTACAAACAACAGCTGTCCGGAATCAAAGTGGCGAACATCTTTTTAAAACTGACGGCCGACATCGTTACACAGATTACAACATGAGTACTGCGTATTGGACATTTTTCCGATGGACTCTCCAAACCGCAGCAAGCTCACGACGTGACCTCGCTGGAATTAGTTGACTGCACGAACTGTGCTGGACAACGCAATCACGGAATGTCGATAACGTTTATTAATTTGGTGCGGTGCTCGAAGCAACAGATCAATCTTTCAGGAAGTGAGACGCAGGCGTTACAGGCGCAGGGTTTTCACGTTCAGTGTGCGTTTACCACCCCAGCGACACCACATAGCTGTATACCGGGTGGTTATAAGTAAACTTTGCAAAGAAGGGAGAGCAGAAAGGTGGAAGGAGTATATAGAGGGTCTATACAAGGGCGATGTTCTTGAGGACAATATTATGAAAATGGAAGAGGATGTAGATGAAGATGAAATGGGAGATATAATACTGTGTGAAGAGTTTGACAGAGCACTGAAAGACCTAAGTCAAAACAAGGACCCGGGAGTAGACAACATTCCATTAGAACTACTGATAGCCTTGGGAGAGCCAGCCCTGACAAAACGCTACCATCTGGTGAGCAAGAGATATGAGACCGGCGAAATTCCCTCAGACTTCAACAAGAACATAATAATTCCAATCCCAAAGAAAATAGGTGTTGACAGATGTGAAAATTACCGAACTATCAGTTTAATAAGTTACGGCTACAAAACACTAACACGAATTTTATACAGACGAATGGAAAACTGATAGAAGCCGACCTCGGGGAAGATCAGTTTGGGTTCCGTAGAAATGTTGGAACACGTGAGGCAATACTGATCCTACGACTTATCTTAGAAAATAGATTAAGGAAAGGCAAACCTACGTTTCTAGCATTTGTAGACTTAGAGAAAGCTTTTGACAATGTTGACTGGAATACCCTCTTTCAAATTCTAAAGGTGGCAGGGGTAAAATACAGGGAGCGAAAGGCTATTTACAATTTGTACAGAAACCAGATGGCAGTTATAAGAGTTGAGGGACATGAAAGGGAAGCAGTGGTTGGGAAGGGAGTAAGACAGGGTTGTAGCCTCTCCCCGATGTTATTCAATCTGTATCTTGAGCAAGCAGTAAAGGAAACAAAATAAAAATTTGGAGTAGGAATTAAAATCCACGGAGAAGAAATAAAAACTTTGAGGTTCGCCGATGACATTGTAATTATTTCAGAGACAGCAAAGGACCTGGAAGAGCAGCTGAATGGAATGGACAGTGTCTTGAAAGGAGGATATAAGATGAACATCAACAAAAGCAAAACGAGGGTAACGGAATGTAGTCGAATTAAATCGGGTGATGCTGAGGGAATTAGATTAGGAAATGAGACACTTAAAGTAGTAAAAGAGTTTTGCTATTTGGGGAGCTAAATAACTGATGATGGTTGAAGTAGAGAGGATATAAAATGTAGGCTGGCAATGGCAAGGAAAGCGTTTCTGAAGAAGAGAAATTTGTTGACATCGAGTATAGAGTTAAGTGTCAGGAAGTCGTTTCTGAAAGTATTTGTATGGAGTGTAGCCATGTATGGAAGTGAAACATGGACGATAAATAGTTTAGACAAGAAGAGAATAGAAGCTTTCGAAATGTGGTGCTACAGAAGAATGCTGAAGATTAGATGGGTAGATCACATAACTAATGAGGAAGTATTGAATAGGATTGGGGAGAAGAGAAGTTTGTGGCACAACTTGACCAGAAAAAGGGATCGGTTGGTAGGACATGTTCTGAGGCATCAAGGGATCACCAATTTAGTATCGGAGGGCAGCGTGGAGGGTAAAAATCGTAGAGGGAGACCAAGAGATGAATACACTAAGCAGATTCAGAAGGATGTAGGTTGCAGTAGGTACTGGGAGATGAAAAAGCTTGCACAGGATAGAGTAGCATGGAGAGCTGCATCAAACCAGTCTCAGGACTGAAGACCTCAACAACAACAACAGTATGGATCTACATCTCCTATAATTTTTTTAAAGGACTTCATCTCGTTTTCAGCTGTTCGAATTTTATTTTGTGATTGCAATTTACTCATTAAGCCAAGGATCTGCAGAAGATAATGCAACATAATAAAAACAATTTACAGTGGATTAAACAGTAACTACATCCAATTTTGTAGTTTTTTGACATTCATGTGCCGATTCTGACAAAAAGGCAGAAACAATAACGTAATATGCACAATTGCACGTCACATTAGAACAGAACGAAATTACCGAAGAGTTGTGTATGCTAAAACATATAGCAACAAACAACGGCTACAATGCTGGTAAGGCAAACAAAATATATACTATCAAATTACGGAACAAAAGCAACAATAGACACAAAGTTATAATATTAGCAAGAGGAGGAAAACCAGAAGAAACTAACAAAATTGCTCTATCTTATTATGATACCATATCAGACACAGCAGACGATAACTATCGGAAAAATAAGGTACGAATCGGGTTCCCCGTGAAAAACAAAGTAGGGACAATAATCAGACATACAACCAACAAAACAAAACCAGTTTCACAGTCATCGATTTATAAAACCAAATGTGATGAATGTGAAAATTTTTATGTGAAACAAACAGATAGATGTTTCTCCATCAGATTCAGAGAGCACGCAGACCTAAGTGAGAACTGTAAATCGTCATTTAGTCCATATCCACGAAACTATAATCATAACACCAACAGTATCGAGGAATCTTTAAAGGTACTACACATGGTAGAAAAAGGCAGATCAATGGACGTTCTAGAAGAAACTGAAATTTATAGCGGCTTCAAAACAATCACAACACATGCTCAATGCTCAAACAGACCTCAGAAGTAACTATTTTCTCGTCTGTTTTAGACATTTATTTTAATGAGTTGCAAGTGCACACCTATAGTTGAGTGATGTAGCCACGCACAACTGCGGCACTTAAAATGGAATATTGACTAATATGGCTGACTAGTTGTTCTTTGTTGGGCAGTTAAGCATATTACGTTGTTATCACTACCAGTATTTCAAAATCTTGTAATTACGGTATACAAATGTCAAAAAACTGTAAAACTGTTTGTACCTACTGTTAATCCAACTATAAATTGTTCTCATTACGTTGTATTATGTTTTGTAGATACTTGAAAATGGTTTATTGCCGAAACCGCAACTGCAAAATAGAATTCTAACAGCTGAAAGCAAGATGACATCCTTCAAAAAAACCTATGAATGGGCAGTCTGCAATAAGCCGCACAGTTTCAAGAATATCTAAGTGAAATTATGGTGATACGCCAAAGAACAACGTAACTAGGATCAAGGAGCTGTTAACTGCACACTGCAAAACATGACAGTTTCCTTGAGCAGTCCTGTGAAGGTGCACACGGCATTATAACTCAGTCGGCAGCTTCGCGCGCTTACCTCAACCAATAAGGTAACGCAATTCTATAAACGTCTCTATAGCAACGACACAGTGTTGCCGGAGGTCTATTCGAGAGGTCTACTTTCCGGTCAGTGTTTCGGTGCGTTTCGGAACTGTTCGAGAGACCTGCGTGTTTTGCATGTGCGTGTTACACAAATACTGTCAGGGAGTTTTTCGACGTCTATTGTAATCATGGCTCCTTATAGCACAGAAAAGACAAAGTCCGGAAAATGTGTTGCTCTGAAAGGAAAGCATGCGAGTTTATATCCAAATTATATTATTACTCTGAAAGGGAAAGCGATAACGGCCGTCCTTTGATACCAGTCAGTAACATGATCGACAGAGTCAAAGAAAGTGAAGATCTCCAGTGTGGCAGAGAAGAGACTGACGAAGAAGAGTCTGGATGCAGCTGGAAGCTCTGTCCTTGTGATACACGGAAAGAGAAGAAAGAAACTGTGCCACGTGACAAATATTGACGACTTCGAGCAAAATGCAATTCGACAGTATATACGCTGAAGCTCCAAAGACTGTTATAGGCATCCGTATTCAAATACAGCGATATTTAAGCAGGCAGAGTACGGCGCTGTGACCGGCAACACCAATATGAGACAACAAGTGTCTGGCGTGTATTTCTTGATGCAATAATTTACCAACAGCCGTATGTATTGTAGAAATTTATTTTATGAGCTTCTTACGTGCTACCAGTTTCAGCAGTACATTGATGCCATCTTAAGGCCCCACACGTCATAGTCGTAAAATCGCTATACACGGAAGGAGCCATATAACTGGATCCGTGAATCAAATTGCTATGCAACAGCCCTTGGTGGCCAGACGACACAGACTCCATTCATTTCCAATGTGTATAGCGATTTTACGACTGTGACGTGTGGAGCCTGAAGATGGCATCAATGCAATGCCGAAACTGGTAGCACATAAGAAGTTCACAAAATAAATTTCTACAATACATACGGCTGTTGGTAAATTATTGCATCAAGACACATGCCAGCCGTTGTGCCACAGTCCATAATGGATGAACAAAGAAGTGTCTGGCGTGGTTGTTACATCGGTTACTGCTGCTACAATGGCAGGTTATCAAGATTTAAGTGAATTTTAACGTGGTGTTGTAGGGGGAATGGGACGCAGCATCTCTGATATAGCGATGAAGTGGGGATTTCACGAGTGTACCGTGAATATCAGGAATCCGATTAAACATCACATCTCCGACATCGCTGCCGCCTGCGAGAACGGGACTAAAGACAACTGACGAGAATCGTTCGACGTGGCAGAAGTACAGCCCTTCCGCAAATTGCTGCAGGTTTCAATGCTGGGTCATCAACAAGTGCCAGCGTACGAACCATTCAACGAAACATCATCGATATGGGTTTTAGGAGCAGACAGCCCACTCGTGTACACTTGATGACTGCACGACACAAAGCTTTACGCCTCGCCTGGGCTCGTCAACGCCGACATTTGAATTTATGCATAGGCTGTTGCACAGCCGCTGTCTTTAGCCCAAACTGACTTTGCTTACATTGACTAGTGCTGTTGCAACTTATGTTTTGGGAAGGCATTGTGTTGGTTAATGCCGATACTGATAAAACATTGTTTCTTAAACTGCCAAACTTTTGGATCAAGTTTCGCCTTACGTTTCCTGATTAGTGTTTATCTTTGTCAGTTTCGTGTTACGAACTTACTATCTGATATCATTCTGTTAGGTTATATGACACCTGTGATGTGCAAGGTTGCAGGTTCAGTCCTGTAAGAATATTTTGTCAAGCCAGGATTGCGTGTGTACCTTGTTGTGGTTCTTACATCCCGCATTTATTCTGTGTAATTTAAATTTTGATTGTGTTGGCATATTTTGTATCTTAGGTCAGAGTTTTAGTATTCACTTGTTAATTTATTCTCAAAGCAGTTCTAGAATTTTGACCCAGAACTCAGCTGCCAATTCTGAAGTTTTGTAATAAACCTCAGATGTGTGATTTAGTACCATTGTTATTTGACCTATAAGTAGTGCTTATATCTGTCACTGAACATTTTTGCTGCTGGTTTCTTGGATCTCGTATTAAATGTAAGTCAGGAAGGTAATGTTGTCAACAAATTGTGTAACTGCTAAATTATAATTACGCCTTGAAAACCTCTAGCCACTTCCATTCCACAAACTATACTGCGAAATTTCTACGTTACCGCGCCCTTTTCTTCCAGGCGTGCAAGTCTTGCAAGCTTGCTAGTAGAACTTCTGCGAAATCTGGAAGGTAAGGAAAAGCTCATAAGTTTGAGTCTCGGTCGGCCACACAGTTTAAACTTGCCAATAATTTTCATATCAACGTACATTCAGCTGCAGAGTGAAAATTTCATTCCACTATCACCTGTTTCAACTTCACCCAAGAGGTTTGAGATACCCTGTATTCTCTGCCTCGTGATGACTGGGTGTTGTGTGATGTCCTTAGGTTAGTTTAGGTTAAGTAGTTCTAAGTTCTAGGGGACTGATGACCATAGAATTTAAGTCCCATAGCGCTCAGAGCCATTTGAACCATACCCTGTATCTTGCACTTTTCTACAGTGTAGATTTGTGGCATACAGATTCCCCGAATATACTGCACTCTCCAAAATTCCTTTTGATCATGCTAACAAAATGGCGTTTAGATTGCAATAATAAGGTGGCGAACGAAACGACATTGTGTTCTTTGCTTTGAGCCTATTGCAACCACACACAGTCAACTGCTTCGAGTGCCGAAGTTGTTAGTTGGCAACAACGCTGGTAGCAGCTGTCAGGGATATTCTCACGACGACTGGACAGGCGTGTTCACGTCTGTGTATTCCAGGCAATCTTCCCGGCCACCAGAACAACGCCAGCCGGCACGTACTCCAAGCGCTTGGAACCGCTCTGTCTGTCTGTCTGTCTGTCTCTGCCGGCCGCGGTGGTCTAGCGGTTTTAGGCGCTCAGTTCGGAACCGCGCGACTGCTACGGTCGCACGTTCGAACCCTGCCTCGGGCATGGATGTGTGTGATGTCCTTAGGTTAGTTAGGTTTAAGTAGTTCTAAGTTCTAGGGGACTGATGACCACAGATGTTAAGTCCCATAGTGCTCAGAGCCATTCTGGCCGTCTCTCTCTCTCTCTCTCTCTCTCTCTCTCTCTGTGTGTCTCTCTCTCTCTCGTCGCGCGGATTAGCCGAGCGGTCTAGGGGGCTGCAGTCATGGACTGTGCGGCTGGTCCCGGCGGAGGTTCGAGTCCTCCCTCCGGCATGGGGGTGTGTGTTTGTCCTTAGGATAATTTAGGTTAAGTAGTGTGTAAGCTTAGAGACTGATGACCTTCGCAGTGAAGTCCCATAAGTTTTTTGGACAACATAGTTGTGGAGAGAAGCAGCGATTAGTATGATTAATCAATAATTCAAGAACAGTCTTAATCGCATTTATTATTGTTATAATACCGCCAACCGGTTTCCACCCGACGTAGGGGTCATCTTCTGGGTGTTTACACCATTGCTCGACTGCTGGTGGTGTCACTCCTATCTACATAACGGCAGGAAACCTCTATGAAGACAGGAGTGACACCACCAGCAGTCAACCAATGGTGTAAACGCCCAGAAGATGTCCCCTACGTCGGGTTGAAACCGGTTGGCGGTATTATAACAATAATAAATGCGATTAAGACTGTTCTTGAATTATTGAAGTCTCAAAAGATTTCACGCACATTTGAAAATTTTTTTCTCTCTCTCGTGTCATCAGCTGCCAACCGCTACTCGACTCCACAGCGGCACGCTTCAGTACGAGGCTGGCTGCTCCACTGCTCAACAACAGAATGACTTTCCGACATCGTGGCCGCCTATTTTGCTGGCGTTGAAACACTTCCGTTTTTACAACCAGCGCCTTCCCGGCGAGGCTAGAAAACAGCTGCAGCCATGGCGCCACCTAGTAAATGGCGCCGTATTTGATCTGTGCTGCGACGTCAAGGCATACGGGAAAAGAAATAAAAGCTTTGCCCACGGCAATGTAATTCTGTAAGAGTCATTAGGCACGACAGTTTTCTTCATCATACCAGGTTCTCCTTATTGTCTTTATTCATATGAATTTTGTTGCCTTTGTGTGATATGTTTTCTATGTAGCCTTACTGTGTGCATCCGGATGACATGATGTGGCAGGGATTTTGTTTGACACCATCAAATTCATTTTTTTTTCGAGTCATACCAGCTGCTATTTTTTTCTTTTCTCACGTCACATCATATTAGATATCTTTTCAACACAGCTATTACTAAAGTTACAGTAAGCATTTTATGTTGAAGGCCTGCCTCACAGTTAGTGTTACAAGATCATTTAGTTGCACTTCACATCGCACCAATGCTTGTAACAAGGCACGCCATGTGGTAGATCGTCTCCTCCACACAGGCAGTAGGAGGCTGTAACAGCCAAATGCTGGCAGTGTTGTGACGTAGAAGACATGGACCTCATTCTTCCTGGAATGTTTTTTCCACATTAAGCTCAACTTAAGGTTTATAGTATTGCATCGCTTAGCGGCAGATGTCTTCCTTGCCGAAAATGGCGCTTTCCGGCAGCGAGTCTGCTCGCGATAAAATAAAAAAAGTGGGTGCTACGGGTTTTAAGAATATAAATGATGAATTTATGTTGATATCAGATTGGTTCAAATGGCTCTGAGCACTATGGGTTTTAACTGCTGTGGTCATCAGTCCTCTAGAACTTAGAACTACTTAAACCTAACTAACCTAAGGACATTACACACATCCATGCCCGAGGCAGGATTCGAACCTGCGACCGTATCGGTCGCGCGGTTCCAGACTGTAGCGCCTAGGACCGCTCGGCCACTCTGGCCGGTGATATCAAATTACTTAAAATTTGTCTGATGTCGGAACAGTAGAATATATGCTCAATATTCGGAGCTTACAAGCTTGTAATCTGTAGCAACAGCGTGATCTGTTGGTTATAATTTGATCCACACACTTCTGGCTTCATTTAATTTACTTATGTCATCTCTCTACAGGCTAAGTGTAGCTCTTTCATTTATAAAGCTAAAAAAACACATTACGGTGTTGTCATAAAGTCCCGATCCATTTCTGCGGAGTAATTGATAAATTTACATAACGGACATTTACAGCATGGTCTGTTGTCAAGCTATGTGTACGCTTTTATCGGACTTCAAAATGGCCTCTGTGTACTTCGAAGCTGTTTCTCATTGCTGAAGAGCAGCCCTCAATACATTCTGAAACATATCTTGCGAAACAGGTGAGCTCATAAATTCTGGAAATCCTTTCCCATTGTTTTTACACTCCTGACGTAGTGTACCCTCAAACGAAGATATCCAAGGATGTCAAACCAAGGAAACCCGAAGACCACAGTCTTATGTACGTGTCCAGCCATCTGTTGGCGAATCTTCGATTTACAGGGTGTCCACAATTAAAGATCCAGTTTCAAAAAGCTGTAGAACGAGAACCATTGTTCAAAAGACGTCAAATTTTAACAGTATATTATTGACGCAGGGGAAAAGTCACGGAAAAAAATCAAAACTGGGCCAGTAGATGACGCTGTAAGCTTCAGAATATGCACACCAGCAGAAGAGCTGCACACGGCTAATCCTCAGTTTGTGACCCAGAAGCCGAACTTGGCTGTCTCCGTGGAGGTTACAGCGTTGGTGGTAAAGCTCTTCTACAAGAACGGTGACTGTGCACCGTTAGCCCTGCAGAAGTTCCGGTCCCTCAACACTATGAAAAAAGGCATTGGTCCGATGTCTGCAAAGGATATGAAGAAAAAGATGACAAAATTTGTAAAGGCAGGTTCTTTTGAAGTACAGTGTTTGCAGAGGGAAGAAAGCAGTTGATCCGACGTCTGTCGTAGATGTGGCCACAGCATTGCAGAAAGCGTAAAGCAGCGCACGAGGAACTGCTCGAACGTAGGATACGCCTGTGAGCCGTGCATCAAATCCTAAGAAACATCCTGCATTGCTATCCGTACAAAATCATCCATGTTCAGGGCTTGCTTCTTGCTTCGCTCTGGAATTTCTTGTTCGTGTGGAAGTGAAAAATGAGTACCCATGGACATTCTGTGGACAGACGAAGCCCGTTTCCATCTCCAAGGACATGTCTACATCTACATCTACATTCATATTCCGCAAGCCATCTGACGGTTTGTGGCGGAGGGTACCTTGAGTACCTCTATCGGTTCTCCCTTCTATTCCGGTCTCGTATTGTTCGTGGAAAGAAAGATTGTCGATATGCCTCTGTGTGGGCTCTAATCTCTCTGATTTTATCCTCATGGTCTGTTCGTGAGATATACGTAGGAGGTAGCAATATACTGCTTGACTCATCGGTGAAGGTATGTTCTCGAAACTTCAACAAATGCCCGTACCGAGCTACTGAGCGTCTCTCTTGCAGAGTCATCCACTGGAGTTCATCTATCGCCTCCGTAACACTTTCGCGATTACTAAATGATTCTCTAACGAAGCGCGCTGCTCTCCGTTGGATCTTCAACGCTGTCTGGTACGGATCCCACACTGGTGAGCAGTATTCAAGCGCCGGCCGCGGTGGCCGTGCGGTTCTAGGCGCTCAGTCCGGAACCGCGTGACTGTTGCGGTCGCAGGTTCGAATCCTGCCTCGGGCATGGCTGTGTTTTATGTCCTTAGGTTAGTTAGGTTTAAGTAGTTCTAAGTTCTAGGGGACTGATGACCACAGATGTTAAGTCCCATAGTGCTCAGAGCCATTTGAACCATTTTTGAGCATTCAAGCAGTGGGCGAACAAGTGTACTGTAACCTACTTCCTTTGTTTTCGGACTGCATTTCCTTAGGATTCTTCAATGAATCTCAGTCTGGCATCCGCTTTACCGACGATTAATTTTATATGGTCATTCCATTTTAAATCACTCCTAAAGCCTACGCCAAGATAATTTATGGAATTAACTGCTTCCAGTGTCTGACCTGCTATATTGTAGCTAAATGATAAAGGATCTTTCTTTCTATGTATTCGCAGCACCTTACACTTGTCTACATTGAGATTCAATTGCCATTCCCTGCAACCTCTCGATATACCACAGCATCATCCGCAAAAAGCCTCAGTAAACTTCCGATGTTATCCAGAAGCTCATTTATATATATGGTGAGTAGCAACGGTCCTACGACACTCCACTGCAGCATACCTGAAATCACTTCGGAAGACTTCTCTCCATTGAGAATGACATGCTGCGTTCTGTTACCTAGGAACTCTCCAATCCAATCACATAATTGGTCTGAAAGTCCATATGCTCTTACTCTGTTCATTAAACGACTGTCGAGAACTGTGTCAAACGCCTTGCGGAAGTCAAGAAACACGGAATCTACGTCGGAACCCGTGTCTGTGGCCCTCTGAGTCTCGTGGAGGAATAGCGCGAGCTTGATTCCACACGATCGTCTTTTTCAAAATCCACGCTGATTCCTACAGAGTAGAATTCTAGTCTCCAGAAAAGTCATTATACTCGAACATAATACGTGTTCCTAAATTCTGTAACTGATCTACGTTAGAGATATACGTAGAATTGCAGAATACGGGCAACGGAGAATTCTCACGCATATCAACCAGTACCATTTCATTTTCCAAAGATGATTGTGTAGTGCGTATTGACGACATCGTTTATCGTAGGGCCGAATTTTTTTCGAGGAGGTGAGTTCTGCGGTCCAATTGCCTGTACCGTCTTTGGTAAACAGTATGTTAGTCTTTTTGGCTTCAATGTCATTCCAACCCTTCGACATCGGGGATGTGTGTGTAGGATCATATTAATGCAAAATGGTGCTCTTCCGCATATTGCACAGCCAGTGAATCGGCTAATGAAGAGGCATTTCGGAAATGGTACAATTTTCGGCCGTCATTTCCCTACTGCCTGGCCGTCAGTACAACCTGATCTTAATCTGTGTGAATTCAGGTTGTGGGGTTATGTGAAAGACGACGTGTTCAGTGCTTTAGTTCCGAACGTAGCTGAATTGAAGGCACGCATTCTGAACATGCCCCTCGAGACACTTCGATCTGTTGGGGAACATGCTATTTCTAAATTTCAACTTGTGGTAGGGAACAATGGACAGCGTATTAAGATGTCTTGCGCCTCTTTCACATCAATTAGAAACCGATGTCAATTTGTTTTTTATGCGGTTTCCGACCTGAGTACAATTAAATACCGATTTTTCCCTGCCACAGCTGTTGAAATTAAAGTTTAAAACAGTCTTGATCGCGATCTCCTTAAAATACTTTTTTTTATTGGAGTGAGTGACCGGTTTCGACTCTATGAAAGAGTCATCTTCAGACTCTGTAAAGATATATTTCCAAAGTAATATAGACGTTATAATAAGCATATAAAAATATATATAAAAATAAGATAAATAGCAATAAATCACACCCGGAGTGGTGGATGGACACTGCTAAATGAGTTCCGTCGACCCTCGACGCTCATGTAACCGCCGACTGTGCATGGAGGGAGCGGATATTAATAGGGCTGGTCACATCCGCCGTTCTGAGTATGGTTCAAATGGCTCTAAGCACTATGCGACTTAACTTCTGAGGTCACAGTCGCCTAGAACTTAGAACTAATTAAACCTAACTAACCTAAGGACATCTCACACATCCATGCCCGAGGCAGGATTCGAACCTGCGGCCGTAGCGGTCGCTCGGCTCCAGACTGTAGCGCCGAGAACCGCACGGCCGGCTCTGAGTATATCAAAAGTAGCCAATCAGAACACACGCTCATAATTATATAACTTAATACATAACTACGAAGGAACATTTACAGTTGGAATACATCGCAATGTCAATTATTGATCATTATTCGTCAATGAATATAAATTATAATATTAAAATGGCTCATTGGTATGAAATAAAGCTTAGAGTATGCTGCCCTCTAAACTCAGAAGTACAAAATCTACACCAAAGATTGTCGTTGCCCCAGCGTTTACGTGGATAATCGAGGGTTACCATCGAAATGGCGTCCTGTTCCGCTGTGGACGTTAGTGGTACTGTCAAAGATTGTACTAGGAGGAGATGCGTCGTATGTTATGGTTATGTGATGCCACAGAAATACGGTTAATTTTGCTCTCTTCTGATGTCAGCGCCACGGAAAGTAACTGCACTATGGCGGAACCACACCAACATTTCTGTAGTAATAGCGGAACGATGTTGCTAAAGTGCACCTTTTGGTTGCCGAACTTGTGCAGTCATGCACATTGAACATTACGGATGTATAGCTGTCGTATTGCGATTGACTTGTCATTTGTAGCCTACCCCTTTTACACTAATACGCTTAGAGCACCATCTGCTGGAAAATTATTTGTTAAATTTATTTTCTTCCATGACATTTCTTCGTGCGTCAATAATACGCTGTTAAAATTTGACTTCATTCCTCCCAGTAGTTCACTGTACGCCCCCGGTAGCTGAGTGATAGGAGCGCCGTGGTCCCGTGGTTAGCGTGAGGAGCTGCGGAACGAGAGGTCCTTGGTTCAAGTCTTCCCTCGAGTGAAAAATTTATGCCGGCACGGTGGCTCAGCGTGTTTGGTCAGAGTGTTACTTGCCCTCTGTAACAAAAAAAAAAAAAAACTGAGTTAATCGATCAACAACGAACATAAACGGATGTCTTACACGTCCGCCCCGAGCAGATGTAACGAACAAAAGTGAACAAAATGAGATTAAAAAAAAAAAAGAAGTGGTCAGCGTGACAGAATGTCAGTCCTAAGGGCCCGGGTTCGATTGCCGGCTGGGTCGGAGATTTTCTCCGCTCAGGGACGGGGGGGGGGGGTTGTGTTGTCCTAATCATCATCATTTCATCCCCATCGACGCGGAAGTCGACGAAGTGGGGTCAAATCGAAAGACTTGCAGCCGGCGAACGGTCTACCCGACCGGAGGCCCTAGTCGCAGGACATTTACATTTTAGTAGTTCTCTTTCTACAGCGTTCTGATACTGGAACTTTAATTATGGACACCCTATAGGTATTTCCTTAATGTGGGAGCAAAATAAGAGGGTGCTCCACCATCTTGAAACACAACAGTATCAGAAATGCCTTATTGCAGAAGCTGTGGTTCCAGGGACTGTTTCAGGATATCAACCTAAATATTTCCCGTAAATGTCTCTTCTGCAAAATGGTCTTCTGCTGAGGGTCCATAAACTGTAGTCTTTCTAAAAACAAGCCACACGTTCATTTTCAGTGTTTGCTGCTGTTGATGCTGTTTTGTGAAATTTCAGTGTCAACTCCTGTTGCAACTTCAGATAAAATATCACTCACTAACTAGTCACCCGTTCTTCTATTGTAGGTAAATAAACAAAAATTCACTTTATTACCACCCTACGTCTGGAGATTCGTCATAAAGTTCTTGTCAATCGGAGTGTGTATCCCCGGAAAAATATCAGGATCTGCGTTCGCCTTCAGCCAGTGAGTTGCGCGCGTTGCATATGTACCGCATTTTTATTCTCACTTTACTCGGGCGGCGGTTCTTTTTTGCCTCGATACTAGCCGGCGTGGCTTGAAAAACGCTCTCAGACATCAAACATGGTCGGATCTGTGAGGCTAATGAAGGTTCAAACGCAACATTTGCATTCGAGGCGCACAGACCTTTCTCTCTGAGCAGCGGTCTCCCGGTACGGGTGAAGCACTTTCAGGAAGCTGCGCGCCCAGCCAGCATTGCTGCCTGCCTGCCTGGGGGTCGTTTCGCCACGGCCTCACCTTCGCCTCTGTGCACTTTCTAAAGCCACACTGACGGTGGGACGAAGACTTTCCCGTTTCTAAGCCTGCCCTCTGCTACCCTCAACTAACTGTTGCTGTACATCCGAGCTGTAGCAAAAGCACAAACACAGTTCGGTTTCTTGTCGTTTCGCTTTTGTAAGCATTTCGTTTTAAATCCAGAGTTTGCTGCCCTATTATCGTAGCTACGGACACAATTTAGTTACCGGGGTACTTGTCGTAGTGACAAAATGTGAGCGTAAATTGCAAGAGAACATCACCAACTTCGCCTCATACACTCCTGGAAATGGAAAAAAGAACACATTGACACCGGTGTGTCAGACCCACCATACTTGCTCCGGACACTGCGAGAGGGCTGTACAAGCAATGATCACACGCACGGCACAGCGGACACACCAGGAACCGCGGTGTTGGCCGTCGAATGGCGCTAGCTGCGCAGCATTTGTGCACCGCCGCCGTCAGTGTCAGCCAGTTTGCCGTGGCATACGGAGCTCCATCGCAGTCTTTAACACTGGTAGCATGCCGCGACAGCGTGGACGTGAACCGTATGTGCAGTTGACGGACTTTGAGCGAGGGCGTATAGTGGGCATGCGGGAGGCCGGGTGGACGTACCGCCGAATTGCTCAACACGTGGGGCGTGAGGTCTCCACAGTACATCGATCTTGTCGCCAGTGGTCGGCGGAAGGTGCACGTGCCCGTCGACCTGGGACCGGACCGCAGCGACGCACGGATGCACGCCAAGACCGTAGGATCCTACGCAGTGCCGTAGGGGACCGCACCGCCACTTCCCAGCAAATTAGGGACACTGTTGCTCCTGGGGTATCGGCGAGGACCATTCGCAACCGTCTCCATGAAGCTGGGCTACGGTCCCGCACACCGTTAGGCCGTCTTCCGCTCACGCCCCAACATCGTGCAGCCCGCCTCCAGTGGGGTCGCGACAGGCGTGAATGGAGGGGCGAATGGAGACGTGTCGTCTTCAGCGATGAGAGTCGCTTCTGCCTTGGTGCCAATGATGGTCGTATGCGTGTTTGGCGCCGTGCAGGTGAGCGCCACAATCAGGACTGCATACGACCGAGGCACACAGGGCCAACACCCGGCATCATGGTGTGGGGAGCGATCTCCTACACTGGCCGTACACCACTGGTGATCGTCGAGGGGACACTGAATAGTGCACGGTACATCCAAACCGTCATCGAACCCATCGTTCTACCATTTCTAGACCGGCAAGGGAACTTGCTGTTCCAACAGGACAATGCACGTCCGCATGTATCCCGTGCCACCCAACGTGCTCTAGAAGGTGTAAGTCAACTACCCTGGCCAGCAAGACCTCCGGATCTGTCCCCCATTGAGCATGTTTGGGACTGGATGAAGCGTCGTCTCACGCGGTCTGCACGTCCAGCACGAACGCTGGTCCAACTGAGGCGCCAGGTGGAAATGGCATGGCAAGCCGTTCCACAGGACTACATCCAGCATCTCTACGATCGTCTCCATGGGAGAATAGCAGCCTGCATTGCTGCGAAAGGTGGATATACACTGTACTAGTGCCGACATTGTGCATGCTCTGTTGCCTGTGTCTATGTGCCTGTGGTTCTGTCAGTGTGATCATGTGATGTATCTGACCCCAGGAATGTGTCAATAAAGTTTCCTAATGTTACTTTAAATCCGTCTTGATTGCAATTTTTTTTTATTATTCATATGACCGGTTTCGGTTCATTCAGAACCATCTTCAGATCTGATATTTAAGTTACAGGAGTAACCCGTCCAATTCAGCAACTTTCACATGCTACGTCACATACACACACATACTGCTACAGTTAATCTTCTATTCACACTGTCTCCTTTTTCTTTCCCACTGCCATTGTTTCCACCATACCTCGAGAGCTCAAAAATTCTGGTGGACTAACTTATTTTTTCCCCTATATGTATATGTGAATTCCTAAGGGACCAAACTGCTGTGGTCATCGGTCCCTAGACTTACACACTACTTGAACTAACTCATACTAAGGACAACGCACACACCCATACCCGAGGGAGGACTCGAACCTCCGGCGGGAGTAGCCGCACAATGTAGCAGTGGTGCTGGAGGAGAATGGAAAAGATCAAGTGGACAGATCGCATAAAAAATGACGTGTACTGCGAAGAGTAGGAGAGAGAAAGGCCAACTGGATTGGACATGTACTTAGACACGAGGGACTCATACATGATGTCATCGAAGGGAAACTCAGAGGAAACGCAGGATGAGGAAGAAGAAGAATTCAGCATCTGGACGACATGAAAGATGGAAGGAGATACAACAGACTGAAGGAAGAAGCTGAAGACAGGGAACAGTGGAATCAGAAAGTCACCGCACGAAGACATGGACCTGCCACTAGGCAGAATACTACGTAATAATATGAGTGTTTAAAATTTCGGTCCAAAATGCACCCTACCCTATCCTACCCTATGTGTTAAACTAGCCGGTCTGGGGGGGTCAAATGACCCAAAACCCATGTATAGTCTTCACTCATTTCTATTTTTCATTTCCACTGTCTCCTCGTTCTTTTGCTCTCACAGCTTCTGTCTCCATTCGTCTGTCTTTCACTTTTGCAGCCACTGCCTCTCTCTGACCATAAGTATCTCCCTCTTTTTGGCTACCACTGCTACTGTTTCATCTATCTGTCTTTATCTTTCACTACCACTTTCTCAGTCCCACCATCATCGTTGATTTGACATTGGTAACATGCTTTGTTCACTATATCGAAGTGTGTTGCCTTTTAACTTATAGCTGGTGCCAGAAATATCTTTGAAAATTTTTATATTGCGATTCACAAATGCTGTGTATCTGAGTGAAACGAATGAGTGTGTCATTAAAGATGTAGCATAGCGCTGTTTAATTATTGACATCCCTGTTGTAAGTTATTTTCTCTGGACTTCGGAACTGGCACTGCAAAAGTGAAGTACATTTGCAAGGGATGCGCTTTTCTACAACATGACTGGCATGATTAAACTGTTAATCGAAAATCGTTATCTTCATGTCATAATAACTCTTTAGTTGTCCACCTAAATTCTCCTCTTCCATCATCTTCGCCATCCTGCAAATAGGAGGCCTCTGATTGACACTCCTCCGTACAGTAGAGTACGTGCAGAGTAAGGTGGCCGATAGATGCACAGTCGGGAGGGCACGAATGGGGATAACGGTAGTGGTGTCGGTTATGGGCAGGCGCTGTAGAGGAAATGGCGAGCGCTGGAGCAGAAGTGCCATTCTAAACAGAAGCCTATACTCACAGTTTTTGTGAAGATTAAGTAGACCAATTCCACGCCCACACTTGCATGGTGATTATTCAAAAAGATCTATCATCTCTGCACCGCGCGGGATTAGCCGAGCTAATGCATTTGCATCATCTCTGCTTTCGTTAGCATAAAAAAAAATTTCGCTGAAAACGCAACAAAAGCAGCGATTTATTTTCCCTTGGCTTGTTAACCATTTGTAACCTTCAGGAAAGCGAAACGAGTCGCGAATTTTGGGTAAAACCTACATATTTCTTTTGTTGCCACGTTAAGATTTGCTTCTTTTGCTAAAACAAAGCAGACGCAATTGCGAGAGAATTCTGAAACAGTGGTTTATTAAGTAAGGAACTGAGGAAAAGCAAGATGAGTAGCTTATGAAAAAGAACATCTTCGTCATAAAAATAAATGTGCAATGTCTTCTCTTGCGTCGTTCCTAAAACCGTAGCATTTCTCCTTTCACCAGCTGTCTATGGCGTTTAAAAATTACATTATTTCATCGAAAAAGTGTGTCATTAGTGGAATAACACGGTAGATAATGAAGATTTCCATAATAAGCATATGGAAAAGTACTCTCATCTTTGCGTGCTATCATTTGCCACGGTCTCATTTCAATATTTCAAACAGTTTATGAAATGTGAGGAATGTTGCGGACATTTCACTGTGGCTTGATCGCTGCCGCTCTCGATCGCAAATGAGTGTACTATGTGAGATCAATTTTCTCGAGATTGGTGACAGACAGAGACGTCCACCAAAATCTAAAGAGAAATTCAATATGTTAGTTAAATTTCTTACGCAGCAACATATTATGTAACATGCACCAAAAGCAAAATCATAGAGATCCCTATTTTTCGTTGCAAACTTTTCGAATTTCGCTCAGGGTCTTACTTCCACGTAAATATCACAATAACTGGTTCAAATGGCTCTGAGCACTATGGGACTTAACATTTGAGGTCATCAGTCCCCTAGAACTTCGAACTACTGAAACATAACTAACCTAAGGACATCATACACATCAATGCCCGAGGCAGGATTCGAACCTGCGACCATAGCGGTCGCGCGGTTCCAGACTGAAGCGTCTAGAACTGCTCGGCCACCGCGGCCGGCACAATAACTACGACAGTTAACGCAATGATGGGCACATTATCATGAAGCTCACATATGAAGTTGTAAATAACGCAAAAAAATGAAATTGTTTTATCGAATGGATTCTGTAAAATCGTTCGAGAAATACTGCAGAGCCTACGCTTCGATTCTCTAATCGCCGACTGGTCAAAAGGGAACACACTTGTCAGCCTCCCCTTCCGAACAAACGAATGAAAACGCACAGCGATTTGGACGAAAACTGGTCACGACGCATCGCTCCCACCGTATTCTGCACGGATTCCGCTTCGATCTCGGGTATCGGTCGGCTGAAGCGGAGCGGCGTGAATGATAAAGAAGTGGTGCACACAAGTGTAAAGTCTGTACATTCAGAAGGTTATAATTATGCACTGTTAGAATTATGGCCCAAATTCTTACGTGATATTGAATTCTGGGGCTGATCTCTCGCAAGTAAGCTTTTTTCTCCTTAAAGTACGAAATTAAGTTACTGATGTTTTGTTGTTAGATAATTTTTCTGTGCTGGTGTAAGATATCACCAGCACACTTGTAGGTAAAGAGACTGCGAGATGTTCGATAGTAGGCGCCGGAGCAAGTGAGCCTATCAGGAGAGAGGCCAAAGAGAAACTCCCAAGAAACGCGCCTACAACGCCCTCTCGACCGCCAGTATTCAGATCTCCGCCAGTCATCAGTCGCAGCCCAGCCACTTGCAGTCGCAGACAGTCGGAGTCACAATCAGATTCTCAGTCTCAGGCAGCACATAGCGACCAGAGTAGTGTGCATAGTGGGACGTGTACGTCACCAGCAGCGAGGCTAACGTGGACAGTTATGGAAGAGCTTGTACCACTACACATGAACTAGCTTAAGATAAGTAGCTTCTTGACCTCAGAATGTGATTTTCACTCTGCAGCGGAGCGTGAGCTGTTATGAAACTTCATGGCAGATTAAAACTGTGTGCCGGACCGAGACTCGAACTCAGTGCATTTGCCCGCAAAAGGCAGAGGGCCTGAGTTCGAGTCTCAGTCCAGCACACAGTTTTAATCTCCCACGAAGTTTCAGCTTCATGATCTGTTAGTAAAGAACCCTGTTAATACATCCATGAAGTTGTGTTATAAAAAGAGGATACCGGGGACTAAACAACATTCTCTCCCTGACTTGCCATAATACAAGACTCTACAGTGGCAACGAGACGACACAAAAGTGGGGACAAGTTAATCAACTGCAGATTTTGATTGCTTCTCTTGTGTTGTTGTGTTGCATGTATTCTAGGAGGAGACCCGCAGAACTAATCAAATTTCTCCTTTCAGAGGCTTTGCTTGCTTTTTTGCTATATTTGTGTAAACCATGGCTACCCCACCCCCTCCACCCTCTGCCCCCGCAACTCAGCCGCAGATGGGCAATTTGATGAACCTAACACAAATTTTTCAGTTTCAGAACCAACAAATTCCTACCTTGCCGACGACGGTAAAACAGATGCTCGCTGCACAAGCTGTGTAGGCCGCACAACAATACCCGACCGACCGACCAGCCCAAGTTCCGCCGACCAGCATACCATCGTTCCGGCAATTTAACGACACCGAAGAGGAATGGCTGGAATACCTGAAACAGTTCCAAGCACATTGTCACGTCCATCATGTACAAGTTACTGTAAAGCTACAATACTTTCTTTCGATTGCTGGGTCCCCAGTGTTCAGGTTAATACAAAAGCTATTCCGAACGAAGTCATTTATGACCAGGTAATCACTGCATTGAAACTTCCTGGTAGGTTAAAACTGTGTGCTGGACCGAGACTCGAACTCGGGACCTTTGCCTTTCGCGGGCAAGTGCTCTACCAAGGTAGAGGGCAGGTGCTGTGCAATTTTCGCAGGAGTGCGTCTGTGAAGTTTGGAAGGTGGGAGACGAGGTACTGGCGGAATTAAAGCTGTGAGGACGGGTCGTCAGTCGTGCATGGGTAGCTCAGCTGGTAGAGCACTTGCCCGCGAAAGGCAAAGGTCCCAAGTTCTAGTCTCGGTCCGGCACACAGTTCTAATCTGCCAGGAAGTTTCATATCAGTGAACACTCCGCTACAGAGTGAAAATTTCGTTCTGAATCACTACATTAACAAAATATTATGACCAGCAAGTCCAAGTAGCTGCAGCCAGAAATCAGCTTTTTCACCTGCAGAAAAAGCCGTAACAGTCTTACCGCCATTGGTACACAGAGCTAGCGGGCATGATTAGGAAGTGTAAATTTAAGTGTAGTTGTGGCAACTTTTACAGTAATTTAATGATTAGGGATGCTATAACATTAAATGTCCCAGATAGTAGAACATGGGAACAGATCCTGAAGTACTCTGATCCCTTGCAGTCTTAGAGCAATATGATTATGGCCCCATAGAGGCCGTTAAGTTTGACCAGGTCCCGATTTGTCGGGTCGATTCATCTTCCGAAACAGCCACCCGAAACAGCCACAAAATCGAGCGCATACACAGCCGCGCGGACAGCCACGTAGACATATAAACAGACCTGTGAATTTGCCCTAGCTGTTTTGCTCTCCATAAACGACAGGAATTCCAATCACGTAACGCAACGTTTTACGCGTGTGGAAAACAGGGCCATGTCCAAGGAGTTTGTTTGCAAATGCACAAAAACGCCAATTTTGCCCGCTCCCAGAAAAAACAGGCTAGTGCACATGTAGTTAACGTTGAGTTTTCCAAACCTACAACAGGGTTCTAACAAAAGTAAGATTAAGATTGTGCCTCCTTCTCGCCCTAGCGCTGCGCAGCAACGTTCTAACAAACTATTTGTCTCATTACGCATTGCTGGCCGTCGAGTGAACTTTCAGTTAGTCACAAGTGCGTCAGTAACTTTGCTTAATCGAATCACGTACGAACAGTTAGGCTCAGCACGACTTTCTAAATTTAGCAAGCACCTCACTGTTTACAACGGGCAGGAAATTCCAGTGCTTGGACAGTATAGTTTGCCTGCCACTTACAAATCTCACACTAGGACGGTGAATTTTACTGTGTTGAAATCAAGAGACAGTGAGAACATTTTCAGTTTAGTTGCCTTTCATTTGTTTGCCTTAGCATCCACGACATTGTACTGTCAGTCTCTACATTTGCACCGAAAGACAGTGTCGCTAGCTCGCATAAAGAATTTCCTGAACTATTTTCAGAAGGAATGGGAAATTCTAATAACTTTGATGTGCATGTTATATTGAAAGACAATACACAGCCTAAATTTTTCCTGGCCTGCCCCGTTCCAATTGATTTATGAGATAAGGTAGCGATTCAATTGAAAGAATTGCAAGATAATGGTGTAACTGCACCCATTCAAGCTATTCAATGGTCAAGTTCTCTCGTTTTGTTGACTAAGTCTTCTAGTCACATCCGTATTTGTGTTGACTTAAAGTCTACAGTGCACCCACAGACAATAGTTGACGCTTATCCGTTACCTCTCCCTGAGGAACTCACTGATAGGCTTGGTGCAGAACGTTACTTTTCTAAGACAGATTTGCGTGATGCCTACTTGCAAATTCTATTGGATGAAGAATCACACAAAGTGTTTGTTGTAGATACACACTTAGGTCTGTTCAAGTATTTGCGTTTGCCCTTCGGCAGTGCTTTCGCACCCGCCATTTTTCAACGTTACTTGGAACAGCTGCCTGCTAAAGTACCATTTTGTTCAAACTACCTTGACCATATGGTTGTCTCAGGTCTACCACCAGAGGAACACATCGCCAATATTAGTACTCTTTTTAGAGTGTTGTCAGAAGCAGGACTCAAGTGCCGTCTCGAAAAATGTTACTTTCTTCAAACTGAACTGTAGTATTTAGGTCATGTGATAAACAGTCAGGATGTGCACCCCCTCCAATCTCATTTGCTTGAAACCCGTGACCTACCTGAACTGCAGTCAGTACTAGGCAAGATGATGTATTACATTCGGTTTATACCGAATGCCGCTCAGATCGCGGATCCATTGCATCGCTTGCATCTCAAAAATGTACCTCTTGTTTGGACTAAAGACTCTCACGACGCATTTCAGAAACTCAAACATGCTTTGCTTAGTGACAGATATTTAGCGCATTTTGATCCTGCTAAGCCAGTAGTTTTGCAAGTCAGCGCTTCTTCCTAAGGAAGCGGCGCTGTGCTTTCACACAGAATTGGTGCACAAGACAGACCTATTGCTTTCGCCTCAAAGTTGTTAATGCAAACTCAGTGCAATTATTCACAAATTAAAAAGAGGATCACACTATTGTATATGGTGTGACCAAATTCCAACACTATTTATATGGTCGCAAGTTCTGCTTGGTGACAGATCACAAGCCTTTGCAGTCCTTGTTTCATCCGGCAAATCCGGTTCCTGCATGCACTGCTCAAAAATGCAACCTTGGGCTTTGTTGCTTTCGCAGTATCAGCATGAAATTGTGTGCAGACCTACGGCAAAGCATGGCAATGCAGACGCACTATCTCGCCTTCCAATTGGCCCAAACTCTAATTTTGATGCATCTGCCGCATCTTGTTGCCAGATCGATGCAGGACACTGAATTGCTGGAATATTTTCCCTTGCACGATCGAAAAATAGCACAGGCCATGGAAGCAGACCCAGGTCTCAAGATTTTGTTGTATTACATTCGAACGTCTTGGCCTTGTTCATTGAACGGCACCCAAAACTCAATAGTGCGCCGATATTTTTCACGTCGGCATAACCTTTCAGTTCAACAGGGTGTGATTAGAGTTCAAAATGACAGTGGAAAGTCACGTGTGCTTATTCCCAAAGTGTTGAAAAAGGGTGTGTTGCGACTGCTTCGCCACGGACAGTGGGGAATTGTTCGCACTAGACAGTTCGCGCCAGCATTTTGAACAGATGGCAGCACAGTGTCGCTCATGTGGAGAGAACTAATCCGCTCCATCACAGACGTTCTCAGCTTGGCCTAAGACGCAACTGCCATGGCAACGAGTGCACATTGACTTTGCAGGACCATTTTGGAACACTTTTTGGCTCATGGTGGTAGACTTTTTTTAGCAAGTTGCAATTTGCGGTGCCTATGAACTCTGCCACGTCACGTAGCACCATTCAAGTGTTGTCCTCAATATTTTGCTTCGAAGGTTTGCGAGAAGTACGTGAGTTGGACAATGGGCCACAGTTCACTTCACATGATTTTGAACATTTTTGTGAACGATATGGCATTCGTCATCTAACAAGTGCTCAGGTTCACTTGCAGTCCAACGGAGAAGCAGAACACTGCGTACACACTTTAAAACAACAGACGACCAAGCTTCGCACCACCCACACACAGGGACAGGTGCTGCAACTGTTTTGGACCGTCACTGGCAGAAATTCTGACTGACCGCTGCCATCAGACGCTGCTACACTTGCTACACCCATTGCAGCGTCCAGCGCCGCCAATGGTCTGCAAGTACCTCTTTGTGCGGCTTGATCTTGTTCTTTTCAGGGTTTATGGCAACCCTGGGGATGGAGGAGTAATCCAGGAACACATTGACTCTTATATGTATTTGATTGCAGGTCCCAATGGTTTACAGTGCCACCACCAGAACCAAATTCGTGCATGTCATTCGCTCTGTGATTCTAATGCTTTTCTTCCCCCAGATGTTTCGTCGTTAGATAATTTTTCTGTGCTGGCGTAAGCTGTAGCCAGCACACTGGTCGGCAAAGAAGCTGCGAGAAGATCGATAGTAGGCGCCGGAGCAAGCGAGCTCAATCAGGAGAGAAAGGCAAAAGACAAACTCGCAAGAAACGCGCCGCCAAAGCCCTCTCGACCGCCAGTATTTAGATAGCCGCCGCGGACCGGAGGGCTCAGTCAGTCGCAGACAGAATCGAGTCGTCACTCACAGGCCAGTCACTTGCGGTTCCAGACAGTCGCAGTTGCTATCAGACTCTCAGTTTCAGGCAGCACATAGCGATCAGAGTATTGTGCATAGTGGGACATGTACATCACCAGCAGTGAGGCTAACGTGGACAGTTATGGAAGAGCTTGTACCACTACACATGGACTTGTTGAAGATAAGTAGCTTCTTGTTCTTTTAATAAAGAACCCTGTTAAGACATGCGTGCAGTTTTGTTATATGTAGAGGGTACTGGCAACCAAACAATGTCCTCTCCCTGGCTTCCCATAGCACAAGACTCTACAGTGGCAACGAGATGACACAAAGTTTTCAGTGTTGACAACCCAACTACTTTTTGTTGCCTTCAAGGATATGACGCAACAGCACTGAATCGTTGTTTCACTGTCTCGCCATCACAAATGTGTAAAAAAATCCTTACATTTTCCTCGGTAATATTGAGCAATTTGTTCCAGTGCGTTCATTTCGTAAAGAGAATAAAGAAGGAACGTTTAAATTTAACGAGCCGTCGACAATGAGGTCATTGGAGGTAGAACGAAAATTCAGGTTGGAGAACCTGTCGTTATGAACTTCAGTCTGAAGGCTGGCTTTATGCAGCTCTCCACGCTTATCTACATCGTGCAGATATTTTCAAATCTTCTTAGCCACTACAGCTTTTACTTATTTCAACATGTTTATGGAGTCAAGTCTTGGGCCTCCTCTATAATTTTTGCCATCCACAGTTCTCTCCATTCCCAATGAACCACTCTCTGATGTCTCATGATGTGTACTAGCAACGTATACATTCTTTTGGTCAAGTTATGCCATCAAACTCTTTTCTCCACTATTGCGATACAGTGCCTATTCGTTAGTTCTCCGAGTTACGTATCTAACCTTCAGTATTCTTCTGCACCATCACGCTTCGAACGCTTATGTACTGTTTGACAATTATGGAGAAGAGTCACTGCTGAATCTACTTCAAAGGAACCTTATCTGCCTTTGCATTAGACTAACTGATTTAGGGACATTAAGGAAAAGTTAAATCTGCGTGACCAGACGAGGAATTTAACCATCTCTACTTTGGAAAACGAGACTAGTACCTTAACCACAGCGGCGTGTCGCTCCATCTGACAGCTCATAACTACCGTCTCCTACACATTTCTTATGTTATAGCGTCTTTGGTCAAGCATTAATGCTGAGTTTGTTGGTTGATTTGGCTTATAGCATTTATAAGGACAGCAACTTTTCTGCACGTGGGAATTGACAGGGTAAGATCTCTCATTAGGTAAAAAAGGGAGCGACCACTATCTCCGTCACGAAAGTAGCATGACGTACCCCAGTCTGTTTTTCTCTTTCAATGTCACGTTGTCCACCAACATTGCAAAATTTTGTCACACTGCGTTATACAATCCCAATTATTTTTCTTTAAGAACTGATGCATTGTCAGAAGTCGATTATCTTCTTCTTCTTCTTCTTCCTCTACTTCTTCCACGATCACGCCAGTCGACTGTTGTGCTTGTGGAAGCCAGTATTTCTCATGGTGCCTTGTCGAATTTCCTTTCTTTAAGTAATGCTTTCTCTATTCATTTTCCAGCTACCCTCAGTATTTCGCTATCTGTTAAGTGGTCATTCCAAAAGGCTGTCTTTTGCAGGGCCATAGCTACATACTTGCAGAAGCAAGTAAGGAACATGTGGAATTGTAATTTGAGAGCTTCTAAAAATGTTGTTTCGGTAATTGATCAGAAACGAACGATGCTGGAATGGATATTTTTCTTGATGTTGTGCGAGTTCACCCCACAAGTCTATATTATTGCTTATTCATAAGCAAATGTTTGTGATGTATACACAGTACAATCATTAGGTTCTGATACTGGGCACATTGTAGCGGTGTGGCGTACTAGAGTGCATAGGTGGCACGTGGTATGGTAACTTGTCAGTCAGTCTCTCGTTCAGCAAAAGACAACTGAATGCATCCATTATAAGCAGAACTACTATGGTTATTGTTGTCACGGTGATTTGACAGCGTCCATCTAAACTCTAGTATGTTGCAGTTGGAACAATTGACAAACATCAAGTTTTGGCAGAAATTAGGCAAAACCGCTATCGAAAAGTTTGAACTGATGCAGCAAGTTTACAGTCATGACACATTGAGTCGTAGTGTTGTGTTTAGGAGGCACCAACGTTTTTAGCAATGGAGAGATAGTTTGGAGGCTAATGTTCGTACTGGTCGACCACAAACGGTTCGAACTGACTGCAAGATTGTAGAGGCTGCAATGTTAGTGCATTAGTGGTCGCAAACGGTAAGCGATCTCGCAGCAGCAGTAGGGTAAGTGTTACAAAATTTTGATTGGTGACCTGAACAAGTGTCGCGTTACCCAGTAGCATCTGGTGAGACATCCAGGTTTTCGTGGATGTCGACAATAGTAGACTGAAGAGCCAAAGAAACTGGTACACCTAATATCGTGTAGGGCCCCCGTGAACAAGCAGAAGTTCCGCAACACGACGTGGCATGGACTCGACTAATGTATGAAGTAGTGCTGGAGAGAATTGACTCCATGAATCCTGCAGGGCTGTCCATAATCCGTAAGAGTACGAGGCGGTGGAGATCTCTTCTGAACAACACATTGCAAGGCATCCCAGATATGTTCAATAAGGTTCATGCCTGAGGAGTTTGGTGACCAGCGGAAGTGTTTAAATTCAGGAGTGTGTTCCTGAAGCTATTCTGTAGCAATTTTGGACGTGTGGGGTGTCGCATTGTCCCGCTTAAATTGCCCAAGTCCATCTGATTGCACAGAGGACATAAATGGACGCAGGTAATCAGACAGGATGCTTACTTATGTGTCACCTGTCAGAGTCGCATCCAGACGTATCAGGAATCCCGTATCACTCCAACTGCTCACGTCGAACACCATTACAGAGCCTCCACCAGCTTGAACAGTCCCCTGCTGACGTGTAGTGTCCATAGATTCGCGAGATTGTCTACATACCCGTACACGTCCATCCGCTCGATACAATCTGAAACGAGACTAGTCCGACCAGACAACATGTTTCCAAGCATCAACAGTCCAATATCAGTGTTGACAGACCCAGGAGAGACGTAAAGCTTTGTGTTGTGCAGTCATCAAGGGTACACGACTAGGCGTTCGGCTCCGAAAGCCCATATCCATGATGTTTCGTTGAATGGTTCGCACGCTGACACTTTTTGACGTCCTATCATTGAAATCTGCACCAACTTGCGGAAGGGTTGCACTTCTGTTACTTGGAACGATCCACTTCAGTCGTCGTTGTTTCCTTACTTGCAAGATCTTTTTTCGGCCACAGTGATGACGGAGATTTGATATTTTACCGTATTCATGATATTCACGGTACATTCGTGAAATGATCTTACGGGAAAATTGGTATGGGTGGAGGTTATACTTAACAGCCGAACTAAGTTAATAATTGGCTCCTTCTAGCGACCCCCAGACTCCGATGATATAGTTGCTGAACAGTTGAGAGAAAATTTGAGTCTCGTAACAAATAAATACCCCACTCATACGGTTATAGTTGGTGGGGACTTCAACCTTCCCTCGATATGTTGGCAAAAATACTTGTTCAAATTCGGTGGTAGGCAGAAAACATCTTCCGAGATTGTCCTAAATGCTTTCTCCGAAAATTATTTCGAGCAGTTAGTCCACAAACCCACTCGAATTGTAAATGGTTGCGAAAACACACTTGACCTCTTAGCCACAAACAATCCAGAGCTAATAGAGAGCATCATGACTGATACAGGGATTAGTGATCACAAGGTCGTTGTAGCTAGGCTCAATACCGTTTCTTCCAAATCCACCCCAAACAAACGCAAAATAATTTTATTTAAAAAAGCGGGTAAAGTGTCACTAGAAGCCTTCCTAAGAGACAATCTCCATTCCTTCCGAACTGACTATGCAAATGTAGACGAGATGTGGCTCAAATTCAAAGATATAGTAGCAACAGCAATTGAGAGATTCATACCTCATAAATTGGTAAGAGATGGAACTAACCCCAATGGTACACAAAATAGGTCCGAACGCTGTTGCAGAGGCAACGGAAAAAGCATGCGAAGTTCAGAAGAACGCGAAATCTCGAAGATTAGCTAAAATTTACAGACGCGCGAAATTCGGCTCGGACTTCAATGCGAGATGCCTTTAATAGGTTTCACAACGAAACATTGTCTCGAAATTTGGCAGAAAATCCGAAGAAATTCTGGTCGTATGTAAAGTACACAAGCGGCAAGACGCAGTCAATACCTTCGCTGCGCAGTGCCGATGGTGCTGTCACCGACGACTGTGCCGCTAAAGCAGAGTTATTGAACGCAGTTTTCCGAAATTCCTTCACCAGGGAAGACGAATGGAATATTCCAGAATTTGAAACACGAACAGCTGCTAGCATGAGTTTCTTAGAAGTAGATACCTTAGGGGTTGCGAAGCAACTCAAATTGCTTGATACGGGCAAGTCTTCAGGTCCAGATTGTATACCGATTAGGTTCCTTTCAGATTATGCTGATACAATAGCTCCCTACTTAGCAATCATATACAACCGCTCGCTCACCGATAGATCTGTACCTACAGATTGGAAAATTGCGCAGGTCGCACCAGTGTTTAAGAAGGGTAGTAGGTGTAATCCATCGAACTACAGACCTATATCATTGACGTCGGTTTGCAGTAGGGTTTTGGAGCATATACTGTATTCAAACATTATGAATGACCTCGAAGGGAACGATCCATTGATACGTAATCAGCATGGTTTCAGAAAACATCGTTCTTGTGCAACGCAGCTAGCTCTTTATTTGCACGAAGTAATGGCCGCTATCGACAGCGGATCTCAAGTTGATTCCGTATTTCTAGATTTCCGGAAAGCTTTTGACACCGTTCCTCACAAGCGACTTCTAATCAAGCTGCGGGCCTATGGGGTATCGTCTCAGTTGTGCGACTGGATTCGTGATTTCCTGTCAGGAAGGTCGCAGTTCGTAGTAATAGACGGCAAATCATCGAGTAAAACTGAAGTGAAATCAGGTGTTCACCAGGGAAGCGTCCTGGGACCTCTGCTGTTCCTGATCTATATAAATGACCTGGGGAACAATCTGAGCGGTTCTCTTAGGTTGTTCGCAGATGATGCTGTAATTTACCATCTAGTAAGGTCATCCGAAGACCAGTATCAGTTGCAAAGCGATTTAGAAAAGATTGCTGTATGGTATGGCAGGTGGCAGTTGACGCTAAATAACGAAAAGTGTGAGGTGATCCACATGAGTTCCAAAAGAAATCCATTGGAATTCGTTTACTCGATAAATAGTACAATTCTCAAGGCTGTCAATTCAACTAAGTACCTGGCTGTTAAAATTACGAACAACTTCAGTTGGAAAGACCACATAGATAATATTGTGGGGAAGGCGAGCCAAAGGTTGCGTTTCATTGGCAGGACACTTAGAAGATGCAACAAGTCCACTAAAGAGACAGCTTACACTACACTCGTTCGTCCTCTGTTAGAATATTGCTGCGCGGTGTGGGATCCTTACCAGGTGGGGTTGACGGAGGAGATCGAAAGGGTGCAAAAAAGGGCAGCTCGTTTTGTATTATCACGTAATAGGGGAGAGAGTGTGGCAGATATGATACGCGAGTTGGGATGGAGGCCATTAAAGCAAAGACGTTTTTCGTCGTGGCGAGATCTATTTACGAAATTTCAGTCACCAACTTTCTCTTCCGAATGCGAAAATATTTTGTTGAGCCCAACTTACATAAGTAGGAATGATCATCAAAATAAAATAAGAGAAATCAGAGCTCGAACAGAAAGGTTTAGGTGTTCGTTTTTCCCGCGCGCTGTTCGGGAGTGGAATGGTAGAGAGATGGTGTGATTGTGGTTCGATGAACCCTCTGCCAAGCACTTAAATGTGAATTGCAGAGTAGTCATGTAGCTGTAGATGTAGAAAATCCCCACTTCATCGCTACGTCGGAGATGCTGTGTCCCATCACTCGTGCACCGATTGCAACACCACGTTCAAGTTAATTTAAACCTTGATCACTTGTCATTGTAGTAACAGTAACCGATCTAACAACTGTGCCAGACACTTGTTGTCTTATAAAGGCGTTGCCGACCGCCGCGCTGTATTCTGCTTGTTTGCATATCTCTGTATTTGAAAAGGCAAGCCTATACCAGTTTCTTTGGCGCTTCAGTGTATAAAGGGCGATGAAAAACTTTCCGTTCGAAGACCGTGCAGTCCATAATCAGTATGCCATTCAGACAAAATCTCTGTGACCATTGAGGCAATCATCCAACCGACTCATCAGGTTGAAGGTACCCATTTGGTAAAACACCGTTTCCTGCTGCGTGAAGATACTCGTATCTGTGACCGCCTGCCGCACATCCTTGTCTGACACGAATCATCGACCCTTGACGACCTTTTGTGAAGGACCGCAGACGTGATAATCGGATGAGGAATGATCAGGACTATAGGGCGGGTGCTGGAGTGTCCCCCACTTGAGTTGGCGTAACTCCCAGATCTACTGGCGTCTTGTGTCGAATCGCAACCAGCACGGAACTTGGAACACCATTCCATAACGCTTGTTTTCGACAGATATGCTGCCCCATATACATTCTTCATTATCCAGTGGATGTCTACCCGTGATTGTCCTTCGGCAGCCAAGGAAAGAATAACAGCACGTTGGTCTTGTTTGGACGCTTTTGGTGATAAAGTCATAATTCACGTTTGAACATTTACCGTAGCCGCGTCGGAAAGACACAAATGCTACACTGCTCCTTTGCCTACCCGCATCGGAGTCTAGCTACACTACTGGCCATTAAAATTGTTACACCACGAAGATGACGTGCTACAGACGCGAAATTTAACCGACAGGAAGAAGATGCTGTGATATGCAAATGATTAGCTTTTCAGAGCATTCACACAAGGTTGACGCCGGTGGCGACACCTACAACGTGCTGACATGAGGAAAGTTTCCAACCGATTTCTCATACATAAACAGCAGTTGACCGGCGTTGCTTGGTGAGACGTTGTTGTGATGCCTCGTGCAAGGAGGATAAATGCGTACCATCACGTTTCCGACTTTGATAAAGGTCGGATTGTAGCCTAACGTGATTGCGGTTTATCGTATCGCGACATTGCTGCTAGCGTTGGTCGAGATCCAATGACTGGTAGCAGAATATGGAATCTGTGGGTCCCGGAGCGTAATACGGAACGCCGTGCTGGATACCAACGGCCTCGTATCACTTGCAGTCGAGATGACAGGCATCTTATCCGCATGGTTGTAACGAATCGTGCAGCCACGTCTCGATCCCTGAGTCAACAGATGGGGACGTTTGCAAGACAACAACCATCTGCACGAACAGTTCGACGATGTTTGCAGCAGCATGGACTATCAGCTCGGAGACTGTGGCTGCAGTTACCCTCGTCGCTGCATCACAGACAGGAGCGCCTGCGATGGTGTAGTCAACAACGAACCTGGGGGCACGAATGGCGAAACGTCATTTTTTCTGATGAATCCAGGTTCTGTTTACAGCATGATGATGGTCGTATCCGTGTTTGGAGACATCGCTGTGAACGCACATTGGAAGCGTGTATTCGTCATCCCCATACTGGCGTATCAGCCGACGTGATGGTATGGGGTGCCATTGGTTACACGTCTCAGTCACCTCTTGTTCGCATTGACGGCACTTTGAACAGTGGACGTTACATTTCAGATTTGTTACGACCCGTGGCTCTATCCTTCATTCGATCTCTGCGAAACCCTACATTTCAGCAGGACCGCACGTTGCAGGTCCTGTACGGGCCTTTCTGTATACAGAAAATGTTCGACTGTTGCCCTGGCCAGCACATTCTCCAGATCTCTCACCAACTGAAAACGTCTGGTCAATGGTGGGCGAGCAACTGGCTCGTCACAATACGCCAGTCACTACTCTTGATGAACTGTGGTATCGTGTTGAAGCTGCATTGGCAGCTGTACCTGTACACGCCATCCAAGCTCTGTTTGACTCAATGCCCAGGCGTATCAAGGCCATTATTACGGCCAGAGGTGGTTGTTCTGGGTACTGATTTCTCAGGATCTATGAACCCAAATTGCGTCAAAATGTAATCACATGTCAGTTCTAGTATTTGCCCAATGAATACCCGTTTATCATCTGCATTTCTTCTTGCTGTAGCAATTTTAATGGCCAGTAGTGTACATTGCATGTACGCTGCAGCAGGAACGGCTTTAATCTAAAAGTTATTGATCACCTCTTATAGTATTTAGCTTTGTGATGACAGTGATAATTTTTATTTTGTCAGCATATTGTGACCTCCGTACTTTAAAGGTTTTCTCTGTCCGTTAGGTTTCGGGTTTATAATGGTCTACTGATCGAAACCGGTAGCACTGAGCACAAAAATAAGCAGCTAATGGTCAACTACAATGAAGTTTCACCACGTCTTATTGTATTAAGTGGTCAGAGTCGCACAACGGATGCTGTACTAAGAAAAAGTACGAACACTGATAACGTCCAACGCCATGTCTGTTCGTCACACAGTACAGTTGGTTCTACATCTTACTCTGCAAGCCGCCCAATGGAGCGTGGTGGAGGGTACTTTTTGTACGACTGACTGAGCCCTCCAATCCTGTTCCACTCACGAATGGCGCGTGGGAAAAATAATTGTCTGTAAGTGTATTGACTCTAATTTCTCGAATTTTCTCCTCATGGTCATTACGCGAGACATATGCATGGGGAAGTAAAATGTGATCCGACTCTTCCCGGAAAATACTCTCTCGAAATTTCAATAGTAAATCTCTCTGTGATGCGCAACGCCTCTCTTGTAACGTCTACCAATGAAGTTTGTTGAGCTTCTCCGCAACGCTCTCGTGCCGACTAAACGGTCCCGTGCCGAACCTTGCCCCCTCCGTTGGATCTTCTCTTTCTCTTCTATCAGTCCTATCTGGTAGAGATCCCAATCAGATGCACAATACTCAAGAACGGGTCGAACAAGCGCCTTATAAGCCACTTCCTTCGTGGATGAGTTACATTTCCCTAAGAGTCTTTCTATGACTCTGAGTCTGGTGTCTGCTTTTCCCACTATTCGTGTTATATGGTCAGTCCACCTAAGGTCGCTCCGGATAGTATTTTACGGAAGATACTGTTTTCAGCAGTTTCTCATCAATAGTGTAGCTACGCAGTAGTGGATTTCTTTTCCTGTGTATGCGCAATACGTTACATTTATTTACGTTCACGGTTAACTGAGACAGCCTCCACCATTCATCACTTCTCTGGAGGTCATTCTGCAAATTGTTGCTATCTTCTAGCGTTGGTACTGTGTTATAGATAACCGCATCATCTACGAACAGCCTTAGAGCGCATCCGACGATCATATATACAGGGTGGTCCATTGATGGTGACCGGCCCAAATATATCACGAAATTAGCATCAAACGAAAACACTACAAAGAACGAAACTCGTCTAGCTTGAAGGGGGAAACCAGATGGCACTAGGGTTGGACCGCTAGATGGCGCTGCCATAGGTCAAACGGATATCAACTGCGTTTTTTAAAAATAGGAACCCCCACTTTTTATTACATGTTCGTGTAGTACGTAAAGAAATATTAATGTTTTAGTTGGACCACTTTTTTCGCTTTGTGATAGATGGCGCTATAATAGTCACAAACGTATAAGTACGTGGTATCACGTAACATTCCGCCAGTGCGGACGGTATTTGCTTCTTGATACATTAGCCATGGACTGTTTACCAATTGCGGAAAAGGTCGATATCGTGTTGATGTATGGCTATTGTGATCAAAATGCCCAACGGGCGTGTGCTATTGTGCTGCTCGGTATCCTGGACGACATCATCCAAGAGTCCGGACCGTTCGCCGGATAGTTACGTTATTTAAGGAAACAGGAAGTGCTCAGCCACATGTGAAACGTCAACCACAACCTGTAACAAATGATGATGCCCAAGTAGGTGTTTTAGCTGCTGTTGCGGCTAATCCGCACATCTCAACGTCGGTGTTGAGAATGCTACATCAATATCGACTGCACCCGTACCATATTTCTATGCACCAGGAATTGCATGGCGACGACTTTGAACGGCGTGTACAGTTCCGCCACTGGGCACAAGAGAAATTACGGGACGATGGCAGATTCTTTGCACGCGTTCTATTTCGCGACGAAGTGGTAACGTATACCGGCATAATATGCATTATTGGGCAACGGAATATCCACGATGGCTGCGACAACTGGAACATGAGCGACCTTGGCGGGTCAATGTATGGTGCGGCATTATGGGAGGAAGGATAATTGGCCCCCATTTTATCGATGGCAATCTAAATGGCGCTATGCATGCTGATTTCCTACGTAATGTTCTACCGATGTTACTACAAGATGTTTCACTGCATGACATAATGGCGATGTACTTCCAACATGATGATGTCCGGCACATAGCTCGCGTGCGGTTGAAGCGGTATTGAATAGCATATTTCATGACAGGTGGATTGTTCGCGAAGCACCATACCATGGCCCGTACGTTCACCGGATCTGACGTCCCCGGATTTCTTTCTGTGGGGAAAGTTGAAGGATATTTGCTATCGTGATCCACCGACAAAGTCTGACAACATGCGTCAGCGCATTGTCAATGCATGTGTGAACATTACGGAAGGCGAACTACTCGCTGTTGAGAGGAATGTCGTTACACATATTGCTAAATGCATTAACGTTTACGGACATCATTTTGAGCATTTATTGCATTAATCACGCTGTAACAGCATGCGTTCTCAGAAATGATAAGTTCACAAAGGTACATGTATTACATTGGAACAACCGAAATAAAATGTTGACACGTACCTACGTTCTGTATTTTAATTTAAAAAACCTACCAGTTACCAACTGTTCGTCTAAAATTGTGAGCCATATGTTTGTGTCTATTACAGCACCATCTGTCACAAAGCGAAAAAGGTGGTCTAACTAAAACATTCATATTTCTTTACGCACTACACGAATATGTAATAAAAAATGGGGGTTCCTATATAAAAAAACGCAGTTGATATCCATTTGACCTATGGCAGCGCCATCTAGCGGGCCAGCCATAGCGCCATCTGATTTCCCCCTTCAAGTTAGACAAGTTTCGTTCTTTGTAGTGTTTTCGTTTGACGCTTATTTATATATAGTAAACAACGGCCCTATCACACTTCCTTCGGGTACACCGGAAATTAGCTTTACATCTGCCGATTTTGTTCCGTTAAGAGCGACGTGTTGAGTTCTGTCTGCAAGCAAGTCTTGAATCCAGTCACATATCTGCTCCGATACTCGATAAGCTCTTATTTTTTCATTAAACGGCAGTGCGGGACGGTGTCAAATGCTTTCTTGAAGTCAAGGAACACGGCATCAACTTGAGCGCATTGCGTACGGCACTGTGGATCTCATGGAGGAACAGAGCGAGGTGAGTTTCGCAGTGTCTTTCTTTGCGGAATCCATGTTGATTTTTATAGAGGAGATTTTCCTTTGCCAAGAATGTCATAATGCTTGAGAATAAAACATCCACGATAATTCAGCAACAGACTGACGTCAACGATATAGGTCTGTAATTGCGTGCATCTGTCCTACGGCTCCTCAGATCGGTTTTGAGGATACATTTCATGTTATGATTTCGTAACTTTCTGCGAACGTTTTATAAGGTGTTGCGTCACCAAATATGACTATTCATCCTACTGACGCATCAATGCCCCTGACGATATTGTTGATGTTGAACGAAAGATGGTGGCGTGCAAAATGGAGGAGTGAAATAGAGGAAAACAGGGCGCCGAGTTGTGTTAAGTGCGGCCTCCAGTTATCCTTCCATTCAGCCAGCGGCGACTTTATATCCTGCCGAGAGAAAATATTTTTCTTCCATCTGGTCTTCGCTGACCAAAGGATAGGAAGCGTGCTGACCTTCAGAAGTCCATTACAAGGCACATACTTCTTTTCCTATAGAAATGGGAAGCGCTACGGTGATACGTGTAATAGTGGAAATAAAGTTTTGATGTTACATAAGAGAAGGAGAAAACTAAGATATTTGTAATCGTGATTATTGTTTGTGCCAGAGAGTACTTTTCAGTATTTGCGCTTTTGGGGAATTGTGTCCACTATTGACACTATTACTATAATGTCTATTCGATTTTTTATGTCTAAGAATTCGACACCTGCACCGTTTCGCAGTAGCGTTTTACAGCGTCGTGGCAGACAGAAAGATGTGAAAGACGCCGTTAGCCTAGGCGTATCTTTACATAAAAGTTATGCTTTGTAGAGGAGAGGAATTAAGATGAAACAGAACACAATAATACTCCGATAAAACTGGTTCGTATCGTCGCATTTTCGTGCATTTTGATCGTGAACTCTAACTAAACTTGGTTCAGCCATTTAGAATCAGTCTAGCACAATGATTCGTTCTATTTTTGGATTTACACTATTTTTACCACACTCACATTATGTCCATTGTGCCCAGAAACTAAATTTTTTGTCTGCTTAACGCATTTGAGCCTGATCTCCTAACAACGTTTAGAATGATTTCAGTTCCTACAGGGCTCGTTTTAGCGACTACAGTCGATCTCATTGTCTTACTCATATATTTGAACCATATTCTATGTAGGTCACCTTGTAAATTATTTCCTTCACAGGGACTATTCGCTGTTAAAATTAAACTACATTTTGCTCAATGTTCCTGGAGTGCAGTTTCTGCTTGAACATTGCCTGCTAGTCGCAAGAAAATTTTATGCGCTGTTTCTATACATATGACAAAAGACGCCTATTTTGGGAGAGTTTTACAATATTGTTGCAGAATGTAATAAGGTAGGCTTACATTTTTTATGTAGTTGTTTCTTTTCATATAAGGTTTCAACGGTAATGTTTGTTTACAAAAACAGACGTAATGTCTGATGGGATACCGCAATCACTGGTTATACAATGTTACTTATAATACGTCTTAGTTGCAAAAATGTTTATTCACATGACCGGTTTCGGTTCCTCTAGAACCATCTTCTGATCTGAAACGATAATGATACTAATTTACTATTTCACAAATGCAAACCTTTTTCATCCTATCCGATCAACACCAGCGCCATGGATATAGAAATCGGCCTTTGTTTTAGATAGTACAAAAATGATAATTTTATGGTGTATTTTAATTTTGACAAGTACAGATTTTAACCTTGACATCTACAGATTTTAATTAAGTATTTTTAGAGATAAAAGTAAATTACAAAAATCTACTTAATACAGTATGTGCATATGTAATGTCAGAAATGTACCAGACCTGTCGTTAATAGTTTTATAATTAATATAAATGACGTGCATTCTGCCAACCAGTTTTATGTGACGCAGCATGTGAAGGTTGCTGTGTGTGGACGGGTTACTCCTGTAACCGAAATTACAGGTACTTTCTGGTATATTTGATGTTGATCGGATAGGATGGAAAAGGTTTTGCATTTGTGAAATAGTAAATTAGTATCATTATAGTTTCAGATCTGAAGATGGTTCTACAGGAATCGAAACTGGTCATGTGAATTAACATTTTTGCAATCAAGGTGGATTATAGGTAATTTTTGTTTAAGAAGGTTGATAGCCAAAAATATTTATTCTGAAATAGGCAGCTCGCTGTTAAAATGGATATAAATCTGATTAACTTTTCACTTAGGAAATAATATTGGTTTGTTAGTGCATTAACAAAGTTTCTTGTACTGTTGCACTAAGTGTACTTTATACGGTAGACTTTATCTCTTGTTGGTGTACCGTTTCTTCTGCACGTAACAGTGTGCTTCATTAGCATATTAAGGTAATATAAAATGATCTGATGAATGAAAGATTCGTGGAACATAGGTTGTTGCTTTCGCCCTCCGCAGGCCTCTTTCATTCCAGTCATCCAGTCTTTGATTTCTGTCTTCCATTGCGTGTTGGATGTATCTTCCTCGTCTTAGGGTTGGCCTTCCTCTCCTTCATCTGCCGGATGGCTCTCTGTCTAAAATCTTCCATGGCCACCTACGGTTGGGCATTCTCTGTATGTGCCCGTACCATTGAAGCGCTCTATTCTCCAAAGTTTTTGTTGTGGAGCCCGTCATCTCCGTTCGACTCCATACCTCCTCATTTCGTATCCTACTTGCCTCGTTAACTGTACACATCATCTAATATAGTTCATTTCCGCTCTTCTGATTTTGTCCCTAACTTTCCTTGTCTGAGGCCACATCTCAGCTCCATATAGAACCATGTTCTCCACCACTTTGTGAAATATTCTTTTTTTAGTATCCTGCCAAGCATTATTATTCCATATCATCCCATGCAAATCTTTAGTAGCTCTCTTCCCCATTGCTGTTCTGGAACTAATATCATTATCACATATACTGGAGTTATCTATTATTGTTTCCAAATATTTGTAGCTTCTGCAAGATTTTACTTCTCCTCCGTTCATGTCAATTTTCACCCAATTCTGTGACATACACACAGTCTCCGTCTTGTCCAGATTTATTCCCCAAGCCCGTTTCCTGTACTCCTCTTTAAGCTTTCTCAGCATGTTTTCCATATCCTTTTTATCTTGAGAGAATATTACATGGTCTTCTGCGGATAAAAGAGAGTGAAGTTGCGGCGGGGCGGGTTATAAAAGTTTGCTCGTGCGTCGTACTGTTCACTGCAAATAGTTCCACCTACCTCAGTACCAGTTACTCTGCATATGTATGAACTGCACTGACGACGTAAAAGTAGCGTTGAAGAAAACGCCGTCAATACTTAAGGGGCAAAGTCCACGTAAACTCTGGTAGCAAGCTGTCCTGTAAATTCTTATAATACTTTTTGGGCGGAAAGTGGTTGCTTCGTTCTCTCAGTAAAAAGCCAGAATTCTGAAACGAGTCTTTTATTCCATTTCAGTTAAAAAAGGAAAAAGAAAAAGAAAAACCTGCGAACAGCCCAACAGCCCACATGTAATTAGCGAACAACATCACTGTCCTTAGTTCACAGTTCATGCAACCCAGTCCACCCGCAAGGCAGCCAGAAATGTACTTAAGTCCAATGCGAAGAATTACGCGATTTCACAATCAATACTCCGCTACTATATCTGAGTTACACATTCAGTCCTTTTCAGTGGATTTCTATTAAGGAATTTGCTCCCCAAATATTCCATAAACGGATACGAAACATGCCACACGGAATTCTTACATAGGCCAAAATTTCACACTTTCCAACAAAGCAGTTCTAGAACTTCCAAAATTCACAAAACTGTCCGTAAATGCAACTGCTTCTACGGCAACACAATCTGGACGCGAAATTCCAATAACTTGTTCATTTTACACATTATACAGATGAACACGTTCAACATGACCTGCACGTTCAATAGCTACCCAGCGACTCCTGAATGCTGCTGCTTCCACAGCCTATAACTACCTCGCAGTGCGCGGGAACTGCTAAACTCTGATTGGTTGATCAAAATGACCAGTCAAGCAGAACAATCGTTCGAGTCATTCTCGAGCCAAAACTGTCCTTCACCAATCACTATTCCCAGTTACATTCACGTCATTTCAATATGCAAATACACTCCTGGAAATGGAAAAAAGAACACATTGACACCGGTGTGTCGGACCCACCATACTTGCTCCGGACACTGCGAGAGGGCTGTACAAGCAATGATCACACGCACACACGCACGGCACAGCGGACACACCAGGAACCGCGGTGTTGGCCGTCGAATGGCGCTAGCTGCGCAGCATTTGTGCACCGCCGCCGTCAGTGTCAGCCAGTTTGCCGTGGCATACGGAGCTCCATCGCAGTCTTTAACACTGGTAGCATGCCGCGACAGCGTGGACGTGAACCGTATGTGCAGTTGACGGACTTTGAGCGAGGGCGTATAGTGGGCATGCGGGAGGCCGGGTGGACGTACCGCCGAATTGCTCAACACGTGGGGCGTGAGGTCTCCACAGTACATCGATGTTGTCGCCAGTGGTCGGCGGAAGGTGCACGTGCCCGTCGACCTGGGACCGGACCGCAGCGACGCACGGATGCACGCCAAGACCGTAGGATCCTACGCAGCGCCGTAGGGGACCGCACCGCCACTTCCCAGCAAATAAGGGGCACTGTTGCTCCTGGGGTATCGGCGAGGACCATTCGCAACCGTCTCCATGAAGCTGGGCTACGGTCCCGCACACCGTTAGGCCGTCTTCCGCTCACGCCCCAACATCGTGCAGCCCGCCTCCAGTGGTGTCGCGACAGGCGTGAATGGAGGGACGAATGGAGACGTGTCGTCTTCCGCGATGAGAGTCGCTTCTGCCTTGGTGCCAATGATGGTCGTATGCGTGTTTGGCGCCGTGCAGGTGAGCGCCACAATCAGGACTGCATACGACCGAGGCACACAGGGCCAACACCCGGCATCATGGTGTGGGGAGCGATCTCCTACACTGGCCGTACACCACTGGTGATCGTCGAGGGGACACTGAATAGTGCACGGTACATCCAAACCGTCATCGAACCCATCGTTCTACCATTCCTAGACCGGCAAGGGAACTTGCTGTTCCAACAGGACAATGCACGTCCGCATGTATCCCGTGCCACCCAACGTGCTCTAGAAGGTGTAAGTCAACTACCCTGGCCAGCAAGATCTCCGGATCTGTCCCCCATTGAGCATGTTTGGGACTGGATGAAGCGTCGTCTCACGCGGTCTGCACGTCCAGCACGAACGCTGGTCCAGCTGAGGCGCCAGGTGGAAATGGCATGGCAAGCCGTTCCACAGGACTACATCCAGCATCTCTACGATCGTCTCCATGGGAGAATAGCAGCCTGCATTGCTGCGAAAGGTGGATATACACTGTACTAGTGCCGACATTGTGCATGCTCTGTTGCCTGTGTCTATGTGCCTGTGGTTCTGTCAGTGTGATCATGTGATGTATCTGACCCCAGGAATGTGTCAATAAAGTTTCCCCTTCCTGGGACAATGAATTCACGGTGTTCTTATTTCAATTTCCAGGAGTGTATTAATATAATGTTTAACAAAACCAAACGAAAGGAAAACTAATCTGGGAATTTATTTAGAAAACTATTACTCTGCAAACGGCTATTCTGGCTACCTTCTTACAAAAGCCAAGTACTCTTAGACATACGTCATGAGCAACGAGGGATAAACACAAGTTTCCCACTACACAGTTACATAATGTGGTACAATATACAATATTGAATTTCTACGTACGTCCAACTTACACACTTTCAGTCATTCTCATTCATTCCACAACAACAAAACAAATAGATATTAATTAAATAATAATCTTTTCTGGATTTTATATTACGAAAATGAAAGGTAGTTAACGTTTTTAATATGAAAATCGAAATAAATTGACTTGACATTTTGTGAACTCCAGTAATGATTTCAAATGATACTAAAAGACAAACTGTTATTATTCCTAACTGAGTTTTTTAGTGTAAGTGTCGGTTTGGGGTGTTTAGGTAATTTCCTCTAACTTCGAAACTATGACAGATAGAAGGCTGAAATTTTACACCGTATTCTCTTGAATAACAAAAGGAAGTGTATCGACTTTAAGCAATATTAAATAGTATTTAACATAGATTATTTAGATTCTTAGTGATTTGAATATTTAGTCGCTCGAAGTGACACAGGTGCGAATGAGTCATTGCTAAGTCACAACTGGCTGTCTCCTTCAGAGCCAACGGCACCAATGCTAAAGGCTGTTCTGCAAAGTAGCTTACTACAATAAAGTTATTGCGCATTGACTCGCGACGTTACGAAGTGTATGGTCACCAGTCTTTATCCTCACGCCTGAGCATTTCCTGTACCAACCATTCAGCGCCTGGCCCAGATAAATGTTGAACACAATATGTGACATTCCACAACCTTTTTATAGGCCCTTGTCAACGGAAATACTTCTGTGAACATTGTTTTCCAATTTTATAACTACTTTTGTGTTCCTGTATAACTTTTTAACCAGATTTATCCATATTTCTCTCACATTAACCCTTCAAATTGCTTCCCATAATTTTATTCTAGGGACCTTGTCATACGCTTTCTGCAGGTCCAAATAGTTCGTGTATATGCTTTTATTTTAATTTCTTCATTTCCCTGAAGCAGTGAATTTTATATAGACATGATCGTGTTTGCCTAGAACCAGTTTTCTTTTAGCTTAAAACCGACACATCTTTTTCTATTTTCTTGCACAATATACTGGAAAAAAACCTAACTTTTAGTGGGATAACACTTATTTCGCTATGATTTGTGGATAGACTCTTGTCACATCTTTTTCTATATTGAGGAAAAAATATGACAAATTTAACCTTCTGCAGCCTGTATTTTTGCAAAAACTTTATGTAGATATCTTATCACTACACTTCCTCCATACTTCAGAAGTTCCATTCGTATACTTCCTGATCCTAGGGATTTACTTAACTTTGGTTTAGACAGCGCTGCTTGCTCATTCTCCTTCGTTATTCCTACACTGTTTTATTCTAAGATCTTAACTTCTTCTTCTCCTTTGTAGTCCAACCTGTTTTGCTGCTGTAACATTGAATAATGTCCTACCTATCACTGAACGGGCCTTTTTACAGAACGATTAATACAGAACAAACAAGTGAAGGGATAATAAAAGCAGAATTAAATGTACATAATCAGAAGACAACTACCAGTAAGAACATGCAAAAATTAAAATGCGCCTAATGAAGTGAAGGAATGATCTTTCGAAGATTTGGGAGATGTAATGAAAACAGAAATCACCGAGAGGAAATGATTGCTTTTGGTGACTTCAACAGCAGGATGAGAACATTTGAAGAAGGAATTGTAGGTCCTTTCGGGGAAAGGGTAGTGAACGACAGCGGAAGGAAGTTAATGAATCAAGGTAAGCAATGGGAGTGTACTGTAGCAAACACTTTTTTCCAGCATAAAGGTATACCGAAACTTACAAGGGGAGAGCCCATGAGGAATCGTAAATCGATTATGGATATTATATTGGGGAGAAACAAAAGGAAGACACTACTGGAAGACATAAGAGTGGCGTCACATGTTTTTTTTTTTTTAGGCTAGGCAGTAGTGCGAGGTGTCCTGATGAACACTCACCAGTCGACGTGCAGGCAGGGAAATCAGGACGCGCTCAGTGTAAAGACACTTCAGCTATCAAGGTATTAGCAGTAAATTTTCAGAGTGTTCGGAATAAAGTTCCTGAATTTACTGCCCTCCAGGAAGCGTGTGGCGCGCAAATTATTCTCGGGACTGAGACCAGGCTGAACCCTGAGATAGGAAGTTCTGAAATATTTAGTGAGGGTTGGAACGTGTATTGGAAAGACAGATTAGACACCGTAGGAGGTGGTGTCTTCATTGCAGTTGACAAAAATATTGCGTCTACTGAGGTCGAAGTAGAGTGTGATTGTGAAGTTATCTCGACACGTTTAACAGGGCTAGGGGAAGTAAAGTTAACTGTGGGGTGTTATTACCGGCCACCAAGTTCCACCGTGACAGTTCTAGAATCATTCAAAGGGAGTCTACATTCTGCATCGCAGAAGTACCCGGATCATGCTATATTACTCGGAGGCGACTTCAACCTACCTAGTATAGACTGGGATGTCTATGGATTCATTACAGGTGGTACAGACAAGCCGTCATGTGAATTACTTTTGAACACATTATCCGAAAACTGTCTTGAGCAGCTAAATCGACAGCCAACGCGTAATGGAAATATTTTAGATCTGGTAGCCACGAACAGACCAGACCTCATCGACGGTGTCAGTGTTGAGACAGGGATTAGTGATCATGATGTTGTCATTACGACTATGGTTACGAAAGTTAAAAAGTCGGTCAAGAAGGCTAGGAGAGTATTCTTACTAGAATGAGCAGATAAGCAGTTGTTAGCATCCCACTTAGTAAATGAATCGACTTCATTTACTTCCGGTACGATGGACGTGGAAGAATTATGGGCAAATTTTAAACACATTGTAAATCACGCATTGGACAAGTATGTGCCGAAAAAGTGGGTTACGGACGGAAAAGACCCACCATGATTTAACAGCGCAATTCGGAGAATGCTCAGGAAGCAAAGACAGTTGCACTCGCGGTACAAGGAAGATCGGGAGAATGAGGACAGGCAAAAGTTAGTAGAGATTCGTGCTGCTGTAAAAAGAGCGATGCGCGAAGCATTCAACCACTACCACCGTCATACCTTAGCAAAAGATCTTGCTGAAAACCCAAGGAAATTATGGTCTTACGTAAAATCGGTAAGCGGGTCGAAGGCTTCCATCCAGTCACTCACTGATCAGTCTGGCCTGGCAACGGAAGACAGCAAAACGAAAGCTGAAATTTTAAATTTAGCATTTGAGAAATCTTTCACGCAGGAGGATCGTACAAACATACCGCCGTTTGAGTCTCGTAGATTCCTGTATGGAGGACATAGTGATAGACATCCCTGGGCATTTGAAGCAGCTGAATGGGTTGAAAATAAATAAATCGCCAGGTCCTTATGGGATTACAATTCGGTTTTACAGAGAGTACTCTACTGCATTGGCTCCTTACTTAACTTGCATTTATCGCGAATCTCTTGGCCAACGTAAAGTGCCGAGCGACTGAAAAATAAGCGCAGGTGACGCCAGTATATAAGAAGGGTAGAAGAACGGATTCTCAAAATTACAGACCAATATCCTTAACATCGGTTTGTTGCAGGAGTCTCGAACATATTCTCAGTTCGAATATAATGAATTTCCTTGAGGCAGAGAAGCTGCTGTCCGTGCATGGTTCAAATGGTTCAAATGGCTCAAATGGCTCTGAGCACTATGGGACTTAACATCTATGGTCATCAGTCCCCTAGAACTTAGAACTACTTAAATCTAACTAACTTAAGGACATCACACAACACCCAGTCATCACGAGGCAGAGAAAATCCCTGACCCCGCTGGGAATCGAACCCGGGAACCCGGGCGTGGGAAGCGAGAACGCTACCGCACGACCACGAGCTGCGGACTGCTGTCCATGCATCAGCACGGCTTTAGAAAGCATCGCTCCTGCAAAACGCAACTCGCTCTTTTTTCAGATGATAGGTTGCGAACCATGGGTGAAGGGTATCAGACGGATGCCATATTCCTTGACTTCCGGAAAGTGTTTGACTCAGTCCCCCACTGCAGACTCCTAACTAAGGTACGAGCATATGGTATTGGTTCCCAAGTATGTGAGTGGCTCGAATACTTCTTAAGTAATAGAACCCAGTACGTTGTCCTCGATGATGAGTGTTTATCGGAGGTGAGGGTGTCATCTGGAGTGACCCAGGGAAGTGTGGTAGGTCCGCTGTTGTTTTATATCTACATAAATGGTCTTTTGGATAGGGTGGATAGCAATGTGCGGCTGTTTGCTGATGATGCTGTGGTGCACGGGAAGGTGTCGTCGTCGAGTGACTTGGACAGGATTTGTGATTTTTGTAAAGAAAGGCAGCTTACTCTAAATATAGATAAATGTAAATTAATGCAGATGAATAAGAAAAAGAATCCTGTAATGTTTGAATACTCCATTAGTAGTGTAGCGCTTGACACAGTCACGTCGATTAAATATTTGGGCGTAACATTGCAGAGCGATATGAAGTGGGACAAGCATGTAATGGCAGTTGTAGGGAAGGCGGATGGTCGTCTTCGGTTCATTGTAGAATTTTGGGAAGATGTGGTTCATCTGTAAAAGAGACCGCTTATAGAACGCTGGTGCGACCTATTCTTGAGTACTGCTCGAGCGTTTGGGATCCCTGTCAGGTCGGATTGAGGGAGGACATAGAAGCAATTCAGAGGCGGGCTGCTAGATTTGTTACTGGTAGGTTTGATCATCACACGAGTATTACGGAAATGCTTCAGGAACACGGATGGGATTCTCTAGAGGAAACAAGCGTTCTTTTCGTGAATCGCTACTGAGGAAATTTAGAGAACCAGCATTTGAGGCTGACTGCAGTACAATTTTACTACCGCCAACTTACATTTCACGGAAAGACCACAAAGATAAGATAAGAGAGATAAGGGCTCGTACAGAGGTATATAGGCAGTCATTTTTCCCTTGGGAGTGGAACAGGGAGAGAAGATTCTAGTTGTGGTACGAGGTACCCTCCACCACTCACGATATGGTGGATTGCGGAGTATGTATGTAGATGTAGATGTACAGTACAAAGACAGCGAGAGTGAGCCAACAATGGGGAAAATATGCTACAACAAGGCAAGACGAACTATCGGGAGAATGGAGGATGAGCTTGTAAAATATAAGGAAGTGATATTTAAGACAGACCTTCTTAGACAATATACTGTCAAAATGCGATATAAAAATGGGCTGAAGAATAACTTAACATGGAAAGGATAGAAGACCCCACACCTCTGTACGAACAGTTGCAAGCAGCACGGGAAGCCCTTGTAAAGGATGAGAAGAAGAACAAGAACAAGAAAAAATAGGTCGAAGAGTTTTAGAGTGAGTTGTAAGACATGGTTCAGAAGAACGAAAAAATGTGTATGAAATGGTTAAGTAAGGCGACAGTATCAAGAGATTTACATGTCGAAATCAAACAACATGTTAAAGTGAATTTCAGGGCGGAGAGGAGGAGGAGGAGGAGATTAGTGTTTAACGTCCCGTCGTCAACGAGGTCATTAGAGATGGAGCGCAAGCTCGGGTGAGGGAAGGATGGGGAAGGAAATCGGCCGTGCCCTTTCAAAGGAACCATCCCGGCATTTGCCTGAAGCGATTTAGGGAAATCACGGAAAACCTAAATCAGGATGGCCGGAGACGGGATTGAACCGTCGTCCTCCCGAATGCGAGTCCCATGTGCTAACCACTGCGGCCACCTCACTCAGTTCAGGGCGGAGAGGAATGAACATTGGGACAGGCTGTGGTGGAAGATAGAGGGGGACAGTAGGATATAATGCGTCTACTGAAGAATGGAAGGGTAGTAAAAAAATAAGTTGCAATGGGTGTATTCTAAATTAAACAATAAAATTGGACGAGAAAGGAAAAGTGTTCTCGTTTGCAAATTAAAGCAGTTTTATGTTTAATAATTTCTTTTGTAGTGTTTTTTTCCCCTCCAAAACCCAGGCAATCATCATAGGCCACACCACTCGCTCCTTTCGCCTCCATGATTTCTACCTCACCCTTTATTGTCGTCCCATCCAGCTCACCCCCACCCCAAAATACCTTGGCCTCACCCTCGACCGACACCTCACCTGGACCCCTCATCTCCAGACCGTCCAGCAGAAAGCCCATTCCCGCCTCCACCTTCTGAAACTCCTGTCTGGCTGGGCATGGGGATTGCATCCTTCTACCATCCTCCACACCTACAAATCCCTCATCCGTCCTATCCTCTGTTATGCCAGCGTTGCCTGGATCTCCGCCCCCACCCGCTTTTACAAGGCCCTCCAAATCCTTGAACGCCATGCGCTCTGCCTTGCCTTCCGTATCCGCCTTCCTTCCCCCACATGGCTCCTGTATGAACTGATCCCCTTCCCCCACCTCCTCCTGTTCCTCCGACATCTCCGCATCCTTTACATTGTCCGCAGGCTTGATCCCCCCCCACCCTCTGGTTTCCTCCTTCCTCTCCACCCCCCGCCCGTTGCCTCGCCTCTATCGCTGTATCCTTCCCTCTCTCCACCTCCACCTTCCCTCCAACTATAACCTGGCCTTGTTTCCCCCCCTCCCCAGGGCCCCCTTTTTCCTCTCCCCTCCTTCTCCCAGAGCGGCTTTTCCTCCTCCCCCCCCTGAGACCCTGCGCCCATACTTGCCTCTTTCCTTCCCACATCCCTCCCTACCTGGCCCTCTTCAGCGCGCCCACCGCTCATCTCCCCCCTCTCTTCCCCTCCCTCTCTCTCCCTCCCTTCTTCCGGTCTCCCTTATCTCCTTGTATCTGACAGATCCTCCGTTTTGATCATCGTCAGTGTGGCACGTCAGTGTTGAGTTTAGTGCTGTTTCTCCTGCACGTCAAGAGGTGTGATTTTAATTGTGTACTGCCTTGAGGTTCGCCGTCAGCGTTTGTTATGTGCCACGCCATCCATCGATACCTTCTATGCTCCAGTCATACTGTGCCTTGTGTTCTTTTAATTGTCGCAGTGTGTGGGTTTTTGTGTGTGCTACTTTTAAACAGTTTTTTATCTCCATTTTACAGTCACCCCGTTTTTTTGTCTATTGCCTTCCATGATGTTCCCCCTTTTTTATATCTATGTTCACCATATTCACTCCTTTGCTATTTTTAAATGTCTTCTATTGTTTGTTCTATGTCTTTTGGCTGAAGAGCAGCGCATATGCTGCTGCCAGCCCGCCACGATGGGGAACTGAAATACAATAAAGAAAAAAAAAGTGTTTTGTAAATATGACAAAATTGGAAGAATAACGCAGTTAACTGTATACTAGTATTATGTTATGTAACAATCTATACGAGGAGACACATAGTGTTGTCGGAAAATATGGTAATGTAATTGCTCCAAAACTGAAATAAACGCGTGTGTGTTGCCATTGAAGACACGTACAGTCCAGAAGGCTATATTCTTTTCTTCTTTCTTTTCTGTAGCCTTTCAGCTGGTGTGTCCAAGTTCTCCCTTTCTTAGCCTTGTAGTATCGTCTCTGTTACTTTATAAATGTTATACACATTCTCGGCAGAAAATTACATTCCATATTCTAATTTTGTAGACCACAACAAGTAACAAGTACTAGCCGCTGTTGTTTGTTCTGTTGCGTATTAATTTGTGCTGAGTACCTTAGACATGCCCCAGACGCATTCCTTTTGTAATGACTTATTACTAATAAGTTATCTATGTGTAACGTAAGAAGCAGATGTAACGTAAGGTGATACCGCGATTATTACCATTCCTGTCACAGTAATAGCAAGATTTATCGCAAGGCTTAGGATACTTAACGTAAGCGATGCGTTCTGATTCCCGAACTAACAAAAGGTCGGATTAAGACAAAGTACCAATTGGCAAAGCACAGTAACATAAAATTATTGAACTCTGAAGCATTGTGAGTGGTGGAAGGGAGGCACGCGTCGGGCATGCTGTGCTGTAATTTCCTCCTGTAAACTTTCCAGTTTAGTTAGACATATACCAGGAGAATACGGATGAAAGTTAGCTAACACGGATCCTAAATGAGTAAAACGAATATTGAGTGGGTTCATTTGTTCTGTTAAGACATATGCGACCTTTACGCACTATTGTTAATGCGAAATTGTTGAGGCTTTCGTGGTCAATTGTTGACGAACTGCCTGTTGGTTTCTGCCCCGGGTTCTTTGGCCGACGTTTCTCTGATGATTTTTCTGACGTTGCGTCAGCACGAGTGGCTGGCATTGTTAAAGTTTCACAATCCACCTTCCGTCAGCAGCAATGGATAGTGGGGTGGAGGAGGAGGGGGTGGGGGTAACCACAGCAATTGCCACCCGCGTCTGTCTACAGAAGGGCACCTCTGAATTACGCTCTTTTGTATTCAGAATCTCATACACGGCATACGGCTTTAGGCCGTTCGTCTCTGTGTCTTTCTTGTAACATGCTTCTTCCCCTTTCACTCACTATTATTCGGCTTTCACCCCTCAAATTTCACGTTCCGTTTCTTTTCGCCTGCCATTCCCCTCTGCCACGCGACTGGCATATGGTATAGCTACATTCTTCATGGAGCGCCCCACTATAGCCCAAATCTGCGATAAACGTAGACTTTATTTCCAGAATATTTACGACTTTTAATTGTCCCTGATAACTGTCTCGTCCATTCCGCCCACATCCCACGCGATCGTTCGTGTTTAACAGGTTCATCCAAGAATTGCGCCCCGCGGGCGCCAGGCAGTGTAGTTCAGCGCCCCGTCCGCGACCGTGTGTCGCCAGTGTCGACATAGGAGCGAGACAGAGAGAGAGAGAGAGAGAGAGAGAGAGAGAGAGAGAGAGAGAGCTGCGGAGCGAGTGAGACCGCACACCACTGCTGTGCGGTGGACTGTCCCGCGGTCAGATCCAACGCAAATAAAATAATAGAAGAAGCGCACCTCTGTAAGAGAGGCCAATGAGCGTTAAACAAGCAAACCATTTACCGTTTAGGAAACAACTAGTGTTCGTGTGGCAGAATTACTACGCAAAGCTTTAGACAACAATATCCAAAACAAAAATCGAAGAACATCTTAGTTGTTTTCTGACCCACAGGTTCATTCTATTAGTACTGCACATGCACACTCGTCATATATAAAATAGGCGTCTTCTGAAAAATATATCAGTTTCTTAAATGAACTAGAGTTATAAATATTCTATTTTAGAAATAACTTTATGTAAGGGATATACAGCGTGCTACAAAAAGGTACGGCCAAACTTTCAGGAAACATTCCTTACACACAAATAAAGAAAAGATGTTATGTGGACATGTGTCCGGAAACGCTTAATTTCCATGTTAGAGCTCATTTTAGTTTCGTCAGTATGTACTGTACTTCCTCGATTCACCGCCATGATTTCATACGGGATACTCTACCCGTGCTGCTAGAACATGTGCCGTTACAGGTACGACACAACATGTGGTTCATGCACGATGGAGCTCCTGCACGTTTCAGTCGAAGTGTTCGTACGCTTCTCAACAACAGATTCGGTGACCGATGGATTGGTAGAGGCGGACCAATTCCATGGCCTCCAGGCTCTCCTGACCTCAACCCTCTTGACTTTCATTTATGGGGGCATTTCAAAGCTCTTGTCTAGGCAACCCCGGCACCAAATGTAGAGACTCTTCGTGCTCCTATTGTGGACGGCTGTGATACAATACGCCATTCTCCAGCGCTGCATCAGCGCATCAGGGATTCCATGCGACGGAGAGTGGATGCATGTATCCTCGCTAACGGAGGATATTTTGAACATTACCTGTAACAAAGTGTTTGAAGTCACGCTGGTACGTTCTGTTGCTGTGTGTTTCCATTCCATGATTTGTAGAGAAGTAATAAAATGAGCTCTAACATGGAAAGTAAGCGTTTCCGGACACATGTCCACATAACATATTTTCTTTCTCTGTGTGTGAGGAATGTTTCCTGAAAGTTTGGCCGTACCTTTTTGTAACACCCTGTAGAGTCTCATTCTTACTGTTAGCAGTTACATGTAAATATTTGTTGTTATACTTCGGGCTAAATCTCTTTGTATCCGTTTTCAGAGTTTAGAAATTGGATCCTTAGTTTGCTGTTTTGTACGTAATAATTTTAACCGACCGAGTTTGAAAACAAATTAAAAAATAGAATTAAGGTTATAAAGCACTTTAATTCTTACAGTGAACATTGTTAAAGAAAACAAAATTTTACACTTTTTTCTTTTTCGAGGTAACGATTTTGTCAATGTTTGGTACAATATTCCCTGAGACTGATAACCTCAAAGAATTAGTAAAATTTTTATCGCCAAGTAATGAACGATTCTTAGTTTTAGCAAGCTTTAAAAGAGAGAAAAACCCTCACAGATTTACGTGGAACCAAACACTGAGAGAAATTAGGCCGCGTGCTTGTGAAAAATTCTCTCGTGGAAGACAGCTCTAAAAGTCATCCAAAGTTGTACACATGAGAAAGCGGTCCTTCAGGCGGATATCGCACTGCAAGTCAATCTCACTTATCTCCAAAAATCTGTTTTCAAACCGTTCTTGTAATTCGCAAATGATTGCAAAATAATATGAAAAAACCACATCTTCTTTAACGCTGTCTAGTTCATGAAAGGGTCCACAATTCTTCTCGCGCAATTGTTTTACTCACAAAATAAGTTTTTTTTAATGCTTGAATCGTCTGCACTAAATCAACGACATAGTGATTTTCGCGTTGGAATGAAATGTTCAAAGTATTTAAATGACCAGTAAGGTCACTCAAAGAAGCCAAATTCGCCACCCACTTAGGACCACAAAGTAATTCTTCTGGACGTCATTTCCAAAAAGGTATTTATTTTTCCCCTCAAGAAGAAAAACCGATGAAGTACCTTTCCTCTGCTCAGTCATCTTACTTCGGTGTGGTAGGGGATGTCCGGGTATTCCGCTTCGATATCAGCCAGAAATTCTTTAAATTGGCGACGTGCGAGTCCATGCGAGCGAAGATAATTAACCGTTCGAAGAACTGTGTCCATAACATTTTTATGTTGAGAATCTTCGCACAAAGTGCCTCCTGGTGTATCAGACAATGAACTGTCGCGAATAAGGAACAGCCAACTTCAGCCATTTTTGACCTCACGTAACTCACAAATCGAGTGCGTATCCCTCATAGCGCAGGGGCTCCATCCCTTGTTACACTGGTCAGGTGTTCCAATTTTAAACCCATTGACTCTAACACGTTTTCCACGGCCAGAAAAATATTCAAACCCGTGGTTGTGCCTTTTAATGGTATAAGATCGAGAAATTCTTCGGTGACACACAGATTGTTGTCGACACCTCGAATGAATATGACGAGCTGAGATATGTCCATAACGTCCGCGGACTCGTCAAGAGCGATAGAAAGTGAAATGAAGTTTGCCGCTCTCTCCATTAATTGCTGTTCCATATCTGATACCATATCTTCGACTCTGTGAGCAACAGTTTGAGGCGAAAGAGCTATTTTTTCAAATTTTTCCGTAAGGTCTGGTGGACAAATACAAGCCACCGAGTCGACCAGGCAATCCTTGATGAGATTTCCAGCAGCAAAGGGTTTCCCTGCTTTCCCTATTCTCAGCGATCATTTGTCACTTGCGCACAAACTTTGCCCACCTATTTCCTGCTCGTACCACGCCAAAGAAGAACATACAATTAATTTTGTACAATACCGTTTTTAAAACACTTTTATCATTTTAACAATTAATTGTTTCATTCATTGAAACTCAAATAAGAAACTAACAAAAAAGATTGGTTTTAGATGCGTTTTCCTCCAGTTCCGCTGAAAAAGACGGCGATGTGTGGTCGTAAAATAAACTTTTATGTATTGCAATGTTTGCGTACAGCGGCATGGCGAGGCTCGGCGGGCGGTCTGCACGGCCAGCTAAGCGACACGGCTCGGCCACTGCGACAACATACGAATTCGCGCGGGCCGCTGGCCGGGGGCGGTCGCGGACGCCAGCACCCCAGGGGCACAGTTTGGACGAGCCTGGAGTATAATGTACTGACAATCGACAGAGGAGATACAATTCTCATTTCGATGTATTTTGTGTGTATGTGTCGCTGGATATGTGGTCGAACCAAGTGCGTTTCAAACAAGGAGGGGAAGAAAAAAAACAGTCACAATCCCCAAGGTTTGTCATGTGTCCATCTTTTTTTTATTTGTAAAAAGAAGGCTAGTTACACGTACCAAACCACTCGCCTCTTCCCCAAGCTTACAGCTACAGCTTTCGTAATCTCTGTAGGACTGTGGTGTGGTGTGATAGGCGAAATTATAGTCAGAAGCATTTCCCTGAAAATAAGAAAAGAGAACTGGCCGTGGTGGCCGAGCGGTTCTAGGTGCTTCAGTCCGGAACCGCGAGACTGCTACGGTCGCAGCTTCGAATCGTACCTCGGGCATGGATGTGTGTGATGTCCTTAGGTTAGTTAGGTTTAGGTAGTTTTAAGTTCTAGGGGACTGATGACCTCAGATGTTAAGTCCCATAGTGGTCAGAGCCATTTGAACCATTTTTACGAAAAGAGATAGTAATTTGCAATTTCTGACCAACATACTGTCACAGTGTTCTGTGCTATAACTGAAATCTCTCGCATTGTCTCAAGGAGGAGGACACGTGATGCTATTAATAGCGGTTAGTCCGTTATATGTGCACTATGTGATCAAAAGTATCATGACAACTGGCTAAAAATGACTTACAAGTTCGTTGCGCCCTCCATCGGTAATGCTGGAATATAATATGGTGTTGGCCCACCCTTAGCCTTGATGACAGCTTCCACTCTAGCAGGCATACGTTCAATCAGGTGCTGGACGGTTTCTTGGGGAATGGCAGCCCGTTCTTCACGGTGTGCTGCACCGAGCAGAGGTATCGATGTCGGTGAGGACTGACACGAAGTCGGCGATCCAAAACATCCCAAAGGTGTTCTATAGCATTCAGGTCAGGACTCTGTGCAGGCCAGTCCATTACAGGGATGTTATTGTGTAACCGCTCCGCCACAGGCTGTGCCTTATGAACAGGTGCTCGATCATGTTGAAAGATGCAGTCGCCATCCCCGAATTGCTCTTCAACAGTGGGAAGCAAGAAGGTGCTTAAAACAGCACCTTAAAACAGCTGTAGTGTGACAGTGCCACGCAAAACAACAAGGGGTGCAAGCCCCCTCTATGAAAAACACAAACTCACTATAACACCACCACCTCCGAATTTTACTGTTGGCACTATACACTCTGGCAGATGACGTTCACTGGGCACTCGCCATATCCACACCCTGCCATCGGGTCGCCACATTGTGTACCGTGATTCGTCACTCCACACAACGTTTTTCCACTGTTCGATCGTCCAATGTTTACGCTCCTTACACCAAGCGAGGCGTCGTTTGGCATTAACCGGCGTGATGTATGGCTTATGAGCAGCCGGCGCAGCCCCGAATCCTCCCACGGTCAGAAAAATGGTACTGAATCCTCCTAAGCCCGCAAGGGTCTGCAAAACGATGGGACAGAATCCTCCCGTTTGAAGCAGGTAGCAGTTCTAAAGGTTATGAATACTCCAAGCAGGCAAAGGAAAGCGTATGAAGTTACAGTAGACGACGTAAAAATTTTTCGCTTGTACTGTATGTTTAAAAGTTTTATCTTTTATCTTATTTAGATATTTATTTTTAGCCTTGATTTCTTCATAATGTTTTAAGGTTTGCAGAGTCACAAAATATGATCACTTTTTTCTCGGTGTTATTTTCTAATAAACACTTTGTCCCGTCTGTGGTTCCCACATTCAGCGTGTTGATAACATCATGAAGGTCTGCAGCATTCGTGGGCAGTTTGGCAGAATTTTGCGCCTAGCTTTGTAAATAGATTTACGAAAATTGTTGATACCTCTCGTAGTTGAGCGACGTCGGCAATCCGCTGGGCGGATTCGATTCGGGGCTGGTGCGCCTACCCGAGTCCAGGAAGCAGCGCATTAGCGCTCTCGGCTAATCTGGGGGGTCACGTTTCCACTTCACTATCACATCAAACAGTCGACCTAGGGATATTTAAGAGCGTGGAAATCTCACCTACAGACGTATGACACAAGTGACACCCAATCACCTGACTACGTTCGAAGTCTATGAGTTCTGCGGAGCGCCCCATTCTGTTCCCTCACGATGTCTAATGACTACTGAGGTCACTGATACGGAGAACCTGGCAGAAGTGGCAGCACACTGCACCTAATATGAAAAACGTATGTTTTTGGGGGCGTCCGGATACTTTTGATCACATAATGTAGAAGTGGAGCCCTTCGTCTTGAAGGAATGGACTACATGATGACTTCCCGTTTCGATTTCTTGATTAATTTTACTTCTTGAACGTCAGTACAACGTTACGCTGTATATGCACGTATTACAATCGTCCACACGGCACAAATATTCACATTAGATGGTACACCGAGCATACTGCAAGTATTTTACCGTATTATATCAAACAACCCATGGAAGCGGCTCATTCACGCACTATCTACAGCGTAATATCTCATCGTATTCTGTTACTGATGTTTGATGCCAGTCTGCTGTTACAGATATATTATCAGACCTTTAAAGGACCAGAAATTGATTTCTCGGATGCCTGGAATTACGAGAGGCAATCAATAAGTAATGCAGCACATTTTTTTTTTATGAAAGTTGGTTGACTTTATTAAGGTTTCCAATACACCATATTATTTGCCACTCTTTTGGCTACAAAACCCTATTTTTCAACACAGTCTCCGATTAAGGCGACGGCCTTACGACACGTTCCTGCGAGGGCCTGCATGCCCTCGTGGTACCACTCTACTGGTCGACGTCGGAGTCACCGTCTTGCTGGTTCAATAACCTCCCCATCACCCACGTACTGCTTCTCGTGGAGTGCATGCCTCATTGGGCCAAACAAGTGGAAGTCGGAAAGTGCGAGATCGGGCTGTAGGGTGGATGAGAAAGAAGAGTCCATTGAAGTTTTGTGAGCTATTCTCGCGTGTGCAGACTTGTGTGAGGCCTTGCGTTGTCATGGAGAAGGACGGCTTCGTTTGCATTTTTGTGGCTACGGAAACGCTGAAATCGTTTTTTCATTTTTCTGAGGGTAGCGCGCGATACACTTCAGAGTGGATCGTTGCACGATGAGGGAGGACATGAAACGGAATAACCCATTCAAAGACCCGGAAGAACGTCGCAACGACTTTACCGTCGAAAGACGTGGCTTTCAACATTTTCTTCGACGGAGAGGTGATGTAGCTCCACTCCATGGATTGCCCTTTGTGTTTCCGGTTCGATGTGATCATCCCATGTTTCATCGCCTTCACCATGTCTGACGAAAAGTTGTCACGATCAGCCTCGTAACTCGCAAACAATTCCACACAGGTGATCCTTCGTTGCTCTTGAGGCCTTCCGTTAGGCGGCAAGGAACGCTGCGGTCACGCGCCCTTGAGTACCCGAATCGGTGGAATTGTATGTCAGCACTACCAACAGAGACGTCCAGTTGTGTAGCGAAGTAATTCGTCGATCACCTCAAATGAGAGTGTCTGTACGTTCAGACACTGCAGGAGTCACATTTGTGTGCGGCCGGCCAGTTGGCGGAAGATCGCACAGGTTTGCGAAATCTTGTTGCCGTGATGACAGACGCCTTGGCCAACGACTCACCGTGCTTTTGTTCACCGCCAGGTCTTCGGAGACATTCTGTAAGAGTCTATGAACATCTGTGATGCTCTGGTTTTCCGTCGATAGAAACTCAATGACACCTCTGTGCTTGGAACGAACCACCGCTACAGACGCCATTTTGAAAACTACATACAGCGTCACTATCTATTGGAACTTCAAGAAACTATACGCGCTGAAGCGGGAATATTCCACGGTGTCCCACAACAATTCCGCATTTTTTCAACCGAAACTGACCGAGAAATACAAATGTATTGCATTACTTATCGAACGCTCGTTGTACATGCGTTAAAGATACGCAGTGATTCGGCTTAAAATTTTGGCAAACTCTGTACTTAGCCAGCTTCCACTGCGCATGTTCATCCAGGTCGCTTCCATAATGCGGATAAATCACTGCCCATAAGTTTAAGACTCGAGGCTATGGCTCTGGGAGTTATGTGAAGCACACGTTCTTAGCGCAGCGAAGTACAATGCTGGTGTAACGCTCCATAATGCGGCCAATAACTCAACCTATGAAATATGCCCCGTTGGTGATCCTCGGAAACAGTGTTCGTTTTCATTTAGGTGTATTAGCACTCCACTGGTAAGAAGTTTGGAGCCCATTATTTACAACTTACCTCCCTTTACATCAAAGTGGGAAGCTTCTGGAACATCGTAAATTATTAGTAGCTCTTGCTTGCCTTCTCAAGCAGTGATTATGCATAATATTTCCCTGTAAAATAAACAAAGTTACTTCTGCTTATTGTCCTGTTAAACTGTTTTAAAATGGTATATTTATTCTGAAATTAATTTAGAAACATGTGACACTCCAGTAACTTAAGATAGATAGTCGAGTTTTGGAAAGAGTTATTTTGGAATCATTCAGAAATGTCGTGCACTGACATGAGGCATTACGCAGCAGTACAAATAAAATTATTCTGGGTCAGCGTTACATTATCAGTGTCACCGAGGGTGACTGCCATTGTCAAGTTGTGAAATGGTTCAAATTCAAATGGCTCTGAGCACTACGGGACTTAACGTCTGTGGTCATCAGTCCCCTACAACTTAGAACTACTTAAACCTAACTAACCTAAGGACATCACACACAGCCATGCCCGAGGCAGGATTCGAACCTGCTACCGTAGTGGTCGCAAGGTTCCAGACTGAAGCGCCTAGAACCGCTCGGCCACCCCGGCCGGCGCTGTGAAATTACAATGGCCTTTCCGTCAATGAGTGAAAAGCGGTCAAATTTGATGACAAGTTGCCTTTCAGAAGCTAAATTAATTTGATACGTGCTGACACCAGACACAACAAATTTCGTCAAAAAAGCTTTATCACTTTTTTGAAAATGTACTTGGCTACACATACAGCCAATTTACTTGTTTGAAAGGCCCTGGATTTTAGATATGAACGGAGAGAAGAACTCATGTGAGTTTAGAGGTGAGTGACGAAATAGAATGAATTTTTCTGTGTGGTGCACTGGTTTTAATCTTTGACTGATGTGGTTTGAATGTTAATCTAACAGTCGGCAGGTGATGGTTGAAGTCGTCACTGTAACAGATATCTACTACGCGGGTGAGTCAAATGAAAACCTTAAATTTGTAATAATAAATAGAAATTCCGCGCCGTTATTCTGTAAGTTGGTAAGCGTGCTACAAACAGCGTGCAGAATGGCCTGTTGGTGGCAGCATAGTGCAGATGTACACATACCATCGCATTATCAGTATAAGTATGGCCGCCTCAATTGCGACTTGCACCAGGGAAGAACAGCGTTGTGTTATTCGGTTTTTGCGTAGTGAAAGTGTGAAACCTATTGAAATTCATCGACGAATGAAGGTTCAGTACGGTGATGCATGTTTGTCACAGCAGCAAGTCTACGAATGAAGTAGGAAGTTCGCAAATGGTGTGACTTCTGCGGAAGATGCTCCTCGTCCAGGTCAGGCACAACGAGTTGTGACTCCACAGAACATTGCAGCAGTTGACGTCATATTGAAGGGAAACCACCGAGAGACACTGAATGACATTGCAGCATGTTTACAGATTAGTCATGGGTCAGCACACCATATTGTGCATGATGTGCTCCAGTTTCACAAAGTGTCTGCAAGATGGGTGCCACAGCAGCTGAGCCCTGAAATGAGAGAACGACGTGTTGATGTTTGTAAAGAACTTCTTCGGCGCTTTGAACGAGAAGGTGATGTCTTCCTTGCAAGAATCATTACTGGGGACGAAACCTGGGTTCACTTCCACCAACCGGAGACGAAGAGAGCGAGCAAGGAATGGTGCCATTCCTCATCAACAAAACCAAAGAAGTTTCGAACAGAACCATCAGCAAGGAAGGTTATGCTGACTCTCTTTTGGGACGAAAAAGGCGTCATTTTTTAGCATTACATGCCTAGAGGGACCACTGTCACCAGTGCATGATACACAGATCTCCTAAAAAATCATCTGCGGCCTGCAATCAAATCAAAGCGACGTGGATTGCTGTCAGCAGGTGTCCTTTTGCAACATGACAATGCAAGGCCCCACACTGCCGTACAACAGTTGCAACAGTCACATACCTGCATTTTGAGTGTCTTCCTCATCCACCATACTCACCAGACCCTGCCCCAAGTGATTTCCATATGTTTGGACCACTCAAAGAGGCAATGGGAGGAATGAAGTTCCATTCTGATGGAGAGGTACGCCACGCGGTGCATGAGTGGTTGCGCAGACTACCAAAAGAATTTATTTCTAAAGGAGTTTATGTACTTTGTAAGCTCTGGAGGACTTGCATTGAGCGTGGGGGAGATTATGTTGAAAAGTGATACAGATTTCTACCAAATCTGCACAATAAATAATATTAAAAAAAATTGACGTTTTCATTTTACTCACCTCTGTAATACCAGTATAGCTGGCCCCTGTTTTGATCACAAGCGAGTTAGATTATTCCTACATGTCTGTAGTGGTATGAAGATGGCGTAATAAAACGCTGAAACTGGTTGCCTAATAAAATAAGGTGTTTAATTTTATAATCTCTATCGAACAGCCGAGTCCTGCAACCATCGCTAAAAAGATGGACATACAGAGAATTCAGCAATGTGTCATCTGGTATGCAGAAACCAAATCTGTGACAACGCCAGTATGGGAGAGGACAACCAGCAAAAACAGCATTATAAGTTGGTTCAAAACCTTTAAAGCGACTGGCAGTGCCATAGACGTTTCTCGAAGTGGACGGCATACTGCATCCAATGAACGTATCGATAAATCGCAAGCTGCATTTCAGCCCAACCCCCAGAAGTCAGTTTGTCGTGCATCATGCGGTTTGCAGGAAGCAAGATCAACGGTTCATAAAATGTTACATAAGCGGTTATGCTTACAAATCGTCCAAGTACTATAGCCAAACGATCGTCCTCTGCAGTATGCACTCGCTTCTTCCATGCTGGCCTCCATATAAGATGCCGACAGTGACTGCCTCAAAAATAGTGTTTTCGGATAAAACAACGTTGCACATTTCTGGACATATGGATCGCCACAATTTTAGGATCTAGGGCTCTGAAAACCCACACAGCACACGCGAACCAATCCGTGATAGCCCGAAGCTTAATGTTTGCTCTGGCCTAATTTTAGCATGGACATGCTCGAAGAGTTCCTGCTACTAAAGATCGAAGAGCTGCAGCCGTCCATCATCTCCCAGAATAATGGTGCTCCCCCACACTGGCATCTGAGCGAGCTGGGTGCACTGAATAACACATTTCCAGAGAGATGCATGGATTATGATGGTCCCATCAAATGCCAGTCAACTGGAGGACAGGGAGCGTGTGTGATGTCAGCACGATTCACCGAAATTATACAGGGAATGGGATTTTCACGTGTGACCGTGTCAAGGGTTTACCATGACTGCATCGATTCGGGGAAAATCGCAGCCACTATAATCAGCAATCGTGGACAACGACATTGTCTATGACAGCGGTCGCCGCCCAACTATGACGGATTTTAACAGAGAGCAGGAAAGGCTATAGACTAACAAAACGCTCGCCAGTTGAGTGCTAGACAACGACAAGCCCCCTTCAGCCGTACCCCCCGAGCCACGTCTTCGTCAAAGATTACAGACGCCATCGAATCATACGTGTGCCTGTGTTGGCCGGCCGAAGTGGCCGTGCGGTTAAAGGCGCTGCAGTCTGGAACCGCAAGACCGCTACGGTCGCAGGTTCGAATCCTGCCTCGGGCATGGATGTTTGTGATGTCCTTAGGTTAGTTAGGTTTAAGTAGTTCTAAGTTCTAGGGGACTAATGACCTCAGCAGTTGAGTCCCATAGTGATCAGAGCCATTTGAACCATTTGCCTGTGTTGACTGGCTGTCAAGGCCATATAGATTAAGATGAACGCAGAAACGTTAAATCCCCCGTAGCAGGGGAAAGGACCGCTTGGACTGACGAGTCGCGGTACACCGAAGGTCATTAATGGCTTTGAATCCCATAGATTTTAAATATTGACTTCACTGATTACTGCTTCCATAATGAGAGGGTGAAATGGGACCCGAGTCACATCGTAAACTGTCATTCTGCTTTACTGTAATGAAGGTTCAGATCATCTGCCATAATGATGAGACAGAGGCAGGCTCCACTTTATCATTTACGTCCGACTTATCTATCACTGGCACTTCAGCACAAACCAAGAAAATTTGGGAATCATGGCGTGTTATCAGTGTACATACTTATTTGAAGCAGTTGGCTTGAAGAGAACCAGACGTTGCTAAATTTGAGAAAAATCCCAAAATTACCACATGTGAAGGACGGGTGAAGCGATATTAGGGTTTGACTTTCCGTCCTACGCCGACGTTGAAGACGTAAGCCAAAATACGGAATGGACAAATATAGGACTCAAAGTAGGCCCAATCTTGGCCTTCACCTTACACGATTTAGGGATACCAATGAAAATCTAACTGTGATTAGTCAGCTGGGGATTTGGAGCACATTTCTTTCACTTATGACTCCTCTGCGTTAAGTACTCTGTCATCTCACCTCAACCTTCATAAGCTAGTATTCAGGTGGGACGCTCTGGTCGTACGTAAAGGCAGTAAATGGAACGACATGATGTATTCAGTCGCTTGGTGACCTTAGTGGCAACGAAATGGAAGATGGCGGAAAGAAGGCGGAGTTACTGAATTAGATCTTCTGAAATTGTTTCACTGCGGAAACTAGTCCCTTCCATTAACTACGTGAAAGCCGAAATAGGTCTGAGGTAAATGAACGCCGAACAGAACATTAAAAATCGTTCAACACTGGAAAGACATGCGAACCTGATCAGATACCTGTAAGATTCTACTGAGAGGGCCCGAAAGAATTTACTCTCCTTCTAGCAGAACTTTAAAGCAAGTTATTTGCAGCAGTGAAGGAAGGCTACCAAGAGATTGAAGAAAAAAGCGCAAGTCACTCTCGTTTTCAAGGAAGGTTGCCGGAGAAATCTTTCACTAACGTCAATCTGTAGTAGAATTAGTGTACACGTTTTTTGCTCATGTATTAAGATATTTCTTTGGAACGAAAAATCTTCTCTGTGAAAATAAACATTGATTCCGTAAGCAAAGATCTTGTGACAGACTACTCACCGTGTTCATACGTAAAATCCAGAGCGAAGTTGACATAAAAGGGACCGGCGCTGATGTGTTCGTTGACTTCCGGAAGGTATTTGGTACAGTTCCGCACTGTCGCTTTGTCAACGAGTATAGTGCTGCTTCCGTGAACTTCCTAACTGATGGAAATCAAAACGTTATTCTTACTGAGATGAAATCAACATACGTAACGGTAATTTCAGTTACATTCCAAGGGGCTGCTATTGTTAATAATACGTACAGTATACGATGATGGATTCCTCTATTTTTTATCAGTCGAAATAAGGTACACAAGTGTAATTACAAGTAAACGTACTATTTTATGTACCTTACACTATTTTCCTCATAGTCCACATACTAGTTCAGAAATTTGTGCCATCGCAGCAGTAAATCTGAGATGCACTTGTGGTAGAATATGTCCGGCTGACTGTGGAATCAATGTGAGATTGCTGTCTTGGCCCGTAGTTGTGCTGAATCGCTGTCCTTCAGCGCACCAAAAGCGTGGAACTCACTGGGGGCGAGCTCCGGGCTGTATGCTGGCTAGTCCAGACTCTCCTAGTGAAATGACCGGAGTCTGTCTGCGGTTCTGATTGCCACATGTGGTCTCGGTTTGCTGTGGAGGATAACCACGCTGTCCACATCAAGAATCACTCGGCACTTCTTCCTGATGGCAGTCCGCATGTGGGGCGGCGGGTGGAAAATAAATACTATATTTTCTATTATTTGTATTGCCGTTCTCAACACAGGCTCTCTAACTACAATGTTGGCAACCAGAAAGTGACGCCTGTAATTAAAGTTCCCTGTGCCCACTCTGATGGAGAATAAAGGTATTGATTATTGAAGTTCATTACTCTGAGGATTTAGGATGATGGCTGGGATTCATAGAAAATGCAGTTTACTATAACAATTTTCACTATATTCTGAAAACAATGAAATGTAAAATTCCAGACAAATGCTTACCCATATCAGCTATTGTACTATCAGAGCTGTTCAGAGTCTATTGCGCGGATCCTATTATCCCTACATAACGACTTATCTTAGAAGAAAGATTAAGGAAAGGCAAACCTACGTTTCTAGCATTTGTAGACTTAGAGAAAGCTTTTGACAATGTTGACTGGAATACTCTCTTTCAAATTCTAAAGGTGGCAGGGGTAAAATACAGGGAGAGAAAGGCTATTTACAATTTGTACAGAAACCAGATGGCAGTTATAAGAGTCGAGGGACATGAAAGGGAAGCAGTGGTTGGGAAGGGAGTAAGACAGGGTTGTAGCCTCTCCCCGATGTTGTTCAATCTGCATATTGAGCAAGCAGTAAAGGAAACAAAAGAAAAATTCGGGGTAGGTATTCAAATTCATGGAGAAGAAATAAAACTTTGAGGTTCGCCGATGACATTGTATGGAAGCGAAACATGGACGATAAATAGTTTGGACAAGAAGAGAATAGAAGCTTTCGAAATGTGGTGCTTCAGAAGAATGCTGAAGATTAGATGGTTAGATCACATAACTAATGAGGAGGTATTGAATAGGATTGGGGAGGAGAGAAGTTTGTGGCACAACTTGACCAGAAGAAGGGATCGGTTGGTAGGACATGTTCTGAAGCATCAAGGGATCACCAATTTAGTATTGGAGGGCAGCGTGGAGGGTAAAAATCGTAGAGGGAGACCAAGAGATGAATACACTAAGCAGATTCAGAAGGATGTAGGTTGCAGTAGGTACTGGGAGATGAAAAAGCTTGCACAGGATAGAGTAGCATGGAGAGCTGCATCAAACCAGTCTCAGGACTGAAGACCACAACAACAACAACGAAACTGTTCAATAATCGTTATCGATGTAAATGTTCAAAGTGAATGCTCACCAAAATTTGATGTTAATACTCATCAAACGCCACGCTAGTAATGGTAGAAAGTCTGTCCTGCAGCGACACGTGAAAATACGACAACCGCAAACTGAGAATAAATCATTGGAGTCGTTCCGCTATTAACACTTTACCCCAATGGGAACTCATTGTTACATGCATACCGAGTTACATAATGCGGGATCCAAGGCTGTTCCTGGCAACTGCACAAACGCGATGCGGCTTCCGACACGGAGTGCGCGCTGATACGAATCTAGAAGAGAACTGGGGCATTTCTCTAGCTCGCACGCTCTTATTTATATAGCCGCGGTGCGGACCGCCGAAGGCGCAGCCGACAACATTTGCCTTACTGACCAGCCGCTGGGGCTAGCAGAACACCACTTCAAGTTACTAAATAATTAATTGTTTCATTCGCTGAAGGCCAAAGAAGCTCTCGATTTAATTGTGCAATCAGCACACAGGTAAGTATCTATAATAAAATTTTAATGTGGCTAGATTACTTTTGGCGAGAGAATTATTTTACTTGTACTGCACACAATAGATGAGCTCTGAACTTGCCCTTTGGATAGACGCTACAGCTATAGTTTTATAGCTACCTTTTTCAAACTTCTCACATCTTTGTTATTATAGCGTATCTCCCTTCTACCTAAATCTAAACATCCTAGCTTTATCTAATCACTTACTTAATCTATCTTGCTTCCGAACTTTAGGACACAAAAACAGAAATTCATGGATTTCAACCAAAATATTACTTTGTGAGATCCAGCATGCTGTTTCCATTAAATTGCAATGAAAAAGGAATCCGAACATAAATTTTGAAGTTTCTAGCTCCTTCCTGTTGCGCCGATGATTTTTACGTAAAACGTCCAAATTTCGAAAACTATTGAAGTTACTAAACTGAAACTTAATACAGTATTACTTTAGCATCACTACTGACATGCTATTAACTTTTCAGATTATTTACTTTATTTTTAAGGTATCGCGCAACATTCGTGACGTCATAGCTAGTTACAGCGGACTAGGCTGGCACACAGCGGAAAGCATATGAATTCTATATGGCGTGAGTAGGCTGCTTCCCTACACGCAGATGTGACAGTATAGAATAACAACTGTCGGCAGTTATGGTCATGAGATTGGCAAGAGCGGTCCACGGCGATTCCAGAAGGCTGTTAACATCACGAGCCCAACAGATGGCACTGAAGGGAATTTTTTTGACTCCTGAATGTTTCAGACCATGCTCTGCTGCTTCGATTCTGGTGTGAAATGCAGTACCCACCAACCATTAACAATGGGGTCGGGAAAACTGCCAACTTCCTCAGCAAACCGTTGCAGACGATTCAGTGCAGCAGTCATTCGCTCGCCTTTTATCGTGTCATCCAACTGTTTAGACACCAACCGAAATGAAACCTTCCGGTATTCTAAGGACCCGGAACAATGTCGTTGTCGTATGCAGTCTCATACGAAATGTAAAGCTCCCGGCCAATGTCCTTGAGGTTACACACGTCGATCCGCTTTTACCATTGCACCCACGCGGGAAATTTGTTGTCAGGCAGTGACGAATGAGGACTCCTCAAACAATCATTGTTATGCAAGTCTTCACGGCATTTTGCGCACTCACAGTACCACCGCCCAACGCCATCTCCTCCGCCTCCTCATGCTTCTCAAAGCGAGTCATTTTTCTCCATACATGGGCTGCATTTTTCTATGGATTTCGATGGGCGTTCCCCTCTTTCCCCATAGAAAACCAATGTTATTTTGCTGTTCGTACGCCAAAGACGTGTGAAGTACGACCCTCGCTTCAACGATGATACCAGCGCAGCGCCACGCGGCAGAGCTATCGGAGGAACGGTCTGGTCCAAGAAATGTCCAACGCCGAGAACGGGTATGTTGACGTCGCTTTTACAGGCTAGTTTAGCTAAAAAGAGAATAGCGGCCCAAGACTTTCTGATCCATCCTCGCAAATAATCTAGTGTGATAACGTCGGAGGCTGAAGGAGACTGTTCGCAGACGGTTCTGTTGCCCATTTTCAAGGTCGATGCACCAGAAGATTGTAGCGAAATGCGGGAAGACATTCAGGGTATCGATGATTGCTGGAGGGTTTCGTTGTTGACACTGAAAGAAAATAAATTTAACGCACTGCGCGCATATAGGCGAAGAGATTCATTAGTATTTCATTATGCTATTGGCGATAAGTCCGCAGCTCGATTCCCGGCGGGGTCAGGGATTTTCTCTGCCTCGTGATGACTGGGTGTTGTGTGATGTCCTTAGGTTAGTTAGGTTTAAGTAGTTCTAAGTTCTAGGGGACTGATGACCATAGATGTTGAGTCCCATAGTACTCAGAGCCATTTTATTGGCGATAAACCGTTGGAAACAGTAAGAGCTGTAAGATACCAAGAAGTAATCATCCGAAGTGTTCTTAAGCGGAATTACCAAACAGAAGTGGCGATGACAGGCTGAGATTCATTGGAAGATCTTAAGAAAATGTATTACATCCGCAAAGGTATTGGCCAGAGAAATACATTTAAGGCCGATTTGAGTATTTCTCACCCTGGGGCCGTTACCACGTTGTATGGGTAGATAACATTCCATCAGAATTTCTAAAATCATTGGGGGAAGTGGCAACAAAACGACTATTCACGTTGGTGTATAGAATATATGAATCTGGCGACATACCATCTGACTTTCGGAAAAGCATCATCCACACAATTCTGAAGATGGCAAGAGCTGACAAGTGCGAGAATTATCGCACAATTAGCTTAACAGCTCATGCATCGAAGCTGCTTACAAGAATAATATACAGAAGAATGGAAAAGAAAATTGAGAATGCGCTAGGTGACGATCAGTTTGGCTTTAGGAAAAGTAAAGGAACGAGAGAGGCAATTCTGACGTTACGGCTAATAATGGAAGCAAGGCTAAAGAAAAATCAAGACACTTTCATAGGATTTGTCGACCTGGAAAAAGCGTTCGACAATATAAAATGGTGCAAGCTGTTCGAGATTCTGAAAAAAGTAGGGGTAAGCTATAGGGAGAGACGGGTCATATACAATATGTACAACAACCAAGAGGGAATAATAAGAGTGGACGATCAAGAACGAAGTGCTCGTATTAAGAAGGGTGTAAGACAAGGCTGTAGCCTTTCGCCCCTACTCTTCAATCTGTACATCGAGGAAGCAATGATGGAAATAAAAGAAAGGTTCAGGAGTGGAATTAAAATACAAGGTGAAAGGATATCAATGATACGATTCGCTGATGACATTGCTATCCTGAGTGAAAGTGAAGAAGAATTAAATGATCTGCTGAACGGAATGAACAGTCTAATGAGTAGACAATATGGTTTGAGAGTAAATCGGAGAAAGACGAAGGTAATGCGAAGTAGTAGAAATGAGAACAGCGAGAAACTTAACATCAGGATTGATGGTCACGAAGTCAATGAAGTTAAGGAATTCTGCTACCTAGGCAGTAAAATAACCAATGACGGACGGAGCAAGGAGGACGTCAAAAGCAGACTCGCTATGGCAAAAAAGGCATTTCTGGCCAAGAGAAGTCTACTAATATCAAATACCGGCCTTAATTTGAGGAAGAAATTTCTGAGGATGTACGTCTGGAGTACAGCACTGTATGGTAATGAAACATGGACTGTGGGAAAACCGGAACAGAAGAGAATCGAAGCATTTGAGATGTGGTGCTATAGACGAATTTTGAAAATTAGGTGGACTGATAAGGTAAGGAATGAGGAGGTTCTACGCAGAATCGGAGAGGAAAGGAATATGTGGAAAGCACTGATAACGAGAAGGGACAGGATGATAGGACATCTGCTAAGACATGAGGGAATGACTTCCATGGTACTAGAGGGAGCTGTAGAGGGCGAAAACTGTAGAGGAAGACAGAGATTGGAATACGTCAAGCAAATAATTGAGGACGTAGGTTGCAAGTGCTATTCTGAGATGAAGAGGTTAGCACAGGGATCGACGTGTTTAGTCATGGGATCGCCTAGATGGCGAGGGAGCGTTACGGAGATGCTTCGCTAAGTCCAACGGCAGACGCTGCAAGAGAGGCGTTTTTGTGTATCACGGGGAGGTTACCGCTGACATTCTGCAATCTTACATTCCAAGAGGTTTGGGGTAGCATGTTCCATCTTTCCAGAATGGAGTTTTCCCTTTTCAGGGAAGTATGCACTGATTTGGAACTTCCTGGCAGATTAAAACTGTGTGCCGGACTATGACTCGAACGTGGGACCTTAAGCCTCTCGCAGGAAAGTGCTCTACTGACTGATTTATCCAAGCACGACTCACGAACCCCTCACAGCTTTTCTTCCGCCAATGCTTCAGCTGCTATCTTGCGTACTTCACAGCTGTTATCCTGCGTATGTTGCTGGAGCAGCACTCCTGGAAGTAAGGTCACTGTCTGGACCTGGCTTCCTGAATCAGTTTTCACTCTGCAACGTAGTGCTACAAAAAGTGCGCGCTTTTGGTCTATCCAATGACGTATGCGGTTGGATAGAAAGTTTTCTAACAGACAGGGAGCAGTATGTCGTCCTGAACTGGGTAACTTCAACAGAAACAAGAGTAAATTCAGGTGTGCCCCTGGGCAGCGTAATAGGTCCTCTGCTTTTTACGATTTACATAAACGATCTGGTTGATGGTACTGACAGCTGCCTTAGACTGTTTGCCGATGATGCTGTAGTCAACAGGAAAGTAGTATCATACGAAGTATGTGAACAAATCAATGAGGATTTGAAGAAAATAAATGCGTGGTGTAATGACTGGCAGTTACCTCTCAATATTAGTAAGTGTAATCTACTGCGTATAACGAGGCGAAAATCCCCATTAATGGATGAGTACAAAGTAAATGAACAGTCTTTGGAAGCGGTAACATCAGTCAAGTATCTGGGTGTGACTAGTCGAATTGATCTCAAATGGAATGATCAGATTACACAAGTAACGGGTAAGGCGAACTCTAGATTGCGGTTTATTGGTAGAATCCTGAACCGATGCAGTCATTCAACAAAGGAAATAGCTTACAATACGTTAATTCGTCAAGTCTTAGAGTATTGTTCGTCTGTATGGGACACTTACCAGTTGGGTCTAATTCAAGAGATTGAGAAGGTCCAAAGAAGAGCGGCAAGATTCGTCACTGATACATTTAGCCATCGCGAGAGCGTTACAAATCTCATAGAAAGTTTGAAGTGGGACACACTTGCAGATAGACGACGCGCTAAACAGAAGGGGCTGCTCTCTACATTCCGAAATCCTATCTTCACCGAGGATGTAGAGCATATATTATTACCACCAACCTTCAAATCGCGTAATGATCATCATTCAAAGATAAGGGAAATAGGAGCTCGTACTGAGGCGTTCAGACAGTCGTTTTTCCCTCGCGCGATCTGCGAGTGGTACAGAGAGGGGGGGGGGGGGAATATGACTTTGACGCGAATTGTGCCCTCCGCCACGCACCGCTTGGTGGCTAGCGGAGTATATATGTAGGTGTAGATGTAGATGTGTAAGCTGATTTCAAACTTCCTTGCAGGTTAAAACTGTGTACCGAACCGAGACTCGAATCTGAGACCTTTACCTTTCGCGGTCCAGTTTCATGTAACTTCTTATTACATTTTTCTCGTGAAATGACAGCGGTAAGAAAATCCGATAAAATTCAGTATTTGCATTCAGAAGTTTATCGACAATCGTTTTGTCTAGACTCCATTCGCGAGTGGCTCTGAGCACTATGGAACTTAACATCTGAGGTCCGTAGAACTTAGAACTACTTAAACCTAACTAACCTAAGGACATTACACACATTCATGCCCGAGGCAGGATTCGAACCTGAGACCGTAGCGGTCGCACGGTTCCTGGCTGAAGCGCCACACCGGCCGCATTCGCGAGTGGTTTAGGGAAGAGGGTTGGAAAGGGGGGATGATAGTAGTGCCTCCACACACCGTAAGGAACCTTTCAGAGTGTAGAAGTTTATTAGACCTAGACGTTTCGTGGTTAGTGACACCTCTTTTCCGCCTGAATACTAAACAAGCATACTCCGGCCATTCTTTGCATGTAATGTTCCACCATTCTGAGCACTGTAAATGCCGTGATAAAAGTAAAACGAAGTTAGCCCAGCGTTTCCTGTGCCTCGGCGCCGCTAAACTTTTATTCTCTTTACATCCTCCCCGTCCTTTGTCGCCGGCTCTTACCGCAGCCTCCAGCTGCTTTCCCCACGCAGCGCGGAATTCTTTGCCCTCGAGTTCCGTCTTGCGGAACTCGTCTCGTTAGCCCGTGCGACCGTAATCGGATCCCGGCAAGACGCTGCGCTGCGCCCTTGGCGGATCACACGGGTTCTTAGTCTCGTGAATTATGTAGAGAGCGTTTAACGGTGCTGTCCCAGAGGGCGCGGGCAGAGTGGAGTGCGGCGGGGAGCCTTAAAAATGCGACTGGGTCGCTCGGCATTCCTTCACGAAAAAATAATGAAGCAGTCGAGTGGGAGACGGTGGAGCAGTGTTCGAGTGACCTACCCAACCGTAGTGCTCGCGTCCTGTGAAACCTTACAGTGAAGTGAGATTTTCCTATTCATAAATCTATGAGCTACTTAATGTAGCACGGGAATTTATGCAGCCAGTGGTTCATGTGAATGATTTACAGACCTGATCTAGCAAAACAGTTTCCATTTACATCATATCTGTGCAACATTTAGGTAATATTAATAACTATAGACTACGCAATGTGATGAAAAGGGTCCGGACACCTGGAATGCGGAATTTACCACTATACAGGATGAAAAGTATTTAAGCCGACAAACTCTGGGAGGTTATAGGGGACATCAAAACAAATATTTTTCCCTAATGTCATTTTTTCCTATGAGGAGTATTTAAACCGGTAGAGGAAGATTTCTCTGGAGGCAAATTAATTAAACCAACAAACACTTTTCCATTTTTTTTATGACCAAGAGAAAACACATTAACACAACCCAATTTAAATTACAGTAGATTTTCACAAATGCCTCCATTGACACGTAAACAAAGGTTACTCCATCGGATCATGTTCTGTCCGACACGGGCAAAAACCCCAGGAATATCCTGAATTGTTCCTGCTGCTGCTACTATCCGAGCAACCAGATCCTCTTCTGATGCAACAGGAGTTGCGTAAACAAGGTTGTGCATCTCTCCCCACACACACAAAAAAAAAAAAAAAATCCAGAGGGGACATATCTGGGGATCGAGCAGACCATGGTACAGGACCACCTCTGCCAATCTACGTTTCTGGGAACCGTCGATCCAGGAATCGACGCACACGACGACTGAAATGTGCCGGCGCCCCGTCGTGTTGGAACCACATGCGTTGTCTTGAAGGGAGCGGGACGTCTTGCAGCAATTCTGGCAATGCTCGGGCGAGAAAATTGTAATAGTGCCTGCCATTTAATGTCCTAGCTAGCAGATACTGCCCAATTAAACAGTCCCCAACAACACCGACCCACACATTAACGAAGAACCGCACTTGATGAGCGCTAGAAACTGTGGCATGTGGGTTATCCTCACTCCAAACATGCGAATTGTGCATGTTGAAGACTCCGTCACGCCCGAACGTTGCTTCATTGGTAAACAACACAGAGGATGGAAATGTAGGATGCATTTCACACTGTTTCAGGTACCACTGCGAAATCTGTGCTCTGGGTGGATAATCAACTGGTTCCAGGTTGTGGACACGCTATAAGTGAAATGGACGTAACAGTTGCTCTCGAAGGACTGTTCTTACATTCGTCTGACTAGTCCCCATGTTACGTGCAATTGCACGAGTCCTGGTTGAAGGATCTCGCTCCACATGCTGCATGACAGCTTCCCCAAATTGCAGCGTTCTTACCGTGCGACGGCGTCCCTGTCCAGGTAATCTGCTAAATGACCCGGTCTCACGCAGACGTTGGTACACACTAGTAAAGGTCGTATGATGCGGGATACGGCGATTAGGATATTGTTGTTGATAAACCGACTGTGCAGCTCGTCCGTTGTGGTATAGTACGTAGTACGCACCAAACATATCAGTGTACTCACTCCAGGTGTATCGCTCCATTAGTAAACAGAGACAATGCACTACTACACTGGTGGACAGCAGTTGCCTACAACTGAAGAGCGCAATATGCCCTCTAACAACTGAAGATCGTAATACGGCCTCTAACAACTGAAGAGCGTAATACGGCTTCCACCGGTTTAAATAATCCTCATAGGGAAAAATGACATTAGGAAATAATATTTGTTTTTATGTCCCCTACAACCTTCCAGAGTTTGTCGGTTTAAATACTTTTCACCCTGTATATCACAAGAGGCAGACTCGTCATTATAAAAGGAGGCGGGGAGTATTGTGTTGTCAGTTGGAAAACGTTAACAGCAGAATGCGTCGGTGCGGTCACGAGAGCTCAAGGACTTCTAACATGGGTTAGTCGCATGTCACCTGTTACCTGCCTAAGAGATTCATCAGGGGCATTCCAACCTTCTACAGCTGCCCAAGTAGATCACTGGTGATATCACTGTAAAATGGAAACGCAACTAAACTAATACTTGGCAGACATCACGTACTGACGTTAGAGATCGCCGACCATTGCGGAGTGTTGTTGCACAAAATAGCATGAAATCAGAGTAAGGAATTACTCGTGATTGCTACCAGCAGTCTAGCTAGCAGAATAACTGTATCTTCTTCTTTTAGTGTTCAACCCTGAGGTTGGTTTGCAGCAGAGCGCCATTCCTCTCTTCTGTCTGCCTTCCTCTTCATTTCCACGTATGTGTTACATCCAACGTCATTCATGATCTGTTGCATGTATGATATCCTTGGTCGGCCCCTCCGATTCCTTCCCTCAATAGCTCCTTCTGCTATTGTTCCAATGATGTTGTTGTGTCGTGGGATGTGCCCTAAAAGTTTGTCTCTTCTTGTTTGGATGTGCGTCCACAGAGATTTGGTTTCCTGTACTCTTCTAAGCACCTCTTCATTTGTTACTTTGTCTCTCCAGCTGATCTTCATCATCCTTCTGTAGCACCACGTCTCCAGGGCCTCTAGCCATCTTCTCTCTTCTCTTCCAATTGTCCAAGTTTCACATCCATATAGGGCCACACTCCAAACAAAACCTCTCATGATACTGAGAGGTGGCACCTTTCATATTTCTATCTTACTTTGAGTAATTCGATTTTCCTCTCTAATTGCATGCGGTGAAAAGTTGCTATTCCTTCACATGTGGGCTTCCCACGCAGCGTCTCTCGTCACCTGGGTGGTCCAGTGACAGACGGGTTCTGCTGATGTTGAAAGGGACAAGCCGACGGGTGTGAGGGAGTGGAGTGGATGCTTTCCAGACGCCGACATTGTCTGAGAGCGGAGGCGACGCGCCTACAGGGGCCTGACGGAGCGGCTGGGCTAGAGATTCCGTTACTTCGCAGAAACTTAGTGAAAACCGTTTCTGGCGGGCTACCAGCGAGGCGTGGGAATGACTTATGTTCCCACGCAGTCTTGGCGGGCAAATTCCCGCTATTTCTGCAAAATTGTAACTGTGATTGGCTCGCTCAGGGCATAGCTCCGTGACGTAGCAAAATCAGCGCATAAAACGGCGCCAAGAATCTCCATTGGTGGAAAGGTAGTGCTTCGGCAATAGAATGAAATTTTCCGCCGGTTTTCGAGTTGCTGATTGGAACGTTTAACCACGGCCACTGTCGTGGGGGCGGGAATGTTCTGTGTTCGGTTTGTACGGGTGCTCTTGTGAGAGTCGGCTCTCGCCTTTCAGTCGGAGTAGGTTACAAGTCTGAGCTCGCTGCTCTGGACAGCCTGCCTTCCGTTGTCTGTCTAATGTACTTTTATTTAATTGAAACTGTTTGGCAAAGTTGCTGAAGTTTCGACTTCAACGTAACTTTCCGAGTACAGTTGGCAATTGAGCATTCTGCGTAAAAGCAGCTTATGTTGTCTGTCTTGAGCAGTTTTTGGCTACTGTGTGACTTCGCTTGTTAAAATCAATCACTGTACCGTCAGTGATTGTGTGGCGGGTCTTCTTCGTCTCCCTCAGAGGGTCATTTGTATTGCTACGAAGTCTTTAGTCTGGAACAACCAGACCAGGATAATTTGTTTCGGGCTATACTCGCGACATTATCATCACCACGACGGGACGTCGAAGCAACCAGCCATCGCCTCCGGTACGCAAGTTCGTGTTCTTGCAGTTAAGAAGACAGTTTGGTAATGTATGTCCGCAGCACCGGCAGCTTAGGGAATTTTGCTAGCTGATAATCAGAGCTCAGCAGAGCGCGCCTATTGGTCTTTTCTAACTTTGTTCTGTCTTGGGTGTTCATTGTCTGACTTCTCAGTACTGTAGCAACAATTAATGTTGGGTTGGCTGTGTGTTTCTCTGAAGATTTGAGTTGCAAGGAATTGGCTCCACATACCACTTCAAGGAATTGGCTCCACATACCACACCGTCATAAATGTCACAATCTAGTTTATGGACAACTTCACCTTCACAGCATTTACTTGAATATCCAATTTGATCCAATTTGATCCAATTTGATGTATTGTAAATGTTTAATGTGTTTTGTTTCTTATTTTGAGTTTAGTCATAATAAATCAAATTGTTGTTTTGGACAGAACTTTCATTCTGTTAATCGGTAGAGCAACCCTTTCATTTCCCACTATGTTAATGAAACTCTCCTTTATTTAATTAATTTCTATCAAATTAAATTATTGCAGGTGCCAAACTCTTTTCTACTCCACTTGCAGGGTCGATTACAGTCAGTTTGCGTTTCTTCTTAATCCATGTGCAACAGCAAAAGTCGGTGTTAGAATAGTGGGGCGGGGGGGGGGGGGGGGGGCGGGGGGCTTAGAGCATCATTTACATATGAAAATTCCAGAAGAATTTAGTGTTATATACACTGCTAGCCCCGGCACCTCGCAATACGTTTCCTTATTTTCAGACTGATGCTGTTGCTGGTGAGTAAATTCCTTCTCTGATGAAATGCAATTTTGGCCTTTTGTATTCTGGTCGCAGTTTCTTTCCGGCTTCTACCATCTCTTGTGATTTTGCTTCCCATGTAAGTGAATTCCTCTATCACTTCCAGGTCCCCTCTTCCAATTTTCATTCTCAGAGGTTCATATTATGCTCCTGTACTGCTTGCCATCAGTTTAGTATTTTTCTTGTTCGATACTGATAGCATAGAATTTTTTCCATTGTTCTGAGGGCTTCCTCTAGATCTTCTTTTGTCTCTGTGACTACAGCAATATCATCTGCATAACGTAGCATGTCTATCTTCTGCCCATTAATTTTTATCCCCACCTCAGTAGTTTCTCGAACTTGGTCTATAGCTTCCTGGATGCAAGCATTGAAAATAAGAGGAGAGAGAGCACATCCTTGACTTACCCATTTTCTAATATTTTCTTCTTGTTCATTGTGACAGTTCCTAATCACTGCCACCTCATTATTATAGAAACTGAGTATCACATGAATGTTTTCGTACTTTATTCCACTCTTCCTCAGCACTCTGAACATCTCTTGGCAGATAACGTTATCAAATGCCTTTTCCATGTCTACAAAGGCAATATAAGTTGGTTTATTTTTCTGTAATTGCTTTTCGATAACGTCTCAGTGCCAGAATCGGCTGTCTTGTTCCCAATCCCCTTCTGAAACCAAACTGATCTTCACTCAGTATATCCTCCACCTTCTCTTCAATTCTCTTCAGAACTATTTGTATGAGAATTTTTGATGCATTTGATATTAGGCCTAGAGTTCTGTATCCAGGGAGTTTAAAAAGAATGGAGTACTTCTCATAAGCCACAAGTTTCTTTAATCAGTGCTAAATGACGCTTGAGAGCGACAACACTCCACAATGGATGAATCAAGGTGGGTTATTTGTACGCTGTACCTTGTGGCAATCCGATGGAATGATATGGGTTCGACGAATGCCTGGATACAGTTTCTGCCATCAGATGTAGTGGCAACAGTGAAGTATGGAGGAGACTGTGTTACGCTATGGGGTTATTTTTCGTGGTCTGTGTGTGGTTCCCTAATTGCGTCCCAGAAATGGGTACGAAGACATCTTACAGCATTGTGTGATGTGCACAGTAGAGGAACATTCGGAGGCGGTGATTGCATCAGCACGAAAATAAACCCTGTCATAAAGCAACATCTGTGAGGTAATACTTTGTGGACAGTAAAATTACCGAAATGGACTGGCCTGCCTAAAGTCCCGACCTGAATATTCATTAAATTATGTGTATTTTGTTCTGTTTAAGACGTTTAATCTCTTTTTTTTGTAAGGGTAAATTCATTCAGTCTGTGGCGCAGCAATTGATCCTTTGTTTTGTTTTGAAGGCAAGCCAGTCAGTCAGGGCGGAGCTCTCGGCTGATGCTTCAAATGGTACAAATGGCTCTGACACTATGGGACTTAACATCAGCGGTCATCAATCCCCTAGACTTAGAACTACTTAAACCTAACTAACCTAGGGACATCACACACATCCGTGCCCGAGGCAGGATTAGAACCTGCGACCGTAGCACCAGCGTGGTTCCGGACTGAAGCGCCTAGAACAGCTCGGTCACAGCGACCGGCTCTCGGCTGATATACATCTACAGAGCGGCGAGTTAGGTGTTTTCCTGTCTTTTCATCGTAGTATGTTTGTTAAATTACATATGTGTTGCTCTGTTTAAGAGGTTTTATCTTACGTTTTTCTAAGGGTAAATTCATTTAGTGTGTAGTGCAATAGGTGCTCACTGAACAGCCAACTGTATAGCTCATTAGGCATTGGTCACACATCACGAGGGTAGCAAGTTGCTTATCAGGGATTCTGCATGCTTTTATAGTTTTCTTCCTGCTGGCCGCGGTGGCCGAGCGGTTCTAGGCGCTTCAGCCCGGAACCGCGCGACTGCTACGGTCGCAGGTTCGAATCCTGCCTCGGGCATGGATGTGTGTGATGTCCTTAGGTTAGTTAGTTTTAAGTAGTAGTAAGTTCTAGGGGACTGATGACCTCAGATGTTAAGACCCATAGTGCTCAGAACCGTTTGAACCATTTCTTCCTCAGTTAGTCCTGTTAAGGTAGTTAGGAAGAGTTGGCCACAGTTCGTAAACAGTTGAACGCGCTTTTGGCTACTGCCACTAACTCAGGCTGCTGCCTCGGAACATAGCTGTGGAGGAGAATCTGGCGCGTGGTATGGGACACCTCAGGAGTGGCTTGGTTTGCCCACGGGCTCTGCTGGCGAGGCACTTCCTAGTGTAACCGATGCGATGGATTGTCGTTTATCGACTATTAAAGTCATAAGAAGATCAAAACAAACTGCAAAACGATTTAGGAAAGATATCTGAATGGAGCGAAAATTGGCAGTTGGCCCTAAATAACGAAAAGCGTGAAGTCATCCACATGAGTGCTAAGAGGAATCCGTTAAACTTCGGTTACACGATAAATCAGTCTAATCTAAAAGCCGTAAATTCAACTAATACCTAGGTATTACAATTACGAACAACTTACATTGGAAGTAACACACAAAAAATGTTGTGGACACTTAGAAAATGTAACAGACCTACTAAGGAGACTGCCTACACTGCGCTTGTCCGTCCTCTTTTAGAATACTGCTGCGCGGTGTGGGATCCTTACCAGATAGGACTGACGGAGTACATCGAAAAAGTTCAAAGAAGGGCAGCACCTTCTGTATGCGAAATATGGGAGAGAGTGTCACAGAAATGATACAGGATTTGGGCTGGACATCATTAAAAGAAAGGCGTCTTTCGTTGCGACGGAATCTTCTCACGAAATTCCAATCACCAACTTTCTCCTCCGAATGCGAAAATATTTTGTTGACACCGACCTACATAGGGAGGAACGATAAAATAAGGGAAATCAGAGCTCGTACGGAAAGATATATGTGTTCATTCTTTTCGCGCGCTATACGAGTTTGGAATAATAGAGAATTGTGAAGGTTGTTCGATGAACCCTCTGCCAGACAATTAAATGTGATTTGCAGAGTATCCATTTATATGTAGATGTAGATCCGTCCTCAAGTAGGGCGAGTGGCGAGGCGGAGGGCCAAGGTGAAGACTGACCTACTGGCCTCGCCCATTCTCCCTGTGAGTGGACAGGTGGCGGCTGCTTCAGCAGGGTCCGAGGAGGCGCGTGGGGGGAGCTCCAAATTAGGCGTGTTATGAAGCCTGTTAGACAATAGTGTTCAGGGCTGGAGGGAAAGTCAGTATGCACTCGGGGGCATCATCCGAGATGTGGAGGCGGCGGCCACGCCTGCGGCTATCGAGCGTGCAGGGTGCAGCCGTCTCCAAGTTGTTGCGCACGTCGGCACCAACGACATCTGTCGCATGGGTTCTGAGGCCATCCTCAGGTGGACTTTTCATATCTGCAAACGATGTCATCATCATCTTTCCTCCAGAAGTTTGCCTTTCGAGCTTTTTAGTTGTGCGTGGAGACGGGGCTGTTGTTACAATATCTTACGCTGCTTAGTGTAGGTTGGTAGTTATGGACCCATGACGCATCAACAGTTTCTATGTGACTGAGAAAGTCTTTTCCTTCCTCTTCAAAAAAATGTGATTTTCACATTTTCACACGATTCTGTTTGTATCAGTTGACGAGGTCTTGGCTGGAGATTTCTGGACCTGCGGTATTGGATGAAGAAATGTAGGGCTCCCCTTGATACTTCAGGCGTGTACTACGCACAGGAAGCAGCTACTCGGGTGGCGGAGTACTTGTGGAGTGCACATTTCTTTTGTTTTTGGGGTAGGCGATAGCTGAATGCTTGCTTTGATGAATGCTTGTCGATTCGCAGACGAGGAAGTCAGCCACTTAGACTATCAAAATTTTAAAGTAAATTGCCGAAGCATTCGTAGCAAAGCTCCAGCGTCACTGAGCCCCTTCTGTAATAATCACCTATGACGACAGGATCACCGTAGTTCAGATCCGGCTGCGACGTAACAGAACTATAAGTCAGAAAAAATGGTTCATATGGCTCTGAGCACTGTGGGACAACTTCTGAGGTCATCAGTCCCCTAGAACTTAGAACTACTTAAACCTAACTAACCTAAGGATGTCACACACATCCATTCCCGAGGCAGGATTCGAACCTGCAACCGTAGCGGTCGCGCGGTTCCAGACTGTAGCGCCTACAACAGCTCGGCCACAGCGGCTGGCTATAAGTCAGAACTCAGTACCAAAGTGTACAGTTAATTACACATCGAGAAGTGTGTATCATTTTGCATTGTATCAAGTGATAACAGTTATAATGTTCAGCGACAGTAACAAATAGATAGTAGGACACCAATCGTCATGGATTGTTTCCAAGAAAAATATTTTCGATTGTTCAAATTTTAACAAAGAGTTCTAATATTTTTTTGTGTTGTGTTACCAGCTCGATCTGCTCCAAAAGTAAGTCTGTACTTGCTACGGCACATTACAATGGTGACTATGATGGTTTTTGTACTCGAGGATGTTGACCCATCTACCATACACCTCACATGGTGACGTTAAGGTTCACACACTTGTCACAAGTGCTGAGTGTACGGCTAGAAACTCCGGCAGTAATATTTGTATATTTCTATGTATCGTACTTAGTGTTTAATCTTGTCTTATCCCCCTTGACCTGCGCCTCTAAATAAAGCTGTTTACTTTCGGGTGCTACAGACAGAACAACTGCTGCTCAATGTACGACAGAAGGCAATCTTCCTGTCGAAACAAGCGGCGCTACAACAGGTTGCTGCTGCCAACATTCGCCAGTTTAACAGTGAAGAGACTGGTCAGAACACCGCGCCCAACTCGAAACATAGCTTCCTAGCAGACGACATTAAAGGCATGGCGTCCGTTGATTTCTTTTTGTCCAGCCGTTGGAGTTGACGTGTACCGTCTATGCACAAAGATTCCCGGCTCTCACCTGAAAGTGTTTTTCAAATAATGATAGAACAGCTTATCCTTGTTGTGTCGTGTTTCAAGTGCCGAAAACAAGGAAATATCAGACCATCTGTCTACAAAGCAGCCAGGGCAGGCACCGGGGTACTGCACGACTATAGTGGTTTTTAGCAAGTAAATGCTGTTTTGGCACTGACAGTAGGGGAAGGTGGGGGAATTACACGCATGTGGGTAATCCCACGCAGGCTGATTTATGCAATTTGAATGGTGCAAGCTGTTCCCAGTTGGTGCTACAAACACTGCGCAACTTACGCCAGCCATTTTCCAGTGGCATTGTTAGAGCAGTGAAGTATTGTTTATTTTCGGCGTGTCTGATGTAATTTTGGTCAGCTGTATTGTGCAAGGTAAATGCTACTATAAGTTGCTTTAATGTAATTATTGCGTATCAACTATTAACCCTAGATGAAACCTTTAATTTAATTGTAGATTTGTCACGCTATTTGAATTAGGTGCCGAGTTATGCTCACATTAGTCATCGAACTTACGGTGGGGTAATGCCACGCAGCTGTTGAAGTGCGTGGTATTCCTCCTTGCAGGTTATAATTTCGATACTAACGAGTTTTTTTTTAATTTCACATGGGTAGATATTATAAAAGAAATACCCAGAAAGCAAAATGGACGGGAGAGGAACTTTGTAAGGCTCTTGATGCCATCAAATCTGGAAGAAAAATAAGAGAAGTATCAAGAGCTTTCGGAATTCATGAAGCTACTCTGAGAACGAGAATGAAGGCTAAAAATACTGAGGGTGCAAAACTTGGAAGAAACCCAACATTTTCGACAGAACAGGAAAATGAGATTAGGGATCATGTTATTACAATGGCCAAGCTGTTCTATGGCATTACATGCATCCAGTTGCGAAAGACTGCATTTGAGTACGCAGAGGCTAACAACATAGCAAACAATTTTGATAAGTCGTCTAGGTTAGCTGCAAAGGATTGGCTAGCTCTATTTTTACAAAGAAACCCAAGTATTAGCATGAGAAAACCTGAAGCAACTAGCATTAACAGAATACAGGCACTTAATGAAGAAGAGGTTAATGCATATTTTAAAAATTTAGAAAATGTCTTTGAAAAATATAAATTTAAAGAGGGGCGAGTGTTCAACGTCAATGAAACGGGCACAAAGACTGTAAAAAAGCCCGAGAGAATTTTGGCTCCTAAAGGTGTTAAACAAATAGGTGGGGTCACGTCTTGGGAAAGGGGGAAAAACGTGACTGTGATATGTTGTTTCAGTGCTGCTGGTTCCTACATCCCCCCTATGTTTATGTCCCCCAGGAAGAGGATGTCAAATCTCTTAAGTAAAGGTGGACCAGTTGGAGAAATATATGGTTGTTCCGTCAATGGCTGGTCCAATGAGTCACTATTTTTCGAATGGATCCAACATTTTCCGAATAATGTAAAATCAACTATTGATGACCCTGTGCTGCTGATTTTAGATAATCACAGCAGCCACATTTCACTTGATATTTTTGAATTTTGTAAGAAACATTCTATTGTCATGGTAACCATACCTCCACACACTTCTCACAAGCTTCAACCACTAGATGTTACATTCTTTTCTTCTTAGAAATCAGCCTTCAATCGTGAATGTGACATGTATATGAAGTCACAGGTGTATCAAAATGTTGCACCACATGAGTTAGCAGAACAAATGGAAATGAAGTGGTTGCACCTACAAGCGAGCCACATATCCCCAAAAGGAGTCAAGAACAGATTCCTGGATCTTCAGCAGAAGATGTTCCACTTCTAGTAGGCCTAGAAGAGGTCACAACAACATCAACTAAAAGTGCACGTGTCAAGCACGTTAGTGTATTTGACATATCTCCTGTTCCATAACAAACGCAAGTTCTTCCTAAGACGAAACAAGCCAAGGGAAAGCCTAAGGGAAAGTCAGTGATCCTTACAGCAACTCCAGAGAAGAATAAACTGCTAACGGAGTTATCAATAAAGAAACAAAAAGAAGCCATGAAAAATAAAGCAGATAAGTGCAGAAATCTGCAACTTAAAAAAGTCTCGAAGAAGAAACAGACATTAAATAAAAAGAAACACCACCAAGAAAGTGAAAGTAGCAGCGAGGATGACCTAAATCTGGGCTTGCAGAACATTTGTGATGACGATGAAATAGATGATATTGATCCATTGGCGATTTCAGAAGATGTCTGTTTAGTTTGTGGTGAGTTTGGGAAAGATGGAGAACTATGGTACCGATGTATTTCTTGTAGCAGATGGAGTCATGAAGAATGTAGTGGCTGGAACACTCCAAAGGGATACAAGTGCGATCTTTGCTGTATGAAAAAATGAACCCTTTTCACATCAATAAAAATGTAAAAAACGAAAATTATAAGAGATGTTTGTAGAATCAAATTATTTCGTTCTTAAATATACTGTTCACTATTTGTAGTTACTAATAAGCAAATAAAAATAGCAAGTATAGTACATTTTTATGGTTTGTTTGTTTTACGTGTTATTCCCCAGTACTTTGCGTGTCATAACCCTCAGCGGTGGGGAATGCCACGCATTTACACTTTTTTTTATTTTAATGTTCAAAATTAAGGTACTGTTTATAACTATTTACAGACGATTGGAATATGTGGAGAAATGTCCATTGTATGGTATGTACTTATTTTCGTAGGTTTTAATGACGTAACTTATGGTTCACATCGATTTTTGCTTAGGTGCGTGTATTTCCCCCACTCTCCCCTACAGCTGGGGCCAATGAAGGCTTGCTTTTTCACTTCACAGAAACCTTGTGCTGTAGTCCACAGACAGAAGAGCAAACTTTTTGTCCAGTTAAGAGTGACTCAAAAGACAACTACATTTCAGTTAAACACAGGTGTGTCTATTTCCCTTATCGATAAAGACACCGAGCGCACATTACAGAAGCCTACCTCTGTTTTGTCTGTATACAACGAGCACTAAATTCCAGCAGTTGGTGTGTGCAGTTTGCCATCAAGCTTTTGTGACGTTACAAAGAGTGTTTCATTTCATGTACTGTGATATAGAAATAGTGCCAATATTTTAGGTTTGGACTTGTTTGATTTGTTCAGCCTATGCGTACAAGACAATGTGTCACAAATAAGTGTTTCGATGCCTCATGCTAAGGTTCCTGACATGTTTTGAGGCGCACATTGCTGTGAAATACAATGCACAACCACGATTTCATCATGCTAGGCCAGTTCCCCATGCTATAATTGAGCAGGTTGCGCAGGAACTGTAACTATGGGAAGGCAATGGGGTGATACAACCCGTTTCTGCAACTCAGTGGATATCCCTTTTGGTTGTAATTCAAAAGCCATCAGCAGATTTACGTATGTGTGTTGATTTCAAGACCATGGTAACCCCACAAACTGTTGTAGATACATCTCCTCTGCCACGATCGGAGGAATTAATTGATGTATTGCAATATGGGACTTCTCTAAGACTGATTTATGTGAGGCATACTTACACACACATCAAACAAAGTTATGCATCACCTCGGTTCCGAGAGTTCCGGAACCTGTACAGAAAACTGGAATGTAGATCAACGTAAACATAACATCCGCCCTTTTTATTGCTCATTAAAAACACACATTGCATGTTGTACTCCCACACAGCGAGACCTTCAGCGGTGGTGGTCCAGATTGCTGAACACACCGGTACCTCTAATACCCAGTAGCATTTCCACTTGCATTGATGCATGCATGTGTTCGTCTTGGCATACTATCCACAAGTTCATCAGGGCACTGTTGGTCCAGATCATACCACTCGTCAATTGCGATTCGACGTAGATCCCTGAAAGTGGTTTTTGGGCCACGTCGTCCATAAACAGCTCTTTTCAGTCAATCCCAGGCAGGTTCGATAGGGTTCATGTCTGGAGAACATGCTGGCCACTCTAGTCGAGAGATGTCGTTATCCTGAAGGAAGTCATTCACAATATGTACACGATGGGGTCGGAGTTGTCGTCCATGAAGAATGCCTCACCAATATGCTGTCGATATGGTTGCACTATCGGTCGGAGGATGGAATTCACCTATCGTACAGCTGTTACGGCGCCTTACATGATCACCAGCAGCGTACGTCGGCCCCATATAATGTCACCTCAAAACAGCAGGGAACCTCCACTAACTGCACTTGCTGGACAGTGTGTCTCAGGCGTTCAACCTGAATGGGTTGCCTCCAAACACGTCTCCGACGATTGTCTGGTTGAAGGCATATGCGACACTCATCGGTAAAGAGAACGTGACGCCAATCTTGAGCGGCCGATTTGGCATGTTGTTTGGTCCATCTGTACCTCGCTGCATGGCGTCGTAGTTGGAAAGATGGACATCGCCATGGACGTTGTGAAGTTGCGCATAATGCAGCCTAGTGCACACAGTTTGAGTCGTAACATGACGTCCTGTGCCTGCACGAAAAGCATTATTCAAAATGGTGGCGTTGATGTCAGGGTTCCTCCTAGCCGTAATCCGTAGGTAGCGGTCATCCACTGCAGTAGTAGCCCTTGGGCGGCCTGAGCGAGGTATGTCACCCACAGTTCCTGTCTCTCTGTAACTCCTTCGTGTCCGAACAATATCGCTTTGTTTCACTCCGAGACGCCTGGACACTTCCCTTGTTGGGAGCCCTTCCTGGCACAAACAATGCGGACGCGATCTACCCGCGGTTTTGGCCGTCTAGGCATGGTTGAACTACAGACAACACGAGCCGTGTACCTCCTTCCTGGTGGAATGACTGGAACTGATCGGCTGTCGGACCCCCTCCCCCTAGTAGGCGCTGCTCATGCGTGGTTGTCGCATCTTTGGGCAGGTTTAGTGACATCTCTGAACAGTGAAAGGGACTGTGTCTGTGATACAATATCCACAGTCAACATCTGTCTTCAGGATTTCTCGAAACCGGGGTGATGCAAAACTTGTTTTGATTTATGTAGTTACTGTTGGCTGAGTTGTTCAAGCAATATTTTGTGATCAACACTCACCTGGCATTGTTCCAGTTCAAAGACTCTCGTTTAGAAGCCACTTCCACTCCTGCTATTTTTCAACATTTCCTGAAAAACATTAACAGCCAAATTCCCTTCATGTAGAAGCTATCTTGATGATATTGTCTCAGATCATGCAGCTGCAGGACATTTGGCAAATTTATAATGTTTGTTTAACATGCTTGCTGCGACTGGCTTAAAATGTAAAAGAAAATGTGCTCCTTCTTCAACGAAGAACATAAATTTTTAGGACATATTATAAATGCATAGGGTATTCATCGTGCCCATTCGCACTTGACTTTGATTAAAGATTTGCCATTGCCTTATAATATCAAGGAGCTACAGACCGTCATGGGCAAATCAACCTGTTACATTAAGTTTATGGCAAACACTGTAAAATTTCTACTCTGCTGAACCGTCTGCACTGGAAAAGAGTTTCCTTTGTGCGGTCCAAGGATTTCAGGATGCATTTCAGTCGTTAACGAATGCAGTGTTAATCGTTTTTGTCTGATTTATTTTCATCCAGCTAAGTCAGTTGCCTTAGTTGAGGACGTATCTTCTTATGGGATTGGAGGTGTGATCTCCCATAGAATTGGTTAATCTGATACGCCTATCGCTTTTGCCACAAAAACTTTCAACAAAGCGCAGTGCAATTACAGTCAACTTGAAAACGAAGCACTCGCCATTATCTATGGTACTACCAAGTTCCATCAATATTTGTATAGTCAAAATTTCTAGTTGATTACAAATCATCGGGATTTAAAGGCTTCGCTCAATCCTTGCAAACCTGTCCCATCTCATACAGTGCAAAAATTGCAACGTTGGGCTCTCATATTGTCTAATTATCAATATACATTTTTGTACAGGCTCACTGCTCTACATTCGACCACTGACTTGTTGTCTCGGTTACTGGCTGGTACCAATACAATGTCTGATTCGCCCGGGGACTCATGTTATAAAATCACTATTAAAGATTTTGGAAGTCTTCAAAATGTTCCTCTCGATTTGAGATGTACTGCCGGAGCAATTGTTTCCGACCTAGTTCTTCAGGTAATATTATAATACTTGTGTCATGCGTGGCCATGTAGTCTGAAAGGAATTCCCCAAAAAGTGGCGCATCACTGTTTTTGACATAGTCGCACGTTATCCACGTGATCACATGTTCTGCTGTTGCGTACAGAGAATGACTATGCACGGGTCGTGATTCCTCATTACCTTTAGCGGGAAGGTTCGTCGTTGTTGCGTCAGGTCACTGGATCGTAGTTCACGCGAAGTAACTTGCCTGACATCATCGCGCTTGGCAGGTCATGAATACCTAGATTCAGCAAGTGACTTATTTCACTGTTCTTGCAGAGCTCCAAAGCATCGTCTTTCCAGTGGCCACGTCTATTCGACTCATGACAAAGCATAGAAATCGATTTTTTTGGGTCCATTCTAGAACACGCGAAGGTTGTAGTTGATGCATACAGTAAATTTCCTTTTGTAGCTCCCTATGACATTCACCACTTCTGCTAGTACGGTATCGGCTCTTCTACTTTTTGTCTTGAAGGTCTTCCTGACGTCTTTGTCTCCGACAATGGACCACAGTTCACGTCAGTCGATTTTCATCAGTTTTGTGCCGACAACAGCATACACCACATAACTACTGTTCCTTTCACTCTCAGTCTAACAGTTCGATCATTCAGAAGTCACTTGTAGAAAGTCTGTTCCTCCCAAACACTGGTGTAACGCTTAAAAATTTTTCTTTGCTCCTGCCGTTATTACACAGTCATGTCACTTTCCCATGTCGCCGTGGAAACATTTCATTCCGCCGGGAGAGACGAAGTTTTAGCTGCGGGACTAAGTTTTCTTTAAAGTTTTTGGCAAGACACAGAGTTGAAAGCACGGCGTCATCACGTCTTTCGTTTTCTATCGTTCAAGGCACCTCTGGGCTTCATCGCTGTCCCTTTTTTTCGCCTGGTGCAAGTCTTTCGATTTGACGCCACTGCGGCGACTTCCGCGTCGATGGGGATGAAATGATGATGATTAGGACAACACAACACCCAGTCCCTGAGCTGAGAAAATCTCCTACCCAGCCGGGAATCGAACCCGGGCCCTTAGGATTGACATTCTGTCACGCTGACCACTCAGCTACCCGAGGCGGACATCGGTGTCACTAAAATAAGCTGATGCGCTATTGCGTCAATGATTCTGTGCAGAATTTTTGTCGACAGACGCAACATGTCGCTCGAGTCCACAATAGCAGTCATCTCCCACCTGCACTCTATGGGAGAGATTTGGAACAACATACCATAAGTGCTCTTTACTTATGATACAAACATCATAATCAAGCCCAATACAGCCATACACAGGGCAGACGTGGAACATGAATTCTTCTTGGTTGTCAGGATGTACTCGATTGTTCTGTGGGTGTTGTATTGTTTGTAGATGGTGTGGGTGACAGATGTGATGTGTGGGCAAGCTGCAGACAAATCAGGAGTGATCGGACAAAAGTTACTTAGTGGTTCGTTCAGCTTCGACAGTTTTCTGTGTGCGCCCCTTTCTCTGATGTTTCCCCCTAATATTGCGCCGCTGAGGCGATCGGCGTACAGTGAGGAGGCGTCGCCACTGTGCTGAGCTGAGGCAGCATGACATGTCCACGCTGAGGGTACAGGGTGCCCACCGACGCCACTGCGGAAGGTTTGCGGCGCTGCCTAGCGCGTGGAGGTCTTCAGTTGAGGAGACAGCAAGAGCAGACATCGCTGGACCCTCACATTGTACTCACAGGATGGTGGCAAAGTGCAGGCAGTGGGTTGTGTCCCGCAGCGGTAGACGCGTCAGCATCATCCCTAAGGTGCTGAATAGTACAGGCTCGACGTCATATTACTGCCTAGCTTTCCCACAGTGACGAGCTCTTACTGTCAGGTTTGTGAGTCCCGCTGAATGCTGTGGGCCAGGGCGACGATCCGGTTGCGTAACTGGCTGTATTAGCTCCACGAAGGCTGGCCCAGCATCGACACGAGTTATCGGTCGACAAGGAGGCGATGGAGAAGCAGCTGACTATGTAGTCCACCGGCGAGGACCGACCGACTTTGGCTGTGGGCTGATTCCGTCCTGGCTGTCCATAGCTGGCCCTCAGTGCAGTTATAATATTACCCTATACAGCTGCAGCAACAGAAGGAGCCATAAATGAAATATTCAAAAGTGTTATTTATTTGTTTTTGGTAAATGGTCTATCGATTAAGCTGGAGAAAAAACGTCAGTTCTTTCATTTCTGTCTCACACGAGATATATTATTATGAACTAGCTGTTAAGAATTCCTGGGTGTACATATTGATCAGGACTAGATTTGGAAATCGCATACTATAAATCTTCTCAAACGCTTGAGTTCAGCAGCATTTGCTCTACTTGTTGTTTCTGATATTTGTGGTGAAAGCACTAGAAAGTTGTCATAGCTCGTATATTCCCATTTGTTGATGTCAAATGGAATAATTTTCTGGGGCCATTGTACACGTAGACAAAAAGTATTCATTTCAGATAAAGGCTACACAAGGATAATATCTGGTGTCCAGTGACGAACTTCGTTAGTACAACAGTCTAAAAAATTAGGTATACTGTTAACAGATTCATTGCAATGAAGAATCAGCTAGAATTTGAAATATAGCACCAGGAACATAAACATCCACTACTAGCAACAATATAATGTTACTCTTACACAAAAATGAGCAAAAAATGTGGCCATAAAAATATCTGACCACCTCCCTTCTGGAATACAGCTGCTGTAAAGTTTAAAAACAAACTGTAATTATTTCAGTTTCACAATTCCTCCTACTATATACATCAATTTCTGGATAAATGGTACTTGTATCTGGTTGGAGTGCAGTTATCAAATGTTGTTGTACATTAAAATTAAAAAAAAAGAACTACATCCAGTTATGTAAATGGCCATCATGTAGCGATCCTTTTACAGAGAAAATTTATGGTATTTATAAACTTACTCACATGTCACACTCCGTTGGGAGATTTCGCACATATTATCTGCGGAACATGCAAAGAAAAGCGATTCAAACTAATTCTATGGTAATATCGAAAGCACCTCTACGTTGTAAATTAGAGATAGATGTTGTATCAATTGAACAAATGATGAATTTTAATTATCTAGGGACAGTTATTACCAGGTATAAAGACTTAACCATGGAAGTGAAAAATCAAGAGACAAAGGCAGTAAGGGTAGCGTAGCGGTCCAGATTGTATACCAGTCAGGTTCCTCTCAGAGTATGCTGATAAAATAGCTCCATATTTAGGAATTATATACAACCACTCGCTCACAGAAAGATCCGTACCTAAAGACTGGAAAATTTTCAAGTCACACCAATACCCAAAAAGGGAAGTAGTTGTAATCCGCTGAATTACAGGCCTATATCACTAACGTCGATTTGCAGTAGGGTTTTGGAACATACATTTTATTCGAACATTATGAAGTATTTCGAAGAAAACGATTTATCGACAAATAGTCAGCACGGTTTCAGAAAATATTCTTCTTGTGAAACACAACTATCTCTTTATACTCTTGAAGTAATAAGTGCTACCGACAGGGGATGTCAAATTGATTTCATGTATTTAGATTTCCAGAAGGCTTTCGACACCATTCCTCACAAGCGTCTTCTAACCAAACTGCGTGCCTACGGAGTATCGCCTCAGTTGTGCGACAGGATTCATGATTTCCTGTCAGAAAGGTCACAGATCGTAGTAATAGACGGAAAGTCATCGAGTAAAACATAAATAATATCCGGCGTTCCCCAAGGAAGTGTTGTAGGCCCTTATTGTTCATTATCTACATTAACGACATAGGAGACAATCTGAGTAGCCGTGTTATATTGTTTGCAGATGATGCTGTCATTTACCATCTTGTAAAGTCATCAGATGATCAAAACGACTTGCAAAATGATTTAGATAAGATATCTGTATGATGCGAATTGACCGTGAATAAAGAAAAGTGTGAAGTTATTCACATGAGTACTAAAAGAAATCAGCTAAATTTAGATTACGCGATAAGTCACTCAAATCTGAAGGCTGTAAATTCAACTAAATACTTAGGGATTACAGTTACAAATAACCTAAATTGGAACGATCACATAGATAATGTTGTGGGTAGAGCAAACCAAAGATTGCGATTCACTGTCAGAACACAACAGGTCTACTAAAGAGACTGCTTACATCACGCTTGTCCGCCCTGTTCTGGAGTATTGCTGTGCGGTGTGGGATCCGCATCAGGTGGGACTGACGGATGACATCGAAAAAGTACAAAGAAGGGCAGTTCGTTTCGTATTATCGCGAAATAGGGGAGATAGTGTCACAGACATAATACGTAAATTGGAGTGGGAATCATTAAAACAAAGGTGTTTTTCGTTGCGACGGGATCTTCTCATGAAATTTCAATCACTAGTTTTCTCCTCCGTTTGCGAAAACATTCTGTTGGCACCCACCTACGTATGGAGAAATTATCATCACGATACAATAAGAGAAATCAGGGCGCGTACAGAAAAATTTAAGTGCTCGTTTTTCCCACGTGTCGTTCGAGAGTGGAACGGTAGAGAGACAGCTTGAAGGTGGTTCATTGAACCCTCTGCCAGGCAGTTTGTTGTGACGTAGATGTAGATGTATGACAGCAAAATACTATGTGGAGAAACAAATTTATGACAGCTGAGGGGAAAATAAAAATATGTAAAACAATCGTGCTTCTTATTCCGATATATGCAGCAGAAATTAGAGCAGAAACAAAAATAAATAAATAAATAAATAAAAAATAAAATAAAAGTTACCGGCAGTAGAAATGAAGGTACTAAGACAAATCCAGGGACTAACCATATCGTACAAAAGAACAAATGTGTCGATAAGGGAACAAAGTGGAATACAAAATATGAATAAATGGATGAAGAAAAGAGCAAGCAATTGGATCATGTGGAAAGGATGGAGTCTTCAAGACTACGTGATGTTACTTAGTGGGCGATAAAAATATTGTGAAGAAGGGTCATTCTAAAAAATTTGTGGGAAGTACGTATTTATTAGAGAAACATAACTCCAAGTTTATAGAACAAACATTGCATAATAATTGAAAATACCTTTCTGAGATGGTCTCTTCTCCTGTACTGATGAAATGGATGTGACTGACAAAGCCTCTTGATGCGTTTGGGAAAATGGAGCATGTTTTGTATATTATACACGAAAAATATACAGTATAAAATACTCTGAGGATATAAGGAGTCGACTATCTTGAGAAGCCCTGCTCTGTATAATAGTTCGTTGAAGCAATCACACAGTCCACTGTCAGTAAATATTGTGAAGTTCGATTTTTTACGTTTTTGCTTCTCGTGATTCCTTTTGGTGTCTCTCATGTCGCACTCCTTTCAACAGATATTCCCGTGTTAGCCGTAATGGAAATGAATCGGACTTTAACGTTGCTAAGTCTTCTTGGTTCAGAACTGGCTTATATTGAGATGAATGATGATAAATTAATTCAGAAACACTTGTGTAAGGTTCAGAACTCGCTTGTATTGTTATAAACAATAATTTATTAACCCACAAGCATTTGTATAAATCTTTGTAAGCTAATTAATCATCGCTCATATCAATACAAGCCAGTTCTGAACCAAGGAAACTGAAAAATTAATGTCCAATTTGCCTCAATTACGGCTAACACAGGAATAACTGTTGAAAGGCGTGGTGACGTAATAGACCTTACAAGCAATCACAATAACATAAAACGTAGAAAGTCGAAATTTACAATATTTACGGTCACTGGACTGTGTGAGTGTGTCATTGAACTAATATACAGAGCAGAGATTCTCAAGATGGACGACTCACCATAACCTCATCCATCATCCTCTTTTCATTGCTTGATTAATTTATTATAACTAGATAAAATTTGTAAATATGGGCGATCGAAGGCGAAACGACTGCCCGGACGAACGTGCAAGAGGTGGGACAATAGTTGGTCCAGTACAACTACGGAATGAGACAGACAAAAGGGCAACCCTAGTCAGCAGCAGAGGAAGAAGAAAAGTTGCGTAGCTGATTTGTGTTTAGCAAAACATCTACATTATGAAATAGTTTAATATGCAAGGAAACGGAGACATCTCCTTCGAAGGACGACAGCTACAGGGAAAACTGGTAGGCAAGAGGCGCGTGTTGCGCGTGACGCAGCTGTCGGCAGTACTGCAGTATGTAGAAGATGCAGCATGGTAGGGTGAGCATGTTGGTGGGGGTCGGGGTGGGGGGTGAGGTAGAGGTAGGCACTGTGCGTTATCGCGGACGCCCGCATCAGGCAGGTGCTGCTTTTGATCCACCCCCTCCCTCACTCCCACCGTGCGGGCTTGATATAATGAGAGCCTTCCACTGGGCTTTGCCCAACAGCTTATCCATAAAACCAATGGGATTTCAGTACAAAAAGATGAACCTTTTTTAATCCTGAAATCTACCATGTTCCACTCAATCAGCCCTTAGTTCCCGTAGTCGTTGTATGACCACTAGGAGTCATAACATATTTTATATGGCACTGTTACTGTTATCCATTGGCTACCTACAGTTGGAAGCAGCAATGTATGTACTGTTGAATAGCGCCAAACCGGAAGGGTGCACAAGATCGCGACTGTGTGAGGACTTCCACAGAGGATTCGTCAGTCCACTTGTACAAAACGTCTATAGGTATGTTTCTGATGATTTACAGAAAAATAAAGTAATATTTTAGGCATACAAACAACACCTCATTTTTAAATACATTTATACAGATACCTAATTACATTCAGGAAACTGCAACTACTAAAAGAAACTAAAACAATTTCTTGTCAAAATTTTAAAGCAGTGTCAAAAAGAGGAACAATCAATCTCTATTACGATTGGTTTCATGTTTTCCATCTAGTCCTGTCTTGTGCTGATGCCTAATCTCTGCACAAGAGTCTAATGATGTAGTATCTTATTCTGTATCTCGCTTACGCAGCCGGTGAAAAGTTCTACTGTGCCGTGGTATTGCCCTGTATGGTAAGGCGGGAGGAACAGGTAGAGGAGGTGACATTAAAATCCAGTAGGTCTCACATTTAGCTGTTCTTTAGTTGTCTAGTAGGTTTTCATGCATAGTAATAGTATTACTCACACCACAAAATCCAGTAAAAATGACTATAATCAATTTCTGATAGTTGCTTAACATAAATTAGTGCAGTGGGTTGTAACGATGGTCGAAGACGAACGTTGTTACAAGAGGGAGACATTAAGGTCCATCGTACCTACGAAATCGTACCTCCGGAACATTATCCCAGTTGCTCAGGAATATGTCAAACAACAGATCGTAATAATTTTGATGGAACTGTACCAACAGTCGACCAATGTGGATTTAAAAAAGCTACAGAAAATCTAAACTAGGGTTTCTGGATTGATACGAACCTGGCTCCTCCGTAATGTAGGTCTACTGTCACAACCGAAACTCCACCTCTGTTACATCTTATTTGCGGTCCCAAAGCGTATAGAGTAACACCTAATTTTGTTTTTAATTTGAGAGAACACTTTGTTCCTAATGACCAGGTTAGTGGAGATAATTCACGTTGGTGCTTCAGGCCAGAACCATCCTAGCGACTAAGAACTTGTCGTGTTCATCCGGTTGGTTCTGATATTTTTCGCCTGATAATTTCTTCGTTAACTCCCACCCATTCTCACGTTTCTGGTATATGTACTTTCATGCATAGAGGGAAAGGATGTTCCTAGGGCCTCGCATTAGAAGATATCCGAAAAACTCTAACAAGAAATATTATTTTTCGTCTCACAAATATCGTTCGTAAGTAGCTGCTAAGTCCATAATTCTATTACTTTACATTTATTTATGAATATTTATGTGTTTTTTTGATAAAACAAGCTATGAACGGACGATATTTTCTTGTAAAGAACTTGCTCTTTGATAAAGTCTCACATGGTGCCCTGGTAATTTACGGCGATTTTCCGATACAACTGCTTCTGATTCTTATTTTTGTAAGAATAGCAGCCGTCCACGAACTTGACGTCTCCAATTCTGAGAGTATTAAGCAGGTGTAGAGCCTTGAAAAGCCCTTAATTTTCATACCATTGTGAAGACTGTCTTAAGGAACTTGTCACTCAAGAAAAAAATACTCTCATTTATTAGAAACAAACTGTTGGATCTGTTTCTGATAATTTTTAGGATTTAATTGATTCTTACTTGAGGCCTTTTAATATTTCGTCTGATGGTTTTGTCTCACAATGGACTGCATTATCTTTTTTTTTTTTTTTTTTTTTTTTTTTTTTGATTCAGAATACCAATTAGAATTGAATATGTGAACAGGGGGTCAGAACAAGAGAAGTATAATTAAAATTATTCATTTCATTTACAGCCACATGACAGACATCATGATGGGCAAACTGAGGAATAGTACACAAAAGCATGCTGCGACACACGTAGTGCTAAATAAAATACATATATCGCGAATTGTGTTCTCTTCTTTAAGTGATAATTCATATCCATAACGGAACTTCTTCGCCATCTGTTTTGCAGGTGGTGCAGCCCACGGAGTACAGATCAATACCCCATGAGATGGTGCTTCGACAATAGAAATTGCAGCTGATTCTAAAAATTTTAAATAAAAAAAGACACGATGTCGATACACATCGTCTTGAACTAAGTACTCCTTCATCTTTGTGTGCTTTTCAGTCTGGAAACTATTAATATCTATTCCAAACCTGCGTCTATACATATTAGTGTTTCTAAAGTTCATCGTTACCTCAAAAATGCTTCTAATAGTGACATCATATACGTGACGCATGCAAGGTAAATAGAAGAAGTCTGTCTTTTTGAAAAAGTTTTCGGCCGAAACAGACACAGTTCTATAAGCGCCGGTATATTCTGTTCTGTCAAAAAACTTTGGACTAAAAGCCTATTCAGCGAGAGTTCCATAAACAACTTTCGCCTGGTCTTTTCATAGTAAGTTGAACGACAGAAGTGTTAGTGAAATTATCAACATTGAATGAGTAGTGAATTTTTATTTTATTTTCAAATACATTGATGTGGAAATTTTGTATTGTTGTTGTTGTGGTCTTCAGTACAAAAACAGGTTTGATGAAGCTCTTAGCGCTAGTCTATCCTGTGCAAGCCGCTTCATCTCTGAGTAATTACTGCTACGTCCATTAGAACTTGCTTTCTTTGTTCATACCTAGTTCTCCTCCTCCAATTTTACACTCTCTCCACCCCGATACTTCCTTCCATTACCAAACTGACTATTCATTGTCCTATCAACCACTCCTTACTTTTAGTC